>NW_028274824.1:4879454-7319182 GCF_037043125.1 Eumetopias jubatus | reverse complement strand
GATGTCCATACGATCTCACGAGATTTGGACTAATCTCGCCTGATGTCCATGATTTCTCACGAGATATAGAGTGAATTCTGCCTCAATATCCTGAGATCTCACGGGATTTGGACGGAAGTCTCCAAGGATTGGATGAGAGCTCAAGAGACTTGGAGGAAATGATCCCCGAATTCCAAAGGATCTCACGAGAGTGAGAGTGGAGTGAAATCTCGCCCTAGGTCCCTTTTATCTCACGAGAGTTGAGTGAAACCTCGCCCGATGTCATTGAGACCTCACGAGATTTGGATGGAAATCTCGCCCAAGTTCGCTGATATCTCACGAGGTTTGTAGTGAAATCTCTCCCAATGTCATTGTGACCTCACGAGATTTGGAGTGAAATCTCGCCCAATGTCCAGGAGATCTCATGAGATTTGGACTGAGGTCTGCACGTTTTGGATGAGATCTCACGAGACTCGGAATAAAATCTCACCCGATGCCCATGGCATCTCATGGGATTTAGATTGAAGTCTCACGCAATAGCCACGAGATCTCACGAGATTTGGACTGAAGTCTCCAAGGTCTGGATGAGATCTCACGAGACTCGGAGGAAAATACCCTGAATTCCAAGAGATCTCACGAGAGTTGGAGTGAAATCTCAACCAAGCTTCCTGATATCTCAAGAGATTTATACTGAAATCTCGCCCGATGTCATTGGGCCCTCGCGAGATTTGGAGTGAAATATCGCGCCAGGTCTCTGATATCTCACGAGATTTGGAGTGAAATCTTGCCCAAGGCCCCTGAGAGCTCAAGAGAATTAGAGGGAAATCTCGCCCCATGTCATTGTGACCTCAAGAGATTTGGAGTGAAATCTCGCCCAATGCCCATGATCTCACGAGATTTGGAGAGAACTCTGACCCGATATCCATGAGATCTCCCGAGATTTGGAGTAAAATCTCTCCTGATGTCATGAGATCGCACGAGATTTAGAGTGCAATTTCCCTCCATGTCCATGAGATCTCACGAGATTTGGACTGAATTCTCCAAGATTCGGATGAGATCTCCGAGACGTGGAGTCAAATCTCGCTCAACGTCCAAGAATCCTCTTGAGAGTTGGAGTGAAACCTCGCCCAAACTCCCTAACATCTCACGCGGTTTGTAGTGTCATCTCACGCGATGTCATTGAGACCTCACGAGATTTGGATGGAAATCTCGCCCAATGTCCAGGAGATCTCATGAGATTTGGACTGAGGTCTGCACGTTTTGGATGAGATCTCACGAGATTCGGAATCAAATCCCACCCGATGCCCATGCTATCTCGTGGGATTTAGATTGAAGTCTCACGCAATATGCATGAGACCTCACGAGATTTGGACGGAAGGCTCCAAGGTTTGGATGAGCTCTCACGAGACTTGGAGGAAGATAGCCCCGAATTCCAAGAGGTCTCACGCGAGAGTTGGAGTGAAATCTCGCCCAAGGCCCCTTTTCACGCACGAGAGTGGAGTGAAATTACGCCCGATAACATTGAGACCTCACGAGATTGGGATTGATATTTCGCCCAAGTTCGCTGAAATCTGACGAGGTGGGTACTGAAATCTCGCCGAAGTCATTGTGACCTCAGGAGACTTGGAGTGACATGTCACCCGATGTCCATGAGATTTCACGAAATTTGGAGTAAATTCTCGCCTGATGTCCATGAGGTCTCACGAGTTATAGATTGAAATCTCGCTCAATATCCATGAGATCTACCGAGATGCGGATTGAATTCTCCAAGGTTCGGATGAGATCTCCGAGACGTGGAGTCAAATCTCGCTCAACGTCCAAGAGTCCTCTTGAGAGTTGGAGTGAAATCTCGCCCAAACTCCCTGTTATCTCACGAGATTTGTAGTGTCATCTCACGCGATGTCATTGAGACCTCACGAGATTTCGACGGAAATCTCGCCCAGGTCCCTGAATATTACGAGATATGTAGTGAAATCTCGCCCGAAGTCATTGTGACCTCAGGAGTTGGGAGTGAAATCTCGCCCAATGTCCATGAGATCTCACGAGATGTGGAGTGAAATCTCGCCCGATATCGATGAGATCACACGAGATTTAGATGGGAAGCTCGCTCATATCCACGAGAACGCACGACGTTGGCCTTGAGGTCTCCAAGGTTTGGGTGAGATTTCACGGGATGCGAGTAAACTCTCGCCCAAAGACCATGAGACCTCACGAGATTGGGAGTGAAATCTCGCCCAAGGTCCCTGATATCTCAAGAGGTTTGGACTGAATCTCCCCCGATGTCATTGACAGCTCACGATGAACGGATAGGAATCTCGCCCAAGGTTGCTGCTATCTCACGAGATCTGTAGTGAAATCTCACCCAAACTCATTGGGACCTCAGGAGATTCGGAGTGAAATCTCCGTCGATGTCCATGCGATCTCAGGAGATTTGGTGTCAAATCTCGCCCGATGTCCATGAGAACTCACGACACATAGACTGAAACCTCGCCCAGGGTCCCTGAAAACTGACGAGATTCGGAGTGAAATCTGCCCGAGGTGATTGAGACCTCACGAGATTTGGAGTGAACTCTCCCCCGATATTCGTGAGTACTCACGAGATTTGGAGTCATCTCGCCTGAAGTCCCTGAGATCTCACAAGATAGAGATTGAATTCTCGCTCCATATCCTGAGATCTCACGAGTTTTGGCCTGAGGTCTCCAAGCATTGGATGAGATCTCACCAGCCTTGGAGTGAAATATCCGCGAGTTCCCAGAAATCTCACGAGAGTTGGAGTGAAATGTCGCCCTAGGTCCCTTTTCTCTCACGAGAGTTTAGTGAACTGTCGCCCAATGTCATTGGGACGTCCCGATATTTGGATTGAAATCTCGCCCGAGGTCGCTGATATCTCAGGAGATTCGTAGGGAAATCTCGCCCAATGTGATTGTGACCTCAGGAGATTTGGGGTGAAATCTCGCCCAATGTCCATGAGATCTCATGAGATTTAGATTAAATCTCCCTCAATATCTATGAGGCCTCGCGAGATTGGCACGGACGTCTCCAAGGTTGGATGAGATCTCACAAGACTTGGAGTAAACTCTCGCCCAAAGAACAAGAGACCTCAGCAGAGTTGGAGTGAAATCTCGCACAAGTTCCCCGATATCTCACAAGATGTGTAATGAAATCTCGCCCAATGTCGTCGAGACCTCATGAGATTTGGACTGAAATCTCGACCAGGGTCCCTGATATCTCACGAGATTTGTGGAAATCTCGCCTGATGTCATTGGAACCTCCGTAGATTTGGAGTGCAGTCTCGCCCATTGTCCATGAGATCTCACGAGATTTAGATTGAACCGTCACGCAATATCCATGAGATCTCAGGAGAAGGGCACTGACCTCTCCAAAGTTTGGGTGAGATCTCATGGGCCCTGGAGGAAAATCTCGCCCAAAGTCCAAGAGATCTCGAGGGATTTGGAGAGAAATCTCACCCAAAGCCCATGACATCTCATGAGATTGAGAGGGAATTCTCGCCCGATGTCCATGACACCTCACGGGATTTGCAGTAAAGTCTCGCCCAATGACCATGAGATATCGCGAAATTGAGAGTGAAATCTCACCTCTTTTCCATGAGATCTCAAGACATTTGGCCTGAGGTCTCCACATTTGGAAGAGAGCACACGAGATTTGGATAAAAATCTCAGCTGAATCCCAAGAGATCTCACACGATTTGGAGTGAAATCTCGCCCAAGGTCCCTGATGCCTCAAGACATTTGTAGTGAAATCTCGCCCGATGTCATTGTGACCTCAGGATATTCGGAGGGAAACCTCACCCGAATGTCCCTGAGATCAGACGAGATATTGAGTAAAATCTCACCCGATGCCCATCAGTCCCACGATATTTAGATTGAAGTCTCGCTCAATAGCCATGAGATCTCAGGAGATTGGCACTGACGTCGCCAAGGTTTGGAGGAGATCTCACAAGACTGGGAGTAAAATCTCGCCCCAATTCAAGAGTTCTCACGAGAGCTGCAGTGAAATCTCGCCCAAGGTCCCTGGGATCTCACGAGATTTGTCGTGAAATCTCGCCCGATCTCATTGTGACCTCAGGAGGAATGGAGTGAAACCTCGCCTAAAATCCATGAGATGTCATGAGATTTGGAGTGAAATCTGAACCGATGCCCATGAGATCTCAGGAGCCTTGGTGGCAAATCTCGCCCGATGTCCATGAGATCTCACGAGATTTAGATTGAAAGCTCGCCCACGGTCGTCCCTGATATCTCACGAGATTTGGAGAGAAATCTGCCCGAGGTCATTGAGACCACATGGTATTTGGAGTGAAATCGCCTCCAATGTCCATGACATATCACGAGATTTGGAATGAATTCTCACGCGATGTCCATACGATCTCACGAGATTTGGACTAATCTCGCCTGATGTCCATGATTTCTCACGAGATATAGAGTGAATTCTGCCTCAATATCCTGAGATCTCACGGGATTTGGACGGAAGTCTCCAAGGATTGGATGAGAGCTCAAGAGACTTGGAGGAAATGATCCCCGAATTCCAAAGGATCTCACGAGAGTGAGAGTGGAGTGAAATCTCGCCCTAGGTCCCTTTTATCTCACGAGAGTTGAGTGAAACCTCGCCCGATGTCATTGAGACCTCACGAGATTTGGATGGAAATCTCGCCCAAGTTCGCTGATATCTCACGAGGTTTGTAGTGAAATCTCTCCCAATGTCATTGTGACCTCACGAGATTTGGAGTGAAATCTCGCCCAATGTCCAGGAGATCTCATGAGATTTGGACTGAGGTCTGCACGTTTTGGATGAGATCTCACGAGACTCGGAATAAAATCTCACCCGATGCCCATGGCATCTCATGGGATTTAGATTGAAGTCTCACGCAATAGCCACGAGATCTCAAGAGATTTGGACTGAAGTCTCCAAGGTCTGGATGAGATCTCACGAGACTCGGAGGAAAATACCCTGAATTCCAAGAGATCTCACGAGAGTTGGAGTGAAATCTCAACCAAGCTTCCTGATATCTCAAGAGATTTATACTGAAATCTCGCCCGATGTCATTGGGCCCTCGCGAGATTTGGAGTGAAATATCGCGCCAGGTCTCTGATATCTCACGAGATTTGGAGTGAAATCTTGCCCAAGGCCCCTGAGAGCTCAAGAGAATTAGAGGGAAATCTCGCCCCATGTCATTGTGACCTCAAGAGATTTGGAGTGAAATCTCGCCCAATGCCCATGATCTCACGAGATTTGGAGAGAACTCTGACCCGATATCCATGAGATCTCCCGAGATTTGGAGTAAAATCTCTCCTGATGTCATGAGATCGCACGAGATTTAGAGTGCAATTTCCCTCCATGTCCATGAGATCTCACGAGATTTGGACTGAATTCTCCAAGATTCGGATGAGATCTCCGAGACGTGGAGTCAAATCTCGCTCAACGTCCAAGAATCCTCTTGAGAGTTGGAGTGAAACCTCGCCCAAACTCCCTAACATCTCACGCGGTTTGTAGTGTCATCTCACGCGATGTCATTGAGACCTCACGAGATTTGGATGGAAATCTCGCCCAATGTCCAGGAGATCTCATGAGATTTGGACTGAGGTCTGCACGTTTTGGATGAGATCTCACGAGATTCGGAATCAAATCCCACCCGATGCCCATGCTATCTCGTGGGATTTAGATTGAAGTCTCACGCAATATGCATGAGACCTCACGAGATTTGGACGGAAGGCTCCAAGGTTTGGATGAGCTCTCACGAGACTTGGAGGAAGATAGCCCCGAATTCCAAGAGGTCTCACGCGAGAGTTGGAGTGAAATCTCGCCCAAGGCCCCTTTTCACGCACGAGAGTGGAGTGAAATTACGCCCGATAACATTGAGACCTCACGAGATTGGGATTGATATTTCGCCCAAGTTCGCTGAAATCTGACGAGGTGGGTACTGAAATCTCGCCGAAGTCATTGTGACCTCAGGAGACTTGGAGTGACATGTCACCCGATGTCCATGAGATTTCACGAAATTTGGAGTAAATTCTCGCCTGATGTCCATGAGGTCTCACGAGTTATAGATTGAAATCTCGCTCAATATCCATGAGATCTACCGAGATGCGGATTGAATTCTCCAAGGTTCGGATGAGATCTCCGAGACGTGGAGTCAAATCTCGCTCAACGTCCAAGAGTCCTCTTGAGAGTTGGAGTGAAATCTCGCCCAAACTCCCTGTTATCTCACGAGATTTGTAGTGTCATCTCACGCGATGTCATTGAGACCTCACGAGATTTCGACGGAAATCTCGCCCAGGTCCCTGAATATTACGAGATATGTAGTGAAATCTCGCCCGAAGTCATTGTGACCTCAGGAGTTGGGAGTGAAATCTCGCCCAATGTCCATGAGATCTCACGAGATGTGGAGTGAAATCTCGCCCGATATCGATGAGATCACACGAGATTTAGATGGGAAGCTCGCTCATATCCACGAGAACGCACGACGTTGGCCTTGAGGTCTCCAAGGTTTGGGTGAGATTTCACGGGATGCGAGTAAACTCTCGCCCAAAGACCATGAGACCTCACGAGATTGGGAGTGAAATCTCGCCCAAGGTCCCTGATATCTCAAGAGGTTTGGACTGAATCTCCCCCGATGTCATTGACAGCTCACGATGAACGGATAGGAATCTCGCCCAAGGTTGCTGCTATCTCACGAGATCTGTAGTGAAATCTCACCCAAACTCATTGGGACCTCAGGAGATTCGGAGTGAAATCTCCGTCGATGTCCATGCGATCTCAGGAGATTTGGTGTCAAATCTCGCCCGATGTCCATGAGAACTCACGACACATAGACTGAAACCTCGCCCAGGGTCCCTGAAAACTGACGAGATTCGGAGTGAAATCTGCCCGAGGTGATTGAGACCTCACGAGATTTGGAGTGAACTCTCCCCCGATATTCGTGAGTACTCACGAGATTTGGAGTCATCTCGCCTGAAGTCCCTGAGATCTCACAAGATAGAGATTGAATTCTCGCTCCATATCCTGAGATCTCACGAGTTTTGGCCTGAGGTCTCCAAGCATTGGATGAGATCTCACCAGCCTTGGAGTGAAATATCCGCGAGTTCCCAGAAATCTCACGAGAGTTGGAGTGAAATGTCGCCCTAGGTCCCTTTTCTCTCACGAGAGTTTAGTGAACTGTCGCCCAATGTCATTGGGACGTCCCGATATTTGGATTGAAATCTCGCCCGAGGTCGCTGATATCTCAGGAGATTCGTAGGGAAATCTCGCCCAATGTGATTGTGACCTCAGGAGATTTGGGGTGAAATCTCGCCCAATGTCCATGAGATCTCATGAGATTTAGATTAAATCTCCCTCAATATCTATGAGGCCTCGCGAGATTGGCACGGACGTCTCCAAGGTTGGATGAGATCTCACAAGACTTGGAGTAAACTCTCGCCCAAAGAACAAGAGACCTCAGCAGAGTTGGAGTGAAATCTCGCACAAGTTCCCCGATATCTCACAAGATGTGTAATGAAATCTCGCCCAATGTCGTCGAGACCTCATGAGATTTGGACTGAAATCTCGACCAGGGTCCCTGATATCTCACGAGATTTGTGGAAATCTCGCCTGATGTCATTGGAACCTCCGTAGATTTGGAGTGCAGTCTCGCCCATTGTCCATGAGATCTCACGAGATTTAGATTGAACCGTCACGCAATATCCATGAGATCTCAGGAGAAGGGCACTGACCTCTCCAAAGTTTGGGTGAGATCTCATGGGCCCTGGAGGAAAATCTCGCCCAAAGTCCAAGAGATCTCGAGGGATTTGGAGAGAAATCTCACCCAAAGCCCATGACATCTCATGAGATTGAGAGGGAATTCTCGCCCGATGTCCATGACACCTCACGGGATTTGCAGTAAAGTCTCGCCCAATGACCATGAGATATCGCGAAATTGAGAGTGAAATCTCACCTCTTTTCCATGAGATCTCAAGACATTTGGCCTGAGGTCTCCACATTTGGAAGAGAGCACACGAGATTTGGATAAAAATCTCAGCTGAATCCCAAGAGATCTCACACGATTTGGAGTGAAATCTCGCCCAAGGTCCCTGATGCCTCAAGACATTTGTAGTGAAATCTCGCCCGATGTCATTGTGACCTCAGGATATTCGGAGGGAAACCTCACCCGAATGTCCCTGAGATCAGACGAGATATTGAGTAAAATCTCACCCGATGCCCATCAGTCCCACGATATTTAGATTGAAGTCTCGCTCAATAGCCATGAGATCTCACGAGATTGGCACTGACGTCGCCAAGGTTTGGAGGAGATCTCACAAGACTGGGAGTAAAATCTCGCCCCAATTCAAGAGTTCTCACGAGAGCTGCAGTGAAATCTCGCCCAAGGTCCCTGAGATCTCACGAGATTTGTCGTGAAATCTCGCCCGATCTCATTGTGACCTCAGGAGGAATGGAGTGAAACCTCGCCTAAAATCCATGAGATGTCATGAGATTTGGAGTGAAATCTGAACCGATGCCCATGAGATCTCAGGAGCCTTGGTGGCAAATCTCGCCCGATGTCCATGAGATCTCACGAGATTTAGATTGAAAGCTCGCCCACGGTCGTCCCTGATATCTCACGAGATTTGGAGAGAAATCTGCCCGAGGTCATTGAGACCACATGGTATTTGGAGTGAAATCGCCTCCAATGTCCATGACATATCACGAGATTTGGAATGAATTCTCACGCGATGTCCATACGATCTCACGAGATTTGGACTAATCTCGCCTGATGTCCATGATTTCTCACGAGATATAGAGTGAATTCTGCCTCAATATCCTGAGATCTCACGGGATTTGGACGGAAGTCTCCAAGGATTGGATGAGAGCTCAAGAGACTTGGAGGAAATGATCCCCGAATTCCAAAGGATCTCACGAGAGTGAGAGTGGAGTGAAATCTCGCCCTAGGTCCCTTTTATCTCACGAGAGTTGAGTGAAACCTCGCCCGATGTCATTGAGACCTCACGAGATTTGGATGGAAATCTCGCCCAAGTTCGCTGATATCTCACGAGGTTTGTAGTGAAATCTCTCCCAATGTCATTGTGACCTCACGAGATTTGGAGTGAAATCTCGCCCAATGTCCAGGAGATCTCATGAGATTTGGACTGAGGTCTGCACGTTTTGGATGAGATCTCACGAGACTCGGAATAAAATCTCACCCGATGCCCATGGCATCTCATGGGATTTAGATTGAAGTCTCACGCAATAGCCACGAGATCTCACGAGATTTGGACTGAAGTCTCCAAGGTCTGGATGAGATCTCACGAGACTCGGAGGAAAATACCCTGAATTCCAAGAGATCTCACGAGAGTTGGAGTGAAATCTCAACCAAGCTTCCTGATATCTCAAGAGATTTATACTGAAATCTCGCCCGATGTCATTGGGCCCTCGCGAGATTTGGAGTGAAATATCGCGCCAGGTCTCTGATATCTCACGAGATTTGGAGTGAAATCTTGCCCAAGGCCCCTGAGAGCTCAAGAGAATTAGAGGGAAATCTCGCCCCATGTCATTGTGACCTCAAGAGATTTGGAGTGAAATCTCGCCCAATGCCCATGATCTCACGAGATTTGGAGAGAACTCTGACCCGATATCCATGAGATCTCCCGAGATTTGGAGTAAAATCTCTCCTGATGTCATGAGATCGCACGAGATTTAGAGTGCAATTTCCCTCCATGTCCATGAGATCTCACGAGATTTGGACTGAATTCTCCAAGATTCGGATGAGATCTCCGAGACGTGGAGTCAAATCTCGCTCAACGTCCAAGAATCCTCTTGAGAGTTGGAGTGAAACCTCGCCCAAACTCCCTAACATCTCACGCGGTTTGTAGTGTCATCTCACGCGATGTCATTGAGACCTCACGAGATTTGGATGGAAATCTCGCCCAATGTCCAGGAGATCTCATGAGATTTGGACTGAGGTCTGCACGTTTTGGATGAGATCTCACGAGATTCGGAATCAAATCCCACCCGATGCCCATGCTATCTCGTGGGATTTAGATTGAAGTCTCACGCAATATGCATGAGACCTCACGAGATTTGGACGGAAGGCTCCAAGGTTTGGATGAGCTCTCACGAGACTTGGAGGAAGATAGCCCCGAATTCCAAGAGGTCTCACGCGAGAGTTGGAGTGAAATCTCGCCCAAGGCCCCTTTTCACGCACGAGAGTGGAGTGAAATTACGCCCGATAACATTGAGACCTCACGAGATTGGGATTGATATTTCGCCCAAGTTCGCTGAAATCTGACGAGGTGGGTACTGAAATCTCGCCGAAGTCATTGTGACCTCAGGAGACTTGGAGTGACATGTCACCCGATGTCCATGAGATTTCACGAAATTTGGAGTAAATTCTCGCCTGATGTCCATGAGGTCTCACGAGTTATAGATTGAAATCTCGCTCAATATCCATGAGATCTACCGAGATGCGGATTGAATTCTCCAAGGTTCGGATGAGATCTCCGAGACGTGGAGTCAAATCTCGCTCAACGTCCAAGAGTCCTCTTGAGAGTTGGAGTGAAATCTCGCCCAAACTCCCTGTTATCTCACGAGATTTGTAGTGTCATCTCACGCGATGTCATTGAGACCTCACGAGATTTCGACGGAAATCTCGCCCAGGTCCCTGAATATTACGAGATATGTAGTGAAATCTCGCCCGAAGTCATTGTGACCTCAGGAGTTGGGAGTGAAATCTCGCCCAATGTCCATGAGATCTCACGAGATGTGGAGTGAAATCTCGCCCGATATCGATGAGATCACACGAGATTTAGATGGGAAGCTCGCTCATATCCACGAGAACGCACGACGTTGGCCTTGAGGTCTCCAAGGTTTGGGTGAGATTTCACGGGATGCGAGTAAACTCTCGCCCAAAGACCATGAGACCTCACGAGATTGGGAGTGAAATCTCGCCCAAGGTCCCTGATATCTCAAGAGGTTTGGACTGAATCTCCCCCGATGTCATTGACAGCTCACGATGAACGGATAGGAATCTCGCCCAAGGTTGCTGCTATCTCACGAGATCTGTAGTGAAATCTCACCCAAACTCATTGGGACCTCAGGAGATTCGGAGTGAAATCTCCGTCGATGTCCATGCGATCTCAGGAGATTTGGTGTCAAATCTCGCCCGATGTCCATGAGAACTCACGACACATAGACTGAAACCTCGCCCAGGGTCCCTGAAAACTGACGAGATTCGGAGTGAAATCTGCCCGAGGTGATTGAGACCTCACGAGATTTGGAGTGAACTCTCCCCCGATATTCGTGAGTACTCACGAGATTTGGAGTCATCTCGCCTGAAGTCCCTGAGATCTCACAAGATAGAGATTGAATTCTCGCTCCATATCCTGAGATCTCACGAGTTTTGGCCTGAGGTCTCCAAGCATTGGATGAGATCTCACCAGCCTTGGAGTGAAATATCCGCGAGTTCCCAGAAATCTCACGAGAGTTGGAGTGAAATGTCGCCCTAGGTCCCTTTTCTCTCACGAGAGTTTAGTGAACTGTCGCCCAATGTCATTGGGACGTCCCGATATTTGGATTGAAATCTCGCCCGAGGTCGCTGATATCTCAGGAGATTCGTAGGGAAATCTCGCCCAATGTGATTGTGACCTCAGGAGATTTGGGGTGAAATCTCGCCCAATGTCCATGAGATCTCATGAGATTTAGATTAAATCTCCCTCAATATCTATGAGGCCTCGCGAGATTGGCACGGACGTCTCCAAGGTTGGATGAGATCTCACAAGACTTGGAGTAAACTCTCGCCCAAAGAACAAGAGACCTCAGCAGAGTTGGAGTGAAATCTCGCACAAGTTCCCCGATATCTCACAAGATGTGTAATGAAATCTCGCCCAATGTCGTCGAGACCTCATGAGATTTGGACTGAAATCTCGACCAGGGTCCCTGATATCTCACGAGATTTGTGGAAATCTCGCCTGATGTCATTGGAACCTCCGTAGATTTGGAGTGCAGTCTCGCCCATTGTCCATGAGATCTCACGAGATTTAGATTGAACCGTCACGCAATATCCATGAGATCTCAGGAGAAGGGCACTGACCTCTCCAAAGTTTGGGTGAGATCTCATGGGCCCTGGAGGAAAATCTCGCCCAAAGTCCAAGAGATCTCGAGGGATTTGGAGAGAAATCTCACCCAAAGCCCATGACATCTCATGAGATTGAGAGGGAATTCTCGCCCGATGTCCATGACACCTCACGGGATTTGCAGTAAAGTCTCGCCCAATGACCATGAGATATCGCGAAATTGAGAGTGAAATCTCACCTCTTTTCCATGAGATCTCAAGACATTTGGCCTGAGGTCTCCACATTTGGAAGAGAGCACACGAGATTTGGATAAAAATCTCAGCTGAATCCCAAGAGATCTCACACGATTTGGAGTGAAATCTCGCCCAAGGTCCCTGATGCCTCAAGACATTTGTAGTGAAATCTCGCCCGATGTCATTGTGACCTCAGGATATTCGGAGGGAAACCTCACCCGAATGTCCCTGAGATCAGACGAGATATTGAGTAAAATCTCACCCGATGCCCATCAGTCCCACGATATTTAGATTGAAGTCTCGCTCAATAGCCATGAGATCTCAGGAGATTGGCACTGACGTCGCCAAGGTTTGGAGGAGATCTCACAAGACTGGGAGTAAAATCTCGCCCCAATTCAAGAGTTCTCACGAGAGCTGCAGTGAAATCTCGCCCAAGGTCCCTGGGATCTCACGAGATTTGTCGTGAAATCTCGCCCGATCTCATTGTGACCTCAGGAGGAATGGAGTGAAACCTCGCCTAAAATCCATGAGATGTCATGAGATTTGGAGTGAAATCTGAACCGATGCCCATGAGATCTCAGGAGCCTTGGTGGCAAATCTCGCCCGATGTCCATGAGATCTCACGAGATTTAGATTGAAAGCTCGCCCACGGTCGTCCCTGATATCTCACGAGATTTGGAGAGAAATCTGCCCGAGGTCATTGAGACCACATGGTATTTGGAGTGAAATCGCCTCCAATGTCCATGACATATCACGAGATTTGGAATGAATTCTCACGCGATGTCCATACGATCTCACGAGATTTGGACTAATCTCGCCTGATGTCCATGATTTCTCACGAGATATAGAGTGAATTCTGCCTCAATATCCTGAGATCTCACGGGATTTGGACGGAAGTCTCCAAGGATTGGATGAGAGCTCAAGAGACTTGGAGGAAATGATCCCCGAATTCCAAAGGATCTCACGAGAGTGAGAGTGGAGTGAAATCTCGCCCTAGGTCCCTTTTATCTCACGAGAGTTGAGTGAAACCTCGCCCGATGTCATTGAGACCTCACGAGATTTGGATGGAAATCTCGCCCAAGTTCGCTGATATCTCACGAGGTTTGTAGTGAAATCTCTCCCAATGTCATTGTGACCTCACGAGATTTGGAGTGAAATCTCGCCCAATGTCCAGGAGATCTCATGAGATTTGGACTGAGGTCTGCACGTTTTGGATGAGATCTCACGAGACTCGGAATAAAATCTCACCCGATGCCCATGGCATCTCATGGGATTTAGATTGAAGTCTCACGCAATAGCCACGAGATCTCAAGAGATTTGGACTGAAGTCTCCAAGGTCTGGATGAGATCTCACGAGACTCGGAGGAAAATACCCTGAATTCCAAGAGATCTCACGAGAGTTGGAGTGAAATCTCAACCAAGCTTCCTGATATCTCAAGAGATTTATACTGAAATCTCGCCCGATGTCATTGGGCCCTCGCGAGATTTGGAGTGAAATATCGCGCCAGGTCTCTGATATCTCACGAGATTTGGAGTGAAATCTTGCCCAAGGCCCCTGAGAGCTCAAGAGAATTAGAGGGAAATCTCGCCCCATGTCATGGTGACCTCAAGAGATTTGGAGTGAAATCTCGCCCAATGCCCATGATCTCACGAGATTTGGAGAGAACTCTGACCCGATATCCATGAGATCTCCCGAGATTTGGAGTAAAATCTCTCCTGATGTCATGAGATCGCACGAGATTTAGAGTGCAATTTCCCTCCATGTCCATGAGATCTCACGAGATTTGGACTGAATTCTCCAAGATTCGGATGAGATCTCCGAGACGTGGAGTCAAATCTCGCTCTAACGTCCAAGAATCCTCTTGAGAGTTGGAGTGAAACCTCGCCCAAACTCCCTAACATCTCACGCGGTTTGTAGTGTCATCTCACGCGATGTCATTGAGACCTCACGAGATTTGGATGGAAATCTCGCCCAATGTCCAGGAGATCTCATGAGATTTGGACTGAGGTCTGCACGTTTTGGATGAGATCTCACGAGATTCGGAATCAAATCCCACCCGATGCCCATGCTATCTCGTGGGATTTAGATTGAAGTCTCACGCAATATGCATGAGACCTCACGAGATTTGGACGGAAGGCTCCAAGGTTTGGATGAGCTCTCACGAGACTTGGAGGAAGATAGCCCCGAATTCCAAGAGGTCTCACGCGAGAGTTGGAGTGAAATCTCGCCCAAGGCCCCTTTTCACGCACGAGAGTGGAGTGAAATTACGCCCGATAACATTGAGACCTCACGAGATTGGGATTGATATTTCGCCCAAGTTCGCTGAAATCTGACGAGGTGGGTACTGAAATCTCGCCGAAGTCATTGTGACCTCAGGAGACTTGGAGTGACATGTCACCCGATGTCCATGAGATTTCACGAAATTTGGAGTAAATTCTCGCCTGATGTCCATGAGGTCTCACGAGTTATAGATTGAAATCTCGCTCAATATCCATGAGATCTACCGAGATGCGGATTGAATTCTCCAAGGTTCGGATGAGATCTCCGAGACGTGGAGTCAAATCTCGCTCAACGTCCAAGAGTCCTCTTGAGAGTTGGAGTGAAATCTCGCCCAAACTCCCTGTTATCTCACGAGATTTGTAGTGTCATCTCACGCGATGTCATTGAGACCTCACGAGATTTCGACGGAAATCTCGCCCAGGTCCCTGAATATTACGAGATATGTAGTGAAATCTCGCCCGAAGTCATTGTGACCTCAGGAGTTGGGAGTGAAATCTCGCCCAATGTCCATGAGATCTCACGAGATGTGGAGTGAAATCTCGCCCGATATCGATGAGATCACACGAGATTTAGATGGGAAGCTCGCTCATATCCACGAGAACGCACGACGTTGGCCTTGAGGTCTCCAAGGTTTGGGTGAGATTTCACGGGATGCGAGTAAACTCTCGCCCAAAGACCATGAGACCTCACGAGATTGGGAGTGAAATCTCGCCCAAGGTCCCTGATATCTCAAGAGGTTTGGACTGAATCTCCCCCGATGTCATTGACAGCTCACGATGAACGGATAGGAATCTCGCCCAAGGTTGCTGCTATCTCACGAGATCTGTAGTGAAATCTCACCCAAACTCATTGGGACCTCAGGAGATTCGGAGTGAAATCTCCGTCGATGTCCATGCGATCTCAGGAGATTTGGTGTCAAATCTCGCCCGATGTCCATGAGAACTCACGACACATAGACTGAAACCTCGCCCAGGGTCCCTGAAAACTGACGAGATTCGGAGTGAAATCTGCCCGAGGTGATTGAGACCTCACGAGATTTGGAGTGAACTCTCCCCCGATATTCGTGAGTACTCACGAGATTTGGAGTCATCTCGCCTGAAGTCCCTGAGATCTCACAAGATAGAGATTGAATTCTCGCTCCATATCCTGAGATCTCACGAGTTTTGGCCTGAGGTCTCCAAGCATTGGATGAGATCTCACCAGCCTTGGAGTGAAATATCCGCGAGTTCCCAGAAATCTCACGAGAGTTGGAGTGAAATGTCGCCCTAGGTCCCTTTTCTCTCACGAGAGTTTAGTGAACTGTCGCCCAATGTCATTGGGACGTCCCGATATTTGGATTGAAATCTCGCCCGAGGTCGCTGATATCTCAGGAGATTCGTAGGGAAATCTCGCCCAATGTGATTGTGACCTCAGGAGATTTGGGGTGAAATCTCGCCCAATGTCCATGAGATCTCATGAGATTTAGATTAAATCTCCCTCAATATCTATGAGGCCTCGCGAGATTGGCACGGACGTCTCCAAGGTTGGATGAGATCTCACAAGACTTGGAGTAAACTCTCGCCCAAAGAACAAGAGACCTCAGCAGAGTTGGAGTGAAATCTCGCACAAGTTCCCCGATATCTCACAAGATGTGTAATGAAATCTCGCCCAATGTCGTCGAGACCTCATGAGATTTGGACTGAAATCTCGACCAGGGTCCCTGATATCTCACGAGATTTGTGGAAATCTCGCCTGATGTCATTGGAACCTCCGTAGATTTGGAGTGCAGTCTCGCCCATTGTCCATGAGATCTCACGAGATTTAGATTGAACCGTCACGCAATATCCATGAGATCTCAGGAGAAGGGCACTGACCTCTCCAAAGTTTGGGTGAGATCTCATGGGCCCTGGAGGAAAATCTCGCCCAAAGTCCAAGAGATCTCGAGGGATTTGGAGAGAAATCTCACCCAAAGCCCATGACATCTCATGAGATTGAGAGGGAATTCTCGCCCGATGTCCATGACACCTCACGGGATTTGCAGTAAAATCTCGCCCAATGACCATGAGATATCGCGAAATTGAGAGTGAAATCTCACCTCTTTTCCATGAGATCTCAAGACATTTGGCCTGAGGTCTCCACATTTGGAAGAGAGCACACGAGATTTGGATAAAAATCTCAGCTGAATCCCAAGAGATCTCACACGATTTGGAGTGAAATCTCGCCCAAGGTCCCTGATGCCTCAAGACATTTGTAGTGAAATCTCGCCCGATGTCATTGTGACCTCAGGATATTCGGAGGGAAACCTCACCCGAATGTCCCTGAGATCAGACGAGATATTGAGTAAAATCTCACCCGATGCCCATCAGTCCCACGATATTTAGATTGAAGTCTCGCTCAATAGCCATGAGATCTCAGGAGATTGGCACTGACGTCGCCAAGGTTTGGAGGAGATCTCACAAGACTGGGAGTAAAATCTCGCCCCAATTCAAGAGTTCTCACGAGAGCTGCAGTGAAATCTCGCCCAAGGTCCCTGGGATCTCACGAGATTTGTCGTGAAATCTCGCCCGATCTCATTGTGACCTCAGGAGGAATGGAGTGAAACCTCGCCTAAAATCCATGAGATGTCATGAGATTTGGAGTGAAATCTGAACCGATGCCCATGAGATCTCAGGAGCCTTGGTGGCAAATCTCGCCCGATGTCCATGAGATCTCACGAGATTTAGATTGAAAGCTCGCCCACGGTCGTCCCTGATATCTCACGAGATTTGGAGAGAAATCTGCCCGAGGTCATTGAGACCACATGGTATTTGGAGTGAAATCGCCTCCAATGTCCATGACATATCACGAGATTTGGAATGAATTCTCACGCGATGTCCATACGATCTCACGAGATTTGGACTAATCTCGCCTGATGTCCATGATTTCTCACGAGATATAGAGTGAATTCTGCCTCAATATCCTGAGATCTCACGGGATTTGGACGGAAGTCTCCAAGGATTGGATGAGAGCTCAAGAGACTTGGAGGAAATGATCCCCGAATTCCAAAGGATCTCACGAGAGTGAGAGTGGAGTGAAATCTCGCCCTAGGTCCCTTTTATCTCACGAGAGTTGAGTGAAACCTCGCCCGATGTCATTGAGACCTCACGAGATTTGGATGGAAATCTCGCCCAAGTTCGCTGATATCTCACGAGGTTTGTAGTGAAATCTCTCCCAATGTCATTGTGACCTCACGAGATTTGGAGTGAAATCTCGCCCAATGTCCAGGAGATCTCATGAGATTTGGACTGAGGTCTGCACGTTTTGGATGAGATCTCACGAGACTCGGAATAAAATCTCACCCGATGCCCATGGCATCTCATGGGATTTAGATTGAAGTCTCACGCAATAGCCACGAGATCTCAAGAGATTTGGACTGAAGTCTCCAAGGTCTGGATGAGATCTCACGAGACTCGGAGGAAAATACCCTGAATTCCAAGAGATCTCACGAGAGTTGGAGTGAAATCTCAACCAAGCTTCCTGATATCTCAAGAGATTTATACTGAAATCTCGCCCGATGTCATTGGGCCCTCGCGAGATTTGGAGTGAAATATCGCGCCAGGTCTCTGATATCTCACGAGATTTGGAGTGAAATCTTGCCCAAGGCCCCTGAGAGCTCAAGAGAATTAGAGGGAAATCTCGCCCCATGTCATGGTGACCTCAAGAGATTTGGAGTGAAATCTCGCCCAATGCCCATGATCTCACGAGATTTGGAGAGAACTCTGACCCGATATCCATGAGATCTCCCGAGATTTGGAGTAAAATCTCTCCTGATGTCATGAGATCGCACGAGATTTAGAGTGCAATTTCCCTCCATGTCCATGAGATCTCACGAGATTTGGACTGAATTCTCCAAGATTCGGATGAGATCTCCGAGACGTGGAGTCAAATCTCGCTCTAACGTCCAAGAATCCTCTTGAGAGTTGGAGTGAAACCTCGCCCAAACTCCCTAACATCTCACGCGGTTTGTAGTGTCATCTCACGCGATGTCATTGAGACCTCACGAGATTTGGATGGAAATCTCGCCCAATGTCCAGGAGATCTCATGAGATTTGGACTGAGGTCTGCACGTTTTGGATGAGATCTCACGAGATTCGGAATCAAATCCCACCCGATGCCCATGCTATCTCGTGGGATTTAGATTGAAGTCTCACGCAATATGCATGAGACCTCACGAGATTTGGACGGAAGGCTCCAAGGTTTGGATGAGCTCTCACGAGACTTGGAGGAAGATAGCCCCGAATTCCAAGAGGTCTCACGCGAGAGTTGGAGTGAAATCTCGCCCAAGGCCCCTTTTCACGCACGAGAGTGGAGTGAAATTACGCCCGATAACATTGAGACCTCACGAGATTGGGATTGATATTTCGCCCAAGTTCGCTGAAATCTGACGAGGTGGGTACTGAAATCTCGCCGAAGTCATTGTGACCTCAGGAGACTTGGAGTGACATGTCACCCGATGTCCATGAGATTTCACGAAATTTGGAGTAAATTCTCGCCTGATGTCCATGAGGTCTCACGAGTTATAGATTGAAATCTCGCTCAATATCCATGAGATCTACCGAGATGCGGATTGAATTCTCCAAGGTTCGGATGAGATCTCCGAGACGTGGAGTCAAATCTCGCTCAACGTCCAAGAGTCCTCTTGAGAGTTGGAGTGAAATCTCGCCCAAACTCCCTGTTATCTCACGAGATTTGTAGTGTCATCTCACGCGATGTCATTGAGACCTCACGAGATTTCGACGGAAATCTCGCCCAGGTCCCTGAATATTACGAGATATGTAGTGAAATCTCGCCCGAAGTCATTGTGACCTCAGGAGTTGGGAGTGAAATCTCGCCCAATGTCCATGAGATCTCACGAGATGTGGAGTGAAATCTCGCCCGATATCGATGAGATCACACGAGATTTAGATGGGAAGCTCGCTCATATCCACGAGAACGCACGACGTTGGCCTTGAGGTCTCCAAGGTTTGGGTGAGATTTCACGGGATGCGAGTAAACTCTCGCCCAAAGACCATGAGACCTCACGAGATTGGGAGTGAAATCTCGCCCAAGGTCCCTGATATCTCAAGAGGTTTGGACTGAATCTCCCCCGATGTCATTGACAGCTCACGATGAACGGATAGGAATCTCGCCCAAGGTTGCTGCTATCTCACGAGATCTGTAGTGAAATCTCACCCAAACTCATTGGGACCTCAGGAGATTCGGAGTGAAATCTCCGTCGATGTCCATGCGATCTCAGGAGATTTGGTGTCAAATCTCGCCCGATGTCCATGAGAACTCACGACACATAGACTGAAACCTCGCCCAGGGTCCCTGAAAACTGACGAGATTCGGAGTGAAATCTGCCCGAGGTGATTGAGACCTCACGAGATTTGGAGTGAACTCTCCCCCGATATTCGTGAGTACTCACGAGATTTGGAGTCATCTCGCCTGAAGTCCCTGAGATCTCACAAGATAGAGATTGAATTCTCGCTCCATATCCTGAGATCTCACGAGTTTTGGCCTGAGGTCTCCAAGCATTGGATGAGATCTCACCAGCCTTGGAGTGAAATATCCGCGAGTTCCCAGAAATCTCACGAGAGTTGGAGTGAAATGTCGCCCTAGGTCCCTTTTCTCTCACGAGAGTTTAGTGAACTGTCGCCCAATGTCATTGGGACGTCCCGATATTTGGATTGAAATCTCGCCCGAGGTCGCTGATATCTCAGGAGATTCGTAGGGAAATCTCGCCCAATGTGATTGTGACCTCAGGAGATTTGGGGTGAAATCTCGCCCAATGTCCATGAGATCTCATGAGATTTAGATTAAATCTCCCTCAATATCTATGAGGCCTCGCGAGATTGGCACGGACGTCTCCAAGGTTGGATGAGATCTCACAAGACTTGGAGTAAACTCTCGCCCAAAGAACAAGAGACCTCAGCAGAGTTGGAGTGAAATCTCGCACAAGTTCCCCGATATCTCACAAGATGTGTAATGAAATCTCGCCCAATGTCGTCGAGACCTCATGAGATTTGGACTGAAATCTCGACCAGGGTCCCTGATATCTCACGAGATTTGTGGAAATCTCGCCTGATGTCATTGGAACCTCCGTAGATTTGGAGTGCAGTCTCGCCCATTGTCCATGAGATCTCACGAGATTTAGATTGAACCGTCACGCAATATCCATGAGATCTCAGGAGAAGGGCACTGACCTCTCCAAAGTTTGGGTGAGATCTCATGGGCCCTGGAGGAAAATCTCGCCCAAAGTCCAAGAGATCTCGAGGGATTTGGAGAGAAATCTCACCCAAAGCCCATGACATCTCATGAGATTGAGAGGGAATTCTCGCCCGATGTCCATGACACCTCACGGGATTTGCAGTAAAGTCTCGCCCAATGACCATGAGATATCGCGAAATTGAGAGTGAAATCTCACCTCTTTTCCATGAGATCTCAAGACATTTGGCCTGAGGTCTCCACATTTGGAAGAGAGCACACGAGATTTGGATAAAAATCTCAGCTGAATCCCAAGAGATCTCACACGATTTGGAGTGAAATCTCGCCCAAGGTCCCTGATGCCTCAAGACATTTGTAGTGAAATCTCGCCCGATGTCATTGTGACCTCAGGATATTCGGAGGGAAACCTCACCCGAATGTCCCTGAGATCAGACGAGATATTGAGTAAAATCTCACCCGATGCCCATCAGTCCCACGATATTTAGATTGAAGTCTCGCTCAATAGCCATGAGATCTCAGGAGATTGGCACTGACGTCGCCAAGGTTTGGAGGAGATCTCACAAGACTGGGAGTAAAATCTCGCCCCAATTCAAGAGTTCTCACGAGAGCTGCAGTGAAATCTCGCCCAAGGTCCCTGGGATCTCACGAGATTTGTCGTGAAATCTCGCCCGATCTCATTGTGACCTCAGGAGGAATGGAGTGAAACCTCGCCTAAAATCCATGAGATGTCATGAGATTTGGAGTGAAATCTGAACCGATGCCCATGAGATCTCAGGAGCCTTGGTGGCAAATCTCGCCCGATGTCCATGAGATCTCACGAGATTTAGATTGAAAGCTCGCCCACGGTCGTCCCTGATATCTCACGAGATT
The DNA here is from genome assembly GCF_037043125.1 of Eumetopias jubatus. NCBI lineage: Eukaryota > Metazoa > Chordata > Mammalia > Carnivora > Otariidae > Eumetopias > Eumetopias jubatus. The sequence continues at coordinate 7,297,538 of NW_028274824.1, read as the reverse complement.
TGGAGAGAAATCTGCCCGAGGTCATTGAGACCACATGGTATTTGGAGTGAAATCGCCTCCAATGTCCATGACATATCACGAGATTTGGAATGAATTCTCACGCGATGTCCATACGATCTCACGAGATTTGGACTAATCTCGCCTGATGTCCATGATTTCTCACGAGATATAGAGTGAATTCTGCCTCAATATCCTGAGATCTCACGGGATTTGGACGGAAGTCTCCAAGGATTGGATGAGAGCTCAAGAGACTTGGAGGAAATGATCCCCGAATTCCAAAGGATCTCACGAGAGTGAGAGTGGAGTGAAATCTCGCCCTAGGTCCCTTTTATCTCACGAGAGTTGAGTGAAACCTCGCCCGATGTCATTGAGACCTCACGAGATTTGGATGGAAATCTCGCCCAAGTTCGCTGATATCTCACGAGGTTTGTAGTGAAATCTCTCCCAATGTCATTGTGACCTCACGAGATTTGGAGTGAAATCTCGCCCAATGTCCAGGAGATCTCATGAGATTTGGACTGAGGTCTGCACGTTTTGGATGAGATCTCACGAGACTCGGAATAAAATCTCACCCGATGCCCATGGCATCTCATGGGATTTAGATTGAAGTCTCACGCAATAGCCACGAGATCTCACGAGATTTGGACTGAAGTCTCCAAGGTCTGGATGAGATCTCACGAGACTCGGAGGAAAATACCCTGAATTCCAAGAGATCTCACGAGAGTTGGAGTGAAATCTCAACCAAGCTTCCTGATATCTCAAGAGATTTATACTGAAATCTCGCCCGATGTCATTGGGCCCTCGCGAGATTTGGAGTGAAATATCGCGCCAGGTCTCTGATATCTCACGAGATTTGGAGTGAAATCTTGCCCAAGGCCCCTGAGAGCTCAAGAGAATTAGAGGGAAATCTCGCCCCATGTCATGGTGACCTCAAGAGATTTGGAGTGAAATCTCGCCCAATGCCCATGATCTCACGAGATTTGGAGAGAACTCTGACCCGATATCCATGAGATCTCCCGAGATTTGGAGTAAAATCTCTCCTGATGTCATGAGATCGCACGAGATTTAGAGTGCAATTTCCCTCCATGTCCATGAGATCTCACGAGATTTGGACTGAATTCTCCAAGATTCGGATGAGATCTCCGAGACGTGGAGTCAAATCTCGCTCTAACGTCCAAGAATCCTCTTGAGAGTTGGAGTGAAACCTCGCCCAAACTCCCTAACATCTCACGCGGTTTGTAGTGTCATCTCACGCGATGTCATTGAGACCTCACGAGATTTGGATGGAAATCTCGCCCAATGTCCAGGAGATCTCATGAGATTTGGACTGAGGTCTGCACGTTTTGGATGAGATCTCACGAGATTCGGAATCAAATCCCACCCGATGCCCATGCTATCTCGTGGGATTTAGATTGAAGTCTCACGCAATATGCATGAGACCTCACGAGATTTGGACGGAAGGCTCCAAGGTTTGGATGAGCTCTCACGAGACTTGGAGGAAGATAGCCCCGAATTCCAAGAGGTCTCACGCGAGAGTTGGAGTGAAATCTCGCCCAAGGCCCCTTTTCACGCACGAGAGTGGAGTGAAATTACGCCCGATAACATTGAGACCTCACGAGATTGGGATTGATATTTCGCCCAAGTTCGCTGAAATCTGACGAGGTGGGTACTGAAATCTCCCCGAAGTCATTGTGACCTCAGGAGACTTGGAGTGACATGTCACCCGATGTCCATGAGATTTCACGAAATTTGGAGTAAATTCTCGCCTGATGTCCATGAGGTCTCACGAGTTATAGATTGAAATCTCGCTCAATATCCATGAGATCTACCGAGATGCGGATTGAATTCTCCAAGGTTCGGATGAGATCTCCGAGACGTGGAGTCAAATCTCGCTCAACGTCCAAGAGTCCTCTTGAGAGTTGGAGTGAAATCTCGCCCAAACTCCCTGTTATCTCACGAGATTTGTAGTGTCATCTCACGCGATGTCATTGAGACCTCACGAGATTTCGACGGAAATCTCGCCCAGGTCCCTGAATATTACGAGATATGTAGTGAAATCTCGCCCGAAGTCATTGTGACCTCAGGAGTTGGGAGTGAAATCTCGCCCAATGTCCATGAGATCTCACGAGATGTGGAGTGAAATCTCGCCCGATATCGATGAGATCACACGAGATTTAGATGGGAAGCTCGCTCATATCCACGAGAACGCACGACGTTGGCCTTGAGGTCTCCAAGGTTTGGGTGAGATTTCACGGGATGCGAGTAAACTCTCGCCCAAAGACCATGAGACCTCACGAGATTGGGAGTGAAATCTCGCCCAAGGTCCCTGATATCTCAAGAGGTTTGGACTGAATCTCCCCCGATGTCATTGACAGCTCACGATGAACGGATAGGAATCTCGCCCAAGGTTGCTGCTATCTCACGAGATCTGTAGTGAAATCTCACCCAAACTCATTGGGACCTCAGGAGATTCGGAGTGAAATCTCCGTCGATGTCCATGCGATCTCAGGAGATTTGGTGTCAAATCTCGCCCGATGTCCATGAGAACTCACGACACATAGACTGAAACCTCGCCCAGGGTCCCTGAAAACTGACGAGATTCGGAGTGAAATCTGCCCGAGGTGATTGAGACCTCACGAGATTTGGAGTGAACTCTCCCCCGATATTCGTGAGTACTCACGAGATTTGGAGTCATCTCGCCTGAAGTCCCTGAGATCTCACAAGATAGAGATTGAATTCTCGCTCCATATCCTGAGATCTCACGAGTTTTGGCCTGAGGTCTCCAAGCATTGGATGAGATCTCACCAGCCTTGGAGTGAAATATCCGCGAGTTCCCAGAAATCTCACGAGAGTTGGAGTGAAATGTCGCCCTAGGTCCCTTTTCTCTCACGAGAGTTTAGTGAACTGTCGCCCAATGTCATTGGGACGTCCCGATATTTGGATTGAAATCTCGCCCGAGGTCGCTGATATCTCAGGAGATTCGTAGGGAAATCTCGCCCAATGTGATTGTGACCTCAGGAGATTTGGGGTGAAATCTCGCCCAATGTCCATGAGATCTCATGAGATTTAGATTAAATCTCCCTCAATATCTATGAGGCCTCGCGAGATTGGCACGGACGTCTCCAAGGTTGGATGAGATCTCACAAGACTTGGAGTAAACTCTCGCCCAAAGAACAAGAGACCTCAGCAGAGTTGGAGTGAAATCTCGCACAAGTTCCCCGATATCTCACAAGATGTGTAATGAAATCTCGCCCAATGTCGTCGAGACCTCATGAGATTTGGACTGAAATCTCGACCAGGGTCCCTGATATCTCACGAGATTTGTGGAAATCTCGCCTGATGTCATTGGAACCTCCGTAGATTTGGAGTGCAGTCTCGCCCATTGTCCATGAGATCTCACGAGATTTAGATTGAACCGTCACGCAATATCCATGAGATCTCAGGAGAAGGGCACTGACCTCTCCAAAGTTTGGGTGAGATCTCATGGGCCCTGGAGGAAAATCTCGCCCAAAGTCCAAGAGATCTCGAGGGATTTGGAGAGAAATCTCACCCAAAGCCCATGACATCTCATGAGATTGAGAGGGAATTCTCGCCCGATGTCCATGACACCTCACGGGATTTGCAGTAAAGTCTCGCCCAATGACCATGAGATATCGCGAAATTGAGAGTGAAATCTCACCTCTTTTCCATGAGATCTCAAGACATTTGGCCTGAGGTCTCCACATTTGGAAGAGAGCACACGAGATTTGGATAAAAATCTCAGCTGAATCCCAAGAGATCTCACACGATTTGGAGTGAAATCTCGCCCAAGGTCCCTGATGCCTCAAGACATTTGTAGTGAAATCTCGCCCGATGTCATTGTGACCTCAGGATATTCGGAGGGAAACCTCACCCGAATGTCCCTGAGATCAGACGAGATATTGAGTAAAATCTCACCCGATGCCCATCAGTCCCACGATATTTAGATTGAAGTCTCGCTCAATAGCCATGAGATCTCAGGAGATTGGCACTGACGTCGCCAAGGTTTGGAGGAGATCTCACAAGACTGGGAGTAAAATCTCGCCCCAATTCAAGAGTTCTCACGAGAGCTGCAGTGAAATCTCGCCCAAGGTCCCTGGGATCTCACGAGATTTGTCGTGAAATCTCGCCCGATCTCATTGTGACCTCAGGAGGAATGGAGTGAAACCTCGCCTAAAATCCATGAGATGTCATGAGATTTGGAGTGAAATCTGAACCGATGCCCATGAGATCTCAGGAGCCTTGGTGGCAAATCTCGCCCGATGTCCATGAGATCTCACGAGATTTAGATTGAAAGCTCGCCCACGGTCGTCCCTGATATCTCACGAGATTTGGAGAGAAATCTGCCCGAGGTCATTGAGACCACATGGTATTTGGAGTGAAATCGCCTCCAATGTCCATGACATATCACGAGATTTGGAATGAATTCTCACGCGATGTCCATACGATCTCACGAGATTTGGACTAATCTCGCCTGATGTCCATGATTTCTCACGAGATATAGAGTGAATTCTGCCTCAATATCCTGAGATCTCACGGGATTTGGACGGAAGTCTCCAAGGATTGGATGAGAGCTCAAGAGACTTGGAGGAAATGATCCCCGAATTCCAAAGGATCTCACGAGAGTGAGAGTGGAGTGAAATCTCGCCCTAGGTCCCTTTTATCTCACGAGAGTTGAGTGAAACCTCGCCCGATGTCATTGAGACCTCACGAGATTTGGATGGAAATCTCGCCCAAGTTCGCTGATATCTCACGAGGTTTGTAGTGAAATCTCTCCCAATGTCATTGTGACCTCACGAGATTTGGAGTGAAATCTCGCCCAATGTCCAGGAGATCTCATGAGATTTGGACTGAGGTCTGCACGTTTTGGATGAGATCTCACGAGACTCGGAATAAAATCTCACCCGATGCCCATGGCATCTCATGGGATTTAGATTGAAGTCTCACGCAATAGCCACGAGATCTCACGAGATTTGGACTGAAGTCTCCAAGGTCTGGATGAGATCTCACGAGACTCGGAGGAAAATACCCTGAATTCCAAGAGATCTCACGAGAGTTGGAGTGAAATCTCAACCAAGCTTCCTGATATCTCAAGAGATTTATACTGAAATCTCGCCCGATGTCATTGGGCCCTCGCGAGATTTGGAGTGAAATATCGCGCCAGGTCTCTGATATCTCACGAGATTTGGAGTGAAATCTTGCCCAAGGCCCCTGAGAGCTCAAGAGAATTAGAGGGAAATCTCGCCCCATGTCATGGTGACCTCAAGAGATTTGGAGTGAAATCTCGCCCAATGCCCATGATCTCACGAGATTTGGAGAGAACTCTGACCCGATATCCATGAGATCTCCCGAGATTTGGAGTAAAATCTCTCCTGATGTCATGAGATCGCACGAGATTTAGAGTGCAATTTCCCTCCATGTCCATGAGATCTCACGAGATTTGGACTGAATTCTCCAAGATTCGGATGAGATCTCCGAGACGTGGAGTCAAATCTCGCTCAACGTCCAAGAATCCTCTTGAGAGTTGGAGTGAAACCTCGCCCAAACTCCCTAACATCTCACGCGGTTTGTAGTGTCATCTCACGCGATGTCATTGAGACCTCACGAGATTTGGATGGAAATCTCGCCCAATGTCCAGGAGATCTCATGAGATTTGGACTGAGGTCTGCACGTTTTGGATGAGATCTCACGAGATTCGGAATCAAATCCCACCCGATGCCCATGCTATCTCGTGGGATTTAGATTGAAGTCTCACGCAATATGCATGAGACCTCACGAGATTTGGACGGAAGGCTCCAAGGTTTGGATGAGCTCTCACGAGACTTGGAGGAAGATAGCCCCGAATTCCAAGAGGTCTCACGCGAGAGTTGGAGTGAAATCTCGCCCAAGGCCCCTTTTCACGCACGAGAGTGGAGTGAAATTACGCCCGATAACATTGAGACCTCACGAGATTGGGATTGATATTTCGCCCAAGTTCGCTGAAATCTGACGAGGTGGGTACTGAAATCTCGCCGAAGTCATTGTGACCTCAGGAGACTTGGAGTGACATGTCACCCGATGTCCATGAGATTTCACGAAATTTGGAGTAAATTCTCGCCTGATGTCCATGAGGTCTCACGAGTTATAGATTGAAATCTCGCTCAATATCCATGAGATCTACCGAGATGCGGATTGAATTCTCCAAGGTTCGGATGAGATCTCCGAGACGTGGAGTCAAATCTCGCTCAACGTCCAAGAGTCCTCTTGAGAGTTGGAGTGAAATCTCGCCCAAACTCCCTGTTATCTCACGAGATTTGTAGTGTCATCTCACGCGATGTCATTGAGACCTCACGAGATTTCGACGGAAATCTCGCCCAGGTCCCTGAATATTACGAGATATGTAGTGAAATCTCGCCCGAAGTCATTGTGACCTCAGGAGTTGGGAGTGAAATCTCGCCCAATGTCCATGAGATCTCACGAGATGTGGAGTGAAATCTCGCCCGATATCGATGAGATCACACGAGATTTAGATGGGAAGCTCGCTCATATCCACGAGAACGCACGACGTTGGCCTTGAGGTCTCCAAGGTTTGGGTGAGATTTCACGGGATGCGAGTAAACTCTCGCCCAAAGACCATGAGACCTCACGAGATTGGGAGTGAAATCTCGCCCAAGGTCCCTGATATCTCAAGAGGTTTGGACTGAATCTCCCCCGATGTCATTGACAGCTCACGATGAACGGATAGGAATCTCGCCCAAGGTTGCTGCTATCTCACGAGATCTGTAGTGAAATCTCACCCAAACTCATTGGGACCTCAGGAGATTCGGAGTGAAATCTCCGTCGATGTCCATGCGATCTCAGGAGATTTGGTGTCAAATCTCGCCCGATGTCCATGAGAACTCACGACACATAGACTGAAACCTCGCCCAGGGTCCCTGAAAACTGACGAGATTCGGAGTGAAATCTGCCCGAGGTGATTGAGACCTCACGAGATTTGGAGTGAACTCTCCCCCGATATTCGTGAGTACTCACGAGATTTGGAGTCATCTCGCCTGAAGTCCCTGAGATCTCACAAGATAGAGATTGAATTCTCGCTCCATATCCTGAGATCTCACGAGTTTTGGCCTGAGGTCTCCAAGCATTGGATGAGATCTCACCAGCCTTGGAGTGAAATATCCGCGAGTTCCCAGAAATCTCACGAGAGTTGGAGTGAAATGTCGCCCTAGGTCCCTTTTCTCTCACGAGAGTTTAGTGAACTGTCGCCCAATGTCATTGGGACGTCCCGATATTTGGATTGAAATCTCGCCCGAGGTCGCTGATATCTCAGGAGATTCGTAGGGAAATCTCGCCCAATGTGATTGTGACCTCAGGAGATTTGGGGTGAAATCTCGCCCAATGTCCATGAGATCTCATGAGATTTAGATTAAATCTCCCTCAATATCTATGAGGCCTCGCGAGATTGGCACGGACGTCTCCAAGGTTGGATGAGATCTCACAAGACTTGGAGTAAACTCTCGCCCAAAGAACAAGAGACCTCAGCAGAGTTGGAGTGAAATCTCGCACAAGTTCCCCGATATCTCACAAGATGTGTAATGAAATCTCGCCCAATGTCGTCGAGACCTCATGAGATTTGGACTGAAATCTCGACCAGGGTCCCTGATATCTCACGAGATTTGTGGAAATCTCGCCTGATGTCATTGGAACCTCCGTAGATTTGGAGTGCAGTCTCGCCCATTGTCCATGAGATCTCACGAGATTTAGATTGAACCGTCACGCAATATCCATGAGATCTCAGGAGAAGGGCACTGACCTCTCCAAAGTTTGGGTGAGATCTCATGGGCCCTGGAGGAAAATCTCGCCCAAAGTCCAAGAGATCTCGAGGGATTTGGAGAGAAATCTCACCCAAAGCCCATGACATCTCATGAGATTGAGAGGGAATTCTCGCCCGATGTCCATGACACCTCACGGGATTTGCAGTAAAGTCTCGCCCAATGACCATGAGATATCGCGAAATTGAGAGTGAAATCTCACCTCTTTTCCATGAGATCTCAAGACATTTGGCCTGAGGTCTCCACATTTGGAAGAGAGCACACGAGATTTGGATAAAAATCTCAGCTGAATCCCAAGAGATCTCACACGATTTGGAGTGAAATCTCGCCCAAGGTCCCTGATGCCTCAAGACATTTGTAGTGAAATCTCGCCCGATGTCATTGTGACCTCAGGATATTCGGAGGGAAACCTCACCCGAATGTCCCTGAGATCAGACGAGATATTGAGTAAAATCTCACCCGATGCCCATCAGTCCCACGATATTTAGATTGAAGTCTCGCTCAATAGCCATGAGATCTCAGGAGATTGGCACTGACGTCGCCAAGGTTTGGAGGAGATCTCACAAGACTGGGAGTAAAATCTCGCCCCAATTCAAGAGTTCTCACGAGAGCTGCAGTGAAATCTCGCCCAAGGTCCCTGGGATCTCACGAGATTTGTCGTGAAATCTCGCCCGATCTCATTGTGACCTCAGGAGGAATGGAGTGAAACCTCGCCTAAAATCCATGAGATGTCATGAGATTTGGAGTGAAATCTGAACCGATGCCCATGAGATCTCAGGAGCCTTGGTGGCAAATCTCGCCCGATGTCCATGAGATCTCACGAGATTTAGATTGAAAGCTCGCCCACGGTCGTCCCTGATATCTCACGAGATTTGGAGAGAAATCTGCCCGAGGTCATTGAGACCACATGGTATTTGGAGTGAAATCGCCTCCAATGTCCATGACATATCACGAGATTTGGAATGAATTCTCACGCGATGTCCATACGATCTCACGAGATTTGGACTAATCTCGCCTGATGTCCATGATTTCTCACGAGATATAGAGTGAATTCTGCCTCAATATCCTGAGATCTCACGGGATTTGGACGGAAGTCTCCAAGGATTGGATGAGAGCTCAAGAGACTTGGAGGAAATGATCCCCGAATTCCAAAGGATCTCACGAGAGTGAGAGTGGAGTGAAATCTCGCCCTAGGTCCCTTTTATCTCACGAGAGTTGAGTGAAACCTCGCCCGATGTCATTGAGACCTCACGAGATTTGGATGGAAATCTCGCCCAAGTTCGCTGATATCTCACGAGGTTTGTAGTGAAATCTCTCCCAATGTCATTGTGACCTCACGAGATTTGGAGTGAAATCTCGCCCAATGTCCAGGAGATCTCATGAGATTTGGACTGAGGTCTGCACGTTTTGGATGAGATCTCACGAGACTCGGAATAAAATCTCACCCGATGCCCATGGCATCTCATGGGATTTAGATTGAAGTCTCACGCAATAGCCACGAGATCTCACGAGATTTGGACTGAAGTCTCCAAGGTCTGGATGAGATCTCACGAGACTCGGAGGAAAATACCCTGAATTCCAAGAGATCTCACGAGAGTTGGAGTGAAATCTCAACCAAGCTTCCTGATATCTCAAGAGATTTATACTGAAATCTCGCCCGATGTCATTGGGCCCTCGCGAGATTTGGAGTGAAATATCGCGCCAGGTCTCTGATATCTCACGAGATTTGGAGTGAAATCTTGCCCAAGGCCCCTGAGAGCTCAAGAGAATTAGAGGGAAATCTCGCCCCATGTCATGGTGACCTCAAGAGATTTGGAGTGAAATCTCGCCCAATGCCCATGATCTCACGAGATTTGGAGAGAACTCTGACCCGATATCCATGAGATCTCCCGAGATTTGGAGTAAAATCTCTCCTGATGTCATGAGATCGCACGAGATTTAGAGTGCAATTTCCCTCCATGTCCATGAGATCTCACGAGATTTGGACTGAATTCTCCAAGATTCGGATGAGATCTCCGAGACGTGGAGTCAAATCTCGCTCAACGTCCAAGAATCCTCTTGAGAGTTGGAGTGAAACCTCGCCCAAACTCCCTAACATCTCACGCGGTTTGTAGTGTCATCTCACGCGATGTCATTGAGACCTCACGAGATTTGGATGGAAATCTCGCCCAATGTCCAGGAGATCTCATGAGATTTGGACTGAGGTCTGCACGTTTTGGATGAGATCTCACGAGATTCGGAATCAAATCCCACCCGATGCCCATGCTATCTCGTGGGATTTAGATTGAAGTCTCACGCAATATGCATGAGACCTCACGAGATTTGGACGGAAGGCTCCAAGGTTTGGATGAGCTCTCACGAGACTTGGAGGAAGATAGCCCCGAATTCCAAGAGGTCTCACGCGAGAGTTGGAGTGAAATCTCGCCCAAGGCCCCTTTTCACGCACGAGAGTGGAGTGAAATTACGCCCGATAACATTGAGACCTCACGAGATTGGGATTGATATTTCGCCCAAGTTCGCTGAAATCTGACGAGGTGGGTACTGAAATCTCGCCGAAGTCATTGTGACCTCAGGAGACTTGGAGTGACATGTCACCCGATGTCCATGAGATTTCACGAAATTTGGAGTAAATTCTCGCCTGATGTCCATGAGGTCTCACGAGTTATAGATTGAAATCTCGCTCAATATCCATGAGATACACCGAGATGCGGATTGAATTCTCCAAGGTTCGGATGAGATCTCCGAGACGTGGAGTCAAATCTCGCTCAACGTCCAAGAGTCCTCTTGAGAGTTGGAGTGAAATCTCGCCCAAACTCCCTGTTATCTCACGAGATTTGTAGTGTCATCTCACGCGATGTCATTGAGACCTCACGAGATTTCGACGGAAATCTCGCCCAGGTCCCTGAATATTACGAGATATGTAGTGAAATCTCGCCCGAAGTCATTGTGACCTCAGGAGTTGGGAGTGAAATCTCGCCCAATGTCCATGAGATCTCACGAGATGTGGAGTGAAATCTCGCCCGATATCGATGAGATCACACGAGATTTAGATGGGAAGCTCGCTCATATCCACGAGAACGCACGACGTTGGCCTTGAGGTCTCCAAGGTTTGGGTGAGATTTCACGGGATGCGAGTAAACTCTCGCCCAAAGACCATGAGACCTCACGAGATTGGGAGTGAAATCTCGCCCAAGGTCCCTGATATCTCAAGAGGTTTGGACTGAATCTCCCCCGATGTCATTGACAGCTCACGATGAACGGATAGGAATCTCGCCCAAGGTTGCTGCTATCTCACGAGATCTGTAGTGAAATCTCACCCAAACTCATTGGGACCTCAGGAGATTCGGAGTGAAATCTCCGTCGATGTCCATGCGATCTCAGGAGATTTGGTGTCAAATCTCGCCCGATGTCCATGAGAACTCACGACACATAGACTGAAACCTCGCCCAGGGTCCCTGAAAACTGACGAGATTCGGAGTGAAATCTGCCCGAGGTGATTGAGACCTCACGAGATTTGGAGTGAACTCTCCCCCGATATTCGTGAGTACTCACGAGATTTGGAGTCATCTCGCCTGAAGTCCCTGAGATCTCACAAGATAGAGATTGAATTCTCGCTCCATATCCTGAGATCTCACGAGTTTTGGCCTGAGGTCTCCAAGCATTGGATGAGATCTCACCAGCCTTGGAGTGAAATATCCGCGAGTTCCCAGAAATCTCACGAGAGTTGGAGTGAAATGTCGCCCTAGGTCCCTTTTCTCTCACGAGAGTTTAGTGAACTGTCGCCCAATGTCATTGGGACGTCCCGATATTTGGATTGAAATCTCGCCCGAGGTCGCTGATATCTCAGGAGATTCGTAGGGAAATCTCGCCCAATGTGATTGTGACCTCAGGAGATTTGGGGTGAAATCTCGCCCAATGTCCATGAGATCTCATGAGATTTAGATTAAATCTCCCTCAATATCTATGAGGCCTCGCGAGATTGGCACGGACGTCTCCAAGGTTGGATGAGATCTCACAAGACTTGGAGTAAACTCTCGCCCAAAGAACAAGAGACCTCAGCAGAGTTGGAGTGAAATCTCGCACAAGTTCCCCGATATCTCACAAGATGTGTAATGAAATCTCGCCCAATGTCGTCGAGACCTCATGAGATTTGGACTGAAATCTCGACCAGGGTCCCTGATATCTCACGAGATTTGTGGAAATCTCGCCTGATGTCATTGGAACCTCCGTAGATTTGGAGTGCAGTCTCGCCCATTGTCCATGAGATCTCACGAGATTTAGATTGAACCGTCACGCAATATCCATGAGATCTCAGGAGAAGGGCACTGACCTCTCCAAAGTTTGGGTGAGATCTCATGGGCCCTGGAGGAAAATCTCGCCCAAAGTCCAAGAGATCTCGAGGGATTTGGAGAGAAATCTCACCCAAAGCCCATGACATCTCATGAGATTGAGAGGGAATTCTCGCCCGATGTCCATGACACCTCACGGGATTTGCAGTAAAGTCTCGCCCAATGACCATGAGATATCGCGAAATTGAGAGTGAAATCTCACCTCTTTTCCATGAGATCTCAAGACATTTGGCCTGAGGTCTCCACATTTGGAAGAGAGCACACGAGATTTGGATAAAAATCTCAGCTGAATCCCAAGAGATCTCACACGATTTGGAGTGAAATCTCGCCCAAGGTCCCTGATGCCTCAAGACATTTGTAGTGAAATCTCGCCCGATGTCATTGTGACCTCAGGATATTCGGAGGGAAACCTCACCCGAATGTCCCTGAGATCAGACGAGATATTGAGTAAAATCTCACCCGATGCCCATCAGTCCCACGATATTTAGATTGAAGTCTCGCTCAATAGCCATGAGATCTCAGGAGATTGGCACTGACGTCGCCAAGGTTTGGAGGAGATCTCACAAGACTGGGAGTAAAATCTCGCCCCAATTCAAGAGTTCTCACGAGAGCTGCAGTGAAATCTCGCCCAAGGTCCCTGGGATCTCACGAGATTTGTCGTGAAATCTCGCCCGATCTCATTGTGACCTCAGGAGGAATGGAGTGAAACCTCGCCTAAAATCCATGAGATGTCATGAGATTTGGAGTGAAATCTGAACCGATGCCCATGAGATCTCAGGAGCCTTGGTGGCAAATCTCGCCCGATGTCCATGAGATCTCACGAGATTTAGATTGAAAGCTCGCCCACGGTCGTCCCTGATATCTCACGAGATTTGGAGAGAAATCTGCCCGAGGTCATTGAGACCACATGGTATTTGGAGTGAAATCGCCTCCAATGTCCATGACATATCACGAGATTTGGAATGAATTCTCACGCGATGTCCATACGATCTCACGAGATTTGGACTAATCTCGCCTGATGTCCATGATTTCTCACGAGATATAGAGTGAATTCTGCCTCAATATCCTGAGATCTCACGGGATTTGGACGGAAGTCTCCAAGGATTGGATGAGAGCTCAAGAGACTTGGAGGAAATGATCCCCGAATTCCAAAGGATCTCACGAGAGTGAGAGTGGAGTGAAATCTCGCCCTAGGTCCCTTTTATCTCACGAGAGTTGAGTGAAACCTCGCCCGATGTCATTGAGACCTCACGAGATTTGGATGGAAATCTCGCCCAAGTTCGCTGATATCTCACGAGGTTTGTAGTGAAATCTCTCCCAATGTCATTGTGACCTCACGAGATTTGGAGTGAAATCTCGCCCAATGTCCAGGAGATCTCATGAGATTTGGACTGAGGTCTGCACGTTTTGGATGAGATCTCACGAGACTCGGAATAAAATCTCACCCGATGCCCATGGCATCTCATGGGATTTAGATTGAAGTCTCACGCAATAGCCACGAGATCTCACGAGATTTGGACTGAAGTCTCCAAGGTCTGGATGAGATCTCACGAGACTCGGAGGAAAATACCCTGAATTCCAAGAGATCTCACGAGAGTTGGAGTGAAATCTCAACCAAGCTTCCTGATATCTCAAGAGATTTATACTGAAATCTCGCCCGATGTCATTGGGCCCTCGCGAGATTTGGAGTGAAATATCGCGCCAGGTCTCTGATATCTCACGAGATTTGGAGTGAAATCTTGCCCAAGGCCCCTGAGAGCTCAAGAGAATTAGAGGGAAATCTCGCCCCATGTCATGGTGACCTCAAGAGATTTGGAGTGAAATCTCGCCCAATGCCCATGATCTCACGAGATTTGGAGAGAACTCTGACCCGATATCCATGAGATCTCCCGAGATTTGGAGTAAAATCTCTCCTGATGTCATGAGATCGCACGAGATTTAGAGTGCAATTTCCCTCCATGTCCATGAGATCTCACGAGATTTGGACTGAATTCTCCAAGATTCGGATGAGATCTCCGAGACGTGGAGTCAAATCTCGCTCAACGTCCAAGAATCCTCTTGAGAGTTGGAGTGAAACCTCGCCCAAACTCCCTAACATCTCACGCGGTTTGTAGTGTCATCTCACGCGATGTCATTGAGACCTCACGAGATTTGGATGGAAATCTCGCCCAATGTCCAGGAGATCTCATGAGATTTGGACTGAGGTCTGCACGTTTTGGATGAGATCTCACGAGATTCGGAATCAAATCCCACCCGATGCCCATGCTATCTCGTGGGATTTAGATTGAAGTCTCACGCAATATGCATGAGACCTCACGAGATTTGGACGGAAGGCTCCAAGGTTTGGATGAGCTCTCACGAGACTTGGAGGAAGATAGCCCCGAATTCCAAGAGGTCTCACGCGAGAGTTGGAGTGAAATCTCGCCCAAGGCCCCTTTTCACGCACGAGAGTGGAGTGAAATTACGCCCGATAACATTGAGACCTCACGAGATTGGGATTGATATTTCGCCCAAGTTCGCTGAAATCTGACGAGGTGGGTACTGAAATCTCGCCGAAGTCATTGTGACCTCAGGAGACTTGGAGTGACATGTCACCCGATGTCCATGAGATTTCACGAAATTTGGAGTAAATTCTCGCCTGATGTCCATGAGGTCTCACGAGTTATAGATTGAAATCTCGCTCAATATCCATGAGATACACCGAGATGCGGATTGAATTCTCCAAGGTTCGGATGAGATCTCCGAGACGTGGAGTCAAATCTCGCTCAACGTCCAAGAGTCCTCTTGAGAGTTGGAGTGAAATCTCGCCCAAACTCCCTGTTATCTCACGAGATTTGTAGTGTCATCTCACGCGATGTCATTGAGACCTCACGAGATTTCGACGGAAATCTCGCCCAGGTCCCTGAATATTACGAGATATGTAGTGAAATCTCGCCCGAAGTCATTGTGACCTCAGGAGTTGGGAGTGAAATCTCGCCCAATGTCCATGAGATCTCACGAGATGTGGAGTGAAATCTCGCCCGATATCGATGAGATCACACGAGATTTAGATGGGAAGCTCGCTCATATCCACGAGAACGCACGACGTTGGCCTTGAGGTCTCCAAGGTTTGGGTGAGATTTCACGGGATGCGAGTAAACTCTCGCCCAAAGACCATGAGACCTCACGAGATTGGGAGTGAAATCTCGCCCAAGGTCCCTGATATCTCAAGAGGTTTGGACTGAATCTCCCCCGATGTCATTGACAGCTCACGATGAACGGATAGGAATCTCGCCCAAGGTTGCTGCTATCTCACGAGATCTGTAGTGAAATCTCACCCAAACTCATTGGGACCTCAGGAGATTCGGAGTGAAATCTCCGTCGATGTCCATGCGATCTCAGGAGATTTGGTGTCAAATCTCGCCCGATGTCCATGAGAACTCACGACACATAGACTGAAACCTCGCCCAGGGTCCCTGAAAACTGACGAGATTCGGAGTGAAATCTGCCCGAGGTGATTGAGACCTCACGAGATTTGGAGTGAACTCTCCCCCGATATTCGTGAGTACTCACGAGATTTGGAGTCATCTCGCCTGAAGTCCCTGAGATCTCACAAGATAGAGATTGAATTCTCGCTCCATATCCTGAGATCTCACGAGTTTTGGCCTGAGGTCTCCAAGCATTGGATGAGATCTCACCAGCCTTGGAGTGAAATATCCGCGAGTTCCCAGAAATCTCACGAGAGTTGGAGTGAAATGTCGCCCTAGGTCCCTTTTCTCTCACGAGAGTTTAGTGAACTGTCGCCCAATGTCATTGGGACGTCCCGATATTTGGATTGAAATCTCGCCCGAGGTCGCTGATATCTCAGGAGATTCGTAGGGAAATCTCGCCCAATGTGATTGTGACCTCAGGAGATTTGGGGTGAAATCTCGCCCAATGTCCATGAGATCTCATGAGATTTAGATTAAATCTCCCTCAATATCTATGAGGCCTCGCGAGATTGGCACGGACGTCTCCAAGGTTGGATGAGATCTCACAAGACTTGGAGTAAACTCTCGCCCAAAGAACAAGAGACCTCAGCAGAGTTGGAGTGAAATCTCGCACAAGTTCCCCGATATCTCACAAGATGTGTAATGAAATCTCGCCCAATGTCGTCGAGACCTCATGAGATTTGGACTGAAATCTCGACCAGGGTCCCTGATATCTCACGAGATTTGTGGAAATCTCGCCTGATGTCATTGGAACCTCCGTAGATTTGGAGTGCAGTCTCGCCCATTGTCCATGAGATCTCACGAGATTTAGATTGAACCGTCACGCAATATCCATGAGATCTCAGGAGAAGGGCACTGACCTCTCCAAAGTTTGGGTGAGATCTCATGGGCCCTGGAGGAAAATCTCGCCCAAAGTCCAAGAGATCTCGAGGGATTTGGAGAGAAATCTCACCCAAAGCCCATGACATCTCATGAGATTGAGAGGGAATTCTCGCCCGATGTCCATGACACCTCACGGGATTTGCAGTAAAGTCTCGCCCAATGACCATGAGATATCGCGAAATTGAGAGTGAAATCTCACCTCTTTTCCATGAGATCTCAAGACATTTGGCCTGAGGTCTCCACATTTGGAAGAGAGCACACGAGATTTGGATAAAAATCTCAGCTGAATCCCAAGAGATCTCACACGATTTGGAGTGAAATCTCGCCCAAGGTCCCTGATGCCTCAAGACATTTGTAGTGAAATCTCGCCCGATGTCATTGTGACCTCAGGATATTCGGAGGGAAACCTCACCCGAATGTCCCTGAGATCAGACGAGATATTGAGTAAAATCTCACCCGATGCCCATCAGTCCCACGATATTTAGATTGAAGTCTCGCTCAATAGCCATGAGATCTCAGGAGATTGGCACTGACGTCGCCAAGGTTTGGAGGAGATCTCACAAGACTGGGAGTAAAATCTCGCCCCAATTCAAGAGTTCTCACGAGAGCTGCAGTGAAATCTCGCCCAAGGTCCCTGGGATCTCACGAGATTTGTCGTGAAATCTCGCCCGATCTCATTGTGACCTCAGGAGGAATGGAGTGAAACCTCGCCTAAAATCCATGAGATGTCATGAGATTTGGAGTGAAATCTGAACCGATGCCCATGAGATCTCAGGAGCCTTGGTGGCAAATCTCGCCCGATGTCCATGAGATCTCACGAGATTTAGATTGAAAGCTCGCCCACGGTCGTCCCTGATATCTCACGAGATTTGGAGAGAAATCTGCCCGAGGTCATTGAGACCACATGGTATTTGGAGTGAAATCGCCTCCAATGTCCATGACATATCACGAGATTTGGAATGAATTCTCACGCGATGTCCATACGATCTCACGAGATTTGGACTAATCTCGCCTGATGTCCATGATTTCTCACGAGATATAGAGTGAATTCTGCCTCAATATCCTGAGATCTCACGGGATTTGGACGGAAGTCTCCAAGGATTGGATGAGAGCTCAAGAGACTTGGAGGAAATGATCCCCGAATTCCAAAGGATCTCACGAGAGTGAGAGTGGAGTGAAATCTCGCCCTAGGTCCCTTTTATCTCACGAGAGTTGAGTGAAACCTCGCCCGATGTCATTGAGACCTCACGAGATTTGGATGGAAATCTCGCCCAAGTTCGCTGATATCTCACGAGGTTTGTAGTGAAATCTCTCCCAATGTCATTGTGACCTCACGAGATTTGGAGTGAAATCTCGCCCAATGTCCAGGAGATCTCATGAGATTTGGACTGAGGTCTGCACGTTTTGGATGAGATCTCACGAGACTCGGAATAAAATCTCACCCGATGCCCATGGCATCTCATGGGATTTAGATTGAAGTCTCACGCAATAGCCACGAGATCTCACGAGATTTGGACTGAAGTCTCCAAGGTCTGGATGAGATCTCACGAGACTCGGAGGAAAATACCCTGAATTCCAAGAGATCTCACGAGAGTTGGAGTGAAATCTCAACCAAGCTTCCTGATATCTCAAGAGATTTATACTGAAATCTCGCCCGATGTCATTGGGCCCTCGCGAGATTTGGAGTGAAATATCGCGCCAGGTCTCTGATATCTCACGAGATTTGGAGTGAAATCTTGCCCAAGGCCCCTGAGAGCTCAAGAGAATTAGAGGGAAATCTCGCCCCATGTCATGGTGACCTCAAGAGATTTGGAGTGAAATCTCGCCCAATGCCCATGATCTCACGAGATTTGGAGAGAACTCTGACCCGATATCCATGAGATCTCCCGAGATTTGGAGTAAAATCTCTCCTGATGTCATGAGATCGCACGAGATTTAGAGTGCAATTTCCCTCCATGTCCATGAGATCTCACGAGATTTGGACTGAATTCTCCAAGATTCGGATGAGATCTCCGAGACGTGGAGTCAAATCTCGCTCAACGTCCAAGAATCCTCTTGAGAGTTGGAGTGAAACCTCGCCCAAACTCCCTAACATCTCACGCGGTTTGTAGTGTCATCTCACGCGATGTCATTGAGACCTCACGAGATTTGGATGGAAATCTCGCCCAATGTCCAGGAGATCTCATGAGATTTGGACTGAGGTCTGCACGTTTTGGATGAGATCTCACGAGATTCGGAATCAAATCCCACCCGATGCCCATGCTATCTCGTGGGATTTAGATTGAAGTCTCACGCAATATGCATGAGACCTCACGAGATTTGGACGGAAGGCTCCAAGGTTTGGATGAGCTCTCACGAGACTTGGAGGAAGATAGCCCCGAATTCCAAGAGGTCTCACGCGAGAGTTGGAGTGAAATCTCGCCCAAGGCCCCTTTTCACGCACGAGAGTGGAGTGAAATTACGCCCGATAACATTGAGACCTCACGAGATTGGGATTGATATTTCGCCCAAGTTCGCTGAAATCTGACGAGGTGGGTACTGAAATCTCGCCGAAGTCATTGTGACCTCAGGAGACTTGGAGTGACATGTCACCCGATGTCCATGAGATTTCACGAAATTTGGAGTAAATTCTCGCCTGATGTCCATGAGGTCTCACGAGTTATAGATTGAAATCTCGCTCAATATCCATGAGATCTACCGAGATGCGGATTGAATTCTCCAAGGTTCGGATGAGATCTCCGAGACGTGGAGTCAAATCTCGCTCAACGTCCAAGAGTCCTCTTGAGAGTTGGAGTGAAATCTCGCCCAAACTCCCTGTTATCTCACGAGATTTGTAGTGTCATCTCACGCGATGTCATTGAGACCTCACGAGATTTCGACGGAAATCTCGCCCAGGTCCCTGAATATTACGAGATATGTAGTGAAATCTCGCCCGAAGTCATTGTGACCTCAGGAGTTGGGAGTGAAATCTCGCCCAATGTCCATGAGATCTCACGAGATGTGGAGTGAAATCTCGCCCGATATCGATGAGATCACACGAGATTTAGATGGGAAGCTCGCTCATATCCACGAGAACGCACGACGTTGGCCTTGAGGTCTCCAAGGTTTGGGTGAGATTTCACGGGATGCGAGTAAACTCTCGCCCAAAGACCATGAGACCTCACGAGATTGGGAGTGAAATCTCGCCCAAGGTCCCTGATATCTCAAGAGGTTTGGACTGAATCTCCCCCGATGTCATTGACAGCTCACGATGAACGGATAGGAATCTCGCCCAAGGTTGCTGCTATCTCACGAGATCTGTAGTGAAATCTCACCCAAACTCATTGGGACCTCAGGAGATTCGGAGTGAAATCTCCGTCGATGTCCATGCGATCTCAGGAGATTTGGTGTCAAATCTCGCCCGATGTCCATGAGAACTCACGACACATAGACTGAAACCTCGCCCAGGGTCCCTGAAAACTGACGAGATTCGGAGTGAAATCTGCCCGAGGTGATTGAGACCTCACGAGATTTGGAGTGAACTCTCCCCCGATATTCGTGAGTACTCACGAGATTTGGAGTCATCTCGCCTGAAGTCCCTGAGATCTCACAAGATAGAGATTGAATTCTCGCTCCATATCCTGAGATCTCACGAGTTTTGGCCTGAGGTCTCCAAGCATTGGATGAGATCTCACCAGCCTTGGAGTGAAATATCCGCGAGTTCCCAGAAATCTCACGAGAGTTGGAGTGAAATGTCGCCCTAGGTCCCTTTTCTCTCACGAGAGTTTAGTGAACTGTCGCCCAATGTCATTGGGACGTCCCGATATTTGGATTGAAATCTCGCCCGAGGTCGCTGATATCTCAGGAGATTCGTAGGGAAATCTCGCCCAATGTGATTGTGACCTCAGGAGATTTGGGGTGAAATCTCGCCCAATGTCCATGAGATCTCATGAGATTTAGATTAAATCTCCCTCAATATCTATGAGGCCTCGCGAGATTGGCACGGACGTCTCCAAGGTTGGATGAGATCTCACAAGACTTGGAGTAAACTCTCGCCCAAAGAACAAGAGACCTCAGCAGAGTTGGAGTGAAATCTCGCACAAGTTCCCCGATATCTCACAAGATGTGTAATGAAATCTCGCCCAATGTCGTCGAGACCTCATGAGATTTGGACTGAAATCTCGACCAGGGTCCCTGATATCTCACGAGATTTGTGGAAATCTCGCCTGATGTCATTGGAACCTCCGTAGATTTGGAGTGCAGTCTCGCCCATTGTCCATGAGATCTCACGAGATTTAGATTGAACCGTCACGCAATATCCATGAGATCTCAGGAGAAGGGCACTGACCTCTCCAAAGTTTGGGTGAGATCTCATGGGCCCTGGAGGAAAATCTCGCCCAAAGTCCAAGAGATCTCGAGGGATTTGGAGAGAAATCTCACCCAAAGCCCATGACATCTCATGAGATTGAGAGGGAATTCTCGCCCGATGTCCATGACACCTCACGGGATTTGCAGTAAAGTCTCGCCCAATGACCATGAGATATCGCGAAATTGAGAGTGAAATCTCACCTCTTTTCCATGAGATCTCAAGACATTTGGCCTGAGGTCTCCACATTTGGAAGAGAGCACACGAGATTTGGATAAAAATCTCAGCTGAATCCCAAGAGATCTCACACGATTTGGAGTGAAATCTCGCCCAAGGTCCCTGATGCCTCAAGACATTTGTAGTGAAATCTCGCCCGATGTCATTGTGACCTCAGGATATTCGGAGGGAAACCTCACCCGAATGTCCCTGAGATCAGACGAGATATTGAGTAAAATCTCACCCGATGCCCATCAGTCCCACGATATTTAGATTGAAGTCTCGCTCAATAGCCATGAGATCTCACGAGATTGGCACTGACGTCGCCAAGGTTTGGAGGAGATCTCACAAGACTGGGAGTAAAATCTCGCCCCAATTCAAGAGTTCTCACGAGAGCTGCAGTGAAATCTCGCCCAAGGTCCCTGGGATCTCACGAGATTTGTCGTGAAATCTCGCCCGATCTCATTGTGACCTCAGGAGGAATGGAGTGAAACCTCGCCTAAAATCCATGAGATGTCATGAGATTTGGAGTGAAATCTGAACCGATGCCCATGAGATCTCAGGAGCCTTGGTGGCAAATCTCGCCCGATGTCCATGAGATCTCACGAGATTTAGATTGAAAGCTCGCCCACGGTCGTCCCTGATATCTCACGAGATTTGGAGAGAAATCTGCCCGAGGTCATTGAGACCACATGGTATTTGGAGTGAAATCGCCTCCAATGTCCATGACATATCACGAGATTTGGAATGAATTCTCACGCGATGTCCATACGATCTCACGAGATTTGGACTAATCTCGCCTGATGTCCATGATTTCTCACGAGATATAGAGTGAATTCTGCCTCAATATCCTGAGATCTCACGGGATTTGGACGGAAGTCTCCAAGGATTGGATGAGAGCTCAAGAGACTTGGAGGAAATGATCCCCGAATTCCAAAGGATCTCACGAGAGTGAGAGTGGAGTGAAATCTCGCCCTAGGTCCCTTTTATCTCACGAGAGTTGAGTGAAACCTCGCCCGATGTCATTGAGACCTCACGAGATTTGGATGGAAATCTCGCCCAAGTTCGCTGATATCTCACGAGGTTTGTAGTGAAATCTCTCCCAATGTCATTGTGACCTCACGAGATTTGGAGTGAAATCTCGCCCAATGTCCAGGAGATCTCATGAGATTTGGACTGAGGTCTGCACGTTTTGGATGAGATCTCACGAGACTCGGAATAAAATCTCACCCGATGCCCATGGCATCTCATGGGATTTAGATTGAAGTCTCACGCAATAGCCACGAGATCTCACGAGATTTGGACTGAAGTCTCCAAGGTCTGGATGAGATCTCACGAGACTCGGAGGAAAATACCCTGAATTCCAAGAGATCTCACGAGAGTTGGAGTGAAATCTCAACCAAGCTTCCTGATATCTCAAGAGATTTATACTGAAATCTCGCCCGATGTCATTGGGCCCTCGCGAGATTTGGAGTGAAATATCGCGCCAGGTCTCTGATATCTCACGAGATTTGGAGTGAAATCTTGCCCAAGGCCCCTGAGAGCTCAAGAGAATTAGAGGGAAATCTCGCCCCATGTCATGGTGACCTCAAGAGATTTGGAGTGAAATCTCGCCCAATGCCCATGATCTCACGAGATTTGGAGAGAACTCTGACCCGATATCCATGAGATCTCCCGAGATTTGGAGTAAAATCTCTCCTGATGTCATGAGATCGCACGAGATTTAGAGTGCAATTTCCCTCCATGTCCATGAGATCTCACGAGATTTGGACTGAATTCTCCAAGATTCGGATGAGATCTCCGAGACGTGGAGTCAAATCTCGCTCAACGTCCAAGAATCCTCTTGAGAGTTGGAGTGAAACCTCGCCCAAACTCCCTAACATCTCACGCGGTTTGTAGTGTCATCTCACGCGATGTCATTGAGACCTCACGAGATTTGGATGGAAATCTCGCCCAATGTCCAGGAGATCTCATGAGATTTGGACTGAGGTCTGCACGTTTTGGATGAGATCTCACGAGATTCGGAATCAAATCCCACCCGATGCCCATGCTATCTCGTGGGATTTAGATTGAAGTCTCACGCAATATGCATGAGACCTCACGAGATTTGGACGGAAGGCTCCAAGGTTTGGATGAGCTCTCACGAGACTTGGAGGAAGATAGCCCCGAATTCCAAGAGGTCTCACGCGAGAGTTGGAGTGAAATCTCGCCCAAGGCCCCTTTTCACGCACGAGAGTGGAGTGAAATTACGCCCGATAACATTGAGACCTCACGAGATTGGGATTGATATTTCGCCCAAGTTCGCTGAAATCTGACGAGGTGGGTACTGAAATCTCGCCGAAGTCATTGTGACCTCAGGAGACTTGGAGTGACATGTCACCCGATGTCCATGAGATTTCACGAAATTTGGAGTAAATTCTCGCCTGATGTCCATGAGGTCTCACGAGTTATAGATTGAAATCTCGCTCAATATCCATGAGATCTACCGAGATGCGGATTGAATTCTCCAAGGTTCGGATGAGATCTCCGAGACGTGGAGTCAAATCTCGCTCAACGTCCAAGAGTCCTCTTGAGAGTTGGAGTGAAATCTCGCCCAAACTCCCTGTTATCTCACGAGATTTGTAGTGTCATCTCACGCGATGTCATTGAGACCTCACGAGATTTCGACGGAAATCTCGCCCAGGTCCCTGAATATTACGAGATATGTAGTGAAATCTCGCCCGAAGTCATTGTGACCTCAGGAGTTGGGAGTGAAATCTCGCCCAATGTCCATGAGATCTCACGAGATGTGGAGTGAAATCTCGCCCGATATCGATGAGATCACACGAGATTTAGATGGGAAGCTCGCTCATATCCACGAGAACGCACGACGTTGGCCTTGAGGTCTCCAAGGTTTGGGTGAGATTTCACGGGATGCGAGTAAACTCTCGCCCAAAGACCATGAGACCTCACGAGATTGGGAGTGAAATCTCGCCCAAGGTCCCTGATATCTCAAGAGGTTTGGACTGAATCTCCCCCGATGTCATTGACAGCTCACGATGAACGGATAGGAATCTCGCCCAAGGTTGCTGCTATCTCACGAGATCTGTAGTGAAATCTCACCCAAACTCATTGGGACCTCAGGAGATTCGGAGTGAAATCTCCGTCGATGTCCATGCGATCTCAGGAGATTTGGTGTCAAATCTCGCCCGATGTCCATGAGAACTCACGACACATAGACTGAAACCTCGCCCAGGGTCCCTGAAAACTGACGAGATTCGGAGTGAAATCTGCCCGAGGTGATTGAGACCTCACGAGATTTGGAGTGAACTCTCCCCCGATATTCGTGAGTACTCACGAGATTTGGAGTCATCTCGCCTGAAGTCCCTGAGATCTCACAAGATAGAGATTGAATTCTCGCTCCATATCCTGAGATCTCACGAGTTTTGGCCTGAGGTCTCCAAGCATTGGATGAGATCTCACCAGCCTTGGAGTGAAATATCCGCGAGTTCCCAGAAATCTCACGAGAGTTGGAGTGAAATGTCGCCCTAGGTCCCTTTTCTCTCACGAGAGTTTAGTGAACTGTCGCCCAATGTCATTGGGACGTCCCGATATTTGGATTGAAATCTCGCCCGAGGTCGCTGATATCTCAGGAGATTCGTAGGGAAATCTCGCCCAATGTGATTGTGACCTCAGGAGATTTGGGGTGAAATCTCGCCCAATGTCCATGAGATCTCATGAGATTTAGATTAAATCTCCCTCAATATCTATGAGGCCTCGCGAGATTGGCACGGACGTCTCCAAGGTTGGATGAGATCTCACAAGACTTGGAGTAAACTCTCGCCCAAAGAACAAGAGACCTCAGCAGAGTTGGAGTGAAATCTCGCACAAGTTCCCCGATATCTCACAAGATGTGTAATGAAATCTCGCCCAATGTCGTCGAGACCTCATGAGATTTGGACTGAAATCTCGACCAGGGTCCCTGATATCTCACGAGATTTGTGGAAATCTCGCCTGATGTCATTGGAACCTCCGTAGATTTGGAGTGCAGTCTCGCCCATTGTCCATGAGATCTCACGAGATTTAGATTGAACCGTCACGCAATATCCATGAGATCTCAGGAGAAGGGCACTGACCTCTCCAAAGTTTGGGTGAGATCTCATGGGCCCTGGAGGAAAATCTCGCCCAAAGTCCAAGAGATCTCGAGGGATTTGGAGAGAAATCTCACCCAAAGCCCATGACATCTCATGAGATTGAGAGGGAATTCTCGCCCGATGTCCATGACACCTCACGGGATTTGCAGTAAAGTCTCGCCCAATGACCATGAGATATCGCGAAATTGAGAGTGAAATCTCACCTCTTTTCCATGAGATCTCAAGACATTTGGCCTGAGGTCTCCACATTTGGAAGAGAGCACACGAGATTTGGATAAAAATCTCAGCTGAATCCCAAGAGATCTCACACGATTTGGAGTGAAATCTCGCCCAAGGTCCCTGATGCCTCAAGACATTTGTAGTGAAATCTCGCCCGATGTCATTGTGACCTCAGGATATTCGGAGGGAAACCTCACCCGAATGTCCCTGAGATCAGACGAGATATTGAGTAAAATCTCACCCGATGCCCATCAGTCCCACGATATTTAGATTGAAGTCTCGCTCAATAGCCATGAGATCTCAGGAGATTGGCACTGACGTCGCCAAGGTTTGGAGGAGATCTCACAAGACTGGGAGTAAAATCTCGCCCCAATTCAAGAGTTCTCACGAGAGCTGCAGTGAAATCTCGCCCAAGGTCCCTGGGATCTCACGAGATTTGTCGTGAAATCTCGCCCGATCTCATTGTGACCTCAGGAGGAATGGAGTGAAACCTCGCCTAAAATCCATGAGATGTCATGAGATTTGGAGTGAAATCTGAACCGATGCCCATGAGATCTCAGGAGCCTTGGTGGCAAATCTCGCCCGATGTCCATGAGATCTCACGAGATTTAGATTGAAAGCTCGCCCACGGTCGTCCCTGATATCTCACGAGATTTGGAGAGAAATCTGCCCGAGGTCATTGAGACCACATGGTATTTGGAGTGAAATCGCCTCCAATGTCCATGACATATCACGAGATTTGGAATGAATTCTCACGCGATGTCCATACGATCTCACGAGATTTGGACTAATCTCGCCTGATGTCCATGATTTCTCACGAGATATAGAGTGAATTCTGCCTCAATATCCTGAGATCTCACGGGATTTGGACGGAAGTCTCCAAGGATTGGATGAGAGCTCAAGAGACTTGGAGGAAATGATCCCCGAATTCCAAAGGATCTCACGAGAGTGAGAGTGGAGTGAAATCTCGCCCTAGGTCCCTTTTATCTCACGAGAGTTGAGTGAAACCTCGCCCGATGTCATTGAGACCTCACGAGATTTGGATGGAAATCTCGCCCAAGTTCGCTGATATCTCACGAGGTTTGTAGTGAAATCTCTCCCAATGTCATTGTGACCTCACGAGATTTGGAGTGAAATCTCGCCCAATGTCCAGGAGATCTCATGAGATTTGGACTGAGGTCTGCACGTTTTGGATGAGATCTCACGAGACTCGGAATAAAATCTCACCCGATGCCCATGGCATCTCATGGGATTTAGATTGAAGTCTCACGCAATAGCCACGAGATCTCAAGAGATTTGGACTGAAGTCTCCAAGGTCTGGATGAGATCTCACGAGACTCGGAGGAAAATACCCTGAATTCCAAGAGATCTCACGAGAGTTGGAGTGAAATCTCAACCAAGCTTCCTGATATCTCAAGAGATTTATACTGAAATCTCGCCCGATGTCATTGGGCCCTCGCGAGATTTGGAGTGAAATATCGCGCCAGGTCTCTGATATCTCACGAGATTTGGAGTGAAATCTTGCCCAAGGCCCCTGAGAGCTCAAGAGAATTAGAGGGAAATCTCGCCCCATGTCATTGTGACCTCAAGAGATTTGGAGTGAAATCTCGCCCAATGCCCATGATCTCACGAGATTTGGAGAGAACTCTGACCCGATATCCATGAGATCTCCCGAGATTTGGAGTAAAATCTCTCCTGATGTCATGAGATCGCACGAGATTTAGAGTGCAATTTCCCTCCATGTCCATGAGATCTCACGAGATTTGGACTGAATTCTCCAAGATTCGGATGAGATCTCCGAGACGTGGAGTCAAATCTCGCTCAACGTCCAAGAATCCTCTTGAGAGTTGGAGTGAAACCTCGCCCAAACTCCCTAACATCTCACGCGGTTTGTAGTGTCATCTCACGCGATGTCATTGAGACCTCACGAGATTTGGATGGAAATCTCGCCCAATGTCCAGGAGATCTCATGAGATTTGGACTGAGGTCTGCACGTTTTGGATGAGATCTCACGAGATTCGGAATCAAATCCCACCCGATGCCCATGCTATCTCGTGGGATTTAGATTGAAGTCTCACGCAATATGCATGAGACCTCACGAGATTTGGACGGAAGGCTCCAAGGTTTGGATGAGCTCTCACGAGACTTGGAGGAAGATAGCCCCGAATTCCAAGAGGTCTCACGCGAGAGTTGGAGTGAAATCTCGCCCAAGGCCCCTTTTCACGCACGAGAGTGGAGTGAAATTACGCCCGATAACATTGAGACCTCACGAGATTGGGATTGATATTTCGCCCAAGTTCGCTGAAATCTGACGAGGTGGGTACTGAAATCTCGCCGAAGTCATTGTGACCTCAGGAGACTTGGAGTGACATGTCACCCGATGTCCATGAGATTTCACGAAATTTGGAGTAAATTCTCGCCTGATGTCCATGAGGTCTCACGAGTTATAGATTGAAATCTCGCTCAATATCCATGAGATCTACCGAGATGCGGATTGAATTCTCCAAGGTTCGGATGAGATCTCCGAGACGTGGAGTCAAATCTCGCTCAACGTCCAAGAGTCCTCTTGAGAGTTGGAGTGAAATCTCGCCCAAACTCCCTGTTATCTCACGAGATTTGTAGTGTCATCTCACGCGATGTCATTGAGACCTCACGAGATTTCGACGGAAATCTCGCCCAGGTCCCTGAATATTACGAGATATGTAGTGAAATCTCGCCCGAAGTCATTGTGACCTCAGGAGTTGGGAGTGAAATCTCGCCCAATGTCCATGAGATCTCACGAGATGTGGAGTGAAATCTCGCCCGATATCGATGAGATCACACGAGATTTAGATGGGAAGCTCGCTCATATCCACGAGAACGCACGACGTTGGCCTTGAGGTCTCCAAGGTTTGGGTGAGATTTCACGGGATGCGAGTAAACTCTCGCCCAAAGACCATGAGACCTCACGAGATTGGGAGTGAAATCTCGCCCAAGGTCCCTGATATCTCAAGAGGTTTGGACTGAATCTCCCCCGATGTCATTGACAGCTCACGATGAACGGATAGGAATCTCGCCCAAGGTTGCTGCTATCTCACGAGATCTGTAGTGAAATCTCACCCAAACTCATTGGGACCTCAGGAGATTCGGAGTGAAATCTCCGTCGATGTCCATGCGATCTCAGGAGATTTGGTGTCAAATCTCGCCCGATGTCCATGAGAACTCACGACACATAGACTGAAACCTCGCCCAGGGTCCCTGAAAACTGACGAGATTCGGAGTGAAATCTGCCCGAGGTGATTGAGACCTCACGAGATTTGGAGTGAACTCTCCCCCGATATTCGTGAGTACTCACGAGATTTGGAGTCATCTCGCCTGAAGTCCCTGAGATCTCACAAGATAGAGATTGAATTCTCGCTCCATATCCTGAGATCTCACGAGTTTTGGCCTGAGGTCTCCAAGCATTGGATGAGATCTCACCAGCCTTGGAGTGAAATATCCGCGAGTTCCCAGAAATCTCACGAGAGTTGGAGTGAAATGTCGCCCTAGGTCCCTTTTCTCTCACGAGAGTTTAGTGAACTGTCGCCCAATGTCATTGGGACGTCCCGATATTTGGATTGAAATCTCGCCCGAGGTCGCTGATATCTCAGGAGATTCGTAGGGAAATCTCGCCCAATGTGATTGTGACCTCAGGAGATTTGGGGTGAAATCTCGCCCAATGTCCATGAGATCTCATGAGATTTAGATTAAATCTCCCTCAATATCTATGAGGCCTCGCGAGATTGGCACGGACGTCTCCAAGGTTGGATGAGATCTCACAAGACTTGGAGTAAACTCTCGCCCAAAGAACAAGAGACCTCAGCAGAGTTGGAGTGAAATCTCGCACAAGTTCCCCGATATCTCACAAGATGTGTAATGAAATCTCGCCCAATGTCGTCGAGACCTCATGAGATTTGGACTGAAATCTCGACCAGGGTCCCTGATATCTCACGAGATTTGTGGAAATCTCGCCTGATGTCATTGGAACCTCCGTAGATTTGGAGTGCAGTCTCGCCCATTGTCCATGAGATCTCACGAGATTTAGATTGAACCGTCACGCAATATCCATGAGATCTCAGGAGAAGGGCACTGACCTCTCCAAAGTTTGGGTGAGATCTCATGGGCCCTGGAGGAAAATCTCGCCCAAAGTCCAAGAGATCTCGAGGGATTTGGAGAGAAATCTCACCCAAAGCCCATGACATCTCATGAGATTGAGAGGGAATTCTCGCCCGATGTCCATGACACCTCACGGGATTTGCAGTAAAGTCTCGCCCAATGACCATGAGATATCGCGAAATTGAGAGTGAAATCTCACCTCTTTTCCATGAGATCTCAAGACATTTGGCCTGAGGTCTCCACATTTGGAAGAGAGCACACGAGATTTGGATAAAAATCTCAGCTGAATCCCAAGAGATCTCACACGATTTGGAGTGAAATCTCGCCCAAGGTCCCTGATGCCTCAAGACATTTGTAGTGAAATCTCGCCCGATGTCATTGTGACCTCAGGATATTCGGAGGGAAACCTCACCCGAATGTCCCTGAGATCAGACGAGATATTGAGTAAAATCTCACCCGATGCCCATCAGTCCCACGATATTTAGATTGAAGTCTCGCTCAATAGCCATGAGATCTCAGGAGATTGGCACTGACGTCGCCAAGGTTTGGAGGAGATCTCACAAGACTGGGAGTAAAATCTCGCCCCAATTCAAGAGTTCTCACGAGAGCTGCAGTGAAATCTCGCCCAAGGTCCCTGGGATCTCACGAGATTTGTCGTGAAATCTCGCCCGATCTCATTGTGACCTCAGGAGGAATGGAGTGAAACCTCGCCTAAAATCCATGAGATGTCATGAGATTTGGAGTGAAATCTGAACCGATGCCCATGAGATCTCAGGAGCCTTGGTGGCAAATCTCGCCCGATGTCCATGAGATCTCACGAGATTTAGATTGAAAGCTCGCCCACGGTCGTCCCTGATATCTCACGAGATTTGGAGAGAAATCTGCCCGAGGTCATTGAGACCACATGGTATTTGGAGTGAAATCGCCTCCAATGTCCATGACATATCACGAGATTTGGAATGAATTCTCACGCGATGTCCATACGATCTCACGAGATTTGGACTAATCTCGCCTGATGTCCATGATTTCTCACGAGATATAGAGTGAATTCTGCCTCAATATCCTGAGATCTCACGGGATTTGGACGGAAGTCTCCAAGGATTGGATGAGAGCTCAAGAGACTTGGAGGAAATGATCCCCGAATTCCAAAGGATCCCACGAGAGTGAGAGTGGAGTGAAATCTCGCCCTAGGTCCCTTTTATCTCACGAGAGTTGAGTGAAACCTCGCCCGATGTCATTGAGACCTCACGAGATTTGGATGGAAATCTCGCCCAAGTTCGCTGATATCTCACGAGGTTTGTAGTGAAATCTCTCCCAATGTCATTGTGACCTCACGAGATTTGGAGTGAAATCTCGCCCAATGTCCAGGAGATCTCATGAGATTTGGACTGAGGTCTGCACGTTTTGGATGAGATCTCACGAGACTCGGAATAAAATCTCACCCGATGCCCATGGCATCTCATGGGATTTAGATTGAAGTCTCACGCAATAGCCACGAGATCTCAAGAGATTTGGACTGAAGTCTCCAAGGTCTGGATGAGATCTCACGAGACTCGGAGGAAAATACCCTGAATTCCAAGAGATCTCACGAGAGTTGGAGTGAAATCTCAACCAAGCTTCCTGATATCTCAAGAGATTTATACTGAAATCTCGCCCGATGTCATTGGGCCCTCGCGAGATTTGGAGTGAAATATCGCGCCAGGTCTCTGATATCTCACGAGATTTGGAGTGAAATCTTGCCCAAGGCCCCTGAGAGCTCAAGAGAATTAGAGGGAAATCTCGCCCCATGTCATTGTGACCTCAAGAGATTTGGAGTGAAATCTCGCCCAATGCCCATGATCTCACGAGATTTGGAGAGAACTCTGACCCGATATCCATGAGATCTCCCGAGATTTGGAGTAAAATCTCTCCTGATGTCATGAGATCGCACGAGATTTAGAGTGCAATTTCCCTCCATGTCCATGAGATCTCACGAGATTTGGACTGAATTCTCCAAGATTCGGATGAGATCTCCGAGACGTGGAGTCAAATCTCGCTCAACGTCCAAGAATCCTCTTGAGAGTTGGAGTGAAACCTCGCCCAAACTCCCTAACATCTCACGCGGTTTGTAGTGTCATCTCACGCGATGTCATTGAGACCTCACGAGATTTGGATGGAAATCTCGCCCAATGTCCAGGAGATCTCATGAGATTTGGACTGAGGTCTGCACGTTTTGGATGAGATCTCACGAGATTCGGAATCAAATCCCACCCGATGCCCATGCTATCTCGTGGGATTTAGATTGAAGTCTCACGCAATATGCATGAGACCTCACGAGATTTGGACGGAAGGCTCCAAGGTTTGGATGAGCTCTCACGAGACTTGGAGGAAGATAGCCCCGAATTCCAAGAGGTCTCACGCGAGAGTTGGAGTGAAATCTCGCCCAAGGCCCCTTTTCACGCACGAGAGTGGAGTGAAATTACGCCCGATAACATTGAGACCTCACGAGATTGGGATTGATATTTCGCCCAAGTTCGCTGAAATCTGACGAGGTGGGTACTGAAATCTCGCCGAAGTCATTGTGACCTCAGGAGACTTGGAGTGACATGTCACCCGATGTCCATGAGATTTCACGAAATTTGGAGTAAATTCTCGCCTGATGTCCATGAGGTCTCACGAGTTATAGATTGAAATCTCGCTCAATATCCATGAGATCTACCGAGATGCGGATTGAATTCTCCAAGGTTCGGATGAGATCTCCGAGACGTGGAGTCAAATCTCGCTCAACGTCCAAGAGTCCTCTTGAGAGTTGGAGTGAAATCTCGCCCAAACTCCCTGTTATCTCACGAGATTTGTAGTGTCATCTCACGCGATGTCATTGAGACCTCACGAGATTTCGACGGAAATCTCGCCCAGGTCCCTGAATATTACGAGATATGTAGTGAAATCTCGCCCGAAGTCATTGTGACCTCAGGAGTTGGGAGTGAAATCTCGCCCAATGTCCATGAGATCTCACGAGATGTGGAGTGAAATCTCGCCCGATATCGATGAGATCACACGAGATTTAGATGGGAAGCTCGCTCATATCCACGAGAACGCACGACGTTGGCCTTGAGGTCTCCAAGGTTTGGGTGAGATTTCACGGGATGCGAGTAAACTCTCGCCCAAAGACCATGAGACCTCACGAGATTGGGAGTGAAATCTCGCCCAAGGTCCCTGATATCTCAAGAGGTTTGGACTGAATCTCCCCCGATGTCATTGACAGCTCACGATGAACGGATAGGAATCTCGCCCAAGGTTGCTGCTATCTCACGAGATCTGTAGTGAAATCTCACCCAAACTCATTGGGACCTCAGGAGATTCGGAGTGAAATCTCCGTCGATGTCCATGCGATCTCAGGAGATTTGGTGTCAAATCTCGCCCGATGTCCATGAGAACTCACGACACATAGACTGAAACCTCGCCCAGGGTCCCTGAAAACTGACGAGATTCGGAGTGAAATCTGCCCGAGGTGATTGAGACCTCACGAGATTTGGAGTGAACTCTCCCCCGATATTCGTGAGTACTCACGAGATTTGGAGTCATCTCGCCTGAAGTCCCTGAGATCTCACAAGATAGAGATTGAATTCTCGCTCCATATCCTGAGATCTCACGAGTTTTGGCCTGAGGTCTCCAAGCATTGGATGAGATCTCACCAGCCTTGGAGTGAAATATCCGCGAGTTCCCAGAAATCTCACGAGAGTTGGAGTGAAATGTCGCCCTAGGTCCCTTTTCTCTCACGAGAGTTTAGTGAACTGTCGCCCAATGTCATTGGGACGTCCCGATATTTGGATTGAAATCTCGCCCGAGGTCGCTGATATCTCAGGAGATTCGTAGGGAAATCTCGCCCAATGTGATTGTGACCTCAGGAGATTTGGGGTGAAATCTCGCCCAATGTCCATGAGATCTCATGAGATTTAGATTAAATCTCCCTCAATATCTATGAGGCCTCGCGAGATTGGCACGGACGTCTCCAAGGTTGGATGAGATCTCACAAGACTTGGAGTAAACTCTCGCCCAAAGAACAAGAGACCTCAGCAGAGTTGGAGTGAAATCTCGCACAAGTTCCCCGATATCTCACAAGATGTGTAATGAAATCTCGCCCAATGTCGTCGAGACCTCATGAGATTTGGACTGAAATCTCGACCAGGGTCCCTGATATCTCACGAGATTTGTGGAAATCTCGCCTGATGTCATTGGAACCTCCGTAGATTTGGAGTGCAGTCTCGCCCATTGTCCATGAGATCTCACGAGATTTAGATTGAACCGTCACGCAATATCCATGAGATCTCAGGAGAAGGGCACTGACCTCTCCAAAGTTTGGGTGAGATCTCATGGGCCCTGGAGGAAAATCTCGCCCAAAGTCCAAGAGATCTCGAGGGATTTGGAGAGAAATCTCACCCAAAGCCCATGACATCTCATGAGATTGAGAGGGAATTCTCGCCCGATGTCCATGACACCTCACGGGATTTGCAGTAAAGTCTCGCCCAATGACCATGAGATATCGCGAAATTGAGAGTGAAATCTCACCTCTTTTCCATGAGATCTCAAGACATTTGGCCTGAGGTCTCCACATTTGGAAGAGAGCACACGAGATTTGGATAAAAATCTCAGCTGAATCCCAAGAGATCTCACACGATTTGGAGTGAAATCTCGCCCAAGGTCCCTGATGCCTCAAGACATTTGTAGTGAAATCTCGCCCGATGTCATTGTGACCTCAGGATATTCGGAGGGAAACCTCACCCGAATGTCCCTGAGATCAGACGAGATATTGAGTAAAATCTCACCCGATGCCCATCAGTCCCACGATATTTAGATTGAAGTCTCGCTCAATAGCCATGAGATCTCAGGAGATTGGCACTGACGTCGCCAAGGTTTGGAGGAGATCTCACAAGACTGGGAGTAAAATCTCGCCCCAATTCAAGAGTTCTCACGAGAGCTGCAGTGAAATCTCGCCCAAGGTCCCTGGGATCTCACGAGATTTGTCGT
Source organism: Eumetopias jubatus (assembly GCF_037043125.1). Classification (NCBI taxonomy): domain Eukaryota; kingdom Metazoa; phylum Chordata; class Mammalia; order Carnivora; family Otariidae; genus Eumetopias; species Eumetopias jubatus. The sequence goes on along the minus strand of NW_028274824.1, from coordinate 7,262,957 downwards.
GAAATCTCGCCCGATCTCATTGTGACCTCAGGAGGAATGGAGTGAAACCTCGCCTAAAATCCATGAGATGTCATGAGATTTGGAGTGAAATCTGAACCGATGCCCATGAGATCTCAGGAGCCTTGGTGGCAAATCTCGCCCGATGTCCATGAGATCTCACGAGATTTAGATTGAAAGCTCGCCCACGGTCGTCCCTGATATCTCACGAGATTTGGAGAGAAATCTGCCCGAGGTCATTGAGACCACATGGTATTTGGAGTGAAATCGCCTCCAATGTCCATGACATATCACGAGATTTGGAATGAATTCTCACGCGATGTCCATACGATCTCACGAGATTTGGACTAATCTCGCCTGATGTCCATGATTTCTCACGAGATATAGAGTGAATTCTGCCTCAATATCCTGAGATCTCACGGGATTTGGACGGAAGTCTCCAAGGATTGGATGAGAGCTCAAGAGACTTGGAGGAAATGATCCCCGAATTCCAAAGGATCTCACGAGAGTGAGAGTGGAGTGAAATCTCGCCCTAGGTCCCTTTTATCTCACGAGAGTTGAGTGAAACCTCGCCCGATGTCATTGAGACCTCACGAGATTTGGATGGAAATCTCGCCCAAGTTCGCTGATATCTCACGAGGTTTGTAGTGAAATCTCTCCCAATGTCATTGTGACCTCACGAGATTTGGAGTGAAATCTCGCCCAATGTCCAGGAGATCTCATGAGATTTGGACTGAGGTCTGCACGTTTTGGATGAGATCTCACGAGACTCGGAATAAAATCTCACCCGATGCCCATGGCATCTCATGGGATTTAGATTGAAGTCTCACGCAATAGCCACGAGATCTCACGAGATTTGGACTGAAGTCTCCAAGGTCTGGATGAGATCTCACGAGACTCGGAGGAAAATACCCTGAATTCCAAGAGATCTCACGAGAGTTGGAGTGAAATCTCAACCAAGCTTCCTGATATCTCAAGAGATTTATACTGAAATCTCGCCCGATGTCATTGGGCCCTCGCGAGATTTGGAGTGAAATATCGCGCCAGGTCTCTGATATCTCACGAGATTTGGAGTGAAATCTTGCCCAAGGCCCCTGAGAGCTCAAGAGAATTAGAGGGAAATCTCGCCCCATGTCATTGTGACCTCAAGAGATTTGGAGTGAAATCTCGCCCAATGCCCATGATCTCACGAGATTTGGAGAGAACTCTGACCCGATATCCATGAGATCTCCCGAGATTTGGAGTAAAATCTCTCCTGATGTCATGAGATCGCACGAGATTTAGAGTGCAATTTCCCTCCATGTCCATGAGATCTCACGAGATTTGGACTGAATTCTCCAAGATTCGGATGAGATCTCCGAGACGTGGAGTCAAATCTCGCTCAACGTCCAAGAATCCTCTTGAGAGTTGGAGTGAAACCTCGCCCAAACTCCCTAACATCTCACGCGGTTTGTAGTGTCATCTCACGCGATGTCATTGAGACCTCACGAGATTTGGATGGAAATCTCGCCCAATGTCCAGGAGATCTCATGAGATTTGGACTGAGGTCTGCACGTTTTGGATGAGATCTCACGAGATTCGGAATCAAATCCCACCCGATGCCCATGCTATCTCGTGGGATTTAGATTGAAGTCTCACGCAATATGCATGAGACCTCACGAGATTTGGACGGAAGGCTCCAAGGTTTGGATGAGCTCTCACGAGACTTGGAGGAAGATAGCCCCGAATTCCAAGAGGTCTCACGCGAGAGTTGGAGTGAAATCTCGCCCAAGGCCCCTTTTCACGCACGAGAGTGGAGTGAAATTACGCCCGATAACATTGAGACCTCACGAGATTGGGATTGATATTTCGCCCAAGTTCGCTGAAATCTGACGAGGTGGGTACTGAAATCTCGCCGAAGTCATTGTGACCTCAGGAGACTTGGAGTGACATGTCACCCGATGTCCATGAGATTTCACGAAATTTGGAGTAAATTCTCGCCTGATGTCCATGAGGTCTCACGAGTTATAGATTGAAATCTCGCTCAATATCCATGAGATCTACCGAGATGCGGATTGAATTCTCCAAGGTTCGGATGAGATCTCCGAGACGTGGAGTCAAATCTCGCTCAACGTCCAAGAGTCCTCTTGAGAGTTGGAGTGAAATCTCGCCCAAACTCCCTGTTATCTCACGAGATTTGTAGTGTCATCTCACGCGATGTCATTGAGACCTCACGAGATTTCGACGGAAATCTCGCCCAGGTCCCTGAATATTACGAGATATGTAGTGAAATCTCGCCCGAAGTCATTGTGACCTCAGGAGTTGGGAGTGAAATCTCGCCCAATGTCCATGAGATCTCACGAGATGTGGAGTGAAATCTCGCCCGATATCGATGAGATCACACGAGATTTAGATGGGAAGCTCGCTCATATCCACGAGAACGCACGACGTTGGCCTTGAGGTCTCCAAGGTTTGGGTGAGATTTCACGGGATGCGAGTAAACTCTCGCCCAAAGACCATGAGACCTCACGAGATTGGGAGTGAAATCTCGCCCAAGGTCCCTGATATCTCAAGAGGTTTGGACTGAATCTCCCCCGATGTCATTGACAGCTCACGATGAACGGATAGGAATCTCGCCCAAGGTTGCTGCTATCTCACGAGATCTGTAGTGAAATCTCACCCAAACTCATTGGGACCTCAGGAGATTCGGAGTGAAATCTCCGTCGATGTCCATGCGATCTCAGGAGATTTGGTGTCAAATCTCGCCCGATGTCCATGAGAACTCACGACACATAGACTGAAACCTCGCCCAGGGTCCCTGAAAACTGACGAGATTCGGAGTGAAATCTGCCCGAGGTGATTGAGACCTCACGAGATTTGGAGTGAACTCTCCCCCGATATTCGTGAGTACTCACGAGATTTGGAGTCATCTCGCCTGAAGTCCCTGAGATCTCACAAGATAGAGATTGAATTCTCGCTCCATATCCTGAGATCTCACGAGTTTTGGCCTGAGGTCTCCAAGCATTGGATGAGATCTCACCAGCCTTGGAGTGAAATATCCGCGAGTTCCCAGAAATCTCACGAGAGTTGGAGTGAAATGTCGCCCTAGGTCCCTTTTCTCTCACGAGAGTTTAGTGAACTGTCGCCCAATGTCATTGGGACGTCCCGATATTTGGATTGAAATCTCGCCCGAGGTCGCTGATATCTCAGGAGATTCGTAGGGAAATCTCGCCCAATGTGATTGTGACCTCAGGAGATTTGGGGTGAAATCTCGCCCAATGTCCATGAGATCTCATGAGATTTAGATTAAATCTCCCTCAATATCTATGAGGCCTCGCGAGATTGGCACGGACGTCTCCAAGGTTGGATGAGATCTCACAAGACTTGGAGTAAACTCTCGCCCAAAGAACAAGAGACCTCAGCAGAGTTGGAGTGAAATCTCGCACAAGTTCCCCGATATCTCACAAGATGTGTAATGAAATCTCGCCCAATGTCGTCGAGACCTCATGAGATTTGGACTGAAATCTCGACCAGGGTCCCTGATATCTCACGAGATTTGTGGAAATCTCGCCTGATGTCATTGGAACCTCCGTAGATTTGGAGTGCAGTCTCGCCCATTGTCCATGAGATCTCACGAGATTTAGATTGAACCGTCACGCAATATCCATGAGATCTCAGGAGAAGGGCACTGACCTCTCCAAAGTTTGGGTGAGATCTCATGGGCCCTGGAGGAAAATCTCGCCCAAAGTCCAAGAGATCTCGAGGGATTTGGAGAGAAATCTCACCCAAAGCCCATGACATCTCATGAGATTGAGAGGGAATTCTCGCCCGATGTCCATGACACCTCACGGGATTTGCAGTAAAGTCTCGCCCAATGACCATGAGATATCGCGAAATTGAGAGTGAAATCTCACCTCTTTTCCATGAGATCTCAAGACATTTGGCCTGAGGTCTCCACATTTGGAAGAGAGCACACGAGATTTGGATAAAAATCTCAGCTGAATCCCAAGAGATCTCACACGATTTGGAGTGAAATCTCGCCCAAGGTCCCTGATGCCTCAAGACATTTGTAGTGAAATCTCGCCCGATGTCATTGTGACCTCAGGATATTCGGAGGGAAACCTCACCCGAATGTCCCTGAGATCAGACGAGATATTGAGTAAAATCTCACCCGATGCCCATCAGTCCCACGATATTTAGATTGAAGTCTCGCTCAATAGCCATGAGATCTCAGGAGATTGGCACTGACGTCGCCAAGGTTTGGAGGAGATCTCACAAGACTGGGAGTAAAATCTCGCCCCAATTCAAGAGTTCTCACGAGAGCTGCAGTGAAATCTCGCCCAAGGTCCCTGGGATCTCACGAGATTTGTCGTGAAATCTCGCCCGATCTCATTGTGACCTCAGGAGGAATGGAGTGAAACCTCGCCTAAAATCCATGAGATGTCATGAGATTTGGAGTGAAATCTGAACCGATGCCCATGAGATCTCAGGAGCCTTGGTGGCAAATCTCGCCCGATGTCCATGAGATCTCACGAGATTTAGATTGAAAGCTCGCCCACGGTCGTCCCTGATATCTCACGAGATTTGGAGAGAAATCTGCCCGAGGTCATTGAGACCACATGGTATTTGGAGTGAAATCGCCTCCAATGTCCATGACATATCACGAGATTTGGAATGAATTCTCACGCGATGTCCATACGATCTCACGAGATTTGGACTAATCTCGCCTGATGTCCATGATTTCTCACGAGATATAGAGTGAATTCTGCCTCAATATCCTGAGATCTCACGGGATTTGGACGGAAGTCTCCAAGGATTGGATGAGAGCTCAAGAGACTTGGAGGAAATGATCCCCGAATTCCAAAGGATCTCACGAGAGTGAGAGTGGAGTGAAATCTCGCCCTAGGTCCCTTTTATCTCACGAGAGTTGAGTGAAACCTCGCCCGATGTCATTGAGACCTCACGAGATTTGGATGGAAATCTCGCCCAAGTTCGCTGATATCTCACGAGGTTTGTAGTGAAATCTCTCCCAATGTCATTGTGACCTCACGAGATTTGGAGTGAAATCTCGCCCAATGTCCAGGAGATCTCATGAGATTTGGACTGAGGTCTGCACGTTTTGGATGAGATCTCACGAGACTCGGAATAAAATCTCACCCGATGCCCATGGCATCTCATGGGATTTAGATTGAAGTCTCACGCAATAGCCACGAGATCTCAAGAGATTTGGACTGAAGTCTCCAAGGTCTGGATGAGATCTCACGAGACTCGGAGGAAAATACCCTGAATTCCAAGAGATCTCACGAGAGTTGGAGTGAAATCTCAACCAAGCTTCCTGATATCTCAAGAGATTTATACTGAAATCTCGCCCGATGTCATTGGGCCCTCGCGAGATTTGGAGTGAAATATCGCGCCAGGTCTCTGATATCTCACGAGATTTGGAGTGAAATCTTGCCCAAGGCCCCTGAGAGCTCAAGAGAATTAGAGGGAAATCTCGCCCCATGTCATTGTGACCTCAAGAGATTTGGAGTGAAATCTCGCCCAATGCCCATGATCTCACGAGATTTGGAGAGAACTCTGACCCGATATCCATGAGATCTCCCGAGATTTGGAGTAAAATCTCTCCTGATGTCATGAGATCGCACGAGATTTAGAGTGCAATTTCCCTCCATGTCCATGAGATCTCACGAGATTTGGACTGAATTCTCCAAGATTCGGATGAGATCTCCGAGACGTGGAGTCAAATCTCGCTCAACGTCCAAGAATCCTCTTGAGAGTTGGAGTGAAACCTCGCCCAAACTCCCTAACATCTCACGCGGTTTGTAGTGTCATCTCACGCGATGTCATTGAGACCTCACGAGATTTGGATGGAAATCTCGCCCAATGTCCAGGAGATCTCATGAGATTTGGACTGAGGTCTGCACGTTTTGGATGAGATCTCACGAGATTCGGAATCAAATCCCACCCGATGCCCATGCTATCTCGTGGGATTTAGATTGAAGTCTCACGCAATATGCATGAGACCTCACGAGATTTGGACGGAAGGCTCCAAGGTTTGGATGAGCTCTCACGAGACTTGGAGGAAGATAGCCCCGAATTCCAAGAGGTCTCACGCGAGAGTTGGAGTGAAATCTCGCCCAAGGCCCCTTTTCACGCACGAGAGTGGAGTGAAATTACGCCCGATAACATTGAGACCTCACGAGATTGGGATTGATATTTCGCCCAAGTTCGCTGAAATCTGACGAGGTGGGTACTGAAATCTCGCCGAAGTCATTGTGACCTCAGGAGACTTGGAGTGACATGTCACCCGATGTCCATGAGATTTCACGAAATTTGGAGTAAATTCTCGCCTGATGTCCATGAGGTCTCACGAGTTATAGATTGAAATCTCGCTCAATATCCATGAGATCTACCGAGATGCGGATTGAATTCTCCAAGGTTCGGATGAGATCTCCGAGACGTGGAGTCAAATCTCGCTCAACGTCCAAGAGTCCTCTTGAGAGTTGGAGTGAAATCTCGCCCAAACTCCCTGTTATCTCACGAGATTTGTAGTGTCATCTCACGCGATGTCATTGAGACCTCACGAGATTTCGACGGAAATCTCGCCCAGGTCCCTGAATATTACGAGATATGTAGTGAAATCTCGCCCGAAGTCATTGTGACCTCAGGAGTTGGGAGTGAAATCTCGCCCAATGTCCATGAGATCTCACGAGATGTGGAGTGAAATCTCGCCCGATATCGATGAGATCACACGAGATTTAGATGGGAAGCTCGCTCATATCCACGAGAACGCACGACGTTGGCCTTGAGGTCTCCAAGGTTTGGGTGAGATTTCACGGGATGCGAGTAAACTCTCGCCCAAAGACCATGAGACCTCACGAGATTGGGAGTGAAATCTCGCCCAAGGTCCCTGATATCTCAAGAGGTTTGGACTGAATCTCCCCCGATGTCATTGACAGCTCACGATGAACGGATAGGAATCTCGCCCAAGGTTGCTGCTATCTCACGAGATCTGTAGTGAAATCTCACCCAAACTCATTGGGACCTCAGGAGATTCGGAGTGAAATCTCCGTCGATGTCCATGCGATCTCAGGAGATTTGGTGTCAAATCTCGCCCGATGTCCATGAGAACTCACGACACATAGACTGAAACCTCGCCCAGGGTCCCTGAAAACTGACGAGATTCGGAGTGAAATCTGCCCGAGGTGATTGAGACCTCACGAGATTTGGAGTGAACTCTCCCCCGATATTCGTGAGTACTCACGAGATTTGGAGTCATCTCGCCTGAAGTCCCTGAGATCTCACAAGATAGAGATTGAATTCTCGCTCCATATCCTGAGATCTCACGAGTTTTGGCCTGAGGTCTCCAAGCATTGGATGAGATCTCACCAGCCTTGGAGTGAAATATCCGCGAGTTCCCAGAAATCTCACGAGAGTTGGAGTGAAATGTCGCCCTAGGTCCCTTTTCTCTCACGAGAGTTTAGTGAACTGTCGCCCAATGTCATTGGGACGTCCCGATATTTGGATTGAAATCTCGCCCGAGGTCGCTGATATCTCAGGAGATTCGTAGGGAAATCTCGCCCAATGTGATTGTGACCTCAGGAGATTTGGGGTGAAATCTCGCCCAATGTCCATGAGATCTCATGAGATTTAGATTAAATCTCCCTCAATATCTATGAGGCCTCGCGAGATTGGCACGGACGTCTCCAAGGTTGGATGAGATCTCACAAGACTTGGAGTAAACTCTCGCCCAAAGAACAAGAGACCTCAGCAGAGTTGGAGTGAAATCTCGCACAAGTTCCCCGATATCTCACAAGATGTGTAATGAAATCTCGCCCAATGTCGTCGAGACCTCATGAGATTTGGACTGAAATCTCGACCAGGGTCCCTGATATCTCACGAGATTTGTGGAAATCTCGCCTGATGTCATTGGAACCTCCGTAGATTTGGAGTGCAGTCTCGCCCATTGTCCATGAGATCTCACGAGATTTAGATTGAACCGTCACGCAATATCCATGAGATCTCAGGAGAAGGGCACTGACCTCTCCAAAGTTTGGGTGAGATCTCATGGGCCCTGGAGGAAAATCTCGCCCAAAGTCCAAGAGATCTCGAGGGATTTGGAGAGAAATCTCACCCAAAGCCCATGACATCTCATGAGATTGAGAGGGAATTCTCGCCCGATGTCCATGACACCTCACGGGATTTGCAGTAAAGTCTCGCCCAATGACCATGAGATATCGCGAAATTGAGAGTGAAATCTCACCTCTTTTCCATGAGATCTCAAGACATTTGGCCTGAGGTCTCCACATTTGGAAGAGAGCACACGAGATTTGGATAAAAATCTCAGCTGAATCCCAAGAGATCTCACACGATTTGGAGTGAAATCTCGCCCAAGGTCCCTGATGCCTCAAGACATTTGTAGTGAAATCTCGCCCGATGTCATTGTGACCTCAGGATATTCGGAGGGAAACCTCACCCGAATGTCCCTGAGATCAGACGAGATATTGAGTAAAATCTCACCCGATGCCCATCAGTCCCACGATATTTAGATTGAAGTCTCGCTCAATAGCCATGAGATCTCACGAGATTGGCACTGACGTCGCCAAGGTTTGGAGGAGATCTCACAAGACTGGGAGTAAAATCTCGCCCCAATTCAAGAGTTCTCACGAGAGCTGCAGTGAAATCTCGCCCAAGGTCCCTGAGATCTCACGAGATTTGTCGTGAAATCTCGCCCGATCTCATTGTGACCTCAGGAGGAATGGAGTGAAACCTCGCCTAAAATCCATGAGATGTCATGAGATTTGGAGTGAAATCTGAACCGATGCCCATGAGATCTCAGGAGCCTTGGTGGCAAATCTCGCCCGATGTCCATGAGATCTCACGAGATTTAGATTGAAAGCTCGCCCACGGTCGTCCCTGATATCTCACGAGATTTGGAGAGAAATCTGCCCGAGGTCATTGAGACCACATGGTATTTGGAGTGAAATCGCCTCCAATGTCCATGACATATCACGAGATTTGGAATGAATTCTCACGCGATGTCCATACGATCTCACGAGATTTGGACTAATCTCGCCTGATGTCCATGATTTCTCACGAGATATAGAGTGAATTCTGCCTCAATATCCTGAGATCTCACGGGATTTGGACGGAAGTCTCCAAGGATTGGATGAGAGCTCAAGAGACTTGGAGGAAATGATCCCCGAATTCCAAAGGATCTCACGAGAGTGAGAGTGGAGTGAAATCTCGCCCTAGGTCCCTTTTATCTCACGAGAGTTGAGTGAAACCTCGCCCGATGTCATTGAGACCTCACGAGATTTGGATGGAAATCTCGCCCAAGTTCGCTGATATCTCACGAGGTTTGTAGTGAAATCTCTCCCAATGTCATTGTGACCTCACGAGATTTGGAGTGAAATCTCGCCCAATGTCCAGGAGATCTCATGAGATTTGGACTGAGGTCTGCACGTTTTGGATGAGATCTCACGAGACTCGGAATAAAATCTCACCCGATGCCCATGGCATCTCATGGGATTTAGATTGAAGTCTCACGCAATAGCCACGAGATCTCACGAGATTTGGACTGAAGTCTCCAAGGTCTGGATGAGATCTCACGAGACTTGGAGGAAAATACCCTGAATTCCAAGAGATCTCACGAGAGTTGGAGTGAAATCTCAACCAAGCTTCCTGATATCTCAAGAGATTTATACTGAAATCTCGCCCGATGTCATTGGGCCCTCGCGAGATTTGGAGTGAAATATCGCGCCAGGTCTCTGATATCTCACGAGATTTGGAGTGAAATCTTGCCCAAGGCCCCTGAGAGCTCAAGAGAATTAGAGGGAAATCTCGCCCCATGTCATGGTGACCTCAAGAGATTTGGAGTGAAATCTCGCCCAATGCCCATGATCTCACGAGATTTGGAGAGAACTCTGACCCGATATCCATGAGATCTCCCGAGATTTGGAGTAAAATCTCTCCTGATGTCATGAGATCGCACGAGATTTAGAGTGCAATTTCCCTCCATGTCCATGAGATCTCACGAGATTTGGACTGAATTCTCCAAGATTCGGATGAGATCTCCGAGACGTGGAGTCAAATCTCGCTCAACGTCCAAGAATCCTCTTGAGAGTTGGAGTGAAACCTCGCCCAAACTCCCTAACATCTCACGCGGTTTGTAGTGTCATCTCACGCGATGTCATTGAGACCTCACGAGATTTGGATGGAAATCTCGCCCAATGTCCAGGAGATCTCATGAGATTTGGACTGAGGTCTGCACGTTTTGGATGAGATCTCACGAGATTCGGAATCAAATCCCACCCGATGCCCATGCTATCTCGTGGGATTTAGATTGAAGTCTCACGCAATATGCATGAGACCTCACGAGATTTGGACGGAAGGCTCCAAGGTTTGGATGAGCTCTCACGAGACTTGGAGGAAGATAGCCCCGAATTCCAAGAGGTCTCACGCGAGAGTTGGAGTGAAATCTCGCCCAAGGCCCCTTTTCACGCACGAGAGTGGAGTGAAATTACGCCCGATAACATTGAGACCTCACGAGATTGGGATTGATATTTCGCCCAAGTTCGCTGAAATCTGACGAGGTGGGTACTGAAATCTCGCCGAAGTCATTGTGACCTCAGGAGACTTGGAGTGACATGTCACCCGATGTCCATGAGATTTCACGAAATTTGGAGTAAATTCTCGCCTGATGTCCATGAGGTCTCACGAGTTATAGATTGAAATCTCGCTCAATATCCATGAGATCTACCGAGATGCGGATTGAATTCTCCAAGGTTCGGATGAGATCTCCGAGACGTGGAGTCAAATCTCGCTCAACGTCCAAGAGTCCTCTTGAGAGTTGGAGTGAAATCTCGCCCAAACTCCCTGTTATCTCACGAGATTTGTAGTGTCATCTCACGCGATGTCATTGAGACCTCACGAGATTTCGACGGAAATCTCGCCCAGGTCCCTGAATATTACGAGATATGTAGTGAAATCTCGCCCGAAGTCATTGTGACCTCAGGAGTTGGGAGTGAAATCTCGCCCAATGTCCATGAGATCTCACGAGATGTGGAGTGAAATCTCGCCCGATATCGATGAGATCACACGAGATTTAGATGGGAAGCTCGCTCATATCCACGAGAACGCACGACGTTGGCCTTGAGGTCTCCAAGGTTTGGGTGAGATTTCACGGGATGCGAGTAAACTCTCGCCCAAAGACCATGAGACCTCACGAGATTGGGAGTGAAATCTCGCCCAAGGTCCCTGATATCTCAAGAGGTTTGGACTGAATCTCCCCCGATGTCATTGACAGCTCACGATGAACGGATAGGAATCTCGCCCAAGGTTGCTGCTATCTCACGAGATCTGTAGTGAAATCTCACCCAAACTCATTGGGACCTCAGGAGATTCGGAGTGAAATCTCCGTCGATGTCCATGCGATCTCAGGAGATTTGGTGTCAAATCTCGCCCGATGTCCATGAGAACTCACGACACATAGACTGAAACCTCGCCCAGGGTCCCTGAAAACTGACGAGATTCGGAGTGAAATCTGCCCGAGGTGATTGAGACCTCACGAGATTTGGAGTGAACTCTCCCCCGATATTCGTGAGTACTCACGAGATTTGGAGTCATCTCGCCTGAAGTCCCTGAGATCTCACAAGATAGAGATTGAATTCTCGCTCCATATCCTGAGATCTCACGAGTTTTGGCCTGAGGTCTCCAAGCATTGGATGAGATCTCACCAGCCTTGGAGTGAAATATCCGCGAGTTCCCAGAAATCTCACGAGAGTTGGAGTGAAATGTCGCCCTAGGTCCCTTTTCTCTCACGAGAGTTTAGTGAACTGTCGCCCAATGTCATTGGGACGTCCCGATATTTGGATTGAAATCTCGCCCGAGGTCGCTGATATCTCAGGAGATTCGTAGGGAAATCTCGCCCAATGTGATTGTGACCTCAGGAGATTTGGGGTGAAATCTCGCCCAATGTCCATGAGATCTCATGAGATTTAGATTAAATCTCCCTCAATATCTATGAGGCCTCGCGAGATTGGCACGGACGTCTCCAAGGTTGGATGAGATCTCACAAGACTTGGAGTAAACTCTCGCCCAAAGAACAAGAGACCTCAGCAGAGTTGGAGTGAAATCTCGCACAAGTTCCCCGATATCTCACAAGATGTGTAATGAAATCTCGCCCAATGTCGTCGAGACCTCATGAGATTTGGACTGAAATCTCGACCAGGGTCCCTGATATCTCACGAGATTTGTGGAAATCTCGCCTGATGTCATTGGAACCTCCGTAGATTTGGAGTGCAGTCTCGCCCATTGTCCATGAGATCTCACGAGATTTAGATTGAACCGTCACGCAATATCCATGAGATCTCAGGAGAAGGGCACTGACCTCTCCAAAGTTTGGGTGAGATCTCATGGGCCCTGGAGGAAAATCTCGCCCAAAGTCCAAGAGATCTCGAGGGATTTGGAGAGAAATCTCACCCAAAGCCCATGACATCTCATGAGATTGAGAGGGAATTCTCGCCCGATGTCCATGACACCTCACGGGATTTGCAGTAAAGTCTCGCCCAATGACCATGAGATATCGCGAAATTGAGAGTGAAATCTCACCTCTTTTCCATGAGATCTCAAGACATTTGGCCTGAGGTCTCCACATTTGGAAGAGAGCACACGAGATTTGGATAAAAATCTCAGCTGAATCCCAAGAGATCTCACACGATTTGGAGTGAAATCTCGCCCAAGGTCCCTGATGCCTCAAGACATTTGTAGTGAAATCTCGCCCGATGTCATTGTGACCTCAGGATATTCGGAGGGAAACCTCACCCGAATGTCCCTGAGATCAGACGAGATATTGAGTAAAATCTCACCCGATGCCCATCAGTCCCACGATATTTAGATTGAAGTCTCGCTCAATAGCCATGAGATCTCACGAGATTGGCACTGACGTCGCCAAGGTTTGGAGGAGATCTCACAAGACTGGGAGTAAAATCTCGCCCCAATTCAAGAGTTCTCACGAGAGCTGCAGTGAAATCTCGCCCAAGGTCCCTGAGATCTCACGAGATTTGTCGTGAAATCTCGCCCGATCTCATTGTGACCTCAGGAGGAATGGAGTGAAACCTCGCCTAAAATCCATGAGATGTCATGAGATTTGGAGTGAAATCTGAACCGATGCCCATGAGATCTCAGGAGCCTTGGTGGCAAATCTCGCCCGATGTCCATGAGATCTCACGAGATTTAGATTGAAAGCTCGCCCACGGTCGTCCCTGATATCTCACGAGATTTGGAGAGAAATCTGCCCGAGGTCATTGAGACCACATGGTATTTGGAGTGAAATCGCCTCCAATGTCCATGACATATCACGAGATTTGGAATGAATTCTCACGCGATGTCCATACGATCTCACGAGATTTGGACTAATCTCGCCTGATGTCCATGATTTCTCACGAGATATAGAGTGAATTCTGCCTCAATATCCTGAGATCTCACGGGATTTGGACGGAAGTCTCCAAGGATTGGATGAGAGCTCAAGAGACTTGGAGGAAATGATCCCCGAATTCCAAAGGATCTCACGAGAGTGAGAGTGGAGTGAAATCTCGCCCTAGGTCCCTTTTATCTCACGAGAGTTGAGTGAAACCTCGCCCGATGTCATTGAGACCTCACGAGATTTGGATGGAAATCTCGCCCAAGTTCGCTGATATCTCACGAGGTTTGTAGTGAAATCTCTCCCAATGTCATTGTGACCTCACGAGATTTGGAGTGAAATCTCGCCCAATGTCCAGGAGATCTCATGAGATTTGGACTGAGGTCTGCACGTTTTGGATGAGATCTCACGAGACTCGGAATAAAATCTCACCCGATGCCCATGGCATCTCATGGGATTTAGATTGAAGTCTCACGCAATAGCCACGAGATCTCAAGAGATTTGGACTGAAGTCTCCAAGGTCTGGATGAGATCTCACGAGACTCGGAGGAAAATACCCTGAATTCCAAGAGATCTCACGAGAGTTGGAGTGAAATCTCAACCAAGCTTCCTGATATCTCAAGAGATTTATACTGAAATCTCGCCCGATGTCATTGGGCCCTCGCGAGATTTGGAGTGAAATATCGCGCCAGGTCTCTGATATCTCACGAGATTTGGAGTGAAATCTTGCCCAAGGCCCCTGAGAGCTCAAGAGAATTAGAGGGAAATCTCGCCCCATGTCATGGTGACCTCAAGAGATTTGGAGTGAAATCTCGCCCAATGCCCATGATCTCACGAGATTTGGAGAGAACTCTGACCCGATATCCATGAGATCTCCCGAGATTTGGAGTAAAATCTCTCCTGATGTCATGAGATCGCACGAGATTTAGAGTGCAATTTCCCTCCATGTCCATGAGATCTCACGAGATTTGGACTGAATTCTCCAAGATTCGGATGAGATCTCCGAGACGTGGAGTCAAATCTCGCTCTAACGTCCAAGAATCCTCTTGAGAGTTGGAGTGAAACCTCGCCCAAACTCCCTAACATCTCACGCGGTTTGTAGTGTCATCTCACGCGATGTCATTGAGACCTCACGAGATTTGGATGGAAATCTCGCCCAATGTCCAGGAGATCTCATGAGATTTGGACTGAGGTCTGCACGTTTTGGATGAGATCTCACGAGATTCGGAATCAAATCCCACCCGATGCCCATGCTATCTCGTGGGATTTAGATTGAAGTCTCACGCAATATGCATGAGACCTCACGAGATTTGGACGGAAGGCTCCAAGGTTTGGATGAGCTCTCACGAGACTTGGAGGAAGATAGCCCCGAATTCCAAGAGGTCTCACGCGAGAGTTGGAGTGAAATCTCGCCCAAGGCCCCTTTTCACGCACGAGAGTGGAGTGAAATTACGCCCGATAACATTGAGACCTCACGAGATTGGGATTGATATTTCGCCCAAGTTCGCTGAAATCTGACGAGGTGGGTACTGAAATCTCGCCGAAGTCATTGTGACCTCAGGAGACTTGGAGTGACATGTCACCCGATGTCCATGAGATTTCACGAAATTTGGAGTAAATTCTCGCCTGATGTCCATGAGGTCTCACGAGTTATAGATTGAAATCTCGCTCAATATCCATGAGATCTACCGAGATGCGGATTGAATTCTCCAAGGTTCGGATGAGATCTCCGAGACGTGGAGTCAAATCTCGCTCAACGTCCAAGAGTCCTCTTGAGAGTTGGAGTGAAATCTCGCCCAAACTCCCTGTTATCTCACGAGATTTGTAGTGTCATCTCACGCGATGTCATTGAGACCTCACGAGATTTCGACGGAAATCTCGCCCAGGTCCCTGAATATTACGAGATATGTAGTGAAATCTCGCCCGAAGTCATTGTGACCTCAGGAGTTGGGAGTGAAATCTCGCCCAATGTCCATGAGATCTCACGAGATGTGGAGTGAAATCTCGCCCGATATCGATGAGATCACACGAGATTTAGATGGGAAGCTCGCTCATATCCACGAGAACGCACGACGTTGGCCTTGAGGTCTCCAAGGTTTGGGTGAGATTTCACGGGATGCGAGTAAACTCTCGCCCAAAGACCATGAGACCTCACGAGATTGGGAGTGAAATCTCGCCCAAGGTCCCTGATATCTCAAGAGGTTTGGACTGAATCTCCCCCGATGTCATTGACAGCTCACGATGAACGGATAGGAATCTCGCCCAAGGTTGCTGCTATCTCACGAGATCTGTAGTGAAATCTCACCCAAACTCATTGGGACCTCAGGAGATTCGGAGTGAAATCTCCGTCGATGTCCATGCGATCTCAGGAGATTTGGTGTCAAATCTCGCCCGATGTCCATGAGAACTCACGACACATAGACTGAAACCTCGCCCAGGGTCCCTGAAAACTGACGAGATTCGGAGTGAAATCTGCCCGAGGTGATTGAGACCTCACGAGATTTGGAGTGAACTCTCCCCCGATATTCGTGAGTACTCACGAGATTTGGAGTCATCTCGCCTGAAGTCCCTGAGATCTCACAAGATAGAGATTGAATTCTCGCTCCATATCCTGAGATCTCACGAGTTTTGGCCTGAGGTCTCCAAGCATTGGATGAGATCTCACCAGCCTTGGAGTGAAATATCCGCGAGTTCCCAGAAATCTCACGAGAGTTGGAGTGAAATGTCGCCCTAGGTCCCTTTTCTCTCACGAGAGTTTAGTGAACTGTCGCCCAATGTCATTGGGACGTCCCGATATTTGGATTGAAATCTCGCCCGAGGTCGCTGATATCTCAGGAGATTCGTAGGGAAATCTCGCCCAATGTGATTGTGACCTCAGGAGATTTGGGGTGAAATCTCGCCCAATGTCCATGAGATCTCATGAGATTTAGATTAAATCTCCCTCAATATCTATGAGGCCTCGCGAGATTGGCACGGACGTCTCCAAGGTTGGATGAGATCTCACAAGACTTGGAGTAAACTCTCGCCCAAAGAACAAGAGACCTCAGCAGAGTTGGAGTGAAATCTCGCACAAGTTCCCCGATATCTCACAAGATGTGTAATGAAATCTCGCCCAATGTCGTCGAGACCTCATGAGATTTGGACTGAAATCTCGACCAGGGTCCCTGATATCTCACGAGATTTGTGGAAATCTCGCCTGATGTCATTGGAACCTCCGTAGATTTGGAGTGCAGTCTCGCCCATTGTCCATGAGATCTCACGAGATTTAGATTGAACCGTCACGCAATATCCATGAGATCTCAGGAGAAGGGCACTGACCTCTCCAAAGTTTGGGTGAGATCTCATGGGCCCTGGAGGAAAATCTCGCCCAAAGTCCAAGAGATCTCGAGGGATTTGGAGAGAAATCTCACCCAAAGCCCATGACATCTCATGAGATTGAGAGGGAATTCTCGCCCGATGTCCATGACACCTCACGGGATTTGCAGTAAAATCTCGCCCAATGACCATGAGATATCGCGAAATTGAGAGTGAAATCTCACCTCTTTTCCATGAGATCTCAAGACATTTGGCCTGAGGTCTCCACATTTGGAAGAGAGCACACGAGATTTGGATAAAAATCTCAGCTGAATCCCAAGAGATCTCACACGATTTGGAGTGAAATCTCGCCCAAGGTCCCTGATGCCTCAAGACATTTGTAGTGAAATCTCGCCCGATGTCATTGTGACCTCAGGATATTCGGAGGGAAACCTCACCCGAATGTCCCTGAGATCAGACGAGATATTGAGTAAAATCTCACCCGATGCCCATCAGTCCCACGATATTTAGATTGAAGTCTCGCTCAATAGCCATGAGATCTCACGAGATTGGCACTGACGTCGCCAAGGTTTGGAGGAGATCTCACAAGACTGGGAGTAAAATCTCGCCCCAATTCAAGAGTTCTCACGAGAGCTGCAGTGAAATCTCGCCCAAGGTCCCTGAGATCTCACGAGATTTGTCGTGAAATCTCGCCCGATCTCATTGTGACCTCAGGAGGAATGGAGTGAAACCTCGCCTAAAATCCATGAGATGTCATGAGATTTGGAGTGAAATCTGAACCGATGCCCATGAGATCTCAGGAGCCTTGGTGGCAAATCTCGCCCGATGTCCATGAGATCTCACGAGATTTAGATTGAAAGCTCGCCCACGGTCGTCCCTGATATCTCACGAGATTTGGAGAGAAATCTGCCCGAGGTCATTGAGACCACATGGTATTTGGAGTGAAATCGCCTCCAATGTCCATGACATATCACGAGATTTGGAATGAATTCTCACGCGATGTCCATACGATCTCACGAGATTTGGACTAATCTCGCCTGATGTCCATGATTTCTCACGAGATATAGAGTGAATTCTGCCTCAATATCCTGAGATCTCACGGGATTTGGACGGAAGTCTCCAAGGATTGGATGAGAGCTCAAGAGACTTGGAGGAAATGATCCCCGAATTCCAAAGGATCTCACGAGAGTGAGAGTGGAGTGAAATCTCGCCCTAGGTCCCTTTTATCTCACGAGAGTTGAGTGAAACCTCGCCCGATGTCATTGAGACCTCACGAGATTTGGATGGAAATCTCGCCCAAGTTCGCTGATATCTCACGAGGTTTGTAGTGAAATCTCTCCCAATGTCATTGTGACCTCACGAGATTTGGAGTGAAATCTCGCCCAATGTCCAGGAGATCTCATGAGATTTGGACTGAGGTCTGCACGTTTTGGATGAGATCTCACGAGACTCGGAATAAAATCTCACCCGATGCCCATGGCATCTCATGGGATTTAGATTGAAGTCTCACGCAATAGCCACGAGATCTCAAGAGATTTGGACTGAAGTCTCCAAGGTCTGGATGAGATCTCACGAGACTCGGAGGAAAATACCCTGAATTCCAAGAGATCTCACGAGAGTTGGAGTGAAATCTCAACCAAGCTTCCTGATATCTCAAGAGATTTATACTGAAATCTCGCCCGATGTCATTGGGCCCTCGCGAGATTTGGAGTGAAATATCGCGCCAGGTCTCTGATATCTCACGAGATTTGGAGTGAAATCTTGCCCAAGGCCCCTGAGAGCTCAAGAGAATTAGAGGGAAATCTCGCCCCATGTCATGGTGACCTCAAGAGATTTGGAGTGAAATCTCGCCCAATGCCCATGATCTCACGAGATTTGGAGAGAACTCTGACCCGATATCCATGAGATCTCCCGAGATTTGGAGTAAAATCTCTCCTGATGTCATGAGATCGCACGAGATTTAGAGTGCAATTTCCCTCCATGTCCATGAGATCTCACGAGATTTGGACTGAATTCTCCAAGATTCGGATGAGATCTCCGAGACGTGGAGTCAAATCTCGCTCTAACGTCCAAGAATCCTCTTGAGAGTTGGAGTGAAACCTCGCCCAAACTCCCTAACATCTCACGCGGTTTGTAGTGTCATCTCACGCGATGTCATTGAGACCTCACGAGATTTGGATGGAAATCTCGCCCAATGTCCAGGAGATCTCATGAGATTTGGACTGAGGTCTGCACGTTTTGGATGAGATCTCACGAGATTCGGAATCAAATCCCACCCGATGCCCATGCTATCTCGTGGGATTTAGATTGAAGTCTCACGCAATATGCATGAGACCTCACGAGATTTGGACGGAAGGCTCCAAGGTTTGGATGAGCTCTCACGAGACTTGGAGGAAGATAGCCCCGAATTCCAAGAGGTCTCACGCGAGAGTTGGAGTGAAATCTCGCCCAAGGCCCCTTTTCACGCACGAGAGTGGAGTGAAATTACGCCCGATAACATTGAGACCTCACGAGATTGGGATTGATATTTCGCCCAAGTTCGCTGAAATCTGACGAGGTGGGTACTGAAATCTCGCCGAAGTCATTGTGACCTCAGGAGACTTGGAGTGACATGTCACCCGATGTCCATGAGATTTCACGAAATTTGGAGTAAATTCTCGCCTGATGTCCATGAGGTCTCACGAGTTATAGATTGAAATCTCGCTCAATATCCATGAGATCTACCGAGATGCGGATTGAATTCTCCAAGGTTCGGATGAGATCTCCGAGACGTGGAGTCAAATCTCGCTCAACGTCCAAGAGTCCTCTTGAGAGTTGGAGTGAAATCTCGCCCAAACTCCCTGTTATCTCACGAGATTTGTAGTGTCATCTCACGCGATGTCATTGAGACCTCACGAGATTTCGACGGAAATCTCGCCCAGGTCCCTGAATATTACGAGATATGTAGTGAAATCTCGCCCGAAGTCATTGTGACCTCAGGAGTTGGGAGTGAAATCTCGCCCAATGTCCATGAGATCTCACGAGATGTGGAGTGAAATCTCGCCCGATATCGATGAGATCACACGAGATTTAGATGGGAAGCTCGCTCATATCCACGAGAACGCACGACGTTGGCCTTGAGGTCTCCAAGGTTTGGGTGAGATTTCACGGGATGCGAGTAAACTCTCGCCCAAAGACCATGAGACCTCACGAGATTGGGAGTGAAATCTCGCCCAAGGTCCCTGATATCTCAAGAGGTTTGGACTGAATCTCCCCCGATGTCATTGACAGCTCACGATGAACGGATAGGAATCTCGCCCAAGGTTGCTGCTATCTCACGAGATCTGTAGTGAAATCTCACCCAAACTCATTGGGACCTCAGGAGATTCGGAGTGAAATCTCCGTCGATGTCCATGCGATCTCAGGAGATTTGGTGTCAAATCTCGCCCGATGTCCATGAGAACTCACGACACATAGACTGAAACCTCGCCCAGGGTCCCTGAAAACTGACGAGATTCGGAGTGAAATCTGCCCGAGGTGATTGAGACCTCACGAGATTTGGAGTGAACTCTCCCCCGATATTCGTGAGTACTCACGAGATTTGGAGTCATCTCGCCTGAAGTCCCTGAGATCTCACAAGATAGAGATTGAATTCTCGCTCCATATCCTGAGATCTCACGAGTTTTGGCCTGAGGTCTCCAAGCATTGGATGAGATCTCACCAGCCTTGGAGTGAAATATCCGCGAGTTCCCAGAAATCTCACGAGAGTTGGAGTGAAATGTCGCCCTAGGTCCCTTTTCTCTCACGAGAGTTTAGTGAACTGTCGCCCAATGTCATTGGGACGTCCCGATATTTGGATTGAAATCTCGCCCGAGGTCGCTGATATCTCAGGAGATTCGTAGGGAAATCTCGCCCAATGTGATTGTGACCTCAGGAGATTTGGGGTGAAATCTCGCCCAATGTCCATGAGATCTCATGAGATTTAGATTAAATCTCCCTCAATATCTATGAGGCCTCGCGAGATTGGCACGGACGTCTCCAAGGTTGGATGAGATCTCACAAGACTTGGAGTAAACTCTCGCCCAAAGAACAAGAGACCTCAGCAGAGTTGGAGTGAAATCTCGCACAAGTTCCCCGATATCTCACAAGATGTGTAATGAAATCTCGCCCAATGTCGTCGAGACCTCATGAGATTTGGACTGAAATCTCGACCAGGGTCCCTGATATCTCACGAGATTTGTGGAAATCTCGCCTGATGTCATTGGAACCTCCGTAGATTTGGAGTGCAGTCTCGCCCATTGTCCATGAGATCTCACGAGATTTAGATTGAACCGTCACGCAATATCCATGAGATCTCAGGAGAAGGGCACTGACCTCTCCAAAGTTTGGGTGAGATCTCATGGGCCCTGGAGGAAAATCTCGCCCAAAGTCCAAGAGATCTCGAGGGATTTGGAGAGAAATCTCACCCAAAGCCCATGACATCTCATGAGATTGAGAGGGAATTCTCGCCCGATGTCCATGACACCTCACGGGATTTGCAGTAAAATCTCGCCCAATGACCATGAGATATCGCGAAATTGAGAGTGAAATCTCACCTCTTTTCCATGAGATCTCAAGACATTTGGCCTGAGGTCTCCACATTTGGAAGAGAGCACACGAGATTTGGATAAAAATCTCAGCTGAATCCCAAGAGATCTCACACGATTTGGAGTGAAATCTCGCCCAAGGTCCCTGATGCCTCAAGACATTTGTAGTGAAATCTCGCCCGATGTCATTGTGACCTCAGGATATTCGGAGGGAAACCTCACCCGAATGTCCCTGAGATCAGACGAGATATTGAGTAAAATCTCACCCGATGCCCATCAGTCCCACGATATTTAGATTGAAGTCTCGCTCAATAGCCATGAGATCTCACGAGATTGGCACTGACGTCGCCAAGGTTTGGAGGAGATCTCACAAGACTGGGAGTAAAATCTCGCCCCAATTCAAGAGTTCTCACGAGAGCTGCAGTGAAATCTCGCCCAAGGTCCCTGAGATCTCACGAGATTTGTCGTGAAATCTCGCCCGATCTCATTGTGACCTCAGGAGGAATGGAGTGAAACCTCGCCTAAAATCCATGAGATGTCATGAGATTTGGAGTGAAATCTGAACCGATGCCCATGAGATCTCAGGAGCCTTGGTGGCAAATCTCGCCCGATGTCCATGAGATCTCACGAGATTTAGATTGAAAGCTCGCCCACGGTCGTCCCTGATATCTCACGAGATTTGGAGAGAAATCTGCCCGAGGTCATTGAGGCCACATGGTATTTGGAGTGAAATCGCCTCCAATGTCCATGACATATCACGAGATTTGGAATGAATTCTCACGCGATGTCCATACGATCTCACGAGATTTGGACTAATCTCGCCTGATGTCCATGATTTCTCACGAGATATAGAGTGAATTCTGCCTCAATATCCTGAGATCTCACGGGATTTGGACGGAAGTCTCCAAGGATTGGATGAGAGCTCAAGAGACTTGGAGGAAATGATCCCCGAATTCCAAAGGATCTCACGAGAGTGAGAGTGGAGTGAAATCTCGCCCTAGGTCCCTTTTATCTCACGAGAGTTGAGTGAAACCTCGCCCGATGTCATTGAGACCTCACGAGATTTGGATGGAAATCTCGCCCAAGTTCGCTGATATCTCACGAGGTTTGTAGTGAAATCTCTCCCAATGTCATTGTGACCTCACGAGATTTGGAGTGAAATCTCGCCCAATGTCCAGGAGATCTCATGAGATTTGGACTGAGGTCTGCACGTTTTGGATGAGATCTCACGAGACTCGGAATAAAATCTCACCCGATGCCCATGGCATCTCATGGGATTTAGATTGAAGTCTCACGCAATAGCCACGAGATCTCACGAGATTTGGACTGAAGTCTCCAAGGTCTGGATGAGATCTCACGAGACTCGGAGGAAAATACCCTGAATTCCAAGAGATCTCACGAGAGTTGGAGTGAAATCTCAACCAAGCTTCCTGATATCTCAAGAGATTTATACTGAAATCTCGCCCGATGTCATTGGGCCCTCGCGAGATTTGGAGTGAAATATCGCGCCAGGTCTCTGATATCTCACGAGATTTGGAGTGAAATCTTGCCCAAGGCCCCTGAGAGCTCAAGAGAATTAGAGGGAAATCTCGCCCCATGTCATTGTGACCTCAAGAGATTTGGAGTGAAATCTCGCCCAATGCCCATGATCTCACGAGATTTGGAGAGAACTCTGACCCGATATCCATGAGATCTCCCGAGATTTGGAGTAAAATCTCTCCTGATGTCATGAGATCGCACGAGATTTAGAGTGCAATTTCCCTCCATGTCCATGAGATCTCACGAGATTTGGACTGAATTCTCCAAGATTCGGATGAGATCTCCGAGACGTGGAGTCAAATCTCGCTCAACGTCCAAGAATCCTCTTGAGAGTTGGAGTGAAACCTCGCCCAAACTCCCTAACATCTCACGCGGTTTGTAGTGTCATCTCACGCGATGTCATTGAGACCTCACGAGATTTGGATGGAAATCTCGCCCAATGTCCAGGAGATCTCATGAGATTTGGACTGAGGTCTGCACGTTTTGGATGAGATCTCACGAGATTCGGAATCAAATCCCACCCGATGCCCATGCTATCTCGTGGGATTTAGATTGAAGTCTCACGCAATATGCATGAGACCTCACGAGATTTGGACGGAAGGCTCCAAGGTTTGGATGAGCTCTCACGAGACTTGGAGGAAGATAGCCCCGAATTCCAAGAGGTCTCACGCGAGAGTTGGAGTGAAATCTCGCCCAAGGCCCCTTTTCACGCACGAGAGTGGAGTGAAATTACGCCCGATAACATTGAGACCTCACGAGATTGGGATTGATATTTCGCCCAAGTTCGCTGAAATCTGACGAGGTGGGTACTGAAATCTCGCCGAAGTCATTGTGACCTCAGGAGACTTGGAGTGACATGTCACCCGATGTCCATGAGATTTCACGAAATTTGGAGTAAATTCTCGCCTGATGTCCATGAGGTCTCACGAGTTATAGATTGAAATCTCGCTCAATATCCATGAGATCTACCGAGATGCGGATTGAATTCTCCAAGGTTCGGATGAGATCTCCGAGACGTGGAGTCAAATCTCGCTCAACGTCCAAGAGTCCTCTTGAGAGTTGGAGTGAAATCTCGCCCAAACTCCCTGTTATCTCACGAGATTTGTAGTGTCATCTCACGCGATGTCATTGAGACCTCACGAGATTTCGACGGAAATCTCGCCCAGGTCCCTGAATATTACGAGATATGTAGTGAAATCTCGCCCGAAGTCATTGTGACCTCAGGAGTTGGGAGTGAAATCTCGCCCAATGTCCATGAGATCTCACGAGATGTGGAGTGAAATCTCGCCCGATATCGATGAGATCACACGAGATTTAGATGGGAAGCTCGCTCATATCCACGAGAACGCACGACGTTGGCCTTGAGGTCTCCAAGGTTTGGATGAGATTTCACGGGATGCGAGTAAACTCTCGCCCAAAGACCATGAGACCTCACGAGATTGGGAGTGAAATCTCGCCCAAGGTCCCTGATATCTCAAGAGGTTTGGACTGAATCTCCCCCGATGTCATTGACAGCTCACGATGAACGGATAGGAATCTCGCCCAAGGTTGCTGCTATCTCACGAGATCTGTAGTGAAATCTCACCCAAACTCATTGGGACCTCAGGAGATTCGGAGTGAAATCTCCGTCGATGTCCATGCGATCTCAGGAGATTTGGTGTCAAATCTCGCCCGATGTCCATGAGAACTCACGACACATAGACTGAAACCTCGCCCAGGGTCCCTGAAAACTGACGAGATTCGGAGTGAAATCTGCCCGAGGTGATTGAGACCTCACGAGATTTGGAGTGAACTCTCCCCCGATATTCGTGAGTACTCACGAGATTTGGAGTCATCTCGCCTGATGTCCCTGAGATCGCACAAGATAGAGATTGAATTCTCGCTCCATATCCTGAGATCTCACGAGTTTTGGCCTGGAGTCTCCAAGGATTGGATGAGATCTCCCGAGACTTGGAGTAAAATATCCACGAATATCCAGAAATCTCATGAGAGTTGGAGTGAAATGTCGCCCTAGCTCCCTTTCATGTCATGAGGTTTTAGTGAACTGTCGCCCAATGTCATTGGGACGTCCCGATATTTGGATTGATATCTCGCCCAAGTTCGCTGATATCGCACGAGGTTTGTAGGGAAATCTCTCCCAATGGCCTTGTGACCTCACGAGATTTGGAGTGAAATCTCGCCCAAAGTCCAGGAGATCTCATGAGATTTGGACTGAGGTCTGCACGTTTTAGATGGGATCTCACGAGACTCAGAATAAAATCTCACCCGATGCCCATGGTGTCTCGTGGGATTTAGATTGAAGTCTCACGCAATATCCATGAGATCTCACGAGAATTGGACTGAAGTCTCTAAGGTCTGGATGAGATCTCACGAGACTTGGAGGAAAATCCCCTGAATTCGAAGAGATCTCACGAGAGTTGGAGTAAAATCTCAGCCAAGGTTCCTGATATCTCAAGAGATTGATACTGAAATCTCGCCCGATGTCATTGTGACCTCGCGAGATTTGGAGTGAAATATCACGCAAGGTCCCTGATATCTCACGAGATTTGTAGTGAAATCTTGCCCAAGGCCCCTGAGAGCTCAAGAGAATTAGAGGGAAATCTCGCCCCATGTCACTGTGACCTCAAAGATTTGGAGTGAAATCTCGCCCAATGCCCATGATCTCACGAGCTTTTTGGAGAACTCTGACCCCATATCCATGAGATCTCACGAGATTTGGAGTAAAATCTCTCCTGATGTCATGAGGTCACACGAGATTTAGATTGCAATTTCGCTCCATATCCATGAGAACTCACGAGATTTGTCCTGAATTCTCCAAGATTCGGATGCGATCTCCGAGACGTGGGGAGTCAAATCTCGCTCAAAGTCCAAAATCCTCTTGAGAGTTGGAGTGAAATCTCGCCCAAACTCCCTGATATCTCACGAGACATGTAGTGTAATCTCCCGCGATGTCAGTGAGACCTCACGAGATTTGGATGGAAATCTCGCCCAGGTCCCTGAATATTACGAGATATGTAGTGAAATCTCGCCCGAAATCATTGTAACCTCAGGAGTTGGGAGTGAAATCTCGCCCAGTGTCCATGAGTTCTCACGAGATGTGGAGTGAAATCTCGCCCGATATCCATGAGATCACACGAGATTTAGATGGGAAACTCGCTCATATCCACGAGAACTCACGAGTTTGGCCTTGACGTCTCCAAGGATTGGATGAGATTCACGGGATGCCAGTAAACCCTCGCCCAAAGACCATGGGACCTCACGAGAGTGGGAGTTATATCTCGCCGAAGGTCCCTAATATCTCAAGAGGTTTGGAATGAATCTCCCCCGATGTCATTGACAGCTCATGATAAATGGATAGAAATCTCGCCCAAGGTCGCTGCTATCTCACGAGATCTGTAGTGAAATCTCGCCCAAACTCATTGGGACCTCAGGAGATTCGGCGTGAAATCTCCATCGATGTCCATGCGGTCTCAGGAGATCTGGTGTCAAATCTCGCCCGATGTCCATGAGAACTCACGACACTTACACGGAAACCTCGCCCAGGGTCCCTGACAACTGACGAGATTCGGCGTGAAATCTGCCCGAGGTGATGGAGACCTCACGAGATTTGGAGTGAACTCTCACCCGATATTCGTGAGTACTCACGAGATTTGGAGTCATCTCGCCTGATGTCCCTGAGATCGCACAAGATAGAGATTGAATTCTCGCTCCATATCCTGAGATCTCACGAGTTTTGGCCTGGAGTCTCCAAGGATTGGATGAGATCTCCCGAGACTTGGAGTAAAATATCCGCGAATATCCAGAAATCTCACGAGAGTTGGAGTGAAATGTCGCCCTAGCTCCCTTTCATGTCATGAGGTTTTAGTGAACTGTCGCCCAATGTCATTGGGACGTCCCGATATTTGGATTGAAATCTCGCCCAAGTTCGCTGATATCGCACGAGGTTTGTAGGGAAATCTCTCCCAATGGCATTGTGACCTCACGAGATTTGGAGTGAAATCTCGCCCAAAGTCCAGGAGATCTCATGAGATTTGGACTGAGGTCTGCACGTTTTGGATGGGATCTCACTAGACTCAGAATAAAATCTCACCCGATGCTCATGGTGTCTCGTGGGATTTAGATTGAAGTCTCACGCAATATCCATGTGATCTCACGAGATTTGGACTGGAGTCTCCAAAGTCTGCATGAGATCTCACGAGACTTGGAGGAAAATCCCCTGAATTCCAAGAGATCTCACCAGAGTTGGAGTAAAATCTCAGCCAAGGTTCCTCTATCTCAAGAGATTGATACTGAAATCTCGCCCGATGTCATTGGGACCTCGCGTGATTTGGAGTGAAATATCGCGCAAGGTCCCTGATATCTCACGAGATTTGTAGTGAAATCTTGCCCAAGGCCCCTGAGAGCCCATGAGAATTAGAGGGAAATCTCGCCCCATGTCACTGTGACCTCAAGAGATTTGGAGTGAAATCTCGCCCAATGCCCATGATCTCACGAGCTTTTTGGAGAACTCTGACCCCATATGCATGAGATCTCACGAGATTTGGAGTAAAATCTCTCCTGATGTCATGAGGTCACACGAGATTTAGATTGCAATTTCGCTCCATATCCATGCGATCTCACGAGATTTGGCCTGAATTCTCCAAGATTCGGATGAGATCTCCGAGACGTGGGGAGTCAAATCTCGCTCAACGTCCAAGAATCCTCTTGAGAGTTGGAGTGAAATCTCGCCCAAACTCCCTGATATCTCACGAGACTTGTAGTGTAATCTCACGCGATGTCAGTGAGACCTCACGAGATTTGGATGGAAATCTCGCCCAGGTCCCTGAATATTACGAGATATGTAGTGAAATCTCGCCCAAAATCATCGTAACCTCAGAAGTTGTGAGTGATATCTCGCCCAATGTCCATGAGATCTCACGAGATTTACATGGGAAACTCGCTCATATCCACGAGAACTCACGAGGTTGGCCTTGACGTCTCCAAGGTTTGGATGAGATTTCACGGGATGCGAGTAAACTCTCGCCCAAAGACCATGAGACCTCACGAGAGTGGGAGTGAAATCTCGCCCAAGGACCCTGATATCTCAAGAGGTTTGGAAGGAATCTCCCCCGATGTCAATGACAGCTCATGATAAATGGATAGAAATCTCGCCCAAGGTCGCTGCTATCTCACGAGATCTGCAGGGAATTCTCGCCCAAACTCATTGGGACCTCAGGAGATTCGGCGTGAAATCTCCATCGATGTCCATGCGATCTCAGGAGATCTGGTGTCAAATCTCGCCCGATGTCCATGAGAACTCACGACACTTACACGGAAACCTCGCCCAGGGTCCCTGACAACTGACGAGATTCGGCGTGAAATCTGCCCGAGTTGATGGAGACCTCACGAGATTTGGAGTGAACTCTCACCCGATATTCGTGAGTACTCACGAGATTTGGAGTCATCTCGCCTGATGTCCCTGAGATCGCACAAGATAGAGATTGAATTCTCGCTCCATATCCTGAGATCTCACGAGTTTTGGCCTGGAGTCTCCAAGGATTTGATGAGATCTCACGAGACTTGGAGTAAAATATCCGCGAATATCCAGAAATCTCAGGAGAGTTGGAGTGAAATGTCGCCCTAGCTCCCTTTCATGTCATGAGGTTTTAGTGAACTGTCGCCCAATGTCATTGGGATGTCCCGATATTTGGATTGAAATCTCGCCCAAGTTCGCTGATATCGCACGAGGTTTGTAGTGAAATCTCTCCCAATGTCATTGTGACCTCACGAGATTTGGAGTGAAATCTCGCCCAAAGTCCAGGAGATCTCATGAGATTTGGACTGAGGTCTGCACGTTTTGGATGGGATCTCACGAGACTCAGAATAAAATCTCACCCGATGCCCATGGTGTCTCGTGGGATTTAGATTAAAGTCTCACGCAATATCCATGTGATCTCACGAGATTTGGACTGGAGTCTCCAAAGTCTGGATGAGATCTCACGAGACTTGGAGGAAAATCCCCTGAATTCCAAGAGATCACAGGAGAGTTGGATTAAAATCTCAGCCAAGGTTCCTGATATCTCAAGAGATTGATACTGAAATCTCGCCCGATGTCATTGGGACCTCGCGAGATTTGGGGTGAAATACCACGCAAGGTCCCTGATATCTCACGAGATTTGTAGTGAAATATTGCCCAAGGCCCCTGAGAGCCCATGAGAATTAGAGGGAATTCTCGCCCCATGTCACTGTGACCTCAAGAGATTTGGAGTGAAATCTCGCCCAATGCCCATGATCAAACGAGCTTGTTGGAGAACTCTGACCCCATATCCATGAGATCTCACGAGATTTGGAGTAAAATCTCTCCTGATGTCATGAGGTCACACGAGATTTAGATTGCAATTTCGCTCCATATCCGTGAGATCTCACGAGATTTGGCCTGAATTCTCCAAGATTCGGATGAGATCTCCGAGACGTGGGGAGTCAAATCTCGCTCAAAGTCCAAAATCCTCTTGAGAGTTGGAGTGAAATCTCGCCCAAACTCCCTGATATCTCACGAGACATGTAGTGTAATCTCCCGCGATGTCAGTGAGACCTCACGAGATTTGGATGGAAATCTCGCCCAGGTCCCTGAATATTACGAGATATGTAGTGAAATCTCGCCCGAAATCATTGTAACCTCAGGAGTTGGGAGTGAAATCTCGCCCAGTGTCCATGAGTTCTCACGAGATGTGGAGTGAAATCTCGCCCGATATCCATGAGATCACACGAGATTTAGATGGGAAACTCGCTCATATCCACGAGAACTCACGAGTTTGGCCTTGACGTCTCCAAGGATTGGATGAGATTTCACGGGATGCCAGTAAACCCTCGCCCAAAGACCATGAGACCTCACGAGAGTGGGAGTTATATCTCGCCCAAGGTCCCTGATATCTCAAGAGGTTTGGAATGAATCTCCCCCGATGTCATTGACAGCTCATGATAAATGGATAGAAATCTCGCCCAAGGTCGCTGCTATCTCACGAGATCTGTAGTGAAATCTCGCCCAAACTCATTGGGACCTCAGGAGATTCGGTGTGAAATCTCCATCGATGTCCATGCGGTCTCAGGAGATCTGGTGTCAAATCTCGCCCGATGTCCATGAGAACTCACGACACTTACACGGAAACCTCGCCCAGGGTCCCTGACAACTGACGAGATTCGGCGTGAAATCTGCCCGAGGTGATGGAGACCTCACGAGATTTGGAGTGAACTCTCACCCGATATTCGTGAGTACTCACGAGATTTGGAGTCATCTCGCCTGATGTCCCTGAGATCGCACAAGATAGAGATTGAATTCTCGCTCCATATCCTGAGATCTCACGAGTTTTGGCCTGGAGTCTCCAAGGATTGGATGAGATCTCCCGAGACTTGGAGTAAAATATCCGCGAATATCCAGAAATCTCACGAGAGTTGGAGTGAAATGTCGCCCTAGCTCCCTTTCATGTCAGGAGGTTTTAGTGAACTGTCGCCCAATGTCATTGGGACGTCCCGATATTTGGATTGAAATCTCGCCCAAGTTCGCTGATATCGCACGAGGTTTGTAGGGAAATCTCTCCCAATGGCATTGTGACCTCACGAGATTTGGAGTGAAATCTCGCCCAAAGTCCAGGAGATCTCATGAGATTTGGACTGAGGTCTGCACGTTTTGGATGGGATCTCACTAGACTCAGAATAAAATCTCACCCGATGCTCATGGTGTCTCGTGGGATTTAGATTGAAGTCTCACGCAATATCCATGTGATCTCACGAGATTTGGACTGGAGTCTCCAAAGTCTGCATGAGATCTCACGAGACTTGGAGGAAAATCCCCTGAATTCCAAGAGATCTCACCAGAGTTGGAGTAAAATCTCAGCCAAGGTTCCTCTATCTCAAGAGATTGATACTGAAATCTCGCCCGATGTCATTGGCACCTCGCGTGATTTGGAGTGAAATATCGCGCAAGGTCCCTGATATCTCACGAGATTTGTAGTGAAATCTTGCCCAAGGCCCCTGAGAGCCCATGAGAATTAGACGGAAATCTCGCCCCATGTCACTGTGACCTCAAGAGATTTGGAGTGAAATCTCGCCCAATGCCCATGATCTCACGAGCTTTTTGGAGAACTCTGACCCCATATGCATGAGATCTCACGAGATTTGGAGTAAAATCTCTCCTGATGTCATGAGGTCACACGAGATTTAGATTGCAATTTCGCTCCATATCCATGCGATCTCACGAGATTTGGCCTGAATTCTCCAAGATTCGGATGAGATCTCCGAGACGTGGGGAGTCAAATCTCGCTCAACGTCCAAGAATCCTCTTGAGAGTTGGAGTGAAATCTCGCCCAAACTCCCTGATATCTCACGAGACTTGTAGTGTAATCTCACGCGATGTCAGTGAGACCTCACGAGATTTGGATGTAAATCTCGCCCAGGTCCCTGAATATTACGAGATATGTAGTGAAATCTCGCCCAAAATCATCGTAACCTCAGAAGTTGTGAGTGATATCTCGCCCAATGTCCATGAGATCTCACGAGATTTACATGGGAAACTCGCTCATATCCACGAGAACTCACGAGGTTGGCCTTGACGTCTCCAAGGTTTGGATGAGATTTCACGGGATGCGAGTAAACTCTCGCCCAAAGACCATGAGACCTCACGAGAGTGGGAGTGAAATCTCGCCCAAGGACCCTGATATCTCAAGAGGTTTGGAAGGAATCTCCCCCGATGTCAATGACAGCTCATGATAAATGGATAGAAATCTCGCCCAAGGTCGCTGCTATCTCACGAGATCTGCAGGGAATTCTCGCCCAAACTCATTGGGACCTCAGGAGATTCGGCGTGAAATCTCCATCGATGTCCATGCGATCTCAGGAGATCTGGTGTCAAATCTCGCCCGATGTCCATGAGAACTCACGACACTTACACGGAAACCTCGCCCAGGGTCCCTGACAACTGACGAGATTCGGCGTGAAATCTGCCCGAGTTGATGGAGACCTCACGAGATTTGGAGTGAACTCTCACCCGATATTCGTGAGTACTCACGAGATTTGGAGTCATCTCGCCTGATGTCCCTGAGATCGCACAAGTTAGAGATTGAATTCTCGCTCCATATCCTGAGATCTCACGAGTTTTGGCCTGGAGTCTCCAAGGATTTGATGAGATCTCACGAGACTTGGAGTAAAATATCCGCGAATATCCAGAAATCTCAGGAGAGTTGGAGTGAAATGTCGCCCTAGGTCCCTTTCATGTCATGAGGTTTTAGTGAACTGTCGCCCAATGTCATTGGGATGTACCGATATTTGGATTGAAATCTCGCCCAAGTTCGCTGATATCGCAGGAGGTTTGTAGGGAAATCTCTCCCAATGGCATTGTGACCTCACGAGATTTGGAGTGAAATCTCGCCCAAAGTCCAGGAGATCTCATGAGATTTGGACTGAGGTCTGCACGTTTTGGATGGGATCTCACGAGACTCAGAATAAAATCTCACCCGATGCCCATGGTGTCTCGTGGGATTTAGATTGAAGTCTCACGCAATATCCATGTGATCTCACAAGATTTGGACTGGAGTCTCCAAAGTCTGGATGAGATCTCACGAGACTTGGAGGAAAATCCCCTGAATTCCAAGAGATCACACGAGATTTGGAGTAAAATCTCAGCCAAGGTTCCTGATATCTCAAGAGATTGATACTGAAATCTCGCCCGATGTCATTGGGGCCTCGCGAGATTTGGGGTGAAATATCGCGCAAGGTCCCTGATATCTCACGAGATTTGTAGTGAAATATTGCCCAAGGCCCCTGAGAGCCCATGAGAATTAGAGGGAATTCTCGCCCCACGTCACTGTGACCTCAAGAGTTTTGGAGTGAAATCTCGCCCAATGCCCATGATCTCACGAGCTTGTTGGAGAACTCTGACCCCATATCCATGAGATCTCACGAGATTTGGAGTATAATCTCTCCTGATGTCATGAGGTCACACGAGATTTCGATTGCAATTTCGCTCCATATCCATGAGATCTCACGAGATTTGGCCTGAATTCTCCAAGATTCGGATGAGATCTCCGAGACGTGGGGAGTCAAATCTCGCTCAAAGTCCAAAATCCTCTTGAGAGTTGGAGTGAAATCTCGCCCAAACTCCCTGATATCTCACGAGACATGTAGTGTAATCTCCCGCGATGTCAGTGAGACCTCACGAGATTTGGATGGAAATCTCGCCCGGGTCCCTGAATATTACGAGATATGTAGTGAAATCTCGCCCGAAATCATTGTAACCTCAGGAGTTGGGAGTGAAATCTCGCCCAGTGTCCATGAGTTCTCACGAGATGTGGAGTGAAATCTCGCCCGATATCCATGAGATCACACGAGATTTAGATGGGAAACTCGCTCATATCCACGAGAACTCACGAGTTTGGCCTTGACGTCTCCAAGGATTGGATGAGATTTCACGGGATGCCAGTAAACCCTCGCCCAAAGACCATGAGACCTCACGAGAGTGGGAGTTATATCTCGCCCAAGGTCCCTGATATCTCAAGAGGTTTGGAATGAATCTCCCCCGATGTCATTGACAGCTCATGATAAATGGATAGAAATCTCGCCCAAGGTCGCTGCTATCTCACGAGATCTGTAGTGAAATCTCGCCCAAACTCATTGGGACCTCAGGAGATTCGGTGTGAAATCTCCATCGATGTCCATGCGGTCTCAGGAGATCTGGTGTCAAATCTCGCCCGATGTCCATGAGAACTCACGACACTTACACGGAAACCTCGCCCAGGGTCCCTGACAACTGACGAGATTCGGCGTGAAATCTGCCCGAGGTGATGGAGACCTCACGAGATTTGGAGTGAACTCTCACCCGATATTCGTGAGTACTCACGAGATTTGGAGTCATCTCGCCTGATGTCCCTGAGATCGCACAAGATAGAGATTGAATTCTCGCTCCATATCCTGAGATCTCACGAGTTTTGGCCTGGAGTCTCCAAGGATTGGATGAGATCTCCCGAGACTTGGAGTAAAATATCCGCGAATATCCAGAAATCTCACGAGAGTTGGAGTGAAATGTCGCCCTAGCTCCCTTTCATGTCATGAGGTTTTAGTGAACTGTCGCCCAATGTCATTGGGACGTCCCGATATTTGGATTGAAATCTCGCCCAAGTTCGCTGATATCGCACGAGGTTTGTAGGGAAATCTCTCCCAATGGCATTGTGACCTCACGAGATTTGGAGTGAAATCTCGCCCAAAGTCCAGGAGATCTCATGAGATTTGGACTGAGGTCTGCACGTTTTAGATGGGATCTCACGAGACTCAGAATAAAATCTCACCCGATGCCCATGGTGTCTCGTGGGATTTAGATTGAAGTCTCACGCAATATCCATGAGATCTCACGAGAATTGGACTGAAGTCTCCAAGGTCTGGATGAGATCTCACGAGACTTGGAGGAAAATCCCCTGAATTCGAAGAGATCTCACGAGAGTTGGAGTAAAATCTCAGCCAAGGTTCCTGATATCTCAAGAGATTGATACTGAAATCTCGCCCGATGTCATTGGGACCTCGCGAGATTTGGAGTGAAATATCACGCAAGGTCCCTGATATCTCACGAGATTTGTAGTGAAATCTTGCCCAAGGCCCCTGAGAGCTCAAGAGAATTAGAGGGAAATCTCGCCCCATGTCACTGTGACCTCAAAGATTTGGAGTGAAATCTCGCCCAATGCCCATGATCTCACGAGCTTTTTGGAGAACTCTGACCCCATATCCTTGAGATCTCACGAGATTTGGAGTAAAATCTCTCCTGATGTCATGAGGTCACACGAGATTTAGATTGCAATTTCGCTCCATATCCATGAGAACTCACGAGATTTGGCCTGAATTCTCCAAGATTCGGATGCGATCTCCGAGACTTGGGGAGTCAAATCTCGCTCAAAGTCCAAAATCCTCTTGAGAGTTGGAGTGAAATCTCGCCCAAACTCCCTGATATCTCACGAGACATGTAGAGTAATCTCCCGCGATGTCAGTGAGACCTCACGAGATTTGGATGGAAATCTCGCCCAGGTCCCTGAATATTACGAGATATGTAGTGAAATCTCGCCCGAAATCATTGTAACCTCAGGAGTTGGGAGTGAAATCTCGCCCAGTGTCCATGAGTTCTCACGAGATGTGGAGTGAATTCTCGCCCGATATCCATGAGATCACACGAGATTTAGATGGGAAACTCGCTCATATCCACGAGAACTCACGAGTTTGGCCTTGACGTCTCCAAGGATTGGATGAGTTTTCACGGGATGCCAGTAAACCCTCGCCGAAAGACCATGAGACCTCACGAGAGTGGGAGTTATATCTCGCCCAAGGTCCCTGATATCTCAAGAGGTTTGGAATGAATCTCCCCCGATGTCATTGACAGCTCATGATAAATGGATAGAAATCTCGCCCAAGGTCGCTGCTATCTCACGAGATCTGTAGTGAAATCTCGCCCAAACTCATTAGGACCTCAGGAGATTCGGTGTGAAATCTCCATCGATGTCCATGCGGTCTCAGGAGATCTGGTGTCAAATCTCGCCCGATGTCCATGAGAACTCACGACACTTACACGGAAACCTCGCACAGGGTCCCTGACAAATGACGAGATTCGGCGTGAAATCTGCCCGAGGTGATGGAGACCTCACGAGATTTGGAGTGAACTCTCACCCGATATTCGTGAGTACTCACGAGATTTGGAGTCATCTCGCCTGATGTCCCTGAGATCGCACAAGATAGAGATTGAATTCTCGCTCCATATCCTGAGATCTCACGAGTTTTGGCCTGGAGTCTCCAAGGATTGGATGAGATCTCCCGAGACTTGGAGTAAAATATCCGCGAATATCCAGAAATCTCACGAGAGTTGGAGTGAAATGTCGCCCTAGCTCCCTTTCATGTCATGAGGTTTTAGAGAACTGTCGCCCAATGTCATTGGGACGTCCCGATATTTGGATTGAAATCTCGCCCAAGTTCGCTGATATCGCACGAGGTTTGTAGGGAAATCTCTCCCAATGGCATTGTGACCTCACGAGATTTG
This sequence comes from Eumetopias jubatus, assembly GCF_037043125.1. NCBI lineage: Eukaryota > Metazoa > Chordata > Mammalia > Carnivora > Otariidae > Eumetopias > Eumetopias jubatus. The sequence continues at coordinate 7,227,100 of NW_028274824.1, read as the reverse complement.
GAGTGAAATCTCGCCCAAAGTCCAGGAGATCTCATGAGATTTGGACTGAGGTCTGCACGATTTGGATGGGATCTCACGAGACTCAGAATAAAATCTCACCCGATGCTCATGGTGTCTCGTGGGATTTAGATTGAAGTCTCACGCAATATCCATGTGATCTCACGAGATTTGGACTGGAGTCTCCAAAGTCTGCATGAGATCTCACGAGACTTGGAGGAAAATCCCCTGAATTCCAAGAGATCTCACGAGAGTTGGAGTAAAATCTCAGCCAAGGTTCCTGATATCTCAAGAGATTGATACTGAAATCTCGCCCGATGTCATTGGGACCTCGCGAGATTTGGAGTGAAATATCGCGCAAGGTCCCTGATATCTCACGAGATTTGTAGTGAAATCTTGCCCAAGGCCCCTGAGAGCCCATGAGAATTAGAGGGAAATCTCGCCCCATGTCACTGTGACCTCAAGAGATTTGGAGTGAAATCTCGCCCAATGCCCATGAACTCACGAGCTTTTTGGAGAACTCTGACCCCATATCCATGAGATCTCACGAGATTTGGAGTAAAATCTCTCCTGATGTCATGAGGTCACACGAGATTTAGATTGCAATTTCGCTCCATATCCATGAGATCTCACGAGATTTGGCCTGAATTCTCCAAGATTCGAATGAGATCTCCGAGACGTGGGGAGTCAAATCTCGCTCAACGTCCAAGAATCCTCTTGAGAGTTGGAGTGAAATCTCGCCCAAACTCCCTGATATCTCATGAGACTTGTAGTGTAATCTCCCGCGATGTCAGTGAGACCTCACGAGATTTGGATGGAAATCTCGCCCAGGTCCCTGAATATTACGAGATATGTAGTGAAATCTCGCCCGAAATCATTGTAACCTCAGGAGTTGGGAGTGAAATCTCGCCCAATGTCCATGAGATCTCACCAGATTTACATGGGAAACTCGCTCATATCCACGAGAACTCACGAGGTTGGCCTTGACGTCTACAAGGTTTGGATGAGATTTCACGGGATGCGAGTAAACTCTCGCCCAAAGACCATGAGACCTCATGAGAGTGGGAGTGAAATCTCGACCAAGGACCCTGATATCTCAAGAGGTTTGGAATGAATCTCCCCCGATGTCATTGACAGCTCATGATAAATGGATAGAAATCTCGCCCAAGGTCGCTGCTATCTCACGAGATCTGTAGTGAAATCTCGCCCAAACTCATTGGGACCTCAGGAGATTCGGTGTGAAATCTCCATCGATGTCCATGCGGTCTCAGGAGATCTGGTGTCAAATCTCGCCCGATGTCCATGAGAACTCACGACACTTACACGGAAACCTCGCCCAGGGTCCCTGACAACTGACGAGATTCGGCGTGAAATCTGCCCGAGGTGATGGAGACCTCACGAGATTTGGAGTGAACTCTCACCCGATATTCGTGAGTACTCACGAGATTTGGAGTCATCTCGCCTGATGTCCCTGAGATCGCACAAGATAGAGATTGAATTCTCGCTCCATATCCTGAGATCTCACGAGTTTTGGCCTGGAGTCTCCAAGGATTGGATGAGATCTCACGAGACTTGGAGTAAAATATCCGCGAATATCCAGAAATCTCATGAGAGTTGGAGTGAAATGTCGCCCTAGGTCCCTTTCATGTCATGAGGTTTTAGTGAACTGTCGCCCAATGTCATTGGGACGTCCCGATATTTGGATTGAAATCTCGCCCGAGGTCGCTGATATCTCACGAGATTTGTAGGGAAATCTCGAGCAATGTGATTGTGACCTCAGGAGATTTGGGGTGAACTCTCCCCCAATGTCCATGAGATCTCACGAGATTTAGATGAAATCTCCCTCAATATCTATGAGGCCTCGCGAGATTGGCACGGACGACTCCAAGTTTGGATGAGATCTCACAAGACTTGGAGTAAACTCTCGCCCAAAGAACAAGAGACCTCAGCAGAGTTGGATTGAAATCTCGCACAAGGTCCCCGATATCTCACAAGATTTGTAGTGAAATCTCGCCCAATGTCTTTGAGCCTCATGAGATGTGGACTGAAATCTCGACCAGGGTCCCTGATATCTCATGAGATTTGTGGAAATCTCACCTGATGTCATTGGAACCTCCGTAGATTTGGAGTGCAGTCTCTCCCATTGTCCATGAGATCTCACGAGATTTAGATTGACCCCTCACCCAATATCCATGAGATCTCAGGAGAAGGGCACTGACCTCTCCAAAGTTTGGGTGAGATCTCATGGGCCCTGGAGTAAAATCTCGCCCAAAGTCCAAGAGATCTCGAGGGATTTGGAGAGAAATCTCACCCAAAGCCCATGACATCTCATGAGATTGAGAGGGAATTCTCGCCCGATGTCCATGACACCTCACGGGATTTGCAGTAAAATCTCGCCCAATGACCATGAGATATCGCGAAATTGAGAGTGAAATCTCACCCATTTTCCATGAGAGCCCAAGACATTTGGCCTGAGGTCTCCACATTTGGAAGAGAGCACACGAGATTTGGATGAAAATCCCAGCTGAATCCCAAGAGATCTCACACGATTTGGAGTGACATCTCGCCCAAGGTCCCTGATACCTCAGGACATTTGTAGTGAAATCTCGCCCGATGTCATTGTGACCTCAGGATATTCGGAGGGAAACCTCACCCGAATGTCCCTGAGATCAGACGAGATATTGAGTAAAAGCTCACCCGATGCCCATCAGTCCCACGATATTTAGATTGAAGTCTCGCTCAATAGCCATGAGATCTCACGAGTTTGGCACTGACGTCGCCAAGGTTTGGAGGAGATCTCACAAGACTGGGAGTAAAATCTCGCCCCCATTCAAGAGTTCTCACGAGAGCTGCAGTGAAATCTCGCCCAAGGTCCCTGGGATCTCACGAGATTTGTAGTGAAATCTCGCCCGATCTCATTGTGACCTCAGGAGGAATGGAGTGAAACCTCGCCTAAAATCCATGAGTTGTCATGAGATTTGGAGTGAAATCTGTACGGATGTCCATGAGATCTCAGGAGCCTTGGTCGCAAATCTCGCCCAATGTCCATGAGATCTCACGAGATGTGGAGTGAAATCTCGCCCGATATCAATGAGATCACACGAGATTTAGATGGGAAGCTCGCTCATATCCACGAGAACGCACGACGTTGGCCTTGAGGTCTCCAAGGTTTCGGTGAGATTTCACGGGATGCGAGTAAACTCTCGCCCAAAGACCATGAGACCTCACGAGAGTGGGAGTGAAATCTCGCCCAAGGTCCCTGATATCTCAAGAGGTTTGGACTGAATCTCCCCCGATGTCATTGACAGCTCACGATGAACGGATAGGAATCTCGCCCAAGGTTGCTGCTATCTCACGAGATCTGTAGTGAAATCTCCCCCAAACTCATTGGGACCTCAGGAGATTCGGAGTGAAATCTCCGTCGATGTCCATGCGATCTCAGGAGATTTGGTGTCAAATCTCGCCCGATGTCCATGAGAACTCACGACACATAGACTGAAACCTCGCCCAGGGTCCCTGAAAACTGACGAGATTCGGAGTGAAATCTGCCCGAGGTGATTGAGACCTCACGAGATTTGGAGTGAACTCTCCCCCGATATTCGTGAGTACTCACGAGATTTGGAGTCATCTCGCCTGAAGTCCCTGAGATCTCACAAGATAGAGATTGAATTCTCGCTCCATATCCTGAGATCTCACGAGTTTTGGCCTGAGGTCTCCAAGCATTGGATGAGATCTCACCAGCCTTGGAGTGAAATATCCGCGAGTTCCCAGAAATCTCACGAGAGTTGGAGTGAAATGTCGCCCTAGGTCCCTTTTCTCTCACGAGAGTTTAGTGAACTGTCGCCCAATGTCATTGGGACGTCCCGATATTTGGATTGAAATCTCGCCCGAGGTCGCTGATATCTCAGGAGATTCGTAGGGAAATCTCGCCCAATGTGATTGTGACCTCAGGAGATTTGGGGTGAAATCTCGCCCAATGTCCATGAGATCTCATGAGATTTAGATTAAATCTCCCTCAATATCTATGAGGCCTCGCGAGATTGGCACGGACGTCTCCAAGGTTGGATGAGATCTCACAAGACTTGGAGTAAACTCTCGCCCAAAGAACAAGAGACCTCAGCAGAGTTGGAGTGAAATCTCGCACAAGTTCCCCGATATCTCACAAGATGTGTAATGAAATCTCGCCCAATGTCGTCGAGACCTCATGAGATTTGGACTGAAATCTCGACCAGGGTCCCTGATATCTCACGAGATTTGTGGAAATCTCGCCTGATGTCATTGGAACCTCCGTAGATTTGGAGTGCAGTCTCGCCCATTGTCCATGAGATCTCACGAGATTTAGATTGAACCGTCACGCAATATCCATGAGATCTCAGGAGAAGGGCACTGACCTCTCCAAAGTTTGGGTGAGATCTCATGGGCCCTGGAGGAAAATCTCGCCCAAAGTCCAAGAGATCTCGAGGGATTTGGAGAGAAATCTCACCCAAAGCCCATGACATCTCATGAGATTGAGAGGGAATTCTCGCCCGATGTCCATGACACCTCACGAGATTTGCAGTAAAGTCTCGCCCAATGACCATGAGATATCGCGAAATTGAGAGTGAAATCTCACCTCTTTTCCATGAGATCTCAAGACATTTGGCCTGAGGTCTCCACATTTGGAAGAGAGCACACGAGATTTGGATAAAAATCTCAGCTGAATCCCAAGAGATCTCACACGATTTGGAGTGAAATCTCGCCCAAGGTCCCTGATGCCTCAAGACATTTGTAGTGAAATCTCGCCCGATGTCATTGTGACCTCAGGATATTCGGAGGGAAACCTCACCCGAATGTCCCTGAGATCAGACGAGATATTGAGTAAAATCTCACCCGATGCCCATCAGTCCCACGATATTTAGATTGAAGTCTCGCTCAATAGCCATGAGATCTCACGAGATTGGCACTGACGTCGCCAAGGTTTGGAGGAGATCTCACAAGACTGGGAGTAAAATCTCGCCCCAATTCAAGAGTTCTCACGAGAGCTGCAGTGAAATCTCGCCCAAGGTCCCTGAGATCTCACGAGATTTGTCGTGAAATCTCGCCCGATCTCATTGTGACCTCAGGAGGAATGGAGTGAAACCTCGCCTAAAATCCATGAGATGTCATGAGATTTGGAGTGAAATCTGAACCGATGCCCATGAGATCTCAGGAGCCTTGGTGGCAAATCTCGCCCGATGTCCATGAGATCTCACGAGATTTAGATTGAAAGCTCGCCCACGGTCGTCCCTGATATCTCACGAGATTTGGAGAGAAATCTGCCCGAGGTCATTGAGACCACATGGTATTTGGAGTGAAATCGCCTCCAATGTCCATGACATATCACGAGATTTGGAATGAATTCTCACGCGATGTCCATACGATCTCACGAGATTTGGACTAATCTCGCCTGATGTCCATGATTTCTCACGAGATATAGAGTGAATTCTGCCTCAATATCCTGAGATCTCACGGGATTTGGACGGAAGTCTCCAAGGATTGGATGAGAGCTCAAGAGACTTGGAGGAAATGATCCCCGAATTCCAAAGGATCTCACGAGAGTGAGAGTGGAGTGAAATCTCGCCCTAGGTCCCTTTTATCTCACGAGAGTTGAGTGAAACCTCGCCCGATGTCATTGAGACCTCACGAGATTTGGATGGAAATCTCGCCCAAGTTCGCTGATATCGCACGAGGTTTGTAGTGAAATCTCTCCCAATGTCATTGTGACCTCACGAGATTTGGAGTGAAATCTCGCCCAATGTCCAGGAGATCTCATGAGATTTGGACTGAGGTCTGCACGTTTTGGATGAGATCTCACGAGACTCGGAATAAAATCTCACCCGATGCCCATGGCATCTCATGGGATTTAGATTGAAGTCTCACGCAATAGCCACGAGATCTCACGAGATTTGGACTGAAGTCTCCAAGGTCTGGATGAGATCTCACGAGACTCGGAGGAAAATACCCTGAATTCCAAGAGATCTCACGAGAGTTGGAGTGAAATCTCAACCAAGCTTCCTGATATCTCAAGAGATTTATACTGAAATCTCGCCCGATGTCATTGGGCCCTCGCGAGATTTGGAGTGAAATATCGCGCCAGGTCTCTGATATCTCACGAGATTTGGAGTGAAATCTTGCCCAAGGCCCCTGAGAGCTCAAGAGAATTAGAGGGAAATCTCGCCCCATGTCATTGTGACCTCAAGAGATTTGGAGTGAAATCTCGCCCAATGCCCATGATCTCACGAGATTTGGAGAGAACTCTGACCCGATATCCATGAGATCTCCCGAGATTTGGAGTAAAATCTCTCCTGATGTCATGAGATCGCACGAGATTTAGAGTGCAATTTCCCTCCATGTCCATGAGATCTCACGAGATTTGGACTGAATTCTCCAAGATTCGGATGAGATCTCCGAGACGTGGAGTCAAATCTCGCTCAACGTCCAAGAATCCTCTTGAGAGTTGGAGTGAAACCTCGCCCAAACTCCCTAACATCTCACGCGGTTTGTAGTGTCATCTCACGCGATGTCATTGAGACCTCACGAGATTTGGATGGAAATCTCGCCCAATGTCCAGGAGATCTCATGAGATTTGGACTGAGGTCTGCACGTTTTGGATGAGATCTCACGAGATTCGGAATCAAATCCCACCCGATGCCCATGCTATCTCGTGGGATTTACATTGAAGTCTCACGCAATATGCATGAGACCTCACGAGATTTGGACGGAAGGCTCCAAGGTTTGGATGAGCTCTCACGAGACTTGGAGGAAGATAGCCCCGAATTCCAAGAGGTCTCACGCGAGAGTTGGAGTGAAATCTCGCCCAAGGCCCCTTTTCACGCACGAGAGTGGAGTGAAATTACGCCCGATAACATTGAGACCTCACGAGATTGGGATTGATATTTCGCCCAAGTTCGCTGAAATCTGACGAGGTGGGTACTGAAATCTCGCCGAAGTCATTGTGACCTCAGGAGACTTGGAGTGACATGTCACCCGATGTCCATGAGATTTCACGAAATTTGGAGTAAATTCTCGCCTGATGTCCATGAGGTCTCACGAGTTATAGATTGAAATCTCGCTCAATATCCATGAGATCTACCGAGATGCGGATTGAATTCTCCAAGGTTCGGATGAGATCTCCGAGACGTGGAGTCAAATCTCGCTCAACGTCCAAGAGTCCTCTTGAGAGTTGGAGTGAAATCTCGCCCAAACTCCCTGTTATCTCACGAGATTTGTAGTGTCATCTCACGCGATGTCATTGAGACCTCACGAGATTTCGACGGAAATCTCGCCCAGGTCCCTGAATATTACGAGATATGTAGTGAAATCTCGCCCGAAGTCATTGTGACCTCAGGAGTTGGGAGTGAAATCTCGCCCAATGTCCATGAGATCTCACGAGATGTGGAGTGAAATCTCGCCCGATATCGATGAGATCACACGAGATTTAGATGGGAAGCTCGCTCATATCCACGAGAACGCACGACGTTGGCCTTGAGGTCTCCAAGGTTTGGGTGAGATTTCACGGGATGCGAGTAAACTCTCGCCCAAAGACCATGAGACCTCACGAGATTGGGAGTGAAATCTCGCCCAAGGTCCCTGATATCTCAAGAGGTTTGGACTGAATCTCCCCCGATGTCATTGACAGCTCACGATGAACGGATAGGAATCTCGCCCAAGGTTGCTGCTATCTCACGAGATCTGTAGTGAAATCTCCCCCAAACTCATTGGGACCTCAGGAGATTCGGAGTGAAATCTCCGTCGATGTCCATGCGATCTCAGGAGATTTGGTGTCAAATCTCGCCCGATGTCCATGAGAACTCACGACACATAGACTGAAACCTCGCCCAGGGTCCCTGAAAACTGACGAGATTCGGAGTGAAATCTGCCCGAGGTGATTGAGACCTCACGAGATTTGGAGTGAACTCTCCCCCGATATTCGTGAGTACTCACGAGATTTGGAGTCATCTCGCCTGAAGTCCCTGAGATCTCACAAGATAGAGATTGAATTCTCGCTCCATATCCTGAGATCTCACGAGTTTTGGCCTGAGGTCTCCAAGCATTGGATGAGATCTCACCAGCCTTGGAGTGAAATATCCGCGAGTTCCCAGAAATCTCACGAGAGTTGGAGTGAAATGTCGCCCTAGGTCCCTTTTCTCTCACGAGAGTTTAGTGAACTGTCGCCCAATGTCATTGGGACGTCCCGATATTTGGATTGAAATCTCGCCCGAGGTCGCTGATATCTCAGGAGATTCGTAGGGAAATCTCGCCCAATGTGATTGTGACCTCAGGAGATTTGGGGTGAAATCTCGCCCAATGTCCATGAGATCTCATGAGATTTAGATTAAATCTCCCTCAATATCTATGAGGCCTCGCGAGATTGGCACGGACGTCTCCAAGGTTGGATGAGATCTCACAAGACTTGGAGTAAACTCTCGCCCAAAGAACAAGAGACCTCAGCAGAGTTGGAGTGAAATCTCGCACAAGTTCCCCGATATCTCACAAGATGTGTAATGAAATCTCGCCCAATGTCGTCGAGACCTCATGAGATTTGGACTGAAATCTCGACCAGGGTCCCTGATATCTCACGAGATTTGTGGAAATCTCGCCTGATGTCATTGGAACCTCCGTAGATTTGGAGTGCAGTCTCGCCCATTGTCCATGAGATCTCACGAGATTTAGATTGAACCGTCACGCAATATCCATGAGATCTCAGGAGAAGGGCACTGACCTCTCCAAAGTTTGGGTGAGATCTCATGGGCCCTGGAGGAAAATCTCGCCCAAAGTCCAAGAGATCTCGAGGGATTTGGAGAGAAATCTCACCCAAAGCCCATGACATCTCATGAGATTGAGAGGGAATTCTCGCCCGATGTCCATGACACCTCACGGGATTTGCAGTAAAATCTCGCCCAATGACCATGAGATATCGCGAAATTGAGAGTGAAATCTCACCTCTTTTCCATGAGATCTCAAGACATTTGGCCTGAGGTCTCCACATTTGGAAGAGAGCACACGAGATTTGGATAAAAATCTCAGCTGAATCCCAAGAGATCTCACACGATTTGGAGTGAAATCTCGCCCAAGGTCCCTGATGCCTCAAGACATTTGTAGTGAAATCTCGCCCGATGTCATTGTGACCTCAGGATATTCGGAGGGAAACCTCACCCGAATGTCCCTGAGATCAGACGAGATATTGAGTAAAATCTCACCCGATGCCCATCAGTCCCACGATATTTAGATTGAAGTCTCGCTCAATAGCCATGAGATCTCACGAGATTGGCACTGACGTCGCCAAGGTTTGGAGGAGATCTCACAAGACTGGGAGTAAAATCTCGCCCCAATTCAAGAGTTCTCACGAGAGCTGCAGTGAAATCTCGCCCAAGGTCCCTGAGATCTCACGAGATTTGTCGTGAAATCTCGCCCGATCTCATTGTGACCTCAGGAGGAATGGAGTGAAACCTCGCCTAAAATCCATGAGATGTCATGAGATTTGGAGTGAAATCTGAACCGATGCCCATGAGATCTCAGGAGCCTTGGTGGCAAATCTCGCCCGATGTCCATGAGATCTCACGAGATTTAGATTGAAAGCTCGCCCACGGTCGTCCCTGATATCTCACGAGATTTGGAGAGAAATCTGCCCGAGGTCATTGAGACCACATGGTATTTGGAGTGAAATCGCCTCCAATGTCCATGACATATCACGAGATTTGGAATGAATTCTCACGCGATGTCCATACGATCTCACGAGATTTGGACTAATCTCGCCTGATGTCCATGATTTCTCACGAGATATAGAGTGAATTCTGCCTCAATATCCTGAGATCTCACGGGATTTGGACGGAAGTCTCCAAGGATTGGATGAGAGCTCAAGAGACTTGGAGGAAATGATCCCCGAATTCCAAAGGATCTCACGAGAGTGAGAGTGGAGTGAAATCTCGCCCTAGGTCCCTTTTATCTCACGAGAGTTGAGTGAAACCTCGCCCGATGTCATTGAGACCTCACGAGATTTGGATGGAAATCTCGCCCAAGTTCGCTGATATCTCACGAGGTTTGTAGTGAAATCTCTCCCAATGTCATTGTGACCTCACGAGATTTGGAGTGAAATCTCGCCCAATGTCCAGGAGATCTCATGAGATTTGGACTGAGGTCTGCACGTTTTGGATGAGATCTCACGAGACTCGGAATAAAATCTCACCCGATGCCCATGGCATCTCATGGGATTTAGATTGAAGTCTCACGCAATAGCCACGAGATCTCACGAGATTTGGACTGAAGTCTCCAAGGTCTGGATGAGATCTCACGAGACTCGGAGGAAAATACCCTGAATTCCAAGAGATCTCACGAGAGTTGGAGTGAAATCTCAACCAAGCTTCCTGATATCTCAAGAGATTTATACTGAAATCTCGCCCGATGTCATTGGGCCCTCGCGAGATTTGGAGTGAAATATCGCGCCAGGTCTCTGATATCTCACGAGATTTGGAGTGAAATCTTGCCCAAGGCCCCTGAGAGCTCAAGAGAATTAGAGGGAAATCTCGCCCCATGTCATTGTGACCTCAAGAGATTTGGAGTGAAATCTCGCCCAATGCCCATGATCTCACGAGATTTGGAGAGAACTCTGACCCGATAACCATGAGATCTCCCGAGATTTGGAGTAAAATCTCTCCTGATGTCATGAGATCGCACGAGATTTAGAGTGCAATTTCCCTCCATGTCCATGAGATCTCACGAGATTTGGACTGAATTCTCCAAGATTCGGATGAGATCTCCGAGACGTGGAGTCAAATCTCGCTCAACGTCCAAGAATCCTCTTGAGAGTTGGAGTGAAACCTCGCCCAAACTCCCTAACATCTCACGCGGTTTGTAGTGTCATCTCACGCGATGTCATTGAGACCTCACGAGATTTGGATGGAAATCTCGCCCAATGTCCAGGAGATCTCATGAGATTTGGACTGAGGTCTGCACGTTTTGGATGAGATCTCACGAGATTCGGAATCAAATCCCACCCGATGCCCATGCTATCTCGTGGGATTTAGATTGAAGTCTCACGCAATATGCATGAGACCTCACGAGATTTGGACGGAAGGCTCCAAGGTTTGGATGAGCTCTCACGAGACTTGGAGGAAGATAGCCCCGAATTCCAAGAGGTCTCACGCGAGAGTTGGAGTGAAATCTCGCCCAAGGCCCCTTTTCACGCACGAGAGTGGAGTGAAATTACGCCCGATAACATTGAGACCTCACGAGATTGGGATTGATATTTCGCCCAAGTTCGCTGAAATCTGACGAGGTGGGTACTGAAATCTCGCCGAAGTCATTGTGACCTCAGGAGACTTGGAGTGACATGTCACCCGATGTCCATGAGATTTCACGAAATTTGGAGTAAATTCTCGCCTGATGTCCATGAGGTCTCACGAGTTATAGATTGAAATCTCGCTCAATATCCATGAGATCTACCGAGATGCGGATTGAATTCTCCAAGGTTCGGATGAGATCTCCGAGACGTGGAGTCAAATCTCGCTCAACGTCCAAGAGTCCTCTTGAGAGTTGGAGTGAAATCTCGCCCAAACTCCCTGTTATCTCACGAGATTTGTAGTGTCATCTCACGCGATGTCATTGAGACCTCACGAGATTTCGACGGAAATCTCGCCCAGGTCCCTGAATATTACGAGATATGTAGTGAAATCTCGCCCGAAGTCATTGTGACCTCAGGAGTTGGGAGTGAAATCTCGCCCAATGTCCATGAGATCTCACGAGATGTGGAGTGAAATCTCGCCCGATATCGATGAGATCACACGAGATTTAGATGGGAAGCTCGCTCATATCCACGAGAACGCACGACGTTGGCCTTGAGGTCTCCAAGGTTTGGGTGAGATTTCACGGGATGCGAGTAAACTCTCGCCCAAAGACCATGAGACCTCACGAGATTGGGAGTGAAATCTCGCCCAAGGTCCCTGATATCTCAAGAGGTTTGGACTGAATCTCCCCCGATGTCATTGACAGCTCACGATGAACGGATAGGAATCTCGCCCAAGGTTGCTGCTATCTCACGAGATCTGTAGTGAAATCTCCCCCAAACTCATTGGGACCTCAGGAGATTCGGAGTGAAATCTCCGTCGATGTCCATGCGATCTCAGGAGATTTGGTGTCAAATCTCGCCCGATGTCCATGAGAACTCACGACACATAGACTGAAACCTCGCCCAGGGTCCCTGAAAACTGACGAGATTCGGAGTGAAATCTGCCCGAGGTGATTGAGACCTCACGAGATTTGGAGTGAACTCTCCCCCGATATTCGTGAGTACTCACGAGATTTGGAGTCATCTCGCCTGAAGTCCCTGAGATCTCACAAGATAGAGATTGAATTCTCGCTCCATATCCTGAGATCTCACGAGTTTTGGCCTGAGGTCTCCAAGCATTGGATGAGATCTCACCAGCCTTGGAGTGAAATATCCGCGAGTTCCCAGAATTCTCACGAGAGTTGGAGTGAAATGTCGCCCTAGGTCCCTTTTCTCTCACGAGAGTTTAGTGAACTGTCGCCCAATGTCATTGGGACGTCCCGATATTTGGATTGAAATCTCGCCCGAGGTCGCTGATATCTCAGGAGATTCGTAGGGAAATCTCGCCCAATGTGATTGTGACCTCAGGAGATTTGGGGTGAAATCTCGCCCAATGTCCATGAGATCTCATGAGATTTAGATTAAATCTCCCTCAATATCTATGAGGCCTCGCGAGATTGGCACGGACGTCTCCAAGGTTGGATGAGATCTCACAAGACTTGGAGTAAACTCTCGCCCAAAGAACAAGAGACCTCAGCAGAGTTGGAGTGAAATCTCGCACAAGTTCCCCGATATCTCACAAGATGTGTAATGAAATCTCGCCCAATGTCGTCGAGACCTCATGAGATTTGGACTGAAATCTCGACCAGGGTCCCTGATATCTCACGAGATTTGTGGAAATCTCGCCTGATGTCATTGGAACCTCCGTAGATTTGGAGTGCAGTCTCGCCCATTGTCCATGAGATCTCACGAGATTTAGATTGAACCGTCACGCAATATCCATGAGATCTCAGGAGAAGGGCACTGACCTCTCCAAAGTTTGGGTGAGATCTCATGGGCCCTGGAGGAAAATCTCGCCCAAAGTCCAAGAGATCTCGAGGGATTTGGAGAGAAATCTCACCCAAAGCCCATGACATCTCATGAGATTGAGAGGGAATTCTCGCCCGATGTCCATGACACCTCACGGGATTTGCAGTAAAATCTCGCCCAATGACCATGAGATATCGCGAAATTGAGAGTGAAATCTCACCTCTTTTCCATGAGATCTCAAGACATTTGGCCTGAGGTCTCCACATTTGGAAGAGAGCACACGAGATTTGGATAAAAATCTCAGCTGAATCCCAAGAGATCTCACACGATTTGGAGTGAAATCTCGCCCAAGGTCCCTGATGCCTCAAGACATTTGTAGTGAAATCTCGCCCGATGTCATTGTGACCTCAGGATATTCGGAGGGAAACCTCACCCGAATGTCCCTGAGATCAGACGAGATATTGAGTAAAATCTCACCCGATGCCCATCAGTCCCACGATATTTAGATTGAAGTCTCGCTCAATAGCCATGAGATCTCACGAGATTGGCACTGACGTCGCCAAGGTTTGGAGGAGATCTCACAAGACTGGGAGTAAAATCTCGCCCCAATTCAAGAGTTCTCACGAGAGCTGCAGTGAAATCTCGCCCAAGGTCCCTGAGATCTCACGAGATTTGTCGTGAAATCTCGCCCGATCTCATTGTGACCTCAGGAGGAATGGAGTGAAACCTCGCCTAAAATCCATGAGATGTCATGAGATTTGGAGTGAAATCTGAACCGATGCCCATGAGATCTCAGGAGCCTTGGTGGCAAATCTCGCCCGATGTCCATGAGATCTCACGAGATTTAGATTGAAAGCTCGCCCACGGTCGTCCCTGATATCTCACGAGATTTGGAGAGAAATCTGCCCGAGGTCATTGAGACCACATGGTATTTGGAGTGAAATCGCCTCCAATGTCCATGACATATCACGAGATTTGGAATGAATTCTCACGCGATGTCCATACGATCTCACGAGATTTGGACTAATCTCGCCTGATGTCCATGATTTCTCACGAGATATAGAGTGAATTCTGCCTCAATATCCTGAGATCTCACGGGATTTGGACGGAAGTCTCCAAGGATTGGATGAGAGCTCAAGAGACTTGGAGGAAATGATCCCCGAATTCCAAAGGATCTCACGAGAGTGAGAGTGGAGTGAAATCTCGCCCTAGGTCCCTTTTATCTCACGAGAGTTGAGTGAAACCTCGCCCGATGTCATTGAGACCTCACGAGATTTGGATGGAAATCTCGCCCAAGTTCGCTGATATCGCACGAGGTTTGTAGTGAAATCTCTCCCAATGTCATTGTGACCTCACGAGATTTGGAGTGAAATCTCGCCCAATGTCCAGGAGATCTCATGAGATTTGGACTGAGGTCTGCACGTTTTGGATGAGATCTCACGAGACTCGGAATAAAATCTCACCCGATGCCCATGGCATCTCATGGGATTTAGATTGAAGTCTCACGCAATAGCCACGAGATCTCACGAGATTTGGACTGAAGTCTCCAAGGTCTGGATGAGATCTCACGAGACTCGGAGGAAAATACCCTGAATTCCAAGAGATCTCACGAGAGTTGGAGTGAAATCTCAACCAAGCTTCCTGATATCTCAAGAGATTTATACTGAAATCTCGCCCGATGTCATTGGGCCCTCGCGAGATTTGGAGTGAAATATCGCGCCAGGTCTCTGATATCTCACGAGATTTGGAGTGAAATCTTGCCCAAGGCCCCTGAGAGCTCAAGAGAATTAGAGGGAAATCTCGCCCCATGTCATTGTGACCTCAAGAGATTTGGAGTGAAATCTCGCCCAATGCCCATGATCTCACGAGATTTGGAGAGAACTCTGACCCGATATCCATGAGATCTCCCGAGATTTGGAGTAAAATCTCTCCTGATGTCATGAGATCGCACGAGATTTAGAGTGCAATTTCCCTCCATGTCCATGAGATCTCACGAGATTTGGACTGAATTCTCCAAGATTCGGATGAGATCTCCGAGACGTGGAGTCAAATCTCGCTCAACGTCCAAGAATCCTCTTGAGAGTTGGAGTGAAACCTCGCCCAAACTCCCTAACATCTCACGCGGTTTGTAGTGTCATCTCACGCGATGTCATTGAGACCTCACGAGATTTGGATGGAAATCTCGCCCAATGTCCAGGAGATCTCATGAGATTTGGACTGAGGTCTGCACGTTTTGGATGAGATCTCACGAGATTCGGAATCAAATCCCACCCGATGCCCATGCTATCTCGTGGGATTTAGATTGAAGTCTCACGCAATATGCATGAGACCTCACGAGATTTGGACGGAAGGCTCCAAGGTTTGGATGAGCTCTCACGAGACTTGGAGGAAGATAGCCCCGAATTCCAAGAGGTCTCACGCGAGAGTTGGAGTGAAATCTCGCCCAAGGCCCCTTTTCACGCACGAGAGTGGAGTGAAATTACGCCCGATAACATTGAGACCTCACGAGATTGGGATTGATATTTCGCCCAAGTTCGCTGAAATCTGACGAGGTGGGTACTGAAATCTCGCCGAAGTCATTGTGACCTCAGGAGACTTGGAGTGACATGTCACCCGATGTCCATGAGATTTCACGAAATTTGGAGTAAATTCTCGCCTGATGTCCATGAGGTCTCACGAGTTATAGATTGAAATCTCGCTCAATATCCATGAGATCTACCGAGATGCGGATTGAATTCTCCAAGGTTCGGATGAGATCTCCGAGACGTGGAGTCAAATCTCGCTCAACGTCCAAGAGTCCTCTTGAGAGTTGGAGTGAAATCTCGCCCAAACTCCCTGTTATCTCACGAGATTTGTAGTGTCATCTCACGCGATGTCATTGAGACCTCACGAGATTTCGACGGAAATCTCGCCCAGGTCCCTGAATATTATGAGATATGTAGTGAAATCTCGCCCGAAGTCATTGTGACCTCAGGAGTTGGGAGTGAAATCTCGCCCAATGTCCATGAGATCTCACGAGATGTGGAGTGAAATCTCGCCCGATATCGATGAGATCACACGAGATTTAGATGGGAAGCTCGCTCATATCCACGAGAACGCACGACGTTGGCCTTGAGGTCTCCAAGGTTTGGATGAGATTTCACGGGATGCGAGTAAACTCTCGCCCAAAGACCATGAGACCTCACGAGATTGGGAGTGAAATCTCGCCCAAGGTCCCTGATATCTCAAGAGGTTTGGACTGAATCTCCCCCGATGTCATTGACAGCTCACGATGAACGGATAGGAATCTCGCCCAAGGTTGCTGCTATCTCACGAGATCTGTAGTGAAATCTCACCCAAACTCATTGGGACCTCAGGAGATTCGGAGTGAAATCTCCGTCGATGTCCATGCGATCTCAGGAGATTTGGTGTCAAATCTCGCCCGATGTCCATGAGAACTCACGACACATAGACTGAAACCTCGCCCAGGGTCCCTGAAAACTGACGAGATTCGGAGTGAAATCTGCCCGAGGTGATTGAGACCTCACGAGATTTGGAGTGAACTCTCCCCCGATATTCGTGAGTACTCACGAGATTTGGAGTCATCTCGCCTGATGTCCCTGAGATCGCACAAGATAGAGATTGAATTCTCGCTCCATATCCTGAGATCTCACGAGTTTTGGCCTGGAGTCTCCAAGGATTGGATGAGATCTCCCGAGACTTGGAGTAAAATATCCACGAATATCCAGAAATCTCATGAGAGTTGGAGTGAAATGTCGCCCTAGCTCCCTTTCATGTCATGAGGTTTTAGTGAACTGTCGCCCAATGTCATTGGGACGTCCCGATATTTGGATTGATATCTCGCCCAAGTTCGCTGATATCGCACGAGGTTTGTAGGGAAATCTCTCCCAATGGCCTTGTGACCTCACGAGATTTGGAGTGAAATCTCGCCCAAAGTCCAGGAGATCTCATGAGATTTGGACTGAGGTCTGCACGTTTTAGATGGGATCTCACGAGACTCAGAATAAAATCTCACCCGATGCCCATGGTGTCTCGTGGGATTTAGATTGAAGTCTCACGCAATATCCATGAGATCTCACGAGAATTGGACTGAAGTCTCTAAGGTCTGGATGAGATCTCACGAGACTTGGAGGAAAATCCCCTGAATTCGAAGAGATCTCACGAGAGTTGGAGTAAAATCTCAGCCAAGGTTCCTGATATCTCAAGAGATTGATACTGAAATCTCGCCCGATGTCATTGTGACCTCGCGAGATTTGGAGTGAAATATCACGCAAGGTCCCTGATATCTCACGAGATTTGTAGTGAAATCTTGCCCAAGGCCCCTGAGAGCTCAAGAGAATTAGAGGGAAATCTCGCCCCATGTCACTGTGACCTCAAAGATTTGGAGTGAAATCTCGCCCAATGCCCATGATCTCACGAGCTTTTTGGAGAACTCTGACCCCATATCCATGAGATCTCACGAGATTTGGAGTAAAATCTCTCCTGATGTCATGAGGTCACACGAGATTTAGATTGCAATTTCGCTCCATATCCATGAGAACTCACGAGATTTGGCCTGAATTCTCCAAGATTCGGATGCGATCTCCGAGACGTGGGGAGTCAAATCTCGCTCAAAGTCCAAAATCCTCTTGAGAGTTGGAGTGAAATCTCGCCCAAACTCCCTGATATCTCACGAGACATGTAGTGTAATCTCCCGCGATGTCAGTGAGACCTCACGAGATTTGGATGGAAATCTCGCCCAGGTCCCTGAATATTACGAGATATGTAGTGAAATCTCGCCCGAAATCATTGTAACCTCAGGAGTTGGGAGTGAAATCTCGCCCAGTGTCCATGAGTTCTCACGAGATGTGGAGTGAAATCTCGCCCGATATCCATGAGATCACACGAGATTTAGATGGGAAACTCGCTCATATCCACGAGAACTCACGAGTTTGGCCTTGACGTCTCCAAGGATTGGATGAGATTTCACGGGATGCCAGTAAACCCTCGCCCAAAGACCATGAGACCTCACGAGAGTGGGAGTTATATCTCGCCCAAGGTCCCTGATATCTCAAGAGGTTTGGAATGAATCTCCCCCGATGTCATTGACAGCTCATGATAAATGGATAGAAATCTCGCCCAAGGTCGCTGCTATCTCACGAGATCTGTAGTGAAATCTCGCCCAAACTCATTGGGACCTCAGGAGATTCGGTGTGAAATCTCCATCGATGTCCATGCGGTCTCAGGAGATCTGGTGTCAAATCTCGCCCGATGTCCATGAGAACTCACGACACTTACACGGAAACCTCGCCCACGGTCCCTGACAAATGACGAGATTCGGCGTGAAATCTGCCCGAGTTGATGGAGACCTCACGAGATTTGGAGTGAACTCTCACCCGATATTCGTGAGTACTCACGAGATTTGGAGTCATCTCGCCTGATGTCCCTGAGATCGCACAAGATAGAGATTGAATTCTCGCTCCATATCCTGAGATCTCACGAGTTTTGGCCTGGAGTCTCCAAGGATTGGATGAGATCTCCCGAGACTTGGAGTAAAATATCCGCGAATATCCAGAAATCTCACGAGAGTTGGAGTGAAATGTCGCCCTAGCTCCCTTTCATGTCATGAGGTTTTAGTGAACTGTCGCCCAATGTCATTGGGACGTCCCGATATTTGGATTGAAATCCCGCCCAAGTTCGCTGATATCGCACGAGGTTTGTAGGGAAATCTCTCCCAATGGCATTGTGACCTCACGAGATTTGGATTGAAATCTCGCCCAAGTTCCCTGATAACGCACGAGGTTTGTAGTGAAATCTCTCCCAATTTCATTGTGTCCTCACGAGATTTGGACTGAAATCTCGCCCAAAGTCCAGGAGATCTCATGAGATTTGGACTGAGTTCTGCACGTTTTAGATGGGATCTCACGAGACTCAGAATAAAATCTCACCCGATGCCCATGGTGTCTCGTGGGATTTAGATTGAATTCTCACGCAATATCCATGAGATCTCATGAGAATTGGACTGAAGTCTCCAAGGTCTGGATGAGATCTCACGAGACTTGGAGGAAAATCCCCTGAATTCGAAGAGATCTCACGAGAGTTGGAGTAAAATCTCAGCCAAGGTTCCTGATATCTCAAGAGATTGATACTGAAATCTCGCCCGATGTCATTGGGACCTCGCGAGATTTGGAGTGAAATATCGCGCAAGGTCCCTGATATCTCACGAGATTTGTAGTGAAATCTTGCCCAAGGCCCCTGAGAGCCCATGAGAATTAGAGGGAAATCTCGCCGCATGTCACTGTGACCTCAAGAGATTTGGAGTGAAATCTCGCCCAATGCCCATGATCTCACGAGCTTTTTGGAGAACTCTGACCCCATATCCATGAGATCTCACGAGATTTGGAGTAAAATCTCTCCTGATGTCATGAGGTCACACGAGATTTAGATTGCAATTTCGCTCCATATCCATGAGATCTCACGAGATTTGGCCTGAATTCTCCAAGATTCGGATGAGATCTCCGAGACGTGGGGAGCCAAATCTCGCTCAAAGTCCAAAATCCTCTTGAGAGTTGGAGTGAAATCTCGCCCAAACTCCCTGATATCTCACGAGATATGTAGTGTAATCTCCCGCGATGTCAGTGAGACCTCACGAGATTTGGATGGAAATCTCGCCCAGGTCCCTGAATATTACGAGATATGTAGTGAAATCTCGCCCGAAATCATTGTAACCTCAGGAGTTGGGAGTGAAATCTCGCCCAGTGTCCATGAGTTCTCACGAGATGTGGAGTGAAATCTCGCCCGATATCCATGAGATCACACGAGATTTAGATGGGAAACTCGCTCATATCCACGAGAACTCACGAGTTTGGCCTTGACGTCTCCAAGGATTGGATGAGATTTCACGGGATGCCAGTAAACCCTCGCCCAAAGACCATGAGACCTCACGAGAGTGGGAGTTATATCTCGCCCAAGGTCCCTGATATCTCAAGAGGTTTGGAATGAATCTCCCCCGATGTCATTGCCAGCTCATGATAAATGGATAGAAATCTCGCCCAAGGTCGCTGCTATCTCACGAGATCTGTAGTGAAATCTCGCCCAAACTCATTGGGACCTCAGGAGATTCGGTGTGAAATCTCCATCGATGTCCATGCGGTCTCAGGAGATCTGGTGTCAAATCTCGCCCGATGTCCATGAGAACTCACGACACTTACACGGAAACCTCGCCCAGGGTCCCTGACAACTGACGAGATTCGGCGTGAAATCTGCCCGAGGTGATGGAGACCTCACGAGATTTGGAGTGAACTCTCACCCGATATTCGTGAGTACTCACGAGATTTGGAGTCATCTCGCCTGATGTCCCTGAGATCGCACAAGATAGAGATTGAATTCTCGCTCCATATCCTGAGATCTCACTAGTTTTGGCCTGGAGTCTCCAAGGATTGGATGAGATCTCCCGAGACTTGGAGTAAAATATCCGCGAATATCCAGAAATCTCACGAGAGTTGGAGTGAAATGTCGCCCTAGCTCCCTTTCATGTCATGAGGTTTTAGTGAACTGTCGCCCAATGTCATTGGGACGTCCCGATATTTGGATTGAAATCTCGCCCAAGTTCGCTGATATCGCACGAGGTTTGTAGGGAAATCTCTCCCAATGGCATTGTGACCTCACGAGATTTGGAGTGAAATCTCGCCCAAAGTCCAGGAGATCTCATGAGATTTGGACTGAGGTCTGCACGTTTTAGATGGGATCTCACGAGACTCAGAATAAAATCTCACCCGATGTCCATGGTGTCTCGTGGGATTTAGATTGAAGTCTCACGCAATATCCATGAGATCTCACGAGAATTGGACTGAAGTCTCTAAGGTCTGGATGAGATCTCACGAGACTTGGAGGAAAATCCCCTGAATTCGAAGAGATCTCACGAGAGTTGGAGTAAAATCTCAGCCAAGGTTCCTGATATCTCAAGAGATTGATACTGAAATCTCGCCCGATGTCATTGTGACCTCGCGAGATTTGGAGTGAAATATCACGCAAGGTCCCTGATATCTCACGAGATTTGTAGTGAAATCTTGCCCAAGGCCCCTGAGAGCTCAAGAGAATTAGAGGGAAATCTCGCCCCATGTCACTGTGACCTCAAAGATTTGGAGTGAAATCTCGCCCAATGCCCATGATCTCACGAGCTTTTTGGAGAACTCTGACCCCATATCCATGAGATCTCACGAGATTTGGAGTAAAATCTCTCCTGATGTCATGAGGTCACACGACATTTAGATTGCAATTTCGCTCCATATCCATGAGATCTCACGAGATTTGGCCTGAATTCTCCAAGATTCGGATGAGATCTCCGAGACGTGGGGAGACAAATCTCGCTCAAAGTCCAAAATCCTCTTGAGAGTTGGAGTGAAATCTCGCCCAAACTCCCTGATATCTCACGAGACATGTAGTGTAATCTCCCGCGATGTCAGTGAGACCTCACGAGATTTGGATGGAAATCTCGCCCAGGTCCCTGAATATTACGAGATATGTAGTGAAATATCGCCCGAAATCATTGTAACCTCAGGAGTTGGGAGTGAAATCTCGTCCAGTGTCCATGAGTTCTCACGAGATGTGGAGTGAAATCTCGCCCGATATCCATGAGATCACACGAGATTTAGATGGGAAACTCGCTCATATCCACGAGAACTCACGAGTTTGGCCTTGGCGTCTCCAAGGATTGGATGAGATTTCACGGGATGCCAGTAAACCCTCGCCCAAAGACCATGAGACCTCACGAGAGTGGGAGTTATATCTCGCCCAAGGTCCCTGATATCTCAAGAGTTTTGGAATGAATCTCCCCCGATGTCATTGACAGCTCATGATAAATGGATAGAAATCTCGCCCAAGGTCGCTGCTATCTCACGAGATCTGTATTGAAATCTCGCCCAAACTCATTGGGACCTCAGGAGATTCGGTGTGAAATCTCCATCGATGTCCATGCGGTCTCAGGAGATCTGGTGTCAAATCTCGTCCGATGTCCATGAGAACTCACGACACTTACACGGAAACCTCGCCGAGGGTCCCTGACAAATGACGAGATTCGGCGTGAAATCTGCCCGAGGTGATGGAGACCTCACGAGATTTGGAGTGAACTCTCACCCGATATTCGTGAGTACTCACGAGATTTGGAGTCATCTCGCCTGATGTCCCTGAGATCGCACAAGATAGAGATTGAATTCTCGCTCCATAACCTGAGATCTCACGAGTTTTGGCCTGGAGTCTCCAAGGATTGGATGAGATCTCCCGAGACTTGGAGTAAAATATCCGCGAATATCCAGAAATCTCACGAGAGTTGGAGTGAAATGTCGCCCTAGCTCCCTTTCATGTCATGAGGTTTTAGTGAACTGTCGCCCAATGTCATTGGGACGTCCCGATATTTGGATTGAAATCTCGCCCAAGTTCGCTGATATCGCACGAGGTTTGTAGGGAAATCTCTCCCAATGGCATTGTGACCTCACGAGATTTGGAGTGAAATCTCGCCCAAAGTCCAGGAGATCTCATGAGATTTGGACTGAGGTCTGCACGTTTTGGATGGGATCTCACGAGACTCAGAATAAAATCTCACCCGATGCTCATGGTGTCTCGTGGGATTTAGATTGAAATCTCACGCAATACCCATGTGATCTCACGAGATTTGGACTGGAGTCTCCAAAGTCTGCATGAGATCTCACGAGACTTGGAGGAAAATCCCCTGAATTCCAAGAGATCTCACGAGAGTTGGAGTAAAATCTCAGCCAAGGTTCCTGATATCTCAAGAGATTGATACTGAAATCTCGCCCGATGTCATTGGGTCCTCGCGAGATTTGGAGTGAAATATCGCGCAAGGTCCCTGATATCTCACGAGATTTGTAGTGAAATCTTGCCCAAGGCCCCTGAGAGCCCATGAGAATTAGAGGGAAATCTCGCCCCATGTCACTGTGACCTCAAGAGTTTTGGAGTGAAATCTCGCCCAATGCCCATGATCTCACGAGCTTTTTGGAGAACTCTGACCCCATATCCATGAGATCTCATGAGATTTGGAGTAAAATCTCTCCTGATGTCATGAGGTCACACGAGATTTAGATTGCAATTTCGCTCCATATCCATGAGAACTCACGAGATTTGGCCTGAATTCTCCAAGATTCGGATGAGATCTCCGAGACGTGGGGAGTCAAATCTCGCTCAACGTCCAAGAATCCTCTTGAGAGTTGGAGTGAAATCTCGCCCAAACTCCCTGATATCTCACGAGACTTGTAGTGTAATCTCCCGCGATGTCAGTGAGACCTCACGAGATTTGGATGGAAATCTCGCCCAGGTCCCTGAATATTACGAGATATGTAGTGAAATCTCGCCCGAAATCATTGTAACCTCAGGAGTTGGGAGTGAAATCTCGCCCAGTGTCCATGAGTTCTCACGAGATGTGGAGTGAAATCTCGCCCGATATCCATGAGATCACACGATATTTAGATGGGAAACTCGCTCATATCCACGAGAACTCACGAGTTTGGCCTTGACGTCTCCAAGGATTGGATGAGATTTCACGGGATGCCAGTAAACCCTCGCCCAAAGACCATGAGACCTCACGAGAGTGGGAGTGAAATCTCGCCAAAGGTCCCTGATATCTCAAGAGGTTTGGAATGAATCTCCCCCGATGTCATTGCCAGCTCATGAGAAATGGATAGAAATCTCGCCCAAGGTCGCTGCTATCTCACGAGATCTGTAGTGAAATCTCGCCCAAACTCATTGGGACCTCAGGAGATTCGGTGTGAAATCTCCATCGATGTCCATGCGGTCTCAGGAGATCTGGTGTCAAATCTCGCCCGATGTCCATGAGAACTCACGACACTTACACGGAAACCTCGCCCAGGGTCCCTGACAACTGACGAGATTCGGCGTGAAATCTGCCCGAGGTGATGGAGACCTCACGAGATTTGGAGTGAACTCTCACCCGATATTCGTGAGTACTCACGAGATTTGGAGTCATCTCGCCTGATGTCCCTGAGATCGCACAAGATAGAGTTTGAATTCTCGCTCCATATCCTGAGATCTCAAGAGATTTGGCCTGGAGTCTCCAAGGATTGGATGAGATCTCCCGAGACTTGGAGTAAAATATCCGCGAATATTCAGAAATCTCACGAGAGTTGGAGTGAAATGTCGCCCTAGCTCCCTTTCATGTCATGAGGTTTTAGTGAACTGTCGCCCAATGTCATTGGGACGTCCCGATATTTGGATTGAAATCTCGCCCAAGTTCGCTGATATCGCACGAGGTTTGTAGGGAAATCTCTCCCAATGGCATTGTGACCTCACGAGATTTGGAGTGAAATCTCGCCCATGTCCAGGAGATCTCATGAGATTTGGACTGAGTTCTGCACGTTTTGGATGGGATCTCACGAGACTCAGAATAAAATCTCACCCGATGCCCATGGTGTCTCGTGGGATCTAGATTGAAATCTCACGCAATATCCATGTGATCTCACGAGATTTGGACTGGAGTCTCCAAAGTCTGCATGAGATCTCACCAGACTTGGAGGAAAATCCCCTGAATTCCAAGAGATCTCACGAGAGTTGGAGTAAAATCTCAGCCAAGGTTCCTGATATCTCAAGAGATTGATACTGAAATCTTGCCCGATGTCATTGGGACCTCGGGAGATTTGGAGTGAAATATCGCGCAAGGTCCCTGATATCTCACGAGATTTGTAGTGAAATCTTGCCCAAGGCCCCTGGGAGCCCATGAGAATTAGAGGGAAATCTCGCCCCATGTCTCTGTGACCTCAAGAGATTTGGAGTGAAATCTCGCCCAATGCCCATGATCTCACGAGCTTTTTGGAGAACTCTGACCCCATATCCATGAGATCTCACGAGATTTGGAGTAAAATCTCTCCTGATGTCATGAGGTCACAGGAGATTTAGATTGCAATTTCGCTCCATATCCATGAGATCTCACGAGATTTGGCCTGAATTCTCCAAGATTCGGATGAGATCTCCGAGACGTGCGGAGTCAAATCTCGCTCAACGTCCAAGATTCCTCTTGAGAGTTGGAGTGAAATCTCACCCAAACTCCCTGATTTCTCACGAGACTTGTAGTGTAATCTCCCGCGATGTCAGTGAGACCTCACGAGATTTGGATGGAAATCTCGCCCAGGTCCCTGAATATTACGAGATATGTAGTGAAATCTCGCCCGAAATCATTGTGACCTCAGGATATTCGGAGGGAAACCTCACCCAAATGTCCCTGAGATCAGACGAGATATTGAGTAAAATCTCACCCGATGCCCATCAGTCCCACGATATTTAGATTGAAGTCTCGCTCAATAGCCATGAGATCTCACGAGTTTGGCACTGACGTCGCCAAGGTTTGGAGGAGATCTCAGAAGACTGGGAGTAAAATCTCCCCCCAATTCAAGAGTTCTCACGAGAGCTGCAGTGAAATCACGCCCAAGGTCCCTGAGATCTCACGAGATTTGTAGTGAAATCTCGCCCGATCTCATTGTGACCTCAGGAGGAATGGAGTGAAACCTCGCCTAAAATCCATGAGTTGTCATGAGATTTGGAGTGAAATCTGTACCGATGTCCATGAGATCTCAGGAGCCTTGGTGGCAAATCTCGCCCGATGTCCATGAGATCTCACGAGATTTAGATTGAAAGCTCGCCCACTGTCGTCCCTGATATCTCACGAGATTTGGAGAGAAATCTGCCCGAAGTCATTGAGACCACATGATCTTTGGAGTGAAATCGCGTCCAATGTCCATGACATATCACGAGATTTGGAATGAATTCTCACGCGATGTCCATACGATCTCACGAGATTTGGACTAATCTCGCCTGATGTCCATGATTTCTCACGAGATATAGAGTGAATTCTCCCTCAATATACTAAGATCTCACGGATTGGACGGAAATCTCCAAGGATTGGATGAGATCTCAAGAGACTTGGAGGAAATGATCCCCGAATTCCAAAGGATCTCACGAGAGTTGAGTGAAACCCTGCCCGTTGTCATTGAGACCTCACG
Source organism: Eumetopias jubatus (assembly GCF_037043125.1). Taxonomy (NCBI): domain Eukaryota; kingdom Metazoa; phylum Chordata; class Mammalia; order Carnivora; family Otariidae; genus Eumetopias; species Eumetopias jubatus. Next base: position 7,201,009 of record NW_028274824.1, on the reverse strand, counting down.
AGATTTGGATGGATATCTCGGCCAAGTTCGCTGATATTGCACGAGGTTTGTAGGGAAATCTCTCCCAATGTCATTGTGACCTCACGGGATTTGGACTGAAATCTCGCCCAAAGTCCAGGAGATCTCATGAGATTTGGACTGAGGTCTGCACGTTTTGGATGGGATCTCACGAGACTCAGAATAAAATCTCACCCGATGCCCATGGTGTCTCGTGGGATTTAGATTGAAGTCTCACCCAATATGCATGAGATCTCACGAGAATTGGACTGAAGTCTCCAAGGTCTGGATGAGATCTCACGAGACTTGGAGGAAAATCCCCTGAATTCCAAGAGATCTCACGAGAGTTGGAGTAAAATCTCAGCCAAGTTTCCTGATATCTCAAGAGAATGATACTGAAATCTCGCCCGATATCATTGGGACCTCGCGAGATTTGGAGTGAAATATCGCGCAAGGTCCCTGATATCTCATGAGATTTGTAGTGAAATCTTGCCCAAGGCCCCTGAGAGCTCAAGAGAATTAGAGGGAAATCTCGCCCCATGTCACTGTGACCTCAAAGATTTGGAGTGAAATCTCGCCCAATGCCCATGATCTCACGAGCTTTTTGGAGAACTCTGACCCCATATCCATGAGATCTCACGAGATTTGGAGTAAAATCTCTCCTGATGTCATGAGGTCACACGAGATTTAGATTACAATTTCGCTCCATATCCATGAGATCTCACGAGATTTGGCCTGAATTCTCCAAGATTCGGATGAGATCTCTGAGACGTGGGGAGTCAAATCTCGCTCAAAGTCCAAGAATCCTCTTGAGAGTTGGAGTGAAATCTCGCCCAAACTCCCTGATATCTCACGAGACTTATAGTGTAATCTCCCGCGATGTCAGTGAGACCTCACGAGATTTGGATGGAAATCTCGCCCTGGTCCCTGAATATTACGAGATATGTAGTGAAATCTCGCCCGAAATCAGTGTAACCTCAGGAGTTGGGAGTGAAATCTCGCCCAGTGTCCATGAGTTTTCACGAGATGTGGAGTGAAATATCGCACGATATCCATGAAATCACACGAGATTTAGATGGGAAACTCGCTCATATCCACGAGAACTCACGAGTTTGGCCTTCACGTCTCCAAGGTTTGGATGAGATTTCACGGGATGCCAGTAAACCCTCGCCCAAAGACCATGAGACCTCACGAGAGTGGGAGTTATATCTCGCCCAAGGACCCTGATATCTCAAGAGGTTTGGAAGGAATCTCCCCCGATGTCATTGACAGCTCATGAGAAATGGATAGAAATCTCGCCCAAGGTCGCTGCTATCTCACGAGATCTGTAGTGAAATCTCGCCCAAACTCATTGGGACCTCAGGAGATTCGGCGTGAAATTTCCATCGATGTCCATGCGATCTCAGGAGATCTGGTTTCAAATCTCGCCCGATGTCCATGAGAACTCACGACACTTACACGGAAACCTCGCCCAGGGTCCCTGACAACTGACGAGATTCGGCGTGAAATCTGCCCGAGGTGATGGAGACCTCACGAGATTTGGAGTGAACTCTCACCCGATATTCGTGAGTACTCACGAGATTTGGAGTCATCTCGCCTGATGTCCCTGAGATCGCACAAGATAGAGATTGAATTCTCGCTCCATATCCTGAGATCTCACGAGTTTTGGCCTGGAGTCTCCAAGGATTGGATGAGATCTCACGAGACTTGGAGTAAAATATCCGCGAATATCAAGAAATCTCACGAGAGTTGGAGTGAAATGTCGCCCTAGCTCCCTTTCATCTCATGAAGTTTTAGTGAACTGTCGCCCAATGTCATTGGGACGTCCCGATATTTGGATTGAAATCTCGCCCGAGGTCGCTGATATCTCACGAGATTTGTAGGGAAATCTCGCGCAATGTGATTGTGACCTCAGGAGATTTGGGGTGAACTCTCCCCCAATGTCCATGAGATCTCACGAGATTTAGATGAAATCTCCCTCAATATCTATGAGGCCTCGCGAGATTGGCATGGACGACTCCAAGTTTGGATGAGATCTCACAAGACTTGGAGTAAACTCTCGCCCAAAGAACAAGAGACCTCAGCAGAGTTGGATTGAAATCACGCACAAGGTCCCCGATATCTCACAAGATTTGTAGTGAAATCTCGCCCAATGTCTTTGAGCCTCATGAGATGTGGACTGAAATCTCGACCAGGGTCCCTGATATCTCATGAGATTTGTGGAAATCTCACCTGATGTCATTGGAACCTCCGTAGATTTGGAGTGCAGTCTCTCCCATTGTCCATGAGATCTCACGAGATTTAGATTGACCCCTCACCCAATATCCATGAGATCTCAGGAGAAGGGCACTGACCTCTCCAAAGTTTGGGTGAGATCTCATGGGCCCTGGAGTAAAATCTCGCCCAAAGTCCAAGAGATCTCGAGGGATTTGGAGAGAAATCTCACCCAAAGCCCATGACATCTCATGAGATTGAGAGGGAATTCTCGCCCGATGTCCATGACACCTCACGGGATTTGCAGTAAAATCTCGCCCAATGACCATGAGATATCGCGAAATTGAGAGTGAAATCTCACCCATTTTCCATGAGAGCCCAAGACATTTGGCCTGAGGTCTCCACATTTGGAAGAGAGCACACGAGATTTGGATGAAAATCCCAGCTGAATCCCAAGAGATCTCACACGATTTGGAGTGACATCTCGCCCAAGGTCCCTGATCCCTCAGGACATTTGTAGTGAAATCTCGCCCGATGTCATTGTGACCTCAGGATATTCGGAGGGAAACCTCACCCGAATGTCCCTGAGATCAGACGAGATATTGAGTAAAATCTCACCCGATGCCCATCAGTCCCACGATATTTAGATTGAAGTCTCGCTCAATAGCCATGAGATCTCACGAGTTTGGCACTGACGTCGCCAAGGTTTGGAGGAGATCTCACAAGACTGGGAGTAAAATCTCGCCCCCATTCAAGAGTTCTCACGAGAGCTGCAGTGAAATCTCGCCCAAGGTCCCTGGGATCTCACGAGATTTGTAGTGAAATCTCGCCCGATCTCATTGTGACCTCAGGAGGAATGGAGTGAAACCTCGCCTAAAATCCATGAGTTGTCATGAGATCTGGAGTGAAATCTGTACCGATGTCCATGAGATCTCAGGAGCCTTGGTGGCAAATCTCGCCCGATGTCCATGAGATCTCACGAGATTTAGATTGAAAGATCGCCCATGGTCGTCCCTGATATCTCACGAGATTTGGAGAGAAATCTGCCGGAAGTCATTGAGACCACATGATCTTTGGAGTGAAATCGCGTCCAATGTCCATGACATATCACGAGATTTGGAATGAATTCTCACGCGATGTCCATACGATCTCACGAGATTTGGACTAATCTCGCCTGATGTCCATGATTTCTCACGAGATATAGAGTGAATTCTCCCTCAGTATCCTGAGATCTCACGGGATTTGGACGGAAGTCTCCAAGGATTGGATGAGATCTCAAGAGACTTGGAGGAAATGATCCCCGAATTCCAAAGGATCTCACGAGAGTTGGAGTGAAATCTCGCCCTAGGTCCCTTTTATCTCACGAGAGTTGAGTGAAACCTCGCCCGTTGTCATTGAGACCTCACGAGATTTGGATGGATATCTCGCCCAAGTTCGCTGATATCGCACGAGGTTTGTAGTGAAATCTCTCCCAATGTCATTGTGACCTCACGGGATTTGGAGTGAAATCTCGCCCAAAGTCCAAGAGATCTCATGAGATTTGGACTGAGGTCTGCACGTTTTGGATGGGATCTCACGAGACTCAGAATAAAATCTCACGCGATGCCCATGGTGTCTCGTGGGATTTAGATTGAAGTCTCACGGAATATCCATGAGATCTCATGAGATTTGGACTGAAGTCTCCAAGGTCTGGATGAGATCTCACGAGACTTGGACGAAAATCCCCTGAATTCCAAGAGGTCTCACGATAGTTGGAATAAAATCTCAACCAAGGTTCCTGATATCTCAAGAGAATGATACTGAAATCTCGCCCGATGTCATTGGGACCTCGCGAGATTTGGAGTGAAATATCGCGCAAGGTCCCTGATATCTCACGAGATTTGTAGTGAAATCTTGCCCAAGGCCCCTGAGAGCTGAAGAGAATTAGAGGGAAATCTCGCCCCATGTCACTGTGACCTCAAGAGTTTTGGAGTGAAATCTCGCCCAATGCCCATGATCTCACGAGGTTTTGGAGAACTCTGACCCCATATCCATGAGATCTCACGAGATTTGGAGTAAAATCTCTCCTGATGTCATGAGGTCACACGAGATTTAGATTGCAATTTCGCTCCATATCCATGAGATCTCACGAGATTTGGCCTGAATTCTCCAAGATTCGGATGAGATCTCCGAGACGTGGGGAGTCAAATCTCGCTCAACATCCAAGAATCCTCTTGAGAGTTGGCGTGAAATCTCGCCCAAACTCCCTGATATCTCACGAGACTTGTAGTGTAATCTCCCGCGATGTCAGTGAGACCTCACGAGATTTGGATGGAAATCTCGCCCAGGTCCCTGAATATTACGAGATATGTAGTGAAATCTCGCCCGAAATCATTGTAACCTCAGGAGTTGGGAGTGAAATCTCGCCCAATGTCCATGAGATCTCACGAGATTTACATGGAAAACTCGCTCATATCCACGAGAACTCACGAGGTTGGCCTTGACGTCTCCAAGGTTTGGATGAGATTTCACGGGATGCGAGTAAACTCTCGCCCAAAGACCATGAGACCTCACGAGAGGGGGAGTTATATCTCGCACAAGGTCCCTGATATCTCAAGAGGTTTGGAAGGAATCTCCCCCGATGTCATTGACAGCTCATGATAAATGGATAGAAATCTCGCCCAAGGTCGCTGCTATCTCACGAGATCTGTAGTGAAATCTCGCCCAAACTCATTGGGACCTCAGGAGATTCGGCGTGAAATCTCCATCGATGTCCATGCGATCTCAGGAGAGCTGGTGTCAAATCTCGCCCGATGTCCATGAGAACTCACGACACTTACACGGAAACCTCGCCCAGGGTCCCTGACAACTGACGAGATTCGGCGTGAAATCTGCCCGAGGTGATGGAGACCTCACGAGATTTGGAGTGAACTCTCACCCGATATTCGTGAGTACTCACGAGATTTGGAGTCATCTCGCCTGATGTCCCTGAGATCGCACAAGATAGAGATTGAATTCTCGCTCCATATCCTGAGATCTCACGAGTTTTGGCCTGGAGTCTCCAAGGATTGGATGAGATCTCACGAGACTTGGAGTAAAATATCCGCAAATGTCCAGAAATCTCACGAGAGTTGGAGTGAAATGTCGCCCTAGCTCCCTTTCATGTCATGAGGTTTTAGTGAACTGTCGCCCAATGTCATTGGGACGTCCCGATATTTGGATTGAAATCTCGCCCAAGTTCGCTGATATCGCACGAGGTTTGTAGTGAAATCTCTCCCAATGTCATTGTGACCTCACGAGATTTGGAGTGAAATCTCGCCCAAAGTCCAGGAGATCTCATGAGATTTGGACTGAGGTCTGCACGTTTTGGATGGGATCTCACGAGACTCAGAATAAAATCTCACCCGATGCCCATGGTGTCTCGTGGGATTTAGATTGAAGTCTCACGCAATATCCATGTGATCTCACGAGATTTGGACTGGAGTCTCCAAAGTCTGGATGAGTTCTCACGAGACTTGGAGGAAAATCCCCTGAATTCCAAGAGATCACACGAGAGTTGGAGTAAAATCTCAGCCAAGGTTCCTGATATCTCAAGAGATTGATACTGAAATCTCGCCCGATGTCATTGGGACCTCGCGAGATTTGGGGTGAAATATCGCGCAAGGTCCCTGATATCTCACGAGATTTGAAGTGAAATCTTGCCCAAGGCCCCTGAGAGCCCATGAGAATTAGAGGGAATTCTCGCCCCATGTCACTGTGACCTTAAGAGATTTGGAGTGAAATCTCGCCCAATGCCCATGATCTCACGAGTTTTTGGAGAACTCTGACCCCATATCCATGAGATCTCACGAGATTTGGAGTAAAATCTCTCCTGATGTCATGAGGTCACACGAGATTTAGATTGCAATTTCGCTCCATATCCATGAGATCTCACGAGATTTGTCCTGAATTCTCCAAGATTCGGATGAGATCTCCGAGACGTGGGGAGTCAAATCTCGCTCAACGTCCAAGAATCCTCTTGAGATTTGGCGTGAAATCTCGCCCAAACTCCCTGATATCTCACGAGACTTGTAGTGTAATCTCCCGCGATGTCAGTGAGACCTCACGAGATTTGGATGGAAATCTCGCCCAGGTCCCTGAATATTACGAGATATGTAGTGAAATCTCGCCCGAAATCATTGTAACCTCAGGAGTTGGGAGTGAAAACTCGCCCAATGTCCATGAGATCTCACGAGATTTACATGGGAAACTCGCTCATATCCACGAGAACTCACGAGGTTGGCCTTGACGTCTCCAAGGTTTGGATGAGATTTCACGGGATGCGAGTAAACTCCCGCCCAAAGACCATGAGACCTCACGAGAGTGGGAGTGAAATCTCGCCCAAGGACCCTGATATCTCAAGAGGTTTGGAAGGAATCTCCCCCGATGTCATTGACAGCTCATGAGAAATGGATAGAAATCTCGCCCAAGGTCGCTGCTATCTCACGAGATCTGCGGTGAAATCTCGGCCAAACTCATTGGGACCTCAGGAGATTCGGCGTGAAATCTCCATCGATGTCCATGCGATCTCAGGAGATCTGGTGTCAAATCTCGCCCGATGTCCATGAGAACTCACGACACTTACACGGAAACCTCGCCCAGGGTCCCTGACAACTGACGAGATTCGGCGTGAAATCTGCCCGAGGTGATGGAGACCTCACGAGATTTGGAGTGAACTCTCACCCGATATTCGTGAGTACTCACGAGATTTGGAGTCATCTCGCCTGATGTCCCTGAGATCGCACAAGATAGAGATTGAATTCTCGCTCCATATCCTGAGATCTCACGAGTTTTGGCCTGGAGTCTCCAAGGATTGGATGAGATCTCACGAGACTTGGAGTAAAATATCCGCGAATATCCAGAAATCTCACGAGAGTTGGAGTGAAATGTCGCCCTAGCTCCCTTTCATGTCATGAGGTTTTAGTGAACTGTCGCCCAATGTCATTGGGACGTCCCGATATTTGGATTGAAATCTCGCCCGAGGTCGCTGATATCTCACGAGATTTGTAGGGAAATCTCGCGCAATGTGATTGTGACCTCAGGAGATTTGGGGTGAACTCTCCCCCAATGTCCATGAGATCTCACGAGATTTAGATGAAATCTCCCTCAATATCTATGAGGCCTCGCGAGATTGGCACGGACGACTCCAAGTTTGGATGAGATCTCACAAGACTTGGAGTAAACTCTCGCCCAAAGAACAAGAGACCTCAGCAGAGTTGGATTGAAATCTCGCACAAGGTCCCCGATATCTCAGAAGATTTGTAGTGAAATCTCGCCCAATGTCTTTGAGCCTCATGAGATGTGGACTGAAATCTCGACCAGGGTCCCTGATATCTCATGAGATTTGTGGAAATCTCACCTGATGTCATTCGAACCTCCGTAGATTTGGAGTGCAGTCTCTCCCATTGTCCATGAGATCTCACGAGATTTAGATTGACCCCTCACCCAATATCCATGAGATCTCAGGAGAAGGGCACTGACCTCTCCAAAGTTTGGGTGAGATCTCATGGGCCCTGGAGTAAAATCTCGCCCAAAGTCCAAGAGATCTCGAGGGATTTGGAGAGAAATCTCACCCAAAGCCCATGACATCTCATGAGATTGAGAGGGAATTCTCGCCCGATGTCCATGACACCTCACGGGATTTGCAGTAAAATCTCGCCCAATGACCATGAGATATCGCGAAATTGAGAGTGAAATCTCACCCATTTTCCATGAGAGCCCAAGACATTTGGCCTGAGGTCTCCACATTTGGAAGAGAGCACACGAGATTTGGATGAAAATCCCAGCTGAATCCCAAGAGATCTCACACGATTTGGAGTGACATCTCGCCCAAGGTCCCTGATACCTCAGGACATTTGTAGTGAAATCTCGCCCGATGTCATTGTGACCTCAGGATATTCGGAGGGAAACCTCACCCGAATGTCCCTGAGATCAGACGAGATATTGAGTAAAATCTCACCCGATGCCCATCAGTCCCACGATATTTAGATTGAAGTCTCGCTCAATAGCCATGAGATCTCACGAGTTTGGCGCTGACGTCGCCAAGGTTTGGAGGAGATCTCACAAGACTGGGAGTAAAATCTCGCCCCCATTCAAGAGTTCTCACGAGAGCTGCAGTGAAATCTCGCCCAAGGTCCCTGGGATCTCACGAGATTTGTAGTGAAATCTCGCCCGATCTCATTGTGACCTCAGGAGGAATGGAGTGAAACCTCGCCTAAAATCCATGAGTTGTCATGAGATTTGGAGTGAAATCTGTACCGATGTCCATGAGATCTCAGGAGCCTTGGTGGCAAATCTCGCCCGATGTCCATGAGATCTCACGAGATTTAGATTGAAAGCTCGCCCACGGTCGTCCCTGATATCTCACGAGATTTGGAGAGAAATCTGCCCGAAGTCATTGAGACCACATGATCTTTGGAGTGAAATCGCGTCCAATGTCCATGACATATCACGAGATTTGGAATGAATTCTCACGCGATGTCCATACGATCTCACGAGATTTGGACTAATCTCGCCTGATGTCCATGATTTCTCACGAGATATAGAGTGATTCTCCCTCAATATTCTGAGATCTCACGGATTGGACGGAAGTCTCCAAGGATTGGATGAGATCTCAAGAGACTTGGAGGAAATGATCCCCGAATTCCAAAGGATCTCACGAGAGTTGGAGTGAAATCTCGCCCTAGGTCCCTTTTATCTCACGAGAGTTGAGTGAAACCTCGCCCGTTGTCATTGAGACCTCACGAGATTTGGATTGATATCTCGCCCAAGTTCGCTGATATCGCACGAGGTTTGTAGTGAAATTTCTCCCAATGTCATTGTGACCTCACGGGATTTGGAGTGAAATCTCGCCCAAAGTCCATGAGATCTCATGAGATTTGGACTGAGGTCTGCACGTTTTGGATGGGATCTCACGAGACTCAGAATAAAATCTCACGCGATGCCCATGGTGTCTCGTGGGATTTAGATTGAAGTCTCACGGAATATCCATGAGATCTCATGAGATTTGGACTGAAGTCTCCAAGGTCTGGATGAGATCTCACGAGACTTGGACGAAAATCCCCTGAATTCCAAGAGGTCTCACGATAGTTGGAGTAAAATCTCAACCAAGGTTCCTGATATCTCAAGAGAATGATACTGAAATCTCGCCCGATGTCATTGGGACCTCGCGAGATTTGGAGTGAAATATCGCGCAAGGTCCCTAATATCTCACGAGATTTGTAGTGAAATCTTGCCCAAGGCCCCTGAGAGCTGAAGAGAATTAGAGGGAAATCTCGCCCCATGTCACTGTGACCTCAAGAGTTTTGGAGTGAAATCTCGCCCAATGCCCATGATCTCACGAGTTTTTGGAGAACTCTGACCCCATATCCATGAGATCTCACGAGATTTGGAGTAAAATCTCTCCTGATGTCATGAGGTCACACGAGATTTAGATTGCAATTTCGCTCCATATCCATGAGATCTCACGAGATTTGGCCTGAATTCTCCAAGATTCGGATGAGATCTCCGAGACGTGGGGAGTCAAATCTCGCTCAACGTCCAAGAATCCTCTTGAGAGTTGGCGTGAAATCTCGCCCAAACTCCCTGATATCTCACGAGACTTGTAGTGTAATCTCCCGCGATGTCAGTGAGACCTCACGAGATTTGGTTGGAAATCTCGCCCAGGTCCCTGAATATTACGAGATATGTAGTGAAATCTCGCCCGAAATCATTGTAACCTCAGGAGTTGGGAGTGAAATCTCGCCCAATGTCCATGAGATCTCACGAGATTTACATGGGAAACTCGCTCATATCCACGAGAACTCACGAGGTTGGCCTTGACGTCTCCAAGGTTTGGATGAGATTTCACGGGATGCGAGTAAACTCTCGCCCAAAGACCATGAGACCTCACGAGAGTGGGAGTGAAATCTCGCCCAAGGACCCTGATATCTCAAGAGGTTTGGAAGGAATCTCCCCCGATGTCATTGACAGCTCATGAGAAATGGATAGAAATCTCGCCCAAGGTCGCTGCTATCTCACGAGATCTGCAGTGAAATCTCGCCCAAACTCATTGGGACCTCAGGAGATTCGGCGTGAAATCTCCATCGATGTCCATGCGATCTCAGGAGATCTGGTGTCAAATCTCGCCCGATGTCCATGAGAACTCACGACACTTACACGGAAACCTCGCCCAGGGTCCCTGACAACTGACGAGATTCGGCGTGAAATCTGCCCGAGGTGATGGAGACCTCACGAGATTTGGAGTGAACTCTCACCCGATATTCGTGAGTACTCACGAGATTTGGAGTCATCTCGCCTGATGTCCCTGAGATCGCACAAGATAGAGATTGAATTCTCGCTCCATATCCTGAGATCTCACGAGTTTTGGCCTGGAGTCTCCAAGGATTGGATGAGATCTCACGAGACTTGGAGTAAAATATCCGCGAATATCCAGAAATCTCACGAGAGTTGGAGTGAAATGTCGCCCTAGCTCCCTTTCATGTCATGAGGTTTTAGTGAACTGTCGCCCAATGTCATTGGGACGTCCCGATATTTGGATTGAAATCTCGCCCGAGGTCGCTGATATCTCACGAGATTTGTAGGGAAATCTCGCGCAATGTGATTGTGACCTCAGGAGATTTGGGGTGAACTCTCCCCCAATGTCTATGAGATCTCACGAGATTTAGATGAAATCTCCCTCAATATCTATGAGGCCTCGCGAGATTGGCACGGACGACTCCAAGTTTGGATGAGATCTCACAAGACTTGGAGTAAACTCTCGCCCAAAGAACAAGAGACCTCAGCAGAGTTGGATTGAAATCTCGCACAAGGTCCCCGATATCTCACAAGATTTGTAGTGAAATCTCGCCCAATGTCTTTGAGCCTCATGAGATGTGGACTGAAATCTCGACCAGGGTCCCTGATATCTCATGAGATTTGTGGAAATCTCACCTGATGTCATTGGAACCTCCGTAGATTTGGAGTGCAGTCTCTCCCATTGTCCATGAGATCTCACGAGATTTAGATTGACCCCTCACCCAATATCCATGAGATCTCAGGAGAAGGGCACTGACCTCTCCAAAGTTTGGGTGAGATCTCATGGGCCCTGGAGTAAAATCTCGCCCAAAGTCCAAGAGATCTCGAGGGATTTGGAGAGAAATCTCACCCAAAGCCCATGACATCTCATGAGATTGAGAGGGAATTCTCGCCCGATGTCCATGACACCTCACGGGATTTGCAGTAAAATCTCGCCCAATGACCATGAGATATCGCGAAATTGAGAGTGAAATCTCACCCATTTTCCATGAGAGCCCAAGACATTTGGCCTGAGGTCTCCACATTTGGAAGAGAGCACACGAGATTTGGATGAAAATCCCAGCTGAATCCCAAGAGATCTCACACGATTTGGAGTGACATCTCGCCCAAGGTCCCTGATACCTCAGGACATTTGTAGTGAAATCTCGCCCGATGTCATTGTGACCTCAGGATATTCGGAGGGAAACCTCACCCGAATGTCCCTGAGATCAGACGAGATATTGAGTAAAATCTCACCCGATGCCCATCAGTCCCACGATATTTAGATTGAAGTCTCGCTCAATAGCCATGAGATCTCACGAGTTTGGCGCTGACGTCGCCAAGGTTTGGAGGAGATCTCACAAGACTGGGAGTAAAATCTCGCCCCCATTCAAGAGTTCTCACGAGAGCTGCAGTGAAATCTCGCCCAAGGTCCCTGGGATCTCACGAGATTTGTAGTGAAATCTCGCCCGATCTCATTGTGACCTCAGGAGGAATGGAGTGAAACCTCGCCTAAAATCCATGAGTTGTCATGAGATTTGGAGTGAAATCTGTACCGATGTCCATGAGATCTCAGGAGCCTTGGTGGCAAATCTCGCCCGATGTCCATGAGATCTCACGAGATTTAGATTGAAAGCTCGCCCACGGTCGTCCCTGATATCTCACGAGATTTGGAGAGAAATCTGCCCGAAGTCATTGAGACCACATGATCTTTGGAGTGAAATCGCGTCCAATGTCCATGACATATCACGAGATTTGGAATGAATTCTCACGCGATGTCCATACGATCTCACGAGATTTGGACTAATCTCGCCTGATGTCCATGATTTCTCACGAGATATAGAGTGATTCTCCCTCAATATTCTGAGATCTCACGGATTGGACGGAAGTCTCCAAGGATTGGATGAGATCTCAAGAGACTTGGAGGAAATGATCCCCGAATTCCAAAGGATCTCACGAGAGTTGGAGTGAAATCTCGCCCTAGGTCCCTTTTATCTCACGAGAGTTGAGTGAAACCTCGCCCGTTGTCATTGAGACCTCACGAGATTTGGATTGATATCTCGCCCAAGTTCGCTGATATCGCACGAGGTTTGTAGTGAAATTTCTCCCAATGTCATTGTGACCTCACGGGATTTGGAGTGAAATCTCGCCCAAAGTCCATGAGATCTCATGAGATTTGGACTGAGGTCTGCACGTTTTGGATGGGATCTCACGAGACTCAGAATAAAATCTCACGCGATGCCCATGGTGTCTCGTGGGATTTAGATTGAAGTCTCACGGAATATCCATGAGATCTCATGAGATTTGGACTGAAGTCTCCAAGGTCTGGATGAGATCTCACGAGACTTGGACGAAAATCCCCTGAATTCCAAGAGGTCTCACGATAGTTGGAGTAAAATCTCAACCAAGGTTCCTGATATCTCAAGAGAATGATACTGAAATCTCGCCCGATGTCATTGGGACCTCGCGAGATTTGGAGTGAAATATCGCGCAAGGTCCCTAATATCTCACGAGATTTGTAGTGAAATCTTGCCCAAGGCCCCTGAGAGCTGAAGAGAATTAGAGGGAAATCTCGCCCCATGTCACTGTGACCTCAAGAGTTTTGGAGTGAAATCTCGCCCAATGCCCATGATCTCACGAGTTTTTGGAGAACTCTGACCCCATATCCATGAGATCTCACGAGATTTGGAGTAAAATCTCTCCTGATGTCATGAGGTCACACGAGATTTAGATTGCAATTTCGCTCCATATCCATGAGATCTCACGAGATTTGGCCTGAATTCTCCAAGATTCGGATGAGATCTCCGAGACGTGGGGAGTCAAATCTCGCTCAACGTCCAAGAATCCTCTTGAGAGTTGGCGTGAAATCTCGCCCAAACTCCCTGATATCTCACGAGACTTGTAGTGTAATCTCCCGCGATGTCAGTGAGACCTCACGAGATTTGGTTGGAAATCTCGCCCAGGTCCCTGAATATTACGAGATATGTAGTGAAATCTCGCCCGAAATCATTGTAACCTCAGGAGTTGGGAGTGAAATCTCGCCCAATGTCCATGAGATCTCACGAGATTTACATGGGAAACTCGCTCATATCCACGAGAACTCACGAGGTTGGCCTTGACGTCTCCAAGGTTTGGATGAGATTTCACGGGATGCGAGTAAACTCTCGCCCAAAGACCATGAGACCTCACGAGAGTGGGAGTGAAATCTCGCCCAAGGACCCTGATATCTCAAGAGGTTTGGAAGGAATCTCCCCCGATGTCATTGACAGCTCATGAGAAATGGATAGAAATCTCGCCCAAGGTCGCTGCTATCTCACGAGATCTGCAGTGAAATCTCGCCCAAACTCATTGGGACCTCAGGAGATTCGGCGTGAAATCTCCATCGATGTCCATGCGATCTCAGGAGATCTGGTGTCAAATCTCGCCCGATGTCCATGAGAACTCACGACACTTACACGGAAACCTCGCCCAGGGTCCCTGACAACTGACGAGATTCGGCGTGAAATCTGCCCGAGGTGATGGAGACCTCACGAGATTTGGAGTGAACTCTCACCCGATATTCGTGAGTACTCACGAGATTTGGAGTCATCTCGCCTGATGTCCCTGAGATCGCACAAGATAGAGATTGAATTCTCGCTCCATATCCTGAGATCTCACGAGTTTTGGCCTGGAGTCTCCAAGGATTGGATGAGATCTCACGAGACTTGGAGTAAAATATCCGCGAATATCCAGAAATCTCACGAGAGTTGGAGTGAAATGTCGCCCTAGCTCCCTTTCATGTCATGAGGTTTTAGTGAACTGTCGCCCAATGTCATTGGGACGTCCCGATATTTGGATTGAAATCTCGCCCGAGGTCGCTGATATCTCACGAGATTTGTAGGGAAATCTCGCGCAATGTGATTGTGACCTCAGGAGATTTGGGGTGAACTCTCCCCCAATGTCTATGAGATCTCACGAGATTTAGATGAAATCTCCCTCAATATCTATGAGGCCTCGCGAGATTGGCACGGACGACTCCAAGTTTGGATGAGATCTCACAAGACTTGGAGTAAACTCTCGCCCAAAGAACAAGAGACCTCAGCAGAGTTGGATTGAAATCTCGCACAAGGTCCCCGATATCTCACAAGATTTGTAGTGAAATCTCGCCCAATGTCTTTGAGCCTCATGAGATGTGGACTGAAATCTCGACCAGGGTCCCTGATATCTCATGAGATTTGTGGAAATCTCACCTGATGTCATTGGAACCTCCGTAGATTTGGAGTGCAGTCTCTCCCATTGTCCATGAGATCTCACGAGATTTAGATTGACCCCTCACCCAATATCCATGAGATCTCAGGAGAAGGGCACTGACCTCTCCAAAGTTTGGGTGAGATCTCATGGGCCCTGGAGTAAAATCTCGCCCAAAGTCCAAGAGATCTCGAGGGATTTGGAGAGAAATCTCACCCAAAGCCCATGACATCTCATGAGATTGAGAGGGAATTCTCGCCCGATGTCCATGACACCTCACGGGATTTGCAGTAAAATCTCGCCCAATGACCATGAGATATCGCGAAATTGAGAGTGAAATCTCACCCATTTTCCATGAGAGCCCAAGACATTTGGCCTGAGGTCTCCACATTTGGAAGAGAGCACACGAGATTTGGATGAAAATCCCAGCTGAATCCCAAGAGATCTCACACGATTTGGAGTGACATCTCGCCCAAGGTCCCTGATACCTCAGGACATTTGTAGTGAAATCTCGCCCGATGTCATTGTGACCTCAGGATATTCGGAGGGAAACCTCACCCGAATGTCCCTGAGATCAGACGAGATATTGAGTAAAATCTCACCCGATGCCCATCAGTCCCACGATATTTAGATTGAAGTCTCGCTCAATAGCCATGAGATCTCACGAGTTTGGCGCTGACGTCGCCAAGGTTTGGAGGAGATCTCACAAGACTGGGAGTAAAATCTCGCCCCCATTCAAGAGTTCTCACGAGAGCTGCAGTGAAATCTCGCCCAAGGTCCCTGGGATCTCACGAGATTTGTAGTGAAATCTCGCCCGATCTCATTGTGACCTCAGGAGGAATGGAGTGAAACCTCGCCTAAAATCCATGAGTTGTCATGAGATTTGGAGTGAAATCTGTACCGATGTCCATGAGATCTCAGGAGCCTTGGTGGCAAATCTCGCCCGATGTCCATGAGATCTCACGAGATTTAGATTGAAAGCTCGCCCACGGTCGTCCCTGATATCTCACGAGATTTGGAGAGAAATCTGCCCGAAGTCATTGAGACCACATGATCTTTGGAGTGAAATCGCGTCCAATGTCCATGACATATCACGAGATTTGGAATGAATTCTCACGCGATGTCCATACGATCTCACGAGATTTGGACTAATCTCGCCTGATGTCCATGATTTCTCACGAGATATAGAGTGATTCTCCCTCAATATTCTGAGATCTCACGGATTGGACGGAAGTCTCCAAGGATTGGATGAGATCTCAAGAGACTTGGAGGAAATGATCCCCGAATTCCAAAGGATCTCACGAGAGTTGGAGTGAAATCTCGCCCTAGGTCCCTTTTATCTCACGAGAGTTGAGTGAAACCTCGCCCGTTGTCATTGAGACCTCACGAGATTTGGATTGATATCTCGCCCAAGTTCGCTGATATCGCACGAGGTTTGTAGTGAAATTTCTCCCAATGTCATTGTGACCTCACGGGATTTGGAGTGAAATCTCGCCCAAAGTCCATGAGATCTCATGAGATTTGGACTGAGGTCTGCACGTTTTGGATGGGATCTCACGAGACTCAGAATAAAATCTCACGCGATGCCCATGGTGTCTCGTGGGATTTAGATTGAAGTCTCACGGAATATCCATGAGATCTCATGAGATTTGGACTGAAGTCTCCAAGGTCTGGATGAGATCTCACGAGACTTGGACGAAAATCCCCTGAATTCCAAGAGGTCTCACGATAGTTGGAGTAAAATCTCAACCAAGGTTCCTGATATCTCAAGAGAATGATACTGAAATCTCGCCCGATGTCATTGGGACCTCGCGAGATTTGGAGTGAAATATCGCGCAAGGTCCCTAATATCTCACGAGATTTGTAGTGAAATCTTGCCCAAGGCCCCTGAGAGCTGAAGAGAATTAGAGGGAAATCTCGCCCCATGTCACTGTGACCTCAAGAGTTTTGGAGTGAAATCTCGCCCAATGCCCATGATCTCACGAGTTTTTGGAGAACTCTGACCCCATATCCATGAGATCTCACGAGATTTGGAGTAAAATCTCTCCTGATGTCATGAGGTCACACGAGATTTAGATTGCAATTTCGCTCCATATCCATGAGATCTCACGAGATTTGGCCTGAATTCTCCAAGATTCGGATGAGATCTCCGAGACGTGGGGAGTCAAATCTCGCTCAACGTCCAAGAATCCTCTTGAGAGTTGGCGTGAAATCTCGCCCAAACTCCCTGATATCTCACGAGACTTGTAGTGTAATCTCCCGCGATGTCAGTGAGACCTCACGAGATTTGGTTGGAAATCTCGCCCAGGTCCCTGAATATTACGAGATATGTAGTGAAATCTCGCCCGAAATCATTGTAACCTCAGGAGTTGGGAGTGAAATCTCGCCCAATGTCCATGAGATCTCACGAGATTTACATGGGAAACTCGCTCATATCCACGAGAACTCACGAGGTTGGCCTTGACGTCTCCAAGGTTTGGATGAGATTTCACGGGATGCGAGTAAACTCTCGCCCAAAGACCATGAGACCTCACGAGAGTGGGAGTGAAATCTCGCCCAAGGACCCTGATATCTCAAGAGGTTTGGAAGGAATCTCCCCCGATGTCATTGACAGCTCATGAGAAATGGATAGAAATCTCGCCCAAGGTCGCTGCTATCTCACGAGATCTGCAGTGAAATCTCGGCCAAACTCATTGGGACCTCAGGAGATTCGGCGTGAAATCTCCATCGATGTCCATGCGATCTCAGGAGATCTGGTGTCAAATCTCGCCCGATGTCCATGAGAACTCACGACACTTACACGGAAACCTCGCCCAGGGTCCCTGACAACTGACGAGATTCGGCGTGAAATCTGCCCGAGGTGATGGAGACCTCACGAGATTTGGAGTGAACTCTCACCCGATATTCGTGAGTACTCACGAGATTTGGAGTCATCTCGCCTGATGTCCCTGAGATCGCACAAGATAGAGATTGAATTCTCGCTCCATATCCTGAGATCTCACGAGTTTTGGCCTGGAGTCTCCAAGGATTGGATGAGATCTCACGAGACTTGGAGTAAAATATCCGCGAATATCCAGAAATCTCACGAGAGTTGGAGTGAAATGTCACGCTAGCTCCCTTTCATGTCATGAGGTTTTAGTGAACTGTCGCCCAATGTCATTGGGACGTCCCGATATTTGGATTGAAATCTCGCCCGAGGTCGCTGATATCTCACGAGATTTGTAGGGAAATCTCGCGCAATGTGATTGTGACCTCAGGAGATTTGGGGTGAACTCTCCCCCAATGTCCATGAGATCTCACGAGATTTAGATGAAATCTCCCTCAATATCTATGAGGCCTCGCGAGATTGGCACGGACGACTCAAAGTTTGGATGAGATCTCACAAGACTTGGAGTAAACTCTCGCCCAAAGAACAAGAGACCTCAGCAGAGTTGGATTGAAATCTCGCACAAGGTCCCCGATATCTCACAAGATTTGTAGTGAAATCTCGCCCAATGTCTTTGAGCCTCATGAGATGTGGACTGAAATCTCGACCAGGGTCCCTGATATCTCATGAGATTTGTGGAAATCTCACCTGATGTCATTGGAACCTCCGTAGATTTGGAGTGCAGTCTCTCCCATTGTCCATGAGATCTCACGAGATTTAGATTGACCCCTCACCCAATATCCATGAGATCTCAGGAGAAGGGCACTGACCTCTCCAAAGTTTGGGTGAGATCTCATGGGCCCTGGAGTAAAATCTCGCCCAAAGTCCAAGAGATCTCGAGGGATTTGGAGAGAAATCTCACCCAAAGCCCATGACATCTCATGAGATTGAGAGGGAATTCTCGCCCGATGTCCATGACACCTCACGGGATTTGCAGTAAAATCTCGCCCAATGACCATGAGATATCGCGAAATTGAGAGTGAAATCTCACCCATTTTCCATGAGAGCCCAAGACATTTGGCCTGAGGTCTCCACATTTGGAAGAGAGCACACGAGATTTGGATCAAAATCTCAGCTGAATCCCAAGAGATCTCACACGATTTGGAGTGACATCTCGCCCAAGGTCCCTGATACCTCAGGACATTTGTAGTGAAATCTCGCCCGATGTCATTGTGACCTCAGGATATTCGGAGGGAAACCTCACCCGAATGTCCCTGAGATCAGACGAGATATTGAGTAAAATCTCACCCGATGCCCATCAGTCCCACGATATTTAGATTGAAGTCTCGCTCAATAGCCATAAGATCTCACGAGTTTGGCACTGACGTCGCCAAGGTTTGGAGGAGATCTCACAAGACTGGGAGTAAAATCTCGCCCCCATTCAAGAGTTCTCACGAGAGCTGCAGTGAAATCTCGCCCAAGGTCCCTGGGATCTCACGAGATTTGTAGTGAAATCTCGCCCGATCTCATTGTGACCTCAGGAGGAATGGAGTGAAACCTCGCCTAAAATCCATGAGTTGTCATGAGATTTGGAGTGAAATCTGTACCGATGTCCATGAGATCTCAGGAGCCTGGGTGGCAAATCTCGCCCGATGTCCATGAGATCTCACGAGATTTAGATTGAAAGCTCGCCCACGGTCGTCCCTGATATCTCACGAGATTTGGAGAGAAATCTGCCCGAAGTCATTGAGACCACATGATCTTTGGAGTGAAATCGCGTCCAATGTCCATGACATATCACGAGATTTGGAATGAATTCTCACGCGATGTCCATACGATCTCACGAGATTTGGACTAATCTCGCCTGATGTCCATGATTTCTCACGAGATATAGAGTGAATTCTCCCTCAATATCCTGAGATCTAACGGATTGGACGGAAGTCTCCAAGGATTGGATGAGATCTCAAGAGACTTGGAGGAAATGATCCCCGAATTCCAAAGGATCTCACGAGAATTGGAGTGAAATCTCGCCCTAGGTCCCTTTTATCTCACGAGAGTTGAGTGAAACCTCGCCCGTTGTCATTGAGACCTCACGAGATTTGGATTGATATCTCGCCCAAGTTCGCTGATATCGCACGAGGTTTGTAGTGAAATCTCTCCCAATGTCATTGTGACCTCACGGGATTTGGAGTGAAATCTCGCCCAAAGTCCACGAGATCTCATGAGATTTGGACTGAGGTCTGCACGTTTTGGATGGGATCTCACGAGACTCAGAATAAAATCTCACGCGATGCCCATGGTGTCTCGTGGGATTTAGATTGAAGTGTCACGGAATATCCATGAGATCTCATGAGATTTGGACTGAAGTCTCCAAGGTCTGGATGAGATCTCACGAGACTTGGACGAAAATCCCCTGAATTCCAAGAGGTCTCACGATAGTTGGAGTAAAATCTCAACCAAGGTTCCTGATATCTCAAGAGAATGATACTGAAATCTCGCCCGATGTCATTGGGACCTCGCGAGATTTGGAGTGAAATATCGCGCAAGGTCCCTGATATCTCACGAGATTTGTAGTGAAATCTTGCCCAAGGCCCCTGAGAGCTGAAGAGAATTAGAGGGAAATCTCGCCCCATGTCACTGTGACCTCAAGAATTTTGGAGAGAAATCTCGCCCAATGCCCATGATCTCACGAGTTTTTGGAGAACTCTGACCCCATATCCATGAGATCTCACGAGATTTGGAGTAAAATCTCTCCTGATGTCATGAGGTCACACGAGATTTAGATTGCGATTTCGCTCCATATCCATGAGATCTCACGAGATTTGGCCTGAATTCTCCAAGATTCGGATGAGATCTCCGAGACGTGGGGAGTCAAATCTCGCTCAACGTCCAAGAATCCTCTTGAGATTTGGCGTGAAATCTCGCCCAAACTCCCTGATATCTCACGAGACTTGTAGTGTTATCTCCCGCGATGTCAGTGAGACCTCACGAGATTTGGATGGAAATCTCGCCCAGGTCCCTGAATATTACGAGATATGTAGTGAAATCTCGCCCGAAATCATTGTAACCTCAGGAGTTGGGAGTGAAATCTCGCCCAATGTCCATGAGATCTCACGAGATTTACATGGGAAACTCGCTCATATCCACGAGAACTCACGAGGTTGGCCTTGACGTCTCCAAGGTTTGGATGAGATTTCACGGGATGCGAGTAAACTCTCGCCCAAAGACCATGAGACCTCACGAGAGTGGGAGTGAAATCTCGCCCAAGGACCCTGATATCTCAAGAGGTTTGGAAGGAATCTCCCCCGATGTCATTGACAGCTCATGATAAATGGATAGAAATCTCGCCCAAGGTCGCTGCTATCTCACGAGATCTGCAGTGAAATCTCGCCCAAACTCATTGGGACCTCATGAGATTCGGCGTGAAATCTCCATCGATGTCCATGCGATCTCAGGAGATCTGTTGTCAAATCTCGCCCGATGTCCATGAGAACTCACGACACTTACACGGAAACCTCGCCCAGGGTCCCTGACAACTGACGAGATTCGGCGTGAAATCTGCCCGAGGTGATGGAGACCTCACGAGATTTGGAGTGAACTCTCAACCGATATTCGTGAGTACTCACGAGATTTGGAGTCATCTCGCCTGATGTCCCTGAGATCGCACAAGATAGAGATTGAATTCTCGCTCCATATCCTGAGATCTCACGAGTTTTGGCCTGGAGTCTGCAAGGATTGGATGAGATCTCACGAGACTTGGAGTAAAATATCCGCGAATATCCAGAAATCTCACGAGAGTTGGAGTGAAATGTCGCCCTAGCTCCCTTTCATGTCATGAGGTTTTAGTGAACTGTCGCCCAATGTCATTGGGACGTCCCGATATTTGGATTGAAATCTCGCCCGAGGTCGCTGATATCTCACGAGATTTGTAGGGAAATCTCGCGCAATGTGATTGTGACCTCAGGAGATTTGGGGTGAACTCTCCCCCAATGTCCATGAGATCTCACGAGATTTAGATGAAATCTCCCTCAATATCTATGAGGCCTCGCGAGATTGGCACGGACGACTCCAAGTTTGGATGAGATCTCACAAGACTTGGAGTAAACTCTCGCCCAAAGAACAAGAGACCTCAGCAGAGTTGGATTGAAATCTCGCACAAGGTCCCCGATATCTCACAAGATTTGTAGTGAAATCTCGCCCAATGTCTTTGAGCCTCATGAGATGTGGACTGAAATCTCGACCAGGGTCCCTGATATCTCATGAGATTTGTGGAAATCTCACCTGATGTCATTGGAACCTCCGTAGATTTGGAGTGCAGTCTCTCCCACTGTCCATGAGATCTCACGAGATTTAGATTGACCCCTCACCCAATATCCATGAGATCTCAGGAGAAGGGCACTGACCTCTCCAAAGTTTGGGTGAGATCTCATGGGCCCTGGAGTAAAATCTCGCCCAAAGTCCAAGAGATCTCGAGGGATTTGGAGAGAAATCTCACCCAAAGCCCATGACATCTCATGAGATTGAGAGGGAATTCTCGCCCGATGTCCATGACACCTCACGGGATTTGCAGTAAAATCTCGCCCAATGACCATGAGATATCGCGAAATTGAGAGTGAAATCTCACCCATTTTCCATGAGAGCCCAAGACATTTGGCCTGAGGTCTCCACATTTGGAAGAGAGCACACGAGATTTGGATGAAAATCCCAGCTGAATCCCAAGAGATCTCACACGATTTGGTGTGACATCTCGCCCAAGGTCCCTGATACCTCAGGACATTTGTAGTGAAATCTCGCCCGATGTCATTGTGACCTCAGGATATTCGGAGGGAAACCTCACCCGAATGTCCCTGAGATCAGACGAGATATTGAGTAAAATCTCACCCGATGCCCATCAGTCCCACGATATTTAGATTGAAGTCTCGCTCAATAGCCATGAGATCTCACGAGTTTGGCGCTGACGTCGCCAAGGTTTGGAGGAGATCTCACAAGACTGGGAGTAAAATCTCGCCCCCATTCAAGAGTTCTCACGAGAGCTGCAGTGAAATCTCGCCCAAGGTCCCTGGGATCTCACGAGATTTGTAGTGAAATCTCGCCCGATCTCATTGTGACCTCAGGAGGAATGGAGTGAAACCTCGCCTAAAATCCATGAGTTGTCATGAGATTTGGAGTGAAATCTGTACCGATGTCCATGAGATCTCAGGAGCCTTGGTGGCAAATCTCGCCCGATGTCCATGAGATCTCACGAGATTTAGATTGAAAGCTCGCCCACGGTCGTCCCTGATATCTCACGAGATTTGGAGAGAAATCTGCCCGAAGTCATTGAGACCACATGATCTTTGGAGTGAAATCGCGTCCAATGTCCATGACATATCACGAGATTTGGAATGAATTCTCACGCGATGTCCATACGATCTCACGAGATTTGGACTAATCTCGCCTGATGTCCATGATTTCTCACGAGATATAGAGTGAATTCTCCCTCAATATCCTGAGATCTCACGGATTGGACGGAAGTCTCCAAGGATTGGATGAGATCTCAAGAGACTTGGAGGAAATGATCCCCGAATTCCAAAGGATCTCACGAGAGTTGGAGTGAAATCTCGCCCTAGGTCCCTTTTATCTCACGAGAGTTGAGTGAAACCTCGCCCGTTGTCATTGAGACCTCACGAGATTTGGATTGATATCTCGCCCAAGTTCGCTGATATCGCACGAGGTTTGTAGTGGAATCTCTCCCAATGTCATTGTGACCTCACGGGATTTGGAGTGAAATCTCGCCCAAAGTCCACGAGATCTCATGAGATTTGGACTGAGGTCTGCACGTTTTGGATGGGATCTCACGAGACTCAGTATAAAATCTCACGCGATGCCCATGGTGTCTCGTGGGATTTAGATTGAAGTCTCACGGAATATCCATGAGATCTCATGAGATTTGGACTGAAGTCTCCAAGGTCTGGATGAGATCTCACGAGACTTGGACGAAAATCCCCTGAATTCCAAGAGGTCTCACGATAGTTGGAGTAAAATCTCAACCAAGGTTCCTGATATCTCAAGAGAATGATACTGAAATCTCGCCCGATGTCATTGGGACCTCGCGAGATTTGGAGTGAAATATCGCGCAAGGTCCCTGATATCTCACGAGATTTGTAGTGAAATCTTGCCCAAGGCCCCTGAGAGCTGAAGAGAATTAGAGGGAAATCTCGCCCCATGTCACTGTGACCTCAAGAGTTTTGGAGTGAAATCTCGCCCAATGCCCATGATCTCACGAGTTTTTGGAGAACTCTGACCCCATATCCATGAGATCTCACGAGATTTGGAGTAAAATCCCTCCTGATGTCATGAGGTCACACGAGATTTAGATTGCAATTTCGCTCCATATCCATGAGATCTCACGAGATTTGGCCTGAATTCTCCAAGATTCGGATGAGATCTCCGAGACGTGGGGAGTCAAATCTCGCTCAACGTCCAAGAATCCTCTTGAGATTTGGCGTGAAATCTCGCCCAAACTCCCTGATATCTCACGAGATTGTAGTGTAATCTCCCGCGATGTCAGTGAGACCTCACGAGATTTGGATGGAAATGTCGCCCAGGTCCCTGAATATTACGAGATATGTAGTGAAATCTCGCCCGAAATCATTGTAACCTCAGGAGTTGGGAGTGAAATCTCGCCCAATGTCCATGAGATCTCACGAGATTTACATGGGAAACTCGCTCATATCCACGAGAACTCACGAGGTTGGCCTTGACGTCTCCAAGGTTTGGATGAGATTTCACGGGATGCGAGTAAACTCTCGCCCAAAGACCATGAGACCTCACGAGAGTGGGAGTGAAATCTCGCCCAAGGACCCTGATATCTCAAGAGGTTTGGAAGGAATCTCCCCCGATGTCATTGACAGCTCATGAGAAATGGATAGAAATCTCGCCCAAGGTCGCTGCTATCTCACGAGATCTGCAGTGAAATCTCGGCCAAACTCATTGGGACCTCAGGAGATTCGGCGTGAAATCTCCATCGATGTCCATGCGATCTCAGGAGATCTGGTGTCAAATCTCGCCCGATGTCCATGAGAACTCACGACACTTACACGGAAACCTCGCCCAGGGTCCCTGACAACTGACGAGATTCGGCGTGAAATCTGCCCGTGGTGATGGAGACCTCACGAGATTTGGAGTGAACTCTCACCCGATATTCGTGAGTACTCACGAGATTTGGAGTCATCTCGCCTGATGTCCCTGAGATCGCACAAGATAGAGATTGAATTCTCGCTCCATATCCTGAGATCTCACGAGTTTTGGCCTGGAGTCTCCAAGGATTGGATGAGATCTCACGAGACTTGGAGTAAAATATCCGCGAATATCCAGAAATCTCACGAGAGTTGGAGTGAAATGTCACGCTAGCTCCCTTTCATGTCATGAGGTTTTAGTGAACTGTCGCCCAATGTCATTGGGACGTCCCGATATTTGGATTGAAATCTCGCCCGAGGTCGCTGATATCTCACGAGATTTGTAGGGAAATCTCGCGCAATGTGATTGTGACCTCAGGAGATTTGGGGTGAACTCTCCCCCAATGTCCATGAGATCTCACGAGATTTAGATGAAATCTCCCTCAATATCTATGAGGCCTCGCGAGATTGGCACGGACGACTCCAAGTTTGGATGAGATCTCACAAGACTTGGAGTAAACTCTCGCCCAAAGAACAAGAGACCTCAGCAGAGTTGGATTGAAATCTCGCACAAGGTCCCCGATATCTCACAAGATTTGTAGTGAAATCTCGCCCAATGTCTTTGAGCCTCATGAGATGTGGACTGAAATCTCGACCAGGGTCCCTGATATCTCATGAGATTTGTGGAAATCTCACCTGATGTCATTGGAACCTCCGTAGATTTGGAGTGCAGTCTCTCCCATTGTCCATGAGATCTCACGAGATTTAGATTGACCCCTCACCCAATATCCATGAGATCTCAGGAGAAGGGCACTGACCTCTCCAAAGTTTGGGTGAGATCTCATGGGCCCTGGAGTAAAATCTCGCCCAAAGTCCAAGAGATCTCGAGGGATTTGGAGAGAAATCTCACCCAAAGCCCATGACATCTCATGAGATTGAGAGGGAATTCTCGCCCGATGTCCATGACACCTCACGGGATTTGCAGTAAAATCTCGCCCAATGACCATGAGATATCGCGAAATTGAGAGTGAAATCTCACCCATTTTCCATGAGAGCCCAAGACATTTGGCCTGAGGTCTCCACATTTGGAAGAGAGCACACGAGATTTGGATGAAAATCCCAGCTGAATCCCAAGAGATCTCACACGATTTGGAGTGACATCTCGCCCAAGGTCCCTGATACCTCAGGACATTTGTAGTGAAATCTCGCCCGATGTCATTGTGACCTCAGGATATTCGGAGGGAAACCTCACCCGAATGTCCCTGAGATCAGACGAGATATTGAGTAAAATCTCACCAGATGCCCATCAGTCCCACGATATTTAGATTGAAGTCTCGCTCAATAGCCATGAGATCTCACGAGTTTGGCGCTGACGTCGCCAAGGTTTGGAGGAGATCTCACAAGACTGGGAGTAAAATCTCGCCCCCATTCAAGAGTTCTCACGAGAGCTGCAGTGAAATCTCGCCCAAGGTCCCTGGGATCTCACGAGATTTGTAGTGAAATCTCGCCCGATCTCATTGTGACCTCAGGAGGAATGGAGTGAAACCTCGCCTAAAATCCATGAGTTGTCATGAGATTTGGAGTGAAATCTGTACCGATGTCCATGAGATCTCAGGAGCCTTGGTGGCAAATCTCGCCCGATGTCCATGAGATCTCACGAGATTTAGATTGAAAGCTCGCCCACGGTCGTCCCTGATATCTCACGAGATTTGGAGAGAAATCTGCCCGAAGTCATTGAGACCACATGATCTTTGGAGTGAAATCGCGTCCAATGTCCATGACATATCACGAGATTTGGAATGAATTCTCACGCGATGTCCATACGATCTCACGAGATTTGGACTAATCTCGCCTGATGTCCATGATTTCTCACGAGATATAGAGTGAATTCTCCCTCAATATTCTGAGATCTCACGGATTGGACGGAAGTCTCCAAGGATTGGATGAGATCTCAAGAGACTTGGAGGAAATGATCCCCGAATTCCAAAGGATCTCACGAGAGTTGGAGTGAAATCTCGCCCTAGGTCCCTTTTATCTCACGAGAGTTGAGTGAAACCTCGCCCGTTGTCATTGAGACCTCACGAGATTTGGATTGATATCTCGCCCAAGTTCGCTGATATCGCACGAGGTTTGTAGTGAAATTTCTCCCAATGTCATTGTGACCTCACGGGATTTGGAGTGAAATCTCGCCCAAAGTCCATGAGATCTCATGAGATTTGGACTGAGGTCTGCACGTTTTGGATGGGATCTCACGAGACTCAGAATAAAATCTCACGCGATGCCCATGGTGTCTCGTGGGATTTAGATTGAAGTCTCACGGAATATCCATGAGATCTCATGAGATTTGGACTGAAGTCTCCAAGGTCTGGATGAGATCTCACGAGACTTGGACGAAAATCCCCTGAATTCCAAGAGGTCTCACGATAGTTGGAGTAAAATCTCAACCAAGGTTCCTGATATCTCAAGAGAATGATACTGAAATCTCGCCCGATGTCATTGGGACCTCGCGAGATTTGGAGTGAAATATCGCGCAAGGTCCCTAATATCTCACGAGATTTGTAGTGAAATCTTGCCCAAGGCCCCTGAGAGCTGAAGAGAATTAGAGGGAAATCTCGCCCCATGTCACTGTGACCTCAAGAGTTTTGGAGTGAAATCTCGCCCAATGCCCATGATCTCACGAGTTTTTGGAGAACTCTGACCCCATATCCATGAGATCTCACGAGATTTGGAGTAAAATCTCTCCTGATGTCATGAGGTCACACGAGATTTAGATTGCAATTTCGCTCCATATCCATGAGATCTCACGAGATTTGGCCTGAATTCTCCAAGATTCGGATGAGATCTCCGAGACGTGGGGAGTCAAATCTCGCTCAACGTCCAAGAATCCTCTTGAGAGTTGGAGTGAAATCTCGCCCAAACTCCCTGATATCTCACGAGACTTGTAGTGTAATCTCCCGCGATGTCAGTGAGACCTCACGAGATTTGGATGGAAATCTCGCCCAGGTCCCTGAATATTACGAGATATGTAGTGAAATCTCGCCCGAAATCATTGTAACCTCAGGAGTTGGGAGTGAAATCTCGCCCAATGTCCATGAGATCTCACGAGATTTACATGGGAAACTCGCTCATATCCACGAGAACTCACGAGGTTGGCCTTGACGTCTCCAAGGTTTGGATGAGATTTCACGGGATGCGAGTAAACTCTCGCCCAAAGACCATGAGACCTCACGAGAGTGGGAGTGAAATCTCGCCCAAGGACCCTGATATCTCAAGAGGTTTGGAAGGAATCTCCCCCGATGTCATTGACAGCTCATGAGAAATGGATAGAAATCTCGCCCAAGGTCGCTGCTATCTCACGAGATCTGCAGTGAAATCTCGGCCAAACTCATTGGGACCTCAGGAGATTCGGCGTGAAATCTCCATCGATGTCCATGCGATCTCAGGAGATCTGGTGTCAAATCTCGCCCGATGTCCATGAGAACTCACGACACTTACACGGAAACCTCGCCCAGGGTCCCTGACAACTGACGAGATTCGGCGTGAAATCTGCCCGAGGTGATGGAGACCTCACGAGATTTGGAGTGAACTCTCACCCGATATTCGTGAGTACTCACGAGATTTGGAGTCATCTCGCCTGATGTCCCTGAGATCGCACAAGATAGAGATTGAATTCTCGCTCCATATCCTGAGATCTCACGAGTTTTGGCCTGGAGTCTCCAAGGATTGGATGAGATCTCACGAGACTTGGAGTAAAATATCCGCGAATATCCAGAAATCTCACGAGAGTTGGAGTGAAATGTCACGCTAGCTCCCTTTCATGTCATGAGGTTTTAGTGAACTGTCGCCCAATGTCATTGGGACGTCCCGATATTTGGATTGAAATCTCGCCCGAGGTCGCTGATATCTCACGAGATTTGTAGGGAAATCTCGCGCAATGTGATTGTGACCTCAGGAGATTTGGGGTGAACTCTCCCCCAATGTCCATGAGATCTCACGAGATTTAGATGAAATCTCCCTCAATATCTATGAGGCCTCGCGAGATTGGCACGGACGACTCAAAGTTTGGATGAGATCTCACAAGACTTGGAGTAAACTCTCGCCCAAAGAACAAGAGACCTCAGCAGAGTTGGATTGAAATCTCGCACAAGGTCCCCGATATCTCACAAGATTTGTAGTGAAATCTCGCCCAATGTCTTTGAGCCTCATGAGATGTGGACTGAAATCTCGACCAGGGTCCCTGATATCTCATGAGATTTGTGGAAATCTCACCTGATGTCATTGGAACCTCCGTAGATTTGGAGTGCAGTCTCTCCCATTGTCCATGAGATCTCACGAGATTTAGATTGACCCCTCACCCAATATCCATGAGATCTCAGGAGAAGGGCACTGACCTCTCCAAAGTTTGGGTGAGATCTCATGGGCCCTGGAGTAAAATCTCGCCCAAAGTCCAAGAGATCTCGAGGGATTTGGAGAGAAATCTCACCCAAAGCCCATGACATCTCATGAGATTGAGAGGGAATTCTCGCCCGATGTCCATGACACCTCACGGGATTTGCAGTAAAATCTCGCCCAATGACCATGAGATATCGCGAAATTGAGAGTGAAATCTCACCCATTTTCCATGAGAGCCCAAGTCATTTGGCCTGAGGTCTCCACATTTGGAAGAGAGCACACGAGATTTGGATCAAAATCTCAGCTGAATCCCAAGAGATCTCACACGATTTGGAGTGACATCTCGCCCAAGGTCCCTGATACCTCAGGACATTTGTAGTGAAATCTCGCCCGATGTCATTGTGACCTCAGGATATTCGGAGGGAAACCTCACCCGAATGTCCCTGAGATCAGACGAGATATTGAGTAAAATCTCACCCGATGCCCATCAGTCCCACGATATTTAGATTGAAGTCTCGCTCAATAGCCATAAGATCTCACGAGTTTGGCACTGACGTCGCCAAGGTTTGGAGGAGATCTCACAAGACTGGGAGTAAAATCTCGCCCCCATTCAAGAGTTCTCACGAGAGCTGCAGTGAAATCTCGCCCAAGGTCCCTGGGATCTCACGAGATTTGTAGTGAAATCTCGCCCGATCTCATTGTGACCTCAGGAGGAATGGAGTGAAACCTCGCCTAAAATCCATGAGTTGTCATGAGATTTGGAGTGAAATCTGTACCGATGTCCATGAGATCTCAGGAGCCTGGGTGGCAAATCTCGCCCGATGTCCATGAGATCTCACGAGATTTAGATTGAAAGCTCGCCCACGGTCGTCCCTGATATCTCACGAGATTTGGAGAGAAATCTGCCCGAAGTCATTGAGACCACATGATCTTTGGAGTGAAATCGCGTCCAATGTCCATGACATATCACGAGATTTGGAATGAATTCTCACGCGATGTCCATACGATCTCACGAGATTTGGACTAATCTCGCCTGATGTCCATGATTTCTCACGAGATATAGAGTGAATTCTCCCTCAATATCCTGAGATCTCACGGATTGGACGGAAGTCTCCAAGGATTGGATGAGATCTCAAGAGACTTGGAGGAAATGATCCCCGAATTCCAAAGGATCTCACGAGAGTTGGAGTGAAATCTCGCCCTAGGTCCCTTTTATCTCACGAGAGTTGAGTGAAACCTCGCCCGTTGTCATTGAGACCTCACGAGATTTGGATTGATATCTCGCCCAAGTTCGCTGATATCGCACGAGGTTTGTAGTGAAATCTCTCCCAATGTCATTGTGACCTCACGGGATTTGGAGTGAAATCTCGCCCAAAGTCCACGAGATCTCATGAGATTTGGACTGAGGTCTGCACGTTTTGGATGGGATCTCACGAGACTCAGAATAAAATCTCACGCGATGCCCATGGTGTCTCGTGGGATTTAGATTGAAGTGTCACGGAATATCCATGAGATCTCATGAGATTTGGACTGAAGTCTCCAAGGTCTGGATGAGATCTCACGAGACTTGGACGAAAATCCCCTGAATTCCAAGAGGTCTCACGATAGTTGGAGTAAAATCTCAACCAAGGTTCCTGATATCTCAAGAGAATGATACTGAAATCTCGCCCGATGTCATTGGGACCTCGCGAGATTTGGAGTGAAATATCGCGCAAGGTCCCTGATATCTCACGAGATTTGTAGTGAAATCTTGCCCAAGGCCCCTGAGAGCTGAAGAGAATTAGAGGGAAATCTCGCCCCATGTCACTGTGACCTCAAGAATTTTGGAGAGAAATCTCGCCCAATGCCCATGATCTCACGAGTTTTTGGAGAACTCTGACCCCATATCCATGAGATCTCACGAGATTTGGAGTAAAATCTCTCCTGATGTCATGAGGTCACACGAGATTTAGATTGCGATTTCGCTCCATATCCATGAGATCTCACGAGATTTGGCCTGAATTCTCCAAGATTCGGATGAGATCTCCGAGACGTGGGGAGTCAAATCTCGCTCAACGTCCAAGAATCCTCTTGAGATTTGGCGTGAAATCTCGCCCAAACTCCCTGATATCTCACGAGACTTGTAGTGTTATCTCCCGCGATGTCAGTGAGACCTCACGAGATTTGGATGGAAATCTCGCCCAGGTCCCTGAATATTACGAGATATGTAGTGAAATCTCGCCCGAAATCATTGTAACCTCAGGAGTTGGGAGTGAAATCTCGCCCAATGTCCATGAGATCTCACGAGATTTACATGGGAAACTCGCTCATATCCACGAGAACTCACGAGGTTGGCCTTGACGTCTCCAAGGTTTGGATGAGATTTCACGGGATGCGAGTAAACTCTCGCCCAAAGACCATGAGACCTCACGAGAGTGGGAGTGAAATCTCGCCCAAGGACCCTGATATCTCAAGAGGTTTGGAAGGAATCTCCCCCGATGTCATTGACAGCTCATGATAAATGGATAGAAATCTCGCCCAAGGTCGCTGCTATCTCACGAGATCTGCAGTGAAATCTCGCCCAAACTCATTGGGACCTCATGACATTCGGCGTGAAATCTCCATCGATGTCCATGCGATCTCAGGAGATCTGTTGTCAAATCTCGCCCGATGTCCATGAGAACTCACGACACTTACACGGAAACCTCGCCCAGGGTCCCTGACAACTGACGAGATTCGGCGTGAAATCTGCCCGAGGTGATGGAGACCTCACGAGATTTGGAGTGAACTCTCAACCGATATTCGTGAGTACTCACGAGATTTGGAGTCATCTCGCCTGATGTCCCTGAGATCGCACAAGATAGAGATTGAATTCTCGCTCCATATCCTGAGATCTCACGAGTTTTGGCCTGGAGTCTGCAAGGATTGGATGAGATCTCACGAGACTTGGAGTAAAATATCCGCGAATATCCAGAAATCTCACGAGAGTTGGAGTGAAATGTCGCCCTAGCTCCCTTTCATGTCATGAGGTTTTAGTGAACTGTCGCCCAATGTCATTGGGACGTCCCGATATTTGGATTGAAATCTCGCCCGAGGTCGCTGAAATCTCACGAGATTTGTAGGGAAATCTCGCGCAATGTGATTGTGACCTCAGGAGATTTGGGGTGAACTCTCCCCCAATGTCCATGAGATCTCACGAGATTTAGATGAAATCTCCCTCAATATCTATGAGGCCTCGCGAGATTGGCACGGACGACTCCAAGTTTGGATGAGATCTCACAAGACTTGGAGTAAACTCTCGCCCAAAGAACAAGAGACCTCAGCAGAGTTGGATTGAAATCTCGCACAAGGTCCCCGATATCTCAGAAGATTTGTAGTGAAATCTCGCCCAATGTCTTTGAGCCTCATGAGATGTGGACTGAAATCTCGACCAGGGTCCCTGATATCTCATGAGATTTGTGGAAATCTCACCTGATGTCATTGGAACCTCCGTAGATTTGGAGTGCAGTCTCTCCCACTGTCCATGAGATCTCACGAGATTTAGATTGACCCCTCACCCAATATCCATGAGATCTCAGGAGAAGGGCACTGACCTCTCCAAAGTTTGGGTGAGATCTCATGGGCCCTGGAGTAAAATCTCGCCCAAAGTCCAAGAGATCTCGAGGGATTTGGAGAGAAATCTCACCCAAAGCCCATGACATCTCATGAGATTGAGAGGGAATTCTCGCCCGATGTCCATGACACCTCACGGGATTTGCAGTAAAATCTCGCCCAATGACCATGAGATATCGCGAAATTGAGAGTGAAATCTCACCCATTTTCCATGAGAGCCCAAGACATTTGGCCTGAGGTCTCCACATTTGGAAGAGAGCACACGAGATTTGGATGAAAATCCCAGCTGAATCCCAAGAGATCTCACACGATTTGGTGTGACATCTCGCCCAAGGTCCCTGATACCTCAGGACATTTGTAGTGAAATCTCGCCCGATGTCATTGTGACCTCAGGATATTCGGAGGGAAACCTCACCCGAATGTCCCTGAGATCAGACGAGATATTGAGTAAAATCTCACCCGATGCCCATCAGTCCCACGATATTTAGATTGAAGTCTCGCTCAATAGCCATGAGATCTCACGAGTTTGGCGCTGACGTCGCCAAGGTTTGGAGGAGATCTCACAAGACTGGGAGTAAAATCTCGCCCCCATTCAAGAGTTCTCACGAGAGCTGCAGTGAAATCTCGCCCAAGGTCCCTGGGATCTCACGAGATTTGTAGTGAAATCTCGCCCGATCTCATTGTGACCTCAGGAGGAATGGAGTGAAACCTCGCCTAAAATCCATGAGTTGTCATGAGATTTGGAGTGAAATCTGTACCGATGTCCATGAGATCTCAGGAGCCTGGGTGGCAAATCTCGCCCGATGTCCATGAGATCTCACGAGATTTAGATTGAAAGCTCGCCCACGGTCGTCCCTGATATCTCACGAGATTTGGAGAGAAATCTGCCCGAAGTCATTGAGACCACATGATCTTTGGAGTGAAATCGCGTCCAATGTCCATGACATATCACGAGATTTGGAATGAATTCTCACGCGATGTCCATACGATCTCACGAGATTTGGACTAATCTCGCCTGATGTCCATGATTTCTCACGAGATATAGAGTGAATTCTCCCTCAATATCCTGAGATCTCACGGATTGGACGGAAGTCTCCAAGGATTGGATGAGATCTCAAGAGACTTGGAGGAAATGATCCCCGAATTCCAAAGGATCTCACGAGAGTTGGAGTGAAATCTCGCCCTAGGTCCCTTTTATCTCACGAGAGTTGAGTGAAACCTCGCCCGTTGTCATTGAGACCTCACGAGATTTGGATTGATATCTCGCCCAAGTTCGCTGATATCGCACGAGGTTTGTAGTGAAATCTCTCCCAATGTCATTGTGACCTCACGGGATTTGGAGTGAAATCTCGCCCAAAGTCCACGAGATCTCATGAGATTTGGACTGAGGTCTGCACGTTTTGGATGGGATCTCACGAGACTCAGTATAAAATCTCACGCGATGCCCATGGTGTCTCGTGGGATTTAGATTGAAGTCTCACGGAATATCCATGAGATCTCATGAGATTTGGACTGAAGTCTCCAAGGTCTGGATGAGATCTCACGAGACTTGGACGAAAATCCCCTGAATTCCAAGAGGTCTCACGATAGTTGGAGTAAAATCTCAACCAAGGTTCCTGATATCTCAAGAGAATGATACTGAAATCTCGCCCGATGTCATTGGGACCTCGCGAGATTTGGAGTGAAATATCGCGCAAGGTCCCTGATATCTCACGAGATTTGTAGTGAAATCTTGCCCAAGGCCCCTGAGAGCTGAAGAGAATTAGAGGGAAATCTCGCCCCATGTCACTGTGACCTCAAGAGTTTTGGAGTGAAATCTCGCCCAATGCCCATGATCTCACGAGTTTTTGGAGAACTCTGACCCCATATCCATGAGATCTCACGAGATTTGGAGTAAAATCCCTCCTGATGTCATGAGGTCACACGAGATTTAGATTGCAATTTCGCTCCATATCCATGAGATCTCACGAGATTTGGCCTGAATTCTCCAAGATTCGGATGAGATCTCCGAGACGTGGGGAGTCAAATCTCGCTCAACGTCCAAGAATCCTCTTGAGATTTGGCGTGAAATCTCGCCCAAACTCCCTGATATCTCACGAGATTGTAGTGTAATCTCCCGCGATGTCAGTGAGACCTCACGAGATTTGGATGGAAATGTCGCCCAGGTCCCTGAATATTACGAGATATGTAGTGAAATCTCGCCCGAAATCATTGTAACCTCAGGAGTTGGGAGTGAAATCTCGCCCAATGTCCATGAGATCTCACGAGATTTACATGGGAAACTCGCTCATATCCACGAGAACTCACGAGGTTGGCCTTGACGTCTCCAAGGTTTGGATGAGATTTCACGGGATGCGAGTAAACTCTCGCCCAAAGACCATGAGACCTCACGAGAGTGGGAGTGAAATCTCGCCCAAGGACCCTGATATCTCAAGAGGTTTGGAAGGAATCTCCCCCGATGTCATTGACAGCTCATGATAAATGGATAGAAATCTCGCCCAAGGTCGCTGCTATCTCACGAGATGTGCAGTGAAATCTCGCCCAAACTCATTGGGACCTCAGGAGATTCGGCGTGAAATCTCCATCGATGTCCATGCGATCTCAGGAGATCTGGTGTCAAATCTCGCCCGATGTCCATGAGAACTCACGACACTTACACGGAAACCTCGCCCAGGGTCCCTGACAACTGACGAGATTCGGCGTGAAATCTGCCCGAGGTGATGGAGACCTCACGAGATTTGGAGTGAACTCTCAACCGATATTCGTGAGTACTCACGAGATTTGGAGTCATCTCGCCTGATGTCCCTGAGATCGCACAAGATAGAGATTGAATTCTCGCTCCATATCCTGAGATCTCACGAGTTTTGGCCTGGAGTCTCCAAGGATTGGATGAGATCTCACGAGACTTTGAGTAAAATATCCGCGAATATCCAGAAATCTCACGAGAGTTGGAGTGAAATGTCGCCCTAGGTCCCTTTCATGTCATGAGGTTTTAGTGAACTGTCGCCCAATGTCATTGGGACGTCCCGATATTTGGATTGAAATCTCGCCCGAGGTCGCTGAAATCTCACGAGATTTGTAGGGAAATCTCGCGCAATGTGATTGTGACCTCAGGAGATTTGGGGTGAACTCTCCCCCAATGTCCATGAGATCTCACGAGATTTAGATGAAATCTCCCTCAATATCTATGAGGCCTCGCGAGATTGGCTCGGACGACTCCAAGTTTGGATGAGATCTCACAAGACTTGGAGTAAACTCTCGCCCAAAGAACAAGAGACCTCAGCAGAGTTGGATTGAAATCTCGCACAAAGTCCCCGATATCTCACAAGATTTGTAGTGAAATCTCGCCCAATGTCTTTGAGCCTCATGAGATGTGGACTGAAATCTCGACCAGGGTCCCTGATATCTCATGAGATTTGTGGAAATCTCACCTGATGTCATTGGAACCTCCGTAGATTTGGAGTGCAGTCTCTCCCTTTGTCCATGAGATCTCACGAGATTTAGATTGACCCCTCACCCAATATCCATGAGATCTCAGGAGAAGGGCACTGACCTCTCCAAAGTTTGGGTGAGATCTCATGGGCCCTGGAGTAAAATCTCGCCCAAAGTCCAAGAGATCTCGAGGGATTTGGAGAGAAATCTCAGCCAAAGCCCATGACATCTCATGAGATTGAGAGGGAATTATCGCCCGATGTCCATGACACCTCACGGGATTTGCAGTAAAATCTCGCCCAATGACCATGAGATATCGCGAAATTGAGAGTGAAATCTCACCCATTTTCCATGAGAGCCCAAGACATTTGGCCTGAGGTCTCCACATTTGGAAGAGAGCACACGAGATTTGGATGAAAATCCCAGCTGAATCCCAAGAGATCTCACACGATTTGGAGTGACATCTCGCCCAAGGTCCCTGATACCTCAGGACATTTGTAGTGAAATCTCGCCCGATGTCATTGTGACCTCAGGATATTCGGAGGGAAACCTCACCCGAATGTCCCTGAGATCAGACGAGATATTGAGTAAAATCTCACCCGATGCCCATCAGTCCCACGATATTTAGATTGAAGTCTCGCTCAATAGCCATGAGATCTCACGAGTTTGGCGCTGACGTCGCCAAGGTTTGGAGGAGATCTCACAAGACTGGGAGTAAAATCTCGCCCCCATTCAAGAGTTCTCACGAGAGCTGCAGTGAAATCTCGCCCAAGGTCCCTGGGGTCTCACGAGATTTGTAGTGAAATCTCGCCCGATCTCATTGTGACCTCAGGAGGAATGGAGTGAAACCTCGCCTAAAATCCATGAGTTGTCATGAGATTTGGAGTGAAATCTGTACCGATGTCCATGAGATCTCAGGAGCCTTGGTGGCAAATCTCGCCCGATGTCCATGAGATTTCACGAGATTTAGATTGAAAGCTCGCCCACGGTCGTCCCTGATATCTCACGAGATTTGGAGAGAAATCTGCCCGAAGTCATTGAGACCACATGATCTTTGGAGTGAAATCGCGTCCAATGTCCATGACATATCACGAGATTTGGAATGAATTCTCACGCGATGTCCATACGATCTCACGAGATTTGGACTAATCTCGCCTGATGTCCATGATTTCTCACGAGATATAGAGTGAATTCTCCCTCAATATCCTGAGATCTAACGGATTGGATGGAAGTCTCCAAGGATTGGATGAGATCTCAAGAGACTTGGAGGAAATGATCCCCGAATTCCAAAGGATCTCACGAGAGTTGGAGTGAAATCTCGCCCTAGGTCCCTTTTATCTCACG
This sequence comes from Eumetopias jubatus, assembly GCF_037043125.1. Taxonomy (NCBI): domain Eukaryota; kingdom Metazoa; phylum Chordata; class Mammalia; order Carnivora; family Otariidae; genus Eumetopias; species Eumetopias jubatus. The sequence goes on along the minus strand of NW_028274824.1, from coordinate 7,163,497 downwards.
AGAGTTGAGTGAAACCTCGCCCGTTGTCATTGAGACCTCACGAGATTTGGATTGCTATCTCGCCCAAGTTCGCTGATATCGCACGAGGTTTGTAGTGAAATCTTTCCCAATGTCATTGTGACCTCACGGGATTTGGAGTGAAATCTCGCCCAAAGTCCACGAGATCTCATGAGATTTGGACTGAGGTCTGCACGTTTTGGATGGGATCTCACGAGACTCAGTATAAAATCTCACGCGATGCCCATGGTGTCTCGTGGGATTTAGATTGAAGTCTCACGGAATATCCATGAGATCTCATGAGATTTGGACTGAAGTCTCCAAGGTCTGGATGAGATCTCACGAGACTTGGACGAAAATCCCCTGAATTCCAAGAGGTCTCACGATAGTTGGAGTAAAATCTCAACCAAGGTTCCTGATATCTCAAGAGAATGATACTGAAATCTCGCCCGATGTCATTGGGACCTCGCGAGATTTGGAGTGAAATATCGCGCAAGGTCCCTGATATCTCACGAGATTTGTAGTGAAATCTTGCCCAAGGCCCCTGAGAGCTGAAGAGAATTAGAGGGAAATCTCGCCCCATGTCACTGTGACCTCATGTGTTTTGGAGTGAAATCTCGCCCAATGCCCATGATCTCACGAGTTTTTGGAGAACTCTGACCCCATATCCATGAGATCTCACGAGATTTGGAGTAAAATCTCTCCTGATGTCATGAGGTCACACGAGATTTAGATTGCAATTTCGCTCCATATCCATGAGATCTCACGAGATTTGGCCTGAATTCTCCAAGATTCGGATGAGATCTCCGAGACGTGGGGAGTCAAATCTCGCTCAACGTCCAAGAATCCTCTTGAGATTTGGCGTGAAATCTCGCCCAAACTCCCTGATATCTCACGAGACTTGTAGTGTAATCTCCCGCGATGTCAGTGAGACCTCACGAGATTTGGATGGAAATCTCGCCCAGGTCCCTGAATATTACGAGATATGTAGTGAAATCTCGCCCGAACTCATTGTAACCTCAGGAGTTGGGAGTGAAAACTCGCCCAATGTCCATGAGATCTCACGAGATTTACATGGGAAACTCGCTCATATCCACGAGAACTCACGAGGTTGGCCTTGACGTCTCCAAGGTTTGGATGAGATTTCACGGGATGCGAGTAAACTCCCGCCCAAAGACCATGAGACCTCACGAGAGTGGGAGTGAAATCTCGCCCAAGGACCCTGATATCTCAAGAGGTTTGGAAGGAATCTCCCCCGATGTCATTGACAGCTCATGAGAAATGGATAGAAATCTCGCCCAAGGTCGCTGCTATCTCACGAGATCTGCAGTGAAATCTCGCCCAAACTCATTGGGACCTCAGGAGATTCGGCGTGAAATCTCCATCGATGTCCATGCGATCTCTGGAGATCTGGTGTCAAATCTCGCCCGATGTCCATGAGAACTCACGACACTTACACGGAAACCTCGCCCAGGGTCCCTGACAACTGACGAGATTCGGCGTGAAATCTGCCCGAGGTGATGGAGACCTCACGAGATTTGGAGTGAACTCTCACCCGATATTCGTGAGTACTCACGAGATTGGGAGTCATCTCGCCTGATGTCCCTGAGATCGCACAAGATAGAGATTGAATTCTCGCTCCATATCCTGAGATCTCACGAGTTTTGGCCTGGAGTCTCCAAGGATTGGATGAGATCTCACGAGACTTGGAGTAAAATATCCGCGAATATCCAGAAATCTCACGAGAGTTGGAGTGAAATGTCGCCCTAGCTCCCTTTCATGTCATGAGGTTTTAGTGAACTGTCGCTCAATGTCATTGGGACGTCCCGATATTTGGATTGAAATCTCGCCCGAGGTCGCTGAAATCTCACGAGATTTGTAGGGAAATCTCACGCAATGTGATTGTGACCTCAGGAGATTTGGGGTGAACTCTCCCCCAATGTCCATGAGATCTCACGAGATTTAGATGAAATCTCCCTCAATATCTATGAGGCCTCGCGAGATTGGCTCGGACGACTCCAAGTTTGGATGAGATCTCACAAGACTTGGAGTAAACTCTCGCCCAAAGAACAAGAGACCTCAGCAGAGTTGGATTGAAATCTCGCACAAAGTCCCCGATATCTCACAAGATTTGTAGTGAAATCTCGCCCAATGTCTTTGAGCCTCATGAGATGTGGACTGAAATCTCGACCAGGGTCCCTGATATCTCATGAGATTTGTGGAAATCTCACCTGATGTCATTGGAACCTCCGTAGATTTGGAGTGCAGTCTCTCCCATTGTCCATGAGATCTCACGAGATTTAGATTGACCCCTCACCCAATATCCATGAGATCTCAGGAGAAGGGCACTGACCTCTCCAAAGTTTGGGTGAGATCTCATGGGCCCTGGAGTAAAATCTCGCCCAAAGTCCAAGAGATCTCGAGGGATTTGGAGAGAAATCTCAGCCAAAGCCCATGACATCTCATGAGATTGAGAGGGAATTATCGCCCGATGTCCATGACACCTCACGGGATTTGCAGTAAAATCTCGCCCAATGACCATGAGATATCGCGAAATTGAGAGTGAAATCTCACCCATTTTCCATGAGAGCCCAAGACATTTGGCCTGAGGTCTCCACATTTGGAAGAGAGCACACGAGATTTGGATGAAAATCCCAGCTGAATCCCAAGAGATCTCACACGATTTGGAGTGACATCTCGCCCAAGGTCCCTGATACCTCAGGACATTTGTAGTGAAATCTCGCCCGATGTCATTGTGACCTCAGGATATTCGGAGGGAAACCTCACCCGAATGTCCCTGAGATCAGACGAGATATTGAGTAAAATCTCACCCGATGCCCATCAGTCCCACGATATTTAGATTGAAGTCTCGCTCAATAGCCATGAGATCTCACGAGTTTGGCGCTGACGTCGCCAAGGTTTGGAGGAGATCTCACAAGACTGGGAGTAAAATCTCGCCCCCATTCAAGAGTTCTCACGAGAGCTGCAGTGAAATCTCGCCCAAGGTCCCTGGGGTCTCACGAGATTTGTAGTGAAATCTCGCCCGATCTCATTGTGACCTCAGGAGGAATGGAGTGAAACCTCGCCTAAAATCCATGAGTTGTCATGAGATTTGGAGTGAAATCTGTACCGATGTCCATGAGATCTCAGGAGCCTTGGTGGCAAATCTCGCCCGATGTCCATGAGATTTCACGAGATTTAGATTGAAAGCTCGCCCACGGTCGTCCCTGATATCTCACGAGATTTGGAGAGAAATCTGCCCGAAGTCATTGAGACCACATGATCTTTGGAGTGAAATCGCGTCCAATGTCCATGACATATCACGAGATTTGGAATGAATTCTCACGCGATGTCCATACGATCTCACGAGATTTGGACTAATCTCGCCTGATGTCCATGATTTCTCACGAGATATAGAGTGAATTCTCCCTCAATATCCTGAGATCTAACGGATTGGATGGAAGTCTCCAAGGATTGGATGAGATCTCAAGAGACTTGGAGGAAATGATCCCCGAATTCCAAAGGATCTCACGAGAGTTGGAGTGAAATCTCGCCCTAGGTCCCTTTTATCTCACGAGAGTTGAGTGAAACCTCGCCCGTTGTCATTGAGACCTCACGAGATTTGGATTGCTATCTCGCCCAAGTTCGCTGATATCGCACGAGGTTTGTAGTGAAATCTTTCCCAATGTCATTGTGACCTCACGGGATTTGGAGTGAAATCTCGCCCAAAGTCCACGAGATCTCATGAGATTTGGACTGAGGTCTGCACGTTTTGGATGGGATCTCACGAGACTCAGTATAAAATCTCACGCGATGCCCATGGTGTCTCGTGGGATTTAGATTGAAGTCTCACGGAATATCCATGAGATCTCATGAGATTTGGACTGAAGTCTCCAAGGTCTGGATGAGATCTCACGAGACTTGGACGAAAATCCCCTGAATTCCAAGAGGTCTCACGATAGTTGGAGTAAAATCTCAACCAAGGTTCCTGATATCTCAAGAGAATGATACTGAAATCTCGCCCGATGTCATTGGGACCTCGCGAGATTTGGAGTGAAATATCGCGCAAGGTCCCTGATATCTCACGAGATTTGTAGTGAAATCTTGCCCAAGGCCCCTGAGAGCTGAAGAGAATTAGAGGGAAATCTCGCCCCATGTCACTGTGACCTCATGTGTTTTGGAGTGAAATCTCGCCCAATGCCCATGATCTCACGAGTTTTTGGAGAACTCTGACCCCATATCCATGAGATCTCACGAGATTTGGAGTAAAATCTCTCCTGATGTCATGAGGTCACACGAGATTTAGATTGCAATTTCGCTCCATATCCATGAGATCTCACGAGATTTGGCCTGAATTCTCCAAGATTCGGATGAGATCTCCGAGACGTGGGGAGTCAAATCTCGCTCAACGTCCAAGAATCCTCTTGAGATTTGGCGTGAAATCTCGCCCAAACTCCCTGATATCTCACGAGACTTGTAGTGTAATCTCCCGCGATGTCAGTGAGACCTCACGAGATTTGGATGGAAATCTCGCCCAGGTCCCTGAATATTACGAGATATGTAGTGAAATCTCGCCCGAACTCATTGTAACCTCAGGAGTTGGGAGTGAAAACTCGCCCAATGTCCATGAGATCTCACGAGATTTACATGGGAAACTCGCTCATATCCACGAGAACTCACGAGGTTGGCCTTGACGTCTCCAAGGTTTGGATGAGATTTCACGGGATGCGAGTAAACTCCCGCCCAAAGACCATGAGACCTCACGAGAGTGGGAGTGAAATCTCGCCCAAGGACCCTGATATCTCAAGAGGTTTGGAAGGAATCTCCCCCGATGTCATTGACAGCTCATGAGAAATGGATAGAAATCTCGCCCAAGGTCGCTGCTATCTCACGAGATCTGCAGTGAAATCTCGCCCAAACTCATTGGGACCTCAGGAGATTCGGCGTGAAATCTCCATCGATGTCCATGCGATCTCAGGAGATCTGGTGTCAAATCTCGCCCGATGTCCATGAGAACTCACGACACTTACACGGAAACCTCGCCCAGGGTCCCTGACAACTGACGAGATTCGGCGTGAAATCTGCCCGAGGTGATGGAGACCTCACGAGATTTGGAGTGAACTCTCACCCGATATTCGTGAGTACTCACGAGATTGGGAGTCATCTCGCCTGATGTCCCTGAGATCGCACAAGATAGAGATTGAATTCTCGCTCCATATCCTGAGATCTCACGAGTTTTGGCCTGGAGTCTCCAAGGATTGGATGAGATCTCACGAGACTTGGAGTAAAATATCCGCGAATATCCAGAAATCTCACGAGAGTTGGAGTGAAATGTCGCCCTAGCTCCCTTTCATGTCATGAGGTTTTAGTGAACTGTCGCCCAATGTCATTGGGACGTCCCGATATTTGGATTGAAATCTCGCCCAAGTTCGCTGATATCGCACGAGGTTTGTAGTGAAATCTCTCCCAATGTCATTGTGACCTCACGAGATTTGGAGTGAAATCTCGCCCAAAGTCCTGGAGATCTCATGAGATTTGGACTGAGGTCTGCACGTTTTGGATGGGATCTCACGAGACTCAGAATAAAATCTCAACCGATGCCCATGGTGTCTCGTGGGATTTAGATTGAAGTCTCCCGCAATATCCATGTGATCTCACGAGATTTGGACTGGAGTCTCCAAAGTCTGGATGAGTTCTCACGAGACTTGGAGGAAAATCCCCTGAATTCCAAGAGATCACACGAGAGTTGGAGTAAAATCTCAGCCAAGGTTCCTGATATCTCAAGAGATTGATACTGAAATCTCGCCCGATGTCATTGGGACCTCGCGAGATTTGGGGTGAAATATCGCGCAAGGTCCCTGATATCTCACGAGATTTGAAGTGAAATCTTGCCCAAGGCCCCTGAGAGCCCATGAGAATTAGAGGGAATTCTCGCCCCATGTCACTGTGACCTTAAGAGATTAGGAGTGAAATCTCGCCCAATGCCCATGATCTCACGAGTTTTTGGAGAACTCTGACCCCATATCCATGAGATCTCACGAGATTTGGAGTAAAATCTCTCCTGATGTCATGAGGTCACACGAGATTTAGATTGCAATTTCGCTCAATATCCATGAGATCTCACGAGATTTGGCCTGAATTCTCCAAGATTCGGATGAGATCTCCGAGACGTGGGGAGTCAAATCTCGCTCAACGTCCAAGAATCCTCTTGAGAGTTGGAGTGAAATCTCGCCCAAACTCCCTGATATCTCACGAGACTTGTAGTGTAATCTCCCGCGATGTCAGTGAGACCTCACGAGATTTGGATGGAAATCTCGCCCAGGTCCCTGAATATTACGAGATATGTAGTGAAATCTCGACCGAAATCATTGTAACCTCAGGAGTTGGGAGTGAAATCTCGCCCAATGTCCATGAGATCTCACGAGATTTACATGGGAAACTCGCTCATATCCACGAGAACTCACGAGGTTGGCCTTGACGTCTCCAAGGTTTGGATGAGATTTCACGGGATGCGAGTAAACTCCCGCCCAAAGACCATGAGACCTCACGAGAATGGGAGTGAAATCTCGCCCAAGGACCCTGATATCTCAAGAGGTTTGGAAGGAATCTCCCCCGATGTCATTGACAGCTCATGAGAAATGGATAGAAATCTCGCCCAAGGTCGCTGCTATCTCACGAGATCTGTAGTGAAATCTCGCCCAAACTCATTGGGACCTCAGGAGATTCGGCGTGAAATCTCCATCGATGTCCATGCGATCTCAGGAGATCTGGTGTCAAATCTCGCCCGATGTCCATGAGAACTCACGACACTTACACGGAAACCTCGCCCAGGGTCCCTGACAACTGACGAGATTCGGCGTGAAATCTGCCTGAGGTGATGGAGACCTCACGAGATTTGCAGTGAACTCTCACCCGATATTCGTGAGTACTCACGAGATTGGGAGTCATCTCGCCTGATGTCCCTGAGATCGCACAAGATAGAGATTGAATTCTCGCTCCATATCCTGAGATCTCACGAGTTTTGGCCTGGAGTCTCCAAGGATTGGATGAGATCTCACGAGACTTGGAGTAAAATATCCGCGAATATCCAGAAATCTCACGAGAGTTGGAGTGAAATGTCGCCCTAGGTCCCTTTCATGTCATGAGGTTTTAGTGAACTGTCGCCCAATGTCATTGGGACGTCCCGATATTTGGATTGAAATCTCGCCCGAGGTCGCTGATATCTCACGAGATTTGTAGGGAAATCTCGCGCAATGTGATTGTGACCTCAGGAGATTTGGGGTGAACTCTCCCCCAATGTCCATGAGATCTCACGAGATTTAGATGAAATCTCCCTCAATATCTATGAGGCCTCGCGAGATTGGCTCGGACGACTCCAAGTTTGGATGAGATCTCACAAGACTTGGAGTAAACTCTCGCCCAAAGAACAAGAGACCTCAGCAGAGTTGGATTGAAATCTCGCACAAAGTCCCCGATATCTCACAAGATTTGTAGTGAAATCTCGCCCAATGTCTTTGAGCCTCATGAGATGTGGAATGAAATCTCGACCAGGGTCCCTGATATCTCATGAGATTTGTGGAAATCTCACCTGATGTCATTCGAACCTCCGTAGATTTGGAGTGCAGTCTCTCCCATTGTCCATGAGATCTCACGAGATTTAGATTGACCCCTCACCCAATATCCATGAGATCTCAGGAGAAGGGCACTGACCTCTCCAAAGTTTGGGTGAGATCTCATGGGCCCTGGAGTAAAATCTCGCCCAAAGTCCAAGAGATCTCGAGGGATTTGGAGAGAAATCTCACCCAAAGCCCATGACATCTCATGAGATTGAGAGGGAATTCTCGCCCGATGTCCATGACACCTCACGGGATTTGCAGTAAAATCTCGCCCAATGACCATGAGATATCGCGAAATTGAGAGTGAAATCTCACCCATTTTCCATGAGAGCCCAAGACATTTGGCCTGAGGTCTCCACATTTGGAAGAGAGCACACGAGATTTGGATGAAAATCCCAGCTGAATCCCAAGAGATCTCACACGATTTGGAGTGACATCTCGCCCAAGGTCCCTGATACCTCAGGACATTTGTAGTGAAATCTCGCCCGATGTCATTGTGACCTCAGGATATTCGGAGGGAAACCTCACCCGAATGTCCCTGAGATCAGACGAGATATTGAGTAAAATCTCACCCGATGCCCATCAGTCCCACGATATTTAGATTGAAGTCTCGCTCAATAGCCATGAGATCTCACGAGTTTGGCGCTGACGTCGCCAAGGTTTGGAGGAGATCTCACAAGACTGGGAGTAAAATCTCGCCCCCATTCAAGAGTTCTCACGAGAGCTGCAGTGAAATCTCGCCCAAGGTCCCTGGGGTCTCACGAGATTTGTAGTGAAATCTCGCCCGATCTCATTGTGACCTCAGGAGGAATGGAGTGAAACCTCGCCTAAAATCCATGAGTTGTCATGAGATTTGGAGTGAAATCTGTACCGATGTCCATGAGATCTCAGGAGCCTTGGTGGCAAATCTCGCCCGATGTCCATGAGATCTCACGAGATTTAGATTGAAAGCTCGCCCACGGTCGTCCCTGATATCTCACGAGATTTGGAGAGAAATCTGCCCGAAGTCATTGAGACCACATGATCTTTGGAGTGAAATCGCGTCCAATGTCCATGACATATCACGAGATTTGGAATGAATTCTCACGCGATGTCCATACGATCTCACGAGATTTGGACTAATCTCGCCTGATGTCCATGATTTCTCACGAGATATAGAGTGAATTCTCCCTCAATATCCTGAGATCTCACGGATTGGACGGAAGTCTCCAAGGATTGGATGAGATCTCAAGAGACTTGGAGGAAATGATCCCCGAATTCCAAAGGATCTCACGAGAGTTGGAGTGAAATCTCGCCCTAGGTCCCTTTTATCTCACGAGAGTTGAGTGAAACCTCGCCCGTTGTCATTGAGACCTCACGAGATTTGGATTGATATCTCGCCCAAGTTCGCTGATATCGCACGAGGTTTGTAGTGAAATCTCTCCCAATGTCATTGTGACCTCACGGGATTTGGAGTGAAATCTCGCCCAAAGTCCACGAGATCTCATGAGATTTGGACTGAGGTCTGCACGTTTTGGATGGGATCTCACGAGACTCAGAATAAAATCTCACGCGATGCACATGGTGTCTCGTGGGATTTAGATTGAAATGTCACGGAATATCCATGAGATCTCATGAGATTTGGACTGAAGTCTCCAAGGTCTGGATGAGATCTCACGAGACTTGGACGAAAATCCCCTGAATTCCAAGAGGTCTCACGATAGTTGGAGTAAAATCTCAACCAAGGTTCCTGATATCTCAAGAGAATGATACTGAAATCTCGCCCGATGTCATTGGGACCTCTCGAGATTTGGGGTGAAATATCGCGCAAGGTCCCTGATATCTCACGAGATTTGTAGTGAAATCTTGCCCAAGGCCCCTGAGAGCTGAAGAGAATTAGAGGGAAATCTCGCCCCATGTCACTGTGACCTCAAGAGTTTTGGAGTGAAATCTCGCCCAATGCCCATGATCTCACGAGTTTTTGGAGAACTCTGACCCCATATCCATGAGATCTCACGAGATTTGGAGTAAAATCTCTCCTGATGTCATGAGGTCACACGAGATTTAGATTGCAATTTCGCTCCATATCCATGAGATCTCACGAGATTTGGCCTGAATTCTCCAAGATTCGGATGAGATCTCCGAGACGTGGGGAGTCAAATCTCGCTCAACGTCCAAGAATCCTCTTGAGATTTGGCGTGAAATCTCGCCCAAACTCCCTGATATCTCACGAGACTTGTAGTGTAATCTCCCGCGATGTCAGTGAGACCTCACGAGATTTGGATGGAAATCTCGCCCAGGTCCCTGAATATTACGAGATATGTAGTGAAATCTCGCCCGAACTCATTGTAACCTCAGGAGTTGGGAGTGAAAACTCGCCCAATGTCCATGAGATCTCACGAGATTTACATGGGAAACTCGCTCATATCCACGAGAACTCACGAGGTTGGCCTTGACGTCTCCAAGGTTTGGATGAGATTTCACGGGATGCGAGTAAACTCCCGCCCAAAGACCATGAGACCTCACGAGAGTGGGAGTGAAATCTCGCCCAAGGACCCTGATATCTCAAGAGGTTTGGAAGGAATCTCCCCCGATGTCATTGACAGCTCATGAGAAATGGATAGAAATCTCGCCCAAGGTCGCTGCTATCTCACGAGATCTGTAGTGAAATCTCGCCCAAACTCATTGGGACCTCAGGAGATTCGGCGTGAAATCTCCATCGATGTCCATGCGATCTCAGGAGATCTGGTGTCAAATCTCGCCCGATGTCCATGAGAACTCACGACACTTACACGGAAACCTCGCCCAGGGTCCCTGACAACTGACGAGATTCGGCGTGAAATCTGCCCGAGGTGATGGAGACCTCACGAGATTTGGAGTGAACTCTCACCCGATATTCGTGAGTACTCACGAGATTTGGAGTCATCTCGCCTGATGTCCCTGAGATCGCACAAGATAGAGATTGAATTCTCGCTCCATATCCTGAGATCTCACGAGTTTTGGCCTGGAGTCTCCAAGGATTGGATGAGATCTCACGAGACTTGGAGTAAAATATCCGCGAATATCCAGAAATCTCACGAGAGTTGGAGTGAAATGTCGCCCTAGCTCCCTTTCATGTCATGAGGTTTTAGTGAACTGTCGCCCAATGTCATTGGGACGTCCCGATATTTGGATTGAAATCTCGCCCGAGGTCGCTGATATCTCACGAGATTTGTAGGGAAATCTCGCGCAATGTGATTGTGACCTCAGGAGATTTGGGGTGAACTCTCCCCCAATGTCCATGAGATCTCACGAGATTTAGATGAAATCTCCCTCAATATCTATGAGGCCTCGCGAGATTGGCACGGACGACTCCAAGTTTGGATGAGATCTCACAAGACTTGGAGTAAACTCTCGCCCAAAGAACAAGAGACCTCAGCAGAGTTGGATTGAAATCTCGCACAAGGTCCCCGATATCTCACAAGATTTGTAGTGAAATCTCGCCCAATGTCTTTGAGCCTCATGAGATGTGGAATGAAATCTCGACCAGGGTCCCTGATATCTCATGAGATTTGTGGAAATCTCACCTGATGTCATTCGAACCTCCGTAGATTTGGAGTGCAGTCTCTCCCATTGTCCATGAGATCTCACGAGATTTAGATTGACCCCTCACCCAATATCCATGAGATCTCAGGAGAAGGGCACTGACCTCTCCAAAGTTTGGGTGAGATCTCATGGGCCCTGGAGTAAAATCTCGCCCAAAGTCCAAGAGATCTCGAGGGATTTGGAGAGAAATCTCACCCAAAGCCCATGACATCTCATGAGATTGAGAGGGAATTCTCGCCCGATGTCCATGACACCTCACGGGATTTGCAGTAAAATCTCGCCCAATGACCATGAGATATCGCGAAATTGAGAGTGAAATCTCACCCATTTTCCATGAGAGCCCAAGACATTTGGCCTGAGGTCTCCACATTTGGAAGAGAGCACACGAGATTTGGATCAAAATCTCAGCTGAATCCCAAGAGATCTCACACGATTTGGAGTGACATCTCGCCCAAGGTCCCTGATACCTCAGGACATTTGTAGTGAAATCTCGCCCGATGTCATTGTGACCTCAGGATATTCGGAGGGAAACCTCACCCGAATGTCCCTGAGATCAGACGAGATATTGAGTAAAATCTCACCCGATGCCCATCAGTCCCACGATATTTAGATTGAAGTCTCGCTCAATAGCCATAAGATCTCACGAGTTTGGCACTGACGTCGCCAAGGTTTGGAGGAGATCTCACAAGACTGGGAGTAAAATCTCGCCCCCATTCAAGAGTTCTCACGAGAGCTGCAGTGAAATCTCGCCCAAGGTCCCTGGGATCTCACGAGATTTGTAGTGAAATCTCGCCCGATCTCATTGTGACCTCAGGAGGAATGGAGTGAAACCTCGCCTAAAATCCATGAGTTGTCATGAGATTTGGAGTGAAATCTGTACCGATGTCAATGAGATCTCAGGAGCCTTGGTGGCAAATCTCGCCCGATGTCCATGAGATCTCACGAGATTTAGATTGAAAGCTCGCCCACGGTCGTCCCTGATATCTCACGAGATTTGGAGAGAAATCTGCCCGAAGTCATTGAGACCACATGATCTTTGGAGTGAAATCGCGTCCAATGTCCATGACATATCACGAGATTTGGAATGAATTCTCACGCGATGTCCATACGATCTTACGAGATTTGGACTAATCTCGCCTGATGTCCATGATTTCTCACGAGATATAGAGTGAATTCTCCCTCAATATCCTGAGATCTAACGGATTGGACGGAAGTCTCCAAGGATTGGATGAGATCTCAAGAGACTTGGAGGAAATGATCCCCGAATTCCAAAGGATCTCACGAGAGTTGGAGTGAAATCTCGCCCTAGGTCCCTTTTATCTCACGAGAGTTGAGTGAAACCTCGCCCGTTGTCATTGAGACCTCACGAGATTTGGATTGATATCTCGCCCAAGTTCGCTGATATCGCACGAGGTTTGTAGTGAAATCTCTCCCAATGTCATTGTGACCTCACGGGATTTGGAGTGAAATCTCGCCCAAAGTCCACGAGATCTCATGAGATTTGGACTGAGGTCTGCACGTTTTGGATGGGATCTCACGAGACTCAGAATAAAATCTCACGCGATGCCCATGGTGTCTCGTGGGATTTAGATTGAAGTGTCACGGAATATCCATGAGATCTCATGAGATTTGGACTGAAGTCTCCAAGGTCTGGATGAGATCTCACGAGACTTGGACGAAAATCCCCTGAATTCCAAGAGGTCTCACGATAGTTGGAGTAAAATCTCAACCAAGGTTCCTGATATCTCAAGAGAATGATACTGAAATCTCGCCCGATGTCATTGGGACCTCGCGAGATTTGGAGTGAAATATCGCGCAAGGTCCCTGATATCTCACGAGATTTGTAGTGAAATCTTGCCCAAGGCCCCTGAGAGCTGAAGAGAATTAGAGGGAAATCTCGCCCCATGTCACTGTGACTTCAAGAGTTTTGGAGTGAAATCTCGCCCAATGCCCATGATCTCACGAGTTTTTGGAGAACTCTGACCCCATATCCATGAGATCTCACCGAGATTTGGAGTAAAATCTCTCCTGATGTCATGAGGTCACACGAGATTTAGATTGCAAATTCGCTCCATATCCATGAGATCTCACGAGATTTGGCCTGAATTCTCCAAGATTCGGATGAGATCTCCGAGACGTGGGGAGTCAAATCTCGCTCAACGTCCAAGAATCCTCTTGAGATTTGGCGTGAAATCTCGCCCAAACTCCCTGATATCTCACGAGACTTGTAGTGTAATCTCCCGCGATGTCAGTGAGACCTCACGAGATTTGGATGGAAATCTCGCCCAGGTCCCTGAATATTACGAGATATGTAGTGAAATCTCGCCCGAAATCATTGTAACCTCAGGAGTTGGGAGTGAAATCTCGCCCAATGTCCATGAGATCTCACGAGATTTACATGGGAAACTCGCTCATATCCACGAGAACTCACGAGGTTGGCCTTGACGTCTCCAAGGTTTGGATGAGATTTCACGGGATGCGAGTAAACTCTCGCCCAAAGACCATGAGACCTCACGAGAGTGGGAGTGAAATCTCGCCCAAGGACCCTGATATCTCAAGAGGTTTGGAAGGAATCTCCCCCGATGTCATTGACAGCTCATGATAAATGGATAGAAATCTCGCCCAAGGTCGCTGCTATCTCACGAGATCTGCAGTGAAATCTCGCCCAAACTCATTGGGACCTCAGGAGATTCGGCGTGAAATCTCCATCGATGTCCATGCGATCTCAGGAGATCTGGTGTCAAATCTCGCCCGATGTCCATGAGAACTCACGACACTTACACGGAAACCTCGCCCAGGGTCCCTGACAACTGACGAGATTCGGCGTGAAATCTGCCCGAGGTGATGGAGACCTCACGAGATTTGGAGTGAACTCTCACCCGATATTCGTGAGTACTCACGAGATTTGGAGTCATCTCGCCTGATGTCCCTGAGATCGCACAAGATAGAGATTGAATTCTCGCTCCATATCCTGAGATCTCACGAGTTTTGGCCTGGAGTCTCCAAGGATTGGATGAGATCTCACGAGACTTGGAGTAAAATATCCGCGAATATCCAGAAATCTCACGAGAGTTGGAGTGAAATGTCGCCCTAGGTCCCTTTCATGTCATGAGGTTTTAGTGAACTGTCGCCCAATGTCATTGGGACGTCCCGATATTTGGATTGAAATCTCGCCCGAGGTCGCTGATATCTCACGAGATTTGTAGGGAAATCTCGCGCAATGTGATTGTGACCTCAGGAGATTTGGGGTGAACTCTCCCCCAATGTCTATGAGATCTCACGAGATTTAGATGAAATCTCCCTCAATATCTATGAGGCCTCGCGAGATTGGCACGGACGACTCCAAGTTTGGATGAGATCTCACAAGACTTGGAGTAAACTCTCGCCCAAAGAACAAGAGACCTCAGCAGAGTTGGATTGAAATCTCGCACAAGGTCCCCGATATCTCACAAGATTTGTAGTGAAATCTCGCCCAATGTCTTTGAGCCTCATGAGATGTGGACTGAAATCTCGACCAGGGTCCCTGATATCTCATGAGATTTGTGGAAATCTCACCTGATGTCATTGGAACCTCCGTAGATTTGGAGTGCAGTCTCTCCCATTGTCCATGAGATCTCACGAGATTTAGATTGACCCCTCACCCAATATCCATGAGATCTCAGGAGAAGGGCACTGACCTCTCCAAAGTTTGGGTGAGATCTCATGGGCCCTGGAGTAAAATCTCGCCCAAAGTCCAAGAGATCTCGAGGGATTTGGAGAGAAATCTCACCCAAAGCCCATGACATCTCATGAGATTGAGAGGGAATTCTCGCCCGATGTCCATGACACCTCACGGGATTTGCAGTAAAATCTCGCCCAATGACCATGAGATATCGCGAAATTGAGAGTGAAATCTCACCCATTTTCCATGAGAGCCCAAGACATTTGGCCTGAGGTCTCCACATTTGGAAGAGAGCACACGAGATTTGGATGAAAATCCCAGCTGAATCCCAAGAGATCTCACACGATTTGGAGTGACATCTCGCCCAAGGTCCCTGATACCTCAGGACATTTGTAGTGAAATCTCGCCCGATGTCATTGTGACCTCAGGATATTCGGAGGGAAACCTCACCCGAATGTCCCTGAGATCAGACGAGATATTGAGTAAAATCTCACCCGATGCCCATCAGTCCCACGATATTTAGATTGAAGTCTCGCTCAATAGCCATGAGATCTCACGAGTTTGGCGCTGACGTCGCCAAGGTTTGGAGGAGATCTCACAAGACTGGGAGTAAAATCTCGCCCCCATTCAAGAGTTCTCACGAGAGCTGCAGTGAAATCTCGCCCAAGGTCCCTGGGATCTCACGAGATTTGTAGTGAAATCTCGCCCGATCTCATTGTGACCTCAGGAGGAATGGAGTGAAACCTCGCCTAAAATCCATGAGTTGTCATGAGATTTGGAGTGAAATCTGTACCGATGTCCATGAGATCTCAGGAGCCTGGGTGGCAAATCTCGCCCGATGTCCATGAGATCTCACGAGATTTAGATTGAAAGCTCGCCCACGGTCGTCCCTGATATCTCACGAGATTTGGAGAGAAATCTGCCCGAAGTCATTGAGACCACATGATCTTTGGAGTGAAATCGCGTCCAATGTCCATGACATATCACGAGATTTGGAATGAATTCTCACGCGATGTCCATACGATCTCACGAGATTTGGACTAATCTCGCCTGATGTCCATGATTTCTCACGAGATATAGAGTGAATTCTCCCTCAATATCCTGAGATCTCACAGATTGGACGGAAGTCTCCAAGGATTGGATGAGATCTCAAGAGACTTGGAGGAAATGATCCCCGAATTCCAAAGGATCTCACGAGAGTTGGAGTGAAATCTCGCCCTAGGTCCCTTTTATCTCACGAGAGTTGAGTGAAACCTCGCCCGTTGTCATTGAGACCTCACGAGATTTGGATTGATATCTCGCCCAAGTTCGCTGATATCGCACGAGGTTTGTAGTGAAATCTCTCCCAATGTCATTGTGACCTCACGGGATTTGGAGTGAAATCTCGCCCAAAGTCCACGAGATCTCATGAGATTTGGACTGAGGTCTGCACGTTTTGGATGGGATCTCACGAGACTCAGTATAAAATCTCACGCGATGCCCATGGTGTCTCGTGGGATTTAGATTGAAGTCTCACGGAATATCCATGAGATCTCATGAGATTTGGACTGAAGTCTCCAAGGTCTGGATGAGATCTCACGAGACTTGGACGAAAATCCCCTGAATTCCAAGAGGTCTCACGATAGTTGGAGTAAAATCTCAACCAAGGTTCCTGATATCTCAAGAGAATGATACTGAAATCTCGCCCGATGTCATTGGGACCTCGCGAGATTTGGAGTGAAATATCGCGCAAGGTCCCTGATATCTCACGAGATTTGTAGTGAAATCTTGCCCAAGGCCCCTGAGAGCTGAAGAGAATTAGAGGGAAATCTCGCCCCATGTCACTGTGACCTCATGTGTTTTGGAGTGAAATCTCGCCCAATGCCCATGATCTCACGAGATTTTGGAGAACTCTGACCCCATATCCATGAGATCTCACGAGATTTGGAGTAAAATCTCTCCTGATGTCATGAGGTCACACGAGATTTAGATTGCAATTTCGCTCCATATCCATGAGATCTCACGAGATTTGGCCTGAATTCTCCAAGATTCGGATGAGATCTCCGAGACGTGGGGAGTCAAATCTCGCTCAACGTCCAAGAATCCTCTTGAGATTTGGCGTGAAATCTCGCCCAAACTCCCTGATATCTCACGAGACTTGTAGTGTAATCTCCCGCGATGTCAGTGAGACCTCACGAGATTTGGATGGAAATCTCGCCCAGGTCCCTGAATATTACGAGATATGTAGTGAAATCTCGCCCGAAATCATTGTAACCTCAGGAGTTGGGAGTGAAAACTCGCCCAATGTCCATGAGATCTCACGAGATTTACATGGGAAACTCGCTCATATCCACGAGAACTCACGAGGTTGGCCTTGACGTCTCCAAGGTTTGGATGAGATTTCACGGGATGCGAGTAAACTCCCGCCCAAAGACCATGAGACCTCACGAGAGTGGGAGTGAAATCTCGCCCAAGGACCCTGATATCTCAAGAGGTTTGGAAGGAATCTCCCCCGATGTCATTGACAGCTCATGAGAAATGGATAGAAATCTCGCCCAAGGTCGCTGCTATCTCACGAGATCTGTAGTGAAATCTCGCCCAAACTCATTGGGACCTCAGGAGATTCGGCGTGAAATCTCCATCGATGTCCATGCGATCTCAGGAGATCTGGTGTCAAATCTCGCCCTATGTCCATGAGAACTCACGACACTTACACGGAAACCTCGCCCAGGGTCCCTGACAACTGACGAGATTCGGCGTGAAATCTGCCCGAGGTGATGGAGACCTCACGAGATTTGGAGTGAACTCTCACCCGATATTCGTGAGTACTCACGAGATTTGGAGTCATCTCGCCTGATGTCCCTGAGATCGCACAAGATAGAGATTGAATTCTCGCTCCATATCCTGAGATCTCACGAGTTTTGGCCTGGAGTCTCCAAGGATTGGATGAGATCTCACGAGACTTGGAGTAAAATATCCGCGAATATCCAGAAATCTCACGAGAGTTGGAGTGAAATGTCGCCCTAGCTCCCTTTCATGTCATGAGGTTTTAGTGAACTGTCGCCCAATGTCATTGGGACGTCCCGATATTTGGATTGAAATCTCGCCCAAGTTCGCTGATATCGCACGAGGTTTGTAGTGAAATCTCTCCCAATGTCATTGTGACCTCACGAGATTTGGAGTGAAATCTCGCCCAAAGTCCTGGAGATCTCATGAGATTTGGACTGAGGTCTGCACGTTTTGGATGGGATCTCACGAGACTCAGAATAAAATCTCACCCGATGCCCATGGTGTCTCGTGGGATTTAGATTGAAGTCTCCCGCAATATCCATGTGATCTCACGAGATTTGGACTGGAGTCTCCAAAGTCTGGATGAGTTCTCACGAGACTTGGAGGAAAATCCCCTGAATTCCAAGAGATCACACGAGAGTTGGAGTAAAATCTCAGCCAAGGTTCCTGATATCTCAAGAGATTGATACTGAAATCTCGCCCGATGTCATTGGGACCTCGCGAGATTTGGGGTGAAATATCGCGCAAGGTCCCTGATATCTCACGAGATTTGAAGTGAAATCTTGCCCAAGGCCCCTGAGAGCCCATGAGAATTAGAGGGAATTCTCGCCCCATGTCACTGTGACCTTAAGAGAATAGGAGTGAAATCTCGCCCAATGCCCATGATCTCACGAGCTTGTTGGAGAACTCTGACCCCATATCCATGAGATCTCACGAGATTTGGAGTAAAATCTCTCCTGATGTCATGAGGTCACACGAGATTTAGATTGCAATTTCGCTCCAAATCCATGAGATCTCACGAGATTTGGCCTGAATTCTCCAAGATTCGGATGAGATCTCCGAGACGTGGGGAGTCAAATCTCGCTCAACGTCCAAGAATCCTCTTGAGAGTTGGAGTGAAATCTCGCCCAGACTCCCTGATATCTCACGAGACTTGTAGTGTAATCTCCCGCGATGTCAGTGAGACCTCACGAGATTTGGATGGAAATCTCGCCCAGGTCCCTGAATATTACGAGATAAGTAGTGAAATCTCGACCGAAATCATTGTAACCTCAGGAGTTGGGAGTGAAATCTCGCCCAATGTCCATGAGATCTCACGAGATTTACATGGGAAACTCGCTCATATCCACGAGAACTCACGAGGTTGGCCTTGACGTCTCCAAGGTTTGGATGAGATTTCACGGGATGCGAGTAAACTCCCGCCCAAAGACCATGAGACCTCACGAGAGTGGGAGTGAAATCTCGCCCAAGGACCCTGATATCTCAAGAGGTTTGGAAGGAATCTCCCCCGATGTCATTGACAGCTCATGAGAAATGGATAGAAATCTCGCCCAAGGTCGCTGCTATCTCACGAGATCTGTAGTGAAATCTCGCCCAAACTCATTGGGACCTCAGGAGATTCGGCGTGAAATCTCCATCGATGTCCATGCGATCTCAGGAGATCTGGTGTCAAATCTCGCCCGATGTCCATGAGAACTCACGACACTTACACGGAAACCTCGCCCAGGGTCCCTGACAACTGACGAGATTCGGCGTGAAATCTGCCCGAGGTGATGGAGACCTCACGAGATTTGGAGTGAACTCTCACCCGATATTCGTGAGTACTCACGAGATTTGGAGTCATCTCGCCTGATGTCCCTGAGATCGCACAAGATAGAGATTGAATTCTCGCTCCATATCCTGAGATCTCACGAGTTTTGGCCTGGAGTCTCCAAGGATTGGATGAGATCTCACGAGACTTGGAGTAAAATATCCGCGAATATCCAGAAATCTCACGAGAGTTGGAGTGAAATGTCGCCCTAGCTCCCTTTCATGTCATGAGGTTTTAGTGAACTGTCGCCCAATGTCATTGGGACGTCCCGATATTTGGATTGAAATCTCGCCCGAGGTCGCTGATATCTCACGAGATTTGTAGGGAAATCTCGCGCAATGTGATTGTGACCTCAGGAGATTTGGGGTGAACTCTCCCCCAATGTCCATGAGATCTCACGAGATTTAGATGAAATCTCCCTCAATATCTATGAGGCCTCGCGAGATTGGCACGGACGACTCCAAGTTTGGATGAGATCTCACAAGACTTGGAGTAAACTCTCGCCCAAAGAACAAGAGACCTCAGCAGAGTTGGATTGAAATCTCGCACAAGGTCCCCGATATCTCACAAGATTTGTAGTGAAATCTCGCCCAATGTCTTTGAGCCTCATGAGATGTGGAATGAAATCTCGACCAGGGTCCCTGATATCTCATGAGATTTGTGGAAATCTCACCTGATGTCATTCGAACCTCCGTAGATTTGGAGTGCAGTCTCTCCCATTGTCCATGAGATCTCACGAGATTTAGATTGACCCCTCACCCAATATCCATGAGATCTCAGGAGAAGGGCACTGACCTCTCCAAAGTTTGGGTGAGATCTCATGGGCCCTGGAGTAAAATCTCGCCCAAAGTCCAAGAGATCTCGAGGGATTTGGAGAGAAATCTCACCCAAAGCCCATGACATCTCATGAGATTGAGAGGGAATTCTCGCCCGATGTCCATGACACCTCACGGGATTTGCAGTAAAATCTCGCCCAATGACCATGAGATATCGCGAAATTGAGAGTGAAATCTCACCCATTTTCCATGAGAGCCCAAGACATTTGGCCTGAGGTCTCCACATTTGGAAGAGAGCACACGAGATTTGGATCAAAATCTCAGCTGAATCCCAAGAGATCTCACACGATTTGGAGTGACATCTCGCCCAAGGTCCCTGATACCTCAGGACATTTGTAGTGAAATCTCGCCCGATGTCATTGTGACCTCAGGATATTCGGAGGGAAACCTCACCCGAATGTCCCTGAGATCAGACGAGATATTGAGTAAAATCTCACCCGATGCCCATCAGTCCCACGATATTTAGATTGAAGTCTCGCTCAATAGCCATAAGATCTCACGAGTTTGGCACTGACGTCGCCAAGGTTTGGAGGAGATCTCACAAGACTGGGAGTAAAATCTCGCCCCCATTCAAGAGTTCTCACGAGAGCTGCAGTGAAATCTCGCCCAAGGTCCCTGGGATCTCACGAGATTTGTAGTGAAATCTCGCCCGATCTCATTGTGACCTCAGGAGGAATGGAGTGAAACCTCGCCTAAAATCCATGAGTTGTCATGAGATTTGGAGTGAAATCTGTACCGATGTCAATGAGATCTCAGGAGCCTTGGTGGCAAATCTCGCCCGATGTCCATGAGATCTCACGAGATTTAGATTGAAAGCTCGCCCACGGTCGTCCCTGATATCTCACGAGATTTGGAGAGAAATCTGCCCGAAGTCATTGAGACCACATGATCTTTGGAGTGAAATCGCGTCCAATGTCCATGACATATCACGAGATTTGGAATGAATTCTCACGCGATGTCCATACGATCTCACGAGATTTGGACTAATCTCGCCTGATGTCCATGATTTCTCACGAGATATAGAGTGAATTCTCCCTCAATATCCTGAGATCTAACGGATTGGACGGAAGTCTCCAAGGATTGGATGAGATCTCAAGAGACTTGGAGGAAATGATCCCCGAATTCCAAAGGATCTCACGAGAGTTGGAGTGAAATCTCGCCCTAGGTCCCTTTTATCTCACGAGAGTTGAGTGAAACCTCGCCCGTTGTCATTGAGACCTCACGAGATTTGGATTGATATCTCGCCCAAGTTCGCTGATATCGCACGAGGTTTGTAGTGAAATCTCTCCCAATGTCATTGTGACCTCACGGGATTTGGAGTGAAATCTCGCCCAAAGTCCACGAGATCTCATGAGATTTGGACTGAGGTCTGCACGTTTTGGATGGGATCTCACGAGACTCAGAATAAAATCTCACGCGATGCCCATGGTGTCTCGTGGGATTTAGATTGAAGTGTCACGGAATATCCATGAGATCTCATGAGATTTGGACTGAAGTCTCCAAGGTCTGGATGAGATCTCACGAGACTTGGACGAAAATCCCCTGAATTCCAAGAGGTCTCACGATAGTTGGAGTAAAATCTCAACCAAGGTTCCTGATATCTCAAGAGAATGATACTGAAATCTCGCCCGATGTCATTGGGACCTCGCGAGATTTGGAGTGAAATATCGCGCAAGGTCCCTGATATCTCACGAGATTTGTAGTGAAATCTTGCCCAAGGCCCCTGAGAGCTGAAGAGAATTAGAGGGAAATCTCGCCCCATGTCACTGTGACTTCAAGAGTTTTGGAGTGAAATCTCGCCCAATGCCCATGATCTCACGAGTTTTTGGAGAACTCTGACCCCATATCCATGAGATCTCACCGAGATTTGGAGTAAAATCTCTCCTGATGTCATGAGGTCACACGAGATTTAGATTGCAAATTCGCTCCATATCCATGAGATCTCACGAGATTTGGCCTGAATTCTCCAAGATTCGGATGAGATCTCCGAGACGTGGGGAGTCAAATCTCGCTCAACGTCCAAGAATCCTCTTGAGATTTGGCGTGAAATCTCGCCCAAACTCCCTGATATCTCACGAGACTTGTAGTGTAATCTCCCGCGATGTCAGTGAGACCTCACGAGATTTGGATGGAAATCTCGCCCAGGTCCCTGAATATTACGAGATATGTAGTGAAATCTCGCCCGAAATCATTGTAACCTCAGGAGTTGGGAGTGAAATCTCGCCCAATGTCCATGAGATCTCACGAGATTTACATGGGAAACTCGCTCATATCCACGAGAACTCACGAGGTTGGCCTTGACGTCTCCAAGGTTTGGATGAGATTTCACGGGATGCGAGTAAACTCTCGCCCAAAGACCATGAGACCTCACGAGAGTGGGAGTGAAATCTCGCCCAAGGACCCTGATATCTCAAGAGGTTTGGAAGGAATCTCCCCCGATGTCATTGACAGCTCATGAGAAATGGATAGAAATCTCGCCCAAGGTCGCTGCTATCTCACGAGATCTGCAGTGAAATCTCGCCCAAACTCATTGGGACCTCAGGAGATTCGGCGTGAAATCTCCATCGATGTCCATGCGATCTCAGGAGATCTGGTGTCAAATCTCGCCCGATGTCCATGAGAACTCACGACACTTACACGGAAACCTCGCCCAGGGTCCCTGACAACTGACGAGATTCGGCGTGAAATCTGCCCGAGGTGATGGAGACCTCACGAGATTTGGAGTGAACTCTCACCCGATATTCGTGAGTACTCACGAGATTTGGAGTCATCTCGCCTGATGTCCCTGAGATCGCACAAGATAGAGATTGAATTCTCGCTCCATATCCTGAGATCTCACGAGTTTTGGCCTGGAGTCTCCAAGGATTGGATGAGATCTCACGAGACTTGGAGTAAAATATCCGCGAATATCCAGAAATCTCACGAGAGTTGGAGTGAAATGTCGCCCTAGCTCCCTTTCATGTCATGAGGTTTTAGTGAACTGTCGCCCAATGTCATTGGGACGTCCCGATATTTGGATTGAAATCTCGCCCGAGGTCGCTGATATCTCACGAGATTTGTAGGGAAATCTCGCGCAATGTGATTGTGACCTCAGGAGATTTGGGGTGAACTCTCCCCCAATGTCCATGAGATCTCACGAGATTTAGATGAAATCTCCCTCAATATCTATGAGGCCTCGCGAGATTGGCACGGACGACTCCAAGTTTGGATGAGATCTCACAAGACTTGGAGTAAACTCTCGCCCAAAGAACAAGAGACCTCAGCAGAGTTGGATTGAAATCTCGCACAAGGTCCCCGATATCTCACAAGATTTGTAGTGAAATCTCGCCCAATGTCTTTGAGCCTCATGAGATGTGGACTGAAATCTCGACCAGGGTCCCTGATATCTCATGAGATTTGTGGAAATCTCACCTGATGTCATTGGAACCTCCGTAGATTTGGAGTGCAGTCTCTCCCATTGTCCATGAGATCTCACGAGATTTAGATTGACCCCTCACCCAATATCCATGAGATCTCAGGAGAAGGGCACTGACCTCTCCAAAGTTTGGGTGAGATCTCATGGGCCCTGGAGTAAAATCTCGCCCAAAGTCCAAGAGATCTCGAGGGATTTGGAGAGAAATCTCACCCAAAGCCCATGACATCTCATGAGATTGAGAGGGAATTCTCGCCCGATGTCCATGACACCTCACGGGATTTGCAGTAAAATCTCGCCCAATGACCATGAGATATCGCGAAATTGAGAGTGAAATCTCACCCATTTTCCATGAGAGCCCAAGACATTTGGCCTGAGGTCTCCACATTTGGAAGAGAGCACACGAGATTTGGATCAAAATCTCAGCTGAATCCCAAGAGATCTCACACGATTTGGAGTGACATCTCGCCCAAGGTCCCTGATACCTCAGGACATTTGTAGTGAAATCTCGCCCGATGTCATTGTGACCTCAGGATATTCGGAGGGAAACCTCACCCGAATGTCCCTGAGATCAGACGAGATATTGAGTAAAATCTCACCCGATGCCCATCAGTCCCACGATATTTAGATTGAAGTCTCGCTCAATAGCCATAAGATCTCACGAGTTTGGCACTGACGTCGCCAAGGTTTGGAGGAGATCTCACAAGACTGGGAGTAAAATCTCGCCCCCATTCAAGAGTTCTCACGAGAGCTGCAGTGAAATCTCGCCCAAGGTCCCTGGGATCTCACGAGATTTGTAGTGAAATCTCGCCCGATCTCATTGTGACCTCAGGAGGAATGGAGTGAAACCTCGCCTAAAATCCATGAGTTGTCATGAGATTTGGAGTGAAATCTGTACCGATGTCAATGAGATCTCAGGAGCCTTGGTGGCAAATCTCGCCCGATGTCCATGAGATCTCACGAGATTTAGATTGAAAGCTCGCCCACGGTCGTCCCTGATATCTCACGAGATTTGGAGAGAAATCTGCCCGAAGTCATTGAGACCACATGATCTTTGGAGTGAAATCGCGTCCAATGTCCATGACATATCACGAGATTTGGAATGAATTCTCACGCGATGTCCATACGATCTCACGAGATTTGGACTAATCTCGCCTGATGTCCATGATTTCTCACGAGATATAGAGTGAATTCTCCCTCAATATCCTGAGATCTAACGGATTGGACGGAAGTCTCCAAGGATTGGATGAGATCTCAAGAGACTTGGAGGAAATGATCCCCGAATTCCAAAGGATCTCACGAGAGTTGGAGTGAAATCTCGCCCTAGGTCCCTTTTATCTCACGAGAGTTGAGTGAAACCTCGCCCGTTGTCATTGAGACCTCACGAGATTTGGATTGATATCTCGCCCAAGTTCGCTGATATCGCACGAGGTTTGTAGTGAAATCTCTCCCAATGTCATTGTGACCTCACGGGATTTGGAGTGAAATCTCGCCCAAAGTCCACGAGATCTCATGAGATTTGGACTGAGGTCTGCACGTTTTGGATGGGATCTCACGAGACTCAGAATAAAATCTCACGCGATGCCCATGGTGTCTCGTGGGATTTAGATTGAAGTGTCACGGAATATCCATGAGATCTCATGAGATTTGGACTGAAGTCTCCAAGGTCTGGATGAGATCTCACGAGACTTGGACGAAAATCCCCTGAATTCCAAGAGGTCTCACGATAGTTGGAGTAAAATCTCAACCAAGGTTCCTGATATCTCAAGAGAATGATACTGAAATCTCGCCCGATGTCATTGGGACCTCGCGAGATTTGGAGTGAAATATCGCGCAAGGTCCCTGATATCTCACGAGATTTGTAGTGAAATCTTGCCCAAGGCCCCTGAGAGCTGAAGAGAATTAGAGGGAAATCTCGCCCCATGTCACTGTGACTTCAAGAGTTTTGGAGTGAAATCTCGCCCAATGCCCATGATCTCACGAGTTTTTGGAGAACTCTGACCCCATATCCATGAGATCTCACCGAGATTTGGAGTAAAATCTCTCCTGATGTCATGAGGTCACACGAGATTTAGATTGCAAATTCGCTCCATATCCATGAGATCTCACGAGATTTGGCCTGAATTCTCCAAGATTCGGATGAGATCTCCGAGACGTGGGGAGTCAAATCTCGCTCAACGTCCAAGAATCCTCTTGAGATTTGGCGTGAAATCTCGCCCAAACTCCCTGATATCTCACGAGACTTGTAGTGTAATCTCCCGCGATGTCAGTGAGACCTCACGAGATTTGGATGGAAATCTCGCCCAGGTCCCTGAATATTACGAGATATGTAGTGAAATCTCGCCCGAAATCATTGTAACCTCAGGAGTTGGGAGTGAAATCTCGCCCAATGTCCATGAGATCTCACGAGATTTACATGGGAAACTCGCTCATATCCACGAGAACTCACGAGGTTGGCCTTGACGTCTCCAAGGTTTGGATGAGATTTCACGGGATGCGAGTAAACTCTCGCCCAAAGACCATGAGACCTCACGAGAGTGGGAGTGAAATCTCGCCCAAGGACCCTGATATCTCAAGAGGTTTGGAAGGAATCTCCCCCGATGTCATTGACAGCTCATGAGAAATGGATAGAAATCTCGCCCAAGGTCGCTGCTATCTCACGAGATCTGCAGTGAAATCTCGCCCAAACTCATTGGGACCTCAGGAGATTCGGCGTGAAATCTCCATCGATGTCCATGCGATCTCAGGAGATCTGGTGTCAAATCTCGCCCGATGTCCATGAGAACTCACGACACTTACACGGAAACCTCGCCCAGGGTCCCTGACAACTGACGAGATTCGGCGTGAAATCTGCCCGAGGTGATGGAGACCTCACGAGATTTGGAGTGAACTCTCACCCGATATTCGTGAGTACTCACGAGATTTGGAGTCATCTCGCCTGATGTCCCTGAGATCGCACAAGATAGAGATTGAATTCTCGCTCCATATCCTGAGATCTCACGAGTTTTGGCCTGGAGTCTCCAAGGATTGGATGAGATCTCACGAGACTTGGAGTAAAATATCCGCGAATATCCAGAAATCTCACGAGAGTTGGAGTGAAATGTCGCCCTAGCTCCCTTTCATGTCATGAGGTTTTAGTGAACTGTCGCCCAATGTCATTGGGACGTCCCGATATTTGGATTGAAATCTCGCCCGAGGTCGCTGATATCTCACGAGATTTGTAGGGAAATCTCGCGCAATGTGATTGTGACCTCAGGAGATTTGGGGTGAACTCTCCCCCAATGTCCATGAGATCTCACGAGATTTAGATGAAATCTCCCTCAATATCTATGAGGCCTCGCGAGATTGGCACGGACGACTCCAAGTTTGGATGAGATCTCACAAGACTTGGAGTAAACTCTCGCCCAAAGAACAAGAGACCTCAGCAGAGTTGGATTGAAATCTCGCACAAGGTCCCCGATATCTCACAAGATTTGTAGTGAAATCTCGCCCAATGTCTTTGAGCCTCATGAGATGTGGACTGAAATCTCGACCAGGGTCCCTGATATCTCATGAGATTTGTGGAAATCTCACCTGATGTCATTGGAACCTCCGTAGATTTGGAGTGCAGTCTCTCCCATTGTCCATGAGATCTCACGAGATTTAGATTGACCCCTCACCCAATATCCATGAGATCTCAGGAGAAGGGCACTGACCTCTCCAAAGTTTGGGTGAGATCTCATGGGCCCTGGAGTAAAATCTCGCCCAAAGTCCAAGAGATCTCGAGGGATTTGGAGAGAAATCTCACCCAAAGCCCATGACATCTCATGAGATTGAGAGGGAATTCTCGCCCGATGTCCATGACACCTCACGGGATTTGCAGTAAAATCTCGCCCAATGACCATGAGATATCGCGAAATTGAGAGTGAAATCTCACCCATTTTCCATGAGAGCCCAAGACATTTGGCCTGAGGTCTCCACATTTGGAAGAGAGCACACGAGATTTGGATCAAAATCTCAGCTGAATCCCAAGAGATCTCACACGATTTGGAGTGACATCTCGCCCAAGGTCCCTGATACCTCAGGACATTTGTAGTGAAATCTCGCCCGATGTCATTGTGACCTCAGGATATTCGGAGGGAAACCTCACCCGAATGTCCCTGAGATCAGACGAGATATTGAGTAAAATCTCACCCGATGCCCATCAGTCCCACGATATTTAGATTGAAGTCTCGCTCAATAGCCATAAGATCTCACGAGTTTGGCACTGACGTCGCCAAGGTTTGGAGGAGATCTCACAAGACTGGGAGTAAAATCTCGCCCCCATTCAAGAGTTCTCACGAGAGCTGCAGTGAAATCTCGCCCAAGGTCCCTGGGATCTCACGAGATTTGTAGTGAAATCTCGCCCGATCTCATTGTGACCTCAGGAGGAATGGAGTGAAACCTCGCCTAAAATCCATGAGTTGTCATGAGATTTGGAGTGAAATCTGTACCGATGTCAATGAGATCTCAGGAGCCTGGGTGGCAAATCTCGCCCGATGTCCATGAGATCTCACGAGATTTAGATTGAAAGCTCGCCCACGGTCGTCCCTGATATCTCACGAGATTTGGAGAGAAATCTGCCCGAAGTCATTGAGACCACATGATCTTTGGAGTGAAATCGCGTCCAATGTCCATGACATATCACGAGATTTGGAATGAATTCTCACGCGATGTCCATACGATCTCACGAGATTTGGACTAATCTCGCCTGATGTCCATGATTTCTCACGAGATATAGAGTGAATTCTCCCTCAATATCCTGAGATCTAACGGATTGGACGGAAGTCTCCAAGGATTGGATGAGATCTCAAGAGACTTGGAGGAAATGATCCCCGAATTCCAAAGGATCTCACGAGAGTTGGAGTGAAATCTCGCCCTAGGTCCCTTTTATCTCACGAGAGTTGAGTGAAACCTCGCCCGTTGTCATTGAGACCTCACGAGATTTGGATTGATATCTCGCCCAAGTTCGCTGATATCGCACGAGGTTTGTAGTGAAATCTCTCCCAATGTCATTGTGACCTCACGGGATTTGGAGTGAAATCTCGCCCAAAGTCCACGAGATCTCATGAGATTTGGACTGAGGTCTGCACGTTTTGGATGGGATCTCACGAGACTCAGAATAAAATCTCACGCGATGCCCATGGTGTCTCGTGGGATTTAGATTGAAGTGTCACGGAATATCCATGAGATCTCATGAGATTTGGACTGAAGTCTCCAAGGTCTGGATGAGATCTCACGAGACTTGGACGAAAATCCCCTGAATTCCAAGAGGTCTCACGATAGTTGGAGTAAAATCTCAACCAAGGTTCCTGATATCTCAAGAGAATGATACTGAAATCTCGCCCGATGTCATTGGGACCTCGCGAGATTTGGAGTGAAATATCGCGCAAGGTCCCTGATATCTCACGAGATTTGTAGTGAAATCTTGCCCAAGGCCCCTGAGAGCTGAAGAGAATTAGAGGGAAATCTCGCCCCATGTCACTGTGACTTCAAGAGTTTTGGAGTGAAATCTCGCCCAATGCCCATGATCTCACGAGTTTTTGGAGAACTCTGACCCCATATCCATGAGATCTCACCGAGATTTGGAGTAAAATCTCTCCTGATGTCATGAGGTCACACGAGATTTAGATTGCAAATTCGCTCCATATCCATGAGATCTCACGAGATTTGGCCTGAATTCTCCAAGATTCGGATGAGATCTCCGAGACGTGGGGAGTCAAATCTCGCTCAACGTCCAAGAATCCTCTTGAGATTTGGCGTGAAATCTCGCCCAAACTCCCTGATATCTCACGAGACTTGTAGTGTAATCTCCCGCGATGTCAGTGAGACCTCACGAGATTTGGATGGAAATCTCGCCCAGGTCCCTGAATATTACGAGATATGTAGTGAAATCTCGCCCGAAATCATTGTAACCTCAGGAGTTGGGAGTGAAATCTCGCCCAATGTCCATGAGATCTCACGAGATTTACATGGGAAACTCGCTCATATCCACGAGAACTCACGAGGTTGGCCTTGACGTCTCCAAGGTTTGGATGAGATTTCACGGGATGCGAGTAAACTCTCGCCCAAAGACCATGAGACCTCACGAGAGTGGGAGTGAAATCTCGCCCAAGGACCCTGATATCTCAAGAGGTTTGGAAGGAATCTCCCCCGATGTCATTGACAGCTCATGAGAAATGGATAGAAATCTCGCCCAAGGTCGCTGCTATCTCACGAGATCTGCAGTGAAATCTCGCCCAAACTCATTGGGACCTCAGGAGATTCGGCGTGAAATCTCCATCGATGTCCATGCGATCTCAGGAGATCTGGTGTCAAATCTCGCCCGATGTCCATGAGAACTCACGACACTTACACGGAAACCTCGCCCAGGGTCCCTGACAACTGACGAGATTCGGCGTGAAATCTGCCCGAGGTGATGGAGACCTCACGAGATTTGGAGTGAACTCTCACCCGATATTCGTGAGTACTCACGAGATTTGGAGTCATCTCGCCTGATGTCCCTGAGATCGCACAAGATAGAGATTGAATTCTCGCTCCATATCCTGAGATCTCACGAGTTTTGGCCTGGAGTCTCCAAGGATTGGATGAGATCTCACGAGACTTGGAGTAAAATATCCGCGAATATCCAGAAATCTCACGAGAGTTGGAGTGAAATGTCGCCCTAGCTCCCTTTCATGTCATGAGGTTTTAGTGAACTGTCGCCCAATGTCATTGGGACGTCCCGATATTTGGATTGAAATCTCGCCCGAGGTCGCTGATATCTCACGAGATTTGTAGGGAAATCTCGCGCAATGTGATTGTGACCTCAGGAGATTTGGGGTGAACTCTCCCCCAATGTCCATGAGATCTCACGAGATTTAGATGAAATCTCCCTCAATATCTATGAGGCCTCGCGAGATTGGCACGGACGACTCCAAGTTTGGATGAGATCTCACAAGACTTGGAGTAAACTCTCGCCCAAAGAACAAGAGACCTCAGCAGAGTTGGATTGAAATCTCGCACAAGGTCCCCGATATCTCACAAGATTTGTAGTGAAATCTCGCCCAATGTCTTTGAGCCTCATGAGATGTGGACTGAAATCTCGACCAGGGTCCCTGATATCTCATGAGATTTGTGGAAATCTCACCTGATGTCATTGGAACCTCCGTAGATTTGGAGTGCAGTCTCTCCCATTGTCCATGAGATCTCACGAGATTTAGATTGACCCCTCACCCAATATCCATGAGATCTCAGGAGAAGGGCACTGACCTCTCCAAAGTTTGGGTGAGATCTCATGGGCCCTGGAGTAAAATCTCGCCCAAAGTCCAAGAGATCTCGAGGGATTTGGAGAGAAATCTCACCCAAAGCCCATGACATCTCATGAGATTGAGAGGGAATTCTCGCCCGATGTCCATGACACCTCACGGGATTTGCAGTAAAATCTCGCCCAATGACCATGAGATATCGCGAAATTGAGAGTGAAATCTCACCCATTTTCCATGAGAGCCCAAGACATTTGGCCTGAGGTCTCCACATTTGGAAGAGAGCACACGAGATTTGGATCAAAATCTCAGCTGAATCCCAAGAGATCTCACACGATTTGGAGTGACATCTCGCCCAAGGTCCCTGATACCTCAGGACATTTGTAGTGAAATCTCGCCCGATGTCATTGTGACCTCAGGATATTCGGAGGGAAACCTCACCCGAATGTCCCTGAGATCAGACGAGATATTGAGTAAAATCTCACCCGATGCCCATCAGTCCCACGATATTTAGATTGAAGTCTCGCTCAATAGCCATAAGATCTCACGAGTTTGGCACTGACGTCGCCAAGGTTTGGAGGAGATCTCACAAGACTGGGAGTAAAATCTCGCCCCCATTCAAGAGTTCTCACGAGAGCTGCAGTGAAATCTCGCCCAAGGTCCCTGGGATCTCACGAGATTTGTAGTGAAATCTCGCCCGATCTCATTGTGACCTCAGGAGGAATGGAGTGAAACCTCGCCTAAAATCCATGAGTTGTCATGAGATTTGGAGTGAAATCTGTACCGATGTCAATGAGATCTCAGGAGCCTGGGTGGCAAATCTCGCCCGATGTCCATGAGATCTCACGAGATTTAGATTGAAAGCTCGCCCACGGTCGTCCCTGATATCTCACGAGATTTGGAGAGAAATCTGCCCGAAGTCATTGAGACCACATGATCTTTGGAGTGAAATCGCGTCCAATGTCCATGACATATCACGAGATTTGGAATGAATTCTCACGCGATGTCCATACGATCTCACGAGATTTGGACTAATCTCGCCTGATGTCCATGATTTCTCACGAGATATAGAGTGAATTCTCCCTCAATATCCTGAGATCTAACGGATTGGACGGAAGTCTCCAAGGATTGGATGAGATCTCAAGAGACTTGGAGGAAATGATCCCCGAATTCCAAAGGATCTCACGAGAGTTGGAGTGAAATCTCGCCCTAGGTCCCTTTTATCTCACGAGAGTTGAGTGAAACCTCGCCCGTTGTCATTGAGACCTCACGAGATTTGGATTGATATCTCGCCCAAGTTCGCTGATATCGCACGAGGTTTGTAGTGAAATCTCTCCCAATGTCATTGTGACCTCACGGGATTTGGAGTGAAATCTCGCCCAAAGTCCACGAGATCTCATGAGATTTGGACTGAGGTCTGCACGTTTTGGATGGGATCTCACGAGACTCAGAATAAAATCTCACGCGATGCCCATGGTGTCTCGTGGGATTTAGATTGAAGTGTCACGGAATATCCATGAGATCTCATGAGATTTGGACTGAAGTCTCCAAGGTCTGGATGAGATCTCACGAGACTTGGACGAAAATCCCCTGAATTCCAAGAGGTCTCACGATAGTTGGAGTAAAATCTCAACCAAGGTTCCTGATATCTCAAGAGAATGATACTGAAATCTCGCCCGATGTCATTGGGACCTCGCGAGATTTGGAGTGAAATATCGCGCAAGGTCCCTGATATCTCACGAGATTTGTAGTGAAATCTTGCCCAAGGCCCCTGAGAGCTGAAGAGAATTAGAGGGAAATCTCGCCCCATGTCACTGTGACTTCAAGAGTTTTGGAGTGAAATCTCGCCCAATGCCCATGATCTCACGAGTTTTTGGAGAACTCTGACCCCATATCCATGAGATCTCACGAGATTTGGAGTAAAATCTCTCCTGATGTCATGAGGTCACACGAGATTTAGATTGCAATTTCGCTCCATATCCATGAGATCTCACGAGATTTGGCCTGAATTCTCCAAGATTCGGATGAGATCTCCGAGACGTGGGGAGTCAAATCTCGCACAACGTCCAAGAATCCTCTTGAGATTTGGCGTGAAATCTCGCCCAAACTCCCTGATATCTCACGAGACTTGTAGTGTAATCTCCCGCGATGTCAGTGAGACCTCACGAGATTTGGATGGAAATCTCGCCCAGGTCCCTGAATATTACGAGATATGTAGTGAAATCTCGCCCGAAATCATTGTAACCTCAGGAGTTGGGAGTGAAATCTCGCCCAATGTCCATGAGATCTCACGAGATTTACATGGGAAACTCACTCATATCCACGAGAACTCACGAGGTTGGCCTTGACGTCTCCAAGGTTTGGATGAGATTTCACGGGATGCGAGTAAACTCTCGCCCAAAGACCATGAGACCTCACGAGAGTGGGAGTGAAATCTCGCCCAAGGACCCTGATATCTCAAGAGGTTTGGAAGGAATCTCCCCCGATGTCATTGACAGCTCATGATAAATGGATAGAAATCTCGCCCAAGGTCGCTGCTATCTCACGAGATCTGCAGTGAAATCTCGCCCAAACTCATTGGGACCTCAGGAGATTCGGCGTGAAATCTCCATCGATGTCCATGCGATCTCAGGAGATCTGGTGTCAAATCTCGCCCGATGTCCATGAGAACTCACGACACTTACACGGAAACCTCGCCCAGGGTCCCTGACAACTGACGAGATTCGGCGTGAAATCTGCCCGAGGTGATGGAGACCTCACGAGATTTGGAGTGAACTCTCACCCGATATTCGTGAGTACTCACGAGATTTGGAGTCATCTCGCCTGATGTCCCTGAGATCGCACAAGATAGAGATTGAATTCTCGCTCCATATCCTGAGATCTCACGAGTTTTGGCCTGGAGTCTCCAAGGATTGGATGAGATCTCACGAGACTTGGAGTAAAATATCCGCGAATATCCAGAAATCTCACGAGAGTTGGAGTGAAATGTCGCCCTAGCTCCCTTTCATGTCATGAGGTTTTAGTGAACTGTCGCCCAATGTCATTGGGACGTCCCGATATTTGGATTGAAATCTCGCCCGAGGTCGCTGATATCTCACGAGATTTGTAGGGAAATCTCGCGCAATGTGATTGTGACCTCAGGAGATTTGGGGTGAACTCTCCCCCAATGTCTATGAGATCTCACGAGATTTAGATGAAATCTCCCTCAATATCTATGAGGCCTCGCGAGATTGGCACGGACGACTCCAAGTTTGGATGAGATCTCACAAGACTTGGAGTAAACTCTCGCCCAAAGAACAAGAGACCTCAGCAGAGTTGGATTGAAATCTCGCACAAGGTCCCCGATATCTCACAAGATTTGTAGTGAAATCTCGCCCAATGTCTTTGAGCCTCATGAGATGTGGACTGAAATCTCGACCAGGGTCCCTGATATCTCATGAGATTTGTGGAAATCTCACCTGATGTCATTGGAACCTCCGTAGATTTGGAGTGCAGTCTCTCCCATTGTCCATGAGATCTCACGAGATTTAGATTGACCCCTCACCCAATATCCATGAGATCTCAGGAGAAGGGCACTGACCTCTCCAAAGTTTGGGTGAGATCTCATGGGCCCTGGAGTAAAATCTCGCCCAAAGTCCAAGAGATCTCGAGGGATTTGGAGAGAAATCTCACCCAAAGCCCATGACATCTCATGAGATTGAGAGGGAATTCTCGCCCGATGTCCATGACACCTCACGGGATTTGCAGTAAAATCTCGCCCAATGACCATGAGATATCGCGAAATTGAGAGTGAAATCTCACCCATTTTCCATGAGAGCCCAAGACATTTGGCCTGAGGTCTCCACATTTGGAAGAGAGCACACGAGATTTGGATGAAAATCCCAGCTGAATCCCAAGAGATCTCACACGATTTGGAGTGACATCTCGCCCAAGGTCCCTGATACCTCAGGACATTTGTAGTGAAATCTCGCCCGATGTCATTGTGACCTCAGGATATTCGGAGGGAAACCTCACCCGAATGTCCCTGAGATCAGACGAGATATTGAGTAAAATCTCACCCGATGCCCATCAGTCCCACGATATTTAGATTGAAGTCTCGCTCAATAGCCATGAGATCTCACGAGTTTGGCGCTGACGTCGCCAAGGTTTGGAGGAGATCTCACAAGACTGGGAGTAAAATCTCGCCCCCATTCAGGAGTTCTCACGAGAGCTGCAGTGAAATCTCGCCCAAGGTCCCTGGGATCTCACGAGATTTGTAGTGAAATCTCGCCCGATCTCATTGTGACCTCAGGAGGAATGGAGTGAAACCTCGCCTAAAATCCATGAGTTGTCATGAGATTTGGAGTGAAATCTGTACCGATGTCCATGAGATCTCAGGAGCCTTGGTGGCAAATCTCGCCCGATGTCCATGAGATCTCACGAGATTTAGATTGAAAGCTCGCCCACGGTCGTCCCTGATATCTCACGAGATTTGGAGAGAAATCTGCCCGAAGTCATTGAGACCACATGATCTTTGGAGTGAAATCGCGTCCAATGTCCATGACATATCACGAGATTTGGAATGAATTCTCACGCGATGTCCATACGATCTCACGAGATTTGGACTAATCTCGCCTGATGTCCATGATTTCTCACGAGATATAGAGTGAATTCTCCCTCAATATTCTGAGATCTCACGGATTGGACGGAAGTCTCCAAGGATTGGATGAGATCTCAAGAGACTTGGAGGAAATGATCCCCGAATTCCAAAGGATCTCACGAGAGTTGGAGTGAAATCTCGCCCTAGGTCCCTTTTATCTCACGAGAGTTGAGTGAAACCTCGCCCGTTGTCATTGAGACCTCACGAGATTTGGATTGATATCTCGCCCAAGTTCGCTGATATCGCACGAGGTTTGTAGTGAAATTTCTCCCAATGTCATTGTGACCTCACGGGATTTGGAGTGAAATCTCGCCCAAAGTCCATGAGATCTCATGAGATTTGGACTGAGGTCTGCACGTTTTGGATGGGATCTCACGAGACTCAGAATAAAATCTCACGCGATGCCCATGGTGTCTCGTGGGATTTAGATTGAAGTCTCACGGAATATCCATGAGATCTCATGAGATTTGGACTGAAGTCTCCAAGGTCTGGATGAGATCTCACGAGACTTGGACGAAAATCCCCTGAATTCCAAGAGGTCTCACGATAGTTGGAGTAAAATCTCAACCAAGGTTCCTGATATCTCAAGAGAATGATACTGAAATCTCGCCCGATGTCATTGGGACCTCGCGAGATTTGGAGTGAAATATCGCGCAAGGTCCCTAATATCTCACGAGATTTGTAGTGAAATCTTGCCCAAGGCCCCTGAGAGCTGAAGAGAATTAGAGGGAAATCTCGCCCCATGTCACTGTGACCTCAAGAGTTTTGGAGTGAAATCTCGCCCAATGCCCATGATCTCACGAGTTTTTGGAGAACTCTGACCCCATATCCATGAGATCTCACGAGATTTGGAGTAAAATCTCTCCTGATGTCATGAGGTCACACGAGATTTAGATTGCGATTTCGCTCCATATCCATGAGATCTCACGAGATTTGGCCTGAATTCTCCAAGATTCGGATGAGATCTCCGAGACGTGGGGAGTCAAATCTCGCTCAACGTCCAAGAATCCTCTTGAGATTTGGCGTGAAATCTCGCCCAAACTCCCTGATATCTCACGAGACTTGTAGTGTTATCTCCCGCGATGTCAGTGAGACCTCACGAGATTTGGATGGAAATCTCGCCCAGGTCCCTGAATATTACGAGATATGTAGTGAAATCTCGCCCGAAATCATTGTAACCTCAGGAGTTGGGAGTGAAATCTCGCCCAATGTCCATGAGATCTCACGAGATTTACATGGGAAACTCGCTCATATCCACGAGAACTCACGAGGTTGGCCTTGACGTCTCCAAGGTTTGGATGAGATTTCACGGGATGCGAGTAAACTCTCGCCCAAAGACCATGAGACCTCACGAGAGTGGGAGTGAAATCTCGCCCAAGGACCCTGATATCTCAAGAGGTTTGGAAGGAATCTCCCCCGATGTCATTGACAGCTCATGATAAATGGATAGAAATCTCGCCCAAGGTCGCTGCTATCTCACGAGATCTGCAGTGAAATCTCGCCCAAACTCATTGGGACCTCATGAGATTCGGCGTGAAATCTCCATCGATGTCCATGCGATCTCAGGAGATCTGTTGTCAAATCTCGCCCGATGTCCATGAGAACTCACGACACTTACACGGAAACCTCGCCCAGGGTCCCTGACAACTGACGAGATTCGGCGTGAAATCTGCCCGAGGTGATGGAGACCTCACGAGATTTGGAGTGAACTCTCAACCGATATTCGTGAGTACTCACGAGATTTGGAGTCATCTCGCCTGATGTCCCTGAGATCGCACAAGATAGAGATTGAATTCTCGCTCCATATCCTGAGATCTCACGAGTTTTGGCCTGGAGTCTCCAAGGATTGGATGAGATCTCACGAGACTTGGAGTAAAATATCCGCGAATATCCAGAAATCTCACGAGAGTTGGAGTGAAATGTCGCCCTAGCTCCCTTTCATGTCATGAGGTTTTAGTGAACTGTCGCCCAATGTCATTGGGACGTCCCGATATTTGGATTGAAATCTCGCCCGAGGTCGCTGATATCTCACGAGATTTGTAGGGAAATCTCGCGCAATGTGATTGTGACCTCAGGAGATTTGGGGTGAACTCTCCCCCAATGTCCATGAGATCTCACGAGATTTAGATGAAATCTCCCTCAATATCTATGAGGCCTCGCGAGATTGGCACGGACGACTCCAAGTTTGGATGAGATCTCACAAGACTTGGAGTAAACTCTCGCCCAAAGAACAAGAGACCTCAGCAGAGTTGGATTGAAATCTCGCACAAGGTCCCCGATATCTCAGAAGATTTGTAGTGAAATCTCGCCCAATGTCTTTGAGCCTCATGAGATGTGGACTGAAATCTCGACCAGGGTCCCTGATATCTCATGAGATTTGTGGAAATCTCACCTGATGTCATTGGAACCTCCGTAGATTTGGAGTGCAGTCTCTCCCACTGTCCATGAGATCTCACGAGATTTAGATTGACCCCTCACCCAATATCCATGAGATCTCAGGAGAAGGGCACTGACCTCTCCAAAGTTTGGGTGAGATCTCATGGGCCCTGGAGTAAAATCTCGCCCAAAGTCCAAGAGATCTCGAGGGATTTGGAGAGAAATCTCACCCAAAGCCCATGACATCTCATGAGATTGAGAGGGAATTCTCGCCCGATGTCCATGACACCTCACGGGATTTGCAGTAAAATCTCGCCCAATGACCATGAGATATCGCGAAATTGAGAGTGAAATCTCACCCATTTTCCATGAGAGCCCAAGACATTTGGCCTGAGGTCTCCACATTTGGAAGAGAGCACACGAGATTTGGATGAAAATCCCAGCTGAATCCCAAGAGATCTCACACGATTTGGTGTGACATCTCGCCCAAGGTCCCTGATACCTCAGGACATTTGTAGTGAAATCTCGCCCGATGTCATTGTGACCTCAGGATATTCGGAGGGAAACCTCACCCGAATGTCCCTGAGATCAGACGAGATATTGAGTAAAATCTCACCCGATGCCCATCAGTCCCACGATATTTAGATTGAAGTCTCGCTCAATAGCCATGAGATCTCACGAGTTTGGCGCTGACGTCGCCAAGGTTTGGAGGAGATCTCACAAGACTGGGAGTAAAATCTCGCCCCCATTCAAGAGTTCTCACGAGAGCTGCAGTGAAATCTCGCCCAAGGTCCCTGGGATCTCACGAGATTTGTAGTGAAATCTCGCCCGATCTCATTGTGACCTCAGGAGGAATGGAGTGAAACCTCGCCTAAAATCCATGAGTTGTCATGAGATTTGGAGTGAAATCTGTACCGATGTCCATGAGATCTCAGGAGCCTTGGTGGCAAATCTCGCCCGATGTCCATGAGATCTCACGAGATTTAGATTGAAAGCTCGCCCACGGTCGTCCCTGATATCTCACGAGATTTGGAGAGAAATCTGCCCGAAGTCATTGAGACCACATGATCTTTGGAGTGAAATCGCGTCCAATGTCCATGACATATCACGAGATTTGGAATGAATTCTCACGCGATGTCCATACGATCTCACGAGATTTGGACTAATCTCGCCTGATGTCCATGATTTCTCACGAGATATAGAGTGAATTCTCCCTCAATATCCTGAGATCTCACGGATTGGACGGAAGTCTCCAAGGATTGGATGAGATCTCAAGAGACTTGGAGGAAATGATCCCCGAATTCCAAAGGATCTCACGAGAGTTGGAGTGAAATCTCGCCCTAGGTCCCTTTTATCTCACGAGAGTTGAGTGAAACCTCGCCCGTTGTCATTGAGACCTCACGAGATTTGGATTGATATCTCACCCAAGTTCGCTGATATCGCACGAGGTTTGTAGTGAAATCTCTCCCAATGTCATTGTGACCTCACGGGATTTGGAGTGAAATCTCGCCCAAAGTCCACGAGATCTCATGAGATTTGGACTGAGGTCTGCACGTTTTGGATGGGATCTCACGAGACTCAGTATAAAATCTCACGCGATGCCCATGGTGTCTCGTGGGATTTAGATTGAAGTCTCACGGAATATCCATGAGATCTCATGAGATTTGGACTGAAGTCTCCAAGTTCTGGATGAGATCTCACGAGACTTGGACGAAAATCCCCTGAATTCCAAGAGGTCTCACGATAGTTGGAGTAAAATCTCAACCAAGGTTCCTGATATCTCAAGAGAATGATACTGAAATCTCGCCCGATGTCATTGGGACCTCGCGAGATTTGGAGTGAAATATCGCGCAAGGTCCCTGATATCTCACGAGATTTGTAGTGAAATCTTGCCCAAGGCCCCTGAGAGCTGAAGAGAATTAGAGGGAAATCTCGCCCCATGTCACTGTGACCTCAAGAGTTTTGGAGTGAAATCTCGCCCAATGCCCATGATCTCACGAGTTTTTGGAGAACTCTGACCCCATATCCATGAGATCTCACGAGATTTGGAGTAAAATCCCTCCTGATGTCATGAGGTCACACGAGATTTAGATTGCAATTTCGCTCCATATCCATGAGATCTCACGAGATTTGGCCTGAATTCTCCAAGATTCGGATGAGATCTCCGAGACGTGGGGAGTCAAATCTCGCTCAACGTCCAAGAATCCTCTTGAGATTTGGCGTGAAATCTCGCCCAAACTCCCTGATATCTCACGAGATTGTAGTGTAATCTCCCGCGATGTCAGTGAGACCTCACGAGATTTGGATGGAAATGTCGCCCAGGTCCCTGAATATTACGAGATATGTAGTGAAATCTCGCCCGAAATCATTGTAACCTCAGGAGTTGGGAGTGAAATCTCGCCCAATGTCCATGAGATCTCACGAGATTTACATGGGAAACTCGCTCATATCCACGAGAACTCACGAGGTTGGCCTTGACGTCTCCAAGGTTTGGATGAGATTTCACGGGATGCGAGTAAACTCTCGCCCAAAGACCATGAGACCTCACGAGAGTGGGAGTGAAATCTCGCCCAAGGACCCTGATATCTCAAGAGGTTTGGAAGGAATCTCCCCCGATGTCATTGACAGCTCATGATAAATGGATAGACATCTCGCCCAAGGTCGCTGCTATCTCACGAGATGTGCAGTGAAATCTCGCCCAAACTCATTGGGACCTCAGGAGATTCGGCGTGAAATCTCCATCGATGTCCATGCGATCTCAGGAGATCTGGTGTCAAATCTCGCCCGATGTCCATGAGAACTCACGACACTTACACGGAAAACTCGCCCAGGGTCCCTGACAACTGACGAGATTCGGCGTGAAATCTGCCCGAGGTGATGGAGACCTCACGAGATTTGGAGTGAACTCTCACCCGATATTCGTGAGTACTCACGAGATTTGGAGTCATCTCGCCTGATGTCCCTGAGATCGCACAAGATAGAGATTGAATTCTCGCTCCATATCCTGAGATCTCACGAGTTTTGGCCTGGAGTCTCCAAGGATTGGATGAGATCTCACGAGACTTTGAGTAAAATATCCGCGAATATCCAGAAATCTCACGAGAGTTGGAGTGAAATATCGCCCTAGGTCCCTTTCATGTCATGAGGTTTTAGTGAACTGTCGCCCAATGTCATTGGGACGTCCCGATATTTGGATTGAAATCTCGCCCGAGGTCGCTGAAATCTCACGAGATTTGTAGGGAAATCTCGCGCAATGTGATTGTGACCTCAGGAGATTTGGGGTGAACTCTCCCCCAATGTCCATGAGATCTCACGAGATTTAGATGAAATCTCCCTCAATATCTATGAGGCCTCACGAGATTGGCTCGGACGACTCCAAGTTTGGATGAGATCTCACAAGACTTGGAGTAAACTCTCGCCCAAAGAACAAGAGACCTCAGCAGAGTTGGATTGAAATCTCGCACAAAGTCCCCGATATCTCACAAGATTTGTAGTGAAATCTCGCCCAATGTCTTTGAGCCTCATGAGATGTGGACTGAAATCTCGACCAGGGTCCCTGATATCTCATGAGATTTGTGGAAATCTCACCTGATGTCATTGGAACCTCCGTAGATTTGGAGTGCAGTCTCTCCCATTGTCCATGAGATCTCACGAGATTTAGATTGACCCCTCACCCAATATCCATGAGATCTCAGGAGAAGGGCACTGACCTCTCCAAAGTTTGGGTGAGATCTCATGGGCCCTGGAGTAAAATCTCGCCCAAAGTCCAAGAGATCTCGAGGGATTTGGAGAGAAATCTCAGCCAAAGCCCATGACATCTCATGAGATTGAGAGGGAATTATCGCCCGATGTCCATGACACCTCACGGGATTTGCAGTAAAATCTCGCCCAATGACCATGAGATATCGCGAAATTGAGAGTGAAATCTCACCCATTTTCCATGAGAGCCCAAGACATTTGGCCTGAGGTCTCCACATTTGGAAGAGAGCACACGAGATTTGGATGAAAATCCCAGCTGAATCCCAAGAGATCTCACACGATTTGGAGTGACATCTCGCCCAAGGTCCCTGATACCTCAGGACATTTGTAGTGAAATCTCGCCCGATGTCATTGTGACCTCAGGATATTCGGAGGGAAACCTCACCCGAATGTCCCTGAGATCAGACGAGATATTGAGTAAAATCTCACCCGATGCCCATCAGTCCCACGATATTTAGATTGAAGTCTCGCTCAATAGCCATGAGATCTCACGAGTTTGGCGCTGACGTCGCCAAGGTTTGGAGGAGATCTCACAAGACTGGGAGTAAAATCTCGCCCCCATTCAAGAGTTCTCACGAGAGCTGCAGTGAAATCTCGCCCAAGGTCCCTGGGATCTCACGAGATTTGTAGTGAAATCTCGCCCGATCTCATTGTGACCTCAGGAGGAATGGAGTGAAACCTCGCCTAAAATCCATGAGTTGTCATGAGATTTGGAGTGAAATCTGTACCGATGTCCATGAGATCTCAGGAGCCTTGGTGGCAAATCTCGCCCGATGTCCATGAGATCTCACGAGATTTAGATTGAAAGCTCGCCCACGGTCGTCCCTGATATCTCACGAGATTTGGAGAGAAATCTGCCCGAAGTCATTGAGACCACATGATCTTTGGAGTGAAATC
Organism: Eumetopias jubatus; assembly: GCF_037043125.1. NCBI lineage: Eukaryota > Metazoa > Chordata > Mammalia > Carnivora > Otariidae > Eumetopias > Eumetopias jubatus. The sequence continues at coordinate 7,120,899 of NW_028274824.1, read as the reverse complement.
GCGTCCAATGTCCATGACATATCACGAGATTTGGAATGAATTCTCACGCGATGTCCATACGATCTCACGAGATTTGGACTAATCTCGCCTGATGTCCATGATTTCTCACGAGATATAGAGTGAATTCTCCCTCAATATTCTGAGATCTCACGGATTGGACGGAAGTCTCCAAGGATTGGATGAGATCTCAAGAGACTTGGAGGAAATGATCCCCGAATTCCAAAGGATCTCACGAGAGTTGGAGTGAAATCTCGCCCTAGGTCCCTTTTATCTCACGAGAGTTGAGTGAAACCTCGCCCGTTGTCATTGAGACCTCACGAGATTTGGATTGATATCTCGCCCAAGTTCGCTGATATCGCACGAGGTTTGTAGTGAAATTTCTCCCAATGTCATTGTGACCTCACGGGATTTGGAGTGAAATCTCGCCCAAAGTCCATGAGATCTCATGAGATTTGGACTGAGGTCTGCACGTTTTGGATGGGATCTCACGAGACTCAGAATAAAATCTCACGCGATGCCCATGGTGTCTCGTGGGATTTAGATTGAAGTCTCACGGAATATCCATGAGATCTCATGAGATTTGGACTGAAGTCTCCAAGTTCTGGATGAGATCTCACGAGACTTGGACGAAAATCCCCTGAATTCCAAGAGGTCTCACGATAGTTGGAGTAAAATCTCAACCAAGGTTCCTGATATCTCAAGAGAATGATACTGAAATCTCGCCCGATGTCATTGGGACCTCGCGAGATTTGGAGTGAAATATCGCGCAAGGTCCCTAATATCTCACGAGATTTGTAGTGAAATCTTGCCCAAGGCCCCTGAGAGCTGAAGAGAATTAGAGGGAAATCTCGCCCCATGTCACTGTGACCTCAAGAGTTTTGGAGTGAAATCTCGCCCAATGCCCATGATCTCACGAGTTTTTGGAGAACTCTGACCCCATATCCATGAGATCTCACGAGATTTGGAGTAAAATCTCTCCTGATGTCATGAGGTCACACGAGATTTAGATTGCAATTTCGCTCCATATCCATGAGATCTCACGAGATTTGGCCTGAATTCTCCAAGATTCGGATGAGATCTCCGAGACGTGGGGAGTCAAATCTCGCTCAACGTCCAAGAATCCTCTTGAGAGTTGGAGTGAAATCTCGCCCAAACTCCCTGATATCTCACGAGACTTGTAGTGTAATCTCCCGCGATGTCAGTGAGACCTCACGAGATTTGGATGGAAATCTCGCCCAGGTCCCTGAATATTACGAGATATGTAGTGAAATCTCGCCCGAAATCATTGTAACCTCAGGAGTTGGGAGTGAAATCTCGTCCAATGTCCATGAGATCTCACGAGATTTACATGGGAAACTCGCTCATATCCACGAGAACTCACGAGGTTGGCCTTGACGTCTCCAAGGTTTGGATGAGATTTCACGGGATGCGAGTAAACTCTCGCCCAAAGACCATGAGACCTCACGAGAGTGGGAGTGAAATCTCGCCCAAGGACCCTGATATCTCAAGAGGTTTGGAAGGAATCTCCCCCGATGTCATTGACAGCTCATGAGAAATGGATAGAAATCTCGCCCAAGGTCGCTGCTATCTCACGAGATCTGCAGTGAAATCTCGGCCAAACTCATTGGGACCTCAGGAGATTCGGCGTGAAATCTCCATCGATGTCCATGCGATCTCAGGAGATCTGGTGTCAAATCTCGCCCGATGTCCATGAGAACTCACGACACTTACACGGAAACCTCGCCCAGGGTCCCTGACAACTGACGAGATTCGGCGTGAAATCTGCCCGAGGTGATGGAGACCTCACGAGATTTGGAGTGAACTCTCACCCGATATTCGTGAGTACTCACGAGATTTGGAGTCATCTCGCCTGATGTCCCTGAGATCGCACAAGATAGAGATTGAATTCTCGCTCCATATCCTGAGATCTCACGAGTTTTGGCCTGGAGTCTCCAAGGATTGGATGAGATCTCACGAGACTTGGAGTAAAATATCCGCGAATATCCAGAAATCTCACGAGAGTTGGAGTGAAATGTCACGCTAGCTCCCTTTCATGTCATGAGGTTTTAGTGAACTGTCGCCCAATGTCATTGGGACGTCCCGATATTTGGATTGAAATCTCGCCCGAGGTCGCTGATATCTCACGAGATTTGTAGGGAAATCTCGCGCAATGTGATTGTGACCTCAGGAGATTTGGGGTGAACTCTCCCCCAATGTCCATGAGATCTCACGAGATTTAGATGAAATCTCCCTCAATATCTATGAGGCCTCGCGAGATTGGCACGGACGACTCCAAGTTTGGATGAGATCTCACAAGACTTGGAGTAAACTCTCGCCCAAAGAACAAGAGACCTCAGCAGAGTTGGATTGAAATCTCGCACAAGGTCCCCGATATCTCACAAGATTTGTAGTGAAATCTCGCCCAATGTCTTTGAGCCTCATGAGATGTGGACTGAAATCTCGACCAGGGTCCCTGATATCTCATGAGATTTGTGGAAATCTCACCTGATGTCATTGGAACCTCCGTAGATTTGGAGTGCAGTCTCTCCCATTGTCCATGAGATCTCACGAGATTTAGATTGACCCCTCACCCAATATCCATGAGATCTCAGGAGAAGGGCACTGACCTCTCCAAAGTTTGGGTGAGATCTCATGGGCCCTGGAGTAAAATCTCGCCCAAAGTCCAAGAGATCTCGAGGGATTTGGAGAGAAATCTCACCCAAAGCCCATGACATCTCATGAGATTGAGAGGGAATTCTCGCCCGATGTCCATGACACCTCACGGGATTTGCAGTAAAATCTCGCCCAATGACCATGAGATATCGCGAAATTGAGAGTGAAATCTCACCCATTTTCCATGAGAGCCCAAGACATTTGGCCTGAGGTCTCCACATTTGGAAGAGAGCACACGAGATTTGGATCAAAATCTCAGCTGAATCCCAAGAGATCTCACACGATTTGGAGTGACATCTCGCCCAAGGTCCCTGATACCTCAGGACATTTGTAGTGAAATCTCGCCCGATGTCATTGTGACCTCAGGATATTCGGAGGGAAACCTCACCCGAATGTCCCTGAGATCAGACGAGATATTGAGTAAAATCTCACCCGATGCCCATCAGTCCCACGATATTTAGATTGAAGTCTCGCTCAATAGCCATGAGATCTCACGAGTTTGGCACTGACGTCGCCAAGGTTTGGAGGAGATCTCACAAGACTGGGAGTAAAATCTCGCCCCCATTCAAGAGTTCTCACGAGAGCTGCAGTGAAATCTCGCCCAAGGTCCCTGGGATCTCACGAGATTTGTAGTGAAATCTCGCCCGATCTCATTGTGACCTCAGGAGGAATGGAGTGAAACCTCGCCTAAAATCCATGAGTTGTCATGAGATTTGGAGTGAAATCTGTACCGATGTCCATGAGATCTCAGGAGCCTGGGTGGCAAATCTCGCCCGATGTCCATGAGATCTCACGAGATTTAGATTGAAAGCTCGCCCACGGTCGTCCCTGATATCTCACGAGATTTGGAGAGAAATCTGCCCGAAGTCATTGAGACCACATGATCTTTGGAGTGAAATCGCGTCCAATGTCCATGACATATCACGAGATTTGGAATGAATTCTCACGCGATGTCCATACGATCTCACGAGATTTGGACTAATCTCGCCTGATGTCCATGATTTCTCACGAGATATAGAGTGAATTCTCCCTCAATATCCTGAGATCTCACGGATTGGACGGAAGTCTCCAAGGATTGGATGAGATCTCAAGAGACTTGGAGGAAATGATCCCCGAATTCCAAAGGATCTCACGAGAGTTGGAGTGAAATCTCGCCCTAGGTCCCTTTTATCTCACGAGAGTTGAGTGAAACCTCGCCCGTTGTCATTGAGACCTCACGAGATTTGGATTGATATCTCGCCCAAGTTCGCTGATATCGCACGAGGTTTGTAGTGAAATCTCTCCCAATGTCATTGTGACCTCACGGGATTTGGAGTGAAATCTCGCCCAAAGTCCACGAGATCTCATGAGATTTGGACTGAGGTCTGCACGTTTTGGATGGGATCTCACGAGACTCAGAATAAAATCTCACGCGATGCCCATGGTGTCTCGTGGGATTTAGATTGAAGTGTCACGGAATATCCATGAGATCTCATGAGATTTGGACTGAAGTCTCCAAGGTCTGGATGAGATCTCACGAGACTTGGACGAAAATCCCCTGAATTCCAAGAGGTCTCACGATAGTTGGAGTAAAATCTCAACCAAGGTTCCTGATATCTCAAGAGAATGATACTGAAATCTCGCCCGATGTCATTGGGACCTCGCGAGATTTGGAGTGAAATATCGCGCAAGGTCCCTGATATCTCACGAGATTTGTAGTGAAATCTTGCCCAAGGCACCTGAGAGCTGAAGAGAATTAGAGGGAAATCTCGCCCCATGTCACTGTGACCTCAAGAATTTTGGAGAGAAATCTCGCCCAATGCCCATGATCTCACGAGTTTTTGGAGAACTCTGACCCCATATCCATGAGATCTCACGAGATTTGGAGTAAAATCTCTCCTGATGTCATGAGGTCACACGAGATTTAGATTGCGATTTCGCTCCATATCCATGAGATCTCACGAGATTTGGCCTGAATTCTCCAAGATTCGGATGAGATCTCCGAGACGTGGGGAGTCAAATCTCGCTCAACGTCCAAGAATCCTCTTGAGATTTGGCGTGAAATCTCGCCCAAACTCCCTGATATCTCACGAGACTTGTAGTGTTATCTCCCGCGATGTCAGTGAGACCTCACGAGATTTGGATGGAAATCTCGCCCAGGTCCCTGAATATTACGAGATATGTAGTGAAATCTCGCCCGAAATCATTGTAACCTCAGGAGTTGGGAGTGAAATCTCGCCCAATGTCCATGAGATCTCACGAGATTTACATGGGAAACTCGCTCATATCCACGAGAACTCACGAGGTTGGCCTTGACGTCTCCAAGGTTTGGATGAGATTTCACGGGATGCGAGTAAACTCTCGCCCAAAGACCATGAGACCTCACGAGAGTGGGAGTGAAATCTCGCCCAAGGACCCTGATATCTCAAGAGGTTTGGAAGGAATCTCCCCCGATGTCATTGACAGCTCATGATAAATGGATAGAAATCTCGCCCAAGGTCGCTGCTATCTCACGAGATCTGCAGTGAAATCTCGCCCAAACTCATTGGGACCTCATGAGATTCGGCGTGAAATCTCCATCGATGTCCATGCGATCTCAGGAGATCTGTTGTCAAATCTCGCCCGATGTCCATGAGAACTCACGACACTTACACGGAAACCTCGCCCAGGGTCCCTGACAACTGACGAGATTCGGCGTGAAATCTGCCCGAGGTGATGGAGACCTAACGAGATTTGGAGTGAACTCTCAACCGATATTCGTGAGTACTCACGAGATTTGGAGTCATCTCGCCTGATGTCCCTGAGATCGCACAAGATAGAGATTGAATTCTCGCTCCATATCCTGAGATCTCACGAGTTTTGGCCTGGAGTCTCCAAGGATTGGATGAGATCTCACGAGACTTGGAGTAAAATATCCGCGAATATCCAGAAATCTCACGAGAGTTGGAGTGAAATGTCGCCCTAGCTCCCTTTCATGTCATGAGGTTTTAGTGAACTGTCGCCCAATGTCATTGGGACGTCCCGATATTTGGATTGAAATCTCGCCCGAGGTCGCTGATATCTCACGAGATTTGTAGGGAAATCTCGCGCAATGTGATTGTGACCTCAGGAGATTTGGGGTGAACTCTCCCCCAATGTCCATGAGATCTCACGAGATTTAGATGAAATCTCCCTCAATATCTATGAGGCCTCGCGAGATTGGCACGGACGACTCCAAGTTTGGATGAGATCTCACAAGACTTGGAGTAAACTCTCGCCCAAAGAACAAGAGACCTCAGCAGAGTTGGATTGAAATCTCGCACAAGGTCCCCGATATCTCAGAAGATTTGTAGTGAAATCTCGCCCAATGTCTTTGAGCCTCATGAGATGTGGACTGAAATCTCGACCAGGGTCCCTGATATCTCATGAGATTTGTGGAAATCTCACCTGATGTCATTGGAACCTCCGTAGATTTGGAGTGCAGTCTCTCCCACTGTCCATGAGATCTCACGAGATTTAGATTGACCCCTCACCCAATATCCATGAGATCTCAGGAGAAGGGCACTGACCTCTCCAAAGTTTGGGTGAGATCTCATGGGCCCTGGAGTAAAATCTCGCCCAAAGTCCAAGAGATCTCGAGGGATTTGGAGAGAAATCTCACCCAAAGCCCATGACATCTCATGAGATTGAGAGGGAATTCTCGCCCGATGTCCATGACACCTCACGGGATTTGCAGTAAAATCTCGCCCAATGACCATGAGATATCGCGAAATTGAGAGTGAAATCTCACCCATTTTCCATGAGAGCCCAAGACATTTGGCCTGAGGTCTCCACATTTGGAAGAGAGCACACGAGATTTGGATGAAAATCCCAGCTGAATCCCAAGAGATCTCACACGATTTGGTGTGACATCTCGCCCAAGGTCCCTGATACCTCAGGACATTTGTAGTGAAATCTCGCCCGATGTCATTGTGACCTCAGGATATTCGGAGGGAAACCTCACCCGAATGTCCCTGAGATCAGACGAGATATTGAGTAAAATCTCACCCAATGCCCATCAGTCCCACGATATTTAGATTGAAGTCTCGCTCAATAGCCATGAGATCTCACGAGTTTGGCGCTGACGTCGCCAAGGTTTGGAGGAGATCTCACAAGACTGGGAGTAAAATCTCGCCCCCATTCAAGAGTTCTCACGAGAGCTGCAGTGAAATCTCGCCCAAGGTCCCTGGGATCTCACGAGATTTGTAGTGAAATCTCGCCCGATCTCATTGTGACCTCAGGAGGAATGGAGTGAAACCTCGCCTAAAATCCATGAGTTGTCATGAGATTTGGAGTGAAATCTGTACCGATGTCCATGAGATCTCAGGAGCCTTGGTGGCAAATCTCGCCCGATGTCCATGAGATCTCACGAGATTTAGATTGAAAGCTCGCCCACGGTCGTCCCTGATATCTCACGAGATTTGGAGAGAAATCTGCCCGAAGTCATTGAGACCACATGATCTTTGGAGTGAAATCGCGTCCAATGTCCATGACATATCACGAGATTTGGAATGAATTCTCACGCGATGTCCATACGATCTCACGAGATTTGGACTAATCTCGCCTGATGTCCATGATTTCTCACGAGATATAGAGTGAATTCTCCCTCAATATCCTGAGATCTCACGGATTGGACGGAAGTCTCCAAGGATTGGATGAGATCTCAAGAGACTTGGAGGAAATGATCCCCGAATTCCAAAGGATCTCACGAGAGTTGGAGTGAAATCTCGCCCTAGGTCCCTTTTATCTCACGAGAGTTGAGTGAAACCTCGCCCGTTGTCATTGAGACCTCACGAGATTTGGATTGATATCTCACCCAAGTTCGCTGATATCGCACGAGGTTTGTAGTGAAATCTCTCCCAATGTCATTGTGACCTCACGGGATTTGGAGTGAAATCTCGCCCAAAGTCCACGAGATCTCATGAGATTTGGACTGAGGTCTGCACGTTTTGGATGGGATCTCACGAGACTCAGTATAAAATCTCACGCGATGCCCATGGTGTCTCGTGGGATTTAGATTGAAGTCTCACGGAATATCCATGAGATCTCATGAGATTTGGACTGAAGTCTCCAAGGTCTGGATGAGATCTCACGAGACTTGGACGAAAATCCCCTGAATTCCAAGAGGTCTCACGATAGTTGGAGTAAAATCTCAACCAAGGTTCCTGATATCTCAAGAGAATGATACTGAAATCTCGCCCGATGTCATTGGGACCTCGCGAGATTTGGAGTGAAATATCGCGCAAGGTCCCTGATATCTCACGAGATTTGTAGTGAAATCTTGCCCAAGGCCCCTGAGAGCTGAAGAGAATTAGAGGGAAATCTCGTCCCATGTCACTGTGACCTCATGTGTTTTGGAGTGAAATCTCGCCCAATGCCCATGATCTCACGAGTTTTTGGAGAACTCTGACCCCATATCCATGAGATCTCACGAGATTTGGAGTAAAATCTCTCCTGATGTCATGAGGTCACACGAGATTTAGATTGCAATTTCGCTCCATATCCATGAGATCTCACGAGATTTGGCCTGAATTCTCCAAGATTCGGATGAGATCTCCGAGACGTGGGGAGTCAAATCTCGCTCAACGTCCAAGAATCCTCTTGAGATTTGGCGTGAAATCTCGCCCAAACTCCCTGATATCTCACGAGACTTGTAGTGTAATCTCCCGCGATGTCAGTGAGACCTCACGAGATTTGGATGGAAATCTCGCCCAGGTCCCTGAATATTACGAGATATGTAGTGAAATCTCGCCCGAACTCATTGTAACCTCAGGAGTTGGGAGTGAAAACTCGCCCAATGTCCATGAGATCTCACGAGATTTACATGGGAAACTCGCTCATATCCACGAGAACTCACGAGGTTGGCCTTGACGTCTCCAAGGTTTGGATGAGATTTCACGGGATGCGAGTAAACTCCCGCCCAAAGACCATGAGACCTCACGAGAGTGGGAGTGAAATCTCGCCCAAGGACCCTGATATCTCAAGAGGTTTGGAAGGAATCTCCCCCGATGTCATTGACAGCTCATGAGAAATGGATAGAAATCTCGCCCAAGGTCGCTGCTATCTCACGAGATCTGCAGTGAAATCTCGCCCAAACTCATTGGGACCTCAGGAGATTCGGCGTGAAATCTCCATCGATGTCCATGCGATCTCAGGAGATCTGGTGTCAAATCTCGCCCGATGTCCATGAGAACTCACGACACTTACACGGAAACCTCGCCCAGGGTCCCTGACAACTGACGAGTTTCGGCGTGAAATCTGCCCGAGGTGATGGAGACCTCACGAGATTTGCAGTGAACTCTCACCCGATATTCGTGAGTACTCACGAGATTGGGAGTCATCTCGCCTGATGTCCCTGAGATCGCACAAGATAGAGATTGAATTCTCGCTCCATATCCTGAGATCTCACGAGTTTTGGCCTGGAGTCTCCAAGGATTGGATGAGATCTCACGAGACTTGGAGTAAAATATCCGCGAATATCCAGAAATCTCACGAGAGTTGGAGTGAAATGTCGCCCTAGGTCCCTTTCATGTCATGAGGTTTTAGTGAACTGTCGCCCAATGTCATTGGGACGTCCCGATATTTGGATTGAAATCTCGCCCGAGGTCGCTGATATCTCACGAGATTTGTAGGGAAATCTCGCGCAATGTGATTGTGACCTCAGGAGATTTGGGGTGAACTCTCCCCCAATGTCCATGAGATCTCACGAGATTTAGATGAAATCTCCCTCAATATCTATGAGGCCTCGCGAGATTGGCTCGGACGACTCCAAGTTTGGATGAGATCTCACAAGACTTGGAGTAAACTCTCGCCCAAAGAACAAGAGACCTCAGCAGAGTTGGATTGAAATCTCGCACAAAGTCCCCGATATCTCACAAGATTTGTAGTGAAATCTCGCCCAATGTCTTTGAGCCTCATGAGATGTGGAATGAAATCTCGACCAGGGTCCCTGATATCTCATGAGATTTGTGGAAATCTCACCTGATGTCATTCGAACCTCCGTAGATTTGGAGTGCAGTCTCTCCCATTGTCCATGAGATCTCACGAGATTTAGATTGACCCCTCACCCAATATCCATGAGATCTCAGGAGAAGGGCACTGACCTCTCCAAAGTTTGGGTGAGATCTCATGGGCCCTGGAGTAAAATCTCGCCCAAAGTCCAAGAGATCTCGAGGGATTTGGAGAGAAATCTCACCCAAAGCCCATGACATCTCATGAGATTGAGAGGGAATTCTCGCCCGATGTCCATGACACCTCACGGGATTTGCAGTAAAATCTCGCCCAATGACCATGAGATATCGCGAAATTGAGAGTGAAATCTCACCCATTTTCCATGAGAGCCCAAGACATTTGGCCTGAGGTCTCCACATTTGGAAGAGAGCACACGAGATTTGGATGAAAATCCCAGCTGAATCCCAAGAGATCTCACACGATTTGGAGTGACATCTCGCCCAAGGTCCCTGATACCTCAGGACATTTGTAGTGAAATCTCGCCCGATGTCATTGTGACCTCAGGATATTCGGAGGGAAACCTCACCCGAATGTCCCTGAGATCAGACGAGATATTGAGTAAAATCTCACCCGATGCCCATCAGTCCCACGATATTTAGATTGAAGTCTCGCTCAATAGCCATGAGATCTCACGAGTTTGGCGCTGACGTCGCCAAGGTTTGGAGGAGATCTCACAAGACTGGGAGTAAAATCTCGCCCCCATTCAAGAGTTCTCACGAGAGCTGCAGTGAAATCTCGCCCAAGGTCCCTGGGGTCTCACGAGATTTGTAGTGAAATCTCGCCCGATCTCATTGTGACCTCAGGAGGACTGGAGTGAAACCTCGCCTAAAATCCATGAGTTGTCATGAGATTTGGAGTGAAATCTGTACCGATGTCCATGAGATCTCAGGAGCCTGGGTGGCAAATCTCGCCCGATGTCCATGAGATCTCACGAGATTTAGATTGAAAGCTCGCCCACGGTCGTCCCTGATATCTCACGAGATTTGGAGAGAAATCTGCCCGAAGTCATTGAGACCACATGATCTTTGGAGTGAAATCGCGTCCAATGTCCATGACATATCACGAGATTTGGAATGAATTCTCACGCGATGTCCATACGATCTCACGAGATTTGGACTAATCTCGCCTGATGTCCATGATTTCTCACGAGATATAGAGTGAATTCTCCCTCAATATCCTGAGATCTCACGGATTGGACGGAAGTCTCCAAGGATTGGATGAGATCTCAAGAGACTTGGAGGAAATGATCCCCGAATTCCAAAGGATCTCACGAGAGTTGGAGTGAAATCTCGCCCTAGGTCCCTTTTATCTCACGAGAGTTGAGTGAAACCTCGCCCGTTGTCATTGAGACCTCACGAGATTTGGATTGATATCTCGCCCAAGTTCGCTGATATCGCACGAGGTTTGTAGTGAAATCTCTCCCAATGTCATTGTGACCTCACGGGATTTGGAGTGAAATCTCGCCCAAAGTCCACGAGATCTCATGAGATTTGGACTGAGGTCTGCACGTTTTGGATGGGATCTCACGAGACTCAGTATAAAATCTCACGCGATGCCCATGGTGTCTCGTGGGATTTAGATTGAAGTCTCACGGAATATCCATGAGATCTCATGAGATTTGGACTGAAGTCTCCAAGGTCTGGATGAGATCTCACGAGACTTGGACGAAAATCCCCTGAATTCCAAGAGGTCTCACGATAGTTGGAGTAAAATCTCAACCAAGGTTCCTGATATCTCAAGAGAATGATACTGAAATCTCGCCCGATGTCATTGGGACCTCGCGAGATTTGGAGTGAAATATCGCGCAAGGTCCCTGATATCTCACGAGATTTGTAGTGAAATCTTGCCCAAGGCCCCTGAGAGCTGAAGAGAATTAGAGGGAAATCTCGCCCCATGTCACTGTGACCTCATGTGTTTTGGAGTGAAATCTCGCCCAATGCCCATGATCTCACGAGTTTTTGGAGAACTCTGACCCCATATCCATGAGATCTCACGAGATTTGGAGTAAAATCTCTCCTGATGTCATGAGGTCACACGAGATTTAGATTGCAATTTCGCTCCATATCCATGAGATCTCACGAGATTTGGCCTGAATTCTCCAAGATTCGGATGAGATCTCCGAGACGTGGGGAGTCAAATCTCGCTCAACGTCCAAGAATCCTCTTGAGATTTGGCGTGAAATCTCGCCCAAACTCCCTGATATCTCACGAGACTTGTAGTGTAATCTCCCGCGATGTCAGTGAGACCTCACGAGATTTGGATGGAAATCTCGCCCAGGTCCCTGAATATTACGAGATATGTAGTGAAATCTCGCCCGAACTCATTGTAACCTCAGGAGTTGGGAGTGAAAACTCGCCCAATGTCCATGAGATCTCACGAGATTTACATGGGAAACTCGCTCATATCCACGAGAACTCACGAGGTTGGCCTTGACGTCTCCAAGGTTTGGATGAGATTTCACGGGATGCGAGTAAACTCCCGCCCAAAGACCATGAGACCTCACGAGAGTGGGAGTGAAATCTCGCCCAAGGACCCTGATATCTCAAGAGGTTTGGAAGGAATCTCCCCCGATGTCATTGACAGCTCATGAGAAATGGATAGAAATCTCGCCCAAGGTCGCTGCTATCTCACGAGATCTGCAGTGAAATCTCGCCCAAACTCATTGGGACCTCAGGAGATTCGGCGTGAAATCTCCATCGATGTCCATGCGATCTCAGGAGAGCTGGTGTCAAATCTCGCCCGATGTCCATGAGAACTCACGACACTTACACGGAAACCTCGCCCAGGGTCCCTGACAACTGACGAGATTCGGCGTGAAATCTGCCCGAGGTGATGGAGACCTCACGAGATTTGGAGTGAACTCTCACCCGATATTCGTGAGTACTCACGAGATTTGGAGTCATCTCGCCTGATGTCCCTGAGATCGCACAAGATAGAGATTGAATTCTCGCTCCATATCCTGAGATCTCACGAGTTTTGGCCTGGAGTCTCCAAGGATTGGATGAGATCTCACGAGACTTGGAGTAAAATATCCGCGAATGTCCAGAAATCTCACGAGAGTTGGAGTGAAATGTCGCCCTCGCTCCCTTTCATGTCATGAGGTTTTAGTGAACTGTCGCCCAATGTCATTGGGACGTCCCGATATTTGGATTGAAATCTCGCCCAAGTTCGCTGATATCGCACGAGGTTTGTACTGAAATCTCTCCCAATGTCTTTGTGACCTCACGAGATTTGGAGTGAAATCTCGCCCAAAGTCCAGGAGATCTCATGAGATTTGGACTGAGGTCTGCACGTTTTGGATGGGATCTCACGAGACTCAGAATAAAATCTCACCCGATGCCCATGGTGTCTCGTGGGATTTAGATTGAAGTCTCACGCAATATCCATGTGATCTCACGAGATTTGGACTGGAGTCTCCAAAGTCTGGATGAGTTCTCACGAGACTTGGAGGAAAATCCCCTGAATTCCAAGAGATCACACGAGAGTTGGAGTAAAATCTCAGCCAAGGTTCCTGATATCTCAAGAGTTTGATACTGAAATCTCGCCCGATGTCATTGGGACCTCGCGAGATTTGGGGTGAAATATCGCGCAAGGTCCCTGATATCTCACGAGATTTGAAGTGAAATCTTGCCCAAGGCCCCTGAGAGCCCATGAGAATTAGAGGGAATTCTCTCCCCATGTCACTGTGACCTTAAGAGATTTGGAGTGAAATCTCGCCCAATGCCCATGATCTCACGAGCTTGTTGGAGAACTCTGACCCCATATCCATGAGATCTCACGAGATTTGGAGTAAAATCTCTCCTGATGTCATGAGGTCACACGAGATTTAGATTGCAATTTCGCTCCATATCCATGAGATCTCACGAGATTTGGCCTGAATTCTCCAAGATTCGGATGAGATCTCCGAGACGTGGGGAGTCAAATCTCGCTCAACGTCCAAGAATCCTCTTGAGAGTTGGAGTGAAATCTCGCCCAAACTCCCTGATATCTCACGAGACTTGTAGTGTAATCTCCCGCGATGTCAGTGAGACCTCACGAGATTTGGATGGAAATCTCGCCCAGGTCCCTGAATATTACGAGATATGTAGTGAAATCTCGCCCGAAATCATTGTAACCTCAGGAGTTGGGAGTGAAATCTCGTCCAATGTCCATGAGATCTCACGAGATTTACATGGGAAACTCGCTCATATCCACGAGAACTCACGAGGTTGGCCTTGACGTCTCCAAGGTTTGGATGAGATTTCACGGGATGCGAGTAAACTCTCGCCCAAAGACCATGAGACCTCACGAGAGTGGGAGTGAAATCTCGCCCAAGGACCCTGATATCTCAAGAGGTTTGGAAGGAATCTCCCCCGATGTCATTGACAGCTCATGAGAAATGGATAGAAATCTCGCCCAAGGTCGCTGCTATCTCACGAGATCTGCAGTGAAATCTCGGCCAAACTCATTGGGACCTCAGGAGATTCGGCGTGAAATCTCCATCGATGTCCATGCGATCTCAGGAGATCTGGTGTCAAATCTCGCCCGATGTCCATGAGAACTCACGACACTTACACGGAAACCTCGCCCAGGGTCCCTGACAACTGACGAGATTCGGCGTGAAATCTGCCCGAGGTGATGGAGACCTCACGAGATTTGGAGTGAACTCTCACCCGATATTCGTGAGTACTCACGAGATTTGGAGTCATCTCGCCTGATGTCCCTGAGATCGCACAAGATAGAGATTGAATTCTCGCTCCATATCCTGAGATCTCACGAGTTTTGGCCTGGAGTCTCCAAGGATTGGATGAGATCTCACGAGACTTGGAGTAAAATATCCGCGAATATCCAGAAATCTCACGAGAGTTGGAGTGAAATGTCACGCTAGCTCCCTTTCATGTCATGAGGTTTTAGTGAACTGTCGCCCAATGTCATTGGGACGTCCCGATATTTGGATTGAAATCTCGCCCGAGGTCGCTGATATCTCACGAGATTTGTAGGGAAATCTCGCGCAATGTGATTGTGACCTCAGGAGATTTGGGGTGAACTCTCCCCCAATGTCCATGAGATCTCACGAGATTTAGATGAAATCTCCCTCAATATCTATGAGGCCTCGCGAGATTGGCACGGACGACTCAAAGTTTGGATGAGATCTCACAAGACTTGGAGTAAACTCTCGCCCAAAGAACAAGAGACCTCAGCAGAGTTGGATTGAAATCTCGCACAAGGTCCCCGATATCTCACAAGATTTGTAGTGAAATCTCGCCCAATGTCTTTGAGCCTCATGAGATGTGGACTGAAATCTCGACCAGGGTCCCTGATATCTCATGAGATTTGTGGAAATCTCACCTGATGTCATTGGAACCTCCGTAGATTTGGAGTGCAGTCTCTCCCATTGTCCATGAGATCTCACGAGATTTAGATTGACCCCTCACCCAATATCCATGAGATCTCAGGAGAAGGGCACTGACCTCTCCAAAGTTTGGGTGAGATCTCATGGGCCCTGGAGTAAAATCTCGCCCAAAGTCCAAGAGATCTCGAGGGATTTGGAGAGAAATCTCACCCAAAGCCCATGACATCTCATGAGATTGAGAGGGAATTCTCGCCCGATGTCCATGACACCTCACGGGATTTGCAGTAAAATCTCGCCCAATGACCATGAGATATCGCGAAATTGAGAGTGAAATCTCACCCATTTTCCATGAGAGCCCAAGACATTTGGCCTGAGGTCTCCACATTTGGAAGAGAGCACACGAGATTTGGATCAAAATCTCAGCTGAATCCCAAGAGATCTCACACGATTTGGAGTGACATCTCGCCCAAGGTCCCTGATACCTCAGGACATTTGTAGTGAAATCTCGCCCGATGTCATTGTGACCTCAGGATATTCGGAGGGAAACCTCACCCGAATGTCCCTGAGATCAGACGAGATATTGAGTAAAATCTCACCCGATGCCCATCAGTCCCACGATATTTAGATTGAAGTCTCGCTCAATAGCCATGAGATCTCACGAGTTTGGCACTGACGTCGCCAAGGTTTGGAGGAGATCTCACAAGACTGGGAGTAAAATCTCGCCCCCATTCAAGAGTTCTCACGAGAGCTGCAGTGAAATCTCGCCCAAGGTCCCTGGGATCTCACGAGATTTGTAGTGAAATCTCGCCCGATCTCATTGTGACCTCAGGAGGAATGGAGTGAAACCTCGCCTAAAATCCATGAGTTGTCATGAGATTTGGAGTGAAATCTGTACCGATGTCCATGAGATCTCAGGAGCCTGGGTGGCAAATCTCGCCCGATGTCCATGAGATCTCACGAGATTTAGATTGAAAGCTCGCCCACGGTCGTCCCTGATATCTCACGAGATTTGGAGAGAAATCTGCCCGAAGTCATTGAGACCACATGATCTTTGGAGTGAAATCGCGTCCAATGTCCATGACATATCACGAGATTTGGAATGAATTCTCACGCGATGTCCATACGATCTCACGAGATTTGGACTAATCTCGCCTGATGTCCATGATTTCTCACGAGATATAGAGTGAATTCTCCCTCAATATCCTGAGATCTCACGGATTGGACGGAAGTCTCCAAGGATTGGATGAGATCTCAAGAGACTTGGAGGAAATGATCCCCGAATTCCAAAGGATCTCACGAGAGTTGGAGTGAAATCTCGCCCTAGGTCCCTTTTATCTCACGAGAGGTGAGTGAAACCTCGCCCGTTGTCATTGAGACCTCACGAGATTTGGATTGATATCTCGCCCAAGTTCGCTGATATCGCACGAGGTTTGTAGTGAAATCTCTCCCAATGTCATTGTGACCTCACGGGATTTGGAGTGAAATCTCGCCCAAAGTCCACGAGATCTCATGAGATTTGGACTGAGGTCTGCACGTTTTGGATGGGATCTCACGAGACTTGGACGAAAATCCCCTGAATTCCAAGAGGTCTCACGATAGTTGGAGTAAAATCTCAACCAAGGTTCCTGATATCTCAAGAGAATGATACTGAAATCTCGCCCGATGTCATTGGGACCTCGCGAGATTTGGAGTGAAATATCGCGCAAGGTCCCTGATATCTCACGAGATTTGTAGTGAAATCTTGCCCAAGGCCCCTGAGAGCTGAAGAGAATTAGAGGGAAATCTCGCCCCATGTCACTGTGACCTCAAGAATTTTGGAGAGAAATCTCGCCCAATGCCCATGATCTCACGAGTTTTTGGAGAACTCTGACCCCATATCCATGAGATCTCACGAGATTTGGAGTAAAATCTCTCCTGATGTCATGAGGTCACACGAGATTTAGATTGCGATTTCGCTCCATATCCATGAGATCTCACGAGATTTGGCCTGAATTCTCCAAGATTCGGATGAGATCTCCGAGACGTGGGGAGTCAAATCTCGCTCAACGTCCAAGAATCCTCTTGAGATTTGGCGTGAAATCTCGCCCAAACTCCCTGATATCTCACGAGACTTGTAGTGTTATCTCCCGCGATGTCAGTGAGACCTCACGAGATTTGGATGGAAATCTCGCCCAGGTCCCTGAATATTACGAGATATGTAGTGAAATCTCGCCCGAAATCATTGTAACCTCAGGAGTTGGGAGTGAAATCTCGCCCAATGTCCATGAGATCTCACGAGATTTACATGGGAAACTCGCTCATATCCACGAGAACTCACGAGGTTGGCCTTGACGTCTCCAAGGTTTGGATGAGATTTCACGGGATGCGAGTAAACTCTCGCCCAAAGACCATGAGACCTCACGAGAGTGGGAGTGAAATCTCGCCCAAGGACCCTGATATCTCAAGAGGTTTGGAAGGAATCTCCCCCGATGTCATTGACAGCTCATGATAAATGGATAGAAATCTCGCCCAAGGTCGCTGCTATCTCACGAGATCTGCAGTGAAATCTCGCCCAAACTCATTGGGACCTCATGAGATTCGGCGTGAAATCTCCATCGATGTCCATGCGATCTCAGGAGATCTGTTGTCAAATCTCGCCCGATGTCCATGAGAACTCACGACACTTACACGGAAACCTCGCCCAGGGTCCCTGACAACTGACGAGATTCGGCGTGAAATCTGCCCGAGGTGATGGAGACCTAACGAGATTTGGAGTGAACTCTCAACCGATATTCGTGAGTACTCACGAGATTTGGAGTCATCTCGCCTGATGTCCCTGAGATCGCACAAGATAGAGATTGAATTCTCGCTCCATATCCTGAGATCTCACGAGTTTTGGCCTGGAGTCTCCAAGGATTGGATGAGATCTCACGAGACTTGGAGTAAAATATCCGCGAATATCCAGAAATCTCACGAGAGTTGGAGTGAAATGTCGCCCTAGCTCCCTTTCATGTCATGAGGTTTTAGTGAACTGTCGCCCAATGTCATTGGGACGTCCCGATATTTGGATTGAAATCTCGCCCGAGGTCGCTGATATCTCACGAGATTTGTAGGGAAATCTCGCGCAATGTGATTGTGACCTCAGGAGATTTGGGGTGAACTCTCCCCCAATGTCCATGAGATCTCACGAGATTTAGATGAAATCTCCCTCAATATCTATGAGGCCTCGCGAGATTGGCACGGACGACTCCAAGTTTGGATGAGATCTCACAAGACTTGGAGTAAACTCTCGCCCAAAGAACAAGAGACCTCAGCAGAGTTGGATTGAAATCTCGCACAAGGTCCCCGATATCTCAGAAGATTTGTAGTGAAATCTCGCCCAATGTCTTTGAGCCTCATGAGATGTGGACTGAAATCTCGACCAGGGTCCCTGATATCTCATGAGATTTGTGGAAATCTCACCTGATGTCATTGGAACCTCCGTAGATTTGGAGTGCAGTCTCTCCCACTGTCCATGAGATCTCACGAGATTTAGATTGACCCCTCACCCAATATCCATGAGATCTCAGGAGAAGGGCACTGACCTCTCCAAAGTTTGGGTGAGATCTCATGGGCCCTGGAGTAAAATCTCGCCCAAAGTCCAAGAGATCTCGAGGGATTTGGAGAGAAATCTCACCCAAAGCCCATGACATCTCATGAGATTGAGAGGGAATTCTCGCCCGATGTCCATGACACCTCACGGGATTTGCAGTAAAATCTCGCCCAATGACCATGAGATATCGCGAAATTGAGAGTGAAATCTCACCCATTTTCCATGAGAGCCCAAGACATTTGGCCTGAGGTCTCCACATTTGGAAGAGAGCACACGAGATTTGGATGAAAATCCCAGCTGAATCCCAAGAGATCTCACACGATTTGGTGTGACATCTCGCCCAAGGTCCCTGATACCTCAGGACATTTGTAGTGAAATCTCGCCCGATGTCATTGTGACCTCAGGATATTCGGAGGGAAACCTCACCCGAATGTCCCTGAGATCAGACGAGATATTGAGTAAAATCTCACCCGATGCCCATCAGTCCCACGATATTTAGATTGAAGTCTCGCTCAATAGCCATGAGATCTCACGAGTTTGGCGCTGACGTCGCCAAGGTTTGGAGGAGATCTCACAAGACTGGGAGTAAAATCTCGCCCCCATTCAAGAGTTCTCACGAGAGCTGCAGTGAAATCTCGCCCAAGGTCCCTGGGATCTCACGAGATTTGTAGTGAAATCTCGCCCGATCTCATTGTGACCTCAGGAGGAATGGAGTGAAACCTCGCCTAAAATCCATGAGTTGTCATGAGATTTGGAGTGAAATCTGTACCGATGTCCATGAGATCTCAGGAGCCTTGGTGGCAAATCTCGCCCGATGTCCATGAGATCTCACGAGATTTAGATTGAAAGCTCGCCCACGGTCGTCCCTGATATCTCACGAGATTTGGAGAGAAATCTGCCCGAAGTCATTGAGACCACATGATCTTTGGAGTGAAATCGCGTCCAATGTCCATGACATATCACGAGATTTGGAATGAATTCTCACGCGATGTCCATACGATCTCACGAGATTTGGACTAATCTCGCCTGATGTCCATGATTTCTCACGAGATATAGAGTGAATTCTCCCTCAATATCCTGAGATCTCACGGATTGGACGGAAGTCTCCAAGGATTGGATGAGATCTCAAGAGACTTGGAGGAAATGATCCCCGAATTCCAAAGGATCTCACGAGAGTTGGAGTGAAATCTCGCCCTAGGTCCCTTTTATCTCACGAGAGTTGAGTGAAACCTCGCCCGTTGTCATTGAGACCTCACGAGATTTGGATTGATATCTCACCCAAGTTCGCTGATATCGCACGAGGTTTGTAGTGAAATCTCTCCCAATGTCATTGTGACCTCACGGGATTTGGAGTGAAATCTCGCCCAAAGTCCACGAGATCTCATGAGATTTGGACTGAGGTCTGCACGTTTTGGATGGGATCTCACGAGACTCAGTATAAAATCTCACGCGATGCCCATGGTGTCTCGTGGGATTTAGATTGAAGTCTCACGGAATATCCATGAGATCTCATGAGATTTGGACTGAAGTCTCCAAGGTCTGGATGAGATCTCACGAGACTTGAACGAAAATCCCCTGAATTCCAAGAGGTCTCACGATAGTTGGAGTAAAATCTCAACCAAGGTTCCTGATATCTCAAGAGAATGATACTGAAATCTCGCCCGATGTCATTGGGACCTCGCGAGATTTGGAGTGAAATATCGCGCAAGGTCCCTGATATCTCACGAGATTTGTAGTGAAATCTTGCCCAAGGCCCCTGAGAGCTGAAGAGAATTAGAGGGAAATCTCGCCCCATGTCACTGTGACCTCAAGAGTTTTGGAGTGAAATCTCGCCCAATGCCCATGATCTCACGAGTTTTTGGAGAACTCTGACCCCATATCCATGAGATCTCACGAGATTTGGAGTAAAATCCCTCCTGATGTCATGAGGTCACACGAGATTTAGATTGCAATTTCGCTCCATATCCATGAGATCTCACGAGATTTGGCCTGAATTCTCCAAGATTCGGATGAGATCTCCGAGACGTGGGGAGTCAAATCTCGCTCAACGTCCAAGAATCCTCTTGAGATTTGGCGTGAAATCTCGCCCAAACTCCCTGATATCTCACGAGATTGTAGTGTAATCTCCCGCGATGTCAGTGAGACCTCACGAGATTTGGATGGAAATGTCGCCCAGGTCCCTGAATATTACGAGATATGTAGTGAAATCTCGCCCGAAATCATTGTAACCTCAGGAGTTGGGAGTGAAATCTCGCCCAATGTCCATGAGATCTCACGAGATTTACATGGGAAACTCGCTCATATCCACGAGAACTCACGAGGTTGGCCTTGACGTCTCCAAGGTTTGGATGAGATTTCACGGGATGCGAGTAAACTCTCGCCCAAAGACCATGAGACCTCACGAGAGTGGGAGTGAAATCTCGCCCAAGGACCCTGATATCTCAAGAGGTTTGGAAGGAATCTCCCCCGATGTCATTGACAGCTCATGATAAATGGATAGACATCTCGCCCAAGGTCGCTGCTATCTCACGAGATGTGCAGTGAAATCTCGCCCAAACTCATTGGGACCTCAGGAGATTCGGCGTGAAATCTCCATCGATGTCCATGCGATCTCAGGAGATCTGGTGTCAAATCTCGCCCGATGTCCATGAGAACTCACGACACTTACACGGAAACCTCGCCCAGGGTCCCTGACAACTGACGAGATTCGGCGTGAAATCTGCCCGAGGTGATGGAGACCTCACGAGATTTGGAGTGAACTCTCACCCGATATTCGTGAGTACTCACGAGATTTGGAGTCATCTCGCCTGATGTCCCTGAGATCGCACAAGATAGAGATTGAATTCTCGCTCCATATCCTGAGATCTCACGAGTTTTGGCCTGGAGTCTCCAAGGATTGGATGAGATCTCACGAGACTTTGAGTAAAATATCCGCGAATATCCAGAAATCTCACGAGAGTTGGAGTGAAATATCGCCCTAGGTCCCTTTCATGTCATGAGGTTTTAGTGAACTGTCGCCCAATGTCATTGGGACGTCCCGATATTTGGATTGAAATCTCGCCCGAGGTCGCTGAAATCTCACGAGATTTGTAGGGAAATCTCGCGCAATGTGATTGTGACCTCAGGAGATTTGGGGTGAACTCTCCCCCAATGTCCATGAGATCTCACGAGATTTAGATGAAATCTCCCTCAATATCTATGAGGCCTCACGAGATTGGCTCGGACGACTCCAAGTTTGGATGAGATCTCACAAGACTTGGAGTAAACTCTCGCCCAAAGAACAAGAGACCTCAGCAGAGTTGGATTGAAATCTCGCACAAGGTCCCCGATATCTCACAAGATTTGTAGTGAAATCTCGCCCAATGTCTTTGAGCCTCATGAGATGTGGACTGAAATCTCGACCAGGGTCCCTGATATCTCATGAGATTTGTGGAAATCTCACCTGATGTCATTGGAACCTCCGTAGATTTGGAGTGCAGTCTCTCCCATTGTCCATGAGATCTCACGAGATTTAGATTGACCCCTCACCCAATATCCATGAGATCTCAGGAGAAGGGCACTGACCTCTCCAAAGTTTGGGTGAGATCTCATGGGCCCTGGAGTAAAATCTCGCCCAAAGTCCAAGAGATCTCGAGGGATTTGGAGAGAAATCTCAGCCAAAGCCCATGACATCTCATGAGATTGAGAGGGAATTATCGCCCGATGTCCATGACACCTCACGGGATTTGCAGTAAAATCTCGCCCAATGACCATGAGATATCGCGAAATTGAGAGTGAAATCTCACCCATTTTCCATGAGAGCCCAAGACATTTGGCCTGAGGTCTCCACATTTGGAAGAGAGCACACGAGATTTGGATGAAAATCCCAGCTGAATCCCAAGAGATCTCACACGATTTGGAGTGACATCTCGCCCAAGGTCCCTGATACCTCAGGACATTTGTAGTGAAATCTCGCCCGATGTCATTGTGACCTCAGGATATTCGGAGGGAAACCTCACCCGAATGTCCCTGAGATCAGACGAGATATTGAGTAAAATCTCACCCGATGCCCATCAGTCCCACGATATTTAGATTGAAGTCTCGCTCAATAGCCATGAGATCTCACGAGTTTGGCGCTGACGTCGCCAAGGTTTGGAGGAGATCTCACAAGACTGGGAGTAAAATCTCGCCCCCATTCAAGAGTTCTCACGAGAGCTGCAGTGAAATCTCGCCCAAGGTCCCTGGGATCTCACGAGATTTGTAGTGAAATCTCGCCCGATCTCATTGTGACCTCAGGAGGAATGGAGTGAAACCTCGCCTAAAATCCATGAGTTGTCATGAGATTTGGAGTGAAATCTGTACCGATGTCCATGAGATCTCAGGAGCCTTGGTGGCAAATCTCGCCCGATGTCCATGAGATCTCACGAGATTTAGATTGAAAGCTCGCCCACGGTCGTCCCTGATATCTCACGAGATTTGGAGAGAAATCTGCCCGAAGTCATTGAGACCACATGATCTTTGGAGTGAAATCGCGTCCAATGTCCATGACATATCACGAGATTTGGAATGAATTCTCACGCGATGTCCATACGATCTCACGAGATTTGGACTAATCTCGCCTGATGTCCATGATTTCTCACGAGATATAGAGTGAATTCTCCCTCAATATTCTGAGATCTCACGGATTGGACGGAAGTCTCCAAGGATTGGATGAGATCTCAAGAGACTTGGAGGAAATGATCCCCGAATTCCAAAGGATCTCACGAGAGTTGGAGTGAAATCTCGCCCTAGGTCCCTTTTATCTCACGAGAGTTGAGTGAAACCTCGCCCGTTGTCATTGAGACCTCACGAGATTTGGATTGATATCTCGCCCAAGTTCGCTGATATCGCACGAGGTTTGTAGTGAAATTTCTCCCAATGTCATTGTGACCTCACGGGATTTGGAGTGAAATCTCGCCCAAAGTCCATGAGATCTCATGAGATTTGGACTGAGGTCTGCACGTTTTGGATGGGATCTCACGAGACTCAGAATAAAATCTCACGCGATGCCCATGGTGTCTCGTGGGATTTAGATTGAAGTCTCACGGAATATCCATGAGATCTCATGAGATTTGGACTGAAGTCTCCAAGGTCTGGATGAGATCTCACGAGACTTGGACGAAAATCCCCTGAATTCCAAGAGGTCTCACGATAGTTGGAGTAAAATCTCAACCAAGGTTCCTGATATCTCAAGAGAATGATACTGAAATCTCGCCCGATGTCATTGGGACCTCGCGAGATTTGGAGTGAAATATCGCGCAAGGTCCCTAATATCTCACGAGATTTGTAGTGAAATCTTGCCCAAGGCCCCTGAGAGCTGAAGAGAATTAGAGGGAAATCTCGCCCCATGTCACTGTGACCTCAAGAGTTTTGGAGTGAAATCTCGCCCAATGCCCATGATCTCACGAGTTTTTGGAGAACTCTGACCCCATATCCATGAGATCTCACGAGATTTGGAGTAAAATCTCTCCTGATGTCATGAGGTCACACGAGATTTAGATTGCAATTTCGCTCCATATCCATGAGATCTCACGAGATTTGGCCTGAATTCTCCAAGATTCGGATGAGATCTCCGAGACGTGGGGAGTCAAATCTCGCTCAACGTCCAAGAATCCTCTTGAGAGTTGGAGTGAAATCTCGCCCAAACTCCCTGATATCTCACGAGACTTGTAGTGTAATCTCCCGCGATGTCAGTGAGACCTCACGAGATTTGGATGGAAATCTCGCCCAGGTCCCTGAATATTACGAGATATGTAGTGAAATCTCGCCCGAAATCATTGTAACCTCAGGAGTTGGGAGTGAAATCTCGTCCAATGTCCATGAGATCTCACGAGATTTACATGGGAAACTCGCTCATATCCACGAGAACTCACGAGGTTGGCCTTGACGTCTCCAAGGTTTGGATGAGATTTCACGGGATGCGAGTAAACTCTCGCCCAAAGACCATGAGACCTCACGAGAGTGGGAGTGAAATCTCGCCCAAGGACCCTGATATCTCAAGAGGTTTGGAAGGAATCTCCCCCGATGTCATTGACAGCTCATGAGAAATGGATAGAAATCTCGCCCAAGGTCGCTGCTATCTCACGAGATCTGCAGTGAAATCTCGGCCAAACTCATTGGGACCTCAGGAGATTCGGCGTGAAATCTCCATCGATGTCCATGCGATCTCAGGAGATCTGGTGTCAAATCTCGCCCGATGTCCATGAGAACTCACGACACTTACACGGAAACCTCGCCCAGGGTCCCTGACAACTGACGAGATTCGGCGTGAAATCTGCCCGAGGTGATGGAGACCTCACGAGATTTGGAGTGAACTCTCACCCGATATTCGTGAGTACTCACGAGATTTGGAGTCATCTCGCCTGATGTCCCTGAGATCGCACAAGATAGAGATTGAATTCTCGCTCCATATCCTGAGATCTCACGAGTTTTGGCCTGGAGTCTCCAAGGATTGGATGAGATCTCACGAGACTTGGAGTAAAATATCCGCGAATATCCAGAAATCTCACGAGAGTTGGAGTGAAATGTCACGCTAGCTCCCTTTCATGTCATGAGGTTTTAGTGAACTGTCGCCCAATGTCATTGGGACGTCCCGATATTTGGATTGAAATCTCGCCCGAGGTCGCTGATATCTCACGAGATTTGTAGGGAAATCTCGCGCAATGTGATTGTGACCTCAGGAGATTTGGGGTGAACTCTCCCCCAATGTCCATGAGATCTCACGAGATTTAGATGAAATCTCCCTCAATATCTATGAGGGCTCGCGAGATTGGCACGGACGACTCCAAGTTTGGATGAGATCTCACAAGACTTGGAGTAAACTCTCGCCCAAAGAACAAGAGACCTCAGCAGAGTTGGATTGAAATCTCGCACAAAGTCCCCGATATCTCACAAGATTTGTAGTGAAATCTCGCCCAATGTCTTTGAGCCTCATGAGATGTGGACTGAAATCTCGACCAGGGTCCCTGATATCTCATGAGATTTGTGGAAATCTCACCTGATGTCATTGGAACCTCCGTAGATTTGGAGTGCAGTCTCTCCCATTGTCCATGAGATCTCACGAGATTTAGATTGACCCCTCACCCAATATCCATGAGATCTCAGGAGAAGGGCACTGACCTCTCCAAAGTTTGGGTGAGATCTCATGGGCCCTGGAGTAAAATCTCGCCCAAAGTCCAAGAGATCTCGAGGGATTTGGAGAGAAATCTCAGCCAAAGCCCATGACATCTCATGAGATTGAGAGGGAATTATCGCCCGATGTCCATGACACCTCACGGGATTTGCAGTAAAATCTCGCCCAATGACCATGAGATATCGCGAAATTGAGAGTGAAATCTCACCCATTTTCCATGAGAGCCCAAGACATTTGGCCTGAGGTCTCCACATTTGGAAGAGAGCACACGAGATTTGGATGAAAATCCCAGCTGAATCCCAAGAGATCTCACACGATTTGGAGTGACATCTCGCCCAAGGTCCCTGATACCTCAGGACATTTGTAGTGAAATCTCGCCCGATGTCATTGTGACCTCAGGATATTCGGAGGGAAACCTCACCCGAATGTCCCTGAGATCAGACGAGATATTGAGTAAAATCTCACCCGATGCCCATCAGTCCCACGATATTTAGATTGAAGTCTCGCTCAATAGCCATGAGATCTCACGAGTTTGGCGCTGACGTCGCCAAGGTTTGGAGGAGATCTCACAAGACTGGGAGTAAAATCTCGCCCCCATTCAAGAGTTCTCACGAGAGCTGCAGTGAAATCTCGCCCAAGGTCCCTGGGATCTCACGAGATTTGTAGTGAAATCTCGCCCGATCTCATTGTGACCTCAGGAGGAATGGAGTGAAACCTCGCCTAAAATCCATGAGTTGTCATGAGATTTGGAGTGAAATCTGTACCGATGTCCATGAGATCTCAGGAGCCTTGGTGGCAAATCTCGCCCGATGTCCATGAGATCTCACGAGATTTAGATTGAAAGCTCGCCCACGGTCGTCCCTGATATCTCACGAGATTTGGAGAGAAATCTGCCCGAAGTCATTGAGACCACATGATCTTTGGAGTGAAATCGCGTCCAATGTCCATGACATATCACGAGATTTGGAATGAATTCTCACGCGATGTCCATACGATCTCACGAGATTTGGACTAATCTCGCCTGATGTCCATGATTTCTCACGAGATATAGAGTGAATTCTCCCTCAATATTCTGAGATCTCACGGATTGGACGGAAGTCTCCAAGGATTGGATGAGATCTCAAGAGACTTGGAGGAAATGATCCCCGAATTCCAAAGGATCTCACGAGAGTTGGAGTGAAATCTCGCCCTAGGTCCCTTTTATCTCACGAGAGTTGAGTGAAACCTCGCCCGTTGTCATTGAGACCTCACGAGATTTGGATTGATATCTCGCCCAAGTTCGCTGATATCGCACGAGGTTTGTAGTGAAATTTCTCCCAATGTCATTGTGACCTCACGGGATTTGGAGTGAAATCTCGCCCAAAGTCCATGAGATCTCATGAGATTTGGACTGAGGTCTGCACGTTTTGGATGGGATCTCACGAGACTCAGAATAAAATCTCACGCGATGCCCATGGTGTCTCGTGGGATTTAGATTGAAGTCTCACGGAATATCCATGAGATCTCATGAGATATGGACTGAAGTCTCCAAGGTCTGGATGAGATCTCACGAGACTTGGAC
This sequence comes from Eumetopias jubatus, assembly GCF_037043125.1. Taxonomy (NCBI): domain Eukaryota; kingdom Metazoa; phylum Chordata; class Mammalia; order Carnivora; family Otariidae; genus Eumetopias; species Eumetopias jubatus. The sequence continues at coordinate 7,093,604 of NW_028274824.1, read as the reverse complement.
GAAAATCCCCTGAATTCCAAGAGGTCTCACGATAGTTGGAGTAAAATCTCAACCAAGGTTCCTGATATCTCAAGAGAATGATACTGAAATCTCGCCCGATGTCATTGGGACCTCGCGAGATTTGGAGTGAAATATCGCGCAAGGTCCCTAATATCTCACGAGATTTGTAGTGAAATCTTGCCCAAGGCCCCTGAGAGCTGAAGAGAATTAGAGGGAAATCTCGCCCCATGTCACTGTGACCTCAAGAGTTTTGGAGTGAAATCTCGCCCAATGCCCATGATCTCACGAGTTTTTGGAGAACTCTGACCCCATATCCATGAGATCTCACGAGATTTGGAGTAAAATCTCTCCTGATGTCATGAGGTCACACGAGATTTAGATTGCAATTTCGCTCCATATCCATGAGATCTCACGAGATTTGGCCTGAATTCTCCAAGATTCGGATGAGATCTCCGAGACGTGGGGAGTCAAATCTCGCTCAACGTCCAAGAATCCTCTTGAGAGTTGGAGTGAAATCTCGCCCAAACTCCCTGATATCTCACGAGACTTGTAGTGTAATCTCCCGCGATGTCAGTGAGACCTCACGAGATTTGGATGGAAATCTCGCCCAGGTCCCTGAATATTACGAGATATGTAGTGAAATCTCGCCCGAAATCATTGTAACCTCAGGAGTTGGGAGTGAAATCTCGTCCAATGTCCATGAGATCTCACGAGATTTACATGGGAAACTCGCTCATATCCACGAGAACTCACGAGGTTGGCCTTGACGTCTCCAAGGTTTGGATGAGATTTCACGGGATGCGAGTAAACTCTCGCCCAAAGACCATGAGACCTCACGAGAGTGGGAGTGAAATCTCGCCCAAGGACCCTGATATCTCAAGAGGTTTGGAAGGAATCTCCCCCGATGTCATTGACAGCTCATGAGAAATGGATAGAAATCTCGCCCAAGGTCGCTGCTATCTCACGAGATCTGCAGTGAAATCTCGGCCAAACTCATTGGGACCTCAGGAGATTCGGCGTGAAATCTCCATCGATGTCCATGCGATCTCAGGAGATCTGGTGTCAAATCTCGCCCGATGTCCATGAGAACTCACGACACTTACACGGAAACCTCGCCCAGGGTCCCTGACAACTGACGAGATTCGGCGTGAAATCTGCCCGAGGTGATGGAGACCTCACGAGATTTGGAGTGAACTCTCACCCGATATTCGTGAGTACTCACGAGATTTGGAGTCATCTCGCCTGATGTCCCTGAGATCGCACAAGATAGAGATTGAATTCTCGCTCCATATCCTGAGATCTCACGAGTTTTGGCCTGGAGTCTCCAAGGATTGGATGAGATCTCACGAGACTTGGAGTAAAATATCCGCGAATATCCAGAAATCTCACGAGAGTTGGAGTGAAATGTCACGCTAGCTCCCTTTCATGTCATGAGGTTTTAGTGAACTGTCGCCCAATGTCATTGGGACGTCCCGATATTTGGATTGAAATCTCGCCCGAGGTCGCTGATATCTCACGAGATTTGTAGGGAAATCTCGCGCAATGTGATTGTGACCTCAGGAGATTTGGGGTGAACTCTCCCCCAATGTCCATGAGATCTCACGAGATTTAGATGAAATCTCCCTCAATATCTATGAGGCCTCGCGAGATTGGCACGGACGACTCCAAGTTTGGATGAGATCTCACAAGACTTGGAGTAAACTCTCGCCCAAAGAACAAGAGACCTCAGCAGAGTTGGATTGAAATCTCGCACAAGGTCCCCGATATCTCACAAGATTTGTAGTGAAATCTCGCCCAATGTCTTTGAGCCTCATGAGATGTGGACTGAAATCTCGACCAGGGTCCCTGATATCTCATGAGATTTGTGGAAATCTCACCTGATGTCATTGGAACCTCCGTAGATTTGGAGTGCAGTCTCTCCCATTGTCCATGAGATCTCACGAGATTTAGATTGACCCCTCACCCAATATCCATGAGATCTCAGGAGAAGGGCACTGACCTCTCCAAAGTTTGGGTGAGATCTCATGGGCCCTGGAGTAAAATCTCGCCCAAAGTCCAAGAGATCTCGAGGGATTTGGAGAGAAATCTCACCCAAAGCCCATGACATCTCATGAGATTGAGAGGGAATTCTCGCCCGATGTCCATGACACCTCACGGGATTTGCAGTAAAATCTCGCCCAATGACCATGAGATATCGCGAAATTGAGAGTGAAATCTCACCCATTTTCCATGAGAGCCCAAGACATTTGGCCTGAGGTCTCCACATTTGGAAGAGAGCACACGAGATTTGGATCAAAATCTCAGCTGAATCCCAAGAGATCTCACACGATTTGGAGTGACATCTCGCCCAAGGTCCCTGATACCTCAGGACATTTGTAGTGAAATCTCGCCCGATGTCATTGTGACCTCAGGATATTCGGAGGGAAACCTCACCCGAATGTCCCTGAGATCAGACGAGATATTGAGTAAAATCTCACCCGATGCCCATCAGTCCCACGATATTTAGATTGAAGTCTCGCTCAATAGCCATGAGATCTCACGAGTTTGGCACTGACGTCGCCAAGGTTTGGAGGAGATCTCACAAGACTGGGAGTAAAATCTCGCCCCCATTCAAGAGTTCTCACGAGAGCTGCAGTGAAATCTCGCCCAAGGTCCCTGGGATCTCACGAGATTTGTAGTGAAATCTCGCCCGATCTCATTGTGACCTCAGGAGGAATGGAGTGAAACCTCGCCTAAAATCCATGAGTTGTCATGAGATTTGGAGTGAAATCTGTACCGATGTCCATGAGATCTCAGGAGCCTGGGTGGCAAATCTCGCCCGATGTCCATGAGATCTCACGAGATTTAGATTGAAAGCTCGCCCACGGTCGTCCCTGATATCTCACGAGATTTGGAGAGAAATCTGCCCGAAGTCATTGAGACCACATGATCTTTGGAGTGAAATCGCGTCCAATGTCCATGACATATCACGAGATTTGGAATGAATTCTCACGCGATGTCCATACGATCTCACGAGATTTGGACTAATCTCGCCTGATGTCCATGATTTCTCACGAGATATAGAGTGAATTCTCCCTCAATATCCTGAGATCTCACGGATTGGACGGAAGTCTCCAAGGATTGGATGAGATCTCAAGAGACTTGGAGGAAATGATCCCCGAATTCCAAAGGATCTCACGAGAGTTGGAGTGAAATCTCGCCCTAGGTCCCTTTTATCTCACGAGAGTTGAGTGAAACCTCGCCCGTTGTCATTGAGACCTCACGAGATTTGGATTGATATCTCGCCCAAGTTCGCTGATATCGCACGAGGTTTGTAGTGAAATCTCTCCCAATGTCATTGTGACCTCACGGGATTTGGAGTGAAATCTCGCCCAAAGTCCACGAGATCTCATGAGATTTGGACTGAGGTCTGCACGTTTTGGATGGGATCTCACGAGACTCAGAATAAAATCTCACGCGATGCCCATGGTGTCTCGTGGGATTTAGATTGAAGTGTCACGGAATATCCATGAGATCTCATGAGATTTGGACTGAAGTCTCCAAGGTCTGGATGAGATCTCACGAGACTTGGACGAAAATCCCCTGAATTCCAAGAGGTCTCACGATAGTTGGAGTAAAATCTCAACCAAGGTTCCTGATATCTCAAGAGAATGATACTGAAATCTCGCCCGATGTCATTGGGACCTCGCGAGATTTGGAGTGAAATATCGCGCAAGGTCCCTGATATCTCACGAGATTTGTAGTGAAATCTTGCCCAAGGCACCTGAGAGCTGAAGAGAATTAGAGGGAAATCTCGCCCCATGTCACTGTGACCTCAAGAATTTTGGAGAGAAATCTCGCCCAATGCCCATGATCTCACGAGTTTTTGGAGAACTCTGACCCCATATCCATGAGATCTCACGAGATTTGGAGTAAAATCTCTCCTGATGTCATGAGGTCACACGAGATTTAGATTGCGATTTCGCTCCATATCCATGAGATCTCACGAGATTTGGCCTGAATTCTCCAAGATTCGGATGAGATCTCCGAGACGTGGGGAGTCAAATCTCGCTCAACGTCCAAGAATCCTCTTGAGATTTGGCGTGAAATCTCGCCCAAACTCCCTGATATCTCACGAGACTTGTAGTGTTATCTCCCGCGATGTCAGTGAGACCTCACGAGATTTGGATGGAAATCTCGCCCAGGTCCCTGAATATTACGAGATATGTAGTGAAATCTCGCCCGAAATCATTGTAACCTCAGGAGTTGGGAGTGAAATCTCGCCCAATGTCCATGAGATCTCACGAGATTTACATGGGAAACTCGCTCATATCCACGAGAACTCACGAGGTTGGCCTTGACGTCTCCAAGGTTTGGATGAGATTTCACGGGATGCGAGTAAACTCTCGCCCAAAGACCATGAGACCTCACGAGAGTGGGAGTGAAATCTCGCCCAAGGACCCTGATATCTCAAGAGGTTTGGAAGGAATCTCCCCCGATGTCATTGACAGCTCATGATAAATGGATAGAAATCTCGCCCAAGGTCGCTGCTATCTCACGAGATCTGCAGTGAAATCTCGCCCAAACTCATTGGGACCTCATGAGATTCGGCGTGAAATCTCCATCGATGTCCATGCGATCTCAGGAGATCTGTTGTCAAATCTCGCCCGATGTCCATGAGAACTCACGACACTTACACGGAAACCTCGCCCAGGGTCCCTGACAACTGACGAGATTCGGCGTGAAATCTGCCCGAGGTGATGGAGACCTAACGAGATTTGGAGTGAACTCTCAACCGATATTCGTGAGTACTCACGAGATTTGGAGTCATCTCGCCTGATGTCCCTGAGATCGCACAAGATAGAGATTGAATTCTCGCTCCATATCCTGAGATCTCACGAGTTTTGGCCTGGAGTCTCCAAGGATTGGATGAGATCTCACGAGACTTGGAGTAAAATATCCGCGAATATCCAGAAATCTCACGAGAGTTGGAGTGAAATGTCGCCCTAGCTCCCTTTCATGTCATGAGGTTTTAGTGAACTGTCGCCCAATGTCATTGGGACGTCCCGATATTTGGATTGAAATCTCGCCCGAGGTCGCTGATATCTCACGAGATTTGTAGGGAAATCTCGCGCAATGTGATTGTGACCTCAGGAGATTTGGGGTGAACTCTCCCCCAATGTCCATGAGATCTCACGAGATTTAGATGAAATCTCCCTCAATATCTATGAGGCCTCGCGAGATTGGCACGGACGACTCCAAGTTTGGATGAGATCTCACAAGACTTGGAGTAAACTCTCGCCCAAAGAACAAGAGACCTCAGCAGAGTTGGATTGAAATCTCGCACAAGGTCCCCGATATCTCAGAAGATTTGTAGTGAAATCTCGCCCAATGTCTTTGAGCCTCATGAGATGTGGACTGAAATCTCGACCAGGGTCCCTGATATCTCATGAGATTTGTGGAAATCTCACCTGATGTCATTGGAACCTCCGTAGATTTGGAGTGCAGTCTCTCCCACTGTCCATGAGATCTCACGAGATTTAGATTGACCCCTCACCCAATATCCATGAGATCTCAGGAGAAGGGCACTGACCTCTCCAAAGTTTGGGTGAGATCTCATGGGCCCTGGAGTAAAATCTCGCCCAAAGTCCAAGAGATCTCGAGGGATTTGGAGAGAAATCTCACCCAAAGCCCATGACATCTCATGAGATTGAGAGGGAATTCTCGCCCGATGTCCATGACACCTCACGGGATTTGCAGTAAAATCTCGCCCAATGACCATGAGATATCGCGAAATTGAGAGTGAAATCTCACCCATTTTCCATGAGAGCCCAAGACATTTGGCCTGAGGTCTCCACATTTGGAAGAGAGCACACGAGATTTGGATGAAAATCCCAGCTGAATCCCAAGAGATCTCACACGATTTGGTGTGACATCTCGCCCAAGGTCCCTGATACCTCAGGACATTTGTAGTGAAATCTCGCCCGATGTCATTGTGACCTCAGGATATTCGGAGGGAAACCTCACCCGAATGTCCCTGAGATCAGACGAGATATTGAGTAAAATCTCACCCAATGCCCATCAGTCCCACGATATTTAGATTGAAGTCTCGCTCAATAGCCATGAGATCTCACGAGTTTGGCGCTGACGTCGCCAAGGTTTGGAGGAGATCTCACAAGACTGGGAGTAAAATCTCGCCCCCATTCAAGAGTTCTCACGAGAGCTGCAGTGAAATCTCGCCCAAGGTCCCTGGGATCTCACGAGATTTGTAGTGAAATCTCGCCCGATCTCATTGTGACCTCAGGAGGAATGGAGTGAAACCTCGCCTAAAATCCATGAGTTGTCATGAGATTTGGAGTGAAATCTGTACCGATGTCCATGAGATCTCAGGAGCCTTGGTGGCAAATCTCGCCCGATGTCCATGAGATCTCACGAGATTTAGATTGAAAGCTCGCCCACGGTCGTCCCTGATATCTCACGAGATTTGGAGAGAAATCTGCCCGAAGTCATTGAGACCACATGATCTTTGGAGTGAAATCGCGTCCAATGTCCATGACATATCACGAGATTTGGAATGAATTCTCACGCGATGTCCATACGATCTCACGAGATTTGGACTAATCTCGCCTGATGTCCATGATTTCTCACGAGATATAGAGTGAATTCTCCCTCAATATCCTGAGATCTCACGGATTGGACGGAAGTCTCCAAGGATTGGATGAGATCTCAAGAGACTTGGAGGAAATGATCCCCGAATTCCAAAGGATCTCACGAGAGTTGGAGTGAAATCTCGCCCTAGGTCCCTTTTATCTCACGAGAGTTGAGTGAAACCTCGCCCGTTGTCATTGAGACCTCACGAGATTTGGATTGATATCTCACCCAAGTTCGCTGATATCGCACGAGGTTTGTAGTGAAATCTCTCCCAATGTCATTGTGACCTCACGGGATTTGGAGTGAAATCTCGCCCAAAGTCCACGAGATCTCATGAGATTTGGACTGAGGTCTGCACGTTTTGGATGGGATCTCACGAGACTCAGTATAAAATCTCACGCGATGCCCATGGTGTCTCGTGGGATTTAGATTGAAGTCTCACGGAATATCCATGAGATCTCATGAGATTTGGACTGAAGTCTCCAAGGTCTGGATGAGATCTCACGAGACTTGGACGAAAATCCCCTGAATTCCAAGAGGTCTCACGATAGTTGGAGTAAAATCTCAACCAAGGTTCCTGATATCTCAAGAGAATGATACTGAAATCTCGCCCGATGTCATTGGGACCTCGCGAGATTTGGAGTGAAATATCGCGCAAGGTCCCTGATATCTCACGAGATTTGTAGTGAAATCTTGCCCAAGGCCCCTGAGAGCTGAAGAGAATTAGAGGGAAATCTCGCCCCATGTCACTGTGACCTCATGTGTTTTGGAGTGAAATCTCGCCCAATGCCCATGATCTCACGAGTTTTTGGAGAACTCTGACCCCATATCCATGAGATCTCACGAGATTTGGAGTAAAATCTCTCCTGATGTCATGAGGTCACACGAGATTTAGATTGCAATTTCGCTCCATATCCATGAGATCTCACGAGATTTGGCCTGAATTCTCCAAGATTCGGATGAGATCTCCGAGACGTGGGGAGTCAAATCTCGCTCAACGTCCAAGAATCCTCTTGAGATTTGGCGTGAAATCTCGCCCAAACTCCCTGATATCTCACGAGACTTGTAGTGTAATCTCCCGCGATGTCAGTGAGACCTCACGAGATTTGGATGGAAATCTCGCCCAGGTCCCTGAATATTACGAGATATGTAGTGAAATCTCGCCCGAACTCATTGTAACCTCAGGAGTTGGGAGTGAAAACTCGCCCAATGTCCATGAGATCTCACGAGATTTACATGGGAAACTCGCTCATATCCACGAGAACTCACGAGGTTGGCCTTGACGTCTCCAAGGTTTGGATGAGATTTCACGGGATGCGAGTAAACTCCCGCCCAAAGACCATGAGACCTCACGAGAGTGGGAGTGAAATCTCGCCCAAGGACCCTGATATCTCAAGAGGTTTGGAAGGAATCTCCCCCGATGTCATTGACAGCTCATGAGAAATGGATAGAAATCTCGCCCAAGGTCGCTGCTATCTCACGAGATCTGCAGTGAAATCTCGCCCAAACTCATTGGGACCTCAGGAGATTCGGCGTGAAATCTCCATCGATGTCCATGCGATCTCAGGAGATCTGGTGTCAAATCTCGCCCGATGTCCATGAGAACTCACGACACTTACACGGAAACCTCGCCCAGGGTCCCTGACAACTGACGAGTTTCGGCGTGAAATCTGCCCGAGGTGATGGAGACCTCACGAGATTTGCAGTGAACTCTCACCCGATATTCGTGAGTACTCACGAGATTGGGAGTCATCTCGCCTGATGTCCCTGAGATCGCACAAGATAGAGATTGAATTCTCGCTCCATATCCTGAGATCTCACGAGTTTTGGCCTGGAGTCTCCAAGGATTGGATGAGATCTCACGAGACTTGGAGTAAAATATCCGCGAATATCCAGAAATCTCACGAGAGTTGGAGTGAAATGTCGCCCTAGGTCCCTTTCATGTCATGAGGTTTTAGTGAACTGTCGCCCAATGTCATTGGGACGTCCCGATATTTGGATTGAAATCTCGCCCGAGGTCGCTGATATCTCACGAGATTTGTAGGGAAATCTCGCGCAATGTGATTGTGACCTCAGGAGATTTGGGGTGAACTCTCCCCCAATGTCCATGAGATCTCACGAGATTTAGATGAAATCTCCCTCAATATCTATGAGGCCTCGCGAGATTGGCTCGGACGACTCCAAGTTTGGATGAGATCTCACAAGACTTGGAGTAAACTCTCGCCCAAAGAACAAGAGACCTCAGCAGAGTTGGATTGAAATCTCGCACAAAGTCCCCGATATCTCACAAGATTTGTAGTGAAATCTCGCCCAATGTCTTTGAGCCTCATGAGATGTGGAATGAAATCTCGACCAGGGTCCCTGATATCTCATGAGATTTGTGGAAATCTCACCTGATGTCATTCGAACCTCCGTAGATTTGGAGTGCAGTCTCTCCCATTGTCCATGAGATCTCACGAGATTTAGATTGACCCCTCACCCAATATCCATGAGATCTCAGGAGAAGGGCACTGACCTCTCCAAAGTTTGGGTGAGATCTCATGGGCCCTGGAGTAAAATCTCGCCCAAAGTCCAAGAGATCTCGAGGGATTTGGAGAGAAATCTCACCCAAAGCCCATGACATCTCATGAGATTGAGAGGGAATTCTCGCCCGATGTCCATGACACCTCACGGGATTTGCAGTAAAATCTCGCCCAATGACCATGAGATATCGCGAAATTGAGAGTGAAATCTCACCCATTTTCCATGAGAGCCCAAGACATTTGGCCTGAGGTCTCCACATTTGGAAGAGAGCACACGAGATTTGGATGAAAATCCCAGCTGAATCCCAAGAGATCTCACACGATTTGGAGTGACATCTCGCCCAAGGTCCCTGATACCTCAGGACATTTGTAGTGAAATCTCGCCCGATGTCATTGTGACCTCAGGATATTCGGAGGGAAACCTCACCCGAATGTCCCTGAGATCAGACGAGATATTGAGTAAAATCTCACCCGATGCCCATCAGTCCCACGATATTTAGATTGAAGTCTCGCTCAATAGCCATGAGATCTCACGAGTTTGGCGCTGACGTCGCCAAGGTTTGGAGGAGATCTCACAAGACTGGGAGTAAAATCTCGCCCCCATTCAAGAGTTCTCACGAGAGCTGCAGTGAAATCTCGCCCAAGGTCCCTGGGGTCTCACGAGATTTGTAGTGAAATCTCGCCCGATCTCATTGTGACCTCAGGAGGACTGGAGTGAAACCTCGCCTAAAATCCATGAGTTGTCATGAGATTTGGAGTGAAATCTGTACCGATGTCCATGAGATCTCAGGAGCCTGGGTGGCAAATCTCGCCCGATGTCCATGAGATCTCACGAGATTTAGATTGAAAGCTCGCCCACGGTCGTCCCTGATATCTCACGAGATTTGGAGAGAAATCTGCCCGAAGTCATTGAGACCACATGATCTTTGGAGTGAAATCGCGTCCAATGTCCATGACATATCACGAGATTTGGAATGAATTCTCACGCGATGTCCATACGATCTCACGAGATTTGGACTAATCTCGCCTGATGTCCATGATTTCTCACGAGATATAGAGTGAATTCTCCCTCAATATCCTGAGATCTCACGGATTGGACGGAAGTCTCCAAGGATTGGATGAGATCTCAAGAGACTTGGAGGAAATGATCCCCGAATTCCAAAGGATCTCACGAGAGTTGGAGTGAAATCTCGCCCTAGGTCCCTTTTATCTCACGAGAGTTGAGTGAAACCTCGCCCGTTGTCATTGAGACCTCACGAGATTTGGATTGATATCTCGCCCAAGTTCGCTGATATCGCACGAGGTTTGTAGTGAAATCTCTCCCAATGTCATTGTGACCTCACGGGATTTGGAGTGAAATCTCGCCCAAAGTCCACGAGATCTCATGAGATTTGGACTGAGGTCTGCACGTTTTGGATGGGATCTCACGAGACTCAGTATAAAATCTCACGCGATGCCCATGGTGTCTCGTGGGATTTAGATTGAAGTCTCACGGAATATCCATGAGATCTCATGAGATTTGGACTGAAGTCTCCAAGGTCTGGATGAGATCTCACGAGACTTGGACGAAAATCCCCTGAATTCCAAGAGGTCTCACGATAGTTGGAGTAAAATCTCAACCAAGGTTCCTGATATCTCAAGAGAATGATACTGAAATCTCGCCCGATGTCATTGGGACCTCGCGAGATTTGGAGTGAAATATCGCGCAAGGTCCCTGATATCTCACGAGATTTGTAGTGAAATCTTGCCCAAGGCCCCTGAGAGCTGAAGAGAATTAGAGGGAAATCTCGCCCCATGTCACTGTGACCTCATGTGTTTTGGAGTGAAATCTCGCCCAATGCCCATGATCTCACGAGTTTTTGGAGAACTCTGACCCCATATCCATGAGATCTCACGAGATTTGGAGTAAAATCTCTCCTGATGTCATGAGGTCACACGAGATTTAGATTGCAATTTCGCTCCATATCCATGAGATCTCACGAGATTTGGCCTGAATTCTCCAAGATTCGGATGAGATCTCCGAGACGTGGGGAGTCAAATCTCGCTCAACGTCCAAGAATCCTCTTGAGATTTGGCGTGAAATCTCGCCCAAACTCCCTGATATCTCACGAGACTTGTAGTGTAATCTCCCGCGATGTCAGTGAGACCTCACGAGATTTGGATGGAAATCTCGCCCAGGTCCCTGAATATTATGAGATATGTAGTGAAATCTCGCCCGAACTCATTGTAACCTCAGGAGTTGGGAGTGAAAACTCGCCCAATGTCCATGAGATCTCACGAGATTTACATGGGAAACTCGCTCATATCCACGAGAACTCACGAGGTTGGCCTTGACGTCTCCAAGGTTTGGATGAGATTTCACGGGATGCGAGTAAACTCCCGCCCAAAGACCATGAGACCTCACGAGAGTGGGAGTGAAATCTCGCCCAAGGACCCTGATATCTCAAGAGGTTTGGAAGGAATCTCCCCCGATGTCATTGACAGCTCATGAGAAATGGATAGAAATCTCGCCCAAGGTCGCTGCTATCTCACGAGATCTGCAGTGAAATCTCGCCCAAACTCATTGGGACCTCAGGAGATTCGGCGTGAAATCTCCATCGATGTCCATGCGATCTCAGGAGAGCTGGTGTCAAATCTCGCCCGATGTCCATGAGAACTCACGACACTTACACGGAAACCTCGCCCAGGGTCCCTGACAACTGACGAGATTCGGCGTGAAATCTGCCCGAGGTGATGGAGACCTCACGAGATTTGGAGTGAACTCTCACCCGATATTCGTGAGTACTCACGAGATTTGGAGTCATCTCGCCTGATGTCCCTGAGATCGCACAAGATAGAGATTGAATTCTCGCTCCATATCCTGAGATCTCACGAGTTTTGGCCTGGAGTCTCCAAGGATTGGATGAGATCTCACGAGACTTGGAGTAAAATATCCGCGAATGTCCAGAAATCTCACGAGAGTTGGAGTGAAATGTCGCCCTCGCTCCCTTTCATGTCATGAGGTTTTAGTGAACTGTCGCCCAATGTCATTGGGACGTCCCGATATTTGGATTGAAATCTCGCCCAAGTTCGCTGATATCGCACGAGGTTTGTACTGAAATCTCTCCCAATGTCTTTGTGACCTCACGAGATTTGGAGTGAAATCTCGCCCAAAGTCCAGGAGATCTCATGAGATTTGGACTGAGGTCTGCACATTTTGGATGGGATCTCACGAGACTCAGAATAAAATCTCACCCGATGCCCATGGTGTCTCGTGGGATTTAGATTGAAGTCTCACGCAATATCCATGTGATCTCACGAGATTTGGACTGGAGTCTCCAAAGTCTGGATGAGTTCTCACGAGACTTGGAGGAAAATCCCCTGAATTCCAAGAGATCACACGAGAGTTGGAGTAAAATCTCAGCCAAGGTTCCTGATATCTCAAGAGTTTGATACTGAAATCTCGCCCGATGTCATTGGGACCTCGCGAGATTTGGGGTGAAATATCGCGCAAGGTCCCTGATATCTCACGAGATTTGAAGTGAAATCTTGCCCAAGGCCCCTGAGAGCCCATGAGAATTAGAGGGAATTCTCTCCCCATGTCACTGTGACCTTAAGAGATTTGGAGTGAAATCTCGCCCAATGCCCATGATCTCACGAGCTTGTTGGAGAACTCTGACCCCATATCCATGAGATCTCACGAGATTTGGAGTAAAATCTCTCCTGATGTCATGAGGTCACACGAGATTTAGATTGCAATTTCGCTCCATATCCATGAGATCTCACGAGATTTGGCCTGAATTCTCCAAGATTCGGATGAGATCTCCGAGACGTGGGGAGTCAAATCTCGCTCAACGTCCAAGAATCCTCTTGAGAGTTGGAGTGAAATCTCGCCCAAACTCCCTGATATCTCACGAGACTTGTAGTGTAATCTCCCGCGATGTCAGTGAGACCTCACGAGATTCGGATGGAAATCTCGCCCAGGTCCCTGAATATTACGAGATATGTAGTGAAATCTCGCCCGAAATCATTGTAACCTCAGGAGTTGGGAGTGAAATCTCGTCCAATGTCCATGAGATCTCACGAGATTTACATGGGAAACTCGCTCATATCCACGAGAACTCACGAGGTTGGCCTTGACGTCTCCAAGGTTTGGATGAGATTTCACGGGATGCGAGTAAACTCTCGCCCAAAGACCATGAGACCTCACGAGAGTGGGAGTGAAATCTCGCCCAAGGACCCTGATATCTCAAGAGGTTTGGAAGGAATCTCCCCCGATGTCATTGACAGCTCATGAGAAATGGATAGAAATCTCGCCCAAGGTCGCTGCTATCTCACGAGATCTGCAGTGAAATCTCGGCCAAACTCATTGGGACCTCAGGAGATTCGGCGTGAAATCTCCATCGATGTCCATGCGATCTCAGGAGATCTGGTGTCAAATCTCGCCCGATGTCCATGAGAACTCACGACACTTACACGGAAACCTCGCCCAGGGTCCCTGACAACTGACGAGATTCGGCGTGAAATCTGCCCGAGGTGATGGAGACCTCACGAGATTTGGAGTGAACTCTCACCCGATATTCGTGAGTACTCACGAGATTTGGAGTCATCTCGCCTGATGTCCCTGAGATCGCACAAGATAGAGATTGAATTCTCGCTCCATATCCTGAGATCTCACGAGTTTTGGCCTGGAGTCTCCAAGGATTGGATGAGATCTCACGAGACTTGGAGTAAAATATCCGCGAATATCCAGAAATCTCACGAGAGTTGGAGTGAAATGTCACGCTAGCTCCCTTTCATGTCATGAGGTTTTAGTGAACTGTCGCCCAATGTCATTGGGACGTCCCGATATTTGGATTGAAATCTCGCCCGAGGTCGCTGATATCTCACGAGATTTGTAGGGAAATCTCGCGCAATGTGATTGTGACCTCAGGAGATTTGGGGTGAACTCTCCCCCAATGTCCATGAGATCTCACGAGATTTAGATGAAATCTCCCTCAATATCTATGAGGCCTCGCGAGATTGGCACGGACGACTCAAAGTTTGGATGAGATCTCACAAGACTTGGAGTAAACTCTCGCCCAAAGAACAAGAGACCTCAGCAGAGTTGGATTGAAATCTCGCACAAGGTCCCCGATATCTCACAAGATTTGTAGTGAAATCTCGCCCAATGTCTTTGAGCCTCATGAGATGTGGACTGAAATCTCGACCAGGGTCCCTGATATCTCATGAGATTTGTGGAAATCTCACCTGATGTCATTGGAACCTCCGTAGATTTGGAGTGCAGTCTCTCCCATTGTCCATGAGATCTCACGAGATTTAGATTGACCCCTCACCCAATATCCATGAGATCTCAGGAGAAGGGCACTGACCTCTCCAAAGTTTGGGTGAGATCTCATGGGCCCTGGAGTAAAATCTCGCCCAAAGTCCAAGAGATCTCGAGGGATTTGGAGAGAAATCTCACCCAAAGCCCATGACATCTCATGAGATTGAGAGGGAATTCTCGCCCGATGTCCATGACACCTCACGGGATTTGCAGTAAAATCTCGCCCAATGACCATGAGATATCGCGAAATTGAGAGTGAAATCTCACCCATTTTCCATGAGAGCCCAAGACATTTGGCCTGAGGTCTCCACATTTGGAAGAGAGCACACGAGATTTGGATCAAAATCTCAGCTGAATCCCAAGAGATCTCACACGATTTGGAGTGACATCTCGCCCAAGGTCCCTGATACCTCAGGACATTTGTAGTGAAATCTCGCCCGATGTCATTGTGACCTCAGGATATTCGGAGGGAAACCTCACCCGAATGTCCCTGAGATCAGACGAGATATTGAGTAAAATCTCACCCGATGCCCATCAGTCCCACGATATTTAGATTGAAGTCTCGCTCAATAGCCATGAGATCTCACGAGTTTGGCACTGACGTCGCCAAGGTTTGGAGGAGATCTCACAAGACTGGGAGTAAAATCTCGCCCCCATTCAAGAGTTCTCACGAGAGCTGCAGTGAAATCTCGCCCAAGGTCCCTGGGATCTCACGAGATTTGTAGTGAAATCTCGCCCGATCTCATTGTGACCTCAGGAGGAATGGAGTGAAACCTCGCCTAAAATCCATGAGTTGTCATGAGATTTGGAGTGAAATCTGTACCGATGTCCATGAGATCTCAGGAGCCTGGGTGGCAAATCTCGCCCGATGTCCATGAGATCTCACGAGATTTAGATTGAAAGCTCGCCCACGGTCGTCCCTGATATCTCACGAGATTTGGAGAGAAATCTGCCCGAAGTCATTGAGACCACATGATCTTTGGAGTGAAATCGCGTCCAATGTCCATGACATATCACGAGATTTGGAATGAATTCTCACGCGATGTCCATACGATCTCACGAGATTTGGACTAATCTCGCCTGATGTCCATGATTTCTCACGAGATATAGAGTGAATTCTCCCTCAATATCCTGAGATCTCACGGATTGGACGGAAGTCTCCAAGGATTGGATGAGATCTCAAGAGACTTGGAGGAAATGATCCCCGAATTCCAAAGGATCTCACGAGAGTTGGAGTGAAATCTCGCCCTAGGTCCCTTTTATCTCACGAGAGTTGAGTGAAACCTCGCCCGTTGTCATTGAGACCTCACGAGATTTGGATTGATATCTCGCCCAAGTTCGCTGATATCGCACGAGGTTTGTAGTGAAATCTCTCCCAATGTCATTGTGACCTCACGGGATTTGGAGTGAAATCTCGCCCAAAGTCCACGAGATCTCATGAGATTTGGACTGAGGTCTGCACGTTTTGGATGGGATCTCACGAGACTTGGACGAAAATCCCCTGAATTCCAAGAGGTCTCACGATAGTTGGAGTAAAATCTCAACCAAGGTTCCTGATATCTCAAGAGAATGATACTGAAATCTCGCCCGATGTCATTGGGACCTCGCGAGATTTGGAGTGAAATATCGCGCAAGGTCCCTGATATCTCACGAGATTTGTAGTGAAATCTTGCCCAAGGCCCCTGAGAGCTGAAGAGAATTAGAGGGAAATCTCGCCCCATGTCACTGTGACCTCAAGAATTTTGGAGAGAAATCTCGCCCAATGCCCATGATCTCACGAGTTTTTGGAGAACTCTGACCCCATATCCATGAGATCTCACGAGATTTGGGGAAAAATCTCTCCTGATGTCATGAGGTCACACGAGATTTAGATTGCAATTTCGCTCCATATCCATGAGATCTCACGAGATTTGGCCTGAATTCTCCAAGATTCGGATGAGATCTCCGAGACGTGGGGAGTCAAATCTCGCTCAACGTCCAAGAATCCTCTTGAGATTTGGCGTGAAATCTCGCCGAAACTCCCTGATATCTCACGAGACTTGTAGTGTTATCTCCCGCGATGTCAGTGAGACCTCACGAGATTTGGATGGAAATCTCGCCCAGGTCCCTGAATATTACGAGATATGTAGTGAAATCTCGCCCGAAATCATTGTAACCTCAGGAGTTGGGAGTGAAATCTCGCCCAATGTCCATGAGATCTCACGAGATTTACATGGGAAACTCGCTCATATCCACGAGAACTCACGAGGTTGGCCTTGACGTCTCCAAGGTTTGGATGAGATTTCACGGGATGCGAGTAAACTCTCGCCCAAAGACCATGAGACCTCACGAGAGTGGGAGTGAAATCTCGCCCAAGGACCCTGATATCTCAAGAGGTTTGGAAGGAATCTCCCCCGATGTCATTGACAGCTCATGAGAAATGGATAGAAATCTCGCCCAAGGTCGCTGCTATCTCACGAGATCTGCAGTGAAATCTCGCCCAAACTCATTGGGACCTCAGGAGATTCGGCGTGAAATCTCCATCGATGTCCATGCGATCTCAGGAGATCTGGTGTCAAATCTCGCCCGATGTCCATGAGAACTCACGACACTTACACGGAAACCTCGCCCAGGGTCCCTGACAACTGACGAGATTCGGCGTGAAATCTGCCCGAGCTGATGGAGACCTCACGAGATTTGGAGTGAACTCTCAACCGATATTCGTGAGTACTCACGAGATTTGGAGTCATCTCGCCTGATGTCCCTGAGATCGCACAAGATAGAGATTGAATTCTCGCTCCATATCCTGAGATCTCACGAGGTTTGGCCTGGAGTCTCCAAGGATTGGATGAGATCTCACGAGACTTGGAGTAAAATATCCGCGAATATCCAGAAATCTCACGAGAGTTGGAGTGAAATGTCGCCCTAGCTCCCTTTCATGTCATGAGGTTTTAGTGAACTGTCGCCCAATGTCATTGGGACGTCCCGATATTTGGATTGAAATCTCGCCCGAGGTCGCTGATATCTCACGAGATTTGTAGGGAAATCTCGCGCAATGTGATTGTGACCTCAGGAGATTTGGGGTGAACTCTCCCCCAATGTCCATGAGATCTCACGAGATTTAGATGAAATCTCCCTCAATATCTATGAGGCCTCGCGAGATTGGCACGGACGACTCCAAGTTTGGATGAGATCTCACAAGACTTGGAGTAAACTCTCGCCCAAAGAACAAGAGACCTCAGCAGAGTTGGATTGAAATCTCGCACAAGGTCCCCGATATCTCACAAGATTTGTAGTGAAATCTCGCCCAATGTCTTTGAGCCTCATGAGATGTGGACTGAAATCTCGACCAGGGTCCCTGATATCTCATGAGATTTGTGGAAATCTCACCTGATGTCATTGGAACCTCCGTAGATTTGGAGTGCAGTCTCTCCCATTGTCCATGAGATCTCACGAGATTTAGATTGACCCCTCACCCAATATCCATGAGATCTCAGGAGAAGGGCACTGACCTCTCCAAAGTTTGGGTGAGATCTCATGGGCCCTGGAGTAAAATCTCGCCCAAAGTCCAAGAGATCTCGAGGGATTTGGAGAGAAATCTCACCCAAAGCCCATGACATCTCATGAGATTGAGAGGGAATTCTCGCCCGATGTCCATGACACCTCACGGGATTTGCAGTAAAATCTCGCCCAATGACCATGAGATATCGCGAAATTGAGAGTGAAATCTCACCCATTTTCCATGAGAGCCCAAGACATTTGGCCTGAGGTCTCCACATTTGGAAGAGAGCACACGAGATTTGGATGAAAATCCCAGCTGAATCCCAAGAGATCTCACACGATTTGGAGTGACATCTCGCCCAAGGTCCCTGATACCTCAGGACATTTGTAGTGAAATCTCGCCCGATGTCATTGTGACCTCAGGATATTCGGAGGGAAACCTCGCCCGAATGTCCCTGAGATCAGACGAGATATTGAGTAAAATCTCACCCGATGCCCATCAGTCCCACGATATTTAGATTGAAGTCTCGCTCAATAGCCATGAGATCTCACGAGTTTGGCACTGAGGTCGCCAAGGTTTGGAGGAGATCTCACAAGACTGGGAGTAAAATCTCGCCCCCATTCAAGAGTTCTCACGAGAGCTGCAGTGAAATCTCGCCCAAGGTCCCTGGGATCTCACGAGATTTGTAGTGAAATCTCGCCCGATCTCATTGTGACCTCAGGAGGAATGGAGTGAAACCTCGCCTAAAATCCATGAGTTGTCATGAGATTTGGAGTGAAATCTGTACCGATGTCCATGAGATCTCAGGAGCCTGGGTGGCAAATCTCGCCCGATGTCCATGAGATCTCACGAGATTTAGATTGAAACCTCGCCCACGGTCGTCCCTGATATCTCACGAGATTTGGAGAGAAATCTGCCCGAAGTCATTGAGACCACATGATCTTTGGAGTGAAATCGCGTCCAATGTCCATGACATATCACGAGATTTGGAATGAATTCTCACGCGATGTCCATACGATCTCACGAGATTTGGACTAATCTCGCCTGATGTCCATGATTTCTCACGAGATATAGAGTGAATTCTCCCTCAATATTCTGAGATCTCACGGATTGGACGGAAGTCTCCAAGGATTGGATGAGATCTCAAGAGACTTGGAGGAAATGATCCCCGAATTCCAAAGGATCTCACGAGAGTTGGAGTGAAATCTCGCCCTAGGTCCCTTTTATCTCACGAGAGTTGAGTGAAACCTCGCCCGTTGTCATTGAGACCTCACGAGATTTGGATTGATATCTCGCCCAAGTTCGCTGATATCGCACGAGGTTTGTAGTGAAATTTCTCCCAATGTCATTGTGACCTCACGGGATTTGGAGTGAAATCTCGCCCAAAGTCCATGAGATCTCATGAGATTTGGACTGAGGTCTGCACGTTTTGGATGGGATCTCACGAGACTCAGAATAAAATCTCACGCGATGCCCATGGTGTCTCGTGGGATTTAGATTGAAGTCTCACGGAATATCCATGAGATCTCATGAGATTTGGACTGAAGTCTCCAAGGTCTGGATGAGATCTCACGAGACTTGGACGAAAATCCCCTGAATTCCAAGAGGTCTCACGATAGTTGGAGTAAAATCTCAACCAAGGTTCCTGATATCTCAAGAGAATGATACTGAAATCTCGCCCGATGTCATTGGGACCTCGCGAGATTTGGGGTGAAATATCGCGCAAGGTCCCTGATATCTCACGAGATTTGAAGTGAA
Organism: Eumetopias jubatus; assembly: GCF_037043125.1. Taxonomy (NCBI): domain Eukaryota; kingdom Metazoa; phylum Chordata; class Mammalia; order Carnivora; family Otariidae; genus Eumetopias; species Eumetopias jubatus. The sequence continues at coordinate 7,073,908 of NW_028274824.1, read as the reverse complement.
ATCTTGCCCAAGGCCCCTGAGAGCCCATGAGAATTAGAGGGAATTCTCGCCCCATGTCACTGTGACCTTAAGAGATTTGGAGTGAAATCTCGCCCAATGCCCATGATCTCACGAGCTTGTTGGAGAACTCTGACCCCATATCCATGAGATCTCACGAGATTTGGAGTAAAATCTCTCCTGATGTCATGAGGTCACACGAGATTTAGATTGCAATTTCGCTCCATATCCATGAGATCCCACGAGATTTGGCCTGAATTCTCCAAGATTCGGATGAGATCTCCGAGACGTGGGGAGTCAAATCTCGCTCAACGTCCAAGAATCCTCTTGAGAGTTGGAGTGAAATCTCGCCCAAACTCCCTGATATCTCACGAGACTTGTAGTGTAATCTCCCGCGATGTCAGTGAGACCTCACGAGATTTGGATGGAAATCTCGCCCAGGACCCTGAATATTACGAGATATGTAGTGAAATCTCGACCGAAATCATTGTAACCTCAGGAGTTGGGAGTGAAATCTCGCCCAATGTCCATGAGATCTCACGAGATTTACATGGGAAACTCGCTCATATCCACGAGAACTCACGAGGTTGGCCTTGACGTCTCCAAGGTTTGGATGAGATTTCACGGGATGCGAGTAAACTCCCGCCCAAAGACCATGAGACCTCACGAGAGTGGGAGTGAAATCTCGCCCAAGGACCCTGATATCTCAAGAGGTTTGGAAGGAATCTCCCCCGATGTCATTGACAGCTCATGAGAAATGGATAGAAATCTCGCCCAAGGTCGCTGCTATCTCACGAGATCTGCAGTGAAATCTCGCCCAAACTCATTGGGACCTCAGGAGATTCGGCGTGAAATCTCCATCGATGTCCATGCGATCTCAGGAGATCTGGTGTCAAATCTCGCCCGATGTCCATGAGAACTCACGACACTTACACGGAAACCTCGCCCAGGGTCCCTGACAACTGACGAGATTCGGCGTGAAATCTGCCCGAGGTGATGGAGACCTCACGAGATTTGGAGTGAACTCTCACCCGATATTCGTGAGTACTCACGAGATTGGGAGTCATCTCGCCTGATGTCCCTGAGATCGCACAAGATAGAGATTGAATTCTCGCTCCATATCCTGAGATCTCACGAGTTTTGGCCTGGAGTCTCCAAGGATTGGATGAGATCTCACGAGACTTGGAGTAAAATATCCGCGAATATCCAGAAATCTCACGAGAGTTGGAGTGAAATGTCGCCCTAGCTCCCTTTCATGTCATGAGGTTTTAGTGAACTGTCGCCCAATGTCATTGGGACGTCCCGATATTTGGATTGAAATCTCGCCCAAGTTCGCTGATATCGCACGAGGTTTGTAGTGAAATCTCTCCCAATGTCATTGTGACCTCACGAGATTTGGAGTGAAATCTCGCCCAAAGTCCTGGAGATCTCATGAGATTTGGACTGAGGTCTGCACGTTTTGGATGGGATCTCACGAGACTCAGAATAAAATCTCAACCGATGCCCATGGTGTCTCGTGGGATTTAGATTGATGTCTCCCGCAATATCCATGTGATCTCACGAGATTTGGACTGGAGTCTCCAAAGTCTGGATGAGTTCTCACGAGACTTGGAGGAAAATCCCCTGAATTCCAAGAGATCACACGAGAGTTGGAGTAAAATCTCAGCCAAGGTTCCTGATATCTCAAGAGATTGATACTGAAATCTCGCCCGATGTCATTGGGACCTCGCGAGATTTGGGGTGAAATATCGCGCAAGGTCCCTGATATCTCACGAGATTTGAAGTGAAATCTTGCCCAAGGCCCCTGAGAGCCCATGAGAATTAGAGGGAATTCTCGCCCCATGTCACTGTGACCTTAAGAGATTAGGAGTGAAATCTCGCCCAATGCCCATGATCTCACGAGTTTTTGGAGAACACTGACCCCATATCCATGAGATCTCACGAGATTTGGAGTAAAATCTCTCCTGATGTCATGAGGTCACACGAGATTTAGATTGCAATTTCGCTCAATATCCATGAGATCTCACGAGATTTGGCCTGAATTCTCCAAGATTCGGATGAGATCTCCGAGACGTGGGGAGTCAAATCTCGCTCAACGTCCAAGAATCCTCTTGAGAGTTGGAGTGAAATCTCGCCCAAACTCCCTGATATCTCACGAGACTTGTAGTGTAATCTCCCGCGATGTCAGTGAGACCTCACGAGATTTGGATGGAAATCTCGCCCAGGTCCCTGAATATTACGAGATATGTAGTGAAATCTCGACCGAAATCATTGTAACCTCAGGAGTTGGGAGTGAAATCTCGCCCAATGTCCATGAGATCTCACGAGATTTACATGGGAAACTCGCTCATATCCACGAGAACTCACGAGGTTGGCCTTGACGTCTCCAAGGTTTGGATGAGATTTCACGGGATGCGAGTAAACTCCCGCCCAAAGACCATGAGACCTCACGAGAGTGGGAGTGAAATCTCGCCCAAGGACCCTGATATCTCAAGAGGTTTGGAAGGAATCTCCCCCGATGTCATTGACAGCTCATGAGAAATGGATAGAAATCTCGCCCAAGGTCGCTGCTATCTCACGAGATCTGTAGTGAAATCTCGCCCAAACTCATTGGGACCTCAGGAGATTCGGCGTGAAATCTCCATCGATGTCCATGCGATCTCAGGAGATCTGGTGTCAAATCTCGCCCGATGTCCATGAGAACTCACGACACTTACACGGAAACCTCGCCCAGGGTCCCTGACAACTGACGAGATTCGGCGTGAAATCTGCCCGAGGTGATGGAGACCTCACGAGATTTGGAGTGAACTCTCACCCGATATTCGTGAGTACTCACGAGATTGGGAGTCATCTCGCCTGATGTCCCTGAGATCGCACAAGATAGAGATTGAATTCTCGCTCCATATCCTGAGATCTCACGAGTTTTGGCCTGGAGTCTCCAAGGATTGGATGAGATCTCACGAGACTTGGAGTAAAATATCCGCGAATATCCAGAAATCTCACGAGAGTTGGAGTGAAATGTCGCCCTAGGTCCCTTTCATGTCATGAGGTTTTAGTGAACTGTCGCCCAATGTCATTGGGACGTCCCGATATTTGGATTGAAATCTCGCCCGAGGTCGCTGATATCTCACGAGATTTGTAGGGAAATCTCGCGCAATGTGATTGTGACCTCAGGAGATTTGGGGTGAACTCTCCCCCAATGTCCATGAGATCTCACGAGATTTAGATGAAATCTCCCTCAATATCTATGAGGCCTCGCGAGATTGGCTCGGACGACTCCAAGTTTGGATGAGATCTCACAAGACTTGGAGTAAACTCTCGCCCAAAGAACAAGAGACCTCAGCAGAGTTGGATTGAAATCTCGCACAAAGTCCCCGATATCTCACAAGATTTGTAGTGAAATCTCGCCCAATGTCTTTGAGCCTCATGAGATGTGGAATGAAATCTCGACCAGGGTCCCTGATATCTCATGAGATTTGTGGAAATCTCACCTGATGTCATTCGAACCTCCGTAGATTTGGAGTGCAGTCTCTCCCATTGTCCATGAGATCTCACGAGATTTAGATTGACCCCTCACCCAATATCCATGAGATCTCAGGAGAAGGGCACTGACCTCTCCAAAGTTTGGGTGAGATCTCATGGGCCCTGGAGTAAAATCTCGCCCAAAGTCCAAGAGATCTCGAGGGATTTGGAGAGAAATCTCACCCAAAGCCCATGACATCTCATGAGATTGAGAGGGAATTCTCGCCCGATGTCCATGACACCTCACGGGATTTGCAGTAAAATCTCGCCCAATGACCATGAGATATCGCGAAATTGAGAGTGAAATCTCACCCATTTTCCATGAGAGCCCAAGACATTTGGCCTGAGGTCTCCACATTTGGAAGAGAGCACACGAGATTTGGATGAAAATCCCAGCTGAATCCCAAGAGATCTCACACGATTTGGAGTGACATCTCGCCCAAGGTCCCTGATACCTCAGGACATTTGTAGTGAAATCTCGCCCGATGTCATTGTGACCTCAGGATATTCGGAGGGAAACCTCACCCGAATGTCCCTGAGATCAGACGAGATATTGAGTAAAATCTCACCCGATGCCCATCAGTCCCACGATATTTAGATTGAAGTCTCGCTCAATAGCCATGAGATCTCACGAGTTTGGCGCTGACGTCGCCAAGGTTTGGAGGAGATCTCACAAGACTGGGAGTAAAATCTCGCCCCCATTCAAGAGTTCTCACGAGAGCTGCAGTGAAATCTCGCCCAAGGTCCCTGGGGTCTCACGAGATTTTTAGTGAAATCTCGCCCGATCTCATTGTGACCTCAGGAGGAATGGAGTGAAACCTCGCCTAAAATCCATGAGTTGTCATGAGATTTGGAGTGAAATCTGTACCGATGTCCATGAGATCTCACGAGCCTGGGTGGCAAATCTCGCCCGATGTCCATGAGATCTCACGAGATTTAGATTGAAAGCTCGCCCACGGTCGTCCCTGATATCTCACGAGATTTGGAGAGAAATCTGCCCGAAGTCATTGAGACCACATGATCTTTGGAGTGAAATCGCGTCCAATGTCCATGACATATCACGAGATTTGGAATGAATTCTCACGCGATGTCCATACGATCTCACGAGATTTGGACTAATCTCGCCTGATGTCCATGATTTCTCACGAGATATAGAGTGAATTCTCCCTCAATATCCTGAGATCTCACGGATTGGACGGAAGTCTCCAAGGATTGGATGAGATCTCAAGAGACTTGGAGGAAATGATCCCCGAATTCCAAAGGATCTCACGAGAGTTGGAGTGAAATCTCGCCCTAGGTCCCTTTTATCTCACGAGAGTTGAGTGAAACCTCGCCCGTTGTCATTGAGACCTCACGAGATTTGGATTGATATCTCGCCCAAGTTCGCTGATATCGCACGAGGTTTGTAGTGAAATTTCTCCCAATGTCATTGTGACCTCACGGGATTTGGAGTGAAATCTCGCCCAAAGTCCATGAGATCTCATGAGATTTGGACTGAGGTCTGCACGTTTTGGATGGGATCTCACGAGACTCAGAATAAAATCTCACGCGATGCCCATGGTGTCTCGTGGGATTTAGATTGAAGTCTCACGGAATATCCATGAGATCTCATGAGATTTGGACTGAAGTCTCCAAGGTCTGGATGAGATCTCACGAGACTTGGACGAAAATCCCCTGAATTCCAAGAGGTCTCACGATAGTTGGAGTAAAATCTCAACCAAGGTTCCTGATATCTCAAGAGAATGATACTGAAATCTCGCCCGATGTCATTGGGACCTCGCGAGATTTGGAGTGAAATATCGCGCAAGGTCCCTGATATCTCACGAGATTTGTAGTGAAATCTTGCCCAAGGCCCCTGAGAGCTGAAGAGAATTAGAGGGAAATCTCGCCCCATGTCACTGTGACCTCAAGAGTTTTGGAGTGAAATCTCGCCCAATGCCCATGATCTCACGAGTTTTTGGAGAACTCTGACCCCATATCCATGAGATCTCACGAGATTTGGAGTAAAATCTCTCCTGATGTCATGAGGTCACACGAGATTTAGATTGCAATTTCGCTCCATATCCATGAGATCTCACGAGATTTGGCCTGAATTCTCCAAGATTCGGATGAGATCTCCGAGACGTGGGGAGTCAAATCTCGCTCAACGTCCAAGAATCCTCTTGAGATTTGGCGTGAAATCTCGCCCAAACTCCCTGATATCTCACGAGACTTGTAGTGTAATCTCCCGCGATGTCAGTGAGACCTCACGAGATTTGGATGGAAATCTCGCCCAGGTCCCTGAATATTACGAGATATGTAGTGAAATCTCGCCCGAACTCATTGTAACCTCAGGAGTTGGGAGTGAAAACTCGCCCAATGTCCATGAGATCTCACGAGATTTACATGGGAAACTCGCTCATATCCACGAGAACTCACGAGGTTGGCCTTGACGTCTCCAAGGTTTGGATGAGATTTCACGGGATGCGAGTAAACTCCCGCCCAAAGACCATGAGACCTCACGAGAGTGGGAGTGAAATCTCGCCCAAGGACCCTGATATCTCAAGAGGTTTGGAAGGAATCTCCCCCGATGTCATTGACAGCTCATGAGAAATGGATAGAAATCTCGCCCAAGGTCGCTGCTATCTCACGAGATCTGTAGTGAAATCTCGCCCAAACTCATTGGGACCTCAGGAGATTCGGCGTGAAATCTCCATCGATGTCCATGCGATCTCAGGAGATCTGGTGTCAAATCTCGCCCGATGTCCATGAGAACTCACGACACTTACACGGAAACCTCGCCCAGGGTCCCTGACAACTGACGAGATTCGGCGTGAAATCTGCCCGAGGTGATGGAGACCTCACGAGATTTGGAGTGAACTCTCACCCGATATTCGTGAGTACTCACGAGATTTGGAGTCATCTCGCCTGATGTCCCTGAGATCGCACAAGATAGAGATTGAATTCTCGCTCCATATCCTGAGATCTCACGAGTTTTGGCCTGGAGTCTCCAAGGATTGGATGAGATCTCACGAGACTTGGAGTAAAATATCCGCGAATATCCAGAAATCTCACGAGAGTTGGAGTGAAATGTCGCCCTAGCTCCCTTTCATGTCATGAGGTTTTAGTGAACTGTCGCCCAATGTCATTGGGACGTCCCGATATTTGGATTGAAATCTCGCCCAAGTTCGCTGATATCGCACGAGGTTTGTAGTGAAATCTCTCCCAATGTCATTGTGACCTCACGAGATTTGGAGTGAAATCTCGCCCAAAGTCCTGGAGATCTCATGAGATTTGGACTGAGGTCTGCACGTTTTGGATGGGATCTCACGAGACTCAGAATAAAATCTCACCCGATGCCCATGGTGTCTCGTGGGATTTAGATTGAAGTCTCCCGCAATATCCATGTGATCTCACGAGATTTGGACTGGAGTCTCCAAAGTCTGGATGAGTTCTCACGAGACTTGGAGGAAAATCCCCTGAATTCCAAGAGATCACACGAGAGTTGGAGTAAAATCTCAGCCAAGGTTCCTGATATCTCAAGAGATTGATACTGAAATCTCGCCCGATGTCATTGGGACCTCGCGAGATTTGGGGTGAAATATCGCGCAAGGTCCCTGATATCTCACGAGATTTGAAGTGAAATCTTGCCCAAGGCCCCTGAGAGCCCATGAGAATTAGAGGGAATTCTCGCCCCATGTCACTGTGACCTTAAGAGATTTGGAGTGAAATCTCGCCCAATGCCCATGATCTCACGAGCTTGTTGGAGAACTCTGACCCCATATCCATGAGATCTCACGAGATTTGGAGTAAAATCTCTCCTGATGTCATGAGGTCACACGAGATTTAGATTGCAATTTCGCTCCATATCCATGAGATCCCACGAGATTTGGCCTGAATTCTCCAAGATTCGGATGAGATCTCCGAGACGTGGGGAGTCAAATCTCGCTCAACGTCCAAGAATCCTCTTGAGAGTTGGAGTGAAATCTCGCCCAAACTCCCTGATATCTCACGAGACTTGTAGTGTAATCTCCCGCGATGTCAGTGAGACCTCACGAGATTTGGATGGAAATCTCGCCCAGGTCCCTGAATATTACGAGATATGTAGTGAAATCTCGACCGAAATCATTGTAACCTCAGGAGTTGGGAGTGAAATCTCGCCCAATGTCCATGAGATCTCACGAGATTTACATGGGAAACTCGCTCATATCCACGAGAACTCACGAGGTTGGCCTTGACGTCTCCAAGGTTTGGATGAGATTTCACGGGATGCGAGTAAACTCCCGCCCAAAGACCATGAGACCTCACGAGAGTGGGAGTGAAATCTCGCCCAAGGACCCTGATATCTCAAGAGGTTTGGAAGGAATCTCCCCCGATGTCATTGACAGCTCATGAGAAATGGATAGAAATCTCGCCCAAGGTCGCTGCTATCTCACGAGATCTGTAGTGAAATCTCGCCCAAACTCATTGGGACCTCAGGAGATTCGGCGTGAAATCTCCATCGATGTCCATGCGATCTCAGGAGATCTGGTGTCAAATCTCGCCCGATGTCCATGAGAACTCACGACACTTACACGGAAACCTCGCCCAGGGTCCCTGACAACTGACGAGATTCGGCGTGAAATCTGCCCGAGGTGATGGAGACCTCACGAGATTTGGAGTGAACTCTCACCCGATATTCGTGAGTACTCACGAGATTGGGAGTCATCTCGCCTGATGTCCCTGAGATCGCACAAGATAGAGATTGAATTCTCGCTCCATATCCTGAGATCTCACGAGTTTTGGCCTGGAGTCTCCAAGGATTGGATGAGATCTCACGAGACTTGGAGTAAAATATCCGCGAATATCCAGAAATCTCACGAGAGTTGGAGTGAAATGTCGCCCTAGGTCCCTTTCATGTCATGAGGTTTTAGTGAACTGTCGCCCAATGTCATTGGGACGTCCCGATATTTGGATTGAAATCTCGCCCGAGGTCGCTGATATCTCACGAGATTTGTAGGGAAATCTCGCGCAATGTGATTGTGACCTCAGGAGATTTGGGGTGAACTCTCCCCCAATGTCCATGAGATCTCACGAGATTTAGATGAAATCTCCCTCAATATCTATGAGGCCTCGCGAGATTGGCTCGGACGACTCCAAGTTTGGATGAGATCTCACAAGACTTGGAGTAAACTCTCGCCCAAAGAACAAGAGACCTCAGCAGAGTTGGATTGAAATCTCGCACAAAGTCCCCGATATCTCACAAGATTTGTAGTGAAATCTCGCCCAATGTCTTTGAGCCTCATGAGATGTGGAATGAAATCTCGACCAGGGTCCCTGATATCTCATGAGATTTGTGGAAATCTCACCTGATGTCATTCGAACCTCCGTAGATTTGGAGTGCAGTCTCTCCCATTGTCCATGAGATCTCACGAGATTTAGATTGACCCCTCACCCAATATCCATGAGATCTCAGGAGAAGGGCACTGACCTCTCCAAAGTTTGGGTGAGATCTCATGGGCCCTGGAGTAAAATCTCGCCCAAAGTCCAAGAGATCTCGAGGGATTTGGAGAGAAATCTCACCCAAAGCCCATGACATCTCATGAGATTGAGAGGGAATTCTCGCCCGATGTCCATGACACCTCACGGGATTTGCAGTAAAATCTCGCCCAATGACCATGAGATATCGCGAAATTGAGAGTGAAATCTCACCCATTTTCCATGAGAGCCCAAGACATTTGGCCTGAGGTCTCCACATTTGGAAGAGAGCACACGAGATTTGGATGAAAATCCCAGCTGAATCCCAAGAGATCTCACACGATTTGGAGTGACATCTCGCCCAAGGTCCCTGATACCTCAGGACATTTGTAGTGAAATCTCGCCCGATGTCATTGTGACCTCAGGATATTCGGAGGGAAACCTCACCCGAATGTCCCTGAGATCAGACGAGATATTGAGTAAAATCTCACCCGATGCCCATCAGTCCCACGATATTTAGATTGAAGTCTCGCTCAATAGCCATGAGATCTCACGAGTTTGGCGCTGACGTCGCCAAGGTTTGGAGGAGATCTCACAAGACTGGGAGTAAAATCTCGCCCCCATTCAAGAGTTCTCACGAGAGCTGCAGTGAAATCTCGCCCAAGGTCCCTGGGGTCTCACGAGATTTTTAGTGAAATCTCGCCCGATCTCATTGTGACCTCAGGAGGAATGGAGTGAAACCTCGCCTAAAATCCATGAGTTGTCATGAGATTTGGAGTGAAATCTGTACCGATGTCCATGAGATCTCACGAGCCTTGGTGGCAAATCTCGCCCGATGTCCATGAGATCTCACGAGATTTAGATTGAAAGCTCGCCCACGGTCGTCCCTGATATCTCACGAGATTTGGAGAGAAATCTGCCCGAAGTCATTGAGACCACATGATCTTTGGAGTGAAATCGCGTCCAATGTCCATGACATATCACGAGATTTGGAATGAATTCTCACGCGATGTCCATACGATCTCACGAGATTTGGACTAATCTCGCCTGATGTCCATGATTTCTCACGAGATATAGAGTGAATTCTCCCTCAATATCCTGAGATCTCACGGATTGGACGGAAGTCTCCAAGGATTGGATGAGATCTCAAGAGACTTGGAGGAAATGATCCCCGAATTCCAAAGGATCTCACGAGAGTTGGAGTGAAATCTCGCCCTAGGTACCTTTTATCTCACGAGAGTTGAGTGAAACCTCGCCCGTTGTCATTGAGACCTCACGAGATTTGGATTGATATCTCGCCCAAGTTCGCTGATATCGCACGAGGTTTGTAGTGAAATCTCTCCCAATGTCATTGTGACCTCACGGGATTTGGAGTGAAATCTCGCCCAAAGTCCACGAGATCTCATGAGATTTGGACTGAGGTCTGCACGTTTTGGATGGGATCTCACGAGACTCAGAATAAAATCTCACGCGATGCACATGGTGTCTCGTGGGATTTAGATTGAAATGTCACGGAATATCCATGAGATCTCATGAGATTTGGACTGAAGTCTCCAAGGTCTGGATGAGATCTCACGAGACTTGGACGAAAATCCCCTGAATTCCAAGAGGTCTCACGATAGTTGGAGTAAAATCTCAACCAAGGTTCCTGATATCTCAAGAGAATGATACTGAAATCTCGCCCGATGTCATTGGGACCTCGCGAGATTTGGAGTGAAATATCGCGCAAGGTCCCTGATACCTCACGAGATTTGTAGTGAAATCTTGCCCAAGGCCCCTGAGAGCTGAAGAGAATTAGAGGGAAATCTCGCCCCATGTCACTGTGACCTCAAGAGTTTTGGAGTGAAATCTCGCCCAATGCCCATGATCTCACGAGTTTTTGGAGAACTCTGACCCCATATCCATGAGATCTCACGAGATTTGGAGTAAAATCTCTCCTGATGTCATGAGGTCACACGAGATTTAGATTGCAATTTCGCTCCATATCCATGAGATCTCACGGGATTTGGCCTGAATTCTCCAAGATTCGGATGACATCTCCGAGACGTGGGGAGTCAAATCTCGCTCAACGTCCAAGAATCCTCTTGAGATTTGGCGTGAAATCTCGCCCAAACTCCCTGATATCTCACGAGACTTGTAGTGTAATCTCCCGCGATGTCAGTGAGACCTCACGAGATTTGGATGGAAATGTCGCCCAGGTCCCTGAATATTACGAGATATGTAGTGAAATCTCGCCCGAAATCATTGTAACCTCAGGAGTTGGGAGTGAAATCTCGCCCAATGTCCATGAGATCTCACGAGATTTACATGGGAAACTCGCTCATATCCACGAGAACTCACGAGGTTGGCCTTGACGTCTCCAAGGTTTGGATGAGATTTCACGGGATGCGAGTAAACTCTCGCCCAAAGACCATGAGACCTCACGAGAGTGGGAGTGAAATCTCGCCCAAGGACCCTGATATCTCAAGAGGTTTGGAAGGAATCTCCCCCGATGTCATTGACAGCTCATGATAAATGGATAGAAATCTCGCCCAAGGTCGCTGCTATCTCACGAGATCTGCAGTGAAATCTCGCCCAAACTCATTGGGACCTCAGGAGATTCGGCGTGAAATCTCCATCGATGTCCATGCGATCTCAGGAGATCTGGTGTCAAATCTCGCCCGATGTCCATGAGAACTCACGACACTTACACGGAAACCTCGCCCAGGGTCCCTGACAACTGACGAGATTCGGCGTGAAATCTGCCCGAGGTGATGGAGACCTCACGAGATTTGGAGTGAACTCTCACCCGATATTCGTGAGTACTCACGAGATTGGGAGTCATCTCGCCTGATGTCCCTGAGATCGCACAAGATAGAGATTGAATTCTCGCTCCATATCCTGAGATCTCACGAGTTTTGGCCTGGAGTCTCCAAGGATTGGATGAGATCTCACGAGACTTGGAGTAAAATATCCGCGAATATCCAGAAATCTCACGAGAGTTGGAGTGAAATGTCGCCCTAGGTCCCTTTCATGTCATGAGGTTTTAGTGAACTGTCGCCCAATGTCATTGGGACGTCCCGATATTTGGATTGAAATCTCGCCCGAGGTCGCTGATATCTCACGAGATTTGTAGGGAAATCTCGCGCAATGTGATTGTGACCTCAGGAGATTTGGGGTGAACTCTCCCCCAATGTCCATGAGATCTCACGAGATTTAGATGAAATCTCCCTCAATATCTATGAGGCCTCGCGAGATTGGCTCGGACGACTCCAAGTTTGGATGAGATCTCACAAGACTTGGAGTAAACTCTCGCCCAAAGAACAAGAGACCTCAGCAGAGTTGGATTGAAATCTCGCACAAAGTCCCCGATATCTCACAAGATTTGTAGTGAAATCTCGCCCAATGTCTTTGAGCCTCATGAGATGTGGAATGAAATCTCGACCAGGGTCCCTGATATCTCATGAGATTTGTGGAAATCTCACCTGATGTCATTCGAACCTCCGTAGATTTGGAGTGCAGTCTCTCCCATTGTCCATGAGATCTCACGAGATTTAGATTGACCCCTCACCCAATATCCATGAGATCTCAGGAGAAGGGCACTGACCTCTCCAAAGTTTGGGTGAGATCTCATGGGCCCTGGAGTAAAATCTCGCCCAAAGTCCAAGAGATCTCGAGGGATTTGGAGAGAAATCTCACCCAAAGCCCATGACATCTCATGAGATTGAGAGGGAATTCTCGCCCGATGTCCATGACACCTCACGGGATTTGCAGTAAAATCTCGCCCAATGACCATGAGATATCGCGAAATTGAGAGTGAAATCTCACCCATTTTCCATGAGAGCCCAAGACATTTGGCCTGAGGTCTCCACATTTGGAAGAGAGCACACGAGATTTGGATGAAAATCCCAGCTGAATCCCAAGAGATCTCACACGATTTGGAGTGACATCTCGCCCAAGGTCCCTGATACCTCAGGACATTTGTAGTGAAATCTCGCCCGATGTCATTGTGACCTCAGGATATTCGGAGGGAAACCTCACCCGAATGTCCCTGAGATCAGACGAGATATTGAGTAAAATCTCACCCGATGCCCATCAGTCCCACGATATTTAGATTGAAGTCTCGCTCAATAGCCATGAGATCTCACGAGTTTGGCGCTGACGTCGCCAAGGTTTGGAGGAGATCTCACAAGACTGGGAGTAAAATCTCGCCCCCATTCAAGAGTTCTCACGAGAGCTGCAGTGAAATCTCGCCCAAGGTCCCTGGGGTCTCACGAGATTTTTAGTGAAATCTCGCCCGATCTCATTGTGACCTCAGGAGGAATGGAGTGAAACCTCGCCTAAAATCCATGAGTTGTCATGAGATTTGGAGTGAAATCTGTACCGATGTCCATGAGATCTCACGAGCCTTGGTGGCAAATCTCGCCCGATGTCCATGAGATCTCACGAGATTTAGATTGAAAGCTCGCCCACGGTCGTCCCTGATATCTCACGAGATTTGGAGAGAAATCTGCCCGAAGTCATTGAGACCACATGATCTTTGGAGTGAAATCGCGTCCAATGTCCATGACATATCACGAGATTTGGAATGAATTCTCACGCGATGTCCATACGATCTCACGAGATTTGGACTAATCTCGCCTGATGTCCATGATTTCTCACGAGATATAGAGTGAATTCTCCCTCAATATCCTGAGATCTCACGGATTGGACGGAAGTCTCCAAGGATTGGATGAGATCTCAAGAGACTTGGAGGAAATGATCCCCGAATTCCAAAGGATCTCACGAGAGTTGGAGTGAAATCTCGCCCTAGGTACCTTTTATCTCACGAGAGTTGAGTGAAACCTCGCCCGTTGTCATTGAGACCTCACGAGATTTGGATTGATATCTCGCCCAAGTTCGCTGATATCGCACGAGGTTTGTAGTGAAATCTCTCCCAATGTCATTGTGACCTCACGGGATTTGGAGTGAAATCTCGCCCAAAGTCCACGAGATCTCATGAGATTTGGACTGAGGTCTGCACGTTTTGGATGGGATCTCACGAGACTCAGAATAAAATCTCACGCGATGCACATGGTGTCTCGTGGGATTTAGATTGAAATGTCACGGAATATCCATGAGATCTCATGAGATTTGGACTGAAGTCTCCAAGGTCTGGATGAGATCTCACGAGACTTGGACGAAAATCCCCTGAATTCCAAGAGGTCTCACGATAGTTGGAGTAAAATCTCAACCAAGGTTCCTGATATCTCAAGAGAATGATACTGAAATCTCGCCCGATGTCATTGGGACCTCGCGAGATTTGGAGTGAAATATCGCGCAAGGTCCCTGATACCTCACGAGATTTGTAGTGAAATCTTGCCCAAGGCCCCTGAGAGCTGAAGAGAATTAGAGGGAAATCTCGCCCCATGTCACTGTGACCTCAAGAGTTTTGGAGTGAAATCTCGCCCAATGCCCATGATCTCACGAGTTTTTGGAGAACTCTGACCCCATATCCATGAGATCTCACGAGATTTGGAGTAAAATCTCTCCTGATGTCATGAGGTCACACGAGATTTAGATTGCAATTTCGCTCCATATCCATGAGATCTCACGGGATTTGGCCTGAATTCTCCAAGATTCGGATGACATCTCCGAGACGTGGGGAGTCAAATCTCGCTCAACGTCCAAGAATCCTCTTGAGATTTGGCGTGAAATCTCGCCCAAACTCCCTGATATCTCACGAGACTTGTAGTGTAATCTCCCGCGATGTCAGTGAGACCTCACGAGATTTGGATGGAAATGTCGCCCAGGTCCCTGAATATTACGAGATATGTAGTGAAATCTCGCCCGAAATCATTGTAACCTCAGGAGTTGGGAGTGAAATCTCGCCCAATGTCCATGAGATCTCACGAGATTTACATGGGAAACTCGCTCATATCCACGAGAACTCACGAGGTTGGCCTTGACGTCTCCAAGGTTTGGATGAGATTTCACGGGATGCGAGTAAACTCTCGCCCAAAGACCATGAGACCTCACGAGAGTGGGAGTGAAATCTCGCCCAAGGACCCTGATATCTCAAGAGGTTTGGAAGGAATCTCCCCCGATGTCATTGACAGCTCATGATAAATGGATAGAAATCTCGCCCAAGGTCGCTGCTATCTCACGAGATCTGCAGTGAAATCTCGCCCAAACTCATTGGGACCTCAGGAGATTCGGCGTGAAATCTCCATCGATGTCCATGCGATCTCAGGAGATCTGGTGTCAAATCTCGCCCGATGTCCATGAGAACTCACGACACTTACACGGAAACCTCGCCCAGGGTCCCTGACAACTGACGAGATTCGGCGTGAAATCTGCCCGAGGTGATGGAGACCTCACGAGATTTGGAGTGAACTCTCACCCGATATTCGTGAGTACTCACGAGATTGGGAGTCATCTCGCCTGATGTCCCTGAGATCGCACAAGATAGAGATTGAATTCTCGCTCCATATCCTGAGATCTCACGAGTTTTGGCCTGGAGTCTCCAAGGATTGGATGAGATCTCACGAGACTTGGAGTAAAATATCCGCGAATATCCAGAAATCTCACGAGAGTTGGAGTGAAATGTCGCCCTAGGTCCCTTTCATGTCATGAGGTTTTAGTGAACTGTCGCCCAATGTCATTGGGACGTCCCGATATTTGGATTGAAATCTCGCCCGAGGTCGCTGATATCTCACGAGATTTGTAGGGAAATCTCGCGCAATGTGATTGTGACCTCAGGAGATTTGGGGTGAACTCTCCCCCAATGTCCATGAGATCTCACGAGATTTAGATGAAATCTCCCTCAATATCTATGAGGCCTCGCGAGATTGGCTCGGACGACTCCAAGTTTGGATGAGATCTCACAAGACTTGGAGTAAACTCTCGCCCAAAGAACAAGAGACCTCAGCAGAGTTGGATTGAAATCTCGCACAAAGTCCCCGATATCTCACAAGATTTGTAGTGAAATCTCGCCCAATGTCTTTGAGCCTCATGAGATGTGGAATGAAATCTCGACCACGGTCCCTGATATCTCATGAGATTTGTGGAAATCTCACCTGATGTCATTCGAACCTCCGTAGATTTGGAGTGCAGTCTCTCCCATTGTCCATGAGATCTCACGAGATTTAGATTGACCCCTCACCCAATATCCATGAGATCTCAGGAGAAGGGCACTGACCTCTCCAAAGTTTGGGTGAGATCTCATGGGCCCTGGAGTAAAATCTCGCCCAAAGTCCAAGAGATCTCGAGGGATTTGGAGAGAAATCTCACCCAAAGCCCATGACATCTCATGAGATTGAGAGGGAATTCTCGCCCGATGTCCATGACACCTCACGGGATTTGCAGTAAAATCTCGCCCAATGACCATGAGATATCGCGAAATTGAGAGTGAAATCTCACCCATTTTCCATGAGAGCCCAAGACATTTGGCCTGAGGTCTCCACATTTGGAAGAGAGCACACGAGATTTGGATGAAAATCCCAGCTGAATCCCAAGAGATCTCACACGATTTGGAGTGACATCTCGCCCAAGGTCCCTGATACCTCAGGACATTTGTAGTGAAATCTCGCCCGATGTCATTGTGACCTCAGGATATTCGGAGGGAAACCTCACCCGAATGTCCCTGAGATCAGACGAGATATTGAGTAAAATCTCACCCGATGCCCATCAGTCCCACGATATTTAGATTGAAGTCTCGCTCAATAGCCATGAGATCTCACGAGTTTGGCGCTGACGTCGCCAAGGTTTGGAGGAGATCTCACAAGACTGGGAGTAAAATCTCGCCCCCATTCAAGAGTTCTCACGAGAGCTGCAGTGAAATCTCGCCCAAGGTCCCTGGGGTCTCACGAGATTTTTAGTGAAATCTCGCCCGATCTCATTGTGACCTCAGGAGGAATGGAGTGAAACCTCGCCTAAAATCCATGAGTTGTCATGAGATTTGGAGTGAAATCTGTACCGATGTCCATGAGATCTCACGAGCCTTGGTGGCAAATCTCGCCCGATGTCCATGAGATCTCACGAGATTTAGATTGAAAGCTCGCCCACGGTCGTCCCTGATATCTCACGAGATTTGGAGAGAAATCTGCCCGAAGTCATTGAGACCACATGATCTTTGGAGTGAAATCGCGTCCAATGTCCATGACATATCACGAGATTTGGAATGAATTCTCACGCGATGTCCATACGATCTCACGAGATTTGGACTAATCTCGCCTGATGTCCATGATTTCTCACGAGATATAGAGTGAATTCTCCCTCAATATCCTGAGATCTCACGGATTGGACGGAAGTCTCCAAGGATTGGATGAGATCTCAAGAGACTTGGAGGAAATGATCCCCGAATTCCAAAGGATCTCACGAGAGTTGGAGTGAAATCTCGCCCTAGGTACCTTTTATCTCACGAGAGTTGAGTGAAACCTCGCCCGTTGTCATTGAGACCTCACGAGATTTGGATTGATATCTCGCCCAAGTTCGCTGATATCGCACGAGGTTTGTAGTGAAATCTCTCCCAATGTCATTGTGACCTCACGGGATTTGGAGTGAAATCTCGCCCAAAGTCCACGAGATCTCATGAGATTTGGACTGAGGTCTGCACGTTTTGGATGGGATCTCACGAGACTCAGAATAAAATCTCACGCGATGCACATGGTGTCTCGTGGGATTTAGATTGAAATGTCACGGAATATCCATGAGATCTCATGAGATTTGGACTGAAGTCTCCAAGGTCTGGATGAGATCTCACGAGACTTGGACGAAAATCCCCTGAATTCCAAGAGGTCTCACGATAGTTGGAGTAAAATCTCAACCAAGGTTCCTGATATCTCAAGAGAATGATACTGAAATCTCGCCCGATGTCATTGGGACCTCGCGAGATTTGGAGTGAAATATCGCGCAAGGTCCCTGATACCTCACGAGATTTGTAGTGAAATCTTGCCCAAGGCCCCTGAGAGCTGAAGAGAATTAGAGGGAAATCTCGCCCCATGTCACTGTGACCTCAAGAGTTTTGGAGTGAAATCTCGCCCAATGCCCATGATCTCACGAGTTTTTGGAGAACTCTGACCCCATATCCATGAGATCTCACGAGATTTGGAGTAAAATCTCTCCTGATGTCATGAGGTCACACGAGATTTAGATTGCAATTTCGCTCCATATCCATGAGATCTCACGGGATTTGGCCTGAATTCTCCAAGATTCGGATGACATCTCCGAGACGTGGGGAGTCAAATCTCGCTCAACGTCCAAGAATCCTCTTGAGATTTGGCGTGAAATCTCGCCCAAACTCCCTGATATCTCACGAGACTTGTAGTGTAATCTCCCGCGATGTCAGTGAGACCTCACGAGATTTGGATGGAAATGTCGCCCAGGTCCCTGAATATTACGAGATATGTAGTGAAATCTCGCCCGAAATCATTGTAACCTCAGGAGTTGGGAGTGAAATCTCGCCCAATGTCCATGAGATCTCACGAGATTTACATGGGAAACTCGCTCATATCCACGAGAACTCACGAGGTTGGCCTTGACGTCTCCAAGGTTTGGATGAGATTTCACGGGATGCGAGTAAACTCTCGCCCAAAGACCATGAGACCTCACGAGAGTGGGAGTGAAATCTCGCCCAAGGACCCTGATATCTCAAGAGGTTTGGAAGGAATCTCCCCCGATGTCATTGACAGCTCATGATAAATGGATAGAAATCTCGCCCAAGGTCGCTGCTATCTCACGAGATCTGCAGTGAAATCTCGCCCAAACTCATTGGGACCTCAGGAGATTCGGCGTGAAATCTCCATCGATGTCCATGCGATCTCAGGAGATCTGGTGTCAAATCTCGCCCGATGTCCATGAGAACTCACGACACTTACACGGAAACCTCGCCCAGGGTCCCTGACAACTGACGAGATTCGGCGTGAAATCTGCCCGAGGTGATGGAGACCTCACGAGATTTGGAGTGAACTCTCACCCGATATTCGTGAGTACTCACGAGATTGGGAGTCATCTCGCCTGATGTCCCTGAGATCGCACAAGATAGAGATTGAATTCTCGCTCCATATCCTGAGATCTCACGAGTTTTGGCCTGGAGTCTCCAAGGATTGGATGAGATCTCACGAGACTTGGAGTAAAATATCCGCGAATATCCAGAAATCTCACGAGAGTTGGAGTGAAATGTCGCCCTAGGTCCCTTTCATGTCATGAGGTTTTAGTGAACTGTCGCCCAATGTCATTGGGACGTCCCGATATTTGGATTGAAATCTCGCCCGAGGTCGCTGATATCTCACGAGATTTGTAGGGAAATCTCGCGCAATGTGATTGTGACCTCAGGAGATTTGGGGTGAACTCTCCCCCAATGTCCATGAGATCTCACGAGATTTAGATGAAATCTCCCTCAATATCTATGAGGCCTCGCGAGATTGGCTCGGACGACTCCAAGTTTGGATGAGATCTCACAAGACTTGGAGTAAACTCTCGCCCAAAGAACAAGAGACCTCAGCAGAGTTGGATTGAAATCTCGCACAAAGTCCCCGATATCTCACAAGATTTGTAGTGAAATCTCGCCCAATGTCTTTGAGCCTCATGAGATGTGGACTGAAATCTCGACCAGGGTCCCTGATATCTCATGAGATTTGTGGAAATCTCACCTGATGTCATTGGAACCTCCGTAGATTTGGAGTGCAGTCTCTCCCATTGTCCATGAGATCTCACGAGATTTAGATTGACCCCTCACCCAATATCCATGAGATCTCAGGAGAAGGGCACTGACCTCTCCAAAGTTTGGGTGAGATCTCATGGGCCCTGGAGTAAAATCTCGCCCAAAGTCCAAGAGATCTCGAGGGATTTGGAGAGAAATCTCACCCAAAGCCCATGACATCTCATGAGATTGAGAGGGAATTCTCGCCCGATGTCCATGACACCTCACGGGATTTGCAGTAAAATCTCGCCCAATGACCATGAGATATCGCGAAATTGAGAGTGAAATCTCACCCATTTTCCATGAGAGCCCAAGACATTTGGCCTGAGGTCTCCACATTTGGAAGAGAGCACACGAGATTTGGATGAAAATCCCAGCTGAATCCCAAGAGATCTCACACGATTTGGAGTGACATCTCGCCCAAGGTCCCTGATACCTCAGGACATTTGTAGTGAAATCTCGCCCGATGTCATTGTGACCTCAGGATATTCGGAGGGAAACCTCACCCGAATGTCCCTGAGATCAGACGAGATATTGAGTAAAATCTCACCCGATGCCCATCAGTCCCACGATATTTAGATTGAAGTCTCGCTCAATAGCCATGAGATCTCACGAGTTTGGCACTGACGTCGCCAAGGTTTGGAGGAGATCTCACAAGACTGGGAGTAAAATCTCGCCCCCATTCAAGAGTTCTCACGAGAGCTGCAGTGAAATCTCGCCCAAGGTACCTGGGATCTCACGAGATTTGTAGTGAAATCTCGCCCGATCTCATTGTGACCTCAGGAGGAATGGAGTGAAACCTCGCCTAAAATCCATGAGTTGTCATGAGATTTGGAGTGAAATCTGTACCGATGTCCATGAGATCTCAGGAGCCTTGGTGGCAAATCTCGCCCGATGTCCATGAGATCTCACGAGATTTAGATTGAAGGCTCGCCCACGGTCGTCCCTGATATCTCACGAGAGTTGGAGAGAAATCTGCCCGAAGTCATTGAGACCACATGATCTTTGGAGTGAAATCGCGTCCAATGTCCATGACATATCACGAGATTTGGAATGAATTCTCACGCGATGTCCATACGATCTCACGAGATTTGGACTAATCTCGCCTGATGTCCATGATTTCTCACGAGATATAGAGTGAATTCTCCCTCAATATCCTGAGATCTAACGGATTGGATGGAAGTCTCCAAGGATTGGATAAGATCTCAAGAGACTTGGAAGAAATGATCCCCGAATTCCAAAGGATCTCACGAGAGTTGGAGTGAAATCTCGCCCTAGGTCCCTTTTATCTCACGAGAGTTGAGTGAAACCTCGCCCGTTGTCATTGAGACCTCACGAGATTTGGATTGCTATCTCGCCCAAGTTCGCTGATATCGCGCGAGGTTTGTAGTGAAATCTCTCCCAATGTCATTGTGACCTCACGGGATTTGGAGTGAAATCTCGCCCAAAGTCCACGAGTTCTCATGAGATTTGGACTGAGGTCTGCACGTTTTGGATGGGATCTCACGAGACTCAGTATAAAATCTCACGCGATGCCCATGGTGTCTCGTGGGATTTAGATTGAAGTCTCACGGAATATCCATGAGATCTCATGAGATTTGGACTGAAGTCTCCAAGGTCTGGATGAGATCTCACGAGACTTGGACGAAAATCCCCTGAATTCCAAGAGGTCTCACGATAGTTGGAGTAAAATCTCAACCAAGGTTCCTGATATCTCAAGAGAATGATACTGAAATCTCGCCCGATGTCATTGGGACCTCGCGAGATTTGGAGTGAAATATCGCGCAAGGTCCCTGATATCTCACGAGATTTGTAGTGAAATCTTGCCCAAGGCCCCTGAGAGCTGAAGAGAATTAGAGGGAAATCTCGCCCCATGTCACTGTGACCTCATGTGTTTTGGAGTGAAATCTCGCCCAATGCCCATGATCTCACGAGTTTTTGGAGAACTCTGACCCCATATCCATGAGATCTCACGAGATTTGGAGTAAAATCTCTCCTGATGTCATGAGGTCACACGAGATTTAGATTGCAATTTCGCTCCATATCCATGAGATCTCACGAGATTTGGCCTGAATTCTCCAAGATTCGGATGAGATCTCCGAGACGTGGGGAGTCAAATCTCGCTCAACGTCCAAGAATCCTCTTGAGATTTGGCGTGAAATCTCGCCCAAACTCCCTGATATCTCACGAGACTTGTAGTGTAATCTCCCGCGATGTCAGTGAGACCTCACGAGATTTGGATGGAAATCTCGCCCAGGTCCCTGAATATTACGAGATATGTAGTGAAATCTCGCCCGAACTCATTGTAACCTCAGGAGTTGGGAGTGAAAACTCGCCCAATGTCCATGAGATCTCACGAGATTTACATGGGAAACTCGCTCATATCCACGAGAACTCACGAGGTTGGCCTTGACGTCTCCAAGGTTTGGATGAGATTTCACGGGATGCGAGTAAACTCCCGCCCAAAGACCATGAGACCTCACGAGAGTGGGAGTGAAATCTCGCCCAAGGACCCTGATATCTCAAGAGGTTTGGAAGGAATCTCCCCCGATGTCATTGACAGCTCATGAGAAATGGATAGAAATCTCGCCCAAGGTCGCTGCTATCTCACGAGATCTGTAGTGAAATCTCGCCCAAACTCATTGGGACCTCAGGAGATTCGGCGTGAAATCTCCATCGATGTCCATGCGATCTCAGGAGATCTGGTGTCAAATCTCGCCCGATGTCCATGAGAACTCACGACACTTACACGGAAACCTCGCCCAGGGTCCCTGACAACTGACGAGATTCGGCGTGAAATCTGCCCGAGGTGATGGAGACCTCACGAGATTTGGAGTGAACTCTCACCCGATATTCGTGAGTACTCACGAGATTTGGAGTCATCTCGCCTGATGTCCCTGAGATCGCACAAGATAGAGATTGAATTCTCGCTCCATATCCTGAGATCTCACGAGTTTTGGCCTGGAGTCTCCAAGGATTGGATGAGATCTCACGAGACTTGGAGTAAAATATCCGCGAATGTCCAGAAATCTCACGAGAGTTGGAGTGAAATGTCGCCCTAGCTCCCTTTCATGTCATGAGGTTTTAGTGAACTGTCGCCCAATGTCATTGGGACGTCCCGATATTTGGATTGAAATCTCGCCCAAGTTCGCTGATATCGCACGAGGTTTGTAGTGAAATCTCTCCCAATGTCATTGTGACCTCACGAGATTTGGAGTGAAATCTCGCCCAAAGTCCAGGAGATCTCATGAGATTTGGACTGAGGTCTGCACGTTTTGGATGGGATCTCACGAGACTCAGAATAAAATCTCACCCGATGCCCATGGTGTCTCGTGGGATTTAGATTGAAGTCTCACGCAATATCCATGTGATCTCACGAGATTTGGACTGGAGTCTCCAAAGTCTGGATGAGTTCTCACGAGACTTGGAGGAAAATCCCCTGAATTCCAAGAGATCACACGAGAGTTGGAGTAAAATCTCAGCCAAGGTTCCTGATATCTCAAGAGATTGATACTGAAATCTCGCCCGATGTCATTGGGACCTCGCGAGATTTGGGGTGAAATATCGCGCAAGGTCCCTGATATCTCACGAGATTTGAAGTGAAATCTTGCCCAAGGCCCCTGAGAGCCCATGAGAATTAGAGGGAATTCTCGCCCCATGTCACTGTGACCTTAAGAGATTTGGAGTGAAATCTCGCCCAATGCCCATGATCTCACGAGTTTTTGGAGAACTCTGACCCCATATCCATGAGATCTCACGAGATTTGGAGTAAAATCTCTCCTGATGTCATGAGGTCACACGAGATTTAGATTGCAAATTCGCTCCATATCCATGAGATCTCACGAGATTTGGCCTGAATTCTCCAAGATTCGGATGAGATCTCCGAGACGTGGGGAGTCAAATCTCGCTCAACGTCCAAGAATCCTCTTGAGATTTGGCGTGAAATCTCGCCCAAACTCCCTGATATCTCACGAGACTTGTAGTGTAATCTCCCGCGATGTCAGTGAGACCTCACGAGATTTGGATGGAAATCTCGCCCAGGTCCCTGAATATTACGAGATATGTAGTGAAATCTCGCCCGAAATCATTGTAACCTCAGGAGTTGGGAGTGAAATCTCGCCCAATGTCCATGAGATCTCACGAGATTTACATGGGAAACTCGCTCATATCCACGAGAACTCACGAGGTTGGCCTTGACGTCTCCAAGGTTTGGATGAGATTTCACGGGATGCGAGTAAACTCTCGCCCAAAGACCATGAGACCTCACGAGAGTGGGAGTGAAATCTCGCCCAAGGACCCTGATATCTCAAGAGGTTTGGAAGGAATCTCCCCCGATGTCATTGACAGCTCATGATAAATGGATAGAAATCTCGCCCAAGGTCGCTGCTATCTCACGAGATCTGCAGTGAAATCTCGCCCAAACTCATTGGGACCTCAGGAGATTCGGCGTGAAATCTCCATCGATGTCCATGCGATCTCAGGAGATCTGGTGTCAAATCTCGCCCGATGTCCATGAGAACTCACGACACTTACACGGAAACCTCGCCCAGGGTCCCTGACAACTGACGAGATTCGGCGTGAAATCTGCCCGAGGTGATGGAGACCTCACGAGATTTGGAGTGAACTCTCACCCGATATTCGTGAGTACTCACGAGATTTGGAGTCATCTCGCCTGATGTCCCTGAGATCGCACAAGATAGAGATTGAATTCTCGCTCCATATCCTGAGATCTCACGAGTTTTGGCCTGGAGTCTCCAAGGATTGGATGAGATCTCACGAGACTTGGAGTAAAATATCCGCGAATATCCAGAAATCTCACGAGAGTTGGAGTGAAATGTCGCCCTAGGTCCCTTTCATGTCATGAGGTTTTAGTGAACTGTCGCCCAATGTCATTGGGACGTCCCGATATTTGGATTGAAATCTCGCCCGAGGTCGCTGATATCTCACGAGATTTGTAGGGAAATCTCGCGCAATGTGATTGTGACCTCAGGAGATTTGGGGTGAACTCTCCCCCAATGTCCATGAGATCTCACGAGATTTAGATGAAATCTCCCTCAATATCTATGAGGCCTCGCGAGATTGGCTCGGACGACTCCAAGTTTGGATGAGATCTCACAAGACTTGGAGTAAACTCTCGCCCAAAGAACAAGAGACCTCAGCAGAGTTGGATTGAAATCTCGCACAAAGTCCCCGATATCTCACAAGATTTGTAGTGAAATCTCGCCCAATGTCTTTGAGCCTCATGAGATGTGGAATGAAATCTCGACCAGGGTCCCTGATATCTCATGAGATTTGTGGAAATCTCACCTGATGTCATTGGAACCTCCGTAGATTTGGAGTGCAGTCTCTCCCATTGTCCATGAGATCTCACGAGATTTAGATTGACCCCTCACCCAATATCCATGAGATCTCAGGAGAAGGGCACTGACCTCTCCAAAGTTTGGGTGAGATCTCATGGGCCCTGGAGTAAAATCTCGCCCAAAGTCCAAGAGATCTCGAGGGATTTGGAGAGAAATCTCACCCAAAGCCCATGACATCTCATGAGATTGAGAGGGAATTCTCGCCCGATGTCCATGACACCTCACGGGATTTGCAGTAAAATCTCGCCCAATGACCATGAGATATCGCGAAATTGAGAGTGAAATCTCACCCATTTTCCATGAGAGCCCAAGACATTTGGCCTGAGGTCTCCACATTTGGAAGAGAGCACACGAGATTTGGATGAAAATCCCAGCTGAATCCCAAGAGATCTCACACGATTTGGAGTGACATCTCGCCCAAGGTCCCTGATACCTCAGGACATTTGTAGTGAAATCTCGCCCGATGTCATTGTGACCTCAGGATATTCGGAGGGAAACCTCACCCGAATGTCCCTGAGATCAGACGAGATATTGAGTAAAATCTCACCCGATGCCCATCAGTCCCACGATATTTAGATTGAAGTCTCGCTCAATAGCCATGAGATCTCACGAGTTTGGCACTGACGTCGCCAAGGTTTGGAGGAGATCTCACAAGACTGGGAGTAAAATCTCGCCCCCATTCAAGAGTTCTCACGAGAGCTGCAGTGAAATCTCGCCCAAGGTACCTGGGATCTCACGAGATTTGTAGTGAAATCTCGCCCGATCTCATTGTGACCTCAGGAGGAATGGAGTGAAACCTCGCCTAAAATCCATGAGTTGTCATGAGATTTGGAGTGAAATCTGTACCGATGTCCATGAGATCTCAGGAGCCTTGGTGGCAAATCTCGCCCGATGTCCATGAGATCTCACGAGATTTAGATTGAAGGCTCGCCCACGGTCGTCCCTGATATCTCACGAGAGTTGGAGAGAAATCTGCCCGAAGTCATTGAGACCACATGATCTTTGGAGTGAAATCGCGTCCAATGTCCATGACATATCACGAGATTTGGAATGAATTCTCACGCGATGTCCATACGATCTCACGAGATTTGGACTAATCTCGCCTGATGTCCATGATTTCTCACGAGATATAGAGTGAATTCTCCCTCAATATCCTGAGATCTAACGGATTGGATGGAAGTCTCCAAGGATTGGATAAGATCTCAAGAGACTTGGAAGAAATGATCCCCGAATTCCAAAGGATCTCACGAGAGTTGGAGTGAAATCTCGCCCTAGGTCCCTTTTATCTCACGAGAGTTGAGTGAAACCTCGCCCGTTGTCATTGAGACCTCACGAGATTTGGATTGCTATCTCGCCCAAGTTCGCTGATATCGCGCGAGGTTTGTAGTGAAATCTCTCCCAATGTCATTGTGACCTCACGGGATTTGGAGTGAAATCTCGCCCAAAGTCCACGAGTTCTCATGAGATTTGGACTGAGGTCTGCACGTTTTGGATGGGATCTCACGAGACTCAGTATAAAATCTCACGCGATGCCCATGGTGTCTCGTGGGATTTAGATTGAAGTCTCACGGAATATCCATGAGATCTCATGAGATTTGGACTGAAGTCTCCAAGGTCTGGATGAGATCTCACGAGACTTGGACGAAAATCCCCTGAATTCCAAGAGGTCTCACGATAGTTGGAGTAAAATCTCAACCAAGGTTCCTGATATCTCAAGAGAATGATACTGAAATCTCGCCCGATGTCATTGGGACCTCGCGAGATTTGGAGTGAAATATCGCGCAAGGTCCCTGATATCTCACGAGATTTGTAGTGAAATCTTGCCCAAGGCCCCTGAGAGCTGAAGAGAATTAGAGGGAAATCTCGCCCCATGTCACTGTGACCTCATGTGTTTTGGAGTGAAATCTCGCCCAATGCCCATGATCTCACGAGTTTTTGGAGAACTCTGACCCCATATCCATGAGATCTCACGAGATTTGGAGTAAAATCTCTCCTGATGTCATGAGGTCACACGAGATTTAGATTGCAATTTCGCTCCATATCCATGAGATCTCACGAGATTTGGCCTGAATTCTCCAAGATTCGGATGAGATCTCCGAGACGTGGGGAGTCAAATCTCGCTCAACGTCCAAGAATCCTCTTGAGATTTGGCGTGAAATCTCGCCCAAACTCCCTGATATCTCACGAGACTTGTAGTGTAATCTCCCGCGATGTCAGTGAGACCTCACGAGATTTGGATGGAAATCTCGCCCAGGTCCCTGAATATTACGAGATATGTAGTGAAATCTCGCCCGAACTCATTGTAACCTCAGGAGTTGGGAGTGAAAACTCGCCCAATGTCCATGAGATCTCACGAGATTTACATGGGAAACTCGCTCATATCCACGAGAACTCACGAGGTTGGCCTTGACGTCTCCAAGGTTTGGATGAGATTTCACGGGATGCGAGTAAACTCCCGCCCAAAGACCATGAGACCTCACGAGAGTGGGAGTGAAATCTCGCCCAAGGACCCTGATATCTCAAGAGGTTTGGAAGGAATCTCCCCCGATGTCATTGACAGCTCATGAGAAATGGATAGAAATCTCGCCCAAGGTCGCTGCTATCTCACGAGATCTGTAGTGAAATCTCGCCCAAACTCATTGGGACCTCAGGAGATTCGGCGTGAAATCTCCATCGATGTCCATGCGATCTCAGGAGATCTGGTGTCAAATCTCGCCCGATGTCCATGAGAACTCACGACACTTACACGGAAACCTCGCCCAGGGTCCCTGACAACTGACGAGATTCGGCGTGAAATCTGCCCGAGGTGATGGAGACCTCACGAGATTTGGAGTGAACTCTCACCCGATATTCGTGAGTACTCACGAGATTTGGAGTCATCTCGCCTGATGTCCCTGAGATCGCACAAGATAGAGATTGAATTCTCGCTCCATATCCTGAGATCTCACGAGTTTTGGCCTGGAGTCTCCAAGGATTGGATGAGATCTCACGAGACTTGGAGTAAAATATCCGCGAATGTCCAGAAATCTCACGAGAGTTGGAGTGAAATGTCGCCCTAGCTCCCTTTCATGTCATGAGGTTTTAGTGAACTGTCGCCCAATGTCATTGGGACGTCCCGATATTTGGATTGAAATCTCGCCCAAGTTCGCTGATATCGCACGAGGTTTGTAGTGAAATCTCTCCCAATGTCATTGTGACCTCACGAGATTTGGAGTGAAATCTCGCCCAAAGTCCAGGAGATCTCATGAGATTTGGACTGAGGTCTGCACGTTTTGGATGGGATCTCACGAGACTCAGAATAAAATCTCACCCGATGCCCATGGTGTCTCGTGGGATTTAGATTGAAGTCTCACGCAATATCCATGTGATCTCACGAGATTTGGACTGGAGTCTCCAAAGTCTGGATGAGTTCTCACGAGACTTGGAGGAAAATCCCCTGAATTCCAAGAGATCACACGAGAGTTGGAGTAAAATCTCAGCCAAGGTTCCTGATATCTCAAGAGATTGATACTGAAATCTCGCCCGATGTCATTGGGACCTCGCGAGATTTGGGGTGAAATATCGCGCAAGGTCCCTGATATCTCACGAGATTTGAAGTGAAATCTTGCCCAAGGCCCCTGAGAGCCCATGAGAATTAGAGGGAATTCTCGCCCCATGTCACTGTGACCTTAAGAGATTTGGAGTGAAATCTCGCCCAATGCCCATGATCTCACGAGTTTTTGGAGAACTCTGACCCCATATCCATGAGATCTCACGAGATTTGGAGTAAAATCTCTCCTGATGTCATGAGGTCACACGAGATTTAGATTGCAAATTCGCTCCATATCCATGAGATCTCACGAGATTTGGCCTGAATTCTCCAAGATTCGGATGAGATCTCCGAGACGTGGGGAGTCAAATCTCGCTCAACGTCCAAGAATCCTCTTGAGATTTGGCGTGAAATCTCGCCCAAACTCCCTGATATCTCACGAGACTTGTAGTGTAATCTCCCGCGATGTCAGTGAGACCTCACGAGATTTGGATGGAAATCTCGCCCAGGTCCCTGAATATTACGAGATATGTAGTGAAATCTCGCCCGAAATCATTGTAACCTCAGGAGTTGGGAGTGAAATCTCGCCCAATGTCCATGAGATCTCACGAGATTTACATGGGAAACTCGCTCATATCCACGAGAACTCACGAGGTTGGCCTTGACGTCTCCAAGGTTTGGATGAGATTTCACGGGATGCGAGTAAACTCTCGCCCAAAGACCATGAGACCTCACGAGAGTGGGAGTGAAATCTCGCCCAAGGACCCTGATATCTCAAGAGGTTTGGAAGGAATCTCCCCCGATGTCATTGACAGCTCATGAGAAATGGATAGAAATCTCGCCCAAGGTCGCTGCTATCTCACGAGATCTGCAGTGAAATCTCGCCCAAACTCATTGGGACCTCAGGAGATTCGGCGTGAAATCTCCATCGATGTCCATGCGATCTCAGGAGATCTGGTGTCAAATCTCGCCCGATGTCCATGAGAACTCACGACACTTACACGGAAACCTCGCCCAGGGTCCCTGACAACTGACGAGATTCGGCGTGAAATCTGCCCGAGGTGATGGAGACCTCACGAGATTTGGAGTGAACTCTCACCCGATATTCGTGAGTACTCACGAGATTTGGAGTCATCTCGCCTGATGTCCCTGAGATCGCACAAGATAGAGATTGAATTCTCGCTCCATATCCTGAGATCTCACGAGTTTTGGCCTGGAGTCTCCAAGGATTGGATGAGATCTCACGAGACTTGGTGTAAAATATCCGCGAATATCCAGAAATCTCACGAGAGTTGGAGTGAAATGTCGCCCTAGGTCCCTTTCATGTCATGAGGTTTTAGTGAACTGTCGCCCAATGTCATTGGGACGTCCCGATATTTGGATTGAAATCTCGCCCGAGGTCGCTGATATCTCACGAGATTTGTAGGGAAATCTCGCGCAATGTGATTGTGACCTCAGGAGATTTGGGGTGAACTCTCCCCCAATGTCTATGAGATCTCACGAGATTTAGATGAAATCTCCCTCAATATCTATGAGGCCTCGCGAGATTGGCACGGACGACTCCAAGTTTGGATGAGATCTCACAAGACTTGGAGTAAACTCTCGCCCAAAGAACAAGAGACCTCAGCAGAGTTGGATTGAAATCTCGCACAAGGTCCCCGATATCTTACAAGATTTGTAGTGAAATCTCGCCCAATGTCTTTGAGCATCATGAGATGTGGACTGAAATCTCGACCAGGGTCCCTGATATCTCATGAGATTTGTGGAAATCTCACCTGATGTCATTGGAACCTCCGTAGATTTGGAGTGCAGTGTCTCCCATTGTCCATGAGATCTCACGAGATTTAGATTGACCCCTCACCCAATATCCATGAGATCTCAGGAGAAGGGCACTGACCTCTCCAAAGTTTGGGTGAGATCTCATGGGCCCTGAGTAAAATCTCGCCCAAAGTCCAAGAGATCTCGAGGGATTTGGAGAGAAATCTCACCCAAAGCCCATGACATCTCATGAGATTGAGAGGGAATTCTCGCCCGATGTCCATGACACCTCACGGGATTTGCAGTAAAATCTCGCCCAATGACCATGAGATATCGCGAAATTGAGAGTGAAATCTCACCCATTTTCCATGAGAGCCCAAGACATTTGGCCTGAGGTCTCCACATTTGGAAGAGAGCACACGAGATTTGGATGAAAATCCCAGCTGAATCCCAAGAGATCTCACACGATTTGGAGTGACATCTCGCCCAAGGTCCCTGATACCTCAGGACATTTGTAGTGAAATCTCGCCCGATGTCATTGTGACCTCAGGATATTCGGAGGGAAACCTCACCCGAATGTCCCTGAGATCAGACGAGATATTGAGTAAAATCTCACCCGATGCCCATCAGTCCCACGATATTTAGATTGAAGTCTCGCTCAATAGCCATGAGATCTCACGATTTTGGCACTGACGTCGCCAAGGTTTGGAGGAGATCTCACAAGACTGGGAGTAAAATCTCGCCCCCATTCAAGAGTTCTCACGAGAGCTGCAGTGAAATCTCGCCCAAGGTCCCTGGGATCTCACGAGATTTGTAGTGAAATCTCGCCCGATCTCATTGTGACCTCAGGAGGAATGGAGTGAAACCTCGCCTAAAATCCATGAGTTGTCATGAGATTTGGAGTGAAATCTGTACCGATGTCCATGAGATCTCAGGAGCCTGGGTGGCAAATCTCGCCCGATGTCCATGAGATCTCACGAGATTTAGATTGAAAGCTCGCCCACGGTCGTCCCTGATATCTCACGAGATTTGGAGAGAAATCTGCCCGAAGTCATTGAGACCACATGATCTTTGGAGTGAAATCGCGTCCAATGTCCATGACATATCACGAGATTTGGAATGAATTCTCACGCGATGTTCATACGATCTCACGAGATTTGGACTAATCTCGCCTGATGTCCATGATTTCTCACGAGATATAGAGTGAATTCTCCCTCAATATCCTGAGATCTAACGGATTGGACGGAAGTCTCCAAGGATTGGATGAGATCTCAAGAGACTTGGAGGAAATGATCCCCGAATTCCAAAGGATCTCACGAGAGTTGGAGTGAAATCTCGCCCTAGGTCCCTTTTATCTCACGAGAGTTGAGTGAAACCTCGCCCGTTGTCATTGAGACCTCACGAGATTTGGATTGATATCTCGCCCAAGTTCGCTGATATCGCACGAGGTTTGTAGTGAAATCTCTCCCAATGTCATTGTGACCTCACGGGATTTGGAGTGAAATCTCGCCCAAAGTCCACGAGATCTCATGAGATTTGGACTGAGGTCTGCACGTTTTGGATGGGATCTCACGAATGATATCTCACGAGATTTGTAGTGAAATCTTGCCCAAGGCCCCTGAGAGCTGAAGAGAATTAGAGGGAAATCTCGCCCCATGTCACTGTGACCTCAAGAGTTTTGGAGTGAAATCTCGCCCAATGCCCATGATCTCACGAGTTTTTGGAGAACTCTGACCCCATATCCATGAGATCTCACGAGATTTGGAGTAAAATCTCTCCTGATGTCATGAGGTCACACGAGATTTAGATTGCAATTTCGCTCCATATCCATGAGATCTCACGAGATTTGGCCTGAATTCTCCAAGATTCGGATGAGATCTCCGAGACGTGGGGAGTCAAATCTCGCTCAACGTCCAAGAATCCTCTTGAGAGTTGGAGTGAAATCTCGCCCAAACTCCCTGATATCTCACGAGACTTGTACTGTAATCTCCCGCGATGTCAGTGAGACCTCACGAGATTTGGATGGAAATCTCGCCCAGGTCCCTGAATATTACGAGATATGTAGTGAAATCTCGCCCGAAATCATTGTAACCTCAGGAGTTGGGAGTGAAATCTCGCCCAATGTCCATGAGATCTCACGAGATTTACATGGGAAACTCTCTCATATCCACGAGAACTCACGAGGTTGGCCTTGACGTCTCCAAGGTTTGGATGAGATTTCACGGGATGCGAGTAAACTCTAGCCCAAAGACCATGAGACCTCACGAGAGTGGGAGTGAAATCTCGCCCAAGGACCCTGATATCTCAAGAGGTTTGGAAGGAATCTCCCCCGATGTCATTGACAGCTCATGAGAAATGGATAGAAATCTCGCCCAAGGTCGCTGCTATCTCACGAGATCTGCAGTGAAATCTCGGCCAAACTCATTGGGACCTCAGGAGATTCGGCGTGAAATCTCCATCGATGTCCATGCGATCTCAGGAGATCTGGTGTCAAATCTCGCCCGATGTCCATGAGAACTCACGACACTTACACGGAAACCTCGCCCAGGGTCCCTGACAACTGACGAGATTCGGCGTGAAATCTGCCCGAGGTGATGGAGACCTCACGAGATTTGGAGTGAACTCTCACCCGATATTCGTGAGTACTCACGAGATTTGGAGTCATCTCGCCTGATGTCCCTGAGATCGCACAAGATAGAGATTGAATTCTCGCTCCATATCCTGAGATCTCACGAGTTTTGGCCTGGAGTCTCCAAGGATTGGATGAGATCTCACGAGACTTGGAGTAAAATATCCGCGAATATCCAGAAATCTCACGAGAGTTGGAGTGAAATGTCGCCCTAGCTCCCTTTCATGTCATGAGGTTTTAGTGAACTGTCGCCCAATGTCATTGGGACGTCCCGATATTTGGATTGAAATCTCGCCCGAGGTCGCTGATATCTCACGAGATTTGTAGGGAAATCTCGCGCAATGTGATTGTGACCTCAGGAGATTTGGGGTGAACTCTCCCCCAATGTCCATGAGATCTCACGAGATTTAGATGAAATCTCCCTCAATATCTATGAGGCCTCGCGAGATTGGCACGGACGACTCCAAGTTTGGATGAGATCTCACAAGACTTGGAGTAAACTCTCGCCCAAAGAACAAGAGACCTCAGCAGAGTTGGATTGAAATCTCGCACAAGGTCCCCGATATCTCACAAGATTTGTAGTGAAATCTCGCCCAATGTCTTTGAGCCTCATGAGATGTGGACTGAAATCTCGACCAGGGTCCCTGATATCTCATGAGATTTGTGGAAATCTCACCTGATGTCATTGGAACCTCCGTAGATTTGGAGTGCAGTCTCTCCCATTGTCCATGAGATCTCACGAGATTTAGATTGACCCCTCACCCAATATCCATGAGATCTCAGGAGAAGGGCACTGACCTCTCCAAAGTTTGGGTGAGATCTCATGGGCCCTGGAGTAAAATCTCGCCCAAAGTCCAAGAGATCTCGAGGGATTTGGAGAGAAATCTCACCCAAAGCCCATGACATCTCATGAGATTGAGAGGGAATTCTCGCCCGATGTCCATGACACCTCACGGGATTTGCAGTAAAATCTCGCCCAATGACCATGAGATATCGCGAAATTGAGAGTGAAATCTCACCCATTTTCCATGAGAGCCCAAGACATTTGGCCTGAGGTCTCCACATTTGGAAGAGAGCACACGAGATTTGGATGAAAATCCCAGCTGAATCCCAAGAGATCTCACACGATTTGGAGTGACATCTCGCCCAAGGTCCCTGATACCTCAGGACATTTGTAGTGAAATCTCGCCCGATGTCATTGTGACCTCAGGATATTCGGAGGGAAACCTCACCCGAATGTCCCTGAGATCAGACGAGATATTGAGTAAAATCTCACCCGATGCCCATCAGTCCCACGATATTTAGATTGAAGTCTCGCTCAATAGCCATGAGATCTCACGAGTTTGGCACTGACGTCGCCAAGGTTTGGAGGAGATCTCACAAGACTGGGAGTAAAATCTCGCCCCCATTCAAGAGTTCTCACGAGAGCTGCAGTGAAATCTCGCCCAAGGTCCCTGGGATCTCACGAGATTTGTAGTGAAATCTCGCCCGATCTCATTGTGACCTCAGGAGGAATGGAGTGAAACCTCGCCTAAAATCCATGAGTTGTCATGAGATTTGGAGTGAAATCTGTACCGATGTCCATGAGATCTCAGGAGCCTGGGTGGCAAATCTCGCCCGATGTCCATGAGATCTCACGAGATTTAGATTGAAACCTCGCCCACGGTCGTCCCTGATATCTCACGAGATTTGGAGAGAAATCTGCCCGAAGTCATTGAGACCACATGATCTTTGGAGTGAAATCGCGTCCAATGTCCATGACATATCACGAGATTTGGAATGAATTCTCACGCGATGTCCATACGATCTCACGAGATTTGGACTAATCTCGCCTGATGTCCATGATTTCTCACGAGATATAGAGTGAATTCTCCCTCAATATTCTGAGATCTCACGGATTGGACGGAAGTCTCCAAGGATTGGATGAGATCTCAAGAGACTTGGAGGAAATGATCCCCGAATTCCAAAGGATCTCACGAGAGTTGGAGTGAAATCTCGCCCTAGGTCCCTTTTATCTCACGAGAGTTGAGTGAAACCTCGCCCGTTGTCATTGAGACCTCACGAGATTTGGATTGATATCTCGCCCAAGTTCGCTGATATCGCACGAGGTTTGTAGTGAAATCTCTCCCAATGTCATTGTGACCTCACGGGATTTGGAGTGAAATCTCGCCCAAAGTCCATGAGATCTCATGAGATTTGGACTGAGGTCTGCACGTTTTGGATGGGATCTCACGAGACTCAGAATAAAATCTCACGCGATGCCCATGGTGTCTCGTGCGATTTAGATTGAAGTCTCACGGAATATCCATGAGATCTCATGAGATTTGGACTGAAGTCTCCAAGGTCTGGATGAGATCTCACGAGACTTGGACGAAAATCCCCTGAATTCCAAGAGGTCTCACGATAGTTGGAGTAAAATCTCAACCAAGGTTCCTGATATCTCAAGAGAATGATACTGAAATCTCGCCCGATGTCATTGGGACCTCGCGAGATTTGGAGTGAAATATCGCGCAAGGTCCCTGATATCTCACGAGATTTGTAGTGAAATCTTGCCCAAGGCCCCTGAGAGCTGAAGAGAATTAGAGGGAAATCTCGCCCCATGTCACTGTGACCTCAAGAGTTTTGGAGTGAAATCTCGCCCAATGCCCATGATCTCACGAGTTTTTGGAGAACTCTGACCCCATATCCATGAGATCTCACGAGATTTGGAGTAAAATCTCTCCTGATGTCATGAGGTCACACGAGATTTAGATTGCAATTTCGCTCCATATCCATGAGATCTCACGAGATTTGGCCTGAATTCTCCAAGATTCGGATGAGATCTCCGAGACGTGGGGAGTCAAATCTCGCTCAACGTCCAAGAATCCTCTTGAGAGTTGGAGTGAAATCTCGCCCAAACTCCCTGATATCTCACGAGACTTGTAGTGTAATCTCCCGCGATGTCAGTGAGACCTCACGAGATTTGGATGGAAATCTCGCCCAGGTCCCTGAATATTACGAGATATGTAGTGAAATCTCGCCCGAAATCATTGTAACCTCAGGAGTTGGGAGTGAAATCTCGTCCAATGTCCATGAGATCTCACGAGATTTACATGGGAAACTCGCTCATATCCACGAGAACTCACGAGGTTGGCCTTGACGTCTCCAAGGTTTGGATGAGATTTCACGGGATGCGAGTAAACTCTCGCCCAAAGACCATGAGACCTCACCAGAGTGGGAGTGAAATCTCGCCCAAGGACCCTGATATCTCAAGAGGTTTGGAAGGAATCTCCCCCGATGTCATTGACAGCTCATGAGAAATGGATAGAAATCTCGCCCAAGGTCGCTGCTATCTCACGAGATCTGCAGTGAAATCTCGGCCAAACTCATTGGGACCTCAGGAGATTCGGCGTGAAATCTCCATCGATGTCCATGCGATCTCAGGAGATCTGGTGTCAAATCTCGCCCGATGTCCATGAGAACTCACGACACTTACACGGAAACCTCGCCCAGGGTCCCTGACAACTGACGAGATTCGGCGTGAAATCTGCCCGAGCTGATGGAGACCTCACGAGATTTGGAGTGAACTCTCACCCGATATTCGTGAGTACTCACGAGATTTGGAGTCATCTCGCCTGATGTCCCTGAGATCGCACAAGATAGAGATTGAATTCTCGCTCCATATCCTGAGATCTCACGAGTTTTGGCCTGGAGTCTCCAAGGATTGGATGAGATCTCACGAGACTTGGAGTAAAATATCCGCGAATATCCAGAAATCTCACGAGAGTTGGAGTGAAATGTCGCCCTAGCTCCCTTTCATGTCATGAGGTTTTAGTGAACTGTCGCCCAATGTCATTGGGACGTCCCGATATTTGGATTGAAATCTCGCCCGAGGTCGCTGATATCTCACGAGATTTGTAGGGAAATCTCGCGCAATGTGATTGTGACCTCAGGAGATTTGGGGTGAACTCTCCCCCAATGTCCATGAGATCTCACGAGATTTAGATGAAATCTCCCTCAATATCTATGAGGCCTCGCGAGATTGGCACGGACGACTCCAAGTTTGGATGAGATCTCACAAGACTTGGAGTAAACTCTCGCCCAAAGAACAAGAGACCTCAGCAGAGTTGGATTGAAATCTCGCACAAGGTCCCCGATATCTCACAAGATTTGTAGTGAAATCTCGCCCAATGTCTTTGAGCCTCATGAGATGTGGACTGAAATCTCGACCAGGGTCCCTGATATCTCATGAGATTTGTGGAAATCTCACCTGATGTCATTGGAACCTCCGTAGATTTGGAGTGCAGTCTCTCCCATTGTCCATGAGATCTCACGAGATTTAGATTGACCCCTCACCCAATATCCATGAGATCTCAGGAGAAGGGCACTGACCTCTCCAAAGTTTGGGTGAGATCTCATGGGCCCTGGAGTAAAATCTCGCCCAAAGTCCAAGAGATCTCGAGGGATTTGGAGAGAAATCTCACCCAAAGCCCATGACATCTCATGAGATTGAGAGGGAATTCTCGCCCGATGTCCATGACACCTCACGGGATTTGCAGTAAAATCTCGCCCAATGACCATGAGATATCGCGAAATTGAGAGTGAAATCTCACCCATTTTCCATGAGAGCCCAAGACATTTGGCCTGAGGTCTCCACATTTGGAAGAGAGCACACGAGATTTGGATGAAAATCCCAGCTGAATCCCAAGAGATCTCACACGATTTGGAGTGACATCTCGCCCAAGGTCCCTGATACCTCAGGACATTTGTAGTGAAATCTCGCCCGATGTCATTGTGACCTCAGGATATTCGGAGGGAAACCTCACCCGAATGTCCCTGAGATCAGACGAGATATTGAGTAAAATCTCACCCGATGCCCATCAGTCCCACGATATTTAGATTGAAGTCTCGCTCAATAGCCATAAGATCTCACGAGTTTGGCACTGACGTCGCCAAGGTTTGGAGGAGATCTCACAAGACTGGGAGTAAAATCTCGCCCCCATTCAAGAGTTCTCACGAGAGCTGCAGTGAAATCTCGCCCAACGTCCCTGGGGTCTCACGAGATTTGTAGTGAAATCTCGCCCGATCTCATTGTGACCTCAGGAGGAATGGAGTGAAACCTCGCCTAAAATCCATGAGTTGTCATGAGATTTGGAGTGAAATCTGTACCGATGTCCATGAGATCTCAGGAGCCTTGGTGGCAAATCTCGCCCGATGTCCATGAGATCTCACGAGATTTAGATTGAAACCTCGCCCACGGTCGTCCCTGATATCTCACGAGATTTGGAGAGAAATCTGCCCGAAGTCATTGAGACCACATGATCTTTGGAGTGAAATCGCGTCCAATGTCCATGACATATCACGAGATTTGGAATGAATTCTCACGCGATGTCCATACGATCTCACGAGATTTGGACTAATCTCGCCTGATGTCCATGATTTCTCACGAGATATAGAGTGAATTCTCCCTCAATATCCTGAGATCTAACGGATTGGACGGAAGTCTCCAAGGATTGGATGAGATCTCAAGAGACTTGGAGGAAATGATTCCCGAATTCCAAAGGATCTCACGAGAGTTGGAGTGAAATCTCGCCCTAGGTCCCTTTTATCTCACGAGAGTTGAGTGAAACCTCGCCCGTTGTCATTGAGACCTCACGAGATTTGGATTGATATCTCGCCCAAGTTCGCTGATATCGCACGAGGTTTGTAGTGAAATCTCTCCCAATGTCATTGTGACCTCACGGGATTTGGAGTGAAATCGCGCCCAAAGTCCACGAGATCTCATGAGATTTGGACTGAGGTCTGCACGTTTTGGATGGGATCTCACGAGACTCAGAATAAAATCTCACGCGATGCACATGGTGTCTCGTGGGATTTAGATTGAAGTGTCACGGAATATCCATGAGATCTCATGAGATTTGGACTGACGTCTCCAAGGTCTGGATGAGATCTCACGAGACTTGGACGAAAATCCCCTGAATTCCAAGAGGTCTCACGATAGTTGGAGTAAAATCTCAACCAAGGTTCCTGATATCTCAAGAGAATGATACTGAAATCTCGCCCGATGTCATTGGGACCTCGCGAGATTTGGAGTGAAATATCGCGCAAGGTCCCTGATATCTCACGAGATTTGTAGTGAAATCTTGCCCAAGGCCCCTGAGAGCTGAAGAGAATTAGAGGGAAATCTCGCCCCATGTCACTGTGACCTCAAGAATTTTGGAGAGAAATCTCGCCCAATGCCCATGATCTCACGAGTTTTTGGAGAACTCTGACCCCATATCCATGAGATCTCACGAACTTTGGAGAAAAATCTCTCCTGATGTCATGAGGTCACACGAGATTTAGATTGCAATTTCGCTCCATATCCATGAGATCTCACGAGATTTGGCCTGAATTCTCCAAGATTCGAATGAGATCTCCGAGACGTGGGGAGTCAAATCTCGCTCAACGTCCAAGAATCCTCTTGAGATTTGGCGTGAAATCTCGCCCAAACTCCCTGATATCTCACGAGACTTGTAGTGTTATCCCCCGCGATGTCAGTGAGACCTCACGAGATTTGGATGGAAATCTCGCCCAGGTCCCTGAATATTACGAGATATGTAGTGAAATCTCGCCCGAAATCATTGTAACCTCAGGAGTTGGGAGTGAAATCTCGCCCAATGTCCATGAGATCTCACGAGATTTACATGGGAAACTCGCTCATATCCACGAGAACTCACGAGGTTGGCCTTGACTTCTCCAAGGTTTGGATGAGATTTCACGGGATGCGAGTAAACTCTCGCCCAAAGACCATGAGACCTCACGAGAGTGGGAGTGAAATCTCGCCCAAGGACCCTGATATCTCAAGAGGTTTGGAAGGAATCTCCCCCGATGTCATTGACAGCTCATGAGAAATGGATAGAAATCTCGCCCAAGGTCGCTGCTATCTCACGAGATCTGCAGTGAAATCTCGCCCAAACTCATTGGGACCTCAGGAGATTCGGCGTGAAATCTCCATCGATGTCCATGCGATCTCAGGAGATCTGGTGTCAAATCTCGCCCGATGTCCATGAGAACTCACGACACTTACACGGAAACCTCGCCCAGGGTCCCTGACAACTGACGAGATTCGGCGTGAAATCTGCCCGAGCTGATGGAGACCTCACGAGATTTGGAGTGAACTCTCAACCGATATTCGTGAGTACTCACGAGATTTGGAGTCATCTCGCCTGATGTCCCTGAGATCGCACAAGATAGAGATTGAATTCTCGCTCCATATCCTGAGATCTCACGAGGTTTGGCCTGGAGTCTCCAAGGATTGGATGAGATCTCACGAGACTTGGAGTAAAATATCCGCGAATATCCAGAAATCTCACGAGAGTTGGAGTGAAATGTCGCCCTAGCTCCCTTTCATGTCATGAGGTTTTAGTGAACTGTCGCCCAATGTCATTGGGACGTCCCGATATTTGGATTGAAATCTCGCCCGAGGTCGCTGATATCTCACGAGATTTGTAGGGAAATCTCGCGCAATGTGATTGTGACCTCAGGAGATTTGGGGTGAACTCTCCCCCAATGTCCATGAGATCTCACGAGATTTAGATGAAATCTCCCTCAATATCTATGAGGCCTCGCGAGATTGGCACGGACGACTCCAAGTTTGGATGAGATCTCACAAGACTTGGAGTAAACTCTCGCCCAAAGAACAAGAGACCTCAGCAGAGTTGGATTGAAATCTCGCACAAGGTCCCCGATATCTCACAAGATTTGTAGTGAAATCTCGCCCAATGTCTTTGAGCCTCATGAGATGTGGACTGAAATCTCGACCAGGGTCCCTGATATCTCATGAGATTTGTGGAAATCTCACCTGATGTCATTGGAACCTCCGTAGATTTGGAGTGCAGTCTCTCCCATTGTCCATGAGATCTCACGAGATTTAGATTGACCCCTCACCCAATATCCATGAGATCTCAGGAGAAGGGCACTGACCTCTCCAAAGTTTGGGTGAGATCTCATGGGCCCTGGAGTAAAATCTCGCCCAAAGTCCAAGAGATCTCGAGGGATTTGGAGAGAAATCTCACCCAAAGCCCATGACATCTCATGAGATTGAGAGGGAATTCTCGCCCGATGTCCATGACACCTCACGGGATTTGCAGTAAAATCTCGCCCAATGACCATGAGATATCGCGAAATTGAGAGTGAAATCTCACCCATTTTCCATGAGAGCCCAAGACATTTGGCCTGAGGTCTCCACATTTGGAAGAGAGCACACGAGATTTGGATGAAAATCCCAGCTGAATCCCAAGAGATCTCACACGATTTGGAGTGACATCTCGCCCAAGGTCCCTGATACCTCAGGACATTTGTAGTGAAATCTCGCCCGATGTCATTGTGACCTCAGGATATTCGGAGGGAAACCTCGCCCGAATGTCCCTGAGATCAGACGAGATATTGAGTAAAATCTCACCCGATGCCCATCAGTCCCACGATATTTAGATTGAAGTCTCGCTCAATAGCCATGAGATCTCACGAGTTTGGCACTGACGTCGCCAAGGTTTGGAGGAGATCTCACAAGACTGGGAGTAAAATCTCGCCCCCATTCAAGAGTTCTCACGAGAGCTGCAGTGAAATCTCGCCCAAGGTCCCTGGGATCTCACGAGATTTGTAGTGAAATCTCGCCCGATCTCATTGTGACCTCAGGAGGAATGGAGTGAAACCTCGCCTAAAATCCATGAGTTGTCATGAGATTTGGAGTGAAATCTGTACCGATGTCCATGAGATCTCAGGAGCCTTGGTGGCAAATCTCGCCCGATGTCCATGAGATCTCACGAGATTTAGATTGAAAGCTCGCCCACGGTCGTCCCTGATATCTCATGAGATTTGGAGAGAAATCTACCGGAAGTCATTGAGACCACATGATCTTTGGAGTGAAATCGCGTCCAATGTCCATGAGATATCACGAGATTTGGAATGAATTCTCACGCGATGTCCATACGATCTCACGAGATTTGGACTAATCTCGCCTGATGTCCATGATTTCTCACGAGATATATAGTGAATTCTCCCTCAATATTCTGAGATCTAACGGATTGGACGGAAGTCTCCAAGGATTGGATGAGATCTCAAGAGACTTGGAGGAAATGATCCCCGAATTCCAAAGGATCTCACGAGAGTTGGAGTGAAATCTCGCCCTAGGTCCCTTTTATCTCACGAGAGTTGAGTGAAACCTCGCCCGTTGTCATTGAGACCTCACGAGATTTGGATTGATATCTCGCCCAAGTTCGCTGATATCGCACGAGGTTTGTAGTGAAATCTCTCCCAATGTCATTGTGACCTCACGGGATTTGGAGTGAAATCGCGCCCAAAGTCCACGAGGTCTCATGAGATTTGGACTGAGGTCTGCACGTTTTGGATGGGATCTCACGAGACTCAGAATAAAATCTCACGTGATGCCCATGGTGTCTCGTGGGATTTAGATTGAAGTCTCACGGAATATCCATGAGATCTCATGAGATTTGGACTGAAGTCTCCAAGGTCTGGATGAGATCTCACGAGACTTGGACGAAAATCCCCTGAATTCCAAGAGGTCTCACGATAGTTGGAGTAAAATCTCAACCAAGGTTCCTGATATCTGAAGAGAATGATACTGAAATCTCGCCCGATGTCATTGGGACCTCGCGAGATTTGGAGTGAAATATCGCGCAAGGTCCCTGATATCTCACGAGATTTGTAGTGAAATCTTGCCCAAGGCCCCTGAGAGCTGAAGAGAATTAGAGGGAAATCTCGCCCCATGTCACTGTGACCTCAAGAGTTTTGGAGTGAAATCTCGCCCAATGCCCATGATCTCACGAGTTTTTGGAGAACTCTGACCCCATATCCATGAGATCTCACGAGATTTGGAGTAAAATCTCTCCTGATGTCATGAGGTCACACGAGATTTAGATTGCAATTTCGCTCCATATCCATGAGATCTCACGAGATTTGGCCTGAATTCTCCAAGATTCGGATGAGATCTCCGAGACGTGGGGAGTCAAATCTCGCTCAACGTCCAAGAATCCTCTTGAGATTTGGCGTGAAATCTCGCCCAAACTCCCTGATATCTCACGAGACTTGTAGTGTAATCTCCCGCGATGTCAGTGAGACCTCACGAGATTTGGATGGAAATCTCGCCCAAGTCCCTGAATATTACGAGATATGTAGTGAAATCTCGCCCGAAATCATTGTAACCTCAGGAGTTGGGAGTGAAATCTCGCCCAATGTCCATGAGATCTCACGAGATTTACATGGGAAACTCGCTCATATCCACGAGAACTCACGAGGTTGGCCTTGACGTCTCCAAGGTTTGGATGAGATTTCACGGGATGCGAGTAAACTCTCGCCCAAAGACCATGAGACCTCACGAGAGTGGGAGTGAAATCTCGCCCAAGGACCCTGATATCTCAAGAGGTTTGGAAGGAATCTCCCCCGATGTCATTGACAGCTCATGAGAAATGGATAGAAATCTCGCCCAAGGTCGCTGCTATCTCACGAGATCTGCAGTGAAATCTCGCCCAAACTCATTGGGACCTCAGGAGATTCGGCGTGAAATCTCCATCGATGTCCATGCGATCTCAGGAGATCTGGTGTCAAATCTCGCCCGATGTCCATGAGAACTCACGACACTTACACGGAAACCTCGCCCAGGGTCCCTGACAACTGACGAGATTCGGCGTGAAATCTGCCCGAGCTGATGGAGACCTCACGAGA
Source organism: Eumetopias jubatus (assembly GCF_037043125.1). NCBI lineage: Eukaryota > Metazoa > Chordata > Mammalia > Carnivora > Otariidae > Eumetopias > Eumetopias jubatus. Next base: position 7,030,316 of record NW_028274824.1, on the reverse strand, counting down.
TTTGGAGTGAACTCTCAACCGATATTCGTGAGTACTCACGAGATTTGGAGTCATCTCGCCTGATGTCCCTGAGATCGCACAAGATAGAGATTGAATTCTCGCTCCATATCCTGAGATCTCACGAGGTTTGGCCTGGAGTCTCCAAGGATTGGATGAGATCTCACGAGACTTGGAGTAAAATATCCGCGAATATCCAGAAATCTCACGAGAGTTGGAGTGAAATGTCGCCCTAGCTCCCTTTCATGTCATGAGGTTTTAGTGAACTGTCGCCCAATGTCATTGGGACGTCCCGATATTTGGATTGAAATCTCGCCCGAGGTCGCTGATATCTCACGAGATTTGTAGGGAAATCTCGCGCAATGTGATTGTGACCTCAGGAGATTTGGGGTGAACTCTCCCCCAATATCCATGAGATCTCACGAGATTTAGATGAAATCTCCCTCAATATCTATGAGGCCTCGCGAGATTGGCACGGACGACTCCAAGTTTGGATGAGATCTCACAAGACTTGGAGTAAACTCTCGCCCAAAGAACAAGAGACCTCAGCAGAGTTGGATTGAAATCTCGCACAAGGTCCCCGATATCTCACAAGATTTGTAGTGAAATCTCGCCCAATGTCTTTGAGCCTCATGAGATGTGGACTGAAATCTCGACCAGGGTCCCTGATATCTCATGAGATTTGTGGAAATCTCACCTGATGTCATTGGAACCTCCGTAGATTTGGAGTGCAGTCTCTCCCATTGTCCATGAGATCTCACGAGATTTAGATTGACCCCTCACCCAATATCCATGAGATCTCAGGTGAAGGGCACTGACCTCTCCAAAGTTTGGGTGAGATCTCATGGGCCCTGGAGTAAAATCTCGCCCAAAGTCCAAGAGATCTCGAGGGATTTGGAGAGAAATCTCACCCAAAGCCCATGACATCTCATGAGATTGAGAGGGAATTCTCGCCCGATGTCCATGACACCTCACGGGATTTGCAGTAAAATCTCGCCCAATGACCATGAGATATCGCGAAATTGAGAGTGAAATCTCACCCATTTTCCATGAGAGCCCAAGACATTTGGCCTGAGGTCTCCACATTTGGAAGAGAGCACACGAGATTTGGATGAAAATCCCAGCTGAATCCCAAGAGATCTCACACGATTTGGAGTGACATCTCGCCCAAGGTCCCTGATACCTCAGGACATTTGTAGTGAAATCTCGCCCGATGTCATTGTGACCTCAGGATATTCGGAGGGAAACCTCGCCCGAATGTCCCTGAGATCAGACGAGATATTGAGTAAAATCTCACCAGATGCCCATCAGTCCCACGATATTTAGATTGAAGTCTCGCTCAATAGCCATGAGATCTCACGAGTTTGGCACTGACGTCGCCAAGGTTTGGAGGAGATCTCACAAGACTGGGAGTAAAATCTCGCCCCCATTCAAGAGTTCTCACGAGAGCTGCAGTGAAATCTCGCCCAAGGTCCCTGGGATCTCACGAGATTTGTAGTGAAATCTCGCCCGATCTCATTGTGACCTCAGGAGGAATGGAGTGAAACCTCGCCTAAAATCCATGAGTTGTCATGAGATTTGGAGTGAAATCTGTACCGATGTCCATGAGATCTCAGGAGCCTTGGTGGCAAATCTCGCCCGATGTCCATGAGATCTCACGAGATTTAGATTGAAAGCTCGCCCACGGTCGTCCCTGATATCTCATGAGATTTGGAGAGAAATCTACCGGAAGTCATTGAGACCACATGATCTTTGGAGTGAAATCGCGTCCAATGTCCATGAGATATCACGAGATTTGGAATGAATTCTCACGCGATGTCCATACGATCTCACGAGATTTGGACTAATCTCGCCTGATGTCCATGATTTCTCACGAGATATATAGTGAATTCTCCCTCAATATTCTGAGATCTAACGGATTGGACGGAAGTCTCCAAGGATTGGATGAGATCTCAAGAGACTTGGAGGAAATGATCCCCGAATTCCAAAGGATCTCACGAGAGTTGGAGTGAAATCTCGCCCTAGGTCCCTTTTATCTCACGAGAGTTGAGTGAAACCTCGCCCGTTGTCATTGAGACCTCACGAGATTTGGATTGATATCTCGCCCAAGTTCGCTGATATCGCACGAGGTTTGTAGTGAAATCTCTCCCAATGTCATTGTGACCTCACGGGATTTGGAGTGAAATCGCGCCCAAAGTCCACGAGATCTCATGAGATTTGGACTGAGGTCTGCACGTTTTGGATGGGATCTCACGAGACTCAGAATAAAATCTCACGTGATGCCCATGGTGTCTCGTGGGATTTAGATTGAAGTCTCACGGAATATCCATGAGATCTCATGAGATTTGGACTGAAGTCTCCAAGGTCTGGATGAGATCTCACGAGACTTGGACGAAAATCCCCTGAATTCCAAGAGGTCTCACGATAGTTGGAGTAAAATCTCAACCAAGGTTCCTGATATCTGAAGAGAATGATACTGAAATCTCGCCCGATGTCATTGGGACCTCGCGAGATTTGGAGTGAAATATCGCGCAAGGTCCCTGATATCTCACGAGATTTGTAGTGAAATCTTGCCCAAGGCCCCTGAGAGCTGAAGAGAATTAGAGGGAAATCTCGCCCCATGTCACTGTGACCTCAAGAGTTTTGGAGTGAAATCTCGCCCAATGCCCATGATCTCACGAGTTTTTGGAGAACTCTGACCCCATATCCATGAGATCTCACGAGATTTGGAGTAAAATCTCTCCTGATGTCATGAGGTCACACGAGATTTAGATTGCAATTTCGCTCCATATCCATGAGATCTCACGAGATTTGGCCTGAATTCTCCAAGATTCGGATGAGATCTCCGAGACGTGGGGAGTCAAATCTCGCTCAACGTCCAAGAATCCTCTTGAGATTTGGCGTGAAATCTCGCCCAAACTCCCTGATATCTCACGAGACTTGTAGTGTAATCTCCCGCGATGTCAGTGAGACCTCACGAGATTTGGATGGAAATCTCGCCCAAGTCCCTGAATATTACGAGATATGTAGTGAAATCTCGCCCGAAATCATTGTAACCTCAGGAGTTGGGAGTGAAATCTCGCCCAATGTCCATGAGATCTCACGAGATTTACATGGGAAACTCGCTCATATCCACGAGAACTCACGAGGTTGGCCTTGACGTCTCCAAGGTTTGGATGAGATTTCACGGGATGCGAGTAAACTCTCGCCCAAAGACCATGAGACCTCACGAGAGTGGGAGTGAAATCTCGCCCAAGGACCCTGATATCTCAAGAGGTTTGGAAGGAATCTCCCCCGATGTCATTGACAGCTCATGAGAAATGGATAGAAATCTCGCCCAAGGTCGCTGCTATCTCACGAGATCTGCAGTGAAATCTCGCCCAAACTCATTGGGACCTCAGGAGATTCGGCGTGAAATCTCCATCGATGTCCATGCGATCTCAGGAGATCTGGTGTCAAATCTCGCCCGATGTCCATGAGAACTCACGACACTTACACGGAAACCTCGCCCAGGGTCCCTGACAACTGACGAGATTCGGCGTGAAATCTGCCCGAGGTGATGGAGACCTCACGAGATTTGGAGTGAACTCTCACCCGATATTCGTGAGTACTCACGAGATTTGGAGTCATCTCGCCTGATGTCCCTGAGATCGCACAAGATAGAGATTGAATTCTCGCTCCATATCCTGAGATCTCACGAGTTTTGGCCTGGAGTCTCCAAGGATTGGATGAGATCTCACGAGACTTGGAGTAAAATATCCGCGAATATCCAGAAATCTCACGAGAGTTGGAGTGAAATGTCGCCCTAGCTCCCTTTCATGTCATGAGGTTTTAGTGAACTGTCGCCCAATGTCATTGGGACGTCCCGATATTTGGATTGAAATCTCGCCCGAGGTCGCTGATATCTCACGAGATTTGTAGGGAAATCTCGCGCAATGTGATTGTGACCTCAGGAGATTTGGGGTGAACTCTCCCCCAATGTCCATGAGATCTCACGAGATTTAGATGAAATCTCCCTCAATATCTATGAGGCCTCGCGAGATTGGCACGGACGACTCCAAGTTTGGATGAGATCTCACAAGACTTGGAGTAAACTCTCGCCCAAAGAACAAGAGACCTCAGCAGAGTTGGATTGAAATCTCGCACAAGGTCCCCGATATCTCACAAGATTTGTAGTGAAATCTCGCCCAATGTCTTTGAGCCTCATGAGATGTGGACTGAAATCTCGACCAGGGTCCCTGATATCTCATGAGATTTGTGGAAATCTCACCTGATGTCATTGGAACCTCCGTAGATTTGGAGTGCAGTCTCTCCCATTGTCCATGAGATCTCACGAGATTTAGATTGACCCCTCACCCAATATCCATGAGATCTCAGGAGAAGGGCACTGACCTCTCCAAAGTTTGGGTGAGATCTCATGGGCCCTGGAGTAAAATCTCGCCCAAAGTCCAAGAGATCTCGAGGGATTTGGAGAGAAATCTCACCCAAAGCCCATGACATCTCATGAGATTGAGAGGGAATTCTCGCCCGATGTCCATGACACCTCACGGGATTTGCAGTAAAATCTCGCCCAATGACCATGAGATATTGCGAAATTGAGAGTGAAATCTCACCCATTTTCCATGAGAGCCCAAGACATTTGGCCTGAGGTCTCCACATTTGGAAGAGAGCACACGAGATTTGGATCAAAATCTCAGCTGAATCCCAAGAGATCTCACACGATTTGGAGTGACATCTCGCCCAAGGTCCCTGATACCTCAGGACATTTGTAGTGAAATCTCGCCCGATGTCATTGTGACCTCAGGATATTCGGAGGGAAACCTCACCCGAATGTCCCTGAGATCAGACGAGATATTGAGTAAAATCTCACCCGATGCCCATCAGTCCCACGATATTTAGATTGAAGTCTCGCTCAATAGCCATGAGATCTCACGAGTTTGGCACTGACGTCGCCAAGGTTTGGAGGAGATCTCACAAGACTGGGAGTAAAATCTCGCCCCCATTCAAGAGTTCTCACGAGAGCTGCAGTGAAATCTCGCCCAAGGTCCCTGGGATCTCACGAGATTTGTAGTGAAATCTCGCCCGATCTCATTGTGACCTCAGGAGGAATGGAGTGAAACCTCGCCTAAAATCCATGAGTTGTCATGAGATTTGGAGTGAAATCTGTACCGATGTCCATGAGATCTCAGGAGCCTGGGTGGCAAATCTCGCCCGATGTCCATGAGATCTCACGAGATTTAGATTGAAACCTCGCCCACGGTCGTCCCTGATATCTCACGAGATTTGGAGAGAAATCTGCCCGAAGTCATTGAGACCACATGATCTTTGGAGTGAAATCGCGTCCAATGTCCATGACATATCACGAGATTTGGAATGAATTCTCACGCGATGTCCATACGATCTCACGAGATTTGGACTAATCTCGCCTGATGTCCATGATTTCTCACGAGATATAGAGTGAATTCTCCCTCAATATTCTGAGATCTCACGGATTGGACGGAAGTCTCCAAGGATTGGATGAGATCTCAAGAGACTTGGAGGAAATGATCCCCGAATTCCAAAGGATCTCACGAGAGTTGGAGTGAAATCTCGCCCTAGGTCCCTTTTATCTCACGAGAGTTGAGTGAAACCTCGCCCGTTGTCATTGAGACCTCACGAGATTTGGATTGATATCTCGCCCAAGTTCGCTGATATCGCACGAGGTTTGTAGTGAAATTTCTCCCAATGTCATTGTGACCTCACGGGATTTGGAGTGAAATCTCGCCCAAAGTCCATGAGATCTCATGAGATTTGGACTGAGGTCTGCACGTTTTGGATGGGATCTCACGAGACTCAGAATAAAATCTCACGCGATGCCCATGGTGTCTCGTGGGATTTAGATTGAAGTCTCACGGAATATCCATGAGATCTCATGAGATTTGGACTGAAGTCTCCAAGGTCTGGATGAGATCTCACGAGACTTGGACGAAAATCCCCTGAATTCCAAGAGGTCTCACGATAGTTGGAGTAAAATCTCAACCAAGGTTCCTGATATCTCAAGAGAATGATACTGAAATCTCGCCCGATGTCATTGGGACCTCGCGAGATTTGGAGTGAAATATCGCGCAAGGTCCCTAATATCTCACGAGATTTGTAGTGAAATCTTGCCCAAGGCCCCTGAGAGCTGAAGAGAATTAGAGGGAAATCTCGCCCCATGTCACTGTGACCTCAAGAGTTTTGGAGTGAAATCTCGCCCAATGCCCATGATCTCACGAGTTTTTGGAGAACTCTGACCCCATATCCATGAGATCTCACGAGATTTGGAGTAAAATCTCTCCTGATGTCATGAGGTCACACGAGATTTAGATTGCAATTTCGCTCCATATCCATGAGATCTCACGAGATTTGGCCTGAATTCTCCAAGATTCGGATGAGATCTCCGAGACGTGGGGAGTCAAATCTCGCTCAACGTCCAAGAATCCTCTTGAGAGTTGGAGTGAAATCTCGCCCAAACTCCCTGATATCTCACGAGACTTGTAGTGTAATCTCCCGCGATGTCAGTGAGACCTCACGAGATTTGGATGGAAATCTCGCCCAGGTCCCTGAATATTACGAGATATGTAGTGAAATCTCGCCCGAAATCATTGTAACCTCAGGAGTTGGGAGTGAAATCTCGTCCAATGTCCATGAGATCTCACGAGATTTACATAGGAAACTCGCTCATATCCACGAGAACTCACGAGGTTGGCCTTGACGTCTCCAAGGTTTGGATGAGATTTCACGGGATGCGAGTAAACTCTCGCCCAAAGACCATGAGACCTCACGAGAGTGGGAGTGAAATCTCGCCCAAGGACCCTGATATCTCAAGAGGTTTGGAAGGAATCTCCCCCGATGTCATTGACAGCTCATGAGAAATGGATAGAAATCTCGCCCAAGGTCGCTGCTATCTCATGAGATCTGCAGTGAAATCTCGGCCAAACTCATTGGGACCTCAGGAGATTCGGCGTGAAATCTCCATCGATGTCCATGCGATCTCAGGAGATCTGGTGTCAAATCTCGCCCGATGTCCATGAGAACTCACGACACTTACACGGAAACCTCGCCCAGGGTCCCTGACAACTGACGAGATTCGGCGTGAAATCTGCCCGAGGTGATGGAGACCTCACGAGATTTGGAGTGAACTCTCACCCGATATTCGTGAGTACTCACGAGATTTGGAGTCATCTCGCCTGATGTCCCTGAGATCGCACAAGATAGAGATTGAATTCTCGCTCCATATCCTGAGATCTCACGAGTTTTGGCCTGGAGTCTCCAAGGATTGGATGAGATCTCACGAGACTTGGAGTAAAATATCCGCGAATATCCAGAAATCTCACGAGAGTTGGAGTGAAATGTCGCCCTAGCTCCCTTTCATGTCATGAGGTTTTAGTGAACTGTCGCCCAATGTCATTGGGACGTCCCGATATTTGGATTGAAATCTCGCCCGAGGTCGCTGATATCTCACGAGATTTGTAGGGAAATCTCGCGCAATGTGATTGTGACCTCAGGAGATTTGGGGTGAACTCTCCCCCAATGTCCATGAGATCTCACGAGATTTAGATGAAATCTCCCTCAATATCTATGAGGCCTCGCGAGATTGGCACGGACGACTCCAAGTTTGGATGAGATCTCACAAGACTTGGAGTAAACTCTCGCCCAAAGAACAAGAGACCTCAGCAGAGTTGGATTGAAATCTCGCACAAGGTCCCCGATATCTCACAAGATTTGTAGTGAAATCTCGCCCAATGTCTTTGAGCCTCATGAGATGTGGACTGAAATCTCGACCAGGGTCCCTGATATCTCATGAGATTTGTGGAAATCTCACCTGATGTCATTGGAACCTCCGTAGATTTGGAGTGCAGTCTCTCCCATTGTCCATGAGATCTCACGAGATTTAGATTGACCCCTCACCCAATATCCATGAGATCTCAGGAGAAGGGCACTGACCTCTCCAAAGTTTGGGTGAGATCTCATGGGCCCTGGAGTAAAATCTCGCCCAAAGTCCAAGAGATCTCGAGGGATTTGGAGAGAAATCTCACCCAAAGCCCCTGACATCTCATGAGATTGAGAGGGAATTCTCGCCCGATGTCCATGACACCTCACGGGATTTGCAGTAAAATCTCGCCCAATGACCATGAGATATCGCGAAATTGAGAGTGAAATCTCACCCATTTTCCATGAGAGCCCAAGACATTTGGCCTGAGGTCTCCACATTTGGAAGAGAGCACACGAGATTTGGATGAAAATCTCAGCTGAATCCCAAGAGATCTCACACGATTTGGAGTGACATCTCGCCCAAGGTCCCTGATACCTCAGGACATTTGTAGTGAAATCTCGCCCGATGTCATTGTGACCTCAGGATATTCGGAGGGAAACCTCACCCGAATGTCCCTGAGATCAGACGAGATATTGAGTAAAATCTCACCCGATGCCCATCAGTCCCACGATATTTAGATTGAAGTCTCGCTCAATAGCCATAAGATCTCACGAGTTTGGCACTGATGTCGCCAAGGTTTGGAGGAGATGTCACAAGACTGGGAGTAAAATCTCGCCCCCATTCAAGAGTTCTCACGAGAGCTGCAGTGAAATCTCGCCCAAGGTCCCTGGGGTCTCACGAGATTTGTAGTGAAATCTCGCCCGATCTCATTGTGACCTCAGGAGGAATGGAGTGAAACCTCGCCTAAAATCCATGAGTTGTCATGAGATTTGGAGTGAAATCTGTACCGATGTCCATGAGATCTCAGGAGCCTTGGTGGCAAATCTCGCCCGATGTCCATGAGATCTCACGAGATTTAGATTGAAACCTCGCCCACGGTCGTCCCTGATATCTCACGAGATTTGGAGAGAAATCTGCCCGAAGTCATTGAGACCACATGATCTTTGGAGTGAAATCGCGTCCAATGTCCATGACATATCACGAGATTTGGAATGAATTCTCACGCGATGTCCATACGATCTCACGAGATTTGGACTAATCTCGCCTGATGTCCATGATTTCTCACGAGATATAGAGTGAATTCTCCCTCAATATCCTGAGATCTAACGGATTGGACGGAAGTCTCCAAGGATTGGATGAGATCTCAAGAGACTTGGAGGAAATGATCCCCGAATTCCAAAGGATCTCACGAGAGTTGGAGTGAAATCTCGCCCTAGGTCCCTTTTATCTCACGAGAGTTGAGTGAAACCTCGCCCGTTGTCATTGAGACCTCACGAGATTTGGATTGATATCTCGCCCAAGTTCGCTGATATCGCACGAGGTTTGTAGTGAAATCTCTCCCAATGTCATTGTGACCTCACGGGATTTGGAGTGAAATCTCGCCCAAAGTCCACGAGATCTCATGAGATTTGGACTGAGGTCTGCACGTTTTGGATGGGATCTCACGAGACTCAGAATAAAATCTCACGCGATGCCCATGGTGTCTCGTGGGATTTAGATTGAAGTGTCACGGAATATCCATGAGATCTCATGAGATTTGGACTGAAGTCTCCAAGGTCTGGATGAGATCTCACGAGACTTGGACGAAAATCCCCTGAATTCCAAGAGGTCTCACGATAGTTGGAGTAAAATCTCAACCAAGGTTCCTGATATCTCAAGAGAATGATACTGAAATCTCGCCCGATGTCATTGGGACCTCGCGAGATTTGGAGTGAAATATCGCGCAAGGTCCCTGATATCTCACGAGATTTGTAGTGAAATCTTGCCCAAGGCCCCTGAGAGCTGAAGAGAATTAGAGGGAAATCTCGCCCCATGTCACTGTGACCTCAAGAATTTTGGAGAGAAATCTCGCCCAATGCCCATGATCTCACGAGTTTTTGGAGAACTCTGACCCCATATCCATGAGATCTCACGAGATTTGGAGAAAAATCTCTCCTGATGTCATGAGGTCACACGAGATTTAGATTGCAATTTCGCTCCATATCCATGAGATCTCACGAGATTTGGCCTGAATTCTCCAAGATTCGGATGAGATCTCCGAGACGTGGGGAGTCAAATCTCGCTCAACGTCCAAGAATCCTCTTGAGATTTGGCGTGAAATCTCGCCCAAACTCCCTGATATCTCACGAGACTTGTAGTGTTATCTCCCGCGATGTCAGTGAGACCTCACGAGATTTGGATGGAAATCTCGCCCAGGTCCCTGAATATTACGAGATATGTAGTGAAATCTCGCCCGAAATCATTGTAACCTCAGGAGTTGGGAGTGAAATCTCGCCCAATGTCCATGAGATCTCACGAGATTTACATGGGAAACTCGCTCATATCCACGAGAACTCACGAGGTTGGCCTTGACGTCTCCAAGGTTTGGATGAGATTTCACGGGATGCGAGTAAACTCTCGCCCAAAGACCATGAGACCTCACGAGAGTGGGAGTGAAATCTCGCCCAAGGACCCTGATATCTCAAGAGGTTTGGAAGGAATCTCCCCCGATGTCATTGACAGCTCATGAGAAATGGATAGAAATCTCGCCCAAGGTCGCTGCTATCTCACGAGATCTGCAGTGAAATCTCGCCCAAACTCATTGGGACCTCAGGAGATTCGGCGTGAAATCTCCATCGATGTCCATGCGATCTCAGGAGATCTGGTGTCAAATCTCGCCCGATGTCCATGAGAACTCACGACACTTACACGGAAACCTCGCCCAGGGTCCCTGACAACTGACGAGATTCGGCGTGAAATCTGCCCGAGCTGATGGAGACCTCACGAGATTTGGAGTGAACTCTCAACCGATATTCGTGAGTACTCACGAGATTTGGAGTCATCTCGCCTGATGTCCCTGAGATCGCACAAGATAGAGATTGAATTCTCGCTCCATATCCTGAGATCTCACGAGTTTTGGCCTGGAGTCTCCAAGGATTGGATGAGATCTCACGAGACTTGGAGTAAAATATCCGCGAATATCCAGAAATCTCACGAGAGTTGGAGTGAAATGTCGCCCTAGCTCCCTTTCATGTCATGAGGTTTTAGTGAACTGTCGCCCAATGTCATTGGGACGTCCCGATATTTGGATTGAAATCTCGCCCGAGGTCGCTGATATCTCACGAGATTTGTAGGGAAATCTCGCGCAATGTGATTGTGACCTCAGGAGATTTGGGGTGAACTCTCCCCCAATGTCCATGAGATCTCACGAGATTTAGATGAAATCTCCCTCAATATCTATGAGGCCTCGCGAGATTGGCACGGACGACTCCAAGTTTGGATGAGATCTCACAAGACTTGGAGTAAACTCTCGCCCAAAGAACAAGAGACCTCAGCAGAGTTGGATTGAAATCTCGCACAAGGTCCCCGATATCTCACAAGATTTGTAGTGAAATCTCGCCCAATGTCTTTGAGCCTCATGAGATGTGGACTGAAATCTCGACCAGGGTCCCTGATATCTCATGAGATTTGTGGAAATCTCACCTGATGTCATTGGAACCTCCGTAGATTTGGAGTGCAGTCTCTCCCATTGTCCATGAGATCTCACGAGATTTAGATTGACCCCTCACCCAATATCCATGAGATCTCAGGAGAAGGGCACTGACCTCTCCAAAGTTTGGGTGAGATCTCATGGGCCCTGGAGTAAAATCTCGCCCAAAGTCCAAGAGATCTCGAGGGATTTGGAGAGAAATCTCACCCAAAGCCCATGACATCTCATGAGATTGAGAGGGAATTCTCGCCCGATGTCCATGACACCTCACGGGATTTGCAGTAAAATCTCGCCCAATGACCATGAGATATCGCGAAATTGAGAGTGAAATCTCACCCATTTTCCATGAGAGCCCAAGACATTTGGCCTGAGGTCTCCACATTTGGAAGAGAGCACACGAGATTTGGATGAAAATCCCAGCTGAATCCCAAGAGATCTCACACGATTTGGAGTGACATCTCGCCCAAGGTCCCTGATACCTCAGGACATTTGTAGTGAAATCTCGCCCGATGTCATTGTGACCTCAGGATATTCGGAGGGAAACCTCGCCCGAATGTCCCTGAGATCAGACGAGATATTGAGTAAAATCTCACCAGATGCCCATCAGTCCCACGATATTTAGATTGAAGTCTCGCTCAATAGCCATGAGATCTCACGAGTTTGGCACTGACGTCGCCAAGGTTTGGAGGAGATCTCACAAGACTGGGAGTAAAATCTCGCCCCCATTCAAGAGTTCTCACGAGAGCTGCAGTGAAATCTCGCCCAAGGTCCCTGGGATCTCACGAGATTTGTAGTGAAATCTCGCCCGATCTCATTGTGACCTCAGGAGGAATGGAGTGAAACCTCGCCTAAAATCCATGAGTTGTCATGAGATTTGGAGTGAAATCTGTACCGATGTCCATGAGATCTCAGGAGCCTTGGTGGCAAATCTCGCCCGATGTCCATGAGATCTCACGAGATTTAGATTGAAAGCTCGCCCACGGTCGTCCCTGATATCTCATGAGATTTGGAGAGAAATCTACCGGAAGTCATTGAGACCACATGATCTTTGGAGTGAAATCGCGTCCAATGTCCATGACATATCACGAGATTTGGAATGAATTCTCACGCGATGTCCATACGATCTCACGAGATTTGGACTAATCTCGCCTGATGTCCATGATTTCTCACGAGATATAGAGTGAATTCTCCCTCAATATTCTGAGATCTCACGGATTGGACGGAAGTCTCCAAGGATTGGATGAGATCTCAAGAGACTTGGAGGAAATGATCCCCGAATTCCAAAGGATCTCACGAGAGTTGGAGTGAAATCTCGCCCTAGGTCCCTTTTATCTCACGAGAGTTGAGTGAAACCTCGCCCGTTGTCATTGAGACCTCACGAGATTTGGATTGATATCTCGCCCAAGTTCGCTGATATCGCACGAGGTTTGTAGTGAAATTTCTCCCAATGTCATTGTGACCTCACGGGATTTGGAGTGAAATCTCGCCCAAAGTCCATGAGATCTCATGAGATTTGGACTGAGGTCTGCACGTTTTGGATGGGATCTCACGAGACTCAGAATAAAATCTCACGCGATGCCCATGGTGTCTCGTGGGATTTAGATTGAAGTCTCACGGAATATCCATGAGATCTCATGAGATTTGGACTGAAGTCTCCAAGGTCTGGATGAGATCTCACGAGACTTGGACGAAAATCCCCTGAATTCCAAGAGGTCTCACGATAGTTGGAGTAAAATCTCAACCAAGGTTCCTGATATCTCAAGAGAATGATACTGAAATCTCGCCCGATGTCATTGGGACCTCGCGAGATTTGGAGTGAAATATCGCGCAAGGTCCCTAATATCTCACGAGATTTGTAGTGAAATCTTGCCCAAGGCCCCTGAGAGCTGAAGAGAATTAGAGGGAAATCTCGCCCCATGTCACTGTGACCTCAAGAGTTTTGGAGTGAAATCTCGCCCAATGCCCATGATCTCACGAGTTTTTGGAGAACTCTGACCCCATATCCATGAGATCTCACGAGATTTGGAGTAAAATCTCTCCTGATGTCATGAGGTCACACGAGATTTAGATTGCAATTTCGCTCCATATCCATGAGATCTCACGAGATTTGGCCTGAATTCTCCAAGATTCGGATGAGATCTCCGAGACGTGGGGAGTCAAATCTCGCTCAACGTCCAAGAATCCTCTTGAGAGTTGGAGTGAAATCTCGCCCAAACTCCCTGATATCTCACGAGACTTGTAGTGTAATCTCCCGCGATGTCAGTGAGACCTCACGAGATTTGGATGGAAATCTCGCCCAGGTCCCTGAATATTACGAGATATGTAGTGAAATCTCGCCCGAAATCATTGTAACCTCAGGAGTTGGGAGTGAAATCTCGTCCAATGTCCATGAGATCTCACGAGATTTACATAGGAAACTCGCTCATATCCACGAGAACTCACGAGGTTGGCCTTGACGTCTCCAAGGTTTGGATGAGATTTCACGGGATGCGAGTAAACTCTCGCCCAAAGACCATGAGACCTCACGAGAGTGGGAGTGAAATCTCGCCCAAGGACCCTGATATCTCAAGAGGTTTGGAAGGAATCTCCCCCGATGTCATTGACAGCTCATGAGAAATGGATAGAAATCTCGCCCAAGGTCGCTGCTATCTCATGAGATCTGCAGTGAAATCTCGGCCAAACTCATTGGGACCTCAGGAGATTCGGCGTGAAATCTCCATCGATGTCCATGCGATCTCAGGAGATCTGGTGTCAAATCTCGCCCGATGTCCATGAGAACTCACGACACTTACACGGAAACCTCGCCCAGGGTCCCTGACAACTGACGAGATTCGGCGTGAAATCTGCCCGAGGTGATGGAGACCTCACAAGATTTGGAGTGAACTCTCACCCGATATTCGTGAGTACTCACGAGATTTGGAGTCATCTCGCCTGATGTCCCTGAGATCGCACAAGATAGAGATTGAATTCTCGCTCCATATCCTGAGATCTCACGAGTTTTGGCCTGGAGTCTCCAAGGATTGGATGAGATCTCACGAGACTTGGAGTAAAATATCCGCGAATATCCAGAAATCTCACGAGAGTTGGAGTGAAATGTCGCCCTAGCTCCCTTTCATGTCATGAGGTTTTAGTGAACTGTCGCCCAATGTCATTGGGACGTCCCGATATTTGGATTGAAATCTCGCCCGAGGTCGCTGATATCTCACGAGATTTGTAGGGAAATCTCGCGCAATGTGATTGTGACCTCAGGAGATTTGGGGTGAACTCTCCCCCAATGTCCATGAGATCTCACGAGATTTAGATGAAATCTCCCTCAATATCTATGAGGCCTCGCGAGATTGGCACGGACGACTCCAAGTTTGGATGAGATCTCACAAGACTTGGAGTAAACTCTCGCCCAAAGAACAAGAGACCTCAGCAGAGTTGGATTGAAATCTCGCACAAGGTCCCCGATATCTCACAAGATTTGTAGTGAAATCTCGCCCAATGTCTTTGAGCCTCATGAGATGTGGACTGAAATCTCGACCAGGGTCCCTGATATCTCATGAGATTTGTGGAAATCTCACCTGATGTCATTGGAACCTCCGTAGATTTGGAGTGCAGTCTCTCCCATTGTCCATGAGATCTCACGAGATTTAGATTGACCCCTCACCCAATATCCATGAGATCTCAGGAGAAGGGCACTGACCTCTCCAAAGTTTGGGTGAGATCTCATGGGCCCTGGAGTAAAATCTCGCCCAAAGTCCAAGAGATCTCGAGGGATTTGGAGAGAAATCTCACCCAAAGCCCATGACATCTCATGAGATTGAGAGGGAATTCTCGCCCGATGTCCATGACACCTCACGGGATTTGCAGTAAAATCTCGCCCAATGACCATGAGATATCGCGAAATTGAGAGTGAAATCTCACCCATTTTCCATGAGAGCCCAAGACATTTGGCCTGAGGTCTCCACATTTGGAAGAGAGCACACGAGATTTGGATGAAAATCCCAGCTGAATCCCAAGAGATCTCACACGATTTGGAGTGACATCTCGCCCAAGGTCCCTGATACCTCAGGACATTTGTAGTGAAATCTCGCCCGATGTCATTGTGACCTCAGGATATTCGGAGGGAAACCTCACCCGAATGTCCCTGAGATCAGACGAGATATTGAGTAAAATCTCACCCGATGCCCATCAGTCCCACGATATTTAGATTGAAGTCTCGCTCAATAGCCATGAGATCTCACGAGTTTGGCGCTGACGTCGCCAAGGTTTGGAGGAGATCTCACAAGACTGGGAGTAAAATCTCGCCGCCATTCAAGAGTTCTCACGAGAGCTGCAGTGAAATCTCGCCCAAGGTCCCTGGGGTCTCACGAGATTTTTAGTGAAATCTCGCCCGATCTCATAGTGACCTCAGGAGGAATGGAGTGAAACCTCGCCTAAAATCCATGAGTTGTCATGAGATTTGGAGTGAAATCTGTACCGATGTCCATGAGATCTCAGGAGCCTTGGTGGCAAATCTCGCCCGATGTCCATGAGATCTCACGAGATTTAGATTGAAAGCTCGCCCACGGTCGTCCCTGATATCTCACGAGATTTGGAGAGAAATCTGCCCGAAGTCATTGAGACCACATGATCTTTGGAGTGAAATCGCGTCCAATGTCCATGACATATCACGAGATTTGGAATGAATTCTCACGCGATGTCCATACGATCTCACGAGATTTGGACTAATCTCGCCTGATGTCCATGATTTCTCACGAGATATAGAGTGAATTCTCCCTCAATATTCTGAGATCTCACGGATTGGACGGAAGTCTCCAAGGATTGGATGAGATCTCAAGAGACTTGGAGGAAATGATCCCCGAATTCCAAAGGATCTCACGAGAGTTGGAGTGAAATCTCGCCCTAGGTCCCTTTTATCTCACGAGAGTTGAGTGAAACCTCGCCCGTTGTCATTGAGACCTCACGAGATTTGGATTGATATCTCGCCCAAGTTCGCTGATATCGCACGAGGTTTGTAGTGAAATCTCTCCCAATGTCATTGTGACCTCACGGGATTTGGAGTGAAATCTCGCCCAAAGTCCACGAGATCTCATGAGATTTGGAATGAGGTCTGCACGTTTTGGATGGGATCTCACGAGACTCAGAATAAAATCTCACGCGATGCCCATGGTGTCTCGTGGGATTTAGATTGAAGTCTCACGGAATATCCATGAGATCTCATGAGATTTGGACTGAAGTCTCCAAGGTCTGGATGAGATCTCACGAGACTTGGACGAAAATCCCCTGAATTCCAAGAGGTCTCACGATAGTTGGAGTAAAATCTCAACCAAGGTTCCTGATATCTCAAGAGAATGATACTGAAATCTCGCCCGATGTCATTGGGACCTCGCGAGATTTGGAGTGAAATATCGCGCAAGGTCCCTGATATCTCACGAGATTTGTAGTGAAATCTTGCCCAAGGCCCCTGAGAGCTGAAGAGAATTAGAGGGAAATCTCGCCCCATGTCACTGTGACCTCAAGAGTTTTGGAGTGAAATCTCGCCCAATGCCCATGATCTCACGAGTTTTTGGAGAACTCTGACCCCATATCCATGAGATCTCACGAGATTTGGAGTAAAATCTCTCCTGATGTCATGAGGTCACACGAGATTTAGATTGCAATTTCGCTCCATATCCATGAGATCTCACGAGATTTGGCCTGAATTCTCCAAGATTCGGATGAGATCTCCGAGACGTGGGGAGTCAAATCTCGCTCAACGTCCAAGAATCCTCTTGAGATTTGGCGTGAAATCTCGCCCAAACACCCTGATATCTCACGAGACTTGTAGTGTAATCTCCCGCGATGTCAGTGAGACCTCACGAGATTTGGATGGAAATGTCGCCCAGGTCCCTGAATATTACGAGATATGTAGTGAAATCTCGCCCGAAATCATTGTAACCTCAGGAGTTGGGAGAGAAATCTCGCCCAATGTCCATGAGATCTCACGAGATTTACATGGGAAACTCGCTCATATCCACGAGAACTCACGAGGTTGGCCTTGACGTCTCCAAGGTTTGGATGAGATTTCACGGGATGCGAGTAAACTCTCGCCCAAAGACCATGAGACCTCACGAGAGTGGGAGTGAAATCTCGCCCAAGGACCCTGATATCTCAAGAGGTTTGGAAGGAATCTCCCCCGATGTCATTGACAGCTCATGATAAATGGATAGAAATCTCGCCCAAGGTCGCTGCTATCTCACGAGATCTGCAGTGAAATCTCGCCCAAACTCATTGGGACCTCAGGAGATTCGGCGTGAAATCTCCATCGATGTCCATGCGATCTCAGGAGATCTGGTGTCAAATCTCGCCCGATGTCCATGAGAACTCACGACACTTACACGGAAACCTCGCCCAGGGTCCCTGACAACTGACGAGATTCGGCGTGAAATCTGCCCGAGGTGATGGAGACCTCACGAGATTTGGAGTGAACTCTCACCCGATATTCGTGAGTACTCACGAGATTTGGAGTCATCTCGCCTGATGTCCCTGAGATCGCACAAGATAGAGATTGAATTCTCGCTCCATATCCTGAGATCTCACGAGTTTTGGCCTGGAGTCTCCAAGGATTGGATGAGATCTCACGAGACTTGGAGTAAAATATCCGCGAATATCCAGAAATCTCACGAGAGTTGGAGTGAAATGTCGCCCTAGGTCCCTTTCATGTCATGAGGTTTTAGTGAAATGTCGCCCAATGTCATTGGGACGTCCCGATATTTGGATTGAAATCTCGCCCGAGGTCGCTGATATCTCACGAGATTTGTAGGGAAATCTCGCGCAATGTGATTGTGACCTCAGGAGATTTGGGGTGAACTCTACCCCAATGTCCATGAGATCTCACGAGATTTAGATGAAATTTCCCTCAATATCTCTGAGGCCTCGCGAGATTGGCTCGGACGACTCCAAGTTTGGATGAGATCTCACAAGACTTGGAGTAAACTCTCGCCCAAAGAACAAGAGACCTCAGAAGAGTTGGATTGAAATCTCGCACAAAGTCCCCGATATCTCACAAGATTTGTAGTGAAATCTCGCCCAATGTCTTTGAGCCTCATGAGATGTGGAATGAAATCTCGACCAGGGTCCCTGATATCTCATGAGATTTGTGGAAATCTCACCTGATGTCATTGGAACCTCCGTAGATTTGGAGTGCAGTCTCTCCCATTGTCCATGAGATCTCACGAGATTTAGATTGACCCCTCACCCAATATCCATGAGATCTCAGGAGAAGGGCACTGACCTCTCCAAAGTTTGGGTGAGATCTCATGGGCCCTGGAGTAAAATCTCGCCCAAAGTCCAAGAGATCTCGAGGGATTTGGAGAGAAATCTCACCCAAAGCCCATGACATCTCATGAGATTGAGAGGGAATTCTCGCCCGATGTCCATGACACCTCACGGGATTTGCAGTAAAATCTCGCCCAATGACCATGAGATATCGCGAAATTGAGAGTGAAATCTCACCCATTTTCCATGAGAGCCCAAGACATTTGGCCTGAGGTCTCCACATTTGGAAGAGAGCACACGAGATTTGGATGAAAATCCCAGCTGAATCCCAAGAGATCTCACACGATTTGGAGTGACATCTCGCCCAAGGTCCCTGATACCTCAGGACATTTGTAGTGAAATCTCGCCCGATGTCATTGTGACCTCAGGATATTCGGAGGGAAACCTCACCCGAATGTCCCTGAGATCAGACGAGATATTGAGTAAAATCTCACCCGATGCCCATCAGTCCCACGATATTTAGATTGAAGTCTCGCTCAATAGCCATGAGATCTCACGAGTTTGGCGCTGACGTCGCCAAGGTTTGGAGGAGATCTCACAAGACTGGGAGTAAAATCTCGCCCCCATTCAAGAGTTCTCACGAGAGCTGCAGTGAAATCTCGCCCAAGGTCCCTGGGATCTCACGAGATTTGTAGTGAAATCTCGCCCGATCTCATTGTGACCTCAGGAGGAATGGAGTGAAACCTCGCCTAAAATCCATGAGTTGTCATGAGATTTGGAGTGAAATCTCTACCGATGTCCATGAGATCTCAGGAGCCTTGGTGGCAAATCTCGCCCGATGTCCATGAGATCTCACGAGATTTAGATTGAAAGCTTGCCCACGGTCGTCCCTGATATCTCACGAGATTTGGAGAGAAATCTGCCCGAAGTCATTGAGACCACATGATCTTTGGAGTGAAATCGCGTCCAATGTCCATGACATATCACGAGATTTGGAATGAATTCTCACGCGATGTCCATACGATCTCACGAGATTTGGACTAATCTCGCCTGATGTCCATGATTTCTCACGAGATATAGAGTGAATTCTCCCTCAATATCCTGAGATCTAACGGATTGGACGGAAGTCTCCAAGGATTGGATGAGATCTCAAGAGACTTGGAGGAAATGATCCCCGAATTCCAAAGGATCTCACGAGAGTTGGAGTGAAATCTCGCCCTAGGTCCCTTTTATCTCACGAGAGTTGAGTGAAACCTCGCCCGTTGTCATTGAGACCTCACGAGATTTGGATTGATATCTCGCCCAAGTTCGCTGATATCGCACGAGGTTTGTAGTGAAATCTCTCCCAATGTCATTGTGACCTCACGGGATTTGGAGTGAAATCTCGCCCAAAGTCCACGAGATCTCATGAGATTTGGACTGAGGTCTGCACGTTTTGGATGGGATCTCACGAGACTCAGAATAAAATCTCACGCGATGCCCATGGTGTCTCGTGGGATTTAGATTGAAGTGTCACGGAATATCCATGAGATCTCATGAGATTTGGACTGAAGTCTCCAAGGTCTGGATGAGATCTCACGAGACTTGGACGAAAATCCCCTGAATTCCAAGAGGTCTCACGATAGTTGGAGTAAAATCTCAACCAAGGTTCCTGATATCTCAAGAGAATGATACTGAAATCTCGCCCGATGTCATTGGGACCTCGCGAGATTTGGAGTGAAATATCGCGCAAGGTCCCTGATATCTCACGAGATTTGTAGTGAAATCTTGCCCAAGGCCCCTGAGAGCTGAAGAGAATTAGAGGGAAATCTCGCCCCATGTCACTGTGACCTCAAGAATTTTGGAGAGAAATCTCGCCCAATGCCCATGATCTCACGAGTTTTTGGAGAACTCTGACCCCATATCCATGAGATCTCACGAGATTTGGAGAAAAATCTCTCCTGATGTCATGAGGTCACACGAGATTTAGATTGCAATTTCGCTCCATATCCATGAGATCTGACGAGATTTGGCCTGAATTCTCCAAGATTCGGATGAGATCTCCGAGACGTGGGGAGTCAAATCTCGCTCAACGTCCAAGAATCCTCTTGAGATTTGGCGTGAAATCTCGCCCAAACTCCCTGATATCTCACGAGACTTGTAGTGTTATCTCCCGCGATGTCAGTGAGACCTCACGAGATTTGGATGGAAATCTCGCCCAGGTCCCTGAATATTACGAGATATGTAGTGAAATCTCGCCCGAAATCATTGTAACCTCAGGAGTTGGGAGTGAAATCTCGCCCAACGTCCATGAGATCTCACGAGATTTACATGGGAAACTCGCTCATATCCACGAGAACTCACGAGGTTGGCCTTGACGTCTCCAAGGTTTGGATGAGATTTCACGGGATGCGAGTAAACTCTCGCCCAAAGACCATGAGACCTCACGAGAGTGGGAGTGAAATCTCGCCCAAGGACCCTGATATCTCAAGAGGTTTGGAAGGAATCTCCCCCGATGTCATTGACAGCTCATGATAAATGGATAGAAATCTCGCCCAAGGTCGCTGCTATCTCACGAGATCTGCAGTGAAATCTCGCCCAAACTCATTGGGACCTCAGGAGATTCGGCGTGAAATCTCCATCGATGTCCATGCGATCTCAGGAGATCTGGTGTCAAATCTCGCCCGATGTCCATGAGAACTCACGACACTTACACGGAAACCTCGCCCAGGGTCCCTGACAACTGACGAGATTCGGCGTGAAATCTGCCCGAGCTGATGGAGACCTCACGAGATTTGGAGTGAACTCTCACCCGATATTCGTGAGTACTCACGAGATTTGGAGTCATCTCGCCTGATGTCCCTGAGATCGCACAAGATAGAGATTGAATTCTCGCTCCATATCCTGAGATCTCACGAGGTTTGGCCTGGAGTATCCAAGGATTGGATGAGATCTCACGAGACTTGGAGTAAAATATCCGCGAATATCCAGAAATCTCACGAGAGTTGGAGTGAAATGTCGCCCTAGCTCCCTTTCATGTCATGAGGTTTTAGTGAACTGTCGCCCAATGTCATTGGGACGTCCCGATATTTGGATTGAAATCTCGCCCGAGGTCGCTGATATCTCACGAGATTTGTAGGGAAATCTCGCGCAATGTGATTGTGACCTCAGGAGATTTGGGGTGAACTCTCCCCCAATGTCCATGAGATCTCACGAGATTTAGATGAAATCTCCCTCAATATCTATGAGGCCTCGCGAGATTGGCACGGACGACTCCAAGTTTGGATGAGATCTCACAAGACTTGGAGTAAACTCTCGCCCAAAGAACAAGAGACCTCAGCAGAGTTGGATTGAAATCTCGCACAAGGTCCCCGATATCTCACAAGATTTGTAGTGAAATCTCGCCCAATGTCTTTGAGCCTCATGAGATGTGGACTGAAATCTCGACCAGGGTCCCTGATATCTCATGAGATTTGTGGAAATCTCACCTGATGTCATTGGAACCTCCGTAGATTTGGAGTGCAGTCTCTCCCATTGTCCATGAGATCTCACGAGATTTAGATTGACCCCTCACCCAATATCCATGAGATCTCAGGAGAAGGGCACTGACCTCTCCAAAGTTTGGGTGAGATCTCATGGGCCCTGGAGTAAAATCTCGCCCAAAGTCCAAGAGATCTCGAGGGATTTGGAGAGAAATCTCACCCAAAGCCCATGACATCTCATGAGATTGAGAGGGAATTCTCGCCCGATGTCCATGACACCTCACGGGATTTGCAGTAAAATCTCGCCCAATGACCATGAGATATCGCGAAATTGAGAGTGAAATCTCACCCATTTTCCATGAGAGCCCAAGACATTTGGCCTGAGGTCTCCACATTTGGAAGAGAGCACACGAGATTTGGATGAAAATCCCAGCTGAATCCCAAGAGATCTCACACGATTTGGAGTGACATCTCGCCCAAGGTCCCTGATACCTCAGGACATTTGTAGTGAAATCTCGCCCGATGTCATTGTGACCTCAGGATATTCGGAGGGAAACCTCACCCGAATGTCCCTGAGATCAGACGAGATATTGAGTAAAATCTCACCCGATGCCCATCAGTCCCACGATATTTAGATTGAAGTCTCGCTCAATAGCCATAAGATCTCACGAGTTTGGCACTGACGTCGCCAAGGTTTGGAGGAGATCTCACAAGACTGGGAGTAAAATCTCGCCCCCATTCAAGAGTTCTCACGAGAGCTGCAGTGAAATCTCGCCCAAGGTCCCTGGGGTCTCACGAGATTTGTAGTGAAATCTCGCCCGATCTCATTGTGACCTCAGGAGGAATGGAGTGAAACCTCGCCTAAAATCCATGAGTTGTCATGAGATTTGGAGTGAAATCTGTACCGATGTCCATGAGATCTCAGGAGCCTTGGTGGCAAATCTCGCCCGATGTCCATGAGATCTCACGAGATTTAGATTGAAACCTCGCCCACGGTCGTCCCTGATATCTCACGAGATTTGGAGAGAAATCTGCCCGAAGTCATTGAGACCACATGATCTTTGGAGTGAAATCGCGTCCAATGTCCATGACATATCACGAGATTTGGAATGAATTCTCACGCGATGTCCATACGATCTCACGAGATTTGGACTAATCTCGCCTGATGTCCATGATTTCTCACGAGATATAGAGTGAATTCTCCCTCAATATCCTGAGATCTAACGGATTGGACGGAAGTCTCCAAGGATTGGATGAGATCTCAAGAGACTTGGAGGAAATGATCCCCGAATTCCAAAGGATCTCACGAGAGTTGGAGTGAAATCTCGCCCTAGGTCCCTTTTATCTCACGAGAGTTGAGTGAAACCTCGCCCGTTGTCATTGAGACCTCACGAGATTTGGATTGATATCTCGCCCAAGTTCGCTGATATCGCACGAGGTTTGTAGTGAAATCTCTCCCAATGTCATTGTGACCTCACGGGATTTGGAGTGAAATCTCGCCCAAAGTCCACGAGATCTCATGAGATTTGGACTGAGGTCTGCACGTTTTGGATGGGATCTCACGAGACTCAGAATAAAATCTCACGCGATGCCCATGGTGTCTCGTGGGATTTAGATTGAAGTGTCACGGAATATCCATGAGATCTCATGAGATTTGGACTGAAGTCTCCAAGGTCTGGATGAGATCTCACGAGACTTGGACGAAAATCCCCTGAATTCCAAGAGGTCTCACGATAGTTGGAGTAAAATCTCAACCAAGGTTCCTGATATCTCAAGAGAATGATACTGAAATCTCGCCCGATGTCATTGGGACCTCGCGAGATTTGGAGTGAAATATCGCGCAAGGTCCCTGATATCTCACGAGATTTGTAGTGAAATCTTGCCCAAGGCCCCTGAGAGCTGAAGAGAATTAGAGGGAAATCTCGCCCCATGTCACTGTGACCTCAAGAATTTTGGAGAGAAATCTCGCCCAATGCCCATGATCTCACGAGTTTTTGGAGAACTCTGACCCCATATCCATGAGATCTCACGAGATTTGGAGAAAAATCTCTCCTGATGTCATGAGGTCACACGAGATTTAGATTGCAATTTCGCTCCATATCCATGAGATCTCACGAGATTTGGCCTGAATTCTCCAAGATTCGGATGAGATCTCCGAGACGTGGGGAGTCAAATCTCGCTCAACGTCCAAGAATCCTCTTGAGATTTGGCGTGAAATCTCGCCCAAACTCCCTGATATCTCACGAGACTTGTAGTGTTATCTCCCGCGATGTCAGTGAGACCTCACGAGATTTGGATGGAAATCTCGCCCAGGTCCCTGAATATTACGAGATATGTAGTGAAATCTCGCCCGAAATCATTGTAACCTCAGGAGTTGGGAGTGAAATCTCGCCCAATGTCCATGAGATCTCACGAGATTTACATGGGAAACTCGCTCATATCCACGAGAACTCACGAGGTTGGCCTTGACGTCTCCAAGGTTTGGATGAGATTTCACGGGATGCGAGTAAACTCTCGCCCAAAGACCATGAGACCTCACGAGAGTGGGAGTGAAATCTCGCCCAAGGACCCTGATATCTCAAGAGGTTTGGAAGGAATCTCCCCCGATGTCATTGACAGCTCATGATAAATGGATAGAAATCTCGCCCAAGGTCGCTGCTATCTCACGAGATCTGCAGTGAAATCTCGCCCAAACTCATTGGGACCTCAGGAGATTCGGCGTGAAATCTCCATCGATGTCCATGCGATCTCAGGAGATCTGGTGTCAAATCTCGCCCGATGTCCATGAGAACTCACGACACTTACACGGAAACCTCGCCCAGGGTCCCTGACAACTGACGAGATTCGGCGTGAAATCTGCCCGAGCTGATGGAGACCTCACGAGATTTGGAGTGAACTCTCACCCGATATTCGTGAGTACTCACGAGATTTGGAGTCATCTCGCCTGATGTCCCTGAGATCGCACAAGATAGAGATTGAATTCTCGCTCCATATCCTGAGATCTCACGAGGTTTGGCCTGGAGTCTCCAAGGATTGGATGAGATCTCACGAGACTTGGAGTAAAATATCCGCGAATATCCAGAAATCTCACGAGAGTTGGAGTGAAATGTCGCCCTAGCTCCCTTTCATGTCATGAGGTTTTAGTGAACTGTCGCCCAATGTCATTGGGACGTCCCGATATTTGGATTGAAATCTCGCCCGAGGTCGCTGATATCTCACGAGATTTGTAGGGAAATCTCGCGCAATGTGATTGTGACCTCAGGAGATTTGGGGTGAACTCTCCCCCAATGTCCATGAGATCTCACGAGATTTAGATGAAATCTCCCTCAATATCTATGAGGCCTCGCGAGATTGGCACGGACGACTCCAAGTTTGGATGAGATCTCACAAGACTTGGAGTAAACTCTCGCCCAAAGAACAAGAGACCTCAGCAGAGTTGGATTGAAATCTCGCACAAGGTCCCCGATATCTCACAAGATTTGTAGTGAAATCTCGCCCAATGTCTTTGAGCCTCATGAGATGTGGACTGAAATCTCAACCAGGGTCCCTGATATCTCATGAGATTTGTGGAAATCTCACCTGATGTCATTGGAACCTCCGTAGATTTGGAGTGCAGTCTCTCCCATTGTCCATGAGATCTCACGAGATTTAGATTGACCCCTCACCCAATATCCATGAGATCTCAGGAGAAGGGCACTGACCTCTCCAAAGTTTGGGTGAGATCTCATGGGCCCTGGAGTAAAATCTCGCCCAAAGTCCAAGAGATCTCGAGGGATTTGGAGAGAAATCTCACCCAAAGCCCATGACATCTCATGAGATTGAGAGGGAATTCTCGCCCGATGTCCATGACACCTCACGGGATTTGCAGTAAAATCTCGCCCAATGACCATGAGATATCGCGAAATTGAGAGTGAAATCTCACCCATTTTCCATGAGAGCCCAAGACATTTGGCCTGAGGTCTCCACATTTGGAAGAGAGCACACGAGATTTGGATGAAAATCCCAGCTGAATCCCAAGAGATCTCACACGATTTGGAGTGACATCTCGCCCAAGGTCCCTGATACCTCAGGACATTTGTAGTGAAATCTCGCCCGATGTCATTGTGACCTCAGGATATTCGGAGGGAAACCTCGCCCGAATGTCCCTGAGATCAGACGAGATATTGAGTAAAATCTCACCAGATGCCCATCAGTCCCACGATATTTAGATTGAAGTCTCGCTCAATAGCCATGAGATCTCACGAGTTTGGCACTGACGTCGCCAAGGTTTGGAGGAGATGTCACAAGACTGGGAGTAAAATCTCGCCCCCATTCAAGAGTTCTCACGAGAGCTGCAGTGAAATCTCGCCCAAGGTCCCTGGGATCTCACGAGATTTGTAGTGAAATCTCGCCCGATCTCATTGTGACCTCAGGAGGAATGGAGTGAAACCTCGCCTAAAATCCATGAGTTGTCATGAGATTTGGAGTGAAATCTGTACCGATGTCCATGAGATCTCAGGAGCCTGGGTGGCAAATCTCGCCCGATGTCCATGAGATCTCACGAGATTTAGATTGAAAGCTCGCCCACGGTCGTCCCTGATATCTCATGAGATTTGGAGAGAAATCTACCGGAAGTCATTGAGACCACATGATCTTTGGAGTGAAATCGCGTCCAATGTCCATGAGATATCACGAGATTTGGAATGAATTCTCACGCGATGTCCATACGATCTCACGAGATTTGGACTAATCTCGCCTGATGTCCATGATTTCTCACGAGATATATAGTGAATTCTCCCTCAATATTCTGAGATCTAACGGATTGGACGGAAGTCTCCAAGGATTGGATGAGATCTCAAGAGACTTGGAGGAAATGATCCCCGAATTCCAAAGGATCTCACGAGAGTTGGAGTGAAATCTCGCCCTAGGTCCCTTTTATCTCACGAGAGTTGAGTGAAACCTCGCCCGTTGTCATTGAGACCTCACGAGATTTGGATTGATATCTCGCCCAAGTTCGCTGATATCGCACGAGGTTTGTAGTGAAATCTCTCCCAATGTCATTGTGACCTCACGGGATTTGGAGTGAAATCGCGCCCAAAGTCCACGAGATCTCATGAGATTTGGACTGAGGTCTGCACGTTTTGGATGGGATCTCACGAGACTCAGAATAAAATCTCACGTGATGCCCATGGTGTCTCGTGGGATTTAGATTGAAGTCTCACGGAATATCCATGAGATCTCATGAGATTTGGACTGAAGTCTCCAAGGTCTGGATGAGATCTCACGAGACTTGGACGAAAATCCCCTGAATTCCAAGAGGTCTCACGATAGTTGGAGTAAAATCTCAACCAAGGTTCCTGATATCTGAAGAGAATGATACTGAAATCTCGCCCGATGTCATTGGGACCTCGCGAGATTTGGAGTGAAATATCGCGCAAGGTCCCTGATATCTCACGAGATTTGTAGTGAAATCTTGCCCAAGGCCCCTGAGAGCTGAAGAGAATTAGAGGGAAATCTCGCCCCATGTCACTGTGACCTCAAGAGTTTTGGAGTGAAATCTCGCCCAATGCCCATGATCTCACGAGTTTTTGGAGAACTCTGACCCCATATCCATGAGATCTCACGAGATTTGGAGTAAAATCTCTCCTGATGTCATGAGGTCACACGAGATTTAGATTGCAATTTCGCTCCATATCCATGAGATCTCACGAGATTTGGCCTGAATTCTCCAAGATTCGGATGAGATCTCCGAGACGTGGGGAGTCAAATCTCGCTCAACGTCCAAGAATCCTCTTGAGATTTGGCGTGAAATCTCGCCCAAACTCCCTGATATCTCACGAGACTTGTAGTGTAATCTCCCGCGATGTCAGTGAGACCTCACGAGATTTGGATGGAAATCTCGCCCAAGTCCCTGAATATTACGAGATATGTAGTGAAATCTCGCCCGAAATCATTGTAACCTCAGGAGTTGGGAGTGAAATCTCGCCCAATGTCCATGAGATCTCACGAGATTTACATGGGAAACTCGCTCATATCCACGAGAACTCACGAGGTTGGCCTTGACGTCTCCAAGGTTTGGATGAGATTTCACGGGATGCGAGTAAACTCTCGCCCAAAGACCATGAGACCTCACGAGAGTGGGAGTGAAATCTCGCCCAAGGACCCTGATATCTCAAGAGGTTTGGAAGGAATCTCCCCCGATGTCATTGACAGCTCATGAGAAATGGATAGAAATCTCGCCCAAGGTCGCTGCTATCTCACGAGATCTGCAGTGAAATCTCGCCCAAACTCATTGGGACCTCAGGAGATTCGGTGTGAAATCTCCATCGATGTCCATGCGATCTCAGGAGATCTGGTGTCAAATCTCGCCCGATGTCCATGAGAACTCACGACACTTACACGGAAACCTCGCCCAGGGTCCCTGACAACTGACGAGATTCGGCGTGAAATCTGCCCGAGGTGATGGAGACCTCACGAGATTTGGAGTGAACTCTCACCCGATATTCGTGAGTACTCACGAGATTTGGAGTCATCTCGCCTGATGTCCCTGAGATCGCACAAGATAGAGATTGAATTCTCGCTCCATATCCTGAGATCTCACGAGTTTTGGCCTGGAGTCTCCAAGGATTGGATGAGATCTCACGAGACTTGGAGTAAAATATCCGCGAATATCCAGAAATCTCACGAGAGTTGGAGTGAAATGTCGCCCTAGCTCCCTTTCATGTCATGAGGTTTTAGTGAACTGTCGCCCAATGTCATTGGGACGTCCCGATATTTGGATTGAAATCTCGCCCGAGGTCGCTGATATCTCACGAGATTTGTAGGGAAATCTCGCGCAATGTGATTGTGACCTCAGGAGATTTGGGGTGAACTCTCCCCCAATGTCCATGAGATCTCACGAGATTTAGATGAAATCTCCCTCAATATCTATGAGGCCTCGCGAGATTGGCACGGACGACTCCAAGTTTGGATGAGATCTCACAAGACTTGGAGTAAACTCTCGCCCAAAGAACAAGAGACCTCAGCAGAGTTGGATTGAAATCTCGCACAAGGTCCCCGATATCTCACAAGATTTGTAGTGAAATCTCGCCCAATGTCTTTGAGCCTCATGAGATGTGGACTGAAATCTCGACCAGGGTCCCTGATATCTCATGAGATTTGTGGAAATCTCACCTGATGTCATTGGAACCTCCGTAGATTTGGAGTGCAGTCTCTCCCATTGTCCATGAGATCTCACGAGATTTAGATTGACCCCTCACCCAATATCCATGAGATCTCAGGAGAAGGGCACTGACCTCTCCAAAGTTTGGGTGAGATCTCATGGGCCCTGGAGTAAAATCTCGCCCAAAGTCCAAGAGATCTCGAGGGATTTGGAGAGAAATCTCACCCAAAGCCCATGACATCTCATGAGATTGAGAGGGAATTCTCGCCCGATGTCCATGACACCTCACGGGATTTGCAGTAAAATCTCGCCCAATGACCATGAGATATTGCGAAATTGAGAGTGAAATCTCACCCATTTTCCATGAGAGCCCAAGACATTTGGCCTGAGGTCTCCACATTTGGAAGAGAGCACACGAGATTTGGATCAAAATCTCAGCTGAATCCCAAGAGATCTCACACGATTTGGAGTGACATCTCGCCCAAGGTCCCTGATACCTCAGGACATTTGTAGTGAAATCTCGCCCGATGTCATTGTGACCTCAGGATATTCGGAGGGAAACCTCACCCGAATGTCCCTGAGATCAGACGAGATATTGAGTAAAATCTCACCCGATGCCCATCAGTCCCACGATATTTAGATTGAAGTCTCGCTCAATAGCCATGAGATCTCACGAGTTTGGCACTGACGTCGCCAAGGTTTGGAGGAGATCTCACAAGACTGGGAGTAAAATCTCGCCCCCATTCAAGAGTTCTCACGAGAGCTGCAGTGAAATCTCGCCCAAGGTCCCTGGGATCTCACGAGATTTGTAGTGAAATCTCGCCCGATCTCATTGTGACCTCAGGAGGAATGGAGTGAAACCTCGCCTAAAATCCATGAGTTGTCATGAGATTTGGAGTGAAATCTGTACCGATGTCCATGAGATCTCAGGAGCCTGGGTGGCAAATCTCGCCCGATGTCCATGAGATCTCACGAGATTTAGATTGAAACCTCGCCCACGGTCGTCCCTGATATCTCACGAGATTTGGAGAGAAATCTGCCCGAAGTCATTGAGACCACATGATCTTTGGAGTGAAATCGCGTCCAATGTCCATGACATATCACGAGATTTGGAATGAATTCTCACGCGATGTCCATACGATCTCACGAGATTTGGACTAATCTCGCCTGATGTCCATGATTTCTCACGAGATATAGAGTGAATTCTCCCTCAATATTCTGAGATCTCACGGATTGGACGGAAGTCTCCAAGGATTGGATGAGATCTCAAGAGACTTGGAGGAAATGATCCCCGAATTCCAAAGGATCTCACGAGAGTTGGAGTGAAATCTCGCCCTAGGTCCCTTTTATCTCACGAGAGTTGAGTGAAACCTCGCCCGTTGTCATTGAGACCTCACGAGATTTGGATTGATATCTCGCCCAAGTTCGCTGATATCGCACGAGGTTTGTAGTGAAATTTCTCCCAATGTCATTGTGACCTCACGGGATTTGGAGTGAAATCTCGCCCAAAGTCCATGAGATCTCATGAGATTTGGACTGAGGTCTGCACGTTTTGGATGGGATCTCACGAGACTCAGAATAAAATCTCACGCGATGCCCATGGTGTCTCGTGGGATTTAGATTGAAGTCTCACGGAATATCCATGAGATCTCATGAGATTTGGACTGAAGTCTCCAAGGTCTGGATGAGATCTCACGAGACTTGGACGAAAATCCCCTGAATTCCAAGAGGTCTCACGATAGTTGGAGTAAAATCTCAACCAAGGTTCCTGATATCTCAAGAGAATGATACTGAAATCTCGCCCGATGTCATTGGGACCTCGCGAGATTTGGAGTGAAATATCGCGCAAGGTCCCTAATATCTCACGAGATTTGTAGTGAAATCTTGCCCAAGGCCCCTGAGAGCTGAAGAGAATTAGAGGGAAATCTCGCCCCATGTCACTGTGACCTCAAGAGTTTTGGAGTGAAATCTCGCCCAATGCCCATGATCTCACGAGTTTTTGGAGAACTCTGACCCCATATCCATGAGATCTCACGAGATTTGGAGTAAAATCTCTCCTGATGTCATGAGGTCACACGAGATTTAGATTGCAATTTCGCTCCATATCCATGAGATCTCACGAGATTTGGCCTGAATTCTCCAAGATTCGGATGAGATCTCCGAGACGTGGGGAGTCAAATCTCGCTCAACGTCCAAGAATCCTCTTGAGAGTTGGAGTGAAATCTCGCCCAAACTCCCTGATATCTCACGAGACTTGTAGTGTAATCTCCCGCGATGTCAGTGAGACCTCACGAGATTTGGATGGAAATCTCGCCCAGGTCCCTGAATATTACGAGATATGTAGTGAAATCTCGCCCGAAATCATTGTAACCTCAGGAGTTGGGAGTGAAATCTCGTCCAATGTCCATGAGATCTCACGAGATTTACATAGGAAACTCGCTCATATCCACGAGAACTCACGAGGTTGGCCTTGACGTCTCCAAGGTTTGGATGAGATTTCACGGGATGCGAGTAAACTCTCGCCCAAAGACCATGAGACCTCACGAGAGTGGGAGTGAAATCTCGCCCAAGGACCCTGATATCTCAAGAGGTTTGGAAGGAATCTCCCCCGATGTCATTGACAGCTCATGAGAAATGGATAGAAATCTCGCCCAAGGTCGCTGCTATCTCATGAGATCTGCAGTGAAATCTCGGCCAAACTCATTGGGACCTCAGGAGATTCGGCGTGAAATCTCCATCGATGTCCATGCGATCTCAGGAGATCTGGTGTCAAATCTCGCCCGATGTCCATGAGAACTCACGACACTTACACGGAAACCTCGCCCAGGGTCCCTGACAACTGACGAGATTCGGCGTGAAATCTGCCCGAGGTGATGGAGACCTCACAAGATTTGGAGTGAACTCTCACCCGATATTCGTGAGTACTCACGAGATTTGGAGTCATCTCGCCTGATGTCCCTGAGATCGCACAAGATAGAGATTGAATTCTCGCTCCATATCCTGAGATCTCACGAGTTTTGGCCTGGAGTCTCCAAGGATTGGATGAGATCTCACGAGACTTGGAGTAAAATATCCGCGAATATCCAGAAATCTCACGAGAGTTGGAGTGAAATGTCGCCCTAGCTCCCTTTCATGTCATGAGGTTTTAGTGAACTGTCGCCCAATGTCATTGGGACGTCCCGATATTTGGATTGAAATCTCGCCCGAGGTCGCTGATATCTCACGAGATTTGTAGGGAAATCTCGCGCAATGTGATTGTGACCTCAGGAGATTTGGGGTGAACTCTCCCCCAATGTCCATGAGATCTCACGAGATTTAGATGAAATCTCCCTCAATATCTATGAGGCCTCGCGAGATTGGCACGGACGACTCCAAGTTTGGATGAGATCTCACAAGACTTGGAGTAAACTCTCGCCCAAAGAACAAGAGACCTCAGCAGAGTTGGATTGAAATCTCGCACAAGGTCCCCGATATCTCACAAGATTTGTAGTGAAATCTCGCCCAATGTCTTTGAGCCTCATGAGATGTGGACTGAAATCTCGACCAGGGTCCCTGATATCTCATGAGATTTGTGGAAATCTCACCTGATGTCATTGGAACCTCCGTAGATTTGGAGTGCAGTCTCTCCCATTGTCCATGAGATCTCACGAGATTTAGATTGACCCCTCACCCAATATCCATGAGATCTCAGGAGAAGGGCACTGACCTCTCCAAAGTTTGGGTGAGATCTCATGGGCCCTGGAGTAAAATCTCGCCCAAAGTCCAAGAGATCTCGAGGGATTTGGAGAGAAATCTCACCCAAAGCCCATGACATCTCATGAGATTGAGAGGGAATTCTCGCCCGATGTCCATGACACCTCACGGGATTTGCAGTAAAATCTCGCCCAATGACCATGAGATATCGCGAAATTGAGAGTGAAATCTCACCCATTTTCCATGAGAGCCCAAGACATTTGGCCTGAGGTCTCCACATTTGGAAGAGAGCACACGAGATTTGGATGAAAATCTCAGCTGAATCCCAAGAGATCTCACACGATTTGGAGTGACATCTCGCCCAAGGTCCCTGATACCTCAGGACATTTGTAGTGAAATCTCGCCCGATGTCATTGTGACCTCAGGATATTCGGAGGGAAACCTCACCCGAATGTCCCTGAGATCAGACGAGATATTGAGTAAAATCTCACCCGATGCCCATCAGTCCCACGATATTTAGATTGAAGTCTCGCTCAATAGCCATAAGATCTCACGAGTTTGGCACTGACGTCGCCAAGGTTTGGAGGAGATCTCACAAGACTGGGAGTAAAATCTCGCCCCCATTCAAGAGTTCTCACGAGAGCTGCAGTGAAATCTCGCCCAAGGTCCCTGGGGTCTCACGAGATTTGTAGTGAAATCTCGCCCGATCTCATTGTGACCTCAGGAGGAATGGAGTGAAACCTCGCCTAAAATCCATGAGTTGTCATGAGATTTGGAGTGAAATCTGTACCGATGTCCATGAGATCTCAGGAGCCTTGGTGGCAAATCTCGCCCGATGTCCATGAGATCTCACGAGATTTAGATTGAAACCTCGCCCACGGTCGTCCCTGATATCTCACGAGATTTGGAGAGAAATCTGCCCGAAGTCATTGAGACCACATGATCTTTGGAGTGAAATCGCGTCCAATGTCCATGACATATCACGAGATTTGGAATGAATTCTCACGCGATGTCCATACGATCTCACGAGATTTGGACTAATCTCGCCTGATGTCCATGATTTCTCACGAGATATAGAGTGAATTCTCCCTCAATATCCTGAGATCTAACGGATTGGACGGAAGTCTCCAAGGATTGGATGAGATCTCAAGAGACTTGGAGGAAATGATCCCCGAATTCCAAAGGATCTCACGAGAGTTGGAGTGAAATCTCGCCCTAGGTCCCTTTTATCTCACGAGAGTTGAGTGAAACCTCGCCCGTTGTCATTGAGACCTCACGAGATTTGGATTGATATCTCGCCCAAGTTCGCTGATATCGCACGAGGTTTGTAGTGAAATCTCTCCCAATGTCATTGTGACCTCACGGGATTTGGAGTGAAATCTCGCCCAAAGTCCACGAGATCTCATGAGATTTGGACTGAGGTCTGCACGTTTTGGATGGGATCTCACGAGACTCAGAATAAAATCTCACGCGATGCCCATGGTGTCTCGTGGGATTTAGATTGAAGTGTCACGGAATATCCATGAGATCTCATGAGATTTGGACTGACGTCTCCAAGGTCTGGATGAGATCTCACGAGACTTGGACGAAAATCCCCTGAATTCCAAGAGGTCTCACGATAGTTGGAGTAAAATCTCAACCAAGGTTCCTGATATCTCAAGAGAATGATACTGAAATCTCGCCCGATGTCATTGGGACCTCGCGAGATTTGGAGTGAAATATCGCGCAAGGTCCCTGATATCTCACGAGATTTGTAGTGAAATCTTGCCCAAGGCCCCTGAGAGCTGAAGAGAATTAGAGGGAAATCTCGCCCCATGTCACTGTGACCTCAAGAATTTTGGAGAGAAATCTCGCCCAATGCCCATGATCTCACGAGTTTTTGGAGAACTCTGACCCCATATCCATGAGATCTCACGAGATTTGGAGAAAAATCTCTCCTGATGTCATGAGGTCACACGAGATTTAGATTGCAATTTCGCTCCATATCCATGAGATCTCACGAGATTTGGCCTGAATTCTCCAAGATTCGGATGAGATCTCCGAGACGTGGGGAGTCAAATCTCGCTCAACGTCCAAGAATCCTCTTGAGATTTGGCGTGAAATCTCGCCCAAACTCCCTGATATCTCACGAGACTTGTAGTGTTATCTCCCGCGATGTCAGTGAGACCTCACGAGATTTGGATGGAAATCTCGCCCAGGTCCCTGAATATTACGAGATATGTAGTGAAATCTCGCCCGAAATCATTGTAACCTCAGGAGTTGGGAGTGAAATCTCGCCCAATGTCCATGAGATCTCACGAGATTTACATGGGAAACTCGCTCATATCCACGAGAACTCACGAGGTTGGCCTTGACGTCTCCAAGGTTTGGATGAGATTTCACGGGATGCGAGTAAACTCTCGCCCAAAGACCATGAGACCTCACGAGAGTGGGAGTGAAATCTCGCCCAAGGACCCTGATATCTCAAGAGGTTTGGAAGGAATCTCCCCCGGTGTCATTGACAGCTCATGATAAATGGATAGAAATCTCGCCCAAGGTCGCTGCTATCTCACGAGATCTGCAGTGAAATCTCGCCCAAACTCATTGGGACCTCAGGAGATTCGGCGTGAAATCTCCATCGATGTCCATGCGATCTCAGGAGATCTGGTGTCAAATCTCGCCCGATGTCCATGAGAACTCACGACACTTACACGGAAACCTCGCCCAGGGTCCCTGACAACTGACGAGATTCGGCGTGAAATCTGCCCGAGCTGATGGAGACCTCACGAGATTTGGAGTGAACTCTCAACCGATATTCGTGAGTACTCACGAGATTTGGAGTCATCTCGCCTGATGTCCCTGAGATCGCACAAGATAGAGATTGAATTCTCGCTCCATATCCTGAGATCTCACGAGGTTTGGCCTGGAGTCTCCAAGGATTGGATGAGATCTCACGAGACTTGGAGTAAAATATCCGCGAATATCCAGAAATCTCACGAGAGTTGGAGTGAAATGTCGCCCTAGCTCCCTTTCATGTCATGAGGTTTTAGTGAACTGTCGCCCAATGTCATTGGGACGTCCCGATATTTGGATTGAAATCTCGCCCGAGGTCGCTGATATCTCACGAGATTTGTAGGGAAATCTCGCGCAATGTGATTGTGACCTCAGGAGATTTGGGGTGAACTCTCCCCCAATGTCCATGAGATCTCACGAGATTTAGATGAAATCTCCCTCAATATCTATGAGGCCTCGCGAGATTGGCACGGACGACTCCAAGTTTGGATGAGATCTCACAAGACTTGGAGTAAACTCTCGCCCAAAGAACAAGAGACCTCAGCAGAGTTGGATTGAAATCTCGCACAAGGTCCCCGATATCTCACAAGATTTGTAGTGAAATCTCGCCCAATGTCTTTGAGCCTCATGAGATGTGGACTGAAATCTCGACCAGGGTCCCTGATATCTCATGAGATTTGTGGAAATCTCACCTGATGTCATTGGAACCTCCGTAGATTTGGAGTGCAGTCTCTCCCATTGTCCATGAGATCTCACGAGATTTAGATTGACCCCTCACCCAATATCCATGAGATCTCAGGAGAAGGGCACTGACCTCTCCAAAGTTTGGGTGAGATCTCATGGGCCCTGGAGTAAAATCTCGCCCAAAGTCCAAGAGATCTCGAGGGATTTGGAGAGAAATCTCACCCAAAGCCCATGACATCTCATGAGATTGAGAGGGAATTCTCGCCCGATGTCCATGACACCTCAATGGGATTTGCAGTAAAATCTCGCCCAATGACCATGAGATATTGCGAAATTGAGAGTGAAATCTCACCCATTTTCCATGAGAGCCCAAGACATTTGGCCTGAGGTCTCCACATTTGGAAGAGAGCACACGAGATTTGGATCAAAATCTCAGCTGAATCCCAAGAGATCTCACACGATTTGGAGTGACATCTCGCCCAAGGTCCCTGATACCTCAGGACATTTGTAGTGAAATCTCGCCCGATGTCATTGTGACCTCAGGATATTCGGAGGGAAACCTCACCCGAATGTCCCTGAGATCAGACGAGATATTGAGTAAAATCTCACCCGATGCCCATCAGTCCCACGATATTTAGATTGAAGTCTCGCTCAATAGCCATGAGATCTCACGAGTTTGGCACTGACGTCGCCAAGGTTTGGAGGAGATCTCACAAGACTGGGAGTAAAATCTCGCCCCCATTCAAGAGTTCTCACGAGAGCTGCAGTGAAATCTCGCCCAAGGTCCCTGGGATCTCACGAGATTTGTAGTGAAATCTCGCCCGATCTCATTGTGACCTCAGGAGGAATGGAGTGAAACCTCGCCTAAAATCCATGAGTTGTCATGAGATTTGGAGTGAAATCTGTACCGATGTCCATGAGATCTCAGGAGCCTGGGTGGCAAATCTCGCCCGATGTCCATGAGATCTCACGAGATTTAGATTGAAACCTCGCCCACGGTCGTCCCTGATATCTCACGAGATTTGGAGAGAAATCTGCCCGAAGTCATTGAGACCACATGATCTTTGGAGTGAAATCGCGTCCAATGTCCATGACATATCACGAGATTTGGAATGAATTCTCACGCGATGTCCATACGATCTCACGAGATTTGGACTAATCTCGCCTGATGTCCATGATTTCTCACGAGATATAGAGTGAATTCTCCCTCAATATTCTGAGATCTCACGGATTGGACGGAAGTCTCCAAGGATTGGATGAGATCTCAAGAGACTTGGAGGAAATGATCCCCGAATTCCAAAGGATCTCACGAGAGTTGGAGTGAAATCTCGCCCTAGGTCCCTTTTATCTCACGAGAGTTGAGTGAAACCTCGCCCGTTGTCATTGAGACCTCACGAGATTTGGATTGATATCTCGCCCAAGTTCGCTGATATCGCACGAGGTTTGTAGTGAAATTTCTCCCAATGTCATTGTGACCTCACGGGATTTGGAGTGAAATCTCGCCCAAAGTCCATGAGATCTCATGAGATTTGGACTGAGGTCTGCACGTTTTGGATGGGATCTCACGAGACTCAGAATAAAATCTCACGCGATGCCCATGGTGTCTCGTGGGATTTAGATTGAAGTCTCACGGAATATCCATGAGATCTCATGAGATTTGGACTGAAGTCTCCAAGGTCTGGATGAGATCTCACGAGACTTGGACGAAAATCCCCTGAATTCCAAGAGGTCTCACGATAGTTGGAGTAAAATCTCAACCAAGGTTCCTGATATCTCAAGAGAATGATACTGAAATCTCGCCCGATGTCATTGGGACCTCGCGAGATTTGGAGTGAAATATCGCGCAAGGTCCCTAATATCTCACGAGATTTGTAGTGAAATCTTGCCCAAGGCCCCTGAGAGCTGAAGAGAATTAGAGGGAAATCTCGCCCCATGTCACTGTGACCTCAAGAGTTTTGGAGTGAAATCTCGCCCAATGCCCATGATCTCACGAGTTTTTGGAGAACTCTGACCCCATATCCATGAGATCTCACGAGATTTGGAGTAAAATCTCTCCTGATGTCATGAGGTCACACGAGATTTAGATTGCAATTTCGCTCCATATCCATGAGATCTCACGAGATTTGGCCTGAATTCTCCAAGATTCGGATGAGATCTCCGAGACGTGGGGAGTCAAATCTCGCTCAACGTCCAAGAATCCTCTTGAGAGTTGGAGTGAAATCTCGCCCAAACTCCCTGATATCTCACGAGACTTGTAGTGTAATCTCCCGCGATGTCAGTGAGACCTCACGAGATTTGGATGGAAATCTCGCCCAGGTCCCTGAATATTACGAGATATGTAGTGAAATCTCGCCCGAAATCATTGTAACCTCAGGAGTTGGGAGTGAAATCTCGTCCAATGTCCATGAGATCTCACGAGATTTACATAGGAAACTCGCTCATATCCACGAGAACTCACGAGGTTGGCCTTGACGTCTCCAAGGTTTGGATGAGATTTCACGGGATGCGAGTAAACTCTCGCCCAAAGACCATGAGACCTCACGAGAGTGGGAGTGAAATCTCGCCCAAGGACCCTGATATCTCAAGAGGTTTGGAAGGAATCTCCCCCGATGTCATTGACAGCTCATGAGAAATGGATAGAAATCTCGCCCAAGGTCGCTGCTATCTCATGAGATCTGCAGTGAAATCTCGGCCAAACTCATTGGGACCTCAGGAGATTCGGCGTGAAATCTCCATCGATGTCCATGCGATCTCAGGAGATCTGGTGTCAAATCTCGCCCGATGTCCATGAGAACTCACGACACTTACACGGAAACCTCGCCCAGGGTCCCTGACAACTGACGAGATTCGGCGTGAAATCTGCCCGAGGTGATGGAGACCTCACAAGATTTGGAGTGAACTCTCACCCGATATTCGTGAGTACTCACGAGATTTGGAGTCATCTCGCCTGATGTCCCTGAGATCGCACAAGATAGAGATTGAATTCTCGCTCCATATCCTGAGATCTCACGAGTTTTGGCCTGGAGTCTCCAAGGATTGGATGAGATCTCACGAGACTTGGAGTAAAATATCCGCGAATATCCAGAAATCTCACGAGAGTTGGAGTGAAATGTCGCCCTAGCTCCCTTTCATGTCATGAGGTTTTAGTGAACTGTCGCCCAATGTCATTGGGACGTCCCGATATTTGGATTGAAATCTCGCCCGAGGTCGCTGATATCTCACGAGATTTGTAGGGAAATCTCGCGCAATGTGATTGTGACCTCAGGAGATTTGGGGTGAACTCTCCCCCAATGTCCATGAGATCTCACGAGATTTAGATGAAATCTCCCTCAATATCTATGAGGCCTCGCGAGATTGGCACGGACGACTCCAAGTTTGGATGAGATCTCACAAGACTTGGAGTAAACTCTCGCCCAAAGAACAAGAGACCTCAGCAGAGTTGGATTGAAATCTCGCACAAGGTCCCCGATATCTCACAAGATTTGTAGTGAAATCTCGCC
The DNA here is from genome assembly GCF_037043125.1 of Eumetopias jubatus. Classification (NCBI taxonomy): domain Eukaryota; kingdom Metazoa; phylum Chordata; class Mammalia; order Carnivora; family Otariidae; genus Eumetopias; species Eumetopias jubatus. Next base: position 6,990,400 of record NW_028274824.1, on the reverse strand, counting down.
CAATGTCTTTGAGCCTCATGAGATGTGGACTGAAATCTCGACCAGGGTCCCTGATATCTCATGAGATTTGTGGAAATCTCACCTGATGTCATTGGAACCTCCGTAGATTTGGAGTGCAGTCTCTCCCATTGTCCATGAGATCTCACGAGATTTAGATTGACCCCTCACCCAATATCCATGAGATCTCAGGAGAAGGGCACTGACCTCTCCAAAGTTTGGGTGAGATCTCATGGGCCCTGGAGTAAAATCTCGCCCAAAGTCCAAGAGATCTCGAGGGATTTGGAGAGAAATCTCACCCAAAGCCCATGACATCTCATGAGATTGAGAGGGAATTCTCGCCCGATGTCCATGACACCTCACGGGATTTGCAGTAAAATCTCGCCCAATGACCATGAGATATCGCGAAATTGAGAGTGAAATCTCACCCATTTTCCATGAGAGCCCAAGACATTTGGCCTGAGGTCTCCACATTTGGAAGAGAGCACACGAGATTTGGATGAAAATCCCAGCTGAATCCCAAGAGATCTCACACGATTTGGAGTGACATCTCGCCCAAGGTCCCTGATACCTCAGGACATTTGTAGTGAAATCTCGCCCGATGTCATTGTGACCTCAGGATATTCGGAGGGAAACCTCACCCGAATGTCCCTGAGATCAGACGAGATATTGAGTAAAATCTCACCCGATGCCCATCAGTCCCACGATATTTAGATTGAAGTCTCGCTCAATAGCCATGAGATCTCACGAGTTTGGCACTGACGTCGCCAAGGTTTGGAGGAGATCTCACAAGACTGGGAGTAAAATCTCGCCCCCATTCAAGAGTTCACACGAGAGCTGCAGTGAAATCTCGCCCAAGGTCCCTGGGGTCTCACGAGATTTGTAGTGAAATCTCGCCCGATCTCATTGTGACCTCAGGAGGAATGGAGTGAAACCTCGCCTAAAATCCATGAGTTGTCATGAGATTTGGAGTGAAATCTGTACCGATGTCCATGAGATCTCAGGAGCCTTGGTGGCAAATCTCGCCCGATGTCCATGAGATCTCACGAGATTTAGATTGAAACCTCGCCCACGGTCGTCCCTGATATCTCACGAGATTTGGAGAGAAATCTGCCCGAAGTCATTGAGACCACATGATCTTTGGAGTGAAATCGCGTCCAATGTCCATGACATATCACGAGATTTGGAATGAATTCTCACGCGATGTCCATACGATCTCACGAGATTTGGACTAATCTCGCCTGATGTCCATGATTTCTCACGAGATATAGAGTGAATTCTCCCTCAATATCCTGAGATCTAACGGATTGGACGGAAGTCTCCAAGGATTGGATGAGATCTCAAGAGACTTGGAGGAAATGATCCCCGAATTCCAAAGGATCTCACGAGAGTTGGAGTGAAATCTCGCCCTAGGTCCCTTTTATCTCACGAGAGTTGAGTGAAACCTCGCCCGTTGTCATTGAGACCTCACGAGATTTGGATTGATATCTCGCCCAAGTTCGCTGATATCGCACGAGGTTTGTAGTGAAATCTCTCCCAATGTCATTGTGACCTCACGGGATTTGGAGTGAAATCTCGCCCAAAGTCCACGAGATCTCATGAGATTTGGACTGAGGTCTGCACGTTTTGGATGGGATCTCACGAGACTCAGAATAAAATCTCACGCGATGCCCATGGTGTCTCGTGGGATTTAGATTGAAGTGTCACGGAATATCCATGAGATCTCATGAGATTTGGACTGAAGTCTCCAAGGTCTGGATGAGATCTCACGAGACTTGGACGAAAATCCCCTGAATTCCAAGAGGTCTCACGATAGTTGGAGTAAAATCTCAACCAAGGTTCCTGATATCTCAAGAGAATGATACTGAAATCTCGCCCGATGTCATTGGGACCTCGCGAGATTTGGAGTGAAATATCGCGCAAGGTCCCTGATATCTCACGAGATTTGTAGTGAAATCTTGCCCAAGGCCCCTGAGAGCTGAAGAGAATTAGAGGGAAATCTCGCCCCATGTCACTGTGACCTCAAGAATTTTGGAGAGAAATCTCGCCCAATGCCCATGATCTCACGAGTTTTTGGAGAACTCTGACCCCATATCCATGAGATCTCACGAGATTTGGAGAAAAATCTCTCCTGATGTCATGAGGTCACACGAGATTTAGATTGCAATTTCGCTCCATATCCATGAGATCTCACGAGATTTGGCCTGAATTCTCCAAGATTCGGATGAGATCTCCGAGACGTGGGGAGTCAAATCTCGCTCAACGTCCAAGAATCCTCTTGAGATTTGGCGTGAAATCTCGCCCAAACTCCCTGATATCTCACGAGACTTGTAGTGTTATCTCCCGCGATGTCAGTGAGACCTCACGAGATTTGGATGGAAATCTCGCCCAGGTCCCTGAATATTACGAGATATGTAGTGAAATCTCGCCCGAAATCATTGTAACCTCAGGAGTTGGGAGTGAAATCTCGCCCAACGTCCATGAGATCTCACGAGATTTACATGGGAAACTCGCTCATATCCACGAGAACTCACGAGGTTGGCCTTGACGTCTCCAAGGTTTGGATGAGATTTCACGGGATGCGAGTAAACTCTCGCCCAAAGACCATGAGACCTCACGAGAGTGGGAGTGAAATCTCGCCCAAGGACCCTGATATCTCAAGAGGTTTGGAAGGAATCTCCCCCGATGTCATTGACAGCTCATGATAAATGGATAGAAATCTCGCCCAAGGTCGCTGCTATCTCACGAGATCTGCAGTGAAATCTCGCCCAAACTCATTGGGACCTCAGGAGATTCGGCGTGAAATCTCCATCGATGTCCATGCGATCTCAAGAGATCTGGTGTCAAATCTCGCCCGATGTCCATGAGAACTCACGACACTTACACGGAAACCTCGCCCAGGGTCCCTGACAACTGACGAGATTCGGCGTGAAATCTGCCCGAGCTGATGGAGACCTCACGAGATTTGGAGTGAACTCTCACCCGATATTCGTGAGTACTCACGAGATTTGGAGTCATCTCGCCTGATGTCCCTGAGATCGCACAAGATAGAGATTGAATTCTCGCTCCATATCCTGAGATCTCACGAGGTTTGGCCTGGAGTCTCCAAGGATTGGATGAGATCTCACGAGACTTGGAGTAAAATATCCGCGAATATCCAGAAATCTCACGAGAGTTGGAGTGAAATGTCGCCCTAGCTCCCTTTCATGTCATGAGGTTTTAGTGAACTGTCGCCCAATGTCATTGGGACGTCCCGATATTTGGATTGAAATCTCGCCCGAGGTCGCTGATATCTCACGAGATTTGTAGGGAAATCTCGCGCAATGTGATTGTGACCTCAGGAGATTTGGGGTGAACTCTCCCCCAATGTCCATGAGATCTCACGAGATTTAGATGAAATCTCCCTCAATATCTATGAGGCCTCGCGAGATTGGCACGGACGACTCCAAGTTTGGATGAGATCTCACAAGACTTGGAGTAAACTCTCGCCCAAAGAACAAGAGACCTCAGCAGAGTTGGATTGAAATCTCGCACAAGGTCCCCGATATCTCACAAGATTTGTAGTGAAATCTCGCCCAATGTCTTTGAGCCTCATGAGATGTGGACTGAAATCTCGACCAGGGTCCCTGATATCTCATGAGATTTGTGGAAATCTCACCTGATGTCATTGGAACCTCCGTAGATTTGGAGTGCAGTCTCTCCCATTGTCCATGAGATCTCACGAGATTTAGATTGACCCCTCACCCAATATCCATGAGATCTCAGGAGAAGGGCACTGACCTCTCCAAAGTTTGGGTGAGATCTCATGGGCCCTGGAGTAAAATCTCGCCCAAAGTCCAAGAGATCTCGAGGGATTTGGAGAGAAATCTCACCCAAAGCCCATGACATCTCATGAGATTGAGAGGGAATTCTCGCCCGATGTCCATGACACCTCACGGGATTTGCAGTAAAATCTCGCCCAATGACCATGAGATATCGCGAAATTGAGAGTGAAATCTCACCCATTTTCCATGAGAGCCCAAGACATTTGGCCTGAGGTCTCCACATTTGGAAGAGAGCACACGAGATTTGGATGAAAATCCCAGCTGAATCCCAAGAGATCTCACACGATTTGGAGTGACATCTCGCCCAAGGTCCCTGATACCTCAGGACATTTGTAGTGAAATCTCGCCCGATGTCATTGTGACCTCAGGATATTCGGAGGGAAACCTCACCCGAATGTCCCTGAGATCAGACGAGATATTGAGTAAAATCTCACCCGATGCCCATCAGTCCCACGATATTTAGATTGAAGTCTCGCTCAATAGCCATGAGATCTCACGAGTTTGGCACTGACGTCGCCAAGGTTTGGAGGAGATCTCACAAGACTGGGAGTAAAATCTCGCCCCCATTCAAGAGTTCTCACGAGAGCTGCAGTGAAATCTCGCCCAAGGTCCCTGGGGTCTCACGAGATTTGTAGTGAAATCTCGCCCGATCTCATTGTGACCTCAGGAGGAATGGAGTGAAACCTCGCCTAAAATCCATGAGTTGTCATGAGATTTGGAGTGAAATCTGTACCGATGTCCATGAGATCTCAGGAGCCTTGGTGGCAAATCTCGCCCGATGTCCATGAGATCTCACGAGATTTAGATTGAAACCTCGCCCACGGTCGTCCCTGATATCTCACGAGATTTGGAGAGAAATCTGCCCGAAGTCATTGAGACCACATGATCTTTGGAGTGAAATCGCGTCCAATGTCCATGACATATCACGAGATTTGGAATGAATTCTCACGCGATGTCCATACGATCTCACGAGATTTGGACTAATCTCGCCTGATGTCCATGATTTCTCACGAGATATAGAGTGAATTCTCCCTCAATATCCTGAGATCTAACGGATTGGACGGAAGTCTCCAAGGATTGGATGAGATCTCAAGAGACTTGGAGGAAATGATCCCCGAATTCCAAAGGATCTCACGAGAGTTGGAGTGAAATCTCGCCCTAGGTCCCTTTTATCTCACGAGAGTTGAGTGAAACCTCGCCCGTTGTCATTGAGACCTCACGAGATTTGGATTGATATCTCGCCCAAGTTCGCTGATATCGCACGAGGTTTGTAGTGAAATCTCTCCCAATGTCATTGTGACCTCACGGGATTTGGAGTGAAATCTCGCCCAAAGTCCACGAGATCTCATGAGATTTGGACTGAGGTCTGCACGTTTTGGATGGGATCTCACGAGACTCAGAATAAAATCTCACGCGATGCCCATGGTGTCTCGTGGGATTTAGATTGAAGTGTCACGGAATATCCATGAGATCTCATGAGATTTGGACTGAAGTCTCCAAGGTCTGGATGAGATCTCACGAGACTTGGACGAAAATCCCCTGAATTCCAAGAGGTCTCACGATAGTTGGAGTAAAATCTCAACCAAGGTTCCTGATATCTCAAGAGAATGATACTGAAATCTCGCCCGATGTCATTGGGACCTCGCGAGATTTGGAGTGAAATATCGCGCAAGGTCCCTGATATCTCACGAGATTTGTAGTGAAATCTTGCCCAAGGCCCCTGAGAGCTGAAGAGAATTAGAGGGAAATCTCGCCCCATGTCACTGTGACCTCAAGAATTTTGGAGAGAAATCTCGCCCAATGCCCATGATCTCACGAGTTTTTGGAGAACTCTGACCCCATATCCATGAGATCTCACGAGATTTGGAGAAAAATCTCTCCTGATGTCATGAGGTCACACGAGATTTAGATTGCAATTTCGCTCCATATCCATGAGATCTCACGAGATTTGGCCTGAATTCTCCAAGATTCGGATGAGATCTCCGAGACGTGGGGAGTCAAATCTCGCTCAACGTCCAAGAATCCTCTTGAGATTTGGCGTGAAATCTCGCCCAAACTCCCTGATATCTCACGAGACTTGTAGTGTTATCTCCCGCGATGTCAGTGAGACCTCACGAGATTTGGATGGAAATCTCGCCCAGGTCCCTGAATATTACGAGATATGTAGTGAAATCTCGCCCGAAATCATTGTAACCTCAGGAGTTGGGAGTGAAATCTCGCCCAACGTCCATGAGATCTCACGAGATTTACATGGGAAACTCGCTCATATCCACGAGAACTCACGAGGTTGGCCTTGACGTCTCCAAGGTTTGGATGAGATTTCACGGGATGCGAGTAAACTCTCGCCCAAAGACCATGAGACCTCACGAGAGTGGGAGTGAAATCTCGCCCAAGGACCCTGATATCTCAAGAGGTTTGGAAGGAATCTCCCCCGATGTCATTGACAGCTCATGATAAATGGATAGAAATCTCGCCCAAGGTCGCTGCTATCTCACGAGATCTGCAGTGAAATCTCGCCCAAACTCATTGGGACCTCAGGAGATTCGGCGTGAAATCTCCATCGATGTCCATGCGATCTCAAGAGATCTGGTGTCAAATCTCGCCCGATGTCCATGAAAACTCACGACACTTACACGGAAACCTCGCCCAGGGTCCCTGACAACTGACGAGATTCGGCGTGAAATCTGCCCGAGCTGATGGAGACCTCACGAGATTTGGAGTGAACTCTCACCCGATATTCGTGAGTACTCACGAGATTTGGAGTCATCTCGCCTGATGTCCCTGAGATCGCACAAGATAGAGATTGAATTCTCGCTCCATATCCTGAGATCTCACGAGGTTTGGCCTGGAGTCTCCAAGGATTGGATGAGATCTCACGAGACTTGGAGTAAAATATCCGCGAATATCCAGAAATCTCACGAGAGTTGGAGTGAAATGTCGCCCTAGCTCCCTTTCATGTCATGAGGTTTTAGTGAACTGTCGCCCAATGTCATTGGGACGTCCCGATATTTGGATTGAAATCTCGCCCGAGGTCGCTGATATCTCACGAGATTTGTAGGGAAATCTCGCGCAATGTGATTGTGACCTCAGGAGATTTGGGGTGAACTCTCCCCCAATGTCCATGAGATCTCACGAGATTTAGATGAAATCTCCCTCAATATCTATGAGGCCTCGCGAGATTGGCACGGACGACTCCAAGTTTGGATGAGATCTCACAAGACTTGGAGTAAACTCTCGCCCAAAGAACAAGAGACCTCAGCAGAGTTGGATTGAAATCTCGCACAAGGTCCCCGATATCTCACAAGATTTGTAGTGAAATCTCGCCCAATGTCTTTGAGCCTCATGAGATGTGGACTGAAATCTCGACCAGGGTCCCTGATATCTCATGAGATTTGTGGAAATCTCACCTGATGTCATTGGAACCTCCGTAGATTTGGAGTGCAGTCTCTCCCATTGTCCATGAGATCTCACGAGATTTAGATTGACCCCTCACCCAATATCCATGAGATCTCAGGAGAAGGGCACTGACCTCTCCAAAGTTTGGGTGAGATCTCATGGGCCCTGGAGTAAAATCTCGCCCAAAGTCCAAGAGATCTCGAGGGATTTGGAGAGAAATCTCACCCAAAGCCCATGACATCTCATGAGATTGAGAGGGAATTCTCGCCCGATGTCCATGACACCTCACGGGATTTGCAGTAAAATCTCGCCCAATGACCATGAGATATTGCGAAATTGAGAGTGAAATCTCACCCATTTTCCATGAGAGCCCAAGACATTTGGCCTGAGGTCTCCACATTTGGAAGAGAGCACACGAGATTTGGATCAAAATCTCAGCTGAATCCCAAGAGATCTCACACGATTTGGAGTGACATCTCGCCCAAGGTCCCTGATACCTCAGGACATTTGTAGTGAAATCTCGCCCGATGTCATTGTGACCTCAGGATATTCGGAGGGAAACCTCACCCGAATGTCCCTGAGATCAGACGAGATATTGAGTAAAATCTCACCCGATGCCCATCAGTCCCACGATATTTAGATTGAAGTCTCGCTCAATAGCCATGAGATCTCACGAGTTTGGCACTGACGTCGCCAAGGTTTGGAGGAGATCTCACAAGACTGGGAGTAAAATCTCGCCCCCATTCAAGAGTTCTCACGAGAGCTGCAGTGAAATCTCGCCCAAGGTCCCTGGGATCTCACGAGATTTGTAGTGAAATCTCGCCCGATCTCATTGTGACCTCAGGAGGAATGGAGTGAAACCTCGCCTAAAATCCATGAGTTGTCATGAGATTTGGAGTGAAATCTGTACCGATGTCCATGAGATCTCAGGAGCCTGGGTGGCAAATCTCGCCCGATGTCCATGAGATCTCACGAGATTTAGATTGAAACCTCGCCCACGGTCGTCCCTGATATCTCACGAGATTTGGAGAGAAATCTGCCCGAAGTCATTGAGACCACATGATCTTTGGAGTGAAATCGCGTCCAATGTCCATGACATATCACGAGATTTGGAATGAATTCTCACGCGATGTCCATACGATCTCACGAGATTTGGACTAATCTCGCCTGATGTCCATGATTTCTCACGAGATATAGAGTGAATTCTCCCTCAATATTCTGAGATCTCACGGATTGGACGGAAGTCTCCAAGGATTGGATGAGATCTCAAGAGACTTGGAGGAAATGATCCCCGAATTCCAAAGGATCTCACGAGAGTTGGAGTGAAATCTCGCCCTAGGTCCCTTTTATCTCACGAGAGTTGAGTGAAACCTCGCCCGTTGTCATTGAGACCTCACGAGATTTGGATTGATATCTCGCCCAAGTTCGCTGATATCGCACGAGGTTTGTAGTGAAATTTCTCCCAATGTCATTGTGACCTCACGGGATTTGGAGTGAAATCTCGCCCAAAGTCCATGAGATCTCATGAGATTTGGACTGAGGTCTGCACGTTTTGGATGGGATCTCACGAGACTCAGAATAAAATCTCACGCGATGCCCATGGTGTCTCGTGGGATTTAGATTGAAGTCTCACGGAATATCCATGAGATCTCATGAGATTTGGACTGAAGTCTCCAAGGTCTGGATGAGATCTCACGAGACTTGGACGAAAATCCCCTGAATTCCAAGAGGTCTCACGATAGTTGGAGTAAAATCTCAACCAAGGTTCCTGATATCTCAAGAGAATGATACTGAAATCTCGCCCGATGTCATTGGGACCTCGCGAGATTTGGAGTGAAATATCGCGCAAGGTCCCTAATATCTCACGAGATTTGTAGTGAAATCTTGCCCAAGGCCCCTGAGAGCTGAAGAGAATTAGAGGGAAATCTCGCCCCATGTCACTGTGACCTCAAGAGTTTTGGAGTGAAATCTCGCCCAATGCCCATGATCTCACGAGTTTTTGGAGAACTCTGACCCCATATCCATGAGATCTCACGAGATTTGGAGTAAAATCTCTCCTGATGTCATGAGGTCACACGAGATTTAGATTGCAATTTCGCTCCATATCCATGAGATCTCACGAGATTTGGCCTGAATTCTCCAAGATTCGGATGAGATCTCCGAGACGTGGGGAGTCAAATCTCGCTCAACGTCCAAGAATCCTCTTGAGAGTTGGAGTGAAATCTCGCCCAAACTCCCTGATATCTCACGAGACTTGTAGTGTAATCTCCCGCGATGTCAGTGAGACCTCACGAGATTTGGATGGAAATCTCGCCCAGGTCCCTGAATATTACGAGATATGTAGTGAAATCTCGCCCGAAATCATTGTAACCTCAGGAGTTGGGAGTGAAATCTCGTCCAATGTCCATGAGATCTCACGAGATTTACATAGGAAACTCGCTCATATCCACGAGAACTCACGAGGTTGGCCTTGACGTCTCCAAGGTTTGGATGAGATTTCACGGGATGCGAGTAAACTCTCGCCCAAAGACCATGAGACCTCACGAGAGTGGGAGTGAAATCTCGCCCAAGGACCCTGATATCTCAAGAGGTTTGGAAGGAATCTCCCCCGATGTCATTGACAGCTCATGAGAAATGGATAGAAATCTCGCCCAAGGTCGCTGCTATCTCATGAGATCTGCAGTGAAATCTCGGCCAAACTCATTGGGACCTCAGGAGATTCGGCGTGAAATCTCCATCGATGTCCATGCGATCTCAGGAGATCTGGTGTCAAATCTCGCCCGATGTCCATGAGAACTCACGACACTTACACGGAAACCTCGCCCAGGGTCCCTGACAACTGACGAGATTCGGCGTGAAATCTGCCCGAGGTGATGGAGACCTCACAAGATTTGGAGTGAACTCTCACCCGATATTCGTGAGTACTCACGAGATTTGGAGTCATCTCGCCTGATGTCCCTGAGATCGCACAAGATAGAGATTGAATTCTCGCTCCATATCCTGAGATCTCACGAGTTTTGGCCTGGAGTCTCCAAGGATTGGATGAGATCTCACGAGACTTGGAGTAAAATATCCGCGAATATCCAGAAATCTCACGAGAGTTGGAGTGAAATGTCGCCCTAGCTCCCTTTCATGTCATGAGGTTTTAGTGAACTGTCGCCCAATGTCATTGGGACGTCCCGATATTTGGATTGAAATCTCGCCCGAGGTCGCTGATATCTCACGAGATTTGTAGGGAAATCTCGCGCAATGTGATTGTGACCTCAGGAGATTTGGGGTGAACTCTCCCCCAATGTCCATGAGATCTCACGAGATTTAGATGAAATCTCCCTCAATATCTATGAGGCCTCGCGAGATTGGCACGGACGACTCCAAGTTTGGATGAGATCTCACAAGACTTGGAGTAAACTCTCGCCCAAAGAACAAGAGTCCTCAGCAGAGTTGGATTGAAATCTCGCACAAGGTCCCCGATATCTCACAAGATTTGTAGTGAAATCTCGCCCAATGTCTTTGAGCCTCATGAGATGTGGACTGAAATCTCGACCAGGGTCCCTGATATCTCATGAGATTTGTGGAAATCTCACCTGATGTCATTGGAACCTCCGTAGATTTGGAGTGCAGTCTCTCCCATTGTCCATGAGATCTCACGAGATTTAGATTGACCCCTCACCCAATATCCATGAGATCTCAGGAGAAGGGCACTGACCTCTCCAAAGTTTGGGTGAGATCTCATGGGCCCTGGAGTAAAATCTCGCCCAAAGTCCAAGAGATCTCGAGGGATTTGGAGAGAAATCTCACCCAAAGCCCATGACATCTCATGAGATTGAGAGGGAATTCTCGCCCGATGTCCATGACACCTCACGGGATTTGCAGTAAAATCTCGCCCAATGACCATGAGATATCGCGAAATTGAGAGTGAAATCTCACCCATTTTCCATGAGAGCCCAAGACATTTGGCCTGAGGTCTCCACATTTGGAAGAGAGCACACGAGATTTGGATGAAAATCTCAGCTGAATCCCAAGAGATCTCACACGATTTGGAGTGACATCTCGCCCAAGGTCCCTGATACCTCAGGACATTTGTAGTGAAATCTCGCCCGATGTCATTGTGACCTCAGGATATTCGGAGGGAAACCTCACCCGAATGTCCCTGAGATCAGACGAGATATTGAGTAAAATCTCACCCGATGCCCATCAGTCCCACGATATTTAGATTGAAGTCTCGCTCAATAGCCATAAGATCTCACGAGTTTGGCACTGACGTCGCCAAGGTTTGGAGGAGATCTCACAAGACTGGGAGTAAAATCTCGCCCCCATTCAAGAGTTCTCACGAGAGCTTCAGTGAAATCTCGCCCAAGGTCCCTGGGGTCTCACGAGATTTGTAGTGAAATCTCGCCCGATCTCATTGTGACCTCAGGAGGAATGGAGTGAAACCTCGCCTAAAATCCATGAGTTGTCATGAGATTTGGAGTGAAATCTGTACCGATGTCCATGAGATCTCAGGAGCCTGGGTGGCAAATCTCGCCCGATGTCCATGAGATCTCACGAGATTTAGATTGAAACCTCGCCCACGGTCGTCCCTGATATCTCACGAGATTTGGAGAGAAATCTGCCCGAAGTCATTGAGACCACATGATCTTTGGAGTGAAATCGCGTCCAATGTCCATGACATATCACGAGATTTGGAATGAATTCTCACGCGATGTCCATACGATCTCACGAGATTTGGACTAATCTCGCCTGATGTCCATGATTTCTCACGAGATATAGAGTGAATTCTCCCTCAATATCCTGAGATCTAACGGATTGGACGGAAGTCTCCAAGGATTGGATGAGATCTCAAGAGACTTGGAGGAAATGATCCCCGAATTCCAAAGGATCTCACGAGAGTTGGAGTGAAATCTCGCCCTAGGTCCCTTTTATCTCACGAGAGTTGAGTGAAACCTCGCCCGTTGTCATTGAGACCTCACGAGATTTGGATTGATATCTCGCCCAAGTTCGCTGATATCGCACGAGGTTTGTAGTGAAATCTCTCCCAATGTCATTGTGACCTCACGGGATTTGGAGTGAAATCTCGCCCAAAGTCCACGAGATCTCATGAGATTTGGACTGAGGTCTGCACGTTTTGGATGGGATCTCACGAGACTCAGAATAAAATCTCACGCGATGCCCATGGTGTCTCGTGGGATTTAGATTGAAGTGTCACGGAATATCCATGAGATCTCATGAGATTTGGACTGACGTCTCCAAGGTCTGGATGAGATCTCACGAGACTTGGACGAAAATCCCCTGAATTCCAAGAGGTCTCACGATAGTTGGAGTAAAATCTCAACCAAGGTTCCTGATATCTCAAGAGAATGATACTGAAATCTCGCCCGATGTCATTGGGACCTCGCGAGATTTGGAGTGAAATATCGCGCAAGGTCCCTGATATCTCACGAGATTTGTAGTGAAATCTTGCCCAAGGCCCCTGAGAGCTGAAGAGAATTAGAGGGAAATCTCGCCCCATGTCACTGTGACCTCAAGAATTTTGGAGAGAAATCTCGCCCAATGCCCATGATCTCACGAGTTTTTGGAGAACTCTGACCCCATATCCATGAGATCTCACGAGATTTGGAGAAAAATCTCTCCTGATGTCATGAGGTCACACGAGATTTAGATTGCAATTTCGCTCCATATCCATGAGATCTCACGAGATTTGGCCTGAATTCTCCAAGATTCGGATGAGATCTCCGAGACGTGGGGAGTCAAATCTCGCTCAACGTCCAAGAATCCTCTTGAGATTTGGCGTGAAATCTCGCCCAAACTCCCTGATATCTCAAGAGACTTGTAGTGTTATCTCCCGCGATGTCAGTGAGACCTCACGAGATTTGGATGGAAATCTCGCCCAGGTCCCTGAATATTACGAGATATGTAGTGAAATCTCGCCCGAAATCATTGTAACCTCAGGAGTTGGGAGTGAAATCTCGCCCAATGTCCATGAGATCTCACGAGATTTACATGGGAAACTCGCTCATATCCACGAGAACTCACGAGGTTGGCCTTGACGTCTCCAAGGTTTGGATGAGATTTCACGGGATGCGAGTAAACTCTCGCCCAAAGACCATGAGACCTCACGAGAGTGGGAGTGAAATCTCGCCCAAGGACCCTGATATCTCAAGAGGTTTGGAAGGAATCTCCCCCGATGTCATTGACAGCTCATGATAAATGGATAGAAATCTCGCCCAAGGTCGCTGCTATCTCACGAGATCTGCAGTGAAATCTCGCCCAAACTCATTGGGACCTCAGGAGATTCGGCGTGAAATCTCCATCGATGTCCATGCGATCTCAGGAGATCTGGTGTCAAATCTCGCCCGATGTCCATGAGAACTCACGACACTTACACGGAAACCTCGCCCAGGGTCCCTGACAACTGACGAGATTCGGCGTGAAATCTGCCCGAGGTGATGGAGACCTCACGAGATTTGGAGTGAACTCTCAACCGATATTCGTGAGTACTCACGAGATTTGGAGTCATCTCGCCTGATGTCCCTGAGATCGCACAAGATAGAGATTGAATTCTCGCTCCATATCCTGAGATCTCACGAGGTTTGGCCTGGAGTCTCCAAGGATTGGATGAGATCTCACGAGACTTGGAGTAAAATATCCGCGAATATCCAGAAATCTCACGAGAGTTGGAGTGAAATGTCGCCCTAGCTCCCTTTCATGTCATGAGGTTTTAGTGAACTGTCGCCCAATGTCATTGGGACGTCCCGATATTTGGATTGAAATCTCGCCCGAGGTCGCTGATATCTCACGAGATTTGTAGGGAAATCTCGCGCAATGTGATTGTGACCTCAGGAGATTTGGGGTGAACTCTCCCCCAATGTCCATGAGATCTCACGAGATTTAGATGAAATCTCCCTCAATATCTATGAGGCCTCGCGAGATTGGCACGGACGACTCCAAGTTTGGATGAGATCTCACAAGACTTGGAGTAAACTCTCGCCCAAAGAACAAGAGACCTCAGCAGAGTTGGATTGAAATCTCGCACAAGGTCCCCGATATCTCACAAGATTTGTAGTGAAATCTCGCCCAATGTCTTTGAGCCTCATGAGATGTGGACTGAAATCTCGACCAGGGTCCCTGATATCTCATGAGATTTGTGGAAATCTCACCTGATGTCATTGGAACCTCCGTAGATTTGGAGTGCAGTCTCTCCCATTGTCCATGAGATCTCACGAGATTTAGATTGACCCCTCACCCAATATCCATGAGATCTCAGGAGAAGGGCACTGACCTCTCCAAAGTTTGGGTGAGATCTCATGGGCCCTGGAGTAAAATCTCGCCCAAAGTCCAAGAGATCTCGAGGGATTTGGAGAGAAATCTCACCCAAAGCCCATGACATCTCATGAGATTGAGAGGGAATTCTCGCCCGATGTCCATGACACCTCACGGGATTTGCAGTAAAATCTCGCCCAATGACCATGAGATATTGCGAAATTGAGAGTGAAATCTCACCCATTTTCCATGAGAGCCCAAGACATTTGGCCTGAGGTCTCCACATTTGGAAGAGAGCACACGAGATTTGGATCAAAATCTCAGCTGAATCCCAAGAGATCTCACACGATTTGGAGTGACATCTCGCCCAAGGTCCCTGATACCTCAGGACATTTGTAGTGAAATCTCGCCCGATGTCATTGTGACCTCAGGATATTCGGAGGGAAACCTCGCCCGAATGTCCCTGAGATCAGACGAGATATTGAGTAAAATCTCACCCGATGCCCATCAGTCCCACGATATTTAGATTGAAGTCTCGCTCAATAGCCATGAGATCTCACGAGTTTGGCACTGACGTCGCCAAGGTTTGGAGGAGATCTCACAAGACTGGGAGTAAAATCTCGCCCCCATTCAAGAGTTCTCACGAGAGCTGCAGTGAAATCTCGCCCAAGGTCCCTGGGATCTCACGAGATTTGTAGTGAAATCTCGCCCGATCTCATTGTGACCTCAGGAGGAATGGAGTGAAACCTCGCCTAAAATCCATGAGTTGTCATGAGATTTGGAGTGAAATCTGTACCGATGTCCATGAGATCTCAGGAGCCTGGGTGGCAAATCTCGCCCGATGTCCATGAGATCTCACGAGATTTAGATTGAAACCTCGCCCACGGTCGTCCCTGATATCTCACGAGATTTGGAGAGAAATCTGCCCGAAGTCATTGAGACCACATGATCTTTGGAGTGAAATCGCGTCCAATGTCCATGACATATCACGAGATTTGGAATGAATTCTCACGCGATGTCCATACGATCTCACGAGATTTGGACTAATCTCGCCTGATGTCCATGATTTCTCACGAGATATAGAGTGAATTCTCCCTCAATATTCTGAGATCTCACGGATTGGACGGAAGTCTCCAAGGATTGGATGAGATCTCAAGAGACTTGGAGGAAATGATCCCCGAATTCCAAAGGATCTCACGAGAGTTGGAGTGAAATCTCGCCCTAGGTCCCTTTTATCTCACGAGAGTTGAGTGAAACCTCGCCCGTTGTCATTGAGACCTCACGAGATTTGGATTGATATCTCGCCCAAGTTCGCTGATATCGCACGAGGTTTGTAGTAAAATTTCTCCCAATGTCATTGTGACCTCACGGGATTTGGAGTGAAATCTCGCCCAAAGTCCATGAGATCTCATGAGATTTGGACTGAGGTCTGCACGTTTTGGATGGGATCTCACGAGACTCAGAATAAAATCTCACGCGATGCCCATGGTGTCTCGTGGGATTTAGATTGAAGTCTCACGGAATATCCATGAGATCTCATGAGATTTGGACTGAAGTCTCCAAGGTCTGGATGAGATCTCACGAGACTTGGACGAAAATCCCCTGAATTCCAAGAGGTCTCACGATAGTTGGAGTAAAATCTCAACCAAGGTTCCTGATATCTCAAGAGAATGATACTGAAATCTCGCCCGATGTCATTGGGACCTCGCGAGATTTGGAGTGAAATATCGCGCAAGGTCCCTGATATCTCACGAGATTTGTAGTGAAATCTTGCCCAAGGCCCCTGAGAGCTGAAGAGAATTAGAGGGAAATCTCGCCCCATGTCACTGTGACCTCAAGAGTTTTGGAGTGAAATCTCGCCCAATGCCCATGATCTCACGAGTTTTTGGAGAACTCTGACCCCATATCCATGAGATCTCACGAGATTTGGAGTAAAATCTCTCCTGATGTCATGAGGTCACACGAGATTTAGATTGCAATTTCGCTCCATATCCATGAGATCTCACGAGATTTGGCCTGAATTCTCCAAGATTCGGATGAGATCTCCGAGACGTGGGGAGTCAAATCTCGCTCAACGTCCAAGAATCCTCTTGAGAGTTGGAGTGAAATCTCGCCCAAACTCCCTGATATCTCACGAGACTTGTAGTGTAATCTCCCGCGATGTCAGTGAGACCTCACGAGATTTGGATGGAAATCTCGCCCAGGTCCCTGAATATTACGAGATATGTAGTGAAATCTCGCCCGAAATCATTGTAACCTCAGGAGTTGGGAGTGAAATCTCGTCCAATGTCCATGAGATCTCACGAGATTTACATAGGAAACTCGCTCATATCCACGAGAACTCACGAGGTTGGCCTTGACGTCTCCAAGGTTTGGATGAGATTTCACGGGATGCGAGTAAACTCTCGCCCAAAGACCATGAGACCTCACGAGAGTGGGAGTGAAATCTCGCCCAAGGACCCTGATATCTCAAGAGGTTTGGAAGGAATCTCCCCCGATGTCATTGACAGCTCATGAGAAATGGATAGAAATCTCGCCCAAGGTCGCTGCTATCTCATGAGATCTGCAGTGAAATCTCGGCCAAACTCATTGGGACCTCAGGAGATTCGGCGTGAAATCTCCATCGATGTCCATGCGATCTCAGGAGATCTGGTGTCAAATCTCGCCCGATGTCCATGAGAACTCACGACACTTACACGGAAACCTCGCCCAGGGTCCCTGACAACTGACGAGATTCGGCGTGAAATCTGCCCGAGGTGATGGAGACCTCACAAGATTTGGAGTGAACTCTCACCCGATATTCGTGAGTACTCACGAGATTTGGAGTCATCTCGCCTGATGTCCCTGAGATCGCACAAGATAGAGATTGAATTCTCGCTCCATATCCTGAGATCTCACGAGTTTTGGCCTGGAGTCTCCAAGGATTGGATGAGATCTCACGAGACTTGGAGTAAAATAGCCGCGAATATCCAGAAATCTCACGAGAGTTGGAGTGAAATGTCGCCCTAGCTCCCTTTCATGTCATGAGGTTTTAGTGAACTGTCGCCCAATGTCATTGGGACGTCCCGATATTTGGATTGAAATCTCGCCCGAGGTCGCTGATATCTCACGAGATTTGTAGGGAAATCTCGCGCAATGTGATTGTGACCTCAGGAGATTTGGGGTGAACTCTCCCCCAATGTCCATGAGATCTCACGAGATTTAGATGAAATCTCCCTCAATATCTATGAGGCCTCGCGAGATTGGCACGGACGACTCCAAGTTTGGATGAGATCTCACAAGACTTGGAGTAAACTCTCGCCCAAAGAACAAGAGACCTCAGCAGAGTTGGATTGAAATCTCGCACAAGGTCCCCGATATCTCACAAGATTTGTAGTGAAATCTCGCCCAATGTCTTTGAGCCTCATGAGATGTGGACTGAAATCTCGACCAGGGTCCCTGATATCTCATGAGATTTGTGGAAATCTCACCTGATGTCATTGGAACCTCCGTAGATTTGGAGTGCAGTCTCTCCCATTGTCCATGAGATCTCACGAGATTTAGATTGACCCCTCACCCAATATCCATGAGATCTCAGGAGAAGGGCACTGACCTCTCCAAAGTTTGGGTGAGATCTCATGGGCCCTGGAGTAAAATCTCGCCCAAAGTCCAAGAGATCTCGAGGGATTTGGAGAGAAATCTCACCCAAAGCCCATGACATCTCATGAGATTGAGAGGGAATTCTCGCCCGATGTCCATGACACCTCACGGGATTTGCAGTAAAATCTCGCCCAATGACCATGAGATATCGCGAAATTGAGAGTGAAATCTCACCCATTTTCCATGAGAGCCCAAGACATTTGGCCTGAGGTCTCCACATTTGGAAGAGAGCACACGAGATTTGGATGAAAATCTCAGCTGAATCCCAAGAGATCTCACACGATTTGGAGTGACATCTCGCCCAAGGTCCCTGATACCTCAGGACATTTGTAGTGAAATCTCGCCCGATGTCATTGTGACCTCAGGATATTCGGAGGGAAACCTCACCCGAATGTCCCTGAGATCAGACGAGATATTGAGTAAAATCTCACCCGATGCCCATCAGTCCCACGATATTTAGATTGAAGTCTCGCTCAATAGCCATAAGATCTCACGAGTTTGGCACTGATGTCGCCAAGGTTTGGAGGAGATGTCACAAGACTGGGAGTAAAATCTCGCCCCCATTCAAGAGTTCTCACGAGAGCTGCAGTGAAATCTCGCCCAAGGTCCCTGGGGTCTCACGAGATTTGTAGTGAAATCTCGCCCGATCTCATTGTGACCTCAGGAGGAATGGAGTGAAACCTCGCCTAAAATCCATGAGTTGTCATGAGATTTGGAGTGAAATCTGTACCGATGTCCATGAGATCTCAGGAGCCTTGGTGGCAAATCTCGCCCGATGTCCATGAGATCTCACGAGATTTAGATTGAAACCTCGCCCACGGTCGTCCCTGATATCTCACGAGATTTGGAGAGAAATCTGCCCGAAGTCATTGAGACCACATGATCTTTGGAGTGAAATCGCGTCCAATGTCCATGACATATCACGAGATTTGGAATGAATTCTCACGCGATGTCCATACGATCTCACGAGATTTGGACTAATCTCGCCTGATGTCCATGATTTCTCACGAGATATAGAGTGAATTCTCCCTCAATATCCTGAGATCTAACGGATTGGACGGAAGTCTCCAAGGATTGGATGAGATCTCAAGAGACTTGGAGGAAATAATCCCCGAATTCCAATGGATCTCACGAGAGTTGGAGTGAAATCTCGCCCTAGGTCCCTTTTATCTCACGAGAGTTGAGTGAAACCTCGCCCGTTGTCATTGAGACCTCACGAGATTTGGATTGATATCTCGCCCAAGTTCGCTGATATCGCACGAGGTTTGTAGTGAAATCTCTCCCAATGTCATTGTGACCTCACGGGATTTGGAGTGAAATCTCGCCCAAAGTCCACGAGATCTCATGAGATTTGGACTGAGGTCTGCACGTTTTGGATGGGATCTCACGAGACTCAGAATAAAATCTCACGCGATGCCCATGGTGTCTCGTGGGATTTAGATTGAAGTGTCACGGAATATCCATGAGATCTCATGAGATTTGGACTGAAGTCTCCAAGGTCTGGATGAGATCTCACGAGACTTGGACGAAAATCCCCTGAATTCCAAGAGGTCTCACGATAGTTGGAGTAAAATCTCAACCAAGGTTCCTGATATCTCAAGAGAATGATACTGAAATCTCGCCCGATGTCATTGGGACCTCGCGAGATTTGGAGTGAAATATCGCGCAAGGTCCCTGATATCTCACGAGATTTGTAGTGAAATCTTGCCCAAGGCCCCTGAGAGCTGAAGAGAATTAGAGGGAAATCTCGCCCCATGTCACTGTGACCTCAAGAATTTTGGAGAGAAATCTCGCCCAATGCCCATGATCTCACGAGTTTTTGGAGAACTCTGACCCCATATCCATGAGATCTCACGAGATTTGGAGAAAAATCTCTCCTGATGTCATGAGGTCACACGAGATTTAGATTGCAATTTCGCTCCATATCCATGAGATCTCACGAGATTTGGCCTGAATTCTCCAAGATTCGGATGAGATCTCCGAGACGTGGGGAGTCAAATCTCGCTCAACGTCCAAGAATCCTCTTGAGATTTGGCGTGAAATCTCGCCCAAACTCCCTGATATCTCACGAGACTTGTAGTGTTATCTCCCGCGATGTCAGTGAGACCTCACGAGATTTGGATGGAAATCTCGCCCAGGTCCCTGAATATTACGAGATATGTAGTGAAATCTCGCCCGAAATCATTGTAACCTCAGGAGTTGGGAGTGAAATCTCGCCCAATGTCCATGAGATCTCACGAGATTTACATGGGAAACTCGCTCATATCCACGAGAACTCACGAGGTTGGCCTTGACGTCTCCAAGGTTTGGATGAGATTTCACGGGATGCGAGTAAACTCTCGCCCAAAGACCATGAGACCTCACGAGAGTGGGAGTGAAATCTCGCCCAAGGACCCTGATATCTCAAGAGGTTTGGAAGGAATCTCCCCCGATGTCATTGACAGCTCATGATAAATGGATAGAAATCTCGCCCAAGGTCGCTGCTATCTCACGAGATCTGCAGTGATATCTCGCCCAAACTCATTGGGACCTCAGGAGATTCGGCGTGAAATCTCCATCGATGTCCATGCGATCTCAGGAGATCTGGTGTCAAATCTCGCCCGATGTCCATGAGAACTCACGACACTTACACGGAAACCTCGCCCAGGGTCCCTGACAACTGACGAGATTCGGCGTGAAATCTGCCCGAGCTGATGGAGACCTCACGAGATTTGGAGTGAACTCTCACCCGATATTCGTGAGTACTCACGAGATTTGGAGTCATCTCGCCTGATGTCCCTGAGATCGCACAAGATAGAGATTGAATTCTCGCTCCATATCCTGAGATCTCACGAGTTTTGGCCTGGAGTCTCCAAGGATTGGATGAGATCTCACGAGACTTGGAGTAAAATATCCGCGAATATCCAGAAATCTCACGAGAGTTGGAGTGAAATGTCGCCCTAGCTCCCTTTCATGTCATGAGGTTTTAGTGAACTGTCGCCCAATGTCATTGGGACGTCCCGATATTTGGATTGAAATCTCGCCCGAGGTCGCTGATATCTCACGAGATTTGTAGGGAAATCTCGCGCAATGTGATTGTGACCTCAGGAGATTTGGGGTGAACTCTCCCCCAATGTCCATGAGATCTCACGAGATTTAGATGAAATCTCCCTCAATATCTATGAGGCCTCGCGAGATTGGCACGGACGACTCCAAGTTTGGATGAGATCTCACAAGACTTGGAGTAAACTCTCGCCCAAAGAACAAGAGACCTCAGCAGAGTTGGATTGAAATCTCGCACAAGGTCCCCGATATCTCACAAGATTTGTAGTGAAATCTCGCCCAATGTCTTTGAGCCTCATGAGATGTGGACTGAAATCTCGACCAGGGTCCCTGATATCTCATGAGATTTGTGGAAATCTCACCTGATGTCATTGGAACCTCCGTAGATTTGGAGTGCAGTCTCTCCCATTGTCCATGAGATCTCACGAGATTTAGATTGACCCCTCACCCAATATCCATGAGATCTCAGGAGAAGGGCACTGACCTCTCCAAAGTTTGGGTGAGATCTCATGGGCCCTGGAGTAAAATCTCGCCCAAAGTCCAAGAGATCTCGAGGGATTTGGAGAGAAATCTCACCCAAAGCCCATGACATCTCATGAGATTGAGAGGGAATTCTCGCCCGATGTCCAAGACACCTCACGGGATTTGCAGTAAAATCTCGCCCAATGACCATGAGATATTGCGAAATTGAGAGTGAAATCTCACCCATTTTCCATGAGAGCCCAAGACATTTGGCCTGAGGTCTCCACATTTGGAAGAGAGCACACGAGATTTGGATCAAAATCTCAGCTGAATCCCAAGAGATCTCACACGATTTGGAGTGACATCTCGCCCAAGGTCCCTGATACCTCAGGACATTTGTAGTGAAATCTCGCCCGATGTCATTGTGACCTCAGGATATTCGGAGGGAAACCTCGCCCGAATGTCCCTGAGATCAGACGAGATATTGAGTAAAATCTCACCCGATGCCCATCAGTCCCACGATATTTAGATTGAAGTCTCGCTCAATAGCCATGAGATCTCACGAGTTTGGCACTGACGTCGCCAAGGTTTGGAGGAGATCTCACAAGACTGGGAGTAAAATCTCGCCCCCATTCAAGAGTTCTCACGAGAGCTGCAGTGAAATCTCGCCCAAGGTCCCTGGGATCTCACGAGATTTGTAGTGAAATCTCGCCCGATCTCATTGTGACCTCAGGAGGAATGGAGTGAAACCTCGCCTAAAATCCATGAGTTGTCATGAGATTTGGAGTGAAATCTGTACCGATGTCCATGAGATCTCAGGAGCCTGGGTGGCAAATCTCGCCCGATGTCCATGAGATCTCACGAGATTTAGATTGAAACCTCGCCCACGGTCGTCCCTGATATCTCACGAGATTTGGAGAGAAATCTGCCCGAAGTCATTGAGACCACATGATCTTTGGAGTGAAATCGCGTCCAATGTCCATGACATATCACGAGATTTGGAATGAATTCTCACGCGATGTCCATACGATCTCACGAGATTTGGACTAATCTCGCCTGATGTCCATGATTTCTCACGAGATATAGAGTGAATTCTCCCTCAATATTCTGAGATCTCACGGATTGGACGGAAGTCTCCAAGGATTGGATGAGATCTCAAGAGACTTGGAGGAAATGATCCCCGAATTCCAAAGGATCTCACGAGAGTTGGAGTGAAATCTCGCCCTAGGTCCCTTTTATCTCACGAGAGTTGAGTGAAACCTCGCCCGTTGTCATTGAGACCTCACGAGATTTGGATTGATATCTCGCCCAAGTTCGCTGATATCGCACGAGGTTTGTAGTGAAATTTCTCCCAATGTCATTGTGACCTCACGGGATTTGGAGTGAAATCTCGCCCAAAGTCCATGAGATCTCATGAGATTTGGACTGAGGTCTGCACGTTTTGGATGGGATCTCACGAGACTCAGAATAAAATCTCACGCGATGCCCATGGTGTCTCGTGGGATTTAGATTGAAGTCTCACGGAATATCCATGAGATCTCATGAGATTTGGACTGAAGTCTCCAAGGTCTGGATGAGATCTCACGAGACTTGGACGAAAATCCCCTGAATTCCAAGAGGTCTCACGATAGTTGGAGTAAAATCTCAACCAAGGTTCCTGATATCTCAAGAGAATGATACTGAAATCTCGCCCGATGTCATTGGGACCTCGCGAGATTTGGAGTGAAATATCGCGCAAGGTCCCTAATATCTCACGAGATTTGTAGTGAAATCTTGCCCAAGGCCCCTGAGAGCTGAAGAGAATTAGAGGGAAATCTCGCCCCATGTCACTGTGACCTCAAGAGTTTTGGAGTGAAATCTCGCCCAATGCCCATGATCTCACGAGTTTTTGGAGAACTCTGACCCCATATCCATGAGATCTCACGAGATTTGGAGTAAAATCTCTCCTGATGTCATGAGGTCACACGAGATTTAGATTGCAATTTCGCTCCATATCCATGAGATCTCACGAGATTTGGCCTGAATTCTCCAAGATTCGGATGAGATCTCCGAGACGTGGGGAGTCAAATCTCGCTCAACGTCCAAGAATCCTCTTGAGAGTTGGAGTGAAATCTCGCCCAAACTCCCTGATATCTCACGAGACTTGTAGTGTAATCTCCCGCGATGTCAGTGAGACCTCACGAGATTTGGATGGAAATCTCGCCCAGGTCCCTGAATATTACGAGATATGTAGTGAAATCTCGCCCGAAATCATTGTAACCTCAGGAGTTGGGAGTGAAATCTCGTCCAATGTCCATGAGATCTCACGAGATTTACATAGGAAACTCGCTCATATCCACGAGAACTCACGAGGTTGGCCTTGACGTCTCCAAGGTTTGGATGAGATTTCACGGGATGCGAGTAAACTCTCGCCCAAAGACCATGAGACCTCACGAGAGTGGGAGTGAAATCTCGCCCAAGGACCCTGATATCTCAAGAGGTTTGGAAGGAATCTCCCCCGATGTCATTGACAGCTCATGAGAAATGGATAGAAATCTCGCCCAAGGTCGCTGCTATCTCACGAGATCTGCAGTGAAATCTCGGCCAAACTCATTGGGACCTCAGGAGATTCGGCGTGAAATCTCCATCGATGTCCATGCGATCTCAGGAGATCTGGTGTCAAATCTCGCCCGATGTCCATGAGAACTCACGACACTTACACGGAAACCTCGCCCAGGGTCCCTGACAACTGACGAGATTCGGCGTGAAATCTGCCCGAGGTGATGGAGACCTCACGAGATTTGGAGTGAACTCTCACCCGATATTCGTGAGTACTCACGAGATTTGGAGTCATCTCGCCTGATGTCCCTGAGATCGCACAAGATAGAGATTGAATTCTCGCTCCATATCCTGAGATCTCACGAGTTTTGGCCTGGAGTCTCCAAGGATTGGATGAGATCTCACGAGACTTGGAGTAAAATATCCGCGAATATCCAGAAATCTCACGAGAGTTGGAGTGAAATGTCGCCCTAGCTCCCTTTCATGTCATGAGGTTTTAGTGAACTGTCGCCCAATGTCATTGGGACGTCCCGATATTTGGATTGAAATCTCGCCCGAGGTCGCTGATATCTCACGAGATTTGTAGGGAAATCTCGCGCAATGTGATTGTGACCTCAGGAGATTTGGGGTGAACTCTCCCCCAATGTCCATGAGATCTCACGAGATTTAGATGAAATCTCCCTCAATATCTATGAGGCCTCGCGAGATTGGCACGGACGACTCCAAGTTTGGATGAGATCTCACAAGACTTGGAGTAAACTCTCGCCCAAAGAACAAGAGACCTCAGCAGAGTTGGATTGAAATCTCGCACAAGGTCCCCGATATCTCACAAGATTTGTAGTGAAATCTCGCCCAATGTCTTTGAGCCTCATGAGATGTGGACTGAAATCTCGACCAGGGTCCCTGATATCTCATGAGATTTGTGGAAATCTCACCTGATGTCATTGGAACCTCCGTAGATTTGGAGTGCAGTCTCTCCCATTGTCCATGAGATCTCACGAGATTTAGATTGACCCCTCACCCAATATCCATGAGATCTCAGGAGAAGGGCACTGACCTCTCCAAAGTTTGGGTGAGATCTCATGGGCCCTGGAGTAAAATCTCGCCCAAAGTCCAAGAGATCTCGAGGGATTTGGAGAGAAATCTCACCCAAAGCCCATGACATCTCATGAGATTGAGAGGGAATTCTCGCCCGATGTCCATGACACCTCACGGGATTTGCAGTAAAATCTCGCCCAATGACCATGAGATATCGCGAAATTGAGAGTGAAATCTCACCCATTTTCCATGAGAGCCCAAGACATTTGGCCTGAGGTCTCCACATTTGGAAGAGAGCACACGAGATTTGGATGAAAATCTCAGCTGAATCCCAAGAGATCTCACACGATTTGGAGTGACATCTCGCCCAAGGTCCCTGATACCTCAGGACATTTGTAGTGAAATCTCGCCCGATGTCATTGTGACCTCAGGATATTCGGAGGGAAACCTCACCCGAATGTCCCTGAGATCAGACGAGATATTGAGTAAAATCTCACCCGATGCCCATCAGTCCCACGATATTTAGATTGAAGTCTCGCTCAATAGCCATAAGATCTCACGAGTTTGGCACTGATGTCGCCAAGGTTTGGAGGAGATGTCACAAGACTGGGAGTAAAATCTCGCCCCCATTCAAGAGTTCTCACGAGAGCTGCAGTGAAATCTCGCCCAAGGTCCCTGGGGTCTCACGAGATTTGTAGTGAAATCTCGCCCGATCTCATTGTGACCTCAGGAGGAATGGAGTGAAACCTCGCCTAAAATCCATGAGTTGTCATGAGATTTGGAGTGAAATCTGTACCGATGTCCATGAGATCTCAGGAGCCTTGGTGGCAAATCTCGCCCGATGTCCATGAGATCTCACGAGATTTAGATTGAAACCTCGCCCACGGTCGTCCCTGATATCTCACGAGATTTGGAGAGAAATCTGCCCGAAGTCATTGAGACCACATGATCTTTGGAGTGAAATCGCGTCCAATGTCCATGACATATCACGAGATTTGGAATGAATTCTCACGCGATGTCCATACGATCTCACGAGATTTGGACTAATCTCGCCTGATGTCCATGATTTCTCACGAGATATAGAGTGAATTCTCCCTCAATATCCTGAGATCTAACGGATTGGACGGAAGTCTCCAAGGATTGGATGAGATCTCAAGAGACTTGGAGGAAATGATCCCCGAATTCCAATGGATCTCACGAGAGTTGGAGTGAAATCTCGCCCTAGGTCCCTTTTATCTCACGAGAGTTGAGTGAAACCTCGCCCGTTGTCATTGAGACCTCACGAGATTTGGATTGATATCTCGCCCAAGTTCGCTGATATCGCACGAGGTTTGTAGTGAAATCTCTCCCAATGTCATTGTGACCTCACGGGATTTGGAGTGAAATCTCGCCCAAAGTCCACGAGATCTCATGAGATTTGGACTGAGGTCTGCACGTTTTGGATGGGATCTCACGAGACTCAGAATAAAATCTCACGCGATGCCCATGGTGTCTCGTGGGATTTAGATTGAAGTGTCACGGAATATCCATGAGATCTCATGAGATTTGGACTGAAGTCTCCAAGGTCTGGATGCGATCTCACGAGACTTGGACGAAAATCCCCTGAATTCCAAGAGGTCTCACGATAGTTGGAGTAAAATCTCAACCAAGGTTCCTGATATCTCAAGAGAATGATACTGAAATCTCGCCCGATGTCATTGGGACCTCGCGAGATTTGGAGTGAAATATCGCGCAAGGTCCCTGATATCTCACGAGATTTGTAGTGAAATCTTGCCCAAGGCCCCTGAGAGCTGAAGAGAATTAGAGGGAAATCTCGCCCCATGTCACTGTGACCTCAAGAATTTTGGAGAGAAATCTCGCCCAATGCCCATGATCTCACGAGTTTTTGGAGAACTCTGACCCCATATCCATGAGATCTCACGAGATTTGGAGAAAAATCTCTCCTGATGTCATGAGGTCACACGAGATTTAGATTGCAATTTCGCTCCATATCCATGAGATCTCACGAGATTTGGCCTGAATTCTCCAAGATTCGGATGAGATCTCCGAGACGTGGGGAGTCAAATCTCGCTCAACGTCCAAGAATCCTCTTGAGATTTGGCGTGAAATCTCGCCCAAACTCCCTGATATCTCACGAGACTTGTAGTGTTATCTCCCGCGATGTCAGTGAGACCTCACGAGATTTGGATGGAAATCTCGCCCAGGTCCCTGAATATTACGAGATATGTAGTGAAATCTCGCCCGAAATCATTGTAACCTCAGGAGTTGGGAGTGAAATCTCGCCCAATGTCCATGAGATCTCACGAGATTTACATGGGAAACTCGCTCATATCCACGAGAACTCACGAGGTTGGCCTTGACGTCTCCAAGGTTTGGATGAGATTTCACGGGATGCGAGTAAACTCTCGCCCAAAGACCATGAGACCTCACGAGAGTGGGAGTGAAATCTCGCCCAAGGACCCTGATATCTCAAGAGGTTTGGAAGGAATCTCCCCCGATGTCATTGACAGCTCATGATAAATGGATAGAAATCTCGCCCAAGGTCGCTGCTATCTCACGAGATCTGCAGTGATATCTCGCCCAAACTCATTGGGACCTCAGGAGATTCGGCGTGAAATCTCCATCGATGTCCATGCGATCTCAGGAGATCTGGTGTCAAATCTCGCCCGATGTCCATGAGAACTCACGACACTTACACGGAAACCTCGCCCAGGGTCCCTGACAACTGACGAGATTCGGCGTGAAATCTGCCCGAGCTGATGGAGACCTCACGAGATTTGGAGTGAACTCTCAACCGATATTCGTGAGTACTCACGAGATTTGGAGTCATCTCGCCTGATGTCCCTGAGATCGCACAAGATAGAGATTGAATTCTCGCTCCATATCCTGAGATCTCACGAGTTTTGGCCTGGAGTCTCCAAGGATTGGATGAGATCTCACGAGACTTGGAGTAAAATATCCGCGAATATCCAGAAATCTCACGAGAGTTGGAGTGAAATGTCGCCCTAGCTCCCTTTCATGTCATGAGGTTTTAGTGAACTGTCGCCCAATGTCATTGGGACGTCCCGATATTTGGATTGAAATCTCGCCCGAGGTCGCTGATATCTCACGAGATTTGTAGGGAAATCTCGCGCAATGTGATTGTGACCTCAGGAGATTTGGGGTGAACTCTCCCCCAATGTCCATGAGATCTCACGAGATTTAGATGAAATCTCCCTCAATATCTATGAGGCCTCGCGAGATTGGCACGGACGACTCCAAGTTTGGATGAGATCTCACAAGACTTGGAGTAAACTCTCGCCCAAAGAACAAGAGACCTCAGCAGAGTTGGATTGAAATCTCGCACAAGGTCCCCGATATCTCACAAGATTTGTAGTGAAATCTCGCCCAATGTCTTTGAGCCTCATGAGATGTGGACTGAAATCTCGACCAGGGTCCCTGATATCTCATGAGATTTGTGGAAATCTCACCTGATGTCATTGGAACCTCCGTAGATTTGGAGTGCAGTCTCTCCCATTGTCCATGAGATCTCACGAGATTTAGATTGACCCCTCACCCAATATCCATGAGATCTCAGGAGAAGGGCACTGACCTCTCCAAAGTTTGGGTGAGATCTCATGGGCCCTGGAGTAAAATCTCGCCCAAAGTCCAAGAGATCTCGAGGGATTTGGAGAGAAATCTCACCCAAAGCCCATGACATCTCATGAGATTGAGAGGGAATTCTCGCCCGATGTCCATGACACCTCACGGGATTTGCAGTAAAATCTCGCCCAATGACCATGAGATATCGCGAAATTGAGAGTGAAATCTCACCCATTTTCCATGAGAGCCCAAGACATTTGGCCTGAGGTCTCCACATTTGGAAGAGAGCACACGAGATTTGGATGAAAATCCCAGCTGAATCCCAAGAGATCTCACACGATTTGGAGTGACATCTCGCCCAAGGTCCCTGATACCTCAGGACATTTGTAGTGAAATCTCGCCCGATGTCATTGTGACCTCAGGATATTCGGAGGGAAACCTCGCCCGAATGTCCCTGAGATCAGACGAGATATTGAGTAAAATCTCACCAGATGCCCATCAGTCCCACGATATTTAGATTGAAGTCTCGCTCAATAGCCATGAGATCTCACGAGTTTGGCACTGACGTCGCCAAGGTTTGGAGGAGATGTCACAAGACTGGGAGTAAAATCTCGCCCCCATTCAAGAGTTCTCACGAGAGCTGCAGTGAAATCTCGCCCAAGGTCCCTGGGATCTCACGAGATTTGTAGTGAAATCTCGCCCGATCTCATTGTGACCTCAGGAGGAATGGAGTGAAACCTCGCCTAAAATCCATGAGTTGTCATGAGATTTGGAGTGAAATCTGTACCGATGTCCATGAGATCTCAGGAGCCTTGGTGGCAAATCTCGCCCGATGTCCATGAGATCTCACGAGATTTAGATTGAAAGCTCGCCCACGGTCGTCCCTGATATCTCATGAGATTTGGAGAGAAATCTACCGGAAGTCATTGAGACCATATGATCTTTGGAGTGAAATCGCGTCCAATGTCCATGAGATATCACGAGATTTGGAATGAATTCTCACGCGATGTCCATACGATCTCACGAGATTTGGACTAATCTCGCCTGATGTCCATGATTTCTCACGAGATATATAGTGAATTCTCCCTCAATATTCTGAGATCTAACGGATTGGACGGAAGTCTCCAAGGATTGGATGAGATCTCAAGAGACTTGGAGGAAATGATCCCCGAATTCCAAAGGATCTCACGAGAGTGAGAGTGGAGTGAAATCTCGCCCTAGGTCCCTTTTATCTCACGAGAGTTGAGTGAAACCTCGCCCGTTGTCATTGAGACCTCACGAGATTTGGATTGATATCTCGCCCAAGTTCGCTGATATCGCACGAGGTTTGTAGTGAAATCTCTCCCAATGTCATTGTGACCTCACGGGATTTGGAGTGAAATCGCGCCCAAAGTCCACGAGATCTCATGAGATTTGGACTGAGGTCTGCACGTTTTGGATGGGATCTCACGAGACTCAGAATAAAATCTCACGTGATGCCCATGGTGTCTCGTGGGATTTAGATTGAAGTCTCACGGAATATCCATGAGATCTCATGAGATTTGGACTGAAGTCTCCAAGGTCTGGATGAGATCTCACGAGACTTGGACGAAAATCCCCTGAATTCCAAGAGGTCTCACGATAGTTGGAGTAAAATCTCAACCAAGGTTCCTGATATCTGAAGAGAATGATACTGAAATCTCGCCCGATGTCATTGGGACCTCGCGAGATTTGGAGTGAAATATCGCGCAAGGTCCCTGATATCTCACGAGATTTGTAGTGAAATCTTGCCCAAGGCCCCTGAGAGCTGAAGAGAATTAGAGGGAAATCTCGCCCCATGTCACTGTGACCTCAAGAGTTTTGGAGTGAAATCTCGCCCAATGCCCATGATCTCACGAGTTTTTGGAGAACTCTGACCCCATATCCATGAGATCTCACGAGATTTGGAGTAAAATCTCTCCTGATGTCATGAGGTCACACGAGATTTAGATTGCAATTTCGCTCCATATCCATGAGATCTCACGAGATTTGGCCTGAATTCTCCAAGATTCGGATGAGATCTCCGAGACGTGGGGAGTCAAATCTCGCTCAACGTCCAAGAATCCTCTTGAGATTTGGCGTGAAATCTCGCCCAAACTCCCTGATATCTCACGAGACTTGTAGTGTAATCTCCCGCGACGTCAGTGAGACCTCACGAGATTTGGATGGAAATCTCGCCCAAGTCCCTGAATATTACGAGATATGTAGTGAAATCTCGCCCGAAATCATTGTAACCTCAGGAGTTGGGAGTGAAATCTCGCCCAATGTCCATGAGATCTCACGAGATTTACATGGGAAACTCGCTCATATCCACGAGAACTCACGAGGTTGGCCTTGACGTCTCCAAGGTTTGGATGAGATTTCACGGGATGCGAGTAAACTCTCGCCCAAAGACCATGAGACCTCACGAGAGTGGGAGTGAAATCTCGCCCAAGGACCCTGATATCTCAAGAGGTTTGGAAGGAATCTCCCCCGATGTCATTGACAGCTCATGAGAAATGGATAGAAATCTCGCCCAAGGTCGCTGCTATCTCACGAGATCTGCAGTGAAATCTCGGCCAAACTCATTGGGACCTCAGGAGATTCGGCGTGAAATCTCCATCGATGTCCATGCGATCTCAGGAGATCTGGTGTCAAATCTCGCCCGATGTCCATGAGAACTCACGACACTTACACGGAAACCTCGCCCAGGGTCCCTGACAACTGACGAGATTCGGCGTGAAATCTGCCCGAGGTGATGGAGACCTCACGAGATTTGGAGTGAACTCTCACCCGATATTCGTGAGTACTCACGAGATTTGGAGTCATCTCGCCTGATGTCCCTGAGATCGCACAAGATAGAGATTGAATTCTCGCTCCATATCCTGAGATCTCACGAGTTTTGGCCTGGAGTCTCCAAGGATTGGATGAGATCTCACGAGACTTGGAGTAAAATATCCGCGAATATCCAGAAATCTCACGAGAGTTGGAGTGAAATGTCGCCCTAGCTCCCTTTCATGTCATGAGGTTTTAGTGAACTGTCGCCCAATGTCATTGGGACGTCCCGATATTTGGATTGAAATCTCGCCCGAGGTCGCTGATATCTCACGAGATTTGTAGGGAAATCTCGCGCAATGTGATTGTGACCTCAGGAGATTTGGGGTGAACTCTCCCCCAATGTCCATGAGATCTCACGAGATTTAGATGAAATCTCCCTCAATATCTATGAGGCCTCGCGAGATTGGCACGGACGACTCCAAGTTTGGATGAGATCTCACAAGACTTGGAGTAAACTCTCGCCCAAAGAACAAGAGACCTCAGCAGAGTTGGATTGAAATCTCGCACAAGGTCCCCGATATCTCACAAGATTTGTAGTGAAATCTCGCCCAATGTCTTTGAGCCTCATGAGATGTGGACTGAAATCTCGACCAGGGTCCCTGATATCTCATGAGATTTGTGGAAATCTCACCTGATGTCATTGGAACCTCCGTAGATTTGGAGTGCAGTCTCTCCCATTGTCCATGAGATCTCACGAGATTTAGATTGACCCCTCACCCAATATCCATGAGATCTCAGGAGAAGGGCACTGACCTCTCCAAAGTTTGGGTGAGATCTCATGGGCCCTGGAGTAAAATCTCGCCCAAAGTCCAAGAGATCTCGAGGGATTTGGAGAGAAATCTCACCCAAAGCCCATGACATCTCATGAGATTGAGAGGGAATTCTCGCCCGATGTCCAAGACACCTCACGGGATTTGCAGTAAAATCTCGCCCAATGACCATGAGATATTGCGAAATTGAGAGTGAAATCTCACCCATTTTCCATGAGAGCCCAAGACATTTGGCCTGAGGTCTCCACATTTGGAAGAGAGCACACGAGATTTGGATCAAAATCTCAGCTGAATCCCAAGAGATCTCACACGATTTGGAGTGACATCTCGCCCAAGGTCCCTGATACCTCAGGACATTTGTAGTGAAATCTCGCCCGATGTCATTGTGACCTCAGGATATTCGGAGGGAAACCTCGCCCGAATGTCCCTGAGATCAGACGAGATATTGAGTAAAATCTCACCCGATGCCCATCAGTCCCACGATATTTAGATTGAAGTCTCGCTCAATAGCCATGAGATCTCACGAGTTTGGCACTGACGTCGCCAAGGTTTGGAGGAGATCTCACAAGACTGGGAGTAAAATCTCGCCCCCATTCAAGAGTTCTCACGAGAGCTGCAGTGAAATCTCGCCCAAGGTCCCTGGGATCTCACGAGATTTGTAGTGAAATCTCGCCCGATCTCATTGTGACCTCAGGAGGAATGGAGTGAAACCTCGCCTAAAATCCATGAGTTGTCATGAGATTTGGAGTGAAATCTGTACCGATGTCCATGAGATCTCAGGAGCCTGGGTGGCAAATCTCGCCCGATGTCCATGAGATCTCACGAGATTTAGATTGAAACCTCGCCCACGGTCGTCCCTGATATCTCACGAGATTTGGAGAGAAATCTGCCCGAAGTCATTGAGACCACATGATCTTTGGAGTGAAATCGCGTCCAATGTCCATGACATATCACGAGATTTGGAATGAATTCTCACGCGATGTCCATACGATCTCACGAGATTTGGACTAATCTCGCCTGATGTCCATGATTTCTCACGAGATATAGAGTGAATTCTCCCTCAATATTCTGAGATCTCACGGATTGGACGGAAGTCTCCAAGGATTGGATGAGATCTCAAGAGACTTGGAGGAAATGATCCCCGAATTCCAAAGGATCTCACGAGAGTTGGAGTGAAATCTCGCCCTAGGTCCCTTTTATCTCACGAGAGTTGAGTGAAACCTCGCCCGTTGTCATTGAGACCTCACGAGATTTGGATTGATATCTCGCCCAAGTTCGCTGATATCCCACGAGGTTTGTAGTGAAATTTCTCCCAATGTCATTGTGACCTCACGGGATTTGGAGTGAAATCTCGCCCAAAGTCCATGAGATCTCATGAGATTTGGACTGAGGTCTGCACGTTTTGGATGGGATCTCACGAGACTCAGAATAAAATCTCACGCGATGCCCATGGTGTCTCGTGGGATTTAGATTGAAGTCTCACGGAATATCCATGAGATCTCATGAGATTTGGACTGAAGTCTCCAAGGTCTGGATGAGATCTCACGAGACTTGGACGAAAATCCCCTGAATTCCAAGAGGTCTCACGATAGTTGGAGTAAAATCTCAACCAAGGTTCCTGATATCTCAAGAGAATGATACTGAAATCTCGCCCGATGTCATTGGGACCTCGCGAGATTTGGAGTGAAATATCGCGCAAGGTCCCTAATATCTCACGAGATTTGTAGTGAAATCTTGCCCAAGGCCCCTGAGAGCTGAAGAGAATTAGAGGGAAATCTCGCCCCATGTCACTGTGACCTCAAGAGTTTTGGAGTGAAATCTCGCCCAATGCCCATGATCTCACGAGTTTTTGGAGAACTCTGACCCCATATCCATGAGATCTCACGAGATTTGGAGTAAAATCTCTCCTGATGTCATGAGGTCACACGAGATTTAGATTGCAATTTCGCTCCATATCCATGAGATCTCACGAGATTTGGCCTGAATTCTCCAAGATTCGGATGAGATCTCCGAGACGTGGGGAGTCAAATCTCGCTCAACGTCCAAGAATCCTCTTGAGAGTTGGAGTGAAATCTCGCCCAAACTCCCTGATATCTCACGAGACTTGTAGTGTAATCTCCCGCGATGTCAGTGAGACCTCACGAGATTTGGATGGAAATCTCGCCCAGGTCCCTGAATATTACGAGATATGTAGTGAAATCTCGCCCGAAATCATTGTAACCTCAGGAGTTGGGAGTGAAATCTCGTCCAATGTCCATGAGATCTCACGAGATTTACATAGGAAACTCGCTCATATCCACGAGAACTCACGAGGTTGGCCTTGACGTCTCCAAGGTTTGGATGAGATTTCACGGGATGCGAGTAAACTCTCGCCCAAAGACCATGAGACCTCACGAGAGTGGGAGTGAAATCTCGCCCAAGGACCCTGATATCTCAAGAGGTTTGGAAGGAATCTCCCCCGATGTCATTGACAGCTCATGAGAAATGGATAGAAATCTCGCCCAAGGTCGCTGCTATCTCATGAGATCTGCAGTGAAATCTCGGCCAAACTCATTGGGACCTCAGGAGATTCGGCGTGAAATCTCCATCGATGTCCATGCGATCTCAGGAGATCTGGTGTCAAATCTCGCCCGATGTCCATGAGAACTCACGACACTTACACGGAAACCTCGCCCAGGGTCCCTGACAACTGACGAGATTCGGCGTGAAATCTGCCCGAGGTGATGGAGACCTCACAAGATTTGGAGTGAACTCTCACCCGATATTCGTGAGTACTCACGAGATTTGGAGTCATCTCGCCTGATGTCCCTGAGATCGCACAAGATAGAGATTGAATTCTCGCTCCATATCCTGAGATCTCACGAGTTTTGGCCTGGAGTCTCCAAGGATTGGATGAGATCTCACGAGACTTGGAGTAAAATATCCGCGAATATCCAGAAATCTCACGAGAGTTGGAGTGAAATGTCGCCCTAGCTCCCTTTCATGTCATGAGGTTTTAGTGAACTGTCGCCCAATGTCATTGGGACGTCCCGATATTTGGATTGAAATCTCGCCCGAGGTCGCTGATATCTCACGAGATTTGTAGGGAAATCTCGCGCAATGTGATTGTGACCTCAGGAGATTTGGGGTGAACTCTCCCCCAATGTCCATGAGATCTCACGAGATTTAGATGAAATCTCCCTCAATATCTATGAGGCCTCGCGAGATTGGCACGGACGACTCCAAGTTTGGATGAGATCTCACAAGACTTGGAGTAAACTCTCGCACAAAGAACAAGAGACCTCAGCAGAGTTGGATTGAAATCTCGCACAAGGTCCCCGATATCTCACAAGATTTGTAGTGAAATCTCGCCCAATGTCTTTGAGCCTCATGAGATGTGGACTGAAATCTCGACCAGGGTCCCTGATATCTCATGAGATTTGTGGAAATCTCACCTGATGTCATTGGAACCTCCGTAGATTTGGAGTGCAGTCTCTCCCATTGTCCATGAGATCTCACGAGATTTAGATTGACCCCTCACCCAATATCCATGAGATCTCAGGAGAAGGGCACTGACCTCTCCAAAGTTTGGGTGAGATCTCATGGGCCCTGGAGTAAAATCTCGCCCAAAGTCCAAGAGATCTCGAGGGATTTGGAGAGAAATCTCACCCAAAGCCCATGACATCTCATGAGATTGAGAGGGAATTCTCGCCCGATGTCCATGACACCTCACGGGATTTGCAGTAAAATCTCGCCCAATGACCATGAGATATCGCGAAATTGAGAGTGAAATCTCACCCATTTTCCATGAGAGCCCAAGACATTTGGCCTGAGGTCTCCACATTTGGAAGAGAGCACACGAGATTTGGATGAAAATCTCAGCTGAATCCCAAGAGATCTCACACGATTTGGAGTGACATCTCGCCCAAGGTCCCTGATACCTCAGGACATTTGTAGTGAAATCTCGCCCGATGTCATTGTGACCTCAGGATATTCGGAGGGAAACCTCACCCGAATGTCCCTGAGATCAGACGAGATATTGAGTAAAATCTCACCCGATGCCCATCAGTCCCACGATATTTAGATTGAAGTCTCGCTCAATAGCCATAAGATCTCACGAGTTTGGCACTGATGTCGCCAAGGTTTGGAGGAGATGTCACAAGACTGGGAGTAAAATCTCGCCCCCATTCAAGAGTTCTCACGAGAGCTGCAGTGAAATCTCGCCCAAGGTCCCTGGGGTCTCACGAGATTTGTAGTGAAATCTCGCCCGATCTCATTGTGACCTCAGGAGGAATGGAGTGAAACCTCGCCTAAAATCCATGAGTTGTCATGAGATTTGGAGTGAAATCTGTACCGATGTCCATGAGATCTCAGGAGCCTTGGTGGCAAATCTCGCCCGATGTCCATGAGATCTCACGAGATTTAGATTGAAACCTCGCCCACGGTCGTCCCTGATATCTCACGAGATTTGGAGAGAAATCTGCCCGAAGTCATTGAGACCACATGATCTTTGGAGTGAAATCGCGTCCAATGTCCATGACATATCACGAGATTTGGAATGAATTCTCACGCGATGTCCATACGATCTCACGAGATTTGGACTAATCTCGCCTGATGTCCATGATTTCTCACGAGATATAGAGTGAATTCTCCCTCAATATCCTGAGATCTAACGGATTGGACGGAAGTCTCCAAGGATTGGATGAGATCTCAAGAGACTTGGAGGAAATGATCCCCGAATTCCAAAGGATCTCACGAGAGTTGGAGTGAAATCTCGCCCTAGGTCCCTTTTATCTCACGAGAGTTGAGTGAAACCTCGCCCGTTGTCATTGAGACCTCACGAGATTTGGATTGATATCTCGCCCAAGTTCGCTGATATCGCACGAGGTTTGTAGTGAAATCTCTCCCAATGTCATTGTGACCTCACGGGATTTGGAGTGAAATCTCGCCCAAAGTCCACGAGATCTCATGAGATTTGGACTGAGGTCTGCACGTTTTGGATGGGATCTCACGAGACTCAGAATAAAATCTCACGCGATGCCCATGGTGTCTCGTGGGATTTAGATTGAAGTGTCACGGAATATCCATGAGATCTCATGAGATTTGGACTGAAGTCTCCAAGGTCTGGATGAGATCTCACGAGACTTGGACGAAAATCCCCTGAATTCCAAGAGGTCTCACGATAGTTGGAGTAAAATCTCAACCAAGGTTCCTGATATCTCAAGAGAATGATACTGAAATCTCGCCCGATGTCATTGGGACCTCGCGAGATTTGGAGTGAAATATCGCGCAAGGTCCCTGATATCTCACGAGATTTGTAGTGAAATCTTGCCCAAGGCCCCTGAGAGCTGAAGAGAATTAGAGGGAAATCTCGCCCCATGTCACTGTGACCTCAAGAATTTTGGAGAGAAATCTCGCCCAATGCCCATGATCTCACGAGTTTTTGGAGAACTCTGACCCCATATCCATGAGATCTCACGAGACTTGGAGAAAAATCTCTCCTGATGTCATGAGGTCACACGAGATTTAGATTGCAATTTCGCTCCATATCCATGAGATCTCACGAGATTTGGCCTGAATTCTCCAAGATTCGGATGAGATCTCCGAGACGTGGGGAGTCAAATCTCGCTCAACGTCCAAGAATCCTCTTGAGATTTGGCGTGAAATCTCGCCCAAACTCCCTGATATCTCACGAGACTTGTAGTGTTATCTCCCGCGATGTCAGTGAGACCTCACGAGATTTGGATGGAAATCTCGCCCAGGTCCCTGAATATTACGAGATATGTAGTGAAATCTCGCCCGAAATCATTGTAACCTCAGGAGTTGGGAGTGAAATCTCGCCCAATGTCCATGAGATCTCACGAGATTTACATGGGAAACTCGCTCATATCCACGAGAACTCACGAGGTTGGCCTTGACGTCTCCAAGGTTTGGATGAGATTTCACGGGATGCGAGTAAACTCTCGCCCAAAGACCATGAGACCTCACGAGAGTGGGAGTGAAATCTCGCCCAAGGACCCTGATATCTCAAGAGGTTTGGAAGGAATCTCCCCCGATGTCATTGACAGCTCATGAGAAATGGATAGAAATCTCGCCCAAGGTCGCTGCTATCTCACGAGATCTGCAGTGATATCTCGGCCAAACTCATTGGGACCTCAGGAGATTCGGCGTGAAATCTCCATCGATGTCCATGCGATCTCAGGAGATCTGGTGTCAAATCTCGCCCGATGTCCATGAGAACTCACGACACTTACACGGAAACCTCGCCCAGGGTCCCTGACAACTGACGAGATTCGGCGTGAAATCTGCCCGAGGTGATGGAGACCTCACGAGATTTGGAGTGAACTCTCACCCGATATTCGTGAGTACTCACGAGATTTGGAGTCATCTCGCCTGATGTCCCTGAGATCGCACAAGATAGAGATTGAATTCTCGCTCCATATCCTGAGATCTCACGAGTTTTGGCCTGGAGTCTCCAAGGATTGGATGAGATCTCACGAGACTTGGAGTAAAATATCCGCGAATATCCAGAAATCTCACGAGAGTTGGAGTGAAATGTCGCCCTAGCTCCCTTTCATGTCATGAGGTTTTAGTGAACTGTCGCCCAATGTCATTGGGACGTCCCGATATTTGGATTGAAATCTCGCCCGAGGTCGCTGATATCTCACGAGATTTGTAGGGAAATCTCGCGCAATGTGATTGTGACCTCAGGAGATTTGGGGTGAACTCTCCCCCAATGTCCATGAGATCTCACGAGATTTAGATGAAATCTCCCTCAATATCTATGAGGCCTCGCGAGATTGGCACGGACGACTCCAAGTTTGGATGAGATCTCACAAGACTTGGAGTAAACTCTCGCCCAAAGAACAAGAGACCTCAGCAGAGTTGGATTGAAATCTCGCACAAGGTCCCCGATATCTCACAAGATTTGTAGTGAAATCTCGCCCAATGTCTTTGAGCCTCATGAGATGTGGACTGAAATCTCGACCAGGGTCCCTGATATCTCATGAGATTTGTGGAAATCTCACCTGATGTCATTGGAACCTCCGTAGATTTGGAGTGCAGTCTCTCCCATTGTCCATGAGATCTCACGAGATTTAGATTGACCCCTCACCCAATATCCATGAGATCTCAGGAGAAGGGCACTGACCTCTCCAAAGTTTGGGTGAGATCTCATGGGCCCTGGAGTAAAATCTCGCCCAAAGTCCAAGAGATCTCGAGGGATTTGGAGAGAAATCTCACCCAAAGCCCATGACATCTCATGAGATTGAGAGGGAATTCTCGCCCGATGTCCATGACACCTCACGGGATTTGCAGTAAAATCTCGCCCAATGACCATGAGATATCGCGAAATTGAGAGTGAAATCTCACCCATTTTCCATGAGAGCCCAAGACATTTGGCCTGAGGTCTCCACATTTGGAAGAGAGCACACGAGATTTGGATGAAAATCCCAGCTGAATCCCAAGAGATCTCACACGATTTGGAGTGACATCTCGCCCAAGGTCCCTGATACCTCAGGACATTTGTAGTGAAATCTCGCCCGATGTCATTGTGACCTCAGGATATTCGGAGGGAAACCTCGCCCGAATGTCCCTGAGATCAGACGAGATATTGAGTAAAATCTCACCCGATGCCCATCAGTCCCACGATATTTAGATTGAAGTCTCGCTCAATAGCCATGAGATCTCACGAGTTTGGCACTGACGTCGCCAAGGTTTGGAGGAGATCTCACAAGACTGGGAGTAAAATCTCGCCCCCATTCAAGAGTTCTCACGAGAGCTGCAGTGAAATCTCGCCCAAGGTCCCTGGGATCTCACGAGATTTGTAGTGAAATCTCGCCCGATCTCATTGTGACCTCAGGAGGAATGGAGTGAAACCTCGCCTAAAATCCATGAGTTGTCATGAGATTTGGAGTGAAATCTGTACCGATGTCCATGAGATCTCAGGAGCCTGGGTGGCAAATCTCGCCCGATGTCCATGAGATCTCACGAGATTTAGATTGAAACCTCGCCCACGGTCGTCCCTGATATCTCACGAGATTTGGAGAGAAATCTGCCCGAAGTCATTGAGACCACATGATCTTTGGAGTGAAATCGCGTCCAATGTCCATGACATATCACGAGATTTGGAATGAATTCTCACGCGATGTCCATACGATCTCACGAGATTTGGACTAATCTCGCCTGATGTCCATGATTTCTCACGAGATATAGAGTGAATTCTCCCTCAATATTCTGAGATCTCACGGATTGGACGGAAGTCTCCAAGGATTGGATGAGATCTCAAGAGACTTGGAGGAAATGATCCCCGAATTCCAAAGGATCTCACGAGAGTTGGAGTGAAATCTCGCCCTAGGTCCCTTTTATCTCACGAGAGTTGAGTGAAACCTCGCCCGTTGTCATTGAGACCTCACGAGATTTGGATTGATATCTCGCCCAAGTTCGCTGATATCGCACGAGGTTTGTAGTGAAATTTCTCCCAATGTCATTGTGACCTCACGGGATTTGGAGTGAAATCTCGCCCAAAGTCCATGAGATCTCATGAGATTTGGACTGAGGTCTGCACGTTTTGGATGGGATCTCACGAGACTCAGAATAAAATCTCACGCGATGCCCATGGTGTCTCGTGGGATTTAGATTGAAGTCTCACGGAATATCCATGAGATCTCATGAGATTTGGACTGAAGTCTCCAAGGTCTGGATGAGATCTCACGAGACTTGGACGAAAATCCCCTGAATTCCAAGAGGTCTCACGATAGTTGGAGTAAAATCTCAACCAAGGTTCCTGATATCTCAAGAGAATGATACTGAAATCTCGCCCGGTGTCATTGGGACCTCGCGAGATTTGGAGTGAAATATCGC
This sequence comes from Eumetopias jubatus, assembly GCF_037043125.1. Classification (NCBI taxonomy): domain Eukaryota; kingdom Metazoa; phylum Chordata; class Mammalia; order Carnivora; family Otariidae; genus Eumetopias; species Eumetopias jubatus. Next base: position 6,949,176 of record NW_028274824.1, on the reverse strand, counting down.
GCAAGGTCCCTAATATCTCACGAGATTTGTAGTGAAATCTTGCCCAAGGCCCCTGAGAGCTGAAGAGAATTAGAGGGAAATCTCGCCCCATGTCACTGTGACCTCAAGAGTTTTGGAGTGAAATCTCGCCCAATGCCCATGATCTCACGAGTTTTTGGAGAACTCTGACCCCATATCCATGAGATCTCACGAGATTTGGAGTAAAATCTCTCCTGATGTCATGAGGTCACACGAGATTTAGATTGCAATTTCGCTCCATATCCATGAGATCTCACGAGATTTGGCCTGAATTCTCCAAGATTCGGATGAGATCTCCGAGACGTGGGGAGTCAAATCTCGCTCAACGTCCAAGAATCCTCTTGAGAGTTGGAGTGAAATCTCGCCCAAACTCCCTGATATCTCACGAGACTTGTAGTGTAATCTCCCGCGATGTCAGTGAGACCTCACGAGATTTGGATGGAAATCTCGCCCAGGTCCCTGAATATTACGAGATATGTAGTGAAATCTCGCCCGAAATCATTGTAACCTCAGGAGTTGGGAGTGAAATCTCGTCCAATGTCCATGAGATCTCACGAGATTTACATGGGAAACTCGCTCATATCCACGAGAACTCACGAGGTTGGCCTTGACGTCTCCAAGGTTTGGATGAGATTTCACGGGATGCGAGTAAACTCTCGCCCAAAGACCATGAGACCTCACGAGAGTGGGAGTGAAATCTCGCCCAAGGACCCTGATATCTCAAGAGGTTTGGAAGGAATCTCCCCCGATGTCATTGACAGCTCATGAGAAATGGATAGAAATCTCGCCCAAGGTCGCTGCTATCTCATGAGATCTGCAGTGAAATCTCGGCCAAACTCATTGGGACCTCAGGAGATTCGGCGTGAAATCTCCATCGATGTCCATGCGATCTCAGGAGATCTGGTGTCAAATCTCGCCCGATGTCCATGAGAACTCACGACACTTACACGGAAACCTCGCCCAGGGTCCCTGACAACTGACGAGATTCGGCGTGAAATCTGCCCGAGGTGATGGAGACCTCACGAGATTTGGAGTGAACTCTCACCCGATATTCGTGAGTACTCACGAGATTTGGAGTCATCTCGCCTGATGTCCCTGAGATCGCACAAGATAGAGATTGAATTCTCGCTCCATATCCTGAGATCTCACGAGTTTTGGCCTGGAGTCTCCAAGGATTGGATGAGATCTCACGAGACTTGGAGTAAAATATCCGCGAATATCCAGAAATCTCACGAGAGTTGGAGTGAAATGTCGCCCTAGCTCCCTTTCATGTCATGAGGTTTTAGTGAACTGTCGCCCAATGTCATTGGGACGTCCCGATATTTGGATTGAAATCTCGCCCGAGGTCGCTGATATCTCACGAGATTTGTAGGGAAATCTCGCGCAATGTGATTGTGACCTCAGGAGATTTGGGGTGAACTCTCCCCCAATGTCCATGAGATCTCACGAGATTTAGATGAAATCTCCCTCAATATCTATGAGGCCTCGCGAGATTGGCACGGACGACTCCAAGTTTGGATGAGATCTCACAAGACTTGGAGTAAACTCTCGCCCAAAGAACAAGAGACCTCAGCAGAGTTGGATTGAAATCTCGCACAAGGTCCCCGATATCTCACAACATTTGTAGTGAAATCTCGCCCAATGTCTTTGAGCCTCATGAGATGTGGACTGAAATCTCGACCAGGGTCCCTGATATCTCATGAGATTTGTGGAAATCTCACCTGATGTCATTGGAACCTCCGTAGATTTGGAGTGCAGTCTCTCCCATTGTCCATGAGATCTCACGAGATTTAGATTGACCCCTCACCCAATATCCATGAGATCTCAGGAGAAGGGCACTGACCTCTCCAAAGTTTGGGTGAGATCTCATGGGCCCTGGAGTAAAATCTCGCCCAAAGTCCAAGAGATCTCGAGGGATTTGGAGAGAAATCTCACCCAAAGCCCATGACATCTCATGAGATTGAGAGGGAATTCTCGCCCGATGTCCATGACACCTCACGGGATTTGCAGTAAAATCTCGCCCAATGACCATGAGATATCGCGAAATTGAGAGTGAAATCTCACCCATTTTCCATGAGAGCCCAAGACATTTGGCCTGAGGTCTCCACATTTGGAAGAGAGCACACGAGATTTGGATGAAAATCCCAGCTGAATCCCAAGAGATCTCACACGATTTGGAGTGACATCTCGCCCAAGGTCCCTGATACCTCAGGACATTTGTAGTGAAATCTCGCCCGATGTCATTGTGACCTCAGGATATTCGGAGGGAAACCTCACCCGAATGTCCCTGAGATCAGACGAGATATTGAGTAAAATCTCACCCGATGCCCATCAGTCCCACGATATTTAGATTGAAGTCTCGCTCAATAGCCATGAGATCTCACGAGTTTGGCACTGACGTCGCCAAGGTTTGGAGGAGATCTCACAAGACTGGGAGTAAAATCTCGCCCCCATTCAAGAGTTCTCACGAGAGCTGCAGTGAAATCTCGCCCAAGGTCCCTGGGATCTCACGAGATTTGTAGTGAAATCTCGCCCGATCTCATTGTGACCTCAGGAGGAATGGAGTGAAACCTCGCCTAAAATCCATGAGTTGTCATGAGATTTGGAGTGAAATCTGTACCGATGTCCATGAGATCTCAGGAGCCTGGGTGGCAAATCTCGCCCGATGTCCATGAGATCTCACGAGATTTAGATTGAAACCTCGCCCACGGTCGTCCCTGATATCTCACGAGATTTGGAGAGAAATCTGCCCGAAGTCATTGAGACCACATGATCTTTGGAGTGAAATCGCATCCAATGTCCATGACATATCACGAGATTTGGAATGAATTCTCACGCGATGTCCATACGATCTCACGAGATTTGGACTAATCTCGCCTGATGTCCATGATTTCTCACGAGATATAGAGTGAATTCTCCCTCAATATTCTGAGATCTCACGGATTGGACGGAAGTCTCCAAGGATTGGATGAGATCTCAAGAGACTTGGAGGAAATGATCCCCGAATTCCAAAGGATCTCACGAGAGTTGGAGTGAAATCTCGCCCTAGGTCCCTTTTATCTCACGAGAGTTGAGTGAAACCTCGCCCGTTGTCATTGAGACCTCACGAGATTTGGATTGATATCTCGCCCAAGTTCGCTGATATCGCACGTGGTTTGTAGTGAAATTTCTCCCAATGTCATTGTGACCTCACGGGATTTGGAGTGAAATCTCGCCCAAAGTCCATGAGATCTCATGAGATTTGGACTGAGGTCTGCACGTTTTGGATGGGATCTCACGAGACTCAGAATAAAATCTCACGCGATGCCCATGGTGTCTCGTGGGATTTAGATTGAAGTCTCACGGAATATCCATGAGATCTCATGAGATTTGGACTGAAGTCTCCAAGGTCTGGATGAGATCTCACGAGACTTGGACGAAAATCCCCTGAATTCCAAGAGGTCTCACGATAGTTGGAGTAAAATCTCAACCAAGGTTCCTGATATCTCAAGAGAATGATACTGAAATCTCGCCCGATGTCATTGGGACCTCGCGAGATTTGGAGTGAAATATCGCGCAAGGTCCCTAATATCTCACGAGATTTGTAGTGAAATCTTGCCCAAGGCCCCTGAGAGCTGAAGAGAATTAGAGGGAAATCTCGCCCCATGTCACTGTGACCTCAAGAGTTTTGGAGTGAAATCTCGCCCAATGCCCATGATCTCACGAGTTTTTGGAGAACTCTGACCCCATATCCATGAGATCTCACGAGATTTGGAGTAAAATCTCTCCTGATGTCATGAGGTCACACGAGATTTAGATTGCAATTTCGCTCCATATCCATGCGATCTCACGAGATTTGGCCTGAATTCTCCAAGATTCGGATGAGATCTCCGAGACGTGGGGAGTCAAATCTCGCTCAACGTCCAAGAATCCTCTTGAGAGTTGGAGTGAAATCTCGCCCAAACTCCCTGATATCTCACGAGACTTGTAGTGTAATCTCCCGCGATGTCAGTGAGACCTCACGAGATTTGGATGGAAATCTCGCCCAGGTCCCTGAATATTACGAGATATGTAGTGAAATCTCGCCCGAAATCATTGTAACCTCAGGAGTTGGGAGTGAAATCTCGTCCAATGTCCATGAGATCTCACGAGATTTACATGGGAAACTCGCTCATATCCACGAGAACTCACGAGGTTGGCCTTGACGTCTCCAAGGTTTGGATGAGATTTCACGGGATGCGAGTAAACTCTCGCCCAAAGACCATGAGACCTCACGAGAGTGGGAGTGAAATCTCGCCCAAGGACCCTGATATCTCAAGAGGTTTGGAAGGAATCTCCCCCGATGTCATTGACAGCTCATGAGAAATGGATAGAAATCTCGCCCAAGGTCGCTGCTATCTCATGAGATCTGCAGTGAAATCTCGGCCAAACTCATTGGGACCTCAGGAGATTCGGCGTGAAATCTCCATCGATGTCCATGCGATCTCAGGAGATCTGGTGTCAAATCTCGCCCGATGTCCATGAGAACTCACGACACTTACACGGAAACCTCGCCCAGGGTCCCTGACAACTGACGAGATTCGGCGTGAAATCTGCCCGAGGTGATGGAGACCTCACGAGATTTGGAGTGAACTCTCACCCGATATTCGTGAGTACTCACGAGATTTGGAGTCATCTCGCCTGATGTCCCTGAGATCGCACAAGATAGAGATTGAATTCTCGCTCCATATCCTGAGATCTCACGAGTTTTGGCCTGGAGTCTCCAAGGATTGGATGAGATCTCACGAGACTTGGAGTAAAATATCCGCGAATATCCAGAAATCTCACGAGAGTTGGAGTGAAATGTCGCCCTAGCTCCCTTTCATGTCATGAGGTTTTAGTGAACTGTCGCCCAATGTCATTGGGACGTCCCGATATTTGGATTGAAATCTCGCCCGAGGTCGCTGATATCTCACGAGATTTGTAGGGAAATCTCGCGCAATGTGATTGTGACCTCAGGAGATTTGGGGTGAACTCTCCCCCAATGTCCATGAGATCTCACGAGATTTAGATGAAATCTCCCTCAATATCTATGAGGCCTCGCGAGATTGGCACGGACGACTCCAAGTTTGGATGAGATCTCACAAGACTTGGAGTAAACTCTCGCCCAAAGAACAAGAGACCTCAGCAGAGTTGGATTGAAATCTCGCACAAGGTCCCCGATATCTCACAAGATTTGTAGTGAAATCTCGCCCAATGTCTTTGAGCCTCATGAGATGTGGACTGAAATCTCGACCAGGGTCCCTGATATCTCATGAGATTTGTGGAAATCTCACCTGATGTCATTGGAACCTCCGTAGATTTGGAGTGCAGTCTCTCCCATTGTCCATGAGATCTCACGAGATTTAGATTGACCCCTCACCCAATATCCATGAGATCTCAGGAGAAGGGCACTGACCTCTCCAAAGTTTGGGTGAGATCTCATGGGCCCTGGAGTAAAATCTCGCCCAAAGTCCAAGAGATCTCGAGGGATTTGGAGAGAAATCTCACCCAAAGCCCATGACATCTCATGAGATTGAGAGGGAATTCTCGCCCGATGTCCATGACACCTCACGGGATTTGCAGTAAAATCTCGCCCAATGACCATGAGATATCGCGAAATTGAGAGTGAAATCTCACCCATTTTCCATGAGAGCCCAAGACATTTGGCCTGAGGTCTCCACATTTGGAAGAGAGCACACGAGATTTGGATCAAAATCTCAGCTGAATCCCAAGAGATCTCACACGATTTGGAGTGACATCTCGCCCAAGGTCCCTGATACCTCAGGACATTTGTAGTGAAATCTCGCCCGATGTCATTGTGACCTCAGGATATTCGGAGGGAAACCTCACCCGAATGTCCCTGAGATCAGACGAGATATTGAGTAAAATCTCACCCGATGCCCATCAGTCCCACGATATTTAGATTGAAGTCTCGCTCAATAGCCATAAGATCTCACGAGTTTGGCACTGACGTCGCCAAGGTTTGGAGGAGATCTCACAAGACTGGGAGCAAAATCTCGCCCCCATTCAAGAGTTCTCACGAGAGCTGCAGTGAAATCTCGCCCAAGGTCCCTGGGGTCTCACGAGATTTGTAGTGAAATCTCGCCCGATCTCATTGTGACCTCAGGAGGAATGGAGTGAAACCTCGCCTAAAATCCATGAGTTGTCATGAGATTTGGAGTGAAATCTGTACCGATGTCCATGAGATCTCAGGAGCCTTGGTGGCAAATCTCGCCCGATGTCCATGAGATCTCACGAGATTTAGATTGAAACCTCGCCCACGGTGGTCCCTGATATCTCACGAGATTTGGAGAGAAATCTGCCCGAAGTCATTGAGACCACATGATCTTTGGAGTGAAATCGCGTCCAATGTCCATGACATATCACGAGATTTGGAATGAATTCTCACGCGATGTCCATACGATCTCACGAGATTTGGACTAATCTCGCCTGATGTCCATGATTTCTCACGAGATATAGAGTGAATTCTCCCTCAATATCCTGAGATCTAACGGATTGGACGGAAGTCTCCAAGGATTGGATGAGATCTCAAGAGACTTGGAGGAAATGATCCCCGAATTCCAAAGGATCTCACGAGAGTTGGAGTGAAATCTCGCCCTAGGTCCCTTTTATCTCACGAGAGTTGAGTGAAACCTCGCCCGTTGTCATTGAGACCTCACGAGATTTGGATTGATATCTCGCCCAAGTTCGCTGATATCGCACGAGGTTTGTAGTGAAATCTCTCCCAATGTCATTGTGACCTCACGGGATTTGGAGTGAAATCTCGCCCAAAGTCCACGAGATCTCATGAGATTTGGACTGAGGTCTGCACGTTTTGGATGGGATCTCACGAGACTCAGAATAAAATCTCACGCGATGCCCATGGTGTCTCGTGGGATTTAGATTGAAGTGTCACGGAATATCCATGAGATCTCATGAGATTTGGACTGAAGTCTCCAAGGTCTGGATGAGATCTCACGAGACTTGGACGAAAATCCCCTGAATTCCAAGAGGTCTCACGATAGTTGGAGTAAAATCTCAACCAAGGTTCCTGATATCTCAAGAGAATGATACTGAAATCTCGCCCGATGTCATTGGGACCTCGCGAGATTTGGAGTGAAATATCGCGCAAGGTCCCTGATATCTCACGAGATTTGTAGTGAAATCTTGCCCAAGGCCCCTGAGAGCTGAAGAGAATTAGAGGGAAATCTCGCCCCATGTCACTGTGACCTCAAGAATTTTGGAGAGAAATCTCGCCCAATGCCCATGATCTCACGAGTTTTTGGAGAACTCTGACCCCATATCCATGAGATCTCACGAGATTTGGAGAAAAATCTCTCCTGATGTCATGAGGTCACACGAGATTTAGATTGCAATTTCGCTCCATATCCATGAGATCTCACGAGATTTGGCCTGAATTCTCCAAGATTCGGATGAGATCTCCGAGACGTGGGGAGTCAAATCTCGCTCAACGTCCAAGAATCCTCTTGAGATTTGGCGTGAAATCTCGCCCAAACTCCCTGATATCTCACGAGACTTGTAGTGTTATCTCCCGCGATGTCAGTGAGACCTCACGAGATTTGGATGGAAATCTCGCCCAGGTCCCTGAATATTACGAGATATGTAGTGAAATCTCGCCCGAAATCATTGTAACCTCAGGAGTTGGGAGTGAAATCTCGCCCAATGTCCATGAGATCTCACGAGATTTACATGGGAAACTCGCTCATATCCACGAGAACTCACGAGGTTGGCCTTGACGTCTCCAAGGTTTGGATGAGATTTCACGGGATGCGAGTAAACTCTCGCCCAAAGACCATGAGACCTCACGAGAGTGGGAGTGAAATCTCGCCCAAGGACCCTGATATCTCAAGAGGTTTGGAAGGAATCTCCCCCGATGTCATTGACAGCTCATGAGAAATGGATAGAAATCTCGCCCAAGGTCGCTGCTATCTCACGAGATCTGCAGTGAAATCTCGGCCAAACTCATTGGGACCTCAGGAGATTCGGCGTGAAATCTCCATCGATGTCCATGCGATCTCAGGAGATCTGGTGTCAAATCTCGCCCGATGTCCATGAGAACTCACGACACTTACACGGAAACCTCGCCCAGGGTCCCTGACAACTGACGAGATTCGGCGTGAAATCTGCCCGAGGTGATGGAGACCTCACGAGATTTGGAGTGAACTCTCACCCGATATTCGTGAGTACTCACGAGATTTGGAGTCATCTCGCCTGATGTCCCTGAGATCGCACAAGATAGAGATTGAATTCTCGCTCCATATCCTGAGATCTCACGAGTTTTGGCCTGGAGTCTCCAAGGATTGGATGAGATCTCACGAGACTTGGAGTAAAATATCCGCGAATATCCAGAAATCTCACGAGAGTTGGAGTGAAATGTCGCCCTAGCTCCCTTTCATGTCATGAGGTTTTAGTGAACTGTCGCCCAATGTCATTGGGACGTCCCGATATTTGGATTGAAATCTCGCCCGAGGTCGCTGATATCTCACGAGATTTGTAGGGAAATCTCGCGCAATGTGATTGTGACCTCAGGAGATTTGGGGTGAACTCTCCCCCAATGTCCATGAGATCTCACGAGATTTAGATGAAATCTCCCTCAATATCTATGAGGCCTCGCGAGATTGGCACGGACGACTCCAAGTTTGGATGAGATCTCACAAGACTTGGAGTAAACTCTCGCCCAAAGAACAAGAGACCTCAGCAGAGTTCGATTGAAATCTCGCACAAGGTCCCCGATATCTCACAAGATTTGTAGTGAAATCTCGCCCAATGTCTTTGAGCCTCAGGAGATGTGGACTGAAATCTCGACCAGGGTCCCTGATATCTCATGAGATTTGTGGAAATCTCACCTGATGTCATTGGAACCTCCGTAGATTTGGAGTGCAGTCTCTCCCATTGTCCATGAGATCTCACGAGATTTAGATTGACCCCTCACCCAATATCCATGAGATCTCAGGAGAAGGGCACTGACCTCTCCAAAGTTTGGGTGAGATCTCATGGGCCCTGGAGTAAAATCTCGCCCAAAGTCCAAGAGATCTCGAGGGATTTGGAGAGAAATCTCACCCAAAGCCCATGACATCTCATGAGATTGAGAGGGAATTCTCGCCCGATGTCCATGACACCTCACGGGATTTGCAGTAAAATCTCGCCCAATGACCATGAGATATCGCGAAATTGAGAGTGAAATCTCACCCATTTTCCATGAGAGCCCAAGACATTTGGCCTGAGGTCTCCACATTTGGAAGAGAGCACACGAGATTTGGATGAAAATCCCAGCTGAATCCCAAGAGATCTCACACGATTTGGAGTGACATCTCGCCCAAGGTCCCTGATACCTCAGGACATTTGTAGTGAAATCTCGCCCGATGTCATTGTGACCTCAGGATATTCGGAGGGAAACCTCGCCCGAATGTCCCTGAGATCAGACGAGATATTGAGTAAAATCTCACCAGATGCCCATCAGTCCCACGATATTTAGATTGAAGTCTCGCTCAATAGCCATGAGATCTCACGAGTTTGGCACTGACGTCGCCAAGGTTTGGAGGAGATCTCACAAGACTGGGAGTAAAATCTCGCCCCCATTCAAGAGTTCTCACGAGAGCTGCAGTGAAATCTCGCCCAAGGTCCCTGGGATCTCACGAGATTTGTAGTGAAATCTCGCCCGATCTCATTGTGACCTCAGGAGGAATGGAGTGAAACCTCGCCTAAAATCCATGAGTTGTCATGAGATTTGGAGTGAAATCTGTACCGATGTCCATGAGATCTCAGGAGCCTTGGTGGCAAATCTCGCCCGATGTCCATGAGATCTCACGAGATTTAGATTGAAAGCTCGCCCACGGTCGTCCCTGATATCTCATGAGATTTGGAGAGAAATCTACCGGAAGTCATTGAGACCACATGATCTTTGGAGTGAAATCGCGTCCAATGTCCATGAGATATCACGAGATTTGGAATGAATTCTCACGCGATGTCCATACGATCTCACGAGATTTGGACTAATCTCGCCTGATGTCCATGATTTCTCACGAGATATATAGTGAATTCTCCCTCAATATTCAGAGATCTAACGGATTGGACGGAAGTCTCCAAGGATTGGATGAGATTTCAAGAGACTTGGAGGAAATGATCCCCGAATTCCAAAGGATCTCACGAGAGTTGGAGTGAAATCTCGCCCTAGGTCCCTTTTATCTCACGAGAGTTGAGTGAAACCTCGCCCGTTGTCATTGAGACCTCACGAGATTTGGATTGATATCTCGCCCAAGTTCGCTGATATCGCACGAGGTTTGTAGTGAAATCTCTCCCAATGTCATTGTGACCTCACGGGATTTGGAGTGAAATCGCGCCCAAAGTCCACGAGATCTCATGAGATTTGGACTGAGGTCTGCACGTTTTGGATGGGATCTCACGAGACTCAGAATAAAATCTCACGTGATGCCCATGGTGTCTCGTGGGATTTAGATTGAAGTCTCACGGATTATCCATGAGATCTCATGAGATTTGGACTGAAGTCTCCAAGGTCTGGATGAGATCTCACGAGACTTGGACGAAAATCCCCTGAATTCCAAGAGGTCTCACGATAGTTGGAGTAAAATCTCAACCAAGGTTCCTGATATCTGAAGAGAATGATACTGAAATCTCGCCCGATGTCATTGGGACCTCGCGAGATTTGGAGTGAAATATCGCGCAAGGTCCCTGATATCTCACGAGATTTGTAGTGAAATCTTGCCCAAGGCCCCTGAGAGCTGAAGAGAATTAGAGGGAAATCTCGCCCCATGTCACTGTGACCTCAAGAGTTTTGGAGTGAAATCTCGCCCAATGCCCATGATCTCACGAGTTTTTGGAGAACTCTGACCCCATATCCATGAGATCTCACGAGATTTGGAGTAAAATCTCTCCTGATGTCATGAGGTCACACGAGATTTAGATTGCAATTTCGCTCCATATCCATGAGATCTCACGAGATTTGGCCTGAATTCTCCAAGATTCGGATGAGATCTCCGAGACGTGGGGAGTCAAATCTCGCTCAACGTCCAAGAATCCTCTTGAGATTTGGCGTGAAATCTCGCCCAAACTCCCTGATATCTCACGAGACTTGTAGTGTAATCTCCCGCGATGTCAGTGAGACCTCACGAGATTTGGATGGAAATCTCGCCCAGGTCCCTGAATATTACGAGATATGTAGTGAAATCTCGCCCGAAATCATTGTAACCTCAGGAGTTGGGAGTGAAATCTCGCCCAATGTCCATGAGATCTCACGAGATTTACATGGGAAACTCGCTCATATCCACGAGAACTCACGAGGTTGGCCTTGACGTCTCCAAGGTTTGGATGAGATTTCACGGGATGCGAGTAAACTCTCGCCCAAAGACCATGAGACCTCACGAGAGTGGGAGTGAAATCTCGCCCAAGGACCCTGATATCTCAAGAGGTTTGGAAGGAATCTCCCCCGATGTCATTGACAGCTCATGAGAAATGGATAGAAATCTCGCCCAAGGTCGCTGCTATCTCACGAGATCTGCAGTGAAATCTCGGCCAAACTCATTGGGACCTCAGGAGATTCGGCGTGAAATCTCCATCGATGTCCATGCGATCTCAGGAGATCTGGTGTCAAATCTCGCCCGATGTCCATGAGAACTCACGACACTTACACGGAAACCTCGCCCAGGGTCCCTGACAACTGACGAGATTCGGCGTGAAATCTGCCCGAGGTGATGGAGACCTCACGAGATTTGGAGTGAACTCTCACCCGATATTCGTGAGTACTCACGAGATTTGGAGTCATCTCGCCTGATGTCCCTGAGATCGCACAAGATAGAGATTGAATTCTCGCTCCATATCCTGAGATCTCACGAGTTTTGGCCTGGAGTCTCCAAGGATTGGATGAGATCTCACGAGACTTGGAGTAAAATATCCGCGAATATCCAGAAATCTCACGAGAGTTGGAGTGAAATGTCGCCCTAGCTCCCTTTCATGTCATGAGGTTTTAGTGAACTGTCGCCCAATGTCATTGGGACGTCCCGATATTTGGATTGAAATCTCGCCCGAGGTCGCTGATATCTCACGAGATTTGTAGGGAAATCTCGCGCAATGTGATTGTGACCTCAGGAGATTTGGGGTGAACTCTCCCCCAATGTCCATGAGATCTCACGAGATTTAGATGAAATCTCCCTCAATATCTATGAGGCCTCGCGAGATTGGCACGGACGACTCCAAGTTTGGATGAGATCTCACAAGACTTGGAGTAAACTCTCGCCCAAAGAACAAGAGACCTCAGCAGAGTTGGATTGAAATCTCGCACAAGGTCCCCGATATCTCACAAGATTTGTAGTGAAATCTCGCCCAATGTCTTTGAGCCTCATGAGATGTGGACTGAAATCTCGACCAGGGTCCCTGATATCTCATGAGATTTGTGGAAATCTCACCTGATGTCATTGGAACCTCCGTAGATTTGGAGTGCAGTCTCTCCCATTGTCCATGAGATCTCACGAGATTTAGATTGACCCCTCACCCAATATCCATGAGATCTCAGGAGAAGGGCACTGACCTCTCCAAAGTTTGGGTGAGATCTCATGGGCCCTGGAGTAAAATCTCGCCCAAAGTCCAAGAGATCTCGAGGGATTTGGAGAGAAATCTCACCCAAAGCCCATGACATCTCATGAGATTGAGAGGGAATTCTCGCCCGATGTCCATGACACCTCACGGGATTTGCAGTAAAATCTCGCCCAATGACCATGAGATATCGCGAAATTGAGAGTGAAATCTCACCCATTTTCCATGAGAGCCCAAGACATTTGGCCTGAGGTCTCCACATTTGGAAGAGAGCACACGAGATTTGGATGAAAATCCCAGCTGAATCCCAAGAGATCTCACACGATTTGGAGTGACATCTCGCCCAAGGTCCCTGATACCTCAGGACATTTGTAGTGAAATCTCGCCCGATGTCATTGTGACCTCAGGATATTCGGAGGGAAACCTCACCCGAATGTCCCTGAGATCAGACGAGATATTGAGTAAAATCTCACCCGATGCCCATCAGTCCCACGATATTTAGATTGAAGTCTCGCTCAATAGCCATGAGATCTCACGAGTTTGGCACTGACGTCGCCAAGGTTTGGAGGAGATCTCACAAGACTGGGAGTAAAATCTCGCCCCCATTCAAGAGTTCTCACGAGAGCTGCAGTGAAATCTCGCCCAAGGTCCCTGGGATCTCACGAGATTTGTAGTGAAATCTCGCCCGATCTCATTGTGACCTCAGGAGGAATGGAGTGAAACCTCGCCTAAAATCCATGAGTTGTCATGAGATTTGGAGTGAAATCTGTACCGATGTCCATGAGATCTCAGGAGCCTGGGTGGCAAATCTCGCCCGATGTCCATGAGATCTCACGAGATTTAGATTGAAACCTCGCCCACGGTCGTCCCTGATATCTCACGAGATTTGGAGAGAAATCTGCCCGAAGTCATTGAGACCACATGATCTTTGGAGTGAAATCGCGTCCAATGTCCATGACATATCACGAGATTTGGAATGAATTCTCACGCGATGTCCATACGATCTCACGAGATTTGGACTAATCTCGCCTGATGTCCATGATTTCTCACGAGATATAGAGTGAATTCTCCCTCAATATTCTGAGATCTCACGGATTGGACGGAAGTCTCCAAGGATTGGATGAGATCTCAAGAGACTTGGAGGAAATGATCCCCGAATTCCAAAGGATCTCACGAGAGTTGGAGTGAAATCTCGCCCTAGGTCCCTTTTATCTCACGAGAGTTGAGTGAAACCTCGCCCGTTGTCATTGAGACCTCACGAGATTTGGATTGATATCTCGCCCAAGTTCGCTGATATCGCACGAGGTTTGTAGTGAAATTTCTCCCAATGTCATTGTGACCTCACGGGATTTGGAGTGAAATCTCGCCCAAAGTCCATGAGATCTCATGAGATTTGGACTGAGGTCTGCACGTTTTGGATGGGATCTCACGAGACTCAGAATAAAATCTCACGCGATGCCCATGGTGTCTCGTGGGATTTAGATTGAAGTCTAACGGAATATCCATGAGATCTCATGAGATTTGGACTGAAATCTCCAAGGTCTGGATGAGATCTCACGAGACTTGGACGAAAATCCCCTGAATTCCAAGAGGTCTCACGATAGTTGGAGTAAAATCTCAACCAAGGTTCCTGATATCTCAAGAGAATGATACTGAAATCTCGCCCGATGTCATTGGGACCTCGCGAGATTTGGAGTGAAATATCGCGCAAGGTCCCTAATATCTCACGAGATTTGTAGTGAAATCTTGCCCAAGGCCCCTGAGAGCTGAAGAGAATTAGAGGGAAATCTCGCCCCATGTCACTGTGACCTCAAGAGTTTTGGAGTGAAATCTCGCCCAATGCCCATGATCTCACGAGTTTTTGGAGAACTCTGACCCCATATCCATGAGATCTCACGAGATTTGGAGTAAAATCTCTCCTGATGTCATGAGGTCACACGAGATTTAGATTGCAATTTCGGTCCATATCCATGAGATCTCACGAGATTTGGCCTGAATTCTCCAAGATTCGGATGAGATCTCCGAGACGTGGGGAGTCAAATCTCGCTCAACGTCCAAGAATCCTCTTGAGAGTTGGAGTGAAATCTCGCCCAAACTCCCTGATATCTCACGAGACTTGTAGTGTAATCTCCCGCGATGTCAGTGAGACCTCACGAGATTTGGATGGAAATCTCGCCCAGGTCCCTGAATATTACGAGATATGTAGTGAAATCTCGCCCGAAATCATTGTAACCTCAGGAGTTGGGAGTGAAATCTCGTCCAATGTCCATGAGATCTCACGAGATTTACATGGGAAACTCGCTCATATCCACGAGAACTCACGAGGTTGGCCTTGACGTCTCCAAGGTTTGGATGAGATTTCACGGGATGCGAGTAAACTCTCGCCCAAAGACCATGAGACCTCACGAGAGTGGGAGTGAAATCTCGCCCAAGGACCCTGATATCTCAAGAGGTTTGGAAGGAATCTCCCCCGATGTCATTGACAGCTCATGAGAAATGGATAGAAATCTCGCCCAAGGTCGCTGCTATCTCACGAGATCTGCAGTGAAATCTCGCCCAAACTCATTGGGACCTCAGGAGATTCGGCGTGAAATCTCCATCGATGTCCATGCGATCTCAGGAGATCTGGTGTCAAATCTCGCCCGATGTCCATGAGAACTCACGACACTTACACGGAAACCTCGCCCAGGGTCCCTGACAACTGACGAGATTCGGCGTGAAATCTGCCCGAGGTGATGGAGACCTCACGAGATTTGGAGTGAACTCTCACCCGATATTCGTGAGTACTCACGAGATTTGGAGTCATCTCGCCTGATGTCCCTGAGATCGCACAAGATAGAGATTGAATTCTCGCTCCATATCCTGAGATCTCACGAGTTTTGGCCTGGAGTCTCCAAGGATTGGATGAGATCTCACGAGACTTGGAGTAAAATATCCGCGAATATCCAGAAATCTCACGAGAGTTGGAGTGAAATGTCGCCCTAGCTCCCTTTCATGTCATGAGGTTTTAGTGAACTGTCGCCCAATGTCATTGGGACGTCCCGATATTTGGATTGAAATCTCGCCCGAGATCGCTGATATCTCACGAGATTTGTAGGGAAATCTCGCGCAATGTGATTGTGACCTCAGGAGATTTGGGGTGAACTCTCCCCCAATGTCCATGAGATCTCACGAGATTTAGATGAAATCTCCCTCAATATCTATGAGGCCTCGCGAGATTGGCACGGACGACTCCAAGTTTGGATGAGATCTCACAAGACTTGGAGTAAACTCTCGCCCAAAGAACAAGAGACCTCAGCAGAGTTGGATTGAAATCTCGCACAAGGTCCCCGATATCTCACAAGATTTGTAGTGAAATCTCGCCCAATGTCTTTGAGCCTCATGAGATGTGGACTGAAATCTCGACCAGGGTCCCTGATATCTCATGAGATTTGTGGAAATCTCACCTGATGTCATTGGAACCTCCGTATATTTGGAGTGCAGTCTCTCCCATTGTCCATGAGATCTCACAAGATTTAGATTGACCCCTCACCCAATATCCATGAGATCTCAGGAGAAGGGCACTGACCTCTCCAAAGTTTGGATGAGATCTCATGGGCCCTGGAGTAAAATCTCGCCCAAAGTCCAAGAGATCTCGAGGGATTTGGAGAGAAATCTCACCCAAAGCCCATGACATCTCATGAGATTGAGAGGGAATTCTCGCCCGATGTCCATGACACCTCACGGGATTTGCAGTAAAATCTCGCCCAATGACCATGAGATATCGCGAAATTGAGAGTGAAATCTCACCCAATTTCCATGAGAGCCCAAGACATTTGGCCTGAGGTCTCCACATTTGGAAGAGAGCACACGAGATTTGGATGAAAATCCCAGCTGAATCCCAAGAGATCTCACACGATTTGGAGTGACATCTCGCCCAAGGTCCCTGATACCTCAGGACATTTGTAGTGAAATCTCGCCCGATGTCATTGTGACCTCAGGATATTCGGAGGGAAACCTCGCCCGAATGTCCCTGAGATCAGACGAGATATTGAGTAAAATCTCACCCGATGCCCATCAGTCCCACGATATTTAGATTGAAGTCTCGCTCAATAGCCATGAGATCTCACGAGTTTGGCACTGACGTCGCCAAGGTTTGGAGGAGATCTCACAAGACTGGGAGTAAAATCTCGCCCCCATTCAAGAGTTCTCACGAGAGCTGCAGTGAAATCTCGCCCAAGGTCCCTGGGATCTCACGAGATTTGTAGTGAAATCTCGCCCGATCTCATTGTGACCTCAGGAGGAATGGAGTGAAACCTCGCCTAAAATCCATGAGTTGTCATGAGATTTGGAGTGAAATCTGTACCGATGTCCATGAGATCTCAGGAGCCTTGGTGGCAAATCTCGCCCGATGTCCATGAGATATCACGAGATTTAGATTGAAAGCTCGCCCACGGTCGTCCCTGATATCTCATGAGATTTGGAGAGAAATCTACCGGAAGTCATTGAGACCACATGATCTTTGGAGTGAAATCGCGTCCAATGTCCATGAGATATCACGAGATTTGGAATGAATTCTCACGCGATGTCCATACGATCTCACGAGATTTGGACTAATCTCGCCTGATGTCCATGATTTCTCACGAGATATATAGTGAATTCTCCCTCAATATTCTGAGATCTAACGGATTGGACGGAAGTCTCCAAGGATTGGATGAGATCTCAAGAGACTTGGAGGAAATGATCCCCGAATTCCAAAGGATCTCACGAGAGTTGGAGTGAAATCTCGCCCTAGGTCCCTTTTATCTCACGAGAGTTGAGTGAAACCTCGCCCGTTGTCATTGAGACCTCACGAGATTTGGATTGATATCTCGCCCAAGTTCGCTGATATCGCACGAGGTTTGTAGTGAAATCTCTCCCAATGTCATTGTGACCTCACGGGATTTGGAATGAAATCGCGCCCAAAGTCCACGAGATCTCATGAGATTTGGACTGAGGTCTGCACGTTTTGGATGGGATCTCACGAGACTCAGAATAAAATCTCACGTGATGCCCATGGTGTCTCGTGGGATTTAGATTGAAGTCTCACGGAATATCCATGAGATCTCATGAGATTTGGACTGAAGTCTCCAAGGTCTGGATGAGATCTCACGAGACTTGGACGAAAATCCCCTGAATTCCAAGAGGTCTCACGATAGTTGGAGTAAAATCTCAACCAAGGTTCCTGATATCTGAAGAGAATGATACTGAAATCTCGCCCGATGTCATTGGGACCTCGCGAGATTTGGAGTGAAATATCGCGCAAGGTCCCTGATATCTCACGAGATTTGTAGTGAAATCTTGCCCAAGGCCCCTGAGAGCTGAAGAGAATTAGAGGGAATTCTCGCCCCATGTCACTGTGACCTCAAGAGTTTTGGAGTGAAATCTCGCCCAATGCCCATGATCTCACGAGTTTTTGGAGAACTCTGACCCCATATCCATGAGATCTCACGAGATTTGGAGTAAAGTCTCTCCTGATGTCATGAGGTCACACGAGATTTAGATTGCAATTTCGCTCCATATCCATGAGATCTCACGAGATTTGGCCTGAATTCTCCAAGATTCGGATGAGATCTCCGAGAAGTGGGGAGTCAAATCTCGCTCAACGTCCAAGAATCCTCTTGAGATTTGGCGTGAAATCTCGCCCAAACTCCCTGATATCTCACGAGACTTGTAGTGTAATCTCCCGCGATGTCAGTGAGACCTCACGAGATTTGGATGGAAATCTCGCCCAGGTCCCTGAATATTACGAGATATGTAGTGAAATCTCGCCCGAAATCATTGTAACCTCAGGAGTTGGGAGTGAAATCTCGCCCAATGTCCATGAGATCTCACGAGATTTACATGGGAAACTCGCTCATATCCACGAGAACTCACGAGGTTGGCCTTGACGTCTCCAAGGTTTGGATGAGATTTCACGGGATGCGAGTAAACTCTCGCCCAAAGACCATGAGACCTCACGAGAGTGGGAGTGAAATCTCGCCCAAGGACCCTGATATCTCAAGAGGTTTGGAAGGAATCTCCCCCGATGTCATTGACAGCTCATGAGAAATGGATAGAAATCTCGCCCAAGGTCGCTGCTATCTCACGAGATCTGCAGTGAAATCTCGGCCAAACTCATTGGGACCTCAGGAGATTCGGCGTGAAATCTCCATCGATGTCCATGCGATCTCAGGAGATCTGGTGTCAAATCTCGCCCGATGTCCATGAGAACTCACGACACTTACACGGAAACCTCGCCCAGGGTCCCTGACAACTGACGAGATTCGGCGTGAAAACTGCCCGAGGTGATGGAGACCTCACGAGATTTGGAGTGAACTCTCACCCGATATTCGTGAGTACTCACGAGATTTGGAGTCATCTCGCCTGATGTCCCTGAGATCGCACAAGATAGAGATTGAATTCTCGCTCCATATCCTGAGATCTCACGAGTTTTGGCCTGGAGTCTCCAAGGATTGGATGAGATCTCACGAGACTTGGAGTAAAATATCCGCGAATATCCAGAAATCTCACGAGAGTTGGAGTGAAATGTCGCCCTAGCTCCCTTTCATGTCATGAGGTTTTAGTGAACTGTCGCCCAATGTCATTGGGACGTCCCGATATTTGGATTGAAATCTCGCCCGAGGTCGCTGATATCTCACGAGATTTGTAGGGAAATCTCACGCAATGTGATTGTGACCTCAGGAGATTTGGGGTGAACTCTCCCCCAATGTCCATGAGATCTCACGAGATTTAGATGAAATCTCCCTCAATATCTATGAGGCCTCGCGAGATTGGCACGGACGACTCCAAGTTTGGATGAGATCTCACAAGACTTGGAGTAAACTCTCGCCCAAAGAACAAGAGACCTCAGCAGAGTTGGATTGAAATCTCGCACAAGGTCCCCGATATCTCACAAGATTTGTAGTGAAATCTCGCCCAATGTCTTTGAGCCTCATGAGATGTGGACTGAAATCTCGACCAGGGTCCCTGATATCTCATGAGATTTGTGGAAATCTCACCTGATGTCATTGGAACCTCCGTATATTTGGAGTGCAGTCTCTCCCATTGTCCATGAGATCTCACGAGATTTAGATTGACCCCTCACCCAATATCCATGAGATCTCAGGAGAAGGGCACTGACCTCTCCAAAGTTTGGATGAGATCTCATGGGCCCTGGAGTAAAATCTCGCCCAAAGTCCAAGAGATCTCGAGGGATTTGGAGAGAAATCTCACCCAAAGCCCATGACATCTCATGAGATTGAGAGGGAATTCTCGCCCGATGTCCATGACACCTCACGGGATTTGCAGTAAAATCTCGCCCAATGACCATGAGATATCGCGAAATTGAGAGTGAAATCTCACCCAATTTCCATGAGAGCCCAAGACATTTGGCCTGAGGTCTCCACATTTGGAAGAGAGCACACGAGATTTGGATGAAAATCCCAGCTGAATCCCAAGAGATCTCACACGATTTGGAGTGACATCTCGCCCAAGGTCCCTGATACCTCAGGACATTTGTAGTGAAATCTCGCCCGATGTCATTGTGACCTCAGGATATTCGGAGGGAAACCTCGCCCGAATGTCCCTGAGATCAGACGAGATATTGAGTAAAATCTCACCCGATGCCCATCAGTCCCACGATATTTAGATTGAAGTCTCGCTCAATAGCCATGAGATCTCACGAGTTTGGCACTGACGTCGCCAAGGTTTGGAGGAGATCTCACAAGACTGGGAGTAAAATCTCGCCCCCATTCAAGAGTTCTCACGAGAGCTGCAGTGAAATCTCGCCCAAGGTCCCTGGGATCTCACGAGATTTGTAGTGAAATCTCGCCCGATCTCATTGTGACCTCAGGAGGAATGGAGTGAAACCTCGCCTAAAATCCATGAGTTGTCATGAGATTTGGAGTGAAATCTGTACCGATGTCCATGAGATCTCAGGAGCCTTGGTGGCAAATCTCGCCCGATGTCCATGAGATATCACGAGATTTAGATTGAAAGCTCGCCCACGGTCGTCCCTGATATCTCATGAGATTTGGAGAGAAATCTACCGGAAGTCATTGAGACCACATGATCTTTGGAGTGAAATCGCGTCCAATGTCCATGAGATATCACGAGATTTGGAATGAATTCTCACGCGATGTCCATACGATCTCACGAGATTTGGACTAATCTCGCCTGATGTCCATGATTTCTCACGAGATATATAGTGAATTCTCCCTCAATATTCTGAGATCTAACGGATTGGACGGAAGTCTCCAAGGATTGGATGAGATCTCAAGAGACTTGGAGGAAATGATCCCCGAATTCCAAAGGATCTCACGAGAGTTGGAGTGAAATCTCGCCCTAGGTCCCTTTTATCTCACGAGAGTTGAGTGAAACCTCGCCCGTTGTCATTGAGACCTCACGAGATTTGGATTGATATCTCGCCCAAGTTCGCTGATATCGCACGAGGTTTGTAGTGAAATCTCTCCCAATGTCATTGTGACCTCACGGGATTTGGAATGAAATCGCGCCCAAAGTCCACGAGATCTCATGAGATTTGGACTGAGGTCTGCACGTTTTGGATGGGATCTCACGAGACTCAGAATAAAATCTCACGTGATGCCCATGGTGTCTCGTGGGATTTAGATTGAAGTCTCACGGAATATCCATGAGATCTCATGAGATTTGGACTGAAGTCTCCAAGGTCTGGATGAGATCTCACGAGACTTGGACGAAAATCCCCTGAATTCCAAGAGGTCTCACGATAGTTGGAGTAAAATCTCAACCAAGGTTCCTGATATCTGAAGAGAATGATACTGAAATCTCGCCCGATGTCATTGGGACCTCGCGAGATTTGGAGTGAAATATCGCGCAAGGTCCCTGATATCTCACGAGATTTGTAGTGAAATCTTGCCCAAGGCCCCTGAGAGCTGAAGAGAATTAGAGGGAATTCTCGCCCCATGTCACTGTGACCTCAAGAGTTTTGGAGTGAAATCTCGCCCAATGCCCATGATCTCACGAGTTTTTGGAGAACTCTGACCCCATATCCATGAGATCTCACGAGATTTGGAGTAAAGTCTCTCCTGATGTCATGAGGTCACACGAGATTTAGATTGCAATTTCGCTCCATATCCATGAGATCTCACGAGATTTGGCCTGAATTCTCCAAGATTCGGATGAGATCTCCGAGAAGTGGGGAGTCAAATCTCGCTCAACGTCCAAGAATCCTCTTGAGATTTGGCGTGAAATCTCGCCCAAACTCCCTGATATCTCACGAGACTTGTAGTGTAATCTCCCGCGATGTCAGTGAGACCTCACGAGATTTGGATGGAAATCTCGCCCAGGTCCCTGAATATTACGAGATATGTAGTGAAATCTCGCCCGAAATCATTGTAACCTCAGGAGTTGGGAGTGAAATCTCGCCCAATGTCCATGAGATCTCACGAGATTTACATGGGAAACTCGCTCATATCCACGAGAACTCACGAGGTTGGCCTTGACGTCTCCAAGGTTTGGATGAGATTTCACGGGATGCGAGTAAACTCTCGCCCAAAGACCATGAGACCTCACGAGAGTGGGAGTGAAATCTCGCCCAAGGACCCTGATATCTCAAGAGGTTTGGAAGGAATCTCCCCCGATGTCATTGACAGCTCATGAGAAATGGATAGAAATCTCGCCCAAGGTCGCTGCTATCTCACGAGATCTGCAGTGAAATCTCGGCCAAACTCATTGGGACCTCAGGAGATTCGGCGTGAAATCTCCATCGATGTCCATGCGATCTCAGGAGATCTGGTGTCAAATCTCGCCCGATGTCCATGAGAACTCACGACACTTACACGGAAACCTCGCCCAGGGTCCCTGACAACTGACGAGATTCGGCGTGAAAACTGCCCGAGGTGATGGAGACCTCACGAGATTTGGAGTGAACTCTCACCCGATATTCGTGAGTACTCACGAGATTTGGAGTCATCTCGCCTGATGTCCCTGAGATCGCACAAGATAGAGATTGAATTCTCGCTCCATATCCTGAGATCTCACGAGTTTTGGCCTGGAGTCTCCAAGGATTGGATGAGATCTCACGAGACTTGGAGTAAAATATCCGCGAATATCCAGAAATCTCACGAGAGTTGGAGTGAAATGTCGCCCTAGCTCCCTTTCATGTCATGAGGTTTTAGTGAACTGTCGCCCAATGTCATTGGGACGTCCCGATATTTGGATTGAAATCTCGCCCGAGGTCGCTGATATCTCACGAGATTTGTAGGGAAATCTCACGCAATGTGATTGTGACCTCAGGAGATTTGGGGTGAACTCTCCCCCAATGTCCATGAGATCTCACGAGATTTAGATGAAATCTCCCTCAATATCTATGAGGCCTCGCGAGATTGGCACGGACGACTCCAAGTTTGGATGAGATCTCACAAGACTTGGAGTAAACTCTCGCCCAAAGAACAAGAGACCTCAGCAGAGTTGGATTGAAATCTCGCACAAGGTCCCCGATATCTCACAAGATTTGTAGTGAAATCTCGCCCAATGTCTTTGAGCCTCATGAGATGTGGACTGAAATCTCGACCAGGGTCCCTGATATCTCATGAGATTTGTGGAAATCTCACCTGATGTCATTGGAACCTCCGTAGATTTGGAGTGCAGTCTCTCCCATTGTCCATGAGATCTCACGAGATTTAGATTGACCCCTCACCCAATATCCATGAGATCTCAGGAGAAGGGCACTGACCTCTCCAAAGTTTGGGTGAGATCTCATGGGCCCTGGAGTAAAATCTCGCCCAAAGTCCAAGAGATCTCGAGGGATTTGGAGAGAAATCTCACCCAAAGCCCATGACATCTCATGAGATTGAGAGGGAATTCTCGCCCGATGTCCATGACACCTCACGGGATTTGCAGTAAAATCTCGCCCAATGACCATGAGATATCGCGAAATTGAGAGTGAAATCTCACCCATTTTCCATGAGAGCCCAAGACATTTGGCCTGAGGTCTCCACATTTGGAAGAGAGCACACGAGATTTGGATGAAAATCCCAGCTGAATCCCAAGAGATCTCACACGATTTGGAGTGACATCTCGCCCAAGGTCCCTGATACCTCAGGACATTTGTAGTGAAATCTCGCCCGATGTCATTGTGACCTCAGGATATTCGGAGGGAAACCTCACCCGAATGTCCCTGAGATCAGACGAGATATTGAGTAAAATCTCACCCGATGCCCATCAGTCCCACGATATTTAGATTGAAGTCTCGCTCAATAGCCATGAGATCTCACGAGTTTGGCACTGACGTCGCCAAGGTTTGGAGGAGATCTCACAAGACTGGGAGTAAAATCTCGCCCCCATTCAAGAGTTCTCACGAGAGCTGCAGTGAAATCTCGCCCAAGGTCCCTGGGATCTCACGAGATTTTTAGTGAAATCTCGCCCGATCTCATTGTGACCTCAGGAGGAATGGAGTGAAACCTCGCCTAAAATCCATGAGTTGTCATGAGATTTGGAGTGAAATCTGTACCGATGTCCATGAGATCTCAGGAGCCTGGGTGGCAAATCTCGCCCGATGTCCATGAGATCTCACGAGATTTAGATTGAAACCTCGCCCACGGTCGTCCCTGATATCTCACGAGATTTGGAGAGAAATCTGCCCGAAGTCATTGAGACCACATGATCTTTGGAGTGAAATCGCGTCCAATGTCCATGACATATCACGAGATTTGGAATGAATTCTCACGCGATGTCCATACGATCTCACGAGATTTGGACTAATCTCGCCTGATGTCCATGATTTCTCACGAGATATAGAGTGAATTCTCCCTCAATATTCTGAGATCTCACGGATTGGACGGAAGTCTCCAAGGATTGGATGAGATCTCAAGAGACTTGGAGGAAATGATCCCCGAATTCCAAAGGATCTCACGAGAGTTGGAGTGAAATCTCGCCCTAGGTCCCTTTTATCTCACGAGAGTTGAGTGAAACCTCGCCCGTTGTCATTGAGAC
Source organism: Eumetopias jubatus (assembly GCF_037043125.1). Lineage (NCBI taxonomy): Eukaryota > Metazoa > Chordata > Mammalia > Carnivora > Otariidae > Eumetopias > Eumetopias jubatus. The sequence continues at coordinate 6,924,618 of NW_028274824.1, read as the reverse complement.
CTCACGAGATTTGGATTGATATCTCGCCCAAGTTCGCTGATATCGCACGAGGTTTGTAGTGAAATTTCTCCCAATGTCATTGTGACCTCACGGGATTTGGAGTGAAATCTCGCCCAAAGTCCATGAGATCTCATGAGATTTGGACTGAGGTCTGCACGTTTTGGATGGGATCTCACGAGACTCAGAATAAAATCTCACGCGATGCCCATGGTGTCTCGTGGGATTTAGATTGAAGTCTCACGGAATATCCATGAGATCTCATGAGATTTGGACTGAAGTCTCCAAGGTCTGGATGAGATCTCACGAGACTTGGACGAAAATCCCCTGAATTCCAAGAGGTCTCACGATAGTTGGAGTAAAATCTCAACCAAGGTTCCTGATATCTCAAGAGAATGATACTGAAATCTCGCCCGATGTCATTGGGACCTCGCGAGATTTGGAGTGAAATATCGCGCAAGGTCCCTGATATCTCACGAGATTTGTAGTGAAATCTTGCCCAAGGCCCCTGAGAGCTGAAGAGAATTAGAGGGAAATCTCGCCCCATGTCACTGTGACCTCAAGAGTTTTGGAGTGAAATCTCGCCCAATGCCCATGATCTCACGAGTTTTTGGAGAACTCTGACCCCATATCCATGAGATCTCACGAGATTTGGAGTAAAATCTCTCCTGATGTCATGAGGTCACACGAGATTTAGATTGCAATTTCGCTCCATATCCATGAGATCTCACGAGATTTGGCCTGAATTCTCCAAGATTCGGATGAGATCTCCGAGACGTGGGGAGTCAAATCTCGCTCAACGTCCAAGAATCCTCTTGAGAGTTGGAGTGAAATCTCGCCCAAACTCCCTGATATCTCACGAGACTTGTAGTGTAATCTCCCGCGATGTCAGTGAGACCTCACGAGATTTGGATGGAAATCTCGCCCAGGTCCCTGAATATTACGAGATATGTAGTGAAATCTCGCCCGAAATCATTGTAACCTCAGGAGTTGGGAGTGAAATCTCGTCCAATGTCCATGAGATCTCACGAGATTTACATGGGAAACTCGCTCATATCCACGAGAACTCACGAGGTTGGCCTTGACGTCTCCAAGGTTTGGATGAGATTTCACGGGATGCGAGTAAACTCTCGCCCAAAGACCATGAGACCTCACGAGAGTGGGAGTGAAATCTCGCCCAAGGACCCTGATATCTCAAGAGGTTTGGAAGGAATCTCCCCCGATGTCATTGACAGCTCATGAGAAATGGATAGAAATCTCGCCCAAGGTCGCTGCTATCTCACGAGATCTGCAGTGAAATCTCGCCCAAACTCATTGGGACCTCAGGAGATTCGGCGTGAAATCTCCATCGATGTCCATGCGATCTCAGGAGATCTGGTGTCAAATCTCGCCCGATGTCCATGAGAACTCACGACACTTACACGGAAATCTCGCCCAGGGTCCCTGACAACTGACGAGATTCGGCGTGAAATCTGCCCGAGGTGATGGAGACCTCACGAGATTTGGAGTGAACTCTCACCCGATATTCGTGAGTACTCACGAGATTTGGAGTCATCTCGCCTGATGTCCCTGAGATCGCACAAGATAGAGATTGAATTCTCGCTCCATATCCTGAGATCTCACGAGTTTTGGCCTGGAGTCTCCAAGGATTGGATGAGATCTCACGAGACTTGGAGTAAAATATCCGCGAATATCCAGAAATCTCACGAGAGTTGGAGTGAAATGTCGCCCTAGCTCCCTTTCATGTCATGAGGTTTTAGTGAACTGTCGCCCAATGTCATTGGGACGTCCCGATATTTGGATTGAAATCTCGCCCGAGGTCGCTGATATCTCACGAGATTTGTAGGGAAATCTCGCGCAATGTGATTGTGACCTCAGGAGATTTGGGGTGAACTCTCCCCCAATGTCCATGAGATCTCACGAGATTTAGATGAAATCTCCCTCAATATCTATGAGGCCTCGCGAGATTGGCACGGACGACTCCAAGTTTGGATGAGATCTCACAAGACTTGGAGTAAACTCTCGCCCAAAGAACAAGAGACCTCAGCAGAGTTGGATTGAAATCTCGCACAAGGTCCCCGATATCTCACAAGATTTGTAGTGAAATCTCGCCCAATGTCTTTGAGCCTCATGAGATGTGGACTGAAATCTCGACCAGGGTCCCTGATATCTCATGAGATTTGTGGAAATCTCACCTGATGTCATTGGAACCTCCGTAGATTTGGAGTGCAGTCTCTCCCATTGTCCATGAGATCTCACGAGATTTAGATTGACCCCTCACCCAATATCCATGAGATCTCAGGAGAAGGGCACTGACCTCTCCAAAGTTTGGGTGAGATCTCATGGGCCCTGGAGTAAAATCTCGCCCAAAGTCCAAGAGATCTCGAGGGATTTGGAGAGAAATCTCACCCAAAGCCCATGACATCTCATGAGATTGAGAGGGAATTCTCGCCCGATGTCCATGACACCTCACGGGATTTGCAGTAAAATCTCGCCCAATGACCATGAGATATCGCGAAATTGAGAGTGAAATCTCACCCATTTTCCATGAGAGCCCAAGACATTTGGCCTGAGGTCTCCACATTTGGAAGAGAGCACACGAGATTTGGATGAAAATCCCAGCTGAATCCCAAGAGATCTCACACGATTTGGAGTGACATCTCGCCCAAGGTCCCTGATACCTCAGGACATTTGTAGTGAAATCTCGCCCGATGTCATTGTGACCTCAGGATATTCGGAGGGAAACCTCACCCGAATGTCCCTGAGATCAGACGAGATATTGAGTAAAATCTCACCCGATGCCCATCAGTCCCACGATATTTAGATTGAAGTCTCGCTCAATAGCCATGAGATCTCACGAGTTTGGCACTGACGTCGCCAAGGTTTGGAGGAGATCTCACAAGACTGGGAGTAAAATCTCGCCCCCATTCAAGAGTTCTCACGAGAGCTGCAGTGAAATCTCGCCCAAGGTCCCTGGGATCTCACGAGATTTGTAGTGAAATCTCGCCCGATCTCATTGTGACCTCAGGAGGAATGGAGTGAAACCTCGCCTAAAATCCATGAGTTGTCATGAGATTTGGAGTGAAATCTGTACCGATGTCCATGAGATCTCAGGAGCCTGGGTGGCAAATCTCGCCCGATGTCCATGAGATCTCACGAGATTTAGATTGAAACCTCGCCCACGGTCGTCCCTGATATCTCACGAGATTTGGAGAGAAATCTGCCCGAAGTCATTGAGACCACATGATCTTTGGAGTGAAATCGCGTCCAATGTCCATGACATATCACGAGATTTGGAATGAATTCTCACGCGATGTCCATACGATCTCACGAGATTTGGACTAATCTCGCCTGATGTCCATGATTTCTCACGAGATATAGAGTGAATTCTCCCTCAATATTCTGAGATCTCACGGATTGGACGGAAGTCTCCAAGGATTGGATGAGATCTCAAGAGACTTGGAGGAAATGATCCCCGAATTCCAAAGGATCTCACGAGAGTTGGAGTGAAATCTCGCCCTAGGTCCCTTTTATCTCACGAGAGTTGAGTGAAACCTCGCCCGTTGTCATTGAGACCTCACGAGATTTGGATTGATATCTCGCCCAAGTTCGCTGATATCGCACGAGGTTTGTAGTGAAATTTCTCCCAATGTCATTGTGACCTCACGGGATTTGGAGTGAAATCTCGCCCAAAGTCCATGAGATCTCATGAGATTTGGACTGAGGTCTGCACGTTTTGGATGGGATCTCACGAGACTCAGAATAAAATCTCACGCGATGCCCATGGTGTCTCGTGGGATTTAGATTGAAGTCTCACGGAATATCCATGAGATCTCATGAGATTTGGACTGAAGTCTCCAAGGTCTGGATGAGATCTCACGAGACTTGGACGAAAATCCCCTGAATTCCAAGAGGTCTCACGATAGTTGGAGTAAAATCTCAACCAAGGTTCCTGATATCTCAAGAGAATGATACTGAAATCTCGCCCGATGTCATTGGGACCTCGCGAGATTTGGAGTGAAATATCGCGCAAGGTCCCTGATATCTCACGAGATTTGTAGTGAAATCTTGCCCAAGGCCCCTGAGAGCTGAAGAGAATTAGAGGGAAATCTCGCCCCATGTCACTGTGACCTCAAGAGTTTTGGAGTGAAATCTCGCCCAATGCCCATGATCTCACGAGTTTTTGGAGAACTCTGACCCCATATCCATGAGATCTCACGAGATTTGGAGTAAAATCTCTCCTGATGTCATGAGGTCACACGAGATTTAGATTGCAATTTCGCTCCATATCCATGAGATCTCACGAGATTTGGCCTGAATTCTCCAAGATTCGGATGAGATCTCCGAGACGTGGGGAGTCAAATCTCGCTCAACGTCCAAGAATCCTCTTGAGAGTTGGAGTGAAATCTCGCCCAAACTCCCTGATATCTCACGAGACTTGTAGTGTAATCTCCCGCGATGTCAGTGAGACCTCACGAGATTTGGATGGAAATCTCGCCCAGGTCCCTGAATATTACGAGATATGTAGTGAAATCTCGCCCGAAATCATTGTAACCTCAGGAGTTGGGAGTGAAATCTCGTCCAATGTCCATGAGATCTCACGAGATTTACATAGGAAACTCGCTCATATCCACGAGAACTCACGAGGTTGGCCTTGACGTCTCCAAGGTTTGGATGAGATTTCACGGGATGCGAGTAAACTCTCGCCCAAAGACCATGAGACCTCACGAGAGTGGGAGTGAAATCTCGCCCAAGGACCCTGATATCTCAAGAGGTTTGGAAGGAATCTCCCCCGATGTCATTGACAGCTCATGAGAAATGGATAGAAATCTCGCCCAAGGTCGCTGCTATCTCACGAGATCTGCAGTGAAATCTCGCCCAAACTCATTGGGACCTCAGGAGATTCGGCGTGAAATCTCCATCGATGTCCATGCGATCTCAGGAGATCTGGTGTCAAATCTCGCCCGATGTCCATGAGAACTCACGACACTTACACGGAAACCTCGCCCAGGGTCCCTGACAACTGACGAGATTCGGCGTGAAATCTGCCCGAGGTGATGGAGACCTCACGAGATTTGGAGTGAACTCTCACCCGATATTCGTGAGTACTCACGAGATTTGGAGTCATCTCGCCTGATGTCCCTGAGATCGCACAAGATAGAGATTGAATTCTCGCTCCATATCCTGAGATCTCACGAGTTTTGGCCTGGAGTCTCCAAGGATTGGATGAGATCTCACGAGACTTGGAGTAAAATATCCGCGAATATCCAGAAATCTCACGAGAGTTGGAGTGAAATGTCGCCCTAGCTCCCTTTCATGTCATGAGGTTTTAGTGAACTGTCGCCCAATGTCATTGGGACGTCCCGATATTTGGATTGAAATCTCGCCCGAGGTCGCTGATATCTCACGAGATTTGTAGGGAAATCTCGCGCAATGTGATTGTGACCTCAGGAGATTTGGGGTGAACTCTCCCCCAATGTCCATGAGATCTCACGAGATTTAGATGAAATCTCCCTCAATATCTATGAGGCCTCGCGAGATTGGCACGGACGACTCCAAGTTTGGATGAGATCTCACAAGACTTGGAGTAAACTCTCGCCCAAAGAACAAGAGACCTCAGCAGAGTTGGATTGAAATCTCGCACAAGGTCCCCGATATCTCACAAGATTTGTAGTGAAATCTCGCCCAATGTCTTTGAGCCTCATGAGATGTGGACTGAAATCTCGACCAGGGTCCCTGATATCTCATGAGATTTGTGGAAATCTCACCTGATGTCATTGGAACCTCCGTAGATTTGGAGTGCAGTCTCTCCCATTGTCCATGAGATCTCACGAGATTTAGATTGACCCCTCACCCAATATCCATGAGATCTCAGGAGAAGGGCACTGACCTCTCCAAAGTTTGGGTGAGATCTCATGGGCCCTGGAGTAAAATCTCGCCCAAAGTCCAAGAGATCTCGAGGGATTTGGAGAGAAATCTCACCCAAAGCCCATGACATCTCATGAGATTGAGAGGGAATTCTCGCCCGATGTCCATGACACCTCACGGGATTTGCAGTAAAATCTCGCCCAATGACCATGAGATATCGCGAAATTGAGAGTGAAATCTCACCCATTTTCCATGAGAGCCCAAGACATTTGGCCTGAGGTCTCCACATTTGGAAGAGAGCACACGAGATTTGGATGAAAATCCCAGCTGAATCCCAAGAGATCTCACACGATTTGGAGTGACATCTCGCCCAAGGTCCCTGATACCTCAGGACATTTGTAGTGAAATCTCGCCCGATGTCATTGTGACCTCAGGATATTCGGAGGGAAACCTCACCCGAATGTCCCTGAGATCAGACGAGATATTGAGTAAAATCTCACCCGATGCCCATCAGTCCCACGATATTTAGATTGAAGTCTCGCTCAATAGCCATGAGATCTCACGAGTTTGGCACTGACGTCGCCAAGGTTTGGAGGAGATCTCACAAGACTGGGAGTAAAATCTCGCCCCCATTCAAGAGTTCTCACGAGAGCTGCAGTGAAATCTCGCCCAAGGTCCCTGGGATCTCACGAGATTTGTAGTGAAATCTCGCCCGATCTCATTGTGACCTCAGGAGGAATGGAGTGAAACCTCGCCTAAAATCCATGAGTTGTCATGAGATTTGGAGTGAAATCTGTACCGATGTCCATGAGATCTCAGGAGCCTGGGTGGCAAATCTCGCCCGATGTCCATGAGATCTCACGAGATTTAGATTGAAACCTCGCCCACGGTCGTCCCTGATATCTCACGAGATTTGGAGAGAAATCTGCCCGAAGTCATTGAGACCACATGATCTTTGGAGTGAAATCGCGTCCAATGTCCATGACATATCACGAGATTTGGAATGAATTCTCACGCGATGTCCATACGATCTCACGAGATTTGGACTAATCTCGCCTGATGTCCATGATTTCTCACGAGATATAGAGTGAATTCTCCCTCAATATTCTGAGATCTCACGGATTGGACGGAAGTCTCCAAGGATTGGATGAGATCTCAAGAGACTTGGAGGAAATGATCCCCGAATTCCAAAGGATCTCACGAGAGTTGGAGTGAAATCTCGCCCTAGGTCCCTTTTATCTCACGAGAGTTGAGTGAAACCTCGCCCGTTGTCATTGAGACCTCACGAGATTTGGATTGATATCTCGCCCAAGTTCGCTGATATCGCACGAGGTTTGTAGTGAAATTTCTCCCAATGTCATTGTGACCTCACGGGATTTGGAGTGAAATCTCGCCCAAAGTCCATGAGATCTCATGAGATTTGGACTGAGGTCTGCACGTTTTGGATGGGATCTCACGAGACTCAGAATAAAATCTCACGCGATGCCCATGGTGTCTCGTGGGATTTAGATTGAAGTCTCACGGAATATCCATGAGATCTCATGAGATTTGGACTGAAGTCTCCAAGGTCTGGATGAGATCTCACGAGACTTGGACGAAAATCCCCTGAATTCCAAGAGGTCTCACGATAGTTGGAGTAAAATCTCAACCAAGGTTCCTGATATCTCAAGAGAATGATACTGAAATCTCGCCCGATGTCATTGGGACCTCGCGAGATTTGGAGTGAAATATCGCGCAAGGTCCCTGATATCTCACGAGATTTGTAGTGAAATCTTGCCCAAGGCCCCTGAGAGCTGAAGAGAATTAGAGGGAAATCTCGCCCCATGTCACTGTGACCTCAAGAGTTTTGGAGTGAAATCTCGCCCAATGCCCATGATCTCACGAGTTTTTGGAGAACTCTGACCCCATATCCATGAGATCTCACGAGATTTGGAGTAAAATCTCTCCTGATGTCATGAGGTCACACGAGATTTAGATTGCAATTTCGCTCCATATCCATGAGATCTCACGAGATTTGGCCTGAATTCTCCAAGATTCGGATGAGATCTCCGAGACGTGGGGAGTCAAATCTCGCTCAACGTCCAAGAATCCTCTTGAGAGTTGGAGTGAAATCTCGCCCAAACTCCCTGATATCTCACGAGACTTGTAGTGTAATCTCCCGCGATGTCAGTGAGACCTCACGAGATTTGGATGGAAATCTCGCCCAGGTCCCTGAATATTACGAGATATGTAGTGAAATCTCGCCCAAAATCATTGTAACCTCAGGAGTTGGGAGTGAAATCTCGTCCAATGTCCATGAGATCTCACGAGATTTACATAGGAAACTCGCTCATATCCACGAGAACTCACGAGGTTGGCCTTGACGTCTCCAAGGTTTGGATGAGATTTCACGGGATGCGAGTAAACTCTCGCCCAAAGACCATGAGACCTCACGAGAGTGGGAGTGAAATCTCGCCCAAGGACCCTGATATCTCAAGAGGTTTGGAAGGAATCTCCCCCGATGTCATTGACAGCTCATGAGAAATGGATAGAAATCTCGCCCAAGGTCGCTGCTATCTCATGAGATCTGCAGTGAAATCTCGGCCAAACTCATTGGGACCTCAGGAGATTCGGCGTGAAATCTCCATCGATGTCCATGCGATCTCAGGAGATCTGGTGTCAAATCTCGCCCGATGTCCATGAGAACTCACGACACTTACACGGAAACCTCGCCCAGGGTCCCTGACAACTGACGAGATTCGGCGTGAAATCTGCCCGAGGTGATGGAGACCTCACGAGATTTGGAGTGAACTCTCACCCGATATTCGTGAGTACTCACGAGATTTGGAGTCATCTCGCCTGATGTCCCTGAGATCGCACAAGATAGAGATTGAATTCTCGCTCCATATCCTGAGATCTCACGAGTTTTGGCCTGGAGTCTCCAAGGATTGGATGAGATCTCACGAGACTTGGAGTAAAATATCCGCGAATATCCAGAAATCTCACGAGAGTTGGAGTGAAATGTCGCCCTAGCTCCCTTTCATGTCATGAGGTTTTAGTGAACTGTCGCCCAATGTCATTGGGACGTCCCGATATTTGGATTGAAATCTCGCCCGAGGTCGCTGATATCTCACGAGATTTGTAGGGAAATCTCGCGCAATGTGATTGTGACCTCAGGAGATTTGGGGTGAACTCTCCCCCAATGTCCATGAGATCTCACGAGATTTAGATGAAATCTCCCTCAATATCTATGAGGCCTCGCGAGATTGGCACGGACGACTCCAAGTTTGGATGAGATCTCACAAGACTTGGAGTAAACTCTCGCCCAAAGAACAAGAGACCTCAGCAGAGTTCGATTGAAATCTCGCACAAGGTCCCCGATATCTCACAAGATTTGTAGTGAAATCTCGCCCAATGTCTTTGAGCCTCAGGAGATGTGGACTGAAATCTCGACCAGGGTCCCTGATATCTCATGAGATTTGTGGAAATCTCACCTGATGTCATTGGAACCTCCGTAGATTTGGAGTGCAGTCTCTCCCATTGTCCATGAGATCTCACGAGATTTAGATTGACCCCTCACCCAATATCCATGAGATCTCAGGAGAAGGGCACTGACCTCTCCAAAGTTTGGGTGAGATCTCATGGGCCCTGGAGTAAAATCTCGCCCAAAGTCCAAGAGATCTCGAGGGATTTGGAGAGAAATCTCACCCAAAGCCCATGACATCTCATGAGATTGAGAGGGAATTCTCGCCCGATGTCCATGACACCTCACGGGATTTGCAGTAAAATCTCGCCCAATGACCATGAGATATCGCGAAATTGAGAGTGAAATCTCACCCATTTTCCATGAGAGCCCAAGACATTTGGCCTGAGGTCTCCACATTTGGAAGAGAGCACACGAGATTTGGATGAAAATCCCAGCTGAATCCCAAGAGATCTCACACGATTTGGAGTGACATCTCGCCCAAGGTCCCTGATACCTCAGGACATTTGTAGTGAAATCTCGCCCGATGTCATTGTGACCTCAGGATATTCGGAGGGAAACCTCGCCCGAATGTCCCTGAGATCAGACGAGATATTGAGTAAAATCTCACCCGATGCCCATCAGTCCCACGATATTTAGATTGAAGTCTCGCTCAATAGCCATGAGATCTCACGAGTTTGGCACTGACGTCGCCAAGGTTTGGAGGAGATCTCACAAGACTGGGAGTAAAATCTCGCCCCCATTCAAGAGTTCTCACGAGAGCTGCAGTGAAATCTCGCCCAAGGTCCCTGGGATCTCACGAGATTTGTAGTGAAATCTCGCCCGATCTCATTGTGACCTCAGGAGGAATGGAGTGAAACCTCGCCTAAAATCCATGAGTTGTCATGAGATTTGGAGTGAAATCTGTACCGATGTCCATGAGATCTCAGGAGCCTTGGTGGCAAATCTCGCCCGATGTCCATGAGATCTCACGAGATTTAGATTGAAAGCTCGCCCACGGTCGTCCCTGATATCTCATGAGATTTGGAGAGAAATCTACCGGAAGTCATTGAGACCACATGATCTTTGGAGTGAAATCGCGTCCAATGTCCATGAGATATCACGAGATTTGGAATGAATTCTCACGCGATGTCCATACGATCTCACGAGATTTGGACTAATCTCGCCTGATGTCCATGATTTCTCACGAGATATATAGTGAATTCTCCCTCAATATTCTGAGATCTAACGGATTGGACGGAAGTCTCCAAGGATTGGATGAGATTTCAAGAGACTTGGAGGAAATGATCCCCGAATTCCAAAGGATCTCACGAGAGTTGGAGTGAAATCTCGCCCTAGGTCCCTTTTATCTCACGAGAGTTGAGTGAAACCTCGCCCGTTGTCATTGAGACCTCACGAGATTTGGATTGATATCTCGCCCAAGTTCGCTGATATCGCACGAGGTTTGTAGTGAAATCTCTCCCAATGTCATTGTGACCTCACGGGATTTGGAGTGAAATCGCGCCCAAAGTCCACGAGATCTCATGAGATTTGGACTGAGGTCTGCACGTTTTGGATGGGATCTCACGAGACTCAGAATAAAATCTCACGTGATGCCCATGGTGTCTCGTGGGATTTAGATTGAAGTCTCACGGATTATCCATGAGATCTCATGAGATTTGGACTGAAGTCTCCAAGGTCTGGATGAGATCTCACGAGACTTGGACGAAAATCCCCTGAATTCCAAGAGGTCTCACGATAGTTGGAGTAAAATCTCAACCAAGGTTCCTGATATCTGAAGAGAATGATACTGAAATCTCGCCCGATGTCATTGGGACCTCGCGAGATTTGGAGTGAAATATCGCGCAAGGTCCCTGATATCTCACGAGATTTGTAGTGAAATCTTGCCCAAGGCCCCTGAGAGCTGAAGAGAATTAGAGGGAAATCTCGCCCCATGTCACTGTGACCTCAAGAGTTTTGGAGTGAAATCTCGCCCAATGCCCATGATCTCACGAGTTTTTGGAGAACTCTGACCCCATATCCATGAGATCTCACGAGATTTGGAGTAAAATCTCTCCTGATGTCATGAGGTCACACGAGATTTAGATTGCAATTTCGCTCCATATCCATGAGATCTCACGAGATTTGGCCTGAATTCTCCAAGATTCGGATGAGATCTCCGAGACGTGGGGAGTCAAATCTCGCTCAACGTCCAAGAATCCTCTTGAGATTTGGCGTGAAATCTCGCCCAAACTCCCTGATATCTCACGAGACTTGTAGTGTAATCTCCCGCGATGTCAGTGAGACCTCACGAGATTTGGATGGAAATCTCGCCCAGGTCCCTGAATATTACGAGATATGTAGTGAAATCTCGCCCGAAATCATTGTAACCTCAGGAGTTGGGAGTGAAATCTCGCCCAATGTCCATGAGATCTCACGAGATTTACATGGGAAACTCGCTCATATCCACGAGAACTCACGAGGTTGGCCTTGACGTCTCCAAGGTTTGGATGAGATTTCACGGGATGCGAGTAAACTCTCGCCCAAAGACCATGAGACCTCACGAGAGTGGGAGTGAAATCTCGCCCAAGGACCCTGATATCTCAAGAGGTTTGGAAGGAATCTCCCCCGATGTCATTGACAGCTCATGAGAAATGGATAGAAATCTCGCCCAAGGTCGCTGCTATCTCACGAGATCTGCAGTGAAATCTCGGCCAAACTCATTGGGACCTCAGGAGATTCGGCGTGAAATCTCCATCGATGTCCATGCGATCTCAGGAGATCTGGTGTCAAATCTCGCCCGATGTCCATGAGAACTCACGACACTTACACGGAAACCTCGCCCAGGGTCCCTGACAACTGACGAGATTCGGCGTGAAATCTGCCCGAGGTGATGGAGACCTCACGAGATTTGGAGTGAACTCTCACCCGATATTCGTGAGTACTCACGAGATTTGGAGTCATCTCGCCTGATGTCCCTGAGATCGCACAAGATAGAGATTGAATTCTCGCTCCATATCCTGAGATCTCACGAGTTTTGGCCTGGAGTCTCCAAGGATTGGATGAGATCTCACGAGACTTGGAGTAAAATATCCGCGAATATCCAGAAATCTCACGAGAGTTGGAGTGAAATGTCGCCCTAGCTCCCTTTCATGTCATGAGGTTTTAGTGAACTGTCGCCCAATGTCATTGGGACGTCCCGATATTTGGATTGAAATCTCGCCCGAGGTCGCTGATATCTCACGAGATTTGTAGGGAAATCTCGCGCAATGTGATTGTGACCTCAGGAGATTTGGGGTGAACTCTCCCCCAATGTCCATGAGATCTCACGAGATTTAGATGAAATCTCCCTCAATATCTATGAGGCCTCGCGAGATTGGCACGGACGACTCCAAGTTTGGATGAGATCTCACAAGACTTGGAGTAAACTCTCGCCCAAAGAACAAGAGACCTCAGCAGAGTTGGATTGAAATCTCGCACAAGGTCCCCGATATCTCACAAGATTTGTAGTGAAATCTCGCCCAATGTCTTTGAGCCTCATGAGATGTGGACTGAAATCTCGACCAGGGTCCCTGATATCTCATGAGATTTGTGGAAATCTCACCTGATGTCATTGGAACCTCCGTAGATTTGGAGTGCAGTCTCTCCCATTGTCCATGAGATCTCACGAGATTTAGATTGACCCCTCACCCAATATCCATGAGATCTCAGGAGAAGGGCACTGACCTCTCCAAAGTTTGGGTGAGATCTCATGGGCCCTGGAGTAAAATCTCGCCCAAAGTCCAAGAGATCTCGAGGGATTTGGAGAGAAATCTCACCCAAAGCCCATGACATCTCATGAGATTGAGAGGGAATTCTCGCCCGATGTCCATGACACCTCACGGGATTTGCAGTAAAATCTCGCCCAATGACCATGAGATATCGCGAAATTGAGAGTGAAATCTCACCCATTTTCCATGAGAGCCCAAGACATTTGGCCTGAGGTCTCCACATTTGGAAGAGAGCACACGAGATTTGGATGAAAATCCCAGCTGAATCCCAAGAGATCTCACACGATTTGGAGTGACATCTCGCCCAAGGTCCCTGATACCTCAGGACATTTGTAGTGAAATCTCGCCCGATGTCATTGTGACCTCAGGATATTCGGAGGGAAACCTCACCCGAATGTCCCTGAGATCAGACGAGATATTGAGTAAAATCTCACCCGATGCCCATCAGTCCCACGATATTTAGATTGAAGTCTCGCTCAATAGCCATGAGATCTCACGAGTTTGGCACTGACGTCGCCAAGGTTTGGAGGAGATCTCACAAGACTGGGAGTAAAATCTCGCCCCCATTCAAGAGTTCTCACGAGAGCTGCAGTGAAATCTCGCCCAAGGTCCCTGGGATCTCACGAGATTTGTAGTGAAATCTCGCCCGATCTCATTGTGACCTCAGGAGGAATGGAGTGAAACCTCGCCTAAAATCCATGAGTTGTCATGAGATTTGGAGTGAAATCTGTACCGATGTCCATGAGATCTCAGGAGCCTGGGTGGCAAATCTCGCCCGATGTCCATGAGATCTCACGAGATTTAGATTGAAACCTCGCCCACGGTCGTCCCTGATATCTCACGAGATTTGGAGAGAAATCTGCCCGAAGTCATTGAGACCACATGATCTTTGGAGTGAAATCGCGTCCAATGTCCATGACATATCACGAGATTTGGAATGAATTCTCACGCGATGTCCATACGATCTCACGAGATTTGGACTAATCTCGCCTGATGTCCATGATTTCTCACGAGATATAGAGTGAATTCTCCCTCAATATTCTGAGATCTCACGGATTGGACGGAAGTCTCCAAGGATTGGATGAGATCTCAAGAGACTTGGAGGAAATGATCCCCGAATTCCAAAGGATCTCACGAGAGTTGGAGTGAAATCTCGCCCTAGGTCCCTTTTATCTCACGAGAGTTGAGTGAAACCTCGCCCGTTGTCATTGAGACCTCACGAGATTTGGATTGATATCTCGCCCAAGTTCGCTGATATCGCACGAGGTTTGTAGTGAAATTTCTCCCAATGTCATTGTGACCTCACGGGATTTGGAGTGAAATCTCGCCCAAAGTCCATGAGATCTCATGAGATTTGGACTGAGGTCTGCACGTTTTGGATGGGATCTCACGAGACTCAGAATAAAATCTCACGCGATGCCCATGGTGTCTCGTGGGATTTAGATTGAAGTCTCACGGAATATCCATGAGATCTCATGAGATTTGGACTGAAATCTCCAAGGTCTGGATGAGATCTCACGAGACTTGGACGAAAATCCCCTGAATTCCAAGAGGTCTCACGATAGTTGGAGTAAAATCTCAACCAAGGTTCCTGATATCTCAAGAGAATGATACTGAAATCTCGCCCGATGTCATTGGGACCTCGCGAGATTTGGAGTGAAATATCGCGCAAGGTCCCTAATATCTCACGAGATTTGTAGTGAAATCTTGCCCAAGGCCCCTGAGAGCTGAAGAGAATTAGAGGGAAATCTCGCCCCATGTCACTGTGACCTCAAGAGTTTTGGAGTGAAATCTCGCCCAATGCCCATGATCTCACGAGTTTTTGGAGAACTCTGACCCCATATCCATGAGATCTCACGAGATTTGGAGTAAAATCTCTCCTGATGTCATGAGGTCACACGAGATTTAGATTGCAATTTCGGTCCATATCCATGAGATCTCACGAGATTTGGCCTGAATTCTCCAAGATTCGGATGAGATCTCCGAGACGTGGGGAGTCAAATCTCGCTCAACGTCCAAGAATCCTCTTGAGAGTTGGAGTGAAATCTCGCCCAAACTCCCTGATATCTCACGAGACTTGTAGTGTAATCTCCCGCGATGTCAGTGAGACCTCACGAGATTTGGATGGAAATCTCGCCCAGGTCCCTGAATATTACGAGATATGTAGTGAAATCTCGCCCGAAATCATTGTAACCTCAGGAGTTGGGAGTGAAATCTCGTCCAATGTCCATGAGATCTCACGAGATTTACATGGGAAACTCGCTCATATCCACGAGAACTCACGAGGTTGGCCTTGACGTCTCCAAGGTTTGGATGAGATTTCACGGGATGCGAGTAAACTCTCGCCCAAAGACCATGAGACCTCACGAGAGTGGGAGTGAAATCTCGCCCAAGGACCCTGATATCTCAAGAGGTTTGGAAGGAATCTCCCCCGATGTCATTGACAGCTCATGAGAAATGGATAGAAATCTCGCCCAAGGTCGCTGCTATCTCACGAGATCTGCAGTGAAATCTCGCCCAAACTCATTGGGACCTCAGGAGATTCGGCGTGAAATCTCCATCGATGTCCATGCGATCTCAGGAGATCTGGTGTCAAATCTCGCCCGATGTCCATGAGAACTCACGACACTTACACGGAAACCTCGCCCAGGGTCCCTGACAACTGACGAGATTCGGCGTGAAATCTGCCCGAGGTGATGGAGACCTCACGAGATTTGGAGTGAACTCTCACCCGATATTCGTGAGTACTCACGAGATTTGGAGTCATCTCGCCTGATGTCCCTGAGATCGCACAAGATAGAGATTGAATTCTCGCTCCATATCCTGAGATCTCACGAGTTTTGGCCTGGAGTCTCCAAGGATTGGATGAGATCTCACGAGACTTGGAGTAAAATATCCGCGAATATCCAGAAATCTCACGAGAGTTGGAGTGAAATGTCGCCCTAGCTCCCTTTCATGTCATGAGGTTTTAGTGAACTGTCGCCCAATGTCATTGGGACGTCCCGATATTTGGATTGAAATCTCGCCCGAGATCGCTGATATCTCACGAGATTTGTAGGGAAATCTCGCGCAATGTGATTGTGACCTCAGGAGATTTGGGGTGAACTCTCCCCCAATGTCCATGAGATCTCACGAGATTTAGATGAAATCTCCCTCAATATCTATGAGGCCTCGCGAGATTGGCACGGACGACTCCAAGTTTGGATGAGATCTCACAAGACTTGGAGTAAACTCTCGCCCAAAGAACAAGAGACCTCAGCAGAGTTGGATTGAAATCTCGCACAAGGTCCCCGATATCTCACAAGATTTGTAGTGAAATCTCGCCCAATGTCTTTGAGCCTCATGAGATGTGGACTGAAATCTCGACCAGGGTCCCTGATATCTCATGAGATTTGTGGAAATCTCACCTGATGTCATTGGAACCTCCGTATATTTGGAGTGCAGTCTCTCCCATTGTCCATGAGATCTCACAAGATTTAGATTGACCCCTCACCCAATATCCATGAGATCTCAGGAGAAGGGCACTGACCTCTCCAAAGTTTGGATGAGATCTCATGGGCCCTGGAGTAAAATCTCGCCCAAAGTCCAAGAGATCTCGAGGGATTTGGAGAGAAATCTCACCCAAAGCCCATGACATCTCATGAGATTGAGAGGGAATTCTCGCCCGATGTCCATGACACCTCACGGGATTTGCAGTAAAATCTCGCCCAATGACCATGAGATATCGCGAAATTGAGAGTGAAATCTCACCCAATTTCCATGAGAGCCCAAGACATTTGGCCTGAGGTCTCCACATTTGGAAGAGAGCACACGAGATTTGGATGAAAATCCCAGCTGAATCCCAAGAGATCTCACACGATTTGGAGTGACATCTCGCCCAAGGTCCCTGATACCTCAGGACATTTGTAGTGAAATCTCGCCCGATGTCATTGTGACCTCAGGATATTCGGAGGGAAACCTCGCCCGAATGTCCCTGAGATCAGACGAGATATTGAGTAAAATCTCACCCGATGCCCATCAGTCCCACGATATTTAGATTGAAGTCTCGCTCAATAGCCATGAGATCTCACGAGTTTGGCACTGACGTCGCCAAGGTTTGGAGGAGATCTCACAAGACTGGGAGTAAAATCTCGCCCCCATTCAAGAGTTCTCACGAGAGCTGCAGTGAAATCTCGCCCAAGGTCCCTGGGATCTCACGAGATTTGTAGTGAAATCTCGCCCGATCTCATTGTGACCTCAGGAGGAATGGAGTGAAACCTCGCCTAAAATCCATGAGTTGTCATGAGATTTGGAGTGAAATCTGTACCGATGTCCATGAGATCTCAGGAGCCTTGGTGGCAAATCTCGCCCGATGTCCATGAGATATCACGAGATTTAGATTGAAAGCTCGCCCACGGTCGTCCCTGATATCTCATGAGATTTGGAGAGAAATCTACCGGAAGTCATTGAGACCACATGATCTTTGGAGTGAAATCGCGTCCAATGTCCATGAGATATCACGAGATTTGGAATGAATTCTCACGCGATGTCCATACGATCTCACGAGATTTGGACTAATCTCGCCTGATGTCCATGATTTCTCACGAGATATATAGTGAATTCTCCCTCAATATTCTGAGATCTAACGGATTGGACGGAAGTCTCCAAGGATTGGATGAGATCTCAAGAGACTTGGAGGAAATGATCCCCGAATTCCAAAGGATCTCACGAGAGTTGGAGTGAAATCTCGCCCTAGGTCCCTTTTATCTCACGAGAGTTGAGTGAAACCTCGCCCGTTGTCATTGAGACCTCACGAGATTTGGATTGATATCTCGCCCAAGTTCGCTGATATCGCACGAGGTTTGTAGTGAAATCTCTCCCAATGTCATTGTGACCTCACGGGATTTGGAATGAAATCGCGCCCAAAGTCCACGAGATCTCATGAGATTTGGACTGAGGTCTGCACGTTTTGGATGGGATCTCACGAGACTCAGAATAAAATCTCACGTGATGCCCATGGTGTCTCGTGGGATTTAGATTGAAGTCTCACGGAATATCCATGAGATCTCATGAGATTTGGACTGAAGTCTCCAAGGTCTGGATGAGATCTCACGAGACTTGGACGAAAATCCCCTGAATTCCAAGAGGTCTCACGATAGTTGGAGTAAAATCTCAACCAAGGTTCCTGATATCTGAAGAGAATGATACTGAAATCTCGCCCGATGTCATTGGGACCTCGCGAGATTTGGAGTGAAATATCGCGCAAGGTCCCTGATATCTCACGAGATTTGTAGTGAAATCTTGCCCAAGGCCCCTGAGAGCTGAAGAGAATTAGAGGGAATTCTCGCCCCATGTCACTGTGACCTCAAGAGTTTTGGAGTGAAATCTCGCCCAATGCCCATGATCTCACGAGTTTTTGGAGAACTCTGACCCCATATCCATGAGATCTCACGAGATTTGGAGTAAAATCTCTCCTGATGTCATGAGGTCACACGAGATTTAGATTGCAATTTCGCTCCATATCCATGAGATCTCACGAGATTTGGCCTGAATTCTCCAAGATTCGGATGAGATCTCCGAGAAGTGGGGAGTCAAATCTCGCTCAACGTCCAAGAATCCTCTTGAGATTTGGCGTGAAATCTCGCCCAAACTCCCTGATATCTCACGAGACTTGTAGTGTAATCTCCCGCGATGTCAGTGAGACCTCACGAGATTTGGATGGAAATCTCGCCCAGGTCCCTGAATATTACGAGATATGTAGTGAAATCTCGCCCGAAATCATTGTAACCTCAGGAGTTGGGAGTGAAATCTCGCCCAATGTCCATGAGATCTCACGAGATTTACATGGGAAACTCGCTCATATCCACGAGAACTCACGAGGTTGGCCTTGACGTCTCCAAGGTTTGGATGAGATTTCACGGGATGCGAGTAAACTCTCGCCCAAAGACCATGAGACCTCACGAGAGTGGGAGTGAAATCTCGCCCAAGGACCCTGATATCTCAAGAGGTTTGGAAGGAATCTCCCCCGATGTCATTGACAGCTCATGAGAAATGGATAGAAATCTCGCCCAAGGTCGCTGCTATCTCACGAGATCTGCAGTGAAATCTCGGCCAAACTCATTGGGACCTCAGGAGATTCGGCGTGAAATCTCCATCGATGTCCATGCGATCTCAGGAGATCTGGTGTCAAATCTCGCCCGATGTCCATGAGAACTCACGACACTTACACGGAAACCTCGCCCAGGGTCCCTGACAACTGACGAGATTCGGCGTGAAAACTGCCCGAGGTGATGGAGACCTCACGAGATTTGGAGTGAACTCTCACCCGATATTCGTGAGTACTCACGAGATTTGGAGTCATCTCGCCTGATGTCCCTGAGATCGCACAAGATAGAGATTGAATTCTCGCTCCATATCCTGAGATCTCACGAGTTTTGGCCTGGAGTCTCCAAGGATTGGATGAGATCTCACGAGACTTGGAGTAAAATATCCGCGAATATCCAGAAATCTCACGAGAGTTGGAGTGAAATGTCGCCCTAGCTCCCTTTCATGTCATGAGGTTTTAGTGAACTGTCGCCCAATGTCATTGGGACGTCCCGATATTTGGATTGAAATCTCGCCCGAGGTCGCTGATATCTCACGAGATTTGTAGGGAAATCTCACGCAATGTGATTGTGACCTCAGGAGATTTGGGGTGAACTCTCCCCCAATGTCCATGAGATCTCACGAGATTTAGATGAAATCTCCCTCAATATCTATGAGGCCTCGCGAGATTGGCACGGACGACTCCAAGTTTGGATGAGATCTCACAAGACTTGGAGTAAACTCTCGCCCAAAGAACAAGAGACCTCAGCAGAGTTGGATTGAAATCTCGCACAAGGTCCCCGATATCTCACAAGATTTGTAGTGAAATCTCGCCCAATGTCTTTGAGCCTCATGAGATGTGGACTGAAATCTCGACCAGGGTCCCTGATATCTCATGAGATTTGTGGAAATCTCACCTGATGTCATTGGAACCTCCGTAGATTTGGAGTGCAGTCTCTCCCATTGTCCATGAGATCTCACGAGATTTAGATTGACCCCTCACCCAATATCCATGAGATCTCAGGAGAAGGGCACTGACCTCTCCAAAGTTTGGGTGAGATCTCATGGGCCCTGGAGTAAAATCTCGCCCAAAGTCCAAGAGATCTCGAGGGATTTGGAGAGAAATCTCACCCAAAGCCCATGACATCTCATGAGATTGAGAGGGAATTCTCGCCCGATGTCCATGACACCTCACGGGATTTGCAGTAAAATCTCGCCCAATGACCATGAGATATCGCGAAATTGAGAGTGAAATCTCACCCATTTTCCATGAGAGCCCAAGACATTTGGCCTGAGGTCTCCACATTTGGAAGAGAGCACACGAGATTTGGATGAAAATCCCAGCTGAATCCCAAGAGATCTCACACGATTTGGAGTGACATCTCGCCCAAGGTCCCTGATACCTCAGGACATTTGTAGTGAAATCTCGCCCGATGTCATTGTGACCTCAGGATATTCGGAGGGAAACCTCACCCGAATGTCCCTGAGATCAGACGAGATATTGAGTAAAATCTCACCCGATGCCCATCAGTCCCACGATATTTAGATTGAAGTCTCGCTCAATAGCCATGAGATCTCACGAGTTTGGCACTGACGTCGCCAAGGTTTGGAGGAGATCTCACAAGACTGGGAGTAAAATCTCGCCCCCATTCAAGAGTTCTCACGAGAGCTGCAGTGAAATCTCGCCCAAGGTCCCTGGGATCTCACGAGATTTGTAGTGAAATCTCGCCCGATCTCATTGTGACCTCAGGAGGAATGGAGTGAAACCTCGCCTAAAATCCATGAGTTGTCATGAGATTTGGAGTGAAATCTGTACCGATGTCCATGAGATCTCAGGAGCCTGGGTGGCAAATCTCGCCCGATGTCCATGAGATCTCACGAGATTTAGATTGAAACCTCGCCCACGGTCGTCCCTGATATCTCACGAGATTTGGAGAGAAATCTGCCCGAAGTCATTGAGACCACATGATCTTTGGAGTGAAATCGCGTCCAATGTCCATGACATATCACGAGATTTGGAATGAATTCTCACGCGATGTCCATACGATCTCACGAGATTTGGACTAATCTCGCCTGATGTCCATGATTTCTCACGAGATATAGAGTGAATTCTCCCTCAATATTCTGAGATCTCACGGATTGGACGGAAGTCTCCAAGGATTGGATGAGATCTCAAGAGACTTGGAGGAAATGATCCCCGAATTCCAAAGGATCTCACGAGAGTTGGAGTGAAATCTCGCCCTAGGTCCCTTTTATCTCACGAGAGTTGAGTGAAACCTCGCCCGTTGTCATTGAGACCTCACGAGATTTGGATTGATATCTCGCCCAAGTTCGCTGATATCGCACGAGGTTTGTAGTGAAATTTCTCCCAATGTCATTGTGACCTCACGGGATTTGGAGTGAAATCTCGCCCAAAGTCCATGAGATCTCATGAGATTTGGACTGAGGTCTGCACGTTTTGGATGGGATCTCACGAGACTCAGAATAAAATCTCACGCGATGCCCATGGTGTCTCGTGGGATTTAGATTGAAGTCTCACGGAATATCCATGAGATCTCATGAGATTTGGACTGAAGTCTCCAAGGTCTGGATGAGATCTCACGAGACTTGGACGAAAATCCCCTGAATTCCAAGAGGTCTCACGATAGTTGGAGTAAAATCTCAACCAAGGTTCCTGATATCTCAAGAGAATGATACTGAAATCTCGCCCGATGTCATTGGGACCTCGCGAGATTTGGAGTGAAATATCGCGCAAGGTCCCTGATATCTCACGAGATTTGTAGTGAAATCTTGCCCAAGGCCCCTGAGAGCTGAAGAGAATTAGAGGGAAATCTCGCCCCATGTCACTGTGACCTCAAGAGTTTTGGAGTGAAATCTCGCCCAATGCCCATGATCTCACGAGTTTTTGGAGAACTCTGACCCCATATCCATGAGATCTCACGAGATTTGGAGTAAAATCTCTCCTGATGTCATGAGGTCACACGAGATTTAGATTGCAATTTCGCTCCATATCCATGAGATCTCACGAGATTTGGCCTGAATTCTCCAAGATTCGGATGAGATCTCCGAGACGTGGGGAGTCAAATCTCGCTCAACGTCCAAGAATCCTCTTGAGAGTTGGAGTGAAATCTCGCCCAAACTCCCTGATATCTCACGAGACTTGTAGTGTAATCTCCCGCGATGTCAGTGAGACCTCACGAGATTTGGATGGAAATCTCGCCCAGGTCCCTGAATATTACGAGATATGTAGTGAAATCTCGCCCGAAATCATTGTAACCTCAGGAGTTGGGAGTGAAATCTCGTCCAATGTCCATGAGATCTCACGAGATTTACATGGGAAACTCGCTCATATCCACGAGAACTCACGAGGTTGGCCTTGACGTCTCCAAGGTTTGGATGAGATTTCACGGGATGCGAGTAAACTCTCGCCCAAAGACCATGAGACCTCACGAGAGTGGGAGTGAAATCTCGCCCAAGGACCCTGATATCTCAAGACGTTTGGAAGGAATCTCCCCCGATGTCATTGACAGCTCATGAGAATTGGATAGAAATCTCGCCCAAGGTCGCTGCTATCTCACGAGATCTGCAGTGAAATCTCGCCCAAACTCATTGGGACCTCAGGAGATTCGGCGTGAAATCTCCATCGATGTCCATGCGATCTCAGGAGATCTGGTGTCAAATCTCGCCCGATGTCCATGAGAACTCACGACACTTACACGGAAACCTCGCCCAGGGTCCCTGACAACTGACGAGATTCGGCGTGAAATCTGCCCGAGGTGATGGAGACCTCACGAGATTTGGAGTGAACTCTCACCCGATATTCGTGAGTACTCACGAGATTTGGAGTCATCTCGCCTGATGTCCCTGAGATCGCACAAGATAGAGATTGAATTCTCGCTCCATATCCTGAGATCTCACGAGTTTTGGCCTGGAGTCTCCAAGGATTGGATGAGATCTCACGAGACTTGGAGTAAAATATCCGCGAATATCCAGAAATCTCACGAGAGTTGGAGTGAAATGTCGCCCTAGCTCCCTTTCATGTCATGAGGTTTTAGTGAACTGTCGCCCAATGTCATTGGGACGTCCCGATATTTGGATTGAAATCTCGCCCGAGGTCGCTGATATCTCACGAGATTTGTAGGGAAATCTCGCGCAATGTGATTGTGACCTCAGGAGATTTGGGGTGAACTCTCCCCCAATGTCCATGAGATCTCACGAGATTTAGATGAAATCTCCCTCAATATCTATGAGGCCTCGCGAGATTGGCACGGACGACTCCAAGTTTGGATGAGATCTCACAAGACTTGGAGTAAACTCTCGCCCAAAGAACAAGAGACCTCAGCAGAGTTGGATTGAAATCTCGCACAAGGTCCCCGATATCTCACAAGATTTGTAGTGAAATCTCGCCCAATGTCTTTGAGCCTCATGAGATGTGGACTGAAATCTCGACCAGGGTCCCTGATATCTCATGAGATTTGTGGAAATCTCACCTGATGTCATTGGAACCTCCGTAGATTTGGAGTGCAGTCTCTCCCATTGTCCATGAGATCTCACGAGATTTAGATTGACCCCTCACCCAATATCCATGAGATCTCAGGAGAAGGGCACTGACCTCTCCAAAGTTTGGGTGAGATCTCATGGGCCCTGGAGTAAAATCTCGCCCAAAGTCCAAGAGATCTCGAGGGATTTGGAGAGAAATCTCACCCAAAGCCCATGACATCTCATGAGATTGAGAGGGAATTCTCGCCCGATGTCCATGACACCTCACGGGATTTGCAGTAAAATCTCGCCCAATGACCATGAGATATCGCGAAATTGAGAGTGAAATCTCACCCATTTTCCATGAGAGCCCAAGACATTTGGCCTGAGGTCTCCACATTTGGAAGAGAGCACACGAGATTTGGATGAAAATCCCAGCTGAATCCCAAGAGATCTCACACGATTTGGAGTGACATCTCGCCCAAGGTCCCTGATACCTCAGGACATTTGTAGTGAAATCTCGCCCGATGTCATTGTGACCTCAGGATATTCGGAGGGAAACCTCACCCGAATGTCCCTGAGATCAGACGAGATATTGAGTAAAATCTCACCCGATGCCCATCAGTCCCACGATATTTAGATTGAAGTCTCGCTCAATAGCCATGAGATCTCACGAGTTTGGCACTGACGTCGCCAAGGTTTGGAGGAGATCTCACAAGACTGGGAGTAAAATCTCGCCCCCATTCAAGAGTTCTCACGAGAGCTGCAGTGAAATCTCGCCCAAGGTCCCTGGGATCTCACGAGATTTGTAGTGAAATCTCGCCCGATCTCATTGTGACCTCAGGAGGAATGGAGTGAAACCTCGCCTAAAATCCATGAGTTGTCATGAGATTTGGAGTGAAATCTGTACCGATGTCCATGAGATCTCAGGAGCCTGGGTGGCAAATCTCGCCCGATGTCCATGAGATCTCACGAGATTTAGATTGAAACCTCGCCCACGGTCGTCCCTGATATCTCACGAGATTTGGAGAGAAATCTGCCCGAAGTCATTGAGACCACATGATCTTTGGAGTGAAATCGCGTCCAATGTCCATGACATATCACGAGATTTGGAATGAATTCTCACGCGATGTCCATACGATCTCACGAGATTTGGACTAATCTCGCCTGATGTCCATGATTTCTCACGAGATATAGAGTGAATTCTCCCTCAATATTCTGAGATCTCACGGATTGGACGGAAGTCTCCAAGGATTGGATGAGATCTCAAGAGACTTGGAGGAAATGATCCCCGAATTCCAAAGGATCTCACGAGAGTTGGAGTGAAATCTCGCCCTAGGTCCCTTTTATCTCACGAGAGTTGAGTGAAACCTCGCCCGTTGTCATTGAGACCTCACGAGATTTGGATTGATATCTCGCCCAAGTTCGCTGATATCGCACGAGGTTTGTAGTGAAATTTCTCCCAATGTCATTGTGACCTCACGGGATTTGGAGTGAAATCTCGCCCAAAGTCCATGAGATCTCATGAGATTTGGACTGAGGTCTGCACGTTTTGGATGGGATCTCACGAGACTCAGAATAAAATCTCACGCGATGCCCATGGTGTCTCGTGGGATTTAGATTGAAGTCTCACGGAATATCCATGAGATCTCATGAGATTTGGACTGAAGTCTCCAAGGTCTGGATGAGATCTCACGAGACTTGGACGAAAATCCCCTGAATTCCAAGAGGTCTCACGATAGTTGGAGTAAAATCTCAACCAAGGTTCCTGATATCTCAAGAGAATGATACTGAAATCTCGCCCGATGTCATTGGGACCTCGCGAGATTTGGAGTGAAATATCGCGCAAGGTCCCTGATATCTCACGAGATTTGTAGTGAAATCTTGCCCAAGGCCCCTGAGAGCTGAAGAGAATTAGAGGGAAATCTCGCCCCATGTCACTGTGACCTCAAGAGTTTTGGAGTGAAATCTCGCCCAATGCCCATGATCTCACGAGTTTTTGGAGAACTCTGACCCCATATCCATGAGATCTCACGAGATTTGGAGTAAAATCTCTCCTGATGTCATGAGGTCACACGAGATTTAGATTGCAATTTCGCTCCATATCCATGAGATCTCACGAGATTTGGCCTGAATTCTCCAAGATTCGGATGAGATCTCCGAGACGTGGGGAGTCAAATCTCGCTCAACGTCCAAGAATCCTCTTGAGAGTTGGAGTGAAATCTCGCCCAAACTCCCTGATATCTCACGAGACTTGTAGTGTAATCTCCCGCGATGTCAGTGAGACCTCACGAGATTTGGATGGAAATCTCGCCCAGGTCCCTGAATATTACGAGATATGTAGTGAAATCTCGCCCGAAATCATTGTAACCTCAGGAGTTGGGAGTGAAATCTCGTCCAATGTCCATGAGATCTCACGAGATTTACATAGGAAACTCGCTCATATCCACGAGAACTCACGAGGTTGGCCTTGACGTCTCCAAGGTTTGGATGAGATTTCACGGGATGCGAGTAAACTCTCGCCCAAAGACCATGAGACCTCACGAGAGTGGGAGTGAAATCTCGCCCAAGGACCCTGATATCTCAAGAGGTTTGGAAGGAATCTCCCCCGATGTCATTGACAGCTCATGAGAAATGGATAGAAATCTCGCCCAAGGTCGCTGCTATCTCACGAGATCTGCAGTGAAATCTCGGCCAAACTCATTGGGACCTCAGGAGATTCGGCGTGAAATCTCCATCGATGTCCATGCGATCTCAGGAGATCTGGTGTCAAATCTCGCCCGATGTCCATGAGAACTCACGACACTTACACGGAAACCTCGCCCAGGGTCCCTGACAACTGACGAGATTCGGCGTGAAATCTGCCCGAGGTGATGGAGACCTCACAAGATTTGGAGTGAACTCTCACCCGATATTCGTGAGTACTCACGAGATTTGGAGTCATCTCGCCTGATGTCCCTGAGATCGCACAAGATAGAGATTGAATTCTCGCTCCATATCCTGAGATCTCACGAGTTTTGGCCTGGAGTCTCCAAGGATTGGATGAGATCTCACGAGACTTGGAGTAAAATATCCGCGAATATCCAGAAATCTCACGAGAGTTGGAGTGAAATGTCGCCCTAGCTCCCTTTCATGTCATGAGGTTTTAGTGAACTGTCGCCCAATGTCATTGGGACGTCCCGATATTTGGATTGAAATCTCGCCCGAGGTCGCTGATATCTCACGAGATTTGTAGGGAAATCTCGCGCAATGTGATTGTGACCTCAGGAGATTTGGGGTGAACTCTCCCCCAATGTCCATGAGATCTCACGAGATTTAGATGAAATCTCCCTCAATATCTATGAGGCCTCGCGAGATTGGCACGGACGACTCCAAGTTTGGATGAGATCTCACAAGACTTGGAGTAAACTCTCGCCCAAAGAACAAGAGACCTCAGCAGAGTTGGATTGAAATCTCGCACAAGGTCCCCGATATCTCACAACATTTGTAGTGAAATCTCGCCCAATGTCTTTGAGCCTCATGAGATGTGGACTGAAATCTCGACCAGGGTCCCTGATATCTCATGAGATTTGTGGAAATCTCACCTGATGTCATTGGAACCTCCGTAGATTTGGAGTGCAGTCTCTCCCATTGTCCATGAGATCTCACGAGATTTAGATTGACCCCTCACCCAATATCCATGAGATCTCAGGAGAAGGGCACTGACCTCTCCAAAGTTTGGGTGAGATCTCATGGGCCCTGGAGTAAAATCTCGCCCAAAGTCCAAGAGATCTCGAGGGATTTGGAGAGAAATCTCACCCAAAGCCCATGACATCTCATGAGATTGAGAGGGAATTCTCGCCCGATGTCCATGACACCTCACGGGATTTGCAGTAAAATCTCGCCCAATGACCATGAGATATCGCGAAATTGAGAGTGAAATCTCACCCATTTTCCATGAGAGCCCAAGACATTTGGCCTGAGGTCTCCACATTTGGAAGAGAGCACACGAGATTTGGATGAAAATCCCAGCTGAATCCCAAGAGATCTCACACGATTTGGAGTGACATCTCGCCCAAGGTCCCTGATACCTCAGGACATTTGTAGTGAAATCTCGCCCGATGTCATTGTGACCTCAGGATATTCGGAGGGAAACCTCACCCGAATGTCCCTGAGATCAGACGAGATATTGAGTAAAATCTCACCCGATGCCCATCAGTCCCACGATATTTAGATTGAAGTCTCGCTCAATAGCCATGAGATCTCACGAGTTTGGCACTGACGTCGCCAAGGTTTGGAGGAGATCTCACAAGACTGGGAGTAAAATCTCGCCCCCATTCAAGAGTTCTCACGAGAGCTGCAGTGAAATCTCGCCCAAGGTCCCTGGGATCTCACGAGATTTGTAGTGAAATCTCGCCCGATCTCATTGTGACCTCAGGAGGAATGGAGTGAAACCTCGCCTAAAATCCATGAGTTGTCATGAGATTTGGAGTGAAATCTGTACCGATGTCCATGAGATCTCAGGAGCCTGGGTGGCAAATCTCGCCCGATGTCCATGAGATCTCACGAGATTTAGATTGAAACCTCGCCCACGGTCGTCCCTGATATCTCACGAGATTTGGAGAGAAATCTGCCCGAAGTCATTGAGACCACATGATCTTTGGAGTGAAATCGCGTCCAATGTCCATGACATATCACGAGATTTGGAATGAATTCTCACGCGATGTCCATACGATCTCACGAGATTTGGACTAATCTCGCCTGATGTCCATGATTTCTCACGAGATATAGAGTGAATTCTCCCTCAATATTCTGAGATCTCACGGATTGGACGGAAGTCTCCAAGGATTGGATGAGATCTCAAGAGACTTGGAGGAAATGATCCCCGAATTCCAAAGGATCTCACGAGAGTTGGAGTGAAATCTCGCCCTAGGTCCCTTTTATCTCACGAGAGTTGAGTGAAACCTCGCCCGTTGTCATTGAGACCTCACGAGATTTGGATTGATATCTCGCCCAAGTTCGCTGATATCGCACGAGGTTTGTAGTGAAATCTCTCCCAATGTCATTGTGACCTCACGGGATTTGGAGTGAAATCTCGCCCAAAGTCCATGAGATCTCATGAGATTTGGACTGAGGTCTGCACGTTTTGGATGGGATCTCACGAGACTCAGAATAAAATCTCACGCGATGCCCATGGTGTCTCGTGGGATTTAGATTGAAGTCTCACGGAATATCCATGAGATCTCATGAGATTTGGACTGAAGTCTCCAAGGTCTGGATGAGATCTCACGAGACTTGGACGAAAATCCCCTGAATTCCAAGAGGTCTCACGATAGTTGGAGTAAAATCTCAACCAAGGTTCCTGATATCTCAAGAGAATGATACTGAAATCTCGCCCGATGTCATTGGGACCTCGCGAGATTTGGAGTGAAATATCGCGCAAGGTCCCTGATATCTCACGAGATTTGTAGTGAAATCTTGCCCAAGGCCCCTGAGAGCTGAAGAGAATTAGAGGGAAATCTCGCCCCATGTCACTGTGACCTCAAGAGTTTTGGAGTGAAATCTCGCCCAATGCCCATGATCTCACGAGTTTTTGGAGAACTCTGACCCCATATCCATGAGATCTCACGAGATTTGGAGTAAAATCTCTCCTGATGTCATGAGGTCACACGAGATTTAGATTGCAATTTCGCTCCATATCCATGAGATCTCACGAGATTTGGCCTGAATTCTCCAAGATTCGGATGAGATCTCCGAGACGTGGGGAGTCAAATCTCGCTCAACGTCCAAGAATCCTCTTGAGAGTTGGAGTGAAATCTCGCCCAAACTCCCTGATATCTCACGAGACTTGTAGTGTAATCTCCCGCGATGTCAGTGAGACCTCACGAGATTTGGATGGAAATCTCGCCCAGGTCCCTGAATATTACGAGATATGTAGTGAAATCTCGCCCGAAATCATTGTAACCTCAGGAGTTGGGAGTGAAATCTCGTCCAATGTCCATGAGATCTCACGAGATTTACATGGGAAACTCGCTCATATCCACGAGAACTCACGAGGTTGGCCTTGACGTCTCCAAGGTTTGGATGAGATTTCACGGGATGCGAGTAAACTCTCGCCCAAAGACCATGAGACCTCACGAGAGTGGGAGTGAAATCTCGCCCAAGGACCCTGATATCTCAAGACGTTTGGAAGGAATCTCCCCCGATGTCATTGACAGCTCATGAGAATTGGATAGAAATCTCGCCCAAGGTCGCTGCTATCTCACGAGATCTGCAGTGAAATCTCGCCCAAACTCATTGGGACCTCAGGAGATTCGGCGTGAAATCTCCATCGATGTCCATGCGATCTCAGGAGATCTGGTGTCAAATCTCGCCCGATGTCCATGAGAACTCACGACACTTACACGGAAACCTCGCCCAGGGTCCCTGACAACTGACGAGATTCGGCGTGAAATCTGCCCGAGGTGATGGAGACCTCACGAGATTTGGAGTGAACTCTCACCCGATATTCGTGAGTACTCACGAGATTTGGAGTCATCTCGCCTGATGTCCCTGAGATCGCACAAGATAGAGATTGAATTCTCGCTCCATATCCTGAGATCTCACGAGTTTTGGCCTGGAGTCTCCAAGGATTGGATGAGATCTCACGAGACTTGGAGTAAAATATCCGCGAATATCCAGAAATCTCACGAGAGTTGGAGTGAAATGTCGCCCTAGCTCCCTTTCATGTCATGAGGTTTTAGTGAACTGTCGCCCAATGTCATTGGGACGTCCCGATATTTGGATTGAAATCTCGCCCGAGGTCGCTGATATCTCACGAGATTTGTAGGGAAATCTCGCGCAATGTGATTGTGACCTCAGGAGATTTGGGGTGAACTCTCCCCCAATGTCCATGAGATCTCACGAGATTTAGATGAAATCTCCCTCAATATCTATGAGGCCTCGCGAGATTGGCACGGACGACTCCAAGTTTGGATGAGATCTCACAAGACTTGGAGTAAACTCTCGCCCAAAGAACAAGAGACCTCAGCAGAGTTGGATTGAAATCTCGCACAAGGTCCCCGATATCTCACAAG
The DNA here is from genome assembly GCF_037043125.1 of Eumetopias jubatus. Taxonomy (NCBI): domain Eukaryota; kingdom Metazoa; phylum Chordata; class Mammalia; order Carnivora; family Otariidae; genus Eumetopias; species Eumetopias jubatus. The sequence goes on along the minus strand of NW_028274824.1, from coordinate 6,893,944 downwards.
ATTTGTAGTGAAATCTCGCCCAATGTCTTTGAGCCTCATGAGATGTGGACTGAAATCTCGACCAGGGTCCCTGATATCTCATGAGATTTGTGGAAATCTCACCTGATGTCATTGGAACCTCCGTAGATTTGGAGTGCAGTCTCTCCCATTGTCCATGAGATCTCACGAGATTTAGATTGACCCCTCACCCAATATCCATGAGATCTCAGGAGAAGGGCACTGACCTCTCCAAAGTTTGGGTGAGATCTCATGGGCCCTGGAGTAAAATCTCGCCCAAAGTCCAAGAGATCTCGAGGGATTTGGAGAGAAATCTCACCCAAAGCCCATGACATCTCATGAGATTGAGAGGGAATTCTCGCCCGATGTCCATGACACCTCACGGGATTTGCAGTAAAATCTCGCCCAATGACCATGAGATATCGCGAAATTGAGAGTGAAATCTCACCCATTTTCCATGAGAGCCCAAGACATTTGGCCTGAGGTCTCCACATTTGGAAGAGAGCACACGAGATTTGGATGAAAATCCCAGCTGAATCCCAAGAGATCTCACACGATTTGGAGTGACATCTCGCCCAAGGTCCCTGATACCTCAGGACATTTGTAGTGAAATCTCGCCCGATGTCATTGTGACCTCAGGATATTCGGAGGGAAACCTCACCCGAATGTCCCTGAGATCAGACGAGATATTGAGTAAAATCTCACCCGATGCCCATCAGTCCCACGATATTTAGATTGAAGTCTCGCTCAATAGCCATGAGATCTCACGAGTTTGGCACTGACGTCGCCAAGGTTTGGAGGAGATCTCACAAGACTGGGAGTAAAATCTCGCCCCCATTCAAGAGTTCTCACGAGAGCTGCAGTGAAATCTCGCCCAAGGTCCCTGGGATCTCACGAGATTTTTAGTGAAATCTCGCCCGATCTCATTGTGACCTCAGGAGGAATGGAGTGAAACCTCGCCTAAAATCCATGAGTTGTCATGAGATTTGGAGTGAAATCTGTACCGATGTCCATGAGATCTCAGGAGCCTGGGTGGCAAATCTCGCCCGATGTCCATGAGATCTCACGAGATTTAGATTGAAACCTCGCCCACGGTCGTCCCTGATATCTCACGAGATTTGGAGAGAAATCTGCCCGAAGTCATTGAGACCACATGATCTTTGGAGTGAAATCGCGTCCAATGTCCATGACATATCACGAGATTTGGAATGAATTCTCACGCGATGTCCATACGATCTCACGAGATTTGGACTAATCTCGCCTGATGTCCATGATTTCTCACGAGATATAGAGTGAATTCTCCCTCAATATTCTGAGATCTCACGGATTGGACGGAAGTCTCCAAGGATTGGATGAGATCTCAAGAGACTTGGAGGAAATGATCCCCGAATTCCAAAGGATCTCACGAGAGTTGGAGTGAAATCTCGCCCTAGGTCCCTTTTATCTCACGAGAGTTGAGTGAAACCTCGCCCGTTGTCATTGAGACCTCACGAGATTTGGATTGATATCTCGCCCAAGTTCGCTGATATCGCACGAGGTTTGTAGTGAAATTTCTCCCAATGTCATTGTGACCTCACGGGATTTGGAGTGAAATCTCGCCCAAAGTCCATGAGATCTCATGAGATTTGGACTGAGGTCTGCACGTTTTGGATGGGATCTCACGAGACTCAGAATAAAATCTCACGCGATGCCCATGGTGTCTCGTGGGATTTAGATTGAAGTCTCACGGAATATCCATGAGATCTCATGAGATTTGGACTGAAGTCTCCAAGGTCTGGATGAGATCTCACGAGACTTGGACGAAAATCCCCTGAATTCCAAGAGGTCTCACGATAGTTGGAGTAAAATCTCAACCAAGGTTCCTGATATCTCAAGAGAATGATACTGAAATCTCGCCCGATGTCATTGGGACCTCGCGAGATTTGGAGTGAAATATCGCGCAAGGTCCCTGATATCTCACGAGATTTGTAGTGAAATCTTGCCCAAGGCCCCTGAGAGCTGAAGAGAATTAGAGGGAAATCTCGCCCCATGTCACTGTGACCTCAAGAGTTTTGGAGTGAAATCTCGCCCAATGCCCATGATCTCACGAGTTTTTGGAGAACTCTGACCCCATATCCATGAGATCTCACGAGATTTGGAGTAAAATCTCTCCTGATGTCATGAGGTCACACGAGATTTAGATTGCAATTTCGCTCCATATCCATGAGATCTCACGAGATTTGGCCTGAATTCTCCAAGATTCGGATGAGATCTCCGAGACGTGGGGAGTCAAATCTCGCTCAACGTCCAAGAATCCTCTTGAGATTTGGCGTGAAATCTCGCCCAAACTCCCTGATATCTCACGAGACTTGTAGTGTAATCTCCCGCGATGTCAGTGAGACCTCACGAGATTTGGATGGAAATCTCGCCCAGGTCCCTGAATATTACGAGATATGTAGTGAAATCTCGCCCGAAATCATTGTAACCTCAGGAGTTGGGAGTGAAATCTCGTCCAATGTCCATGAGATCTCACGAGATTTACATAGGAAACTCGCTCATATCCACGAGAACTCACGAGGTTGGCCTTGACGTCTCCAAGGTTTGGATGAGATTTCACGGGATGCGAGTAAACTCTCGCCCAAAGACCATGAGACCTCACGAGAGTGGGAGTGAAATCTCGCCCAAGGACCCTGATATCTCAAGAGGTTTGGAAGGAATCTCCCCCGATGTCATTGACAGCTCATGAGAAATGGATAGAAATCTCGCCCAAGGTCGCTGCTATCTCACGAGATCTGCAGTGAAATCTCGGCCAAACTCATTGGGACCTCAGGAGATTCGGCGTGAAATCTCCATCGATGTCCATGCGATCTCAGGAGATCTGGTGTCAAATCTCGCCCGATGTCCATGAGAACTCACGACACTTACACGGAAACCTCGCCCAGGGTCCCTGACAACTGACGAGATTCGGCGTGAAATCTGCCCGAGGTGATGGAGACCTCACAAGATTTGGAGTGAACTCTCACCCGATATTCGTGAGTACTCACGAGATTTGGAGTCATCTCGCCTGATGTCCCTGAGATCGCACAAGATAGAGATTGAATTCTCGCTCCATATCCTGAGATCTCACGAGTTTTGGCCTGGAGTCTCCAAGGATTGGATGAGATCTCAGGAGACTTGGAGTAAAATATCCGCGAATATCCAGAAATCTCACGAGAGTTGGAGTGAAATGTCGCCCTAGCTCCCTTTCATGTCATGAGGTTTTAGTGAACTGTCGCCCAATGTCATTGGGACGTCCCGATATTTGGATTGAAATCTCGCCCAAGTTCGCTGATATCGCACGAGGTTTGTAGTGAAATCTCTCCCAATGTCATTGTGACCTCACGAGATTTGGAGTGAAATCTCGCCCAAAGTCCTGGAGATCTCATGAGATTTGGACTGAGGTCTGCACGTTTTGGATGGGATCTCACGAGACTCAGAATAAAATCTCACCCGATGCCCATGGTGTCTCGTGGGATTTAGATTGAAGTCTCCCGCAATATCCATGTGATCTCACGAGATTTGGACTGGAGTCTCCAAAGTCTGGATGAGTTCTCACGAGACTTGGAGGAAAATCCCCTGAATTCCAAGAGATCACACGAGAGTTGGAGTAAAATCTCAGCCAAGGTTCCTGATATCTCAAGAGATTGATACTGAAATCTCGCCCGATGTCATTGGGACCTCGCGAGATTTGGGGTGAAATATCGCGCAAGGTCCCTGATATCTCACGAGATTTGAAGTGAAATCTTGCCCAAGGCCCCTGAGAGCCCATGAGAATTAGAGGGAATTCTCGCCCCATGTCACTGTGACCTTAAGAGATTTGGAGTGAAATCTCGCCCAATGCCCATGATCTCACGAGCTTGTTGGAGAACTCTGACCCCATATCCATGAGATCTCACGAGATTTGGAGTAAAATCTCTCCTGATGTCATGAGGTCACACGAGATTTAGATTGCAATTTCGCTCCATATCCATGAGATCCCACGAGATTTGGCCTGAATTCTCCAAGATTCGGATGAGATCTCCGAGACGTGGGGAGTCAAATCTCGCTCAACGTCCAAGAATCCTCTTGAGAGTTGGAGTGAAATCTCGCCCAAACTCCCTGATATCTCACGAGACTTGTAGTGTAATCTCCCGCGATGTCAGTGAGACCTCACGAGATTTGGATGGAAATCTCGCCCAGGTCCCTGAATATTACGAGATATGTAGTGAAATCTCGACCGAAATCATTGTAACCTCAGGAGTTGGGAGTGAAATCTCGCCCAATGTCCATGAGATCTCACGAGATTTACATGGGAAACTCGCTCATATCCACGAGAACTCACGAGGTTGGCCTTGACGTCTCCAAGGTTTGGATGAGATTTCACGGGATGCGAGTAAACTCCCGCCCAAAGACCATGAGACCTCACGAGAGTGGGAGTGAAATCTCGCCCAAGGACCCTGATATCTCAAGAGGTTTGGAAGGAATCTCCCCCGATGTCATTGACAGCTCATGAGAAATGGATAGAAATCTCGCCCAAGGTCGCTGCTATCTCACGAGATCTGTAGTGAAATCTCGCCCAAACTCATTGGGACCTCAGGAGATTCGGCGTGAAATCTCCATCGATGTCCATGCGATCTCAGGAGATCTGGTGTCAAATCTCGCCCGATGTCCATGAGAACTCACGACACTTACACGGAAACCTCGCCCAGGGTCCCTGACAACTGACGAGATTCGGCGTGAAATCTGCCCGAGGTGATGGAGACCTCACGAGATTTGGAGTGAACTCTCACCCGATATTCGTGAGTACTCACGAGATTGGGAGTCATCTCGCCTGATGTCCCTGAGATCGCACAAGATAGAGATTGAATTCTCGCTCCATATCCTGAGATCTCACGAGTTTTGGCCTGGAGTCTCCAAGGATTGGATGAGATCTCACGAGACTTGGAGTAAAATATCCGCGAATATCCAGAAATCTCACGAGAGTTGGAGTGAAATGTCGCCCTAGGTCCCTTTCATGTCATGAGGTTTTAGTGAACTGTCGCCCAATGTCATTGGGACGTCCCGATATTTGGATTGAAATCTCGCCCGAGGTCGCTGATATCTCACGAGATTTGTAGGGAAATCTCGCGCAATGTGATTGTGACCTCAGGAGATTTGGGGTGAACTCTCCCCCAATGTCCATGAGATCTCACGAGATTTAGATGAAATCTCCCTCAATATCTATGAGGCCTCGCGAGATTGGCACGGACGACTCCAAGTTTGGATGAGATCTCACAAGACTTGGAGTAAACTCTCGCCCAAAGAACAAGAGACCTCAGCAGAGTTGGATTGAAATCTCGCACAAGGTCCCCGATATCTCACAACATTTGTAGTGAAATCTCGCCCAATGTCTTTGAGCCTCATGAGATGTGGACTGAAATCTCGACCAGGGTCCCTGATATCTCATGAGATTTGTGGAAATCTCACCTGATGTCATTGGAACCTCCGTAGATTTGGAGTGCAGTCTCTCCCATTGTCCATGAGATCTCACGAGATTTAGATTGACCCCTCACCCAATATCCATGAGATCTCAGGAGAAGGGCACTGACCTCTCCAAAGTTTGGGTGAGATCTCATGGGCCCTGGAGTAAAATCTCGCCCAAAGTCCAAGAGATCTCGAGGGATTTGGAGAGAAATCTCACCCAAAGCCCATGACATCTCATGAGATTGAGAGGGAATTCTCGCCCGATGTCCATGACACCTCACGGGATTTGCAGTAAAATCTCGCCCAATGACCATGAGATATCGCGAAATTGAGAGTGAAATCTCACCCATTTTCCATGAGAGCCCAAGACATTTGGCCTGAGGTCTCCACATTTGGAAGAGAGCACACGAGATTTGGATGAAAATCTCAGCTGAATCCCAAGAGATCTCACACGATTTGGAGTGACATCTCGCCCAAGGTCCCTGATACCTCAGGACATTTGTAGTGAAATCTCGCCCGATGTCATTGTGACCTCAGGATATTCGGAGGGAAACCTCACCCGAATGTCCCTGAGATCAGACGAGATATTGAGTAAAATCTCACCCGATGCCCATCAGTCCCACGATATTTAGATTGAAGTCTCGCTCAATAGCCATAAGATCTCACGAGTTTGGCACTGATGTCGCCAAGGTTTGGAGGAGATGTCACAAGACTGGGAGTAAAATCTCGCCCCCATTCAAGAGTTCTCACGAGAGCTGCAGTGAAATCTCGCCCAAGGTCCCTGGGGTCTCACGAGATTTGTAGTGAAATCTCGCCCGATCTCATTGTGACCTCAGGAGGAATGGAGTGAAACCTCGCCTAAAATCCATGAGTTGTCATGAGATTTGGAGTGAAATCTGTACCGATGTCCATGAGATCTCAGGAGCCTTGGTGGCAAATCTCGCCCGATGTCCATGAGATCTCACGAGATTTAGATTGAAACCTCGCCCACGGTCGTCCCTGATATCTCACGAGATTTGGAGAGAAATCTGCCCGAAGTCATTGAGACCACATGATCTTTGGAGTGAAATCGCGTCCAATGTCCATGACATATCACGAGATTTGGAATGAATTCTCACGCGATGTCCATACGATCTCACGAGATTTGGACTAATCTCGCCTGATGTCCATGATTTCTCACGAGATATAGAGTGAATTCTCCCTCAATATCCTGAGATCTAACGGATTGGACGGAAGTCTCCAAGGATTGGATGAGATCTCAAGAGACTTGGAGGAAATGATCCCCGAATTCCAAAGGATCTCACGAGAGTTGGAGTGAAATCTCGCCCTAGGTCCCTTTTATCTCACGAGAGTTGAGTGAAACCTCGCCCGTTGTCATTGAGACCTCACGAGATTTGGATTGATATCTCGCCCAAGTTCGCTGATATCGCACGAGGTTTGTAGTGAAATCTCTCCCAATGTCATTGTGACCTCACGGGATTTGGAGTGAAATCTCGCCCAAAGTCCACGAGATCTCATGAGATTTGGACTGAGGTCTGCACGTTTTGGATGGGATCTCACGAGACTCAGAATAAAATCTCACGCGATGCCCATGGTGTCTCGTGGGATTTAGATTGAAGTGTCACGGAATATCCATGAGATCTCATGAGATTTGGACTGAAGTCTCCAAGGTCTGGATGAGATCTCACGAGACTTGGACGAAAATCCCCTGAATTCCAAGAGGTCTCACGATAGTTGGAGTAAAATCTCAACCAAGGTTCCTGATATCTCAAGAGAATGATACTGAAATCTCGCCCGATGTCATTGGGACCTCGCGAGATTTGGAGTGAAATATCGCGCAAGGTCCCTGATATCTCACGAGATTTGTAGTGAAATCTTGCCCAAGGCCCCTGAGAGCTGAAGAGAATTAGAGGGAAATCTCGCCCCATGTCACTGTGACCTCAAGAGTTTTGGAGTGAAATCTCGCCCAATGCCCATGATCTCACGAGTTTTTGGAGAACTCTGACCCCATATCCATGAGATCTCACGAGATTTGGAGTAAAATCTCTCCTGATGTCATGAGGTCACACGAGATTTAGATTGCAATTTCGCTCCATATCCATGAGATCTCACGAGATTTGGCCTGAATTCTCCAAGATTCGGATGAGATCTCCGAGACGTGGGGAGTCAAATCTCGCTCAACGTCCAAGAATCCTCTTGAGATTTGGCGTGAAATCTCGCCCAAACTCCCTGATATCTCACGAGACTTGTAGTGTAATCTCCCGCGATGTCAGTGAGACCTCACGAGATTTGGATGGAAATCTCGCCCAGGTCCCTGAATATTACGAGATATGTAGTGAAATCTCGCCCGAAATCATTGTAACCTCAGGAGTTGGGAGTGAAATCTCGCCCAATGTCCATGAGATCTCACGAGATTTACATGGGAAACTCGCTCATATCCACGAGAACTCACGAGGTTGGCCTTGACGTCTCCAAGGTTTGGATGAGATTTCACGGGATGCGAGTAAACTCTCGCCCAAAGACCATGAGACCTCACGAGAGTGGGAGTGAAATCTCGCCCAAGGACCCTGATATCTCAAGAGGTTTGGAAGGAATCTCCCCCGATGTCATTGACAGCTCATGAGAAATGGATAGAAATCTCGCCCAAGGTCGCTGCTATCTCACGAGATCTGCAGTGAAATCTCGGCCAAACTCATTGGGACCTCAGGAGATTCGGCGTGAAATCTCCATCGATGTCCATGCGATCTCAGGATATCTGGTGTCAAATCTCGCCCGATGTCCATGAGAACTCACGACACTTACACGGAAACCTCGCCCAGGGTCCCTGACAACTGACGAGATTCGGCGTGAAATCTGCCCGAGGTGATGGAGACCTCACGAGATTTGGAGTGAACTCTCACCCGATATTCGTGAGTACTCACGAGATTTGGAGTCATCTCGCCTGATGTCCCTGAGATCGCACAAGATAGAGATTGAATTCTCGCTCCATATCCTGAGATCTCACGAGTTTTGGCCTGGAGTCTCCAAGGATTGGATGAGATCTCACGAGACTTGGAGTAAAATATCCGCGAATATCCAGAAATCTCACGAGAGTTGGAGTGAAATGTCGCCCTAGCTCCCTTTCATGTCATGAGGTTTTAGTGAACTGTCGCCCAATGTCATTGGGACGTCCCGATATTTGGATTGAAATCTCGCCCGAGGTCGCTGATATCTCACGAGATTTGTAGGGAAATCTCGCGCAATGTGATTGTGACCTCAGGAGATTTGGGGTGAACTCTCCCCCAATGTCCATGAGATCTCACGAGATTTAGATGAAATCTCCCTCAATATCTATGAGGCCTCGCGAGATTGGCACGGACGACTCCAAGTTTGGATGAGATCTCACAAGACTTGGAGTAAACTCTCGCCCAAAGAACAAGAGACCTCAGCAGAGTTGGATTGAAATCTCGCACAAGGTCCCCGATATCTCACAAGATTTGTAGTGAAATCTCGCCCAATGTCTTTGAGCCTCATGAGATGTGGACTGAAATCTCGACCAGGGTCCCTGATATCTCATGAGATTTGTGGAAATCTCACCTGATGTCATTGGAACCTCCGTAGATTTGGAGTGCAGTCTCTCCCATTGTCCATGAGATCTCACGAGATTTAGATTGACCCCTCACCCAATATCCATGAGATCTCAGGAGAAGGGCACTGACCTCTCCAAAGTTTGGGTGAGATCTCATGGGCCCTGGAGTAAAATCTCGCCCAAAGTCCAAGAGATCTCGAGGGATTTGGAGAGAAATCTCACCCAAAGCCCATGACATCTCATGAGATTGAGAGGGAATTCTCGCCCGATGTCCATGACACCTCACGGGATTTGCAGTAAAATCTCGCCCAATGACCATGAGATATCGCGAAATTGAGAGTGAAATCTCACCCATTTTCCATGAGAGCCCAAGACATTTGGCCTGAGGTCTCCACATTTGGAAGAGAGCACACGAGATTTGGATGAAAATCCCAGCTGAATCCCAAGAGATCTCACACGATTTGGAGTGACATCTCGCCCAAGGTCCCTGATACCTCAGGACATTTGTAGTGAAATCTCGCCCGATGTCATTGTGACCTCAGGATATTCGGAGGGAAACCTCGCCCGAATGTCCCTGAGATCAGACGAGATATTGAGTAAAATCTCACCCGATGCCCATCAGTCCCACGATATTTAGATTGAAGTCTCGCTCAATAGCCATGAGATCTCACGAGTTTGGCACTGACGTCGCCAAGGTTTGGAGGAGATCTCACAAGACTGGGAGTAAAATCTCGCCCCCATTCAAGAGTTCTCACGAGAGCTGCAGTGAAATCTCGCCCAAGGTCCCTGGGATCTCACGAGATTTATAGTGAAATCTCGCCCGATCTCATTGTGACCTCAGGAGGAATGGAGTGAAACCTCGCCTAAAATCCATGAGTTGTCATGAGATTTGGAGTGAAATCTGTACCGATGTCCATGAGATCTCAGGAGCCTGGGTGGCAAATCTCGCCCGATGTCCATGAGATCTCACGAGATTTAGATTGAAACCTCGCCCACGGTCGTCCCTGATATCTCACGAGATTTGGAGAGAAATCTGCCCGAAGTCATTGAGACCACATGATCTTTGGAGTGAAATCGCGTCCAATGTCCATGACATATCACGAGATTTGGAATGAATTCTCACGCGATGTCCATACGATCTCACGAGATTTGGACTAATCTCGCCTGATGTCCATGATTTCTCACGAGATATAGAGTGAATTCTCCCTCAATATCCTGAGATCTAACGGATTGGACGGAAGTCTCCAAGGATTGGATGAGATCTCAAGAGACTTGGAGGAAATGATCCCCGAATTCCAAAGGATCTCACGAGAGTTGGAGTGAAATCTCGCCCTAGGTCCCTTTTATCTCACGAGAGTTGAGTGAAACCTCGCCCGTTGTCATTGAGACCTCACGAGATTTGGATTGATATCTCGCCCAAGTTCGCTGATATCGCACGAGGTTTGTAGTGAAATTTCTCCCAATGTCATTGTGACCTCACGGGATTTGGAGTGAAATCTCGCCCAAAGTCCATGAGATCTCATGAGATTTGGACTGAGGTCTGCACGTTTTGGATGGGATCTCACGAGACTCAGAATAAAATCTCACGCGATGCCCATGGTGTCTCGTGGGATTTAGATTGAAGTGTCACGGAATATCCATGAGATCTCATGAGATTTGGACTGAAGTCTCCAAGGTCTGGATGAGATCTCACGAGACTTGGACGAAAATCCCCTGAATTCCAAGAGGTCTCACGATAGTTGGAGTAAAATCTCAACCAAGGTTCCTGATATCTCAAGAGAATGATACTGAAATCTCGCCCGATGTCATTGGGACCTCGCGAGATTTGGAGTGAAATATCGCGCAAGGTCCCTAATATCTCACGAGATTTGTAGTGAAATCTTGCCCAAGGCCCCTGAGAGCTGAAGAGAATTAGAGGGAAATCTCGCCCCATGTCACTGTGACCTCAAGAGTTTTGGAGTGAAATCTCGCCCAATGCCCATGATCTCACGAGTTTTTGGAGAACTCTGACCCCATATCCATGAGATCTCACGAGATTTGGAGTAAAATCTCTCCTGATGTCATGAGGTCACACGAGATTTAGATTGCAATTTCGCTCCATATCCATGAGATCTCACGAGATTTGGCCTGAATTCTCCAAGATTCGGATGAGATCTCCGAGACGTGGGGAGTCAAATCTCGCTCAACGTCCAAGAATCCTCTTGAGAGTTGGAGTGAAATCTCGCCCAAACTCCCTGATATCTCACGAGACTTGTAGTGTAATCTCCCGCGATGTCAGTGAGACCTCACGAGATTTGGATGGAAATCTCGCCCAAGTCCCTGAATATTACGAGATATGTAGTGAAATCTCGCCCGAAATCATTGTAACCTCAGGAGTTGGGAGTGAAATCTCGTCCAATGTCCATGAGATCTCACGAGATTTACATGGGAAACTCGCTCATATCCACGAGAACTCACGAGGTTGGCCTTGACGTCTCCAAGGTTTGGATGAGATTTCACGGGATGCGAGTAAACTCTCGCCCAAAGACCATGAGACCTCACGAGAGTGGGAGTGAAATCTCGCCCAAGGACCCTGATATCTCAAGAGGTTTGGAAGGAATCTCCCCCGATGTCATTGACAGCTCATGAGAAATGGATAGAAATCTCGCCCAAGGTCGCTGCTATCTCACGAGATCTGCAGTGAAATCTCGGCCAAACTCATTGGGACCTCAGGAGATTCGGCGTGAAATCTCCATCGATGTCCATGCGATCTCAGGAGATCTGGTGTCAAATCTCGCCCGATGTCCATGAGAACTCACGACACTTACACGGAAACCTCGCCCAGGGTCCCTGACAACTGACGAGATTCGGCGTGAAATCTGCCCGAGGTGATGGAGACCTCACGAGATTTGGAGTGAACTCTCACCCGATATTCGTGAGTACTCACGAGATTTGGAGTCATCTCGCCTGATGTCCCTGAGATCGCACAAGATAGAGATTGAATTCTCGCTCCATATCCTGAGATCTCACGAGTTTTGGCCTGGAGTCTCCAAGGATTGGATGAGATCTCACGAGACTTGGAGTAAAATATCCGCGAATATCCAGAAATCTCACGAGAGTTGGAGTGAAATGTCGCCCTAGCTCCCTTTCATGTCATGAGGTTTTAGTGAACTGTCGCCCAATGTCATTGGGACGTCCCGATATTTGGATTGAAATCTCGCCCGAGGTCGCTGATATCTCACGAGATTTGTAGGGAAATCTCGCGCAATGTGATTGTGACCTCAGGAGATTTGGGGTGAACTCTCCCCCAATGTCCATGAGATCTCACGAGATTTAGATGAAATCTCCCTCAATATCTATGAGGCCTCGCGAGATTGGCACGGACGACTCCAAGTTTGGATGAGATCTCACAAGACTTGGAGTAAACTCTCGCCCAAAGAACAAGAGACCTCAGCAGAGTTGGATTGAAATCTCGCACAAGGTCCCCGATATCTCAAAGATTTGTAGTGAAATCTCGCCCAATGTCTTTGAGCCTCAGGAGATGTGGACTGAAATCTCGACCAGGGTCCCTGATATCTCATGAGATTTGTGGAAATCTCACCTGATGTCATTGGAACCTCCGTAGATTTGGAGTGCAGTCTCTCCCATTGTCCATGAGATCTCACGAGATTTAGATTGACCCCTCACCCAATATCCATGAGATCTCAGGAGAAGGGCACTGACCTCTCCAAAGTTTGGGTGAGATCTCATGGGCCCTGGAGTAAAATCTCGCCCAAAGTCCAAGAGATCTCGAGGGATTTGGAGAGAAATCTCACCCAAAGCCCATGACATCTCATGAGATTGAGAGGGAATTCTCGCCCGATGTCCATGACACCTCACGGGATTTGCAGTAAAATCTCGCCCAATGACCATGAGATATCGCGAAATTGAGAGTGAAATCTCACCCATTTTCCATGAGAGCCCAAGACATTTGGCCTGAGGTCTCCACATTTGGAAGAGAGCACACGAGATTTGGATGAAAATCCCAGCTGAATCCCAAGAGATCTCACACGATTTGGAGTGACATCTCGCCCAAGGTCCCTGATACCTCAGGACATTTGTAGTGAAATCTCGCCCGATGTCATTGTGACCTCAGGATATTCGGAGGGAAACCTCGCCCGAATGTCCCTGAGATCAGACGAGATATTGAGTAAAATCTCACCCGATGCCCATCAGTCCCACGATATTTAGATTGAAGTCTCGCTCAATAGCCATGAGATCTCACGAGTTTGGCACTGACGTCGCCAAGGTTTGGAGGAGATGTCACAAGACTGGGAGTAAAATCTCGCCCCCATTCAAGAGTTCTCACGAGAGCTGCAGTGAAATCTCGCCCAAGGTCCCTGGGATCTCACGAGATTTGTAGTGAAATCTCGCCCGATCTCATTGTGACCTCAGGAGGAATGGAGTGAAACCTCGCCTAAAATCCATGAGTTGTCATGAGATTTGGAGTGAAATCTGTACCGATGTCCATGAGATCTCAGGAGCCTTGGTGGCAAATCTCGCCCGATGTCCATGAGATCTCACGAGATTTAGATTGAAAGCTCGCCCACGGTCGTCCCTGATATCTCATGAGATTTGGAGAGAAATCTACCGGAAGTCATTGAGACCATATGATCTTTGGAGTGAAATCGCGTCCAATGTCCATGAGATATCACGAGATTTGGAATGAATTCTCACGCGATGTCCATACGATCTCACGAGATTTGGACTAATCTCGCCTGATGTCCATGATTTCTCACGAGATATAGAGTGAATTCTCCCTCAATATTCTGAGATCTAACGGATTGGACGGAAGTCTCCAAGGATTGGATGAGATCTCAAGAGACTTGGAGGAAATGATCCCCGAATTCCAAAGGATCTCACGAGAGTTGGAGTGAAATCTCGCCCTAGGTCCCTTTTATCTCACGAGAGTTGAGTGAAACCTCGCCCGTTGTCATTGAGACCTCACGAGATTTGGATTGATATCTCGCCCAAGTTCGCTGATATCGCACGAGGTTTGTAGTGAAATCTCTCCCAATGTCATTGTGACCTCACGGGATTTGGAGTGAAATCGCGCCCAAAGTCCACGAGATCTCATGAGATTTGGACTGAGGTCTGCACGTTTTGGATGGGATCTCACGAGACTCAGAATAAAATCTCACGTGATGCCCATGGTGTCTCGTGGGATTTAGATTGAAGTCTCACGGAATATCCATGAGATCTCATGAGATTTGGACTGAAGTCTCCAAGGTCTGGATGAGATCTCACGAGACTTGGACGAAAATCCCCTGAATTCCAAGAGGTCTCACGATAGTTGGAGTAAAATCTCAACCAAGGTTCCTGATATCTGAAGAGAATGATACTGAAATCTCGCCCGATGTCATTGGGACCTCGCGAGATTTGGAGTGAAATATCGCGCAAGGTCCCTGATATCTCACGAGATTTGTAGTGAAATCTTGCCCAAGGCCCCTGAGAGCTGAAGAGAATTAGAGGGAAATCTCGCCCCATGTCACTGTGACCTCAAGAGTTTTGGAGTGAAATCTCGCCCAATGCCCATGATCTCACGAGTTTTTGGAGAACTCTGACCCCATATCCATGAGATCTCACGAGATTTGGAGTAAAATCTCTCCTGATGTCATGAGGTCACACGAGATTTAGATTGCAATTTCGCTCCATATCCATGAGATCTCACGAGATTTGGCCTGAATTCTCCAAGATTCGGATGAGATCTCCGAGACGTGGGGAGTCAAATCTCGCTCAACGTCCAAGAATCCTCTTGAGATTTGGCGTGAAATCTCGCCCAAACTCCCTGATATCTCACGAGACTTGTAGTGTAATCTCCCGCGATGTCAGTGAGACCTCACGAGATTTGGATGGAAATCTCGCCCAAGTCCCTGAATATTACGAGATATGTAGTGAAATCTCGCCCGAAATCATTGTAACCTCAGGAGTTGGGAGTGAAATCTCGCCCAATGTCCATGAGATCTCACGAGATTTACATGGGAAACTCGCTCATATCCACGAGAACTCACGAGGTTGGCCTTGACGTCTCCAAGGTTTGGATGAGATTTCACGGGATGCGAGTAAACTCTCGCCCAAAGACCATGAGACCTCACGAGAGTGGGAGTGAAATCTCGCCCAAGGACCCTGATATCTCAAGAGGTTTGGAAGGAATCTCCCCCGATGTCATTGACAGCTCATGAGAAATGGATAGAAATCTCGCCCAAGGTCGCTGCTATCTCACGAGATCTGCAGTGAAATCTCGGCCAAACTCATTGGGACCTCAGGAGATTCGGCGTGAAATCTCCATCGATGTCCATGCGATCTCAGGAGATCTGGTGTCAAATCTCGCCCGATGTCCATGAGAACTCACGACACTTACACGGAAACCTCGCCCAGGGTCCCTGACAACTGACGAGATTCGGCGTGAAATCTGCCCGAGGTGATGGAGACCTCACGAGATTTGGAGTGAACTCTCACCCGATATTCGTGAGTACTCACGAGATTTGGAGTCATCTCGCCTGATGTCCCTGAGATCGCACAAGATAGAGATTGAATTCTCGCTCCATATCCTGAGATCTCACGAGTTTTGGCCTGGAGTCTCCAAGGATTGGATGAGATCTCACGAGACTTGGAGTAAAATATCCGCGAATATCCAGAAATCTCACGAGAGTTGGAGTGAAATGTCGCCCTAGCTCCCTTTCATGTCATGAGGTTTTAGTGAACTGTCGCCCAATGTCATTGGGACGTCCCGATATTTGGATTGAAATCTCGCCCGAGGTCGCTGATATCTCACGAGATTTGTAGGGAAATCTCGCGCAATGTGATTGTGACCTCAGGAGATTTGGGGTGAACTCTCCCCCAATGTCCATGAGATCTCACGAGATTTAGATGAAATCTCCCTCAATATCTATGAGGCCTCGCGAGATTGGCACGGACGACTCCAAGTTTGGATGAGATCTCACAAGACTTGGAGTAAACTCTCGCCCAAAGAACAAGAGACCTCAGCAGAGTTGGATTGAAATCTCGCACAAGGTCCCCGATATCTCACAAGATTTGTAGTGAAATCTCGCCCAATGTCTTTGAGCCTCATGAGATGTGGACTGAAATCTCGACCAGGGTCCCTGATATCTCATGAGATTTGTGGAAATCTCACCTGATGTCATTGGAACCTCCGTAGATTTGGAGTGCAGTCTCTCCCATTGTCCATGAGATCTCACGAGATTTAGATTGACCCCTCACCCAATATCCATGAGATCTCAGGAGAAGGGCACTGACCTCTCCAAAGTTTGGGTGAGATCTCATGGGCCCTGGAGTAAAATCTCGCCCAAAGTCCAAGAGATCTCGAGGGATTTGGAGAGAAATCTCACCCAAAGCCCATGACATCTCATGAGATTGAGAGGGAATTCTCGCCCGATGTCCATGACACCTCACGGGATTTGCAGTAAAATCTCGCCCAATGACCATGAGATATCGCGAAATTGAGAGTGAAATCTCACCCATTTTCCATGAGAGCCCAAGACATTTGGCCTGAGGTCTCCACATTTGGAAGAGAGCACACGAGATTTGGATGAAAATCCCAGCTGAATCCCAAGAGATCTCACACGATTTGGAGTGACATCTCGCCCAAGGTCCCTGATACCTCAGGACATTTGTAGTGAAATCTCGCCCGATGTCATTGTGACCTCAGGATATTCGGAGGGAAACCTCGCCCGAATGTCCCTGAGATCAGACGAGATATTGAGTAAAATCTCACCCGATGCCCATCAGTCCCACGATATTTAGATTGAAGTCTCGCTCAATAGCCATGAGATCTCACGAGTTTGGCACTGACGTCGCCAAGGTTTGGAGGAGATCTCACAAGACTGGGAGTAAAATCTCGCCCCCATTCAAGAGTTCTCACGAGAGCTGCAGTGAAATCTCGCCCAAGGTCCCTGGGATCTCACGAGATTTGTAGTGAAATCTCGCCCGATCTCATTGTGACCTCAGGAGGAATGGAGTGAAACCTCGCCTAAAATCCATGAGTTGTCATGAGATTTGGAGTGAAATCTGTACCGATGTCCATGAGATCTCAGGAGCCTGGGTGGCAAATCTCGCCCGATGTCCATGAGATCTCACGAGATTTAGATTGAAACCTCGCCCACGGTCGTCCCTGATATCTCACGAGATTTGGAGAGAAATCTGCCCGAAGTCATTGAGACCACATGATCTTTGGAGTGAAATCGCGTCCAATGTCCATGACATATCACGAGATTTGGAATGAATTCTCACGCGATGTCCATACGATCTCACGAAATTTGGACTAATCTCGCCTGATGTCCATGATTTCTCACGAGATATAGAGTGAATTCTCCCTCAATATCCTGAGATCTAACGGATTGGACGGAAGTCTCCAAGGATTGGATGAGATCTCAAGAGACTTGGAGGAAATGATCCCCGAATTCCAAAGGATCTCACGAGAGTTGGAGTGAAATCTCGCCCTAGGTCCCTTTTATCTCACGAGAGTTGAGTGAAACCTCGCCCGTTGTCATTGAGACCTCACGAGATTTGGATTGATATCTCGCCCAAGTTCGCTGATATCGCACGAGGTTTGTAGTGAAATTTCTCCCAATGTCATTGTGACCTCACGGGATTTGGAGTGAAATCTCGCCCAAAGTCCATGAGATCTCATGAGATTTGGACTGAGGTCTGCACGTTTTGGATGGGATCTCACGAGACTCAGAATAAAATCTCACGCGATGCCCATGGTGTCTCGTGGGATTTAGATTGAAGTCTCACGGAATATCCATGAGATCTCATGAGATTTGGACTGAAGTCTCCAAGGTCTGGATGAGATCTCACGAGACTTGGACGAAAATCCCCTGAATTCCAAGAGGTCTCACGATAGTTGGAGTAAAATCTCAACCAAGGTTCCTGATATCTCAAGAGAATGATACTGAAATCTCGCCCGATGTCATTGGGACCTCGCGAGATTTGGAGTGAAATATCGCGCAAGGTCCCTAATATCTCACGAGATTTGTAGTGAAATCTTGCCCAAGGCCCCTGAGAGCTGAAGAGAATTAGAGGGAAATCTCGCCCCATGTCACTGTGACCTCAAGAGTTTTGGAGTGAAATCTCGCCCAATGCCCATGATCTCACGAGTTTTTGGAGAACTCTGACCCCATATCCATGAGATCTCACGAGATTTGGAGTAAAATCTCTCCTGATGACATGAGGTCACACGAGATTTAGATTGCAATTTCGCTCCATATCCATGAGATCTCACGAGATTTGGCCTGAATTCTCCAAGATTCGGATGAGATCTCCGAGACGTGGGGAGTCAAATCTCGCTCAACGTCCAAGAATCCTCTTGAGAGTTGGAGTGAAATCTCGCCCAAACTCCCTGATATCTCACGAGACTTGTAGTGTAATCTCCCGCGATGTCAGTGAGACCTCACGAGATTTGGATGGAAATCTCGCCCAGGTCCCTGAATATTACGAGATATGTAGTGAAATCTCGCCCGAAATCATTGTAACCTCAGGAGTTGGGAGTGAAATCTCGTCCAATGTCCATGAGATCTCACGAGATTTACATGGGAAACTCGCTCATATCCACGAGAACTCACGAGGTTGGCCTTGACGTCTCCAAGGTTTGGATGAGATTTCACGGGATGCGAGTAAACTCTCGCCCAAAGACCATGAGACCTCACGAGAGTGGGAGTGAAATCTCGCCCAAGGACCCTGATATCTCAAGAGGTTTGGAAGGAATCTCCCCCGATGTCATTGACAGCTCATGAGAAATGGATAGAAATCTCGCCCAAGGTCGCTGCTATCTCACGAGACCTGCAGTGAAATCTCGGCCAAACTCATTGGGACCTCAGGAGATTCGGCGTGAAATCTCCATCGATGTCCATGCGATCTCAGGAGATCTGGTGTCAAATCTCGCCCGATGTCCATGAGAACTCACGACACTTACACGGAAACCTCGCCCAGGGTCCCTGACAACTGACGAGATTCGGCGTGAAATCTGCCCGAGGTGATGGAGACCTCACGAGATTTGGAGTGAACTCTCACCCGATATTCGTGAGTACTCACGAGATTTGGAGTCATCTCGCCTGATGTCCCTGAGATCGCACAAGATAGAGATTGAATTCTCGCTCCATATCCTGAGATCTCACGAGTTTTGGCCTGGAGTCTCCAAGGATTGGATGAGATCTCACGAGACTTGGAGTAAAATATCCGCGAATATCCAGAAATCTCACGAGAGTTGGAGTGAAATGTCGCCCTAGCTCCCTTTCATGTCATGAGGTTTTAGTGAACTGTCGCCCAATGTCATTGGGACGTCCCGATATTTGGATTGAAATCTCGCCCGAGGTCGCTGATATCTCACGAGATTTGTAGGGAAATCTCGCGCAATGTGATTGTGACCTCAGGAGATTTGGGGTGAACTCTCCCCCAATGTCCATGAGATCTCACGAGATTTAGATGAAATCTCCCTCAATATCTATGAGGCCTCGCGAGATTGGCACGGACGACTCCAAGTTTGGATGAGATCTCACAAGACTTGGAGTAAACTCTCGCCCAAAGAACAAGAGACCTCAGCAGAGTTGGATTGAAATCTCGCACAAGGTCCCCGATATCTCACAAGATTTGTAGTGAAATCTCGCCCAATGTCTTTGAGCCTCATGAGATGTGGACTGAAATCTCGACCAGGGTCCCTGATATCTCATGAGATTTGTGGAAATCTCACCTGATGTCATTGGAACCTCCGTAGATTTGGAGTGCAGTCTCTCCCATTGTCCATGAGATCTCACGAGATTTAGATTGACCCCTCACCCAATATCCATGAGATCTCAGGAGAAGGGCACTGACCTCTCCAAAGTTTGGGTGAGATCTCATGGGCCCTGGAGTAAAATCTCGCCCAAAGTCCAAGAGATCTCGAGGGATTTGGAGAGAAATCTCACCCAAAGCCCATGACATCTCATGAGATTGAGAGGGAATTCTCGCCCGATGTCCATGACACCTCACGGGATTTGCAGTAAAATCTCGCCCAATGACCATGAGATATCGCGAAATTGAGAGTGAAATCTCACCCATTTTCCATGAGAGCCCAAGACATTTGGCCTGAGGTCTCCACATTTGGAAGAGAGCACACGAGATTTGGATGAAAATCCCAGCTGAATCCCAAGAGATCTCACACGATTTGGAGTGACATCTCGCCCAAGGTCCCTGATACCTCAGGACATTTGTAGTGAAATCTCGCCCGATGTCATTGTGACCTCAGGATATTCGGAGGGAAACCTCGCCCGAATGTCCCTGAGATCAGACGAGATATTGAGTAAAATCTCACCAGATGCCCATCAGTCCCACGATATTTAGATTGAAGTCTCGCTCAATAGCCATGAGATCTCACGAGTTTGGCACTGACGTCGCCAAGGTTTGGAGGAGATGTCACAAGACTGGGAGTAAAATCTCGCCCCCATTCAAGAGTTCTCACGAGAGCTGCAGTGAAATCTCGCCCAAGGTCCCTGGGATCTCACGAGATTTGTAGTGAAATCTCGCCCGATCTCATTGTGACCTCAGGAGGAATGGAGTGAAACCTCGCCTAAAATCCATGAGTTGTCATGAGATTTGGAGTGAAATCTGTACCGATGTCCATGAGATCTCAGGAGCCTTGGTGGCAAATCTCGCCCGATGTCCATGAGATCTCACGAGATTTAGATTGAAAGCTCGCCCACGGTCGTCCCTGATATCTCATGAGATTTGGAGAGAAATCTACCGGAAGTCATTGAGACCACATGATCTTTGGAGTGAAATCGCGTCCAATGTCCATGAGATATCACGAGATTTGGAATGAATTCTCACGCGATGTCCATACGATCTCACGAGATTTGGACTAATCTCGCCTGATGTCCATGATTTCTCACGAGATATATAGTGAATTCTCCCTCAATATTCTGAGATCTAACGGATTGGACGGAAGTCTCCAAGGATTGGATGAGATCTCAAGAGACTTGGAGGAAATGATCCCCGAATTCCAAAGGATCTCACGAGAGTTGGAGTGAAATCTCGCCCTAGGTCCCTTTTATCTCACGAGAGTTGAGTGAAACCTCGCCCGTTGTCATTGAGACCTCACGAGATTTGGATTGATATCTCGCCCAAGTTCGCTGATATCGCACGAGGTTTGTAGTGAAATCTCTCCCAATGTCATTGTGACCTCACGGGATTTGGAGTGAAATCGCGCCCAAAGTCCACGAGATCTCATGAGATTTGGACTGAGGTCTGCACGTTTTGGATGGGATCTCACGAGACTCAGAATAAAATCTCACGTGATGCCCATGGTGTCTCGTGGGATTTAGATTGAAGTCTCACGGAATATCCATGAGATCTCATGAGATTTGGACTGAAGTCTCCAAGGTCTGGATGAGATCTCACGAGACTTGGACGAAAATCCCCTGAATTCCAAGAGGTCTCACGATAGTTGGAGTAAAATCTCAACCAAGGTTCCTGATATCTGAAGAGAATGATACTGAAATCTCGCCCGATGTCATTGGGACCTCGCGAGATTTGGAGTGAAATATCGCGCAAGGTCCCTGATATCTCACGAGATTTGTAGTGAAATCTTGCCCAAGGCCCCTGAGAGCTGAAGAGAATTAGAGGGAAATCTCGCCCCATGTCACTGTGACCTCAAGAGTTTTGGAGTGAAATCTCGCCCAATGCCCATGATCTCACGAGTTTTTGGAGAACTCTGACCCCATATCCATGAGATCTCACGAGATTTGGAGTAAAATCTCTCCTGATGTCATGAGGTCACACGAGATTTAGATTGCAATTTCGCTCCATATCCATGAGATCTCACGAGATTTGGCCTGAATTCTCCAAGATTCGGATGAGATCTCCGAGACGTGGGGAGTCAAATCTCGCTCAACGTCCAAGAATCCTCTTGAGATTTGGCGTGAAATCTCGCCCAAACTCCCTGATATCTCACGAGACTTGTAGTGTAATCTCCCGCGATGTCAGTGAGACCTCACGAGATTTGGATGGAAATCTCGCCCAGGTCCCTGAATATTACGAGATATGTAGTGAAATCTCGCCCGAAATCATTGTAACCTCAGGAGTTGGGAGTGAAATCTCGCCCAATGTCCATGAGATCTCACGAGATTTACATGGGAAACTCGCTCATATCCACGAGAACTCACGAGGTTGGCCTTGACGTCTCCAAGGTTTGGATGAGATTTCACGGGATGCGAGTAAACTCTCGCCCAAAGACCATGAGACCTCACGAGAGTGGGAGTGAAATCTCGCCCAAGGACCCTGATATCTCAAGAGGTTTGGAAGGAATCTCCCCCGATGTCATTGACAGCTCATGAGAAATGGATAGAAATCTCGCCCAAGGTCGCTGCTATCTCACGAGATCTGCAGTGAAATCTCGGCCAAACTCATTGGGACCTCAGGAGATTCGGCGTGAAATCTCCATCGATGTCCATGCGATCTCAGGAGATCTGGTGTCAAATCTCGCCCGATGTCCATGAGAACTCACGACACTTACACGGAAACCTCGCCCAGGGTCCCTGACAACTGACGAGATTCGGCGTGAAATCTGCCCGAGGTGATGGAGACCTCACGAGATTTGGAGTGAACTCTCACCCGATATTCGTGAGTACTCACGAGATTTGGAGTCATCTCGCCTGATGTCCCTGAGATCGCACAAGATAGAGATTGAATTCTCGCTCCATATCCTGAGATCTCACGAGTTTTGGCCTGGAGTCTCCAAGGATTGGATGAGATCTCACGAGACTTGGAGTAAAATATCCGCGAATATCCAGAAATCTCACGAGAGTTGGAGTGAAATGTCGCCCTAGCTCCCTTTCATGTCATGAGGTTTTAGTGAACTGTCGCCCAATGTCATTGGGACGTCCCGATATTTGGATTGAAATCTCGCCCGAGGTCGCTGATATCTCACGAGATTTGTAGGGAAATCTCGCGCAATGTGATTGTGACCTCAGGAGATTTGGGGTGAACTCTCCCCCAATGTCCATGAGATCTCACGAGATTTAGATGAAATCTCCCTCAATATCTATGAGGCCTCGCGAGATTGGCACGGACGACTCCAAGTTTGGATGAGATCTCACAAGACTTGGAGTAAACTCTCGCCCAAAGAACAAGAGACCTCAGCAGAGTTGGATTGAAATCTCGCACAAGGTCCCCGATATCTCACAAGATTTGTAGTGAAATCTCGCCCAATGTCTTTGAGCCTCATGAGATGTGGACTGAAATCTCGACCAGGGTCCCTGATATCTCATGAGATTTGTGGAAATCTCACCTGATGTCATTGGAACCTCCGTAGATTTGGAGTGCAGTCTCTCCCATTGTCCATGAGATCTCACGAGATTTAGATTGACCCCTCACCCAATATCCATGAGATCTCAGGAGAAGGGCACTGACCTCTCCAAAGTTTGGGTGAGATCTCATGGGCCCTGGAGTAAAATCTCGCCCAAAGTCCAAGAGATCTCGAGGGATTTGGAGAGAAATCTCACCCAAAGCCCATGACATCTCATGAGATTGAGAGGGAATTCTCGCCCGATGTCCATGACACCTCACGGGATTTGCAGTAAAATCTCGCCCAATGACCATGAGATATCGCGAAATTGAGAGTGAAATCTCACCCATTTTCCATGAGAGCCCAAGACATTTGGCCTGAGGTCTCCACATTTGGAAGAGAGCACACGAGATTTGGATGAAAATCCCAGCTGAATCCCAAGAGATCTCACACGATTTGGAGTGACATCTCGCCCAAGGTCCCTGATACCTCAGGACATTTGTAGTGAAATCTCGCCCGATGTCATTGTGACCTCAGGATATTCGGAGGGAAACCTCACCCGAATGTCCCTGAGATCAGACGAGATATTGAGTAAAATCTCACCCGATGCCCATCAGTCCCACGATATTTAGATTGAAGTCTCGCTCAATAGCCATGAGATCTCACGAGTTTGGCACTGACGTCGCCAAGGTTTGGAGGAGATCTCACAAGACTGGGAGTAAAATCTCGCCCCCATTCAAGAGTTCTCACGAGAGCTGCAGTGAAATCTCGCCCAAGGTCCCTGGGATCTCACGAGATTTGTAGTGAAATCTCGCCCGATCTCATTGTGACCTCAGGAGGAATGGAGTGAAACCTCGCCTAAAATCCATGAGTTGTCATGAGATTTGGAGTGAAATCTGTACCGATGTCCATGAGATCTCAGGAGCCTGGGTGGCAAATCTCGCCCGATGTCCATGAGATCTCACGAGATTTAGATTGAAACCTCGCCCACGGTCGTCCCTGATATCTCACGAGATTTGGAGAGAAATCTGCCCGAAGTCATTGAGACCACATGATCTTTGGAGTGAAATCGCGTCCAATGTCCATGACATATCACGAGATTTGGAATGAATTCTCACGCGATGTCCATACGATCTCACGAGATTTGGACTAATCTCGCCTGATGTCCATGATTTCTCACGAGATATAGAGTGAATTCTCCCTCAATATTCTGAGATCTCACGGATTGGACGGAAGTCTCCAAGGATTGGATGAGATCTCAAGAGACTTGGAGGAAATGATCCCCGAATTCCAAAGGATCTCACGAGAGTTGGAGTGAAATCTCGCCCTAGGTCCCTTTTATCTCACGAGAGTTGAGTGAAACCTCGCCCGTTGTCATTGAGACCTCACGAGATTTGGATTGATATCTCGCCCAAGTTCGCTGATATCGCACGAGGTTTGTAGTGAAATCTCTCCCAATGTCATTGTGACCTCACGGGATTTGGAGTGAAATCGCGCCCAAAGTCCACGAGATCTCATGAGATTTGGACTGAGGTCTGCACGTTTTGGATGGGATCTCACGAGACTCAGAATAAAATCTCACGTGATGCCCATGGTGTCTCGTGGGATTTAGATTGAAGTCTCACGGAATATCCATGAGATCTCATGAGATTTGGACTGAAGTCTCCAAGGTCTGGATGAGATCTCACGAGACTTGGACGAAAATCCCC
This sequence comes from Eumetopias jubatus, assembly GCF_037043125.1. NCBI lineage: Eukaryota > Metazoa > Chordata > Mammalia > Carnivora > Otariidae > Eumetopias > Eumetopias jubatus. Next base: position 6,868,914 of record NW_028274824.1, on the reverse strand, counting down.
TGAATTCCAAGAGGTCTCACGATAGTTGGAGTAAAATCTCAACCAAGGTTCCTGATATCTGAAGAGAATGATACTGAAATCTCGCCCGATGTCATTGGGACCTCGCGAGATTTGGAGTGAAATATCGCGCAAGGTCCCTGATATCTCACGAGATTTGTAGTGAAATCTTGCCCAAGGCCCCTGAGAGCTGAAGAGAATTAGAGGGAAATCTCGCCCCATGTCACTGTGACCTCAAGAGTTTTGGAGTGAAATCTCGCCCAATGCCCATGATCTCACGAGTTTTTGGAGAACTCTGACCCCATATCCATGAGATCTCACGAGATTTGGAGTAAAATCTCTCCTGATGTCATGAGGTCACACGAGATTTAGATTGCAATTTCGCTCCATATCCATGAGATCTCACGAGATTTGGCCTGAATTCTCCAAGATTCGGATGAGATCTCCGAGACGTGGGGAGTCAAATCTCGCTCAACGTCCAAGAATCCTCTTGAGATTTGGCGTGAAATCTCGCCCAAACTCCCTGATATCTCACGAGACTTGTAGTGTAATCTCCCGCGATGTCAGTGAGACCTCACGAGATTTGGATGGAAATCTCGCCCAGGTCCCTGAATATTACGAGATATGTAGTGAAATCTCGCCCGAAATCATTGTAACCTCAGGAGTTGGGAGTGAAATCTCGCCCAATGTCCATGAGATCTCACGAGATTTACATGGGAAACTCGCTCATATCCACGAGAACTCACGAGGTTGGCCTTGACGTCTCCAAGGTTTGGATGAGATTTCACGGGATGCGAGTAAACTCTCGCCCAAAGACCATGAGACCTCACGAGAGTGGGAGTGAAATCTCGCCCAAGGACCCTGATATCTCAAGAGGTTTGGAAGGAATCTCCCCCGATGTCATTGACAGCTCATGAGAAATGGATAGAAATCTCGCCCAAGGTCGCTGCTATCTCACGAGATCTGCAGTGAAATCTCGGCCAAACTCATTGGGACCTCAGGAGATTCGGCGTGAAATCTCCATCGATGTCCATGCGATCTCAGGAGATCTGGTGTCAAATCTCGCCCGATGTCCATGAGAACTCACGACACTTACACGGAAACCTCGCCCAGGGTCCCTGACAACTGACGAGATTCGGCGTGAAATCTGCCCGAGGTGATGGAGACCTCACGAGATTTGGAGTGAACTCTCACCCGATATTCGTGAGTACTCACGAGATTTGGAGTCATCTCGCCTGATGTCCCTGAGATCGCACAAGATAGAGATTGAATTCTCGCTCCATATCCTGAGATCTCACGAGTTTTGGCCTGGAGTCTCCAAGGATTGGATGAGATCTCACGAGACTTGGAGTAAAATATCCGCGAATATCCAGAAATCTCACGAGAGTTGGAGTGAAATGTCGCCCTAGCTCCCTTTCATGTCATGAGGTTTTAGTGAACTGTCGCCCAATGTCATTGGGACGTCCCGATATTTGGATTGAAATCTCGCCCGAGGTCGCTGATATCTCACGAGATTTGTAGGGAAATCTCGCGCAATGTGATTGTGACCTCAGGAGATTTGGGGTGAACTCTCCCCCAATGTCCATGAGATCTCACGAGATTTAGATGAAATCTCCCTCAATATCTATGAGGCCTCGCGAGATTGGCACGGACGACTCCAAGTTTGGATGAGATCTCACAAGACTTGGAGTAAACTCTCGCCCAAAGAACAAGAGACCTCAGCAGAGTTGGATTGAAATCTCGCACAAGGTCCCCGATATCTCACAAGATTTGTAGTGAAATCTCGCCCAATGTCTTTGAGCCTCATGAGATGTGGACTGAAATCTCGACCAGGGTCCCTGATATCTCATGAGATTTGTGGAAATCTCACCTGATGTCATTGGAACCTCCGTAGATTTGGAGTGCAGTCTCTCCCATTGTCCATGAGATCTCACGAGATTTAGATTGACCCCTCACCCAATATCCATGAGATCTCAGGAGAAGGGCACTGACCTCTCCAAAGTTTGGGTGAGATCTCATGGGCCCTGGAGTAAAATCTCGCCCAAAGTCCAAGAGATCTCGAGGGATTTGGAGAGAAATCTCACCCAAAGCCCATGACATCTCATGAGATTGAGAGGGAATTCTCGCCCGATGTCCATGACACCTCACGGGATTTGCAGTAAAATCTCGCCCAATGACCATGAGATATCGCGAAATTGAGAGTGAAATCTCACCCATTTTCCATGAGAGCCCAAGACATTTGGCCTGAGGTCTCCACATTTGGAAGAGAGCACACGAGATTTGGATGAAAATCCCAGCTGAATCCCAAGAGATCTCACACGATTTGGAGTGACATCTCGCCCAAGGTCCCTGATACCTCAGGACATTTGTAGTGAAATCTCGCCCGATGTCATTGTGACCTCAGGATATTCGGAGGGAAACCTCACCCGAATGTCCCTGAGATCAGACGAGATATTGAGTAAAATCTCACCCGATGCCCATCAGTCCCACGATATTTAGATTGAAGTCTCGCTCAATAGCCATGAGATCTCACGAGTTTGGCACTGACGTCGCCAAGGTTTGGAGGAGATCTCACAAGACTGGGAGTAAAATCTCGCCCCCATTCAAGAGTTCTCACGAGAGCTGCAGTGAAATCTCGCCCAAGGTCCCTGGGATCTCACGAGATTTGTAGTGAAATCTCGCCCGATCTCATTGTGACCTCAGGAGGAATGGAGTGAAACCTCGCCTAAAATCCATGAGTTGTCATGAGATTTGGAGTGAAATCTGTACCGATGTCCATGAGATCTCAGGAGCCTGGGTGGCAAATCTCGCCCGATGTCCATGAGATCTCACGAGATTTAGATTGAAACCTCGCCCACGGTCGTCCCTGATATCTCACGAGATTTGGAGAGAAATCTGCCCGAAGTCATTGAGACCACATGATCTTTGGAGTGAAATCGCGTCCAATGTCCATGACATATCACGAGATTTGGAATGAATTCTCACGCGATGTCCATACGATCTCACGAGATTTGGACTAATCTCGCCTGATGTCCATGATTTCTCACGAGATATAGAGTGAATTCTCCCTCAATATTCTGAGATCTCACGGATTGGACGGAAGTCTCCAAGGATTGGATGAGATCTCAAGAGACTTGGAGGAAATGATCCCCGAATTCCAAAGGATCTCACGAGAGTTGGAGTGAAATCTCGCCCTAGGTCCCTTTTATCTCACGAGAGTTGAGTGAAACCTCGCCCGTTGTCATTGAGACCTCACGAGATTTGGATTGATATCTCGCCCAAGTTCGCTGATATCGCACGAGGTTTGTAGTGAAATTTCTCCCAATGTCATTGTGACCTCACGGGATTTGGAGTGAAATCTCGCCCAAAGTCCATGAGATCTCATGAGATTTGGACTGAGGTCTGCACGTTTTGGATGGGATCTCACGAGACTCAGAATAAAATCTCACGCGATGCCCATGGTGTCTCGTGGGATTTAGATTGAAGTCTCACGGAATATCCATGAGATCTCATGAGATTTGGACTGAAGTCTCCAAGGTCTGGATGAGATCTCACGAGACTTGGACGAAAATCCCCTGAATTCCAAGAGGTCTCACGATAGTTGGAGTAAAATCTCAACCAAGGTTCCTGATATCTCAAGAGAATGATACTGAAATCTCGCCCGATGTCATTGGGACCTCGCGAGATTTGGAGTGAAATATCGCGCAAGGTCCCTAATATCTCACGAGATTTGTAGTGAAATCTTGCCCAAGGCCCCTGAGAGCTGAAGAGAATTAGAGGGAAATCTCGCCCCATGTCACTGTGACCTCAAGAGTTTTGGAGTGAAATCTCGCCCAATGCCCATGATCTCACGAGTTTTTGGAGAACTCTGACCCCATATCCATGAGATCTCACGAGATTTGGAGTAAAATCTCTCCTGATGTCATGAGGTCACACGAGATTTAGATTGCAATTTCGCTCCATATCCATGCGATCTCACGAGATTTGGCCTGAATTCTCCAAGATTCGGATGAGATCTCCGAGACGTGGGGAGTCAAATCTCGCTCAACGTCCAAGAATCCTCTTGAGAGTTGGAGTGAAATCTCGCCCAAACTCCCTGATATCTCACGAGACTTGTAGTGTAATCTCCCGCGATGTCAGTGAGACCTCACGAGATTTGGATGGAAATCTCGCCCAGGTCCCTGAATATTACGAGATATGTAGTGAAATCTCGCCCGAAATCATTGTAACCTCAGGAGTTGGGAGTGAAATCTCGTCCAATGTCCATGAGATCTCACGAGATTTACATGGGAAACTCGCTCATATCCACGAGAACTCACGAGGTTGGCCTTGACGTCTCCAAGGTTTGGATGAGATTTCACGGGATGCGAGTAAACTCTCGCCCAAAGACCATGAGACCTCACGAGAGTGGGAGTGAAATCTCGCCCAAGGACCCTGATATCTCAAGAGGTTTGGAAGGAATCTCCCCCGATGTCATTGACAGCTCATGAGAAATGGATAGAAATCTCGCCCAAGGTCGCTGCTATCTCATGAGATCTGCAGTGAAATCTCGGCCAAACTCATTGGGACCTCAGGAGATTCGGCGTGAAATCTCCATCGATGTCCATGCGATCTCAGGAGATCTGGTGTCAAATCTCGCCCGATGTCCATGAGAACTCACGACACTTACACGGAAACCTCGCCCAGGGTCCCTGACAACTGACGAGATTCGGCGTGAAATCTGCCCGAGGTGATGGAGACCTCACGAGATTTGGAGTGAACTCTCACCCGATATTCGTGAGTACTCACGAGATTTGGAGTCATCTCGCCTGATGTCCCTGAGATCGCACAAGATAGAGATTGAATTCTCGCTCCATATCCTGAGATCTCACGAGTTTTGGCCTGGAGTCTCCAAGGATTGGATGAGATCTCACGAGACTTGGAGTAAAATATCCGCGAATATCCAGAAATCTCACGAGAGTTGGAGTGAAATGTCGCCCTAGCTCCCTTTCATGTCATGAGGTTTTAGTGAACTGTCGCCCAATGTCATTGGGACGTCCCGATATTTGGATTGAAATCTCGCCCGAGGTCGCTGATATCTCACGAGATTTGTAGGGAAATCTCGCGCAATGTGATTGTGACCTCAGGAGATTTGGGGTGAACTCTCCCCCAATGTCCATGAGATCTCACGAGATTTAGATGAAATCTCCCTCAATATCTATGAGGCCTCGCGAGATTGGCACGGACGACTCCAAGTTTGGATGAGATCTCACAAGACTTGGAGTAAACTCTCGCCCAAAGAACAAGAGACCTCAGCAGAGTTGGATTGAAATCTCGCACAAGGTCCCCGATATCTCACAAGATTTGTAGTGAAATCTCGCCCAATGTCTTTGAGCCTCATGAGATGTGGACTGAAATCTCGACCAGGGTCCCTGATATCTCATGAGATTTGTGGAAATCTCACCTGATGTCATTGGAACCTCCGTAGATTTGGAGTGCAGTCTCTCCCATTGTCCATGAGATCTCACGAGATTTAGATTGACCCCTCACCCAATATCCATGAGATCTCAGGAGAAGGGCACTGACCTCTCCAAAGTTTGGGTGAGATCTCATGGGCCCTGGAGTAAAATCTCGCCCAAAGTCCAAGAGATCTCGAGGGATTTGGAGAGAAATCTCACCCAAAGCCCATGACATCTCATGAGATTGAGAGGGAATTCTCGCCCGATGTCCATGACACCTCACGGGATTTGCAGTAAAATCTCGCCCAATGACCATGAGATATCGCGAAATTGAGAGTGAAATCTCACCCATTTTCCATGAGAGCCCAAGACATTTGGCCTGAGGTCTCCACATTTGGAAGAGAGCACACGAGATTTGGATGAAAATCCCAGCTGAATCCCAAGAGATCTCACACGATTTGGAGTGACATCTCGCCCAAGGTCCCTGATACCTCAGGACATTTGTAGTGAAATCTCGCCCGATGTCATTGTGACCTCAGGATATTCGGAGGGAAACCTCACCCGAATGTCCCTGAGATCAGACGAGATATTGAGTAAAATCTCACCCGATGCCCATCAGTCCCACGATATTTAGATTGAAGTCTCGCTCAATAGCCATGAGATCTCACGAGTTTGGCACTGACGTCGCCAAGGTTTGGAGGAGATCTCACAAGACTGGGAGTAAAATCTCGCCCCCATTCAAGAGTTCTCACGAGAGCTGCAGTGAAATCTCGCCCAAGGTCCCTGGGATCTCACGAGATTTGTAGTGAAATCTCGCCCGATCTCATTGTGACCTCAGGAGGAATGGAGTGAAACCTCGCCTAAAATCCATGAGTTGTCATGAGATTTGGAGTGAAATCTGTACCGATGTCCATGAGATCTCAGGAGCCTGGGTGGCAAATCTCGCCCGATGTCCATGAGATCTCACGAGATTTAGATTGAAACCTCGCCCACGGTCGTCCCTGATATCTCACGAGATTTGGAGAGAAATCTGCCCGAAGTCATTGAGACCACATGATCTTTGGAGTGAAATCGCGTCCAATGTCCATGACATATCACGAGATTTGGAATGAATTCTCACGCGATGTCCATACGATCTCACGAGATTTGGACTAATCTCGCCTGATGTCCATGATTTCTCACGAGATATAGAGTGAATTCTCCCTCAATATTCTGAGATCTCACGGATTGGACGGAAGTCTCCAAGGATTGGATGAGATCTCAAGAGACTTGGAGGAAATGATCCCCGAATTCCAAAGGATCTCACGAGAGTTGGAGTGAAATCTCGCCCTAGGTCCCTTTTATCTCACGAGAGTTGAGTGAAACCTCGCCCGTTGTCATTGAGACCTCACGAGATTTGGATTGATATCTCGCCCAAGTTCGCTGATATCGCACGAGGTTTGTAGTGAAATTTCTCCCAATGTCATTGTGACCTCACGGGATTTGGAGTGAAATCTCGCCCAAAGTCCATGAGATCTCATGAGATTTGGACTGAGGTCTGCACGTTTTGGATGGGATCTCACGAGACTCAGAATAAAATCTCACGCGATGCCCATGGTGTCTCGTGGGATTTAGATTGAAGTCTCACGGAATATCCATGAGATCTCATGAGATTTGGACTGAAGTCTCCAAGGTCTGGATGAGATCTCACGAGACTTGGACGAAAATCCCCTGAATTCCAAGAGGTCTCACGATAGTTGGAGTAAAATCTCAACCAAGGTTCCTGATATCTCAAGAGAATGATACTGAAATCTCGCCCGATGTCATTGGGACCTCGCGAGATTTGGAGTGAAATATCGCGCAAGGTCCCTAATATCTCACGAGATTTGTAGTGAAATCTTGCCCAAGGCCCCTGAGAGCTGAAGAGAATTAGAGGGAAATCTCGCCCCATGTCACTGTGACCTCAAGAGTTTTGGAGTGAAATCTCGCCCAATGCCCATGATCTCACGAGTTTTTGGAGAACTCTGACCCCATATCCATGAGATCTCACGAGATTTGGAGTAAAATCTCTCCTGATGTCATGAGGTCACACGAGATTTAGATTGCAATTTCGCTCCATATCCATGCGATCTCACGAGATTTGGCCTGAATTCTCCAAGATTCGGATGAGATCTCCGAGACGTGGGGAGTCAAATCTCGCTCAACGTCCAAGAATCCTCTTGAGAGTTGGAGTGAAATCTCGCCCAAACTCCCTGATATCTCACGAGACTTGTAGTGTAATCTCCCGCGATGTCAGTGAGACCTCACGAGATTTGGATGGAAATCTCGCCCAGGTCCCTGAATATTACGAGATATGTAGTGAAATCTCGCCCGAAATCATTGTAACCTCAGGAGTTGGGAGTGAAATCTCGTCCAATGTCCATGAGATCTCACGAGATTTACATGGGAAACTCGCTCATATCCACGAGAACTCACGAGGTTGGCCTTGACGTCTCCAAGGTTTGGATGAGATTTCACGGGATGCGAGTAAACTCTCGCCCAAAGACCATGAGACCTCACGAGAGTGGGAGTGAAATCTCGCCCAAGGACCCTGATATCTCAAGAGGTTTGGAAGGAATCTCCCCCGATGTCATTGACAGCTCATGAGAAATGGATAGAAATCTCGCCCAAGGTCGCTGCTATCTCATGAGATCTGCAGTGAAATCTCGGCCAAACTCATTGGGACCTCAGGAGATTCGGCGTGAAATCTCCATCGATGTCCATGCGATCTCAGGAGATCTGGTGTCAAATCTCGCCCGATGTCCATGAGAACTCACGACACTTACACGGAAACCTCGCCCAGGGTCCCTGACAACTGACGAGATTCGGCGTGAAATCTGCCCGAGGTGATGGAGACCTCACGAGATTTGGAGTGAACTCTCACCCGATATTCGTGAGTACTCACGAGATTTGGAGTCATCTCGCCTGATGTCCCTGAGATCGCACAAGATAGAGATTGAATTCTCGCTCCATATCCTGAGATCTCACGAGTTTTGGCCTGGAGTCTCCAAGGATTGGATGAGATCTCACGAGACTTGGAGTAAAATATCCGCGAATATCCAGAAATCTCACGAGAGTTGGAGTGAAATGTCGCCCTAGCTCCCTTTCATGTCATGAGGTTTTAGTGAACTGTCGCCCAATGTCATTGGGACGTCCCGATATTTGGATTGAAATCTCGCCCGAGGTCGCTGATATCTCACGAGATTTGTAGGGAAATCTCGCGCAATGTGATTGTGACCTCAGGAGATTTGGGGTGAACTCTCCCCCAATGTCCATGAGATCTCACGAGATTTAGATGAAATCTCCCTCAATATCTATGAGGCCTCGCGAGATTGGCACGGACGACTCCAAGTTTGGATGAGATCTCACAAGACTTGGAGTAAACTCTCGCCCAAAGAACAAGAGACCTCAGCAGAGTTCGATTGAAATCTCGCACAAGGTCCCCGATATCTCACAAGATTTGTAGTGAAATCTCGCCCAATGTCTTTGAGCCTCATGAGATGTGGACTGAAATCTCGACCAGGGTCCCTGATATCTCATGAGATTTGTGGAAATCTCACCTGATGTCATTGGAACCTCCGTAGATTTGGAGTGCAGTCTCTCCCATTGTCCATGAGATCTCACGAGATTTAGATTGACCCCTCACCCAATATCCATGAGATCTCAGGAGAAGGGCACTGACCTCTCCAAAGTTTGGGTGAGATCTCATGGGCCCTGGAGTAAAATCTCGCCCAAAGTCCAAGAGATCTCGAGGGATTTGGAGAGAAATCTCACCCAAAGCCCATGACATCTCATGAGATTGAGAGGGAATTCTCGCCCGATGTCCATGACACCTCACGGGATTTGCAGTAAAATCTCGCCCAATGACCATGAGATATCGCGAAATTGAGAGTGAAATCTCACCCATTTTCCATGAGAGCCCAAGACATTTGGCCTGAGGTCTCCACATTTGGAAGAGAGCACACGAGATTTGGATCAAAATCTCAGCTGAATCCCAAGAGATCTCACACGATTTGGAGTGACATCTCGCCCAAGGTCCCTGATACATCAGGACATTTGTAGTGAAATCTCGCCCGATGTCATTGTGACCTCAGGATATTCGGAGGGAAACCTCACCCGAATGTCCCTGAGATCAGACGAGATATTGAGTAAAATCTCACCCGATGCCCATCAGTCCCACGATATTTAGATTGAAGTCTCGCTCAATAGCCATGAGATCTCACGAGTTTGGCACTGACGTCGCCAAGGTTTGGAGGAGATCTCACAAGACTGGGAGTAAAATCTCGCCCCCATTCAAGAGTTCTCACGAGAGCTGCAGTGAAATCTCGCCCAAGGTCCCTGGGGTCTCACGAGATTTGTAGTGAAATCTCGCCCGATCTCATTGTGACCTCAGGAGGAATGGAGTGAAACCTCGCCTAAAATCCATGAGTTGTCATGAGATTTGGAGTGAAATCTGTACCGATGTCCATGAGATCTCAGGAGCCTTGGTGGCAAATCTCGCCCGATGTCCATGAGATCTCACGAGATTTAGATTGAAACCTCGCCCACGGTCGTCCCTGATATCTCACGAGATTTGGAGAGAAATCTGCCCGAAGTCATTGAGACCACATGATCTTTGGAGTGAAATCGCGTCCAATGTCCATGACATATCACGAGATTTGGAATGAATTCTCACGCGATGTCCATACGATCTCACGAGATTTGGACTAATCTCGCCTGATGTCCATGATTTCTCACGAGATATAGAGTGAATTCTCCCTCAATATCCTGAGATCTAACGGATTGGACGGAAGTCTCCAAGGATTGGATGAGATCTCAAGAGACTTGGAGGAAATGATCCCCGAATTCCAAAGGATCTCACGAGAGTTGGAGTGAAATCTCGCCCTAGGTCCCTTTTATCTCACGAGAGTTGAGTGAAACCTCGCCCGTTGTCATTGAGACCTCACGAGATTTGGATTGATATCTCGCCCAAGTTCGCTGATATCGCACGAGGTTTGTAGTGAAATCTCTCCCAATGTCATTGTGACCTCACGGGATTTGGAGTGAAATCTCGCCCAAAGTCCACGAGATCTCATGAGATTTGGACTGAGGTCTGCACGTTTTGGATGGGATCTCACGAGACTCAGAATAAAATCTCACGCGATGCCCATGGTGTCTCGTGGGATTTAGATTGAAGTGTCACGGAATATCCATGAGATCTCATGAGATTTGGACTGAAGTCTCCAAGGTCTGGATGAGATCTCACGAGACTTGGACGAAAATCCCCTGAATTCCAAGAGGTCTCACGATAGTTGGAGTAAAATCTCAACCAAGGTTCCTGATATCTCAAGAGAATGATACTGAAATCTCGCCCGATGTCATTGGGACCTCGCGAGATTTGGAGTGAAATATCGCGCAAGGTCCCTGATATCTCACGAGATTTGTAGTGAAATCTTGCCCAAGGCCCCTGAGAGCTGAAGAGAATTAGAGGGAAATCTCGCCCCATGTCACTGTGACCTCAAGAATTTTGGAGAGAAATCTCGCCCAATGCCCATGATCTCACGAGTTTTTGGAGAACTCTGACCCCATATCCATGAGATCTCACGAGATTTGGAGAAAAATCTCTCCTGATGTCATGAGGTCACACGAGATTTAGATTGCAATTTCGCTCCATATCCATGAGATCTCACGAGATTTGGCCTGAATTCTCCAAGATTCGGATGAGATCTCCGAGACGTGGGGAGTCAAATCTCGCTCAACGTCCAAGAATCCTCTTGAGATTTGGCGTGAAATCTCGCCCAAACTCCCTGATATCTCACGAGACTTGTAGTGTTATCTCCCGCGATGTCAGTGAGACCTCACGAGATTTGGATGGAAATCTCGCCCAGGTCCCTGAATATTACGAGATATGTAGTGAAATCTCGCCCGAAATCATTGTAACCTCAGGAGTTGGGAGTGAAATCTCGCCCAATGTCCATGAGATCTCACGAGATTTACATGGGAAACTCGCTCATATCCACGAGAACTCACGAGGTTGGCCTTGACGTCTCCAAGGTTTGGATGAGATTTCACGGGATGCGAGTAAACTCTCGCCCAAAGACCATGAGACCTCACGAGAGTGGGAGTGAAATCTCGCCCAAGGACCCTGATATCTCAAGAGGTTTGGAAGGAATCTCCCCCGATGTCATTGACAGCTCATGAGAAATGGATAGAAATCTCGCCCAAGGTCGCTGCTATCTCACGAGATCTGCAGTGAAATCTCGGCCAAACTCATTGGGACCTCAGGAGATTCGGCGTGAAATCTCCATCGATGTCCATGCGATCTCAGGAGATCTGGTGTCAAATCTCGCCCGATGTCCATGAGAACTCACGACACTTACACGGAAACCTCGCCCAGGGTCCCTGACAACTGACGAGATTCGGCGTGAAATCTGCCCGAGGTGATGGAGACCTCACGAGATTTGGAGTGAACTCTCACCCGATATTCGTGAGTACTCACGAGATTTGGAGTCATCTCGCCTGATGTCCCTGAGATCGCACAAGATAGAGATTGAATTCTCGCTCCATATCCTGAGATCTCACGAGTTTTGGCCTGGAGTCTCCAAGGATTGGATGAGATCTCACGAGACTTGGAGTAAAATATCCGCGAATATCCAGAAATCTCACGAGAGTTGGAGTGAAATGTCGCCCTAGCTCCCTTTCATGTCATGAGGTTTTAGTGAACTGTCGCCCAATGTCATTGGGACGTCCCGATATTTGGATTGAAATCTCGCCCGAGGTCGCTGATATCTCACGAGATTTGTAGGGAAATCTCGCGCAATGTGATTGTGACCTCAGGAGATTTGGGGTGAACTCTCCCCCAATGTCCATGAGATCTCACGAGATTTAGATGAAATCTCCCTCAATATCTATGAGGCCTCGCGAGATTGGCACGGACGACTCCAAGTTTGGATGAGATCTCACAAGACTTGGAGTAAACTCTCGCCCAAAGAACAAGAGACCTCAGCAGAGTTCGATTGAAATCTCGCACAAGGTCCCCGATATCTCACAAGATTTGTAGTGAAATCTCGCCCAATGTCTTTGAGCCTCAGGAGATGTGGACTGAAATCTCGACCAGGGTCCCTGATATCTCATGAGATTTGTGGAAATCTCACCTGATGTCATTGGAACCTCCGTAGATTTGGAGTGCAGTCTCTCCCATTGTCCATGAGATCTCACGAGATTTAGATTGACCCCTCACCCAATATCCATGAGATCTCAGGAGAAGGGCACTGACCTCTCCAAAGTTTGGGTGAGATCTCATGGGCCCTGGAGTAAAATCTCGCCCAAAGTCCAAGAGATCTCGAGGGATTTGGAGAGAAATCTCACCCAAAGCCCATGACATCTCATGAGATTGAGAGGGAATTCTCGCCCGATGTCCATGACACCTCACGGGATTTGCAGTAAAATCTCGCCCAATGACCATGAGATATCGCGAAATTGAGAGTGAAATCTCACCCATTTTCCATGAGAGCCCAAGACATTTGGCCTGAGGTCTCCACATTTGGAAGAGAGCACACGAGATTTGGATGAAAATCCCAGCTGAATCCCAAGAGATCTCACACGATTTGGAGTGACATCTCGCCCAAGGTCCCTGATACCTCAGGACATTTGTAGTGAAATCTCGCCCGATGTCATTGTGACCTCAGGATATTCGGAGGGAAACCTCGCCCGAATGTCCCTGAGATCAGACGAGATATTGAGTAAAATCTCACCAGATGCCCATCAGTCCCACGATATTTAGATTGAAGTCTCGCTCAATAGCCATGAGATCTCACGAGTTTGGCACTGACGTCGCCAAGGTTTGGAGGAGATCTCACAAGACTGGGAGTAAAATCTCGCCCCCATTCAAGAGTTCTCACGAGAGCTGCAGTGAAATCTCGCCCAAGGTCCCTGGGATCTCACGAGATTTGTAGTGAAATCTCGCCCGATCTCATTGTGACCTCAGGAGGAATGGAGTGAAACCTCGCCTAAAATCCATGAGTTGTCATGAGATTTGGAGTGAAATCTGTACCGATGTCCATGAGATCTCAGGAGCCTTGGTGGCAAATCTCGCCCGATGTCCATGAGATCTCACGAGATTTAGATTGAAAGCTCGCCCACGGTCGTCCCTGATATCTCATGAGATTTGGAGAGAAATCTACCGGAAGTCATTGAGACCACATGATCTTTGGAGTGAAATCGCGTCCAATGTCCATGAGATATCACGAGATTTGGAATGAATTCTCACGCGATGTCCATACGATCTCACGAGATTTGGACTAATCTCGCCTGATGTCCATGATTTCTCACGAGATATATAGTGAATTCTCCCTCAATATTCTGAGATCTAACGGATTGGACGGAAGTCTCCAAGGATTGGATGAGATTTCAAGAGACTTGGAGGAAATGATCCCCGAATTCCAAAGGATCTCACGAGAGTTGGAGTGAAATCTCGCCCTAGGTCCCTTTTATCTCACGAGAGTTGAGTGAAACCTCGCCCGTTGTCATTGAGACCTCACGAGATTTGGATTGATATCTCGCCCAAGTTCGCTGATATCGCACGAGGTTTGTAGTGAAATCTCTCCCAATGTCATTGTGACCTCACGGGATTTGGAGTGAAATCGCGCCCAAAGTCCACGAGATCTCATGAGATTTGGACTGAGGTCTGCACGTTTTGGATGGGATCTCACGAGACTCAGAATAAAATCTCACGTGATGCCCATGGTGTCTCGTGGGATTTAGATTGAAGTCTCACGGAATATCCATGAGATCTCATGAGATTTGGACTGAAGTCTCCAAGGTCTGGATGAGATCTCACGAGACTTGGACGAAAATCCCCTGAATTCCAAGAGGTCTCACGATAGTTGGAGTAAAATCTCAACCAAGGTTCCTGATATCTGAAGAGAATGATACTGAAATCTCGCCCGATGTCATTGGGACCTCGCGAGATTTGGAGTGAAATATCGCGCAAGGTCCCTGATATCTCACGAGATTTGTAGTGAAATCTTGCCCAAGGCCCCTGAGAGCTGAAGAGAATTAGAGGGAAATCTCGCCCCATGTCACTGTGACCTCAAGAGTTTTGGAGTGAAATCTCGCCCAATGCCCATGATCTCACGAGTTTTTGGAGAACTCTGACCCCATATCCATGAGATCTCACGAGATTTGGAGTAAAATCTCTCCTGATGTCATGAGGTCACACGAGATTTAGATTGCAATTTCGCTCCATATCCATGAGATCTCACGAGATTTGGCCTGAATTCTCCAAGATTCGGATGAGATCTCCGAGACGTGGGGAGTCAAATCTCGCTCAACGTCCAAGAATCCTCTTGAGATTTGGCGTGAAATCTCGCCCAAACTCCCTGATATCTCACGAGACTTGTAGTGTAATCTCCCGCGATGTCAGTGAGACCTCACGAGATTTGGATGGAAATCTCGCCCAGGTCCCTGAATATTACGAGATATGTAGTGAAATCTCGCCCGAAATCATTGTAACCTCAGGAGTTGGGAGTGAAATCTCGCCCAATGTCCATGAGATCTCACGAGATTTACATGGGAAACTCGCTCATATCCACGAGAACTCACGAGGTTGGCCTTGACGTCTCCAAGGTTTGGATGAGATTTCACGGGATGCGAGTAAACTCTCGCCCAAAGACCATGAGACCTCACGAGAGTGGGAGTGAAATCTCGCCCAAGGACCCTGATATCTCAAGAGGTTTGGAAGGAATCTCCCCCGATGTCATTGACAGCTCATGAGAAATGGATAGAAATCTCGCCCAAGGTCGCTGCTATCTCACGAGATCTGCAGTGAAATCTCGGCCAAACTCATTGGGACCTCAGGAGATTCGGCGTGAAATCTCCATCGATGTCCATGCGATCTCAGGAGATCTGGTGTCAAATCTCGCCCGATGTCCATGAGAACTCACGACACTTACACGGAAACCTCGCCCAGGGTCCCTGACAACTGACGAGATTCGGCGTGAAATCTGCCCGAGGTGATGGAGACCTCACGAGATTTGGAGTGAACTCTCACCCGATATTCGTGAGTACTCACGAGATTTGGAGTCATCTCGCCTGATGTCCCTGAGATCGCACAAGATAGAGATTGAATTCTCGCTCCATATCCTGAGATCTCACGAGTTTTGGCCTGGAGTCTCCAAGGATTGGATGAGATCTCACGAGACTTGGAGTAAAATATCCGCGAATATCCAGAAATCTCACGAGAGTTGGAGTGAAATGTCGCCCTAGCTCCCTTTCATGTCATGAGGTTTTAGTGAACTGTCGCCCAATGTCATTGGGACGTCCCGATATTTGGATTGAAATCTCGCCCGAGGTCGCTGATATCTCACGAGATTTGTAGGGAAATCTCGCGCAATGTGATTGTGACCTCAGGAGATTTGGGGTGAACTCTCCCCCAATGTCCATGAGATCTCACGAGATTTAGATGAAATCTCCCTCAATATCTATGAGGCCTCGCGAGATTGGCACGGACGACTCCAAGTTTGGATGAGATCTCACAAGACTTGGAGTAAACTCTCGCCCAAAGAACAAGAGACCTCAGCAGAGTTGGATTGAAATCTCGCACAAGGTCCCCGATATCTCACAAGATTTGTAGTGAAATCTCGCCCAATGTCTTTGAGCCTCATGAGATGTGGACTGAAATCTCGACCAGGGTCCCTGATATCTCATGAGATTTGTGGAAATCTCACCTGATGTCATTGGAACCTCCGTAGATTTGGAGTGCAGTCTCTCCCATTGTCCATGAGATCTCACGAGATTTAGATTGACCCCTCACCCAATATCCATGAGATCTCAGGAGAAGGGCACTGACCTCTCCAAAGTTTGGGTGAGATCTCATGGGCCCTGGAGTAAAATCTCGCCCAAAGTCCAAGAGATCTCGAGGGATTTGGAGAGAAATCTCACCCAAAGCCCATGACATCTCATGAGATTGAGAGGGAATTCTCGCCCGATGTCCATGACACCTCACGGGATTTGCAGTAAAATCTCGCCCAATGACCATGAGATATCGCGAAATTGAGAGTGAAATCTCACCCATTTTCCATGAGAGCCCAAGACATTTGGCCTGAGGTCTCCACATTTGGAAGAGAGCACACGAGATTTGGATGAAAATCCCAGCTGAATCCCAAGAGATCTCACACGATTTGGAGTGACATCTCGCCCAAGGTCCCTGATACCTCAGGACATTTGTAGTGAAATCTCGCCCGATGTCATTGTGACCTCAGGATATTCGGAGGGAAACCTCACCCGAATGTCCCTGAGATCAGACGAGATATTGAGTAAAATCTCACCCGATGCCCATCAGTCCCACGATATTTAGATTGAAGTCTCGCTCAATAGCCATGAGATCTCACGAGTTTGGCACTGACGTCGCCAAGGTTTGGAGGAGATCTCACAAGACTGGGAGTAAAATCTCGCCCCCATTCAAGAGTTCTCACGAGAGCTGCAGTGAAATCTCGCCCAAGGTCCCTGGGATCTCACGAGATTTGTAGTGAAATCTCGCCCGATCTCATTGTGACCTCAGGAGGAATGGAGTGAAACCTCGCCTAAAATCCATGAGTTGTCATGAGATTTGGAGTGAAATCTGTACCGATGTCCATGAGATCTCAGGAGCCTGGGTGGCAAATCTCGCCCGATGTCCATGAGATCTCACGAGATTTAGATTGAAACCTCGCCCACGGTCGTCCCTGATATCTCACGAGATTTGGAGAGAAATCTGCCCGAAGTCATTGAGACCACATGATCTTTGGAGTGAAATCGCGTCCAATGTCCATGACATATCACGAGATTTGGAATGAATTCTCACGCGATGTCCATACGATCTCACGAGATTTGGACTAATCTCGCCTGATGTCCATGATTTCTCACGAGATATAGAGTGAATTCTCCCTCAATATTCTGAGATCTCACGGATTGGACGGAAGTCTCCAAGGATTGGATGAGATCTCAAGAGACTTGGAGGAAATGATCCCCGAATTCCAAAGGATCTCACGAGAGTTGGAGTGAAATCTCGCCCTAGGTCCCTTTTATCTCACGAGAGTTGAGTGAAACCTCGCCCGTTGTCATTGAGACCTCACGAGATTTGGATTGATATCTCGCCCAAGTTCGCTGATATCGCACGAGGTTTGTAGTGAAATTTATCCCAATGTCATTGTGACCTCACGGGATTTGGAGTGAAATCTCGCCCAAAGTCCATGAGATCTCATGAGATTTGGACTGAGGTCTGCACGTTTTGGATGGGATCTCACGAGACTCAGAATAAAATCTCACGCGATGCCCATGGTGTCTCGTGGGATTTAGATTGAAGTCTCACGGAATATCCATGAGATCTCATGAGATTTGGACTGAAGTCTCCAAGGTCTGGATGAGATCTCACGAGACTTGGACGAAAATCCCCTGAATTCCAAGAGGTCTCACGATAGTTGGAGTAAAATCTCAACCAAGGTTCCTGATATCTCAAGAGAATGATACTGAAATCTCGCCCGATGTCATTGGGACCTCGCGAGATTTGGAGTGAAATATCGCGCAAGGTCCCTGATATCTCACGAGATTTGTAGTGAAATCTTGCCCAAGGCCCCTGAGAGCTGAAGAGAATTAGAGGGAAATCTCGCCCCATGTCACTGTGACCTCAAGAGTTTTGGAGTGAAATCTCGCCCAATGCCCATGATCTCACGAGTTTTTGGAGAACTCTGACCCCATATCCATGAGATCTCACGAGATTTGGAGTAAAATCTCTCCTGATGTCCTGAGGTCACACGAGATTTAGATTGCAATTTCGCTCCATATCCATGAGATCTCACGAGATTTGGCCTGAATTCTCCAAGATTCGGATGAGATCTCCGAGACGTGGGGAGTCAAATCTCGCTCAACGTCCAAGAATCCTCTTGAGAGTTGGAGTGAAATCTCGCCCAAACTCCCTGATATCTCACGAGACTTGTAGTGTAATCTCCCGCGATGTCAGTGAGACCTCACGAGATTTGGATGGAAATCTCGCCCAGGTCCCTGAATATTACGAGATATGTAGTGAAATCTCGCCCGAAATCATTGTAACCTCAGGAGTTGGGAGTGAAATCTCTTCCAATGTCCATGAGATCTCACGAGATTTACATAGGAAACTCGCTCATATCCACGAGAACTCACGAGGTTGGCCTTGACGTCTCCAAGGTTTGGATGAGATTTCACGGGATGCGAGTAAACTCTCGCCCAAAGACCATGAGACCTCACGAGAGTGGGAGTGAAATCTCGCCCAAGGACCCTGATATCTCAAGAGGTTTGGAAGGAATCTCCCCCGATGTCATTGACAGCTCATGAGAAATGGATAGAAATCTCGCCCAAGGTCGCTGCTATCTCACGAGATCTGCAGTGAAATCTCGGCCAAACTCATTGGGACCTCAGGAGATTCGGCGTGAAATCTCCATCGATGTCCATGCGATCTCAGGAGATCTGGTGTCAAATCTCGCCCGATGTCCATGAGAACTCACGACACTTACACGGAAACCTCGCCCAGGGTCCCTGACAACTGACGAGATTCGGCGTGAAATCTGCCCGAGGTGATGGAGACCTCACAAGATTTGGAGTGAACTCTCACCCGATATTCGTGAGTACTCACGAGATTTGGAGTCATCTCGCCTGATGTCCCTGAGATCGCACAAGATAGAGATTGAATTCTCGCTCCATATCCTGAGATCTCACGAGTTTTGGCCTGGAGTCTCCAAGGATTGGATGAGATCTCACGAGACTTGGAGTAAAATATCCGCGAATATCCAGAAATCTCACGAGAGTTGGAGTGAAATGTCGCCCTAGCTCCCTTTCATGTCATGAGGTTTTAGTGAACTGTCGCCCAATGTCATTGGGACGTCCCGATATTTGGATTGAAATCTCGCCCGAGGTCGCTGATATCTCACGAGATTTGTAGGGAAATCTCGCGCAATGTGATTGTGACCTCAGGAGATTTGGGGTGAACTCTCCCCCAATGTCCATGAGATCTCACGAGATTTAGATGAAATCTCCCTCAATATCTATGAGGCCTCGCGAGATTGGCACGGACGACTCCAAGTTTGGATGAGATCTCACAAGACTTGGAGTAAACTCTCGCCCAAAGAACAAGAGACCTCAGCAGAGTTGGATTGAAATCTCGCACAAGGTCCCCGATATCTCACAACATTTGTAGTGAAATCTCGCCCAATGTCTTTGAGCCTCATGAGATGTGGACTGAAATCTCGACCAGGGTCCCTGATATCTCATGAGATTTGTGGAAATCTCACCTGATGTCATTGGAACCTCCGTAGATTTGGAGTGCAGTCTCTCCCATTGTCCATGAGATCTCACGAGATTTAGATTGACCCCTCACCCAATATCCATGAGATCTCAGGAGAAGGGCACTGACCTCTCCAAAGTTTGGGTGAGATCTCATGGGCCCTGGAGTAAAATCTCGCCCAAAGTCCAAGAGATCTCGAGGGATTTGGAGAGAAATCTCACCCAAAGCCCATGACATCTCATGAGATTGAGAGGGAATTCTCGCCCGATGTCCATGACACCTCACGGGATTTGCAGTAAAATCTCGCCCAATGACCATGAGATATCGCGAAATTGAGAGTGAAATCTCACCCATTTTCCATGAGAGCCCAAGACATTTGGCCTGAGGTCTCCACATTTGGAAGAGAGCACACGAGATTTGGATGAAAATCTCAGCTGAATCCCAAGAGATCTCACACGATTTGGAGTGACATCTCGCCCAAGGTCCCTGATACCTCAGGACATTTGTAGTGAAATCTCGCCCGATGTCATTGTGACCTCAGGATATTCGGAGGGAAACCTCACCCGAATGTCCCTGAGATCAGACGAGATATTGAGTAAAATCTCACCCGATGCCCATCAGTCCCACGATATTTAGATTGAAGTCTCGCTCAATAGCCATAAGATCTCACGAGTTTGGCACTGATGTCGCCAAGGTTTGGAGGAGATGTCACAAGACTGGGAGTAAAATCTCGCCCCCATTCAAGAGTTCTCACGAGAGCTGCAGTGAAATCTCGCCCAAGGTCCCTGGGGTCTCACGAGATTTGTAGTGAAATCTCGCCCGATCTCATTGTGACCTCAGGAGGAATGGAGTGAAACCTCGCCTAAAATCCATGAGTTGTCATGAGATTTGGAGTGAAATCTGTACCGATGTCCATGAGATCTCAGGAGCCTTGGTGGCAAATCTCGCCCGATGTCCATGAGATCTCACGAGATTTAGATTGAAACCTCGCCCACGGTCGTCCCTGATATCTCACGAGATTTGGAGAGAAATCTGCCCGAAGTCATTGAGACCACATGATCTTTGGAGTGAAATCGCGTCCAATGTCCATGACATATCACGAGATTTGGAATGAATTCTCACGCGATGTCCATACGATCTCACGAGATTTGGACTAATCTCGCCTGATGTCCATGATTTCTCACGAGATATAGAGTGAATTCTCCCTCAATATCCTGAGATCTAACGGATTGGACGGAAGTCTCCAAGGATTGGATGAGATCTCAAGAGACTTGGAGGAAATGATCCCCGAATTCCAAAGGATCTCACGAGAGTTGGAGTGAAATCTCGCCCTAGGTCCCTTTTATCTCACGAGAGTTGAGTGAAACCTCGCCCGTTGTCATTGAGACCTCACGAGATTTGGATTGATATCTCGCCCAAGTTCGCTGATATCGCACGAGGTTTGTAGTGAAATCTCTCCCAATGTCATTGTGACCTCACGGGATTTGGAGTGAAATCTCGCCCAAAGTCCACGAGATCTCATGAGATTTGGACTGAGGTCTGCACGTTTTGGATGGGATCTCACGAGACTCAGAATAAAATCTCACGCGATGCCCATGGTGTCTCGTGGGATTTAGATTGAAGTGTCACGGAATATCCATGAGATCTCATGAGATTTGGACTGAAGTCTCCAAGGTCTGGATGAGATCTCACGAGACTTGGACGAAAATCCCCTGAATTCCAAGAGGTCTCACGATAGTTGGAGTAAAATCTCAACCAAGGTTCCTGATATCTCAAGAGAATGATACTGAAATCTCGCCCGATGTCATTGGGACCTCGCGAGATTTGGAGTGAAATATCGCGCAAGGTCCCTGATATCTCACGAGATTTGTAGTGAAATCTTGCCCAAGGCCCCTGAGAGCTGAAGAGAATTAGAGGGAAATCTCGCCCCATGTCACTGTGACCTCAAGAATTTTGGAGAGAAATCTCGCCCAATGCCCATGATCTCACGAGTTTTTGGAGAACTCTGACCCCATATCCATGAGATCTCACGAGATTTGGAGAAAAATCTCTCCTGATGTCATGAGGTCACACGAGATTTAGATTGCAATTTCGCTCCATATCCATGAGATCTCACGAGATTTGGCCTGAATTCTCCAAGATTCGGATGAGATCTCCGAGACGTGGGGAGTCAAATCTCGCTCAACGTCCAAGAATCCTCTTGAGATTTGGCGTGAAATCTCGCCCAAACTCCCTGATATCTCACGAGACTTGTAGTGTTATCTCCCGCGATGTCAGTGAGACCTCACGAGATTTGGATGGAAATCTCGCCCAGGTCCCTGAATATTACGAGATATGTAGTGAAATCTCGCCCGAAATCATTGTAACCTCAGGAGTTGGGAGTGAAATCTCGCCCAATGTCCATGAGATCTCACGAGATTTACATGGGAAACTCGCTCATATCCACGAGAACTCACGAGGTTGGCCTTGACGTCTCCAAGGTTTGGATGAGATTTCACGGGATGCGAGTAAACTCTCGCCCAAAGACCATGAGACCTCACGAGAGTGGGAGTGAAATCTCGCCCAAGGACCCTGATATCTCAAGAGGTTTGGAAGGAATCTCCCCCGATGTCATTGACAGCTCATGAGAAATGGATAGAAATCTCGCCCAAGGTCGCTGCTATCTCACGAGATCTGCAGTGAAATCTCGGCCAAACTCATTGGGACCTCAGGAGATTCGGCGTGAAATCTCCATCGATGTCCATGCGATCTCAGGAGATCTGGTGTCAAATCTCGCCCGATGTCCATGAGAACTCACGACACTTACACGGAAACCTCGCCCAGGGTCCCTGACAACTGACGAGATTCGGCGTGAAATCTGCCCGAGGTGATGGAGACCTCACGAGATTTGGAGTGAACTCTCACCCGATATTCGTGAGTACTCACGAGATTTGGAGTCATCTCGCCTGATGTCCCTGAGATCGCACAAGATAGAGATTGAATTCTCGCTCCATATCCTGAGATCTCACGAGTTTTGGCCTGGAGTCTCCAAGGATTGGATGAGATCTCACGAGACTTGGAGTAAAATATCCGCGAATATCCAGAAATCTCACGAGAGTTGGAGTGAAATGTCGCCCTAGCTCCCTTTCATGTCATGAGGTTTTAGTGAACTGTCGCCCAATGTCATTGGGACGTCCCGATATTTGGATTGAAATCTCGCCCGAGGTCGCTGATATCTCACGAGATTTGTAGGGAAATCTCGCGCAATGTGATTGTGACCTCAGGAGATTTGGGGTGAACTCTCCCCCAATGTCCATGAGATCTCACGAGATTTAGATGAAATCTCCCTCAATATCTATGAGGCCTCGCGAGATTGGCACGGACGACTCCAAGTTTGGATGAGATCTCACAAGACTTGGAGTAAACTCTCGCCCAAAGAACAAGAGACCTCAGCAGAGTTGGATTGAAATCTCGCACAAGGTCCCCGATATCTCACAAGATTTGTAGTGAAATCTCGCCCAATGTCTTTGAGCCTCATGAGATGTGGACTGAAATCTCGACCAGGGTCCCTGATATCTCATGAGATTTGTGGAAATCTCACCTGATGTCATTCGAACCTCCGTAGATTTGGAGTGCAGTCTCTCCCATTGTCCATGAGATCTCACGAGATTTAGATTGACCCCTCACCCAATATCCATGAGATCTCAGGAGAAGGGCACTGACCTCTCCAAAGTTTGGGTGAGATCTCATGGGCCCTGGAGTAAAATCTCGCCCAAAGTCCAAGAGATCTCGAGGGATTTGGAGAGAAATCTCACCCAAAGCCCATGACATCTCATGAGATTGAGAGGGAATTCTCGCCCGATGTCCATGACACCTCACGGGATTTGCAGTAAAATCTCGCCCAATGACCATGAGATATCGCGAAATTGAGAGTGAAATCTCACCCATTTTCCATGAGAGCCCAAGACATTTGGCCTGAGGTCTCCACATTTGGAAGAGAGCACACGAGATTTGGATGAAAATCCCAGCTGAATCCCAAGAGATCTCACACGATTTGGAGTGACATCTCGCCCAAGGTCCCTGATACCTCAGGACATTTGTAGTGAAATCTCGCCCGATGTCATTGTGACCTCAGGATATTCGGAGGGAAACCTCGCCCGAATGTCCCTGAGATCAGACGAGATATTGAGTAAAATCTCACCCGATGCCCATCAGTCCCACGATATTTAGATTGAAGTCTCGCTCAATAGCCATGAGATCTCACGAGTTTGGCACTGACGTCGCCAAGGTTTGGAGGAGATCTCACAAGACTGGGAGTAAAATCTCGCCCCCATTCAAGAGTTCTCACGAGAGCTGCAGTGAAATCTCGCCCAAGGTCCCTGGGATCTCACGAGATTTATAGTGAAATCTCGCCCGATCTCATTGTGACCTCAGGAGGAATGGAGTGAAACCTCGCCTAAAATCCATGAGTTGTCATGAGATTTGGAGTGAAATCTGTACCGATGTCCATGAGATCTCAGGAGCCTGGGTGGCAAATCTCGCCCGATGTCCATGAGATCTCACGAGATTTAGATTGAAACCTCGCCCACGGTCGTCCCTGATATCTCACGAGATTTGGAGAGAAATCTGCCCGAAGTCATTGAGACCACATGATCTTTGGAGTGAAATCGCGTCCAATGTCCATGACATATCACGAGATTTGGAATGAATTCTCACGCGATGTCCATACGATCTCACGAGATTTGGACTAATCTCGCCTGATGTCCATGATTTCTCACGAGATATAGAGTGAATTCTCCCTCAATATCCTGAGATCTAACGGATTGGACGGAAGTCTCCAAGGATTGGATGAGATCTCAAGAGACTTGGAGGAAATGATCCCCGAATTCCAAAGGATCTCACGAGAGTTGGAGTGAAATCTCGCCCTAGGTCCCTTTTATCTCACGAGAGTTGAGTGAAACCTCGCCCGTTGTCATTGAGACCTCACGAGATTTGGATTGATATCTCGCCCAAGTTCGCTGATATCGCACGAGGTTTGTAGTGAAATTTCTCCCAATGTCATTGTGACCTCACGGGATTTGGAGTGAAATCTCGCCCAAAGTCCATGAGATCTCATGAGATTTGGACTGAGGTCTGCACGTTTTGGATGGGATCTCACGAGACTCAGAATAAAATCTCACGCGATGCCCATGGTGTCTCGTGGGATTTAGATTGAAGTCTCACGGAATATCCATGAGATCTCATGAGATTTGGACTGAAGTCTCCAAGGTCTGGATGAGATCTCACGAGACTTGGACGAAAATCCCCTGAATTCCAAGAGGTCTCACGATAGTTGGAGTAAAATCTCAACCAAGGTTCCTGATATCTCAAGAGAATGATACTGAAATCTCGCCCGATGTCATTGGGACCTCGCGAGATTTGGAGTGAAATATCGCGCAAGGTCCCTAATATCTCACGAGATTTGTAGTGAAATCTTGCCCAAGGCCCCTGAGAGCTGAAGAGAATTAGAGGGAAATCTCGCCCCATGTCACTGTGACCTCAAGAGTTTTGGAGTGAAATCTCGCCCAATGCCCATGATCTCACGAGTTTTTGGAGAACTCTGACCCCATATCCATGAGATCTCACGAGATTTGGAGTAAAATCTCTCCTGATGTCATGAGGTCACACGAGATTTAGATTGCAATTTCGCTCCATATCCATGAGATCTCACGAGATTTGGCCTGAATTCTCCAAGATTCGGATGAGATCTCCGAGACGTGGGGAGTCAAATCTCGCTCAACGTCCAAGAATCCTCTTGAGAGTTGGAGTGAAATCTCGCCCAAACTCCCTGATATCTCACGAGACTTGTAGTGTAATCTCCCGCGATGTCAGTGAGACCTCACGAGATTTGGATGGAAATCTCGCCCAGGTCCCTGAATATTACGAGATATGTAGTGAAATCTCGCCCGAAATCATTGTAACCTCAGGAGTTGGGAGTGAAATCTCGTCCAATGTCCATGAGATCTCACGAGATTTACATGGGAAACTCGCTCATATCCACGAGAACTCACGAGGTTGGCCTTGACGTCTCCAAGGTTTGGATGAGATTTCACGGGATGCGAGTAAACTCTCGCCCAAAGACCATGAGACCTCACGAGAGTGGGAGTGAAATCTCGCCCAAGGACCCTGATATCTCAAGAGGTTTGGAAGGAATCTCCCCCGATGTCATTGACAGCTCATGAGAAATGGATAGAAATCTCGCCCAAGGTCGCTGCTATCTCATGAGATCTGCAGTGAAATCTCGGCCAAACTCATTGGGACCTCAGGAGATTCGGCGTGAAATCTCCATCGATGTCCATGCGATCTCAGGAGATCTGGTGTCAAATCTCGCCCGATGTCCATGAGAACTCACGACACTTACACGGAAACCTCGCCCAGGGTCCCTGACAACTGACGAGATTCGGCGTGAAATCTGCCCGAGGTGATGGAGACCTCACGAGATTTGGAGTGAACTCTCACCCGATATTCGTGAGTACTCACGAGATTTGGAGTCATCTCGCCTGATGTCCCTGAGATCGCACAAGATAGAGATTGAATTCTCGCTCCATATCCTGAGATCTCACGAGTTTTGGCCTGGAGTCTCCAAGGATTGGATGAGATCTCACGAGACTTGGAGTAAAATATCCGCGAATATCCAGAAATCTCACGAGAGTTGGAGTGAAATGTCGCCCTAGCTCCCTTTCATGTCATGAGGTTTTAGTGAACTGTCGCCCAATGTCATTGGGACGTCCCGATATTTGGATTGAAATCTCGCCCGAGGTCGCTGATATCTCACGAGATTTGTAGGGAAATCTCGCGCAATGTGATTGTGACCTCAGGAGATTTGGGGTGAACTCTCCCCCAATGTCCATGAGATCTCACGAGATTTAGATGAAATCTCCCTCAATATCTATGAGGCCTCGCGAGATTGGCACGGACGACTCCAAGTTTGGATGAGATCTCACAAGACTTGGAGTAAACTCTCGCCCAAAGAACAAGAGACCTCAGCAGAGTTGGATTGAAATCTCGCACAAGGTCCCCGATATCTCACAAGATTTGTAGTGAAATCTCGCCCAATGTCTTTGAGCCTCAGGAGATGTGGACTGAAATCTCGACCAGGGTCCCTGATATCTCATGAGATTTGTGGAAATCTCACCTGATGTCATTGGAACCTCCGTAGATTTGGAGTGCAGTCTCTCCCATTGTCCATGAGATCTCACGAGATTTAGATTGACCCCTCACCCAATATCCATGAGATCTCAGGAGAAGGGCACTGACCTCTCCAAAGTTTGGGTGAGATCTCATGGGCCCTGGAGTAAAATCTCGCCCAAAGTCCAAGAGATCTCGAGGGATTTGGAGAGAAATCTCACCCAAAGCCCATGACATCTCATGAGATTGAGAGGGAATTCTCGCCCGATGTCCATGACACCTCACGGGATTTGCAGTAAAATCTCGCCCAATGACCATGAGATATCGCGAAATTGAGAGTGAAATCTCACCCATTTTCCATGAGAGCCCAAGACATTTGGCCTGAGGTCTCCACATTTGGAAGAGAGCACACGAGATTTGGATGAAAATCCCAGCTGAATCCCAAGAGATCTCACACGATTTGGAGTGACATCTCGCCCAAGGTCCCTGATACCTCAGGACATTTGTAGTGAAATCTCGCCCGATGTCATTGTGACCTCAGGATATTCGGAGGGAAACCTCACCCGAATGTCCCTGAGATCAGACGAGATATTGAGTAAAATCTCACCCGATGCCCATCAGTCCCACGATATTTAGATTGAAGTCTCGCTCAATAGCCATGAGATCTCACGAGTTTGGCACTGACGTCGCCAAGGTTTGGAGGAGATCTCACAAGACTGGGAGTAAAATCTCGCCCCCATTCAAGAGTTCTCACGAGAGCTGCAGTGAAATCTCGCCCAAGGTCCCTGGGATCTCACGAGATTTGTAGTGAAATCTCGCCCGATCTCATTGTGACCTCAGGAGGAATGGAGTGAAACCTCGCCTAAAATCCATGAGTTGTCATGAGATTTGGAGTGAAATCTGTACCGATGTCCATGAGATCTCAGGAGCCTGGGTGGCAAATCTCGCCCGATGTCCATGAGATCTCACGAGATTTAGATTGAAACCTCGCCCACGGTCGTCCCTGATATCTCACGAGATTTGGAGAGAAATCTGCCCGAAGTCATTGAGACCACATGATCTTTGGAGTGAAATCGCGTCCAATGTCCATGACATATCACGAGATTTGGAATGAATTCTCACGCGATGTCCATACGATCTCACGAGATTTGGACTAATCTCGCCTGATGTCCATGATTTCTCACGAGATATAGAGTGAATTCTCCCTCAATATCCTGAGATCTAACGGATTGGACGGAAGTCTCCAAGGATTGGATGAGATCTCAAGAGACTTGGAGGAAATGATCCCCGAATTCCAAAGGATCTCACGAGAGTTGGAGTGAAATCTCGCCCTAGGTCCCTTTTATCTCACGAGAGTTGAGTGAAACCTCGCCCGTTGTCATTGAGACCTCACGAGATTTGGATTGATATCTCGCCCAAGTTCGCTGATATCGCACGAGGTTTGTAGTGAAATCTCTCCCAATGTCATTGTGACCTCACGGGATTTGGAGTGAAATCTCGCCCAAAGTCCACGAGATCTCATGAGATTTGGACTGAGGTCTGCACGTTTTGAATGGGATCTCACGAGACTCAGAATAAAATCTCACGCGATGCCCATGGTGTCTCGTGGGATTTAGATTGAAGTGTCACGGAATATCCATGAGATCTCATGAGATTTGGACTGAAGTCTCCAAGGTCTGGATGAGATCTCACAAGACTTGGACGAAAATCCCCTGAATTCCAAGAGGTCTCACGATAGTTGGAGTAAAATCTCAACCAAGGTTCCTGATATCTCAAGAGAATGATACTGAAATCTCGCCCGATGTCATTGGGACCTCGCGAGATTTGGAGTGAAATATCGCGCAAGGTCCCTGATATCTCACGAGATTTGTAGTGAAATCTTGCCCAAGGCCCCTGAGAGCTGAAGAGAATTAGAGGGAAATCTCGCCCCATGTCACTGTGACCTCAAGAATTTTGGAGAGAAATCTCGCCCAATGCCCATGATCTCACGAGTTTTTGGAGAACTCTGACCCCATATCCATGAGATCTCACGAGATTTGGAGAAAAATCTCTCCTGATGTCATGAGGTCACACGAGATTTAGATTGCAATTTCGCTCCATATCCATGAGATCTCACGAGATTTGGCCTGAATTCTCCAAGATTCGGATGAGATCTCCGAGACGTGGGGAGTCAAATCTCGCTCAACGTCCAAGAATCCTCTTGAGATTTGGCGTGAAATCTCGCCCAAACTCCCTGATATCTCACGAGACTTGTAGTGTTATCTCCCGCGATGTCAGTGAGACCTCACGAGATTTGGATGGAAATCTCGCCCAGGTCCCTGAATATTACGAGATATGTAGTGAAATCTCGCCCGAAATCATTGTAACCTCAGGAGTTGGGAGTGAAATCTCGCCCAATGTCCATGAGATCTCACGAGATTTACATGGGAAACTCGCTCATATCCACGAGAACTCACGAGGTTGGCCTTGACGTCTCCAAGGTTTGGATGAGATTTCACGGGATGCGAGTAAACTCTCGCCCAAAGACCATGAGACCTCACGAGAGTGGGAGTGAAATCTCGCCCAAGGACCCTGATATCTCAAGAGGTTTGGAAGGAATCTCCCCCGATGTCATTGACAGCTCATGAGAAATGGATAGAAATCTCGCCCAAGGTCGCTGCTATCTCACGAGATCTGCAGTGAAATCTCGGCCAAACTCATTGGGACCTCAGGAGATTCGGCGTGAAATCTCCATCGATGTCCATGCGATCTCAGGAGATCTGGTGTCAAATCTCGCCCGATGTCCATGAGAACTCACGACACTTACACGGAAACCTCGCCCAGGGTCCCTGACAACTGACGAGATTCGGCGTGAAATCTGCCCGAGGTGATGGAGACCTCACGAGATTTGGAGTGAACTCTCACCCGATATTCGTGAGTACTCACGAGATTTGGAGTCATCTCGCCTGATGTCCCTGAGATCGCACAAGATAGAGATTGAATTCTCGCTCCATATCCTGAGATCTCACGAGTTTTGGCCTGGAGTCTCCAAGGATTGGATGAGATCTCACGAGACTTGGAGTAAAATATCCGCGAATATCCAGAAATCTCACGAGAGTTGGAGTGAAATGTCGCCCTAGCTCCCTTTCATGTCATGAGGTTTTAGTGAACTGTCGCCCAATGTCATTGGGACGTCCCGATATTTGGATTGAAATCTCGCCCGAGGTCGCTGATATCTCACGAGATTTGTAGGGAAATCTCGCGCAATGTGATTGTGACCTCAGGAGATTTGGGGTGAACTCTCCCCCAATGTCCATGAGATCTCACGAGATTTAGATGAAATCTCCCTCAATATCTATGAGGCCTCGCGAGATTGGCACGGACGACTCCAAGTTTGGATGAGATCTCACAAGACTTGGAGTAAACTCTCGCCCAAAGAACAAGAGACCTCAGCAGAGTTCGATTGAAATCTCGCACAAGGTCCCCGATATCTCACAAGATTTGTAGTGAAATCTCGCCCAATGTCTTTGAGCCTCAGGAGATGTGGACTGAAATCTCGACCAGGGTCCCTGATATCTCATGAGATTTGTGGAAATCTCACCTGATGTCATTGGAACCTCCGTAGATTTGGAGTGCAGTCTCTCCCATTGTCCATGAGATCTCACGAGATTTAGATTGACCCCTCACCCAATATCCATGAGATCTCAGGAGAAGGGCACTGACCTCTCCAAAGTTTGGGTGAGATCTCATGGGCCCTGGAGTAAAATCTCGCCCAAAGTCCAAGAGATCTCGAGGGATTTGGAGAGAAATCTCACCCAAAGCCCATGACATCTCATGAGATTGAGAGGGAATTCTCGCCCGATGTCCATGACACCTCACGGGATTTGCAGTAAAATCTCGCCCAATGACCATGAGATATCGCGAAATTGAGAGTGAAATCTCACCCATTTTCCATGAGAGCCCAAGACATTTGGCCTGAGGTCTCCACATTTGGAAGAGAGCACACGAGATTTGGATGAAAATCCCCGCTGAATCCCAAGAGATCTCACACGATTTGGAGTGACATCTCGCCCAAGGTCCCTGATACCTCAGGACATTTGTAGTGAAATCTCGCCCGATGTCATTGTGACCTCAGGATATTCGGAGGGAAACCTCGCCCGAATGTCCCTGAGATCAGACGAGATATTGAGTAAAATCTCACCCGATGCCCATCAGTCCCACGATATTTAGATTGAAGTCTCGCTCAATAGCCATGAGATCTCACGAGTTTGGCACTGACGTCGCCAAGGTTTGGAGATCTCACAAGACTGGGAGTAAAATCTCGCCCCCATTCAAGAGTTCTCACGAGAGCTGCAGTGAAATCTCGCCCAAGGTCCCTGGGATCTCACGAGATTTGTAGTGAAATCTCGCCCGATCTCATTGTGACCTCAGGAGGAATGGAGTGAAACCTCGCCTAAAATCCATGAGTTGTCATGAGATTTGGAGTGAAATCTGTACCGATGTCCATGAGATCTCAGGAGCCTGGGTGGCAAATCTCGCCCGATGTCCATGAGATCTCACGAGATTTAGATTGAAACCTCGCCCACGGTCGTCCCTGATATCTCACGAGATTTGGAGAGAAATCTGCCCGAAGTCATTGAGACCACATGATCTTTGGAGTGAAATCGCGTCCAATGTCCATGACATATCACGAGATTTGGAATGAATTCTCACGCGATGTCCATACGATCTCACGAGATTTGGACTAATCTCGCCTGATGTCCATGATTTCTCACGAGATATAGAGTGAATTCTCCCTCAATATCCTGAGATCTAACGGATTGGACGGAAGTCTCCAAGGATTGGAAGAGATCTCAAGAGACTTGGAGGAAATGATCCCCGAATTCCAAAGGATCTCACGAGAGTTGGAGTGAAATCTCGCCCTAGGTCCCTTTTATCTCACGAGAGTTGAGTGAAACCTCGCCCGTTGTCATTGAGACCTCACGAGATTTGGATTGATATCTCGCCCAAGTTCGCTGATATCGCACGAGGTTTGTAGTGAAATCTCTCCCAATGTCATTGTGACCTCACGGGATTTGGAGTGAAATCTCGCCCAAAGTCCATGAGATCTCATGAGATTTGGACTGAGGTCTGCACGTTTTGGATGGGATCTCACGAGACTCAGAATAAAATCTCACGCGATGCCCATGGTGTCTCGTGGGATTTAGATTGAAGTCTCACGGAATATCCATGAGATCTCATGAGATTTGGACTGAAGTCTCCAAGGTCTGGATGAGATCTCACGAGACTTGGACGAAAATCCCCTGAATTCCAAGAGGTCTCACGATAGTTGGAGTAAAATCTCAACCAAGGTTCCTGATATCTCAAGAGAATGATACTGAAATCTCGCCCGATGTCATTGGGACCTCGCGAGATTTGGAGTGAAATATCGCGCAAGGTCCCTAATATCTCACGAGATTTGTAGTGAAATCTTGCCCAAGGCCCCTGAGAGCTGAAGAGAATTAGAGGGAAATCTCGCCCCATGTCACTGTGACCTCAAGAGTTTTGGAGTGAAATCTCGCCCAATGCCCATGATCTCACGAGTTTTTGGAGAACTCTGACCCCATATCCATGAGATCTCACGAGATTTGGAGTAAAATCTCTCCTGATGTCATGAGGTCACACGAGATTTAGATTGCAATTTCGCTCCATATCCATGAGATCTCACGAGATTTGGCCTGAATTCTCCAAGATTCGGATGAGATCTCCGAGACGTGGGGAGTCAAATCTCGCTCAACGTCCAAGAATCCTCTTGAGAGTTGGAGTGAAATCTCGCCCAAACTCCCTGATATCTCACGAGACTTGTAGTGTAATCTCCCGCGATGTCAGTGAGACCTCACGAGATTTGGATGGAAATCTCGCCCAGGTCCCTGAATATTACGAGATATGTAGTGAAATCTCGCCCGAAATCATTGTAACCTCAGGAGTTGGGAGTGAAATCTCGTCCAATGTCCATGAGATCTCACGAGATTTACATGGGAAACTCGCTCATATCCACGAGAACTCACGAGGTTGGCCTTGACGTCTCCAAGGTTTGGATGAGATTTCACGGGATGCGAGTAAACTCTCGCCCAAAGACCATGAGACCTCACGAGAGTGGGAGTGAAATCTCGCCCAAGGACCCTGATATCTCAAGAGGTTTGGAAGGAATCTCCCCCGATGTCATTGACAGCTCATGAGAAATGGATAGAAATCTCGCCCAAGGTCGCTGCTATCTCATGAGATCTGCAGTGAAATCTCGGCCAAACTCATTGGGACCTCAGGAGATTCGGCGTGAAATCTCCATCGATGTCCATGCGATCTCAGGAGATCTGGTGTCAAATCTCGCCCGATGTCCATGAGAACTCACGACACTTACACGGAAACCTCGCCCAGGGTCCCTGACAACTGACGAGATTCGGCGTGAAATCTGCCCGAGGTGATGGAGACCTCACGAGATTTGGAGTGAACTCTCACCCGATATTCGTGAGTACTCACGAGATTTGGAGTCATCTCGCCTGATGTCCCTGAGATCGCACAAGATAGAGATTGAATTCTCGCTCCATATCCTGAGATCTCACGAGTTTTGGCCTGGAGTCTCCAAGGATTGGATGAGATCTCACGAGACTTGGAGTAAAATATCCGCGAATATCCAGAAATCTCACGAGAGTTGGAGTGAAATGTCGCCCTAGCTCCCTTTCATGTCATGAGGTTTTAGTGAACTGTCGCCCAATGTCATTGGGACGTCCCGATATTTGGATTGAAATCTCGCCCGAGGTCGCTGATATCTCACGAGATTTGTAGGGAAATCTCGCGCAATGTGATTGTGACCTCAGGAGATTTGGGGTGAACTCTCCCCCAATGTCCATGAGATCTCACGAGATTTAGATGAAATCTCCCTCAATATCTATGAGGCCTCGCGAGATTGGCACGGACGACTCCAAGTTTGGATGAGATCTCACAAGACTTGGAGTAAACTCTCGCCCAAAGAACAAGAGACCTCAGCAGAGTTGGATTGAAATCTCGCACAAGGTCCCCGATATCTCACAAGATTTGTAGTGAAATCTCGCCCAATGTCTTTGAGCCTCATGAGATGTGGACTGAAATCTCGACCAGGGTCCCTGATATCTCATGAGATTTGTGGAAATCTCACCTGATGTCATTGGAACCTCCGTAGATTTGGAGTGCAGTCTCTCCCATTGTCCATGAGATCTCACGAGATTTAGATTGACCCCTCACCCAATATCCATGAGATCTCAGGAGAAGGGCACTGACCTCTCCAAAGTTTGGGTGAGATCTCATGGGCCCTGGAGTAAAATCTCGCCCAAAGTCCAAGAGATCTCGAGGGATTTGGAGAGAAATCTCACCCAAAGCCCATGACATCTCATGAGATTGAGAGGGAATTCTCGCCCGATGTCCATGACACCTCACGGGATTTGCAGTAAAATCTCGCCCAATGACCATGAGATATCGCGAAATTGAGAGTGAAATCTCACCCATTTTCCATGAGAGCCCAAGACATTTGGCCTGAGGTCTCCACATTTGGAAGAGAGCACACGAGATTTGGATGAAAATCCCAGCTGAATCCCAAGAGATCTCACACGATTTGGAGTGACATCTCGCCCAAGGTCCCTGATACCTCAGGACATTTGTAGTGAAATCTCGCCCGATGTCATTGTGACCTCAGGATATTCGGAGGGAAACCTCGCCCGAATGTCCCTGAGATCAGACGAGATATTGAGTAAAATCTCACCCGATGCCCATCAGTCCCACGATATTTAGATTGAAGTCTCGCTCAATAGCCATAAGATCTCACGAGTTTGGCACTGACGTCGCCAAGGTTTGGAGGAGATCTCACAAGACTGGGAGTAAAATCTCGCCCCCATTCAAGAGTTCTCACGAGAGCTGCAGTGAAATCTCGCCCAAGGTCCCTGGGGTCTCACGAGATTTGTAGTGAAATCTCGCCCGATCTCATTGTGACCTCAGGAGGAATGGAGTGAAACCTCGCCTAAAATCCATGAGTTGTCATGAGATTTGGAGTGAAATCTGTACCGATGTCCATGAGATCTCAGGAGCCTTGGTGGCAAATCTCGCCCGATGTCCATGAGATCTCACGAGATTTAGATTGAAACCTCGCCCACGGACGTCCCTGATATCTCACGAGATTTGGAGAGAAATCTGCCCGAAGTCATTGAGACCACATGATCTTTGGAGTGAAATCGCGTCCAATGTCCATGACATATCACGAGATTTGGAATGAATTCTCACGCGATGTCCATACGATCTCACGAGATTTGGACTAATCTCGCCTGATGTCCATGATTTCTCACGAGATATAGAGTGAATTCTCCCTCAATATTCTGAGATCTCACGGATTGGACGGAAGTCTCCAAGGATTGGATGAGATCTCAAGAGACTTGGAGGAAATGATCCCCGAATTCCAAAGGATCTCACGAGAGTTGGAGTGAAATCTCGCCCTAGGTCCCTTTTATCTCACGAGAGTTGAGTGAAACCTCGCCCGTTGTCATTGAGACCTCACGAGATTTGGATTGATATCTCGCCCAAGTTCGCTGATATCGCACGTGGTTTGTAGTGAAATTTCTCCCAATGTCATTGTGACCTCACGGGATTTGGAGTGAAATCTCGCCCAAAGTCCATGAGATCTCATGAGATTTGGACTGAGGTCTGCACGTTTTGGATGGGATCTCACGAGACTCAGAATAAAATCTCACGCGATGCCCATGGTGTCTCGTGGGATTTAGATTGAAGTGTCACGGAATATCCATGAGATCTCATGAGATTTGGACTGAAGTCTCCAAGGTCTGGATGAGATCTCACGAGACTTGGACGAAAATCCCCTGAATTCCAAGAGGTCTCACGATAGTTGGAGTAAAATCTCAACCAAGGTTCCTGATATCTCAAGAGAATGATACTGAAATCTCGCCCGATGTCATTGGGACCTCGCGAGATTTGGAGTGAAATATCGCGCAAGGTCCCTAATATCTCACGAGATTTGTAGTGAAATCTTGCCCAAGGCCCCTGAGAGCTGAAGAGAATTAGAGGGAAATCTCGCCCCATGTCACTGTGACCTCAAGAGTTTTGGAGTGAAATCTCGCCCAATGCCCATGATCTCACGAGTTTTTGGAGAACTCTGACCCCATATCCATGAGATCTCACGAGATTTGGAGTAAAATCTCTCCTGATGTCATGAGGTCACACGAGATTTAGATTGCAATTTCGCTCCATATCCATGCGATCTCACGAGATTTGGCCTGAATTCTCCAAGATTCGGATGAGATCTCCGAGACGTGGGGAGTCAAATCTCGCTCAACGTCCAAGAATCCTCTTGAGAGTTGGAGTGAAATCTCGCCCAAACTCCCTGATATCTCACGAGACTTGTAGTGTAATCTCCCGCGATGTCAGTGAGACCTCACGAGATTTGGATGGAAATCTCGCCCAGGTCCCTGAATATTACGAGATATGTAGTGAAATCTCGCCCGAAATCATTGTAACCTCAGGAGTTGGGAGTGAAATCTCGTCCAATGTCCATGAGATCTCACGAGATTTACATGGGAAACTCGCTCATATCCACGAGAACTCACGAGGTTGGCCTTGACGTCTCCAAGGTTTGGATGAGATTTCACGGGATGCGAGTAAACTCTCGCCCAAAGACCATGAGACCTCACGAGAGTGGGAGTGAAATCTCGCCCAAGGACCCTGATATCTCAAGAGGTTTGGAAGGAATCTCCCCCGATGTCATTGACAGCTCATGAGAAATGGATAGAAATCTCGCCCAAGGTCGCTGCTATCTCATGAGATCTGCAGTGAAATCTCGGCCAAACTCATTGGGACCTCAGGAGATTCGGCGTGAAATCTCCATCGATGTCCATGCGATCTCAGGAGATCTGGTGTCAAATCTCGCCCGATGTCCATGAGAACTCACGACACTTACACGGAAACCTCGCCCAGGGTCCCTGACAACTGACGAGATTCGGCGTGAAATCTGCCCGAGGTGATGGAGACCTCACGAGATTTGGAGTGAACTCTCACCCGATATTCGTGAGTACTCACGAGATTTGGAGTCATCTCGCCTGATGTCCCTGAGATCGCACAAGATAGAGATTGAATTCTCGCTCCATATCCTGAGATCTCACGAGTTTTGGCCTGGAGTCTCCAAGGATTGGATGAGATCTCACGAGACTTGGAGTAAAATATCCGCGAATATCCAGAAATCTCACGAGAGTTGGAGTGAAATGTCGCCCTAGCTCCCTTTCATGTCATGAGGTTTTAGTGAACTGTCGCCCAATGTCATTGGGACGTCCCGATATTTGGATTGAAATCTCGCCCGAGGTCGCTGATATCTCACGAGATTTGTAGGGAAATCTCGCGCAATGTGATTGTGACCTCAGGAGATTTGGGGTGAACTCTCCCCCAATGTCCATGAGATCTCACGAGATTTAGATGAAATCTCCCTCAATATCTATGAGGCCTCGCGAGATTGGCACGGACGACTCCAAGTTTGGATGAGATCTCACAAGACTTGGAGTAAACTCTCGCCCAAAGAACAAGAGACCTCAGCAGAGTTGGATTGAAATCTCGCACAAGGTCCCCGATATCTCACAAGATTTGTAGTGAAATCTCGCCCAATGTCTTTGAGCCTCATGAGATGTGGACTGAAATCTCGACCAGGGTCCCTGATATCTCATGAGATTTGTGGAAATCTCACCTGATGTCATTGGAACCTCCGTAGATTTGGAGTGCAGTCTCTCCCATTGTCCATGAGATCTCACGAGATTTAGATTGACCCCTCACCCAATATCCATGAGATCTCAGGAGAAGGGCACTGACCTCTCCAAAGTTTGGGTGAGATCTCATGGGCCCTGGAGTAAAATCTCGCCCAAAGTCCAAGAGATCTCGAGGGATTTGGAGAGAAATCTCACCCAAAGCCCATGACATCTCATGAGATTGAGAGGGAATTCTCGCCCGATGTCCATGACACCTCACGGGATTTGCAGTAAAATCTCGCCCAATGACCATGAGATATCGCGAAATTGAGAGTGAAATCTCACCCATTTTCCATGAGAGCCCAAGACATTTGGCCTGAGGTCTCCACATTTGGAAGAGAGCACACGAGATTTGGATCAAAATCTCAGCTGAATCCCAAGAGATCTCACACGATTTGGAGTGACATCTCGCCCAAGGTCCCTGATACCTCAGGACATTTGTAGTGAAATCTCGCCCGATGTCATTGTGACCTCAGGATATTCGGAGGGAAACCTCACCCGAATGTCCCTGAGATCAGACGAGATATTGAGTAAAATCTCACCCGATGCCCATCAGTCCCACGATATTTAGATTGAAGTCTCGCTCAATAGCCATAAGATCTCACGAGTTTGGCACTGACGTCGCCAAGGTTTGGAGGAGATCTCACAAGACTGGGA
The DNA here is from genome assembly GCF_037043125.1 of Eumetopias jubatus. Lineage (NCBI taxonomy): Eukaryota > Metazoa > Chordata > Mammalia > Carnivora > Otariidae > Eumetopias > Eumetopias jubatus. Next base: position 6,830,605 of record NW_028274824.1, on the reverse strand, counting down.
GTAAAATCTCGCCCCCATTCAAGAGTTCTCACGAGAGCTGCAGTGAAATCTCGCCCAAGGTCCCTGGGGTCTCACGAGATTTGTAGTGAAATCTCGCCCGATCTCATTGTGACCTCAGGAGGAATGGAGTGAAACCTCGCCTAAAATCCATGAGTTGTCATGAGATTTGGAGTGAAATCTGTACCGATGTCCATGAGATCTCAGGAGCCTTGGTGGCAAATCTCGCCCGATGTCCATGAGATCTCACGAGATTTAGATTGAAACCTCGCCCACGGTCGTCCCTGATATCTCACGAGATTTGGAGAGAAATCTGCCCGAAGTCATTGAGACCACATGATCTTTGGAGTGAAATCGCGTCCAATGTCCATGACATATCACGAGATTTGGAATGAATTCTCACGCGATGTCCATACGATCTCACGAGATTTGGACTAATCTCGCCTGATGTCCATGATTTCTCACGAGATATAGAGTGAATTCTCCCTCAATATCCTGAGATCTAACGGATTGGACGGAAGTCTCCAAGGATTGGATGAGATCTCAAGAGACTTGGAGGAAATGATCCCCGAATTCCAAAGGATCTCACGAGAGTTGGAGTGAAATCTCGCCCTAGGTCCCTTTTATCTCACGAGAGTTGAGTGAAACCTCGCCCGTTGTCATTGAGACCTCACGAGATTTGGATTGATATCTCGCCCAAGTTCGCTGATATCGCACGAGGTTTGTAGTGAAATCTCTCCCAATGTCATTGTGACCTCACGGGATTTGGAGTGAAATCTCGCCCAAAGTCCACGAGATCTCATGAGATTTGGACTGAGGTCTGCACGTTTTGGATGGGATCTCACGAGACTCAGAATAAAATCTCACGCGATGCCCATGGTGTCTCGTGGGATTTAGATTGAAGTGTCACGGAATATCCATGAGATCTCATGAGATTTGGACTGAAGTCTCCAAGGTCTGGATGAGATCTCACGAGACTTGGACGAAAATCCCCTGAATTCCAAGAGGTCTCACGATAGTTGGAGTAAAATCTCAACCAAGGTTCCTGATATCTCAAGAGAATGATACTGAAATCTCGCCCGATGTCATTGGGACCTCGCGAGATTTGGAGTGAAATATCGCGCAAGGTCCCTGATATCTCACGAGATTTGTAGTGAAATCTTGCCCAAGGCCCCTGAGAGCTGAAGAGAATTAGAGGGAAATCTCGCCCCATGTCACTGTGACCTCAAGAATTTTGGAGAGAAATCTCGCCCAATGCCCATGATCTCACGAGTTTTTGGAGAACTCTGACCCCATATCCATGAGATCTCACGAGATTTGGAGAAAAATCTCTCCTGATGTCATGAGGTCACACGAGATTTAGATTGCAATTTCGCTCCATATCCATGAGATCTCACGAGATTTGGCCTGAATTCTCCAAGATTCGGATGAGATCTCCGAGACGTGGGGAGTCAAATCTCGCTCAACGTCCAAGAATCCTCTTGAGATTTGGCGTGAAATCTCGCCCAAACTCCCTGATATCTCACGAGACTTGTAGTGTTATCTCCCGCGATGTCAGTGAGACCTCACGAGATTTGGATGGAAATCTCGCCCAGGTCCCTGAATATTACGAGATATGTAGTGAAATCTCGCCCGAAATCATTGTAACCTCAGGAGTTGGGAGTGAAATCTCGCCCAATGTCCATGAGATCTCACGAGATTTACATGGGAAACTCGCTCATATCCACGAGAACTCACGAGGTTGGCCTTGACGTCTCCAAGGTTTGGATGAGATTTCACGGGATGCGAGTAAACTCTCGCCCAAAGACCATGAGACCTCACGAGAGTGGGAGTGAAATCTCGCCCAAGGACCCTGATATCTCAAGAGGTTTGGAAGGAATCTCCCCCGATGTCATTGACAGCTCATGAGAAATGGATAGAAATCTCGCCCAAGGTCGCTGCTATCTCACGAGATCTGCAGTGAAATCTCGGCCAAACTCATTGGGACCTCAGGAGATTCGGCGTGAAATCTCCATCGATGTCCATGCGATCTCAGGAGATCTGGTGTCAAATCTCGCCCGATGTCCATGAGAACTCACGACACTTACACGGAAACCTCGCCCAGGGTCCCTGACAACTGACGAGATTCGGCGTGAAATCTGCCCGAGGTGATGGAGACCTCACGAGATTTGGAGTGAACTCTCACCCGATATTCGTGAGTACTCACGAGATTTGGAGTCATCTCGCCTGATGTCCCTGAGATCGCACAAGATAGAGATTGAATTCTCGCTCCATATCCTGAGATCTCACGAGTTTTGGCCTGGAGTCTCCAAGGATTGGATGAGATCTCACGAGACTTGGAGTAAAATATCCGCGAATATCCAGAAATCTCACGAGAGTTGGAGTGAAATGTCGCCCTAGCTCCCTTTCATGTCATGAGGTTTTAGTGAACTGTCGCCCAATGTCATTGGGACGTCCCGATATTTGGATTGAAATCTCGCCCGAGGTCGCTGATATCTCACGAGATTTGTAGGGAAATCTCGCGCAATGTGATTGTGACCTCAGGAGATTTGGGGTGAACTCTCCCCCAATGTCCATGAGATCTCACGAGATTTAGATGAAATCTCCCTCAATATCTATGAGGCCTCGCGAGATTGGCACGGACGACTCCAAGTTTGGATGAGATCTCACAAGACTTGGAGTAAACTCTCGCCCAAAGAACAAGAGACCTCAGCAGAGTTCGATTGAAATCTCGCACAAGGTCCCCGATATCTCACAAGATTTGTAGTGAAATCTCGCCCAATGTCTTTGAGCCTCATGAGATGTGGACTGAAATCTCGACCAGGGTCCCTGATATCTCATGAGATTTGTGGAAATCTCACCTGATGTCATTGGAACCTCCGTAGATTTGGAGTGCAGTCTCTCCCATTGTCCATGAGATCTCACGAGATTTAGATTGACCCCTCACCCAATATCCATGAGATCTCAGGAGAAGGGCACTGACCTCTCCAAAGTTTGGGTGAGATCTCATGGGCCCTGGAGTAAAATCTCGCCCAAAGTCCAAGAGATCTCGAGGGATTTGGAGAGAAATCTCACCCAAAGCCCATGACATCTCATGAGATTGAGAGGGAATTCTCGCCCGATGTCCATGACACCTCACGGGATTTGCAGTAAAATCTCGCCCAATGACCATGAGATATCGCGAAATTGAGAGTGAAATCTCACCCATTTTCCATGAGAGCCCAAGACATTTGGCCTGAGGTCTCCACATTTGGAAGAGAGCACACGAGATTTGGATGAAAATCCCAGCTGAATCCCAAGAGATCTCACACGATTTGGAGTGACATCTCGCCCAAGGTCCCTGATACCTCAGGACATTTGTAGTGAAATCTCGCCCGATGTCATTGTGACCTCAGGATATTCGGAGGGAAACCTCGCCCGAATGTCCCTGAGATCAGACGAGATATTGAGTAAAATCTCACCAGATGCCCATCAGTCCCACGATATTTAGATTGAAGTCTCGCTCAATAGCCATGAGATCTCACGAGTTTGGCACTGACGTCGCCAAGGTTTGGAGGAGATCTCACAAGACTGGGAGTAAAATCTCGCCCCCATTCAAGAGTTCTCACGAGAGCTGCAGTGAAATCTCGCCCAAGGTCCCTGGGATCTCACGAGATTTGTAGTGAAATCTCGCCCGATCTCATTGTGACCTCAGGAGGAATGGAGTGAAACCTCGCCTAAAATCCATGAGTTGTCATGAGATTTGGAGTGAAATCTGTACCGATGTCCATGAGATCTCAGGAGCCTTGGTGGCAAATCTCGCCCGATGTCCATGAGATCTCACGAGATTTAGATTGAAAGCTCGCCCACGGTCGTCCCTGATATCTCATGAGATTTGGAGAGAAATCTACCGGAAGTCATTGAGACCACATGATCTTTGGAGTGAAATCGCGTCCAATGTCCATGAGATATCACGAGATTTGGAATGAATTCTCACGCGATGTCCATACGATCTCACGAGATTTGGACTAATCTCGCCTGATGTCCATGATTTCTCACGAGATATATAGTGAATTCTCCCTCAATATTCTGAGATCTAACGGATTGGACGGAAGTCTCCAAGGATTGGATGAGATCTCAAGAGACTTGGAGGAAATGATCCCCGAATTCCAAAGGATCTCACGAGAGTTGTAGTGAAATCTCGCCCTAGGTCCCTTTTATCTCACGAGAGTTGAGTGAAACCTCGCCCGTTGTCATTGAGACCTCACGAGATTTGGATTGATATCTCGCCCAAGTTCGCTGATATCGCACGAGGTTTGTAGTGAAATCTCTCCCAATGTCATTGTGACCTCACGGGATTTGGAGTGAAATCGCGCCCAAAGTCCACGAGATCTCATGAGATTTGGACTGAGGTCTGCACGTTTTGGATGGGATCTCACGAGACTCAGAATAAAATCTCACGTGATGCCCATGGTGTCTCGTGGGATTTAGATTGAAGTCTCACGGAATATCCATGAGATCTCATGAGATTTGGACTGAAGTCTCCAAGGTCTGGATGAGATCTCACGAGACTTGGACGAAAATCCCCTGAATTCCAAGAGGTCTCACGATAGTTGGAGTAAAATCTCAACCAAGGTTCCTGATATCTGAAGAGAATGATACTGAAATCTCGCCCGATGTCATTGGGACCTCGCGAGATTTGGAGTGAAATATCGCGCAAGGTCCCTGATATCTCACGAGATTTGTAGTGAAATCTTGCCCAAGGCCCCTGAGAGCTGAAGAGAATTAGAGGGAAATCTCGCCCCATGTCACTGTGACCTCAAGAGTTTTGGAGTGAAATCTCGCCCAATGCCCATGATCTCACGAGTTTTTGGAGAACTCTGACCCCATATCCATGAGATCTCACGAGATTTGGAGTAAAATCTCTCCTGATGTCATGAGGTCACACGAGATTTAGATTGCAATTTCGCTCCATATCCATGAGATCTCACGAGATTTGGCCTGAATTCTCCAAGATTCGGATGAGATCTCCGAGACGTGGGGAGTCAAATCTCGCTCAACGTCCAAGAATCCTCTTGAGATTTGGCGTGAAATCTCGCCCAAACTCCCTGATATCTCACGAGACTTGTAGTGTAATCTCCCGCGATGTCAGTGAGACCTCACGAGATTTGGATGGAAATCTCGCCCAGGTCCCTGAATATTACGAGATATGTAGTGAAATCTCGCCCGAAATCATTGTAACCTCAGGAGTTGGGAGTGAAATCTCGCCCAATGTCCATGAGATCTCACGAGATTTACATGGGAAACTCGCTCATATCCACGAGAACTCACGAGGTTGGCCTTGACGTCTCCAAGGTTTGGATGAGATTTCACGGGATGCGAGTAAACTCTCGCCCAAAGACCATGAGACCTCACGAGAGTGGGAGTGAAATCTCGCCCAAGGACCCTGATATCTCAAGAGGTTTGGAAGGAATCTCCCCCGATGTCATTGACAGCTCATGAGAAATGGATAGAAATCTCGCCCAAGGTCGCTGCTATCTCACGAGATCTGCAGTGAAATCTCGGCCAAACTCATTGGGACCTCAGGAGATTCGGCGTGAAATCTCCATCGATGTCCATGCGATCTCAGGAGATCTGGTGTCAAATCTCGCCCGATGTCCATGAGAACTCACGACACTTACACGGAAACCTCACCCAGGGTCCCTGACAACTGACGAGATTCGGCGTGAAATCTGCCCGAGGTGATGGAGACCTCACGAGATTTGGAGTGAACTCTCACCCGATATTCGTGAGTACTCACGAGATTTGGAGTCATCTCGCCTGATGTCCCTGAGATCGCACAAGATAGAGATTGAATTCTCGCTCCATATCCTGAGATCTCACGAGTTTTGGCCTGGAGTCTCCAAGGATTGGATGAGATCTCACGAGACTTGGAGTAAAATATCCGCGAATATCCAGAAATCTCACGAGAGTTGGAGTGAAATGTCGCCCTAGCTCCCTTTCATGTCATGAGGTTTTAGTGAACTGTCGCCCAATGTCATTGGGACGTCCCGATATTTGGATTGAAATCTCGCCCGAGGTCGCTGATATCTCACGAGATTTGTAGGGAAATCTCGCGCAATGTGATTGTGACCTCAGGAGATTTGGGGTGAACTCTCCCCCAATGTCCATGAGATCTCACGAGATTTAGATGAAATCTCCCTCAATATCTATGAGGCCTCGCGAGATTGGCACGGACGACTCCAAGTTTGGATGAGATCTCACAAGACTTGGAGTAAACTCTCGCCCAAAGAACAAGAGACCTCAGCAGAGTTGGATTGAAATCTCGCACAAGGTCCCCGATATCTCACAAGATTTGTAGTGAAATCTCGCCCAATGTCTTTGAGCCTCATGAGATGTGGACTGAAATCTCGACCAGGGTCCCTGATATCTCATGAGATTTGTGGAAATCTCACCTGATGTCATTGGAACCTCCGTAGATTTGGAGTGCAGTCTCTCCCATTGTCCATGAGATCTCACGAGATTTAGATTGACCCCTCACCCAATATCCATGAGATCTCAGGAGAAGGGCACTGACCTCTCCAAAGTTTGGGTGAGATCTCATGGGCCCTGGAGTAAAATCTCGCCCAAAGTCCAAGAGATCTCGAGGGATTTGGAGAGAAATCTCACCCAAAGCCCATGACATCTCATGAGATTGAGAGGGAATTCTCGCCCGATGTCCATGACACCTCACGGGATTTGCAGTAAAATCTCGCCCAATGACCATGAGATATCGCGAAATTGAGAGTGAAATCTCACCCATTTTCCATGAGAGCCCAAGACATTTGGCCTGAGGTCTCCACATTTGGAAGAGAGCACACGAGATTTGGATCAAAATCTCAGCTGAATCCCAAGAGATCTCACACGATTTGGAGTGACATCTCGCCCAAGGTCCCTGATACCTCAGGACATTTGTAGTGAAATCTCGCCCGATGTCATTGTGACCTCAGGATATTCGGAGGGAAACCTCACCCGAATGTCCCTGAGATCAGACGAGATATTGAGTAAAATCTCACCCGATGCCCATCAGTCCCACGATATTTAGATTGAAGTCTCGCTCAATAGCCATAAGATCTCACGAGTTTGGCACTGACGTCGCCAAGGTTTGGAGGAGATCTCACAAGACTGGGAGTAAAATCTCGCCCCCATTCAAGAGTTCTCACGAGAGCTGCAGTGAAATCTCGCCCAAGGTCCCTGGGGTCTCACGAGATTTGTAGTGAAATCTCGCCCGATCTCATTGTGACCTCAGGAGGAATGGAGTGAAACCTCGCCTAAAATCCATGAGTTGTCATGAGATTTGGAGTGAAATCTGTACCGATGTCCATGAGATCTCAGGAGCCTGGGTGGCAAATCTCGCCCGATGTCCATGAGATCTCACGAGATTTAGATTGAAACCTCGCCCACGGTCGTCCCTGATATCTCACGAGATTTGGAGAGAAATCTGCCCGAAGTCATTGAGACCACATGATCTTTGGAGTGAAATCGCGTCCAATGTCCATGACATATCACGAGATTTGGAATGAATTCTCACGCGATGTCCATACGATCTCACGAGATTTGGACTAATCTCGCCTGATGTCCATGATTTCTCACGAGATATAGAGTGAATTCTCCCTCAATATCCTGAGATCTAACGGATTGGACGGAAGTCTCCAAGGATTGGATGAGATCTCAAGAGACTTGGAGGAAATGATCCCCGAATTCCAAAGGATCTCACGAGAGTTGGAGTGAAATCTCGCCCTAGGTCCCTTTTATCTCACGAGAGTTGAGTGAAACCTCGCCCGTTGTCATTGAGACCTCACGAGATTTGGATTGATATCTCGCCCAAGTTCGCTGATATCGCACGAGGTTTGTAGTGAAATCTCTCCCAATGTCACTGTGACCTCACGGGATTTGGAGTGAAATCGCGCCCAAAGTCCACGAGATCTCATGAGATTTGGACTGAGGTCTGCACGTTTTGGATGGGATCTCACGAGACTCAGAATAAAATCTCACGCGATGCCCATGGTGTCTCGTGGGATTTAGATTGAAGTGTCACGGAATATCCATGAGATCTCATGAGATTTGGACTGACGTCTCCAAGGTCTGGATGAGATCTCACGAGACTTGGACGAAAATCCCCTGAATTCCAAGAGGTCTCACGATAGTTGGAGTAAAATCTCAACCAAGGTTCCTGATATCTGAAGAGAATGATACTGAAATCTCGCCCGATGTCATTGGGACCTCGCGAGATTTGGAGTGAAATATCGCGCAAGGTCCCTGATATCTCACGAGATTTGTAGTGAAATCTTGCCCAAGGCCCCTGAGAGCTGAAGAGAATTAGAGGGAAATCTCGCCCCATGTCACTGTGACCTCAAGAATTTTGGAGAGAAATCTCGCCCAATGCCCATGATCTCACGAGTTTTTGGAGAACTCTGACCCCATATCCATGAGATCTCACGAGATTTGGAGTAAAATCTCTCCTGATGTCATGAGGTCACACGAGATTTAGATTGCAATTTCGCTCCATATCCATGAGATCTCACGAGATTTGGCCTGAATTCTCCAAGATTCGGATGAGATCTCCGAGACGTGGGGAGTCAAATCTCGCTCAACGTCCAAGAATCCTCTTGAGATTTGGCGTGAAATCTCGCCCAAACTCCCTGATATCTCACGAGACTTGTAGTGTTATCTCCCGCGATGTCAGTGAGACCTCACGAGATTTGGATGGAAATCTCGCCCAGGTCCCTGAATATTACGAGATATGTAGTGAAATCTCGCCCGAAATCATTGTAACCTCAGGAGTTGGGAGTGAAATCTCGCCCAATGTCCATGAGATCTCACGAGATTTACATGGGAAACTCGCTCATATCCACGAGAACTCACGAGGTTGGCCTTGACGTCTCCAAGGTTTGGATGAGATTTCACGGGATGCGAGTAAACTCTCGCCCAAAGACCATGAGACCTCACGAGAGTGGGAGTGAAATCTCGCCCAAGGACCCTGATATCTCAAGAGGTTTGGAAGGAATCTCCCCCGATGTCATTGACAGCTCATGAGAAATGGATAGAAATCTCGCCCAAGGTCGCTGCTATCTCACGAGATCTGCAGTGAAATCTCGGCCAAACTCATTGGGACCTCAGGAGATTCGGCGTGAAATCTCCATCGATGTCCATGCGATCTCAGGAGATCTGGTGTCAAATCTCGCCCGATGTCCATGAGAACTCACGACACTTACACGGAAACCTCGCCCAGGGTCCCTGACAACTGACGAGATTCGGCGTGAAATCTGCCCGAGGTGATGGAGACCTCACGAGATTTGGAGTGAACTCTCACCCGATATTCGTGAGTACTCACGAGATTTGGAGTCATCTCGCCTGATGTCCCTGAGATCGCACAAGATAGAGATTGAATTCTCGCTCCATATCCTGAGATCTCACGAGTTTTGGCCTGGAGTCTCCAAGGATTGGATGAGATCTCACGAGACTTGGAGTAAAATATCCGCGAATATCCAGAAATCTCACGAGAGTTGGAGTGAAATGTCGCCCTAGCTCCCTTTCATGTCATGAGGTTTTAGTGAACTGTCGCCCAATGTCATTGGGACGTCCCGATATTTGGATTGAAATCTCGCCCGAGGTCGCTGATATCTCACGAGATTTGTAGGGAAATCTCGCGCAATGTGATTGTGACCTCAGGAGATTTGGGGTGAACTCTCCCCCAATGTCCATGAGATCTCACGAGATTTAGATGAAATCTCCCTCAATATCTATGAGGCCTCGCGAGATTGGCACGGACGACTCCAAGTTTGGATGAGATCTCACAAGACTTGGAGTAAACTCTCGCCCAAAGAACAAGAGACCTCAGCAGAGTTGGATTGAAATCTCGCACAAGGTCCCCGATATCTCACAAGATTTGTAGTGAAATCTCGCCCAATGTCTTTGAGCCTCATGAGATGTGGACTGAAATCTCGACCAGGGTCCCTGATATCTCATGAGATTTGTGGAAATCTCACCTGATGTCATTGGAACCTCCGTAGATTTGGAGTGCAGTCTCTCCCATTGTCCATGAGATCTCACGAGATTTAGATTGACCCCTCACCCAATATCCATGAGATCTCAGGAGAAGGGCACTGACCTCTCCAAAGTTTGGGTGAGATCTCATGGGCCCTGGAGTAAAATCTCGCCCAAAGTCCAAGAGATCTCGAGGGATTTGGAGAGAAATCTCACCCAAAGCCCATGACATCTCATGAGATTGAGAGGGAATTCTCGCCCGATGTCCATGACACCTCACGGGATTTGCAGTAAAATCTCGCCCAATGACCATGAGATATCGCGAAATTGAGAGTGAAATCTCACCCATTTTCCATGAGAGCCCAAGACATTTGGCCTGAGGTCTCCACATTTGGAAGAGAGCACACGAGATTTGGATGAAAATCCCAGCTGAATCCCAAGAGATCTCACACGATTTGGAGTGACATCTCGCCCAAGGTCCCTGATACCTCAGGACATTTGTAGTGAAATCTCGCCCGATGTCATTGTGACCTCAGGATATTCGGAGGGAAACCTCACCCGAATGTCCCTGAGATCAGACGAGATATTGAGTAAAATCTCACCCGATGCCCATCAGTCCCACGATATTTAGATTGAAGTCTCGCTCAATAGCCATGAGATCTCACGAGTTTGGCACTGACGTCGCCAAGGTTTGGAGGAGATCTCACAAGACTGGGAGTAAAATCTCGCCCCCATTCAAGAGTTCTCACGAGAGCTGCAGTGAAATCTCGCCCAAGGTCCCTGGGATCTCACGAGATTTGTCGTGAAATCTCGCCCGATCTCATTGTGACCTCAGGAGGAATGGAGTGAAACCTCGCCTAAAATCCATGAGTTGTCATGAGATTTGGAGTGAAATCTGTACCGATGTCCATGAGATCTCAGGAGCCTGGGTGGCAAATCTCGCCCGATGTCCATGAGATCTCACGAGATTTAGATTGAAACCTCGCCCACGGTCGTCCCTGATATCTCACGAGATTTGGAGAGAAATCTGCCCGAAGTCATTGAGACCACATGATCTTTGGAGTGAAATCGCGTCCAATGTCCATGACATATCACGAGATTTGGAATGAATTCTCACGCGATGTCCATACGATCTCACGAGATTTGGACTAATCTCGCCTGATGTCCATGATTTCTCACGAGATATAGAGTGAATTCTCCCTCAATATTCTGAGATCTCACGGATTGGACGGAAGTCTCCAAGGATTGGATGAGATCTCAAGAGACTTGGAGGAAATGATCCCCGAATTCCAAAGGATCTCACGAGAGTTGTAGTGAAATCTCGCCCTAGGTCCCTTTTATCTCACGAGAGTTGAGTGAAACCTCGCCCGTTGTCATTGAGACCTCACGAGATTTGGATTGATATCTCGCCCAAGTTCGCTGATATCGCACGAGGTTTGTAGTGAAATTTCTCCCAATGTCATTGTGACCTCACGGGATTTGGAGTGAAATCTCGCCCAAAGTCCATGAGATCTCATGAGATTTGGACTGAGGTCTGCACGTTTTGGATGGGATCTCACGAGACTCAGAATAAAATCTCACGCGATGCCCATGGTGTCTCGTGGGATTTAGATTGAAGTCTCACGGAATATCCATGAGATCTCATGAGATTTGGACTGAAGTCTCCAAGGTCTGGATGAGATCTCACGAGACTTGGACGAAAATCCCCTGAATTCCAAGAGGTCTCACGATAGTTGGAGTAAAATCTCAACCAAGGTTCCTGATATCTCAAGAGAATGATACTGAAATCTCGCCCGATGTCATTGGGACCTCGCGAGATTTGGAGTGAAATATCGCGCAAGGTCCCTAATATCTCACGAGATTTGTAGTGAAATCTTGCCCAAGGCCCCTGAGAGCTGAAGAGAATTAGAGGGAAATCTCGCCCCATGTCACTGTGACCTCAAGAGTTTTGGAGTGAAATCTCGCCCAATGCCCATGATCTCACGAGTTTTTGGAGAACTCTGACCCCATATCCATGAGATCTCACGAGATTTGGAGTAAAATCTCTCCTGATGTCATGAGGTCACACGAGATTTAGATTGCAATTTCGCTCCATATCCATGCGATCTCACGAGATTTGGCCTGAATTCTCCAAGATTCGGATGAGATCTCCGAGACGTGGGGAGTCAAATCTCGCTCAACGTCCAAGAATCCTCTTGAGAGTTGGAGTGAAATCTCGCCCAAACTCCCTGATATCTCACGAGACTTGTAGTGTAATCTCCCGCGATGTCAGTGAGACCTCACGAGATTTGGATGGAAATCTCGCCCAGGTCCCTGAATATTACGAGATATGTAGTGAAATCTCGCCCGAAATCATTGTAACCTCAGGAGTTGGGAGTGAAATCTCGTCCAATGTCCATGAGATCTCACGAGATTTACATGGGAAACTCGCTCATATCCACGAGAACTCACGAGGTTGGCCTTGACGTCTCCAAGGTTTGGATGAGATTTCACGGGATGCGAGGTAAACTCTCGCCCAAAGACCATGAGACCTCACGAGAGTGGGAGTGAAATCTCGCCCAAGGACCCTGATATCTCAAGAGGTTTGGAAGGAATCTCCCCCGATGTCATTGACAGCTCATGAGAAATGGATAGAAATCTCGCCCAAGGTCGCTGCTATCTCATGAGATCTGCAGTGAAATCTCGGCCAAACTCATTGGGACCTCAGGAGATTCGGCGTGAAATCTCCATCGATGTCCATGCGATCTCAGGAGATCTGGTGTCAAATCTCGCCCGATGTCCATGAGAACTCACGACACTTACACGGAAACCTCGCCCAGGGTCCCTGACAACTGACGAGATTCGGCGTGAAATCTGCCCGAGGTGATGGAGACCTCACGAGATTTTGGAGTGAACTCTCACCCGATATTCGTGAGTACTCACGAGATTTGGAGTCATCTCGCCTGATGTCCCTGAGATCGCACAAGATAGAGATTGAATTCTCGCTCCATATCCTGAGATCTCACGAGTTTTGGCCTGGAGTCTCCAGGATTGGATGAGATCTCACGAGACTTGGAGTAAAATATCCGCGAATATCCAGAAATCTCACGAGAGTTGGAGTGAAATGTCGCCCTAGCTCCCTTTCATGTCATGAGGTTTTAGTGAACTGTCGCCCAATGTCATTGGGACGTCCCGATATTTGGATTGAAATCTCGCCCGAGGTCGCTGATATCTCACGAGATTTGTAGGGAAATCTCGCGCAATGTGATTGTGACCTCAGGAGATTTGGGGTGAACTCTCCCCCAATGTCCATGAGATCTCACGAGATTTAGATGAAATCTCCCTCAATATCTATGAGGCCTCGCGAGATTGGCACGGACGACTCCAAGTTTGGATGAGATCTCACAAGACTTGGAGTAAACTCTCGCCCAAAGAACAAGAGACCTCAGCAGAGTTGGATTGAAATCTCGCACAAGGTCCCCGATATCTCACAAGATTTGTAGTGAAATCTCGCCCAATGTCTTTGAGCCTCAGGAGATGTGGACTGAAATCTCGACCAGGGTCCCTGATATCTCATGAGATTTGTGGAAATCTCACCTGATGTCATTGGAACCTCCGTAGATTTGGAGTGCAGTCTCTCCCATTGTCCATGAGATCTCACGAGATTTAGATTGACCCCTCACCCAATATCCATGAGATCTCAGGAGAAGGGCACTGACCTCTCCAAAGTTTGGGTGAGATCTCATGGGCCCTGGAGTAAAATCTCGCCCAAAGTCCAAGAGATCTCGAGGGATTTGGAGAGAAATCTCACCCAAAGCCCATGACATCTCATGAGATTGAGAGGGAATTCTCGCCCGATGTCCATGACACCTCACGGGATTTGCAGTAAAATCTCGCCCAATGACCATGAGATATCGCGAAATTGAGAGTGAAATCTCACCCATTTTCCATGAGAGCCCAAGACATTTGGCCTGAGGTCTCCACATTTGGAAGAGAGCACACGAGATTTGGATGAAAATCCCAGCTGAATCCCAAGAGATCTCACACGATTTGGAGTGACATCTCGCCCAAGGTCCCTGATACCTCAGGACATTTGTAGTGAAATCTCGCCCGATGTCATTGTGACCTCAGGATATTCGGAGGGAAACCTCGCCCGAATGTCCCTGAGATCAGACGAGATATTGAGTAAAATCTCACCAGATGCCCATCAGTCCCACGATATTTAGATTGAAGTCTCGCTCAATAGCCATAAGATCTCACGAGTTTGGCACTGACGTCGCCAAGGTTTGGAGGAGATCTCACAAGACTGGGAGTAAAATCTCGCCCCCATTCAAGAGTTCTCACGAGAGCTGCAGTGAAATCTCGCCCAAGGTCCCTGGGGTCTCACGAGATTGTAGTGAAATCTCGCCCGATCTCATTGTGACCTCAGGAGGAATGGAGTGAAACCTCGCCTAAAATCCATGAGTTGTCATGAGATTTGGAGTGAAATCTGTACCGATGTCCATGAGATCTCAGGAGCCTTGGTGGCAAATCTCGCCCGATGTCCATGAGATCTCACGAGATTTAGATTGAAACCTCGCCCACGGTCGTCCCTGATATCTCACGAGATTTGGAGAGAAATCTGCCCGAAGTCATTGAGACCACATGATCTTTGGAGTGAAATCGCGTCCAATGTCCATGACATATCACGAGATTTGGAATGAATTCTCACGCGATGTCCATACGATCTCACGAGATTTGGACTAATCTCGCCTGATGTCCATGATTTCTCACGAGATATAGAGTGAATTCTCCCTCAATATCCTGAGATCTAACGGATTGGACGGAAGTCTCCAAGGATTGGATGAGATCTCAAGAGACTTGGAGGAAATGATCCCCGAATTCCAAAGGATCTCACGAGAGTTGGAGTGAAATCTCGCCCTAGGTCCCTTTTATCTCACGAGAGTTGAGTGAAACCTCGCCCGTTGTCATTGAGACCTCACGAGATTTGGATTGATATCTTCGCCCAAGTTCGCTGATATCGCACGAGGTTTGTAGTGAAATCTCTCCCAATGTCATTGTGACCTCACGGGATTTGGAGTGAAATCTCGCCCAAAGTCCACGAGATCTCATGAGATTTGGACTGAGGTCTGCACGTTTTGGATGGGATCTCACGAGACTCAGAATAAAATCTCACGCGATGCCCATGGTGTCTCGTGGGATTTAGATTGAAGTGTCACGGAATATCCATGAGATCTCATGAGATTTGGACTGAAGTCTCCAAGGTCTGGATGAGATCTCACGAGACTTGGACGAAAATCCCCTGAATTCCAAGAGGTCTCACGATAGTTGGAGTAAAATCTCAACCAAGGTTCCTGATATCTCAAGAGAATGATACTGAAATCTCGCCCGATGTCATTGGGACCTCGCGAGATTTGGAGTGAAATATCGCGCAAGGTCCCTGATATCTCACGAGATTTGTAGTGAAATCTTGCCCAAGGCCCCTGAGAGCTGAAGAGAATTAGAGGGAAATCTCGCCCCATGTCACTGTGACCTCAAGAATTTTGGAGAGAAATCTCGCCCAATGCCCATGATCTCACGAGTTTTTGGAGAACTCTGACCCCATATCCATGAGATCTCACGAGATTTGGAGAAAAATCTCTCCTGATGTCATGAGGTCACACGAGATTTAGATTGCAATTTCGCTCCATATCCATGAGATCTCACGAGATTTGGCCTGAATTCTCCAAGATTCGGATGAGATCTCCGAGACGTGGGGAGTCAAATCTCGCTCAACGTCCAAGAATCCTCTTGAGATTTGGCGTGAAATCTCGCCCAAACTCCCTGATATCTCACGAGACTTGTAGTGTTATCTCCCGCGATGTCAGTGAGACCTCACGAGATTTGGATGGAAATCTCGCCCAGGTCCCTGAATATTACGAGATATGTAGTGAAATCTCGCCCGAAATCATTGTAACCTCAGGAGTTGGGAGTGAAATCTCGCACAATGTCCATGAGATCTCACGAGATTTACATGGGAAACTCGCTCATATCCACGAGAACTCACGAGGTTGGCCTTGACGTCTCCAAGGTTTGGATGAGATTTCACGGGATGCGAGTAAACTCTCGCCCAAAGACCATGAGACCTCACGAGAGTGGGAGTGAAATCTCGCCCAAGGACCCTGATATCTCAAGAGGTTTGGAAGGAATCTCCCCCGATGTCATTGACAGCTCATGAGAAATGGATAGAAATCTCGCCCAAGGTCGCTGCTATCTCACGAGATCTGCAGTGAAATCTCGGCCAAACTCATTGGGACCTCAGGAGATTCGGCGTGAAATCTCCATCGATGTCCATGCGATCTCAGGAGATCTGGTGTCAAATCTCGCCCGATGTCCATGAGAACTCACGACACTTACACGGAAACCTCGCCCAGGGTCCCTGACAACTGACGAGATTCGGCGTGAAATCTGCCCGAGGTGATGGAGACCTCACGAGATTTGGAGTGAACTCTCACCCGATATTCGTGAGTACTCACGAGATTTGGAGTCATCTCGCCTGATGTCCCTGAGATCGCACAAGATAGAGATTGAATTCTCGCTCCATATCCTGAGATCTCACGAGTTTTGGCCTGGAGTCTCCAAGGATTGGATGAGATCTCACGAGACTTGGAGTAAAATATCCGCGAATATCCAGAAATCTCACGAGAGTTGGAGTGAAATGTCGCCCTAGCTCCCTTTCATGTCATGAGGTTTTAGTGAACTGTCGCCCAATGTCATTGGGACGTCCCGATATTTGGATTGAAATCTCGCCCGAGGTCGCTGATATCTCACGAGATTTGTAGGGAAATCTCGCGCAATGTGATTGTGACCTCAGGAGATTTGGGGTGAACTCTCCCCCAATGTCCATGAGATCTCACGAGATTTAGATGAAATCTCCCTCAATATCTATGAGGCCTCGCGAGATTGGCACGGACGACTCCAAGTTTGGATGAGATCTCACAAGACTTGGAGTAAACTCTCGCCCAAAGAACAAGAGACCTCAGCAGAGTTCGATTGAAATCTCGCACAAGGTCCCCGATATCTCACAAGATTTGTAGTGAAATCTCGCCCAATGTCTTTGAGCCTCATGAGATGTGGACTGAAATCTCGACCAGGGTCCCTGATATCTCATGAGATTTGTGGAAATCTCACCTGATGTCATTGGAACCTCCGTAGATTTGGAGTGCAGTCTCTCCCATTGTCCATGAGATCTCACGAGATTTAGATTGACCCCTCACCCAATATCCATGAGATCTCAGGAGAAGGGCACTGACCTCTCCAAAGTTTGGGTGAGATCTCATGGGCCCTGGAGTAAAATCTCGCCCAAAGTCCAAGAGATCTCGAGGGATTTGGAGAGAAATCTCACCCAAAGCCCATGACATCTCATGAGATTGAGAGGGAATTCTCGCCCGATGTCCATGACACCTCACGGGATTTGCAGTAAAATCTCGCCCAATGACCATGAGATATCGCGAAATTGAGAGTGAAATCTCACCCATTTTCCATGAGAGCCCAAGACATTTGGCCTGAGGTCTCCACATTTGGAAGAGAGCACACGAGATTTGGATGAAAATCCCAGCTGAATCCCAAGAGATCTCACACGATTTGGAGTGACATCTCGCCCAAGGTCCCTGATACCTCAGGACATTTGTAGTGAAATCTCGCCCGATGTCATTGTGACCTCAGGATATTCGGAGGGAAACCTCGCCCGAATGTCCCTGAGATCAGACGAGATATTGAGTAAAATCTCACCAGATGCCCATCAGTCCCACGATATTTAGATTGAAGTCTCGCTCAATAGCCATGAGATCTCACGAGTTTGGCACTGACGTCGCCAAGGTTTGGAGGAGATCTCACAAGACTGGGAGTAAAATCTCGCCCCCATTCAAGAGTTCTCACGAGAGCTGCAGTGAAATCTCGCCCAAGGTCCCTGGGATCTCACGAGATTTGTAGTGAAATCTCGCCCGATCTCATTGTGACCTCAGGAGGAATGGAGTGAAACCTCGCCTAAAATCCATGAGTTGTCATGAGATTTGGAGTGAAATCTGTACCGATGTCCATGAGATCTCAGGAGCCTTGGTGGCAAATCTCGCCCGATGTCCATGAGATCTCACGAGATTTAGATTGAAAGCTCGCCCACGGTCGTCCCTGATATCTCATGAGATTTGGAGAGAAATCTACCGGAAGTCATTGAGACCACATGATCTTTGGAGTGAAATCGCGTCCAATGTCCATGAGATATCACGAGATTTGGAATGAATTCTCACGCGATGTCCATACGATCTCACGAGATTTGGACTAATCTCGCCTGATGTCCATGATTTCTCACGAGATATATAGTGAATTCTCCCTCAATATTCTGAGATCTAACGGATTGGACGGAAGTCTCCAAGGATTGGATGAGATCTCAAGAGACTTGGAGGAAATGATCCCCGAATTCCAAAGGATCTCACGAGAGTTGTAGTGAAATCTCGCCCTAGGTCCCTTTTATCTCACGAGAGTTGAGTGAAACCTCGCCCGTTGTCATTGAGACCTCACGAGATTTGGATTGATATCTCGCCCAAGTTCGCTGATATCGCACGAGGTTTGTAGTGAAATCTCTCCCAATGTCATTGTGACCTCACGGGATTTGGAGTGAAATCGCGCCCAAAGTCCACGAGATCTCATGAGATTTGGACTGAGGTCTGCACGTTTTGGATGGGATCTCACGAGACTCAGAATAAAATCTCACGTGATGCCCATGGTGTCTCGTGGGATTTAGATTGAAGTCTCACGGAATATCCATGAGATCTCATGAGATTTGGACTGAAGTCTCCAAGGTCTGGATGAGATCTCACGAGACTTGGACGAAAATCCCCTGAATTCCAAGAGGTCTCACGATAGTTGGAGTAAAATCTCAACCAAGGTTCCTGATATCTGAAGAGAATGATACTGAAATCTCGCCCGATGTCATTGGGACCTCGCGAGATTTGGAGTGAAATATCGCGCAAGGTCCCTGATATCTCACGAGATTTGTAGTGAAATCTTGCCCAAGGCCCCTGAGAGCTGAAGAGAATTAGAGGGAAATCTCGCCCCATGTCACTGTGACCTCAAGAGTTTTGGAGTGAAATCTCGCCCAATGCCCATGATCTCACGAGTTTTTGGAGAACTCTGACCCCATATCCATGAGATCTCACGAGATTTGGAGTAAAATCTCTCCTGATGTCATGAGGTCACACGAGATTTAGATTGCAATTTCGCTCCATATCCATGAGATCTCACGAGATTTGGCCTGAATTCTCCAAGATTCGGATGAGATCTCCGAGACGTGGGGAGTCAAATCTCGCTCAACGTCCAAGAATCCTCTTGAGATTTGGCGTGAAATCTCGCCCAAACTCCCTGATATCTCACGAGACTTGTAGTGTAATCTCCCGCGATGTCAGTGAGACCTCACGAGATTTGGATGGAAATCTCGCCCAGGTCCCTGAATATTACGAGATATGTAGTGAAATCTCGCCCGAAATCATTGTAACCTCAGGAGTTGGGAGTGAAATCTCGCCCAATGTCCATGAGATCTCACGAGATTTACATGGGAAACTCGCTCATATCCACGAGAACTCACGAGGTTGGCCTTGACGTCTCCAAGGTTTGGATGAGATTTCACGGGATGCGAGTAAACTCTCGCCCAAAGACCATGAGACCTCACGAGAGTGGGAGTGAAATCTCGCCCAAGGACCCTGATATCTCAAGAGGTTTGGAAGGAATCTCCCCCGATGTCATTGACAGCTCATGAGAAATGGATAGAAATCTCGCCCAAGGTCGCTGCTATCTCACGAGATCTGCAGTGAAATCTCGGCCAAACTCATTGGGACCTCAGGAGATTCGGCGTGAAATCTCCATCGATGTCCATGCGATCTCAGGAGATCTGGTGTCAAATCTCGCCCGATGTCCATGAGAACTCACGACACTTACACGGAAACCTCACCCAGGGTCCCTGACAACTGACGAGATTCGGCGTGAAATCTGCCCGAGGTGATGGAGACCTCACGAGATTTGGAGTGAACTCTCACCCGATATTCGTGAGTACTCACGAGATTTGGAGTCATCTCGCCTGATGTCCCTGAGATCGCACAAGATAGAGATTGAATTCTCGCTCCATATCCTGAGATCTCACGAGTTTTGGCCTGGAGTCTCCAAGGATTGGATGAGATCTCACGAGACTTGGAGTAAAATATCCGCGAATATCCAGAAATCTCACGAGAGTTGGAGTGAAATGTCGCCCTAGCTCCCTTTCATGTCATGAGGTTTTAGTGAACTGTCGCCCAATGTCATTGGGACGTCCCGATATTTGGATTGAAATCTCGCCCGAGGTCGCTGATATCTCACGAGATTTGTAGGGAAATCTCGCGCAATGTGATTGTGACCTCAGGAGATTTGGGGTGAACTCTCCCCCAATGTCCATGAGATCTCACGAGATTTAGATGAAATCTCCCTCAATATCTATGAGGCCTCGCGAGATTGGCACGGACGACTCCAAGTTTGGATGAGATCTCACAAGACTTGGAGTAAACTCTCGCCCAAAGAACAAGAGACCTCAGCAGAGTTGGATTGAAATCTCGCACAAGGTCCCCGATATCTCACAAGATTTGTAGTGAAATCTCGCCCAATGTCTTTGAGCCTCATGAGATGTGGAC
This sequence comes from Eumetopias jubatus, assembly GCF_037043125.1. Taxonomy (NCBI): domain Eukaryota; kingdom Metazoa; phylum Chordata; class Mammalia; order Carnivora; family Otariidae; genus Eumetopias; species Eumetopias jubatus. The sequence continues at coordinate 6,809,933 of NW_028274824.1, read as the reverse complement.
TGAAATCTCGACCAGGGTCCCTGATATCTCATGAGATTTGTGGAAATCTCACCTGATGTCATTGGAACCTCCGTAGATTTGGAGTGCAGTCTCTCCCATTGTCCATGAGATCTCACGAGATTTAGATTGACCCCTCACCCAATATCCATGAGATCTCAGGAGAAGGGCACTGACCTCTCCAAAGTTTGGGTGAGATCTCATGGGCCCTGGAGTAAAATCTCGCCCAAAGTCCAAGAGATCTCGAGGGATTTGGAGAGAAATCTCACCCAAAGCCCATGACATCTCATGAGATTGAGAGGGAATTCTCGCCCGATGTCCATGACACCTCACGGGATTTGCAGTAAAATCTCGCCCAATGACCATGAGATATCGCGAAATTGAGAGTGAAATCTCACCCATTTTCCATGAGAGCCCAAGACATTTGGCCTGAGGTCTCCACATTTGGAAGAGAGCACACGAGATTTGGATCAAAATCTCAGCTGAATCCCAAGAGATCTCACACGATTTGGAGTGACATCTCGCCCAAGGTCCCTGATACCTCAGGACATTTGTAGTGAAATCTCGCCCGATGTCATTGTGACCTCAGGATATTCGGAGGGAAACCTCACCCGAATGTCCCTGAGATCAGACGAGATATTGAGTAAAATCTCACCCGATGCCCATCAGTCCCACGATATTTAGATTGAAGTCTCGCTCAATAGCCATAAGATCTCACGAGTTTGGCACTGACGTCGCCAAGGTTTGGAGGAGATCTCACAAGACTGGGAGTAAAATCTCGCCCCCATTCAAGAGTTCTCACGAGAGCTGCAGTGAAATCTCGCCCAAGGTCCCTGGGGTCTCACGAGATTTGTAGTGAAATCTCGCCCGATCTCATTGTGACCTCAGGAGGAATGGAGTGAAACCTCGCCTAAAATCCATGAGTTGTCATGAGATTTGGAGTGAAATCTGTACCGATGTCCATGAGATCTCAGGAGCCTGGGTGGCAAATCTCGCCCGATGTCCATGAGATCTCACGAGATTTAGATTGAAACCTCGCCCACGGTCGTCCCTGATATCTCACGAGATTTGGAGAGAAATCTGCCCGAAGTCATTGAGACCACATGATCTTTGGAGTGAAATCGCGTCCAATGTCCATGACATATCACGAGATTTGGAATGAATTCTCACGCGATGTCCATACGATCTCACGAGATTTGGACTAATCTCGCCTGATGTCCATGATTTCTCACGAGATATAGAGTGAATTCTCCCTCAATATCCTGAGATCTAACGGATTGGACGGAAGTCTCCAAGGATTGGATGAGATCTCAAGAGACTTGGAGGAAATGATCCCCGAATTCCAAAGGATCTCACGAGAGTTGGAGTGAAATCTCGCCCTAGGTCCCTTTTATCTCACGAGAGTTGAGTGAAACCTCGCCCGTTGTCATTGAGACCTCACGAGATTTGGATTGATATCTCGCCCAAGTTCGCTGATATCGCACGAGGTTTGTAGTGAAATCTCTCCCAATGTCACTGTGACCTCACGGGATTTGGAGTGAAATCGCGCCCAAAGTCCACGAGATCTCATGAGATTTGGACTGAGGTCTGCACGTTTTGGATGGGATCTCACGAGACTCAGAATAAAATCTCACGCGATGCCCATGGTGTCTCGTGGGATTTAGATTGAAGTGTCACGGAATATCCATGAGATCTCATGAGATTTGGACTGACGTCTCCAAGGTCTGGATGAGATCTCACGAGACTTGGACGAAAATCCCCTGAATTCCAAGAGGTCTCACGATAGTTGGAGTAAAATCTCAACCAAGGTTCCTGATATCTGAAGAGAATGATACTGAAATCTCGCCCGATGTCATTGGGACCTCGCGAGATTTGGAGTGAAATATCGCGCAAGGTCCCTGATATCTCACGAGATTTGTAGTGAAATCTTGCCCAAGGCCCCTGAGAGCTGAAGAGAATTAGAGGGAAATCTCGCCCCATGTCACTGTGACCTCAAGAATTTTGGAGAGAAATCTCGCCCAATGCCCATGATCTCACGAGTTTTTGGAGAACTCTGACCCCATATCCATGAGATCTCACGAGATTTGGAGTAAAATCTCTCCTGATGTCATGAGGTCACACGAGATTTAGATTGCAATTTCGCTCCATATCCATGAGATCTCACGAGATTTGGCCTGAATTCTCCAAGATTCGGATGAGATCTCCGAGACGTGGGGAGTCAAATCTCGCTCAACGTCCAAGAATCCTCTTGAGATTTGGCGTGAAATCTCGCCCAAACTCCCTGATATCTCACGAGACTTGTAGTGTTATCTCCCGCGATGTCAGTGAGACCTCACGAGATTTGGATGGAAATCTCGCCCAGGTCCCTGAATATTACGAGATATGTAGTGAAATCTCGCCCGAAATCATTGTAACCTCAGGAGTTGGGAGTGAAATCTCGCCCAATGTCCATGAGATCTCACGAGATTTACATGGGAAACTCGCTCATATCCACGAGAACTCACGAGGTTGGCCTTGACGTCTCCAAGGTTTGGATGAGATTTCACGGGATGCGAGTAAACTCTCGCCCAAAGACCATGAGACCTCACGAGAGTGGGAGTGAAATCTCGCCCAAGGACCCTGATATCTCAAGAGGTTTGGAAGGAATCTCCCCCGATGTCATTGACAGCTCATGAGAAATGGATAGAAATCTCGCCCAAGGTCGCTGCTATCTCACGAGATCTGCAGTGAAATCTCGGCCAAACTCATTGGGACCTCAGGAGATTCGGCGTGAAATCTCCATCGATGTCCATGCGATCTCAGGAGATCTGGTGTCAAATCTCGCCCGATGTCCATGAGAACTCACGACACTTACACGGAAACCTCGCCCAGGGTCCCTGACAACTGACGAGATTCGGCGTGAAATCTGCCCGAGGTGATGGAGACCTCACGAGATTTGGAGTGAACTCTCACCCGATATTCGTGAGTACTCACGAGATTTGGAGTCATCTCGCCTGATGTCCCTGAGATCGCACAAGATAGAGATTGAATTCTCGCTCCATATCCTGAGATCTCACGAGTTTTGGCCTGGAGTCTCCAAGGATTGGATGAGATCTCACGAGACTTGGAGTAAAATATCCGCGAATATCCAGAAATCTCACGAGAGTTGGAGTGAAATGTCGCCCTAGCTCCCTTTCATGTCATGAGGTTTTAGTGAACTGTCGCCCAATGTCATTGGGACGTCCCGATATTTGGATTGAAATCTCGCCCGAGGTCGCTGATATCTCACGAGATTTGTAGGGAAATCTCGCGCAATGTGATTGTGACCTCAGGAGATTTGGGGTGAACTCTCCCCCAATGTCCATGAGATCTCACGAGATTTAGATGAAATCTCCCTCAATATCTATGAGGCCTCGCGAGATTGGCACGGACGACTCCAAGTTTGGATGAGATCTCACAAGACTTGGAGTAAACTCTCGCCCAAAGAACAAGAGACCTCAGCAGAGTTGGATTGAAATCTCGCACAAGGTCCCCGATATCTCACAAGATTTGTAGTGAAATCTCGCCCAATGTCTTTGAGCCTCATGAGATGTGGACTGAAATCTCGACCAGGGTCCCTGATATCTCATGAGATTTGTGGAAATCTCACCTGATGTCATTGGAACCTCCGTAGATTTGGAGTGCAGTCTCTCCCATTGTCCATGAGATCTCACGAGATTTAGATTGACCCCTCACCCAATATCCATGAGATCTCAGGAGAAGGGCACTGACCTCTCCAAAGTTTGGGTGAGATCTCATGGGCCCTGGAGTAAAATCTCGCCCAAAGTCCAAGAGATCTCGAGGGATTTGGAGAGAAATCTCACCCAAAGCCCATGACATCTCATGAGATTGAGAGGGAATTCTCGCCCGATGTCCATGACACCTCACGGGATTTGCAGTAAAATCTCGCCCAATGACCATGAGATATCGCGAAATTGAGAGTGAAATCTCACCCATTTTCCATGAGAGCCCAAGACATTTGGCCTGAGGTCTCCACATTTGGAAGAGAGCACACGAGATTTGGATGAAAATCCCAGCTGAATCCCAAGAGATCTCACACGATTTGGAGTGACATCTCGCCCAAGGTCCCTGATACCTCAGGACATTTGTAGTGAAATCTCGCCCGATGTCATTGTGACCTCAGGATATTCGGAGGGAAACCTCACCCGAATGTCCCTGAGATCAGACGAGATATTGAGTAAAATCTCACCCGATGCCCATCAGTCCCACGATATTTAGATTGAAGTCTCGCTCAATAGCCATGAGATCTCACGAGTTTGGCACTGACGTCGCCAAGGTTTGGAGGAGATCTCACAAGACTGGGAGTAAAATCTCGCCCCCATTCAAGAGTTCTCACGAGAGCTGCAGTGAAATCTCGCCCAAGGTCCCTGGGATCTCACGAGATTTGTAGTGAAATCTCGCCCGATCTCATTGTGACCTCAGGAGGAATGGAGTGAAACCTCGCCTAAAATCCATGAGTTGTCATGAGATTTGGAGTGAAATCTGTACCGATGTCCATGAGATCTCAGGAGCCTGGGTGGCAAATCTCGCCCGATGTCCATGAGATCTCACGAGATTTAGATTGAAACCTCGCCCACGGTCGTCCCTGATATCTCACGAGATTTGGAGAGAAATCTGCCCGAAGTCATTGAGACCACATGATCTTTGGAGTGAAATCGCGTCCAATGTCCATGACATATCACGAGATTTGGAATGAATTCTCACGCGATGTCCATACGATCTCACGAGATTTGGACTAATCTCGCCTGATGTCCATGATTTCTCACGAGATATAGAGTGAATTCTCCCTCAATATTCTGAGATCTCACGGATTGGACGGAAGTCTCCAAGGATTGGATGAGATCTCAAGAGACTTGGAGGAAATGATCCCCGAATTCCAAAGGATCTCACGAGAGTTGGAGTGAAATCTCGCCCTAGGTCCCTTTTATCTCACGAGAGTTGAGTGAAACCTCGCCCGTTGTCATTGAGACCTCACGAGATTTGGATTGATATCTCGCCCAAGTTCGCTGATATCGCACGAGGTTTGTAGTGAAATTTCTCCCAATGTCATTGTGACCTCACGGGATTTGGAGTGAAATCTCGCCCAAAGTCCATGAGATCTCATGAGATTTGGACTGAGGTCTGCACGTTTTGGATGGGATCTCACGAGACTCAGAATAAAATCTCACGCGATGCCCATGGTGTCTCGTGGGATTTAGATTGAAGTCTCACGGAATATCCATGAGATCTCATGAGATTTGGACTGAAGTCTCCAAGGTCTGGATGAGATCTCACGAGACTTGGACGAAAATCCCCTGAATTCCAAGAGGTCTCACGATAGTTGGAGTAAAATCTCAACCAAGGTTCCTGATATCTCAAGAGAATGATACTGAAATCTCGCCCGATGTCATTGGGACCTCGCGAGATTTGGAGTGAAATATCGCGCAAGGTCCCTAATATCTCACGAGATTTGTAGTGAAATCTTGCCCAAGGCCCCTGAGAGCTGAAGAGAATTAGAGGGAAATCTCGCCCCATGTCACTGTGACCTCAAGAGTTTTGGAGTGAAATCTCGCCCAATGCCCATGATCTCACGAGTTTTTGGAGAACTCTGACCCCATATCCATGAGATCTCACGAGATTTGGAGTAAAATCTCTCCTGATGTCATGAGGTCACACGAGATTTAGATTGCAATTTCGCTCCATATCCATGCGATCTCACGAGATTTGGCCTGAATTCTCCAAGATTCGGATGAGATCTCCGAGACGTGGGGAGTCAAATCTCGCTCAACGTCCAAGAATCCTCTTGAGAGTTGGAGTGAAATCTCGCCCAAACTCCCTGATATCTCACGAGACTTGTAGTGTAATCTCCCGCGATGTCAGTGAGACCTCACGAGATTTGGATGGAAATCTCGCCCAGGTCCCTGAATATTACGAGATATGTAGTGAAATCTCGCCCGAAATCATTGTAACCTCAGGAGTTGGGAGTGAAATCTCGTCCAATGTCCATGAGATCTCACGAGATTTACATGGGAAACTCGCTCATATCCACGAGAACTCACGAGGTTGGCCTTGACGTCTCCAAGGTTTGGATGAGATTTCACGGGATGCGAGTAAACTCTCGCCCAAAGACCATGAGACCTCACGAGAGTGGGAGTGAAATCTCGCCCAAGGACCCTGATATCTCAAGAGGTTTGGAAGGAATCTCCCCCGATGTCATTGACAGCTCATGAGAAATGGATAGAAATCTCGCCCAAGGTCGCTGCTATCTCATGAGATCTGCAGTGAAATCTCGGCCAAACTCATTGGGACCTCAGGAGATTCGGCGTGAAATCTCCATCGATGTCCATGCGATCTCAGGAGATCTGGTGTCAAATCTCGCCCGATGTCCATGAGAACTCACGACACTTACACGGAAACCTCGCCCAGGGTCCCTGACAACTGACGAGATTCGGCGTGAAATCTGCCCGAGGTGATGGAGACCTCACGAGATTTGGAGTGAACTCTCACCCGATATTCGTGAGTACTCACGAGATTTGGAGTCATCTCGCCTGATGTCCCTGAGATCGCACAAGATAGAGATTGAATTCTCGCTCCATATCCTGAGATCTCACGAGTTTTGGCCTGGAGTCTCCAAGGATTGGATGAGATCTCACGAGACTTGGAGTAAAATATCCGCGAATATCCAGAAATCTCACGAGAGTTGGAGTGAAATGTCGCCCTAGCTCCCTTTCATGTCATGAGGTTTTAGTGAACTGTCGCCCAATGTCATTGGGACGTCCCGATATTTGGATTGAAATCTCGCCCGAGGTCGCTGATATCTCACGAGATTTGTAGGGAAATCTCGCGCAATGTGATTGTGACCTCAGGAGATTTGGGGTGAACTCTCCCCCAATGTCCATGAGATCTCACGAGATTTAGATGAAATCTCCCTCAATATCTATGAGGCCTCGCGAGATTGGCACGGACGACTCCAAGTTTGGATGAGATCTCACAAGACTTGGAGTAAACTCTCGCCCAAAGAACAAGAGACCTCAGCAGAGTTGGATTGAAATCTCGCACAAGGTCCCCGATATCTCACAAGATTTGTAGTGAAATCTCGCCCAATGTCTTTGAGCCTCATGAGATGTGGACTGAAATCTCGACCAGGGTCCCTGATATCTCATGAGATTTGTGGAAATCTCACCTGATGTCATTGGAACCTCCGTAGATTTGGAGTGCAGTCTCTCCCATTGTCCATGAGATCTCACGAGATTTAGATTGACCCCTCACCCAATATCCATGAGATCTCAGGAGAAGGGCACTGACCTCTCCAAAGTTTGGGTGAGATCTCATGGGCCCTGGAGTAAAATCTCGCCCAAAGTCCAAGAGATCTCGAGGGATTTGGAGAGAAATCTCACCCAAAGCCCATGACATCTCATGAGATTGAGAGGGAATTCTCGCCCGATGTCCATGACACCTCACGGGATTTGCAGTAAAATCTCGCCCAATGACCATGAGATATCGCGAAATTGAGAGTGAAATCTCACCCATTTTCCATGAGAGCCCAAGACATTTGGCCTGAGGTCTCCACATTTGGAAGAGAGCACACGAGATTTGGATCAAAATCTCAGCTGAATCCCAAGAGATCTCACACGATTTGGAGTGACATCTCGCCCAAGGTCCCTGATACCTCAGGACATTTGTAGTGAAATCTCGCCCGATGTCATTGTGACCTCAGGATATTCGGAGGGAAACCTCACCCGAATGTCCCTGAGATCAGACGAGATATTGAGTAAAATCTCACCCGATGCCCATCAGTCCCACGATATTTAGATTGAAGTCTCGCTCAATAGCCATAAGATCTCACGAGTTTGGCACTGACGTCGCCAAGGTTTGGAGGAGATCTCACAAGACTGGGAGTAAAATCTCGCCCCCATTCAAGAGTTCTCACGAGAGCTGCAGTGAAATCTCGCCCAAGGTCCCTGGGGTCTCACGAGATTTGTAGTGAAATCTCGCCCGATCTCATTGTGACCTCAGGAGGAATGGAGTGAAACCTCGCCTAAAATCCATGAGTTGTCATGAGATTTGGAGTGAAATCTGTACCGATGTCCATGAGATCTCAGGAGCCTTGGTGGCAAATCTCGCCCGATGTCCATGAGATCTCACGAGATTTAGATTGAAACCTCGCCCACGGTCGTCCCTGATATCTCACGAGATTTGGAGAGAAATCTGCCCGAAGTCATTGAGACCACATGATCTTTGGAGTGAAATCGCGTCCAATGTCCATGACATATCACGAGATTTGGAATGAATTCTCACGCGATGTCCATACGATCTCACGAGATTTGGACTAATCTCGCCTGATGTCCATGATTTCTCACGAGATATAGAGTGAATTCTCCCTCAATATCCTGAGATCTAACGGATTGGACGGAAGTCTCCAAGGATTGGATGAGATCTCAAGAGACTTGGAGGAAATGATCCCCGAATTCCAAAGGATCTCACGAGAGTTGGAGTGAAATCTCGCCCTAGGTCCCTTTTATCTCACGAGAGTTGAGTGAAACCTCGCCCGTTGTCATTGAGACCTCACGAGATTTGGATTGATATCTCGCCCAAGTTCGCTGATATCGCACGAGGTTTGTAGTGAAATCTCTCCCAATGTCATTGTGACCTCACGGGATTTGGAGTGAAATCTCGCCCAAAGTCCACGAGATCTCATGAGATTTGGACTGAGGTCTGCACGTTTTGGATGGGATCTCACGAGACTCAGAATAAAATCTCACGCGATGCCCATGGTGTCTCGTGGGATTTAGATTGAAGTGTCACGGAATATCCATGAGATCTCATGAGATTTGGACTGAAGTCTCCAAGGTCTGGATGAGATCTCACGAGACTTGGACGAAAATCCCCTGAATTCCAAGAGGTCTCACGATAGTTGGAGTAAAATCTCAACCAAGGTTCCTGATATCTCAAGAGAATGATACTGAAATCTCGCCCGATGTCATTGGGACCTCGCGAGATTTGGAGTGAAATATCGCGCAAGGTCCCTGATATCTCACGAGATTTGTAGTGAAATCTTGCCCAAGGCCCCTGAGAGCTGAAGAGAATTAGAGGGAAATCTCGCCCCATGTCACTGTGACCTCAAGAATTTTGGAGAGAAATCTCGCCCAATGCCCATGATCTCACGAGTTTTTGGAGAACTCTGACCCCATATCCATGAGATCTCACGAGATTTGGAGAAAAATCTCTCCTGATGTCATGAGGTCACACGAGATTTAGATTGCAATTTCGCTCCATATCCATGAGATCTCACGAGATTTGGCCTGAATTCTCCAAGATTCGGATGAGATCTCCGAGACGTGGGGAGTCAAATCTCGCTCAACGTCCAAGAATCCTCTTGAGATTTGGCGTGAAATCTCGCCCAAACTCCCTGATATCTCACGAGACTTGTAGTGTTATCTCCCGCGATGTCAGTGAGACCTCACGAGATTTGGATGGAAATCTCGCCCAGGTCCCTGAATATTACGAGATATGTAGTGAAATCTCGCCCGAAATCATTGTAACCTCAGGAGTTGGGAGTGAAATCTCGCCCAATGTCCATGAGATCTCACGAGATTTACATGGGAAACTCGCTCATATCCACGAGAACTCACGAGGTTGGCCTTGACGTCTCCAAGGTTTGGATGAGATTTCACGGGATGCGAGTAAACTCTCGCCCAAAGACCATGAGACCTCACGAGAGTGGGAGTGAAATCTCGCCCAAGGACCCTGATATCTCAAGAGGTTTGGAAGGAATCTCCCCCGATGTCATTGACAGCTCATGAGAAATGGATAGAAATCTCGCCCAAGGTCGCTGCTATCTCACGAGATCTGCAGTGAAATCTCGGCCAAACTCATTGGGACCTCAGGAGATTCGGCGTGAAATCTCCATCGATGTCCATGCGATCTCAGGAGATCTGGTGTCAAATCTCGCCCGATGTCCATGAGAACTCACGACACTTACACGGAAACCTCGCCCAGGGTCCCTGACAACTGACGAGATTCGGCGTGAAATCTGCCCGAGGTGATGGAGACCTCACGAGATTTGGAGTGAACTCTCACCCGATATTCGTGAGTACTCACGAGATTTGGAGTCATCTCCCCTGATGTCCCTGAGATCGCACAAGATAGAGATTGAATTCTCGCTCCATATCCTGAGATCTCACGAGTTTTGGCCTGGAGTCTCCAAGGATTGGATGAGATCTCACGAGACTTGGAGTAAAATATCCGCGAATATCCAGAAATCTCACGAGAGTTGGAGTGAAATGTCGCCCTAGCTCCCTTTCATGTCATGAGGTTTTAGTGAACTGTCGCCCAATGTCATTGGGACGTCCCGATATTTGGATTGAAATCTCGCCCGAGGTCGCTGATATCTCACGAGATTTGTAGGGAAATCTCGCGCAATGTGATTGTGACCTCAGGAGATTTGGGGTGAACTCTCCCCCAATGTCCATGAGATCTCACGAGATTTAGATGAAATCTCCCTCAATATCTATGAGGCCTCGCGAGATTGGCACGGACGACTCCAAGTTTGGATGAGATCTCACAAGACTTGGAGTAAACTCTCGCCCAAAGAACAAGAGACCTCAGCAGAGTTCGATTGAAATCTCGCACAAGGTCCCCGATATCTCACAAGATTTGTAGTGAAATCTCGCCCAATGTCTTTGAGCCTCAGGAGATGTGGACTGAAATCTCGACCAGGGTCCCTGATATCTCATGAGATTTGTGGAAATCTCACCTGATGTCATTGGAACCTCCGTAGATTTGGAGTGCAGTCTCTCCCATTGTCCATGAGATCTCACGAGATTTAGATTGACCCCTCACCCAATATCCATGAGATCTCAGGAGAAGGGCACTGACCTCTCCAAAGTTTGGGTGAGATCTCATGGGCCCTGGAGTAAAATCTCGCCCAAAGTCCAAGAGATCTCGAGGGATTTGGAGAGAAATCTCACCCAAAGCCCATGACATCTCATGAGATTGAGAGGGAATTCTCGCCCGATGTCCATGACACCTCACGGGATTTGCAGTAAAATCTCGCCCAATGACCATGAGATATCGCGAAATTGAGAGTGAAATCTCACCCATTTTCCATGAGAGCCCAAGACATTTGGCCTGAGGTCTCCACATTTGGAAGAGAGCACACGAGATTTGGATGAAAATCCCAGCTGAATCCCAAGAGATCTCACACGATTTGGAGTGACATCTCGCCCAAGGTCCCTGATACCTCAGGACATTTGTAGTGAAATCTCGCCCGATGTCATTGTGACCTCAGGATATTCGGAGGGAAACCTGGCCGAATGTCCCTGAGATCAGACGAGATATTGAGTAAAATCTCACCAGATGCCCATCAGTCCCACGATATTTAGATTGAAGTCTCGCTCAATAGCCATGAGATCTCACGAGTTTGGCACTGACGTCGCCAAGGTTTGGAGGAGATCTCACAAGACTGGGAGTAAAATCTCGCCCCCATTCAAGAGTTCTCACGAGAGCTGCAGTGAAATCTCGCCCAAGGTCCCTGGGATCTCACGAGATTTGTAGTGAAATCTCGCCCGATCTCATTGTGACCTCAGGAGGAATGGAGTGAAACCTCGCCTAAGATCCATGAGTTGTCATGAGATTTGGAGTGAAATCTGTACCGATGTCCATGAGATCTCAGGAGCCTTGGTGGCAAATCTCGCCCGATGTCCATGAGATCTCACGAGATTTAGATTGAAAGCTCGCCCACGGTCGTCCCTGATATCTCATGAGATTTGGAGAGAAATCTACCGGAAGTCATTGAGACCACATGATCTTTGGAGTGAAATCGCGTCCAATGTCCATGAGATATCACGAGATTTGGAATGAATTCTCACGCGATGTCCATACGATCTCACGAGATTTGGACTAATCTCGCCTGATGTCCATGATTTCTCACGAGATATATAGTGAATTCTCCCTCAATATTCTGAGATCTAACGGATTGGACGGAAGTCTCCAAGGATTGGATGAGATCTCAAGAGACTTGGAGGAAATGATCCCCGAATTCCAAAGGATCTCACGAGAGTTGGAGTGAAATCTCGCCCTAGGTCCCTTTTATCTCACGAGAGTTGAGTGAAACCTCGCCCGTTGTCATTGAGACCTCACGAGATTTGGATTGATATCTCGCCCAAGTTCGCTGATATCGCACGAGGTTTGTAGTGAAATCTCTCCCAATGTCATTGTGACCTCACGGGATTTGGAGTGAAATCGCGCCCAAAGTCCACGAGATCTCATGAGATTTGGACTGAGGTCTGCACGTTTTGGATGGGATCTCACGAGACTCAGAATAAAATCTCACGTGATGCCCATGGTGTCTCGTGGGATTTAGATTGAAGTCTCACGGAATATCCATGAGATCTCATGAGATTTGGACTGAAGTCTCCAAGGTCTGGATGAGATCTCACGAGACTTGGACGAAAATCCCCTGAATTCCAAGAGGTCTCACGATAGTTGGAGTAAAATCTCAACCAAGGTTCCTGATATCTGAAGAGAATGATACTGAAATCTCGCCCGATGTCATTGGGACCTCGCGAGATTTGGAGTGAAATATCGCGCAAGGTCCCTGATATCTCACGAGATTTGTAGTGAAATCTTGCCCAAGGCCCCTGAGAGCTGAAGAGAATTAGAGGGAAATCTCGCCCCATGTCACTGTGACCTCAAGAGTTTTGGAGTGAAATCTCGCCCAATGCCCATGATCTCACGAGTTTTTGGAGAACTCTGACCCCATATCCATGAGATCTCACGAGATTTGGAGTAAAATCTCTCCTGATGTCATGAGGTCACACGAGATTTAGATTGCAATTTCGCTCCATATCCATGAGATCTCACGAGATTTGGCCTGAATTCTCCAAGATTCGGATGAGATCTCCGAGACGTGGGGAGTCAAATCTCGCTCAACGTCCAAGAATCCTCTTGAGATTTGGCGTGAAATCTCGCCCAAACTCCCTGATATCTCACGAGACTTGTAGTGTAATCTCCCGCGATGTCAGTGAGACCTCACGAGATTTGGATGGAAATCTCGCCCAGGTCCCTGAATATTACGAGATATGTAGTGAAATCTCGCCCGAAATCATTGTAACCTCAGGAGTTGGGAGTGAAATCTCGCCCAATGTCCATGAGATCTCACGAGATTTACATGGGAAACTCGCTCATATCCACGAGAACTCACGAGGTTGGCCTTGACGTCTCCAAGGTTTGGATGAGATTTCACGGGATGCGAGTAAACTCTCGCCCAAAGACCATGAGACCTCACGAGAGTGGGAGTGAAATCTCGCCCAAGGACCCTGATATCTCAAGAGGTTTGGAAGGAATCTCCCCCGATGTCATTGACAGCTCATGAGAAATGGATAGAAATCTCGCCCAAGGTCGCTGCTATCTCACGAGATCTGCAGTGAAATCTCGGCCAAACTCATTGGGACCTCAGGAGATTCGGCGTGAAATCTCCATCGATGTCCATGCGATCTCAGGAGATCTGGTGTCAAATCTCGCCCGATGTCCATGAGAACTCACGACACTTACACGGAAACCTCGCCCAGGGTCCCTGACAACTGACGAGATTCGGCGTGAAATCTGCCCGAGGTGATGGAGACCTCACGAGATTTGGAGTGAACTCTCACCCGATATTCGTGAGTACTCACGAGATTTGGAGTCATCTCGCCTGATGTCCCTGAGATCGCACAAGATAGAGATTGAATTCTCGCTCCATATCCTGAGATCTCACGAGTTTTGGCCTGGAGTCTCCAAGGATTGGATGAGATCTCACGAGACTTGGAGTAAAATATCCGCGAATATCCAGAAATCTCACGAGAGTTGGAGTGAAATGTCGCCCTAGCTCCCTTTCATGTCATGAGGTTTTAGTGAACTGTCGCCCAATGTCATTGGGACGTCCCGATATTTGGATTGAAATCTCGCCCGAGATCGCTGATATCTCACGAGATTTGTAGGGAAATCTCGCGCAATGTGATTGTGACCTCAGGAGATTTGGGGTGAACTCTCCCCCAATGTCCATGAGATCTCACGAGATTTAGATGAAATCTCCCTCAATATCTATGAGGCCTCGCGAGATTGGCACGGACGACTCCAAGTTTGGATGAGATCTCACAAGACTTGGAGTAAACTCTCGCCCAAAGAACAAGAGACCTCAGCAGAGTTGGATTGAAATCTCGCACAAGGTCCCCGATATCTCACAAGATTTGTAGTGAAATCTCGCCCAATGTCTTTGAGCCTCATGAGATGTGGACTGAAATCTCGACCAGGGTCCCTGATATCTCATGAGATTTGTGGAAATCTCACCTGATGTCATTGGAACCTCCGTATATTTGGAGTGCAGTCTCTCCCATTGTCCATGAGATCTCACAAGATTTAGATTGACCCCTCACCCAATATCCATGAGATCTCAGGAGAAGGGCACTGACCTCTCCAAAGTTTGGATGAGATCTCATGGGCCCTGGAGTAAAATCTCGCCCAAAGTCCAAGAGATCTCGAGGGATTTGGAGAGAAATCTCACCCAAAGCCCATGACATCTCATGAGATTGAGAGGGAATTCTCGCCCGATGTCCATGACACCTCACGGGATTTGCAGTAAAATCTCGCCCAATGACCATGAGATATCGCGAAATTGAGAGTGAAATCTCACCCAATTTCCATGAGAGCCCAAGACATTTGGCCTGAGGTCTCCACATTTGGAAGAGAGCACACGAGATTTGGATGAAAATCCCAGCTGAATCCCAAGAGATCTCACACGATTTGGAGTGACATCTCGCCCAAGGTCCCTGATACCTCAGGACATTTGTAGTGAAATCTCGCCCGATGTCATTGTGACCTCAGGATATTCGGAGGGAAACCTCGCCCGAATGTCCCTGAGATCAGACGAGATATTGAGTAAAATCTCACCAGATGCCCATCAGTCCCACGATATTTAGATTGAAGTCTCGCTCAATAGCCATGAGATCTCACGAGTTTGGCACTGACGTCGCCAAGGTTTGGAGGAGATCTCACAAGACTGGGAGTAAAATCTCGCCCCCATTCAAGAGTTCTCACGAGAGCTGCAGTGAAATCTCGCCCAAGGTCCCTGGGATCTCACGAGATTTGTAGTGAAATCTCGCCCGATCTCATTGTGACCTCAGGAGGAATGGAGTGAAACCTCGCCTAAAATCCATGAGTTGTCATGAGATTTGGAGTGAAATCTGTACCGATGTCCATGAGATCTCAGGAGCCTTGGTGGCAAATCTCGCCCGATGTCCATGAGATATCACGAGATTTAGATTGAAAGCTCGCCCACGGTCGTCCCTGATATCTCATGAGATTTGGAGAGAAATCTACCGGAAGTCATTGAGACCACATGATCTTTGGAGTGAAATCGCGTCCAATGTCCATGAGATATCACGAGATTTGGAATGAATTCTCACGCGATGTCCATACGATCTCACGAGATTTGGACTAATCTCGCCTGATGTCCATGATTTCTCACGAGATATATAGTGAATTCTCCCTCAATATTCTGAGATCTAACGGATTGAACGGAAGTCTCCAAGGATTGGATGAGATCTCAAGAGACTTGGAGGAAATGATCCCCGAATTCCAAAGGATCTCACGAGAGTTGGAGTGAAATCTCGCCCTAGGTCCCTTTTATCTCACGAGAGTTGAGTGAAACCTCGCCCGTTGTCATTGAGACCTCACGAGATTTGGATTGATATCTCGCCCAAGTTCGCTGATATCGCACGAGGTTTGTAGTGAAATCTCTCCCAATGTCATTGTGACCTCACGGGATTTGGAGTGAAATCGCGCCCAAAGTCCACGAGATCTCATGAGATTTGGACTGAGGTCTGCACGTTTTGGATGGGATCTCACGAGACTCAGAATAAAATCTCACGTGATGCCCATGGTGTCTCGTGGGATTTAGATTGAAGTCTCACGGAATATCCATGAGATCTCATGAGATTTGGACTGAAGTCTCCAAGGTCTGGATGAGATCTCACGAGACTTGGACGAAAATCCCCTGAATTCCAAGAGGTCTCACGATAGTTGGAGTAAAATCTCAACCAAGGTTCCTGATATCTGAAGAGAATGATACTGAAATCTCGCCCGATGTCATTGGGACCTCGCGAGATTTGGAGTGAAATATCGCGCAAGGTCCCTGATATCTCACGAGATTTGTAGTGAAATCTTGCCCAAGGCCCCTGAGAGCTGAAGAGAATTAGAGGGAATTCTCGCCCCATGTCACTGTGACCTCAAGAGTTTTGGAGTGAAATCTCGCCCAATGCCCATGATCTCACGAGTTTTTGGAGAACTCTGACCCCATATCCATGAGATCTCACGAGATTTGGAGTAAAATCTCTCCTGATGTCATGAGGTCACACGAGATTTAGATTGCAATTTCGCTCCATATCCATGAGATCTCACGAGATTTGGCCTGAATTCTCCAAGATTCGGATGAGATCTCCGAGACGTGGGGAGTCAAATCTCGCTCAACGTCCAAGAATCCTCTTGAGATTTGGCGTGAAATCTCGCCCAAACTCCCTGATATCTCACGAGACTTGTAGTGTAATCTCCCGCGATGTCAGTGAGACCTCACGAGATTTGGATGGAAATCTCGCCCAGGTCCCTGAATATTACGAGATATGTAGTGAAATCTCGCCCGAAATCATTGTAACCTCAGGAGTTGGGAGTGAAATCTCGCCCAATGTCCATGAGATCTCACGAGATTTACATGGGAAACTCGCTCATATCCACGAGAACTCACGAGGTTGGCCTTGACGTCTCCAAGGTTTGGATGAGATTTCACGGGATGCGAGTAAACTCTCGCCCAAAGACCATGAGACCTCACGAGAGTGGGAGTGAAATCTCGCCCAAGGACCCTGATATCTCAAGAGGTTTGGAAGGAATCTCCCCCGATGTCATTGACAGCTCATGAGAAATGGATAGAAATCTCACCCAAGGTCGCTGCTATCTCACGAGATCTGCAGTGAAATCTCGGCCAAACTCATTGGGACCTCAGGAGATTCGGCGTGAAATCTCCATCGATGTCCATGCGATCTCAGGAGATCTGGTGTCAAATCTCGCCCGATGTCCATGAGAACTCACGACACTTACACGGAAACCTCGCCCAGGGTCCCTGACAACTGACGAGATTCGGCGTGAAATCTGCCCGAGGTGATGGAGACCTCACGAGATTTGGAGTGAACTCTCACCCGATATTCGTGAGTACTCACGAGATTTGGAGTCATCTCGCCTGATGTCCCTGAGATCGCACAAGATAGAGATTGAATTCTCGCTCCATATCCTGAGATCTCACGAGTTTTGGCCTGGAGTCTCCAAGGATTGGATGAGATCTCACGAGACTTGGAGTAAAATATCCGCGAATATCCAGAAATCTCACGAGAGTTGGAGTGAAATGTCGCCCTAGCTCCCTTTCATGTCATGAGGTTTTAGTGAACTGTCGCCCAATGTCATTGGGACGTCCCGATATTTGGATTGAAATCTCGCCCGAGGTCGCTGATATCTCACGAGATTTGTAGGGAAATCTCACGCAATGTGATTGTGACCTCAGGAGATTTGGGGTGAACTCTCCCCCAATGTCCATGAGATCTCACGAGATTTAGATGAAATCTCCCTCAATATCTATGAGGCCTCGCGAGATTGGCACGGACGACTCCAAGTTTGGATGAGATCTCACAAGACTTGGAGTAAACTCTCGCCCAAAGAACAAGAGACCTCAGCAGAGTTGGATTGAAATCTCGCACAAGGTCCCCGATATCTCACAAGATTTGTAGTGAAATCTCGCCCAATGTCTTTGAGCCTCATGAGATGTGGACTGAAATCTCGACCAGGGTCCCTGATATCTCATGAGATTTGTGGAAATCTCACCTGATGTCATTGGAACCTCCGTAGATTTGGAGTGCAGTCTCTCCCATTGTCCATGAGATCTCACGAGATTTAGATTGACCCCTCACCCAATATCCATGAGATCTCAGGAGAAGGGCACTGACCTCTCCAAAGTTTGGGTGAGATCTCATGGGCCCTGGAGTAAAATCTCGCCCAAAGTCCAAGAGATCTCGAGGGATTTGGAGAGAAATCTCACCCAAAGCCCATGACATCTCATGAGATTGAGAGGGAATTCTCGCCCGATGTCCATGACACCTCACGGGATTTGCAGTAAAATCTCGCCCAATGACCATGAGATATCGCGAAATTGAGAGTGAAATCTCACCCATTTTCCATGAGAGCCCAAGACATTTGGCCTGAGGTCTCCACATTTGGAAGAGAGCACACGAGATTTGGATGAAAATCCCAGCTGAATCCCAAGAGATCTCACACGATTTGGAGTGACATCTCGCCCAAGGTCCCTGATACCTCAGGACATTTGTAGTGAAATCTCGCCCGATGTCATTGTGACCTCAGGATATTCGGAGGGAAACCTCACCCGAATGTCCCTGAGATCAGACGAGATATTGAGTAAAATCTCACCCGATGCCCATCAGTCCCACGATATTTAGATTGAAGTCTCGCTCAATAGCCATAAGATCTCACGAGTTTGGCACTGACGTCGCCAAGGTTTGGAGGAGATCTCACAAGACTGGGAGTAAAATCTCGCCCCCATTCAAGAGTTCTCACGAGAGCTGCAGTGAAATCTCGCCCAAGGTCCCTGGGGTCTCACGAGATTTGTAGTGAAATCTCGCCCGATCTCATTGTGACCTCAGGAGGAATGGAGTGAAACCTCGCCTAAAATCCATGAGTTGTCATGAGATTTGGAGTGAAATCTGTACCGATGTCCATGAGATCTCAGGAGCCTTGGTGGCAAATCTCGCCCGATGTCCATGAGATCTCACGAGATTTAGATTGAAACCTCGCCCACGGTCGTCCCTGATATCTCACGAGATTTGGAGAGAAATCTGCCCGAAGTCATTGAGACCACATGATCTTTGGAGTGAAATCGCGTCCAATGTCCATGACATATCACGAGATTTGGAATGAATTCTCACGCGATGTCCATACGATCTCACGAGATTTGGACTAATCTCGCCTGATGTCCATGATTTCTCACGAGATATAGAGTGAATTCTCCCTCAATATCCTGAGATCTAACGGATTGGACGGAAGTCTCCAAGGATTGGATGAGATCTCAAGAGACTTGGAGGAAATGATCCCCGAATTCCAAAGGATCTCACGAGAGTTGGAGTGAAATCTCGCCCTAGGTCCCTTTTATCTCACGAGAGTTGAGTGAAACCTCGCCCGTTGTCATTGAGACCTCACGAGATTTGGATTGATATCTCGCCCAAGTTCGCTGATATCGCACGAGGTTTGTAGTGAAATCTCTCCCAATGTCATTGTGACCTCACGGGATTTGGAGTGAAATCTCGCCCAAAGTCCACGAGATCTCATGAGATTTGGACTGAGGTCTGCACGTTTTGGATGGGATCTCACGAGACTCAGAATAAAATCTCACGCGATGCCCATGGTGTCTCGTGGGATTTAGATTGAAGTGTCACGGAATATCCATGAGATCTCATGAGATTTGGACTGAAGTCTCCAAGGTCTGGATGAGATCTCATGAGACTTGGACGAAAATCCCCTGAATTCCAAGAGGTCTCACGATAGTTGGAGTAAAATCTCAACCAAGGTTCCTGATATCTCAAGAGAATGATACTGAAATCTCGCCCGATGTCATTGGGACCTCGCGAGATTTGGAGTGAAATATCGCGCAAGGTCCCTGATATCTCACGAGATTTGTAGTGAAATCTTGCCCAAGGCCCCTGAGAGCTGAAGAGAATTAGAGGGAAATCTCGCCCCATGTCACTGTGACCTCAAGAATTTTGGAGAGAAATCTCGCCCAATGCCCATGATCTCACGAGTTTTTGGAGAACTCTGACCCCATATCCATGAGATCTCACGAGATTTGGAGAAAAATCTCTCCTGATGTCATGAGGTCACACGAGATTTAGATTGCAATTTCGCTCCATATCCATGAGATCTCACGAGATTTGGCCTGAATTCTCCAAGATTCGGATGAGATCTCCGAGACGTGGGGAGTCAAATCTCGCTCAACGTCCAAGAATCCTCTTGAGAGTTGGAGTGAAATCTCGCCCAAACTCCCTGATATCTCACGAGACTTGTAGTGTAATCTCCCGCGATGTCAGTGAGACCTCACGAGATTTGGATGGAAATCTCGCCCAGGTCCCTGAATATTACGAGATATGTAGTGAAATCTCGCCCGAAATCATTGTAACCTCAGGAGTTGGGAGTGAAATCTCGTCCAATGTCCATGAGATCTCACGAGATTTACATGGGAAACTCGCTCATATCCACGAGAACTCACGAGGTTGGCCTTGACGTCTCCAAGGTTTGGATGAGATTTCACGGGATGCGAGTAAACTCTCGCCCAAAACCATGAGACCTCACGAGAGTGGGAGTGAAATCTCGCCCAAGGACCCTGATATCTCAAGAGGTTTGGAAGGAATCTCCCCCGATGTCATTGACAGCTCATGAGAAATGGATAGAAATCTCGCCCAAGGTCGCTGCTATCTCACGAGATCTGCAGTGAAATCTCGCCCAAACTAATTGGGACCTCAGGAGATTCGGCGTGAAATCTCCATCGATGTCCATGCGATCTCAGGAGATCTGGTGTCAAATCTCGCCCGATGTCCATGAGAACTCACGACACTTACACGGAAACCTCGCCCAGGGTCCCTGACAACTGACGAGATTCGGCGTGAAATCTGCCCGAGGTGATGGAGACCTCACGAGATTTGGAGTGAACTCTCACCCGATATTCGTGAGTACTCACGAGATTTGGAGTCATCTCGCCTGATGTCCCTGAGATCGCACAAGATAGAGATTGAATTCTCGCTCCATATCCTGAGATCTCACGAGTTTTGGCCTGGAGTCTCCAAGGATTGGATGAGATCTCACGAGACTTGGAGTAAAATATCCGCGAATATCCAGAAATCTCACGAGAGTTGGAGTGAAATGTCGCCCTAGCTCCCTTTCATGTCATGAGGTTTTAGTGAACTGTCGCCCAATGTCATTGGGACGTCCCGATATTTGGATTGAAATCTCGCCCGAGATCGCTGATATCTCACGAGATTTGTAGGGAAATCTCGCGCAATGTGATTGTGACCTCAGGAGATTTGGGGTGAACTCTCCCCCAATGTCCATGAGATCTCACGAGATTTAGATGAAATCTCCCTCAATATCTATGAGGCCTCGCGAGATTGGCACGGACGACTCCAAGTTTGGATGAGATCTCACAAGACTTGGAGTAAACTCTCGCCCAAAGAACAAGAGACCTCAGCAGAGTTGGATTGAAATCTCGCACAAGGTCCCCGATATCTCACAAGATTTGTAGTGAAATCTCGCCCAATGTCTTTGAGCCTCATGAGATGTGGACTGAAATCTCGACCAGGGTCCCTGATATCTCATGAGATTTGTGGAAATCTCACCTGATGTCATTGGAACCTCCGTAGATTTGGAGTGCAGTCTCTCCCATTGTCCATGAGATCTCACAAGATTTAGATTGACCCCTCACCCAATATCCATGAGATCTCAGGAGAAGGGCACTGACCTCTCCAAAGTTTGGGTGAGATCTCATGGGCCCTGGAGTAAAATCTCGCCCAAAGTCCAAGAGATCTCGAGGGATTTGGAGAGAAATCTCACCCAAAGCCCATGACATCTCATGAGATTGAGAGGGAATTCTCGCCCGATGTCCATGACACCTCACGGGATTTGCAGTAAAATCTCGCCCAATGACCATGAGATATCGCGAAATTGAGAGTGAAATCTCACCCAATTTCCATGAGAGCCCAAGACATTTGGCCTGAGGTCTCCACATTTGGAAGAGAGCACACGAGATTTGGATGAAAATCCCAGCTGAATCCCAAGAGATCTCACACGATTTGGAGTGACATCTCGCCCAAGGTCCCTGATACCTCAGGACATTTGTAGTGAAATCTCGCCCGATGTCATTGTGACCTCAGGATATTCGGAGGGAAACCTCGCCCGAATGTCCCTGAGATCAGACGAGATATTGAGTAAAATCTCACCAGATGCCCATCAGTCCCACGATATTTAGATTGAAGTCTCGCTCAATAGCCATGAGATCTCACGAGTTTGGCACTGACGTCGCCAAGGTTTGGAGGAGATCTCACAAGACTGGGAGTAAAATCTCGCCCCCATTCAAGAGTTCTCACGAGAGCTGCAGTGAAATCTCGCCCAAGGTCCCTGGGATCTCACGAGATTTGTAGTGAAATCTCGCCCGATCTCATTGTGACCTCAGGAGGAATGGAGTGAAACCTCGCCTAAAATCCATGAGTTGTCATGAGATTTGGAGTGAAATCTGTACCGATGTCCATGAGATCTCAGGAGCCTTGGTGGCAAATCTCGCCCGATGTCCATGAGATATCACGAGATTTAGATTGAAAGCTCGCCCACGGTCGTCCCTGATATCTCATGAGATTTGGAGAGAAATCTACCGGAAGTCATTGAGACCACATGATCTTTGGAGTGAAATCGCGTCCAATGTCCATGAGATATCACGAGATTTGGAATGAATTCTCACGCGATGTCCATACGATCTCACGAGATTTGGACTAATCTCGCCTGATGTCCATGATTTCTCACGAGATATATAGTGAATTCTCCCTCAATATTCTGAGATCTAACGGATTGGACGGAAGTCTCCAAGGATTGGATGAGATCTCAAGAGACTTGGAGGAAATGATCCCCGAATTCCAAAGGATCTCACGAGAGTTGGAGTGAAATCTCGCCCTAGGTCCCTTTTATCTCACGAGAGTTGAGTGAAACCTCGCCCGTTGTCATTGAGACCTCACGAGATTTGGATTGATATCTCGCCCAAGTTCGCTGATATCGCACGAGGTTTGTAGTGAAATCTCTCCCAATGTCATTGTGACCTCACGGGATTTGGAGTGAAATCGCGCCCAAAGTCCACGAGATCTCATGAGATTTGGACTGAGGTCTGCACGTTTTGGATGGGATCTCACGAGACTCAGAATAAAATCTCACGTGATGCCCATGGTGTCTCGTGGGATTTAGATTGAAGTCTCACGGAATATCCATGAGATCTCATGAGATTTGGACTGAAGTCTCCAAGGTCTGGATGAGATCTCACGAGACTTGGACGAAAATCCCCTGAATTCCAAGAGGTCTCACGATAGTTGGAGTAAAATCTCAACCAAGGTTCCTGATATCTCAAGAGAATGATACTGAAATCTCGCCCGATGTCATTGGGACCTCGCGAGATTTGGAGTGAAATATCGCGCAAGGTCCCTGATATCTCACGAGATTTGTAGTGAAATCTTGCCCAAGGCCCCTGAGAGCTGAAGAGAATTAGAGGGAATTCTCGCCCCATGTCACTGTGACCTCAAGAGTTTTGGAGTGAAATCTCGCCCAATGCCCATGATCTCACGAGTTTTTGGAGAACTCTGACCCCATATCCATGAGATCTCACGAGATTTGGAGTAAAATCTCTCCTGATGTCATGAGGTCACACGAGATTTAGATTGCAATTTCGCTCCATATCCATGAGATCTCACGAGATTTGGCCTGAATTCTCCAAGATTCGGATGAGATCTCCGAGAAGTGGGGAGTCAAATCTCGCTCAACGTCCAAGAATCCTCTTGAGATTTGGCGTGAAATCTCGCCCAAACTCCCTGATATCTCACGAGACTTGTAGTGTAATCTCCCGCGATGTCAGTGAGACCTCACGAGATTTGGATGGAAATCTCGCCCAGGTCCCTGAATATTACGAGATATGTAGTGAAATCTCGCCCGAAATCATTGTAACCTCAGGAGTTGGGAGTGAAATCTCGCCCAATGTCCATGAGATCTCACGAGATTTACATGGGAAACTCGCTCATATCCACGAGAACTCACGAGGTTGGCCTTGACGTCTCCAAGGTTTGGATGAGATTTCACGGGATGCGAGTAAACTCTCGCCCAAAGACCATGAGACCTCACGAGAGTGGGAGTGAAATCTCGCCCAAGGACCCTGATATCTCAAGAGGTTTGGAAGGAATCTCCCCCGATGTCATTGACAGCTCATGAGAAATGGATAGAAATCTCGCCCAAGGTCGCTGCTATCTCACGAGATCTGCAGTGAAATCTCGGCCAAACTCATTGGGACCTCAGGAGATTCGGCGTGAAATCTCCATCGATGTCCATGCGATCTCAGGAGATCTGGTGTCAAATCTCGCCCGATGTCCATGAGAACTCACGACACTTACACGGAAACCTCGCCCAGGGTCCCTGACAACTGACGAGATTCGGCGTGAAATCTGCCCGAGGTGATGGAGACCTCACGAGATTTGGAGTGAACTCTCACCCGATATTCGTGAGTACTCACGAGATTTGGAGTCATCTCGCCTGATGTCCCTGAGATCGCACAAGATAGAGATTGAATTCTCGCTCCATATCCTGAGATCTCACGAGTTTTGGCCTGGAGTCTCCAAGGATTGGATGAGATCTCACGAGACTTGGAGTAAAATATCCGCGAATATCCAGAAATCTCACGAGAGTTGGAGTGAAATGTCGCCCTAGCTCCCTTTCATGTCATGAGGTTTTAGTGAACTGTCGCCCAATGTCATTGGGACGTCCCGATATTTGGATTGAAATCTCGCCCGAGGTCGCTGATATCTCACGAGATTTGTAGGGAAATCTCACGCAATGTGATTGTGACCTCAGGAGATTTGGGGTGAACTCTCCCCCAATGTCCATGAGATCTCACGAGATTTAGATGTAATCTCCCTCAATATCTATGAGGCCTCGCGAGATTGGCACGGACGACTCCAAGTTTGGATGAGATCTCACAAGACTTGGAGTAAACTCTCGCCCAAAGAACAAGAGACCTCAGCAGAGTTGGATTGAAATCTCGCACAAGGTCCCCGATATCTCACAAGATTTGTAGTGAAATCTCGCCCAATGTCTTTGAGCCTCATGAGATGTGGACTGAAATCTCGACCAGGGTCCCTGATATCTCATGAGATTTGTGGAAATCTCACCTGATGTCATTGGAACCTCCGTAGATTTGGAGTGCAGTCTCTCCCATTGTCCATGAGATCTCACGAGATTTAGATTGACCCCTCACCCAATATCCATGAGATCTCAGGAGAAGGGCACTGACCTCTCCAAAGTTTGGGTGAGATCTCATGGGCCCTGGAGTAAAATCTCGCCCAAAGTCCAAGAGATCTCGAGGGATTTGGAGAGAAATCTCACCCAAAGCCCATGACATCTCATGAGATTGAGAGGGAATTCTCGCCCGATGTCCATGACACCTCACGGGATTTGCAGTAAAATCTCGCCCAATGACCATGAGATATCGCGAAATTGAGAGTGAAATCTCACCCATTTTCCATGAGAGCCCAAGACATTTGGCCTGAGGTCTCCACATTTGGAAGAGAGCACACGAGATTTGGATGAAAATCCCAGCTGAATCCCAAGAGATCTCACACGATTTGGAGTGACATCTCGCCCAAGGTCCCTGATACCTCAGGACATTTGTAGTGAAATCTCGCCCGATGTCATTGTGACCTCAGGATATTCGGAGGGAAACCTCACCCGAATGTCCCTGAGATCAGACGAGATATTGAGTAAAATCTCACCCGATGCCCATCAGTCCCACGATATTTAGATTGAAGTCTCGCTCAATAGCCATGAGATCTCACGAGTTTGGCACTGACGTCGCCAAGGTTTGGAGGAGATCTCACAAGACTGGGAGTAAAATCTCGCCCCCATTCAAGAGTTCTCACGAGAGCTGCAGTGAAATCTCGCCCAAGGTCCCTGGGATCTCACGAGATTTGTAGTGAAATCTCGCCCGATCTCATTGTGACCTCAGGAGGAATGGAGTGAAACCTCGCCTAAAATCCATGAGTTGTCATGAGATTTGGAGTGAAATCTGTACCGATGTCCATGAGATCTCAGGAGCCTGGGTGGCAAATCTCGCCCGATGTCCATGAGATCTCACGAGATTTAGATTGAAACCTCGCCCACGGTCGTCCCTGATATCTCACGAGATTTGGAGAGAAATCTGCCCGAAGTCATTGAGACCACATGATCTTTGGAGTGAAATCGCGTCCAATGTCCATGACATATCACGAGATTTGGAATGAATTCTCACGCGATGTCCATACGATCTCACGAGATTTGGACTAATCTCGCCTGATGTCCATGATTTCTCACGAGATATAGAGTGAATTCTCCCTCAATATTCTGAGATCTCACGGATTGGACGGAAGTCTCCAAGGATTGGATGAGATCTCAAGAGACTTGGAGGAAATGATCCCCGAATTCCAAAGGATCTCACGAGAGTTGGAGTGAAATCTCGCCCTAGGTCCCTTTTATCTCACGAGAGTTGAGTGAAACCTCGCCCGTTGTCATTGAGAACTCACGAGATTTGGATTGATATCTCGCCCAAGTTCGCTGATATCGCACGAGGTTTGTAGTGAAATCTCTCCCAATGTCATTGTGACCTCACGGGATTTGGAGTGAAATCTCGCCCAAAGTCCACGAGATCTCATGAGATTTGGACTGAGGTCTGCACGTTTTGGATGGGATCTCACGAGACTCAGAATAAAATCTCACGCGATGCCCATGGTGTCTCGTGGGATTTAGATTGAAGTCTCACGGAATATCCATGAGATCTCATGAGATTTGGACTGAAGTCTCCAAGGTCTGGATGAGATCTCACGAGACTTGGACGAAAATCCCCTGAATTCCAAGAGGTCTCACGATAGTTGGAGTAAAATCTCAACCAAGGTTCCTGATATCTCAAGAGAATGATACTGAAATCTCGCCCGATGTCATTGGGACCTCGCGAGATTTGGAGTGAAATATCGCGCAAGGTCCCTGATATCTCACGAGATTTGTAGTGAAATCTTGCCCAAGGCCCCTGAGAGCTGAAGAGAATTAGAGGGAAATCTCGCCCCATGTCACTGTGACCTCAAGAGTTTTGGAGTGAAATCTCGCCCAATGCCCATGATCTCACGAGTTTTTGGAGAACTCTGACCCCATATCCATGAGATCTCACGAGATTTGGAGTAAAATCTCTCCTGATGTCATGAGGTCACACGAGATTTAGATTGCAATTTCGCTCCATATCCATGAGATCTCACGAGATTTGGCCTGAATTCTCCAAGATTCGGATGAGATCTCCGAGACGTGGGGAGTCAAATCTCGCTCAACGTCCAAGAATCCTCTTGAGAGTTGGAGTGAAATCTCGCCCAAACTCCCTGATATCTCACGAGACTTGTAGTGTAATCTCCCGCGATGTCAGTGAGACCTCACGAGATTTGGATGGAAATCTCGCCCAGGTCCCTGAATATTACGAGATATGTAGTGAAATCTCGCCCGAAATCATTGTAACCTCAGGAGTTGGGAGTGAAATCTCGTCCAATGTCCATGAGATCTCACGAGATTTACATGGGAAACTCGCTCATATCCACGAGAACTCACGAGGTTGGCCTTGACGTCTCCAAGGTTTGGATGAGATTTCACGGGATGCGAGTAAACTCTCGCCCAAAGACCATGAGACCTCACGAGAGTGGGAGTGAAATCTCGCCCAAGGACCCTGATATCTCAAGAGGTTTGGAAGGAATCTCCCCCGATGTCATTGACAGCTCATGAGAAATGGATAGAAATCTCGCCCAAGGTCGCTGCTATCTCACGAGATCTGCAGTGAAATCTCGCCCAAACTCATTGGGACCTCAGGAGATTCGGCGTGAAATCTCCATCGATGTCCATGCGATCTCAGGAGATCTGGTGTCAAATCTCGCCCGATGTCCATGAGAACTCACGACACTTACACGGAAACCTCGCCCAGGGTCCCTGACAACTGACGAGATTCGGCGTGAAATCTGCCCGAGGTGATGGAGACCTCACGAGATTTGGAGTGAACTCTCACCCGATATTCGTGAGTACTCACGAGATTTGGAGTCATCTCGCCTGATGTCCCTGAGATCGCACAAGATAGAGATTGAATTCTCGCTCCATATCCTGAGATCTCACGAGTTTTGGCCTGGAGTCTCCAAGGATTGGATGAGATCTCACGAGACTTGGAGTAAAATATCCGCGAATATCCAGAAATCTCACGAGAGTTGGAGTGAAATGTCGCCCTAGCTCCCTTTCATGTCATGAGGTTTTAGTGAACTGTCGCCCAATGTCATTGGGACGTCCCGATATTTGGATTGAAATCTCGCCCGAGGTCGCTGATATCTCACGAGATTTGTAGGGAAATCTCGCGCAATGTGATTGTGACCTCAGGAGATTTGGGGTGAACTCTCCCCCAATGTCCATGAGATCTCACGAGATTTAGATGAAATCTCCCTCAATATCTATGAGGCCTCGCGAGATTGGCACGGACGACTCCAAGTTTGGATGAGATCTCACAAGACTTGGAGTAAACTCTCGCCCAAAGAACAAGAGACCTCAGCAGAGTTCGATTGAAATCTCGCACAAGGTCCCCGATATCTCACAAGATTTGTAGTGAAATCTCGCCCAATGTCTTTGAGCCTCAGGAGATGTGGACTGAAATCTCGACCAGGGTCCCTGATATCTCATGAGATTTGTGGAAATCTCACCTGATGTCATTGGAACCTCCGTAGATTTGGAGTGCAGTCTCTCCCATTGTCCATGAGATCTCACGAGATTTAGATTGACCCCTCACCCAATATCCATGAGATCTCAGGAGAAGGGCACTGACCTCTCCAAAGTTTGGGTGAGATCTCATGGGCCCTGGAGTAAAATCTCGCCCAAAGTCCAAGAGATCTCGAGGGATTTGGAGAGAAATCTCACCCAAAGCCCATGACATCTCATGAGATTGAGAGGGAATTCTCGCCCGATGTCCATGACACCTCACGGGATTTGCAGTAAAATCTCGCCCAATGACCATGAGATATCGCGAAATTGAGAGTGAAATCTCACCCATTTTCCATGAGAGCCCAAGACATTTGGCCTGAGGTCTCCACATTTGGAAGAGAGCACACGAGATTTGGATCAAAATCTCAGCTGAATCCCAAGAGATCTCACACGATTTGGAGTGACATCTCGCCCAAGGTCCCTGATACCTCAGGACATTTGTAGTGAAATCTCGCCCGATGTCATTGTGACCTCAGGATATTCGGAGGGAAACCTCACCCGAATGTCCCTGAGATCAGACGAGATATTGAGTAAAATCTCACCCGATGCCCATCAGTCCCACGATATTGAGATTGAAGTCTCGCTCAATAGCCATGAGATCTCACGAGTTTGGCACTGACGTCGCCAAGGTTTGGAGGAGATCTCACAAGACTGGGAGTAAAATCTCGCCCCCATTCAAGAGTTCTCACGAGAGCTGCAGTGAAATCTCGCCCAAGGTCCCTGGGGTCTCACGAGATTTGTAGTGAAATCTCGCCCGATCTCATTGTGACCTCAGGAGGAATGGAGTGAAACCTCGCCTAAAATCCATGAGTTGTCATGAGATTTGGAGTGAAATCTGTACCGATGTCCATGAGATCTCAGGAGCCTGGGTGGCAAATCTCGCCCGATGTCCATGAGATCTCACGAGATTTAGATTGAAACCTCGCCCACGGTCGTCCCTGATATCTCACGAGATTTGGAGAGAAATCTGCCCGAAGTCATTGAGACCACATGATCTTTGGAGTGAAATCGCGTCCAATGTCCATGACATATCACGAGATTTGGAATGAATTCTCACGCGATGTCCATACGATCTCACGAGATTTGGACTAATCTCGCCTGATGTCCATGATTTCTCACGAGATATAGAGTGAATTCTCCCTCAATATCCTGAGATCTAACGGATTGGACGGAAGTCTCCAAGGATTGGATGAGATCTCAAGAGACTTGGAGGAAATGATCCCCGAATTCCAAAGGATCTCACGAGAGTTGGAGTGAAATCTCGCCCTAGGTCCCTTTTATCTCACGAGAGTTGAGTGAAACCTCGCCCGTTGTCATTGAGACCTCACGAGATTTGGATTGATATCTCGCCCAAGTTCGCTGATATCGCACGAGGTTTGTAGTGAAATCTCTCCCAATGTCATTGTGACCTCACGGGATTTGGAGTGAAATCTCGCCCAAAGTCCACGAGATCTCATGAGATTTGGACTGAGGTCTGCACGTTTTGGATGGGATCTCACGAGACTCAGAATAAAATCTCACGCGATGCCCATGGTGTCTCGTTGGATTTAGATTGAAGTGTCACGGAATATCCATGAGATCTCATGAGATTTGGACTGAAGTCTCCAAGGTCTGGATGAGATCTCACGAGACTTGGACGAAAATCCCCTGAATTCCAAGAGGTCTCACGATAGTTGGAGTAAAATCTCAACCAAGGTTCCTGATATCTCAAGAGAATGATACTGAAATCTCGCCCGATGTCATTGGGACCTCGCGAGATTTGGAGTGAAATATCGCGCAAGGTCCCTGATATCTCACGAGATTTGTAGTGAAATCTTGCCCAAGGCCCCTGAGAGCTGAAGAGAATTAGAGGGAAATCTCGCCCCATGTCACTGTGACCTCAAGAGTTTTGGAGTGAAATCTCGCCCAATGCCCATGATCTCACGAGTTTTTGGAGAACTCTGACCCCATATCCATGAGATCTCACGAGATTTGGAGTAAAATCTCTCCTGATGTCATGAGGTCACACGAGATTTAGATTGCAATTTCGCTCCATATCCATGCGATCTCACGAGATTTGGCCTGAATTCTCCAAGATTCGGATGAGATCTCCGAGACGTGGGGAGTCAAATCTCGCTCAACGTCCAAGAATCCTCTTGAGAGTTGGAGTGAAATCTCGCCCAAACTCCCTGATATCTCACGAGACTTGTAGTGTAATCTCCCGCGATGTCAGTGAGACCTCACGAGATTTGGATGGAAATCTCGCCCAGGTCCCTGAACATTACGAGATATGTAGTGAAATCTCGCCCGAAATCATTGTAACCTCAGGAGTTGGGAGTGAAATCTCGTCCAATGTCCATGAGATCTCACGAGATTTACATGGGAAACTCGCTCATATCCACGAGAACTCACGAGGTTGGCCTTGACGTCTCCAAGGTTTGGATGAGATTTCACGGGATGCGAGTAAACTCTCGCCCAAAGACCATGAGACCTCACGAGAGTGGGAGTGAAATCTCGCCCAAGGACCCTGATATCTCAAGAGGTTTGGAAGGAATCTCCCCCGATGTCATTGACAGCTCATGAGAAATGGATAGAAATCTCGCCCAAGGTCGCTGCTATCTCACGAGATCTGCAGTGAAATCTCGGCCAAACTCATTGGGACCTCAGGAGATTCGGCGTGAAATCTCCATCGATGTCCATGCGATCTCAGGAGATCTGGTGTCAAATCTCGCCCGATGTCCATGAGAACTCACGACACTTACACGGAAACCTCGCCCAGGGTCCCTGACAACTGACGAGATTCGGCGTGAAATCTGCCCGAGGTGATGGAGACCTCACGAGATTTGGAGTGAACTCTCACCCGATATTCGTGAGTACTCACGAGATTTGGAGTCATCTCGCCTGATGTCCCTGAGATCGCACAAGATAGAGATTGAATTCTCGCTCCATATCCTGAGATCTCACGAGTTTTGGCCTGGAGTCTCCAAGGATTGGATGAGATCTCACGAGACTTGGAGTAAAATATCCGCGAATATCCAGAAATCTCACGAGAGTTGGAGTGAAATGTCGCCCTAGCTCCCTTTCATGTCATGAGGTTTTAGTGAACTGTCGCCCAATGTCATTGGGACGTCCCGATATTTGGATTGAAATCTCGCCCGAGGTCGCTGATATCTCACGAGATTTGTAGGGAAATCTCGCGCAATGTGATTGTGACCTCAGGAGATTTGGGGTGAACTCTCCCCCAATGTCCATGAGATCTCACGAGATTTAGATGAAATCTCCCTCAATATCTATGAGGCCTCGCGAGATTGGCACGGACGACTCCAAGTTTGGATGAGATCTCACAAGACTTGGAGTAAACTCTCGCCCAAAGAACAAGAGACCTCAGCAGAGTTGGATTGAAATCTCGCACAAGGTCCCCGATATCTCACAAGATTTGTAGTGAAATCTCGCCCAATGTCTTTGAGCCTCATGAGATGTGGACTGAAATCTCGACCAGGGTCCCTGATATCTCATGAGATTTGTGGAAATCTCACCTGATGTCATTGGAACCTCCGTAGATTTGGAGTGCAGTCTCTCCCATTGTCCATGAGATCTCACGAGATTTAGATTGACCCCTCACCCAATATCCATGAGATCTCAGGAGAAGGGCACTGACCTCTCCAAAGTTTGGGTGAGATCTCATGGGCCCTGGAGTAAAATCTCGCCCAAAGTCCAAGAGATCTCGAGGGATTTGGAGAGAAATCTCACCCAAAGCCCATGACATCTCATGAGATTGAGAGGGAATTCTCGCCCGATGTCCATGACACCTCACGGGATTTGCAGTAAAATCTCGCCCAATGACCATGAGATATCGCGAAATTGAGAGTGAAATCTCACCCATTTTCCATGAGAGCCCAAGACATTTGGCCTGAGGTCTCCACATTTGGAAGAGAGCACACGAGATTTGGATGAAAATCCCAGCTGAATCCCAAGAGATCTCACACGATTTGGAGTGACATCTCGCCCAAGGTCCCTGATACCTCAGGACATTTGTAGTGAAATCTCGCCCGATGTCATTGTGACCTCAGGATATTCGGAGGGAAACCTCACCCGAATGTCCCTGAGATCAGACGAGATATTGAGTAAAATCTCACCCGATGCCCATCAGTCCCACGATATTTAGATTGAAGTCTCGCTCAATAGCCATGAGATCTCACGAGTTTGGCACTGACGTCGCCAAGGTTTGGAGGAGATCTCACAAGACTGGGAGTAAAATCTCGCCCCCATTCAAGAGTTCTCACGAGAGCTGCAGTGAAATCTCGCCCAAGGTCCCTGGGATCTCACGAGATTTGTAGTGAAATCTCGCCCGATCTCATTGTGACCTCAGGAGGAATGGAGTGAAACCTCGCCTAAAATCCATGAGTTGTCATGAGATTTGGAGTGAAATCTGTACCGATGTCCATGAGATCTCAGGAGCCTGGGTGGCAAATCTCGCCCGATGTCCATGAGATCTCACGAGATTTAGATTGAAACCTCGCCCACGGTCGTCCCTGATATCTCACGAGATTTGGAGAGAAATCTGCCCGAAGTCATTGAGACCACATGATCTTTGGAGTGAAATCGCGTCCAATGTCCATGACATATCACGAGATTTGGAATGAATTCTCACGCGATGTCCATACGATCTCACGAGATTTGGACTAATCTCGCCTGATGTCCATGATTTCTCACGAGATATAGAGTGAATTCTCCCTCAATATTCTGAGATCTCACGGATTGGACGGAAGTCTCCAAGGATTGGATGAGATCTCAAGAGACTTGGAGGAAATGATCCCCGAATTCCAAAGGATCTCACGAGAGTTGGAGTGAAATCTCGCCCTAGGTCCCTTTTATCTCACGAGAGTTGAGTGAAACCTCGCCCGTTGTCATTGAGACCTCACGAGATTTGGATTGATATCTCGCCCAAGTTCGCTGATATCGCACGAGGTTTGTAGTGAAATTTCTCCCAATGTCATTGTGACCTCACGGGATTTGGAGTGAAATCTCGCCCAAAGTCCATGAGATCTCATGAGATTTGGACTGAGGTCTGCACGTTTTGGATGGGATCTCACGAGACTCAGAATAAAATCTCACGCGATGCCCATGGTGTCTCGTGGGATTTAGATTGAAGTCTCACGGAATATCCATGAGATCTCATGAGATTTGGACTGAAGTCTCCAAGGTCTGGATGAGATCTCACGAGACTTGGACGAAAATCCCCTGAATTCCAAGAGGTCTCACGATAGTTGGAGTAAAATCTCAACCAAGGTTCCTGATATCTCAAGAGAATGATACTGAAATCTCGCCCGATGTCATTGGGACCTCGCGAGATTTGGAGTGAAATATCGCGCAAGGTCCCTAATATCTCACGAGATTTGTAGTGAAATCTTGCCCAAGGCCCCTGAGAGCTGAAGAGAATTAGAGGGAAATCTCGCCCCATGTCACTGTGACCTCAAGAGTTTTGGAGTGAAATCTCGCCCAATGCCCATGATCTCACGAGTTTTTGGAGAACTCTGACCCCATATCCATGAGATCTCACGAGATTTGGAGTAAAATCTCTCCTGATGTCATGAGGTCACACGAGATTTAGATTGCAATTTCGGTCCATATCCATGAGATCTCACGAGATTTGGCCTGAATTCTCCAAGATTCGGATGAGATCTCCGAGACGTGGGGAGTCAAATCTCGCTCAACGTCCAAGAATCCTCTTGAGAGTTGGAGTGAAATCTCGCCCAAACTCCCTGATATCTCACGAGACTTGTAGTGTAATCTCCCGCGATGTCAGTGAGACCTCACGAGATTTGGATGGAAATCTCGCCCAGGTCCCTGAATATTACGAGATATGTAGTGAAATCTCGCCCGAAATCATTGTAACCTCAGGAGTTGGGAGTGAAATCTCGTCCAATGTCCATGAGATCTCACGAGATTTACATGGGAAACTCGCTCATATCCACGAGAACTCACGAGGTTGGCCTTGACGTCTCCAAGGTTTGGATGAGATTTCACGGGATGCGAGTAAACTCTCGCCCAAAGACCATGAGACCTCACGAGAGTGGGAGTGAAATCTCGCCCAAGGACCCTGATATCTCAAGAGGTTTGGAAGGAATCTCCCCCGATGTCATTGACAGCTCATGAGAAATGGATAGAAATCTCGCCCAAGGTCGCTGCTATCTCATGAGATCTGCAGTGAAATCTCGGCCAAACTCATTGGGACCTCAGGAGATTCGGCGTGAAATCTCCATCGATGTCCATGCGATCTCAGGAGATCTGGTGTCAAATCTCGCCCGATGTCCATGAGAACTCACGACACTTACACGGAAACCTCGCCCAGGGTCCCTGACAACTGACGAGATTCGGCGTGAAATCTGCCCGAGGTGATGGAGACCTCACGAGATTTGGAGTGAACTCTCACCCGATATTCGTGAGTACTCACGAGATTTGGAGTCATCTCGCCTGATGTCCCTGAGATCGCACAAGATAGAGATTGAATTCTCGCTCCATATCCTGAGATCTCACGAGTTTTGGCCTGGAGTCTCCAAGGATTGGATGAGATCTCACGAGACTTGGAGTAAAATATCCGCGAATATCCAGAAATCTCACGAGAGTTGGAGTGAAATGTCGCCCTAGCTCCCTTTCATGTCATGAGGTTTTAGTGAACTGTCGCCCAATGTCATTGGGACGTCCCGATATTTGGATTGAAATCTCGCCCGAGGTCGCTGATATCTCACGAGATTTGTAGGGAAATCTCACGCAATGTGATTGTGACCTCAGGAGATTTGGGGTGAACTCTCCCCCAATGTCCATGAGATCTCACGAGATTTAGATGAAATCTCCCTCAATATCTATGAGGCCTCGCGAGATTGGCACGGACGACTCCAAGTTTGGATGAGATCTCACAAGACTTGGAGTAAACTCTCGCCCAAAGAACAAGAGACCTCAGCAGAGTTGGATTGAAATCTCGCACAAGGTCCCCGATATCTCACAAGATTTGTAGTGAAATCTCGCCCAATGTCTTTGAGCCTCATGAGATGTGGACTGAAATCTCGACCAGGGTCCCTGATATCTCATGAGATTTGTGGAAATCTCACCTGATGTCATTGGAACCTCCGTAGATTTGGAGTGCAGTCTCTCCCATTGTCCATGAGATCTCACGAGATTTAGATTGACCCCTCACCCAATATCCATGAGATCTCAGGAGAAGGGCACTGACCTCTCCAAAGTTTGGGTGAGATCTCATGGGCCCTGGAGTAAAATCTCGCCCAAAGTCCAAGAGATCTCGAGGGATTTGGAGAGAAATCTCACCCAAAGCCCATGACATCTCATGAGATTGAGAGGGAATTCTCGCCCGATGTCCATGACACCTCACGGGATTTGCAGTAAAATCTCGCCCAATGACCATGAGATATCGCGAAATTGAGAGTGAAATCTCACCCATTTTCCATGAGAGCCCAAGACATTTGGCCTGAGGTCTCCACATTTGGAAGAGAGCACACGAGATTTGGATGAAAATCCCAGCTGAATCCCAAGAGATCTCACACGATTTGGAGTGACATCTCGCCCAAGGTCCCTGATACCTCAGGACATTTGTAGTGAAATCTCGCCCGATGTCATTGTGACCTCAGGATATTCGGAGGGAAACCTCACCCGAATGTCCCTGAGATCAGACGAGATATTGAGTAAAATCTCACCCGATGCCCATCAGTCCCACGATATTTAGATTGAAGTCTCGCTCAATAGCCATGAGATCTCACGAGTTTGGCACTGACGTCGCCAAGGTTTGGAGGAGATCTCACAAGACTGGGAGTAAAATCTCGCCCCCATTCAAGAGTTCTCACGAGAGCTGCAGTGAAATCTCGCCCAAGGTCCCTGGGATCTCACGAGATTTGTAGTGAAATCTCGCCCGATCTCATTGTGACCTCAGGAGGAATGGAGTGAAACCTCGCCTAAAATCCA
This sequence comes from Eumetopias jubatus, assembly GCF_037043125.1. Classification (NCBI taxonomy): domain Eukaryota; kingdom Metazoa; phylum Chordata; class Mammalia; order Carnivora; family Otariidae; genus Eumetopias; species Eumetopias jubatus. Next base: position 6,773,288 of record NW_028274824.1, on the reverse strand, counting down.
TGAGTTGTCATGAGATTTGGAGTGAAATCTGTACCGATGTCCATGAGATCTCAGGAGCCTGGGTGGCAAATCTCGCCCGATGTCCATGAGATCTCACGAGATTTAGATTGAAACCTCGCCCACGGTCGTCCCTGATATCTCACGAGATTTGGAGAGAAATCTGCCCGAAGTCATTGAGACCACATGATCTTTGGAGTGAAATCGCGTCCAATGTCCATGACATATCACGAGATTTGGAATGAATTCTCACGCGATGTCCATACGATCTCACGAGATTTGGACTAATCTCGCCTGATGTCCATGATTTCTCACGAGATATAGAGTGAATTCTCCCTCAATATTCTGAGATCTCACGGATTGGACGGAAGTCTCCAAGGATTGGATGAGATCTCAAGAGACTTGGAGGAAATGATCCCCGAATTCCAAAGGATCTCACGAGAGTTGGAGTGAAATCTCGCCCTAGGTCCCTTTTATCTCACGAGAGTTGAGTGAAACCTCGCCCGTTGTCATTGAGACCTCACGAGATTTGGATTGATATCTCGCCCAAGTTCGCTGATATCGCACGAGGTTTGTAGTGAAATCTCTCCCAATGTCATTGTGACCTCACGGGATTTGGAGTGAAATCTCGCCCAAAGTCCACGAGATCTCATGAGATTTGGACTGAGGTCTGCACGTTTTGGATGGGATCTCACGAGACTCAGAATAAAATCTCACGCGATGCCCATGGTGTCTCGTGGGATTTAGATTGAAGTCTCACGGAATATCCATGAGATCTCATGAGATTTGGACTGAAGTCTCCAAGGTCTGGATGAGATCTCACGAGACTTGGACGAAAATCCCCTGAATTCCAAGAGGTCTCACGATAGTTGGAGTAAAATCTCAACCAAGGTTCCTGATATCTCAAGAGAATGATACTGAAATCTCGCCCGATGTCATTGGGACCTCGCGAGATTTGGAGTGAAATATCGCGCAAGGTCCCTGATATCTCACGAGATTTGTAGTGAAATCTTGCCCAAGGCCCCTGAGAGCTGAAGAGAATTAGAGGGAAATCTCGCCCCATGTCACTGTGACCTCAAGAGTTTTGGAGTGAAATCTCGCCCAATGCCCATGATCTCACGAGTTTTTGGAGAACTCTGACCCCATATCCATGAGATCTCACGAGATTTGGAGTAAAATCTCTCCTGATGTCATGAGGTCACACGAGATTTAGATTGCAATTTCGCTCCATATCCATGAGATCTCACGAGATTTGGCCTGAATTCTCCAAGATTCGGATGAGATCTCCGAGACGTGGGGAGTCAAATCTCGCTCAACGTCCAAGAATCCTCTTGAGAGTTGGAGTGAAATCTCGCCCAAACTCCCTGATATCTCACGAGACTTGTAGTGTAATCTCCCGCGATGTCAGTGAGACCTCACGAGATTTGGATGGAAATCTCGCCCAGGTCCCTGAATATTACGAGATATGTAGTGAAATCTCGCCCGAAATCATTGTAACCTCAGGAGTTGGGAGTGAAATCTCGTCCAATGTCCATGAGATCTCACGAGATTTACATGGGAAACTCGCTCATATCCACGAGAACTCACGAGGTTGGCCTTGACGTCTCCAAGGTTTGGATGAGATTTCACGGGATGCGAGTAAACTCTCGCCCAAAGACCATGAGACCTCACGAGAGTGGGAGTGAAATCTCGCCCAAGGACCCTGATATCTCAAGAGGTTTGGAAGGAATCTCCCCCGATGTCATTGACAGCTCATGAGAAATGGATAGAAATCTCGCCCAAGGTCGCTGCTATCTCACGAGATCTGCAGTGAAATCTCGCCCAAACTCATTGGGACCTCAGGAGATTCGGCGTGAAATCTCCATCGATGTCCATGCGATCTCAGGAGATCTGGTGTCAAATCTCGCCCGATGTCCATGAGAACTCACGACACTTACACGGAAACCTCGCCCAGGGTCCCTGACAACTGACGAGATTCGGCGTGAAATCTGCCCGAGGTGATGGAGACCTCACGAGATTTGGAGTGAACTCTCACCCGATATTCGTGAGTACTCACGAGATTTGGAGTCATCTCGCCTGATGTCCCTGAGATCGCACAAGATAGAGATTGAATTCTCGCTCCATATCCTGAGATCTCACGAGTTTTGGCCTGGAGTCTCCAAGGATTGGATGAGATCTCACGAGACTTGGAGTAAAATATCCGCGAATATCCAGAAATCTCACGAGAGTTGGAGTGAAATGTCGCCCTAGCTCCCTTTCATGTCATGAGGTTTTAGTGAACTGTCGCCCAATGTCATTGGGACGTCCCGATATTTGGATTGAAATCTCGCCCGAGGTCGCTGATATCTCACGAGATTTGTAGGGAAATCTCGCGCAATGTGATTGTGACCTCAGGAGATTTGGGGTGAACTCTCCCCCAATGTCCATGAGATCTCACGAGATTTAGATGAAATCTCCCTCAATATCTATGAGGCCTCGCGAGATTGGCACGGACGACTCCAAGTTTGGATGAGATCTCACAAGACTTGGAGTAAACTCTCGCCCAAAGAACAAGAGACCTCAGCAGAGTTCGATTGAAATCTCGCACAAGGTCCCCGATATCTCACAAGATTTGTAGTGAAATCTCGCCCAATGTCTTTGAGCCTCAGGAGATGTGGACTGAAATCTCGACCAGGGTCCCTGATATCTCATGAGATTTGTGGAAATCTCACCTGATGTCATTGGAACCTCCGTAGATTTGGAGTGCAGTCTCTCCCATTGTCCATGAGATCTCACGAGATTTAGATTGACCCCTCACCCAATATCCATGAGATCTCAGGAGAAGGGCACTGACCTCTCCAAAGTTTGGGTGAGATCTCATGGGCCCTGGAGTAAAATCTCGCCCAAAGTCCAAGAGATCTCGAGGGATTTGGAGAGAAATCTCACCCAAAGCCCATGACATCTCATGAGATTGAGAGGGAATTCTCGCCCGATGTCCATGACACCTCACGGGATTTGCAGTAAAATCTCGCCCAATGACCATGAGATATCGCGAAATTGAGAGTGAAATCTCACCCATTTTCCATGAGAGCCCAAGACATTTGGCCTGAGGTCTCCACATTTGGAAGAGAGCACACGAGATTTGGATCAAAATCTCAGCTGAATCCCAAGAGATCTCACACGATTTGGAGTGACATCTCGCCCAAGGTCCCTGATACCTCAGGACATTTGTAGTGAAATCTCGCCCGATGTCATTGTGACCTCAGGATATTCGGAGGGAAACCTCACCCGAATGTCCCTGAGATCAGACGAGATATTGAGTAAAATCTCACCCGATGCCCATCAGTCCCACGATATTTAGATTGAAGTCTCGCTCAATAGCCATGAGATCTCACGAGTTTGGCACTGACGTCGCCAAGGTTTGGAGGAGATCTCACAAGACTGGGAGTAAAATCTCGCCCCCATTCAAGAGTTCTCACGAGAGCTGCAGTGAAATCTCGCCCAAGGTCCCTGGGGTCTCACGAGATTTGTAGTGAAATCTCGCCCGATCTCATTGTGACCTCAGGAGGAATGGAGTGAAACCTCGCCTAAAATCCATGAGTTGTCATGAGATTTGGAGTGAAATCTGTACCGATGTCCATGAGATCTCAGGAGATTTAGATTGAAACCTCGCCCACGGTCGTCCCTGATATCTCACGAGATTTGGAGAGAAATCTGCCCGAAGTCATTGAGACCACATGATCTTTGGAGTGAAATCGCGTCCAATGTCCATGACATATCACGAGATTTGGAATGAATTCTCACGCGATGTCCATACGATCTCACGAGATTTGGACTAATCTCGCCTGATGTCCATGATTTCTCACGAGATATAGAGTGAATTCTCCCTCAATATCCTGAGATCTAACGGATTGGACGGAAGTCTCCAAGGATTGGATGAGATCTCAAGAGACTTGGAGGAAATGATCCCCGAATTCCAAAGGATCTCACGAGAGTTGGAGTGAAATCTCGCCCTAGGTCCCTTTTATCTCACGAGAGTTGAGTGAAACCTCGCCCGTTGTCATTGAGACCTCACGAGATTTGGATTGATATCTCGCCCAAGTTCGCTGATATCGCACGAGGTTTGTAGTGAAATCTCTCCCAATGTCATTGTGACCTCACGGGATTTGGAGTGAAATCTCGCCCAAAGTCCACGAGATCTCATGAGATTTGGACTGAGGTCTGCACGTTTTGGATGGGATCTCACGAGACTCAGAATAAAATCTCACGCGATGCCCATGGTGTCTCGTTGGATTTAGATTGAAGTGTCACGGAATATCCATGAGATCTCATGAGATTTGGACTGAAGTCTCCAAGGTCTGGATGAGATCTCACGAGACTTGGACGAAAATCCCCTGAATTCCAAGAGGTCTCACGATAGTTGGAGTAAAATCTCAACCAAGGTTCCTGATATCTCAAGAGAATGATACTGAAATCTCGCCCGATGTCATTGGGACCTCGCGAGATTTGGAGTGAAATATCGCGCAAGGTCCCTGATATCTCACGAGATTTGTAGTGAAATCTTGCCCAAGGCCCCTGAGAGCTGAAGAGAATTAGAGGGAAATCTCGCCCCATGTCACTGTGACCTCAAGAGTTTTGGAGTGAAATCTCGCCCAATGCCCATGATCTCACGAGTTTTTGGAGAACTCTGACCCCATATCCATGAGATCTCACGAGATTTGGAGTAAAATCTCTCCTGATGTCATGAGGTCACACGAGATTTAGATTGCAATTTCGCTCCATATCCATGCGATCTCACGAGATTTGGCCTGAATTCTCCAAGATTCGGATGAGATCTCCGAGACGTGGGGAGTCAAATCTCGCTCAACGTCCAAGAATCCTCTTGAGAGTTGGAGTGAAATCTCGCCCAAACTCCCTGATATCTCACGAGACTTGTAGTGTAATCTCCCGCGATGTCAGTGAGACCTCACGAGATTTGGATGGAAATCTCGCCCAGGTCCCTGAACATTACGAGATATGTAGTGAAATCTCGCCCGAAATCATTGTAACCTCAGGAGTTGGGAGTGAAATCTCGTCCAATGTCCATGAGATCTCACGAGATTTACATGGGAAACTCGCTCATATCCACGAGAACTCACGAGGTTGGCCTTGACGTCTCCAAGGTTTGGATGAGATTTCACGGGATGCGAGTAAACTCTCGCCCAAAGACCATGAGACCTCACGAGAGTGGGAGTGAAATCTCGCCCAAGGACCCTGATATCTCAAGAGGTTTGGAAGGAATCTCCCCCGATGTCATTGACAGCTCATGAGAAATGGATAGAAATCTCGCCCAAGGTCGCTGCTATCTCACGAGATCTGCAGTGAAATCTCGGCCAAACTCATTGGGACCTCAGGAGATTCGGCGTGAAATCTCCATCGATGTCCATGCGATCTCAGGAGATCTGGTGTCAAATCTCGCCCGATGTCCATGAGAACTCACGACACTTACACGGAAACCTCGCCCAGGGTCCCTGACAACTGACGAGATTCGGCGTGAAATCTGCCCGAGGTGATGGAGACCTCACGAGATTTGGAGTGAACTCTCACCCGATATTCGTGAGTACTCACGAGATTTGGAGTCATCTCGCCTGATGTCCCTGAGATCGCACAAGATAGAGATTGAATTCTCGCTCCATATCCTGAGATCTCACGAGTTTTGGCCTGGAGTCTCCAAGGATTGGATGAGATCTCACGAGACTTGGAGTAAAATATCCGCGAATATCCAGAAATCTCACGAGAGTTGGAGTGAAATGTCGCCCTAGCTCCCTTTCATGTCATGAGGTTTTAGTGAACTGTCGCCCAATGTCATTGGGACGTCCCGATATTTGGATTGAAATCTCGCCCGAGGTCGCTGATATCTCACGAGATTTGTAGGGAAATCTCGCGCAATGTGATTGTGACCTCAGGAGATTTGGGGTGAACTCTCCCCCAATGTCCATGAGATCTCACGAGATTTAGATGAAATCTCCCTCAATATCTATGAGGCCTCGCGAGATTGGCACGGACGACTCCAAGTTTGGATGAGATCTCACAAGACTTGGAGTAAACTCTCGCCCAAAGAACAAGAGACCTCAGCAGAGTTCGATTGAAATCTCGCACAAGGTCCCCGATATCTCACAAGATTTGTAGTGAAATCTCGCCCAATGTCTTTGAGCCTCAGGAGATGTGGACTGAAATCTCGACCAGGGTCCCTGATATCTCATGAGATTTGTGGAAATCTCACCTGATGTCATTGGAACCTCCGTAGATTTGGAGTGCAGTCTCTCCCATTGTCCATGAGATCTCACGAGATTTAGATTGACCCCTCACCCAATATCCATGAGATCTCAGGAGAAGGGCACTGACCTCTCCAAAGTTTGGGTGAGATCTCATGGGCCCTGGAGTAAAATCTCGCCCAAAGTCCAAGAGATCTCGAGGGATTTGGAGAGAAATCTCACCCAAAGCCCATGACATCTCATGAGATTGAGAGGGAATTCTCGCCCGATGTCCATGACACCTCACGGGATTTGCAGTAAAATCTCGCCCAATGACCATGAGATATCGCGAAATTGAGAGTGAAATCTCACCCATTTTCCATGAGAGCCCAAGACATTTGGCCTGAGGTCTCCACATTTGGAAGAGAGCACACGAGATTTGGATCAAAATCTCAGCTGAATCCCAAGAGATCTCACACGATTTGGAGTGACATCTCGCCCAAGGTCCCTGATACCTCAGGACATTTGTAGTGAAATCTCGCCCGATGTCATTGTGACCTCAGGATATTCGGAGGGAAACCTCACCCGAATGTCCCTGAGATCAGACGAGATATTGAGTAAAATCTCACCCGATGCCCATCAGTCCCACGATATTGAGATTGAAGTCTCGCTCAATAGCCATGAGATCTCACGAGTTTGGCACTGACGTCGCCAAGGTTTGGAGGAGATCTCACAAGACTGGGAGTAAAATCTCGCCCCCATTCAAGAGTTCTCACGAGAGCTGCAGTGAAATCTCGCCCAAGGTCCCTGGGGTCTCACGAGATTTGTAGTGAAATCTCGCCCGATCTCATTGTGACCTCAGGAGGAATGGAGTGAAACCTCGCCTAAAATCCATGAGTTGTCATGAGATTTTGAGTGAAATCTGTACCGATGTCCATGAGATCTCAGGAGCCTGGGTGGCAAATCTCGCCCGATGTCCATGAGATCTCACGAGATTTAGATTGAAACCTCGCCCACGGTCGTCCCTGATATCTCACGAGATTTGGAGAGAAATCTGCCCGAAGTCATTGAGACCACATGATCTTTGGAGTGAAATCGCGTCCAATGTCCATGACATATCACGAGATTTGGAATGAATTCTCACGCGATGTCCATACGATCTCACGAGATTTGGACTAATCTCGCCTGATGTCCATGATTTCTCACGAGATATAGAGTGAATTCTCCCTCAATATCCTGAGATCTAACGGATTGGACGGAAGTCTCCAAGGATTGGATGAGATCTCAAGAGACTTGGAGGAAATGATCCCCGAATTCCAAAGGATCTCACGAGAGTTGGAGTGAAATCTCGCCCTAGGTCCCTTTTATCTCACGAGAGTTGAGTGAAACCTCGCCCGTTGTCATTGAGACCTCACGAGATTTGGATTGATATCTCGCCCAAGTTCGCTGATATCGCACGAGGTTTGTAGTGAAATCTCTCCCAATGTCATTGTGACCTCACGGGATTTGGAGTGAAATCTCGCCCAAAGTCCACGAGATCTCATGAGATTTGGACTGAGGTCTGCACGTTTTGGATGGGATCTCACGAGACTCAGAATAAAATCTCACGCGATGCCCATGGTGTCTCGTTGGATTTAGATTGAAGTGTCACGGAATATCCATGAGATCTCATGAGATTTGGACTGAAGTCTCCAAGGTCTGGATGAGATCTCACGAGACTTGGACGAAAATCCCCTGAATTCCAAGAGGTCTCACGATAGTTGGAGTAAAATCTCAACCAAGGTTCCTGATATCTCAAGAGAATGATACTGAAATCTCGCCCGATGTCATTGGGACCTCGCGAGATTTGGAGTGAAATATCGCGCAAGGTCCCTGATATCTCACGAGATTTGTAGTGAAATCTTGCCCAAGGCCCCTGAGAGCTGAAGAGAATTAGAGGGAAATCTCGCCCCATGTCACTGTGACCTCAAGAGTTTTGGAGTGAAATCTCGCCCAATGCCCATGATCTCACGAGTTTTTGGAGAACTCTGACCCCATATCCATGAGATCTCACGAGATTTGGAGTAAAATCTCTCCTGATGTCATGAGGTCACACGAGATTTAGATTGCAATTTCGCTCCATATCCATGCGATCTCACGAGATTTGGCCTGAATTCTCCAAGATTCGGATGAGATCTCCGAGACGTGGGGAGTCAAATCTCGCTCAACGTCCAAGAATCCTCTTGAGAGTTGGAGTGAAATCTCGCCCAAACTCCCTGATATCTCAAGAGACTTGTAGTGTAATCTCCCGCGATGTCAGTGAGACCTCACGAGATTTGGATGGAAATCTCGCCCAGGTCCCTGAACATTACGAGATATGTAGTGAAATCTCGCCCGAAATCATTGTAACCTCAGGAGTTGGGAGTGAAATCTCGTCCAATGTCCATGAGATCTCACGAGATTTACATGGGAAACTCGCTCATATCCACGAGAACTCACGAGGTTGGCCTTGACGTCTCCAAGGTTTGGATGAGATTTCACGGGATGCGAGTAAACTCTCGCCCAAAGACCATGAGACCTCACGAGAGTGGGAGTGAAATCTCGCCCAAGGACCCTGATATCTCAAGAGGTTTGGAAGGAATCTCCCCCGATGTCATTGACAGCTCATGAGAAATGGATAGAAATCTCGCCCAAGGTCGCTGCTATCTCACGAGATCTGCAGTGAAATCTCGGCCAAACTCATTGGGACCTCAGGAGATTCGGCGTGAAATCTCCATCGATGTCCATGCGATCTCAGGAGATCTGGTGTCAAATCTCGCCCGATGTCCATGAGAACTCACGACACTTACACGGAAACCTCGCCCAGGGTCCCTGACAACTGACGAGATTCGGCGTGAAATCTGCCCGAGGTGATGGAGACCTCACGAGATTTGGAGTGAACTCTCACCCGATATTCGTGAGTACTCACGAGATTTGGAGTCATCTCGCCTGATGTCCCTGAGATCGCACAAGATAGAGATTGAATTCTCGCTCCATATCCTGAGATCTCACGAGTTTTGGCCTGGAGTCTCCAAGGATTGGATGAGATCTCACGAGACTTGGAGTAAAATATCCGCGAATATCCAGAAATCTCACGAGAGTTGGAGTGAAATGTCGCCCTAGCTCCCTTTCATGTCATGAGGTTTTAGTGAACTGTCGCCCAATGTCATTGGGACGTCCCGATATTTGGATTGAAATCTCGCCCGAGGTCGCTGATATCTCACGAGATTTGTAGGGAAATCTCGCGCAATGTGATTGTGACCTCAGGAGATTTGGGGTGAACTCTCCCCCAATGTCCATGAGATCTCACGAGATTTAGATGAAATCTCCCTCAATATCTATGAGGCCTCGCGAGATTGGCACGGACGACTCCAAGTTTGGATGAGATCTCACAAGACTTGGAGTAAACTCTCGCCCAAAGAACAAGAGACCTCAGCAGAGTTGGATTGAAATCTCGCACAAGGTCCCCGATATCTCACAAGATTTGTAGTGAAATCTCGCCCAATGTCTTTGAGCCTCATGAGATGTGGACTGAAATCTCGACCAGGGTCCCTGATATCTCATGAGATTTGTGGAAATCTCACCTGATGTCATTGGAACCTCCGTAGATTTGGAGTGCAGTCTCTCCCATTGTCCATGAGATCTCACGAGATTTAGATTGACCCCTCACCCAATATCCATGAGATCTCAGGAGAAGGGCACTGACCTCTCCAAAGTTTGGGTGAGATCTCATGGGCCCTGGAGTAAAATCTCGCCCAAAGTCCAAGAGATCTCGAGGGATTTGGAGAGAAATCTCACCCAAAGCCCATGACATCTCATGAGATTGAGAGGGAATTCTCGCCCGATGTCCATGACACCTCACGGGATTTGCAGTAAAATCTCGCCCAATGACCATGAGATATCGCGAAATTGAGAGTGAAATCTCACCCATTTTCCATGAGAGCCCAAGACATTTGGCCTGAGGTCTCCACATTTGGAAGAGAGCACACGAGATTTGGATGAAAATCCCAGCTGAATCCCAAGAGATCTCACACGATTTGGAGTGACATCTCGCCCAAGGTCCCTGATACCTCAGGACATTTGTAGTGAAATCTCGCCCGATGTCATTGTGACCTCAGGATATTCGGAGGGAAACCTCACCCGAATGTCCCTGAGATCAGACGAGATATTGAGTAAAATCTCACCCGATGCCCATCAGTCCCACGATATTTAGATTGAAGTCTCGCTCAATAGCCATGAGATCTCACGAGTTTGGCACTGACGTCGCCAAGGTTTGGAGGAGATCTCACAAGACTGGGAGTAAAATCTCGCCCCCATTCAAGAGTTCTCACGAGAGCTGCAGTGAAATCTCGCCCAAGGTCCCTGGGATCTCACGAGATTTGTAGTGAAATCTCGCCCGATCTCATTGTGACCTCAGGAGGAATGGAGTGAAACCTCGCCTAAAATCCATGAGTTGTCATGAGATTTGGAGTGAAATCTGTACCGATGTCCATGAGATCTCAGGAGCCTGGGTGGCAAATCTCGCCCGATGTCCATGAGATCTCACGAGATTTAGATTGAAACCTCGCCCACGGTCGTCCCTGATATCTCACGAGATTTGGAGAGAAATCTGCCCGAAGTCATTGAGACCACATGATCTTTGGAGTGAAATCGCGTCCAATGTCCATGACATATCACGAGATTTGGAATGAATTCTCACGCGATGTCCATACGATCTCACGAGATTTGGACTAATCTCGCCTGATGTCCATGATTTCTCACGAGATATAGAGTGAATTCTCCCTCAATATTCTGAGATCTCACGGATTGGACGGAAGTCTCCAAGGATTGGATGAGATCTCAAGAGACTTGGAGGAAATGATCCCCGAATTCCAAAGGATCTCACGAGAGTTGGAGTGAAATCTCGCCCTAGGTCCCTTTTATCTCACGAGAGTTGAGTGAAACCTCGCCCGTTGTCATTGAGACCTCACGAGATTTGGATTGATATCTCGCCCAAGTTCGCTGATATCGCACGAGGTTTGTAGTGAAATTTATCCCAATGTCATTGTGACCTCACGGGATTTGGAGTGAAATCTCGCCCAAAGTCCATGAGATCTCATGAGATTTGGACTGAGGTCTGCACGTTTTGGATGGGATCTCACGAGACTCAGAATAAAATCTCACGCGATGCCCATGGTGTCTCGTGGGATTTAGATTGAAGTCTCACGGAATATCCATGAGATCTCATGAGATTTGGACTGAAGTCTCCAAGGTCTGGATGAGATCTCACGAGACTTGGACGAAAATCCCCTGAATTCCAAGAGGTCTCACGATAGTTGGAGTAAAATCTCAACCAAGGTTCCTGATATCTCAAGAGAATGATACTGAAATCTCGCCCGATGTCATTGGGACCTCGCGAGATTTGGAGTGAAATATCGCGCAAGGTCCCTAATATCTCACGAGATTTGTAGTGAAATCTTGCCCAAGGCCCCTGAGAGCTGAAGAGAATTAGAGGGAAATCTCGCCCCATGTCACTGTGACCTCAAGAGTTTTGGAGTGAAATCTCGCCCAATGCCCATGATCTCACGAGTTTTTGGAGAACTCTGACCCCATATCCATGAGATCTCACGAGATTTGGAGTAAAATCTCTCCTGATGTCATGAGGTCACACGAGATTTAGATTGCAATTTCGGTCCATATCCATGAGATCTCACGAGATTTGGCCTGAATTCTCCAAGATTCGGATGAGATCTCCGAGACGTGGGGAGTCAAATCTCGCTCAACGTCCAAGAATCCTCTTGAGAGTTGGAGTGAAATCTCGCCCAAACTCCCTGATATCTCACGAGACTTGTAGTGTAATCTCCCGCGATGTCAGTGAGACCTCACGAGATTTGGATGGAAATCTCGCCCAGGTCCCTGAATATTACGAGATATGTAGTGAAATCTCGCCCGAAATCATTGTAACCTCAGGAGTTGGGAGTGAAATCTCGTCCAATGTCCATGAGATCTCACGAGATTTACATGGGAAACTCGCTCATATCCACGAGAACTCACGAGGTTGGCCTTGACGTCTCCAAGGTTTGGATGAGATTTCACGGGATGCGAGTAAACTCTCGCCCAAAGACCATGAGACCTCACGAGAGTGGGAGTGAAATCTCGCCCAAGGACCCTGATATCTCAAGAGGTTTGGAAGGAATCTCCCCCGATGTCATTGACAGCTCATGAGAAATGGATAGAAATCTCGCCCAAGGTCGCTGCTATCTCATGAGATCTGCAGTGAAATCTCGGCCAAACTCATTGGGACCTCAGGAGATTCGGCGTGAAATCTCCATCGATGTCCATGCGATCTCAGGAGATCTGGTGTCAAATCTCGCCCGATGTCCATGAGAACTCACGACACTTACACGGAAACCTCGCCCAGGGTCCCTGACAACTGACGAGATTCGGCGTGAAATCTGCCCGAGGTGATGGAGACCTCACGAGATTTGGAGTGAACTCTCACCCGATATTCGTGAGTACTCACGAGATTTGGAGTCATCTCGCCTGATGTCCCTGAGATCGCACAAGATAGAGATTGAATTCTCGCTCCATATCCTGAGATCTCACGAGTTTTGGCCTGGAGTCTCCAAGGATTGGATGAGATCTCACGAGACTTGGAGTAAAATATCCGCGAATATCCAGAAATCTCACGAGAGTTGGAGTGAAATGTCGCCCTAGCTCCCTTTCATGTCATGAGGTTTTAGTGAACTGTCGCCCAATGTCATTGGGACGTCCCGATATTTGGATTGAAATCTCGCCCGAGGTCGCTGATATCTCACGAGATTTGTAGGGAAATCTCACGCAATGTGATTGTGACCTCAGGAGATTTGGGGTGAACTCTCCCCCAATGTCCATGAGATCTCACGAGATTTAGATGAAATCTCCCTCAATATCTATGAGGCCTCGCGAGATTGGCACGGACGACTCCAAGTTTGGATGAGATCTCACAAGACTTGGAGTAAACTCTCGCCCAAAGAACAAGAGACCTCAGCAGAGTTGGATTGAAATCTCGCACAAGGTCCCCGATATCTCACAAGATTTGTAGTGAAATCTCGCCCAATGTCTTTGAGCCTCATGAGATGTGGACTGAAATCTCGACCAGGGTCCCTGATATCTCATGAGATTTGTGGAAATCTCACCTGATGTCATTGGAACCTCCGTAGATTTGGAGTGCAGTCTCTCCCATTGTCCATGAGATCTCACGAGATTTAGATTGACCCCTCACCCAATATCCATGAGATCTCAGGAGAAGGGCACTGACCTCTCCAAAGTTTGGGTGAGATCTCATGGGCCCTGGAGTAAAATCTCGCCCAAAGTCCAAGAGATCTCGAGGGATTTGGAGAGAAATCTCACCCAAAGCCCATGACATCTCATGAGATTGAGAGGGAATTCTCGCCCGATGTCCATGACACCTCACGGGATTTGCAGTAAAATCTCGCCCAATGACCATGAGATATCGCGAAATTGAGAGTGAAATCTCACCCATTTTCCATGAGAGCCCAAGACATTTGGCCTGAGGTCTCCACATTTGGAAGAGAGCACACGAGATTTGGATGAAAATCCCAGCTGAATCCCAAGAGATCTCACACGATTTGGAGTGACATCTCGCCCAAGGTCCCTGATACCTCAGGACATTTGTAGTGAAATCTCGCCCGATGTCAATGTGACCTCAGGATATTCGGAGGGAAACCTCACCCGAATGTCCCTGAGATCAGACGAGATATTGAGTAAAATCTCACCCGATGCCCATCAGTCCCACGATATTTAGATTGAAGTCTCGCTCAATAGCCATGAGATCTCACGAGTTTGGCACTGACGTCGCCAAGGTTTGGAGGAGATCTCACAAGACTGGGAGTAAAATCTCGCCCCCATTCAAGAGTTCTCACGAGAGCTGCAGTGAAATCTCGCCCAAGGTCCCTGGGATCTCACGAGATTTGTAGTGAAATCTCGCCCGATCTCATTGTGACCTCAGGAGGAATGGAGTGAAACCTCGCCTAAAATCCATGAGTTGTCATGAGATTTGGAGTGAAATCTGTACCGATGTCCATGAGATCTCAGGAGCCTGGGTGGCAAATCTCGCCCGATGTCCATGAGATCTCACGAGATTTAGATTGAAACCTCGCCCACGGTCGTCCCTGATATCTCACGAGATTTGGAGAGAAATCTGCCCGAAGTCATTGAGACCACATGATCTTTGGAGTGAAATCGCGTCCAATGTCCATGACATATCACGAGATTTGGAATGAATTCTCACGCGATGTCCATACGATCTCACGAGATTTGGACTAATCTCGCCTGATGTCCATGATTTCTCACGAGATATAGAGTGAATTCTCCCTCAATATTCTGAGATCTCACGGATTGGACGGAAGTCTCCAAGGATTGGATGAGATCTCAAGAGACTTGGAGGAAATGATCCCCGAATTCCAAAGGATCTCACGAGAGTTGGAGTGAAATCTCGCCCTAGGTCCCTTTTATCTCACGAGAGTTGAGTGAAACCTCGCCCGTTGTCATTGAGACCTCACGAGATTTGGATTGATATCTCGCCCAAGTTCGCTGATATCGCACGAGGTTTGTAGTGAAATCTCTCCCAATGTCATTGTGACCTCACGGGATTTGGAGTGAAATCTCGCCCAAAGTCCACGAGATCTCATGAGATTTGGACTGAGGTCTGCACGTTTTGGATGGGATCTCACGAGACTCAGAATAAAATCTCACGCGATGCCCATGGTGTCTCGTGGGATTTAGATTGAAGTCTCACGGAATATCCATGAGATCTCATGAGATTTGGACTGAAGTCTCCAAGGTCTGGATGAGATCTCACGAGACTTGGACGAAAATCCCCTGAATTCCAAGAGGTCTCACGATAGTTGGAGTAAAATCTCAACCAAGGTTCCTGATATCTCAAGAGAATGATACTGAAATCTCGCCCGATGTCATTGGGACCTCGCGAGATTTGGAGTGAAATATCGCGCAAGGTCCCTGATATCTCACGAGATTTGTAGTGAAATCTTGCCCAAGGCCCCTGAGAGCTGAAGAGAATTAGAGGGAAATCTCGCCCCATGTCACTGTGACCTCAAGAGTTTTGGAGTGAAATCTCGCCCAATGCCCATGATCTCACGAGTTTTTGGAGAACTCTGACCCCATATCCATGAGATCTCACGAGATTTGGAGTAAAATCTCTCCTGATGTCATGAGGTCACACGAGATTTAGATTGCAATTTCGCTCCATATCCATGAGATCTCACGAGATTTGGCCTGAATTCTCCAAGATTCGGATGAGATCTCCGAGACGTGGGGAGTCAAATCTCGCTCAACGTCCAAGAATCCTCTTGAGAGTTGGAGTGAAATCTCGCCCAAACTCCCTGATATCTCACGAGACTTGTAGTGTAATCTCCCGCGATGTCAGTGAGACCTCACGAGATTTGGATGGAAATCTCGCCCAGGTCCCTGAATATTACGAGATATGTAGTGAAATCTCGCCCGAAATCATTGTAACCTCAGGAGTTGGGAGTGAAATCTCGTCCAATGTCCATGAGATCTCACGAGATTTACATGGGAAACTCGCTCATATCCACGAGAACTCACGAGGTTGGCCTTGACGTCTCCAAGGTTTGGATGAGATTTCACGGGATGCGAGTAAACTCTCGCCCAAAGACCATGAGACCTCACGAGAGTGGGAGTGAAATCTCGCCCAAGGACCCTGATATCTCAAGAGGTTTGGAAGGAATCTCCCCCGATGTCATTGACAGCTCATGAGAAATGGATAGAAATCTCGCCCAAGGTCGCTGCTATCTCACGAGATCTGCAGTGAAATCTCGCCCAAACTCATTGGGACCTCAGGAGATTCGGCGTGAAATCTCCATCGATGTCCATGCGATCTCAGGAGATCTGGTGTCAAATCTCGCCCGATGTCCATGAGAACTCACGACACTTACACGGAAACCTCGCCCAGGGTCCCTGACAACTGACGAGATTCGGCGTGAAATCTGCCCGAGGTGATGGAGACCTCACGAGATTTGGAGTGAACTCTCACCCGATATTCGTGAGTACTCACGAGATTTGGAGTCATCTCGCCTGATGTCCCTGAGATCGCACAAGATAGAGATTGAATTCTCGCTCCATATCCTGAGATCTCACGAGTTTTGGCCTGGAGTCTCCAAGGATTGGATGAGATCTCACGAGACTTGGAGTAAAATATCCGCGAATATCCAGAAATCTCACGAGAGTTGGAGTGAAATGTCGCCCTAGCTCCCTTTCATGTCATGAGGTTTTAGTGAACTGTCGCCCAATGTCATTGGGACGTCCCGATATTTGGATTGAAATCTCGCCCGAGGTCGCTGATATCTCACGAGATTTGTAGGGAAATCTCGCGCAATGTGATTGTGACCTCAGGAGATTTGGGGTGAACTCTCCCCCAATGTCCATGAGATCTCACGAGATTTAGATGAAATCTCCCTCAATATCTATGAGGCCTCGCGAGATTGGCACGGACGACTCCAAGTTTGGATGAGATCTCACAAGACTTGGAGTAAACTCTCGCCCAAAGAACAAGAGACCTCAGCAGAGTTCGATTGAAATCTCGCACAAGGTCCCCGATATCTCACAAGATTTGTAGTGAAATCTCGCCCAATGTCTTTGAGCCTCAGGAGATGTGGACTGAAATCTCGACCAGGGTCCCTGATATCTCATGAGATTTGTGGAAATCTCACCTGATGTCATTGGAACCTCCGTAGATTTGGAGTGCAGTCTCTCCCATTGTCCATGAGATCTCACGAGATTTAGATTGACCCCTCACCCAATATCCATGAGATCTCAGGAGAAGGG
Source organism: Eumetopias jubatus (assembly GCF_037043125.1). Classification (NCBI taxonomy): domain Eukaryota; kingdom Metazoa; phylum Chordata; class Mammalia; order Carnivora; family Otariidae; genus Eumetopias; species Eumetopias jubatus. The sequence goes on along the minus strand of NW_028274824.1, from coordinate 6,756,216 downwards.
CACTGACCTCTCCAAAGTTTGGGTGAGATCTCATGGGCCCTGGAGTAAAATCTCGCCCAAAGTCCAAGAGATCTCGAGGGATTTGGAGAGAAATCTCACCCAAAGCCCATGACATCTCATGAGATTGAGAGGGAATTCTCGCCCGATGTCCATGACACCTCACGGGATTTGCAGTAAAATCTCGCCCAATGACCATGAGATATCGCGAAATTGAGAGTGAAATCTCACCCATTTTCCATGAGAGCCCAAGACATTTGGCCTGAGGTCTCCACATTTGGAAGAGAGCACACGAGATTTGGATCAAAATCTCAGCTGAATCCCAAGAGATCTCACACGATTTGGAGTGACATCTCGCCCAAGGTCCCTGATACCTCAGGACATTTGTAGTGAAATCTCGCCCGATGTCATTGTGACCTCAGGATATTCGGAGGGAAACCTCACCCGAATGTCCCTGAGATCAGACGAGATATTGAGTAAAATCTCACCCGATGCCCATCAGTCCCACGATATTTAGATTGAAGTCTCGCTCAATAGCCATGAGATCTCACGAGTTTGGCACTGACGTCGCCAAGGTTTGGAGGAGATCTCACAAGACTGGGAGTAAAATCTCGCCCCCATTCAAGAGTTCTCACGAGAGCTGCAGTGAAATCTCGCCCAAGGTCCCTGGGGTCTCACGAGATTTGTAGTGAAATCTCGCCCGATCTCATTGTGACCTCAGGAGGAATGGAGTGAAACCTCGCCTAAAATCCATGAGTTGTCATGAGATTTGGAGTGAAATCTGTACCGATGTCCATGAGATCTCAGGAGATTTAGATTGAAACCTCGCCCACGGTCGTCCCTGATATCTCACGAGATTTGGAGAGAAATCTGCCCGAAGTCATTGAGACCACATGATCTTTGGAGTGAAATCGCGTCCAATGTCCATGACATATCACGAGATTTGGAATGAATTCTCACGCGATGTCCATACGATCTCACGAGATTTGGACTAATCTCGCCTGATGTCCATGATTTCTCACGAGATATAGAGTGAATTCTCCCTCAATATCCTGAGATCTAACGGATTGGACGGAAGTCTCCAAGGATTGGATGAGATCTCAAGAGACTTGGAGGAAATGATCCCCGAATTCCAAAGGATCTCACGAGAGTTGGAGTGAAATCTCGCCCTAGGTCCCTTTTATCTCACGAGAGTTGAGTGAAACCTCGCCCGTTGTCATTGAGACCTCACGAGATTTGGATTGATATCTCGCCCAAGTTCGCTGATATCGCACGAGGTTTGTAGTGAAATCTCTCCCAATGTCATTGTGACCTCACGGGATTTGGAGTGAAATCTCGCCCAAAGTCCACGAGATCTCATGAGATTTGGACTGAGGTCTGCACGTTTTGGATGGGATCTCACGAGACTCAGAATAAAATCTCACGCGATGCCCATGGTGTCTCGTTGGATTTAGATTGAAGTGTCACGGAATATCCATGAGATCTCATGAGATTTGGACTGAAGTCTCCAAGGTCTGGATGAGATCTCACGAGACTTGGACGAAAATCCCCTGAATTCCAAGAGGTCTCACGATAGTTGGAGTAAAATCTCAACCAAGGTTCCTGATATCTCAAGAGAATGATACTGAAATCTCGCCCGATGTCATTGGGACCTCGCGAGATTTGGAGTGAAATATCGCGCAAGGTCCCTGATATCTCACGAGATTTGTAGTGAAATCTTGCCCAAGGCCCCTGAGAGCTGAAGAGAATTAGAGGGAAATCTCGCCCCATGTCACTGTGACCTCAAGAGTTTTGGAGTGAAATCTCGCCCAATGCCCATGATCTCACGAGTTTTTGGAGAACTCTGACCCCATATCCATGAGATCTCACGAGATTTGGAGTAAAATCTCTCCTGATGTCATGAGGTCACACGAGATTTAGATTGCAATTTCGCTCCATATCCATGCGATCTCACGAGATTTGGCCTGAATTCTCCAAGATTCGGATGAGATCTCCGAGACGTGGGGAGTCAAATCTCGCTCAACGTCCAAGAATCCTCTTGAGAGTTGGAGTGAAATCTCGCCCAAACTCCCTGATATCTCACGAGACTTGTAGTGTAATCTCCCGCGATGTCAGTGAGACCTCACGAGATTTGGATGGAAATCTCGCCCAGGTCCCTGAACATTACGAGATATGTAGTGAAATCTCGCCCGAAATCATTGTAACCTCAGGAGTTGGGAGTGAAATCTCGTCCAATGTCCATGAGATCTCACGAGATTTACATGGGAAACTCGCTCATATCCACGAGAACTCACGAGGTTGGCCTTGACGTCTCCAAGGTTTGGATGAGATTTCACGGGATGCGAGTAAACTCTCGCCCAAAGACCATGAGACCTCACGAGAGTGGGAGTGAAATCTCGCCCAAGGACCCTGATATCTCAAGAGGTTTGGAAGGAATCTCCCCCGATGTCATTGACAGCTCATGAGAAATGGATAGAAATCTCGCCCAAGGTCGCTGCTATCTCACGAGATCTGCAGTGAAATCTCGGCCAAACTCATTGGGACCTCAGGAGATTCGGCGTGAAATCTCCATCGATGTCCATGCGATCTCAGGAGATCTGGTGTCAAATCTCGCCCGATGTCCATGAGAACTCACGACACTTACACGGAAACCTCGCCCAGGGTCCCTGACAACTGACGAGATTCGGCGTGAAATCTGCCCGAGGTGATGGAGACCTCACGAGATTTGGAGTGAACTCTCACCCGATATTCGTGAGTACTCACGAGATTTGGAGTCATCTCGCCTGATGTCCCTGAGATCGCACAAGATAGAGATTGAATTCTCGCTCCATATCCTGAGATCTCACGAGTTTTGGCCTGGAGTCTCCAAGGATTGGATGAGATCTCACGAGACTTGGAGTAAAATATCCGCGAATATCCAGAAATCTCACGAGAGTTGGAGTGAAATGTCGCCCTAGCTCCCTTTCATGTCATGAGGTTTTAGTGAACTGTCGCCCAATGTCATTGGGACGTCCCGATATTTGGATTGAAATCTCGCCCGAGGTCGCTGATATCTCACGAGATTTGTAGGGAAATCTCGCGCAATGTGATTGTGACCTCAGGAGATTTGGGGTGAACTCTCCCCCAATGTCCATGAGATCTCACGAGATTTAGATGAAATCTCCCTCAATATCTATGAGGCCTCGCGAGATTGGCACGGACGACTCCAAGTTTGGATGAGATCTCACAAGACTTGGAGTAAACTCTCGCCCAAAGAACAAGAGACCTCAGCAGAGTTGGATTGAAATCTCGCACAAGGTCCCCGATATCTCACAAGATTTGTAGTGAAATCTCGCCCAATGTCTTTGAGCCTCATGAGATGTGGACTGAAATCTCGACCAGGGTCCCTGATATCTCATGAGATTTGTGGAAATCTCACCTGATGTCATTGGAACCTCCGTAGATTTGGAGTGCAGTCTCTCCCATTGTCCATGAGATCTCACGAGATTTAGATTGACCCCTCACCCAATATCCATGAGATCTCAGGAGAAGGGCACTGACCTCTCCAAAGTTTGGGTGAGATCTCATGGGCCCTGGAGTAAAATCTCGCCCAAAGTCCAAGAGATCTCGAGGGATTTGGAGAGAAATCTCACCCAAAGCCCATGACATCTCATGAGATTGAGAGGGAATTCTCGCCCGATGTCCATGACACCTCACGGGATTTGCAGTAAAATCTCGCCCAATGACCATGAGATATCGCGAAATTGAGAGTGAAATCTCACCCATTTTCCATGAGAGCCCAAGACATTTGGCCTGAGGTCTCCACATTTGGAAGAGAGCACACGAGATTTGGATGAAAATCCCAGCTGAATCCCAAGAGATCTCACACGATTTGGAGTGACATCTCGCCCAAGGTCCCTGATACCTCAGGACATTTGTAGTGAAATCTCGCCCGATGTCATTGTGACCTCAGGATATTCGGAGGGAAACCTCACCCGAATGTCCCTGAGATCAGACGAGATATTGAGTAAAATCTCACCCGATGCCCATCAGTCCCACGATATTTAGATTGAAGTCTCGCTCAATAGCCATGAGATCTCACGTTTTGGCACTGACGTCGCCAAGGTTTGGAGGAGATCTCACAAGACTGGGAGTAAAATCTCGCCCCCATTCAAGAGTTCTCACGAGAGCTGCAGTGAAATCTCGCCCAAGGTCCCTGGGATCTCACGAGATTTGTAGTGAAATCTCGCCCGATCTCATTGTGACCTCAGGAGGAATGGAGTGAAACCTCGCCTAAAATCCATGAGTTGTCATGAGATTTGGAGTGAAATCTGTACCGATGTCCATGAGATCTCAGGAGCCTGGGTGGCAAATCTCGCCCGATGTCCATGAGATCTCACGAGATTTAGATTGAAACCTCGCCCACGGTCGTCCCTGATATCTCACGAGATTTGGAGAGAAATCTGCCCGAAGTCATTGAGACCACATGATCTTTGGAGTGAAATCGCGTCCAATGTCCATGACATATCACGAGATTTGGAATGAATTCTCACGCGATGTCCATACGATCTCACGAGATTTGGACTAATCTCGCCTGATGTCCATGATTTCTCACGAGATATAGAGTGAATTCTCCCTCAATATTCTGAGATCTCACGGATTGGACGGAAGTCTCCAAGGATTGGATGAGATCTCAAGAGACTTGGAGGAAATGATCCCCGAATTCCAAAGGATCTCACGAGAGTTGGAGTGAAATCTCGCCCTAGGTCCCTTTTATCTCACGAGAGTTGAGTGAAACCTCGCCCGTTGTCATTGAGACCTCACGAGATTTGGATTGATATCTCGCCCAAGTTCGCTGATATCGCACGAGGTTTGTAGTGAAATTTCTCCCAATGTCATTGTGACCTCACGGGATTTGGAGTGAAATCTCGCCCAAAGTCCATGAGATCTCATGAGATTTGGACTGAGGTCTGCACGTTTTGGATGGGATCTCACGAGACTCAGAATAAAATCTCACGCGATGCCCATGGTGTCTCGTGGGATTTAGATTGAAGTCTCACGGAATATCCATGAGATCTCATGAGATTTGGACTGAAGTCTCCAAGGTCTGGATGAGATCTCACGAGACTTGGACGAAAATCCCCTGAATTCCAAGAGGTCTCACGATAGTTGGAGTAAAATCTCAACCAAGGTTCCTGATATCTCAAGAGAATGATACTGAAATCTCGCCCGATGTCATTGGGACCTCGCGAGATTTGGAGTGAAATATCGCGCAAGGTCCCTAATATCTCACGAGATTTGTAGTGAAATCTTGCCCAAGGCCCCTGAGAGCTGAAGAGAATTAGAGGGAAATCTCGCCCCATGTCACTGTGACCTCAAGAGTTTTGGAGTGAAATCTCGCCCAATGCCCATGATCTCACGAGTTTTTGGAGAACTCTGACCCCATATCCATGAGATCTCACGAGATTTGGAGTAAAATCTCTCCTGATGTCATGAGGTCACACGAGATTTAGATTGCAATTTCGGTCCATATCCATGAGATCTCACGAGATTTGGCCTGAATTCTCCAAGATTCGGATGAGATCTCCGAGACGTGGGGAGTCAAATCTCGCTCAACGTCCAAGAATCCTCTTGAGAGTTGGAGTGAAATCTCGCCCAAACTCCCTGATATCTCACGAGACTTGTAGTGTAATCTCCCGCGATGTCAGTGAGACCTCACGAGATTTGGATGGAAATCTCGCCCAGGTCCCTGAATATTACGAGATATGTAGTGAAATCTCGCCCGAAATCATTGTAACCTCAGGAGTTGGGAGTGAAATCTCGTCCAATGTCCATGAGATCTCACGAGATTTACATGGGAAACTCGCTCATATCCACGAGAACTCACGAGGTTGGCCTTGACGTCTCCAAGGTTTGGATGAGATTTCACGGGATGCGAGTAAACTCTCGCCCAAAGACCATGAGACCTCACGAGAGTGGGAGTGAAATCTCGCCCAAGGACCCTGATATCTCAAGAGGTTTGGAAGGAATCTCCCCCGATGTCATTGACAGCTCATGAGAAATGGATAGAAATCTCGCCCAAGGTCGCTGCTATCTCATGAGATCTGCAGTGAAATCTCGGCCAAACTCATTGGGACCTCAGGAGATTCGGCGTGAAATCTCCATCGATGTCCATGCGATCTCAGGAGATCTGGTGTCAAATCTCGCCCGATGTCCATGAGAACTCACGACACTTACACGGAAACCTCGCCCAGGGTCCCTGACAACTGACGAGATTCGGCGTGAAATCTGCCCGAGGTGATGGAGACCTCACGAGATTTGGAGTGAACTCTCACCCGATATTCGTGAGTACTCACGAGATTTGGAGTCATCTCGCCTGATGTCCCTGAGATCGCACAAGATAGAGATTGAATTCTCGCTCCATATCCTGAGATCTCACGAGTTTTGGCCTGGAGTCTCCAAGGATTGGATGAGATCTCACGAGACTTGGAGTAAAATATCCGCGAATATCCAGAAATCTCACGAGAGTTGGAGTGAAATGTCGCCCTAGCTCCCTTTCATGTCATGAGGTTTTAGTGAACTGTCGCCCAATGTCATTGGGACGTCCCGATATTTGGATTGAAATCTCGCCCGAGGTCGCTGATATCTCACGAGATTTGTAGGGAAATCTCACGCAATGTGATTGTGACCTCAGGAGATTTGGGGTGAACTCTCCCCCAATGTCCATGAGATCTCACGAGATTTAGATGAAATCTCCCTCAATATCTATGAGGCCTCGCGAGATTGGCACGGACGACTCCAAGTTTGGATGAGATCTCACAAGACTTGGAGTAAACTCTCGCCCAAAGAACAAGAGACCTCAGCAGAGTTGGATTGAAATCTCGCACAAGGTCCCCGATATCTCACAAGATTTGTAGTGAAATCTCGCCCAATGTCTTTGAGCCTCATGAGATGTGGACTGAAATCTCGACCAGGGTCCCTGATATCTCATGAGATTTGTGGAAATCTCACCTGATGTCATTGGAACCTCCGTAGATTTGGAGTGCAGTCTCTCCCATTGTCCATGAGATCTCACGAGATTTAGATTGACCCCTCACCCAATATCCATGAGATCTCAGGAGAAGGGCACTGACCTCTCCAAAGTTTGGGTGAGATCTCATGGGCCCTGGAGTAAAATCTCGCCCAAAGTCCAAGAGATCTCGAGGGATTTGGAGAGAAATCTCACCCAAAGCCCATGACATCTCATGAGATTGAGAGGGAATTCTCGCCCGATGTCCATGACACCTCACGGGATTTGCAGTAAAATCTCGCCCAATGACCATGAGATATCGCGAAATTGAGAGTGAAATCTCACCCATTTTCCATGAGAGCCCAAGACATTTGGCCTGAGGTCTCCACATTTGGAAGAGAGCACACGAGATTTGGATGAAAATCCCAGCTGAATCCCAAGAGATCTCACACGATTTGGAGTGACATCTCGCCCAAGGTCCCTGATACCTCAGGACATTTGTAGTGAAATCTCGCCCGATGTCATTGTGACCTCAGGATATTCGGAGGGAAACCTCACCCGAATGTCCCTGAGATCAGACGAGATATTGAGTAAAATCTCACCCGATGCCCATCAGTCCCACGATATTTAGATTGAAGTCTCGCTCAATAGCCATGAGATCTCACGAGTTTGGCACTGACGTCGCCAAGGTTTGGAGGAGATCTCACAAGACTGGGAGTAAAATCTCGCCCCCATTCAAGAGTTCTCACGAGAGCTGCAGTGAAATCTCGCCCAAGGTCCCTGGGATCTCACGAGATTTGTAGTGAAATCTCGCCCGATCTCATTGTGACCTCAGGAGGAATGGAGTGAAACCTCGCCTAAAATCCATGAGTTGTCATGAGATTTGGAGTGAAATCTGTACCGATGTCCATGAGATCTCAGGAGCCTGGGTGGCAAATCTCGCCCGATGTCCATGAGATCTCACGAGATTTAGATTGAAACCTCGCCCACGGTCGTCCCTGATATCTCACGAGATTTGGAGAGAAATCTGCCCGAAGTCATTGAGACCACATGATCTTTGGAGTGAAATCGCGTCCAATGTCCATGACATATCACGAGATTTGGAATGAATTCTCACGCGATGTCCATACGATCTCACGAGATTTGGACTAATCTCGCCTGATGTCCATGATTTCTCACGAGATATAGAGTGAATTCTCCCTCAATATTCTGAGATCTCACGGATTGGACGGAAGTCTCCAAGGATTGGATGAGATCTCAAGAGACTTGGAGGAAATGATCCCCGAATTCCAAAGGATCTCACGAGAGTTGGAGTGAAATCTCGCCCTAGGTCCCTTTTATCTCACGAGAGTTGAGTGAAACCTCGCCCGTTGTCATTGAGACCTCACGAGATTTGGATTGATATCTCGCCCAAGTTCGCTGATATCGCACGAGGTTTGTAGTGAAATCTCTCCCAATGTCATTGTGACCTCACGGGATTTGGAGTGAAATCTCGCCCAAAGTCCACGAGATCTCATGAGATTTGGACTGAGGTCTGCACGTTTTGGATGGGATCTCACGAGACTCAGAATAAAATCTCACGCGATGCCCATGGTGTCTCGTGGGATTTAGATTGAAGTCTCACGGAATATCCATGAGATCTCATGAGATTTGGACTGAAGTCTCCAAGGTCTGGATGAGATCTCACGAGACTTGGACGAAAATCCCCTGAATTCCAAGAGGTCTCACGATAGTTGGAGTAAAATCTCAACCAAGGTTCCTGATATCTCAAGAGAATGATACTGAAATCTCGCCCGATGTCATTGGGACCTCGCGAGATTTGGAGTGAAATATCGCGCAAGGTCCCTGATATCTCACGAGATTTGTAGTGAAATCTTGCCCAAGGCCCCTGAGAGCTGAAGAGAATTAGAGGGAAATCTCGCCCCATGTCACTGTGACCTCAAGAGTTTTGGAGTGAAATCTCGCCCAATGCCCATGATCTCACGAGTTTTTGGAGAACTCTGACCCCATATCCATGAGATCTCACGAGATTTGGAGTAAAATCTCTCCTGATGTCATGAGGTCACACGAGATTTAGATTGCAATTTCGCTCCATATCCATGAGATCTCACGAGATTTGGCCTGAATTCTCCAAGATTCGGATGAGATCTCCGAGACGTGGGGAGTCAAATCTCGCTCAACGTCCAAGAATCCTCTTGAGAGTTGGAGTGAAATCTCGCCCAAACTCCCTGATATCTCACGAGACTTGTAGTGTAATCTCCCGCGATGTCAGTGAGACCTCACGAGATTTGGATGGAAATCTCGCCCAGGTCCCTGAATATTACGAGATATGTAGTGAAATCTCGCCCGAAATCATTGTAACCTCAGGAGTTGGGAGTGAAATCTCGTCCAATGTCCATGAGATCTCACGAGATTTACATGGGAAACTCGCTCATATCCACGAGAACTCACGAGGTTGGCCTTGACGTCTCCAAGGTTTGGATGAGATTTCACGGGATGCGAGTAAACTCTCGCCCAAAGACCATGAGACCTCACGAGAGTGGGAGTGAAATCTCGCCCAAGGACCCTGATATCTCAAGAGGTTTGGAAGGAATCTCCCCCGATGTCATTGACAGCTCATGAGAAATGGATAGAAATCTCGCCCAAGGTCGCTGCTATCTCACGAGATCTGCAGTGAAATCTCGCCCAAACTCATTGGGACCTCAGGAGATTCGGCGTGAAATCTCCATCGATGTCCATGCGATCTCAGGAGATCTGGTGTCAAATCTCGCCCGATGTCCATGAGAACTCACGACACTTACACGGAAACCTCGCCCAGGGTCCCTGACAACTGACGAGATTCGGCGTGAAATCTGCCCGAGGTGATGGAGACCTCACGAGATTTGGAGTGAACTCTCACCCGATATTCGTGAGTACTCACGAGATTTGGAGTCATCTCGCCTGATGTCCCTGAGATCGCACAAGATAGAGATTGAATTCTCGCTCCATATCCTGAGATCTCACGAGTTTTGGCCTGGAGTCTCCAAGGATTGGATGAGATCTCACGAGACTTGGAGTAAAATATCCGCGAATATCCAGAAATCTCACGAGAGTTGGAGTGAAATGTCGCCCTAGCTCCCTTTCATGTCATGAGGTTTTAGTGAACTGTCGCCCAATGTCATTGGGACGTCCCGATATTTGGATTGAAATCTCGCCCGAGGTCGCTGATATCTCACGAGATTTGTAGGGAAATCTCGCGCAATGTGATTGTGACCTCAGGAGATTTGGGGTGAACTCTCCCCCAATGTCCATGAGATCTCACGAGATTTAGATGAAATCTCCCTCAATATCTATGAGGCCTCGCGAGATTGGCACGGACGACTCCAAGTTTGGATGAGATCTCACAAGACTTGGAGTAAACTCTCGCCCAAAGAACAAGAGACCTCAGCAGAGTTCGATTGAAATCTCGCACAAGGTCCCCGATATCTCACAAGATTTGTAGTGAAATCTCGCCCAATGTCTTTGAGCCTCAGGAGATGTGGACTGAAATCTCGACCAGGGTCCCTGATATCTCATGAGATTTGTGGAAATCTCACCTGATGTCATTGGAACCTCCGTAGATTTGGAGTGCAGTCTCTCCCATTGTCCATGAGATCTCACGAGATTTAGATTGACCCCTCACCCAATATCCATGAGATCTCAGGAGAAGGGCACTGACCTCTCCAAAGTTTGGGTGAGATCTCATGGGCCCTGGAGTAAAATCTCGCCCAAAGTCCAAGAGATCTCGAGGGATTTGGAGAGAAATCTCACCCAAAGCCCATGACATCTCATGAGATTGAGAGGGAATTCTCGCCCGATGTCCATGACACCTCACGGGATTTGCAGTAAAATCTCGCCCAATGACCATGAGATATCGCGAAATTGAGAGTGAAATCTCACCCATTTTCCATGAGAGCCCAAGACATTTGGCCTGAGGTCTCCACATTTGGAAGAGAGCACACGAGATTTGGATCAAAATCTCAGCTGAATCCCAAGAGATCTCACACGATTTGGAGTGACATCTCGCCCAAGGTCCCTGATACCTCAGGACATTTGTAGTGAAATCTCGCCCGATGTCATTGTGACCTCAGGATATTCGGAGGGAAACCTCACCCGAATGTCCCTGAGATCAGACGAGATATTGAGTAAAATCTCACCCGATGCCCATCAGTCCCACGATATTTAGATTGAAGTCTCGCTCAATAGCCATGAGATCTCACGAGTTTGGCACTGACGTCGCCAAGGTTTGGAGGAGATCTCACAAGACTGGGAGTAAAATCTCGCCCCCATTCAAGAGTTCTCACGAGAGCTGCAGTGAAATCTCGCCCAAGGTCCCTGGGGTCTCACGAGATTTGTAGTGAAATCTCGCCCGATCTCATTGTGACCTCAGGAGGAATGGAGTGAAACCTCGCCTAAAATCCATGAGTTGTCATGAGATTTGGAGTGAAATCTGTACCGATGTCCATGAGATCTCAGGAGATTTAGATTGAAACCTCGCCCACGGTCGTCCCTGATATCTCACGAGATTTGGAGAGAAATCTGCCCGAAGTCATTGAGACCACATGATCTTTGGAGTGAAATCGCGTCCAATGTCCATGACATATCACGAGATTTGGAATGAATTCTCACGCGATGTCCATACGATCTCACGAGATTTGGACTAATCTCGCCTGATGTCCATGATTTCTCACGAGATATAGAGTGAATTCTCCCTCAATATCCTGAGATCTAACGGATTGGACGGAAGTCTCCAAGGATTGGATGAGATCTCAAGAGACTTGGAGGAAATGATCCCCGAATTCCAAAGGATCTCACGAGAGTTGGAGTGAAATCTCGCCCTAGGTCCCTTTTATCTCACGAGAGTTGAGTGAAACCTCGCCCGTTGTCATTGAGACCTCACGAGATTTGGATTGATATCTCGCCCAAGTTCGCTGATATCGCACGAGGTTTGTAGTGAAATCTCTCCCAATGTCATTGTGACCTCACGGGATTTGGAGTGAAATCTCGCCCAAAGTCCACGAGATCTCATGAGATTTGGACTGAGGTCTGCACGTTTTGGATGGGATCTCACGAGACTCAGAATAAAATCTCACGCGATGCCCATGGTGTCTCGTTGGATTTAGATTGAAGTGTCACGGAATATCCATGAGATCTCATGAGATTTGGACTGAAGTCTCCAAGGTCTGGATGAGATCTCACGAGACTTGGACGAAAATCCCCTGAATTCCAAGAGGTCTCACGATAGTTGGAGTAAAATCTCAACCAAGGTTCCTGATATCTCAAGAGAATGATACTGAAATCTCGCCCGATGTCATTGGGACCTCGCGAGATTTGGAGTGAAATATCGCGCAAGGTCCCTGATATCTCACGAGATTTGTAGTGAAATCTTGCCCAAGGCCCCTGAGAGCTGAAGAGAATTAGAGGGAAATCTCGCCCCATGTCACTGTGACCTCAAGAGTTTTGGAGTGAAATCTCGCCCAATGCCCATGATCTCACGAGTTTTTGGAGAACTCTGACCCCATATCCATGAGATCTCACGAGATTTGGAGTAAAATCTCTCCTGATGTCATGAGGTCACACGAGATTTAGATTGCAATTTCGCTCCATATCCATGCGATCTCACGAGATTTGGCCTGAATTCTCCAAGATTCGGATGAGATCTCCGAGACGTGGGGAGTCAAATCTCGCTCAACGTCCAAGAATCCTCTTGAGAGTTGGAGTGAAATCTCGCCCAAACTCCCTGATATCTCACGAGACTTGTAGTGTAATCTCCCGCGATGTCAGTGAGACCTCACGAGATTTGGATGGAAATCTCGCCCAGGTCCCTGAACATTACGAGATATGTAGTGAAATCTCGCCCGAAATCATTGTAACCTCAGGAGTTGGGAGTGAAATCTCGTCCAATGTCCATGAGATCTCACGAGATTTACATGGGAAACTCGCTCATATCCACGAGAACTCACGAGGTTGGCCTTGACGTCTCCAAGGTTTGGATGAGATTTCACGGGATGCGAGTAAACTCTCGCCCAAAGACCATGAGACCTCACGAGAGTGGGAGTGAAATCTCGCCCAAGGACCCTGATATCTCAAGAGGTTTGGAAGGAATCTCCCCCGATGTCATTGACAGCTCATGAGAAATGGATAGAAATCTCGCCCAAGGTCGCTGCTATCTCACGAGATCTGCAGTGAAATCTCGGCCAAACTCATTGGGACCTCAGGAGATTCGGCGTGAAATCTCCATCGATGTCCATGCGATCTCAGGAGATCTGGTGTCAAATCTCGCCCGATGTCCATGAGAACTCACGACACTTACACGGAAACCTCGCCCAGGGTCCCTGACAACTGACGAGATTCGGCGTGAAATCTGCCCGAGGTGATGGAGACCTCACGAGATTTGGAGTGAACTCTCACCCGATATTCGTGAGTACTCACGAGATTTGGAGTCATCTCGCCTGATGTCCCTGAGATCGCACAAGATAGAGATTGAATTCTCGCTCCATATCCTGAGATCTCACGAGTTTTGGCCTGGAGTCTCCAAGGATTGGATGAGATCTCACGAGACTTGGAGTAAAATATCCGCGAATATCCAGAAATCTCACGAGAGTTGGAGTGAAATGTCGCCCTAGCTCCCTTTCATGTCATGAGGTTTTAGTGAACTGTCGCCCAATGTCATTGGGACGTCCCGATATTTGGATTGAAATCTCGCCCGAGGTCGCTGATATCTCACGAGATTTGTAGGGAAATCTCGCGCAATGTGATTGTGACCTCAGGAGATTTGGGGTGAACTCTCCCCCAATGTCCATGAGATCTCACGAGATTTAGATGAAATCTCCCTCAATATCTATGAGGCCTCGCGAGATTGGCACGGACGACTCCAAGTTTGGATGAGATCTCACAAGACTTGGAGTAAACTCTCGCCCAAAGAACAAGAGACCTCAGCAGAGTTCGATTGAAATCTCGCACAAGGTCCCCGATATCTCACAAGATTTGTAGTGAAATCTCGCCCAATGTCTTTGAGCCTCAGGAGATGTGGACTGAAATCTCGACCAGGGTCCCTGATATCTCATGAGATTTGTGGAAATCTCACCTGATGTCATTGGAACCTCCGTAGATTTGGAGTGCAGTCTCTCCCATTGTCCATGAGATCTCACGAGATTTAGATTGACCCCTCACCCAATATCCATGAGATCTCAGGAGAAGGGCACTGACCTCTCCAAAGTTTGGGTGAGATCTCATGGGCCCTGGAGTAAAATCTCGCCCAAAGTCCAAGAGATCTCGAGGGATTTGGAGAGAAATCTCACCCAAAGCCCATGACATCTCATGAGATTGAGAGGGAATTCTCGCCCGATGTCCATGACACCTCACGGGATTTGCAGTAAAATCTCGCCCAATGACCATGAGATATCGCGAAATTGAGAGTGAAATCTCACCCATTTTCCATGAGAGCCCAAGACATTTGGCCTGAGGTCTCCACATTTGGAAGAGAGCACACGAGATTTGGATCAAAATCTCAGCTGAATCCCAAGAGATCTCACACGATTTGGAGTGACATCTCGCCCAAGGTCCCTGATACCTCAGGACATTTGTAGTGAAATCTCGCCCGATGTCATTGTGACCTCAGGATATTCGGAGGGAAACCTCACCCGAATGTCCCTGAGATCAGACGAGATATTGAGTAAAATCTCACCCGATGCCCATCAGTCCCACGATATTGAGATTGAAGTCTCGCTCAATAGCCATGAGATCTCACGAGTTTGGCACTGACGTCGCCAAGGTTTGGAGGAGATCTCACAAGACTGGGAGTAAAATCTCGCCCCCATTCAAGAGTTCTCACGAGAGCTGCAGTGAAATCTCGCCCAAGGTCCCTGGGGTCTCACGAGATTTGTAGTGAAATCTCGCCCGATCTCATTGTGACCTCAGGAGGAATGGAGTGAAACCTCGCCTAAAATCCATGAGTTGTCATGAGATTTTGAGTGAAATCTGTACCGATGTCCATGAGATCTCAGGAGCCTGGGTGGCAAATCTCGCCCGATGTCCATGAGATCTCACGAGATTTAGATTGAAACCTCGCCCACGGTCGTCCCTGATATCTCACGAGATTTGGAGAGAAATCTGCCCGAAGTCATTGAGACCACATGATCTTTGGAGTGAAATCGCGTCCAATGTCCATGACATATCACGAGATTTGGAATGAATTCTCACGCGATGTCCATACGATCTCACGAGATTTGGACTAATCTCGCCTGATGTCCATGATTTCTCACGAGATATAGAGTGAATTCTCCCTCAATATCCTGAGATCTAACGGATTGGACGGAAGTCTCCAAGGATTGGATGAGATCTCAAGAGACTTGGAGGAAATGATCCCCGAATTCCAAAGGATCTCACGAGAGTTGGAGTGAAATCTCGCCCTAGGTCCCTTTTATCTCACGAGAGTTGAGTGAAACCTCGCCCGTTGTCATTGAGACCTCACGAGATTTGGATTGATATCTCGCCCAAGTTCGCTGATATCGCACGAGGTTTGTAGTGAAATCTCTCCCAATGTCATTGTGACCTCACGGGATTTGGAGTGAAATCTCGCCCAAAGTCCACGAGATCTCATGAGATTTGGACTGAGGTCTGCACGTTTTGGATGGGATCTCACGAGACTCAGAATAAAATCTCACGCGATGCCCATGGTGTCTCGTTGGATTTAGATTGAAGTGTCACGGAATATCCATGAGATCTCATGAGATTTGGACTGAAGTCTCCAAGGTCTGGATGAGATCTCACGAGACTTGGACGAAAATCCCCTGAATTCCAAGAGGTCTCACGATAGTTGGAGTAAAATCTCAACCAAGGTTCCTGATATCTCAAGAGAATGATACTGAAATCTCGCCCGATGTCATTGGGACCTCGCGAGATTTGGAGTGAAATATCGCGCAAGGTCCCTGATATCTCACGAGATTTGTAGTGAAATCTTGCCCAAGGCCCCTGAGAGCTGAAGAGAATTAGAGGGAAATCTCGCCCCATGTCACTGTGACCTCAAGAGTTTTGGAGTGAAATCTCGCCCAATGCCCATGATCTCACGAGTTTTTGGAGAACTCTGACCCCATATCCATGAGATCTCACGAGATTTGGAGTAAAATCTCTCCTGATGTCATGAGGTCACACGAGATTTAGATTGCAATTTCGCTCCATATCCATGCGATCTCACGAGATTTGGCCTGAATTCTCCAAGATTCGGATGAGATCTCCGAGACGTGGGGAGTCAAATCTCGCTCAACGTCCAAGAATCCTCTTGAGAGTTGGAGTGAAATCTCGCCCAAACTCCCTGATATCTCACGAGACTTGTAGTGTAATCTCCCGCGATGTCAGTGAGACCTCACGAGATTTGGATGGAAATCTCGCCCAGGTCCCTGAACATTACGAGATATGTAGTGAAATCTCGCCCGAAATCATTGTAACCTCAGGAGTTGGGAGTGAAATCTCGTCCAATGTCCATGAGATCTCACGAGATTTACATGGGAAACTCGCTCATATCCACGAGAACTCACGAGGTTGGCCTTGACGTCTCCAAGGTTTGGATGAGATTTCACGGGATGCGAGTAAACTCTCGCCCAAAGACCATGAGACCTCACGAGAGTGGGAGTGAAATCTCGCCCAAGGACCCTGATATCTCAAGAGGTTTGGAAGGAATCTCCCCCGATGTCATTGACAGCTCATGAGAAATGGATAGAAATCTCGCCCAAGGTCGCTGCTATCTCACGAGATCTGCAGTGAAATCTCGGCCAAACTCATTGGGACCTCAGGAGATTCGGCGTGAAATCTCCATCGATGTCCATGCGATCTCAGGAGATCTGGTGTCAAATCTCGCCCGATGTCCATGAGAACTCACGACACTTACACGGAAACCTCGCCCAGGGTCCCTGACAACTGACGAGATTCGGCGTGAAATCTGCCCGAGGTGATGGAGACCTCACGAGATTTGGAGTGAACTCTCACCCGATATTCGTGAGTACTCACGAGATTTGGAGTCATCTCGCCTGATGTCCCTGAGATCGCACAAGATAGAGATTGAATTCTCGCTCCATATCCTGAGATCTCACGAGTTTTGGCCTGGAGTCTCCAAGGATTGGATGAGATCTCACGAGACTTGGAGTAAAATATCCGCGAATATCCAGAAATCTCACGAGAGTTGGAGTGAAATGTCGCCCTAGCTCCCTTTCATGTCATGAGGTTTTAGTGAACTGTCGCCCAATGTCATTGGGACGTCCCGATATTTGGATTGAAATCTCGCCCGAGGTCGCTGATATCTCACGAGATTTGTAGGGAAATCTCGCGCAATGTGATTGTGACCTCAGGAGATTTGGGGTGAACTCTCCCCCAATGTCCATGAGATCTCACGAGATTTAGATGAAATCTCCCTCAATATCTATGAGGCCTCGCGAGATTGGCACGGACGACTCCAAGTTTGGATGAGATCTCACAAGACTTGGAGTAAACTCTCGCCCAAAGAACAAGAGACCTCAGCAGAGTTGGATTGAAATCTCGCACAAGGTCCCCGATATCTCACAAGATTTGTAGTGAAATCTCGCCCAATGTCTTTGAGCCTCATGAGATGTGGACTGAAATCTCGACCAGGGTCCCTGATATCTCATGAGATTTGTGGAAATCTCACCTGATGTCATTGGAACCTCCGTAGATTTGGAGTGCAGTCTCTCCCATTGTCCATGAGATCTCACGAGATTTAGATTGACCCCTCACCCAATATCCATGAGATCTCAGGAGAAGGGCACTGACCTCTCCAAAGTTTGGGTGAGATCTCATGGGCCCTGGAGTAAAATCTCGCCCAAAGTCCAAGAGATCTCGAGGGATTTGGAGAGAAATCTCACCCAAAGCCCATGACATCTCATGAGATTGAGAGGGAATTCTCGCCCGATGTCCATGACACCTCACGGGATTTGCAGTAAAATCTCGCCCAATGACCATGAGATATCGCGAAATTGAGAGTGAAATCTCACCCATTTTCCATGAGAGCCCAAGACATTTGGCCTGAGGTCTCCACATTTGGAAGAGAGCACACGAGATTTGGATGAAAATCCCAGCTGAATCCCAAGAGATCTCACACGATTTGGAGTGACATCTCGCCCAAGGTCCCTGATACCTCAGGACATTTGTAGTGAAATCTCGCCCGATGTCATTGTGACCTCAGGATATTCGGAGGGAAACCTCACCCGAATGTCCCTGAGATCAGACGAGATATTGAGTAAAATCTCACCCGATGCCCATCAGTCCCACGATATTTAGATTGAAGTCTCGCTCAATAGCCATGAGATCTCACGAGTTTGGCACTGACGTCGCCAAGGTTTGGAGGAGATCTCACAAGACTGGGAGTAAAATCTCGCCCCCATTCAAGAGTTCTCACGAGAGCTGCAGTGAAATCTCGCCCAAGGTCCCTGGGATCTCACGAGATTTGTAGTGAAATCTCGCCCGATCTCATTGTGACCTCAGGAGGAATGGAGTGAAACCTCGCCTAAAATCCATGAGTTGTCATGAGATTTGGAGTGAAATCTGTACCGATGTCCATGAGATCTCAGGAGCCTGGGTGGCAAATCTCGCCCGATGTCCATGAGATCTCACGAGATTTAGATTGAAACCTCGCCCACGGTCGTCCCTGATATCTCACGAGATTTGGAGAGAAATCTGCCCGAAGTCATTGAGACCACATGATCTTTGGAGTGAAATCGCGTCCAATGTCCATGACATATCACGAGATTTGGAATGAATTCTCACGCGATGTCCATACGATCTCACGAGATTTGGACTAATCTCGCCTGATGTCCATGATTTCTCACGAGATATAGAGTGAATTCTCCCTCAATATTCTGAGATCTCACGGATTGGACGGAAGTCTCCAAGGATTGGATGAGATCTCAAGAGACTTGGAGGAAATGATCCCCGAATTCCAAAGGATCTCACGAGAGTTGGAGTGAAATCTCGCCCTAGGTCCCTTTTATCTCACGAGAGTTGAGTGAAACCTCGCCCGTTGTCATTGAGACCTCACGAGATTTGGATTGATATCTCGCCCAAGTTCGCTGATATCGCACGAGGTTTGTAGTGAAATTTATCCCAATGTCATTGTGACCTCACGGGATTTGGAGTGAAATCTCGCCCAAAGTCCATGAGATCTCATGAGATTTGGACTGAGGTCTGCACGTTTTGGATGGGATCTCACGAGACTCAGAATAAAATCTCACGCGATGCCCATGGTGTCTCGTGGGATTTAGATTGAAGTCTCACGGAATATCCATGAGATCTCATGAGATTTGGACTGAAGTCTCCAAGGTCTGGATGAGATCTCACGAGACTTGGACGAAAATCCCCTGAATTCCAAGAGGTCTCACGATAGTTGGAGTAAAATCTCAACCAAGGTTCCTGATATCTCAAGAGAATGATACTGAAATCTCGCCCGATGTCATTGGGACCTCGCGAGATTTGGAGTGAAATATCGCGCAAGGTCCCTAATATCTCACGAGATTTGTAGTGAAATCTTGCCCAAGGCCCCTGAGAGCTGAAGAGAATTAGAGGGAAATCTCGCCCCATGTCACTGTGACCTCAAGAGTTTTGGAGTGAAATCTCGCCCAATGCCCATGATCTCACGAGTTTTTGGAGAACTCTGACCCCATATCCATGAGATCTCACGAGATTTGGAGTAAAATCTCTCCTGATGTCATGAGGTCACACGAGATTTAGATTGCAATTTCGGTCCATATCCATGAGATCTCACGAGATTTGGCCTGAATTCTCCAAGATTCGGATGAGATCTCCGAGACGTGGGGAGTCAAATCTCGCTCAACGTCCAAGAATCCTCTTGAGAGTTGGAGTGAAATCTCGCCCAAACTCCCTGATATCTCACGAGACTTGTAGTGTAATCTCCCGCGATGTCAGTGAGACCTCACGAGATTTGGATGGAAATCTCGCCCAGGTCCCTGAATATTACGAGATATGTAGTGAAATCTCGCCCGAAATCATTGTAACCTCAGGAGTTGGGAGTGAAATCTCGTCCAATGTCCATGAGATCTCACGAGATTTACATGGGAAACTCGCTCATATCCACGAGAACTCACGAGGTTGGCCTTGACGTCTCCAAGGTTTGGATGAGATTTCACGGGATGCGAGTAAACTCTCGCCCAAAGACCATGAGACCTCACGAGAGTGGGAGTGAAATCTCGCCCAAGGACCCTGATATCTCAAGAGGTTTGGAAGGAATCTCCCCCGATGTCATTGACAGCTCATGAGAAATGGATAGAAATCTCGCCCAAGGTCGCTGCTATCTCATGAGATCTGCAGTGAAATCTCGGCCAAACTCATTGGGACCTCAAGAGATTCGGCGTGAAATCTCCATCGATGTCCATGCGATCTCAGGAGATCTGGTGTCAAATCTCGCCCGATGTCCATGAGAACTCACGACACTTACACGGAAACCTCGCCCAGGGTCCCTGACAACTGACGAGATTCGGCGTGAAATCTGCCCGAGGTGATGGAGACCTCACGAGATTTGGAGTGAACTCTCACCCGATATTCGTGAGTACTCACGAGATTTGGAGTCATCTCGCCTGATGTCCCTGAGATCGCACAAGATAGAGATTGAATTCTCGCTCCATATCCTGAGATCTCACGAGTTTTGGCCTGGAGTCTCCAAGGATTGGATGAGATCTCACGAGACTTGGAGTAAAATATCCGCGAATATCCAGAAATCTCACGAGAGTTGGAGTGAAATGTCGCCCTAGCTCCCTTTCATGTCATGAGGTTTTAGTGAACTGTCGCCCAATGTCATTGGGACGTCCCGATATTTGGATTGAAATCTCGCCCGAGGTCGCTGATATCTCACGAGATTTGTAGGGAAATCTCACGCAATGTGATTGTGACCTCAGGAGATTTGGGGTGAACTCTCCCCCAATGTCCATGAGATCTCACGAGATTTAGATGAAATCTCCCTCAATATCTATGAGGCCTCGCGAGATTGGCACGGACGACTCCAAGTTTGGATGAGATCTCACAAGACTTGGAGTAAACTCTCGCCCAAAGAACAAGAGACCTCAGCAGAGTTGGATTGAAATCTCGCACAAGGTCCCCGATATCTCACAAGATTTGTAGTGAAATCTCGCCCAATGTCTTTGAGCCTCATGAGATGTGGACTGAAATCTCGACCAGGGTCCCTGATATCTCATGAGATTTGTGGAAATCTCACCTGATGTCATTGGAACCTCCGTAGATTTGGAGTGCAGTCTCTCCCATTGTCCATGAGATCTCACGAGATTTAGATTGACCCCTCACCCAATATCCATGAGATCTCAGGAGAAGGGCACTGACCTCTCCAAAGTTTGGGTGAGATCTCATGGGCCCTGGAGTAAAATCTCGCCCAAAGTCCAAGAGATCTCGAGGGATTTGGAGAGAAATCTCACCCAAAGCCCATGACATCTCATGAGATTGAGAGGGAATTCTCGCCCGATGTCCATGACACCTCACGGGATTTGCAGTAAAATCTCGCCCAATGACCATGAGATATCGCGAAATTGAGAGTGAAATCTCACCCATTTTCCATGAGAGCCCAAGACATTTGGCCTGAGGTCTCCACATTTGGAAGAGAGCACACGAGATTTGGATGAAAATCCCAGCTGAATCCCAAGAGATCTCACACGATTTGGAGTGACATCTCGCCCAAGGTCCCTGATACCTCAGGACATTTGTAGTGAAATCTCGCCCGATGTCAATGTGACCTCAGGATATTCGGAGGGAAAACTCACCCGAATGTCCCTGAGATCAGACGAGATATTGAGTAAAATCTCACCCGATGCCCATCAGTCCCACGATATTTAGATTGAAGTCTCGCTCAATAGCCATGAGATCTCACGAGTTTGGCACTGACGTCGCCAAGGTTTGGAGGAGATCTCACAAGACTGGGAGTAAAATCTCGCCCCCATTCAAGAGTTCTCACGAGAGCTGCAGTGAAATCTCGCCCAAGGTCCCTGGGATCTCACGAGATTTGTAGTGAAATCTCGCCCGATCTCATTGTGACCTCAGGAGGAATGGAGTGAAACCTCGCCTAAAATCCATGAGTTGTCATGAGATTTGGAGTGAAATCTGTACCGATGTCCATGAGATCTCAGGAGCCTGGGTGGCAAATCTCGCCCGATGTCCATGAGATCTCACGAGATTTAGATTGAAACCTCGCCCACGGTCGTCCCTGATATCTCACGAGATTTGGAGAGAAATCTGCCCGAAGTCATTGAGACCACATGATCTTTGGAGTGAAATCGCGTCCAATGTCCATGACATATCACGAGATTTGGAATGAATTCTCACGCGATGTCCATACGATCTCACGAGATTTGGACTAATCTCGCCTGATGTCCATGATTTCTCACGAGATATAGAGTGAATTCTCCCTCAATATTCTGAGATCTCACGGATTGGACGGAAGTCTCCAAGGATTGGATGAGATCTCAAGAGACTTGGAGGAAATGATCCCCGAATTCCAAAGGATCTCACGAGAGTTGGAGTGAAATCTCGCCCTAGGTCCCTTTTATCTCACGAGAGTTGAGTGAAACCTCGCCCGTTGTCATTGAGACCTCACGAGATTTGGATTGATATCTCGCCCAAGTTCGCTGATATCGCACGAGGTTTGTAGTGAAATCTCTCCCAATGTCATTGTGACCTCACGGGATTTGGAGTGAAATCTCGCCCAAAGTCCACGAGATCTCATGAGATTTGGACTGAGGTCTGCACGTTTTGGATGGGATCTCACGAGACTCAGAATAAAATCTCACGCGATGCCCATGGTGTCTCGTGGGATTTAGATTGAAGTCTCACGGAATATCCATGAGATCTCATGAGATTTGGACTGAAGTCTCCAAGGTCTGGATGAGATCTCACGAGACTTGGACGAAAATCCCCTGAATTCCAAGAGGTCTCACGATAGTTGGAGTAAAATCTCAACCAAGGTTCCTGATATCTCAAGAGAATGATACTGAAATCTCGCCCGATGTCATTGGGACCTCGCGAGATTTGGAGTGAAATATCGCGCAAGGTCCCTGATATCTCACGAGATTTGTAGTGAAATCTTGCCCAAGGCCCCTGAGAGCTGAAGAGAATTAGAGGGAAATCTCGCCCCATGTCACTGTGACCTCAAGAGTTTTGGAGTGAAATCTCGCCCAATGCCCATGATCTCACGAGTTTTTGGAGAACTCTGACCCCATATCCATGAGATCTCACGAGATTTGGAGTAAAATCTCTCCTGATGTCATGAGGTCACACGAGATTTAGATTGCAATTTCGCTCCATATCCATGAGATCTCACGAGATTTGGCCTGAATTCTCCAAGATTCGGATGAGATCTCCGAGACGTGGGGAGTCAAATCTCGCTCAACGTCCAAGAATCCTCTTGAGAGTTGGAGTGAAATCTCGCCCAAACTCCCTGATATCTCACGAGACTTGTAGTGTAATCTCCCGCGATGTCAGTGAGACCTCACGAGATTTGGATGGAAATCTCGCCCAGGTCCCTGAATATTACGAGATATGTAGTGAAATCTCGCCCGAAATCATTGTAACCTCAGGAGTTGGGAGTGAAATCTCGTCCAATGTCCATGAGATCTCACGAGATTTACATGGGAAACTCGCTCATATCCACGAGAACTCACGAGGTTGGCCTTGACGTCTCCAAGGTTTGGATGAGATTTCACGGGATGCGAGTAAACTCTCGCCCAAAGACCATGAGACCTCACGAGAGTGGGAGTGAAATCTCGCCCAAGGACCCTGATATCTCAAGAGGTTTGGAAGGAATCTCCCCCGATGTCATTGACAGCTCATGAGAAATGGATAGAAATCTCGCCCAAGGTCGCTGCTATCTCACGAGATCTGCAGTGAAATCTCGCCCAAACTCATTGGGACCTCAGGAGATTCGGCGTGAAATCTCCATCGATGTCCATGCGATCTCAGGAGATCTGGTGTCAAATCTCGCCCGATGTCCATGAGAACTCACGACACTTACACGGAAACCTCGCCCAGGGTCCCTGACAACTGACGAGATTCGGCGTGAAATCTGCCCGAGGTGATGGAGACCTCACGAGATTTGGAGTGAACTCTCACCCGATATTCGTGAGTACTCACGAGATTTGGAGTCATCTCGCCTGATGTCCCTGAGATCGCACAAGATAGAGATTGAATTCTCGCTCCATATCCTGAGATCTCACGAGTTTTGGCCTGGAGTCTCCAAGGATTGGATGAGATCTCACGAGACTTGGAGTAAAATATCCGCGAATATCCAGAAATCTCACGAGAGTTGGAGTGAAATGTCGCCCTAGCTCCCTTTCATGTCATGAGGTTTTAGTGAACTGTCGCCCAATGTCATTGGGACGTCCCGATATTTGGATTGAAATCTCGCCCGAGGTCGCTGATATCTCACGAGATTTGTAGGGAAATCTCGCGCAATGTGATTGTGACCTCAGGAGATTTGGGGTGAACTCTCCCCCAATGTCCATGAGATCTCACGAGATTTAGATGAAATCTCCCTCAATATCTATGAGGCCTCGCGAGATTGGCACGGACGACTCCAAGTTTGGATGAGATCTCACAAGACTTGGAGTAAACTCTCGCCCAAAGAACAAGAGACCTCAGCAGAGTTCGATTGAAATCTCGCACAAGGTCCCCGATATCTCACAAGATTTGTAGTGAAATCTCGCCCAATGTCTTTGAGCCTCAGGAGATGTGGACTGAAATCTCGACCAGGGTCCCTGATATCTCATGAGATTTGTGGAAATCTCACCTGATGTCATTGGAACCTCCGTAGATTTGGAGTGCAGTCTCTCCCATTGTCCATGAGATCTCACGAGATTTAGATTGACCCCTCACCCAATATCCATGAGATCTCAGGAGAAGGGCACTGACCTCTCCAAAGTTTGGGTGAGATCTCATGGGCCCTGGAGTAAAATCTCGCCCAAAGTCCAAGAGATCTCGAGGGATTTGGAGAGAAATCTCACCCAAAGCCCATGACATCTCATGAGATTGAGAGGGAATTCTCGCCCGATGTCCATGACACCTCACGGGATTTGCAGTAAAATCTCGCCCAATGACCATGAGATATCGCGAAATTGAGAGTGAAATCTCACCCATTTTCCATGAGAGCCCAAGACATTTGGCCTGAGGTCTCCACATTTGGAAGAGAGCACACGAGATTTGGATCAAAATCTCAGCTGAATCCCAAGAGATCTCACACGATTTGGAGTGACATCTCGCCCAAGGTCCCTGATACCTCAGGACATTTGTAGTGAAATCTCGCCCGATGTCATTGTGACCTCAGGATATTCGGAGGGAAACCTCACCCGAATGTCCCTGAGATCAGACGAGATATTGAGTAAAATCTCACCCGATGCCCATCAGTCCCACGATATTTAGATTGAAGTCTCGCTCAATAGCCATGAGATCTCACGAGTTTGGCACTGACGTCGCCAAGGTTTGGAGGAGATCTCACAAGACTGGGAGTAAAATCTCGCCCCCATTCAAGAGTTCTCACGAGAGCTGCAGTGAAATCTCGCCCAAGGTCCCTGGGGTCTCACGAGATTTGTAGTGAAATCTCGCCCGATCTCATTGTGACCTCAGGAGGAATGGAGTGAAACCTCGCCTAAAATCCATGAGTTGTCATGAGATTTGGAGTGAAATCTGTACCGATGTCCATGAGATATCAGGAGATTTAGATTGAAACCTCGCCCACGGTCGTCCCTGATATCTCACGAGATTTGGAGAGAAATCTGCCCGAAGTCATTGAGACCACATGATCTTTGGAGTGAAATCGCGTCCAATGTCCATGACATATCACGAGATTTGGAATGAATTCTCACGCGATGTCCATACGATCTCACGAGATTTGGACTAATCTCGCCTGATGTCCATGATTTCTCACGAGATATAGAGTGAATTCTCCCTCAATATCCTGAGATCTAACGGATTGGACGGAAGTCTCCAAGGATTGGATGAGATCTCAAGAGACTTGGAGGAAATGATCCCCGAATTCCAAAGGATCTCACGAGAGTTGGAGTGAAATCTCGCCCTAGGTCCCTTTTATCTCACGAGAGTTGAGTGAAACCTCGCCCGTTGTCATTGAGACCTCACGAGATTTGGATTGATATCTCGCCCAAGTTCGCTGATATCGCACGAGGTTTGTAGTGAAATCTCTCCCAATGTCATTGTGACCTCACGGGATTTGGAGTGAAATCTCGCCCAAAGTCCACGAGATCTCATGAGATTTGGACTGAGGTCTGCACGTTTTGGATGGGATCTCACGAGACTCAGAATAAAATCTCACGCGATGCCCATGGTGTCTCGTTGGATTTAGATTGAAGTGTCACGGAATATCCATGAGATCTCATGAGATTTGGACTGAAGTCTCCAAGGTCTGGATGAGATCTCACGAGACTTGGACGAAAATCCCCTGAATTCCAAGAGGTCTCACGATAGTTGGAGTAAAATCTCAACCAAGGTTCCTGATATCTCAAGAGAATGATACTGAAATCTCGCCCGATGTCATTGGGACCTCGCGAGATTTGGAGTGAAATATCGCGCAAGGTCCCTGATATCTCACGAGATTTGTAGTGAAATCTTGCCCAAGGCCCCTGAGAGCTGAAGAGAATTAGAGGGAAATCTCGCCCCATGTCACTGTGACCTCAAGAGTTTTGGAGTGAAATCTCGCCCAATGCCCATGATCTCACGAGTTTTTGGAGAACTCTGACCCCATATCCATGAGATCTCACGAGATTTGGAGTAAAATCTCTCCTGATGTCATGAGGTCACACGAGATTTAGATTGCAATTTCGCTCCATATCCATGCGATCTCACGAGATTTGGCCTGAATTCTCCAAGATTCGGATGAGATCTCCGAGACGTGGGGAGTCAAATCTCGCTCAACGTCCAAGAATCCTCTTGAGAGTTGGAGTGAAATCTCGCCCAAACTCCCTGATATCTCACGAGACTTGTAGTGTAATCTCCCGCGATGTCAGTGAGACCTCACGAGATTTGGATGGAAATCTCGCCCAGGTCCCTGAACATTACGAGATATGTAGTGAAATCTCGCCCGAAATCATTGTAACCTCAGGAGTTGGGAGTGAAATCTCGTCCAATGTCCATGAGATCTCACGAGATTTACATGGGAAACTCGCTCATATCCACGAGAACTCACGAGGTTGGCCTTGACGTCTCCAAGGTTTGGATGAGATTTCACGGGATGCGAGTAAACTCTCGCCCAAAGACCATGAGACCTCACGAGAGTGGGAGTGAAATCTCGCCCAAGGACCCTGATATCTCAAGAGGTTTGGAAGGAATCTCCCCCGATGTCATTGACAGCTCATGAGAAATGGATAGAAATCTCGCCCAAGGTCGCTGCTATCTCACGAGATCTGCAGTGAAATCTCGGCCAAACTCATTGGGACCTCAGGAGATTCGGCGTGAAATCTCCATCGATGTCCATGCGATCTCAGGAGATCTGGTGTCAAATCTCGCCCGATGTCCATGAGAACTCACGACACTTACACGGAAACCTCGCCCAGGGTCCCTGACAACTGACGAGATTCGGCGTGAAATCTGCCCGAGGTGATGGAGACCTCACGAGATTTGGAGTGAACTCTCACCCGATATTCGTGAGTACTCACGAGATTTGGAGTCATCTCGCCTGATGTCCCTGAGATCGCACAAGATAGAGATTGAATTCTCGCTCCATATCCTGAGATCTCACGAGTTTTGGCCTGGAGTCTCCAAGGATTGGATGAGATCTCACGAGACTTGGAGTAAAATATCCGCGAATATCCAGAAATCTCACGAGAGTTGGAGTGAAATGTCGCCCTAGCTCCCTTTCATGTCATGAGGTTTTAGTGAACTGTCGCCCAATGTCATTGGGACGTCCCGATATTTGGATTGAAATCTCGCCCGAGGTCGCTGATATCTCACGAGATTTGTAGGGAAATCTCGCGCAATGTGATTGTGACCTCAGGAGATTTGGGGTGAACTCTCCCCCAATGTCCATGAGATCTCACGAGATTTAGATGAAATCTCCCTCAATATCTATGAGGCCTCGCGAGATTGGCACGGACGACTCCAAGTTTGGATGAGATCTCACAAGACTTGGAGTAAACTCTCGCCCAAAGAACAAGAGACCTCAGCAGAGTTGGATTGAAATCTCGCACAAGGTCCCCGATATCTCACAAGATTTGTAGTGAAATCTCGCCCAATGTCTTTGAGCCTCATGAGATGTGGACTGAAATCTCGACCAGGGTCCCTGATATCTCATGAGATTTGTGGAAATCTCACCTGATGTCATTGGAACCTCCGTAGATTTGGAGTGCAGTCTCTCCCATTGTCCATGAGATCTCACGAGATTTAGATTGACCCCTCACCCAATATCCATGAGATCTCAGGAGAAGGGCACTGACCTCTCCAAAGTTTGGGTGAGATCTCATGGGCCCTGGAGTAAAATCTCGCCCAAAGTCCAAGAGATCTCGAGGGATTTGGAGAGAAATCTCACCCAAAGCCCATGACATCTCATGAGATTGAGAGGGAATTCTCGCCCGATGTCCATGACACCTCACGGGATTTGCAGTAAAATCTCGCCCAATGACCATGAGATATCGCGAAATTGAGAGTGAAATCTCACCCATTTTCCATGAGAGCCCAAGACATTTGGCCTGAGGTCTCCACATTTGGAAGAGAGCACACGAGATTTGGATGAAAATCCCAGCTGAATCCCAAGAGATCTCACACGATTTGGAGTGACATCTCGCCCAAGGTCCCTGATACCTCAGGACATTTGTAGTGAAATCTCGCCCGATGTCATTGTGACCTCAGGATATTCGGAGGGAAACCTCACCCGAATGTCCCTGAGATCAGACGAGATATTGAGTAAAATCTCACCCGATGCCCATCAGTCCCACGATATTTAGATTGAAGTCTCGCTCAATAGCCATGAGATCTCACGTTTTGGCACTGACGTCGCCAAGGTTTGGAGGAGATCTCACAAGACTGGGAGTAAAATCTCGCCCCCATTCAAGAGTTCTCACGAGAGCTGCAGTGAAATCTCGCCCAAGGTCCCTGGGATCTCACGAGATTTGTAGTGAAATCTCGCCCGATCTCATTGTGACCTCAGGAGGAATGGAGTGAAACCTCGCCTAAAATCCATGAGTTGTCATGAGATTTGGAGTGAAATCTGTACCGATGTCCATGAGATCTCAGGAGCCTGGGTGGCAAATCTCGCCCGATGTCCATGAGATCTCACGAGATTTAGATTGAAACCTCGCCCACGGTCGTCCCTGATATCTCACGAGATTTGGAGAGAAATCTGCCCGAAGTCATTGAGACCACATGATCTTTGGAGTGAAATCGCGTCCAATGTCCATGACATATCACGAGATTTGGAATGAATTCTCACGCGATGTCCATACGATCTCACGAGATTTGGACTAATCTCGCCTGATGTCCATGATTTCTCACGAGATATAGAGTGAATTCTCCCTCAATATTCTGAGATCTCACGGATTGGACGGAAGTCTCCAAGGATTGGATGAGATCTCAAGAGACTTGGAGGAAATGATCCCCGAATTCCAAAGGATCTCACGAGAGTTGGAGTGAAATCTCGCCCTAGGTCCCTTTTATCTCACGAGAGTTGAGTGAAACCTCGCCCGTTGTCATTGAGACCTCACGAGATTTGGATTGATATCTCGCCCAAGTTCGCTGATATCGCACGAGGTTTGTAGTGAAATTTCTCCCAATGTCATTGTGACCTCACGGGATTTGGAGTGAAATCTCGCCCAAAGTCCATGAGATCTCATGAGATTTGGACTGAGGTCTGCACGTTTTGGATGGGATCTCACGAGACTCAGAATAAAATCTCACGCGATGCCCATGGTGTCTCGTGGGATTTAGATTGAAGTCTCACGGAATATCCATGAGATCTCATGAGATTTGGACTGAAGTCTCCAAGGTCTGGATGAGATCTCACGAGACTTGGACGAAAATCCCCTGAATTCCAAGAGGTCTCACGATAGTTGGAGTAAAATCTCAACCAAGGTTCCTGATATCTCAAGAGAATGATACTGAAATCTCGCCCGATGTCATTGGGACCTCGCGAGATTTGGAGTGAAATATCGCGCAAGGTCCCTAATATCTCACGAGATTTGTAGTGAAATCTTGCCCAAGGCCCCTGAGAGCTGAAGAGAATTAGAGGGAAATCTCGCCCCATGTCACTGTGACCTCAAGAGTTTTGGAGTGAAATCTCGCCCAATGCCCATGATCTCACGAGTTTTTGGAGAACTCTGACCCCATATCCATGAGATCTCACGAGATTTGGAGTAAAATCTCTCCTGATGTCATGAGGTCACACGAGATTTAGATTGCAATTTCGGTCCATATCCATGAGATCTCACGAGATTTGGCCTGAATTCTCCAAGATTCGGATGAGATCTCCGAGACGTGGGGAGTCAAATCTCGCTCAACGTCCAAGAATCCTCTTGAGAGTTGGAGTGAAATCTCGCCCAAACTCCCTGATATCTCACGAGACTTGTAGTGTAATCTCCCGCGATGTCAGTGAGACCTCACGAGATTTGGATGGAAATCTCGCCCAGGTCCCTGAATATTACGAGATATGTAGTGAAATCTCGCCCGAAATCATTGTAACCTCAGGAGTTGGGAGTGAAATCTCGCCCAATGTCCATGAGATCTCACGAGATTTACATGGGAAACTCGCTCATATCCACGAGAACTCACGAGGTTGGCCTTGACGTCTCCAAGGTTTGGATGAGATTTCACGGGATGCGAGTAAACTCTCGCCCAAAGACCATGAGACCTCACGAGAGTGGGAGTGAAATCTCGCCCAAGGACCCTGATATCTCAAGAGGTTTGGAAGGAATCTCCCCCGATGTCATTGACAGCTCATGAGAAATGGATAGAAATCTCGCCCAAGGTCGCTGCTATCTCACGAGATCTGCAGTGAAATCTCGGCCAAACTCATTGGGACCTCAGGAGATTCGGCGTGAAATCTCCATCGATGTCCATGCGATCTCAGGAGATCTGGTGTCAAATCTCGCCCGATGTCCATGAGAACTCACGACACTTACACGGAAACCTCGCCCAGGGTCCCTGACAACTGACGAGATTCGGCGTGAAATCTGCCCGAGGTGATGGAGACCTCACGAGATTTGGAGTGAACTCTCACCCGATATTCGTGAGTACTCACGAGATTTGGAGTCATCTCGCCTGATGTCCCTGAGATCGCACAAGATAGAGATTGAATTCTCGCTCCATATCCTGAGATCTCACGAGTTTTGGCCTGGAGTCTCCAAGGATTGGATGAGATCTCACGAGACTTGGAGTAAAATATCCGCGAATATCCAGAAATCTCACGAGAGTTGGAGTGAAATGTCGCCCTAGCTCCCTTTCATGTCATGAGGTTTTAGTGAACTGTCGCCCAATGTCATTGGGACGTCCCGATATTTGGATTGAAATCTCGCCCGAGGTCGCTGATATCTCACGAGATTTGTAGGGAAATCTCGCGCAATGTGATTGTGACCTCAGGAGATTTGGGGTGAACTCTCCCCCAATGTCCATGAGATCTCACGAGATTTAGATGAAATCTCCCTCAATATCTATGAGGCCTCGCGAGATTGGCACGGACGACTCCAAGTTTGGATGAGATCTCACAAGACTTGGAGTAAACTCTCGCCCAAAGAACAAGAGACCTCAGCAGAGTTCGATTGAAATCTCGCACAAGGTCCCCGATATCTCACAAGATTTGTAGTGAAATCTCGCCCAATGTCTTTGAGCCTCAGGAGATGTGGACTGAAATCTCGACCAGGGTCCCTGATATCTCATGAGATTTGTGGAAATCTCACCTGATGTCATTGGAACCTCCGTAGATTTGGAGTGCAGTCTCTCCCATTGTCCATGAGATCTCACGAGATTTAGATTGACCCCTCACCCAATATCCATGAGATCTCAGGAGAAGGGCACTGACCTCTCCAAAGTTTGGGTGAGATCTCATGGGCCCTGGAGTAAAATCTCGCCCAAAGTCCAAGAGATCTCGAGGGATTTGGAGAGAAATCTCACCCAAAGCCCATGACATCTCATGAGATTGAGAGGGAATTCTCGCCCGATGTCCATGACACCTCACGGGATTTGCAGTAAAATCTCGCCCAATGACCATGAGATATCGCGAAATTGAGAGTGAAATCTCACCCATTTTCCATGAGAGCCCAAGACATTTGGCCTGAGGTCTCCACATTTGGAAGAGAGCACACGAGATTTGGATGAAAATCCCAGGTGAATCCCAAGAGATCTCACACGATTTGGAGTGACATCTCGCCCAAGGTCCCTGATACCTCAGGACATTTGTAGTGAAAACTCGCCCGATGTCATTGTGACCTCAGGATATTCGGAGGGAAACCTCGCCCGAATGTCCCTGAGATCAGACGAGATATTGAGTAAAATCTCACCAGATGCCCATCAGTCCCACGATATTTAGATTGAAGTCTCGCTCAATAGCCATGAGATCTCACGAGTTTGGCACTGACGTCGCCAAGGTTTGGAGGAGATCTCACAAGACTGGGAGTAAAATCTCGCCCCCATTCAAGAGTTCTCACGAGAGCTGCAGTGAAATCTCGCCCAAGGTCCCTGGGATCTCACGAGATTTGTAGTGAAATCTCGCCCGATCTCATTGTGACCTCAGGAGGAATGGAGTGAAACCTCGCCTAAAATCCATGAGTTGTCATGAGATTTGGAGTGAAATCTGTACCGATGTCCATGAGATCTCAGGAGCCTTGGTGGCAAATCTCGCCCGATGTCCATGAGATCTCACGAGATTTAGATTGAAAGCTCGCCCACGGTCGTCCCTGATATCTCATGAGATTTGGAGAGAAATCTACCGGAAGTCATTGAGACCACATGATCTTTGGAGTGAAATCGCGTCCAATGTCCATGAGATATCACGAGATTTGGAATGAATTCTCACGCGATGTCCATACGATCTCACGAGATTTGGACTAATCTCGCCTGATGTCCATGATTTCTCACGAGATATATAGTGAATTCTCCCTCAATATTCTGAGATCTAACGGATTGGACGGAAGTCTCCAAGGATTGGATGAGATCTCAAGAGACTTGGAGGAAATGATCCCCGAATTCCAAAGGATCTCACGAGAGTTGGAGTGAAATCTCGCCCTAGGTCCCTTTTATCTCACGAGAGTTGAGTGAAACCTCGCCCGTTGTCATTGAGACCTCACGAGATTTGGATTGATATCTCGCCCAAGTTCGCTGATATCGCACGAGGTTTGTAGTGAAATCTCTCCCAATGTCATTGTGACCTCACGGGATTTGGAGTGAAATCGCGCCCAAAGTCCACGAGATCTCATGAGATTTGGACTGAGGTCTGCACGTTTTGGATGGGATCTCACGAGACTCAGAATAAAATCTCACGCGATGCCCATGGTGTCTCGTGGGATTTAGATTGAAGTGTCACGGAATATCCATGAGATCTCATGAGATTTGGACTGAAGTCTCCAAGGTCTGGATGAGATCTCACGAGACTTGGACGAAAATCCCCTGAATTCCAAGAGGTCTCACGATAGTTGGAGTAAAATCTCAACCAAGGTTCCTGATATCTCAAGAGAATGATACTGAAATCTCGCCCGATGTCATTGGGACCTCGCGAGATTTGGAGTGAAATATCGCGCAAGGTCCCTGATATCTCACGAGATTTGTAGTGAAATCTTGCCCAAGGCCCCTGAGAGCTGAAGAGAATTAGAGGGAAATCTCGCCCCATGTCACTGTGACCTCAAGAATTTTGGAGAGAAATCTCGCCCAATGCCCATGATCTCACGAGTTTTTGGAGAACTCTGACCCCATATCCATGAGATCTCACGAGATTTGGAGAAAAATCTCTCCTGATGTCATGAGGTCACACGAGATTTAGATTGCAATTTCGCTCCATATCCATGAGATCTCACGAGATTTGGCCTGAATTCTCCAAGATTCGGATGAGATCTCCGAGACGTGGGGAGTCAAATCTCGCTCAACGTCCAAGAATCCTCTTGAGATTTGGCGTGAAATCTCGCCCAAACTCCCTGATATCTCACGAGACTTGTAGTGTTATCTCCCGCGATGTCAGTGAGACCTCACGAGATTTGGATGGAAATCTCGCCCAGGTCCCTGAATATTACGAGATATGTAGTGAAATCTCGCCCGAAATCATTGTAACCTCAGGAGTTGGGAGTGAAATCTCGCCCAATGTCCATGAGATCTCACGAGATTTACATGGGAAACTCGCTCATATCCACGAGAACTCACGAGGTTGGCCTTGACGTCTCCAAGGTTTGGATGAGATTTCACGGGATGCGAGTAAACTCTCGCCCAAAGACCATGAGACCTCACGAGAGTGGGAGTGAAATCTCGCCCAAGGACCCTGATATCTCAAGAGGTTTGGAAGGAATCTCCCCCGATGTCATTGACAGCTCATGAGAAATGGATAGAAATCTCGCCCAAGGTCGCTGCTATCTCACGAGATCTGCAGTGAAATCTCGGCCAAACTCATTGGGACCTCAGGAGATTCGGCGTGAAATCTCCATCGATGTCCATGCGATCTCAGGAGATCTGGTGTCAAATCTCGCCCGATGTCCATGAGAACTCACGACACTTACACGGAAACCTCGCCCAGGGTCCCTGACAACTGACGAGATTCGGCGTGAAATCTGCCCGAGGTGATGGAGACCTCACGAGATTTGGAGTGAACTCTCACCCGATATTCGTGAGTACTCACGAGATTTGGAGTCATCTCGCCTGATGTCCCTGAGATCGCACAAGATAGAGATTGAATTCTCGCTCCATATCCTGAGATCTCACGAGTTTTGGCCTGGAGTCTCCAAGGATTGGATGAGATCTCACGAGACTTGGAGTAAAATATCCGCGAATATCCAGAAATCTCACGAGAGTTGGAGTGAAATGTCGCCCTAGCTCCCTTTCATGTCATGAGGTTTTAGTGAACTGTCGCCCAATGTCATTGGGACGTCCCGATATTTGGATTGAAATCTCGCCCGAGGTCGCTGATATCTCACGAGATTTGTAGGGAAATCTCGCGCAATGTGATTGTGACCTCAGGAGATTTGGGGTGAACTCTCCCCCAATGTCCATGAGATCTCACGAGATTTAGATGAAATCTCCCTCAATATCTATGAGGCCTCGCGAGATTGGCACGGACGACTCCAAGTTTGGATGAGATCTCACAAGACTTGGAGTAAACTCTCGCCCAAAGAACAAGAGACCTCAGCAGAGTTCGATTGAAATCTCGCACAAGGTCCCCGATATCTCACAAGATTTGTAGTGAAATCTCGCCCAATGTCTTTGAGCCTCAGGAGATGTGGACTGAAATCTCGACCAGGGTCCCTGATATCTCATGAGATTTGTGGAAATCTCACCTGATGTCATTGGAACCTCCGTAGATTTGGAGTGCAGTCTCTCCCATTGTCCATGAGATCTCACGAGATTTAGATTGACCCCTCACCCAATATCCATGAGATCTCAGGAGAAGGGCACTGACCTCTCCAAAGTTTGGGTGAGATCTCATGGGCCCTGGAGTAAAATCTCGCCCAAAGTCCAAGAGATCTCGAGGGATTTGGAGAGAAATCTCACCCAAAGCCCATGACATCTCATGAGATTGAGAGGGAATTCTCGCCCGATGTCCATGACACCTCACGGGATTTGCAGTAAAATCTCGCCCAATGACCATGAGATATCGCGAAATTGAGAGTGAAATCTCACCCATTTTCCATGAGAGCCCAAGACATTTGGCCTGAGGTCTCCACATTTGGAAGAGAGCACACGAGATTTGGATGAAAATCCCAGCTGAATCCCAAGAGATCTCACACGATTTGGAGTGACATCTCGCCCAAGGTCCCTGATACCTCAGGACATTTGTAGTGAAAACTCGCCCGATGTCATTGTGACCTCAGGATATTCGGAGGGAAACCTCGCCCGAATGTCCCTGAGATCAGACGAGATATTGAGTAAAATCTCACCAGATGCCCATCAGTCCCACGATATTTAGATTGAAGTCTCGCTCAATAGCCATGAGATCTCACGAGTTTGGCACTGACGTCGCCAAGGTTTGGAGGAGATCTCACAAGACTGGGAGTAAAATCTCGCCCGCATTCAAGAGTTCTCACGAGAGCTGCAGTGAAATCTCGCCCAAGGTCCCTGGGATCTCACGAGATTTGTAGTGAAATCTCGCCCGATCTCATTGTGACCTCAGGAGGAATGGAGTGAAACCTCGCCTAAAATCCATGAGTTGTCATGAGATTTGGAGTGAAATCTGTACCGATGTCCATGAGATCTCAGGAGCCTTGGTGGCAAATCTCGCCCGATGTCCATGAGATCTCACGAGATTTAGATTGAAAGCTCGCCCACGGTCGTCCCTGATATCTCATGAGATTTGGAGAGAAATCTACCGGAAGTCATTGAGACCACATGATCTTTGGAGTGAAATCGCGTCCAATGTCCATGAGATATCACGAGATTTGGAATGAATTCTCACGCGATGTCCATACGATCTCACGAGATTTGGACTAATCTCGCCTGATGTCCATGATTTCTCACGAGATATATAGTGAATTCTCCCTCAATATTCTGAGATCTAACGGATTGGACGGAAGTCTCCAAGGATTGGATGAGATCTCAAGAGACTTGGAGGAAATGATCCCCGAATTCCAAAGGATCTCACGAGAGTTGGAGTGAAATCTCGCCCTAGGTCCCTTTTATCTCACGAGAGTTGAGTGAAACCTCGCCCGTTGTCATTGAGACCTCACGAGATTTGGATTGATATCTCGCCCAAGTTCGCTGATATCGCACGAGGTTTGTAGTGAAATCTCTCCCAATGTCATTGTGACCTCACGGGATTTGGAGTGAAATCGCGCCCAAAGTCCACGAGATCTCATGAGATTTGGACTGAGGTCTGCACGTTTTGGATGGGATCTCACGAGACTCAGAATAAAATCTCACGTGATGCCCATGGTGTCTCGTGGGATTTAGATTGAAGTCTCACGGAATATCCATGAGATCTCATGAGATTTGGACTGAAGTCTCCAAGGTCTGGATGAGATCTCACGAGACTTGGACGAAAATCCCCTGAATTCCAAGAGGTCTCACGATAGTTGGAGTAAAATCTCAACCAAGGTTCCTGATATCTGAAGAGAATGATACTGAAATCTCGCCCGATGTCATTGGGACCTCGCGAGATTTGGAGTGAAATATCGCGCAAGGTCCCTGATATCTCACGAGATTTGTAGTGAAATCTTGCCCAAGGCCCCTGAGAGCTGAAGAGAATTAGAGGGAAATCTCGCCCCATGTCACTGTGACCTCAAGAGTTTTGGAGTGAAATCTCGCCCAATGCCCATGATCTCACGAGTTTTTGGAGAACTCTGACCCCATATCCATGAGATCTCACGAGATTTGGAGTAAAATCTCTCCTGATGTCATGAGGTCACACGAGATTTAGATTGCAATTTCGCTCCATATCCATGAGATCTCACGAGATTTGGCCTGAATTCTCCAAGATTCGGATGAGATCTCCGAGACGTGGGGAGTCAAATCTCGCTCAACGTCCAAGAATCCTCTTGAGATTTGGCGTGAAATCTCGCCCAAACTCCCTGATATCTCACGAGACTTGTAGTGTAATCTCCCGCGATGTCAGTGAGACCTCACGAGATTTGGATGGAAATCTCGCCCAGGTCCCTGAATATTACGAGATATGTAGTGAAATCTCGCCCGAAATCATTGTAACCTCAGGAGTTGGGAGTGAAATCTCGCCCAATGTCCATGAGATCTCACGAGATTTACATGGGAAACTCGCTCATATCCACGAGAACTCACGAGGTTGGCCTTGACGTCTCCAAGGTTTGGATGAGATTTCACGGGATGCGAGTAAACTCTCGCCCAAAGACCATGAGACCTCACGAGAGTGGGAGTGAAATCTCGCCCAAGGACCCTGATATCTCAAGAGGTTTGGAAGGAATCTCCCCCGATGTCATTGACAGCTCATGAGAAATGGATAGAAATCTCGCCCAAGGTCGCTGCTATCTCACGAGATCTGCAGTGAAATCTCGGCCAAACTCATTGGGACCTCAGGAGATTCGGCGTGAAATCTCCATCGATGTCCATGCGATCTCAGGAGATCTGGTGTCAAATCTCGCCCGATGTCCATGAGAACTCACGACACTTACACGGAAACCTCGCCCAGGGTCCCTGACAACTGACGAGATTCGGCGTGAAATCTGCCCGAGGTGATGGAGACCTCACGAGATTTGGAGTGAACTCTCACCCGATATTCGTGAGTACTCACGAGATTTGGAGTCATCTCGCCTGATGTCCCTGAGATCGCACAAGATAGAGATTGAATTCTCGCTCCATATCCTGAGATCTCACGAGTTTTGGCCTGGAGTCTCCAAGGATTGGATGAGATCTCACGAGACTTGGAGTAAAATATCCGCGAATATCCAGAAATCTCACGAGAGTTGGAGTGAAATGTCGCCCTAGCTCCCTTTCATGTCATGAGGTTTTAGTGAACTGTCGCCCAATGTCATTGGGACGTCCCGATATTTGGATTGAAATCTCGCCCGAGGTCGCTGATATCTCACGAGATTTGTAGGGAAATCTCGCGCAATGTGATTGTGACCTCAGGAGATTTGGGGTGAACTCTCCCCCAATGTCCATGAGATCTCACGAGATTTAGATGAAATCTCCCTCAATATCTATGAGGCCTCGCGAGATTGGCACGGACGACTCCAAGTTTGGATGAGATCTCACAAGACTTGGAGTAAACTCTCGCCCAAAGAACAAGAGACCTCAGCAGAGTTGGATTGAAATCTCGCACAAGGTCCCCGATATCTCACAAGATTTGTAGTGAAATCTCGCCCAATGTCTTTGAGCCTCATGAGATGTGGACTGAAATCTCGACCAGGGTCCCTGATATCTCATGAGATTTGTGGAAATCTCACCTGATGTCATTGGAACCTCCGTAGATTTGGAGTGCAGTCTCTCCCATTGTCCATGAGATCTCACGAGATTTAGATTGACCCCTCACCCAATATCCATGAGATCTCAGGAGAAGGGCACTGACCTCTCCAAAGTTTGGGTGAGATCTCATGGGCCCTGGAGTAAAATCTCGCCCAAAGTCCAAGAGATCTCGAGGGATTTGGAGAGAAATCTCACCCAAAGCCCATGACATCTCATGAGATTGAGAGGGAATTCTCGCCCGATGTCCATGACACCTCACGGGATTTGCAGTAAAATCTCGCCCAATGACCATGAGATATCGCGAAATTGAGAGTGAAATCTCACCCATTTTCCATGAGAGCCCAAGACATTTGGCCTGAGGTCTCCACATTTGGAAGAGAGCACACGAGATTTGGATGAAAATCCCAGCTGAATCCCAAGAGATCTCACACGATTTGGAGTGACATCTCGCCCAAGGTCCCTGATACCTCAGGACATTTGTAGTGAAATCTCGCCCGATGTCATTGTGACCTCAGGATATTCGGAGGGAAACCTCACCCGAATGTCCCTGAGATCAGACGAGATATTGAGTAAAATCTCACCCGATGCCCATCAGTCCCACGATATTTAGATTGAAGTCTCGCTCAATAGCCATGAGATCTCACGAGTTTGGCACTGACGTCGCCAAGGTTTGGAGGAGATCTCACAAGACTGGGAGTAAAATCTCGCCCCCATTCAAGAGTTCTCACGAGAGCTGCAGTGAAATCTCGCCCAAGGTCCCTGGGATCTCACGAGATTTGTAGTGAAATCTCGCCCGATCTCATTGTGACCTCAGGAGGAATGGAGTGAAACCTCGCCTAAAATCCATGAGTTGTCATGAGATTTGGAGTGAAATCTGTACCGATGTCCATGAGATCTCAGGAGCCTGGGTGGCAAATCTCGCCCGATGTCCATGAGATCTCACGAGATTTAGATTGAAACCTCGCCCACGGTCGTCCCTGATATCTCACGAGATTTGGAGAGAAATCTGCCCGAAGTCATTGAGACCACATGATCTTTGGAGTGAAATCGCGTCCAATGTCCATGACATATCACGAGATTTGGAATGAATTCTCACGCGATGTCCATACGATCTCACGAGATTTGGACTAATCTCGCCTGATGTCCATGATTTCTCACGAGATATAGAGTGAATTCTCCCTCAATATTCTGAGATCTCACGGATTGGACGGAATTCTCCAAGGATTGGATGAGATCTCAAGAGACTTGGAGGAAATGATCCCCGAATTCCAAAGGATCTCACGAGAGTTGGAGTGAAATCTCGCCCTAGGTCCCTTTTATCTCACGAGAGTTGAGTGAAACCTCGCCCGTTGTCATTGAGACCTCACGAGATTTGGATTGATATCTCGCCCAAGTTCGCTGATATCGCACGAGGTTTGTAGTGAAATTTCTCCCAATGTCATTGTGACCTCACGGGATTTGGAGTGAAATCTCGCCCAAAGTCCATGAGATCTCATGAGATTTGGACTGAGGTCTGCACGTTTTGGATGGGATCTCACGAGACTCAGAATAAAATCTCACGCGATGCCCATGGTGTCTCGTGGGATTTAGATTGAAGTGTCACGGAATATCCATGAGATCTCATGAGATTTGGACTGAAGTCTCCAAGGTCTGGATGAGATCTCACGAGACTTGGACGAAAATCCCCTGAATTCCAAGAGGTCTCACGATAGTTGGAGTAAAATCTCAACCAAGGTTCCTGATAT
This sequence comes from Eumetopias jubatus, assembly GCF_037043125.1. Classification (NCBI taxonomy): domain Eukaryota; kingdom Metazoa; phylum Chordata; class Mammalia; order Carnivora; family Otariidae; genus Eumetopias; species Eumetopias jubatus. The sequence goes on along the minus strand of NW_028274824.1, from coordinate 6,715,395 downwards.
CTCAAGAGAATGATACTGAAATCTCGCCCGATGTCATTGGGACCTCGCGAGATTTGGAGTGAAATATCGCGCAAGGTCCCTAATATCTCACGAGATTTGTAGTGAAATCTTGCCCAAGGCCCCTGAGAGCTGAAGAGAATTAGAGGGAAATCTCGCCCCATGTCACTGTGACCTCAAGAGTTTTGGAGTGAAATCTCGCCCAATGCCCATGATCTCACGAGTTTTTGGAGAACTCTGACCCCATATCCATGAGATCTCACGAGATTTGGAGTAAAATCTCTCCTGATGTCATGAGGTCACACGAGATTTAGATTGCAATTTCGGTCCATATCCATGAGATCTCACGAGATTTGGCCTGAATTCTCCAAGATTCGGATGAGATCTCCGAGACGTGGGGAGTCAAATCTCGCTCAACGTCCAAGAATCCTCTTGAGAGTTGGAGTGAAATCTCGCCCAAACTCCCTGATATCTCACGAGACTTGTAGTGTAATCTCCCGCGATGTCAGTGAGACCTCACGAGATTTGGATGGAAATCTCGCCCAGGTCCCTGAATATTACGAGATATGTAGTGAAATCTCGCCCGAAATCATTGTAACCTCAGGAGTTGGGAGTGAAATCTCGTCCAATGTCCATGAGATCTCACGAGATTTACATGGGAAACTCGCTCATATCCACGAGAACTCACGAGGTTGGCCTTGACGTCTCCAAGGTTTGGATGAGATTTCACGGGATGCGAGTAAACTCTCGCCCAAAGACCATGAGACCTCACGAGAGTGGGAGTGAAATCTCGCCCAAGGACCCTGATATCTCAAGAGGTTTGGAAGGAATCTCCCCCGATGTCATTGACAGCTCATGGGAAATGGATAGAAATCTCGCCCAAGGTCGCTGCTATCTCACGAGATCTGCAGTGAAATCTCGCCCAAACTCATTGGGACCTCAGGAGATTCGGCGTGAAATCTCCATCGATGTCCATGCGATCTCAGGAGATCTGGTGTCAAATCTCGCCCGATGTCCATGAGAACTCACGACACTTACACGGAAACCTCGCCCAGGGTCCCTGACAACTGACGAGATTCGGCGTGAAATCTGCCCGAGGTGATGGAGACCTCACGAGATTTGGAGTGAACTCTCACCCGATATTCGTGAGTACTCACGAGATTTGGAGTCATCTCGCCTGATGTCCCTGAGATCGCACAAGATAGAGATTGAATTCTCGCTCCATATCCTGAGATCTCACGAGTTTTGGCCTGGAGTCTCCAAGGATTGGATGAGATCTCACGAGACTTGGAGTAAAATATCCGCGAATATCCAGAAATCTCACGAGAGTTGGAGTGAAATGTCGCCCTAGCTCCCTTTCATGTCATGAGGTTTTAGTGAACTGTCGCCCAATGTCATTGGGACGTCCCGATATTTGGATTGAAATCTCGCCCGAGATCGCTGATATCTCACGAGATTTGTAGGGAAATCTCGCGCAATGTGATTGTGACCTCAGGAGATTTGGGGTGAACTCTCCCCCAATGTCCATGAGATCTCACGAGATTTAGATGAAATCTCCCTCAATATCTATGAGGCCTCGCGAGATTGGCACGGACGACTCCAAGTTTGGATGAGATCTCACAAGACTTGGAGTAAACTCTCGCCCAAAGAACAAGAGACCTCAGCAGAGTTGGATTGAAATCTCGCACAAGGTCCCCGATATCTCACAAGATTTGTAGTGAAATCTCGCCCAATGTCTTTGAGCCTCATGAGATGTGGACTGAAATCTTGACCAGGGTCCCTGATATCTCATGAGATTTGTGGAAATCTCACCTGATGTCATTGGAACCTCCGTATATTTGGAGTGCAGTCTCTCCCATTGTCCATGAGATCTCACAAGATTTAGATTGACCCCTCACCCAATATCCATGAGATCTCAGGAGAAGGGCACTGACCTCTCCAAAGTTTGGATGAGATCTCATGGGCCCTGGAGTAAAATCTCGCCCAAAGTCCAAGAGATCTCGAGGGATTTGGAGAGAAATCTCACCCAAAGCCCATGACATCTCATGAGATTGAGAGGGAATTCTCGCCCGATGTCCATGACACCTCACGGGATTTGCAGTAAAATCTCGCCCAATGACCATGAGATATCGCGAAATTGAGAGTGAAATCTCACCCAATTTCCATGAGAGCCCAAGACATTTGGCCTGAGGTCTCCACATTTGGAAGAGAGCACACGAGATTTGGATGAAAATCCCAGCTGAATCCCAAGAGATCTCACACGATTTGGAGTGACATCTCGCCCAAGGTCCCTGATACCTCAGGACATTTGTAGTGAAATCTCGCCCGATGTCATTGTGACCTCAGGATATTCGGAGGGAAACCTCGCCCGAATGTCCCTGAGATCAGACGAGATATTGAGTAAAATCTCACCAGATGCCCATCAGTCCCACGATATTTAGATTGAAGTCTCGCTCAATAGCCATGAGATCTCACGAGTTTGGCACTGACGTCGCCAAGGTTTGGAGGAGATCTCACAAGACTGGGAGTAAAATCTCGCCCCCATTCAAGAGTTCTCACGAGAGCTGCAGTGAAATCTCGCCCAAGGTCCCTGGGATCTCACGAGATTTGTAGTGAAATCTCGCCCGATCTCATTGTGACCTCAGGAGGAATGGAGTGAAACCTCGCCTAAAATCCATGAGTTGTCATGAGATTTGGAGTGAAATCTGTACCGATGTCCATGAGATCTCAGGAGCCTTGGTGGCAAATCTCGCCCGATGTCCATGAGATCTCACGAGATTTAGATTGAAAGCTCGCCCACGGTCGTCCCTGATATCTCATGAGATTTGGAGAGAAATCTACCGGAAGTCATTGAGACCACATGATCTTTGGAGTGAAATCGCGTCCAATGTCCATGAGATATCACGAGATTTGGAATGAATTCTCACGCGATGTCCATACGATCTCACGAGATTTGGACTAATCTCGCCTGATGTCCATGATTTCTCACGAGATATATAGTGAATTCTCCCTCAATATTCTGAGATCTAACGGATTGGACGGAAGTCTCCAAGGATTGGATGAGATCTCAAGAGACTTGGAGGAAATGATCCCCGAATTCCAAAGGATCTCACGAGAGTTGGAGTGAAATCTCGCCCTAGGTCCCTTTTATCTCACGAGAGTTGAGTGAAACCTCGCCCGTTGTCATTGAGACCTCACGAGATTTGGATTGATATCTCGCCCAAGTTCGCTGATATCGCACGAGGTTTGTAGTGAAATCTCTCCCAATGTCATTGTGACCTCACGGGATTTGGAGTGAAATCGCGCCCAAAGTCCACGAGATCTCATGAGATTTGGACTGAGGTCTGCACGTTTTGGATGGGATCTCACGAGACTCAGAATAAAATCTCACGTGATGCCCATGGTGTCTCGTGGGATTTAGATTGAAGTCTCACGGAATATCCATGAGATCTCATGAGATTTGGACTGAAGTCTCCAAGGTCTGGATGAGATCTCACGAGACTTGGACGAAAATCCCCTGAATTCCAAGAGGTCTCACGATAGTTGGAGTAAAATCTCAACCAAGGTTCCTGATATCTGAAGAGAATGATACTGAAATCTCGCCCGATGTCATTGGGACCTCGCGAGATTTGGAGTGAAATATCGCGCAAGGTCCCTGATATCTCACGAGATTTGTAGTGAAATCTTGCCCAAGGCCCCTGAGAGCTGAAGAGAATTAGAGGGAATTCTCGCCCCATGTCACTGTGACCTCAAGAGTTTTGGAGTGAAATCTCGCCCAATGCCCATGATCTCACGAGTTTTTGGAGAACTCTGACCCCATATCCATGAGATCTCACGAGATTTGGAGTAAAATCTCTCCTGATGTCATGAGGTCACACGAGATTTAGATTGCAATTTCGCTCCATATCCATGAGATCTCACGAGATTTGGCCTGAATTCTCCAAGATTCGGATGAGATCTCCGAGAAGTGGGGAGTCAAATCTCGCTCAACGTCCAAGAATCCTCTTGAGATTTGGCGTGAAATCTCGCCCAAACTCCCTGATATCTCACGAGACTTGTAGTGTAATCTCCCGCGATGTCAGTGAGACCTCACGAGATTTGGATGGAAATCTCGCCCAGGTCCCTGAATATTACGAGATATGTAGTGAAATCTCGCCCGAAATCATTGTAACCTCAGGAGTTGGGAGTGAAATCTCGCCCAATGTCCATGAGATCTCACGAGATTTACATGGGAAACTCGCTCATATCCACGAGAACTCACGAGGTTGGCCTTGACGTCTCCAAGGTTTGGATGAGATTTCACGGGATGCGAGTAAACTCTCGCCCAAAGACCATGAGACCTCACGAGAGTGGGAGTGAAATCTCGCCCAAGGACCCTGATATCTCAAGAGGTTTGGAAGGAATCTCCCCCGATGTCATTGACAGCTCATGAGAAATGGATAGAAATCTCGCCCAAGGTCGCTGCTATCTCACGAGATCTGCAGTGAAATCTCGGCCAAACTCATTGGGACCTCAGGAGATTCGGCGTGAAATCTCCATCGATGTCCATGCGATCTCAGGAGATCTGGTGTCAAATCTCGCCCGATGTCCATGAGAACTCACGACACTTACACGGAAACCTCGCCCAGGGTCCCTGACAACTGACGAGATTCGGCGTGAAATCTGCCCGAGGTGATGTAGACCTCACGAGATTTGGAGTGAACTCTCACCCGATATTCGTGAGTACTCACGAGATTTGGAGTCATCTCGCCTGATGTCCCTGAGATCGCACAAGATAGAGATTGAATTCTCGCTCCATATCCTGAGATCTCACGAGTTTTGGCCTGGAGTCTCCAAGGATTGGATGAGATCTCACGAGACTTGGAGTAAAATATCCGCGAATATCCAGAAATCTCACGAGAGTTGGAGTGAAATGTCGCCCTAGCTCCCTTTCATGTCATGAGGTTTTAGTGAACTGTCGCCCAATGTCATTGGGACGTCCCGATATTTGGATTGAAATCTCGCCCGAGGTCGCTGATATCTCACGAGATTTGTAGGGAAATCTCACGCAATGTGATTGTGACCTCAGGAGATTTGGGGTGAACTCTCCCCCAATGTCCATGAGATCTCACGAGATTTAGATGAAATCTCCCTCAATATCTATGAGGCCTCGCGAGATTGGCACGGACGACTCCAAGTTTGGATGAGATCTCACAAGACTTGGAGTAAACTCTCGCCCAAAGAACAAGAGACCTCAGCAGAGTTGGATTGAAATCTCGCACAAGGTCCCCGATATCTCACAAGATTTGTAGTGAAATCTCGCCCAATGTCTTTGAGCCTCATGAGATGTGGACTGAAATCTCGACCAGGGTCCCTGATATCTCATGAGATTTGTGGAAATCTCACCTGATGTCATTCGAACCTCCGTAGATTTGGAGTGCAGTCTCTCCCATTGTCCATGAGATCTCACGAGATTTAGATTGACCCCTCACCCAATATCCATGAGATCTCAGGAGAAGGGCACTGACCTCTCCAAAGTTTGGGTGAGATCTCATGGGCCCTGGAGTAAAATCTCGCCCAAAGTCCAAGAGATCTCGAGGGATTTGGAGAGAAATCTCACCCAAAGCCCATGACATCTCATGAGATTGAGAGGGAATTCTCGCCCGATGTCCATGACACCTCACGGGATTTGCAGTAAAATCTCGCCCAATGACCATGAGATATCGCGAAATTGAGAGTGAAATCTCACCCATTTTCCATGAGAGCCCAAGACATTTGGCCTGAGGTCTCCACATTTGGAAGAGAGCACACGAGATTTGGATGAAAATCCCAGCTGAATCCCAAGAGATCTCACACGATTTGGAGTGACATCTCGCCCAAGGTCCCTGATACCTCAGGACATTTGTAGTGAAATCTCGCCCGATGTCATTGTGACCTCAGGATATTCGGAGGGAAACCTCACCCGAATGTCCCTGAGATCAGACGAGATATTGAGTAAAATCTCACCCGATGCCCATCAGTCCCACGATATTTAGATTGAAGTCTCGCTCAATAGCCATGAGATCTCACGAGTTTGGCACTGACGTCGCCAAGGTTTGGAGGAGATCTCACAAGACTGGGAGTAAAATCTCGCCCCCATTCAAGAGTTCTCACGAGAGCTGCAGTGAAATCTCGCCCAAGGTCCCTGGGATCTCACGAGATTTGTAGTGAAATCTCGCCCGATCTCATTGTGACCTCAGGAGGAATGGACTGAAACCTCGCCTAAAATCCATGAGTTGTCATGAGATTTGGAGTGAAATCTGTACCGATGTCCATGAGATCTCAGGAGCCTGGGTGGCAAATCTCGCCCGATGTCCATGAGATCTCACGAGATTTAGATTGAAAGCTCGCCCACGGTCGTCCCTGATATCTCACGAGATTTGGAGAGAAATCTGCCCGAAGTCATTGAGACCACAGGATCTTTGGAGTGAAATCGCGTCCAATGTCCATGACATATCACGAGATTTGGAATGAATTCTCACGCGATGTCCATACGATCTCACGAGATTTGGACTAATCTCGCCTGATGTCCATGATTTCTCACGAGATATAGAGTGAATTCTCCCTCAATATCCTGAGATCTAACGGATTGGACGGAAGTCTCCAAGGATTGGATGAGATCTCAAGAGACTTGGAGGAAATGATCCCCGAATTCCAAAGGATCTCACGAGAGTTGGAGTGAAATCTCGCCCTAGGTCCCTTTTATCTCACGAGAGTTGAGTGAAACCTCGCCCGTTGTCATTGAGACCTCACGAGATTTGGATTGATATCTCGCCCAAGTTCGCTGATATCGCACGAGGTTTGTAGTGAAATCTCTCCCAATGTCATTGTGACCTCACGGGATTTGGAGTGAAATCTCGCCCAAAGTCCACGAGATCTCATGAGATTTGGACTGAGGTCTGCACGTTTTGGATGGGATCTCACGAGACTCAGAATAAAATCTCACGCGATGCCCATGGTGTCTCGTGGGATTTAGATTGAAGTGTCACGGAATATCCATGAGATCTCATGAGATTTGGACTGAAGTCTCCAAGGTCTGGATGAGATCTCACGAGACTTGGACGAAAATCCCCTGAATTCCAAGAGGTCTCACGATAGTTGGAGTAAAATCTCAACCAAGGTTCCTGATATCTCAAGAGAATGATACTGAAATCTCGCCCGATGTCATTGGGACCTCGCGAGATTTGGAGTGAAATATCGCGCAAGGTCCCTGATATCTCACGAGATTTGTAGTGAAATCTTGCCCAAGGCCCCTGAGAGCTGAAGAGAATTAGAGGGAAATCTCGCCCCATGTCACTGTGACCTCAAGAATTTTGGAGAGAAATCTCGCCCAATGCCCATGATCTCACGAGTTTTTGGAGAACTCTGACCCCATATCCATGAGATCTCACGAGATTTGGAGAAAAATCTCTCCTGATGTCATGAGGTCACACGAGATTTAGATTGCAATTTCGCTCCATATCCATGAGATCTCACGAGATTTGGCCTGAATTCTCCAAGATTCGGATGAGATCTCCGAGACGTGGGGAGTCAAATCTCGCTCAACGTCCAAGAATCCTCTTGAGATTTGGCGTGAAATCTCGCCCAAACTCCCTGATATCTCACGAGACTTGTAGTGTAATCTCCCGCGATGTCAGTGAGACCTCACGAGATTTGGATGGAAATCTCGCCCAGGTCCCTGAATATTACGAGATATGTAGTGAAATCTCGCCCGAAATCATTGTAACCTCAGGAGTTGGGAGTGAAATCTCGCCCAATGTCCATGAGATCTCACGAGATTTACATGGGAAACTCGCTCATATCCACGAGAACTCACGAGGTTGGCCTTGACGTCTCCAAGGTTTGGATGAGATTTCACGGGATGCGAGTAAACTCTCGCCCAAAGACCATGAGACCTCACGAGAGTGGGAGTGAAATCTCGCCCAAGGACCCTGATATCTCAAGAGGTTTGGAAGGAATCTCCCCCGATGTCATTGACAGCTCATGAGAAATGGATAGAAATCTCGCCCAAGGTCGCTGCTATCTCACGAGATCTGCAGTGAAATCTCGGCCAAACTCATTGGGACCTCAGGAGATTCGGCGTGAAATCTCCATCGATGTCCATGCGATCTCAGGAGATCTGGTGTCAAATCTCGCCCGATGTCCATGAGAACTCACGACACTTACACGGAAACCTCGCCCAGGGTCCCTGACAACTGACGAGATTCGGCGTGAAATCTGCCCGAGGTGATGGAGACCTCACGAGATTTGGAGTGAACTCTCACCCGATATTCGTGAGTACTCACGAGATTTGGAGTCATCTCGCCTGATGTCCCTGAGATCGCACAAGATAGAGATTGAATTCTCGCTCCATATCCTGAGATCTCACGAGTTTTGGCCTGGAGTCTCCAAGGATTGGATGAGATCTCACGAGACTTGGAGTAAAATATCCGCGAATATCCAGAAATCTCACGAGAGTTGGAGTGAAATGTCGCCCTAGCTCCCTTTCATGTCATGAGGTTTTAGTGAACTGTCGCCCAATGTCATTGGGACGTCCCGATATTTGGATTGAAATCTCGCCCGAGGTCGCTGATATCTCACGAGATTTGTAGGGAAATCTCGCGCAATGTGATTGTGACCTCAGGAGATTTGGGGTGAACTCTCCCCCAATGTCCATGAGATCTCACGAGATTTAGATGAAATCTCCCTCAATATCTATGAGGCCTCGCGAGATTGGCACGGACGACTCCAAGTTTGGATGAGATCTCACAAGACTTGGAGTAAACTCTCGCCCAAAGAACAAGAGACCTCAGCAGAGTTGGATTGAAATCTCGCACAAGGTCCCCGATATCTCACAAGATTTGTAGTGAAATCTCGCCCAATGTCTTTGAGCCTCATGAGATGTGGACTGAAATCTCGACCAGGGTCCCTGATATCTCATGAGATTTGTGGAAATCTCACCTGATGTCATTGGAACCTCCGTAGATTTGGAGTGCAGTCTCTCCCATTGTCCATGAGATCTCACGAGATTTAGATTGACCCCTCACCCAATATCCATGAGATCTCAGGAGAAGGGCACTGACCTCTCCAAAGTTTGGGTGAGATCTCATGGGCCCTGGAGTAAAATCTCGCCCAAAGTCCAAGAGATCTCGAGGGATTTGGAGAGAAATCTCACCCAAAGCCCATGACATCTCATGAGATTGAGAGGGAATTCTCGCCCGATGTCCATGACACCTCACGGGATTTGCAGTAAAATCTCGCCCAATGACCATGAGATATCGCGAAATTGAGAGTGAAATCTCACCCATTTTCCATGAGAGCCCAAGACATTTGGCCTGAGGTCTCCACATTTGGAAGAGAGCACACGAGATTTGGATGAAAATCCCAGCTGAATCCCAAGAGATCTCACACGATTTGGAGTGACATCTCGCCCAAGGTCCCTGATACCTCAGGACATTTGTAGTGAAATCTCGCCCGATGTCATTGTGACCTCAGGATATTCGGAGGGAAACCTCACCCGAATGTCCCTGAGATCAGACGAGATATTGAGTAAAATCTCACCCGATGCCCATCAGTCCCACGATATTTAGATTGAAGTCTCGCTCAATAGCCATGAGATCTCACGAGTTTGGCACTGACGTCGCCAAGGTTTGGAGGAGATCTCACAAGACTGGGAGTAAAATCTCGCCCCCATTCAAGAGTTCTCACGAGAGCTGCAGTGAAATCTCGCCCAAGGTCCCTGGGATCTCACGAGATTTGTAGTGAAATCTCGCCCGATCTCATTGTGACCTCAGGAGGAATGGAGTGAAACCTCGCCTAAAATCCATGAGTTGTCATGAGATTTGGAGTGAAATCTGTACCGATGTCCATGAGATCTCAGGAGCCTGGGTGGCAAATCTCGCCCGATGTCCATGAGATCTCACGAGATTTAGATTGAAAGCTCGCCCACGGTCGTCCCTGATATCTCACGAGATTTGGAGAGAAATCTGCCCGAAGTCATTGAGACCACAGGATCTTTGGAGTGAAATCGCGTCCAATGTCCATGACATATCACGAGATTTGGAATGAATTCTCACGCGATGTCCATACGATCTCACGAGATTTGGACTAATCTCGCCTGATGTCCATGATTTCTCACGAGATATAGAGTGAATTCTCCCTCAATATCCTGAGATCTAACGGATTGGACGGAAGTCTCCAAGGATTGGATGAGATCTCAAGAGACTTGGAGGAAATGATCCCCGAATTCCAAAGGATCTCACGAGAGTTGGAGTGAAATCTCGCCCTAGGTCCCTTTTATCTCACGAGAGTTGAGTGAAACCTCGCCCGTTGTCATTGAGACCTCACGAGATTTGGATTGATATCTCGCCCAAGTTCGCTGATATCGCACGAGGTTTGTAGTGAAATCTCTCCCAATGTCATTGTGACCTCACGGGATTTGGAGTGAAATCTCGCCCAAAGTCCACGAGATCTCATGAGATTTGGACTGAGGTCTGCACGTTTTGGATGGGATCTCACGAGACTCAGAATAAAATCTCACGCGATGCCCATGGTGTCTCGTGGGATTTAGATTGAAGTGTCACGGAATATCCATGAGATCTCATGAGATTTGGACTGAAGTCTCCAAGGTCTGGATGAGATCTCACGAGACTTGGACGAAAATACCCTGAATTCCAAGAGGTCTCACGATAGTTGGAGTAAAATCTCAACCAAGGTTCCTGATATCTCAAGAGAATGATACTGAAATCTCGCCCGATGTCATTGGGACCTCGCGAGATTTGGAGTGAAATATCGCGCAAGGTCCCTGATATCTCACGAGATTTGTAGTGAAATCTTGCCCAAGGCCCCTGAGAGCTGAAGAGAATTAGAGGGAAATCTCGCCCCATGTCACTGTGACCTCAAGAATTTTGGAGAGAAATCTCGCCCAATGCCCATGATCTCACGAGTTTTTGGAGAACTCTGACCCCATATCCATGAGATCTCACGAGATTTGGAGAAAAATCTCTCCTGATGTCATGAGGTCACACGAGATTTAGATTGCAATTTCGCTCCATATCCATGAGATCTCACGAGATTTGGCCTGAATTCTCCAAGATTCGGATGAGATCTCCGAGACGTGGGGAGTCAAATCTCGCTCAACGTCCAAGAATCCTCTTGAGATTTGGCGTGAAATCTCGCCCAAACTCCCTGATATCTCACGAGACTTGTAGTGTAATCTCCCGCGATGTCAGTGAGACCTCACGAGATTTGGATGGAAATCTCGCCCAGGTCCCTGAATATTACGAGATATGTAGTGAAATCTCGCCCGAAATCATTGTAACCTCAGGAGTTGGGAGTGAAATCTCGCCCAATGTCCATGAGATCTCACGAGATTTACATGGGAAACTCGCTCATATCCACGAGAACTCACGAGGTTGGCCTTGACGTCTCCAAGGTTTGGATGAGATTTCACGGGATGCGAGTAAACTCTCGCCCAAAGACCATGAGACCTCACGAGAGTGGGAGTGAAATCTCGCCCAAGGACCCTGATATCTCAAGAGGTTTGGAAGGAATCTCCCCCGATGTCATTGACAGCTCATGAGAAATGGATAGAAATCTCGCCCAAGGTCGCTGCTATCTCACGAGATCTGCAGTGAAATCTCGGCCAAACTCATTGGGACCTCAGGAGATTCGGCGTGAAATCTCCATCGATGTCCATGCGATCTCAGGAGATCTGGTGTCAAATCTCGCCCGATGTCCATGAGAACTCACGACACTTACACGGAAACCTCGCCCAGGGTCCCTGACAACTGACGAGATTCGGCGTGAAATCTGCCCGAGGTGATGGAGACCTCACGAGATTTGGAGTGAACTCTCACCCGATATTCGTGAGTACTCACGAGATTTGGAGTCATCTCGCCTGATGTCCCTGAGATCGCACAAGATAGAGATTGAATTCTCGCTCCATATCCTGAGATCTCACGAGTTTTGGCCTGGAGTCTCCAAGGATTGGATGAGATCTCACGAGACTTGGAGTAAAATATCCGCGAATATCCAGAAATCTCACGAGAGTTGGAGTGAAATGTCGCCCTAGCTCCCTTTCATGTCATGAGGTTTTAGTGAACTGTCGCCCAATGTCATTGGGACGTCCCGATATTTGGATTGAAATCTCGCCCGAGGTCGCTGATATCTCACGAGATTTGTAGGGAAATCTCGCGCAATGTGATTGTGACCTCAGGAGATTTGGGGTGAACTCTCCCCCAATGTCCATGAGATCTCACGAGATTTAGATGAAATCTCCCTCAATATCTATGAGGCCTCGCGAGATTGGCACGGACGACTCCAAGTTTGGATGAGATCTCACAAGACTTGGAGTAAACTCTCGCCCAAAGAACAAGAGACCTCAGCAGAGTTCGATTGAAATCTCGCACAAGGTCCCCGATATCTCACAAGATTTGTAGTGAAATCTCGCCCAATGTCTTTGAGCCTCAGGAGATGTGGACTGAAATCTCGACCAGGGTCCCTGATATCTCATGAGATTTGTGGAAATCTCACCTGATGTCATTGGAACCTCCGTAGATTTGGAGTGCAGTCTCTCCCATTGTCCATGAGATCTCACGAGATTTAGATTGACCCCTCACCCAATATCCATGAGATCTCAGGAGAAGGGCACTGACCTCTCCAAAGTTTGGGTGAGATCTCATGGGCCCTGGAGTAAAATCTCGCCCAAAGTCCAAGAGATCTCGAGGGATTTGGAGAGAAATCTCACCCAAAGCCCATGACATCTCATGAGATTGAGAGGGAATTCTCGCCCGATGTCCATGACACCTCACGGGATTTGCAGTAAAATCTCGCCCAATGACCATGAGATATCGCGAAATTGAGAGTGAAATCTCACCCATTTTCCATGAGAGCCCAAGACATTTGGCCTGAGGTCTCCACATTTGGAAGAGAGCACACGAGATTTGGATGAAAATCCCAGGTGAATCCCAAGAGATCTCACACGATTTGGAGTGACATCTCGCCCAAGGTCCCTGATACCTCAGGACATTTGTAGTGAAAACTCGCCCGATGTCATTGTGACCTCAGGATATTCGGAGGGAAACCTCGCCCGAATGTCCCTGAGATCAGACGAGATATTGAGTAAAATCTCACCAGATGCCCATCAGTCCCACGATATTTAGATTGAAGTCTCGCTCAATAGCCATGAGATCTCACGAGTTTGGCACTGACGTCGCCAAGGTTTGGAGGAGATCTCACAAGACTGGGAGTAAAATCTCGCCCCCATTCAAGAGTTCTCACGAGAGCTGCAGTGAAATCTCGCCCAAGGTCCCTGGGATCTCACGAGATTTGTAGTGAAATCTCGCCCGATCTCATTGTGACCTCAGGAGGAATGGAGTGAAACCTCGCCTAAAATCCATGAGTTGTCATGAGATTTGGAGTGAAATCTGTACCGATGTCCATGAGATCTCAGGAGCCTTGGTGGCAAATCTCGCCCGATGTCCATGAGATCTCACGAGATTTAGATTGAAAGCTCGCCCACGGTCGTCCCTGATATCTCATGAGATTTGGAGAGAAATCTACCGGAAGTCATTGAGACCACATGATCTTTGGAGTGAAATCGCGTCCAATGTCCATGAGATATCACGAGATTTGGAATGAATTCTCACGCGATGTCCATACGATCTCACGAGATTTGGACTAATCTCGCCTGATGTCCATGATTTCTCACGAGATATATAGTGAATTCTCCCTCAATATTCTGAGATCTAACGGATTGGACGGAAGTCTCCAAGGATTGGATGAGATCTCAAGAGACTTGGAGGAAATGATCCCCGAATTCCAAAGGATCTCACGAGAGTTGGAGTGAAATCTCGCCCTAGGTCCCTTTTATCTCACGAGAGTTGAGTGAAACCTCGCCCGTTGTCATTGAGACCTCACGAGATTTGGATTGATATCTCGCCCAAGTTCGCTGATATCGCACGAGGTTTGTAGTGAAATCTCTCCCAATGTCATTGTGACCTCACGGGATTTGGAGTGAAATCGCGCCCAAAGTCCACGAGATCTCATGAGATTTGGACTGAGGTCTGCACGTTTTGGATGGGATCTCACGAGACTCAGAATAAAATCTCACGCGATGCCCATGGTGTCTCGTGGGATTTAGATTGAAGTGTCACGGAATATCCATGAGATCTCATGAGATTTGGACTGAAGTCTCCAAGGTCTGGATGAGATCTCACGAGACTTGGACGAAAATCCCCTGAATTCCAAGAGGTCTCACGATAGTTGGAGTAAAATCTCAACCAAGGTTCCTGATATCTCAAGAGAATGATACTGAAATCTCGCCCGATGTCATTGGGACCTCGCGAGATTTGGAGTGAAATATCGCGCAAGGTCCCTGATATCTCACGAGATTTGTAGTGAAATCTTGCCCAAGGCCCCTGAGAGCTGAAGAGAATTAGAGGGAAATCTCGCCCCATGTCACTGTGACCTCAAGAATTTTGGAGAGAAATCTCGCCCAATGCCCATGATCTCACGAGTTTTTGGAGAACTCTGACCCCATATCCATGAGATCTCACGAGATTTGGAGAAAAATCTCTCCTGATGTCATGAGGTCACACGAGATTTAGATTGCAATTTCGCTCCATATCCATGAGATCTCACGAGATTTGGCCTGAATTCTCCAAGATTCGGATGAGATCTCCGAGACGTGGGGAGTCAAATCTCGCTCAACGTCCAAGAATCCTCTTGAGATTTGGCGTGAAATCTCGCCCAAACTCCCTGATATCTCACGAGACTTGTAGTGTTATCTCCCGCGATGTCAGTGAGACCTCACGAGATTTGGATGGAAATCTCGCCCAGGTCCCTGAATATTACGAGATATGTAGTGAAATCTCGCCCGAAATCATTGTAACCTCAGGAGTTGGGAGTGAAATCTCGCCCAATGTCCATGAGATCTCACGAGATTTACATGGGAAACTCGCTCATATCCACGAGAACTCACGAGGTTGGCCTTGACGTCTCCAAGGTTTGGATGAGATTTCACGGGATGCGAGTAAACTCTCGCCCAAAGACCATGAGACCTCACGAGAGTGGGAGTGAAATCTCGCCCAAGGACCCTGATATCTCAAGAGGTTTGGAAGGAATCTCCCCCGATGTCATTGACAGCTCATGAGAAATGGATAGAAATCTCGCCCAAGGTCGCTGCTATCTCACGAGATCTGCAGTGAAATCTCGGCCAAACTCATTGGGACCTCAGGAGATTCGGCGTGAAATCTCCATCGATGTCCATGCGATCTCAGGAGATCTGGTGTCAAATCTCGCCCGATGTCCATGAGAACTCACGACACTTACACGGAAACCTCGCCCAGGGTCCCTGACAACTGACGAGATTCGGCGTGAAATCTGCCCGAGGTGATGGAGACCTCACGAGATTTGGAGTGAACTCTCACCCGATATTCGTGAGTACTCACGAGATTTGGAGTCATCTCGCCTGATGTCCCTGAGATCGCACAAGATAGAGATTGAATTCTCGCTCCATATCCTGAGATCTCACGAGTTTTGGCCTGGAGTCTCCAAGGATTGGATGAGATCTCACGAGACTTGGAGTAAAATATCCGCGAATATCCAGAAATCTCACGAGAGTTGGAGTGAAATGTCGCCCTAGCTCCCTTTCATGTCATGAGGTTTTAGTGAACTGTCGCCCAATGTCATTGGGACGTCCCGATATTTGGATTGAAATCTCGCCCGAGGTCGCTGATATCTCACGAGATTTGTAGGGAAATCTCGCGCAATGTGATTGTGACCTCAGGAGATTTGGGGTGAACTCTCCCCCAATGTCCATGAGATCTCACGAGATTTAGATGAAATCTCCCTCAATATCTATGAGGCCTCGCGAGATTGGCACGGACGACTCCAAGTTTGGATGAGATCTCACAAGACTTGGAGTAAACTCTCGCCCAAAGAACAAGAGACCTCAGCAGAGTTCGATTGAAATCTCGCACAAGGTCCCCGATATCTCACAAGATTTGTAGTGAAATCTCGCCCAATGTCTTTGAGCCTCAGGAGATGTGGACTGAAATCTCGACCAGGGTCCCTGATATCTCATGAGATTTGTGGAAATCTCACCTGATGTCATTGGAACCTCCGTAGATTTGGAGTGCAGTCTCTCCCATTGTCCATGAGATCTCACGAGATTTAGATTGACCCCTCACCCAATATCCATGAGATCTCAGGAGAAGGGCACTGACCTCTCCAAAGTTTGGGTGAGATCTCATGGGCCCTGGAGTAAAATCTCGCCCAAAGTCCAAGAGATCTCGAGGGATTTGGAGAGAAATCTCACCCAAAGCCCATGACATCTCATGAGATTGAGAGGGAATTCTCGCCCGATGTCCATGACACCTCACGGGATTTGCAGTAAAATCTCGCCCAATGACCATGAGATATCGCGAAATTGAGAGTGAAATCTCACCCATTTTCCATGAGAGCCCAAGACATTTGGCCTGAGGTCTCCACATTTGGAAGAGAGCACACGAGATTTGGATGAAAATCCCAGCTGAATCCCAAGAGATCTCACACGATTTGGAGTGACATCTCGCCCAAGGTCCCTGATACCTCAGGACATTTGTAGTGAAAACTCGCCCGATGTCATTGTGACCTCAGGATATTCGGAGGGAAACCTCGCCCGAATGTCCCTGAGATCAGACGAGATATTGAGTAAAATCTCACCAGATGCCCATCAGTCCCACGATATTTAGATTGAAGTCTCGCTCAATAGCCATGAGATCTCACGAGTTTGGCACTGACGTCGCCAAGGTTTGGAGGAGATCTCACAAGACTGGGAGTAAAATCTCGCCCGCATTCAAGAGTTCTCACGAGAGCTGCAGTGAAATCTCGCCCAAGGTCCCTGGGATCTCACGAGATTTGTAGTGAAATCTCGCCCGATCTCATTGTGACCTCAGGAGGAATGGAGTGAAACCTCGCCTAAAATCCATGAGTTGTCATGAGATTTGGAGTGAAATCTGTACCGATGTCCATGAGATCTCAGGAGCCTTGGTGGCAAATCTCGCCCGATGTCCATGAGATCTCACGAGATTTAGATTGAAAGCTCGCCCACGGTCGTCCCTGATATCTCATGAGATTTGGAGAGAAATCTACCGGAAGTCATTGAGACCACATGATCTTTGGAGTGAAATCGCGTCCAATGTCCATGAGATATCACGAGATTTGGAATGAATTCTCACGCGATGTCCATACGATCTCACGAGATTTGGACTAATCTCGCCTGATGTCCATGATTTCTCACGAGATATATAGTGAATTCTCCCTCAATATTCTGAGATCTAACGGATTGGACGGAAGTCTCCAAGGATTGGATGAGATCTCAAGAGACTTGGAGGAAATGATCCCCGAATTCCAAAGGATCTCACGAGAGTTGGAGTGAAATCTCGCCCTAGGTCCCTTTTATCTCACGAGAGTTGAGTGAAACCTCGCCCGTTGTCATTGAGACCTCACGAGATTTGGATTGATATCTCGCCCAAGTTCGCTGATATCGCACGAGGTTTGTAGTGAAATCTCTCCCAATGTCATTGTGACCTCACGGGATTTGGAGTGAAATCGCGCCCAAAGTCCACGAGATCTCATGAGATTTGGACTGAGGTCTGCACGTTTTGGATGGGATCTCACGAGACTCAGAATAAAATCTCACGTGATGCCCATGGTGTCTCGTGGGATTTAGATTGAAGTCTCACGGAATATCCATGAGATCTCATGAGATTTGGACTGAAGTCTCCAAGGTCTGGATGAGATCTCACGAGACTTGGACGAAAATCCCCTGAATTCCAAGAGGTCTCACGATAGTTGGAGTAAAATCTCAACCAAGGTTCCTGATATCTGAAGAGAATGATACTGAAATCTCGCCCGATGTCATTGGGACCTCGCGAGATTTGGAGTGAAATATCGCGCAAGGTCCCTGATATCTCACGAGATTTGTAGTGAAATCTTGCCCAAGGCCCCTGAGAGCTGAAGAGAATTAGAGGGAAATCTCGCCCCATGTCACTGTGACCTCAAGAGTTTTGGAGTGAAATCTCGCCCAATGCCCATGATCTCACGAGTTTTTGGAGAACTCTGACCCCATATCCATGAGATCTCACGAGATTTGGAGTAAAATCTCTCCTGATGTCATGAGGTCACACGAGATTTAGATTGCAATTTCGCTCCATATCCATGAGATCTCACGAGATTTGGCCTGAATTCTCCAAGATTCGGATGAGATCTCCGAGACGTGGGGAGTCAAATCTCGCTCAACGTCCAAGAATCCTCTTGAGATTTGGCGTGAAATCTCGCCCAAACTCCCTGATATCTCACGAGACTTGTAGTGTAATCTCCCGCGATGTCAGTGAGACCTCACGAGATTTGGATGGAAATCTCGCCCAGGTCCCTGAATATTACGAGATATGTAGTGAAATCTCGCCCGAAATCATTGTAACCTCAGGAGTTGGGAGTGAAATCTCGCCCAATGTCCATGAGATCTCACGAGATTTACATGGGAAACTCGCTCATATCCACGAGAACTCACGAGGTTGGCCTTGACGTCTCCAAGGTTTGGATGAGATTTCACGGGATGCGAGTAAACTCTCGCCCAAAGACCATGAGACCTCACGAGAGTGGGAGTGAAATCTCGCCCAAGGACCCTGATATCTCAAGAGGTTTGGAAGGAATCTCCCCCGATGTCATTGACAGCTCATGAGAAATGGATAGAAATCTCGCCCAAGGTCGCTGCTATCTCACGAGATCTGCAGTGAAATCTCGGCCAAACTCATTGGGACCTCAGGAGATTCGGCGTGAAATCTCCATCGATGTCCATGCGATCTCAGGAGATCTGGTGTCAAATCTCGCCCGATGTCCATGAGAACTCACGACACTTACACGGAAACCTCGCCCAGGGTCCCTGACAACTGACGAGATTCGGCGTGAAATCTGCCCGAGGTGATGGAGACCTCACGAGATTTGGAGTGAACTCTCACCCGATATTCGTGAGTACTCACGAGATTTGGAGTCATCTCGCCTGATGTCCCTGAGATCGCACAAGATAGAGATTGAATTCTCGCTCCATATCCTGAGATCTCACGAGTTTTGGCCTGGAGTCTCCAAGGATTGGATGAGATCTCACGAGACTTGGAGTAAAATATCCGCGAATATCCAGAAATCTCACGAGAGTTGGAGTGAAATGTCGCCCTAGCTCCCTTTCATGTCATGAGGTTTTAGTGAACTGTCGCCCAATGTCATTGGGACGTCCCGATATTTGGATTGAAATCTCGCCCGAGGTCGCTGATATCTCACGAGATTTGTAGGGAAATCTCGCGCAATGTGATTGTGACCTCAGGAGATTTGGGGTGAACTCTCCCCCAATGTCCATGAGATCTCACGAGATTTAGATGAAATCTCCCTCAATATCTATGAGGCCTCGCGAGATTGGCACGGACGACTCCAAGTTTGGATGAGATCTCACAAGACTTGGAGTAAACTCTCGCCCAAAGAACAAGAGACCTCAGCAGAGTTGGATTGAAATCTCGCACAAGGTCCCCGATATCTCACAAGATTTGTAGTGAAATCTCGCCCAATGTCTTTGAGCCTCATGAGATGTGGACTGAAATCTCGACCAGGGTCCCTGATATCTCATGAGATTTGTGGAAATCTCACCTGATGTCATTGGAACCTCCGTAGATTTGGAGTGCAGTCTCTCCCATTGTCCATGAGATCTCACGAGATTTAGATTGACCCCTCACCCAATATCCATGAGATCTCAGGAGAAGGGCACTGACCTCTCCAAAGTTTGGGTGAGATCTCATGGGCCCTGGAGTAAAATCTCGCCCAAAGTCCAAGAGATCTCGAGGGATTTGGAGAGAAATCTCACCCAAAGCCCATGACATCTCATGAGATTGAGAGGGAATTCTCGCCCGATGTCCATGACACCTCACGGGATTTGCAGTAAAATCTCGCCCAATGACCATGAGATATCGCGAAATTGAGAGTGAAATCTCACCCATTTTCCATGAGAGCCCAAGACATTTGGCCTGAGGTCTCCACATTTGGAAGAGAGCACACGAGATTTGGATGAAAATCCCAGCTGAATCCCAAGAGATCTCACACGATTTGGAGTGACATCTCGCCCAAGGTCCCTGATACCTCAGGACATTTGTAGTGAAATCTCGCCCGATGTCATTGTGACCTCAGGATATTCGGAGGGAAACCTCACCCGAATGTCCCTGAGATCAGACGAGATATTGAGTAAAATCTCACCCGATGCCCATCAGTCCCACGATATTTAGATTGAAGTCTCGCTCAATAGCCATGAGATCTCACGAGTTTGGCACTGACGTCGCCAAGGTTTGGAGGAGATCTCACAAGACTGGGAGTAAAATCTCGCCCCCATTCAAGAGTTCTCACGAGAGCTGCAGTGAAATCTCGCCCAAGGTCCCTGGGATCTCACGAGATTTGTAGTGAAATCTCGCCCGATCTCATTGTGACCTCAGGAGGAATGGAGTGAAACCTCGCCTAAAATCCATGAGTTGTCATGAGATTTGGAGTGAAATCTGTACCGATGTCCATGAGATCTCAGGAGCCTGGGTGGCAAATCTCGCCCGATGTCCATGAGATCTCACGAGATTTAGATTGAAACCTCGCCCACGGTCGTCCCTGATATCTCACGAGATTTGGAGAGAAATCTGCCCGAAGTCATTGAGACCACATGATCTTTGGAGTGAAATCGCGTCCAATGTCCATGACATATCACGAGATTTGGAATGAATTCTCACGCGATGTCCATACGATCTCACGAGATTTGGACTAATCTCGCCTGATGTCCATGATTTCTCACGAGATATAGAGTGAATTCTCCCTCAATATTCTGAGATCTCACGGATTGGACGGAATTCTCCAAGGATTGGATGAGATCTCAAGAGACTTGGAGGAAATGATCCCCGAATTCCAAAGGATCTCACGAGAGTTGGAGTGAAATCTCGCCCTAGGTCCCTTTTATCTCACGAGAGTTGAGTGAAACCTCGCCCGTTGTCATTGAGACCTCACGAGATTTGGATTGATATCTCGCCCAAGTTCGCTGATATCGCACGAGGTTTGTAGTGAAATTTCTCCCAATGTCATTGTGACCTCACGGGATTTGGAGTGAAATCTCGCCCAAAGTCCATGAGATCTCATGAGATTTGGACTGAGGTCTGCACGTTTTGGATGGGATCTCACGAGACTCAGAATAAAATCTCACGCGATGCCCATGGTGTCTCGTGGGATTTAGATTGAAGTGTCACGGAATATCCATGAGATCTCATGAGATTTGGACTGAAGTCTCCAAGGTCTGGATGAGATCTCACGAGACTTGGACGAAAATCCCCTGAATTCCAAGAGGTCTCACGATAGTTGGAGTAAAATCTCAACCAAGGTTCCTGATATCTCAAGAGAATGATACTGAAATCTCGCCCGATGTCATTGGGACCTCGCGAGATTTGGAGTGAAATATCGCGCAAGGTCCCTAATATCTCACGAGATTTGTAGTGAAATCTTGCCCAAGGCCCCTGAGAGCTGAAGAGAATTAGAGGGAAATCTCGCCCCATGTCACTGTGACCTCAAGAGTTTTGGAGTGAAATCTCGCCCAATGCCCATGATCTCACGAGTTTTTGGAGAACTCTGACCCCATATCCATGAGATCTCACGAGATTTGGAGTAAAATCTCTCCTGATGTCATGAGGTCACACGAGATTTAGATTGCAATTTCGGTCCATATCCATGAGATCTCACGAGATTTGGCCTGAATTCTCCAAGATTCGGATGAGATCTCCGAGACGTGGGGAGTCAAATCTCGCTCAACGTCCAAGAATCCTCTTGAGAGTTGGAGTGAAATCTCGCCCAAACTCCCTGATATCTCACGAGACTTGTAGTGTAATCTCCCGCGATGTCAGTGAGACCTCACGAGATTTGGATGGAAATCTCGCCCAGGTCCCTGAATATTACGAGATATGTAGTGAAATCTCGCCCGAAATCATTGTAACCTCAGGAGTTGGGAGTGAAATCTCGTCCAATGTCCATGAGATCTCACGAGATTTACATGGGAAACTCGCTCATATCCACGAGAACTCACGAGGTTGGCCTTGACGTCTCCAAGGTTTGGATGAGATTTCACGGGATGCGAGTAAACTCTCGCCCAAAGACCATGAGACCTCACGAGAGTGGGAGTGAAATCTCGCCCAAGGACCCTGATATCTCAAGAGGTTTGGAAGGAATCTCCCCCGATGTCATTGACAGCTCATGAGAAATGGATAGAAATCTCGCCCAAGGTCGCTGCTATCTCACGAGATCTGCAGTGAAATCTCGCCCAAACTCATTGGGACCTCAGGAGATTCGGCGTGAAATCTCCATCGATGTCCATGCGATCTCAGGAGATCTGGTGTCAAATCTCGCCCGATGTCCATGAGAACTCACGACACTTACACGGAAACCTCGCCCAGGGTCCCTGACAACTGACGAGATTCGGCGTGAAATCTGCCCGAGGTGATGGAGACCTCACGAGATTTGGAGTGAACTCTCACCCGATATTCGTGAGTACTCACGAGATTTGGAGTCATCTCGCCTGATGTCCCTGAGATCGCACAAGATAGAGATTGAATTCTCGCTCCATATCCTGAGATCTCACGAGTTTTGGCCTGGAGTCTCCAAGGATTGGATGAGATCTCACGAGACTTGGAGTAAAATATCCGCGAATATCCAGAAATCTCACGAGAGTTGGAGTGAAATGTCGCCCTAGCTCCCTTTCATGTCATGAGGTTTTAGTGAACTGTCGCCCAATGTCATTGGGACGTCCCGATATTTGGATTGAAATCTCGCCCGAGATCGCTGATATCTCACGAGATTTGTAGGGAAATCTCGCGCAATGTGATTGTGACCTCAGGAGATTTGGGGTGAACTCTCCCCCAATGTCCATGAGATCTCACGAGATTTAGATGAAATCTCCCTCAATATCTATGAGGCCTCGCGAGATTGGCACGGACGACTCCAAGTTTGGATGAGATCTCACAAGACTTGGAGTAAACTCTCGCCCAAAGAACAAGAGACCTCAGCAGAGTTGGATTGAAATCTCGCACAAGGTCCCCGATATCTCACAAGATTTGTAGTGAAATCTCGCCCAATGTCTTTGAGCCTCATGAGATGTGGACTGAAATCTTGACCAGGGTCCCTGATATCTCATGAGATTTGTGGAAATCTCACCTGATGTCATTGGAACCTCCGTATATTTGGAGTGCAGTCTCTCCCATTGTCCATGAGATCTCACAAGATTTAGATTGACCCCTCACCCAATATCCATGAGATCTCAGGAGAAGGGCACTGACCTCTCCAAAGTTTGGATGAGATCTCATGGGCCCTGGAGTAAAATCTCGCCCAAAGTCCAAGAGATCTCGAGGGATTTGGAGAGAAATCTCACCCAAAGCCCATGACATCTCATGAGATTGAGAGGGAATTCTCGCCCGATGTCCATGACACCTCACGGGATTTGCAGTAAAATCTCGCCCAATGACCATGAGATATCGCGAAATTGAGAGTGAAATCTCACCCAATTTCCATGAGAGCCCAAGACATTTGGCCTGAGGTCTCCACATTTGGAAGAGAGCACACGAGATTTGGATGAAAATCCCAGCTGAATCCCAAGAGATCTCACACGATTTGGAGTGACATCTCGCCCAAGGTCCCTGATACCTCAGGACATTTGTAGTGAAATCTCGCCCGATGTCATTGTGACCTCAGGATATTCGGAGGGAAACCTCGCCCGAATGTCCCTGAGATCAGACGAGATATTGAGTAAAATCTCACCAGATGCCCATCAGTCCCACGATATTTAGATTGAAGTCTCGCTCAATAGCCATGAGATCTCACGAGTTTGGCACTGACGTCGCCAAGGTTTGGAGGAGATCTCACAAGACTGGGAGTAAAATCTCGCCCCCATTCAAGAGTTCTCACGAGAGCTGCAGTGAAATCTCGCCCAAGGTCCCTGGGATCTCACGAGATTTGTAGTGAAATCTCGCCCGATCTCATTGTGACCTCAGGAGGAATGGAGTGAAACCTCGCCTAAAATCCATGAGTTGTCATGAGATTTGGAGTGAAATCTGTACCGATGTCCATGAGATCTCAGGAGCCTTGGTGGCAAATCTCGCCCGATGTCCATGAGATCTCACGAGATTTAGATTGAAAGCTCGCCCACGGTCGTCCCTGATATCTCATGAGATTTGGAGAGAAATCTACCGGAAGTCATTGAGACCACATGATCTTTGGAGTGAAATCGCGTCCAATGTCCATGAGATATCACGAGATTTGGAATGAATTCTCACGCGATGTCCATACGATCTCACGAGATTTGGACTAATCTCGCCTGATGTCCATGATTTCTCACGAGATATATAGTGAATTCTCCCTCAATATTCTGAGATCTAACGGATTGGACGGAAGTCTCCAAGGATTGGATGAGATCTCAAGAGACTTGGAGGAAATGATCCCCGAATTCCAAAGGATCTCACGAGAGTTGGAGTGAAATCTCGCCCTAGGTCCCTTTTATCTCACGAGAGTTGAGTGAAACCTCGCCCGTTGTCATTGAGACCTCACGAGATTTGGATTGATATCTCGCCCAAGTTCGCTGATATCGCACGAGGTTTGTAGTGAAATCTCTCCCAATGTCATTGTGACCTCACGGGATTTGGAGTGAAATCGCGCCCAAAGTCCACGAGATCTCATGAGATTTGGACTGAGGTCTGCACGTTTTGGATGGGATCTCACGAGACTCAGAATAAAATCTCACGTGATGCCCATGGTGTCTCGTGGGATTTAGATTGAAGTCTCACGGAATATCCATGAGATCTCATGAGATTTGGACTGAAGTCTCCAAGGTCTGGATGAGATCTCACGAGACTTGGACGAAAATCCCCTGAATTCCAAGAGGTCTCACGATAGTTGGAGTAAAATCTCAACCAAGGTTCCTGATATCTGAAGAGAATGATACTGAAATCTCGCCCGATGTCATTGGGACCTCGCGAGATTTGGAGTGAAATATCGCGCAAGGTCCCTGATATCTCACGAGATTTGTAGTGAAATCTTGCCCAAGGCCCCTGAGAGCTGAAGAGAATTAGAGGGAATTCTCGCCCCATGTCACTGTGACCTCAAGAGTTTTGGAGTGAAATCTCGCCCAATGCCCATGATCTCACGAGTTTTTGGAGAACTCTGACCCCATATCCATGAGATCTCACGAGATTTGGAGTAAAATCTCTCCTGATGTCATGAGGTCACACGAGATTTAGATTGCAATTTCGCTCCATATCCATGAGATCTCACGAGATTTGGCCTGAATTCTCCAAGATTCGGATGAGATCTCCGAGAAGTGGGGAGTCAAATCTCGCTCAACGTCCAAGAATCCTCTTGAGATTTGGCGTGAAATCTCGCCCAAACTCCCTGATATCTCACGAGACTTGTAGTGTAATCTCCCGCGATGTCAGTGAGACCTCACGAGATTTGGATGGAAATCTCGCCCAGGTCCCTGAATATTACGAGATATGTAGTGAAATCTCGCCCGAAATCATTGTAACCTCAGGAGTTGGGAGTGAAATCTCGCCCAATGTCCATGAGATCTCACGAGATTTACATGGGAAACTCGCTCATATCCACGAGAACTCACGAGGTTGGCCTTGACGTCTCCAAGGTTTGGATGAGATTTCACGGGATGCGAGTAAACTCTCGCCCAAAGACCATGAGACCTCACGAGAGTGGGAGTGAAATCTCGCCCAAGGACCCTGATATCTCAAGAGGTTTGGAAGGAATCTCCCCCGATGTCATTGACAGCTCATGAGAAATGGATAGAAATCTCGCCCAAGGTCGCTGCTATCTCACGAGATCTGCAGTGAAATCTCGGCCAAACTCATTGGGACCTCAGGAGATTCGGCGTGAAATCTCCATCGATGTCCATGCGATCTCAGGAGATCTGGTGTCAAATCTCGCCCGATGTCCATGAGAACTCACGACACTTACACGGAAACCTCGCCCAGGGTCCCTGACAACTGACGAGATTCGGCGTGAAATCTGCCCGAGGTGATGTAGACCTCACGAGATTTGGAGTGAACTCTCACCCGATATTCGTGAGTACTCACGAGATTTGGAGTCATCTCGCCTGATGTCCCTGAGATCGCACAAGATAGAGATTGAATTCTCGCTCCATATCCTGAGATCTCACGAGTTTTGGCCTGGAGTCTCCAAGGATTGGATGAGATCTCACGAGACTTGGAGTAAAATATCCGCGAATATCCAGAAATCTCACGAGAGTTGGAGTGAAATGTCGCCCTAGCTCCCTTTCATGTCATGAGGTTTTAGTGAACTGTCGCCCAATGTCATTGGGACGTCCCGATATTTGGATTGAAATCTCGCCCGAGGTCGCTGATATCTCACGAGATTTGTAGGGAAATCTCACGCAATGTGATTGTGACCTCAGGAGATTTGGGGTGAACTCTCCCCCAATGTCCATGAGATCTCACGAGATTTAGATGAAATCTCCCTCAATATCTATGAGGCCTCGCGAGATTGGCACGGACGACTCCAAGTTTGGATGAGATCTCACAAGACTTGGAGTAAACTCTCGCCCAAAGAACAAGAGACCTCAGCAGAGTTGGATTGAAATCTCGCACAAGGTCCCCGATATCTCACAAGATTTGTAGTGAAATCTCGCCCAATGTCTTTGAGCCTCATGAGATGTGGACTGAAATCTCGACCAGGGTCCCTGATATCTCATGAGATTTGTGGAAATCTCACCTGATGTCATTGGAACCTCCGTAGATTTGGAGTGCAGTCTCTCCCATTGTCCATGAGATCTCACGAGATTTAGATTGACCCCTCACCCAATATCCATGAGATCTCAGGAGAAGGGCACTGACCTCTCCAAAGTTTGGGTGAGATCTCATGGGCCCTGGAGTAAAATCTCGCCCAAAGTCCAAGAGATCTCGAGGGATTTGGAGAGAAATCTCACCCAAAGCCCATGACATCTCATGAGATTGAGAGGGAATTCTCGCCCGATGTCCATGACACCTCACGGGATTTGCAGTAAAATCTCGCCCAATGACCATGAGATATCGCGAAATTGAGAGTGAAATCTCACCCATTTTCCATGAGAGCCCAAGACATTTGGCCTGAGGTCTCCACATTTGGAAGAGAGCACACGAGATTTGGATGAAAATCCCAGCTGAATCCCAAGAGATCTCACACGATTTGGAGTGACATCTCGCCCAAGGTCCCTGATACCTCAGGACATTTGTAGTGAAATCTCGCCCGATGTCATTGTGACCTCAGGATATTCGGAGGGAAACCTCACCCGAATGTCCCTGAGATCAGACGAGATATTGAGTAAAATCTCACCCGATGCCCATCAGTCCCACGATATTTAGATTGAAGTCTCGCTCAATAGCCATGAGATCTCACGAGTTTGGCACTGACGTCGCCAAGGTTTGGAGGAGATCTCACAAGACTGGGAGTAAAATCTCGCCCCCATTCAAGAGTTCTCACGAGAGCTGCAGTGAAATCTCGCCCAAGGTCCCTGGGATCTCACGAGATTTGTAGTGAAATCTCGCCCGATCTCATTGTGACCTCAGGAGGAATGGACTGAAACCTCGCCTAAAATCCATGAGTTGTCATGAGATTTGGAGTGAAATCTGTACCGATGTCCATGAGATCTCAGGAGCCTGGGTGGCAAATCTCGCCCGATGTCCATGAGATCTCACGAGATTTAGATTGAAAGCTCGCCCACGGTCGTCCCTGATATCTCACGAGATTTGGAGAGAAATCTGCCCGAAGTCATTGAGACCACAGGATCTTTGGAGTGAAATCGCGTCCAATGTCCATGACATATCACGAGATTTGGAATGAATTCTCACGCGATGTCCATACGATCTCACGAGATTTGGACTAATCTCGCCTGATGTCCATGATTTCTCACGAGATATAGAGTGAATTCTCCCTCAATATCCTGAGATCTAACGGATTGGACGGAAGTCTCCAAGGATTGGATGAGATCTCAAGAGACTTGGAGGAAATGATCCCCGAATTCCAAAGGATCTCACGAGAGTTGGAGTGAAATCTCGCCCTAGGTCCCTTTTATCTCACGAGAGTTGAGTGAAACCTCGCCCGTTGTCATTGAGACCTCACGAGATTTGGATTGATATCTCGCCCAAGTTCGCTGATATCGCACGAGGTTTGTAGTGAAATCTCTCCCAATGTCATTGTGACCTCACGGGATTTGGAGTGAAATCTCGCCCAAAGTCCACGAGATCTCATGAGATTTGGACTGAGGTCTGCACGTTTTGGATGGGATCTCACGAGACTCAGAATAAAATCTCACGCGATGCCCATGGTGTCTCGTGGGATTTAGATTGAAGTGTCACGGAATATCCATGAGATCTCATGAGATTTGGACTGAAGTCTCCAAGGTCTGGATGAGATCTCACGAGACTTGGACGAAAATCCCCTGAATTCCAAGAGGTCTCACGATAGTTGGAGTAAAATCTCAACCAAGGTTCCTGATATCTCAAGAGAATGATACTGAAATCTCGCCCGATGTCATTGGGACCTCGCGAGATTTGGAGTGAAATATCGCGCAAGGTCCCTGATATCTCACGAGATTTGTAGTGAAATCTTGCCCAAGGCCCCTGAGAGCTGAAGAGAATTAGAGGGAAATCTCGCCCCATGTCACTGTGACCTCAAGAATTTTGGAGAGAAATCTCGCCCAATGCCCATGATCTCACGAGTTTTTGGAGAACTCTGACCCCATATCCATGAGATCTCACGAGATTTGGAGAAAAATCTCTCCTGATGTCATGAGGTCACACGAGATTTAGATTGCAATTTCGCTCCATATCCATGAGATCTCACGAGATTTGGCCTGAATTCTCCAAGATTCGGATGAGATCTCCGAGACGTGGGGAGTCAAATCTCGCTCAACGTCCAAGAATCCTCTTGAGATTTGGCGTGAAATCTCGCCCAAACTCCCTGATATCTCACGAGACTTGTAGTGTAATCTCCCGCGATGTCAGTGAGACCTCACGAGATTTGGATGGAAATCTCGCCCAGGTCCCTGAATATTACGAGATATGTAGTGAAATCTCGCCCGAAATCATTGTAACCTCAGGAGTTGGGAGTGAAATCTCGCCCAATGTCCATGAGATCTCACGAGATTTACATGGGAAACTCGCTCATATCCACGAGAACTCACGAGGTTGGCCTTGACGTCTCCAAGGTTTGGATGAGATTTCACGGGATGCGAGTAAACTCTCGCCCAAAGACCATGAGACCTCACGAGAGTGGGAGTGAAATCTCGCCCAAGGACCCTGATATCTCAAGAGGTTTGGAAGGAATCTCCCCCGATGTCATTGACAGCTCATGAGAAATGGATAGAAATCTCGCCCAAGGTCGCTGCTATCTCACGAGATCTGCAGTGAAATCTCGGCCAAACTCATTGGGACCTCAGGAGATTCGGCGTGAAATCTCCATCGATGTCCATGCGATCTCAGGAGATCTGGTGTCAAATCTCGCCCGATGTCCATGAGAACTCACGACACTTACACGGAAACCTCGCCCAGGGTCCCTGACAACTGACGAGATTCGGCGTGAAATCTGCCCGAGGTGATGGAGACCTCACGAGATTTGGAGTGAACTCTCACCCGATATTCGTGAGTACTCACGAGATTTGGAGTCATCTCGCCTGATGTCCCTGAGATCGCACAAGATAGAGATTGAATTCTCGCTCCATATCCTGAGATCTCACGAGTTTTGGCCTGGAGTCTCCAAGGATTGGATGAGATCTCACGAGACTTGGAGTAAAATATCCGCGAATATCCAGAAATCTCACGAGAGTTGGAGTGAAATGTCGCCCTAGCTCCCTTTCATGTCATGAGGTTTTAGTGAACTGTCGCCCAATGTCATTGGGACGTCCCGATATTTGGATTGAAATCTCGCCCGAGGTCGCTGATATCTCACGAGATTTGTAGGGAAATCTCGCGCAATGTGATTGTGACCTCAGGAGATTTGGGGTGAACTCTCCCCCAATGTCCATGAGATCTCACGAGATTTAGATGAAATCTCCCTCAATATCTATGAGGCCTCGCGAGATTGGCACGGACGACTCCAAGTTTGGATGAGATCTCACAAGACTTGGAGTAAACTCTCGCCCAAAGAACAAGAGACCTCAGCAGAGTTGGATTGAAATCTCGCACAAGGTCCCCGATATCTCACAAGATTTGTAGTGAAATCTCGCCCAATGTCTTTGAGCCTCATGAGATGTGGACTGAAATCTCGACCAGGGTCCCTGATATCTCATGAGATTTGTGGAAATCTCACCTGATGTCATTGGAACCTCCGTAGATTTGGAGTGCAGTCTCTCCCATTGTCCATGAGATCTCACGAGATTTAGATTGACCCCTCACCCAATATCCATGAGATCTCAGGAGAAGGGCACTGACCTCTCCAAAGTTTGGGTGAGATCTCATGGGCCCTGGAGTAAAATCTCGCCCAAAGTCCAAGAGATCTCGAGGGATTTGGAGAGAAATCTCACCCAAAGCCCATGACATCTCATGAGATTGAGAGGGAATTCTCGCCCGATGTCCATGACACCTCACGGGATTTGCAGTAAAATCTCGCCCAATGACCATGAGATATCGCGAAATTGAGAGTGAAATCTCACCCATTTTCCATGAGAGCCCAAGACATTTGGCCTGAGGTCTCCACATTTGGAAGAGAGCACACGAGATTTGGATGAAAATCCCAGCTGAATCCCAAGAGATCTCACACGATTTGGAGTGACATCTCGCCCAAGGTCCCTGATACCTCAGGACATTTGTAGTGAAATCTCGCCCGATGTCATTGTGACCTCAGGATATTCGGAGGGAAACCTCACCCGAATGTCCCTGAGATCAGACGAGATATTGAGTAAAATCTCACCCGATGCCCATCAGTCCCACGATATTTAGATTGAAGTCTCGCTCAATAGCCATGAGATCTCACGAGTTTGGCACTGACGTCGCCAAGGTTTGGAGGAGATCTCACAAGACTGGGAGTAAAATCTCGCCCCCATTCAAGAGTTCTCACGAGAGCTGCAGTGAAATCTCGCCCAAGGTCCCTGGGATCTCACGAGATTTGTAGTGAAATCTCGCCCGATCTCATTGTGACCTCAGGAGGAATGGAGTGAAACCTCGCCTAAAATCCATGAGTTGTCATGAGATTTGGAGTGAAATCTGTACCGATGTCCATGAGATCTCAGGAGCCTGGGTGGCAAATCTCGCCCGATGTCCATGAGATCTCACGAGATTTAGATTGAAAGCTCGCCCACGGTCGTCCCTGATATCTCACGAGATTTGGAGAGAAATCTGCCCGAAGTCATTGAGACCACAGGATCTTTGGAGTGAAATCGCGTCCAATGTCCATGACATATCACGAGATTTGGAATGAATTCTCACGCGATGTCCATACGATCTCACGAGATTTGGACTAATCTCGCCTGATGTCCATGATTTCTCACGAGATATAGAGTGAATTCTCCCTCAATATCCTGAGATCTAACGGATTGGACGGAAGTCTCCAAGGATTGGATGAGATCTCAAGAGACTTGGAGGAAATGATCCCCGAATTCCAAAGGATCTCACGAGAGTTGGAGTGAAATCTCGCCCTAGGTCCCTTTTATCTCACGAGAGTTGAGTGAAACCTCGCCCGTTGTCATTGAGACCTCACGAGATTTGGATTGATATCTCGCCCAAGTTCGCTGATATCGCACGAGGTTTGTAGTGAAATCTCTCCCAATGTCATTGTGACCTCACGGGATTTGGAGTGAAATCTCGCCCAAAGTCCACGAGATCTCATGAGATTTGGACTGAGGTCTGCACGTTTTGGATGGGATCTCACGAGACTCAGAATAAAATCTCACGCGATGCCCATGGTGTCTCGTGGGATTTAGATTGAAGTGTCACGGAATATCCATGAGATCTCATGAGATTTGGACTGAAGTCTCCAAGGTCTGGATGAGATCTCACGAGACTTGGACGAAAATCCCCTGAATTCCAAGAGGTCTCACGATAGTTGGAGTAAAATCTCAACCAAGGTTCCTGATATCTCAAGAGAATGATACTGAAATCTCGCCCGATGTCATTGGGACCTCGCGAGATTTGGAGTGAAATATCGCGCAAGGTCCCTGATATCTCACGAGATTTGTAGTGAAATCTTGCCCAAGGCCCCTGAGAGCTGAAGAGAATTAGAGGGAAATCTCGCCCCATGTCACTGTGACCTCAAGAATTTTGGAGAGAAATCTCGCCCAATGCCCATGATCTCACGAGTTTTTGGAGAACTCTGACCCCATATCCATGAGATCTCACGAGATTTGGAGAAAAATCTCTCCTGATGTCATGAGGTCACACGAGATTTAGATTGCAATTTCGCTCCATATCCATGAGATCTCACGAGATTTGGCCTGAATTCTCCAAGATTCGGATGAGATCTCCGAGACGTGGGGAGTCAAATCTCGCTCAACGTCCAAGAATCCTCTTGAGATTTGGCGTGAAATCTCGCCCAAACTCCCTGATATCTCACGAGACTTGTAGTGTAATCTCCCGCGATGTCAGTGAGACCTCACGAGATTTGGATGGAAATCTCGCCCAGGTCCCTGAATATTACGAGATATGTAGTGAAATCTCGCCCGAAATCATTGTAACCTCAGGAGTTGGGAGTGAAATCTCGCCCAATGTCCATGAGATCTCACGAGATTTACATGGGAAACTCGCTCATATCCACGAGAACTCACGAGGTTGGCCTTGACGTCTCCAAGGTTTGGATGAGATTTCACGGGATGCGAGTAAACTCTCGCCCAAAGACCATGAGACCTCACGAGAGTGGGAGTGAAATCTCGCCCAAGGACCCTGATATCTCAAGAGGTTTGGAAGGAATCTCCCCCGATGTCATTGACAGCTCATGAGAAATGGATAGAAATCTCGCCCAAGGTCGCTGCTATCTCACGAGATCTGCAGTGAAATCTCGGCCAAACTCATTGGGACCTCAGGAGATTCGGCGTGAAATCTCCATCGATGTCCATGCGATCTCAGGAGATCTGGTGTCAAATCTCGCCCGATGTCCATGAGAACTCACGACACTTACACGGAAACCTCGCCCAGGGTCCCTGACAACTGACGAGATTCGGCGTGAAATCTGCCCGAGGTGATGGAGACCTCACGAGATTTGGAGTGAACTCTCACCCGATATTCGTGAGTACTCACGAGATTTGGAGTCATCTCGCCTGATGTCCCTGAGATCGCACAAGATAGAGATTGAATTCTCGCTCCATATCCTGAGATCTCACGAGTTTTGGCCTGGAGTCTCCAAGGATTGGATGAGATCTCACGAGACTTGGAGTAAAATATCCGCGAATATCCAGAAATCTCACGAGAGTTGGAGTGAAATGTCGCCCTAGCTCCCTTTCATGTCATGAGGTTTTAGTGAACTGTCGCCCAATGTCATTGGGACGTCCCGATATTTGGATTGAAATCTCGCCCGAGGTCGCTGATATCTCACGAGATTTGTAGGGAAATCTCGCGCAATGTGATTGTGACCTCAGGAGATTTGGGGTGAACTCTCCCCCAATGTCCATGAGATCTCACGAGATTTAGATGAAATCTCCCTCAATATCTATGAGGCCTCGCGAGATTGGCACGGACGACTCCAAGTTTGGATGAGATCTCACAAGACTTGGAGTAAACTCTCGCCCAAAGAACAAGAGACCTCAGCAGAGTTGGATTGAAATCTCGCACAAGGTCCCCGATATCTCACAAGATTTGTAGTGAAATCTCGCCCAATGTCTTTGAGCCTCATGAGATGTGGACTGAAATCTCGACCAGGGTCCCTGATATCTCATGAGATTTGTGGAAATCTCACCTGATGTCATTGGAACCTCCGTAGATTTGGAGTGCAGTCTCTCCCATTGTCCATGAGATCTCACGAGATTTAGATTGACCCCTCACCCAATATCCATGAGATCTCAGGAGAAGGGCACTGACCTCTCCAAAGTTTGGGTGAGATCTCATGGGCCCTGGAGTAAAATCTCGCCCAAAGTCCAAGAGATCTCGAGGGATTTGGAGAGAATTCTCACCCAAAGCCCATGACATCTCATGAGATTGAGAGGGAATTCTCGCCCGATGTCCATGACACCTCACGGGATTTGCAGTAAAATCTCGCCCAATGACCATGAGATATCGCGAAATTGAGAGTGAAATCTCACCCATTTTCCATGAGAGCCCAAGACATTTGGCCTGAGGTCTCCACATTTGGAAGAGAGCACACGAGATTTGGATGAAAATCCCAGCTGAATCCCAAGAGATCTCACACGATTTGGAGTGACATCTCGCCCAAGGTCCCTGATACCTCAGGACATTTGTAGTGAAATCTCGCCCGATGTCATTGTGACCTCAGGATATTCGGAGGGAAACCTCACCCGAATGTCCCTGAGATCAGACGAGATATTGAGTAAAATCTCACCCGATGCCCATCAGTCCCACGATATTTAGATTGAAGTCTCGCTCAATAGCCATGAGATCTCACGAGTTTGGCACTGACGTCGCCAAGGTTTGGAGGAGATCTCACAAGACTGGGAGTAAAATCTCGCCCCCATTCAAGAGTTCTCACGAGAGCTGCAGTGAAATCTCGCCCAAGGTCCCTGGGATCTCACGAGATTTGTAGTGAAATCTCGCCCGATCTCATTGTGACCTCAGGAGGAATGGACTGAAACCTCGCCTAAAATCCATGAGTTGTCATGAGATTTGGAGTGAAATCTGTACCGATGTCCATGAGATCTCAGGAGCCTGGGTGGCAAATCTCGCCCGATGTCCATGAGATCTCACGAGATTTAGATTGAAAGCTCGCCCACGGTCGTCCCTGATATCTCACGAGATTTGGAGAGAAATCTGCCCGAAGTCATTGAGACCACAGGATCTTTGGAGTGAAATCGCGTCCAATGTCCATGACATATCACGAGATTTGGAATGAATTCTCACGCGATGTCCATACGATCTCACGAGATTTGGACTAATCTCGCCTGATGTCCATGATTTCTCACGAGATATAGAGTGAATTCTCCCTCAATATCCTGAGATCTAACGGATTGGACGGAAGTCTCCAAGGATTGGATGAGATCTCAAGAGACTTGGAGGAAATGATCCCCGAATTCCAAAGGATCTCACGAGAGTTGGAGTGAAATCTCGCCCTAGGTCCCTTTTATCTCACGAGAGTTGAGTGAAACCTCGCCCGTTGTCATTGAGACCTCACGAGATTTGGATTGATATCTCGCCCAAGTTCGCTGATATCGCACGAGGTTTGTAGTGAAATCTCTCCCAATGTCATTGTGACCTCACGGGATTTGGAGTGAAATCTCGCCCAAAGTCCACGAGATCTCATGAGATTTGGACTGAGGTCTGCACGTTTTGGATGGGATCTCACGAGACTCAGAATAAAATCTCACGCGATGCCCATGGTGTCTCGTGGGATTTAGATTGAAGTGTCACGGAATATCCATGAGATCTCATGAGATTTGGACTGAAGTCTCCAAGGTCTGGATGAGATCTCACGAGACTTGGACGAAAATCCCCTGAATTCCAAGAGGTCTCACGATAGTTGGAGTAAAATCTCAACCAAGGTTCCTGATATCTCAAGAGAATGATACTGAAATCTCGCCCGATGTCATTGGGACCTCGCGAGATTTGGAGTGAAATATCGCGCAAGGTCCCTGATATCTCACGAGATTTGTAGTGAAATCTTGCCCAAGGCCCCTGAGAGCTGAAGAGAATTAGAGGGAAATCTCGCCCCATGTCACTGTGACCTCAAGAATTTTGGAGAGAAATCTCGCCCAATGCCCATGATCTCACGAGTTTTTGGAGAACTCTGACCCCATATCCATGAGATCTCACGAGATTTGGAGAAAAATCTCTCCTGATGTCATGAGGTCACACGAGATTTAGATTGCAATTTCGCTCCATATCCATGAGATCTCACGAGATTTGGCCTGAATTCTCCAAGATTCGGATGAGATCTCCGAGACGTGGGGAGTCAAATCTCGCTCAACGTCCAAGAATCCTCTTGAGATTTGGCGTGAAATCTCGCCCAAACTCCCTGATATCTCACGAGACTTGTAGTGTAATCTCCCGCGATGTCAGTGAGACCTCACGAGATTTGGATGGAAATCTCGCCCAGGTCCCTGAATATTACGAGATATGTAGTGAAATCTCGCCCGAAATCATTGTAACCTCAGGAGTTGGGAGTGAAATCTCGCCCAATGTCCATGAGATCTCACGAGATTTACATGGGAAACTCGCTCATATCCACGAGAACTCACGAGGTTGGCCTTGAGGTCTCCAAGGTTTGGATGAGATTTCACGGGATGCGAGTAAACTCTCGCCCAAAGACCATGAGACCTCACGAGAGTGGGAGTGAAATCTCGCCCAAGGACCCTGATATCTCAAGAGGTTTGGAAGGAATCTCCCCCGATGTCATTGACAGCTCATGAGAAATGGATAGAAATCTCGCCCAAGGTCGCTGCTATCTCACGAGATCTGCAGTGAAATCTCGCCCAAACTCATTGGGACCTCAGGAGATTCGGCGTGAAATCTCCATCGATGTCCATGCGATCTCAGGAGATCTGGTGTCAAATCTCGCCCCATGTCCATGAGAACTCACGACACTTACACGGAAACCTCGCCCAGGGTCCCTGACAACTGACGAGATTCGGCGTGAAATCTGCCCGAGGTGATGGAGACCTCACGAGATTTGGAGTGAACTCTCACCCGATATTCGTGCGTACTCACGAGATTTGGAGTCATCTCGCCTGATGTCCCTGAGATCGCACAAGATAGAGATTGAATTCTCGCTCCATATCCTGAGATCTCACGAGTTTTGGCCTGGAGTCTCCAAGGATTGGATGAGATCTCACGAGACTTGGAGTAAAATATCCGCGAATATCCAGAAATCTCACGAGAGTTGGAGTGAAATGTCGCCCTAGCTCCCTTTCATGTCATGAGGTTTTAGTGAACTGTCGCCCAATGTCATTGGGACGTCCCGATATTTGGATTGAAATCTCGCCCGAGGTCGCTGATATCTCACGAGATTTGTAGGGAAATCTCGCGCAATGTGATTGTGACCTCAGGAGATTTGGGGTGAACTCTCCCCCAATGTCCATGAGATCTCACGAGATTTAGATGAAATCTCCCTCAATATCTATGAGGCCTCGCGAGATTGGCACGGACGACTCCAAGTTTGGATGAGATCTCACAAGACTTGGAGTAAACTCTCGCCCAAAGAACAAGAGACCTCAGCAGAGTTGGATTGAAATCTCGCACAAGGTCCCCGATATCTCACAAGATTTGTAGTGAAATCTCGCCCAATGTCTTTGAGCCTCATGAGATGTGGACTGAAATCTCGACCAGGGTCCCTGATATCTCATGAGATTTGTGGAAATCTCACCTGATGTCATTGGAACCTCCGTAGATTTGGAGTGCAGTCTCTCCCATTGTCCATGAGATCTCACGAGATTTAGATTGACCCCTCACCCAATATCCATGAGATCTCAGGAGAAGGGCACTGACCTCTCCAAAGTTTGGGTGAGATCTCATGGGCCCTGGAGTAAAATCTCGCCCAAAGTCCAAGAGATCTCGAGGGATTTGGAGAGAAATCTCACCCAAAGCCCATGACATCTCATGAGATTGAGAGGGAATTCTCGCCCGATGTCCATGACACCTCACGGGATTTGCAGTAAAATCTCGCCCAATGACCATGAGATATCGCGAAATTGAGAGTGAAATCTCACCCATTTTCCATGAGAGCCCAAGACATTTGGCCTGAGGTCTCCACATTTGGAAGAGAGCACACGAGATTTGGATGAAAATCCCAGCTGAATCCCAAGAGATCTCACACGATTTGGAGTGACATCTCGCCCAAGGTCCCTGATACCTCAGGACATTTGTAGTGAAATCTCGCCCGATGTCATTGTGACCTCAGGATATTCGCAGGGAAACCTCACCCGAATGTCCCTGAGATCAGACGAGATATTGAGTAAAATCTCACCCGATGCCCATCAGTCCCACGATATTTAGATTGAAGTCTCGCTCAATAGCCATGAGATCTCACGAGTTTGGCACTGACGTCGCCAAGGTTTGGAGGAGATCTCACAAGACTGGGAGTAAAATCTCGCCCCCATTCAAGAGTTCTCACGAGAGCTGCAGTGAAATCTCGCCCAAGGTCCCTGGGATCTCACGAGATTTGTAGTGAAATCTCGCCCGATCTCATTGTGACCTCAGGAGGAATGGAGTGAAACCTCGCCTAAAATCCATGAGTTGTCATGAGATTTGGAGTGAAATCTGTACCGATGTCCATGAGATCTCAGGAGCCTGGGTGGCAAATCTCGCCCGATGTCCATGAGATCTCACGAGATTTAGATTGAAAGCTCGCCCACGGTCGTCCCTGATATCTCACGAGATTTGGAGAGAAATCTGCCCGAAGTCATTGAGACCACAGGATCTTTGGAGTGAAATCGCGTCCAATGTCCATGACATATCACGAGATTTGGAATGAATTCTCACGCGATGTCCATACGATCTCACGAGATTTGGACTAATCTCGCCTGATGTCCATGATTTCTCACGAGATATAGAGTGAATTCTCCCTCAATATCCTGAGATCTCACGGATTGGACGGAAGTCTCCAAGGATTGGATGAGATCTCAAGAGACTTGGAGGAAATGATCCCCGAATTCCAAAGGATCTCACGAGAGTTGGAGTGAAATCTCGCCCTAGGTCCCTTTTATCTCACGAGAGTTGAGTGAAACCTCGCCCGTTGTCATTGAGACCTCACGAGATTTGGATTGATATCTCGCCCAAGTTCGCTGATATCGCACGAGGTTTGTAGTGAAATCTCTCCCAATGTCATTGTGACCTCACGGGATTTGGAGTGAAATCTCGCCCAAAGTCCACGAGATCTCATGAGATTTGGACTGAGGTCTGCACGTTTTGGATGGGATCTCACGAGACTCAGAATAAAATCTCACGCGATGCCCATGGTGTCTCGTGGGATTTAGATTGAAGTGTCACGGAATATCCATGAGATCTCATGAGATTTGGACTGAAGTCTCCAAGGTCTGGATGAGATCTCACGAGACTTGGACGAAAATCCCCTGAATTCCAAGAGGTCTCACGATAGTTGGAGTAAAATCTCAACCAAGGTTCCTGATATCTCAAGAGAATGATACTGAAATCTCGCCCGATGTCATTGGGACCTCGCGAGATTTGGAGTGAAATATCGCGCAAGGTCCCTGATATCTCACGAGATTTGTAGTGAAATCTTGCCCAAGGCCCCTGAGAGCTGAAGAGAATTAGAGGGAAATCTCGCCCCATGTCACTGTGACCTCAAGAATTTTGGAGAGAAATCTCGCCCAATGCCCATGATCTCACGAGTTTTTGGAGAACTCTGACCCCATATCCATGAGATCTCACGAGATTTGGAGAAAAATCTCTCCTGATGTCATGAGGTCACACGAGATTTAGATTGCAATTTCGCTCCATATCCATGAGATCTCACGAGATTTGGCCTGAATTCTCCAAGATTCGGATGAGATCTCCGAGACGTGGGGAGTCAAATCTCGCTCAACGTCCAAGAATCCTCTTGAGATTTGGCGTGAAATCTCGCCCAAACTCCCTGATATCTCACGAGACTTGTAGTGTAATCTCCCGCGATGTCAGTGAGACCTCACGAGATTTGGATGGAAATCTCGCCCAGGTCCCTGAATATTACGAGATATGTAGTGAAATCTCGCCCGAAATCATTGTAACCTCAGGAGTTGGGAGTGAAATCTCGCCCAATGTCCATGAGATCTCACGAGATTTACATGGGAAACTCGCTCATATCCACGAGAACTCACGAGGTTGGCCTTGAGGTCTCCAAGGTTTGGATGAGATTTCACGGGATGCGAGTAAACTCTCGCCCAAAGACCATGAGACCTCACGAGAGTGGGAGTGAAATCTCGCCCAAGGACCCTGATATCTCAAGAGGTTTGGAAGGAATCTCCCCCGATGTCATTGACAGCTCATGAGAAATGGATAGAAATCTCGCCCAAGGTCGCTGCTATCTCACGAGATCTGCAGTGAAATCTCGCCCAAACTCATTGGGACCTCAGGAGATTCGGCGTGAAATCTCCATCGATGTCCATGCGATCTCAGGAGATCTGGTGTCAAATCTCGCCCCATGTCCATGAGAACTCACGACACTTACACGGAAACCTCGCCCAGGGTCCCTGACAACTGACGAGATTCGGCGTGAAATCTGCCCGAGGTGATGGAGACCTCACGAGATTTGGAGTGAACTCTCACCCGATATTCGTGCGTACTCACGAGATTTGGAGTCATCTCGCCTGATGTCCCTGAGATCGCACAAGATAGAGATTGAATTCTCGCTCCATATCCTGAGATCTCACGAGTTTTGGCCTGGAGTCTCCAAGGATTGGATGAGATCTCACGAGACTTGGAGTAAAATATCCGCGAATATCCAGAAATCTCACGAGAGTTGGAGTGAAATGTCGCCCTAGCTCCCTTTCATGTCATGAGGTTTTAGTGAACTGTCGCCCAATGTCATTGGGACGTCCCGATATTTGGATTGAAATCTCGCCCGAGGTCGCTGATATCTCACGAGATTTGTAGGGAAATCTCGCGCAATGTGATTGTGACCTCAGGAGATTTGGGGTGAACTCTCCCCCAATGTCCATGAGATCTCACGAGATTTAGATGAAATCTCCCTCAATATCTATGAGGCCTCGCGAGATTGGCACGGACGACTCCAAGTTTGGATGAGATCTCACAAGACTTGGAGTAAACTCTCGCCCAAAGAACAAGAGACCTCAGCAGAGTTGGATTGAAATCTCGCACAAGGTCCCCGATATCTCACAAGATTTGTAGTGAAATCTCGCCCAATGTCTTTGAGCCTCATGAGATGTGGACTGAAATCTCGACCAGGGTCCCTGATATCTCATGAGATTTGTGGAAATCTCACCTGATGTCATTGGAACCTCCGTAGATTTGGAGTGCAGTCTCTCCCATTGTCCATGAGATCTCACGAGATTTAGATTGACCCCTCACCCAATATCCATGAGATCTCAGGAGAAGGGCACTGACCTCTCCAAAGTTTGGGTGAGATCTCATGGGCCCTGGAGTAAAATCTCGCCCAAAGTCCAAGAGATCTCGAGGGATTTGGAGAGAAATCTCACCCAAAGCCCATGACATCTCATGAGATTGAGAGGGAATTCTCGCCCGATGTCCATGACACCTCACGGGATTTGCAGTAAAATCTCGCCCAATGACCATGAGATATCGCGAAATTGAGAGTGAAATCTCACCCATTTTCCATGAGAGCCCAAGACATTTGGCCTGAGGTCTCCACATTTGGAAGAGAGCACACGAGATTTGGATGAAAATCCCAGCTGAATCCCAAGAGATCTCACACGATTTGGAGTGACATCTCGCCCAAGGTCCCTGATACCTCAGGACATTTGTAGTGAAATCTCGCCCGATGTCATTGTGACCTCAGGATATTCGGAGGGAAACCTCACCCGAATGTCCCTGAGATCAGACGAGATATTGAGTAAAATCTCACCCGATGCCCATCAGTCCCACGATATTTAGATTGAAGTCTCGCTCAATAGCCATGAGATCTCACGAGTTTGGCACTGACGTCGCCAAGGTTTGGAGGAGATCTCACAAGACTGGGAGTAAAATCTCGCCCCCATTCAAGAGTTCTCACGAGAGCTGCAGTGAAATCTCGCCCAAGGTCCCTGGGATCTCACGAGATTTGTAGTGAAATCTCGCCCGATCTCATTGTGACCTCAGGAGGAATGGAGTGAAACCTCGCCTAAAATCCATGAGTTGTCATGAGATTTGGAGTGAAATCTGTACCGATGTCCATGAGATCTCAGGAGCCTGGGTGGCAAATCTCGCCCGATGTCCATGAGATCTCACGAGATTTAGATTGAAAGCTCGCCCACGGTCGTCCCTGATATCTCACGAGATTTGGAGAGAAATCTGCCCGAAGTCATTGAGACCACAGGATCTTTGGAGTGAAATCGCGTCCAATGTCCATGACATATCACGAGATTTGGAATGAATTCTCACGCGATGTCCATACGATCTCACGAGATTTGGACTAATCTCGCCTGATGTCCATGATTTCTC
This sequence comes from Eumetopias jubatus, assembly GCF_037043125.1. Taxonomy (NCBI): domain Eukaryota; kingdom Metazoa; phylum Chordata; class Mammalia; order Carnivora; family Otariidae; genus Eumetopias; species Eumetopias jubatus. The sequence goes on along the minus strand of NW_028274824.1, from coordinate 6,673,108 downwards.
ACGAGATATAGAGTGAATTCTCCCTCAATATCCTGAGATCTCACGGATTGGACGGAAGTCTCCAAGGATTGGATGAGATCTCAAGAGACTTGGAGGAAATGATCCCCGAATTCCAAAGGATCTCACGAGAGTTGGAGTGAAATCTCGCCCTAGGTCCCTTTTATCTCACGAGAGTTGAGTGAAACCTCGCCCGTTGTCATTGAGACCTCACGAGATTTGGATTGATATCTCGCCCAAGTTCGCTGATATCGCACGAGGTTTGTAGTGAAATCTCTCCCAATGTCATTGTGACCTCACGGGATTTGGAGTGAAATCTCGCCCAAAGTCCACGAGATCTCATGAGATTTGGACTGAGGTCTGCACGTTTTGGATGGGATCTCACGAGACTCAGAATAAAATCTCACGCGATGCCCATGGTGTCTCGTGGGATTTAGATTGAAGTGTCACGGAATATCCATGAGATCTCATGAGATTTGGACTGAAGTCTCCAAGGTCTGGATGAGATCTCACGAGACTTGGACGAAAATCCCCTGAATTCCAAGAGGTCTCACGATAGTTGGAGTAAAATCTCAACCAAGGTTCCTGATATCTCAAGAGAATGATACTGAAATCTCGCCCGATGTCATTGGGACCTCGCGAGATTTGGAGTGAAATATCGCGCAAGGTCCCTGATATCTCACGAGATTTGTAGTGAAATCTTGCCCAAGGCCCCTGAGAGCTGAAGAGAATTAGAGGGAAATCTCGCCCCATGTCACTGTGACCTCAAGAATTTTGGAGAGAAATCTCGCCCAATGCCCATGATCTCACGAGTTTTTGGAGAACTCTGACCCCATATCCATGAGATCTCACGAGATTTGGAGAAAAATCTCTCCTGATGTCATGAGGTCACACGAGATTTAGATTGCAATTTCGCTCCATATCCATGAGATCTCACGAGATTTGGCCTGAATTCTCCAAGATTCGGATGAGATCTCCGAGACGTGGGGAGTCAAATCTCGCTCAACGTCCAAGAATCCTCTTGAGATTTGGCGTGAAATCTCGCCCAAACTCCCTGATATCTCACGAGACTTGTAGTGTAATCTCCCGCGATGTCAGTGAGACCTCACGAGATTTGGATGGAAATCTCGCCCAGGTCCCTGAATATTACGAGATATGTAGTGAAATCTCGCCCGAAATCATTGTAACCTCAGGAGTTGGGAGTGAAATCTCGCCCAATGTCCATGAGATCTCACGAGATTTACATGGGAAACTCGCTCATATCCACGAGAACTCACGAGGTTGGCCTTGAGGTCTCCAAGGTTTGGATGAGATTTCACGGGATGCGAGTAAACTCTCGCCCAAAGACCATGAGACCTCACGAGAGTGGGAGTGAAATCTCGCCCAAGGACCCTGATATCTCAAGAGGTTTGGAAGGAATCTCCCCCGATGTCATTGACAGCTCATGAGAAATGGATAGAAATCTCGCCCAAGGTCGCTGCTATCTCACGAGATCTGCAGTGAAATCTCGCCCAAACTCATTGGGACCTCAGGAGATTCGGCGTGAAATCTCCATCGATGTCCATGCGATCTCAGGAGATCTGGTGTCAAATCTCGCCCCATGTCCATGAGAACTCACGACACTTACACGGAAACCTCGCCCAGGGTCCCTGACAACTGACGAGATTCGGCGTGAAATCTGCCCGAGGTGATGGAGACCTCACGAGATTTGGAGTGAACTCTCACCCGATATTCGTGCGTACTCACGAGATTTGGAGTCATCTCGCCTGATGTCCCTGAGATCGCACAAGATAGAGATTGAATTCTCGCTCCATATCCTGAGATCTCACGAGTTTTGGCCTGGAGTCTCCAAGGATTGGATGAGATCTCACGAGACTTGGAGTAAAATATCCGCGAATATCCAGAAATCTCACGAGAGTTGGAGTGAAATGTCGCCCTAGCTCCCTTTCATGTCATGAGGTTTTAGTGAACTGTCGCCCAATGTCATTGGGACGTCCCGATATTTGGATTGAAATCTCGCCCGAGGTCGCTGATATCTCACGAGATTTGTAGGGAAATCTCGCGCAATGTGATTGTGACCTCAGGAGATTTGGGGTGAACTCTCCCCCAATGTCCATGAGATCTCACGAGATTTAGATGAAATCTCCCTCAATATCTATGAGGCCTCGCGAGATTGGCACGGACGACTCCAAGTTTGGATGAGATCTCACAAGACTTGGAGTAAACTCTCGCCCAAAGAACAAGAGACCTCAGCAGAGTTGGATTGAAATCTCGCACAAGGTCCCCGATATCTCACAAGATTTGTAGTGAAATCTCGCCCAATGTCTTTGAGCCTCATGAGATGTGGACTGAAATCTCGACCAGGGTCCCTGATATCTCATGAGATTTGTGGAAATCTCACCTGATGTCATTGGAACCTCCGTAGATTTGGAGTGCAGTCTCTCCCATTGTACATGAGATCTCACGAGATTTAGATTGACCCCTCACCCAATATCCATGAGATCTCAGGAGAAGGGCACTGACCTCTCCAAAGTTTGGGTGAGATCTCATGGGCCCTGGAGTAAAATCTCGCCCAAAGTCCAAGAGATCTCGAGGGATTTGGAGAGAAATCTCACCCAAAGCCCATGACATCTCATGAGATTGAGAGGGAATTCTCGCCCGATGTCCATGACACCTCACGGGATTTGCAGTAAAATCTCGCCCAATGACCATGAGATATCGCGAAATTGAGAGTGAAATCTCACCCATTTTCCATGAGAGCCCAAGACATTTGGCCTGAGGTCTCCACATTTGGAAGAGAGCACACGAGATTTGGATGAAAATCCCAGCTGAATCCCAAGAGATCTCACACGATTTGGAGTGACATCTCGCCCAAGGTCCCTGATACCTCAGGACATTTGTAGTGAAATCTCGCCCGATGTCATTGTGACCTCAGGATATTCGGAGGGAAACCTCACCCGAATGTCCCTGAGATCAGACGAGATATTGAGTAAAATCTCACCCGATGCCCATCAGTCCCACGATATTTAGATTGAAGTCTCGCTCAATAGCCATGAGATCTCACGAGTTTGGCACTGACGTCGCCAAGGTTTGGAGGAGATCTCACAAGACTGGGAGTAAAATCTCGCCCCCATTCAAGAGTTCTCACGAGAGCTGCAGTGAAATCTCGCCCAAGGTCCCTGGGATCTCACGAGATTTGTAGTGAAATCTCGCCCGATCTCATTGTGACCTCAGGAGGAATGGAGTGAAACCTCGCCTAAAATCCATGAGTTGTCATGAGATTTGGAGTGAAATCTGTACCGATGTCCATGAGATCTCAGGAGCCTGGGTGGCAAATCTCGCCCGATGTCCATGAGATCTCACGAGATTTAGATTGAAAGCTCGCCCACGGTCGTCCCTGATATCTCACGAGATTTGGAGAGAAATCTGCCCGAAGTCATTGAGACCACAGGATCTTTGGAGTGAAATCGCGTCCAATGTCCATGACATATCACGAGATTTGGAATGAATTCTCACGCGATGTCCATACGATCTCACGAGATTTGGACTAATCTCGCCTGATGTCCATGATTTCTCACGAGATATAGAGTGAATTCTCCCTCAATATCCTGAGATCTAACGGATTGGACGGAAGTCTCCAAGGATTGGATGAGATCTCAAGAGACTTGGAGGAAATGATCCCCGAATTCCAAAGGATCTCACGAGAGTTGGAGTGAAATCTCGCCCTAGGTCCCTTTTATCTCACGAGAGTTGAGTGAAACCTCGCCCGTTGTCATTGAGACCTCACGAGATTTGGATTGATATCTCGCCCAAGTTCGCTGATATCGCACGAGGTTTGTAGTGAAATCTCTCCCAATGTCATTGTGACCTCACGGGATTTGGAGTGAAATCTCGCCCAAAGTCCACGAGATCTCATGAGATTTGGACTGAGGTCTGCACGTTTTGGATGGGATCTCACGAGACTCAGAATAAAATCTCACGCGATGCCCATGGTGTCTCGTGGGATTTAGATTGAAGTGTCACGGAATATCCATGAGATCTCATGAGATTTGGACTGAAGTCTCCAAGGTCTGGATGAGATCTCACGAGACTTGGACGAAAATCCCCTGAATTCCAAGAGGTCTCACGATAGTTGGAGTAAAATCTCAACCAAGGTTCCTGATATCTCAAGAGAATGATACTGAAATCTCGCCCGATGTCATTGGGACCTCGCGAGATTTGGAGTGAAATATCGCGCAAGGTCCCTGATATCTCACGAGATTTGTAGTGAAATCTTGCCCAAGGCCCCTGAGAGCTGAAGAGAATTAGAGGGAAATCTCGCCCCATGTCACTGTGACCTCAAGAATTTTGGAGAGAAATCTCGCCCAATGCCCATGATCTCACGAGTTTTTGGAGAACTCTGACCCCATATCCATGAGATCTCACGAGATTTGGAGAAAAATCTCTCCTGATGTCATGAGGTCACACGAGATTTAGATTGCAATTTCGCTCCATATCCATGAGATCTCACGAGATTTGGCCTGAATTCTCCAAGATTCGGATGAGATCTCCGAGACGTGGGGAGTCAAATCTCGCTCAACGTCCAAGAATCCTCTTGAGATTTGGCGTGAAATCTCGCCCAAACTCCCTGATATCTCACGAGACTTGTAGTGTAATCTCCCGCGATGTCAGTGAGACCTCACGAGATTTGGATGGAAATCTCGCCCAGGTCCCTGAATATTACGAGATATGTAGTGAAATCTCGCCCGAAATCATTGTAACCTCAGGAGTTGGGAGTGAAATCTCGCCCAATGTCCATGAGATCTCACGAGATTTACATGGGAAACTCGCTCATATCCACGAGAACTCACGAGGTTGGCCTTGACGTCTCCAAGGTTTGGATGAGATTTCACGGGATGCGAGTAAACTCTCGCCCAAAGACCATGAGACCTCACGAGAGTGGGAGTGAAATCTCGCCCAAGGACCCTGATATCTCAAGAGGTTTGGAAGGAATCTCCCCCGATGTCATTGACAGCTCATGAGAAATGGATAGAAATCTCGCCCAAGGTCGATGCTATCTCACGAGATCTGTAGTGAAATCTCGCCCAAACTCATTGGGACCTCAGGAGATTCGGCGTGAAATCTCCATCGATGTCCATGCGATCTCAGGAGATCTGGTGTCAAATCTCGCCCGATGTCCATGAGAACTCACGACACTTACACGGAAACCTCGCCCAGGGTCCCTGACAACTGACGAGATTCGGCGTGAAATCTGCCCGAGGTGATGGAGACCTCACGAGATTTGGAGTGAACTCTCACCCGATATTCGTGCGTACTCACGAGATTTGGAGTCATCTCGCCTGATGTCCCTGAGATCGCACAAGATAGAGATTGAATTCTCGCTCCATATCCTGAGATCTCACGAGTTTTGGCCTGGAGTCTCCAAGGATTGGATGAGATCTCACGAGACTTGGAGTAAAATATCCGCGAATATCCAGAAATCTCACGAGAGTTGGAGTGAAATGTCGCCCTAGCTCCCTTTCATGTCATGAGGTTTTAGTGAACTGTCGCCCAATGTCATTGGGACGTCCCGATATTTGGATTGAAATCTCGCCCGAGGTCGCTGATATCTCACGAGATTTGTAGGGAAATCTCGCGCAATGTGATTGTGACCTCAGGAGATTTGGGGTGAACTCTCCCCCAATGTCCATGAGATCTCACGAGATTTAGATGAAATCTCCCTCAATATCTATGAGGCCTCGCGAGATTGGCACGGACGACTCCAAGTTTGGATGAGATCTCACAAGACTTGGAGTAAACTCTCGCCCAAAAAACAAGAGACCTCAGCAGAGTTGGATTGAAATCTCGCACAAGGTCCCCGATATCTCACAAGATTTGTAGTGAAATCTCGCCCAATGTCTTTGAGCTTCATGAGATGTGGACTGAAATCTCGACCAGGGTCCCTGATATCTCATGAGATTTGTGGAAATCTCACCTGATGTCATTGGAACCTCCGTAGATTTGGAGTGCAGTCTCTCCCATTGTCCATGAGATCTCACGAGATTTAGATTGACCCCTCACCCAATATCCATGAGATCTCAGGAGAAGGGCACTGACCTCTCCAAAGTTTGGGTGAGATCTCATGGGCCCTGGAGTAAAATCTCGCCCAAAGTCCAAGAGATCTCGAGGGATTTGGAGAGAAATCTCACCCAAAGCCCATGACATCTCATGAGATTGAGAGGGAATTCTCGCCCGATGTCCATGACACCTCACGGGATTTGCAGTAAAATCTCGCCCAATGACCATGAGATATCGCGAAATTGAGAGTGAAATCTCACCCATTTTCCATGAGAGCCCAAGACATTTGGCCTGAGGTCTCCACATTTGGAAGAGAGCACACGAGATTTGGATGAAAATCCCAGCTGAATCCCAAGAGATCTCACACGATTTGGAGTGACATCTCGCCCAAGGTCCCTGATACCTCAGGACATTTGTAGTGAAATCTCGCCCGATGTCATTGTGACCTCAGGATATTCGGAGGGAAACCTCACCCGAATGTCCCTGAGATCAGACGAGATATTGAGTAAAATCTCACCCGATGCCCATCAGTCCCACGATATTTAGATTGAAGTCTCGCTCAATAGCCATGAGATCTCACGAGTTTGGCACTGACGTCGCCAAGGTTTGGAGGAGATCTCACAAGACTGGGAGTAAAATCTCGCCCCCATTCAAGAGTTCTCACGAGAGCTGCAGTGAAATCTCGCCCAAGGTCCCTGGGATCTCACGAGATTTCTAGTGAAATCTCGCCCGATCTCATTGTGACCTCAGGAGGAATGGAGTGAAACCTCGCCTAAAATCCATGAGTTGTCATGAGATTTGGAGTGAAATCTGTACCGATGTCCATGAGATCTCAGGAGCCTGGGTGGCAAATCTCGCCCGATGTCCATGAGATCTCACGAGATTTAGATTGAAAGCTCGCCCACGGTCGTCCCTGATATCTCACGAGATTTGGAGAGAAATCTGCCCGAAGTCATTGAGACCACAGGATCTTTGGAGTGAAATCGCGTCCAATGTCCATGACATATCACGAGATTTGGAATGAATTCTCACGCGATGTCCATACGATCTCACGAGATTTGGACTAATCTCGCCTGATGTCCATGATTTCTCACGAGATATAGAGTGAATTCTCCCTCAATATCCTGAGATCTCACGGATTGGACGGAAGTCTCCAAGGATTGGATGAGATCTCAAGAGACTTGGAGGAAATGATCCCCGAATTCCAAAGGATCTCACGAGAGTTGGAGTGAAATCTCGCCCTAGGTCCCTTTTATCTCACGAGAGTTGAGTGAAACCTCGCCCGTTGTCATTGAGACCTCACGAGATTTGGATTGATATCTCGCCCAAGTTCGCTGATATCGCACGAGGTTTGTAGTGAAATCTCTCCCAATGTCATTGTGACCTCACGGGATTTGGAGTGAAATCTCGCCCAAAGTCCACGAGATCTCATGAGATTTGGACTGAGGTCTGCACGTTTTGGATGGGATCTCACGAGACTCAGAATAAAATCTCACGCGATGCCCATGGTGTCTCGTGGGATTTAGATTGAAGTGTCACGGAATATCCATGAGATCTCATGAGATTTGGACTGAAGTCTCCAAGGTCTGGATGAGATCTCACGAGACTTGGACGAAAATCCCCTGAATTCCAAGAGGTCTCACGATAGTTGGAGTAAAATCTCAACCAAGGTTCCTGATATCTCAAGAGAATGATACTGAAATCTCGCCCGATGTCATTGGGACCTCGCGAGATTTGGAGTGAAATATCGCGCAAGGTCCCTGATATCTCACGAGATTTGTAGTGAAATCTTGCCCAAGGCCCCTGAGAGCTGAAGAGAATTAGAGGGAAATCTCGCCCCATGTCACTGTGACCTCAAGAATTTTGGAGAGAAATCTCGCCCAATGCCCATGATCTCACGAGTTTTTGGAGAACTCTGACCCCATATCCATGAGATCTCACGAGATTTGGAGAAAAATCTCTCCTGATGTCATGAGGTCACACGAGATTTAGATTGCAATTTCGCTCCATATCCATGAGATCTCACGAGATTTGGCCTGAATTCTCCAAGATTCGGATGAGATCTCCGAGACGTGGGGAGTCAAATCTCGCTCAACGTCCAAGAATCCTCTTGAGATTTGGCGTGAAATCTCGCCCAAACTCCCTGATATCTCACGAGACTTGTAGTGTAATCTCCCGCGATGTCAGTGAGACCTCACGAGATTTGGATGGAAATCTCGCCCAGGTCCCTGAATATTACGAGATATGTAGTGAAATCTCGCCCGAAATCATTGTAACCTCAGGAGTTGGGAGTGAAATCTCGCCCAATGTCCATGAGATCTCACGAGATTTACATGGGAAACTCGCTCATATCCACGAGAACTCACGAGGTTGGCCTTGACGTCTCCAAGGTTTGGATGAGATTTCACGGGATGCGAGTAAACTCTCGCCCAAAGACCATGAGACCTCACGAGAGTGGGAGTGAAATCTCGCCCAAGGACCCTGATATCTCAAGAGGTTTGGAAGGAATCTCCCCCGATGTCATTGACAGCTCATGAGAAATGGATAGAAATCTCGCCCAAGGTCGCTGCTATCTCACGAGATCTGTAGTGAAATCTCGCCCAAACTCATTGGGACCTCAGGAGATTCGGCGTGAAATCTCCATCGATGTCCATGCGATCTCAGGAGATCTGGTGTCAAATCTCGCCCGATGTCCATGAGAACTCACGACACTTACACGGAAACCTCGCCCAGGGTCCCTGACAACTGACGAGATTCGGCGTGAAATCTGCCCGAGGTGATGGAGACCTCACGAGATTTGGAGTGAACTCTCACCCGATATTCGTGCGTACTCACGAGATTTGGAGTCATCTCGCCTGATGTCCCTGAGATCGCACAAGATAGAGATTGAATTCTCGCTCCATATCCTGAGATCTCACGAGTTTTGGCCTGGAGTCTCCAAGGATTGGATGAGATCTCACGAGACTTGGAGTAAAATATCCGCGAATATCCAGAAATCTCACGAGAGTTGGAGTGAAATGTCGCCCTAGCTCCCTTTCATGTCATGAGGTTTTAGTGAACTGTCGCCCAATGTCATTGGGACGTCCCGATATTTGGATTGAAATCTCGCCCGAGGTCGCTGATATCTCACGAGATTTGTAGGGAAATCTCGCGCAATGTGATTGTGACCTCAGGAGATTTGGGGTGAACTCTCCCCCAATGTCCATGAGATCTCACGAGATTTAGATGAAATCTCCCTCAATATCTATGAGGCCTCGCGAGATTGGCACGGACGACTCCAAGTTTGGATGAGATCTCACAAGACTTGGAGTAAACTCTCGCCCAAAGAACAAGAGACCTCAGCAGAGTTGGATTGAAATCTCGCACAAGGTCCCCGATATCTCACAAGATTTGTAGTGAAATCTCGCCCAATGTCTTTGAGCTTCATGAGATGTGGACTGAAATCTCGACCAGGGTCCCTGATATCTCATGAGATTTGTGGAAATCTCACCTGATGTCATTGGAACCTCCGTAGATTTGGAGTGCAGTCTCTCCCATTGTCCATGAGATCTCACGAGATTTAGATTGACCCCTCACCCAATATCCATGAGATCTCAGGAGAAGGGCACTGACCTCTCCAAAGTTTGGGTGAGATCTCATGGGCCCTGGAGTAAAATCTCGCCCAAAGTCCAAGAGATCTCGAGGGATTTGGAGAGAAATCTCACCCAAAGCCCATGACATCTCATGAGATTGAGAGGGAATTCTCGCCCGATGTCCATGACACCTCACGGGATTTGCAGTAAAATCTCGCCCAATGACCATGAGATATCGCGAAATTGAGAGTGAAATCTCACCCATTTTCCATGAGAGCCCAAGACATTTGGCCTGAGGTCTCCACATTTGGAAGAGAGCACACGAGATTTGGATGAAAATCCCAGCTGAATCCCAAGAGATCTCACACGATTTGGAGTGACATCTCGCCCAAGGTCCCTGATACCTCAGGACATTTGTAGTGAAATCTCGCCCGATGTCATTGTGACCTCAGGATATTCGGAGGGAAACCTCACCCGAATGTCCCTGAGATCAGACGAGATATTGAGTAAAATCTCACCCGATGCCCATCAGTCCCACGATATTTAGATTGAAGTCTCGCTCAATAGCCATGAGATCTCACGAGTTTGGCACTGACGTCGCCAAGGTTTGGAGGAGATCTCACAAGACTGGGAGTAAAATCTCGCCCCCATTCAAGAGTTCTCACGAGAGCTGCAGTGAAATCTCGCCCAAGGTCCCTGGGATCTCACGAGATTTGTAGTGAAATCTCGCCCGATCTCATTGTGACCTCAGGAGGAATGGAGTGAAACCTCGCCTAAAATCCATGAGTTGTCATGAGATTTGGAGTGAAATCTGTACCGATGTCCATGAGATCTCAGGAGCCTGGGTGGCAAATCTCGCCCGATGTCCATGAGATCTCACGAGATTTAGATTGAAAGCTCGCCCACGGTCGTCCCTGATATCTCACGAGATTTGGAGAGAAATCTGCCCGAAGTCATTGAGACCACAGGATCTTTGGAGTGAAATCGCGTCCAATGTCCATGACATATCACGAGATTTGGAATGAATTCTCACGCGATGTCCATACGATCTCACGAGATTTGGACTAATCTCGCCTGATGTCCATGATTTCTCACGAGATATAGAGTGAATTCTCCCTCAATATCCTGAGATCTCACGGATTGGACGGAAGTCTCCAAGGATTGGATGAGATCTCAAGAGACTTGGAGGAAATGATCCCCGAATTCCAAAGGATCTCACGAGAGTTGGAGTGAAATCTCGCCCTAGGTCCCTTTTATCTCACGAGAGTTGAGTGAAACCTCGCCCGTTGTCATTGAGACCTCACGAGATTTGGATTGATATCTCGCCCAAGTTCGCTGATATCGCACGAGGTTTGTAGTGAAATCTCTCCCAATGTCATTGTGACCTCACGGGATTTGGAGTGAAATCTCGCCCAAAGTCCACGAGATCTCATGAGATTTGGACTGAGGTCTGCACGTTTTGGATGGGATCTCACGAGACTCAGAATAAAATCTCACGCGATGCCCATGGTGTCTCGTGGGATTTAGATTGAAGTGTCACGGAATATCCATGAGATCTCATGAGATTTGGACTGAAGTCTCCAAGGTCTGGATGAGATCTCACGAGACTTGGACGAAAATCCCCTGAATTCCAAGAGGTCTCACGATAGTTGGAGTAAAATCTCAACCAAGGTTCCTGATATCTCAAGAGAATGATACTGAAATCTCGCCCGATGTCATTGGGACCTCGCGAGATTTGGAGTGAAATATCGCGCAAGGTCCCTGATATCTCACGAGATTTGTAGTGAAATCTTGCCCAAGGCCCCTGAGAGCTGAAGAGAATTAGAGGGAAATCTCGCCCCATGTCACTGTGACCTCAAGAATTTTGGAGAGAAATCTCGCCCAATGCCCATGATCTCACGAGTTTTTGGAGAACTCTGACCCCATATCCATGAGATCTCACGAGATTTGGAGAAAAATCTCTCCTGATGTCATGAGGTCACACGAGATTTAGATTGCAATTTCGCTCCATATCCATGAGATCTCACGAGATTTGGCCTGAATTCTCCAAGATTCGGATGAGATCTCCGAGACGTGGGGAGTCAAATCTCGCTCAACGTCCAAGAATCCTCTTGAGATTTGGCGTGAAATCTCGCCCAAACTCCCTGATATCTCACGAGACTTGTAGTGTAATCTCCCGCGATGTCAGTGAGACCTCACGAGATTTGGATGGAAATCTCGCCCAGGTCCCTGAATATTACGAGATATGTAGTGAAATCTCGCCCGAAATCATTGTAACCTCAGGAGTTGGGAGTGAAATCTCGCCCAATGTCCATGAGATCTCACGAGATTTACATGGGAAACTCGCTCATATCCACGAGAACTCACGAGGTTGGCCTTGACGTCTCCAAGGTTTGGATGAGATTTCATGGGATGCGAGTAAACTCTCGCCCAAAGACCATGAGACCTCACGAGAGTGGGAGTGAAATCTCGCCCAAGTACCCTGATATCTCAAGAGGTTTGGAAGGAATCTCCCCCGATGTCATTGACAGCTCATGAGAAATGGATAGAAATCTCGCCCAAGGTCGCTGCTATCTCACGAGATCTGCAGTGAAATCTCGGCCAAACTCATTGGGACCTCAGGAGATTCGGCGTGAAATCTCCATCGATGTCCATGCGATCTCAGGAGATCTGGTGTCAAATCTCGCCCGATGTCCATGAGAACTCACGACACTTACACGGAAACCTCGCCCAGGGTCCCTGACAACTGACGAGATTCGGCGTGAAATCTGCCCGAGGTGATGGAGACCTCACGAGATTTGGAGTGAACTCTCACCCGATATTCGTGAGTACTCACGAGATTTGGAGTCATCTCGCCTGATGTCCCTGAGATCGCACAAGATAGAGATTGAATTCTCGCTCCATATCCTGAGATCTCACGAGTTTTGGCCTGGAGTCTCCAAGGATTGGATGAGATCTCACGAGACTTGGAGTAAAATATCCGCGAATATCCAGAAATCTCACGAGAGTTGGAGTGAAATGTCGCCCTAGCTCCCTTTCATGTCATGAGGTTTTAGTGAACTGTCGCCCAATGTCATTGGGACGTCCCGATATTTGGATTGAAATCTCGCCCGAGGTCGCTGATATCTCACGAGATTTGTAGGGAAATCTCGCGCAATGTGATTGTGACCTCAGGAGATTTGGGGTGAACTCTCCCCCAATGTCCATGAGATCTCACGAGATTTAGATGAAATCTCCCTCAATATCTATGAGGCCTCGCGAGATTGGCACGGACGACTCCAAGTTTGGATGAGATCTCACAAGACTTGGAGTAAACTCTCGCCCAAAGAACAAGAGACCTCAGCAGAGTTGGATTGAAATCTCGCACAAGGTCCCCGATATCTCACAAGATTTGTAGTGAAATCTCGCCCAATGTCTTTGAGCCTCATGAGATGTGGACTGAAATCTCGACCAGGGTCCCTGATATCTCATGAGATTTGTGGAAATCTCACCTGATGTCATTGGAACCTCCGTAGATTTGGAGTGCAGTCTCTCCCATTGTCCATGAGATCTCACGAGATTTAGATTGACCCCTCACCCAATATCCATGAGATCTCAGGAGAAGGGCACTGACCTCTCCAAAGTTTGGGTGAGATCTCATGGGCCCTGGAGTAAAATCTCGCCCAAAGTCCAAGAGATCTCGAGGGATTTGGAGAGAAATCTCACCCAAAGCCCATGACATCTCATGAGATTGAGAGGGAATTCTCGCCCGATGTCCATGACACCTCACGGGATTTGCAGTAAAATCTCGCCCAATGACCATGAGATATCGCGAAATTGAGAGTGAAATCTCACCCATTTTCCATGAGAGCCCAAGACATTTGGCCTGAGGTCTCCACATTTGGAAGAGAGCACACGAGATTTGGATGAAAATCCCAGCTGAATCCCAAGAGATCTCACACGATTTGGAGTGACATCTCGCCCAAGGTCCCTGATACCTCAGGACATTTGTAGTGAAATCTCGCCCGATGTCATTGTGACCTCAGGATATTCGGAGGGAAACCTCACCCGAATGTCCCTGACATCAGACGAGATATTGAGTAAAATCTCACCCGATGCCCATCAGTCCCACGATATTTAGATTGAAGTCTCGCTCAATAGCCATGAGATCTCACGAGTTTGGCACTGACGTCGCCAAGGTTTGGAGGAGATCTCACAAGACTGGGAGTAAAATCTCGCCCCCATTCAAGAGTTCTCACGAGAGCTGCAGTGAAATCTCGCCCAAGGTCCCTGGGATCTCACGAGATTTGTAGTGAAATCTCGCCCGATCTCATTGTGACCTCAGGAGGAATGGAGTGAAACCTCGCCTAAAATCCATGAGTTGTCATGAGATTTGGAGTGAAATCTGTACCGATGTCCATGAGATCTCAGGAGCCTGGGTGGCAAATCTCGCCCGATGTCCATGAGATCTCACGAGATTTAGATTGAAAGCTCGCCCACGGTCGTCCCTGATATCTCACGAGATTTGGAGAGAAATCTGCCCGAAGTCATTGAGACCACAGGATCTTTGGAGTGAAATCGCGTCCAATGTCCATGACATATCACGAGATTTGGAATGAATTCTCACGCGATGTCCATACGATCTCACGAGATTTGGACTAATCTCGCCTGATGTCCATGATTTCTCACGAGATATAGAGTGAATTCTCCCTCAATATCCTGAGATCTCACGGATTGGACGGAAGTCTCCAAGGATTGGATGAGATCTCAAGAGACTTGGAGGAAATGATCCCCGAATTCCAAAGGATCTCACGAGAGTTGGAGTGAAATCTCGCCCTAGGTCCCTTTTATCTCACGAGAGTTGAGTGAAACCTCGCCCGTTGTCATTGAGACCTCACGAGATTTGGATTGATATCTCGCCCAAGTTCGCTGATATCGCACGAGGTTTGTAGTGAAATCTCTCCCAATGTCATTGTGACCTCACGGGATTTGGAGTGAAATCTCGCCCAAAGTCCACGAGATCTCATGAGATTTGGACTGAGGTCTGCACGTTTTGGATGGGATCTCACGAGACTCAGAATAAAATCTCACGCGATGCCCATGGTGTCTCGTGGGATTTAGATTGAAGTGTCACGGAATATCCATGAGATCTCATGAGATTTGGACTGAAGTCTCCAAGGTCTGGATGAGATCTCACGAGACTTGGACGAAAATCCCCTGAATTCCAAGAGGTCTCACGATAGTTGGAGTAAAATCTCAACCAAGGTTCCTGATATCTCAAGAGAATGATACTGAAATCTCGCCCGATGTCATTGGGACCTCGCGAGATTTGGAGTGAAATATCGCGCAAGGTCCCTGATATCTCACGAGATTTGTAGTGAAATCTTGCCCAAGGCCCCTGAGAGCTGAAGAGAATTAGAGGGAAATCTCGCCCCATGTCACTGTGACCTCAAGAATTTTGGAGAGAAATCTCGCCCAATGCCCATGATCTCACGAGTTTTTGGAGAACTCTGACCCCATATCCATGAGATCTCACGAGATTTGGAGAAAAATCTCTCCTGATGTCATGAGGTCACACGAGATTTAGATTGCAATTTCGCTCCATATCCATGAGATCTCACGAGATTTGGCCTGAATTCTCCAAGATTCGGATGAGATCTCCGAGACGTGGGGAGTCAAATCTCGCTCAACGTCCAAGAATCCTCTTGAGATTTGGCGTGAAATCTCGCCCAAACTCCCTGATATCTCACGAGACTTGTAGTGTAATCTCCCGCGATGTCAGTGAGACCTCACGAGATTTGGATGGAAATCTCGCCCAGGTCCCTGAATATTACGAGATATGTAGTGAAATCTCGCCCGAAATCATTGTAACCTCAGGAGTTGGGAGTGAAATCTCGCCCAATGTCCATGAGATCTCACGAGATTTACATGGGAAACTCGCTCATATCCACGAGAACTCACGAGGTTGGCCTTGACGTCTCCAAGGTTTGGATGAGATTTCACGGGATGCGAGTAAACTCTCGCCCAAAGACCATGAGACCTCACGAGAGTGGGAGTGAAATCTCGCCCAAGGACCCTGATATCTCAAGAGGTTTGGAAGGAATCTCCCCCGATGTCATTGACAGCTCATGAGAAATGGATAGAAATCTCGCCCAAGGTCGCTGCTATCTCACGAGATCTGTAGTGAAATCTCGCCCAAACTCATTGGGACCTCAGGAGATTCGGCGTGAAATCTCCATCGATGTCCATGCGATCTCAGGAGATCTGGTGTCAAATCTCGCCCGATGTCCATGAGAACTCACGACACTTACACGGAAACCTCGCCCAGGGTCCCTGACAACTGACGAGATTCGGCGTGAAATCTGCCCGAGGTGATGGAGACCTCACGAGATTTGGAGTGAACTCTCACCCGATATTCGTGCGTACTCACGAGATTTAGAGTCATCTCGCCTGATGTCCCTGAGATCGCACAAGATAGAGATTGAATTCTCGCTCCATATCCTGAGATCTCACGAGTTTTGGCCTGGAGTCTCCAAGGATTGGATGAGATCTCACGAGACTTGGAGTAAAATATCCGCGAATATCCAGAAATCTCACGAGAGTTGGAGTGAAATGTCGCCCTAGCTCCCTTTCATGTCATGAGGTTTTAGTGAACTGTCGCCCAATGTCATTGGGACGTCCCGATATTTGGATTGAAATCTCGCCCGAGGTCGCTGATATCTCACGAGATTTGTAGGGAAATCTCGCGCAATGTGATTGTGACCTCAGGAGATTTGGGGTGAACTCTCCCCCAATGTCCATGAGATCTCACGAGATTTAGATGAAATCTCCCTCAATATCTATGAGGCCTCGCGAGATTGGCACGGACGACTCCAAGTTTGGATGAGATCTCACAAGACTTGGAGTAAACTCTCACCCAAAGAACAAGAGACCTCAGCAGAGTTGGATTGAAATCTCGCACAAGGTCCCCGATATCTCACAAGATTTGTAGTGAAATCTCGCCCAATGTCTTTGAGCTTCATGAGATGTGGACTGAAATCTCGACCAGGGTCCCTGATATCTCATGAGATTTGTGGAAATCTCACCTGATGTCATTGGAACCTCCGTAGATTTGGAGTGCAGTCTCTCCCATTGTCCATGAGATCTCACGAGATTTAGATTGACCCCTCACCCAATATCCATGAGATCTCAGGAGAAGGGCACTGACCTCTCCAAAGTTTGGGTGAGATCTCATGGGCCCTGGAGTAAAATCTCGCCCAAAGTCCAAGAGATCTCGAGGGATTTGGAGAGAAATCTCACCCAAAGCCCATGACATCTCATGAGATTGAGAGGGAATTCTCGCCCGATGTCCATGACACCTCACGGGATTTGCAGTAAAATCTCGCCCAATGACCATGAGATATCGCGAAATTGAGAGTGAAATCTCACCCATTTTCCATGAGAGCCCAAGACATTTGGCCTGAGGTCTCCACATTTGGAAGAGAGCACACGAGATTTGGATGAAAATCCCAGCTGAATCCCAAGAGATCTCACACGATTTGGAGTGACATCTCGCCCAAGGTCCCTGATACCTCAGGACATTTGTAGTGAAATCTCGCCCGATGTCATTGTGACCTCAGGATATTCGGAGGGAAACCTCACCCGAATGTCCCTGAGATCAGACGAGATATTGAGTAAAATCTCACCCGATGCCCATCAGTCCCACGATATTTAGATTGAAGTCTCGCTCAATAGCCATGAGATCTCACGAGTTTGGCACTGACGTCGCCAAGGTTTGGAGGAGATCTCACAAGACTGGGAGTAAAATCTCGCCCCCATTCAAGAGTTCTCACGAGAGCTGCAGTGAAATCTCGCCCAAGGTCCCTGGGATCTCACGAGATTTGTAGTGAAATCTCGCCCGATCTCATTGTGACCTCAGGAGGAATGGAGTGAAACCTCGCCTAAAATCCATGAGTTGTCATGAGATTTGGAGTGAAATCTGTACCGATGTCCATGAGATCTCAGGAGCCTGGGTGGCAAATCTCGCCCGATGTCCATGAGATCTCACGAGATTTAGATTGAAAGCTCGCCCACGGTCGTCCCTGATATCTCACGAGATTTGGAGAGAAATCTGCCCGAAGTCATTGAGACCACAGGATCTTTGGAGTGAAATCGCGTCCAATGTCCATGACATATCACGAGATTTGGAATGAATTCTCACGCGATGTCCATACGATCTCACGAGATTTGGACTAATCTCGCCTGATGTCCATGATTTCTCACGAGATATAGAGTGAATTCTCCCTCAATATCCTGAGATCTCACGGATTGGACGGAAGTCTCCAAGGATTGGATGAGATCTCAAGAGACTTGGAGGAAATGATCCCCGAATTCCAAAGGATCTCACGAGAGTTGGAGTGAAATCTCGCCCTAGGTCCCTTTTATCTCACGAGAGTTGAGTGAAACCTCGCCCGTTGTCATTGAGACCTCACGAGATTTGGATTGATATCTCGCCCAAGTTCGCTGATATCGCACGAGGTTTGTAGTGAAATCTCTCCCAATGTCATTGTGACCTCACGGGATTTGGAGTGAAATCTCGCCCAAAGTCCACGAGATCTCATGAGATTTGGACTGAGGTCTGCACGTTTTGGATGGGATCTCACGAGACTCAGAATAAAATCTCACGCGATGCCCATGGTGTCTCGTGGGATTTAGATTGAAGTGTCACGGAATATCCATGAGATCTCATGAGATTTGGACTGAAGTCTCCAAGGTCTGGATGAGATCTCACGAGACTTGGACGAAAATCCCCTGAATTCCAAGAGGTCTCACGATAGTTGGAGTAAAATCTCAACCAAGGTTCCTGATATCTCAAGAGAATGATACTGAAATCTCGCCCGATGTCATTGGGACCTCGCGAGATTTGGAGTGAAATATCGCGCAAGGTCCCTGATATCTCACGAGATTTGTAGTGAAATCTTGCCCAAGGCCCCTGAGAGCTGAAGAGAATTAGAGGGAAATCTCGCCCCATGTCACTGTGACCTCAAGAATTTTGGAGAGAAATCTCGCCCAATGCCCATGATCTCACGAGTTTTTGGAGAACTCTGACCCCATATCCATGAGATCTCACGAGATTTGGAGAAAAATCTCTCCTGATGTCATGAGGTCACACGAGATTTAGATTGCAATTTCGCTCCATATCCATGAGATCTCACGAGATTTGGCCTGAATTCTCCAAGATTCGGATGAGATCTCCGAGACGTGGGGAGTCAAATCTCGCTCAACGTCCAAGAATCCTCTTGAGATTTGGCGTGAAATCTCGCCCAAACTCCCTGATATCTCACGAGACTTGTAGTGTAATCTCCCGCGATGTCAGTGAGACCTCACGAGATTTGGATGGAAATCTCGCCCAGGTCCCTGAATATTACGAGATATGTAGTGAAATCTCGCCCGAAATCATTGTAACCTCAGGAGTTGGGAGTGAAAACTCGCCCAATGTCCATGAGATCTCACGAGATTTACATGGGAAACTCGCTCATATCCACGAGAACTCACGAGGTTGGCCTTGACGTCTCCAAGGTTTGGATGAGATTTCACGGGATGCGAGTAAACTCTCGCCCAAAGACCATGAGACCTCACGAGAGTGGGAGTGAAATCTCGCCCAAGGACCCTGATATCTCAAGAGGTTTGGAAGGAATCTCCCCCGATGTCATTGACAGCTCATGAGAAATGGATAGAAATCTCGCCCAAGGTCGCTGCTATCTCACGAGATCTGTAGTGAAATCTCGGCCAAACTCATTGGGACCTCAGGAGATTCGGCGTGAAATCTCCATCGATGTCCATGCGATCTCAGGAGATCTGGTGTCAAATCTCGCCCGATGTCCATGAGAACTCACGACACTTACACGGAAACCTCGCCCAGGGTCCCTGACAACTGACGAGATTCGGCGTGAAATCTGCCCGAGGTGATGGAGACCTCACGAGATTTGGAGTGAACTCTCACCCGATATTCGTGCGTACTCACGAGATTTGGAGTCATCTCGCCTGATGTCCCTGAGATCGCACAAGATAGAGATTGAATTCTCGCTCCATATCCTGAGATCTCACGAGTTTTGGCCTGGAGTCTCCAAGGATTGGATGAGATCTCACGAGACTTGGAGTAAAATATCCGCGAATATCCAGAAATCTCACGAGAGTTGGAGTGAAATGTCGCCCTAGCTCCCTTTCATGTCATGAGGTTTTAGTGAACTGTCGCCCAATGTCATTGGGACGTCCCGATATTTGGATTGAAATCTCGCCCGAGGTCGCTGATATCTCACGAGATTTGTAGGGAAATCTCGCGCAATGTGATTGTGACCTCAGGAGATTTGGGGTGAACTCTCCCCCAATGTCCATGAGATCTCACGAGATTTAGATGAAATCTCCCTCAATATCTATGAGGCCTCGCGAGATTGGCACGGACGACTCCAAGTTTGGATGAGATCTCACAAGACTTGGAGTAAACTCTCGCCCAAAGAACAAGAGACCTCAGCAGAGTTGGATTGAAATCTCGCACAAGGTCCCCGATATCTCACAAGATTTGTAGTGAAATCTCGCCCAATGTCTTTGAGCTTCATGAGATGTGGACTGAAATCTCGACCAGGGTCCCTGATATCTCATGAGATTTGTGGAAATCTCACCTGATGTCATTGGAACCTCCGTAGATTTGGAGTGCAGTCTCTCCCATTGTCCATGAGATCTCACGAGATTTAGATTGACCCCTCACCCAATATCCATGAGATCTCAGGAGAAGGGCACTGACCTCTCCAAAGTTTGGGTGAGATCTCATGGGCCCTGGAGTAAAATCTCGCCCAAAGTCCAAGAGATCTCGAGGGATTTGGAGAGAAATCTCACCCAAAGCCCATGACATCTCATGAGATTGAGAGGGAATTCTCGCCCGATGTCCATGACACCTCACGGGATTTGCAGTAAAATCTCGCCCAATGACCATGAGATATCGCGAAATTGAGAGTGAAATCTCACCCATTTTCCATGAGAGCCCAAGACATTTGGCCTGAGGTCTCCACATTTGGAAGAGAGCACACGAGATTTGGATGAAAATCCCAGCTGAATCCCAAGAGATCTCACACGATTTGGAGTGACATCTCGCCCAAGGTCCCTGATACCTCAGGACATTTGTAGTGAAATCTCGCCCGATGTCATTGTGACCTCAGGATATTCGGAGGGAAACCTCACCCGAATGTCCCTGAGATCAGACGAGATATTGAGTAAAATCTCACCCGATGCCCATCAGTCCCACGATATTTAGATTGAAGTCTCGCTCAATAGCCATGAGATCTCACGAGTTTGGCACTGACGTCGCCAAGGTTTGGAGGAGATCTCACAAGACTGGGAGTAAAATCTCGCCCCCATTCAAGAGTTCTCACGAGAGCTGCAGTGAAATCTCGCCCAAGGTCCCTGGGATCTCACGAGATTTGTAGTGAAATCTCGCCCGATCTCATTGTGACCTCAGGAGGAATGGAGTGAAACCTCGCCTAAAATCCATGAGTTGTCATGAGATTTGGAGTGAAATCTGTACCGATGTCCATGAGATCTCAGGAGCCTGGGTGGCAAATCTCGCCCGATGTCCATGAGATCTCACGAGATTTAGATTGAAAGCTCGCCCACGGTCGTCCCTGATATCTCACGAGATTTGGAGAGAAATCTGCCCGAAGTCATTGAGACCACAGGATCTTTGGAGTGAAATCGCGTCCAATGTCCATGACATATCACGAGATTTGGAATGAATTCTCACGCGATGTCCATACGATCTCACGAGATTTGGACTAATCTCGCCTGATGTCCATGATTTCTCACGAGATATAGAGTGAATTCTCCCTCAATATCCTGAGATCTCACGGATTGGACGGAAGTCTCCAAGGATTGGATGAGATCTCAAGAGACTTGGAGGAAATGATCCCCGAATTCCAAAGGATCTCACGAGAGTTGGAGTGAAATCTCGCCCTAGGTCCCTTTTATCTCACGAGAGTTGAGTGAAACCTCGCCCGTTGTCATTGAGACCTCACGAGATTTGGATTGATATCTCGCCCAAGTTCGCTGATATCGCACGAGGTTTGTAGTGAAATCTCTCCCAATGTCATTGTGACCTCACGGGATTTGGAGTGAAATCTCGCCCAAAGTCCACGAGATCTCATGAGATTTGGACTGAGGTCTGCACGTTTTGGATGGGATCTCACGAGACTCAGAATAAAATCTCACGCGATGCCCATGGTGTCTCGTGGGATTTAGATTGAAGTGTCACGGAATATCCATGAGATCTCATGAGATTTGGACTGAAGTCTCCAAGGTCTGGATGAGATCTCACGAGACTTGGACGAAAATCCCCTGAATTCCAAGAGGTCTCACGATAGTTGGAGTAAAATCTCAACCAAGGTTCCTGATATCTCAAGAGAATGATACTGAAATCTCGCCCGATGTCATTGGGACCTCGCGAGATTTGGAGTGAAATATCGCGCAAGGTCCCTGATATCTCACGAGATTTGTAGTGAAATCTTGCCCAAGGCCCCTGAGAGCTGAAGAGAATTAGAGGGAAATCTCGCCCCATGTCACTGTGACCTCAAGAATTTTGGAGAGAAATCTCGCCCAATGCCCATGATCTCACGAGTTTTTGGAGAACTCTGACCCCATATCCATGAGATCTCACGAGATTTGGAGAAAAATCTCTCCTGATGTCATGAGGTCACACGAGATTTAGATTGCAATTTCGCTCCATATCCATGAGATCTCACGAGATTTGGCCTGAATTCTCCAAGATTCGGATGAGATCTCCGAGACGTGGGGAGTCAAATCTCGCTCAACGTCCAAGAATCCTCTTGAGATTTGGCGTGAAATCTCGCCCAAACTCCCTGATATCTCACGAGACTTGTAGTGTAATCTCCCGCGATGTCAGTGAGACCTCACGAGATTTGGATGGAAATCTCGCCCAGGTCCCTGAATATTACGAGATATGTAGTGAAATCTCGCCCGAAATCATTGTAACCTCAGGAGTTGGGAGTGAAATCTCGCCCAATGTCCATGAGATCTCACGAGATTTACATGGGAAACTCGCTCATATCCACGAGAACTCACGAGGTTGGCCTTGACGTCTCCAAGGTTTGGATGAGATTTCACGGGATGCGAGTAAACTCTCGCCCAAAGACCATGAGACCTCACGAGAGTGGGAGTGAAATCTCGCCCAAGGACCCTGATATCTCAAGAGGTTTGGAAGGAATCTCCCCCGATGTCATTGACAGCTCATGAGAAATGGATAGAAATCTCGCCCAAGGTCGCTGCTATCTCACGAGATCTGCAGTGAAATCTCGGCCAAACTCATTGGGACCTCAGGAGATTCGGCGTGAAATCTCCATCGATGTCCATGCGATCTCAGGAGATCTGGTGTCAAATCTCGCCCGATGTCCATGAGAACTCACGACACTTACACGGAAACCTCGCCCAGGGTCCCTGACAACTGACGAGATTCGGCGTGAAATCTGCCCGAGGTGATGGAGACCTCACGAGATTTGGAGTGAACTCTCACCCGATATTCGTGAGTACTCACGAGATTTGGAGTCATCTCGCCTGATGTCCCTGAGATCGCACAAGATAGAGATTGAATTCTCGCTCCATATCCTGAGATCTCACGAGTTTTGGCCTGGAGTCTCCAAGGATTGGATGAGATCTCACGAGACTTGGAGTAAAATATCCGCGAATATCCAGAAATCTCACGAGAGTTGGAGTGAAATGTCGCCCTAGCTCCCTTTCATGTCATGAGGTTTTAGTGAACTGTCGCCCAATGTCATTGGGACGTCCCGATATTTGGATTGAAATCTCGCCCGAGGTCGCTGATATCTCACGAGATTTGTAGGGAAATCTCGCGCAATGTGATTGTGACCTCAGGAGATTTGGGGTGAACTCTCCCCCAATGTCCATGAGATCTCACGAGATTTAGATGAAATCTCCCTCAATATCTATGAGGCCTCGCGAGATTGGCACGGACGACTCCAAGTTTGGATGAGATCTCACAAGACTTGGAGTAAACTCTCGCCCAAAGAACAAGAGACCTCAGCAGAGTTGGATTGAAATCTCGCACAAGGTCCCCGATATCTCACAAGATTTGTAGTGAAATCTCGCCCAATGTCTTTGAGCTTCATGAGATGTGGACTGAAATCTCGACCAGGGTCCCTGATATCTCATGAGATTTGTGGAAATCTCACCTGATGTCATTGGAACCTCCGTAGATTTGGAGTGCAGTCTCTCCCATTGTCCATGAGATCTCACGAGATTTAGATTGACCCCTCACCCAATATCCATGAGATCTCAGGAGAAGGGCACTGACCTCTCCAAAGTTTGGGTGAGATCTCATGGGCCCTGGAGTAAAATCTCGCCCAAAGTCCAAGAGATCTCGAGGGATTTGGAGAGAAATCTCACCCAAAGCCCATGACATCTCATGAGATTGAGAGGGAATTCTCGCCCGATGTCCATGACACCTCACGGGATTTGCAGTAAAATCTCGCCCAATGACCATGAGATATCGCGAAATTGAGAGTGAAATCTCACCCATTTTCCATGAGAGCCCAAGACATTTGGCCTGAGGTCTCCACATTTGGAAGAGAGCACACGAGATTTGGATGAAAATCTCAGCTGAATCCCAAGAGATCTCACACGATTTGGAGTGACATCTCGCCCAAGGTCCCTGATACCTCAGGACATTTGTAGTGAAATCTCGCCCGATGTCATTGTGACCTCAGGATATTCGGAGGGAAACCTCACCCGAATGTCCCTGAGATCAGACAAGATATTGAGTAAAATCTCACCCGATGCCCATCAGTCCCACGATATTTAGATTGAAGTCTCGCTCAATAGCCATGAGATCTCACGAGTTTGGCACTGACGTCGCCAAGGTTTGGAGGAGATCTCACAAGACTGGGAGTAAAATCTCGCCCCCATTCAAGAGTTCTCACGAGAGCTGCAGTGAAATCTCGCCCAAGGTCCCTGGGATCTCACGAGATTTGTAGTGAAATCTCGCCCGATCTCATTGTGACCTCAGGAGGAATGGAGTGAAACCTCGCCTAAAATCCATGAGTTGTCATGAGATTTGGAGTGAAATCTGTACCGATGTCCATGAGATCTCAGGAGCCTGGGTGGCAAATCTCGCCCGATGTCCATGAGATCTCACGAGATTTAGATTGAAAGCTCGCCCACGGTCGTCCCTGATATCTCACGAGATTTGGAGAGAAATCTGCCCGAAGTCATTGAGACCACAGGATCTTTGGAGTGAAATCGCGTCCAATGTCCATGACATATCACGAGATTTGGAATGAATTCTCACGCGATGTCCATACGATCTCACGAGATTTGGACTAATCTCGCCTGATGTCCATGATTTCTCACGAGATATAGAGTGAATTCTCCCTCAATATCCTGAGATCTCACGGATTGGACGGAAGTCTCCAAGGATTGGATGAGATCTCAAGAGACTTGGAAAAAATGATCCCCGAATTCCAAAGGATCTCACGAGAGTTGGAGTGAAATCTCGCCCTAGGTCCCTTTTATCTCACGAGAGTTGAGTGAAACCTCGCCCGTTGTCATTGAGACCTCACGAGATTTGGATTGATATCTCGCCCAAGTTCGCTGATATCGCACGAGGTTTGTAGTGAAATCTCTCCCAATGTCATTGTGACCTCACGGGATTTGGAGTGAAATCTCGCCCAAAGTCCACGAGATCTCATGAGATTTGGACTGAGGTCTGCACGTTTTGGATGGGATCTCACGAGACTCAGAATAAAATCTCACGCGATGCCCATGGTGTCTCATGGGATTTAGATTGAAGTCTCACGGAATATCCATGAGATCTCATGAGATTTGGACTGAAGTCTCCAAGGTCTGGATGAGATCTCACGAGACTTGGACGAAAATCCCCTGAATTCTAAGAGGTCTCACGATAGTTGGAGTAAAATCTCAACCAAGGTTCCTGATATCTCAAGAGAATGATACTGAAATCTCGCCCGATGTCATTGGGACCTCGCGAGATTTGGAGTGAAATATCGCGCAAGGTCCCTGATATCTCACGAGATTTGTAGTGAAATCTTGCCCAAGGCCCCTGAGAGCTGAAGAGAATTAGAGGGAAATCTCGCCCCATGTCACTGTGACCTCATGTGTTTTGGAGTGAAATCTCGCCCAATGCCCATGATCTCACGAGTTTTTGGAGAACTCTGACCCCATATCCATGAGATCTCACGAGATTTGGAGTAAAATCTCTCCTGATGTCATGAGGTCACACGAGATTTAGATTGCAATTTCGCTCCATATCCATGAGATCTCACGAGATTTGGCCTGAATTCTCCAAGATTCGGATGAGATCTCCGAGACGTGGGGAGTCAAATCTCGCTCAACGTCCAAGAATCCTCTTGAGATTTGGCGTGAAATCTCGCCCAAACTCCCTGATATCTCACGAGACTTGTAGTGTAATCTCCCGCGATGTCAGTGAGACCTCACGAGATTTGGATGGAAATCTCGCCCAGGTCCCTGAATATTACGAGATATGTAGTGAAATCTCGCCCGAAATCATTGTAACCTCAGGAGTTGGGAGTGAAATCTCGTCCAATGTCCATGAGATCTCACGAGATTTACATAGGAAACTCGCTCATATCCACGAGAACTCACGAGGTTGGCCTTGACGTCTCCAAGGTTTGGATGAGATTTCACGGGATGCGAGTAAACTCTCGCCCAAAGACCATGAGACCTCACGAGAGTGGGAGTGAAATCTCGCCCAAGGACCCTGATATCTCAAGAGGTTTGGAAGGAATCTCCCCCGATGTCATTGACAGCTCATGAGAAATGGATAGAAATCTCGCCCAAGGTCGCTGCTATCTCATGAGATCTGCAGTGAAATCTCGGCCAAACTCATTGGGACCTCAGGAGATTCGGCGTGAAATCTCCATCGATGTCCATGCGATCTCAGGAGATCTGGTGTCAAATCTCGCCCGATGTCCATGAGAACTCACGACACTTACACGGAAACCTCGCCCAGGGTCCCTGACAACTGACGAGATTCGGCGTGAAATCTGCCCGAGGTGATGGAGACCTCACGAGATTTGGAGTGAACTCTCACCCGATATTCGTGAGTACTCACGAGATTTGGAGTCATCTCGCCTGATGTCCCTGAGATCGCACAAGATAGAGATTGAATTCTCGCTCCATATCCTGAGATCTCACGAGTTTTGGCCTGGAGTCTCCAAGGATTGGATGAGATCTCACGAGACTTGGAGTAAAATATCCGCGAATATCCAGAAATCTCACGAGAGTTGGAGTGAAATGTCGCCCTAGCTCCCTTTCATGTCATGAGGTTTTAGTGAACTGTCGCCCAATGTCATTGGGACGTCCCGATATTTGGATTGAAATCTCGCCCGAGGTCGCTGATATCTCACGAGATTTGTAGGGAAATCTCGCGCAATGTGATTGTGACCTCAGGAGATTTGGGGTGAACTCTCCCCCAATGTCCATGAGATCTCACGAGATTTAGATGAAATCTCCCTCAATATCTATGAGGCCTCGCGAGATTGGCACGGACGACTCCAAGTTTGGATGAGATCTCACAAGACTTGGAGTAAACTCTCGCCCAAAGAACAAGAGACCTCAGCAGAGTTGGATTGAAATCTCGCACAAGGTCCCCGATATCTCACAAGATTTGTAGTGAAATCTCGCCCAATGTCTTTGAGCCTCATGAGATGTGGACTGAAATCTCGACCAGGGTCCCTGATATCTCATGAGATTTGTGGAAATCTCACCTGATGTCATTGGAACCTCCGTAGATTTGGAGTGCAGTCTCTCCCATTGTCCATGAGATCTCACGAGATTTAGATTGACCCCTCACCCAATATCCATGAGATCTCAGGAGAAGGGCACTGACCTCTCCAAAGTTTGGGTGAGATCTCATGGGCCCTGGAGTAAAATCTCGCCCAAAGTCCAAGAGATCTCGAGGGATTTGGAGAGAAATCTCACCCAAAGCCCATGACATCTCATGAGATTGAGAGGGAATTCTCGCCCGATGTCCATGCCACCTCACGGGATTTGCAGTAAAATCTCGCCCAATGACCATGAGATATCGCGAAATTGAGAGTGAAATCTCACCCATTTTCCATGAGAGCCCAAGACATTTGGCCTGAGGTCTCCACATTTGGAAGAGAGCACACGAGATTTGGATGAAAATCTCAGCTGAATCCCAAGAGATCTCACACGATTTGGAGTGACATCTCGCCCAAGGTCCCTGATACCTCAGGACATTTGTAGTGAAATCTCGCCCGATGTCATTGTGACCTCAGGATATTCGGAGGGAAACCTCACCCGAATGTCCCTGAGATCAGACGAGATATTGAGTAAAATCTCACCCGATGCCCATCAGTCCCACGATATTTAGATTGAAGTCTCGCTCAATAGCCATGAGATCTCACGAGTTTGGCACTGACGTCGCCAAGGTTTGGAGGAGATCTCACAAGACTGGGAGTAAAATCTCGCCCCCATTCAAGAGTTCTCACGAGAGCTGCAGTGAAATCTCGCCCAAGGTCCCTGGGATCTCACGAGATTTGTAGTGAAATCTCGCCCGATCTCATTGTGACCTCAGGAGGAATGGAGTGAAACCTCGCCTAAAATCCATGAGTTGTCATGAGATTTGGAGTGAAATCTGTACCGATGTCCATGAGATCTCAGGAGCCTGGGTGGCAAATCTCGCCCGATGTCCATGAGATCTCACGAGATTTAGATTGAAAGCTCGCCCACGGTCGTCCCTGATATCTCACGAGATTTGGAGAGAAATCTGCCCGAAGTCATTGAGACCACATGATCTTTGGAGTGAAATCGCGTCCAATGTCCATGACATATCACGAGATTTGGAATGAATTCTCACGCGATGTCCATACGATCTCACGAGATTTGGACTAATCTCGCCTGATGTCCATGATTTCTCACGAGATATAGAGTGAATTCTCCCTCAATATCCTGAGATCTAACGGATTGGACGGAAGTCTCCAAGGAATGGATGAGATCTCAAGAGACTTGGAGGAAATGATCCCCGAATTCCAAAGGATCTCACGAGAGTTGGAGTGAAATCTCGCCCTAGGTCCCTTTTATCTCACGAGAGTTGAGTGAAACCTCGCCCGTTGTCATTGAGACCTCACGAGATTTGGATTGATATCTCGCCCAAGTTCGCTGATATCGCACGAGGTTTGTAGTGAAATCTCTCCCAATGTCATTGTGACCTCACGGGATTTGGAGTGAAATCTCGCCCAAAGTCCACGAGATCTCATGAGATTTGGACTGAGGTCTGCACGTTTTGGATGGGATCTCACGAGACTCAGAATAAAATCTCACGCGATGCCCATGGTGTCTCGTGGGATTTAGATTGAAGTGTCACGGAATATCCATGAGATCTCATGAGATTTGGACTGAAGTCTCCAAGGTCTGGATGAGATCTCACGAGACTTGGACGAAAATCCCCTGAATTCCAAGAGGTCTCACGATAGTTGGAGTAAAATCTCAACCAAGGTTCCTGATATCTCAAGAGAATGATACTGAAATCTCGCCCGATGTCATTGGGACCTCGCGAGATTTGGAGTGAAATATCGCGCAAGGTCCCTGATATCTCACGAGATTTGTAGTGAAATCTTGCCCAAGGCCCCTGAGTGCTGAAGAGAATTAGAGGGAAATCTCGCCCCATGTCACTGTGACCTCAAGAGTTTTGGAGTGAAATCTCGCCCAATGCCCATGATCTCACGAGTTTTTGGAGAACTCTGACCCCATATCCATGAGATCTCACGAGATTTGGAGTAAAATCTCTCCTGATGTCATGAGGTCACACGAGATTTAGATTGCAATTTCGCTCCATATCCATGAGATCTCACGAGATTTGGCCTGAATTCTCCAAGATTCGGATGAGATCTCCGAGACGTGGGGAGTCAAATCTCGCTCAACGTCCAAGAATCCTCTTGAGATTTGGCGTGAAATCTCGCCCAAACTCCCTGATATCTCACGAGACTTGTAGTGTAATCTCCCGCGATGTCAGTGAGACCTCACCAGATTTGGATGGAAATCTCGCCCAGGTCCCTGAATATTACGAGATATGTAGTGAAATCTCGCCCGAAATCATTGTAACCTCAGGAGTTGGGAGTGAAATCTCGCCCAATGTCCATGAGATCTCACGAGATTTACATGGGAAACTCGCTCATATCCACGAGAACTCACGAGGTTGGCCTTGACGTCTCCAAGGTTTGGATGAGATTTCACGGGATGCGAGTAAACTCTCGCCCAAAGACCATGAGACCTCACGAGAGTGGGAGTGAAATCTCGCCCAAGGACCCTGATATCTCAAGAGGTTTGGAAGGAATCTCCCCCGATGTCATTGACAGCTCATGAGAAATGGATAGAAATCTCGCCCAAGGTCGCTGCTATCTCACGAGATCTGCAGTGAAATCTCGCCCAAACTCATTGGGACCTCAGGAGATTCGGCGTGAAATCTCCATCGATGTCCTTGCGATCTCAGGAGATCTGGTGTCAAATCTCGCCCGATGTCCATGAGAACTCACGACACTTACACGGAAACCTCGCCCAGGGTCCCTGACAACTGACGAGATTCGGCGTGAAATCTGCCCGAGGTGATGGAGACCTCACGAGATTTGGAGTGAACTCTCACCCGATATTCGTGAGTACTCACGAGATTTGGAGTCATCTCGCCTGATGTCCCTGAGATCGCACAAGATAGAGATTGAATTCTCGCTCCATATCCTGAGATCTCACGAGTTTTGGCCTGGAGTCTCCAAGGATTGGATGAGATCTCACGAGACTTGGAGTAAAATATCCGCGAATATCCAGAAATCTCACGAGAGTTGGAGTGAAATGTCGCCCTAGCTCCCTTTCATGTCATGAGGTTTTAGTGAACTGTCGCCCAATGTCATTGGGACGTCCCGATATTTGGATTGAAATCTCGCCCGAGGTCGCTGATATCTCACGAGATTTGTAGGGAAATCTCGTGCAATGTGATTGTGACCTCAGGAGATTTGGGGTGAACTCTCCCCCAATGTCCATGAGATCTCACGAGATTTAGATGAAATCTCCCTCAATATCTATGAGGCCTCCCGAGATTGGCACGGACGACTCCAAGTTTGGATGAGATCTCACAAGACTTGGAGTAAACTCTCGCCCAAAGAACAAGAGACCTCAGCAGAGTTGGATTGAAATCTCGCACAAGGTCCCCGATATCTCACAAGATTTGTAGTGAAATCTCGCCCAATGTCTTTGAGCTTCATGAGATGTGGACTGAAATCTCGACCAGGGTCCCTGATATCTCATGAGATTTGTGGAAATCTCACCTGATGTCATTGGAACCTCCGTAGATTTGGAGTGCAGTCTCTCCCATTGTCCATGAGATCTCACGAGATTTAGATTGACCCCTCACCCAATATCCATGAGATCTCAGGAGAAGGGCACCGACCTCTCCAAAGTTTGGGTGAGATCTCATGGGCCCTGGAGTAAAATCTCGCCCAAAGTCCAAGAGATCTCGAGGGATTTGGAGAGAAATCTCACCCAAAGCCCATGACATCTCATGAGATTGAGAGGGAATTCTCGCCCGATGTCTATGACACCTCACGGGATTTGCAGTAAAATCTCGCCCAATGACCATGAGATATCGCGAAATTGAGAGTGAAATCTAACCCATTTTCCATGAGAGCCCAAGACATTTGGCCTGAGGTCTCCACATTTGGAAGAGAGCACACGAGATTTGGATGAAAATCCCAGCTGAATCCCAAGAGATCTCACACGATTTGGAGTGACATCTCGCCCAAGGTCCCTGATACCTCAGGACATTTGTAGTGAAATCTCGCCCGATGTCATTGTGACCTCAGGATATACAGAGGGAAACCTCACCCGAATGTCCCTGAGATCAGACGAGATATTGAGTAAAATCTCACCCGATGCCCATCAGTCCCACGATATTTAGATTGAAGTCTCGCTCAATAGCCATGAGATCTCACGAGTTTGGCGCTGACGTCGCCAAGGTTTGGAGGAGATCTCACAAGACTGGGAGTAAAATCTCGCCCCCATTCAAGAGTTCTCACGAGAGCTGCAGTGAAATCTCGCCCAAGGTCCCTGGGATCTCACAAGATTTGTAGTGAAATCTCGCCCGATCTCATTGTGACCTCAGGAGGAATGGAGTGAAACCTCGCCTAAAATCCATGAGTTGTCATGAGATTTGGAGTGAAATCTGTACCGATGTCCATGAGATCTCAGGAGCCTTGGTGGCAAATCTCGCCCGATGTCCATGAGATCTCACGAGATTTAGATTGAAAGCTCGCCCACGGTCGTCCCTGATATCTCACGAGATTTGGAGAGAAATCTGCCCGAAGTCATTGAGACCACATGATCTTTGGAGTGAAATCGCGTCCAATGTCCATGACATATCACGAGATTTGGAATGAATTCTGACGCGATGTCCATACGATCTCACGAGATTTGGACTAATCTCGCCTGATGTCCATGATTTCTCACGAGATATAGAGTGAATTCTCCCTCAATATCCTGAGATCTAACGGATTGGACGGAAGTCTCCAAGGATTGGATGAGATCTCAAGAGACTTGGAGGAAATGATCCCCGAATTCCAAAGGATCTCACGAGAGTTGGAGTGAAATCTCGCCCTAGGTCCCTTTTATCTCACGAGAGTTGAGTGAAACCTCGCCCGTTGTCATTGAGACCTCACGAGATTTGGATTGATATCTCGCCCAAGTTCGCTGATATCGCACGAGGTTTGTAGTGAAATCTCTCCCAATGTCATTGTGACCTCACGGGATTTGGAGTGAAATCTCGCCCAAAGTCCACGAGATCTCATGAGATTTGGACTGAGGTCTGCACGTTTTGGATGGGATCTCACGAGACTCAGAATAAAATCTCACGCGATGCCCATGGTGTCTCGTGGGATTTAGATTGAAGTGTCACGGAATATCCATGAGATCTCATGAGATTTGGACTGAAGTCTCCAAGGTCTGGATGAGATCTCACGAGACTTGGACGAAAATCCCCTGAATTCCAAGAGGTCTCACGATAGTTGGAGTAAAATCTCAACCAAGGTTCCTGATATCTCAAGAGAATGATACTGAAATCTCGCCCGATGTCATTGGGACCTCACGAGATTTGGAGTGAAATATCGCGCAAGGTCCCTGATATCTCACGAGATTTGTAGTGAAATCTTGCCCAAGGCCCCTGAGAGCTGAAGAGAATTAGAGGGAAATCTCGCCCCATGTCACTGTGACCTCAAGAGTTTTGGAGTGAAATCTCGCCCAATGCCCATGATCTCACGAGTTTTTGGAGAACTCTGACCCCATATCCATGAGATCTCACGAGATTTGGAGTAAAATCTCTCCTGATGTCATGAGGTCACACGAGATTTAGATTGCAATTTCGCTCCATATCCATGAGATCTCACGAGATTTGGCCTGAATTCTCCAAGATTCGGATGAGATCTCCGAGACGTGGGGAGTCAAATCTCGCTCAACGTCCAAGAATCCTCTTGAGATTTGGCGTGAAATCTCGCCCAAACTCCCTGATATCTCACGAGACTTGTAGTGTAATCTCCCGCGATGTCAGTGAGACCTCACCAGATTTGGATGGAAATCTCGCCCAGGTCCCTGAATATTACGAGATATGTAGTGAAATCTCGCCCGAAATCATTGTAACCTCAGGAGTTGGGAGTGAAATCTCGCCCAATGTCCATGAGATCTCACGAGATTTACATGGGAAACTCGCTCATATCCACGAGAACTCACGAGGTTGGCCTTGACGTCTCCAAGGTTTGGATGAGATTTCACGGGATGCGAGTAAACTCTCGCCCAAAGACCATGAGACCTCACGAGAGTGGGAGTGAAATCTCGCCCAAGGACCCTGATATCTCAAGAGGTTTGGAAGGAATCTCCCCCGATGTCATTGACAGCTCATGAGAAATGGATAGAAATCTCGCCCAAGGTCGCTGCTATCTCACGAGATCTGCAGTGAAATCTCGCCCAAACTCATTGGGACCTCAGGAGATTCGGCGTGAAATCTCCATCGATGTCCTTGCGATCTCAGGAGATCTGGTGTCAAATCTCGCCCGATGTCCATGAGAACTCACGACACTTACACGGAAACCTCGCCCAGGGTCCCTGACAACTGACGAGATTCGGCGTGAAATCTGCCCGAGGTGATGGAGACCTCACGAGATTTGGAGTGAACTCTCACCCGATATTCGTGAGTACTCACGAGATTTGGAGTCATCTCGCCTGATGTCCCTGAGATCGCACAAGATAGAGATTGAATTCTCGCTCCATATCCTAAGATCTCACGAGTTTTGGCCTGGAGTCTCCAAGGATTGGATGAGATCTCACGAGACCTGGAGTAAAATATCCGCGAATATCCAGAAATCTCACGAGAGTTGGAGTGAAATGTCGCCCTAGCTCCCTTTCATGTCATGAGGTTTTAGTGAACTGTCGCCCAATGTCATTGGGACGTCCCGATATTTGGATTGAAATCTCGCCCGAGGTCGCTGATATCTCACGAGATTTGTAGGGAAATCTCGTGCAATGTGATTGTGACCTCAGGAGATTTGGGGTGAACTCTCCCCCAATGTCCATGAGATCTCACGAGATTTAGATGAAATCTCCCTCAATATCTATGAGGCCTCGCGAGATTGGCACGGACGACTCCAAGTTTGGATGAGATCTCACAAGACTTGGAGTAAACTCTCGCCCAAAGAACAAGAGACCTCAGCAGAGTTGGATTGAAATCTCGCACAAGGTCCCCGATATCTCACAAGATTTGTAGTGAAATCTCGCCCAATGTCTTTGAGCTTCATGAGATGTGGACTGAAATCTCGACCAGGGTCCCTGATATCTCATGAGATTTGTGGAAATCTCACCTGATGTCATTGGAACCTCCGTAGATTTGGAGTGCAGTCTCTCCCATTGTCCATGAGATCTCACGAGATTTAGATTGACCCCTCACCCAATATCCATGAGATCTCAGGAGAAGGGCACCGACCTCTCCAAAGTTTGGGTGAGATCTCATGGGCCCTGGAGTAAAATCTCGCCCAAAGTCCAAGAGATCTCGAGGGATTTGGAGAGAAATCTCACCCAAAGCCCATGACATCTCATGAGATTGAGAGGGAATTCTCGCCCGATGTCTATGACACCTCACGGGATTTGCAGTAAAATCTCGCCCAATGACCATGAGATATCGCGAAATTGAGAGTGAAATCTAACCCATTTTCCATGAGAGCCCAAGACATTTGGCCTGAGGTCTCCACATTTGGAAGAGAGCACACGAGATTTGGATGAAAATCCCAGCTGAATCCCAAGAGATCTCACACGATTTGGAGTGACATCTCGCCCAAGGTCCCTGATACCTCAGGACATTTGTAGTGAAATCTCGCCCGATGTCATTGTGACCTCAGGATATACAGAGGGAAACCTCACCCGAATGTCCCTGAGATCAGACGAGATATTGAGTAAAATCTCACCCGATGCCCATCAGTCCCACGATATTTAGATTGAAGTCTCGCTCAATAGCCATGAGATCTCACGAGTTTGGCGCTGACGTCGCCAAGGTTTGGAGGAGATCTCACAAGACTGGGAGTAAAATCTCGCCCCCATTCAAGAGTTCTCACGAGAGCTGCAGTGAAATCTCGCCCAAGGTCCCTGGGATCTCACGAGATTTGTAGTGAAATCTCGCCCGATCTCATTGTGACCTCAGGAGGAATGGAGTGAAACCTCGCCTAAAATCCATGAGTTGTCATGAGATTTGGAGTGAAATCTGTACCGATGTCCATGAGATCTCAGGAGCCTTGGTGGCAAATCTCGCCCGATGTCCATGAGATCTCACGAGATTTAGATTGAAAGCTCGCCCACGGTCGTCCCTGATATCTCACGAGATTTGGAGAGAAATCTGCCCGAAGTCATTGAGACCACATGATCTTTGGAGTGAAATCGCGTCCAATGTCCATGACATATCACGAGATTTGGAATGAATTCTGACGCGATGTCCATACGATCTCACGAGATTTGGACTAATCTCGCCTGATGTCCATGATTTCTCACGAGATATAGAGTGAATTCTCCCTCAATATCCTGAGATCTAACGGATTGGACGGAAGTCTCCAAGGATTGGATGAGATCTCAAGAGACTTGGAGGAAATGATCCCCGAATTCCAAAGGATCTCACGAGAGTTGGAGTGAAATCTCGCCCTAGGTCCCTTTTATCTCACGAGAGTTGAGTGAAACCTCGCCCGTTGTCATTGAGACCTCACGAGATTTGGATTGATATCTCGCCCAAGTTCGCTGATATCGCACGAGGTTTGTAGTGAAATCTCTCCCAATGTCATTGTGACCTCACGGGATTTGGAGTGAAATCTCGCCCAAAGTCCACGAGATCTCATGAGATTTGGACTGAGGTCTGCACGTTTTGGATGGGATCTCACGAGACTCAGAATAAAATCTCACGCGATGCCCATGGTGTCTCGTGGGATTTAGATTGAAGTGTCACGGAATATCCATGAGATCTCATGAGATTTGGACTGAAGTCTCCAAGGTCTGGATGAGATCTCACGAGACTTGGACGAAAATCCCCTGAATTCCAAGAGGTCTCACGATAGTTGGAGTAAAATCTCAACCAAGGTTCCTGATATCTCAAGAGAATGATACTGAAATCTCGCCCGATGTGATTGGGACCTCGCGAGATTTGGAGTGAAATATCGCGCAAGGTCCCTGATATCTCACGAGATTTGTAGTGAAATCTTGCCCAAGGCCCCTGAGAGCTGAAGAGAATTAGAGGGAAATCTCGCCCCATGTCACTGTGACCTCATGTGTTTTGGAGTGAAATCTCGCCCAATGCCCATGATCTCACGAGTTTTTGGAGAACTCTGACCCCATATCCATGAGATCTCACGAGATTTGGAGAAAAATCTCTCCTGATGTCATGAGGTCACACGAGATTTAGATTGCAATTTCGCTCCATATCCATGAGATCTCACGAGATTTAGCCTGAATTCTCCAAGATTCGGATGAGATCTCCGAGACGTGGGGAGTCAAATCTCGCTCAACGTCCAAGAATCCTCTTGAGATTTGGCGTGAAATCTCGCCCAAACTCCCTGATATCTCACGAGACTTGTAGTGTAATCTCCCGCGATGTCAGTGAGACCTCACCAGATTTGGATGGAAATCTCGCCCAGGTCCCTGAATATTACGAGATATGTAGTGAAATCTCGCCCGAAATCATTGTAACCTCAGGAGTTGGGAGTGAAATCTCGCCCAATGTCCATGAGATCTCACGAGATTTACATGGGAAACTCGCTCATATCCACGAGAACTCACGAGGTTGGCCTTGACGTCTCCAAGGTTTGGATGAGATTTAACGGGATGCGAGTAAACTCTCGCCCAAAGTCCAGGAGATCTCATGAGATTTGGACTGAGGTCTGCACGTTTTGGACGGGATCTCACGAGACTCAGAATAAAATCTCACCCGATGCCCATGGTGTCTCGTGGGATTTAGATTGAAGTCTCACGCAATATCCATGTGATCTCATGAGATTTGGACTGGAGTCTCCAAAGTCTGGATGAGATCTCACGAGACTTGGAGGAAAATCCCCTGAATTCCAAGAGATCACACGAGAGTTGGAGTAAAATCTCAGCCAAGGTTCCTGATATCTCAAGAGATTGATACTGAAATCTCGCCCGATGTCATTGGGACCTCGCGAGATTTGGGGTGAAATATCGCGCAAGGTCCCTGATATCTCACGAGATTTGTAGTGAAATCTTGCCCAAGGCCCCTGAGAGCCCATGAGAATTAGAGGGAATTCTCGCCCCATGTCACTGTGACCTTAAGAGATTTGGAGTGAAATCTCGCCCAATGCCCATGATCTCACGAGCTTGTTGGAGAACTCTGACCCCATATCCATGAGATCTCACGAGATTTGGAGTAAAATCTCTCCTGATGTCATGAGGTCACACGAGATTTAGATTGCAATTTTGCTCCATATCCATGAGATCTCACGAGATTTGGCCTGAATTCTCCAAGATTCGGATGAGATCTCCGAGACGTGGGGAGTCAAATCTCGCTCAACGTCCAAGAATCCTCTTGAGAGTTGGAGTGAAATCTCGCCCAAACTCCCTGATATCTCACGAGACTTGTAGTGTAATCTCCCGCGATGTCAGTGAGACCTCACGAGATTTGGATGGAAATCTCGCCCAGGTCCCTGAATATTACGAGATATGTAGTGAAATCTCACCCGAAATCATTGTAACCTCAGGAGTTGGGAGTGAAATCTCGCCCAATGTCCATGAGATCTCACGAGATTTACATGGGAAACTCGCTCATATCCACGAGAACTCACGAGGTTGGCCTTGACGTCTCCAAGGTTTGGATGAGATTTCACGGGATGCGAGTAAACTCTCGCCCAAAGACCATGAGACCTCACGAGAGTGGGAGTGAAATCTCGCCCAAGGACCCTGATATCTCAAGAAGTTTGGAAGGAATCTCCCCCGATGTCATTGACAGCTCATGATAAATGGATAGAAATCTCGCCCAAGGTCGCTGCTATCTCACGAGATCTGCAGTGAAATCTCGCCCAAACTCATTGGGACCTCAGGAGATTCGGCGTGAAATCTCCATCGATGTCCATGCGATCTCAGGAGATCTGGTGTCAAATCTCGCCCGATGTCCATGAGAACTCACGACACTTACACGGAAACCTCGCCCAGGGTCCCTGACAACTGACGAGATTCGGCGTGAAATCTGCCCGAGGTGATGGAGACCTCACGAGATTTGGAGTGAACTCTCACCCGATATTCGTGAGTACTCACGAGATTTGGAGTCATCTCGCCTGATGTCCCTGAGATCGCACAAGATAGAGATTGAATTCTCGCTCCATATCCTGAGATCTCACGAGTTTTGGCCTGGAGTCTCCAAGGATTGGATGAGATCTCACGAGACTTGGAGTAAAATATCCGCGAATATCCAGAAATCTCACGAGAGTTGGAGTGAAATGTCGCCCTAGCTCCCTTTCATGTCATGAGGTTTTAGTGAACTGTCGCCCAATGTCATTGGGACGTCCCGATATTTGGATTGAAATCTCGCCCGAGGTCGCTGATATCTCACGAGATTTGTAGGGAAATCTCGCGCAATGTGATTGTGACCTCAGGAGATTTGGGGTGAACTCTCCCCCAATGTCCATGAGATCTCAC
Source organism: Eumetopias jubatus (assembly GCF_037043125.1). Classification (NCBI taxonomy): domain Eukaryota; kingdom Metazoa; phylum Chordata; class Mammalia; order Carnivora; family Otariidae; genus Eumetopias; species Eumetopias jubatus. Next base: position 6,634,235 of record NW_028274824.1, on the reverse strand, counting down.
GAGATTTAGATGAAATCTCCCTCAATATCTATGAGGCCTCGCGAGATTGGCTCGGATGACTCCAAGTTTGGATGAGATCTCACAAGACTTGGAGTAAACTCTCGCCCAAAGAACAAGAGACCTCAGCAGAGTTGGATTGAAATCTCGCACAAAGTCCCCGATATCTCACAAGATTTGTAGTGAAATCTCGCCCAATGTCTTTGAGCTTCATGAGATGTGGACTGAAATCTCGACCAGGGTCCCTGATATCTCATGAGATTTGTGGAAATCTCACCTGATGTCATTGGAACCTCCGTAGATTTGGAGTGCAGTCTCTCCCATTGTCCATGAGATCTCACGAGATTTAGATTGACCCCTCACCCAATATCCATGAGATCTCAGGAGAAGGGCACTGACCTCTCCAAAGTTTGGGTGAGATCTCATGGGCCCTGGAGTAAAATCTCGCCCAAAGTCCAAGAGATCTCGAGGGATTTGGAGAGAAATCTCACCCAAAGCCCATGACATCTCATGAGATTGAGAGGGAATTCTCGCCCGATGTCCATGACACCTCACGGGATTTGCAGTAAAATCTCGCCCAATGACCATGAGATATCGCGAAATTGAGAGTGAAATCTCACCCATTTTCCATGAGAGCCCAAGACATTTGGCCTGAGGTCTCCACATTTGGAAGAGAGCACACGAGATTTGGATGAAAATCCCAGCTGAATCCCAAGAGATCTCACACGATTTGGAGTGACATCTCGCCCAAGGTCCCTGATACCTCAGGACATTTGTAGTGAAATCTCGCCCGATGTCATTGTGACCTCAGGATATTCGGAGGGAAACCTCACCCGAATGTCCCTGAGATCAGACGAGATATTGAGTAAAATCTCACCCGATGCCCATCAGTCCCACGATATTTAGATTGAAGTCTCGCTCAATAGCCATGAGATCTCACGAGTTTGGCGCTGACGTCGCCAAGGTTTGGAGGAGATCTCACAAGATTGGGAGTAAAATCTCGCCCCCATTCAAGAGTTCTCACGAGAGCTGCAGTGAAATCTCGCCCAAGGTCCCTGGGGTCTCACGAGATTTGTAGTGAAATCTCGCCCGATCTCATTGTGACCTCAGGAGAAATGGAGTGAAACCTCGCCTAAAATCCATGAGTTGTCATGAGATTTGGAGTGAAATCTGTACCGATGTCCATGAGATCTCAGGAGCCTTGGTGGCAAATCTCGCCCGATGTCCATGAGATCTCACGAGATTTAGATTGAAAGCTCGCCCAAGGTCGTCCCTGATATCTCACGAGATTTGGAGAGAAATCTGCCCGAAGTCATTGAGACCACATGATCTTTGGAGTGAAATCGCGTCCAATGTCCATGACACATCACGAGATTTGGAATGAATTCTCACGCGATTTCCATACGATCTCACGAGATTTGGACTAATCTCGCCTGATGTCCATGATTTCTCACGAGATATAGAGTGAATTCTCCCTCAATATCCTGAGATCTAACGGATTGGACGGAAGTCTCCAAGGATTGGATGAGATCTCAAGAGACTTGGAGGAAATGATCCCCGAATTCCAAAGGATCTCACGAGAGTTGGAGTGAAATCTCGCCCTAGGTCCCTTTTATCTCACGAGAGTTGAGTGAAACCTCGCCCGTTGTCATTGAGACCTCACGAGATTTGGATTGATATCTCGCCCAAGTTCGCTGATATCGCACGAGGTTTGTAGTGAAATCTCTCCCAATGTCATTGTGACCTCACGGGATTTGGAGTGAAATCTCGCCCAAAGTCCACGAGATCTCATGAGATTTGGACTGAGGTCTGCACGTTTTGGATGGGATCTCACGAGACTCAGAATAAAATCTCACGCGATGCCCATGGTGTCTCGTGGGATTTAGATTGAAGTCTCACGGAATATCCATGAGATCTCATGAGATTTGGACTGAAGTCTCCAAGGTCTGGATGAGATCTCACGAGACTTGGACGAAAATCCCCTGAATTCCAAGAGGTCTCACGATAGTTGGAGTAAAATCTCAACCAAGGTTCCTGATATCTCAAGAGAATGATACTGAAATCTCGCCCGATGTCATTGGGACCTCGCGAGATTTGGAGTGAAATATCGCGCAAGGTCCCTGATATCTCACGAGATTTGTAGTGAAATCTTGCCCAAGGCCCCTGAGAGCTGAAGAGAATTAGAGGGAAATCTCGCCCCATGTCACTGTGACCTCATGTGTTTTGGAGTGAAATCTCGCCCAATGCCCATGATCTCACGAGTTTTTGGAGAACTCTGACCCCATATCCATGAGATCTCACGAGATTTGGAGTAAAATCTCTCCTGATGTCATGAGGTCACACGAGATTTAGATTGCAATTTCGCTCCATATCCATGAGATCTCACGAGATTTGGCCTGAATTCTCCAAGATTCGGATGAGATCTCCGAGACGTGGGGAGTCAAATCTCGCTCAACGTCCAAGAATCCTCTTGAGATTTGGCGTGAAATCTCGCCCAAACTCCCTGATATCTCACGAGACTTGTAGTGTAATCTCCCGCGATGTCAGTGAGACCTCACGAGATTTGGATGGAAATCTCGCCCAGGTCCCTGAATATTACGAGATATGTAGTGAAATCTCGCCCGAAATCATTGTAACCTCAGGAGTTGGGAGTGAAAACTCGCCCAATGTCCATGAGATCTCACGAGATTTACATGGGAAACTCGCTCATATCCACGAGAACTCACGAGGTTGGCCTTGACGTCTCCAAGGTTTGGATGAGATTTCACGGGATGCGAGTAAACTCCCGCCCAAAGACCATGAGACCTCACGAGAGTGGGAGTGAAATCTCGCCCAAGGACCCTGATATCTCAAGAGGTTTGGAAGGAATCTCCCCCGATGTCATTGACAGCTCATGAGAAATGGATAGAAATCTCGCCCAAGGTCGCTGCTATCTCACGAGATCTGTAGTGAAATCTCGCCCAAACTCATTGGGACCTCAGGAGATTCGGCGTGAAATCTCCATCGATGTCCATGCGATCTCAGGAGATCTGGTGTCAAATCTCGCCCGATGTCCATGAGAACTCACGACACTTACACGGAAACCTCGCCCAGGGTCCCTGACAACTGACGAGATTCGGCGTGAAATCTGCCCGAGGTGATGGAGACCTCACGAGATTTGGAGTGAACTCTCACCCGATATTCGTGAGTACTCACGAGATTTGGAGTCATCTCGCCTGATGTCCCTGAGATCGCACAAGATAGAGATTGAATTCTCGCTCCATATCCTGAGATCTCACGAGTTTTGGCCTGGAGTCTCCAAGGATTGGATGAGATCTCACGAGACTTGGAGTAAAATATCCGCGAATATCCAGAAATCTCACGAGAGTTGGAGTGAAATGTCGCCCTAGCTCCCTTTCATGTCATGAGGTTTTAGTGAACTGTCGCCCAATGTCATTGGGACGTCCCGATATTTGGATTGAAATCTCGCCCGAGGTCGCTGATATCTCACGAGATTTGTAGGGAAATCTCGCGCAATGTGATTGTGACCTCAGGAGATTTGGGGTGAACTCTCCCCCAATGTCCATGAGATCTCACGAGATTTAGATGAAATCTCCCTCAATATCTATGAGGCCTCGCGAGATTGGCTCGGACGACTCCAAGTTTGGATGAGATCTCACAAGACTTGGAGTAAACTCTCGCCCAAAGAACAAGAGACCTCAGCAGAGTTGGATTGAAATCTCGCACAAAGTCCCCGATATCTCACAAGATTTGTAGTGAAATCTCGCCCAATGTCTTTGAGCCTCATGAGATGTGGACTGAAATCTCGACCAGGGTCCCTGATATCTCATGAGATTTGTGGAAATCTCACCTGAAGTCATTGGAACCTCCGTAGATTTGGAGTGCAGTCTCTCCCATTGTCCATGAGATCTCACGAGATTTAGATTGACCCCTCACCCAATATCCATGAGATCTCAGGAGAAGGGCACTGACCTCTCCAAAGTTTGGGTGAGATCTCATGGGCCCTGGAGTAAAATCTCGCCCAAAGTCCAAGAGATCTCGAGGGATTTGGAGAGAAATCTCACCCAAAGCCCATGACATCTCATGAGATTGAGAGGGAATTCTCACCCGATGTCCATGCCACCTCACGGGATTTGCAGTAAAATCTCGCCCAATGACCATGAGATATCGCGAAATTGAGAGTGAAATCTCACCCATTTTCCATGAGAGCCCAAGACATTTGGCCTGAGGTCTCCACATTTGGAAGAGAGCACACGAGATTTGGATGAAAATCTCAGCTGAATCCCAAGAGATCTCACACGATTTGGAGTGACATCTCGCCCAAGGTCCCTGATACCTCAGGACATTTGTAGTGAAATCTCGCCCGATGTCATTGTGACCTCAGGATATTCGGAGGGAAACCTCACCCGAATGTCCCTGAGATCAGACGAGATATTGAGTAAAATCTCACCCGATGCCCATCAGTCCCACGATATTTAGATTGAAGTCTCGCTCAATAGCCATGAGATCTCACGAGTTTGGCACTGACGTCGCCAAGGTTTGGAGGAGATCTCACAAGACTGGGAGTAAAATCTCGCCCCCATTCAAGAGTTCTCACGAGAGCTGCAGTGAAATCTCGCCCAAGGTCCCTGGGATCTCACGAGATTTGTAGTGAAATCTCGCCCGATCTCATTGTGACCTCAGGAGGAATGGAGTGAAACCTCGCCTAAAATCCATGAGTTGTCATGAGATTTGGAGTGAAATCTGTACCGATGTCCATGAGATCTCAGGAGCCTTGGTGGCAAATCTCGCCCGATGTCCATGAGATCTCACGAGATTTAGATTGAAAGCTCGCCCACGGTCGTCCCTGATATCTCACGAGATTTGGAGAGAAATCTGCCCGAAGTCATTGAGACCACATGATCTTTGGAGTGAAATCGCGTCCAATGTCCATGACATATCACGAGATTTGGAATGAATTCTCACGCGATGTCCATACGATCTCACGAGATTTGGACTAATCTCGCCTGATGTCCATGATTTCTCACGAGATATAGAGTGAATTCTCCCTCAATATCCTGAGATCTAACGGATTGGACGGAAGTCTCCAAGGATTGGATGAGATCTCAAGAGACTTGGAGGAAATGATCCCCGAATTCCAAAGGATCTCACGAGAGTTGGAGTGAAATCTCGCCCTAGGTCCCTTTTATCTCACGAGAGTTGAGTGAAACCTCGCCCGTTGTCATTGAGACCTCACGAGATTTGGATTGATATCTCGCCCAAGTTCGCTGATATCGCACGAGGTTTGTAGTGAAATCTCTCCCAATGTCATTGTGACCTCACGGGATTTGGAGTGAAATCTCGCCCAAAGTCCACGAGATCTCATGAGATTTGGACTGAGGTCTGCACGTTTTGGATGGGATCTCACGAGACTCAGAATAAAATCTCACGCGATGCCCATGGTGTCTCGTGGGATTTAGATTGAAGTCTCACGGAATATCCATGAGATCTCATGAGATTTGGACTGAAGTCTCCAAGGTCTGGATGAGATCTCACGAGACTTGGACGAAAATCCCCTGAATTCTAAGAGGTCTCACGATAGTTGGAGTAAAATCTCAACCAAGGTTCCTGATATCTCAAGAGAATGATACTGAAATCTCGCCCGATGTCATTGGGACCTCGCGAGATTTGGAGTGAAATATCGCGCAAGGTCCCTGATATCTCACGAGATTTGTAGTGAAATTTTGCCCAAGGCCCCTGAGAGCTGAAGAGAATTAGAGGGAAATCTCGCCCCATGTCACTGTGACCTCATGTGTTTTGGAGTGAAATCTCGCCCAATGCCCATGATCTCACGAGTTTTTGGAGAACTCTGACCCCATATCCATGAGATCTCACGAGATTTGGAGTAAAATCTCTCCTGATGTCATGAGGTCACACGAGATTTAGATTGCAATTTCGCTCCATATCCATGAGATCTCACGAGATTTGGCCTGAATTCTCCAAGATTCGGATGAGATCTCCGAGACGTGGGGAGTCAAATCTCGCTCAACGTCCAAGAATCCTCTTGAGATTTGGCGTGAAATCTCGCCCAAACTCCCTGATATCTCACGAGACTTGTAGTGTAATCTCCCGCGATGTCAGTGAGACCTCACGAGATTTGGATGGAAATCTCGCCCAGGTCCCTGAATATTACGAGATATGTAGTGAAATCTCGCCCGAAATCATTGTAACCTCAGGAGTTGGGAGTGAAATCTCGCCCAATGTCCATGAGATCTCACGAGATTTACATGGGAAACTCGCTCATATCCACGAGAACTCACGAGGTTGGCCTTGACGTCTCCAAGGTTTGGATGAGATTTCACGGGATGCGAGTAAACTCTCGCCCAAAGACCATGAGACCTCACGAGAGTGGGAGTGAAATCTCGCCCAAGGACCCTGATATCTCAAGAGGTTTGGAAGGAATCTCCCCCGATGTCATTGACAGCTCATGAGAAATGGATAGAAATCTCGCCCAAGGTCGCTGCTATCTCACGAGATCTGCAGTGAAATCTCGCCCAAACTCATTGGGACCTCAGGAGATTCGGCGTGAAATCTCCATCGATGTCCATGCGATCTCAGGAGATCTGGTGTCAAATCTCGCCCGATGTCCATGAGAACTCACGACACTTACACGGAAACCTCGCCCAGGGTCCCTGACAACTGACGAGATTCGGCGTGAAATCTGCCCGAGGTGATGGAGACCTCACGAGATTTGGAGTGAACTCTCACCCGATATTCGTGAGTACTCACGAGATTGGGAGTCATCTCGCCTGATGTCCCTGAGATCGCACAAGATAGAGATTGAATTCTCGCTCCATATCCTGAGATCTCACGAGTTTTGGCCTGGAGTCTCCAAGGATTGGATGAGATCTCACGAGACCTGGAGTAAAATATCCGCGAATATCCAGAAATCTCACGAGAGTTGGAGTGAAATGTCGCCCTAGCTCCCTTTCATGTCATGAGGTTTTAGTGAACTGTCGCCCAATGTCATTGGGACGTCCCGATATTTGGATTGAAATCTCGCCCAAGTTCGCTGATATCGCACGAGGTTTGTAGTGAAATCTCTCCCAATGTCATTGTGACCTCACGAGATTTGGAGTGAAATCTCGCCCAAAGTCCAGGAGATCTCATGAGATTTGGACTGAGGTCTGCACGTTTTGGACGGGATCTCACGAGACTCAGAATAAAATCTCACCCGATGCCCATGGTGTCTCGTGGGATTTAGATTGAAGTCTCACGCAATATCCATGTGATCTCACGAGATTTGGACTGGAGTCTCCAAAGTCTGGATGAGATCTCACGAGACTTGGAGGAAAATCCCCTGAATTCCAAGAGATCACACGAGAGTTGGAGTAAAATCTCAGCCAAGGTTCCTGATATCTCAAGAGATTGATACTGAAATCTCGCCCGATGTCATTGGGACCTCGCGAGATTTGGGGTGAAATATCGTGCAAGGTCCCTGATATCTCACGAGATTTGTAGTGAAATCTTGCCCAAGGCCCCTGAGAGCCCATGAGAATTAGAGGGAATTCTCGCCCCATGTCACTGTGACCTTAAGAGATTTGGAGTGAAATCTCGCCCAATGCCCATGATCTCACGAGCTTGTTGGAGAACTCTGACCCCATATCCATGAGATCTCACGAGATTTGGAGTAAAATCTCTCCTGATGTCATGAGGTCACACGAGATTTAGATTGCAATTTCGCTCCATATCCATGAGATCTCACGAGATTTGGCCTGAATTCTCCAAGATTCGGATGAGATCTCCGAGACGTGGGGAGTCAAATCTCGCTCAACGTCCAAGAATCCTCTTGAGAGTTGGAGTGAAATCTCGCCCAAACTCCCTGATATCTCACGAGACTTGTAGTGTAATCTCCCGCGATGTCAGTGAGACCTCACGAGATTTGGATGGAAATCTCGACCAGGTCCCTGAATATTACGAGATATGTAGTGAAATCTCGCCCGAAATCATTGTAACCTCAGGAGTTGGGAGTGAAATCTCGCCCAATGTCCATGAGATCTCACGAGATTTACATGGGAAACTCGCTCATATCCACGAGAACTCACGAGGTTGGCCTTGAGGTCTCCAAGGTTTGGATGAGATTTCACGGGATGCGAGTAAACTCTCGCCCAAAGACCATGAGACCTCACGAGAGTGGGAGTGAAATCTCGCCCAAGGACCCTGATATCTCAAGAGGTTTGGAAGGAATCTCCCCCGATGTCATTGACAGCTCATGAGAAATGGATAGAAATCTCGCCCAAGGTCGCTGCTATCTCACGAGATCTGCAGTGAAATCTCGCCCAAACTCATTGGGACCTCAGGAGATTCGGCGTGAAATCTCCATCGATGTCCATGCGATCTCAGGAGATCTGGTGTCAAATCTCGCCCGATGTCCATGAGAACTCACGACACTTACACGGAAACCTCGCCCAGGGTCCCTGACAACTGACGAGATTCGGCGTGAAATCTGCCCGAGGTGATGGAGACCTCACGAGATTTGGAGTGAACTCTCACCCGATATTCGTGAGTACTCACGAGATTTGGAGTCATCTCGCCTGATGTCCCTGAGATCGCACAAGATAGAGATTGAATTCTCGCTCCATATCCTGAGATCTCACGAGTTTTGGCCTGGAGTCTCCAAGGATTGGATGAGATCTCACGAGACTTGGAGTAAAATATCCGCGAATATCCAGAAATCTCACGAGAGTTGGAGTGAAATGTCGCCCTAGCTCCCTTTCATGTCATGAGGTTTTAGTGAACTGTCGCCCAATGTCATTGGGACGTCCCGATATTTGGATTGAAATCTCGCCCGAGGTCGCTGATATCTCACGAGATTTGTAGGGAAATCTCGCGCAATGTGATTGTGACCTCAGGAGATTTGGGGTGAACTCTCCCCCAATGTCCATGAGATCTCACGAGATTTAGATGAAATCTCCCTCAATATCTATGAGGCCTCGCGAGATTGGCACGGACGACTCCAAGTTTGGATGAGATCTCACAAGACTTGGAGTAAACTCTCGCCCAAAGAACAAGAGACCTCAGCAGAGTTGGATTGAAATCTCGCACAAGGTCCCCGATATCTCACAAGATTTGTAGTGAAATCTCGCCCAATGTCTTTGAGCTTCATGAGATGTGGACTGAAATCTCGACCAGGGTCCCTGATATCTCATGAGATTTGTGGAAATCTCACCTGATGTCATTGGAACCTCCGTAGATTTGGAGTGCAGTCTCTCCCATTGTCCATGAGATCTCACGAGATTTAGATTGACCCCTCACCCAATATCCATGAGATCTCAGGAGAAGGGCACTGACCTCTCCAAAGTTTGGGTGAGATCTCATGGGCCCTGGAGTAAAATCTCGCCCAAAGTCCAAGAGATCTCGAGGGATTTGGAGAGAAATCTCACCCAAAGCCCATGACATCTCATGAGATTGAGAGGGAATTCTCACCCGATGTCCATGCCACCTCACGGGATTTGCAGTAAAATCTCGCCCAATGACCATGAGATATCGCGAAATTGAGAGTGAAATCTCACCCATTTTCCATGAGAGCCCAAGACATTTGGCCTGAGGTCTCCACATTTGGAAGAGAGCACACGAGATTTGGATGAAAATCTCAGCTGAATCCCAAGAGATCTCACACGATTTGGAGTGACATCTCGCCCAAGGTCCCTGATACCTCAGGACATTTGTAGTGAAATCTCGCCCGATGTCATTGTGACCTCAGGATATTCGGAGGGAAACCTCACCCGAATGTCCCTGAGATCAGACGAGATATTGAGTAAAATCTCACCCGATGCCCATCAGTCCCACGATATTTAGATTGAAGTCTCGCTCAATAGCCATGAGATCTCACGAGTTTGGCACTGACGTCGCCAAGGTTTGGAGGAGATCTCACAAGACTGGGAGTAAAATCTCGCCCCCATTCAAGAGTTCTCACGAGAGCTGCAGTGAAATCTCGCCCAAGGTCCCTGGGATCTCACGAGATTTGTAGTGAAATCTCGCCCGATCTCATTGTGACCTCAGGAGGAATGGAGTGAAACCTCGCCTAAAATCCATGAGTTGTCATGAGATTTGGAGTGAAATCTGTACCGATGTCCATGAGATCTCAGGAGCCTTGGTGGCAAATCTCGCCCGATGTCCATGAGATCTCACGAGATTTAGATTGAAAGCTCGCCCACGGTCGTCCCTGATATCTCACGAGATTTGGAGAGAAATCTGCCCGAAGTCATTGAGACCACATGATCTTTGGAGTGAAATCGCGTCCAATGTCCATGACATATCACGAGATTTGGAATGAATTCTCACGCGATGTCCATACGATCTCACGAGATTTGGACTAATCTCGCCTGATGTCCATGATTTCTCACGAGATATAGAGTGAATTCTCCCTCAATATCCTGAGATCTAACGGATTGGACGGAAGTCTCCAAGGATTGGATGAGATCTCAAGAGACTTGGAGGAAATGATCCCCGAATTCCAAAGGATCTCACGAGAGTTGGAGTGAAATCTCGCCTTAGGTCCCTTTTATCTCACGAGAGTTGAGTGAAACCTCGCCCGTTGTCATTGAGACCTCACGAGATTTGGATTGATATCTCGCCCAAGTTCGCTGATATCGCACGAGGTTTGTAGTGAAATCTCTCCCAATGTCATTGTGACCTCACGGGATTTGGAGTGAAATCTCGCCCAAAGTCCACGAGATCTCATGAGATTTGGACTGAGGTCTGCACGTTTTGGATGGGATCTCACGAGACTCAGAATAAAATCTCACGCGATGCCCATGGTGTCTCGTGGGATTTAGATTGAAGTCTCACGGAATATCCATGAGATCTCATGAGATTTGGACTGAAGTCTCCAAGGTCTGGATGAGATCTCACGAGACTTGGACGAAAATCCCCTGAATTCTAAGAGGTCTCACGATAGTTGGAGTAAAATCTCAACCAAGGTTCCTGATATCTCAAGAGAATGATACTGAAATCTCGCCCGATGTCATTGGGACCTCGCGAGATTTGGAGTGAAATATCGCGCAAGGTCCCTGATATCTCACGAGATTTGTAGTGAAATTTTGCCCAAGGCCCCTGAGAGCTGAAGAGAATTAGAGGGAAATCTCGCCCCATGTCACTGTGACCTCATGTGTTTTGGAGTGAAATCTCGCCCAATGCCCATGATCTCACGAGTTTTTGGAGAACTCTGACCCCATATCCATGAGATCTCACGAGATTTGGAGTAAAATCTCTCCTGATGTCATGAGGTCACACGAGATTTAGATTGCAATTTCGCTCCATATCCATGAGATCTCACGAGATTTGGCCTGAATTCTCCAAGATTCGGATGAGATCTCCGAGACGTGGGGAGTCAAATCTCGCTCAACGTCCAAGAATCCTCTTGAGATTTGGCGTGAAATCTCGCCCAAACTCCCTGATATCTCACGAGACTTGTAGTGTAATCTCCCGCGATGTCAGTGAGACCTCACGAGATTTGGATGGAAATCTCGCCCAGGTCCCTGAATATTACGAGATATGTAGTGAAATCTCGCCCGAAATCATTGTAACCTCAGGAGTTGGGAGTGAAATCTCGCCCAATGTCCATGAGATCTCACGAGATTTACATGGGAAACTCGCTCATATCCACGAGAACTCACGAGGTTGGCCTTGACGTCTCCAAGGTTTGGATGAGATTTCACGGGATGCGAGTAAACTCTCGCCCAAAGACCATGAGACCTCACGAGAGTGGGAGTGAAATCTCGCCCAAGGACCCTGATATCTCAAGAGGTTTGGAAGGAATCTCCCCCGATGTCATTGACAGCTCATGAGAAATGGATAGAAATCTCGCCCAAGGTCGCTGCTATCTCACGAGATCTGCAGTGAAATCTCGCCCAAACTCATTGGGACCTCAGGAGATTCGGCGTGAAATCTCCATCGATGTCCATGCGATCTCAGGAGATCTGGTGTCAAATCTCGCCCGATGTCCATGAGAACTCACGACACTTACACGGAAACCTCGCCCAGGGTCCCTGACAACTGACGAGATTCGGCGTGAAATCTGCCCGAGGTGATGGAGACCTCACGAGATTTGGAGTGAACTCTCACCCGATATTCGTGAGTACTCACGAGATTGGGAGTCATCTCGCCTGATGTCCCTGAGATCGCACAAGATAGAGATTGAATTCTCGCTCCATATCCTGAGATCTCACGAGTTTTGGCCTGGAGTCTCCAAGGATTGGATGAGATCTCACGAGACCTGGAGTAAAATATCCGCGAATATCCAGAAATCTCACGAGAGTTGGAGTGAAATGTCGCCCTAGCTCCCTTTCATGTCATGAGGTTTTAGTGAACTGTCGCCCAATGTCATTGGGACGTCCCGATATTTGGATTGAAATCTCGCCCAAGTTCGCTGATATCGCACGAGGTTTGTAGTGAAATCTCTCCCAATGTCATTGTGACCTCACGAGATTTGGAGTGAAATCTCGCCCAAAGTCCAGGAGATCTCATGAGATTTGGACTGAGGTCTGCACGTTTTGGACGGGATCTCACGAGACTCAGAATAAAATCTCACCCGATGCCCATGGTGTCTCGTGGGATTTAGATTGAAGTCTCACGCAATATCCATGTGATCTCACGAGATTTGGACTGGAGTCTCCAAAGTCTGGATGAGATCTCACGAGACTTGGAGGAAAATCCCCTGAATTCCAAGAGATCACACGAGAGTTGGAGTAAAATCTCAGCCAAGGTTCCTGATATCTCAAGAGATTGATACTGAAATCTCGCCCGATGTCATTGGGACCTCGCGAGATTTGGGGTGAAATATCGCGCAAGGTCCCTGATATCTCACGAGATTTGTAGTGAAATCTTGCCCAAGGCCCCTGAGAGCCCATGAGAATTAGAGGGAATTCTCGCCCCATGTCACTGTGACCTTAAGAGATTTGGAGTGAAATCTCGCCCAATGCCCATGATCTCACGAGCTTGTTGGAGAACTCTGACCCCATATCCATGAGATCTCACGAGATTTGGAGTAAAATCTCTCCTGATGTCATGAGGTCACACGAGATTTAGATTGCAATTTCGCTCCATATCCATGAGATCTCACGAGATTTGGCCTGAATTCTCCAAGATTCGGATGAGATCTCCGAGACGTGGGGAGTCAAATCTCGCTCAACGTCCAAGAATCCTCTTGAGAGTTGGAGTGAAATCTCGCCCAAACTCCCTGATATCTCACGAGACTTGTAGTGTAATCTCCCGCGATGTCAGTGAGACCTCACGAGATTTGGATGGAAATCTCGCCCAGGTCCCTGAATATTACGAGATATGTAGTGAAATCTCGCCCGAAATCATTGTAACCTCAGGAGTTGGGAGTGAAATCTCGCCCAATGTCCATGAGATCTCACGAGATTTACATGGGAAACTCGCTCATATCCACGAGAACTCACGAGGTTGGCCTTGACGTCTCCAAGGTTTGGATGAGATTTCACGGGATGCGAGTAAACTCTCGCCCAAAGACCATGAGACCTCACGAGAGTGGGAGTGAAATCTCGCCCAAGGACCCTGATATCTCAAGAAGTTTGGAAGGAATCTCCCCCGATGTCATTGACAGCTCATGATAAATGGATAGAAATCTCGCCCAAGGTCGCTGCTATCTCACGAGATCTGTAGTGAAATCTCGCCCAAACTCATTGGGACCTCAGGAGATTCGGCGTGAAATCTCCATCGATGTCCATGCGATCTCAGGAGATCTGGTGTCAAATCTCGCCCGATGTCCATGAGAACTCACGACACTTACACGGAAACCTCGCCCAGGGTCCCTGACAACTGACGAGATTCGGCGTGAAATCTGCCCGAGGTGATGGAGACCTCACGAGATTTGGAGTGAACTCTCACCCGATATTCGTGAGTACTCACGAGATTTGGAGTCATCTCGCCTGATGTCCCTGAGATCGCACAAGATAGAGATTGAATTCTCGCTCCATATCCTGAGATATCACGAGTTTTGGCCTGGAGTCTCCAAGGATTGGATGAGATCTCACGAGACTTGGAGTAAAATATCCGCGAATATCCAGAAATCTCACGAGAGTTGGAGTGAAATGTCGCCCTAGCTCCCTTTCATGTCATGAGGTTTTAGTGAACTGTCGCCCAATGTCATTGGGACGTCCCGATATTTGGATTGAAATCTCGCCCGAGGTCGCTGATATCTCACGAGATTTGTAGGGAAATCTCGCGCAATGTGATTGTGACCTCAGGAGATTTGGGGTGAACTCTCCCCCAATGTCCATGAGATCTCACGAGATTTAGATGAAATCTCCCTCAATATCTATGAGGCCTCGCGAGATTGGCTCGGACGACTCCAAGTTTGGATGAGATCTCACAAGACTTGGAGTAAACTCTCGCCCAAAGAACAAGAGACCTCAGCAGAGTTGGATTGAAATCTCGCACAAAGTCCCCGATATCTCACAAGATTTGTAGTGAAATCTCGCCCAATGTCTTTGAGCCTCATGAGATGTGGACTGAAATCTCGACCAGGGTCCCTGATATCTCATGAGATTTGTGGAAATCTCACCTGATGTCATTGGAACCTCCGTAGATTTGGAGTGCAGTCTCTCCCATTGTCCATGAGATCTCACGAGATTTAGATTGACCCCTCACCCAATATCCATGAGATCTCAGGAGAAGGGCACTGACCTCTCCAAAGTTTGGGTGAGATCTCATGGGCCCTGGAGTAAAATCTCGCCCAAAGTCCAAGAGATCTCGAGGGATTTGGAGAGAAATCTCACCCAAAGCCCATGACATCTCATGAGATTGAGAGGGAATTCTCGCCCGATGTCCATGACACCTCACGGGATTTGCAGTAAAATCTCGCCCAATGACCATGAGATATCGCGAAATTGAGAGTGAAATCTCACCCATTTTCCATGAGAGCCCAAGACATTTGGCCTGAGGTCTCCACATTTGGAAGAGAGCACACGAGATTTGGATGAAAATCCCAGCTGAATCCCGAGATCTCACACGATTTGGAGTGACATCTCGCCCAAGGTCCCTGATACCTCAGGACATTTGTAGTGAAATCTCGCCCGATGTCATTGTGACCTCAGGATATTCGGAGGGAAACCTCACCCGAATGTCCCTGAGATCAGACGAGATATTGAGTAAAATCTCACCCGATGCCCATCAGTCCCACGATATTTAGATTGAAGTCTCGCTCAATAGCCATGAGATCTCACGAGTTTGGCGCTGACGTCGCCAAGGTTTGGAGGAGATCTCACAAGACTGGGAGTAAAATCTCGCCCCCATTCAAGAGTTCTCACGAGAGCTGCAGTGAAATCTCGCCCAAGGTCCCTGGGGTCTCACGAGATTTGTAGTGAAATCTCGCCCGATCTCATTGTGACCTCAGGAGGAATGGAGTGAAACCTCGCCTAAAATCCATGAGTTGTCATGAGATTTGGAGTGAAATCTGTACCGATGTCCATGAGATCTCAGGAGCCTTGGTGGCAAATCTCGCCCGATGTCCATGAGATCTCACGAGATTTAGATTGAAACCTCGCCCAAGGTCGTCCCTGATATCTCACGAGATTTGGAGAGAAATCTGCCCGAAGTCATTGAGACCACATGATCTTTGGAGTGAAATCGCGTCCAATGTCCATGACACATCACGAGATTTGGAATGAATTCTCACGCGATTTCCATACGATCTCACGAGATTTGGACTAATCTCGCCTGATGTCCATGATTTCTCACGAGATATAGAGTGAATTCTCCCTCAATATCCTGAGATCTAACGGATTGGACGGAAGTCTCCAAGGATTGGATGAGATCTCAAGAGACTTGGAGGAAATGATCCCCGAATTCCAAAGGATCTCACGAGAGTTGGAGTGAAATCTCGCCCTAGGTCCCTTTTATCTCACGAGAGTTGAGTGAAACCTCGCCCGTTGTCATTGAGACCTCACGAGATTTGGATTGATATCTCGCCCAAGTTCGCTGATATCGCACGAGGTTTGTAGTGAAATCTCTCCCAATGTCATTGTGACCTCACGGGATTTGGAGTGAAATCTCGCCCAAAGTCCACGAGATCTCATGAGATTTGGACTGAGGTCTGCACGTTTTGGATGGGATCTCACGAGACTCAGAATAAAATCTCACGCGATGCCCATGGTGTCTCGTGGGATTTAGATTGAAGTCTCACGCAATATCCATGAGATCTCATGAGATTTGGACTGAAGTCTCCAAGGTCTGGATGAGATCTCACGAGACTTGGACGAAAATCCCCTGAATTCCAAGAGGTCTCACGATAGTTGGAGTAAAATCTCAACCAAGGTTCCTGATATCTCAAGAGAATGATACTGAAATCTCGCCCGATGTCATTGGGACCTCGCGAGATTTGGAGTGAAATATCGCGCAAGGTCCCTGATATCTCACGAGATTTGTAGTGAAATCTTGCCCAAGGCCCCTGAGAGCTGAAGAGAATTAGAGGGAAATCTCGCCCCATGTCACTGTGACCTCAAGAGTTTTGGAGTGAAATCTCGACCAATGCCCATGATCTCACGAGTTTTTGGAGAACTCTGACCCCATATCCATGAGATCTCACGAGATTTGGAGTAAAATCTCTCCTGATGTCATGAGGTCACACGAGATTTAGATTGCAATTTCGCTCCATATCCATGAGATCTCACGAGATTTGGCCTGAATTCTCCAAGATTCGGATGAGATCTCCGAGACGTGGGGAGTCAAATCTCGCTCAACGTCCAAGAATCCTCTTGAGAGTTGGAGTGAAATCTCGCCCAAACTCCCTGATATCTCACGAGACTTGTAGTGTAATCTCCCGCGATGTCAGTGAGACCTCACGAGATTTGGATGGAAATCTCGCCCAGGTCCCTGAATATTACGAGATATGTAGTGAAATCTCGCCCGAAATCATTGTAACCTCAGGAGTTGGGAGTGAAATCTCGCCCAATGTCCATGAGATCTCACGAGATTTACATGGGAAACTCGCTCATATCCACGAGAACTCACGAGGTTGGCCTTGACGTCTCCAAGGTTTGGATGAGATTTCACGGGATGCGAGTAAACTCTCGCCCAAAGACCATGAGACCTCACGAGAGTGGGAGTGAAATCTCGCCCAAGGACCCTGATATCTCAAGAAGTTTGGAAGGAATCTCCCCCGATGTCATTGACAGCTCATGATAAATGGATAGAAATCTCGCCCAAGGTCGCTGCTATCTCACGAGATCTGCAGTGAAATCTCGCCCAAACTCATTGGGACCTCAGGAGATTCGGCGTGAAATCTCCATCGATGTCCATGCGATCTCAGGAGATCTGGTGTCAAATCTCGCCCGATGTCCATGAGAACTCACGACACTTACACGGAAACCTCGCCCAGGGTCCCTGACAACTGACGAGATTCGGCGTGAAATCTGCCCGAGGTGATGGAGACCTCACGAGATTTGGAGTGAACTCTCACCCGATATTCGTGAGTACTCACGAGATTTGGAGTCATCTCGCCTGATGTCCCTGAGATCGCACAAGATAGAGATTGAATTCTCGCTCCATATCCTGAGATCTCACGAGTTTTGGCCTGGAGTCTCCAAGGATTGGATGAGATCTCACGAGACTTGGAGTAAAATATCCGCGAATATCCAGAAATCTCACGAGAGTTGGAGTGAAATGTCGCCCTAGCTCCCTTTCATGTCATGAGGTTTTAGTGAACTGTCGCCCAATGTCATTGGGACGTCCCGATATTTGGATTGAAATCTCGCCCGAGGTCGCTGATATCTCACGAGATTTGTAGGGAAATCTCGCGCAATGTGATTGTGACCTCAGGAGATTTGGGGTGAACTCTCCCCCAATGTCCATGAGATCTCACGAGATTTAGATGAAATCTCCCTCAATATCTATGAGGCCTCGCGAGATTGGCACGGACGACTCCAGGTTTGGATGAGATCTCACAAGACTTGGAGTAAACTCTCGCCCAAAGAACAAGAGACCTCAGCAGAGTTGGATTGAAATCTCGCACAAGGTCCCCGATATCTCACAAGATTTGTAGTGAAATCTCGCCCAATGTCTTTGAGCTTCATGAGATGTGGACTGAAATCTCGACCAGGGTCCCTGATATCTCATGAGATTTGTGGAAATCTCACCTGATGTCATTGGAACCTCCGTAGATTTGGAGTGCAGTCTCTCCCATTGTCCATGAGATCTCACGAGATTTAGATTGACCCCTCACCCAATATCCATGAGATCTCAGGAGAAGGGCACTGACCTCTCCAAAGTTTGGGTGAGATCTCATGGGCCCTGGAGTAAAATCTCGCCCAAAGTCCAAGAGATCTCGAGGGATTTGGAGAGAAATCTCACCCAAAGCCCATGACATCTCATGAGATTGAGAGGGAATTCTCACCCGATGTCCATGCCACCTCACGGGATTTGCAGTAAAATCTCGCCCAATGACCATGAGATATCGCGAAATTGAGAGTGAAATCTCACCCATTTTCCATGAGAGCCCAAGACATTTGGCCTGAGGTCTCCACATTTGGAAGAGAGCACACGAGATTTGGATGAAAATCTCAGCTGAATCCCAAGAGATCTCACACGATTTGGAGTGACATCTCGCCCAAGGTCCCTGATACCTCAGGACATTTGTAGTGAAATCTCGCCCGATGTCATTGTGACCTCAGGATATTCGGAGGGAAACCTCACCCGAATGTCCCTGAGATCAGACGAGATATTGAGTAAAATCTCACCCGATGCCCATCAGTCCCACGATATTTAGATTGAAGTCTCGCTCAATAGCCATGAGATCTCACGAGTTTGGCACTGACGTCGCCAAGGTTTGGAGGAGATCTCACAAGACTGGGAGTAAAATCTCGCCCCCATTCAAGAGTTCTCACGAGAGCTGCAGTGAAATCTCGCCCAAGGTCCCTGGGATCTCACGAGATTTGTAGTGAAATCTCGCCCGATCTCATTGTGACCTCAGGAGGAATGGAGTGAAACCTCGCCTAAAATCCATGAGTTGTCATGAGATTTGGAGTGAAATCTGTACCGATGTCCATGAGATCTCAGGAGCCTTGGTGGCAAATCTCGCCCGATGTCCATGAGATCTCACGAGATTTAGATTGAAAGCTCGCCCACGGTCGTCCCTGATATCTCACGAGATTTGGAGAGAAATCTGCCCGAAGTCATTGAGACCACATGATCTTTGGAGTGAAATCGCGTCCAATGTCCATGACATATCACGAGATTTGGAATGAATTCTCACGCGATGTCCATACGATCTCACGAGATTTGGACTAATCTCGCCTGATGTCCATGATTTCTCACGAGATATAGAGTGAATTCTCCCTCAATATCCTGAGATCTAACGGATTGGACGGAAGTCTCCAAGGATTGGATGAGATCTCAAGAGACTTGGAGGAAATGATCCCCGAATTCCAAAGGATCTCACGAGAGTTGGAGTGAAATCTCGCCATAGGTCCCTTTTATCTCACGAGAGTTGAGTGAAACCTCGCCCGTTGTCATTGAGACCTCACGAGATTTGGATTGATATCTCGCCCAAGTTCGCTGATATCGCACGAGGTTTGTAGTGAAATCTCTCCCAATGTCATTGTGACCTCACGGGATTTGGAGTGAAATCTCGCCCAAAGTCCACGAGATCTCATGAGATTTGGACTGAGGTCTGCACGTTTTGGATGGGATCTCACGAGACTCAGAATAAAATCTCACGCGATGCCCATGGTGTCTCGTGGGATTTAGATTGAAGTCTCACGCAATATCCATGAGATCTCATGAGATTTGGACTGAAGTCTCCAAGGTCTGGATGAGATCTCACGAGACTTGGACGAAAATCCCCTGAATTCTAAGAGGTCTCACGATAGTTGGAGTAAAATCTCAACCAAGGTTCCTGATATCTCAAGAGAATGATACTGAAATCTCGCCCGATGTCATTGGGACCTCGCGAGATTTGGAGTGAAATATCGCGCAAGGTCCCTGATATCTCACGAGATTTGTAGTGAAATTTTGCCCAAGGCCCCTGAGAGCTGAAGAGAATTAGAGGGAAATCTCGCCCCATGTCACTGTGACCTCATGTGTTTTGGAGTGAAATCTCGCCCAATGCCCATGATCTCACGAGTTTTTGGAGAACTCTGACCCCATATCCATGAGATCTCACGAGATTTGGAGTAAAATCTCTCCTGATGTCATGAGGTCACACGAGATTTAGATTGCAATTTCGCTCCATATCCATGAGATCTCACGAGATTTGGCCTGAATTCTCCAAGATTCGGATGAGATCTCCGAGACGTGGGGAGTCAAATCTCGCTCAACGTCCAAGAATCCTCTTGAGATTTGGCGTGAAATCTCGCCCAAACTCCCTGATATCTCACGAGACTTGTAGTGTAATCTCCCGCGATGTCAGTGAGACCTCACGAGATTTGGATGGAAATCTCGCCCAGGTCCCTGAATATTACGAGATATGTAGTGAAATCTCGCCCGAAATCATTGTAACCTCAGGAGTTGGGAGTGAAATCTCGCCCAATGTCCATGAGATCTCACGAGATTTACATGGGAAACTCGCTCATATCCACGAGAACTCACGAGGTTGGCCTTGACGTCTCCAAGGTTTGGATGAGATTTCACGGGATGCGAGTAAACTCTCGCCCAAAGACCATGAGACCTCACGAGAGTGGGAGTGAAATCTCGCCCAAGGACCCTGATATCTCAAGAGGTTTGGAAGGAATCTCCCCCGATGTCATTGACAGCTCATGAGAAATGGATAAAAATCTCGCCCAAGGTCGCTGCTATCTCACGAGATCTGCAGTGAAATCTCGCCCAAACTCATTGGGACCTCAGGAGATTCGGCGTGAAATCTCCATCGATGTCCATGCGATCTCAGGAGATCTGGTGTCAAATCTCGCCCGATGTCCATGAGAACTCACGACACTTACACGGAAACCTCGCCCAGGGTCCCTGACAACTGACGAGATTCGGCGTGAAATCTGCCCGAGGTGATGGAGACCTCACGAGATTTGGAGTGTACTCTCACCCGATATTCGTGAGTACTCACGAGATTGGGAGTCATCTCGCCTGATGTCCCTGAGATCGCACAAAATAGAGATTGAATTCTCGCTCCATATCCTGAGATCTCACGAGTTTTGGCCTGGAGTCTCCAAGGATTGGATGAGATCTCACGAGACTTGGAGTAAAATATCCGCGAATATCCAGAAATCTCACGAGAGTTGGAGTGAAATGTCGCCCTAGCTCCCTTTCATGTCATGAGGTTTTAGTGAACTGTCGCCCAATGTCATTGGGACGTCCCGATATTTGGATTGAAATCTCGCCCGAGGTCGCTGATATCTCACGAGATTTGTAGGGAAATCTCGCGCAATGTGATTGTGACCTCAGGAGATTTGGGGTGAACTCTCCCCCAATGTCCATGAGATCTCACGAGATTTAGATGAAATCTCCCTCAATATCTATGAGGCCTCGCGAGATTGGCACGGACGACTCCAAGTTTGGATGAGATCTCACAAGACTTGGAGTAAACTCTCGCCCAAAGAACAAGAGACCTCAGCAGAGTTGGATTGAAATCTCGCACAAGGTCCCCGATATCTCACAAGATTTGTAGTGAAATCTCGCCCAATGTCTTTGAGCTTCATGAGATGTGGACTGAAATCTCGACCAGGGTCCCTGATATCTCATGAGATTTGTGGAAATCTCACCTGATGTCATTGGAACCTCCGTAGATTTGGAGTGCAGTCTCTCCCATTGTCCATGAGATCTCACGAGATTTAGATTGACCCCTCACCCAATATCCATGAGATCTCAGGAGAAGGGCACTGACCTCTCCAAAGTTTGGGTGAGATCTCATGGGCCCTGGAGTAAAATCTCGCCCAAAGTCCAAGAGATCTCGAGGGATTTGGAGAGAAATCTCACCCAAAGTCCATGACATCTCATGAGATTGAGAGGGAATTCTCGCCCGATGTCCATGACACCTCACGGGATTTGCAGTAAAATCTCGCCCAATGACCATGAGATATCGCGAAATTGAGAGTGAAATCTCACCCATTTTCCATGAGAGCCCAAGACATTTGGCCTGAGGTCTCCACATTTGGAAGAGAGCACACGAGATTTGGATGAAAATCCCAGCTGAATCCCAAGAGATCTCACACGATTTGGAGTGACATCTCGCCCAAGGTCCCTGATACCTCAGGACATTTGTAGTGAAATCTCGCCCGATGTCATTGTGACCTCAGGATATTCGGAGGGAAACCTCAACCGAATGTCCCTGAGATCAGACGAGATATTGAGTAAAATCTCACCCGATGCCCATCAGTCCCACGATATTTAGATTGAAGTCTCGCTCAATAGCCATGAGATCTCACGAGTTTGGCACTGACGTCGCCAAGGTTTGGAGGAGATCTCACAAGACTGGGAGTAAAATCTCGCCCCCATTCAAGAGTTCTCACGAGAGCTGCAGTGAAATCTCGCCCAAGGTCCCTGGGGTCTCACGAGATTTTTAGTGAAATCTCGCCCGATCTCATTGTGACCTCAGGAGGAATGGAGTGAAACCTCGCCTAAAATCCATGAGTTGTCATGAGATTTGGAGTGAAATCTGTACCGATGTCCATGAGATCTCAGGAGCCTTGGTGGCAAATCTCGCCCGATGTCCATGAGATCTCACGAGATTTAGATTGAAAGCTCGCCCACGGTCGTCCCTGATATCTCACGAGATTTGGAGAGAAATCTGCCCGAAGTCATTGAGACCACATGATCTTTGGGGTGAAATCGCGTCCAATGTCCATGACATATCACGAGATTTGGAATGAATTCTCACGCGATGTCCATACGATCTCACGAGATTTGGATTAATCTCGCCTGATGTCCATGATTTCTCACGAGATATAGAGTGAATTCTCCCTCAATATCCTGAGATCTAACGGATTGGACGGAAGTCTCCAAGGATTGGATGAGATCTCAAGAGACTTGGAGGAAATGATCCCCGAATTCCAAAGGATCTCACGAGAGTTGGAGTGAAATCTCGCCCTAGGTCCCTTTTATCTCACGAGAGTTGAGTGAAACCTCGCCCGTTGTCATTGAGACCTCACGAGATTTGGATTGATATCTCGCCCAAGTTCGCTGATATCGCACGAGGTTTGTAGTGAAATCTCTCCCAATGTCATTGTGACCTCACGGGATTTGGAGTGAAATCTCGCCCAAAGTCCACGAGATCTCATGAGATTTGGACTGAGGTCTGCACGTTTTGGATGGGATCTCACGAGACTCAGAATAAAATCTCACGCGATGCCCATGGTGTCTCGTGGGATTTAGATTGAAGTCTCACGGAATATCCATGAGATCTCATGAAATTTGGACTGAAGTCTCCAAGGTCTGGATGAGATCTCACGAGACTTGGACGAAAATCCCCTGAATTCCAAGAGGTCTCACGATAGTTGGAGTAAAATCTCAACCAAGGTTCCTGATATCTCAAGAGAATGATACTGAAATCTCGCCCGATGTCATTGGGACCTCGCGAGATTTGGAGTGAAATATCGCGCAAGGTCCCTGATATCTCACGAGATTTGTAGTGAAATCTTGCCCAAGGCCCCTGAGAGCTGAAGAGAATTAGAGGGAAATCTCGCCCCATGTCACTGTGACCTCAAGAGTTTTGGAGTGAAATCTCGACCAATGCCCATGATCTCACGAGTTTTTGGAGAACTCTGACCCCATATCCATGAGATCTCACGAGATTTGGAGTAAAATCTCTCCTGATGTCATGAGGTCACACGAGATTTAGATTGCAATTTCGCTCCATATCCATGAGATCTCACGAGATTTGGCCTGAATTCTCCAAGATTCGGATGAGATCTCCGAGACGTGGGGAGTCAAATCTCGCTCAACGTCCAAGAATCCTCTTGAGATTTGGCGTGAAATCTCGCCCAAACTCCCTGATATCTCACGAGACTTGTAGTGTAATCTCCCGCGATGTCAGTGAGACCTCACGAGATTTGGATGGAAATCTCGCCCAGGTCCCTGAATATTACGAGATATGTAGTGAAATCTCGCCCGAAATCATTGTAACCTCAGGAGTTGGGAGTGAAATCTCGCCCAATGTCCATGAGATCTCACGAGATTTACATGGGAAACTCGCTCATATCCACGAGAACTCACGAGGTTGGCCTTGACGTCTCCAAGGTTTGGATGAGATTTCACGGGATGCGAGTAAACTCTCGCCCAAAGACCATGAGACCTCACGAGAGTGGGAGTGAAATCTCGCCCAAGGACCCTGATATCTCAAGAGGTTTGGAAGGAATCTCCCCCGATGTCATTGACAGCTCATGAGAAATGGATAGAAATCTCGCCCAAGGTCGCTGCTATCTCACGAGATCTGCAGTGAAATCTCGCCCAAACTCATTGGGACCTCAGGAGATTCGGCGTGAAATCTCCATCGATGTCCTTGCGATCTCAGGAGATCTGGTGTCAAATCTCGCCCGATGTCCATGAGAACTCACGACACTTACACGGAAACCTCGCCCAGGGTCCCTGACAACTGACGAGATTCGGCGTGAAATCTGCCCGAGGTGATGGAGACCTCACGAGATTTGGAGTGAACTCTCACCCGATATTCGTGAGTACTCACGAGATTTGGAGTCATCTCGCCTGATGTCCCTGAGATCGCACAAGATAGAGATTGAATTCTCGCTCCATATCCTGAGATCTCACGAGTTTTGGCCTGGAGTCTCCAAGGATTGGATGAGATCTCACGAGACCTGGAGTAAAATATCCGCGAATATCCAGAAATCTCACGAGAGTTGGAGTGAAATGTCGCCCTAGCTCCCTTTCATGTCATGAGGTTTTAGTGAACTGTCGCCCAATGTCATTGGGACGTCCCGATATTTGGATTGAAATCTCGCCCGAGGTCGCTGATATCTCACGAGATTTGTAGGGAAATCTCACGCAATGTGATTGTGACCTCAGGAGATTTGGGGTGAACTCTCCCCCAATGTCCATGAGATCTCACGAGATTTAGATGAAATCTCCCTCAATATCTATGAGGCCTCGCGAGATTGGCACGGACGACTCCAAGTTTGGATGAGATCTCACAAGATTTGGAGTAAACTCTCGCCCAAAGAACAAGAGACCTCAGCAGAGTTCGATTGAAATCTCGCACAAGGTCCCCGATATCTCA
Source organism: Eumetopias jubatus (assembly GCF_037043125.1). Lineage (NCBI taxonomy): Eukaryota > Metazoa > Chordata > Mammalia > Carnivora > Otariidae > Eumetopias > Eumetopias jubatus. The sequence continues at coordinate 6,609,061 of NW_028274824.1, read as the reverse complement.
CAAGATTTGTAGTGAAATCTCGCCCAATGTCTTTGAGCTTCATGAGATGTGGACTGAAATCTCGACCAGGGTCCCTGATATCTCATGAGATTTGTGGAAATCTCACCTGATGTCATTGGAACCTCCGTAGATTTGGAGTGCAGTCTCTCCCATTGTCCATGAGATCTCACGAGATTTAGATTGACCCCTCACCCAATATCCATGAGATCTCAGGAGAAGGGCACCGACCTCTCCAAAGTTTGGGTGAGATCTCATGGGCCCTGGAGTAAAATCTCGCCCAAAGTCCAAGAGATCTCGAGGGATTTGGAGAGAAATCTCAGCCAAAGCCCATGACATCTCATGAGATTGAGAGGGAATTCTCGCCCGATGTCCATGACACCTCACGGGATTTGCAGTAAAATCTCGCCCAATGACCATGAGATATCGCGAAATTGAGAGTGAAATCTAACCCATTTTCCATGAGAGCCCAAGACATTTGGCCTGAGGTCTCCACATGTGGAAGAGAGCACACGAGATTTGGATGAAAATCCCAGCTGAATCCCAAGAGATCTCACACGATTTGGAGTGACATCTCGCCCAAGGTCCCTGATACCTCAGGACATTTGTAGTGAAATCTCGCCCGATGTCATTGTGACCTCAGGATATACAGAGGGAAACCTCACCCGAATGTCCCTGAGATCAGACGAGATATTGAGTAAAATCTCACCCGATGCCCATCAGTCCCACGATATTTAGATTGAAGTCTCGCTCAATAGCCATGAGATCTCACGAGTTTGGCGCTGACGTCGCCAAGGTTTGGAGGAGATCTCACAAGACTGGGAGTAAAATCTCGCCCCCATTCAAGAGTTCTCACGAGAGCTGCAGTGAAATCTCGCCCAAGGTCCCTGGGATCTCACGAGATTTGTAGTGAAACCTCGCCCGATCTCATTGTGACCTCAGGAGGAATGGAGTGAAACCTCGCCTAAAATCCATGAGTTGTCATGAGATTTGGAGTGAAATCTGTACCGATGTCCATGAGATCTCAGGAGCCTTGGTGGCAAATCTCGCCCGATGTCCATGAGATCTCACGAGATTTAGATTGAAAGCTCGCCCACGGTCGTCCCTGATATCTCACGAGATTTGGAGAGAAATCTGCCCGAAGTCATTGAGACCACATGATCTTTGAAGTGAAATCGCGTCCAATGTCCATGACATATCACGAGATTTGGAATGAATTCTGACGCGATGTCCATACGATCTCACGAGATTTGGACTAATCTCGCCTGATGTCCATGATTTCTCACGAGATATAGAGTGAATTCTCCCTCAATATCCTGAGATCTAACGGATTGGACGGAAGTCTCCAAGGATTGGATGAGATCTCAGGAGACTTGGAGGAAATGATCCCCGAATTCCAAAGGATCTCACGAGAGTTGGAGTGAAATCTCGCCCTAGGTCCCTTTTATCTCACGAGAGTTGAGTGAAACCTCGCCCGTTGTCATTGAGACCTCACGAGATTTGGATTGATATCTCGCCCAAGTTCGCTGATATCGCACGAGGTTTGTAGTGAAATCTCTCCCAATGTCATTGTGACCTCACGGGATTTGGAGTGAAATCTCGCCCAAAGTCCACGAGATCTCATGAGATTTGGACTGAGGTCTGCACGTTTTGGATGGGATCTCACGAGACTCAGAATAAAATCTCACGCGATGCCCATGGTGTCTCGTGGGATTTAGATTGAAGTGTCACGGAATATCCATGAGATCTCATGAGATTTGGACTGAAGTCTCCAAGGTCTGGATGAGATCTCACGAGACTTGGACGAAAATCCCCTGAATTCCAAGAGGTCTCACGATAGTTGGAGTAAAATCTCAACCAAGGTTCCTGATATCTCAAGAGAATGATACTGAAATCTCGCCCGATGTCATTGGGACCTCGCGAGATTTGGAGTGAAATATCGCGCAAGGTCCCTGATATCTCACGAGATTTGTAGTGAAATCTTGCCCAAGGCCCCTGAGAGCTGAAGAGAATTAGAGGGAAATCTCGCCCCATGTCACTGTGACCTCATGTGTTTTGGAGTGAAATCTCGCCCAATGCCCATGATCTCACGAGTTTTTGGAGAACTCTGACCCCATATCCATGAGATCTCACGAGATTTGGAGAAAAATCTCTCCTGATGTCATGAGGTCACACGAGATTTAGATTGCAATTTCGCTCCATATCCATGAGATCTCACGAGATTTAGCCTGAATTCTCCAAGATTCGGATGAGATCTCCGAGACGTGGGGAGTCAAATCTCGCTCAACGTCCAAGAATCCTCTTGAGATTTGGCGTGAAATCTCGCCCAAACTCCCTGATATCTCACGAGACTTGTAGTGTAATCTCCCGCGATGTCAGTGAGACCTCACCAGATTTGGATGGAAATCTCGCCCAGGTCCCTGAATATTACGAGATATGTAGTGAAATCTCGCCCGAAATCATTGTAACCTCAGGAGTTGGGAGTGAAATCTCGCCCAATGTCCATGAGATCTCACGAGATTTACATGGGAAACTCGCTCATATCCACGAGAACTCACGAGGTTGGCCTTGACGTCTCCAAGGTTTGGATGAGATTTCACGGGATGCGAGTAAACTCTCGCCCAAAGACCATGAGACCTCACGAGAGTGGGAGTGAAATCTCGCCCAAGGACCCTGATATCTCAAGAGGTTTGGAAGGAATCTCCCCCGATGTCATTGACAGCTCATGAGAAATGGATAGAAATCTCGCCCAAGGTCGCTGCTATCTCACGAGATCTGCAGTGAAATCTCGGCCAAACTCATTGGGACCTCAGGAGATTCGGCTTGAAATCTCCATCGATGTCCATGCGATCTCAGGAGATCTGGTGTCAAATCTCGCCCGATGTCCATGAGAACTCACGACACTTACACGGAAACCTCGCCCAGGGTCCCTGACAACTGACGAGATTCGGCGTGAAATCTGCCCGAGGTGATGGAGACCTCACGAGATTTGGAGTGAACTCTCACCCGATATTCGTGAGTACTCACGAGATTTGGAGTCATCTCGCCTGATGTCCCTGAGATCGCACAAGATAGAGATTGAATTCTCGCTCCATATCCTGAGATCTCACGAGTTTTGGCCTGGAGTCTCCAAGGATTGGATGAGATCTCACGAGACTTGGAGTAAAATATCCGCGAATATCCAGAAATCTCACGAGAGTTGGAGTGAAATGTCGCCCTAGGTCCCTTTCATGTCATGAGGTTTTAGTGAACTGTCGCCCAATGTCATTGGGACGTCCCGATATTTGGATTGAAATCTCGCCCGAGGTCGCTGATATCTCACGAGATTTGTAGGGAAATCTCGCGCAATGTGATTGTGACCTCAGGAGATTTGGGGTGAACTCTCCCCCAATGTCCATGAGATCTCACGAGATTTAGATGAAATCTCCCTCAATATCTATGAGGCCTCGCGAGATTGGCACGGACGACTCCAAGTTTGGATGAGATCTCACAAGACTTGGAGTAAACTCTCGCCCAAAGAACAAGAGACCTCAGCAGAGTTGGATTGAAATCTCGCACAAGGTCCCCGATATCTCACAAGATTTGTAGTGAAATCTCGCCCAATGTCTTTGAGCTTCATGAGATGTGGACTGAAATCTCGACCAGGGTCCCTGATATCTCATGAGATTTGTGGAAATCTCACCTGATGTCATTGGAACCTCCGTAGATTTGGAGTGCAGTCTCTCCCATTGTCCATGAGATCTCACGAGATTTAGATTGACCCCTCACCCAATATCCATGAGATCTCAGGAGAAGGGCACTGACCTCTCCAAAGTTTGGGTGAGATCTCATGGGCCCTGGAGTAAAATCTCGCCCAAAGTCCAAGAGATCTCGAGGGATTTGGAGAGAAATCTCACCCAAAGCCCATGACATCTCATGAGATTGAGAGGGAATTCTCGCCCGATGTCCATGCCACCTCACGGGATTTGCAGTAAAATCTCGCCCAATGACCATGAGATATCGCGAAATTGAGAGTGAAATCTCACCCATTTTCCATGAGAGCCCAAGACATTTGGCCTGAGGTCTCCACATTTGGAAGAGAGCACATGAGATTTGGATCAAAATCTCAGCTGAATCCCAAGAGATCTCACACGATTTGGAGTGACATCTCGCCCAAGGTCCCTGATACCTCAGGACATTTGTAGTGAAATCTCGCCCGATGTCATTGTGACCTCAGGATATTCGGAGGGAAACCTCACCCGAATGTCCCTGAGATCAGACGAGATATTGAGTAAAATCTCACCCGATGCCCATCAGTCCCACGATATTTAGATTGAAGTCTCGCTCAATAGCCATGAGATCTCACGAGTTTGGCACTGACGTCGCCAAGGTTTGGAGGAGATCTCACAAGACTGGGAGTAAAATCTCGCCCCCATTCAAGAGTTCTCACGAGAGCTGCAGTGAAATCTCGCCCAAGGTCCCTGGGATCTCACGAGATTTGTAGTGAAATCTCGCCCGATCTCATTGTGACCTCAGGAGGAATGGAGTGAAACCTCGCCTAAAATCCATGAGTTGTCATGAGATTTGGAGTGAAATCTGTACGGATGTCCATGAGATCTCAGGAGCCTTGGTGGCAAATCTCGCCCGATGTCCATGAGATCTCACGAGATTTAGATTGAAAGCTCGCCCACGGTCGTCCCTGATATCTCACGAGATTTGGAGAGAAATCTGCCGGAAGTCATTGAGACAACATGATCTTTGGAGTGAAATCGCGTCCAATGTCCATGACATATCACGAGATTTGGAATGAATTCTCACGCGATGTCCATACGATCTCACGAGATTTGGACTAATCACGTCTGATGTCCATGATTTCTCACGTGATATAGAGTGAATTCTCCCTCAATATCCTGAGATCTCACGGATTGGACGGAACTCTCCAAGGATTGGATGAGATCTCAAGAGACTTGGAGGAAATGATCCCCGAATTCCAAAGGATCTCACGAGAGTTGGAGTGAAATCTCGCCCTAGGTCCCTCTTATCTCACGAGAGTTGAGTGAAACCTCGCCCGATGTCATTGAGACCTCACGAGATTTGGATTGAAATCTCGCCCAAGTTCGCTGATAACGCACGAGGTTTGTAGTGAAATCTCTCCCAATGTCATTGTGTCCTCACGAGATTTGGATTGAAATCTCGCCCAAAGTCCAGGAGATCTCATGAGATTTGGACTGAGGTCTGCACGTTTTAGATGGGATCTCACGAGACTAAGAATAAAATCTCACCCGATGCCCATGGTGTCTCGTGGGATTTAGATTGAAGTCTCACGCAATATCCATGTGATCTCACGAGATTTGGACTGGAGTCTCCAAAGTCTGGATGAGATCTCACGAGACTTGGAGGAAAATCCCCTGAATTCCAAGAGAACACACGAGAGTTGGAGTAAAATCTCAGCCAAGGTTCCTGATATCTCAAGAGATTGATACTGAAATCTCGCCCGATGTCATTGGGACCTCGCGAGATTTGGGGTGAAATATCGCGCAAGGTCCCTGATATCTCACGAGATTTGTAGTGAAATCTTGCCCAAGGCCCCTGAGAGCTGAAGAGAATTAGAGGGAAATCTCGCCCCATGTCACTGTGACCTCAAGAATTTTGGAGAGAAATCTCGCCCAATGCCCATGATCTCACGAGTTTTTGGAGAACTCTGACCCCATATCCATGAGATCTCACGAGATTTGGAGAAAAATCTCTCCTGATGTCATGAGGTCACACGAGATTTAGATTGCAATTTCGCTCCATATCCATGAGATCTCACGAGATTTGGCCTGAATTCTCCAAGATTCGGATGAGATCTCCGAGACGTGGGGAGTCAAATCTCGCTCAACGTCCAAGAATCCTCTTGAGATTTGGCGTGAAATCTCGCCCAAACTCCCTGATATCTCACGAGACTTGTAGTGTTATCTACCGCGATGTCAGTGAGACCTCACGAGATTTGGATGGAAATCTCGCCCAGGTCCCTGAATATTACGAGATATGTAGTGAAATCTCGCCCGAAATCATTGTAACCTCAGGAGTTGGGAGTGAAATCTCGCCCAATGTCCATGAGATCTCACGAGATTTACATGGGAAACTCGCTCATATCCACGAGAACTCACGAGGTTGGCCTTGACGTCTCCAAGGTTTGGATGAGATTTCACGGGATGCGAGTAAACTCTCGCCCAAAGACCATGAGACCTCACGAGAGTGGGAGTGAAATCTCGCCCAAGGACCCTGATATCTCAAGAGGTTTGGAAGGAATCTCCCCCGATGTCATTGACAGCTCATGAGAAATGGATAGAAATCTCGCCCAAGGTCGCTGCTATCTCACGAGATCTGCAGTGAAATCTCGCCCAAACTCATTGGGACCTCATGAGATTCGGCGTGAAATCTCCATCGATGTCCATGCGATCTCAGGAGATCTGGTGTCAAATCTCGCCCGATGTCCATGAGAACTCACGACACTTACACGGAAACCTCGCCCAGGGTCCCTGACAACTGACGAGATTCGGCGTGAAATCTGCCCGAGGTGATGGAGACCTCACGAGATTTGGAGTGAACTCTCAACCGATATTCGTGAGTACTCACGAGATTTGGAGTCATCTCGCCTGATGTCCCTGAGATCGCACAAGATAGAGATTGAATTCTCGCTCCATATCCTGAGATCTCACGAGTTTTGGCCTGGAGTCTCCAAGGATTGGATGAGATCTCACGAGACTTGGAGTAAAATATCCGCGAATATCCAGAAATCTCACGAGAGTTGGAGTGAAATGTCGCCCTAGCTCCCTTTCATGTCATGAGGTTTTAGTGAACTGTCGCCCAATGTCATTGGGACGTCCCGATATTTGGATTGAAATCTCGCCCGAGGTCGCTGATATCTCACGAGATTTGTAGGGAAATCTCGCGCAATGTGATTGTGACCTCAGGAGATTTGGGGTGAACTCTCCCCCAATGTCCATGAGATCTCACGAGATTTAGATGAAATCTCCCTCAATATCTATGAGGCCTCGCGAGATTGGCACGGACGACTCCAAGTTTGGATGAGATCTCACAAGACTTGGAGTAAACTCTCGCCCAAAGAACAAGAGACCTCAGCAGAGTTGGATTGAAATCTCGCACAAGGTCCCCGATATCTCACAAGATTTGTAGTGAAATCTCGCCCAATGTCTTTGAGCCTCATGAGATGTGGACTGAAATCTCGACCAGGGTCCCTGATATCTCATGAGATTTGTGGAAATCTCACCTGATGTCATTGGAACCTCCGTAGATTTGGAGTGCAGTCTCTCCCATTGTCCATGAGATCTCACGAGATTTACATTGACCCCTCACCCAATATCCATGAGATCTCAGGAGAAGGGCACTGACCTCTCCAAAGTTTGGGTGAGATCTCATGGGCCCTGGAGTAAAATCTCGCCCAAAGTCCAAGAGATCTCGAGGGATTTGGAGAGAAATCTCACCCAAAGCCCATGACATCTCATGAGATTGAGAGGGAATTCTCGCCCGATGTCCATGACACCTCACGGGATTTGCAGTAAAATCTCGCCCAATAACCATGAGATATCGCGAAATTGAGAGTGAAATCTCACCCATTTTCCATGAGAGCCCAAGACATTTGGCCTGAGGTCTCCACATTTGGAAGAGAGCACACGAGATTTGGATGAAAATCCCAGCTGAATCCCAAGAGATCTCACACGATTTGGAGTGACATCTCGCCCAAGGTCCCTGATACCTCAGGACATTTGTAGTGAAATCTCGCCCGATGTCATTGTGACCTCAGGATATTCGGAGGGAAACCTCACCCGAATGTCCCTGAGATCAGACGAGATATTGAGTAAAATCTCACCAGATGCCCATCAGTCCCACGATATTTAGATTGAAGTCTCGCTCAATAGCCATGAGATCTCACGAGTTTGGCACTGACGTCGCCAAGGTTTGGAGGAGATCTCACAAGACTGGGAGTAAAATCTCGCCCCCATTCAAGAGTTCTCACGAGAGCTGCAGTGAAATCTCGCCCAAGGTCCCTGGGATCTCACGAGATTTGTAGTGAAATCTCGCCCGATCTCATTGTGACCTCAGGAGGAATGGAGTGAAACCTCGCCTAAAATCCATGAGTTGTCATGAGATTTGGAGTGAAATCTGTACCGATGTCCATGAGATCTCAGGAGCCTTGGTGGCAAATCTCGCCCGATGTCCATGAGATCTCACGAGATTTAGATTGAAAGCTCGCCCACGGTCGTCCCTGATATCTCATGAGATTTGGAGAGAAATCTACCGGAAGTCATTGAGACCACATGATTTTGGAGTGAAATCGCGTCCAATGTCCATGAGATATCACGAGATTTAGATTGAATTCTCACGCGATGTCCATACGATCTCACGAGAGTTGGACTAATCTCGCCTGATGTCCATGATTTCTCACGAGATGTAGAGTGAATTCTCCCTCAATATTCTGAGATCTAACGGATTGGACGGAAGTCTCCAAGGATTGGATGAGATCTCAAGAGACTTGGAGGAAATGATCCCCGAATTCCAAAGGATCTCACGAGAGTTGGAGTGAAATCTCGCCCTAGGTCCCTTTTATCTCACGAGAGTTGAGTGAAACCTCGCCCGTTGTCATTGAGACCTCACGAGATTTGGATTGATATCTCGCCCAAGTTCGCTGATATCGCACGAGGTTTGTAGTGAAATCTCTCCCAATGTCATTGTGACCTCACGGGATTTGGAGTGAAATCGCGCCCAAAGTCCACGAGACCTCAGGAGATTTGGACTGAGGTCTGCACGTTTTGGATGGGATTTCACGAGACTCAGAATAAAATCTCACGTGATGCCCATGGTGTCTCGTGGGATTTAGATTGAAGTCTCACGGAATATCCATGAGATCTCATGAGATTTGGACTGAAGTCTCCAAGGTCTGGATGAGATCACACGAGACTTGGACGAAAATCCCCTGAATTCCAAGAGGTCTCACGATAGTTGGAGTAAAATCTCAACCAAGGTTCCTGATATCTCAAGAGAATGATACTGAAATCTCGCCCGATGTCATTGGGACCTCGCGAGATTTGGAGTGAAATATCGCGCAAGGTCCCTGATATCTCACGAGATTTGTAGTGAAATCTTGCCCAAGGCCCCTGAGAGCTGAAGAGAATGAGAGGGAAATCTCGCCCCATGTCACTGTGACCTCAAGAGTTTTGGAGTGAAATCTCGACCAATGCCCATGATCTCACGAGTTTTTGGAGAACTCTGACCCCATATCCATGAGATCTCACGAGATTTGGAGTAAAATCTCTCCTGATGTCATGAGGTCACACGAGATTTAGATTGCAATTTCGCTCCATATCCATGAGATCTCACGAGATTTGGCCTGAATTCTCCAAGATTCGGATGAGATCTCCGAGACGTGGGGAGTCAAATCTCGCTCAACGTCCAAGAATCCTCTTGAGATTTGGCGTGAAATCTCGCCCAAACTCCCTGATATCTCACGAGACTTGTAGTGTAATCTCCCGCGATGTCAGTGAGACCTCACGAGATTTGGATGGAAATCTCGCCCAGGTCCCTGAATATTACGAGATATGTAGTGAAATCTCGCCCGAAATCATTGTAACCTCAGGAGTTGGGAGTGAAATCTCGCCCAATGTCCATGAGATCTCACGAGATTTACATGGGAAACTCGCTCATATCCACGAGAACTCACGAGGTTGGCCTTGACGTCTCCAAGGTTTGGATGAGATTTCACGGGATGCGAGTAAACTCTCGCCCAAAGACCATGAGACCTCACGAGAGTGGGAGTGAAATCTCGCCCAAGGACCCTGATATCTCAAGAGGTTTGGAAGGAATCTCCCCCGATGTCATTGACAGCTCATGAGAAATGGATAGAAATCTCGCCCAAGGTCGCTGCTATCTCACGAGATCTGCAGTGAAATCTCGGCCAAACTCATTGGGACCTCAGGAGATTCGGCGTGAAATCTCCATCGATGTCCATGCGATCTCAGGAGATCTGGTGTCAAATCTCGCCCGATGTCCATGAGAACTCACGACACTTACACGGAAACCTCGCCCAGGGTCCCTGACAACTGACGAGATTCGGCGTGAAATCTGCCCGAGGTGATGGAGACCTCACGAGATTTGGAGTGAACTCTCACCCGATATTCGTGAGTACTCACGAGATTTGGAGTCATCTCGCCTGATGTCCCTGAGATCGCACAAGATAGAGATTGAATTCTCGCTCCATATCCTGAGATCTCACGAGTTTTGGCCTGGAGTCTCCAAGGATTGGATGAGATCTCACGAGACTTGGAGTAAAATATCCGCGAATATCCAGAAATCTCACGAGAGTTGGAGTGAAATGTCGCCCTAGCTCCCTTTCATGTCATGAGGTTTTAGTGAACTGTCGCCCAATGTCATTGGGACGTCCCGATATTTGGATTGAAATCTCGCCCGAGGTCGCTGATATCTCACGAGATTTGTAGGGAAATCTCGCGCAATGTGATTGTGACCTCAGGAGATTTGGGGTGAACTCTCCCCCAATGTCCATGAGATCTCACGAGATTTAGATGAAATCTCCCTCAATATCTATGAGGCCTCGCGAGATTGGCACGGACGACTCCAAGTTTGGATGAGATCTCACAAGACTTGGAGTAAACTCTCGCCCAAAGAACAAGAGACCTCAGCAGAGTTCGATTGAAATCTCGCACAAGGTCCCCGATATCTCACAAGATTTGTAGTGAAATCTCGCCCAATGTCTTTGAGCCTCAGGAGATGTGGACTGAAATCTCGACCAGGGTCCCTGATATCTCATGAGATTTGTGGAAATCTCACCTGATGTCATTGGAACCTCCGTAGATTTGGAGTGCAGTCTCTCCCATTGTCCATGAGATCTCACGAGATTTAGATTGACCCCTCACCCAATATCCATGAGATCTCAGGAGAAGGGCACTGACCTCTCCAAAGTTTGGGTGAGATCTCATGGGCCCTGGAGTAAAATCTCGCCCAAAGTCCAAGAGATCTCGAGGGATTTGGAGAGAAATCTCACCCAAAGCCCATGACATCTCATGAGATTGAGAGGGAATTCTCGCCTGATGTCCATGACACCTCACGGGATTTGCAGTAAAATCTCGCCCAATGACCATGAGATATCGCGAAATTGAGAGTGAAATCTCACCCATTTTCCATGAGAGCCCAAGACATTTGGCCTGAGGTCTCCACATTTGGAAGAGAGCACACGAGATTTGGATGAAAATCCCAGCTGAATCCCAAGAGATCTCACACGATTTGGAGTGACATCTCGCCCAAGGTCCCTGATACCTCAGGACATTTGTAGTGAAATCTCGCCCGATGTCATTGTGACCTCAGGATATTCGGAGGGAAACCTCACCCGAATGTCCCTGAGATCAGACGAGATATTGAGTAAAATCTCACCCGATGCCCATCAGTCCCACGATATTTAGATTGAAGTCTCGCTCAATAGCCATGAGATCTCACGAGTTTGGCACTGACGTCGCCAAGGTTTGGAGGAGATCTCACAAGACTGGGAGTAAAATCTCGCCCCCATTCAAGAGTTCTCACGAGAGCTGCAGTGAAATCTCGCCCAAGGTCCCTGGGATCTCACGAGATTTCTAGTGAAATCTCGCCCGATCTCATTGTGACCTCAGGAGGAATGGAGTGAAACCTCGCCTAAAATCCATGAGTTGTCATGAGATTTGGAGTGAAATCTGTACCGATGTCCATGAGATCTCAGGAGCCTTGGTGGCAAATCTCGCCCGATGTCCATGAGATCTCACGAGATTTAGATTGAAAGCTCGCCCACGGTCGTCTCTGATATCTCACGAGATTTGGAGAGAAATCTGCCCGAAGTCATTGAGACCACATGATCTTTGGAGTGAAATCGCGTCCAATGTCCATGACATATCACGAGATTTGGAATGAATTCTCACGCGATGTCCATACGATCTCACGAGATTTGGACTAATCTCGCCTGATGTCCATGATTTCTCACGAGATATAGAGTGAATTCTCCCTCAATATCCTGAGATCTAACGGATTGGACGGAAGTCTCCAAGGATTGGATGAGATCTCAAGAGACTTGGAGGAAATGATCCCCGAATTCCAAAGGATCTCACGAGAGTTGGAGTGAAATCTCGCCCTAGGTCCCTTTTATCTCACGAGAGTTGAGTGAAACCTCGCCCGTTGTCATTGAGACCTCACGAGATTTGGATTGATATCTCGCCCAAGTTCGCTGATATCGCACGAGGTTTGTAGTGAAATCTCTCCCAATGTCATTGTGACCTCACGGGATTTGGAGTGAAATCTCGCCCAAAGTCCACGAGATCTCATGAGATTTGGACTGAGGTCTGCACGTTTTGGATGGGATCTCACGAGACTCAGAATAAAATCTCACGCGATGCCCATGGTGTCTCGTGGGATTTAGATTGAAGTGTCACGGAATATCCATGAGATCTCATGAGATTTGGACTGAAGTCTCCAAGGTCTGGATGAGATCTCACGAGACTTGGACGAAAATCCCCTGAATTCCAAGAGGTCTCACGATAGGTGGAGTAAAATCTCAACCAAGGTTCCTGATATCTCAAGAGAATGATACTGAAATCTCGCCCGATGTCATTGGGACCTCGCGAGATTTGGAGTGAAATATCGCGCAAGGTCCCTGATATCTCACGAGATTTGTAGTGAAATCTTGCCCAAGGCCCCTGAGAGCTGAAGAGAATTAGAGGGAAATCTCGCCCCATGTCACTGTGACCTCAAGAGTTTTGGAGTGAAATCTCGACCAATGCCCATGATCTCACGAGTTTTTGGAGAACTCTGACCCCATATCCATGAGATCTCACGAGATTTGGAGTAAAATCTCTCCTGATGTCATGAGGTCACACGAGATTTAGATTGCAATTTCGCTCCATATCCATGAGATCTCACGAGATTTGGCCTGAATTCTCCAAGATTCGGATGAGATCTCCGAGACGTGGGGAGTCAAATCTCGCTCAACGTCCAAGAATCCTCTTGAGATTTGGCGTGAAATCTCGCCCAAACTCCCTGATATCTCACGAGACTTGTAGTGTAATCTCCCGCGATGTCAGTGAGACCTCACCAGATTTGGATGGAAATCTCGCCCAGGTCCCTGAATATTACGAGATATGTAGTGAAATCTCGCCCGAAATCATTGTAACCTCAGGAGTTGGGAGTGAAATCTCGCCCAATGTCCATGAGATCTCACGAGATTTACATGGGAAACTCGCTCATATCCACGAGAACTCACGAGGTTGGCCTTGACGTCTCCAAGGTTTGGATGAGATTTCACGGGATGCGAGTAAACTCTCGCCCAAAGACCATGAGACCTCACGAGAGTGGGAGTGAAATCTCGCCCAAGGACCCTGATATCTCAAGAGGTTTGGAAGGAATCTCCCCCGATGTCATTGACAGCTCATGAGAAATGGATAGAAATCTCGCCCAAGGTCGCTGCTATCTCACGAGATCTGCAGTGAAATCTCGCCCAAACTCATTGGGACCTCAGGAGATTCGGCGTGAAATCTCCATCGATGTCCATGCGATCTCAGGAGATCTGGTGTCAAATCTCGCCCGATGTCCATGAGAACTCACGACACTTACACGGAAACCTCGCCCAGGGTCCCTGACAACTGACGAGATTCGGCGTGAAATCTGCCCGAGGTGATGGAGACCTGACGAGATTTGGAGTGAACTCTCACCCGATATTCGTGAGTACTCACGAGATTTGGAGTCATCTCGCCTGATGTCCCTGAGATCGCACAAGATAGAGATTGAATTCTCGCTCCATATCCTGAGATCTCACGAGTTTTGGCCTGGAGTCTCCAAGGATTGGATGAGATCTCACGAGACCTGGAGTAAAATATCCGCGAATATCCAGAAATCTCACGAGAGTTGGAGTGAAATGTCGCCCTAGCTCCCTTTCATGTCATGAGGTTTTAGTGAACTGTCGCCCAATGTCATTGGGACGTCCCGATATTTGGATTGAAATCTCGCCCAAGTTCGCTGATATCGCACGAGGTTTGTAGTGAAATCTCTCCCAATGTCATTGTGACCTCACGAGATTTGGAGTGAAATCTCGCCCAAAGTCCAGGAGATCTCATGAGATTTGGACTGAGGTCTGCACGTTTTGGATGGGATCTCACGAGACTCAGAATAAAATCTCACCCGATGCCCATGGTGTCTCGTGGGATTTAGATTGAAGTCTCACGCAATATCCATGTGATCTCACGAGATTTGGACTGGAGTCTCCAAAGTCTGGATGAGTTCTCACGAGACTTGGAGGAAAATCCCCTGAAATCCAAGAGATCACACGAGAGTTGGAGTTAAATCTCAGCCAAGTTTCCTGATATCTCAAGAGATTGATACTGAAATCTCGCCCGATGTCATTGGGACCTCGCGAGATTTGGGGTGAAATATCGCGCAAGGTCCCTGATATCTCACGAGATTTGTAGTGAAATCTTGCCCAAGGCCCCTGAGAGCCCATGAGAATTAGAGGGAATTCTCGCCCCATGTCACTGTGACCTTAAGAGATTTGGAGTGAAATCTCGCACAATGCCCATGATCTCACGAGCTTGTTGGAGAACTCTGACCCCATATCCATGAGATCTCACGAGATTTGGAGTAAAATCTCTCCTGATGTCATGAGGTCACACGAGATTTAGATTGCAATTTCGCTCCATATCCATGAGATCTCACGAGATTTGGCCTGAATTCTCCAAGATTCGGATGAGATCTCCGAGACGTGGGGAGTCAAATCTCGCTCAACGTCCAAGAATCCTCTTGAGAGTTGGAGTGAAATCTCGCCCAAACTCCCTGATATCTCACGAGACTTGTAGTGTAATCTCCCGCGATGTCAGTGAGACCTCACGAGATTTGGATGGAAATCTCGCCCAGGTCCCTGAATATTACGAGATATGTAGTGAAATCTCGCCCGAAATCATTGTAACCTCAGGAGTTGGGAGTGAAAACTCGCCCAATGTCCATGAGATCTCACGAGATTTACATGGGAAACTCGCTCATATCCACGAGAACTCACGAGGTTGGCCTTGACGTCTCCAAGGTTTGGATGAGATTTCACGGGATGCGGGTAAACTCCCGCCCAAAGACCATGAGACCTCACGAGAGTGGGAGTGAAATCTCGCCCAAGGACCCTGATATCTCAAGAGGTTTGGAAGGAATCTCCCCCGATGTCATTGACAGCTCATGAGAAATGGATAGAAATCTCGCCCAAGGTCGCTGCTATCTCACGAGATCTGTAGTGAAATCTCGCCCAAACTCATTGGGACCTCAGGAGATTCGGCGTGAAATCTCCATCGATGTCCATGCGATCTCAGGAGATCTGGTGTCAAATCTCGCCCGATGTCCATGAGAACTCACGACACTTACACGGAAACCTCGCCCAGGGTCCCTGACAACTGACGAGATTCGGCGTGAAATCTGCCCGAGGTGATGGAGACCTCACGAGATTTGGAGTGAACTCTCACCCGATATTCGTGAGTACTCACGAGATTTGGAGTCATCTCGCCTGATGTCCCTGAGATCGCACAAGATAGAGATTGAATTCTCGCTCCATATCCTGAGATCTCACGAGTTTTGGCCTGGAGTCTCCAAGGATTGGATGAGATCTCACGAGACTTGGAGTAAAATATCCGCGAATATCCAGAAATCTCACGAGAGTTGGAGTGAAATGTCGCCCTAGCTCCCTTTCATGTCATGAGGTTTTAGTGAACTGTCGCCCAATGTCATTGGGACGTCCCGATATTTGGATTGAAATCTCGCCCGAGGTCGCTGATATCTCACGAGATTTGTAGGGAAATCTCGCGCAATGTGATTGTGACCTCAGGAGATTTGGGGTGAACTCTCCCCCAATGTCCATGAGATCTCACGAGATTTAGATGAAATCTCCCTCAATATCTATGAGGCCTCGCGAGATTGGCACGGACGACTCCAAGTTTGGATGAGATCTCACAAGACTTGGAGTAAACTCTCGCCCAAAGAACAAGAGACCTCAGCAGAGTTGGATTGAAATCTCGCACAAGGTCCCCGATATCTCACAAGATTTGTAGTGAAATCTCGCCCAATGTCTTTGAGCTTCATGAGATGTGGACTGAAATCTCGACCAGGGTCCCTGATATCTCATGAGATTTGTGGAAATCTCACCTGATGTCATTGGAACCTCCGTAGATTTGGAGTGCAGTCTCTCCCATTGTCCATGAGATCTCACGAGATTTAGATTGACCCCTCACCCAATATCCATGAGATCTCAGGAGAAGGGCACTGACCTCTCCAAAGTTTGGGTGAGATCTCATGGGCCCTGGAGTAAAATCTCGCCCAAAGTCCAAGAGATCTCGAGGGATTTGGAGAGAAATCTCACCCAAAGCCCATGACATCTCATGAGATTGAGAGGGAATTCTCGCCCGATGTCCATGACACCTCACGGGATTTGCAGTAAAATCTCGCCCAATGACCATGAGATATCGCGAAATTGAGAGTGAAATCTCACCCATTTTCCATGAGAGCCCAAGACATTTGGCCTGAGGTCTCCACATTTGGAAGAGAGCACACGAGATTTGGATGAAAATCTCAGCTGAATCCCAAGAGATCTCACACGATTTGGAGTGACATCTCGCCCAAGGTCCCTGATACCTCAGGACATTTGTAGTGAAATCTCGCCCGATGTCATTGTGACCTCAGGATATTCGGAGGGAAACCTCACCCGAATGTCCCTGAGATCAGACGAGATATTGAGTAAAATCTCACCCGATGCCCATCAGTCCCACGATATTTAGATTGAAGTCTCGCTCAATAGCCATGAGATCTCACGAGTTTGGCACTGACGTCGCCAAGGTTTGGAGGAGATCTCACAAGACTGGGAGTAAAATCTCGCCCCCATTCAAGAGTTCTCACGAGAGCTGCAGTGAAATCTCGCCCAAGGTCCCTGGGATCTCACGAGATTTGTAGTGAAATCTCGCCCGATCTCATTGTGACCTCAGGAGGAATGGAGTGAAACCTCGCCTAAAATCCATGAGTTGTCATGAGATTTGGAGTGAAATCTGTACCGATGTCCATGAGATCTCAGGAGCCTTGGTGGCAAATCTCGCCCGATGTCCATGAGATCTCACGAGATTTAGATTGAAAGCTCACCCACGGTCGTCTCTGATATCTCACGAGATTTGGAGAGAAATCTGCCCGAAGTCATTGAGACCACAGGATCTTTGGAGTGAAATCGCGTCCAATGTCCATGACATATCACGAGATTTGGAATGAATTCTCACGCGATGTCCATACGATCTCACGAGATTTGGACTAATCTCGCCTGATGTCCATGATTTCTCACGAGATATAGAGTGAATTCTCCCTCAATATCCTGAGATCTAACGGATTGGACGGAAGTCTCCAAGGATTGGATGAGATCTCAAGAGACTTGGAGGAAATGATCCCCGAATTCCAAAGGATCTCACGAGAGTTGGAGTGAAATCTCGCCCTAGGTCCCTTTTATCTCACGAGAGTTGAGTGAAACCTCGCCCGTTGTCATTGAGACCTCACGAGATTTGGATTGATATCTCGCCCAAGTTCGCTGATATCGCACGAGGTTTGTAGTGAAATCTCTCCCAATGTCATTGTGACCTCACGGGATTTGGAGTGAAATCTCGCCCAAAGTCCACGAGATCTCATGAGATTTGGACTGAGGTCTGCACGTTTTGGATGGGATCTCACGAGACTCAGAATAAAATCTCACGCGATGCCCATGGTGTCTCGTGGGATTTAGATTGAAGTCTCACGGAATATCCATGAGATCTCATGAGATTTGGACTGAAGTCTCCAAGGTCTGGATGAGATCTCACGAGACTTGGACGAAAATCCCCTGAATTCCAAGAGGTCTCACGATAGTTGGAGTAAAATCTCAACCAAGGTTCCTGATATCTCAAGAGAATGATACTGAAATCTCGCCCGATGTCATTGGGACCTCGCGAGATTTGGAGTGAAATATCGCGCAAGGTCCCTAATATCTCACGAGATTTGTAGTGAAATCTTGCCCAAGGCCCCTGAGAGCTGAAGAGAATTAGAGGGAAATCTCGCCCCATGTCACTGTGACCTCAAGAGTTTTGGAGTGAAATCTCGCCCAATGCCCATGATCTCACGAGTTTTTGGAGAACTCTGACCCCATATCCATGAGATCTCACGAGATTTGGAGTAAAATCTCTCCTGATGTCATGAGGTCACACGAGATTTAGATTGCAATTTCGCTCCATATCCATGAGATCTCACGAGATTTGGCCTGAATTCTCCAAGATTCGGATGAGATCTCCGAGACGTGGGGAGTCAAATCTCGCTCAACGTCCAAGAATCCTCTTGAGATTTGGCGTGAAATCTCGCCCAAACTCCCTGATATCTCACGAGACTTGTAGTGTAATCTCCCGCGATGTCAGTGAGACCTCACCAGATTTGGATGGAAATCTCGCCCAGGTCCCTGAATATTACGAGATATGTAGTGAAATCTCGCCCGAAATCATTGTAACCTCAGGAGTTGGGAGTGAAATCTCGCCCAATGTCCATGAGATCTCACGAGATTTACATGGGAAACTCGCTCATATCCACGAGAACTCACGAGGTTGGCCTTGACGTCTCCAAGGTTTGGATGAGATTTCACGGGATGCGAGTAAACTCTCGCCCAAAGACCATGAGACCTCACGAGAGTGGGAGTGAAATCTCGCCCAAGGACCCTGATATCTCAAGAGGTTTGGAAGGAATCTCCCCCGATGTCATTGACAGCTCATGAGAAATGGATAGAAATCTCGCCCAAGGTCGCTGCTATCTCACGAGATCTGCAGTGAAATCTCGCCCAAACTCATTGGGACCTCAGGAGATTCGGCGTGAAATCTCCATCGATGTCCATGCGATCTCAGGAGATCTGGTGTCAAATCTCGCCCGATGTCCATGAGAACTCACGACACTTACACGGAAACCTCGCCCAGGGTCCCTGACAACTGACGAGATTCGGCGTGAAATCTGCCCGAGGTGATGGAGACCTCACGAGATTTGGAGTGAACTCTCACCCGATATTCGTGAGTACTCACGAGATTTGGAGTCATCTCGCCTGATGTCCCTGAGATCGCACAAGATAGAGATTGAATTCTCGCTCCATATCCTGAGATCTCACGAGTTTTGGCCTGGAGTCTCCAAGGATTGGATGAGATCTCACGAGACCTGGAGTAAAATATCCGCGAATATCCAGAAATCTCACGAGAGTTGGAGTGAAATGTCGCCCTAGCTCCCTTTCATGTCATGAGGTTTTAGTGAACTGTCGCCCAATGTCATTGGGACGTCCCGATATTTGGATTGAAATCTCGCCCGAGGTCGCTGATATCTCACGAGATTTGTAGGGAAATCTCGCGCAATGTGATTGTGACCTCAGGAGATTTGGGGTGAACTCTCCCCCAATGTCCATGAGATCTCACGAGATTTAGATGAAATCTCCCTCAATATCTATGAGGCCTCGCGAGATTGGCACGGACGACTCCAAGTTTGGATGAGATCTCACAAGACTTGGAGTAAACTCTCGCCCAAAGAACAAGAGACCTCAGCAGAGTTGGATTGAAATCTCGCACAAGGTCCCCGATATCTCACAAGATTTGTAGTGAAATCTCGCCCAATGTCTTTGAGCTTCATGAGATGTGGACTGAAATCTCGACCAGGGTCCCTGATATCTCATGAGATTTGTGGAAATCTCACCTGATGTCATTGGAACCTCCGTAGATTTGGAGTGCAGTCTCTCCCATTGTCCATGAGATCTCACGAGATTTAGATTGACCCCTCACCCAATATCCATGAGATCTCAGGAGAAGGGCACTGACCTCTCCAAAGTTTGGGTGAGATCTCATGGGCCCTGGAGTAAAATCTCGCCCAAAGTCCAAGAGATCTCGAGGGATTTGGAGAGAAATCTCACCCAAAGCCCATGACATCTCATGAGATTGAGAGGGAATTCTCGCCCGATGTCCATGACACCTCACGGGATTTGCAGTAAAATCTCGCCCAATGACCATGAGATATCGCGAAATTGAGAGTGAAATCTCACCCATTTTCCATGAGAGCCCAAGACATTTGGCCTGAGGTCTCCACATTTGGAAGAGAGCACACGAGATTTGGATGAAAATCCCAGCTGAATCCCAAGAGATCTCACACGATTTGGAGTGACATCTCGCCCAAGGTCCCTGATACCTCAGGACATTTGTAGTGAAATCTCGCCCGATGTCATTGTGACCTCAGGATATTCGGAGGGAAACCTCACCCGAATGTCCCTGAGATCAGACGAGATATTGAGTAAAATCTCACCCGATGCCCATCAGTCCCACGATATTTAGATTGAAGTCTCGCTCAATAGCCATGAGATCTCACGAGTTTGGCACTGACGTCGCCAAGGTTTGGAGGAGATCTCACAAGACTGGGAGTAAAATCTCGCCCCCATTCAAGAGTTCTCACGAGAGCTGCAGTGAAATCTCGCCCAAGGTACCTGGGATCTCACGAGATTTGTAGTGAAATCTCGCCCGATCTCATTGTGACCTCAGGAGGAATGGAGTGAAACCTCGCCTAAAATCCATGAGTTGTCATGAGATTTGGAGTGAAATCTGTACCGATGTCCATGAGATCTCAGGAGCCTTGGTGGCAAATCTCGCCCGATGTCCATGAGATCTCACGAGATTTAGATTGAAGGCTCGCCCACGGTCGTCCCTGATATCTCACGAGATTT
This sequence comes from Eumetopias jubatus, assembly GCF_037043125.1. Lineage (NCBI taxonomy): Eukaryota > Metazoa > Chordata > Mammalia > Carnivora > Otariidae > Eumetopias > Eumetopias jubatus. The sequence goes on along the minus strand of NW_028274824.1, from coordinate 6,588,291 downwards.
GGAGAGAAATCTGCCCGAAGTCATTGAGACCACAGGATCTTTGGAGTGAAATCGCGTCCAATGTCCATGACATATCACGAGATTTGGAATGAATTCTCACGCGATGTCCATACGATCTCACGAGATTTGGACTAATCTCGCCTGATGTCCATGATTTCTCACGAGATATAGAGTGAATTCTCCCTCAATATTCTGAGATCTAACGGATTGGACCGAAGTCTCCAAGGATTGGATGAGATCTCAAGAGACTTGGAGGAAATGATCCCCGAATTCCAAAGGATCTCACGAGAGTTGGAGTGAAATCTCGCCCTAGGTCCCTTTTATCTCACGAGAGTTGAGTGAAACCTCGCCCGTTGTCATTGAGACCTCACGAGATTTGGATTGATATCTCGCCCAAGTTCGCTGATATCGCACGAGGTTTGTAGTGAAATCTCTCCCAATGTCATTGTGACCTCACGGGATTTGGAGTGAAATCGCGCCCAAAGTCCACGAGATCTCATGAGATTTGGACTGAGGTCTGCACGTTTTGGATGGGATCTCACGAGACTCAGAATAAAATCTCACGTGATGCCCATGGTGTCTCGTGGGATTTAGATTGAAGTCTCACGGAATATCCATGAGATCTCATGAGATTTGGACTGAAGTCTCCAAGGTCTGGATGAGATCTCACGAGACTTGGACGAAAATCCCCTGAATTCCAAGAGGTCTCACGATAGTTGGAGTAAAATCTCAACCAAGGTTCCTGATATCTCAAGAGAATGATACTGAAATCTCGCCCGATGTCATTGGGACCTCGCGAGATTTGGAGTGAAATATCGCGCAAGGTCCCTGATATCTCACGAGATTTGTAGTGAAATCTTGCCCAAGGCCCCTGAGAGCTGAAGAGAATTAGAGGGAAATCTCGCCCCATGTCACTGTGACCTCATGTGTTTTGGAGTGAAATCTCGCCCAATGCCCATGATCTCACGAGTTTTTGGAGAACTCTGACCCCATATCCATGAGATCTCACGAGATTTGGAGTAAAATCTCTCCTGATGTCATGAGGTCACACGAGATTTAGATTGCAATTTCGCTCCATATCCATGAGATCTCACGAGATTTGGCCTGAATTCTCCAAGATTCGGATGAGATCTCCGAGACGTGGGGAGTCAAATCTCGCTCAACGTCCAAGAATCCTCTTGAGATTTGGCGTGAAATCTCGCCCAAACTCCCTGATATCTCACGAGACTTGTAGTGTAATCTCCCGCGATGTCAGTGAGACCTCACGAGATTTGGATGGAAATCTCGCCCAGGTCCCTGAATATTACGAGATATGTAGTGAAATCTCGCCCGAAATCATTGTAACCTCAGGAGTTGGGAGTGAAAACTCGCCCAATGTCCATGAGATCTCACGAGATTTACATGGGAAACTCGCTCATATCCACGAGAACTCACGAGGTTGGCCTTGACGTCTCCAAGGTTTGGATGAGATTTCACGGGATGCGAGTAAACTCCCGCCCAAAGACCATGAGACCTCACGAGAGTGGGAGTGAAATCTCGCCCAAGGACCCTGATATCTCAAGAGGTTTGGAAGGAATCTCCCCCGATGTCATTGACAGCTCATGAGAAATGGATAGAAATCTCGCCCAAGGTCGCTGCTATCTCACGAGATCTGCAGTGAAATCTCGCCCAAACTCATTGGGACCTCAGGAGATTCGGCGTGAAATCTCCATCGATGTCCATGCGATCTCAGGAGATCTGGTGTCAAATCTCGCCCGATGTCCATGAGAACTCACGACACTTACACGGAAACCTCGCCCAGGGTCCCTGACAACTGACGAGATTCGGCGTGAAATCTGCCCGAGGTGATGGAGACCTCACGAGATTTGGAGTGAACTCTCACCCGATATTCGTGAGTACTCACGAGATTTGGAGTCATCTCGCCTGATGTCCCTGAGATCGCACAAGATAGAGATTGAATTCTCGCTCCATATCCTGAGATCTCACGAGTTTTGGCCTGGAGTCTCCAAGGATTGGATGAGATCTCACGAGACTTGGAGTAAAATATCCGCGAATATCCAGAAATCTCACGAGAGTTGGAGTGAAATGTCGCCCTAGCTCCCTTTCATGTCATGAGGTTTTAGTGAACTGTCGCCCAATGTCATTGGGACGTCCCGATATTTGGATTGAAATCTCGCCCGAGGTCGCTGATATCTCACGAGATTTGTAGGGAAATCTCGCGCAATGTGATTGTGACCTCAGGAGATTTGGGGTGAACTCTCCCCCAATGTCCATGAGATCTCACGAGATTTAGATGAAATCTCCCTCAATATCTATGAGGCCTCGCGAGATTGGCACGGACGACTCCAAGTTTGGATGAGATCTCACAAGACTTGGAGTAAACTCTCGCCCAAAGAACAAGAGACCTCAGCAGAGTTGGATTGAAATCTCGCACAAGGTCCCCGATATCTCACAAGATTTGTAGTGAAATCTCGCCCAATGTCTTTGAGCCTCATGAGATGTGGACTGAAATCTCGACCAGGGTCCCTGATATCTCATGAGATTTGTGGAAATCTCACCTGATGTCATTGGAACCTCCGTAGTTTTGGAGTGCAGTCTCTCCCATTGTCCATGGGATCTCACGAGATTTAGATTGACCCCTCACCCAATATCCATGAGATCTCAGGAGAAGGGCACTGACCTCTCCAAAGTTTGGGTGAGATCTCATGGGCCCTGGAGTAAAATCTCGCCCAAAGTCCAAGAGATCTCGAGGGATTTGGAGAGAAATCTCACCCAAAGCCCATGACATCTCATGAGATTGAGAGGGAATTCTCACCCGATGTCCATGCCACCTCACGGGATTTGCAGTAAAATCTCGCCCAATGACCATGAGATATCGCGAAATTGAGAGTGAAATCTCACCCATTTTCCATGAGAGCCCAAGACATTTGGCCTGAGGTCTCCACATTTGGAAGAGAGCACACGAGATTTGGATGAAAATCTCAGCTGAATCCCAAGAGATCTCACACGATTTGGAGTGACATCTCGCCCAAGGTCCCTGATACCTCAGGACATTTGTAGTGAAATCTCGCCCGATGTCATTGTGACCTCAGGATATTCGGAGGGAAACCTCACCCGAATGTCCCTGAGATCAGACGAGATATTGAGTAAAATCTCACCCGATGCCCATCAGTCCCACGATATTTAGATTGAAGTCTCGCTCAATAGCCATGAGATCTCACGAGTTTGGCGCTGACGTCGCCAAGGTTTGGAGGAGATCTCACAAGACTGGGAGTAAAATCTCGCCCCCATTCAAGAGTTCTCACGAGAGCTGCAGTGAAATCTCGCCCAAGGTCCCTGGGATCTCACGAGATTTGTAGTGAAATCTCGCCCGATCTCATTGTGACCTCAGGAGGAATGGAGTGAAACCTCGCCTAAAATCCATGAGTTGTCATGAGATTTGGAGTGAAATCTGTACCGATGTCCATGAGATCTCAGGAGCCTTGGTGGCAAATCTCGCCCGATGTCCATGAGATCTCACGAGATTTAGATTGAAAGCTCGCCCACGGTCGTCCCTGATATCTCACGAGATTTGGAGAGAAATCTGCCCGAAGTCATTGAGACCACATGATCTTTGGAGTGAAATCGCGTCCAATGTCCATGACATATCACGAGATTTGGAATGAATTCTCACGCGATGTCCATACGATCTCACGAGATTTGGACTAATCTCGCCTGATGTCCATGATTTCTCACGAGATATAGAGTGAATTCTCCCTCAATATCCTGAGATCTAACGGATTGGACGGAAGTCTCCAAGGATTGGATGAGATCTCAAGAGACTTGGAGGAAATGATCCCCGAATTCCAAAGGATCTCACGAGAGTTGGAGTGAAATCTCGCCCTAGGTCCCTTTTATCTCACGAGAGTTGAGTGAAACCTCGCCCGTTGTCATTGAGACCTCACGAGATTTGGATTGATATCTCGCCCAAGTTCGCTGATATCGCACGAGGTTTGTAGTGAAATCTCTCCCAATGTCATTGTGACCTCACGGGATTTGGAGTGAAATCTCGCCCAAAGTCCACGAGATCTCATGAGATTTGGACTGAGGTCTGCACGTTTTGGATGGGATCTCACGAGACTCAGAATAAAATCTCACGCGATGCCCATGGTGTCTCGTGGGATTTAGATTGAAGTCTCACGGAATATCCATGAGATCTCATGAGATTTGGACTGAAGTCTCCAAGGTCTGGATGAGATCTCACGAGACTTGGACGAAAATCCCCTGAATTCCAAGAGGTCTCACGATAGTTGGAGTAAAATCTCAACCAAGGTTCCTGATATCTCAAGAGAATGATACTGAAATCTCGCCCGATGTCATTGGGACCTCGCGAGATTTGGAGTGAAATATCGCGCAAGGTCCCTGATATCTCACGAGATTTGTAGTGAAATCTTGCCCAAGGCCCCTGAGAGCTGAAGAGAATTAGAGGGAAATCTCGCCCCATGTCACTGTGACCTCAAGAGTTTTGGAGTGAAATCTCGCCCAATGCCCATGATCTCACGAGTTTTTGGAGAACTCTGACCCCATATCCATGAGATCTCACGAGATTTGGAGTAAAATCTCTCCTGATGTCATGAGGTCACACGAGATTTAGATTGCAATTTCGCTCCATATCCATGAGATCTCACGAGATTTGGCCTGAATTCTCCAAGATTCGGATGAGATCTCCGAGACGTGGGGAGTCAAATCTCGCTCAACGTCCAAGAATCCTCTTGAGATTTGGCGTGAAATCTCGCCCAAACTCCCTGATATCTCACGAGACTTGTAGTGTAATCTCCCGCGATGTCAGTGAGACCTCACCAGATTTGGATGGAAATCTCGCCCAGGTCCCTGAATATTACGAGATATGTAGTGAAATCTCGCCCGAAATCATTGTAACCTCAGGAGTTGGGAGTGAAATCTCGCCCAATGTCCATGAGATCTCACGAGATTTACATGGGAAACTCGCTCATATCCACGAGAACTCACGAGGTTGGCCTTGACGTCTCCAAGGTTTGGATGAGATTTCACGGGATGCGAGTAAACTCTCGCCCAAAGACCATGAGACCTCACGAGAGTGGGAGTGAAATCTCGCCCAAGGACCCTGATATCTCAAGAGGTTTGGAAGGAATCTCCCCCGATGTCATTGACAGCTCATGAGAAATGGATAGAAATCTCGCCCAAGGTCGCTGCTATCTCACGAGATCTGCAGTGAAATCTCGCCCAAACTCATTGGGACCTCAGGAGATTCGGCGTGAAATCTCCATCGATGTCCATGCGATCTCAGGAGATCTGGTGTCAAATCTCGCCCGATGTCCATGAGAACTCACGACACTTACACGGAAACCTCGCCCAGGGTCCCTGACAACTGACGAGATTCGGCGTGAAATCTGCCCGAGGTGATGGAGACCTCACGAGATTTGGAGTGAACTCTCACCCGATATTCGTGAGTACTCACGAGATTTGGAGTCATCTCGCCTGATGTCCCTGAGATCGCACAAGATAGAGATTGAATTCTCGCTCCATATCCTGAGATCTCACGAGTTTTGGCCTGGAGTCTCCAAGGATTGGATGAGATCTCACGAGACCTGGAGTAAAATATCCGCGAATATCCAGAAATCTCACGAGAGTTGGAGTGAAATGTCGCCCTAGCTCCCTTTCATGTCATGAGGTTTTAGTGAACTGTCGCCCAATGTCATTGGGACGTCCCGATATTTGGATTGAAATCTCGCCCAAGTTCGCTGATATCGCACGAGGTTTGTAGTGAAATCTCTCCCAATGTCATTGTGACCTCACGAGATTTGGAGTGAAATCTCGCCCAAAGTCCAGGAGATCTCATGAGATTTGGACTGAGGTCTGCACGTTTTGGATGGGATCTCACGAGACTCAGAATAAAATCTCACCCGATGCCCATGGTGTCTCGTGGGATTTAGATTGAAGTCTCACGCAATATCCATGTGATCTCACGAGATTTGGACTGGAGTCTCCAAAGTCTGGATGAGTTCTCACGAGACTTGGAGGAAAATCCCCTGAATTCCAAGAGATCACACGAGAGTTGGAGTTAAATCTCAGCCAAGGTTCCTGATATCTCAAGAGATTGATACTGAAATCTCGCCCGATGTCATTGGGACCTCGCGAGATTTGGGGTGAAATATCGCGCAAGGTCCCTGATATCTCACGAGATTTGTAGTGAAATCTTGCCCAAGGCCCCTGAGAGCCCATGAGAATTAGAGGGAATTCTCGCCCCATGTCACAGTGACCTTAAGAGATTTGGAGTGAAATCTCGCACAATGCCCATGATCTCACGAGCTTGTTGGAGAACTCTGACCCCATATCCATGAGATCTCACGAGATTTGGAGTAAAATCTCTCCTGATGTCATGAGGTCACACGAGATTTAGATTGCAATTTCGCTCCATATCCATGAGATCTCACGAGATTTGGCCTGAATTCTCCAAGATTCGGATGAGATCTCCGAGACGTGGGGAGTCAAATCTCGCTCAACGTCCAAGAATCCTCTTGAGAGTTGGAGTGAAATCTCGCCCAAACTCCCTGATATCTCACGAGACTTGTAGTGTAATCTCCCGCGATGTCAGTGAGACCTCACGAGATTTGGATGGAAATCTCGCCCAGGTCCCTGAATATTACGAGATATGTAGTGAAATCTCGCCCGAAATCATTGTAACCTCAGGAGTTGGGAGTGAAAACTCGCCCAATGTCCATGAGATCTCACGAGATTTACATGGGAAACTCGCTCATATCCACGAGAACTCACGAGGTTGGCCTTGACGTCTCCAAGGTTTGGATGAGATTTCACGGGATGCGAGTAAACTCCCGCCCAAAGACCATGAGACCTCACGAGAGTGGGAGTGAAATCTCGCCCAAGGACCCTGATATCTCAAGAGGTTTGGAAGGAATCTCCCCCGATGTCATTGACAGCTCATGAGAAATGGATAGAAATCTCGCCCAAGGTCGCTGCTATCTCACGAGATCTGTAGTGAAATCTCGCCCAAACTCATTGGGACCTCAGGAGATTCGGCGTGAAATCTCCATCGATGTCCATGCGATCTCAGGAGATCTGGTGTCAAATCTCGCCCGATGTCCATGAGAACTCACGACACTTACACGGAAACCTCGCCCAGGGTCCCTGACAACTGACGAGATTCGGCGTGAAATCTGCCCGAGGTGATGGAGACCTCACGAGATTTGGAGTGAACTCTCACCCGATATTCGTGAGTACTCACGAGATTTCCAGTCATCTCGCCTGATGTCCCTGAGATCGCACAAGATAGAGATTGAATTCTCGCTCCATATCCTGAGATCTCACGAGTTTTGGCCTGGAGTCTCCAAGGATTGGATGAGATCTCACGAGACCTGGAGTAAAATATCCGCGAATATCCAGAAATCTCACGAGAGTTGGAGTGAAATGTCGCCCTAGCTCCCTTTCATGTCATGAGGTTTTAGTGAACTGTCGCCCAATGTCATTGGGACGTCCCGATATTTGGATGGAAATCTCGCCCGAGGTCGCTGATATCTCACGAGATTTGTAGGGAAATCTCGCGCAATGTGATTGTGACCTCAGGAGATTTGGGGTGAACTCTCCCCCAATGTCCATGAGATCTCACGAGATTTAGATGAAATCTCCCTCAATATCTATGAGGCCTCGCGAGATTGGCACGGACGACTCCAAGTTTGGATGAGATCTCACAAGACTTGGAGTAAACTCTCGCCCAAAGAACAAGAGACCTCAGCAGAGTTGGATTGAAATCTCGCACAAGGTCCCCGATATCTCACAAGATTTGTAGTGAAATCTCGCCCAATGTCTTTGAGCTTCATGAGATGTGGACTGAAATCTCGACCAGGGTCCCTGATATCTCATGAGATTTGTGGAAATCTCACCTGATGTCATTGGAACCTCCGTAGATTTGGAGTGCAGTCTCTCCCATTGTCCATGAGATCTCACGAGATTTAGATTGACCCCTCACCCAATATCCATGAGATCTCAGGAGAAGGGCACTGACCTCTCCAAAGTTTGGGTGAGATCTCATGGGCCCTGGAGTAAAATCTCGCCCAAAGTCCAAGAGATCTCGAGGGATTTGGAGAGAAATCTCACCCAAAGCCCATGACATCTCATGAGATTGAGAGGGAATTCTCGCCCGATGTCCATGACACCTCACGGGATTTGCAGTAAAATCTCGCCCAATGACCATGAGATATCGCGAAATTGAGAGTGAAATCTCACCCATTTTCCATGAGAGCCCAAGACATTTGGCCTGAGGTCTCCACATTTGGAAGAGAGCACACGAGATTTGGATGAAAATCTCAGCTGAATCCCAAGAGATCTCACACGATTTGGAGTGAAATCTCGCCCAAGGTCCCTGATACCTCAGGACATTTCAAGTGAAATCTCGCCCGATGTCATTGTGACCTCAGGATATTCGGAGGGAAACCTCACCCGAATGTCCCTGAGATCAGACGAGATATTGAGTAAAATCTCACCCGATGCCCATCAGTCCCACGATATTTAGATTGAAGTCTCGCTCAATAGCCATGAGATCTCACGAGTTTGGCACTGACGTCGCCAAGGTTTGGAGGAGATCTCACAAGACTGGGAGTAAAATCTCGCCCCCATTCAAGAGTTCTCACGAGAGCTGCAGTGAAATCTCGCCCAAGGTCCCTGGGATCTCACGAGATTTGTAGTGAAATCTCGCCCGATCTCATTGTGACCTCAGGAGGAATGGAGTGAAACCTCGCCTAAAATCCATGAGTTGTCATGAGATTTGGAGTGAAATCTGTACCGATGTCCATGAGATCTCAGGAGCCTTGGTGGCAAATCTCGCCCGATGTCCATGAGATCTCACGAGATTTAGATTGAAAGCTCACCCACGGTCGTCTCTGATATCTCACGAGATTTGGAGAGAAATCTGCCCGAAGTCATTGAGACCACAGGATCTTTGGAGTGAAATCGCGTCCAATGTCCATGACATATCACGAGATTTGGAATGAATTCTCACGCGATGTCCATACGATCTCACGAGATTTGGACTAATCTCGCCTGATGTCCATGATTTCTCACGAGATATAGAGTGAATTCTCCCTCAATATCCTGAGATCTAACGGATTGGACGGAAGTCTCCAAGGATTGGATGAGATCTCAAGAGACTTGGAGGAAATGATCCCCGAATTCCAAAGGATCTCACGAGAGTTGGAGTGAAATCTCGCCCTAGGTCCCTTTTATCTCACGAGAGTTGAGTGAAACCTCGCCCGTTGTCATTGAGACCTCACGAGATTTGGATTGATATCTCGCCCAAGTTCGCTGATATCGCACGAGGTTTGTAGTGAAATCTCTCCCAATGTCATTGTGACCTCACGGGATTTGGAGTGAAATCTCGCCCAAAGTCCACGAGATCTCATGAGATTTGGACTGAGGTCTGCACGTTTTGGATGGGATCTCACGAGACTCAGAATAAAATCTCACGCGATGCCCATGGTGTCTCGTGGGATTTAGATTGAAGTCTCACGGAATATCCATGAGATCTCATGAGATTTGGACTGAAGTCTCCAAGGTCTGGATGAGATCTCACGAGACTTGGACGAAAATCCCCTGAATTCCAAGAGGTCTCACGATAGTTGGAGTAAAATCTCAACCAAGGTTCCTGATATCTCAAGAGAATGATACTGAAATCTCGCCCGATGTCATTGGGACCTCGCGAGATTTGGAGTGAAATATCGCGCAAGGTCCCTGATATCTCACGAGATTTGTAGTGAAATCTTGCCCAAGGCCCCTGAGAGCTGAAGAGAATTAGAGGGAAATCTCGCCCCATGTCACTGTGACCTCAAGAGTTTTGGAGTGAAATCTCGCCCAATGCCCATGATCTCACGAGTTTTTGGAGAACTCTGACCCCATATCCATGAGATCTCACGAGATTTGGAGTAAAATCTCTCCTGATGTCATGAGGTCACACGAGATTTAGATTGCAATTTCGCTCCATATCCATGAGATCTCACGAGATTTGGCCTGAATTCTCCAAGATTCGGATGAGATCTCCGAGACGTGGGGAGTCAAATCTCGCTCAACGTCCAAGAATCCTCTTGAGATTTGGCGTGAAATCTCGCCCAAACTCCCTGATATCTCACGAGACTTGTAGTGTAATCTCCCGCGATGTCAGTGAGACCTCACCAGATTTGGATGGAAATCTCGCCCAGGTCCCTGAATATTACGAGATATGTAGTGAAATCTCGCCCGAAATCATTGTAACCTCAGGAGTTGGGAGTGAAATCTCGCCCAATGTCCATGAGATCTCACGAGATTTACATGGGAAACTCGCTCATATCCACGAGAACTCACGAGGTTGGCCTTGACGTCTCCAAGGTTTGGATGAGATTTCACGGGATGCGAGTAAACTCTCGCCCAAAGACCATGAGACCTCACGAGAGTGGGAGTGAAATCTCGCCCAAGGACCCTGATATCTCAAGAGGTTTGGAAGGAATCTCCCCCGATGTCATTGACAGCTCATGAGAAATGGATAGAAATCTCGCCCAAGGTCGCTGCTATCTCACGAGATCTGCAGTGAAATCTCGCCCAAACTCATTGGGACCTCAGGAGATTCGGCGTGAAATCTCCATCGATGTCCATGCGATCTCAGGAGATCTGGTGTCAAATCTCGCCCGATGTCCATGAGAACTCACGACACTTACACGGAAACCTCGCCCAGGGTCCCTGACAACTGACGAGATTCGGCGTGAAATCTGCCCGAGGTGATGGAGACCTCACGAGATTTGGAGTGAACTCTCACCCGATATTCGTGAGTACTCACGAGATTTGGAGTCATCTCGCCTGATGTCCCTGAGATCGCACAAGATAGAGATTGAATTCTCGCTCCATATCCTGAGATCTCACGAGTTTTGGCCTGGAGTCTCCAAGGATTGGATGAGATCTCACGAGACCTGGAGTAAAATATCCGCGAATATCCAGAAATCTCACGAGAGTTGGAGTGAAATGTCGCCCTAGCTCCCTTTCATGTCATGAGGGTTTAGTGAACTGTCGCCCAATGTCATTGGGACGTCCCGATATTTGGATTGAAATCTCGCCCAAGTTCGCTGATATCGCACGAGGTTTGTAGTGAAATCTCTCCCAATGTCATTGTGACCTCACGAGATTTGGAGTGAAATCTCGCCCAAAGTCCAGGAGATCTCATGAGATTTGGACTGAGGTCTGCACGTTTTGGATGGGATCTCACGAGACTCAGAATAAAATCTCACCCGATGCCCATGGTGTCTCGTGGGATTTAGATTGAAGTCTCACGCAATATCCATGTGATCTCACGAGATTTGGACTGGAGTCTCCAAAGTCTGGATGAGTTCTCACGAGACTTGGAGGAAAATCCCCTGAATTCCAAGAGATCACACGAGAGTTGGAGTTAAATCTCAGCCAAGGTTCCTGATATCTCAAGAGATTGATACTGAAATCTCGCCCGATGTCATTGGGACCTCGCGAGATTTGGGGTGAAATATCGCGCAAGGTCCCTGATATCTCACGAGATTTGTAGTGAAATCTTGCCCAAGGCCCCTGAGAGCCCATGAGAATTAGAGGGAATTCTCGCCCCATGTCACTGTGACCTTAAGAGATTTGGAGTGAAATCTCGCCCAATGCCCATGATCTCACGAGCTTGTTGGAGAACTCTGACCCCATATCCATGAGATCTCACGAGATTTGGAGTAAAATCTCTCCTGATGTCATGAGGTCACACGAGATTTAGATTGCAATTTCGCTCCATATCCATGAGATCTCACGAGATTTGGCCTGAATTCTCCAAGATTCGGATGAGATCTCCGAGACGTGGGGAGTCAAATCTCGCTCAACGTCCAAGAATCCTCTTGAGAGTTGGAGTGAAATCTCGCCCAAACTCCCTGATATCTCACGAGACTTGTAGTGTAATCTCCCGCGATGTCAGTGAGACCTCACGAGATTTGGATGGAAATCTCGCCCAGGTCCCTGAATATTACGAGATATGTAGTGAATTCTCGCCCGAAATCATTGTAACCTCAGGAGTTGGGAGTGAAAACTCGCCCAATGTCCATGAGATCTCACGAGATTTATATGGGAAACTCGCTCATATCCACGAGAACTCACGAGGTTGGCCTTGACGTCTCCAAAGTTTGGATGAGATTTCACGGGATGCGAGTAAACTCCCGCCCAAAGACCATGAGACCTCACGAGAGTGGGAGTGAAATCTCGCCCAAGGACCCTGATATCTCAAGAGGTTTGGAAGGAATCTCCCCCGATGTCATTGACAGCTCATGAGAAATGGATAGAAATCTCGCCCAAGGTCGCTGCTATCTCACGAGATCTGTAGTGAAATCTCGCCCAAACTCATTGGGACCTCAGGAGATTCGGCGTGAAATCTCCATCGATGTCCTTGCGATCTCAGGAGATCTGGTGTCAAATCTCGCCCGATGTCCATGAGAACTCACGACACTTACACGGAAACCTCGCCCAGGGTCCCTGACAACTGACGAGATTCGGCGTGAAATCTGCCCGAGGTGATGGAGACCTCACGAGATTTGGAGTGAACTCTCACCCGATATTCGTGAGTACTCACGAGATTTGGAGTCATCTCGCCTGATGTCCCTGAGATCGCACAAGATAGAGATTGAATTCTCGCTCCATATCCTGAGATCTCACGAGTTTTGGCCTGGAGTCTCCAAGGATTGGATGAGATCTCACGAGACTTGGAGTAAAATATCCGCGAATATCCAGAAATCTCACGAGAGTTGGAGTGAAATGTCGCCCTAGCTCCCTTTCATGTCATGAGGTTTTAGTGAACTGTCGCCCAATGTCATTGGGACGTCCCGATATTTGGATTGAAATCTCGCCCGAGGTCGCTGATATCTCACGAGATTTGTAGGGAAATCTCGCGCAATGTGATTGTGACCTCAGGAGATTTGGGGTGAACTCTCCCCCAATGTCCATGAGATCTCACGAGATTTAGATGAAATCTCCCTCAATATCTATGAGGCCTCGCGAGATTGGCACGGACGACTCCAAGTTTGGATGAGATCTCACAAGACTTGGAGTAAACTCTCGCCCAAAGAACAAGAGACCTCAGCAGAGTTGGATTGAAATCTCGCACAAGGTCCCCGATATCTCACAAGATTTGTAGTGAAATCTCGCCCAATGTCTTTGAGCTTCATGAGATGTGGACTGAAATCTCGACCAGGGTCCCTGATATCTCATGAGATTTGTGGAAATCTCACCTGATGTCATTGGAACCTCCGTAGATTTGGAGTGCAGTCTCTCCCATTGTCCATGAGATCTCACGAGATTTAGATTGACCCCTCACCCAATATCCATGAGATCTCAGGAGAAGGGCACTGACCTCTCCAAAGTTTGGGTGAGATCTCATGGGCCCTGGAGTAAAATCTCGCCCAAAGTCCAAGAGATCTCGAGGGATTTGGAGAGAAATCTCACCCAAAGCCCATGACATCTCATGAGATTGAGAGGGAATTCTCGCCCGATGTCCATGCCACCTCACGGGATTTGCAGTAAAATCTCGCCCAATGACCATGAGATATCGCGAAATTGAGAGTGAAATCTCACCCATTTTCCATGAGAGCCCAAGACATTTGGCCTGAGGTCTCCACATTTGGAAGAGAGCACACGAGATTTGGATGAAAATCCCAGCTGAATCCCAAGAGATCTCACACGATTTGGAGTGACATCTCGCCCAAGGTCCCTGATACCTCAGGACATTTGTAGTGAAATCTCGCCCGATGTCATTGTGACCTCAGGATATTCGGAGGGAAACCTCACCCGAATGTCCCTGAGATCAGACGAGATATTGAGTAAAATCTCACCCGATGCCCATCAGTCCCACGATATTTAGATTGAAGTCTCGCTCAATAGCCATGAGATCTCACGATTTTGGCACTGACGTCGCCAAGGTTTGGAGGAGATCTCACAAGACTGGGAGTAAAATCTCGCCCCCATTCAAGAGTTCTCACGAGAGCTGCAGTGAAATCTCGCCCAAGGTACCTGGGATCTCACGAGATTTGTAGTGAAATCTCGCCCGATCTCATTGTGACCTCAGGAGGAATGGAGTGAAACCTCGCCTAAAATCCATGAGTTGTCATGAGATTTGGAGTGAAATCTGTACCGATGTCCATGAGATCTCAGGAGCCTTGGTGGCAAATCTCGCCCGATGTCCATGAGATCTCACGAGATTTAGATTGAAGGCTCGCCCACGGTCGTCCCTGATATCTCACGAGATTTGGAGAGAAATCTGCCCGAAGTCATTGAGACCACAGGATCTTTGGAGTGAAATCGCGTCCAATGTCCATGACATATCACGAGATTTGGAATGAATTCTCACGCGATGTCCATACGATCTCACGAGATTTGGACTAATCTCGCCTGATGTCCATGATTTCTCACGAGATATAGAGTGAATTCTCCCTCAATATTCTGAGATCTAACGGATTGGACCGAAGTCTCCAAGGATTGGATGAGATCTCAAGAGACTTGGAGGAAATGATCCCCGAATTCCAAAGGATCTCACGAGAGTTGGAGTGAAATCTCGCCCTAGGTCCCTTTTATCTCACGAGAGTTGAGTGAAACCTCGCCCGTTGTCATTGAGACCTCACGAGATTTGGATTGATATCTCGCCCAAGTTCGCTGATATCGCACGAGGTTTGTAGTGAAATCTCTCCCAATGTCATTGTGACCTCACGGGATTTGGAGTGAAATCGCGCCCAAAGTCCACGAGATCTCATGAGATTTGGACTGAGGTCTGCACGTTTTGGATGGGATCTCACGAGACTCAGAATAAAATCTCACGTGATGCCCATGGTGTCTCGTGGGATTTAGATTGAAGTCTCACGGAATATCCATGAGATCTCATGAGATTTGGACTGAAGTCTCCAAGGTCTGGATGAGATCTCACGAGACTTGGACGAAAATCCCCTGAATTCCAAGAGGTCTCACGATAGTTGGAGTAAAATCTCAACCAAGGTTCCTGATATCTCAAGAGAATGATACTGAAATCTCGCCCGATGTCATTGGGACCTCGCGAGATTTGGAGTGAAATATCGCGCAAGGTCCCTGATATCTCACGAGATTTGTAGTGAAATCTTGCCCAAGGCCCCTGAGAGCTGAAGAGAATTAGAGGGAAATCTCGCCCCATGTCACTGTGACCTCATGTGTTTTGGAGTGAAATCTCGCCCAATGCCCATGATCTCACGAGTTTTTGGAGAACTCTGACCCCATATCCATGAGATCTCACGAGATTTGGAGTAAAATCTCTCCTGATGTCATGAGGTCACACGAGATTTAGATTGCAATTTCGCTCCATATCCATGAGATCTCACGAGATTTGGCCTGAATTCTCCAAGATTCGGATGAGATCTCCGAGACGTGGGGAGTCAAATCTCGCTCAACGTCCAAGAATCATCTTGAGATTTGGCGTGAAATCTCGCCCAAACTCCCTGATATCTCACGAGACTTGTAGTGTAATCTCCCGCGATGTCAGTGAGACCTCACGAGATTTGGATGGAAATCTCGCCCAGGTCCCTGAATATTACGAGATATGTAGTGAAATCTCGCCCGAAATCATTGTAACCTCAGGAGTTGGGAGTGAAAACTCGCCCAATGTCCATGAGATCTCACGAGATTTACATGGGAAACTCGCTCATATCCACGAGAACTCACGAGGTTGGCCTTGACGTCTCCAAGGTTTGGATGAGATTTCACGGGATGCGAGTAAACTCCCGCCCAAAGACCATGAGACCTCACGAGAGTGGGAGTGAAATCTCGCCCAAGGACCCTGATATCTCAAGAGGTTTGGAAGGAATCTCCCCCGATGTCATTGACAGCTCATGAGAAATGGATAGAAATCTCGCCCAAGGTCGCTGCTATCTCACGAGATCTGTAGTGAAATCTCGCCCAAACTCATTGGGACCTCAGGAGATTCGGCGTGAAATCTCCATCGATGTCCATGCGATCTCAGGAGATCTGGTGTCAAATCTCGCCCGATGTCCATGAGAACTCACGACACTTACACGGAAACCTCGCCCAGGGTCCCTGACAACTGACGAGATTCGGCGTGAAATCTGCCCGAGGTGATGGAGACCTCACGAGATTTGGAGTGAACTCTCACCCGATATTCGTGAGTACTCACGAGATTTGGAGTCATCTCGCCTGATGTCCCTGAGATCGCACAAGATAGAGATTGAATTCTCGCTCCATATCCTGAGATCTCACGAGTTTTGGCCTGGAGTCTCCAAGGATTGGATGAGATCTCACGAGACTTGGAGTAAAATATCCGCGAATATCCAGAAATCTCACGAGAGTTGGAGTGAAATGTCGCCCTAGCTCCCTTTCATGTCATGAGGTTTTAGTGAACTGTCGCCCAATGTCATTGGGACGTCCCGATATTTGGATTGAAATCTCGCCCGAGGTCGCTGATATCTCACGAGATTTGTAGGGAAATCTCGCGCAATGTGATTGTGACCTCAGGAGATTTGGGGTGAACTCTCCCCCAATGTCCATGAGATCTCACGAGATTTAGATGAAATCTCCCTCAATATCTATGAGGCCTCGCGAGATTGGCACGGACGACTCCAAGTTTGGATGAGATCTCACAAGACTTGGAGTAAACTCTCGCCCAAAGAACAAGAGACCTCAGCAGAGTTGGATTGAAATCTCGCACAAGGTCCCCGATATCTCACAAGATTTGTAGTGAAATCTCGCCCAATGTCTTTGAGCCTCATGAGATGTGGACTGAAATCTCGACCAGGGTCCCTGATATCTCATGAGATTTGTGGAAATCTCACCTGATGTCATTGGAACCTCCGTAGATTTGGAGTGCAGTCTCTCCCATTGTCCATGGGATCTCACGAGATTTAGATTGACCCCTCACCCAATATCCATGAGATCTCAGGAGAAGGGCACTGACCTCTCCAAAGTTTGGGTGAGATCTCATGGGCCCTGGAGTAAAATCTCGCCCAAAGTCCAAGAGATCTCGAGGGATTTGGAGAGAAATCTCACCCAAAGCCCATGACATCTCATGAGATTTAGAGGGAATTCTCACCCGATGTCCATGCCACCTCACGGGATTTGCAGTAAAATCTCGCCCAATGACCATGAGATATCGCGAAATTGAGAGTGAAATCTCACCCATTTTCCATGAGAGCCCAAGACATTTGGCCTGAGGTCTCCACATTTGGAAGAGAGCACACGAGATTTGGATGAAAATCTCAGCTGAATCCCAAGAGATCTCACACGATTTGGAGTGACATCTCGCCCAAGGTCCCTGATACCTCAGGACATTTGTAGTGAAATCTCGCCCGATGTCATTGTGACCTCAGGATATTCGGAGGGAAACCTCACCCGAATGTCCCTGAGATCAGACGAGATATTGAGTAAAATCTCACCCGATGCCCATCAGTCCCACGATATTTAGATTGAAGTCTCGCTCAATAGCCATGAGATCTCACGAGTTTGGCGCTGACGTCGCCAAGGTTTGGAGGAGATCTCACAAGACTGGGAGTAAAATCTCGCCCCCATTCAAGAGTTCTCACGAGAGCTGCAGTGAAATCTCGCCCAAGGTCCCTGGGATCTCACGAGATTTGTAGTGAAATCTCGCCCGATCTCATTGTGACCTCAGGAGGAATGGAGTGAAACCTCGCCTAAAATCCATGAGTTGTCATGAGATTTGGAGTGAAATCTGTACCGATGTCCATGAGATCTCAGGAGCCTTGGTGGCAAATCTCGCCCGATGTCCATGAGATCTCACGAGATTTAGATTGAAAGCTCGCCCACGGTCGTCCCTGATATCTCACGAGATTTGGAGAGAAATCTGCCCGAAGTCATTGAGACCACATGATCTTTGGAGTGAAATCGCGTCCAATGTCCATGACATATCACGAGATTTGGAATGAATTCTCACGCGATGTCCATACGATCTCACGAGATTTGGACTAATCTCGCCTGATGTCCATGATTTCTCACGAGATATAGAGTGAATTCTCCCTCAATATCCTGAGATCTAACGGATTGGACGGAAGTCTCCAAGGATTGGATGAGATCTCAAGAGACTTGGAGGAAATGATCCCCGATTTCCAAAGGATCTCACGAGAGTTGGAGTGAAATCTCGCCTTAGGTCCCTTTTATCTCACGAGAGTTGAGTGAAACCTCGCCCGTTGTCATTGAGACCTCACGAGATTTGGATTGATATCTCGCCCAAGTTCGCTGATATCGCACGAGGTTTGTAGTGAAATCTCTCCCAATGTCATTGTGACCTCACGGGATTTGGAGTGAAATCGCGCCCAAAGTCCACGAGATCTCATGAGATTTGGACTGAGGTCTGCACGTTTTGGATGGGATCTCACGAGACTCAGAATAAAATCTCACGCGATGCCCATGGTGTCTCGTGGGATTTAGATTGAAGTCTCACGGAATATCCATGAGATCTCATGAGATTTGGACTGAAGTCTCCAAGGTCTGGATGAGATCTCACGAGACTTGCACGAAAATCCCCTGAATTCTAAGAGGTCTCACGATAGTTGGAGTAAAATCTCAACCAAGGTTCCTGATATCTCAAGAGAATGATACTGAAATCTCGCCCGATGTCATTGGGACCTCGCGAGATTTGGAGTGAAATATCGCGCAAGGTCCCTGATATCTCACGAGATTTGTAGTGAAATCTTGCCCAAGGCCCCTGAGAGCTGAAGAGAATTAGAGGGAAATCTCGCCCCATGTCACTGTGACCTCATGTGTTTTGGAGTGAAATCTCGCCCAATGCCCATGATCTCACGAGTTTTTGGAGAAATCTGACCCCATATCCATGAGATCTCACGAGATTTGGAGTAAAATCTCTCCTGATGTCATGAGGTCACACGAGATTTAGATTGCAATTTCGCTCCATATCCATGAGATCTCACGAGATTTGGCCTGAATTCTCCAAGATTCGGATGAGATCTCCGAGACGTGGGGAGTCAAATCTCGCTCAACGTCCAAGAATCCTCTTGAGATTTGGCGTGAAATCTCGCCCAAACTCCCTGATATCTCACGAGACTTGTAGTGTAATCTCCCGCGATGTCAGTGAGACCTCACGAGATTTGGATGGAAATCTCGCCCAGGTCCCTGAATATTACGAGATATGTAGTGAAATCTCGCCCAAAATCATTGTAACCTCAGGAGTTGGGAGTGAAAACTCGCCCAATGTCCATGAGATCTCACGAGATTTACATGGGAAACTCGCTCATATCCACGAGAACTCACGAGGTTGGCCTTGACGTCTCCAAGGTTTGGATGAGATTTCACGGGATGCGAGTAAACTCCCGCCCAAAGACCATGAGACCTCACGAGAGTGGGAGTGAAATCTCGCCCAAGGACCCTGATATCTCAAGAGGTTTGGAAGGAATCTCCCCCGATGTCATTGACAGCTCATGAGAAATGGATAGAAATCTCGCCCAAGGTCGCTGCTATCTCACGAGATCTGTAGTGAAATCTCGCCCAAACTCATTGGGACCTCAGGAGATTCGGCGTGAAATCTCCATCGATGTCCATGCGATCTCAGGAGATCTGGTGTCAAATCTCGCCCGATGTCCATGAGAACTCACGACACTTACACGGAAACCTCGCCCAGGGTCCCTGACAACTGACGAGATTCGGCGTGAAATCTGCCCGAGGTGATGGAGACCTCACGAGATTTGGAGTGAACTCTCACCCGATATTCGTGAGTACTCACGAGATTTGGAGTCATCTCGCCTGATGTCCCTGAGATCGCACAAGATAGAGATTGAATTCTCGCTCCATATCCTGAGATCTCACGAGTTTTGGCCTGGAGTCTCCAAGGATTGGATGAGATCTCACGAGACTTGGAGTAAAATATCCGCGAATATCCAGAAATCTCACGAGAGTTGGAGTGAAATGTCGCCCTAGCTCCCTTTCATGTCATGAGGTTTTAGTGAACTGTCGCCCAATGTCATTGGGACGTCCCGATATTTGGATTGAAATCTCGCCCGAGGTCGCTGATATCTCACGAGATTTGTAGGGAAATCTCGCGCAATGTGATTGTGACCTCAGGAGATTTGGGGTGAACTCTCCCCCAATGTCCATGAGATCTCACGAGATTTAGATGAAATCTCCCTCAATATCTATGAGGCCTCGCGAGATTGGCACGGACGACTCCAAGTTTGGATGAGATCTCACAAGACTTGGAGTAAACTCTCGCCCAAAGAACAAGAGACCTCAGCAGAGTTGGATTGAAATCTCGCACAAGGTCCCCGATATCTCACAAGATTTGTAGTGAAATCTCGCCCAATGTCTTTGAGCTTCATGAGATGTGGACTGAAATCTCGACCAGGGTCCCTGATATCTCATGAGATTTGTGGAAATCTCACCTGATGTCATTGGAACCTCCGTAGATTTGGAGTGCAGTCTCTCCCATTGTCCATGAGATCTCACGAGATTTAGATTGACCCCTCACCCAATATCCATGAGATCTCAGGAGAAGGGCACTGACCTCTCCAAAGTTTGGGTGAGATCTCATGGGCCCTGGAGTAAAATCTCGCCCAAAGTCCAAGAGATCTCGAGGGATTTGGAGAGAAATCTCACCCAAAGCCCATGACATCTCATGAGATTGAGAGGGAATTCTCGCCCGATGTCCATGACACCTCACGGGATTTGCAGTAAAATCTCGCCCAATGACCATGAGATATCGCGAAATTGAGAGTGAAATCTCACCCATTTTCCATGAGAGCCCAAGACATTTGGCCTGAGGTCTCCACATTTGGAAGAGAGCAC
This sequence comes from Eumetopias jubatus, assembly GCF_037043125.1. Taxonomy (NCBI): domain Eukaryota; kingdom Metazoa; phylum Chordata; class Mammalia; order Carnivora; family Otariidae; genus Eumetopias; species Eumetopias jubatus. The sequence continues at coordinate 6,567,468 of NW_028274824.1, read as the reverse complement.
ACGAGATTTGGATGAAAATCCCAGCTGAATCCCAAGAGATCTCACACGATTTGGAGTGACATCTCGCCCAAGGTCCCTGATACCTCAGGACATTTCTAGTGAAATCTCGCCCGATGTCATTGTGACCTCAGGATATTCGGAGGGAAACCTCACCCGAATGTCCCTGAGATCAGACGAGATATTGAGTAAAATCTCACCCGATGCCCATCAGTCCCACGATATTTAGATTGAAGTCTCGCTCAATAGCCATGAGATCTCACGAGTTTGGCACTGACGTCGCCAAGGTTTGGAGGAGATCTCACAAGACTGGGAGTAAAATCTCGCCCCCAATCAAGAGTTCTCACGAGAGCTGCAGTGAAATCTCGCCCAAGGTCCCTGGGATCTCACGAGATTTGTAGTGAAATCTCGCCCGATCTCATTGTGACCTCAGGAGGAATGGAGTGAAACCTCGCCTAAAATCCATGAGTTGTCATGAGATTTGGAGTGAAATCTGTACCGATGTCCATGAGATCTCAGGAGCCTGGGTGGCAAATCTCGCCCGATGTCCATGAGATCTCACGAGATTTAGATTGAAAGCTCGCCCACGGTCGTCTCTGATATCTCACGAGATTTGGAGAGAAATCTGCCCGAAGTCATTGAGACCACATGATCTTTGGAGTGAAATCGCGTCCAATGTCCATGACATATCACGAGATTTGGAATGAATTCTCACGCGATGTCCATACGATCTCACGAGATTTGGACTAATCTCGCCTGATGTCCATGATTTCTCACGAGATATAGAGTGAATTCTCCCTCAATATCCTGAGATCTAACGGATTGGACGGAAGTCTCCAAGGATTGGATGAGATCTCAAGAGACTTGGAGGAAATGATCCCCGAATTCCAAAGGATCTCACGAGAGTTGGAGTGAAATCTCGCCCTAGGTCCCTTTTATCTCACGAGAGTTGAGTGAAACCTCGCCCGTTGTCATTGAGACCTCACGAGATTTGGATTGATATCTCGCCCAAGTTCGCTGATATCGCACGAGGTTTGTAGTGAAATCTCTCCCAATGTCATTGTGACCTCACGGGATTTGGAGTGAAATCTCGCCCAAAGTCCACGAGATCTCATGAGATTTGGACTGAGGTCTGCACGTTTTGGATGGGATCTCACGAGACTCAGAATAAAATCTCACGCGATGCCCATGGTGTCTCGTGGGATTTAGATTGAAGTCTCACGGAATATCCATGAGATCTCATGAGATTTGGACTGAAGTCTCCAAGGTCTGGATGAGATCTCACGAGACTTGGACGAAAATCCCCTGAATTCCAAGAGGTCTCACGATAGTTGGAGTAAAATCTCAACCAAGGTTCCTGATATCTCAAGAGAATGATACTGAAATCTCGCCCGATGTCATTGGGACCTCGCGAGATTTGGAGTGAAATATCGCGCAAGGTCCCTGATATCTCACGAGATTTGTAGTGAAATCTTGCCCAAGGCCCCTGAGAGCTGAAGAGAATTAGAGGGAAATCTCGCCCCATGTCACTGTGACCTCATGTGTTTTGGAGTGAAATCTCGCCCAATGCCCATGATCTCACGAGTTTTTGGAGAACTCTGACCCCATATCCATGAGATCTCACGAGATTTGGAGTAAAATCTCTCCTGATGTCATGAGGTCACACGAGATTTAGATTGCAATTTCGCTCCATATCCATGAGATCTCACGAGATTTGGCCTGAATTCTCCAAGATTCGGATGAGATCTCCGAGACGTGGGGAGTCAAATCTCGCTCAACGTCCAAGAATCCTCTTGAGATTTGGCGTGAAATCTCGCCCAAACTCCCTGATATCTCACGAGACTTGTAGTGTAATCTCCCGCGATGTCAGTGAGACCTCACCAGATTTGGATGGAAATCTCGCCCAGGTCCCTGAATATTACGAGATATGTAGTGAAATCTCGCCCGAAATCATTGTAACCTCAGGAGTTGGGAGTGAAATCTCGCCCAATGTCCATGAGATCTCACGAGATTTACATGGGAAACTCGCTCATATCCACGAGAACTCACGAGGTTGGCCTTGACGTCTCCAAGGTTTGGATGAGATTTCACGGGATGCGAGTAAACTCTCGCCCAAAGACCATGAGACCTCACGAGAGTGGGAGTGAAATCTCGCCCAAGGACCCTGATATCTCAAGAGGTTTGGAAGGAATCTCCCCCGATGTCATTGACAGCTCATGAGAAATGGATAGAAATCTCGCCCAAGGTCGCTGCTATCTCACGAGATCTGCAGTGAAATCTCGCCCAAACTCATTGGGACCTCAGGAGATTCGGCGTGAAATCTCCATCGATGTCCATGCGATCTCAGGAGATCTGGTGTCAAATCTCGCCCGATGTCCATGAGAACTCACGACACTTACACGGAAACCTCGCCCAGGGTCCCTGACAACTGACGAGATTCGGCGTGAAATCTGCCCGAGGTGATGGAGACCTCACGAGATTTGGAGTGAACTCTCACCCGATATTCGTGAGTACTCACGAGATTTGGAGTCATCTCGCCTGATGTCCCTGAGATCGCACAAGATAGAGATTGAATTCTCGCTCCATATCCTGAGATCTCACGAGTTTTGGCCTGGAGTCTCCAAGGATTGGATGAGATCTCACGAGACCTGGAGTAAAATATCCGCGAATATCCAGAAATCTCACGAGAGTTGGAGTGAAATGTCGCCCTAGCTCCCTTTCATGTCATGAGGTTTTAGTGAACTGTCGCCCAATGTCATTGGGACGTCCCGATATTTGGATTGAAATCTCGCCCAAGTTCGCTGATATCGCACGAGGTTTGTAGTGAAATCTCTCCCAATGTCATTGTGACCTCACGAGATTTGGAGTGAAATCTCGCCCAAAGTCCAGGAGATCTCATGAGATTTGGACTGAGGTCTGCACGTTTTGGATGGGATCTCACGAGACTCAGAATAAAATCTCACCCGATGCCCATGGTGTCTCGTGGGATTTAGATTGAAGTCTCACGCAATATCCATGTGATCTCACGAGATTTGGACTGGAGTCTCCAAAGTCTGGATGAGTTCTCACGAGACTTGGAGGAAAATCCCCTGAATTCCAAGAGATCACACGAGAGTTGGAGTTAAATCTCAGCCAAGGTTCCTGATATCTCAAGAGATTGATACTGAAATCTCGCCCGATGTCATTGGGACCTCGCGAGATTTGGGGTGAAATATCGCGCAAGGTCCCTGATATCTCACGAGATTTGTAGTGAAATCTTGCCCAAGGCCCCTGAGAGCCCATGAGAATTAGAGGGAATTCTCGCCCCATGTCACTGTGACCTTAAGAGATTTGGAGTGAAATCTCGCCCAATGCCCATGATCTCACGAGCTTGTTGGAGAACTCTGACCCCATATCCATGAGATCTCACGAGATTTGGAGTAAAATCTCTCCTGATGTCATGAGGTCACACGAGATTTAGATTGCAATTTCGCTCCATATCCATGAGATCTCACGAGATTTGGCCTGAATTCTCCAAGATTCGGATGAGATCTCCGAGACGTGGGGAGTCAAATCTCGCTCAACGTCCAAGAATCCTCTTGAGAGTTGGAGTGAAATATCGCCCAAACTCCCTGATATCTCACGAGACTTGTAGTGTAATCTCCCGCGATGTCAGTGAGACCTCACGAGATTTGGATGGAAATCTCGCCCAGGTCCCTGAATATTACGAGATATGTAGTGAATTCTCGCCCGAAATCATTGTAACCTCAGGAGTTGGGAGTGAAAACTCGCCCAATGTCCATGAGATCTCACGAGATTTACATGGGAAACTCGCTCATATCCACGAGAACTCACGAGGTTGGCCTTGACGTCTCCAAAGTTTGGATGAGTTTTCACGGGATGCGAGTAAACTCCCGCCCAAAGACCATGAGACCTCACGAGAGTGGGAGTGAAATCTCGCCCAAGGACCCTGATATCTCAAGAGGTTTGGAAGGAATCTCCCCCGATGTCATTGACAGCTCATGAGAAATGGATAGAAATCTCGCCCAAGGTCGCTGCTATCTCACGAGACCTGTAGTGAAATCTCGCCCAAACTCATTGGGACCTCAGGAGATTCGGCGTGAAATCTCCATCGATGTCCTTGCGATCTCAGGAGATCTGGTGTCAAATCTCGCCCGATGTCCATGAGAACTCACGACACTTACACGGAAACCTCGCCCAGGGTCCCTGACAACTGACGAGATTCGGCGTGAAATCTGCCCGAGGTGATGGAGACCTCACGAGATTTGGAGTGAACTCTCACCCGATATTCGTGAGTACTCACGAGATTTCCAGTCATCTCGCCTGATGTCCCTGAGATCGCACAAGATAGAGATTGAATTCTCGCTCCATATCCTGAGATCTCACGAGTTTTGGCCTGGAGTCTCCAAGGATTGGATGAGATCTCACGAGACTTGGAGTAAAATATCCGCGAATATCCAGAAATCTCACGAGAGTTGGAGTGAAATGTCGCCCTAGCTCCCTTTCATGTCATGAGGTTTTAGTGAACTGTCGCCCAATGTCATTGGGACGTCCCGATATTTGGATTGAAATCTCGCCCGAGGTCGCTGATATCTCACGAGATTTGTAGGGAAATCTCGCGCAATGTGATTGTGACCTCAGGAGATTTGGGGTGAACTCTCCCCCAATGTCCATGAGATCTCACGAGATTTAGATGAAATCTCCCTCAATATCTATGAGGCCTCGCGAGATTGGCACGGACGACTCCAAGTTTGGATGAGATCTCACAAGACTTGGAGTAAACTCTCGCCCAAAGAACAAGAGACCTCAGCAGAGTTGGATTGAAATCTCGCACAAGGTCCCCGATATCTCACAAGATTTGTAGTGAAATCTCGCCCAATGTCTTTGAGCTTCATGAGATGTGGACTGAAATCTCGACCAGGGTCCCTGATATCTCATGAGATTTGTGGAAATCTCACCTGATGTCATTGGAACCTCCGTAGATTTGGAGTGCAGTCTCTCCCATTGTCCATGAGATCTCACGAGATTTAGATTGACCCCTCACCCAATATCCATGAGATCTCAGGAGAAGGGCACTGACCTCTCCAAAGTTTGGGTGAGATCTCATGGGCCCTGGAGTAAAATCTCGCCCAAAGTCCAAGAGATCTCGAGGGATTTGGAGAGAAATCTCACCCAAAGCCCATGACATCTCATGAGATTGAGAGGGAATTCTCGCCCGATGTCCATGACACCTCACGGGATTTGCAGTAAAATCTCGCCCAATGACCATGAGATATCGCGAAATTGAGAGTGAAATCTCACCCATTTTCCATGAGAGCCCAAGACATTTGGCCTGAGGTCTCCACATTTGGAAGAGAGCACACGAGATTTGGATGAAAATCCCAGCTGAATCCCAAGAGATCTCACACGATTTGGAGTGACATCTCGCCCAAGGTCCCTGATACCTCAGGACATTTGTAGTGAAATCTCGCCCGATGTCATTGTGACCTCAGGATATTCGGAGGGAAACCTCACCCGAATGTCCCTGAGATCAGACGAGATATTGAGTAAAATCTCACCCGATGCCCATCAGTCCCACGATATTTAGATTGAAGTCTCGCTCAATAGCCATGAGATCTCACGAGTTTGGCACTGACGTCGCCAAGGTTTGGAGGAGATCTCACAAGACTGGGAGTAAAATCTCGCCCCCATTCAAGAGTTCTCACGAGAGCTGCAGTGAAATCTCGCCCAAGGTACCTGGGATCTCACGAGATTTGTAGTGAAATCTCGCCCGATCTCATTGTGACCTCAGGAGGAATGGAGTGAAACCTCGCCTAAAATCCATGAGTTGTCATGAGATTTGGAGTGAAATCTGTACCGATGTCCATGAGATCTCAGGAGCCTTGGTGGCAAATCTCGCCCGATGTCCATGAGATCTCACGAGATTTAGATTGAAGGCTCGCCCACGGTCGTCCCTGATATCTCACGAGATTTGGAGAGAAATCTGCCCGAAGTCATTGAGACCACAGGATCTTTGGAGTGAAATCGCGTCCAATGTCCATGACATATCACGAGATTTGGAATGAATTCTCACGCGATGTCCATACGATCTCACGAGATTTGGACTAATCTCGCCTGATGTCCATGATTTCTCACGAGATATAGAGTGAATTCTCCCTCAATATTCTGAGATCTAACGGATTGGACCGAAGTCTCCAAGGATTGGATGAGATCTCAAGAGACTTGGAGGAAATGATCCCCGAATTCCAAAGGATCTCACGAGAGTTGGAGTGAAATCTCGCCCTAGGTCCCTTTTATCTCACGAGAGTTGAGTGAAACCTCGCCCGTTGTCATTGAGACCTCACGAGATTTGGATTGATATCTCGCCCAAGTTCGCTGATATCGCACGAGGTTTGTAGTGAAATCTCTCCCAATGTCATTGTGACCTCACGGGATTTGGAGTGAAATCGCGCCCAAAGTCCACGAGATCTCATGAGATTTGGACTGAGGTCTGCACGTTTTGGATGGGATCTCACGAGACTCAGAATAAAATCTCACGTGATGCCCATGGTGTCTCGTGGGATTTAGATTGAAGTCTCACGGAATATCCATGAGATCTCATGAGATTTGGACTGAAGTCTCCAAGGTCTGGATGAGATCTCACGAGACTTGGACGAAAATCCCCTGAATTCCAAGAGGTCTCACGATAGTTGGAGTAAAATCTCAACCAAGGTTCCTGATATCTCAAGAGAATGATACTGAAATCTCGCCCGATGTCATTGGGACCTCGCGAGATTTGGAGTGAAATATCGCGCAAGGTCCCTGATATCTCACGAGATTTGTAGTGAAATCTTGCCCAAGGCCCCTGAGAGCTGAAGAGAATTAGAGGGAAATCTCGCCCCATGTCACTGTGACCTCATGTGTTTTGGAGTGATATCTCGCCCAATGCCCATGATCTCACGAGTTTTTGGAGAACTCTGACCCCATATCCATGAGATCTCACGAGATTTGGAGTAAAATCTCTCCTGATGTCATGAGGTCACACGAGATTTAGATTGCAATTTCGCTCCATATCCATGAGATCTCACGAGATTTGGCCTGAATTCTCCAAGATTCGGATGAGATCTCCGAGACGTGGGGAGTCAAATCTCGCTCAACGTCCAAGAATCCTCTTGAGATTTGGCGTGAAATCTCGCCCAAACTCCCTGATATCTCACGAGACTTGTAGTGTAATCTCCCGCGATGTCAGTGAGACCTCACGAGATTTGGATGGAAATCTCGCCCAGGTCCCTGAATATTACGAGATATGTAGTGAAATCTCGCCCGAAATCATTGTAACCTCAGGAGTTGGGAGTGAAAACTCGCCCAATGTCCATGAGATCTCACGAGATTTACATGGGAAACTCGCTCATATCCACGAGAACTCACGAGGTTGGCCTTGACGTCTCCAAGGTTTGGATGAGATTTCACGGGATGCGAGTAAACTCCCGCCCAAAGACCATGAGACCTCACGAGAGTGGGAGTGAAATCTCGCCCAAGGACCCTGATATCTCAAGAGGTTTGGAAGGAATCTCCCCCGATGTCATTGACAGCTCATGAGAAATGGATAGAAATCTCGCCCAAGGTCGCTGCTATCTCACGAGATCTGTAGTGAAATCTCGCCCAAACTCATTGGGACCTCAGGAGATTCGGCGTGAAATCTCCATCGATGTCCATGCGATCTCAGGAGATCTGGTGTCAAATCTCGCCCGATGTCCATGAGAACTCACGACACTTACACGGAAACCTCGCCCAGGGTCCCTGACAACTGACGAGATTCGGCGTGAAATCTGCCCGAGGTGATGGAGACCTCACGAGATTTGGAGTGAACTCTCACCCGATATTCGTGAGTACTCACGAGATTTGGAGTCATCTCGCCTGATGTCCCTGAGATCGCACAAGATAGAGATTGAATTCTCGCTCCATATCCTGAGATCTCACGAGTTTTGGCCTGGAGTCTCCAAGGATTGGATGAGATCTCACGAGACTTGGAGTAAAATATCCGCGAATATCCAGAAATCTCACGAGAGTTGGAGTGAAATGTCGCCCTAGCTCCCTTTCATGTCATGAGGTTTTAGTGAACTGTCGCCCAATGTCATTGGGACGTCCCGATATTTGGATTGAAATCTCGCCCGAGGTCGCTGATATCTCACGAGATTTGTAGGGAAATCTCGCGCAATGTGATTGTGACCTCAGGAGATTTGGGGTGAACTCTCCCCCAATGTCCATGAGATCTCACGAGATTTAGATGAAATCTCCCTCAATATCTATGAGGCCTCGCGAGATTGGCACGGACGACTCCAAGTTTGGATGAGATCTCACAAGACTTGGAGTAAACTCTCGCCCAAAGAACAAGAGACCTCAGCAGAGTTGGATTGAAATCTCGCACAAGGTCCCCGATATCTCACAAGATTTGTAGTGAAATCTCGCCCAATGTCTTTGAGCCTCATGAGATGTGGACTGAAATCTCGACCAGGGTCCCTGATATCTCATGAGATTTGTGGAAATCTCACCTGATGTCATTGGAACCTCCGTAGATTTGGAGTGCAGTCTCTCCCATTGTCCATGAGATCTCACGAGATTTAGATTGACCCCTCACCCAATATCCATGAGATCTCAGGAGAAGGGCACTGACCTCTCCAAAGTTTGGGTGAGATCTCATGGGCCCTGGAGTAAAATCTCGCCCAAAGTCCAAGAGATCTCGAGGGATTTGGAGAGAAATCTCACCCAAAGCCCATGACATCTCATGAGATTGAGAGGGAATTCTCACCCGATGTCCATGCCACCTCACGGGATTTGCAGTAAAATCTCGCCCAATGACCATGAGATATCGCGAAATTGAGAGTGAAATCTCACCCATTTTCCATGAGAGCCCAAGACATTTGGCCTGAGGTCTCCACATTTGGAAGAGAGCACACGAGATTTGGATGAAAATCTCAGCGGAATCCCAAGAGATCTCACACGATTTGGAGTGACATCTCGCCCAAGGTCCCTGATACCTCAGGACATTTGTAGTGAAATCTCGCCCGATGTCATTGTGACCTCAGGATATTCGGAGGGAAACCTCACCCGAATGTCCCTGAGATCAGACGAGATATTGAGTAAAATCTCACCCGATGCCCATCAGTCCCACGATATTTAGATTGAAGTCTCGCTCAATAGCCATGAGATCTCACGAGTTTGGCGCTGACGTCGCCAAGGTTTGGAGGAGATCTCACAAGACTGGGAGTAAAATCTCGCCCCCATTCAAGAGTTCTCACGAGAGCTGCAGTGAAATCTCGCCCAAGGTCCCTGGGATCTCACGAGATTTGTAGTGAAATCTCGCCCGATCTCATTGTGACCTCAGGAGGAATGGAGTGAAACCTCGCCTAAAATCCATGAGTTGTCATGAGATTTGGAGTGAAATCTGTACCGATGTCCATGAGATCTCAGGAGCCTTGGTGGCAAATCTCGCCCGATGTCCATGAGATCTCACGAGATTTAGATTGAAAGCTCGCCCACGGTCGTCCCTGATATCTCACGAGATTTGGAGAGAAATCTGCCCGAAGTCATTGAGACCACATGATCTTTGGAGTGAAATCGCGTCCAATGTCCATGACATATCACGAGATTTGGAATGAATTCTCACGCGATGTCCATACGATCTCACGAGATTTGGACTAATCTCGCCTGATGTCCATGATTTCTCACGAGATATAGAGTGAATTCTCCCTCAATATCCTGAGATCTAACGGATTGGACGGAAGTCTCCAAGGATTGGATGAGATCTCAAGAGACTTGGAGGAAATGATCCCCGAATTCCAAAGGATCTCACGAGAGTTGGAGTGAAATCTCTCCTTAGGTCCCTTTTATCTCACGAGAGTTGAGTGAAACCTCGCCCGTTGTCATTGAGACCTCACGAGATTTGGATTGATATCTCGCCCAAGTTCGCTGATATCGCACGAGGTTTGTAGTGAAATCTCTCCCAATGTCATTGTGACCTCACGGGATTTGGAGTGAAATCGCGCCCAAAGTCCACGAGATCTCATGAGATTTGGACTGAGGTCTGCACGTTTTGGATGGGATCTCACGAGACTCAGAATAAAATCTCACGCGATGCCCATGGTGTCTCGTGGGATTTAGATTGAAGTCTCACGGAATATCCATGAGATCTCATGAGATTTGGACTGAAGTCTCCAAGGTCTGGATGAGATCTCACGAGACTTGGACGAAAATCCCCTGAATTCTAAGAGGTCTCACGATAGTTGGAGTAAAATCTCAACCAAGGTTCCTGATATCTCAAGAGAATGATACTGAAATCTCGCCCGATGTCATTGGGACCTCGCGAGATTTGGAGTGAAATATCGCGCAAGGTCCCTGATATCTCACGAGATTTGTAGTGAAATCTTGCCCAAGGCCCCTGAGAGCTGAAGAGAATTAGAGGGAAATCTCGCCCCATGTCACTGTGACCTCATGTGTTTTGGAGTGATATCTCGCCCAATGCCCATGATCTCACGAGTTTTTGGAGAACTCTGACCCCATATCCATGAGATCTCACGAGATTTGGAGTAAAATCTCTCCTGATGTCATGAGGTCACACGAGATTTAGATTGCAATTTCGCTCCATATCCATGAGATCTCACGAGATTTGGCCTGAATTCTCCAAGATTCGGATGAGATCTCCGAGACGTGGGGAGTCAAATCTCGCTCAACGTCCAAGAATCCTCTTGAGATTTGGCGTGAAATCTCGCCCAAACTCCCTGATATCTCACGAGACTTGTAGTGTAATCTCCCGCGATGTCAGTGAGACCTCAGGAGATTTGGATGGAAATCTCGCCCAGGTCCCTGAATATTACGAGATATGTAGTGAAATCTCGCCCGAAATCATTGTAACCTCAGGAGTTGGGAGTGAAAACTCGCCCAATGTCCATGAGATCTCACGAGATTTACATGGGAAACTCGCTCATATCCACGAGAACTCACGAGGTTGGCCTTGACGTCTCCAAGGTTTGGATGAGATTTCACGGGATGCGAGTAAACTCCCGCCCAAAGACCATGAGACCTCACGAGAGTGGGAGTGAAATCTCGCCCAAGGACCCTGATATCTCAAGAGGTTTGGAAGGAATCTCCCCCGATGTCATTGACAGCTCATGAGAAATGGATAGAAATCTCGCCCAAGGTCGCTGCTATCTCACGAGATCTGTAGTGAAATCTCGCCCAAACTCATTGGGACCTCAGGAGATTCGGCGTGAAATCTCCATCGATGTCCATGCGATCTCAGGAGATCTGGTGTCAAATCTCGCCCGATGTCCATGAGAACTCACGACACTTACACGGAAACCTCGCCCAGGGTCCCTGACAACTGACAAGATTCGGCGTGAAATCTGCCCGAGGTGATGGAGACCTCACGAGATTTGGAGTGAACTCTCACCCGATATTCGTGAGTACTCACGAGATTTCCAGTCATCTCGCCTGATGTCCCTGAGATCGCACAAGATAGAGATTGAATTCTCGCTCCATATCCTGAGATCTCACGAGTTTTGGCCTGGAGTCTCCAAGGATTGGATGAGATCTCACGAGACTTGGAGTAAAATATCCGCGAATATCCAGAAATCTCACGAGAGTTGGAGTGAAATGTCGCCCTAGCTCCCTTTCATGTCATGAGGTTTTAGTGAACTGTCGCCCAATGTCATTGGGACGTCCCGATATTTGGATTGAAATCTCGCCCGAGGTCGCTGATATCTCACGAGATTTGTAGGGAAATCTCGCGCAATGTGATTGTGACCTCAGGAGATTTGGGGTGAACTCTCCCCCAATGTCCATGAGATCTCACGAGATTTAGATGAAATCTCCTTCAATATCTATGAGGCCTCGCGAGATTGGCACGGACGACTCCAAGTTTGGATGAGATCTCACAAGACTTGGAGTAAACTCTCGCCCAAAGAACAAGAGACCTCAGCAGAGTTGGATTGAAATCTCGCACAAGGTCCCCGATATCTCACAAGATTTGTAGTGAAATCTCGCCCAATGTCTTTGAGCTTCATGAGATGTGGACTGAAATCTCGACCAGGGTCCCTGATATCTCATGAGATTTGTGGAAATCTCACCTGATGTCATTGGAACCTCCGTAGATTTGGAGTGCAGTCTCTCCCATTGTCCATGAGATCTCACGAGATTTAGATTGACCCCTCACCCAATATCCATGAGATCTCAGGAGAAGGGCACTGACCTCTCCAAAGTTTGGGTGAGATCTCATGGGCCCTGGAGTAAAATCTCGCCCAAAGTCCAAGAGATCTCGAGGGATTTGGAGAGAAATCTCACCCAAAGCCCATGACATCTCATGAGATTGAGAGGGAATTCTCGCCCGATGTCCATGCCACCTCACGGGATTTGCAGTAAAATCTCGCCCAATGACCATGAGATATCGCGAAATTGAGAGTGAAATCTCACCCATTTTCCATGAGAGCCCAAGACATTTGGCCTGAGGTCTCCACATTTGGAAGAGAGCACACGAGATTTGGATGAAAATCTCAGCTGAATCCCAAGAGATCTCACACGATTTGGAGTGACATCTCGCCCAAGGTCCCTGATACCTCAGGACATTTGTAGTGAAATCTCGCCCGATGTCATTGTGACCTCAGGATATTCGGAGGGAAACCTCACCCGAATGTCCCTGAGATCAGACGAGATATTGAGTAAAATCTCACCCGATGCCCATCAGTCCCACGATATTTAGATTGAAGTCTCGCTCAATAGCCATGAGATCTCACGAGTTTGGCACTGACGTCGCCAAGGTTTGGAGGAGATCTCACAAGACTGGGAGTAAAATCTCGCCCCCATTCAAGAGTTCTCACGAGAGCTGCAGTGAAATCTCGCCCAAGGTCCCTGGGATCTCACGAGATTTGTAGTGAAATCTCGCCCGATCTCATTGTGACCTCAGGAGGAATGGAGTGAAACCTCGCCTAAAATCCATGAGTTGTCATGAGATTTGGAGTGAAATCTGTACCGATGTCCATGAGATCTCAGGAGCCTTGGTGGCAAATCTCGCCCGATGTCCATGAGATCTCACGAGATTTAGATTGAAAGCTCGCCCACGGTCGTCCCTGATATCTCACGAGATTTGGAGAGAAATCTGCCCGAAGTCATTGAGACCACATGATCTTTGGAGTGAAATCGCGTCCAATGTCCATGACATATCACGAGATTTGGAATGAATTCTCACGCGATGTCCATACGATCTCACGAGATTTGGACTAATCTCGCCTGATGTCCATGATTTCTCACGAGATATAGAGTGAATTCTCCCTCAATATCCTGAGATCTAACGGATTGGACGGAAGTCTCCAAGGATTGGATGAGATCTCAAGAGACTTGGAGGAAATGATCCCCGAATTCCAAAGGATCTCACGAGAGTTGGAGTGAAATCTCGCCTTAGGTCCCTTTTATCTCACGAGAGTTGAGTGAAACCTCGCCCGTTGTCATTGAGACCTCACGAGATTTGGATTGATATCTCGCCCAAGTTCGCTGATATCGCACGAGGTTTGTAGTGAAATCTCTCCCAATGTCACTGTGACCTCACGGGATTTGGAGTGAAATCGCGCCCAAAGTCCACGAGATCTCATGAGATTTGGACTGAGGTCCGCACGTTTTGGATGGGATCTCACGAGACTCAGAATAAAATCTCACGCGATGCCCATGGTGTCTCGTGGGATTTAGATTGAAGTCTCACGGAATATCCATGAGATCTCATGAGATTTGGACTGAAGTCTCCAAGGTCTGGATGAGATCTCACGAGACTTGGACGAAAATCCCCTGAATTCTAAGAGGTCTCACGATAGTTGGAGTAAAATCTCAACCAAGGTTCCTGATATCTCAAGAGAATGATACTGAAATCTCGCCCGATGTCATTGGGACCTCGCGAGATTTGGAGTGAAATATCGCGCAAGGTCCCTGATATCTCACGAGATTTGTAGTGAAATCTTGCCCAAGGCCCCTGAGAGCTGAAGAGAATTAGAGGGAAATCTCGCCCCATGTCACTGTGACCTCATGTGTTTTGGAGTGATATCTCGCCCAATGCCCATGATCTCACGAGTTTTTGGAGAACTCTGACCCCATATCCATGAGATCTCACGAGATTTGGAGTAAAATCTCTCCTGATGTCATGAGGTCACACGAGATTTAGATTGCAATTTCGCTCCATATCCATGAGATCTCACGAGATTTGGCCTGAATTCTCCAAGATTCGGATGAGATCTCCGAGACGTGGGGAGTCAAATCTCGCTCAACGTCCAAGAATCCTCTTGAGATTTGGCGTGAAATCTCGCCCAAACTCCCTGATATCTCACGAGACTTGTAGTGTAATCTCCCGCGATGTCAGTGAGACCTCACGAGATTTGGATGGAAATCTCGCCCAGGTCCCTGAATATTACGAGATATGTAGTGAAATCTCGCCCGAAATCATTGTAACCTCAGGAGTTGGGAGTGAAAACTCGCCCAATGTCCATGAGATCTCACGAGATTTACATGGGAAACTCGCTCATATCCACGAGAACTCACGAGGTTGGCCTTGACGTCTCCAAGGTTTGGATGAGATTTCACGGGATGCGAGTAAACTCCCGCCCAAAGACCATGAGACCTCACGAGAGTGGGAGTGAAATCTCGCCCAAGGACCCTGATATCTCAAGAGGTTTGGAAGGAATCTCCCCCGATGTCATTGACAGCTCATGAGAAATGGATAGAAATCTCGCCCAAGGTCGCTGCTATCTCACGAGATCTGTAGTGAAATCTCGCCCAAACTCATTGGGACCTCAGGAGATTCGGCGTGAAATCTCCATCGATGTCCATGCGATCTCAGGAGATCTGGTGTCAAATCTCGCCCGATGTCCATGAGAACTCACGACACTTACACGGAAACCTCGCCCAGGGTCCCTGACAACTGACGAGATTCGGCGTGAAATCTGCCCGAGGTGATGGAGACCTCACGAGATTTGGAGTGAACTCTCACCCGATATTCGTGAGTACTCACGAGATTTCCAGTCATCTCGCCTGATGTCCCTGAGATCGCACAAGATAGAGATTGAATTCTCGCTCCATATCCTGAGATCTCACGAGTTTTGGCCTGGAGTCTCCAAGGATTGGATGAGATCTCACGAGACTTGGAGTAAAATATCCGCGAATATCCAGAAATCTCACGAGAGTTGGAGTGAAATGTCGCCCTAGCTCCCTTTCATGTCATGAGGTTTTAGTGAACTGTCGCCCAATGTCATTGGGACGTCCCGATATTTGGATTGAAATCTCGCCCGAGGTCGCTGATATCTCACGAGATTTGTAGGGAAATCTCGCGCAATGTGATTGTGACCTCAGGAGATTTGGGGTGAACTCTCCCCCAATGTCCATGAGATCTCACGAGATTTAGATGAAATCTCCCTCAATATCTATGAGGCCTCGCGAGATTGGCACGGACGACTCCAAGTTTGGATGAGATCTCACAAGACTTGGAGTAAACTCTCGCCCAAAGAACAAGAGACCTCAGCAGAGTTGGATTGAAATCTCGCACAAGGTCCCCGATATCTCACAAGATTTGTAGTGAAATCTCGCCCAATGTCTTTGAGCTTCATGAGATGTGGACTGAAATCTCGACCAGGGTCCCTGATATCTCATGAGATTTGTGGAAATCTCACCTGATGTCATTGGAACCTCCGTAGATTTGGAGTGCAGTCTCTCCCATTGTCCATGAGATCTCACGAGATTTAGATTGACCCCTCACCCAATATCCATGAGATCTCAGGAGAAGGGCACTGACCTCTCCAAAGTTTGGGTGAGATCTCATGGGCCCTGGAGTAAAATCTCGCCCAAAGTCCAAGAGATCTCGAGGGATTTGGAGAGAAATCTCACCCAAAGCCCATGACATCTCATGAGATTGAGAGGGAATTCTCGCCCGATGTCCATGACACCTCACGGGATTTGCAGTAAAATCTCGCCCAATGACCATGAGATATCGCGAAATTGAGAGTGAAATCTCACCCATTTTCCATGAGAGCCCAAGACATTTGGCCTGAGGTCTCCACATTTGGAAGAGAGCACACGAGATTTGGATGAAAATCCCAGCTGAATCCCAAGAGATCTCACACGATTTGGAGTGACATCTCGCCCAAGGTCCCTGATACCTCAGGACATTTGTAGTGAAATCTCGCCCGATGTCATTGTGACCTCAGGATATTCGGAGGGAAACCTCACCCGAATGTCCCTGAGATCAGACGAGATATTGAGTAAAATCTCACCCGATGCCCATCAGTCCCACGATATTTAGATTGAAGTCTCGCTCAATAGCCATGAGATCTCACGAGTTTGGCACTGACGTCGCCAAGGTTTGGAGGAGATCTCACAAGACTGGGAGTAAAATCTCGCCCCCATTCAAGAGTTCTCACGAGAGCTGCAGTGAAATCTCGCCCAAGGTACCTGGGATCTCACGAGATTTGTAGTGAAATCTCGCCCGATCTCATTGTGACCTCAGGAGGAATGGAGTGAAACCTCGCCTAAAATCCATGAGTTGTCATGAGATTTGGAGTGAAATCTGTACCGATGTCCATGAGATCTCAGGAGCCTTGGTGGCAAATCTCGCCCGATGTCCATGAGATCTCACGAGATTTAGATTGAAGGCTCGCCCACGGTCGTCCCTGATATCTCACGAGATTTGGAGAGAAATCTGCCCGAAGTCATTGAGACCACAGGATCTTTGGAGTGAAATCGCGTCCAATGTCCATGACATATCACGAGATTTGGAATGAATTCTCACGCGATGTCCATACGATCTCACGAGATTTGGACTAATCTCGCCTGATGTCCATGATTTCTCACGAGATATAGAGTGAATTCTCCCTCAATATTCTGAGATCTAACGGATTGGACCGAAGTCTCCAAGGATTGGATGAGATCTCAAGAGACTTGGAGGAAATGATCCCCGAATTCCAAAGGATCTCACGAGAGTTGGAGTGAAATCTCGCCCTAGGTCCCTTTTATCTCACGAGAGTTGAGTGAAACCTCGCCCGTTGTCATTGAGACCTCACGAGATTTGGATTGATATCTCGCCCAAGTTCGCTGATATCGCACGAGGTTTGTAGTGAAATCTCTCCCAATGTCATTGTGACCTCACGGGATTTGGAGTGAAATCGCGCCCAAAGTCCACGAGATCTCATGAGATTTGGACTGAGGTCTGCACGTTTTGGATGGGATCTCACGAGACTCAGAATAAAATCTCACGTGATGCCCATGGTGTCTCGTGGGATTTAGATTGAAGTCTCACGGAATATCCATGAGATCTCATGAGATTTGGACTGAAGTCTCCAAGGTCTGGATGAGATCTCACGAGACTTGGACGAAAATCCCCTGAATTCCAAGAGGTCTCACGATAGTTGGAGTAAAATCTCAACCAAGGTTCCTGATATCTCAAGAGAATGATACTGAAATCTCGCCCGATGTCATTGGGACCTCGCGAGATTTGGAGTGAAATATCGCGCAAGGTCCCTGATATCTCACGAGATTTGTAGTGAAATCTTGCCCAAGGCCCCTGAGAGCTGAAGAGAATTAGAGGGAAATCTCGCCCCATGTCACTGTGACCTCATGTGTTTTGGAGTGAAATCTCGCCCAATGCCCATGATCTCACGAGTTTTTGGAGAACTCTGACCCCATATCCATGAGATCTCACGAGATTTGGAGTAAAATCTCTCCTGATGTCATGAGGTCACACGAGATTTAGATTGCAATTTCGCTCCATATCCATGAGATCTCACGAGATTTGGCCTGAATTCTCCAAGATTCGGATGAGATCTCCGAGACGTGGGGAGTCAAATCTCGCTCAACGTCCAAGAATCCTCTTGAGATTTGGCGTGAAATCTCGCCCAAACTCCCTGATATCTCACGAGACTTGTAGTGTAATCTCCCGCGATGTCAGTGAGACCTCACGAGATTTGGATGGAAATCTCGCCCAGGTCCCTGAATATTACGAGATATGTAGTGAAATCTCGCCCGAAATCATTGTAACCTCAGGAGTTGGGAGTGAAAACTCGCCCAATGTCCATGAGATCTCACGAGATTTACATGGGAAACTCGCTCATATCCACGAGAACTCACGAGGTTGGCCTTGACGTCTCCAAGGTTTGGATGAGATTTCACGGGATGCGAGTAAACTCCCGCCCAAAGACCATGAGACCTCACGAGAGTGGGAGTGAAATCTCGCCCAAGGACCCTGATATCTCAAGAGGTTTGGAAGGAATCTCCCCCGATGTCATTGACAGCTCATGAGAAATGGATAGAAATCTCGCCCAAGGTCGCTGCTATCTCACGAGATCTGCAGTGAAATCTCGCCCAAACTCATTGGGACCTCAGGAGATTCGGCGTGAAATCTCCATCGATGTCCATGCGATCTCAGGAGATCTGGTGTCAAATCTCGCCCGATGTCCATGAGAACTCACGACACTTACACGGAAACCTCGCCCAGGGTCCCTGACAACTGACGAGATTCGGCGTGAAATCTGCCCGAGGTGATGGAGACCTCACGAGATTTGGAGTGAACTCTCACCCGATATTCGTGAGTACTCACGAGATTTGGAGTCATCTCGCCTGATGTCCCTGAGATCGCACAAGATAGAGATTGAATTCTCGCTCCATATCCTGAGATCTCACGAGTTTTGGCCTGGAGTCTCCAAGGATTGGATGAGATCTCACGAGACTTGGAGTAAAATATCCGCGAATATCCAGAAATCTCACGAGAGTTGGAGTGAAATGTCGCCCTAGCTCCCTTTCATGTCATGAGGTTTTAGTGAACTGTCGCCCAATGTCATTGGGACGTCCCGATATTTGGATTGAAATCTCGCCCGAGGTCGCTGATATCTCACGAGATTTGTAGGGAAATCTCGCGCAATGTGATTGTGACCTCAGGAGATTTGGGGTGAACTCTCCCCCAATGTCCATGAGATCTCACGAGATTTAGATGAAATCTCCCTCAATATCTATGAGGCCTCGCGAGATTGGCACGGACGACTCCAAGTTTGGATGAGATCTCACAAGACTTGGAGTAAACTCTCGCCCAAAGAACAAGAGACCTCAGCAGAGTTGGATTGAAATCTCGCACAAGGTCCCCGATATCTCACAAGATTTGTAGTGAAATCTCGCCCAATGTCTTTGAGCCTCATGAGATGTGGACTGAAATCTCGACCAGGGTCCCTGATATCTCATGAGATTTGTGGAAATCTCACCTGATGTCATTGGAACCTCCGTAGATTTGGAGTGCAGTCTCTCCCATTGTCCATGGGATCTCACGAGATTTAGATTGACCCCTCACCCAATATCCATGAGATCTCAGGAGAAGGGCACTGACCTCTCCAAAGTTTGGGTGAGATCTCATGGGCCCTGGAGTAAAATCTCGCCCAAAGTCCAAGAGATCTCGAGGGATTTGGAGAGAAATCTCACCCAAAGCCCATGACATCTCATGAGATTGAGAGGGAATTCTCACCCGATGTCCATGCCACCTCACGGGATTTGCAGTAAAATCTCGCCCAATGACCATGAGATATCGCGAAATTGAGAGTGAAATCTCACCCATTTTCCATGAGAGCCCAAGACATTTGGCCTGAGGTCTCCACATTTGGAAGAGAGCACACGAGATTTGGATGAAAATCTCAGCTGAATCCCAAGAGATCTCACACGATTTGGAGTGACATCTCGCCCAAGGTCCCTGATACCTCAGGACATTTGTAGTGAAATCTCGCCCGATGTCATTGTGACCTCAGGATATTCGGAGGGAAACCTCACCCGAATGTCCCTGAGATCAGACGAGATATTGAGTAAAATCTCACCCGATGCCCATCAGTCCCACGATATTTAGATTGAAGTCTCGCTCAATAGCCATGAGATCTCACGAGTTTGGCGCTGACGTCGCCAAGGTTTGGAGGAGATCTCACAAGACTGGGAGTAAAATCTCGCCCCCATTCAAGAGTTCTCACGAGAGCTGCAGTGAAATCTCGCCCAAGGTCCCTGGGATCTCACGAGATTTGTAGTGAAATCTCGCCCGATCTCATTGTGACCTCAGGAGGAATGGAGTGAAACCTCGCCTAAAATCCATGAGTTGTCATGAGATTTGGAGTGAAATCTGTACCGATGTCCATGAGATCTCAGGAGCCTTGGTGGCAAATCTCGCCCGATGTCCATGAGATCTCACGAGATTTAGATTGAAAGCTCGCCCACGGTCGTCCCTGATATCTCACGAGATTTGGAGAGAAATCTGCCCGAAGTCATTGAGACCACATGATCTTTGGAGTGAAATCGCGTCCAATGTCCATGACATATCACGAGATTTGGAATGAATTCTCACGCGATGTCCATACGATCTCACGAGATTTGGACTAATCTCGCCTGATGTCCATGATTTCTCACGAGATATAGAGTGAATTCTCCCTCAATATCCTGAGATCTAACGGATTGGACGGAAGTCTCCAAGGATTGGATGAGATCTCAAGAGACTTGGAGGAAATGATCCCCGAATTCCAAAGGATCTCACGAGAGTTGGAGTGAAATCTCGCCCTAGGTCCCTTTTATCTCACGAGAGTTGAGTGAAACCTCGCCCGTTGTCATTGAGACCTCACGAGATTTGGATTGATATCTCGCCCAAGTTCGCTGATATCGCACGAGGTTTGTAGTGAAATCTCTCCCAATGTCATTGTGACCTCACGGGATTTGGAGTGAAATCTCGCCCAAAGTCCACGAGATCTCATGAGATTTGGACTGAGGTCTGCACGTTTTGGATGGGATCTCACGAGACTCAGAATAAAATCTCACGCGATGCCCATGGTGTCTCGTGGGATTTAGATTGAAGTCTCACGGAATATCCATGAGATCTCATGAGATTTGGACTGAAGTCTCCAAGGTCTGGATGAGATCTCACGAGACTTGGACGAAAATCCCCTGAATTCCAAGAGGTCTCACGATAGTTGGAGTAAAATCTCAACCAAGGTTCCTGATATCTCAAGAGAATGATACTGAAATCTCGCCCGATGTCATTGGGACCTCGCGAGATTTGGAGTGAAATATCGCGCAAGGTCCCTGATATCTCACGAGATTTGTAGTGAAATCTTGCCCAAGGCCCCTGAGAGCTGAAGAGAATTAGAGGGAAATCTCGCCCCATGTCACTGTGACCTCAAGAGTTTTGGAGTGAAATCTCGCCCAATGCCCATGATCTCACGAGTTTTTGGAGAACTCTGACCCCATATCCATGAGATCTCACGAGATTTGGAGTAAAATCTCTCCTGATGTCATGAGGTCACACGAGATTTAGATTGCAATTTCGCTCCATATCCATGAGATCTCACGAGATTTGGCCTGAATTCTCCAAGATTCGGATGAGATCTCCGAGACGTGGGGAGTCAAATCTCGCTCAACGTCCAAGAATCCTCTTGAGATTTGGCGTGAAATCTCGCCCAAACTCCCTGATATCTCACGAGACTTGTAGTGTAATCTCCCGCGATGTCAGTGAGACCTCACCAGATTTGGATGGAAATCTCGCCCAGGTCCCTGAATATTACGAGATATGTAGTGAAATCTCGCCCGAAATCATTGTAACCTCAGGAGTTGGGAGTGAAATCTCGCCCAATGTCCATGAGATCTCACGAGATTTACATGGGAAACTCGCTCATATCCACGAGAACTCACGAGGTTGGCCTTGACGTCTCCAAGGTTTGGATGAGATTTCACGGGATGCGAGTAAACTCTCGCCCAAAGACCATGAGACCTCACGAGAGTGGGAGTGAAATCTCGCCCAAGGACCCTGATATCTCAAGAGGTTTGGAAGGAATCTCCCCCGATGTCATTGACAGCTCATGAGAAATGGATAGAAATCTCGCCCAAGGTCGCTGCTATCTCACGAGATCTGCAGTGAAATCTCGCCCAAACTCATTGGGACCTCAGGAGATTCGGCGTGAAATCTCCATCGATGTCCATGCGATCTCAGGAGATCTGGTGTCAAATCTCGCCCGATGTCCATGAGAACTCACGACACTTACACGGAAACCTCGCCCAGGGTCCCTGACAACTGACGAGATTCGGCGTGAAATCTGCCCGAGGTGATGGAGACCTCACGAGATTTGGAGTGAACTCTCACCCGATATTCGTGAGTACTCACGAGATTTGGAGTCATCTCGCCTGATGTCCCTGAGATCGCACAAGATAGAGATTGAATTCTCGCTCCATATCCTGAGATCTCACGAGTTTTGGCCTGGAGTCTCCAAGGATTGGATGAGATCTCACGAGACCTGGAGTAAAATATCCGCGAATATCCAGAAATCTCACGAGAGTTGGAGTGAAATGTCGCCCTAGCTCCCTTTCATGTCATGAGGTTTTAGTGAACTGTCGCCCAATGTCATTGGGACGTCCCATTTATTTGGATTGAAATCTCGCCCAAGTTCGCTGATATCGCACGAGGTTTGTAGTGAAATCTCTCCCAATGTCATTGTGACCTCACGAGATTTGGAGTGAAATCTCGCCCAAAGTCCAGGAGATCTCATGAGATTTGGACTGAGGTCTGCACGTTTTGGATGGGATCTCACGAGACTCAGAATAAAATCTCACCCGATGCCCATGGTGTCTCGTGGGATTTAGATTGAAGTCTCACGCAATATCCATGTGATCTCACGAGATTTGGACTGGAGTCTCCAAAGTCTGGATGAGTTCTCACGAGACTTGGAGGAAAATCCCCTGAATTCCAAGAGATCACACGAGAGTTGGAGTTAAATCTCAGCCAAGGTTCCTGATATCTCAAGAGATTGATACTGAAATCTCGCCCGATGTCATTGGGACCTCGCGAGATTTGGGGTGAAATATCGCGCAAGGTCCCTGATATCTCACGAGATTTGTAGTGAAATCTTGCCCAAGGCCCCTGAGAGCCCATGAGAATTAGAGGGAATTCTCGCCCCATGTCACAGTTACCTTAAGAGATTTGGAGTGAAATCTCGCACAATGCCCATGATCTCACGAGCTTGTTGGAGAACTCTGACCCCATATCCATGAGATCTCACGAGATTTGGAGTAAAATCTCTCCTGATGTCATGAGGTCACACGAGATTTAGATTGCAATTTCGCTCCATATCCATGAGATCTCACGAGATTTGGCCTGAATTCTCCAAGATTCGGATGAGATCTCCGAGACGTGGGGAGTCAAATCTCGCTCAACGTCCAAGAATCCTCTTGAGAGTTGGAGTGAAATCTCGGCCAAACTCCCTGATATCTCACGAGACTTGTAGTGTAATCTCCCGCGATGTCAGTGAGACCTCACGAGATTTGGATGGAAATCTCGCCCAGGTCCCTGAATATTACGAGATATGTAGTGAAATCTCGCCCGAAATCATTGTAACCTCAGGAGTTGGGAGTGAAAACTCGCCCAATGTCCATGAGATCTCACGAGATTTACATGGGAAACTCGCTCATATCCACGAGAACTCACGAGGTTGGCCTTGACGTCTCCAAGGTTTGGATGAGATTTCACGGGATGCGAGTAAACTCCCGCCCAAAGACCATGAGACCTCACGAGAGTGGGAGTGAAATCTCGCCCAAGGACCCTGATATCTCAAGAGGTTTGGAAGGAATCTCCCCCGATGTCATTGACAGCTCATGAGAAATGGATAGAAATCTCGCCCAAGGTCGCTGCTATCTCACGAGATCTGTAGTGAAATCTCGCCCAAACTCATTCGGACCTCAGGAGATTCGGCGTGAAATCTCCATCGATGTCCATGCGATCTCAGGAGATCTGGTGTCAAATCTCGCCCGATGTCCATGAGAACTCACGACACTTACACGGAAACCTCGCCCAGGGTCCCTGACAACTGACGAGATTCGGCGTGAAATCTGCCCGAGGTGATGGAGACCTCACGAGATTTGGAGTGAACTCTCACCCGATATTCGTGAGTACTCACGAGATTTCCAGTCATCTCGCCTGATGTCCCTGAGATCGCACAAGATAGAGATTGAATTCTCGCTCCATATCCTGAGATCTCACGAGTTTTGGCCTGGAGTCTCCAAGGATTGGATGAGATCTCACGAGACCTGGAGTAAAATATCCGCGAATATCCAGAAATCTCACGAGAGTTGGAGTGAAATGTCGCCCTAGCTCCCTTTCATGTCATGAGGTTTTAGTGAACTGTCGCCCAATGTCATTGGGACGTCCCGATATTTGGATGGAAATCTCGCCCGAGGTCGCTGATATCTCACGAGATTTGTAGGGAAATCTCGCGCAATGTGATTGTGACCTCAGGAGATTTGGGGTGAACTCTCCCCCAATGTCCATGAGATCTCACGAGATTTAGATGAAATCTCCCTCAATATCTATGAGGCCTCGCGAGATTGGCACGGACGACTCCAAGTTTGGATGAGATCTCACAAGACTTGGAGTAAACTCTCGCCCAAAGAACAAGAGACCTCAGCAGAGTTGGATTGAAATCTCGCACAAGGTCCCCGATATCTCACAAGATTTGTAGTGAAATCTCGCCCAATGTCTTTGAGCTTCATGAGATGTGGACTGAAATCTCGACCAGGGTCCCTGATATCTCATGAGATTTGTGGAAATCTCACCTGATGTCATTGGAACCTCCGTAGATTTGGAGTGCAGTCTCTCCCATTGTCCATGAGATCTCACGAGATTTAGATTGACCCCTCACCCAATATCCATGAGATCTCAGGAGAAGGGCACTGACCTCTCCAAAGTTTGGGTGAGATCTCATGGGCCCTGGAGTAAAATCTCGCCCAAAGTCCAAGAGATCTCGAGGGATTTGGAGAGAAATCTCACCCAAAGCCCATGACATCTCATGAGATTGAGAGGGAATTCTCGCCCGATGTCCATGACACCTCACGGGATTTGCAGTAAAATCTCGCCCAATGACCATGAGATATCGCGAAATTGAGAGTGAAATCTCACCCATTTTCCATGAGAGCCCAAGACATTTGGCCTGAGGTCTCCACATTTGGAAGAGAGCACACGAGATTTGGATGAAAATCTCAGCTGAATCCCAAGAGATCTCACACGATTTGGAGTGAAATCTCGCCCAAGGTCCCTGATACCTCAGGACATTTCTAGTGAAATCTCGCCCGATGTCATTGTGACCTCAGGATATTCGGAGGGAAACCTCACCCGAATGTCCCTGAGATCAGACGAGATATTGAGTAAAATCTCACCCGATGCCCATCAGTCCCACGATATTTAGATTGAAGTCTCGCTCAATAGCCATGAGATCTCACGAGTTTGGCACTGACGTCGCCAAGGTTTGGAGGAGATCTCACAAGACTGGGAGTAAAATCTCGCCCCCATTCAAGAGTTCTCACGAGAGCTGCAGTGAAATCTCGCCCAAGGTCCCTGGGATCTCACGAGATTTGTAGTGAAATCTCGCCCGATCTCATTGTGACCTCAGGAGGAATGGAGTGAAACCTCGCCTAAAATCCATGAGTTGTCATGAGATTTGGAGTGAAATCTGTACCGATGTCCATGAGATCTCAGGAGCCTTGGTGGCAAATCTCGCCCGATGTCCATGAGATCTCACGAGATTTAGATTGAAAGCTCACCCACGGTCGTCTCTGATATCTCACGAGATTTGGAGAGAAATCTGCCCGAAGTCATTGAGACCACAGGATCTTTGGAGTGAAATCGCGTCCAATGTCCATGACATATCACGAGATTTGGAATGAATTCTCACGCGATGTCCATACGATCTCACGAGATTTGGACTAATCTCGCCTGATGTCCATGATTTCTCACGAGATATAGAGTGAATTCTCCCTCAATATCCTGAGATCTAACGGATTGGACGGAAGTCTCCAAGGATTGGATGAGATCTCAAGAGACTTGGAGGAAATGATCCCCGAATTCCAAAGGATCTCACGAGAGTTGGAGTGAAATCTCGCCCTAGGTCCCTTTTATCTCACGAGAGTTGAGTGAAACCTCGCCCGTTGTCATTGAGACCTCACGAGATTTGGATTGATATCTCGCCCAAGTTCGCTGATATCGCACGAGGTTTGTAGTGAAATCTCTCCCAATGTCATTGTGACCTCACGGGATTTGGAGTGAAATCTCGCCCAAAGTCCACGAGATCTCATGAGATTTGGACTGAGGTCTGCACGTTTTGGATGGGATCTCACGAGACTCAGAATAAAATCTCACGCGATGCCCATGGTGTCTCGTGGGATTTAGATTGAAGTCTCACGGAATATCCATGAGATCTCATGAGATTTGGACTGAAGTCTCCAAGGTCTGGATGAGATCTCACGAGACTTGGACGAAAATCCCCTGAATTCCAAGAGGTCTCACGATAGTTGGAGTAAAATCTCAACCAAGGTTCCTGATATCTCAAGAGAATGATACTGAAATCTCGCCCGATGTCATTGGGACCTCGCGAGATTTGGAGTGAAATATCGCGCAAGGTCCCTGATATCTCACGAGATTTGTAGTGAAATCTTGCCCAAGGCCCCTGAGAGCTGAAGAGAATTAGAGGGAAATCTCGCCCCATGTCACTGTGACCTCAAGAGTTTTGGAGTGAAATCTCGCCCAATGCCCATGATCTCACGAGTTTTTGGAGAACTCTGACCCCATATCCATGAGATCTCACGAGATTTGGAGTAAAATCTCTCCTGATGTCATGAGGTCACACGAGATTTAGATTGCAATTTCGCTCCATATCCATGAGATCTCACGAGATTTGGCCTGAATTCTCCAAGATTCGGATGAGATCTCCGAGACGTGGGGAGTCAAATCTCGCTCAACGTCCAAGAATCCTCTTGAGATTTGGCGTGAAATCTCGCCCAAACTCCCTGATATCTCACGAGACTTGTAGTGTAATCTCCCGCGATGTCAGTGAGACCTCACCAGATTTGGATGGAAATCTCGCCCAGGTCCCTGAATATTACGAGATATGTAGTGAAATCTCGCCCGAAATCATTGTAACCTCAGGAGTTGGGAGTGAAATCTCGCCCAATGTCCATGAGATCTCACGAGATTTACATGGGAAACTCGCTCATATCCACGAGAACTCACGAGGTTGGCCTTGACGTCTCCAAGGTTTGGATGAGATTTCACGGGATGCGAGTAAACTCTCGCCCAAAGACCATGAGACCTCACGAGAGTGGGAGTGAAATCTCGCCCAAGGACCCTGATATCTCAAGAGGTTTGGAAGGAATCTCCCCCGATGTCATTGACAGCTCATGAGAAATGGATAGAAATCTCGCCCAAGGTCGCTGCTATCTCACGAGATCTGCAGTGAAATCTCGCCCAAACTCATTGGGACCTCAGGAGATTCGGCGTGAAATCTCCATCGATGTCCATGCGATCTCAGGAGATCTGGTGTCAAATCTCGCCCGATGTCCATGAGAACTCACGACACTTACACGGAAACCTCGCCCAGGGTCCCTGACAACTGACGAGATTCGGCGTGAAATCTGCCCGAGGTGATGGAGACCTCACGAGATTTGGAGTGAACTCTCACCCGATATTCGTGAGTACTCACGAGATTTGGAGTCATCTCGCCTGATGTCCCTGAGATCGCACAAGATAGAGATTGAATTCTCGCTCCATATCCTGAGATCTCACGAGTTTTGGCCTGGAGTCTCCAAGGATTGGATGAGATCTCACGAGACCTGGAGTAAAATATCCGCGAATATCCAGAAATCTCACGAGAGTTGGAGTGAAATGTCGCCCTAGCTCCCTTTCATGTCATGAGGTTTTAGTGAACTGTCGCCCAATGTCATTGGGACGTCCCGATATTTGGATTGAAATCTCGCCCAAGTTCGCTGATATCGCACGAGGTTTGTAGTGAAATCTCTCCCAATGTCATTGTGACCTCACGAGATTTGGAGTGAAATCTCGCCCAAAGTCCAGGAGATCTCATGAGATTTGGACTGAGGTCTGCACGTTTTGGATGGGATCTCACGAGACTCAGAATAAAATCTCACCCGATGCCCATGGTGTCTCGTGGGATTTAGATTGAAGTCTCACGCAATATCCATGTGATCTCACGAGATTTGGACTGGAGTCTCCAAAGTCTGGATGAGTTCTCACGAGACTTGGAGGAAAATCCCCTGAATTCCAAGAGATCACACGAGAGTTGGAGTTAAATCTCAGCCAAGGTTCCTGATATCTCAAGAGATTGATACTGAAATCTCGCCCGATGTCATTGGGACCTCGCGAGATTTGGGGTGAAATATCGCGCAAGGTCCCTGATATCTCACGAGATTTGTAGTGAAATCTTGCCCAAGGCCCCTGAGAGCCCATGAGAATTAGAGGGAATTCTCGCCCCATGTCACTGTGACCTTAAGAGATTTGGAGTGAAATCTCGCCCAATGCCCATGATCTCACGAGCTTGTTGGAGAACTCTGACCCCATATCCATGAGATCTCACGAGATTTGGAGTAAAATCTCTCCTGATGTCATGAGGTCACACGAGATTTAGATTGCAATTTCGCTCCATATCCATGAGATCTCACGAGATTTGGCCTGAATTCTCCAAGATTCGGATGAGATCTCCGAGACGTGGGGAGTCAAATCTCGCTCAACGTCCAAGAATCCTCTTGAGAGTTGGAGTGAAATCTCGCCCAAACTCCCTGATATCTCACGAGACTTGTAGTGTAATCTCCCGCGATGTCAGTGAGACCTCACGAGATTTGGATGGAAATCTCGCCCAGGTCCCTGAATATTACGAGATATGTAGTGAATTCTCGCCCGAAATCATTGTAACCTCAGGAGTTGGGAGTGAAAACTCGCCCAATGTCCATGAGATCTCACGAGATTTATATGGGAAACTCGCTCATATCCACGAGAACTCACGAGGTTGGCCTTGACGTCTCCAAAGTTTGGATGAGATTTCACGGGATGCGAGTAAACTCCCGCCCAAAGACCATGAGACCTCACGAGAGTGGGAGTGAAATCTCGCCCAAGGACCCTGATATCTCAAGAGGTTTGGAAGGAATCTCCCCCGATGTCATTGACAGCTCATGAGAAATGGATAGAAATCTCGCCCAAGGTCGCTGCTATCTCACGAGATCTGTAGTGAAATCTCGCCCAAACTCATTGGGACCTCAGGAGATTCGGCGTGAAATCTCCATCGATGTCCTTGCGATCTCAGGAGATCTGGTGTCAAATCTCGCCCGATGTCCATGAGAACTCACGACACTTACACGGAAACCTCGCCCAGGGTCCCTGACAACTGACGAGATTCGGCGTGAAATCTGCCCGAGGTGATGGAGACCTCACGAGATTTGGAGTGAACTCTCACCCGATATTCGTGAGTACTCACGAGATTTGGAGTCATCTCGCCTGATGTCCCTGAGATCGCACAAGATAGAGATTGAATTCTCGCTCCATATCCTGAGATCTCACGAGTTTTGGCCTGGAGTCTCCAAGGATTGGATGAGATCTCACGAGACTTGGAGTAAAATATCCGCGAATATCCAGAAATCTCACGAGAGTTGGAGTGAAATGTCGCCCTAGCTCCCTTTCATGTCATGAGGTTTTAGTGAACTGTCGCCCAATGTCATTGGGACGTCCCGATATTTGGATTGAAATCTCGCCCGAGGTCGCTGATATCTCACGAGATTTGTAGGGAAATCTCGCGCAATGTGATTGTGACCTCAGGAGATTTGGGGTGAACTCTCCCCCAATGTCCATGAGATCTCACGAGATTTAGATGAAATCTCCCTCAATATCTATGAGGCCTCGCGAGATTGGCACGGACGACTCCAAGTTTGGATGAGATCTCACAAGACTTGGAGTAAACTCTCGCCCAAAGAACAAGAGACCTCAGCAGAGTTGGATTGAAATCTCGCACAAGGTCCCCGATATCTCACAAGATTTGTAGTGAAATCTCGCCCAATGTCTTTGAGCTTCATGAGATGTGGACTGAAATCTCGACCAGGGTCCCTGATATCTCATGAGATTTGTGGAAATCTCACCTGATGTCATTGGAACCTCCGTAGATTTGGAGTGCAGTCTCTCCCATTGTCCATGAGATCTCACGAGATTTAGATTGACCCCTCACCCAATATCCATGAGATCTCAGGAGAAGGGCACTGACCTCTCCAAAGTTTGGGTGAGATCTCATGGGCCCTGGAGTAAAATCTCGCCCAAAGTCCAAGAGATCTCGAGGGATTTGGAGAGAAATCTCACCCAAAGCCCATGACATCTCATGAGATTGAGAGGGAATTCTCGCCCGATGTCCATGCCACCTCACGGGATTTGCAGTAAAATCTCGCCCAATGACCATGAGATATCGCGAAATTGAGAGTGAAATCTCACCCATTTTCCATGAGAGCCCAAGACATTTGGCCTGAGGTCTCCACATTTGGAAGAGAGCACACGAGATTTGGATGAAAATCCCAGCTGAATCCCAAGAGATCTCACACGATTTGGAGTGACATCTCGCCCAAGGTCCCTGATACCTCAGGACATTTGTAGTGAAATCTCGCCCGATGTCATTGTGACCTCAGGATATTCGGAGGGAAACCTCACCCGAATGTCCCTGAGATCAGACGAGATATTGAGTAAAATCTCACCCGATGCCCATCAGTCCCACGATATTTAGATTGAAGTCTCGCTCAATAGCCATGAGATCTCACGAGTTTGGCACTGACGTCGCCAAGGTTTGGAGGAGATCTCACAAGACTGGGAGTAAAATCTCGCCCCCATTCAAGAGTTCTCACGAGAGCTGCAGTGAAATCTCGCCCAAGGTCCCTGGGATCTCACGAGATTTGTAGTGAAATCTCGCCCGATCTCATTGTGACCTCAGGAGGAATGGAGTGAAACCTCGCCTAAAATCCATGAGTTGTCATGAGATTTGGAGTGAAATCTGTACCGATGTCCATGAGATCTCAGGAGCCTTGGTGGCAAATCTCGCCCGATGTCCATGAGATCTCACGAGATTTAGATTGAAGGCTCGCCCACGGTCGTCCCTGATATCTCACGAGATTTGGAGAGAAATCTGCCCGAAGTCATTGAGACCACAGGATCTTTGGAGTGAAATCGCGTCCAATGTCCATGACATATCACGAGATTTGGAATGAATTCTCACGCGATGTCCATACGATCTCACGAGATTTGGACTAATCTCGCCTGATGTCCATGATTTCTCACGAGATATAGAGTGAATTCTCCCTCAATATTCTGAGATCTAACGGATTGGACCGAAGTCTCCAAGGATTGGATGAGATCTCAAGAGACTTGGAGGAAATGATCCCCGAATTCCAAAGGATCTCACGAGAGTTGGAGTGAAATCTCGCCCTAGGTCCCTTTTATCTCACGAGAGTTGAGTGAAACCTCGCCCGTTGTCATTGAGACCTCACGAGATTTGGATTGATATCTCGCCCAAGTTCGCTGATATCGCACGAGGTTTGTAGTGAAATCTCTCCCAATGTCATTGTGACCTCACGGGATTTGGAGTGAAATCGCGCCCAAAGTCCACGAGATCTCATGAGATTTGGACTGAGGTCTGCACGTTTTGGATGGGATCTCACGAGACTCAGAATAAAATCTCACGTGATGCCCATGGTGTCTCGTGGGATTTAGATTGAAGTCTCACGGAATATCCATGAGATCTCATGAGATTTGGACTGAAGTCTCCAAGGTCTGGATGAGATCTCACGAGACTTGGACGAAAATCCCCTGAATTCCAAGAGGTCTCACGATAGTTGGAGTAAAATCTCAACCAAGGTTCCTGATATCTCAAGAGAATGATACTGAAATCTCGCCCGATGTCATTGGGACCTCGCGAGATTTGGAGTGAAATATCGCGCAAGGTCCCTGATATCTCACGAGATTTGTAGTGAAATCTTGCCCAAGGCCCCTGAGAGCTGAAGAGAATTAGAGGGAAATCTCGCCCCATGTCACTGTGACCTCATGTGTTTTGGAGTGAAATCTCGCCCAATGCCCATGATCTCACGAGTTTTTGGAGAACTCTGACCCCATATCCATGAGATCTCACGAGATTTGGAGTAAAATCTCTCCTGATGTCATGAGGTCACACGAGATTTAGATTGCAATTTCGCTCCATATCCATGAGATCTCACGAGATTTGGCCTGAATTCTCCAAGATTCGGATGAGATCTCCGAGACGTGGGGAGTCAAATCTCGCTCAACGTCCAAGAATCATCTTGAGATTTGGCGTGAAATCTCGCCCAAACTCCCTGATATCTCACGAGACTTGTAGTGTAATCTCCCGCGATGTCAGTGAGACCTCACGAGATTTGGATGGAAATCTCGCCCAGGTCCCTGAATATTACGAGATATGTAGTGAAATCTCGCCCGAAATCATTGTAACCTCAGGAGTTGGGAGTGAAAACTCGCCCAATGTCCATGAGATCTCACGAGATTTACATGGGAAACTCGCTCATATCCACGAGAACTCACGAGGTTGGCCTTGACGTCTCCAAGGTTTGGATGAGATTTCACGGGATGCGAGTAAACTCCCGCCCAAAGACCATGAGACCTCACGAGAGTGGGAGTGAAATCTCGCCCAAGGACCCTGATATCTCAAGAGGTTTGGAAGGAATCTCCCCCGATGTCATTGACAGCTCATGAGAAATGGATAGAAATCTCGCCCAAGGTCGCTGCTATCTCACGAGATCTGTAGTGAAATCTCGCCCAAACTCATTGGGACCTCAGGAGATTCGGCGTGAAATCTCCATCGATGTCCATGCGATCTCAGGAGATCTGGTGTCAAATCTCGCCCGATGTCCATGAGAACTCACGACACTTACACGGAAACCTCGCCCAGGGTCCCTGACAACTGACGAGATTCGGCGTGAAATCTGCCCGAGGTGATGGAGACCTCACGAGATTTGGAGTGAACTCTCACCCGATATTCGTGAGTACTCACGAGATTTGGAGTCATCTCGCCTGATGTCCCTGAGATCGCACAAGATAGAGATTGAATTCTCGCTCCATATCCTGAGATCTCACGAGTTTTGGCCTGGAGTCTCCAAGGATTGGATGAGATCTCACGAGACTTGGAGTAAAATATCCGCGAATATCCAGAAATCTCACGAGAGTTGGAGTGAAATGTCGCCCTAGCTCCCTTTCATGTCATGAGGTTTTAGTGAACTGTCGCCCAATGTCATTGGGACGTCCCGATATTTGGATTGAAATCTCGCCCGAGGTCGCTGATATCTCACGAGATTTGTAGGGAAATCTCGCGCAATGTGATTGTGACCTCAGGAGATTTGGGGTGAACTCTCCCCCAATGTCCATGAGATCTCACGAGATTTAGATGAAATCTCCCTCAATATCTATGAGGCCTCGCGAGATTGGCACGGACGACTCCAAGTTTGGATGAGATCTCACAAGACTTGGAGTAAACTCTCGCCCAAAGAACAAGAGACCTCAGCAGAGTTGGATTGAAATCTCGCACAAGGTCCCCGATATCTCACAAGATTTGTAGTGAAATCTCGCCCAATGTCTTTGAGCCTCATGAGATGTGGACTGAAATCTCGACCAGGGTCCCTGATATCTCATGAGATTTGTGGAAATCTCACCTGATGTCATTGGAACCTCCGTAGATTTGGAGTGCAGTCTCTCCCATTGTCCATGGGATCTCACGAGATTTAGATTGACCCCTCACCCAATATCCATGAGATCTCAGGAGAAGGGCACTGACCTCTCCAAAGTTTGGGTGAGATCTCATGGGCCCTGGAGTAAAATCTCGCCCAAAGTCCAAGAGATCTCGAGGGATTTGGAGAGAAATCTCACCCAAAGCCCATGACATCTCATGAGATTTAGAGGGAATTCTCACCCGATGTCCATGCCACCTCACGGGATTTGCAGTAAAATCTCGCCCAATGACCATGAGATATCGCGAAATTGAGAGTGAAATCTCACCCATTTTCCATGAGAGCCCAAGACATTTGGCCTGAGGTCTCCACATTTGGAAGAGAGCACACGAGATTTGGATGAAAATCTCAGCTGAATCCCAAGAGATCTCACACGATTTGGAGTGACATCTCGCCCAAGGTCCCTGATACCTCAGGACATTTGTAGTGAAATCTCGCCCGATGTCATTGTGACCTCAGGATATTCGGAGGGAAACCTCACCCGAATGTCCCTGAGATCAGACGAGATATTGAGTAAAATCTCACCCGATGCCCATCAGTCCCACGATATTTAGATTGAAGTCTCGCTCAATAGCCATGAGATCTCACGAGTTTGGCGCTGACGTCGCCAAGGTTTGGAGGAGATCTCACAAGACTGGGAGTAAAATCTCGCCCCCATTCAAGAGTTCTCACGAGAGCTGCAGTGAAATCTCGCCCAAGGTCCCTGGGATCTCACGAGATTTGTAGTGAAATCTCGCCCGATCTCATTGTGACCTCAGGAGGAATGGAGTGAAACCTCGCCTAAAATCCATGAGTTGTCATGAGATTTGGAGTGAAATCTGTACCGATGTCCATGAGATCTCAGGAGCCTTGGTGGCAAATCTCGCCCGATGTCCATGAGATCTCACGAGATTTAGATTGAAAGCTCGCCCACGGTCGTCCCTGATATCTCACGAGATTTGGAGAGAAATCTGCCCGAAGTCATTGAGACCACATGATCTTTGGAGTGAAATCGCGTCCAATGTCCATGACATATCACGAGATTTGGAATGAATTCTCACGCGATGTCCATACGATCTCACGAGATTTGGACTAATCTCGCCTGATGTCCATGATTTCTCACGAGATATAGAGTGAATTCTCCCTCAATATCCTGAGATCTAACGGATTGGACGGAAGTCTCCAAGGATTGGATGAGATCTCAAGAGACTTGGAGGAAATGATCCCCGATTTCCAAAGGATCTCACGAGAGTTGGAGTGAAATCTCGCCTTAGGTACCTTTTATCTCACGAGAGTTGAGTGAAACCTCGCCCGTTGTCATTGAGACCTCACGAGATTTGGATTGATATCTCGCCCAAGTTCGCTGATATCGCACGAGGTTTGTAGTGAAATCTCTCCCAATGTCATTGTGACCTCACGGGATTTGGAGTGAAATCGCGCCCAAAGTCCACGAGATCTCATGAGATTTGGACTGAGGTCTGCACGTTTTGGATGGGATCTCACGAGACTCAGAATAAAATCTCACGCGATGCCCATGGTGTCTCGTGGGATTTAGATTGAAGTCTCACGGAATATCCATGAGATCTCATGAGATTTGGACTGAAGTCTCCAAGGTCTGGATGAGATCTCACGAGACTTGCACGAAAATCCCCTGAATTCTAAGAGGTCTCACGATAGTTGGAGTAAAATCTCAACCAAGGTTCCTGATATCTCAAGAGAATGATACTGAAATCTCGCCCGATGTCATTGGGACCTCGCGAGATTTGGAGTGAAATATCGCGCAAGGTCCCTGATATCTCACGAGATTTGTAGTGAAATCTTGCCCAAGGCCCCTGAGAGCTGAAGAGAATTAGAGGGAAATCTCGCCCCATGTCACTGTGACCTCATGTGTTTTGGAGTGAAATCTCGCCCAATGCCCATGATCTCACGAGTTTTTGGAGAAATCTGACCCCATATCCATGAGATCTCACGAGATTTGGAGTAAAATCTCT
Source organism: Eumetopias jubatus (assembly GCF_037043125.1). Taxonomy (NCBI): domain Eukaryota; kingdom Metazoa; phylum Chordata; class Mammalia; order Carnivora; family Otariidae; genus Eumetopias; species Eumetopias jubatus. The sequence goes on along the minus strand of NW_028274824.1, from coordinate 6,531,886 downwards.
CCTGATGTCATGAGGTCACACGAGATTTAGATTGCAATTTCGCTCCATATCCATGAGATCTCACGAGATTTGGCCTGAATTCTCCAAGATTCGGATGAGATCTCCGAGACGTGGGGAGTCAAATCTCGCTCAACGTCCAAGAATCCTCTTGAGATTTGGCGTGAAATCTCGCCCAAACTCCCTGATATCTCACGAGACTTGTAGTGTAATCTCCCGCGATGTCAGTGAGACCTCACCAGATTTGGATGGAAATCTCGCCCAGGTCCCTGAATATTACGAGATATGTAGTGAAATCTCGCCCAAAATCATTGTAACCTCAGGAGTTGGGAGTGAAAACTCGCCCAATGTCCATGAGATCTCACGAGATTTACATGGGAAACTCGCTCATATCCACGAGAACTCACGAGGTTGGCCTTGACGTCTCCAAGGTTTGGATGAGATTTCACGGGATGCGAGTAAACTCCCGCCCAAAGACCATGAGACCTCACGAGAGTGGGAGTGAAATCTCGCCCAAGGACCCTGATATCTCAAGAGGTTTGGAAGGAATCTCCCCCGATGTCATTGACAGCTCATGAGAAATGGATAGAAATCTCGCCCAAGGTCGCTGCTATCTCACGAGATCTGTAGTGAAATCTCGCCCAAACTCATTGGGACCTCAGGAGATTCGGCGTGAAATCTCCATCGATGTCCATGCGATCTCAGGAGATCTGGTGTCAAATCTCGCCCGATGTCCATGAGAACTCACGACACTTACACGGAAACCTCGCCCAGGGTCCCTGACAACTGACGAGATTCGGCGTGAAATCTGCCCGAGGTGATGGAGACCTCACGAGATTTGGAGTGAACTCTCACCCGATATTCGTGAGTACTCACGAGATTTGGAGTCATCTCGCCTGATGTCCCTGAGATCGCACAAGATAGAGATTGAATTCTCGCTCCATATCCTGAGATCTCACGAGTTTTGGCCTGGAGTCTCCAAGGATTGGATGAGATCTCACGAGACTTGGAGTAAAATATCCGCGAATATCCAGAAATCTCACGAGAGTTGGAGTGAAATGTCGCCCTAGCTCCCTTTCATGTCATGAGGTTTTAGTGAACTGTCGCCCAATGTCATTGGGACGTCCCGATATTTGGATTGAAATCTCGCCCGAGGTCGCTGATATCTCACGAGATTTGTAGGGAAATCTCGCGCAATGTGATTGTGACCTCAGGAGATTTGGGGTGAACTCTCCCCCAATGTCCATGAGATCTCACGAGATTTAGATGAAATCTCCCTCAATATCTATGAGGCCTCGCGAGATTGGCACGGACGACTCCAAGTTTGGATGAGATCTCACAAGACTTGGAGTAAACTCTCGCCCAAAGAACAAGAGACCTCAGCAGAGTTGGATTGAAATCTCGCACAAGGTCCCCGATATCTCACAAGATTTGTAGTGAAATCTCGCCCAATGTCTTTGAGCTTCATGAGATGTGGACTGAAATCTCGACCAGGGTCCCTGATATCTCATGAGATTTGTGGAAATCTCACCTGATGTCATTGGAACCTCCGTAGATTTGGAGTGCAGTCTCTCCCATTGTCCATGAGATCTCACGAGATTTAGATTGACCCCTCACCCAATATCCATGAGATCTCAGGAGAAGGGCACTGACCTCTCCAAAGTTTGGGTGAGATCTCATGGGCCCTGGAGTAAAATCTCGCCCAAAGTCCAAGAGATCTCGAGGGATTTGGAGAGAAATCTCACCCAAAGCCCATGACATCTCATGAGATTGAGAGGGAATTCTCGCCCGATGTCCATGACACCTCACGGGATTTGCAGTAAAATCTCGCCCAATGACCATGAGATATCGCGAAATTGAGAGTGAAATCTCACCCATTTTCCATGAGAGCCCAAGACATTTGGCCTGAGGTCTCCACATTTGGAAGAGAGCACACGAGATTTGGATGAAAATCCCAGCTGAATCCCAAGAGATCTCACACGATTTGGAGTGACATCTCGCCCAAGGTCCCTGATACCTCAGGACATTTCTAGTGAAATCTCGCCCGATGTCATTGTGACCTCAGGATATTCGGAGGGAAACCTCACCCGAATGTCCCTGAGATCAGACGAGATATTGAGTAAAATCTCACCCGATGCCCATCAGTCCCACGATATTTAGATTGAAGTCTCGCTCAATAGCCATGAGATCTCACGAGTTTGGCACTGACGTCGCCAAGGTTTGGAGGAGATCTCACAAGACTGGGAGTAAAATCTCGCCCCCATTCAAGAGTTCTCACGAGAGCTGCAGTGAAATCTCGCCCAAGGTCCCTGGGATCTCACGAGATTTGTAGTGAAATCTCGCCCGATCTCATTGTGACCTCAGGAGGAATGGAGTGAAACCTCGCCTAAAATCCATGAGTTGTCATGAGATTTGGAGTGAAATCTGTACCGATGTCCATGAGATCTCAGGAGCCTGGGTGGCAAATCTCGCCCGATGTCCATGAGATCTCACGAGATTTAGATTGAAAGCTCGCCCACGGTCGTCTCTGATATCTCACGAGATTTGGAGAGAAATCTGCCCGAAGTCATTGAGACCACATGATCTTTGGAGTGAAATCGCGTCCAATGTCCATGACATATCACGAGATTTGGAATGAATTCTCACGCGATGTCCATACGATCTCACGAGATTTGGACTAATCTCGCCTGATGTCCATGATTTCTCACGAGATATAGAGTGAATTCTCCCTCAATATCCTGAGATCTAACGGATTGGACGGAAGTCTCCAAGGATTGGATGAGATCTCAAGAGACTTGGAGGAAATGATCCCCGAATTCCAAAGGATCTCACGAGAGTTGGAGTGAAATCTCGCCCTAGGTCCCTTTTATCTCACGAGAGTTGAGTGAAACCTCGCCCGTTGTCATTGAGACCTCACGAGATTTGGATTGATATCTCGCCCAAGTTCGCTGATATCGCACGAGGTTTGTAGTGAAATCTCTCCCAATGTCATTGTGACCTCACGGGATTTGGAGTGAAATCTCGCCCAAAGTCCACGAGATCTCATGAGATTTGGACTGAGGTCTGCACGTTTTGGATGGGATCTCACGAGACTCAGAATAAAATCTCACGCGATGCCCATGGTGTCTCGTGGGATTTAGATTGAAGTCTCACGGAATATCCATGAGATCTCATGAGATTTGGACTGAAGTCTCCAAGGTCTGGATGAGATCTCACGAGACTTGGACGAAAATCCCCTGAATTCCAAGAGGTCTCACGATAGTTGGAGTAAAATCTCAACCAAGGTTCCTGATATCTCAAGAGAATGATACTGAAATCTCGCCCGATGTCATTGGGACCTCGCGAGATTTGGAGTGAAATATCGCGCAAGGTCCCTGATATCTCACGAGATTTGTAGTGAAATCTTGCCCAAGGCCCCTGAGAGCTGAAGAGAATTAGAGGGAAATCTCGCCCCATGTCACTGTGACCTCATGTGTTTTGGAGTGAAATCTCGCCCAATGCCCATGATCTCACGAGTTTTTGGAGAACTCTGACCCCATATCCATGAGATCTCACGAGATTTGGAGTAAAATCTCTCCTGATGTCATGAGGTCACACGAGATTTAGATTGCAATTTCGCTCCATATCCATGAGATCTCACGAGATTTGGCCTGAATTCTCCAAGATTCGGATGAGATCTCCGAGACGTGGGGAGTCAAATCTCGCTCAACGTCCAAGAATCCTCTTGAGATTTGGCGTGAAATCTCGCCCAAACTCCCTGATATCTCACGAGACTTGTAGTGTAATCTCCCGCGATGTCAGTGAGACCTCACCAGATTTGGATGGAAATCTCGCCCAGGTCCCTGAATATTACGAGATATGTAGTGAAATCTCGCCCGAAATCATTGTAACCTCAGGAGTTGGGAGTGAAATCTCGCCCAATGTCCATGAGATCTCACGAGATTTACATGGGAAACTCGCTCATATCCACGAGAACTCACGAGGTTGGCCTTGACGTCTCCAAGGTTTGGATGAGATTTCACGGGATGCGAGTAAACTCTCGCCCAAAGACCATGAGACCTCACGAGAGTGGGAGTGAAATCTCGCCCAAGGACCCTGATATCTCAAGAGGTTTGGAAGGAATCTCCCCCGATGTCATTGACAGCTCATGAGAAATGGATAGAAATCTCGCCCAAGGTCGCTGCTATCTCACGAGATCTGCAGTGAAATCTCGCCCAAACTCATTGGGACCTCAGGAGATTCGGCGTGAAATCTCCATCGATGTCCATGCGATCTCAGGAGATCTGGTGTCAAATCTCGCCCGATGTCCATGAGAACTCACGACACTTACACGGAAACCTCGCCCAGGGTCCCTGACAACTGACGAGATTCGGCGTGAAATCTGCCCGAGGTGATGGAGACCTCACGAGATTTGGAGTGAACTCTCACCCGATATTCGTGAGTACTCACGAGATTTGGAGTCATCTCGCCTGATGTCCCTGAGATCGCACAAGATAGAGATTGAATTCTCGCTCCATATCCTGAGATCTCACGAGTTTTGGCCTGGAGTCTCCAAGGATTGGATGAGATCTCACGAGACCTGGAGTAAAATATCCGCGAATATCCAGAAATCTCACGAGAGTTGGAGTGAAATGTCGCCCTAGCTCCCTTTCATGTCATGAGGTTTTAGTGAACTGTCGCCCAATGTCATTGGGACGTCCCGATATTTGGATTGAAATCTCGCCCAAGTTCGCTGATATCGCACGAGGTTTGTAGTGAAATCTCTCCCAATGTCATTGTGACCTCACGAGATTTGGAGTGAAATCTCGCCCAAAGTCCAGGAGATCTCATGAGATTTGGACTGAGGTCTGCACGTTTTGGATGGGATCTCACGAGACTCAGAATAAAATCTCACCCGATGCCCATGGTGTCTCGTGGGATTTAGATTGAAGTCTCACGCAATATCCATGTGATCTCACGAGATTTGGACTGGAGTCTCCAAAGTCTGGATGAGTTCTCACGAGACTTGGAGGAAAATCCCCTGAATTCCAAGAGATCACACGAGAGTTGGAGTTAAATCTCAGCCAAGGTTCCTGATATCTCAAGAGATTGATACTGAAATCTCGCCCGATGTCATTGGGACCTCGCGAGATTTGGGGTGAAATATCGCGCAAGGTCCCTGATATCTCACGAGATTTGTAGTGAAATCTTGCCCAAGGCCCCTGAGAGCCCATGAGAATTAGAGGGAATTCTCGCCCCATGTCACTGTGACCTTAAGAGATTTGGAGTGAAATCTCGCCCAATGCCCATGATCTCACGAGCTTGTTGGAGAACTCTGACCCCATATCCATGAGATCTCACGAGATTTGGAGTAAAATCTCTCCTGATGTCATGAGGTCACACGAGATTTAGATTGCAATTTCGCTCCATATCCATGAGATCTCACGAGATTTGGCCTGAATTCTCCAAGATTCGGATGAGATCTCCGAGACGTGGGGAGTCAAATCTCGCTCAACGTCCAAGAATCCTCTTGAGAGTTGGAGTGAAATCTCGCCCAAACTCCCTGATATCTCACGAGACTTGTAGTGTAATCTCCCGCGATGTCAGTGAGACCTCACGAGATTTGGATGGAAATCTCGCCCAGGTCCCTGAATATTACGAGATATGTAGTGAATTCTCGCCCGAAATCATTGTAACCTCAGGAGTTGGGAGTGAAAACTCGCCCAATGTCCATGAGATCTCACGAGATTTACATGGGAAACTCGCTCATATCCACGAGAACTCACGAGGTTGGCCTTGACGTCTCCAAAGTTTGGATGAGTTTTCACGGGATGCGAGTAAACTCCCGCCCAAAGACCATGAGACCTCACGAGAGTGGGAGTGAAATCTCGCCCAAGGACCCTGATATCTCAAGAGGTTTGGAAGGAATCTCCCCCGATGTCATTGACAGCTCATGAGAAATGGATAGAAATCTCGCCCAAGGTCGCTGCTATCTCACGAGACCTGTAGTGAAATCTCGCCCAAAATCATTGGGACCTCAGGAGATTCGGCGTGAAATCTCCATCGATGTCCTTGCGATCTCAGGAGATCTGGTGTCAAATCTCGCCCGATGTCCATGAGAACTCACGACACTTACACGGAAACCTCGCCCAGGGTCCCTGACAACTGACGAGATTCGGCGTGAAATCTGCCCGAGGTGATGGAGACCTCACGAGATTTGGAGTGAACTCTCACCCGATATTCGTGAGTACTCACGAGATTTCCAGTCATCTCGCCTGATGTCCCTGAGATCGCACAAGATAGAGATTGAATTCTCGCTCCATATCCTGAGATCTCACGAGTTTTGGCCTGGAGTCTCCAAGGATTGGATGAGATCTCACGAGACTTGGAGTAAAATATCCGCGAATATCCAGAAATCTCACGAGAGTTGGAGTGAAATGTCGCCCTAGCTCCCTTTCATGTCATGAGGTTTTAGTGAACTGTCGCCCAATGTCATTGGGACGTCCCGATATTTGGATTGAAATCTCGCCCGAGGTCGCTGATATCTCACGAGATTTGTAGGGAAATCTCGCGCAATGTGATTGTGACCTCAGGAGATTTGGGGTGAACTCTCCCCCAATGTCCATGAGATCTCACGAGATTTAGATGAAATCTCCCTCAATATCTATGAGGCCTCGCGAGATTGGCACGGACGACTCCAAGTTTGGATGAGATCTCACAAGACTTGGAGTAAACTCTCGCCCAAAGAACAAGAGACCTCAGCAGAGTTGGATTGAAATCTCGCACAAGGTCCCCGATATCTCACAAGATTTGTAGTGAAATCTCGCCCAATGTCTTTGAGCTTCATGAGATGTGGACTGAAATCTCGACCAGGGTCCCTGATATCTCATGAGATTTGTGGAAATCTCACCTGATGTCATTGGAACCTCCGTAGATTTGGAGTGCAGTCTCTCCCATTGTCCATGAGATCTCACGAGATTTAGATTGACCCCTCACCCAATATCCATGAGATCTCAGGAGAAGGGCACTGACCTCTCCAAAGTTTGGGTGAGATCTCATGGGCCCTGGAGTAAAATCTCGCCCAAAGTCCAAGAGATCTCGAGGGATTTGGAGAGAAATCTCACCCAAAGCCCATGACATCTCATGAGATTGAGAGGGAATTCTCGCCCGATGTCCATGACACCTCACGGGATTTGCAGTAAAATCTCGCCCAATGACCATGAGATATCGCGAAATTGAGAGTGAAATCTCACCCATTTTCCATGAGAGCCCAAGACATTTGGCCTGAGGTCTCCACATTTGGAAGAGAGCACACGAGATTTGGATGAAAATCCCAGCTGAATCCCAAGAGATCTCACACGATTTGGAGTGACATCTCGCCCAAGGTCCCTGATACCTCAGGACATTTGTAGTGAAATCTCGCCCGATGTCATTGTGACCTCAGGATATTCGGAGGGAAACCTCACCCGAATGTCCCTGAGATCAGACGAGATATTGAGTAAAATCTCACCCGATGCCCATCAGTCCCACGATATTTAGATTGAAGTCTCGCTCAATAGCCATGAGATCTCACGAGTTTGGCACTGACGTCGCCAAGGTTTGGAGGAGATCTCACAAGACTGGGAGTAAAATCTCGCCCCCATTCAAGAGTTCTCACGAGAGCTGCAGTGAAATCTCGCCCAAGGTACCTGGGATCTCACGAGATTTGTAGTGAAATCTCGCCCGATCTCATTGTGACCTCAGGAGGAATGGAGTGAAACCTCGCCTAAAATCCATGAGTTGTCATGAGATTTGGAGTGAAATCTGTACCGATGTCCATGAGATCTCAGGAGCCTTGGTGGCAAATCTCGCCCGATGTCCATGAGATCTCACGAGATTTAGATTGAAGGCTCGCCCACGGTCGTCCCTGATATCTCACGAGATTTGGAGAGAAATCTGCCCGAAGTCATTGAGACCACAGGATCTTTGGAGTGAAATCGCGTCCAATGTCCATGACATATCACGAGATTTGGAATGAATTCTCACGCGATGTCCATACGATCTCACGAGATTTGGACTAATCTCGCCTGATGTCCATGATTTCTCACGAGATATAGAGTGAATTCTCCCTCAATATTCTGAGATCTAACGGATTGGACCGAAGTCTCCAAGGATTGGATGAGATCTCAAGAGACTTGGAGGAAATGATCCCCGAATTCCAAAGGATCTCACGAGAGTTGGAGTGAAATCTCGCCCTAGGTCCCTTTTATCTCACGAGAGTTGAGTGAAACCTCGCCCGTTGTCATTGAGACCTCACGAGATTTGGATTGATATCTCGCCCAAGTTCGCTGATATCGCACGAGGTTTGTAGTGAAATCTCTCCCAATGTCATTGTGACCTCACGGGATTTGGAGTGAAATCGCGCCCAAAGTCCACGAGATCTCATGAGATTTGGACTGAGGTCTGCACGTTTTGGATGGGATCTCACGAGACTCAGAATAAAATCTCACGTGATGCCCATGGTGTCTCGTGGGATTTAGATTGAAGTCTCACGGAATATCCATGAGATCTCATGAGATTTGGACTGAAGTCTCCAAGGTCTGGATGAGATCTCACGAGACTTGGACGAAAATCCCCTGAATTCCAAGAGGTCTCACGATAGTTGGAGTAAAATCTCAACCAAGGTTCCTGATATCTCAAGAGAATGATACTGAAATCTCGCCCGATGTCATTGGGACCTCGCGAGATTTGGAGTGAAATATCGCGCAAGGTCCCTGATATCTCACGAGATTTGTAGTGAAATCTTGCCCAAGGCCCCTGAGAGCTGAAGAGAATTAGAGGGAAATCTCGCCCCATGTCACTGTGACCTCATGTGTTTTGGAGTGATATCTCGCCCAATGCCCATGATCTCACGAGTTTTTGGAGAACTCTGACCCCATATCCATGAGATCTCACGAGATTTGGAGTAAAATCTCTCCTGATGTCATGAGGTCACACGAGATTTAGATTGCAATTTCGCTCCATATCCATGAGATCTCACGAGATTTGGCCTGAATTCTCCAAGATTCGGATGAGATCTCCGAGACGTGGGGAGTCAAATCTCGCTCAACGTCCAAGAATCCTCTTGAGATTTGGCGTGAAATCTCGCCCAAACTCCCTGATATCTCACGAGACTTGTAGTGTAATCTCCCGCGATGTCAGTGAGACCTCACGAGATTTGGATGGAAATCTCGCCCAGGTCCCTGAATATTACGAGATATGTAGTGAAATCTCGCCCGAAATCATTGTAACCTCAGGAGTTGGGAGTGAAAACTCGCCCAATGTCCATGAGATCTCACGAGATTTACATGGGAAACTCGCTCATATCCACGAGAACTCACGAGGTTGGCCTTGACGTCTCCAAGGTTTGGATGAGATTTCACGGGATGCGAGTAAACTCCCGCCCAAAGACCATGAGACCTCACGAGAGTGGGAGTGAAATCTCGCCCAAGGACCCTGATATCTCAAGAGGTTTGGAAGGAATCTCCCCCGATGTCATTGACAGCTCATGAGAAATGGATAGAAATCTCGCCCAAGGTCGCTGCTATCTCACGAGATCTGTAGTGAAATCTCGCCCAAACTCATTGGGACCTCAGGAGATTCGGCGTGAAATCTCCATCGATGTCCATGCGATCTCAGGAGATCTGGTGTCAAATCTCGCCCGATGTCCATGAGAACTCACGACACTTACACGGAAACCTCGCCCAGGGTCCCTGACAACTGACGAGATTCGGCGTGAAATCTGCCCGAGGTGATGGAGACCTCACGAGATTTGGAGTGAACTCTCACCCGATATTCGTGAGTACTCACGAGATTTGGAGTCATCTCGCCTGATGTCCCTGAGATCGCACAAGATAGAGATTGAATTCTCGCTCCATATCCTGAGATCTCACGAGTTTTGGCCTGGAGTCTCCAAGGATTGGATGAGATCTCACGAGACTTGGAGTAAAATATCCGCGAATATCCAGAAATCTCACGAGAGTTGGAGTGAAATGTCGCCCTAGCTCCCTTTCATGTCATGAGGTTTTAGTGAACTGTCGCCCAATGTCATTGGGACGTCCCGATATTTGGATTGAAATCTCGCCCGAGGTCGCTGATATCTCACGAGATTTGTAGGGAAATCTCGCGCAATGTGATTGTGACCTCAGGAGATTTGGGGTGAACTCTCCCCCAATGTCCATGAGATCTCACGAGATTTAGATGAAATCTCCCTCAATATCTATGAGGCCTCGCGAGATTGGCACGGACGACTCCAAGTTTGGATGAGATCTCACAAGACTTGGAGTAAACTCTCGCCCAAAGAACAAGAGACCTCAGCAGAGTTGGATTGAAATCTCGCACAAGGTCCCCGATATCTCACAAGATTTGTAGTGAAATCTCGCCCAATGTCTTTGAGCCTCATGAGATGTGGACTGAAATCTCGACCAGGGTCCCTGATATCTCATGAGATTTGTGGAAATCTCACCTGATGTCATTGGAACCTCCGTAGATTTGGAGTGCAGTCTCTCCCATTGTCCATGAGATCTCACGAGATTTAGATTGACCCCTCACCCAATATCCATGAGATCTCAGGAGAAGGGCACTGACCTCTCCAAAGTTTGGGTGAGATCTCATGGGCCCTGGAGTAAAATCTCGCCCAAAGTCCAAGAGATCTCGAGGGATTTGGAGAGAAATCTCACCCAAAGCCCATGACATCTCATGAGATTGAGAGGGAATTCTCACCCGATGTCCATGCCACCTCACGGGATTTGCAGTAAAATCTCGCCCAATGACCATGAGATATCGCGAAATTGAGAGTGAAATCTCACCCATTTTCCATGAGAGCCCAAGACATTTGGCCTGAGGTCTCCACATTTGGAAGAGAGCACACGAGATTTGGATGAAAATCTCAGCGGAATCCCAAGAGATCTCACACGATTTGGAGTGACATCTCGCCCAAGGTCCCTGATACCTCAGGACATTTGTAGTGAAATCTCGCCCGATGTCATTGTGACCTCAGGATATTCGGAGGGAAACCTCACCCGAATGTCCCTGAGATCAGACGAGATATTGAGTAAAATCTCACCCGATGCCCATCAGTCCCACGATATTTAGATTGAAGTCTCGCTCAATAGCCATGAGATCTCACGAGTTTGGCGCTGACGTCGCCAAGGTTTGGAGGAGATCTCACAAGACTGGGAGTAAAATCTCGCCCCCATTCAAGAGTTCTCACGAGAGCTGCAGTGAAATCTCGCCCAAGGTCCCTGGGATCTCACGAGATTTGTAGTGAAATCTCGCCCGATCTCATTGTGACCTCAGGAGGAATGGAGTGAAACCTCGCCTAAAATCCATGAGTTGTCATGAGATTTGCAGTGAAATCTGTACCGATGTCCATGAGATCTCAGGAGCCTTGGTGGCAAATCTCGCCCGATGTCCATGAGATCTCACGAGATTTAGATTGAAAGCTCGCCCACGGTCGTCCCTGATATCTCACGAGATTTGGAGAGAAATCTGCCCGAAGTCATTGAGACCACATGATCTTTGGAGTGAAATCGCGTCCAATGTCCATGACATATCACGAGATTTGGAATGAATTCTCACGCGATGTCCATACGATCTCACGAGATTTGGACTAAACTCGCCTGATGTCCATGATTTCTCACGAGATATAGAGTGAATTCTCCCTCAATATCCTGAAATCTAACGGATTGGACGGAAGTCTCCAAGGATTGGATGAGATCTCAAGAGACTTGGAGGAAATGATCCCCGATTTCCAAAGGATCTCACGAGAGTTGGAGTGAAATCTCGCCTTAGGTACCTTTTATCTCACGAGAGTTGAGTGAAACCTCGCCCGTTGTCATTGAGACCTCACGAGATTTGGATTGATATCTCGCCCAAGTTCGCTGATATCGCACGAGGTTTGTAGTGAAATCTCTCCCAATGTCATTGTGACCTCACGGGATTTGGAGTGAAATCGCGCCCAAAGTCCACGAGATCTCATGAGATTTGGACTGAGGTCTGCACGTTTTGGATGGGATCTCACGAGACTCAGAATAAAATCTCACGCGATGCCCATGGTGTCTCGTGGGATTTAGATTGAAGTCTCACGGAATATCCATGAGATCTCATGAGATTTGGACTGAAGTCTCCAAGGTCTGGATGAGATCTCACGAGACTTGGACGAAAATCCCCTGAATTCTAAGAGGTCTCACGATAGTTGGAGTAAAATCTCAACCAAGGTTCCTGATATCTCAAGAGAATGATACTGAAATCTCGCCCGATGTCATTGGGACCTCGCGAGATTTGGAGTGAAATATTGCGCAAGGTCCCTGATATCTCACGAGATTTGTAGTGAAATCTTGCCCAAGGCCCCTGAGAGCTGAAGAGAATTAGAGGGAAATCTCGCCCCATGTCACTGTGACCTCATGTGTTTTGGAGTGAAATCTCGCCCAATGCCCATGATCTCACGAGTTTTTGGAGAAATCTGACCCCATATCCATGAGATCTCACGAGATTTGGAGTAAAATCTCTCCTGATGTCATGAGGTCACACGAGATTTAGATTGCAATTTCGCTCCATATCCATGAGATCTCACGAGATTTGGCCTGAATTCTCCAAGATTCGGATGAGATCTCCGAGACGTGGGGAGTCAAATCTCGCTCAACGTCCAAGAATCCTCTTGAGATTTGGCGTGAAATCTCGCCCAAACTCCCTGATATCTCACGAGACTTGTAGTGTAATCTCCCGCGATGTCAGTGAGACCTCACGAGATTTGGATGGAAATCTCGCCCAGGTCCCTGAATATTACGAGATATGTAGTGAAATCTCGCCCGAAATCATTGTAACCTCAGGAGTTGGGAGTGAAAACTCGCCCAATGTCCATGAGATCTCACGAGATTTACATGGGAAACTCGCTCATATCCACGAGAACTCACGAGGTTGGCCTTGACGTCTCCAAGGTTTGGATGAGATTTCACGGGATGCGAGTAAACTACCGCCCAAAGACCATGAGACCTCACGAGAGTGGGAGTGAAATCTCGCCCAAGGACCCTGATATCTCAAGAGGTTTGGAAGGAATCTCCCCCGATGTCATTGACAGCTCATGAGAAATGGATAGAAATCTCGCCCAAGGTCGCTGCTATCTCACGAGATCTGCAGTGAAATCTCGCCCAAACTCATTGGGACCTCAGGAGATTCGGCATGAAATCTCCATCGATGTCCATGCGATCTCAGGAGATCTGGTGTCAAATCTCGCCCGATGTCCATGAGAACTCACGACACTTACACGGAAACCTCGCCCAGGGTCCCTGACAACTGACGAGATTCGGCGTGAAATCTGCCCGAGGTGATGGAGACCTCACGAGATTTGGAGTGAACTCTCACCCGATATTCGTGAGTACTCACGAGATTTGGAGTCATCTCGCCTGATGTCCCTGAGATCGCACAAGATAGAGATTGAATTCTCGCTCCATATCCTGAGATCTCACGAGTTTTGGCCTGGAGTCTCCAAGGATTGGATGAGATCTCACGAGACTTGGAGTAAAATATCCGCGAATATCCAGAAATCTCACGAGAGTTGGAGTGAAATGTCGCCCTAGGTCCCTTTCATGTCATGAGGTTTTAGTGAACTGTCGCCCAATGTCATTGGGACGTCCCGATATTTGGATTGAAATCTCGCCCGAGGTCGCTGATATCTCACGAGATTTGTAGGGAAATCTCGCGCAATGTGATTGTGACCTCAGGAGATTTGGGGTGAACTCTCCCCCAATGTCCATGAGATCTCACGAGATTTAGATGAAATCTCCCTCAATATCTATGAGGCCTCGCGAGATTGGCACGGACGACTCCAAGTTTGGATGAGATCTCACAAGACTTGGAGTAAACTCTCGCCCAAAGAACAAGAGACCTCAGCAGAGTTGGATTGAAATCTCGCACAAGGTCCCCGATATCTCACAAGATTTGTAGTGAAATCTCGCCCAATGTCTTTGAGCCTCATGAGATGTGGACTGAAATCTCGACCAGGGTCCCTGATATCTCATGAGATTTGTGGAAATCTCACCTGATGTCATTGGAACCTCCGTAGATTTGGAGTGCAGTCTCTCCCATTGTCCATGAGATCTCACGAGATTTAGATTGACCCCTCACCCAATATCCATGAGATCTCAGGAGAAGGGCACCGACCTCTCCAAAGTTTGGGTGAGATCTCATGGGCCCTGGAGTAAAATCTCGCCCAAAGTCCAAGAGATCTCGAGGGATTTGGAGAGAAATCTCACCCAAAGCCCATGACATCTCATGAGATTGAGAGGGAATTCTCACCCGATGTCCATGCCACCTCACGGGATTTGCAGTAAAATCTCGCCCAATGACCATGAGATATCGCGAAATTGAGAGTGAAATCTCACCCATTTTCCATGAGAGCCCAAGACATTTGGCCTGAGGTCTCCACATTTGGAAGAGAGCACACGAGATTTGGATGAAAATCTCAGCTGAATCCCAAGAGATCTCACACGATTTGGAGTGACATCTCGCCCAAGGTCCCTGATACCTCAGGACATTTGTAGTGAAATCTCGCCCGATGTCATTGTGACCTCAGGATATTCGGAGGGAAACCTCACCCGAATGTCCCTGAGATCAGACGAGATATTGAGTAAAATCTCACCCGATGCCCATCAGTCCCACGATATTTAGATTGAAGTCTCGCTCAATAGCCATGAGATCTCACGAGTTTGGCACTGACGTCGCCAAGGTTTGGAGGAGATCTCACAAGACTGGGAGTAAAATCTCGCCCCCATTCAAGAGTTCTCACGAGAGCTGCAGTGAAATCTCGCCCAAGGTCCCTGGGATCTCACGAGATTTGTAGTGAAATCTCGCCCGATCTCATTGTGACCTCAGGAGGAATGGAGTGAAACCTCGCCTAAAATCCATGAGTTGTCATGAGATTTGGAGTGAAATCTGTACCGATGTCCATGAGATCTCAGGAGCCTTGGTGGCAAATCTCGCCCGATGTCCATGAGATCTCACGAGATTTAGATTGAAAGCTCGCCCACGGTCGTCCCTGATATCTCACGAGATTTGGAGAGAAATCTGCCCGAAGTCATTGAGACCACATGATCTTTGGAGTGAAATCGCGTCCAATGTCCATGACATATCACGAGATTTGGAATGAATTCTCACGCGATGTCCATACGATCTCACGAGATTTGGACTAATCTCGCCTGATGTCCATGATTTCTCACGAGATATAGAGTGAATTCTCCCTCAATATCCTGAGATCTAACGGATTGGACGGAAGTCTCCAAGGATTGGATGAGATCTCAAGAGACTTGGAGGAAATGATCCCCGAATTCCAAAGGATCTCACGAGAGTTGGAGTGAAATCTCTCCTTAGGTCCCTTTTATCTCACGAGAGTTGAGTGAAACCTCGCCCGTTGTCATTGAGACCTCACGAGATTTGGATTGATATCTCGCCCAAGTTCGCTGATATCGCACGAGGTTTGTAGTGAAATCTCTCCCAATGTCATTGTGACCTCACGGGATTTGGAGTGAAATCGCGCCCAAAGTCCACGAGATCTCATGAGATTTGGACTGAGGTCTGCACGTTTTGGATGGGATCTCACGAGACTCAGAATAAAATCTCACGCGATGCCCATGGTGTCTCGTGGGATTTAGATTGAAGTCTCACGGAATATCCATGAGATCTCATGAGATTTGGACTGAAGTCTCCAAGGTCTGGATGAGATCTCACGAGACTTGGACGAAAATCCCCTGAATTCTAAGAGGTCTCACGATAGTTGGAGTAAAATCTCAACCAAGGTTCCTGATATCTCAAGAGAATGATACTGAAATCTCGCCCGATGTCATTGGGACCTCGCGAGATTTGGAGTGAAATATCGCGCAAGGTCCCTGATATCTCACGAGATTTGTAGTGAAATCTTGCCCAAGGCCCCTGAGAGCTGAAGAGAATTAGAGGGAAATCTCGCCCCATGTCACTGTGACCTCATGTGTTTTGGAGTGATATCTCGCCCAATGCCCATGATCTCACGAGTTTTTGGAGAACTCTGACCCCATATCCATGAGATCTCACGAGATTTGGAGTAAAATCTCTCCTGATGTCATGAGGTCACACGAGATTTAGATTGCAATTTCGCTCCATATCCATGAGATCTCACGAGATTTGGCCTGAATTCTCCAAGATTCGGATGAGATCTCCGAGACGTGGGGAGTCAAATCTCGCTCAACGTCCAAGAATCCTCTTGAGATTTGGCGTGAAATCTCGCCCAAACTCCCTGATATCTCACGAGACTTGTAGTGTAATCTCCCGCGATGTCAGTGAGACCTCAGGAGATTTGGATGGAAATCTCGCCCAGGTCCCTGAATATTACGAGATATGTAGTGAAATCTCGCCCGAAATCATTGTAACCTCAGGAGTTGGGAGTGAAAACTCGCCCAATGTCCATGAGATCTCACGAGATTTACATGGGAAACTCGCTCATATCCACGAGAACTCACGAGGTTGGCCTTGACGTCTCCAAGGTTTGGATGAGATTTCACGGGATGCGAGTAAACTCCCGCCCAAAGACCATGAGACCTCACGAGAGTGGGAGTGAAATCTCGCCCAAGGACCCTGATATCTCAAGAGGTTTGGAAGGAATCTCCCCCGATGTCATTGACAGCTCATGAGAAATGGATAGAAATCTCGCCCAAGGTCGCTGCTATCTCACGAGATCTGTAGTGAAATCTCGCCCAAACTCATTGGGACCTCAGGAGATTCGGCGTGAAATCTCCATCGATGTCCATGCGATCTCAGGAGATCTGGTGTCAAATCTCGCCCGATGTCCATGAGAACTCACGACACTTACACGGAAACCTCGCCCAGGGTCCCTGACAACTGACAAGATTCGGCGTGAAATCTGCCCGAGGTGATGGAGACCTCACGAGATTTGGAGTGAACTCTCACCCGATATTCGTGAGTACTCACGAGATTTCCAGTCATCTCGCCTGATGTCCCTGAGATCGCACAAGATAGAGATTGAATTCTCGCTCCATATCCTGAGATCTCACGAGTTTTGGCCTGGAGTCTCCAAGGATTGGATGAGATCTCACGAGACTTGGAGTAAAATATCCGCGAATATCCAGAAATCTCACGAGAGTTGGAGTGAAATGTCGCCCTAGCTCCCTTTCATGTCATGAGGTTTTAGTGAACTGTCGCCCAATGTCATTGGGACGTCCCGATATTTGGATTGAAATCTCGCCCGAGGTCGCTGATATCTCACGAGATTTGTAGGGAAATCTCGCGCAATGTGATTGTGACCTCAGGAGATTTGGGGTGAACTCTCCCCCAATGTCCATGAGATCTCACGAGATTTAGATGAAATCTCCCTCAATATCTATGAGGCCTCGCGAGATTGGCACGGACGACTCCAAGTTTGGATGAGATCTCACAAGACTTGGAGTAAACTCTCGCCCAAAGAACAAGAGACCTCAGCAGAGTTGGATTGAAATCTCGCACAAGGTCCCCGATATCTCACAAGATTTGTAGTGAAATCTCGCCCAATGTCTTTGAGCTTCATGAGATGTGGACTGAAATCTCGACCAGGGTCCCTGATATCTCATGAGATTTGTGGAAATCTCACCTGATGTCATTGGAACCTCCGTAGATTTGGAGTGCAGTCTCTCCCATTGTCCATGAGATCTCACGAGATTTAGATTGACCCCTCACCCAATATCCATGAGATCTCAGGAGAAGGGCACTGACCTCTCCAAAGTTTGGGTGAGATCTCATGGGCCCTGGAGTAAAATCTCGCCCAAAGTCCAAGAGATCTCGAGGGATTTGGAGAGAAATCTCACCCAAAGCCCATGACATCTCATGAGATTGAGAGGGAATTCTCGCCCGATGTCCATGCCACCTCACGGGATTTGCAGTAAAATCTCGCCCAATGACCATGAGATATCGCGAAATTGAGAGTGAAATCTCACCCATTTTCCATGAGAGCCCAAGACATTTGGCCTGAGGTCTCCACATTTGGAAGAGAGCACACGAGATTTGGATCAAAATCTCAGCTGAATCCCAAGAGATCTCACACGATTTGGAGTGACATCTCGCCCAAGGTCCCTGATACCTCAGGACATTTGTAGTGAAATCTCGCCCGATGTCATTGTGACCTCAGGATATTCGGAGGGAAACCTCACCCGAATGTCCCTGAGATCAGACGAGATATTGAGTAAAATCTCACCCGATGCCCATCAGTCCCACGATATTTAGATTGAAGTCTCGCTCAATAGCCATGAGATCTCACGAGTTTGGCACTGACGTCGCCAAGGTTTGGAGGAGATCTCACAAGACTGGGAGTAAAATCTCGCCCCCATTCAAGAGTTCTCACGAGAGCTGCAGTGAAATCTCGCCCAAGGTCCCTGGGATCTCACGAGATTTGTAGTGAAATCTCGCCCGATCTCATTGTGACCTCAGGAGGAATGGAGTGAAACCTCGCCTAAAATCCATGAGTTGTCATGAGATTTGGAGTGAAATCTGTACCGATGTCCATGAGATCTCAGGAGCCTTGGTGGCAAATCTCGCCCGATGTCCATGAGATCTCACGAGATTTAGATTGAAAGCTCGCCCACGGTCGTCCCTGATATCTCACGAGATTTGGAGAGAAATCTGCCCGAAGTCATTGAGACCACATGATCTTTGGAGTGAAATCGCGTCCAATGTCCATGACATATCACGAGATTTGGAATGAATTCTCACGCGATGTCCATACGATCTCACGAGATTTGGACTAATCTCGCCTGATGTCCATGATTTCTCACGAGATATAGAGTGAATTCTCCCTCAATATCCTGAGATCTAACGGATTGGACGGAAGTCTCCAAGGATTGGATGAGATCTCAAGAGACTTGGAGGAAATGATCCCCGAATTCCAAAGGATCTCACGAGAGTTGGAGTGAAATCTCGCCTTAGGTCCCTTTTATCTCACGAGAGTTGAGTGAAACCTCGCCCGTTGTCATTGAGACCTCACGAGATTTGGATTGATATCTCGCCCAAGTTCGCTGATATCGCACGAGGTTTGTAGTGAAATCTCTCCCAATGTCACTGTGACCTCACGGGATTTGGAGTGAAATCGCGCCCAAAGTCCACGAGATCTCATGAGATTTGGACTGAGGTCCGCACGTTTTGGATGGGATCTCACGAGACTCAGAATAAAATCTCACGCGATGCCCATGGTGTCTCGTGGGATTTAGATTGAAGTCTCACGGAATATCCATGAGATCTCATGAGATTTGGACTGAAGTCTCCAAGGTCTGGATGAGATCTCACGAGACTTGGACGAAAATCCCCTGAATTCTAAGAGGTCTCACGATAGTTGGAGTAAAATCTCAACCAAGGTTCCTGATATCTCAAGAGAATGATACTGAAATCTCGCCCGATGTCATTGGGACCTCGCGAGATTTGGAGTGAAATATCGCGCAAGGTCCCTGATATCTCACGAGATTTGTAGTGAAATCTTGCCCAAGGCCCCTGAGAGCTGAAGAGAATTAGAGGGAAATCTCGCCCCATGTCACTGTGACCTCATGTGTTTTGGAGTGAAATCTCGCCCAATGCCCATGATCTCACGAGTTTTTGGAGAACTCTGACCCCATATCCATGAGATCTCACGAGATTTGGAGTAAAATCTCTCCTGATGTCATGAGGTCACACGAGATTTAGATTGCAATTTCGCTCCATATCCATGAGATCTCACGAGATTTGGCCTGAATTCTCCAAGATTCGGATGAGATCTCCGAGACGTGGGGAGTCAAATCTCGCTCAACGTCCAAGAATCCTCTTGAGATTTGGCGTGAAATCTCGCCCAAACTCCCTGATATCTCACGAGACTTGTAGTGTAATCTCCCGCGATGTCAGTGAGACCTCACGAGATTTGGATGGAAATCTCGCCCAGGTCCCTGAATATTACGAGATATGTAGTGAAATCTCGCCCGAAATCATTGTAACCTCAGGAGTTGGGAGTGAAAACTCGCCCAATGTCCATGAGATCTCACGAGATTTACATGGGAAACTCGCTCATATCCACGAGAACTCACGAGGTTGGCCTTGACGTCTCCAAGGTTTGGATGAGATTTCACGGGATGCGAGTAATCTCCCGCCCAAAGACCATGAGACCTCACGAGAGTGGGAGTGAAATCTCGCCCAAGGACCCTGATATCTCAAGAGGTTTGGAAGGAATCTCCCCCGATGTCATTGACAGCTCATGAGAAATGGATAGAAATCTCGCCCAAGGTCGCTGCTATCTCACGAGATCTGTAGTGAAATCTCGCCCAAACTCATTGGGACCTCAGGAGATTCGGCGTGAAATCTCCATCGATGTCCATGCGATCTCAGGAGATCTGGTGTCAAATCTCGCCCGATGTCCATGAGAACTCACGACACTTACACGGAAACCTCGCCCAGGGTCCCTGACAACTGACGAGATTCGGCGTGAAATCTGCCCGAGGTGATGGAGACCTCACGAGATTTGGAGTGAACTCTCACCCGATATTCGTGAGTACTCACGAGATTTCCAGTCATCTCGCCTGATGTCCCTGAGATCGCACAAGATAGAGATTGAATTCTCGCTCCATATCCTGAGATCTCACGAGTTTTGGCCTGGAGTCTCCAAGGATTGGATGAGATCTCACGAGACTTGGAGTAAAATATCCGCGAATATCCAGAAATCTCACGAGAGTTGGAGTGAAATGTCGCCCTAGCTCCCTTTCATGTCATGAGGTTTTAGTGAACTGTCGCCCAATGTCATTGGGACGTCCCGATATTTGGATTGAAATCTCGCCCGAGGTCGCTGATATCTCACGAGATTTGTAGGGAAATCTCGCGCAATGTGATTGTGACCTCAGGAGATTTGGGGTGAACTCTCCCCCAATGTCCATGAGATCTCACGAGATTTAGATGAAATCTCCCTCAATATCTATGAGGCCTCGCGAGATTGGCACGGACGACTCCAAGTTTGGATGAGATCTCACAAGACTTGGAGTAAACTCTCGCCCAAAGAACAAGAGACCTCAGCAGAGTTGGATTGAAATCTCGCACAAGGTCCCCGATATCTCACAAGATTTGTAGTGAAATCTCGCCCAATGTCTTTGAGCTTCATGAGATGTGGACTGAAATCTCGACCAGGGTCCCTGATATCTCATGAGATTTGTGGAAATCTCACCTGATGTCATTGGAACCTCCGTAGATTTGGAGTGCAGTCTCTCCCATTGTCCATGAGATCTCACGAGATTTAGATTGACCCCTCACCCAATATCCATGAGATCTCAGGAGAAGGGCACTGACCTCTCCAAAGTTTGGGTGAGATCTCATGGGCCCTGGAGTAAAATCTCGCCCAAAGTCCAAGAGATCTCGAGGGATTTGGAGAGAAATCTCACCCAAAGCCCATGACATCTCATGAGATTGAGAGGGAATTCTCGCCCGATGTCCATGCCACCTCACGGGATTTGCAGTAAAATCTCGCCCAATGACCATGAGATATCGCGAAATTGAGAGTGAAATCTCACCCATTTTCCATGAGAGCCCAAGACATTTGGCCTGAGGTCTCCACATTTGGAAGAGAGCACACGAGATTTGGATCAAAATCTCAGCTGAATCCCAAGAGATCTCACACGATTTGGAGTGACATCTCGCCCAAGGTCCCTGATACCTCAGGACATTTGTAGTGAAATCTCGCCCGATGTCATTGTGACCTCAGGATATTCGGAGGGAAACCTCACCCGAATGTCCCTGAGATCAGACGAGATATTGAGTAAAATCTCACCCGATGCCCATCAGTCCCACGATATTTAGATTGAAGTCTCGCTCAATAGCCATGAGATCTCACGAGTTTGGCACTGACGTCGCCAAGGTTTGGAGGAGATCTCACAAGACTGGGAGTAAAATCTCGCCCCCATTCAAGAGTTCTCACGAGAGCTGCAGTGAAATCTCGCCCAAGGTCCCTGGGATCTCACGAGATTTGTAGTGAAATCTCGCCCGATCTCATTGTGACCTCAGGAGGAATGGAGTGAAACCTCGCCTAAAATCCATGAGTTGTCATGAGATTTGGAGTGAAATCTGTACCGATGTCCATGAGATCTCAGGAGCCTTGGTGGCAAATCTCGCCCGATGTCCATGAGATCTCACGAGATTTAGATTGAAAGCTCGCCCACGGTCGTCCCTGATATCTCACGAGATTTGGAGAGAAATCTGCCCGAAGTCATTGAGACCACATGATCTTTGGAGTGAAATCGCGTCCAATGTCCATGACATATCACGAGATTTGGAATGAATTCTCACGCGATGTCCATACGATCTCACGAGATTTGGACTAATCTCGCCTGATGTCCATGATTTCTCACGAGATATAGAGTGAATTCTCCCTCAATATCCTGAGATCTAACGGATTGGACGGAAGTCTCCAAGGATTGGATGAGATCTCAAGAGACTTGGAGGAAATGATCCCCGAATTCCAAAGGATCTCACGAGAGTTGGAGTGAAATCTCGCCTTAGGTCCCTTTTATCTCACGAGAGTTGAGTGAAACCTCGCCCGTTGTCATTGAGACCTCACGAGATTTGGATTGATATCTCGCCCAAGTTCGCTGATATCGCACGAGGTTTGTAGTGAAATCTCTCCCAATGTCACTGTGACCTCACGGGATTTGGAGTGAAATCTCGCCCAAAGTCCACGAGATCTCATGAGATTTGGACTGAGGTCTGCACGTTTTGGATGGGATCTCACGAGACTCAGAATAAAATCTCACGCGATGCCCATGGTGTCTCGTGGGATTTAGATTGAAGTGTCACGGAATATCCATGAGATCTCATGAGATTTGGACTGAAGTCTCCAAGGTCTGGATGAGATCTCACGAGACTTGGACGAAAATCCCCTGAATTCTAAGAGGTCTCACGATAGTTGGAGTAAAATCTCAACCAAGGTTCCTGATATCTCAAGAGAATGATACTGAAATCTCGCCCGATGTCATTGGGACCTCGCGAGATTTGGAGTGAAATATCGCGCAAGGTCCCTGATATCTCACGAGATTTGTAGTGAAATCTTGCCCAAGGCCCCTGAGAGCTGAAGAGAATTAGAGGGAAATCTCGCCCCATGTCACTGTGACCTCATGTGTTTTGGAGTGATATCTCGCCCAATGCCCATGATCTCACGAGTTTTTGGAGAACTCTGACCCCATATCCATGAGATCTCACGAGATTTGGAGTAAAATCTCTCCTGATGTCATGAGGTCACACGAGATTTAGATTGCAATTTCGCTCCATATCCATGAGATCTCACGAGATTTGGCCTGAATTCTCCAAGATTCGGATGAGATCTCCGAGACGTGGGGAGTCAAATCTCGCTCAACGTCCAAGAATCCTCTTGAGATTTGGCGTGAAATCTCGCCCAAACTCCCTGATATCTCACGAGACTTGTAGTGTAATCTCCCGCGATGTCAGTGAGACCTCAGGAGATTTGGATGGAAATCTCGCCCAGGTCCCTGAATATTACGAGATATGTAGTGAAATCTCGCCCGAAATCATTGTAACCTCAGGAGTTGGGAGTGAAAACTCGCCCAATGTCCATGAGATCTCACGAGATTTACATGGGAAACTCGCTCATATCCACGAGAACTCACGAGGTTGGCCTTGACGTCTCCAAGGTTTGGATGAGATTTCACGGGATGCGAGTAAACTCCCGCCCAAAGACCATGAGACCTCACGAGAGTGGGAGTGAAATCTCGCCCAAGGACCCTGATATCTCAAGAGGTTTGGAAGGAATCTCCCCCGATGTCATTGACAGCTCATGAGAAATGGATAGAAATCTCGCCCAAGGTCGCTGCTATCTCACGAGATCTGTAGTGAAATCTCGCCCAAACTCATTGGGACCTCAGGAGATTCGGCGTGAAATCTCCATCGATGTCCATGCGATCTCAGGAGATCTGGTGTCAAATCTCGCCCGATGTCCATGAGAACTCACGACACTTACACGGAAACCTCGCCCAGGGTCCCTGACAACTGACAAGATTCGGCGTGAAATCTGCCCGAGGTGATGGAGACCTCACGAGATTTGGAGTGAACTCTCACCCGATATTCGTGAGTACTCACGAGATTTCCAGTCATCTCGCCTGATGTCCCTGAGATCGCACAAGATAGAGATTGAATTCTCGCTCCATATCCTGAGATCTCACGAGTTTTGGCCTGGAGTCTCCAAGGATTGGATGAGATCTCACGAGACTTGGAGTAAAATATCCGCGAATATCCAGAAATCTCACGAGAGTTGGAGTGAAATGTCGCCCTAGCTCCCTTTCATGTCATGAGGTTTTAGTGAACTGTCGCCCAATGTCATTGGGACGTCCCGATATTTGGATTGAAATCTCGCCCGAGGTCGCTGATATCTCACGAGATTTGTAGGGAAATCTCGCGCAATGTGATTGTGACCTCAGGAGATTTGGGGTGAACTCTCCCCCAATGTCCATGAGATCTCACGAGATTTAGATGAAATCTCCCTCAATATCTATGAGGCCTCGCGAGATTGGCACGGACGACTCCAAGTTTGGATGAGATCTCACAAGACTTGGAGTAAACTCTCGCCCAAAGAACAAGAGACCTCAGCAGAGTTGGATTGAAATCTCGCACAAGGTCCCCGATATCTCACAAGATTTGTAGTGAAATCTCGCCCAATGTCTTTGAGCTTCATGAGATGTGGACTGAAATCTCGACCAGGGTCCCTGATATCTCATGAGATTTGTGGAAATCTCACCTGATGTCATTGGAACCTCCGTAGATTTGGAGTGCAGTCTCTCCCATTGTCCATGAGATCTCACGAGATTTAGATTGACCCCTCACCCAATATCCATGAGATCTCAGGAGAAGGGCACTGACCTCTCCAAAATTTGGGTGAGATCTCATGGGCCCTGGAGTAAAATCTCGCCCAAAGTCCAAGAGATCTCGAGGGATTTGGAGAGAAATCTCACCCAAAGCCCATGACATCTCATGAGATTGAGAGGGAATTCTCGCCCGATGTCCATGCCACCTCACGGGATTTGCAGTAAAATCTCGCCCAATGACCATGAGATATCGCGAAATTGAGAGTGAAATCTCACCCATTTTCCATGAGAGCCCAAGACATTTGGCCTGAGGTCTCCACATTTGGAAGAGAGCACACGAGATTTGGATCAAAATCTCAGCTGAATCCCAAGAGATCTCACACGATTTGGAGTGACATCTCGCCCAAGGTCCCTGATACCTCAGGACATTTGTAGTGAAATCTCGCCCGATGTCATTGTGACCTCAGGATATTCGGAGGGAAACCTCACCCGAATGTCCCTGAGATCAGACGAGATATTGAGTAAAATCTCACCCGATGCCCATCAGTCCCACGATATTTAGATTGAAGTCTCGCTCAATAGCCATGAGATCTCACGAGTTTGGCACTGACGTCGCCAAGGTTTGGAGGAGATCTCACAAGACTGGGAGTAAAATCTCGCCCCCATTCAAGAGTTCTCACGAGAGCTGCAGTGAAATCTCGCCCAAGGTCCCTGGGATCTCACGAGATTTGTAGTGAAATCTCGCCCGATCTCATTGTGACCTCAGGAGGAATGGAGTGAAACCTCGCCTAAAATCCATGAGTTGTCATGAGATTTGGAGTGAAATCTGTACCGATGTCCATGAGATCTCAGGAGCCTTGGTGGCAAATCTCGCCCGATGTCCATGAGATCTCACGAGATTTAGATTGAAAGCTCGCCCACGGTCGTCCCTGATATCTCACGAGATTTGGAGAGAAATCTGCCCGAAGTCATTGAGACCACATGATCTTTGGAGTGAAATCGCGTCCAATGTCCATGACATATCACGAGATTTGGAATGAATTCTCACGCGATGTCCATACGATCTCACGAGATTTGGACTAATCTCGCCTGATGTCCATGATTTCTCACGAGATATAGAGTGAATTCTCCCTCAATATCCTGAGATCTAACGGATTGGACGGAAGTCTCCAAGGATTGGATGAGATCTCAAGAGACTTGGAGGAAATGATCCCCGAATTCCAAAGGATCTCACGAGAGTTGGAGTGAAATCTCGCCTTAGGTCCCTTTTATCTCACGAGAGTTGAGTGAAACCTCGCCCGTTGTCATTGAGACCTCACGAGATTTGGATTGATATCTCGCCCAAGTTCGCTGATATCGCACGAGGTTTGTAGTGAAATCTCTCCCAATGTCATTGTGACCTCACGGGATTTGGAGTGAAATCTCGCCCAAAGTCCACGAGATCTCATGAGATTTGGACTGAGGTCTGCACGTTTTGGATGGGATCTCACGAGACTCAGAATAAAATCTCACGCGATGCCCATGGTGTCTCGTGGGATTTAGATTGAAGTCTCACGGAATATCCATGAGATCTCATGAGATTTGGACTGAAGTCTCCAAGGTCTGGATGAGATCTCACGAGACTTGGACGAAAATCCCCTGAATTCTAAGAGGTCTCACGATAGTTGGAGTAAAATCTCAACCAAGGTTCCTGATATCTCAAGAGAATGATACTGAAATCTCGCCCGATGTCATTGGGACCTCGCGAGATTTGGAGTGAAATATCGCGCAAGGTCCCTGATATCTCACGAGATTTGTAGTGAAATCTTGCCCAAGGCCCCTGAGAGCTGAAGAGAATTAGAGGGAAATCTCGCCCCATGTCACTGTGACCTCATGTGTTTTGGAGTGATATCTCGCCCAATGCCCATGATCTCACGAGTTTTTGGAGAACTCTGACCCCATATACATGAGATCTCACGAGATTTGGAGTAAAATCTCTCCTGATGTCATGAGGTCACACGAGATTTAGATTGCAATTTCGCTCCATATCCATGAGATCTCACGAGATTTGGCCTGAATTCTCCAAGATTCGGATGAGATCTCCGAGACGTGGGGAGTCAAATCTCGCTCAACGTCCAAGAATCCTCTTGAGATTTGGCGTGAAATCTCGCCCAAACTCCCTGATATCTCACGAGACTTGTAGTGTAATCTCCCGCGATGTCAGTGAGACCTCACGAGATTTGGATGGAAATCTCGCCCAGGTCCCTGAATATTACGAGATATGTAGTGAAATCTCGCCCGAAATCATTGTAACCTCAGGAGTTGGGAGTGAAAACTCGCCCAATGTCCATGAGATCTCACGAGATTTACATGGGAAACTCGCTCATATCCACGAGAACTCACGAGGTTGGCCTTGACGTCTCCAAGGTTTGGATGAGATTTCACGGGATGCGAGTAAACTCCCGCCCAAAGACCATGAGACCTCACGAGAGTGGGAGTGAAATCTCGCCCAAGGACCCTGATATCTCAAGAGGTTTGGAAGGAATCTCCCCCGATGTCATTGACAGCTCATGAGAAATGGATAGAAATCTCGCCCAAGGTCGCTGCTATCTCACGAGATCTGTAGTGAAATCTCGCCCAAACTCATTGGGACCTCAGGAGATTCGGCGTGAAATCTCCATCGATGTCCATGCGATCTCAGGAGATCTGGTGTCAAATCTCGCCCGATGTCCATGAGAACTCACGACACTTACACGGAAACCTCGCCCAGGGTCCCTGACAACTGACGAGATTCGGCGTGAAATCTGCCCGAGGTGATGGAGACCTCACGAGATTTGGAGTGAACTCTCACCCGATATTCGTGAGTACTCACGAGATTTCCAGTCATCTCGCCTGATGTCCCTGAGATCGCACAAGATAGAGATTGAATTCTCGCTCCATATCCTGAGATCTCACGAGTTTTGGCCTGGAGTCTCCAAGGATTGGATGAGATCTCACGAGACTTGGAGTAAAATATCCGCGAATATCCAGAAATCTCACGAGAGTTGGAGTGAAATGTCGCCCTAGCTCCCTTTCATGTCATGAGGTTTTAGTGAACTGTCGCCCAATGTCATTGGGACGTCCCGATATTTGGATTGAAATCTCGCCCGAGGTCGCTGATATCTCACGAGATTTGTAGGGAAATCTCGCGCAATGTGATTGTGACCTCAGGAGATTTGGGGTGAACTCTCCCCCAATGTCCATGAGATCTCACGAGATTTAGATGAAATCTCCCTCAATATCTATGAGGCCTCGCGAGATTGGCACGGACGACTCCAAGTTTGGATGAGATCTCACAAGACTTGGAGTAAACTCTCGCCCAAAGAACAAGAGACCTCAGCAGAGTTGGATTGAAATCTCGCACAAGGTCCCCGATATCTCACAAGATTTGTAGTGAAATCTCGCCCAATGTCTTTGAGCTTCATGAGATGTGGACTGAAATCTCGACCAGGGTCCCTGATATCTCATGAGATTTGTGGAAATCTCACCTGATGTCATTGGAACCTCCGTAGATTTGGAGTGCAGTCTCTCCCATTGTCCATGAGATCTCACGAGATTTAGATTGACCCCTCACCCAATATCCATGAGATCTCAGGAGAAGGGCACTGACCTCTCCAAAGTTTGGGTGAGATCTCATGGGCCCTGGAGTAAAATCTCGCCCAAAGTCCAAGAGATCTCGAGGGATTTGGAGAGAAATCTCACCCAAAGCCCATGACATCTCATGAGATTGAGAGGGAATTCTCGCCCGATGTCCATGCCACCTCACGGGATTTGCAGTAAAATCTCGCCCAATGACCATGAGATATCGCGAAATTGAGAGTGAAATCTCACCCATTTTCCATGAGAGCCCAAGACATTTGGCCTGAGGTCTCCACATTTGGAAGAGAGCACACGAGATTTGGATCAAAATCTCAGCTGAATCCCAAGAGATCTCACACGATTTGGAGTGACATCTCGCCCAAGGTCCCTGATACCTCAGGACATTTGTAGTGAAATCTCGCCCGATGTCATTGTGACCTCAGGATATTCGGAGGGAAACCTCACCCGAATGTCCCTGAGATCAGACGAGATATTGAGTAAAATCTCACCCGATGCCCATCAGTCCCACGATATTTAGATTGAAGTCTCGCTCAATAGCCATGAGATCTCACG
The DNA here is from genome assembly GCF_037043125.1 of Eumetopias jubatus. NCBI lineage: Eukaryota > Metazoa > Chordata > Mammalia > Carnivora > Otariidae > Eumetopias > Eumetopias jubatus. The sequence goes on along the minus strand of NW_028274824.1, from coordinate 6,502,898 downwards.
AGTTTGGCACTGACGTCGCCAAGGTTTGGAGGAGATCTCACAAGACTGGGAGTAAAATCTCGCCCCCATTCAAGAGTTCTCACGAGAGCTGCAGTGAAATCTCGCCCAAGGTCCCTGGGATCTCACGAGATTTGTAGTGAAATCTCGCCCGATCTCATTGTGACCTCAGGAGGAATGGAGTGAAACCTCGCCTAAAATCCATGAGTTGTCATGAGATTTGGAGTGAAATCTGTACCGATGTCCATGAGATCTCAGGAGCCTTGGTGGCAAATCTCGCCCGATGTCCATGAGATCTCACGAGATTTAGATTGAAAGCTCGCCCACGGTCGTCCCTGATATCTCACGAGATTTGGAGAGAAATCTGCCCGAAGTCATTGAGACCACATGATCTTTGGAGTGAAATCGCGTCCAATGTCCATGACATATCACGAGATTTGGAATGAATTCTCACGCGATGTCCATACGATCTCACGAGATTTGGACTAATCTCGCCTGATGTCCATGATTTCTCACGAGATATAGAGTGAATTCTCCCTCAATATCCTGAGATCTAACGGATTGGACGGAAGTCTCCAAGGATTGGATGAGATCTCAAGAGACTTGGAGGAAATGATCCCCGAATTCCAAAGGATCTCACGAGAGTTGGAGTGAAATCTCGCCTTAGGTCCCTTTTATCTCACGAGAGTTGAGTGAAACCTCGCCCGTTGTCATTGAGACCTCACGAGATTTGGATTGATATCTCGCCCAAGTTCGCTGATATCGCACGAGGTTTGTAGTGAAATCTCTCCCAATGTCACTGTGACCTCACGGGATTTGGAGTGAAATCGCGCCCAAAGTCCACGAGATCTCATGAGATTTGGACTGAGGTCCGCACGTTTTGGATGGGATCTCACGAGACTCAGAATAAAATCTCACGCGATGCCCATGGTGTCTCGTGGGATTTAGATTGAAGTCTCACGGAATATCCATGAGATCTCATGAGATTTGGACTGAAGTCTCCAAGGTCTGGATGAGATCTCACGAGACTTGGACGAAAATCCCCTGAATTCTAAGAGGTCTCACGATAGTTGGAGTAAAATCTCAACCAAGGTTCCTGATATCTCAAGAGAATGATACTGAAATCTCGCCCGATGTCATTGGGACCTCGCGAGATTTGGAGTGAAATATCGCGCAAGGTCCCTGATATCTCACGAGATTTGTAGTGAAATCTTGCCCAAGGCCCCTGAGAGCTGAAGAGAATTAGAGGGAAATCTCGCCCCATGTCACAGTGACCTCATGTGTTTTGGAGTGATATCTCGCCCAATGCCCATGATCTCACGAGTTTTTGGAGAACTCTGACCCCATATCCATGAGATCTCACGAGATTTGGAGTAAAATCTCTCCTGATGTCATGAGGTCACACGAGATTTAGATTGCAATTTCGCTCCATATCCATGAGATCTCACGAGATTTGGCCTGAATTCTCCAAGATTCGGATGAGATCTCCGAGACGTGGGGAGTCAAATCTCGCTCAACGTCCAAGAATCCTCTTGAGATTTGGCGTGAAATCTCGCCCAAACTCCCTGATATCTCACGAGACTTGTAGTGTAATCTCCCGCGATGTCAGTGAGACCTCACGAGATTTGGATGGAAATCTCGCCCAGGTCCCTGAATATTACGAGATATGTAGTGAAATCTCGCCCGAAATCATTGTAACCTCAGGAGTTGGGAGTGAAAACTCGCCCAATGTCCATGAGATCTCACGAGATTTACATGGGAAACTCGCTCATATCCACGAGAACTCACGAGGTTGGCCTTGACGTCTCCAAGGTTTGGATGAGATTTCACGGGATGCGAGTAATCTCCCGCCCAAAGACCATGAGACCTCACGAGAGTGGGAGTGAAATCTCGCCCAAGGACCCTGATATCTCAAGAGGTTTGGAAGGAATCTCCCCCGATGTCATTGACAGCTCATGAGAAATGGATAGAAATCTCGCCCAAGGTCGCTGCTATCTCACGAGATCTGTAGTGAAATCTCGCCCAAACTCATTGGGACCTCAGGAGATTCGGCGTGAAATCTCCATCGATGTCCATGCGATCTCAGGAGATCTGGTGTCAAATCTCGCCCGATGTCCATGAGAACTCACGACACTTACACGGAAACCTCGCCCAGGGTCCCTGACAACTGACGAGATTCGGCGTGAAATCTGCCCGAGGTGATGGAGACCTCACGAGATTTGGAGTGAACTCTCACCCGATATTCGTGAGTACTCACGAGATTTCCAGTCATCTCGCCTGATGTCCCTGAGATCGCACAAGATAGAGATTGAATTCTCGCTCCATATCCTGAGATCTCACGAGTTTTGGCCTGGAGTCTCCAAGGATTGGATGAGATCTCACGAGACTTGGAGTAAAATATCCGCGAATATCCAGAAATCTCACGAGAGTTGGAGTGAAATGTCGCCCTAGGTCCCTTTCATGTCATGAGGTTTTAGTGAACTGTCGCCCAATGTCATTGGGACGTCCCGATATTTGGATTGAAATCTCGCCCGAGGTCGCTGATATCTCACGAGATTTGTAGGGAAATCTCGCGCAATGTGATTGTGACCTCAGGAGATTTGGGGTGAACTCTCCCCCAATGTCCATGAGATCTCACGAGATTTAGATGAAATCTCCCTCAATATCTATGAGGCCTCGCGAGATTGGCACGGACGACTCCAAGTTTGGATGAGATCTCACAAGACTTGGAGTAAACTCTCGCCCAAAGAACAAGAGACCTCAGCAGAGTTGGATTGAAATCTCGCACAAGGTCCCCGATATCTCACAAGATTTGTAGTGAAATCTCGCCCAATGTCTTTGAGCTTCATGAGATGTGGACTGAAATCTCGACCAGGGTCCCTGATATCTCATGAGATTTGTGGAAATCTCACCTGATGTCATTGGAACCTCCGTAGATTTGGAGTGCAGTCTCTCCCATTGTCCATGAGATCTCACGAGATTTAGATTGACCCCTCACCCAATATCCATGAGATCTCAGGAGAAGGGCACTGACCTCTCCAAAGTTTGGGTGAGATCTCATGGGCCCTGGAGTAAAATCTCGCCCAAAGTCCAAGAGATCTCGAGGGATTTGGAGAGAAATCTCACCCAAAGCCCATGACATCTCATGAGATTGAGAGGGAATTCTCGCCCGATGTCCATGCCACCTCACGGGATTTGCAGTAAAATCTCGCCCAATGACCATGAGATATCGCGAAATTGAGAGTGAAATCTCACCCATTTTCCATGAGAGCCCAAGACATTTGGCCTGAGGTCTCCACATTTGGAAGAGAGCACACGAGATTTGGATCAAAATCTTAGCTGAATCCCAAGAGATCTCACACGATTTGGAGTGACATCTCGCCCAAGGTCCCTGATACCTCAGGACATTTGTAGTGAAATCTCGCCCGATGTCATTGTGACCTCAGGATATTCGGAGGGAAACCTCACCCGAATGTCCCTGAGATCAGACGAGATATTGAGTAAAATCTCACCCGATGCCCATCAGTCCCACGATATTTAGATTGAAGTCTCGCTCAATAGCCATGAGATCTCACGAGTTTGGCACTGACGTCGCCAAGGTTTGGAGGAGATCTCACAAGACTGGGAGTAAAATCTCGCCCCCATTCAAGAGTTCTCACGAGAGCTGCAGTGAAATCTCGCCCAAGGTCCCTGGGATCTCACGAGATTTGTAGTGAAATCTCGCCCGATCTCATTGTGACCTCAGGAGGAATGGAGTGAAACCTCGCCTAAAATCCATGAGTTGTCATGAGATTTGGAGTGAAATCTGTACCGATGTCCATGAGATCTCAGGAGCCTTGGTGGCAAATCTCGCCCGATGTCCATGAGATCTCACGAGATTTAGATTGAAAGCTCGCCCACGGTCGTCCCTGATATCTCACGAGATTTGGAGAGAAATCTGCCCGAAGTCATTGAGACCACATGATCTTTGGAGTGAAATCGCGTCCAATGTCCATGACATATCACGAGATTTGGAATGAATTCTCACGCGATGTCCATACGATCTCACGAGATTTGGACTAATCTCGCCTGATGTCCATGATTTCTCACGAGATATAGAGTGAATTCTCCCTCAATATCCTGAGATCTAACGGATTGGACGGAAGTCTCCAAGGATTGGATGAGATCTCAAGAGACTTGGAGGAAATGATCCCCGAATTCCAAAGGATCTCACGAGAGTTGGAGTGAAATCTCGCCTTAGGTCCCTTTTATCTCACGAGAGTTGAGTGAAACCTCGCCCGTTGTCATTGAGACCTCACGAGATTTGGATTGATATCTCGCCCAAGTTCGCTGATATCGCACGAGGTTTGTAGTGAAATCTCTCCCAATGTCACTGTGACCTCACGGGATTTGGAGTGAAATCTCGCCCAAAGTCCACGAGATCTCATGAGATTTGGACTGAGGTCTGCACGTTTTGGATGGGATCTCACGAGACTCAGAATAAAATCTCACGCGATGCCCATGGTGTCTCGTGGGATTTAGATTGAAGTGTCACGGAATATCCATGAGATCTCATGAGATTTGGACTGAAGTCTCCAAGGTCTGGATGAGATCTCACGAGACTTGGACGAAAATCCCCTGAATTCTAAGAGGTCTCACGATAGTTGGAGTAAAATCTCAACCAAGGTTCCTGATATCTCAAGAGAATGATACTGAAATCTCGCCCGATGTCATTGGGACCTCGCGAGATTTGGAGTGAAATATCGCGCAAGGTCCCTGATATCTCACGAGATTTGTAGTGAAATCTTGCCCAAGGCCCCTGAGAGCTGAAGAGAATTAGAGGGAAATCTCGCCCCATGTCACTGTGACCTCATGTGTTTTGGAGTGATATCTCGCCCAATGCCCATGATCTCACGAGTTTTTGGAGAACTCTGACCCCATATCCATGAGATCTCACGAGATTTGGAGTAAAATCTCTCCTGATGTCATGAGGTCACACGAGATTTAGATTGCAATTTCGCTCCATATCCATGAGATCTCACGAGATTTGGCCTGAATTCTCCAAGATTCGGATGAGATCTCCGAGACGTGGGGAGTCAAATCTCGCTCAACGTCCAAGAATCCTCTTGAGATTTGGCGTGAAATCTCGCCCAAACTCCCTGATATCTCACGAGACTTGTAGTGTAATCTCCCGCGATGTCAGTGAGACCTCAGGAGATTTGGATGGAAATCTCGCCCAGGTCCCTGAATATTACGAGATATGTAGTGAAATCTCGCCCGAAATCATTGTAACCTCAGGAGTTGGGAGTGAAAACTCGCCCAATGTCCATGAGATCTCACGAGATTTACATGGGAAACTCGCTCATATCCACGAGAACTCACGAGGTTGGCCTTGACGTCTCCAAGGTTTGGATGAGATTTCACGGGATGCGAGTAAACTCCCGCCCAAAGACCATGAGACCTCACGAGAGTGGGAGTGAAATCTCGCCCAAGGACCCTGATATCTCAAGAGGTTTGGAAGGAATCTCCCCCGATGTCATTGACAGCTCATGAGAAATGGATAGAAATCTCGCCCAAGGTCGCTGCTATCTCACGAGATCTGTAGTGAAATCTCGCCCAAACTCATTGGGACCTCAGGAGATTCGGCGTGAAATCTCCATCGATGTCCATGCGATCTCAGGAGATCTGGTGTCAAATCTCGCCCGATGTCCATGAGAACTCACGACACTTACACGGAAACCTCGCCCAGGGTCCCTGACAACTGACAAGATTCGGCGTGAAATCTGCCCGAGGTGATGGAGACCTCACGAGATTTGGAGTGAACTCTCACCCGATATTCGTGAGTACTCACGAGATTTCCAGTCATCTCGCCTGATGTCCCTGAGATCGCACAAGATAGAGATTGAATTCTCGCTCCATATCCTGAGATCTCACGAGTTTTGGCCTGGAGTCTCCAAGGATTGGATGAGATCTCACGAGACTTGGAGTAAAATATCCGCGAATATCCAGAAATCTCACGAGAGTTGGAGTGAAATGTCGCCCTAGCTCCCTTTCATGTCATGAGGTTTTAGTGAACTGTCGCCCAATGTCATTGGGACGTCCCGATATTTGGATTGAAATCTCGCCCGAGGTCGCTGATATCTCACGAGATTTGTAGGGAAATCTCGCGCAATGTGATTGTGACCTCAGGAGATTTGGGGTGAACTCTCCCCCAATGTCCATGAGATCTCACGAGATTTAGATGAAATCTCCCTCAATATCTATGAGGCCTCGCGAGATTGGCACGGACGACTCCAAGTTTGGATGAGATCTCACAAGACTTGGAGTAAACTCTCGCCCAAAGAACAAGAGACCTCAGCAGAGTTGGATTGAAATCTCGCACAAGGTCCCCGATATCTCACAAGATTTGTAGTGAAATCTCGCCCAATGTCTTTGAGCTTCATGAGATGTGGACTGAAATCTCGACCAGGGTCCCTGATATCTCATGAGATTTGTGGAAATCTCACCTGATGTCATTGGAACCTCCGTAGATTTGGAGTGCAGTCTCTCCCATTGTCCATGAGATCTCACGAGATTTAGATTGACCCCTCACCCAATATCCATGAGATCTCAGGAGAAGGGCACTGACCTCTCCAAAATTTGGGTGAGATCTCATGGGCCCTGGAGTAAAATCTCGCCCAAAGTCCAAGAGATCTCGAGGGATTTGGAGAGAAATCTCACCCAAAGCCCATGACATCTCATGAGATTGAGAGGGAATTCTCGCCCGATGTCCATGCCACCTCACGGGATTTGCAGTAAAATCTCGCCCAATGACCATGAGATATCGCGAAATTGAGAGTGAAATCTCACCCATTTTCCATGAGAGCCCAAGACATTTGGCCTGAGGTCTCCACATTTGGAAGAGAGCACACGAGATTTGGATCAAAATCTCAGCTGAATCCCAAGAGATCTCACACGATTTGGAGTGACATCTCGCCCAAGGTCCCTGATACCTCAGGACATTTGTAGTGAAATCTCGCCCGATGTCATTGTGACCTCAGGATATTCGGAGGGAAACCTCACCCGAATGTCCCTGAGATCAGACGAGATATTGAGTAAAATCTCACCCGATGCCCATCAGTCCCACGATATTTAGATTGAAGTCTCGCTCAATAGCCATGAGATCTCACGAGTTTGGCACTGACGTCGCCAAGGTTTGGAGGAGATCTCACAAGACTGGGAGTAAAATCTCGCCCCCATTCAAGAGTTCTCACGAGAGCTGCAGTGAAATCTCGCCCAAGGTCCCTGGGATCTCACGAGATTTGTAGTGAAATCTCGCCCGATCTCATTGTGACCTCAGGAGGAATGGAGTGAAACCTCGCCTAAAATCCATGAGTTGTCATGAGATTTGGAGTGAAATCTGTACCGATGTCCATGAGATCTCAGGAGCCTTGGTGGCAAATCTCGCCCGATGTCCATGAGATCTCACGAGATTTAGATTGAAAGCTCGCCCACGGTCGTCCCTGATATCTCACGAGATTTGGAGAGAAATCTGCCCGAAGTCATTGAGACCACATGATCTTTGGAGTGAAATCGCGTCCAATGTCCATGACATATCACGAGATTTGGAATGAATTCTCACGCGATGTCCATACGATCTCACGAGATTTGGACTAATCTCGCCTGATGTCCATGATTTCTCACGAGATATAGAGTGAATTCTCCCTCAATATCCTGAGATCTAACGGATTGGACGGAAGTCTCCAAGGATTGGATGAGATCTCAAGAGACTTGGAGGAAATGATCCCCGAATTCCAAAGGATCTCACGAGAGTTGGAGTGAAATCTCGCCTTAGGTCCCTTTTATCTCACGAGAGTTGAGTGAAACCTCGCCCGTTGTCATTGAGACCTCACGAGATTTGGATTGATATCTCGCCCAAGTTCGCTGATATCGCACGAGGTTTGTAGTGAAATCTCTCCCAATGTCATTGTGACCTCACGGGATTTGGAGTGAAATCTCGCCCAAAGTCCACGAGATCTCATGAGATTTGGACTGAGGTCTGCACGTTTTGGATGGGATCTCACGAGACTCAGAATAAAATCTCACGCGATGCCCATGGTGTCTCGTGGGATTTAGATTGAAGTCTCACGGAATATCCATGAGATCTCATGAGATTTGGACTGAAGTCTCCAAGGTCTGGATGAGATCTCACGAGACTTGGACGAAAATCCCCTGAATTCTAAGAGGTCTCACGATAGTTGGAGTAAAATCTCAACCAAGGTTCCTGATATCTCAAGAGAATGATACTGAAATCTCGCCCGATGTCATTGGGACCTCGCGAGATTTGGAGTGAAATATCGCGCAAGGTCCCTGATATCTCACGAGATTTGTAGTGAAATCTTGCCCAAGGCCCCTGAGAGCTGAAGAGAATTAGAGGGAAATCTCGCCCCATGTCACTGTGACCTCATGTGTTTTGGAGTGATATCTCGCCCAATGCCCATGATCTCACGAGTTTTTGGAGAACTCTGACCCCATATACATGAGATCTCACGAGATTTGGAGTAAAATCTCTCCTGATGTCATGAGGTCACACGAGATTTAGATTGCAATTTCGCTCCATATCCATGAGATCTCACGAGATTTGGCCTGAATTCTCCAAGATTCGGATGAGATCTCCGAGACGTGGGGAGTCAAATCTCGCTCAACGTCCAAGAATCCTCTTGAGATTTGGCGTGAAATCTCGCCCAAACTCCCTGATATCTCACGAGACTTGTAGTGTAATCTCCCGCGATGTCAGTGAGACCTCACGAGATTTGGATGGAAATCTCGCCCAGGTCCCTGAATATTACGAGATATGTAGTGAAATCTCGCCCGAAATCATTGTAACCTCAGGAGTTGGGAGTGAAAACTCGCCCAATGTCCATGAGATCTCACGAGATTTACATGGGAAACTCGCTCATATCCACGAGAACTCACGAGGTTGGCCTTGACGTCTCCAAGGTTTGGATGAGATTTCACGGGATGCGAGTAAACTCCCGCCCAAAGACCATGAGACCTCACGAGAGTGGGAGTGAAATCTCGCCCAAGGACCCTGATATCTCAAGAGGTTTGGAAGGAATCTCCCCCGATGTCATTGACAGCTCATGAGAAATGGATAGAAATCTCGCCCAAGGTCGCTGCTATCTCACGAGATCTGTAGTGAAATCTCGCCCAAACTCATTGGGACCTCAGGAGATTCGGCGTGAAATCTCCATCGATGTCCATGCGATCTCAGGAGATCTGGTGTCAAATCTCGCCCGATGTCCATGAGAACTCACGACACTTACACGGAAACCTCGCCCAGGGTCCCTGACAACTGACGAGATTCGGCGTGAAATCTGCCCGAGGTGATGGAGACCTCACGAGATTTGGAGTGAACTCTCACCCGATATTCGTGAGTACTCACGAGATTTCCAGTCATCTCGCCTGATGTCCCTGAGATCGCACAAGATAGAGATTGAATTCTCGCTCCATATCCTGAGATCTCACGAGTTTTGGCCTGGAGTCTCCAAGGATTGGATGAGATCTCACGAGACTTGGAGTAAAATATCCGCGAATATCCAGAAATCTCACGAGAGTTGGAGTGAAATGTCGCCCTAGCTCCCTTTCATGTCATGAGGTTTTAGTGAACTGTCGCCCAATGTCATTGGGACGTCCCGATATTTGGATTGAAATCTCGCCCGAGGTCGCTGATATCTCACGAGATTTGTAGGGAAATCTCGCGCAATGTGATTGTGACCTCAGGAGATTTGGGGTGAACTCTCCCCCAATGTCCATGAGATCTCACGAGATTTAGATGAAATCTCCCTCAATATCTATGAGGCCTCGCGAGATTGGCACGGACGACTCCAAGTTTGGATGAGATCTCACAAGACTTGGAGTAAACTCTCGCCCAAAGAACAAGAGACCTCAGCAGAGTTGGATTGAAATCTCGCACAAGGTCCCCGATATCTCACAAGATTTGTAGTGAAATCTCGCCCAATGTCTTTGAGCTTCATGAGATGTGGACTGAAATCTCGACCAGGGTCCCTGATATCTCATGAGATTTGTGGAAATCTCACCTGATGTCATTGGAACCTCCGTAGATTTGGAGTGCAGTCTCTCCCATTGTCCATGAGATCTCACGAGATTTAGATTGACCCCTCACCCAATATCCATGAGATCTCAGGAGAAGGGCACTGACCTCTCCAAAGTTTGGGTGAGATCTCATGGGCCCTGGAGTAAAATCTCGCCCAAAGTCCAAGAGATCTCGAGGGATTTGGAGAGAAATCTCACCCAAAGCCCATGACATCTCATGAGATTGAGAGGGAATTCTCGCCCGATGTCCATGCCACCTCACGGGATTTGCAGTAAAATCTCGCCCAATGACCATGAGATATCGCGAAATTGAGAGTGAAATCTCACCCATTTTCCATGAGAGCCCAAGACATTTGGCCTGAGGTCTCCACATTTGGAAGAGAGCACACGAGATTTGGATGAAAATCTCAGCTGAATCCGAAGAGATCTCACACGATTTGGAGTGACATCTCGCCCAAGGTCCCTGATACCTCAGGACATTTGTAGTGAAATCTCGCCCGATGTCATTGTGACCTCAGGATATTCGGAGGGAAACCTCACCCGAATGTCCCTGAGATCAGACGAGATATTGAGTAAAATCTCACCCGATGCCCATCAGTCCCACGATATTTAGATTGAAGTCTCGCTCAATAGCCATGAGATCTCACGAGTTTGGCACTGACGTCGCCAAGGTTTGGAGGAGATCTCACAAGACTGGGAGTAAAATCTCGCCCCCATTCAAGAGTTCTCACGAGAGCTGCAGTGAAATCTCGCCCAAGGTCCCTGGGATCTCACGAGATTTGTAGTGAAATCTCGCCCGATCTCATTGTGACCTCAGGAGGAATGGAGTGAAACCTCGCCTAAAATCCATGAGTTGTCATGAGATTTGGAGTGAAATCTGTACCGATGTCCATGAGATCTCAGGAGCCTTGGTGGCAAATCTCGCCCGATGTCCATGAGATCTCACGAGATTTAGATTGAAAGCTCGCCCACGGTCGTCCCTGATATCTCACGAGATTTGGAGAGAAATCTGCCCGAAGTCATTGAGACCACATGATCTTTGGAGTGAAATCGCGTCCAATGTCCATGACATATCACGAGATTTGGAATGAATTCTCACGCGATGTCCATACGATCTCACGAGATTTGGACTAATCTCGCCTGATGTCCATGATTTCTCACGAGATATAGAGTGAATTCTCCCTCAATATCCTGAGATCTAACGGATTGGACGGAAGTCTCCAAGGATTGGATGAGATCTCAAGAGACTTGGAGGAAATGATCCCCGAATTCCAAAGGATCTCACGAGAGTTGGAGTGAAATCTCGCCTTAGGTCCCTTTTATCTCACGAGAGTTGAGTGAAACCTCGCCCGTTGTCATTGAGACCTCACGAGATTTGGATTGATATCTCGCCCAAGTTCGCTGATATCGCACGAGGTTTGTAGTGAAATCTCTCCCAATGTCATTGTGACCTCACGGGATTTGGAGTGAAATCGCGCCCAAAGTCCACGAGATCTCATGAGATTTGGACTGAGGTCTGCACGTTTTGGATGGGATCTCACGAGACTCAGAATAAAATCTCACGCGATGCCCATGGTGTCTCGTGGGATTTAGATTGAAGTCTCACGGAATATCCATGAGATCTCATGAGATTTGGACTGAAGTCTCCAAGGTCTGGATGAGATCTCACGAGACTTGGACGAAAATCCCCTGAATTCTAAGAGGTCTCACGATAGTTGGAGTAAAATCTCAACCAAGGTTCCTGATATCTCAAGAGAATGATACTGAAATCTCGCCCGATGTCATTGGGACCTCGCGAGATTTGGAGTGAAATATCGCGCAAGGTCCCTGATATCTCACGAGATTTGTAGTGAAATCTTGCCCAAGGCCCCTGAGAGCTGAAGAGAATTAGAGGGAAATCTCGCCCCATGTCACTGTGACCTCATGTGTTTTGGAGTGATATCTCGCCCAATGCCCATGATCTCACGAGTTTTTGGAGAACTCTGACCCCATATCCATGAGATCTCACGAGATTTGGAGTAAAATCTCTCCTGATGTCATGAGGTCACACGAGATTTAGATTGCAATTTCGCTCCATATCCATGAGATCTCACGAGATTTGGCCTGAATTCTCCAAGATTCGGATGAGATCTCCGAGACGTGGGGAGTCAAATCTCGCTCAACGTCCAAGAATCCTCTTGAGATTTGGCGTGAAATCTCGCCCAAACTCCCTGATATCTCACGAGACTTGTAGTGTAATCTCCCGCGATGTCAGTGAGACCTCAGGAGATTTGGATGGAAATCTCGCCCAGGTCCCTGAATATTACGAGATATGTAGTGAAATCTCGCCCGAAATCATTGTAACCTCAGGAGTTGGGAGTGAAAACTCGCCCAATGTCCATGAGATCTCACGAGATTTACATGGGAAACTCGCTCATATCCACGAGAACTCACGAGGTTGGCCTTGACGTCTCCAAGGTTTGGATGAGATTTCACGGGATGCGAGTAAACTCCCGCCCAAAGACCATGAGACCTCACGAGAGTGGGAGTGAAATCTCGCCCAAGGACCCTGATATCTCAAGAGGTTTGGAAGGAATCTCCCCCGATGTCATTGACAGCTCATGAGAAATGGATAGAAATCTCGCCCAAGGTCGCTGCTATCTCACGAGATCTGTAGTGAAATCTCGCCCAAACTCATTGGGACCTCAGGAGATTCGGCGTGAAATCTCCATCGATGTCCATGCGATCTCAGGAGATCTGGTGTCAAATCTCGCCCGATGTCCATGAGAACTCACGACACTTACACGGAAACCTCGCCCAGGGTCCCTGACAACTGACGAGATTCGGCGTGAAATCTGCCCGAGGTGATGGAGACCTCACGAGATTTGGAGTGAACTCTCACCCGATATTCGTGAGTACTCACGAGATTTCCAGTCATCTCGCCTGATGTCCCTGAGATCGCACAAGATAGAGATTGAATTCTCGCTCCATATCCTGAGATCTCACGAGTTTTGGCCTGGAGTCTCCAAGGATTGGATGAGATCTCACGAGACTTGGAGTAAAATATCCGCGAATATCCAGAAATCTCACGAGAGTTGGAGTGAAATGTCGCCCTAGGTCCCTTTCATGTCATGAGGTTTTAGTGAACTGTCGCCCAATGTCATTGGGACGTCCCGATATTTGGATTGAAATCTCGCCCGAGGTCGCTGATATCTCACGAGATTTGTAGGGAAATCTCGCGCAATGTGATTGTGACCTCAGGAGATTTGGGGTGAACTCTCCCCCAATGTCCATGAGATCTCACGAGATTTAGATGAAATCTCCCTCAATATCTATGAGGCCTCGCGAGATTGGCACGGACGACTCCAAGTTTGGATGAGATCTCACAAGACTTGGAGTAAACTCTCGCCCAAAGAACAAGAGACCTCAGCAGAGTTGGATTGAAATCTCGCACAAGGTCCCCGATATCTCACAAGATTTGTAGTGAAATCTCGCCCAATGTCTTTGAGCTTCATGAGATGTGGACTGAAATCTCGACCAGGGTCCCTGATATCTCATGAGATTTGTGGAAATCTCACCTGATGTCATTGGAACCTCCGTAGATTTGGAGTGCAGTCTCTCCCATTGTCCATGAGATCTCACGAGATTTAGATTGACCCCTCACCCAATATCCATGAGATCTCAGGAGAAGGGCACTGACCTCTCCAAAGTTTGGGTGAGATCTCATGGGCCCTGGAGTAAAATCTCGCCCAAAGTCCAAGAGATCTCGAGGGATTTGGAGAGAAATCTCACCCAAAGCCCATGACATCTCATGAGATTGAGAGGGAATTCTCGCCCGATGTCCATGCCACCTCACGGGATTTGCAGTAAAATCTCGCCCAATGACCATGAGATATCGCGAAATTGAGAGTGAAATCTCACCCATTTTCCATGAGAGCCCAAGACATTTGGCCTGAGGTCTCCACATTTGGAAGAGAGCACACGAGATTTGGATCAAAATCTCAGCTGAATCCCAAGAGATCTCACACGATTTGGAGTGACATCTCGCCCAAGGTCCCTGATACCTCAGGACATTTGTAGTGAAATCTCGCCCGATGTCATTGTGACCTCAGGATATTCGGAGGGAAACCTCACCCGAATGTCCCTGAGATCAGACGAGATATTGAGTAAAATCTCACCCGATGCCCATCAGTCCCACGATATTTAGATTGAAGTCTCGCTCAATAGCCATGAGATCTCACGAGTTTGGCACTGACGTCGCCAAGGTTTGGAGGAGATCTCACAAGACTGGGAGTAAAATCTCGCCCCCATTCAAGAGTTCTCACGAGAGCTGCAGTGAAATCTCGCCCAAGGTCCCTGGGATCTCACGAGATTTGTAGTGAAATCTCGCCCGATCTCATTGTGACCTCAGGAGGAATGGAGTGAAACCTCGCCTAAAATCCATGAGTTGTCATGAGATTTGGAGTGAAATCTGTACCGATGTCCATGAGATCTCAGGAGCCTTGGTGGCAAATCTCGCCCGATGTCCATGAGATCTCACGAGATTTAGATTGAAAGCTCGCCCACGGTCGTCCCTGATATCTCACGAGATTTGGAGAGAAATCTGCCCGAAGTCATTGAGACCACATGATCTTTGGAGTGAAATCGCGTCCAATGTCCATGACATATCACGAGATTTGGAATGAATTCTCACGCGATGTCCATACGATCTCACGAGATTTGGACTAATCTCGCCTGATGTCCATGATTTCTCACGAGATATAGAGTGAATTCTCCCTCAATATCCTGAGATCTAACGGATTGGACGGAAGTCTCCAAGGATTGGATGAGATCTCAAGAGACTTGGAGGAAATGATCCCCGAATTCCAAAGGATCTCACGAGAGTTGGAGTGAAATCTCGCCTTAGGTCCCTTTTATCTCACGAGAGTTGAGTGAAACCTCGCCCGTTGTCATTGAGACCTCACGAGATTTGGATTGATATCTCGCCCAAGTTCGCTGATATCGCACGAGGTTTGTAGTGAAATCTCTCCCAATGTCATTGTGACCTCACGGGATTTGGAGTGAAATCTCGCCCAAAGTCCACGAGATCTCATGAGATTTGGACTGAGGTCTGCACGTTTTGGATGGGATCTCACGAGACTCAGAATAAAATCTCACGCGATGCCCATGGTGTCTCGTGGGATTTAGATTGAAGTCTCACGGAATATCCATGAGATCTCATGAGATTTGGACTGAAGTCTCCAAGGTCTGGATGAGATCTCACGAGACTTGGACGAAAATCCCCTGAATTCTAAGAGGTCTCACGATAGTTGGAGTAAAATCTCAACCAAGGTTCCTGATATCTCAAGAGAATGATACTGAAATCTCGCCCGATGTCATTGGGACCTCGCGAGATTTGGAGTGAAATATCGCGCAAGGTCCCTGATATCTCACGAGATTTGTAGTGAAATCTTGCCCAAGGCCCCTGAGAGCTGAAGAGAATTAGAGGGAAATCTCGCCCCATGTCACTGTGACCTCATGTGTTTTGGAGTGATATCTCGCCCAATGCCCATGATCTCACGAGTTTTTGGAGAACTCTGACCCCATATCCATGAGATCTCACGAGATTTGGAGTAAAATCTCTCCTGATGTCATGAGGTCACACGAGATTTAGATTGCAATTTCGCTCCATATCCATGAGATCTCACGAGATTTGGCCTGAATTCTCCAAGATTCGGATGAGATCTCCGAGACGTGGGGAGTCAAATCTCGCTCAACGTCCAAGAATCCTCTTGAGATTTGGCGTGAAATCTCGCCCAAACTCCCTGATATCTCACGAGACTTGTAGTGTAATCTCCCGCGATGTCAGTGAGACCTCACGAGATTTGGATGGAAATCTCGCCCAGGTCCCTGAATATTACGAGATATGTAGTGAAATCTCGCCCGAAATCATTGTAACCTCAGGAGTTGGGAGTGAAAACTCGCCCAATGTCCATGAGATCTCACGAGATTTACATGGGAAACTCGCTCATATCCACGAGAACTCACGAGGTTGGCCTTGACGTCTCCAAGGTTTGGATGAGATTTCACGGGATGCGAGTAAACTCCCGCCCAAAGACCATGAGACCTCACGAGAGTGGGAGTGAAATCTCGCCCAAGGACCCTGATATCTCAAGAGGTTTGGAAGGAATCTCCCCCGATGTCATTGACAGCTCATGAGAAATGGATAGAAATCTCGCCCAAGGTCGCTGCTATCTCACGAGATCTGTAGTGAAATCTCGCCCAAACTCATTGGGACCTCAGGAGATTCGGCGTGAAATCTCCATCGATGTCCATGCGATCTCAGGAGATCTGGTGTCAAATCTCGCCCGATGTCCATGAGAACTCACGACACTTACACGGAAACCTCGCCCAGGGTCCCTGACAACTGACGAGATTCGGCGTGAAATCTGCCCGAGGTGATGGAGACCTCACGAGATTTGGAGTGAACTCTCACCCGATATTCGTGAGTACTCACGAGATTTCCAGTCATCTCGCCTGATGTCCCTGAGATCGCACAAGATAGAGATTGAATTCTCGCTCCATATCCTGAGATCTCACGAGTTTTGGCCTGGAGTCTCCAAGGATTGGATGAGATCTCACGAGACTTGGAGTAAAATATCCGCGAATATCCAGAAATCTCACGAGAGTTGGAGTGAAATGTCGCCCTAGCTCCCTTTCATGTCATGAGGTTTTAGTGAACTGTCGCCCAATGTCATTGGGACGTCCCGATATTTGGATTGAAATCTCGCCCGAGGTCGCTGATATCTCACGAGATTTGTAGGGAAATCTCGCGCAATGTGATTGTGACCTCAGGAGATTTGGGGTGAACTCTCCCCCAATGTCCATGAGATCTCACGAGATTTAGATGAAATCTCCCTCAATATCTATGAGGCCTCGCGAGATTGGCACGGACGACTCCAAGTTTGGATGAGATCTCACAAGACTTGGAGTAAACTCTCGCCCAAAGAACAAGAGACCTCAGCAGAGTTGGATTGAAATCTCGCACAAGGTCCCCGATATCTCACAAGATTTGTAGTGAAATCTCGCCCAATGTCTTTGAGCTTCATGAGATGTGGACTGAAATCTCGACCAGGGTCCCTGATATCTCATGAGATTTGTGGAAATCTCACCTGATGTCATTGGAACCTCCGTAGATTTGGAGTGCAGTCTCTCCCATTGTCCATGAGATCTCACGAGATTTAGATTGACCCCTCACCCAATATCCATGAGATCTCAGGAGAAGGGCACTGACCTCTCCAAAGTTTGGGTGAGATCTCATGGGCCCTGGAGTAAAATCTCGCCCAAAGTCCAAGAGATCTCGAGGGATTTGGAGAGAAATCTCACCCAAAGCCCATGACATCTCATGAGATTGAGAGGGAATTCTCGCCCGATGTCCATGCCACCTCACGGGATTTGCAGTAAAATCTCGCCCAATGACCATGAGATATCGCGAAATTGAGAGTGAAATCTCACCCATTTTCCATGAGAGCCCAAGACATTTGGCCTGAGGTCTCCACATTTGGAAGAGAGCACACGAGATTTGGATCAAAATCTCAGCTGAATCCCAAGAGATCTCACACGATTTGGAGTGACATCTCGCCCAAGGTCCCTGATACCTCAGGACATTTGTAGTGAAATCTCGCCCGATGTCATTGTGACCTCAGGATATTCGGAGGGAAACCTCACCCGAATGTCCCTGAGATCAGACGAGATATTGAGTAAAATCTCACCCGATGCCCATCAGTCCCACGATATTTAGATTGAAGTCTCGCTCAATAGCCATGAGATCTCACGAGTTTGGCACTGACGTCGCCAAGGTTTGGAGGAGATCTCACAAGACTGGGAGTAAAATCTCGCCCCCATTCAAGAGTTCTCACGAGAGCTGCAGTGAAATCTCGCCCAAGGTCCCTGGGATCTCACGAGATTTGTAGTGAAATCTCGCCCGATCTCATTGTGACCTCAGGAGGAATGGAGTGAAACCTCGCCTAAAATCCATGAGTTGTCATGAGATTTGGAGTGAAATCTGTACCGATGTCCATGAGATCTCAGGAGCCTTGGTGGCAAATCTCGCCCGATGTCCATGAGATCTCACGAGATTTAGATTGAAAGCTCGCCCACGGTCGTCCCTGATATCTCACGAGATTTGGAGAGAAATCTGCCCGAAGTCATTGAGACCACATGATCTTTGGAGTGAAATCGCGTCCAATGTCCATGACATATCACGAGATTTGGAATGAATTCTCACGCGATGTCCATACGATCTCACGAGATTTGGACTAATCTCGCCTGATGTCCATGATTTCTCACGAGATATAGAGTGAATTCTCCCTCAATATCCTGAGATCTAACGGATTGGACGGAAGTCTCCAAGGATTGGATGAGATCTCAAGAGACTTGGAGGAAATGATCCCCGAATTCCAAAGGATCTCACGAGAGTTGGAGTGAAATCTCGCCTTAGGTCCCTTTTATCTCACGAGAGTTGAGTGAAACCTCGCCCGTTGTCATTGAGACCTCACGAGATTTGGATTGATATCTCGCCCAAGTTCGCTGATATCGCACGAGGTTTGTAGTGAAATCTCTCCCAATGTCACTGTGACCTCACGGGATTTGGAGTGAAATCGCGCCCAAAGTCCACGAGATCTCATGAGATTTGGACTGAGGTCCGCACGTTTTGGATGGGATCTCACGAGACTCAGAATAAAATCTCACGCGATGCCCATGGTGTCTCGTGGGATTTAGATTGAAGTCTCACGGAATATCCATGAGATCTCATGAGATTTGGACTGAAGTCTCCAAGGTCTGGATGAGATCTCACGAGACTTGGACGAAAATCCCCTGAATTCTAAGAGGTCTCACGATAGTTGGAGTAAAATCTCAACCAAGGTTCCTGATATCTCAAGAGAATGATACTGAAATCTCGCCCGATGTCATTGGGACCTCGCGAGATTTGGAGTGAAATATCGCGCAAGGTCCCTGATATCTCACGAGATTTGTAGTGAAATCTTGCCCAAGGCCCCTGAGAGCTGAAGAGAATTAGAGGGAAATCTCGCCCCATGTCACTGTGACCTCATGTGTTTTGGAGTGATATCTCGCCCAATGCCCATGATCTCACGAGTTTTTGGAGAACTCTGACCCCATATCCATGAGATCTCACGAGATTTGGAGTAAAATCTCTCCTGATGTCATGAGGTCACACGAGATTTAGATTGCAATTTCGCTCCATATCCATGAGATCTCACGAGATTTGGCCTGAATTCTCCAAGATTCGGATGAGATCTCCGAGACGTGGGGAGTCAAATCTCGCTCAACGTCCAAGAATCCTCTTGAGATTTGGCGTGAAATCTCGCCCAAACTCCCTGATATCTCACGAGACTTGTAGTGTAATCTCCCGCGATGTCAGTGAGACCTCACGAGATTTGGATGGAAATCTCGCCCAGGTCCCTGAATATTACGAGATATGTAGTGAAATCTCGCCCGAAATCATTGTAACCTCAGGAGTTGGGAGTGAAAACTCGCCCAATGTCCATGAGATCTCACGAGATTTACATGGGAAACTCGCTCATATCCACGAGAACTCACGAGGTTGGCCTTGACGTCTCCAAGGTTTGGATGAGATTTCACGGGATGCGAGTAATCTCCCGCCCAAAGACCATGAGACCTCACGAGAGTGGGAGTGAAATCTCGCCCAAGGACCCTGATATCTCAAGAGGTTTGGAAGGAATCTCCCCCGATGTCATTGACAGCTCATGAGAAATGGATAGAAATCTCGCCCAAGGTCGCTGCTATCTCACGAGATCTGTAGTGAAATCTCGCCCAAACTCATTGGGACCTCAGGAGATTCGGCGTGAAATCTCCATCGATGTCCATGCGATCTCAGGAGATCTGGTGTCAAATCTCGCCCGATGTCCATGAGAACTCACGACACTTACACGGAAACCTCGCCCAGGGTCCCTGACAACTGACGAGATTCGGCGTGAAATCTGCCCGAGGTGATGGAGACCTCACGAGATTTGGAGTGAACTCTCACCCGATATTCGTGAGTACTCACGAGATTTCCAGTCATCTCGCCTGATGTCCCTGAGATCGCACAAGATAGAGATTGAATTCTCGCTCCATATCCTGAGATCTCACGAGTTTTGGCCTGGAGTCTCCAAGGATTGGATGAGATCTCACGAGACTTGGAGTAAAATATCCGCGAATATCCAGAAATCTCACGAGAGTTGGAGTGAAATGTCGCCCTAGGTCCCTTTCATGTCATGAGGTTTTAGTGAACTGTCGCCCAATGTCATTGGGACGTCCCGATATTTGGATTGAAATCTCGCCCGAGGTCGCTGATATCTCACGAGATTTGTAGGGAAATCTCGCGCAATGTGATTGTGACCTCAGGAGATTTGGGGTGAACTCTCCCCCAATGTCCATGAGATCTCACGAGATTTAGATGAAATCTCCCTCAATATCTATGAGGCCTCGCGAGATTGGCACGGACGACTCCAAGTTTGGATGAGATCTCACAAGACTTGGAGTAAACTCTCGCCCAAAGAACAAGAGACCTCAGCAGAGTTGGATTGAAATCTCGCACAAGGTCCCCGATATCTCACAAGATTTGTAGTGAAATCTCGCCCAATGTCTTTGAGCTTCATGAGATGTGGACTGAAATCTCGACCAGGGTCCCTGATATCTCATGAGATTTGTGGAAATCTCACCTGATGTCATTGGAACCTCCGTAGATTTGGAGTGCAGTCTCTCCCATTGTCCATGAGATCTCACGAGATTTAGATTGACCCCTCACCCAATATCCATGAGATCTCAGGAGAAGGGCACTGACCTCTCCAAAGTTTGGGTGAGATCTCATGGGCCCTGGAGTAAAATCTCGCCCAAAGTCCAAGAGATCTCGAGGGATTTGGAGAGAAATCTCACCCAAAGCCCATGACATCTCATGAGATTGAGAGGGAATTCTCGCCCGATGTCCATGCCACCTCACGGGATTTGCAGTAAAATCTCGCCCAATGACCATGAGATATCGCGAAATTGAGAGTGAAATCTCACCCATTTTCCATGAGAGCCCAAGACATTTGGCCTGAGGTCTCCACATTTGGAAGAGAGCACACGAGATTTGGATCAAAATCTCAGCTGAATCCCAAGAGATCTCACACGATTTGGAGTGACATCTCGCCCAAGGTCCCTGATACCTCAGGACATTTGTAGTGAAATCTCGCCCGATGTCATTGTGACCTCAGGATATTCGGAGGGAAACCTCACCCGAATGTCCCTGAGATCAGACGAGATATTGAGTAAAATCTCACCCGATGCCCATCAGTCCCACGATATTTAGATTGAAGTCTCGCTCAATAGCCATGAGATCTCACGAGTTTGGCACTGACGTCGCCAAGGTTTGGAGGAGATCTCACAAGACTGGGAGTAAAATCTCGCCCCCATTCAAGAGTTCTCACGAGAGCTGCAGTGAAATCTCGCCCAAGGTCCCTGGGATCTCACGAGATTTGTAGTGAAATCTCGCCCGATCTCATTGTGACCTCAGGAGGAATGGAGTGAAACCTCGCCTAAAATCCATGAGTTGTCATGAGATTTGGAGTGAAATCTGTACCGATGTCCATGAGATCTCAGGAGCCTTGGTGGCAAATCTCGCCCGATGTCCATGAGATCTCACGAGATTTAGATTGAAAGCTCGCCCACGGTCGTCCCTGATATCTCACGAGATTTGGAGAGAAATCTGCCCGAAGTCATTGAGACCACATGATCTTTGGAGTGAAATCGCGTCCAATGTCCATGACATATCACGAGATTTGGAATGAATTCTCACGCGATGTCCATACGATCTCACGAGATTTGGACTAATCTCGCCTGATGTCCATGATTTCTCACGAGATATAGAGTGAATTCTCCCTCAATATCCTGAGATCTAACGGATTGGACGGAAGTCTCCAAGGATTGGATGAGATCTCAAGAGACTTGGAGGAAATGATCCCCGAATTCCAAAGGATCTCACGAGAGTTGGAGTGAAATCTCGCCTTAGGTCCCTTTTATCTCACGAGAGTTGAGTGAAACCTCGCCCGTTGTCATTGAGACCTCACGAGATTTGGATTGATATCTCGCCCAAGTTCGCTGATATCGCACGAGGTTTGTAGTGAAATCTCTCCCAATGTCACTGTGACCTCACGGGATTTGGAGTGAAATCTCGCCCAAAGTCCACGAGATCTCATGAGATTTGGACTGAGGTCTGCACGTTTTGGATGGGATCTCACGAGACTCAGAATAAAATCTCACGCGATGCCCATGGTGTCTCGTGGGATTTAGATTGAAGTGTCACGGAATATCCATGAGATCTCATGAGATTTGGACTGAAGTCTCCAAGGTCTGGATGAGATCTCACGAGACTTGGACGAAAATCCCCTGAATTCTAAGAGGTCTCACGATAGTTGGAGTAAAATCTCAACCAAGGTTCCTGATATCTCAAGAGAATGATACTGAAATCTCGCCCGATGTCATTGGGACCTCGCGAGATTTGGAGTGAAATATCGCGCAAGGTCCCTGATATCTCACGAGATTTGTAGTGAAATCTTGCCCAAGGCCCCTGAGAGCTGAAGAGAATTAGAGGGAAATCTCGCCCCATGTCACTGTGACCTCATGTGTTTTGGAGTGATATCTCGCCCAATGCCCATGATCTCACGAGTTTTTGGAGAACTCTGACCCCATATCCATGAGATCTCACGAGATTTGGAGTAAAATCTCTCCTGATGTCATGAGGTCACACGAGATTTAGATTGCAATTTCGCTCCATATCCATGAGATCTCACGAGATTTGGCCTGAATTCTCCAAGATTCGGATGAGATCTCCGAGACGTGGGGAGTCAAATCTCGCTCAACGTCCAAGAATCCTCTTGAGATTTGGCGTGAAATCTCGCCCAAACTCCCTGATATCTCACGAGACTTGTAGTGTAATCTCCCGCGATGTCAGTGAGACCTCAGGAGATTTGGATGGAAATCTCGCCCAGGTCCCTGAATATTACGAGATATGTAGTGAAATCTCGCCCGAAATCATTGTAACCTCAGGAGTTGGGAGTGAAAACTCGCCCAATGTCCATGAGATCTCACGAGATTTACATGGGAAACTCGCTCATATCCACGAGAACTCACGAGGTTGGCCTTGACGTCTCCAAGGTTTGGATGAGATTTCACGGGATGCGAGTAAACTCCCGCCCAAAGACCATGAGACCTCACGAGAGTGGGAGTGAAATCTCGCCCAAGGACCCTGATATCTCAAGAGGTTTGGAAGGAATCTCCCCCGATGTCATTGACAGCTCATGAGAAATGGATAGAAATCTCGCCCAAGGTCGCTGCTATCTCACGAGATCTGTAGTGAAATCTCGCCCAAACTCATTGGGACCTCAGGAGATTCGGCGTGAAATCTCCATCGATGTCCATGCGATCTCAGGAGATCTGGTGTCAAATCTCGCCCGATGTCCATGAGAACTCACGACACTTACACGGAAACCTCGCCCAGGGTCCCTGACAACTGACAAGATTCGGCGTGAAATCTGCCCGAGGTGATGGAGACCTCACGAGATTTGGAGTGAACTCTCACCCGATATTCGTGAGTACTCACGAGATTTCCAGTCATCTCGCCTGATGTCCCTGAGATCGCACAAGATAGAGATTGAATTCTCGCTCCATATCCTGAGATCTCACGAGTTTTGGCCTGGAGTCTCCAAGGATTGGATGAGATCTCACGAGACTTGGAGTAAAATATCCGCGAATATCCAGAAATCTCACGAGAGTTGGAGTGAAATGTCGCCCTAGCTCCCTTTCATGTCATGAGGTTTTAGTGAACTGTCGCCCAATGTCATTGGGACGTCCCGATATTTGGATTGAAATCTCGCCCGAGGTCGCTGATATCTCACGAGATTTGTAGGGAAATCTCGCGCAATGTGATTGTGACCTCAGGAGATTTGGGGTGAACTCTCCCCCAATGTCCATGAGATCTCACGAGATTTAGATGAAATCTCCCTCAATATCTATGAGGCCTCGCGAGATTGGCACGGACGACTCCAAGTTTGGATGAGATCTCACAAGACTTGGAGTAAACTCTCGCCCAAAGAACAAGAGACCTCAGCAGAGTTGGATTGAAATCTCGCACAAGGTCCCCGATATCTCACAAGATTTGTAGTGAAATCTCGCCCAATGTCTTTGAGCTTCATGAGATGTGGACTGAAATCTCGACCAGGGTCCCTGATATCTCATGAGATTTGTGGAAATCTCACCTGATGTCATTGGAACCTCCGTAGATTTGGAGTGCAGTCTCTCCCATTGTCCATGAGATCTCACGAGATTTAGATTGACCCCTCACCCAATATCCATGAGATCTCAGGAGAAGGGCACTGACCTCTCCAAAATTTGGGTGAGATCTCATGGGCCCTGGAGTAAAATCTCGCCCAAAGTCCAAGAGATCTCGAGGGATTTGGAGAGAAATCTCACCCAAAGCCCATGACATCTCATGAGATTGAGAGGGAATTCTCGCCCGATGTCCATGCCACCTCACGGGATTTGCAGTAAAATCTCGCCCAATGACCATGAGATATCGCGAAATTGAGAGTGAAATCTCACCCATTTTCCATGAGAGCCCAAGACATTTGGCCTGAGGTCTCCACATTTGGAAGAGAGCACACGAGATTTGGATCAAAATCTCAGCTGAATCCCAAGAGATCTCACACGATTTGGAGTGACATCTCGCCCAAGGTCCCTGATACCTCAGGACATTTGTAGTGAAATCTCGCCCGATGTCATTGTGACCTCAGGATATTCGGAGGGAAACCTCACCCGAATGTCCCTGAGATCAGACGAGATATTGAGTAAAATCTCACCCGATGCCCATCAGTCCCACGATATTTAGATTGAAGTCTCGCTCAATAGCCATGAGATCTCACGAGTTTGGCACTGACGTCGCCAAGGTTTGGAGGAGATCTCACAAGACTGGGAGTAAAATCTCGCCCCCATTCAAGAGTTCTCACGAGAGCTGCAGTGAAATCTCGCCCAAGGTCCCTGGGATCTCACGAGATTTGTAGTGAAATCTCGCCCGATCTCATTGTGACCTCAGGAGGAATGGAGTGAAACCTCGCCTAAAATCCATGAGTTGTCATGAGATTTGGAGTGAAATCTGTACCGATGTCCATGAGATCTCAGGAGCCTTGGTGGCAAATCTCGCCCGATGTCCATGAGATCTCACGAGATTTAGATTGAAAGCTCGCCCACGGTCGTCCCTGATATCTCACGAGATTTGGAGAGAAATCTGCCCGAAGTCATTGAGACCACATGATCTTTGGAGTGAAATCGCGTCCAATGTCCATGACATATCACGAGATTTGGAATGAATTCTCACGCGATGTCCATACGATCTCACGAGATTTGGACTAATCTCGCCTGATGTCCATGATTTCTCACGAGATATAGAGTGAATTCTCCCTCAATATCCTGAGATCTAACGGATTGGACGGAAGTCTCCAAGGATTGGATGAGATCTCAAGAGACTTGGAGGAAATGATCCCCGAATTCCAAAGGATCTCACGAGAGTTGGAGTGAAATCTCGCCTTAGGTCCCTTTTATCTCACGAGAGTTGAGTGAAACCTCGCCCGTTGTCATTGAGACCTCACGAGATTTGGATTGATATCTCGCCCAAGTTCGCTGATATCGCACGAGGTTTGTAGTGAAATCTCTCCCAATGTCATTGTGACCTCACGGGATTTGGAGTGAAATCTCGCCCAAAGTCCACGAGATCTCATGAGATTTGGACTGAGGTCTGCACGTTTTGGATGGGATCTCACGAGACTCAGAATAAAATCTCACGCGATGCCCATGGTGTCTCGTGGGATTTAGATTGAAGTCTCACGGAATATCCATGAGATCTCATGAGATTTGGACTGAAGTCTCCAAGGTCTGGATGAGATCTCACGAGACTTGGACGAAAATCCCCTGAATTCTAAGAGGTCTCACGATAGTTGGAGTAAAATCTCAACCAAGGTTCCTGATATCTCAAGAGAATGATACTGAAATCTCGCCCGATGTCATTGGGACCTCGCGAGATTTGGAGTGAAATATCGCGCAAGGTCCCTGATATCTCACGAGATTTGTAGTGAAATCTTGCCCAAGGCCCCTGAGAGCTGAAGAGAATTAGAGGGAAATCTCGCCCCATGTCACTGTGACCTCATGTGTTTTGGAGTGATATCTCGCCCAATGCCCATGATCTCACGAGTTTTTGGAGAACTCTGACCCCATATACATGAGATCTCACGAGATTTGGAGTAAAATCTCTCCTGATGTCATGAGGTCACACGAGATTTAGATTGCAATTTCGCTCCATATCCATGAGATCTCACGAGATTTGGCCTGAATTCTCCAAGATTCGGATGAGATCTCCGAGACGTGGGGAGTCAAATCTCGCTCAACGTCCAAGAATCCTCTTGAGATTTGGCGTGAAATCTCGCCCAAACTCCCTGATATCTCACGAGACTTGTAGTGTAATCTCCCGCGATGTCAGTGAGACCTCACGAGATTTGGATGGAAATCTCGCCCAGGTCCCTGAATATTACGAGATATGTAGTGAAATCTCGCCCGAAATCATTGTAACCTCAGGAGTTGGGAGTGAAAACTCGCCCAATGTCCATGAGATCTCACGAGATTTACATGGGAAACTCGCTCATATCCACGAGAACTCACGAGGTTGGCCTTGACGTCTCCAAGGTTTGGATGAGATTTCACGGGATGCGAGTAAACTCCCGCCCAAAGACCATGAGACCTCACGAGAGTGGGAGTGAAATCTCGCCCAAGGACCCTGATATCTCAAGAGGTTTGGAAGGAATCTCCCCCGATGTCATTGACAGCTCATGAGAAATGGATAGAAATCTCGCCCAAGGTCGCTGCTATCTCACGAGATCTGTAGTGAAATCTCGCCCAAACTCATTGGGACCTCAGGAGATTCGGCGTGAAATCTCCATCGATGTCCATGCGATCTCAGGAGATCTGGTGTCAAATCTCGCCCGATGTCCATGAGAACTCACGACACTTACACGGAAACCTCGCCCAGGGTCCCTGACAACTGACGAGATTCGGCGTGAAATCTGCCCGAGGTGATGGAGACCTCACGAGATTTGGAGTGAACTCTCACCCGATATTCGTGAGTACTCACGAGATTTCCAGTCATCTCGCCTGATGTCCCTGAGATCGCACAAGATAGAGATTGAATTCTCGCTCCATATCCTGAGATCTCACGAGTTTTGGCCTGGAGTCTCCAAGGATTGGATGAGATCTCACGAGACTTGGAGTAAAATATCCGCGAATATCCAGAAATCTCACGAGAGTTGGAGTGAAATGTCGCCCTAGCTCCCTTTCATGTCATGAGGTTTTAGTGAACTGTCGCCCAATGTCATTGGGACGTCCCGATATTTGGATTGAAATCTCGCCCGAGGTCGCTGATATCTCACGAGATTTGTAGGGAAATCTCGCGCAATGTGATTGTGACCTCAGGAGATTTGGGGTGAACTCTCCCCCAATGTCCATGAGATCTCACGAGATTTAGATGAAATCTCCCTCAATATCTATGAGGCCTCGCGAGATTGGCACGGACGACTCCAAGTTTGGATGAGATCTCACAAGACTTGGAGTAAACTCTCGCCCAAAGAACAAGAGACCTCAGCAGAGTTGGATTGAAATCTCGCACAAGGTCCCCGATATCTCACAAGATTTGTAGTGAAATCTCGCCCAATGTCTTTGAGCTTCATGAGATGTGGACTGAAATCTCGACCAGGGTCCCTGATATCTCATGAGATTTGTGGAAATCTCACCTGATGTCATTGGAACCTCCGTAGATTTGGAGTGCAGTCTCTCCCATTGTCCATGAGATCTCACGAGATTTAGATTGACCCCTCACCCAATATCCATGAGATCTCAGGAGAAGGGCACTGACCTCTCCAAAGTTTGGGTGAGATCTCATGGGCCCTGGAGTAAAATCTCGCCCAAAGTCCAAGAGATCTCGAGGGATTTGGAGAGAAATCTCACCCAAAGCCCATGACATCTCATGAGAATGAGAGGGAATTCTCGCCCGATGTCCATGCCACCTCACGGGATTTGCAGTAAAATCTCGCCCAATGACCATGAGATATCGCGAAATTGAGAGTGAAATCTCACCCATTTTCCATGAGAGCCCAAGACATTTGGCCTGAGGTCTCCACATTTGGAAGAGAGCACACGAGATTTGGATGAAAATCTCAGCTGAATCCGAAGAGATCTCACACGATTTGGAGTGACATCTCGCCCAAGGTCCCTGATACCTCAGGACATTTGTAGTGAAATCTCGCCCGATGTCATTGTGACCTCAGGATATTCGGAGGGAAACCTCACCCGAATGTCCCTGAGATCAGACGAGATATTGAGTAAAATCTCACCCGATGCCCATCAGTCCCACGATATTTAGATTGAAGTCTCGCTCAATAGCCATGAGATCTCACGAGTTTGGCACTGACGTCGCCAAGGTTTGGAGGAGATCTCACAAGACTGGGAGTAAAATCTCGCCCCCATTCAAGAGTTCTCACGAGAGCTGCAGTGAAATCTCGCCCAAGGTCCCTGGGATCTCACGAGATTTGTAGTGAAATCTCGCCCGATCTCATTGTGACCTCAGGAGGAATGGAGTGAAACCTCGCCTAAAATCCATGAGTTGTCATGAGATTTGGAGTGAAATCTGTACCGATGTCCATGAGATCTCAGGAGCCTTGGTGGCAAATCTCGCCCGATGTCCATGAGATCTCACGAGATTTAGATTGAAAGCTCGCCCACGGTCGTCCCTGATATCTCACGAGATTTGGAGAGAAATCTGCCCGAAGTCATTGAGACCACATGATCTTTGGAGTGAAATCGCGTCCAATGTCCATGACATATCACGAGATTTGGAATGAATTCTCACGCGATGTCCATACGATCTCACGAGATTTGGACTAATCTCGCCTGATGTCCATGATTTCTCACGAGATATAGAGTGAATTCTCCCTCAATATCCTGAGATCTAACGGATTGGACGGAAGTCTCCAAGGATTGGATGAGATCTCAAGAGACTTGGAGGAAATGATCCCCGAATTCCAAAGGATCTCACGAGAGTTGGAGTGAAATCTCGCCTTAGGTCCCTTTTATCTCACGAGAGTTGAGTGAAACCTCGCCCGTTGTCATTGAGACCTCACGAGATTTGGATTGATATCTCGCCCAAGTTCGCTGATATCGCACGAGGTTTGTAGTGAAATCTCTCCCAATGTCACTGTGACCTCACGGGATTTGGAGTGAAATCTCGCCCAAAGTCCACGAGATCTCATGAGATTTGGACTGAGGTCTGCACGTTTTGGATGGGATCTCACGAGACTCAGAATAAAATCTCACGCGATGCCCATGGTGTCTCGTGGGATTTAGATTGAAGTCTCACGGAATATCCATGAGATCTCATGAGATTTGGACTGAAGTCTCCAAGGTCTGGATGAGATCTCACGAGACTTGGACGAAAATCCCCTGAATTCTAAGAGGTCTCACGATAGTTGGAGTAAAATCTCAACCAAGGTTCCTGATATCTCAAGAGAATGATACTGAAATCTCGCCCGATGTCATTGGGACCTCGCGAGATTTGGAGTGAAATATCGCGCAAGGTCCCTGATATCTCACGAGATTTGTAGTGAAATCTTGCCCAAGGCCCCTGAGAGCTGAAGAGAATTAGAGGGAAATCTCGCCCCATGTCACTGTGACCTCATGTGTTTTGGAGTGATATCTCGCCCAATGCCCATGATCTCACGAGTTTTTGGAGAACTCTGACCCCATATCCATGAGATCTCACGAGATTTGGAGTAAAATCTCTCCTGATGTCATGAGGTCACACGAGATTTAGATTGCAATTTCGCTCCATATCCATGAGATCTCACGAGATTTGGCCTGAATTCTCCAAGATTCGGATGAGATCTCCGAGACGTGGGGAGTCAAATCTCGCTCAACGTCCAAGAATCCTCTTGAGATTTGGCGTGAAATCTCGCCCAAACTCCCTGATATCTCACGAGACTTGTAGTGTAATCTCCCGCGATGTCAGTGAGACCTCAGGAGATTTGGATGGAAATCTCGCCCAGGTCCCTGAATATTACGAGATATGTAGTGAAATCTCGCCCGAAATCATTGTAACCTCAGGAGTTGGGAGTGAAAACTCGCCCAATGTCCATGAGATCTCACGAGATTTACATGGGAAACTCGCTCATATCCACGAGAACTCACGAGGTTGGCCTTGACGTCTCCAAGGTTTGGATGAGATTTCACGGGATGCGAGTAAACTCCCGCCCAAAGACCATGAGACCTCACGAGAGTGGGAGTGAAATCTCGCCCAAGGACCCTGATATCTCAAGAGGTTTGGAAGGAATCTCCCCCGATGTCATTGACAGCTCATGAGAAATGGATAGAAATCTCGCCCAAGGTCGCTGCTATCTCACGAGATCTGTAGTGAAATCTCGCCCAAACTCATTGGGACCTCAGGAGATTCGGCGTGAAATCTCCATCGATGTCCATGCGATCTCAGGAGATCTGGTGTCAAATCTCGCCCGATGTCCATGAGAACTCACGACACTTACACGGAAACCTCGCCCAGGGTCCCTGACAACTGACGAGATTCGGCGTGAAATCTGCCCGAGGTGATGGAGACCTCACGAGATTTGGAGTGAACTCTCACCCGATATTCGTGAGTACTCACGAGATTTCCAGTCATCTCGCCTGATGTCCCTGAGATCGCACAAGATAGAGATTGAATTCTCGCTCCATATCCTGAGATCTCACGAGTTTTGGCCTGGAGTCTCCAAGGATTGGATGAGATCTCACGAGACTTGGAGTAAAATATCCGCGAATATCCAGAAATCTCACGAGAGTTGGAGTGAAATGTCGCCCTAGGTCCCTTTCATGTCATGAGGTTTTAGTGAACTGTCGCCCAATGTCATTGGGACGTCCCGATATTTGGATTGAAATCTCGCCCGAGGTCGCTGATATCTCACGAGATTTGTAGGGAAATCTCGCGCAATGTGATTGTGACCTCAGGAGATTTGGGGTGAACTCTCCCCCAATGTCCATGAGATCTCACGAGATTTAGATGAAATCTCCCTCAATATCTATGAGGCCTCGCGAGATTGGCACGGACGACTCCAAGTTTGGATGAGATCTCACAAGACTTGGAGTAAACTCTCGCCCAAAGAACAAGAGACCTCAGCAGAGTTGGATTGAAATCTCGCACAAGGTCCCCGATATCTCACAAGATTTGTAGTGAAATCTCGCCCAATGTCTTTGAGCTTCATGAGATGTGGACTGAAATCTCGACCAGGGTCCCTGATATCTCATGAGATTTGTGGAAATCTCACCTGATGTCATTGGAACCTCCGTAGATTTGGAGTGCAGTCTCTCCCATTGTCCATGAGATCTCACGAGATTTAGATTGACCCCTCACCCAATATCCATGAGATCTCAGGAGAAGGGCACTGACCTCTCCAAAGTTTGGGTGAGATCTCATGGGCCCTGGAGTAAAATCTCGCCCAAAGTCCAAGAGATCTCGAGGGATTTGGAGAGAAATCTCACCCAAAGCCCATGACATCTCATGAGATTGAGAGGGAATTCTCGCCCGATGTCCATGCCACCTCACGGGATTTGCAGTAAAATCTCGCCCAATGACCATGAGATATCGCGAAATTGAGAGTGAAATCTCACCCATTTTCCATGAGAGCCCAAGACATTTGGCCTGAGGTCTCCACATTTGGAAGAGAGCACACGAGATTTGGATCAAAATCTCAGCTGAATCCCAAGAGATCTCACACGATTTGGAGTGACATCTCGCCCAAGGTCCCTGATACCTCAGGACATTTGTAGTGAAATCTCGCCCGATGTCATTGTGACCTCAGGATATTCGGAGGGAAACCTCACCCGAATGTCCCTGAGATCAGACGAGATATTGAGTAAAATCTCACCCGATGCCCATCAGTCCCACGATATTTAGATTGAAGTCTCGCTCAATAGCCATGAGATCTCACGAGTTTGGCACTGACGTCGCCAAGGTTTGGAGGAGATCTCACAAGACTGGGAGTAAAATCTCGCCCCCATTCAAGAGTTCTCACGAGAGCTGCAGTGAAATCTCGCCCAAGGTCCCTGGGATCTCACGAGATTTGTAGTGAAATCTCGCCCGATCTCATTGTGACCTCAGGAGGAATGGAGTGAAACCTCGCCTAAAATCCATGAGTTGTCATGAGATTTGGAGTGAAATCTGTACCGATGTCCATGAGATCTCAGGAGCCTTG
Organism: Eumetopias jubatus; assembly: GCF_037043125.1. Taxonomy (NCBI): domain Eukaryota; kingdom Metazoa; phylum Chordata; class Mammalia; order Carnivora; family Otariidae; genus Eumetopias; species Eumetopias jubatus. Next base: position 6,470,478 of record NW_028274824.1, on the reverse strand, counting down.
GTGGCAAATCTCGCCCGATGTCCATGAGATCTCACGAGATTTAGATTGAAAGCTCGCCCACGGTCGTCCCTGATATCTCACGAGATTTGGAGAGAAATCTGCCCGAAGTCATTGAGACCACATGATCTTTGGAGTGAAATCGCGTCCAATGTCCATGACATATCACGAGATTTGGAATGAATTCTCACGCGATGTCCATACGATCTCACGAGATTTGGACTAATCTCGCCTGATGTCCATGATTTCTCACGAGATATAGAGTGAATTCTCCCTCAATATCCTGAGATCTAACGGATTGGACGGAAGTCTCCAAGGATTGGATGAGATCTCAAGAGACTTGGAGGAAATGATCCCCGAATTCCAAAGGATCTCACGAGAGTTGGAGTGAAATCTCGCCTTAGGTCCCTTTTATCTCACGAGAGTTGAGTGAAACCTCGCCCGTTGTCATTGAGACCTCACGAGATTTGGATTGATATCTCGCCCAAGTTCGCTGATATCGCACGAGGTTTGTAGTGAAATCTCTCCCAATGTCATTGTGACCTCACGGGATTTGGAGTGAAATCTCGCCCAAAGTCCACGAGATCTCATGAGATTTGGACTGAGGTCTGCACGTTTTGGATGGGATCTCACGAGACTCAGAATAAAATCTCACGCGATGCCCATGGTGTCTCGTGGGATTTAGATTGAAGTCTCACGGAATATCCATGAGATCTCATGAGATTTGGACTGAAGTCTCCAAGGTCTGGATGAGATCTCACGAGACTTGGACGAAAATCCCCTGAATTCTAAGAGGTCTCACGATAGTTGGAGTAAAATCTCAACCAAGGTTCCTGATATCTCAAGAGAATGATACTGAAATCTCGCCCGATGTCATTGGGACCTCGCGAGATTTGGAGTGAAATATCGCGCAAGGTCCCTGATATCTCACGAGATTTGTAGTGAAATCTTGCCCAAGGCCCCTGAGAGCTGAAGAGAATTAGAGGGAAATCTCGCCCCATGTCACTGTGACCTCATGTGTTTTGGAGTGATATCTCGCCCAATGCCCATGATCTCACGAGTTTTTGGAGAACTCTGACCCCATATCCATGAGATCTCACGAGATTTGGAGTAAAATCTCTCCTGATGTCATGAGGTCACACGAGATTTAGATTGCAATTTCGCTCCATATCCATGAGATCTCACGAGATTTGGCCTGAATTCTCCAAGATTCGGATGAGATCTCCGAGACGTGGGGAGTCAAATCTCGCTCAACGTCCAAGAATCCTCTTGAGATTTGGCGTGAAATCTCGCCCAAACTCCCTGATATCTCACGAGACTTGTAGTGTAATCTCCCGCGATGTCAGTGAGACCTCACGAGATTTGGATGGAAATCTCGCCCAGGTCCCTGAATATTACGAGATATGTAGTGAAATCTCGCCCGAAATCATTGTAACCTCAGGAGTTGGGAGTGAAAACTCGCCCAATGTCCATGAGATCTCACGAGATTTACATGGGAAACTCGCTCATATCCACGAGAACTCACGAGGTTGGCCTTGACGTCTCCAAGGTTTGGATGAGATTTCACGGGATGCGAGTAAACTCCCGCCCAAAGACCATGAGACCTCACGAGAGTGGGAGTGAAATCTCGCCCAAGGACCCTGATATCTCAAGAGGTTTGGAAGGAATCTCCCCCGATGTCATTGACAGCTCATGAGAAATGGATAGAAATCTCGCCCAAGGTCGCTGCTATCTCACGAGATCTGTAGTGAAATCTCGCCCAAACTCATTGGGACCTCAGGAGATTCGGCGTGAAATCTCCATCGATGTCCATGCGATCTCAGGAGATCTGGTGTCAAATCTCGCCCGATGTCCATGAGAACTCACGACACTTACACGGAAACCTCGCCCAGGGTCCCTGACAACTGACGAGATTCGGCGTGAAATCTGCCCGAGGTGATGGAGACCTCACGAGATTTGGAGTGAACTCTCACCCGATATTCGTGAGTACTCACGAGATTTCCAGTCATCTCGCCTGATGTCCCTGAGATCGCACAAGATAGAGATTGAATTCTCGCTCCATATCCTGAGATCTCACGAGTTTTGGCCTGGAGTCTCCAAGGATTGGATGAGATCTCACGAGACTTGGAGTAAAATATCCGCGAATATCCAGAAATCTCACGAGAGTTGGAGTGAAATGTCGCCCTAGCTCCCTTTCATGTCATGAGGTTTTAGTGAACTGTCGCCCAATGTCATTGGGACGTCCCGATATTTGGATTGAAATCTCGCCCGAGGTCGCTGATATCTCACGAGATTTGTAGGGAAATCTCGCGCAATGTGATTGTGACCTCAGGAGATTTGGGGTGAACTCTCCCCCAATGTCCATGAGATCTCACGAGATTTAGATGAAATCTCCCTCAATATCTATGAGGCCTCGCGAGATTGGCACGGACGACTCCAAGTTTGGATGAGATCTCACAAGACTTGGAGTAAACTCTCGCCCAAAGAACAAGAGACCTCAGCAGAGTTGGATTGAAATCTCGCACAAGGTCCCCGATATCTCACAAGATTTGTAGTGAAATCTCGCCCAATGTCTTTGAGCTTCATGAGATGTGGACTGAAATCTCGACCAGGGTCCCTGATATCTCATGAGATTTGTGGAAATCTCACCTGATGTCATTGGAACCTCCGTAGATTTGGAGTGCAGTCTCTCCCATTGTCCATGAGATCTCACGAGATTTAGATTGACCCCTCACCCAATATCCATGAGATCTCAGGAGAAGGGCACTGACCTCTCCAAAGTTTGGGTGAGATCTCATGGGCCCTGGAGTAAAATCTCGCCCAAAGTCCAAGAGATCTCGAGGGATTTGGAGAGAAATCTCACCCAAAGCCCATGACATCTCATGAGATTGAGAGGGAATTCTCGCCCGATGTCCATGCCACCTCACGGGATTTGCAGTAAAATCTCGCCCAATGACCATGAGATATCGCGAAATTGAGAGTGAAATCTCACCCATTTTCCATGAGAGCCCAAGACATTTGGCCTGAGGTCTCCACATTTGGAAGAGAGCACACGAGATTTGGATCAAAATCTCAGCTGAATCCCAAGAGATCTCACACGATTTGGAGTGACATCTCGCCCAAGGTCCCTGATACCTCAGGACATTTGTAGTGAAATCTCGCCCGATGTCATTGTGACCTCAGGATATTCGGAGGGAAACCTCACCCGAATGTCCCTGAGATCAGACGAGATATTGAGTAAAATCTCACCCGATGCCCATCAGTCCCACGATATTTAGATTGAAGTCTCGCTCAATAGCCATGAGATCTCACGAGTTTGGCACTGACGTCGCCAAGGTTTGGAGGAGATCTCACAAGACTGGGAGTAAAATCTCGCCCCCATTCAAGAGTTCTCACGAGAGCTGCAGTGAAATCTCGCCCAAGGTCCCTGGGATCTCACGAGATTTGTAGTGAAATCTCGCCCGATCTCATTGTGACCTCAGGAGGAATGGAGTGAAACCTCGCCTAAAATCCATGAGTTGTCATGAGATTTGGAGTGAAATCTGTACCGATGTCCATGAGATCTCAGGAGCCTTGGTGGCAAATCTCGCCCGATGTCCATGAGATCTCACGAGATTTAGATTGAAAGCTCGCCCACGGTCGTCCCTGATATCTCACGAGATTTGGAGAGAAATCTGCCCGAAGTCATTGAGACCACATGATCTTTGGAGTGAAATCGCGTCCAATGTCCATGACATATCACGAGATTTGGAATGAATTCTCACGCGATGTCCATACGATCTCACGAGATTTGGACTAATCTCGCCTGATGTCCATGATTTCTCACGAGATATAGAGTGAATTCTCCCTCAATATCCTGAGATCTAACGGATTGGACGGAAGTCTCCAAGGATTGGATGAGATCTCAAGAGACTTGGAGGAAATGATCCCCGAATTCCAAAGGATCTCACGAGAGTTGGAGTGAAATCTCGCCTTAGGTCCCTTTTATCTCACGAGAGTTGAGTGAAACCTCGCCCGTTGTCATTGAGACCTCACGAGATTTGGATTGATATCTCGCCCAAGTTCGCTGATATCGCACGAGGTTTGTAGTGAAATCTCTCCCAATGTCACTGTGACCTCACGGGATTTGGAGTGAAATCTCGCCCAAAGTCCACGAGATCTCATGAGATTTGGACTGAGGTCTGCACGTTTTGGATGGGATCTCACGAGACTCAGAATAAAATCTCACGCGATGCCCATGGTGTCTCGTGGGATTTAGATTGAAGTCTCACGGAATATCCATGAGATCTCATGAGATTTGGACTGAAGTCTCCAAGGTCTGGATGAGATCTCACGAGACTTGGACGAAAATCCCCTGAATTCTAAGAGGTCTCACGATAGTTGGAGTAAAATCTCAACCAAGGTTCCTGATATCTCAAGAGAATGATACTGAAATCTCGCCCGATGTCATTGGGACCTCGCGAGATTTGGAGTGAAATATCGCGCAAGGTCCCTGATATCTCACGAGATTTGTAGTGAAATCTTGCCCAAGGCCCCTGAGAGCTGAAGAGAATTAGAGGGAAATCTCGCCCCATGTCACTGTGACCTCATGTGTTTTGGAGTGATATCTCGCCCAATGCCCATGATCTCACGAGTTTTTGGAGAACTCTGACCCCATATCCATGAGATCTCACGAGATTTGGAGTAAAATCTCTCCTGATGTCATGAGGTCACACGAGATTTAGATTGCAATTTCGCTCCATATCCATGAGATCTCACGAGATTTGGCCTGAATTCTCCAAGATTCGGATGAGATCTCCGAGACGTGGGGAGTCAAATCTCGCTCAACGTCCAAGAATCCTCTTGAGATTTGGCGTGAAATCTCGCCCAAACTCCCTGATATCTCACGAGACTTGTAGTGTAATCTCCCGCGATGTCAGTGAGACCTCAGGAGATTTGGATGGAAATCTCGCCCAGGTCCCTGAATATTACGAGATATGTAGTGAAATCTCGCCCGAAATCATTGTAACCTCAGGAGTTGGGAGTGAAAACTCGCCCAATGTCCATGAGATCTCACGAGATTTACATGGGAAACTCGCTCATATCCACGAGAACTCACGAGGTTGGCCTTGACGTCTCCAAGGTTTGGATGAGATTTCACGGGATGCGAGTAAACTCCCGCCCAAAGACCATGAGACCTCACGAGAGTGGGAGTGAAATCTCGCCCAAGGACCCTGATATCTCAAGAGGTTTGGAAGGAATCTCCCCCGATGTCATTGACAGCTCATGAGAAATGGATAGAAATCTCGCCCAAGGTCGCTGCTATCTCACGAGATCTGTAGTGAAATCTCGCCCAAACTCATTGGGACCTCAGGAGATTCGGCGTGAAATCTCCATCGATGTCCATGCGATCTCAGGAGATCTGGTGTCAAATCTCGCCCGATGTCCATGAGAACTCACGACACTTACACGGAAACCTCGCCCAGGGTCCCTGACAACTGACGAGATTCGGCGTGAAATCTGCCCGAGGTGATGGAGACCTCACGAGATTTGGAGTGAACTCTCACCCGATATTCGTGAGTACTCACGAGATTTCCAGTCATCTCGCCTGATGTCCCTGAGATCGCACAAGATAGAGATTGAATTCTCGCTCCATATCCTGAGATCTCACGAGTTTTGGCCTGGAGTCTCCAAGGATTGGATGAGATCTCACGAGACTTGGAGTAAAATATCCGCGAATATCCAGAAATCTCACGAGAGTTGGAGTGAAATGTCGCCCTAGGTCCCTTTCATGTCATGAGGTTTTAGTGAACTGTCGCCCAATGTCATTGGGACGTCCCGATATTTGGATTGAAATCTCGCCCGAGGTCGCTGATATCTCACGAGATTTGTAGGGAAATCTCGCGCAATGTGATTGTGACCTCAGGAGATTTGGGGTGAACTCTCCCCCAATGTCCATGAGATCTCACGAGATTTAGATGAAATCTCCCTCAATATCTATGAGGCCTCGCGAGATTGGCACGGACGACTCCAAGTTTGGATGAGATCTCACAAGACTTGGAGTAAACTCTCGCCCAAAGAACAAGAGACCTCAGCAGAGTTGGATTGAAATCTCGCACAAGGTCCCCGATATCTCACAAGATTTGTAGTGAAATCTCGCCCAATGTCTTTGAGCTTCATGAGATGTGGACTGAAATCTCGACCAGGGTCCCTGATATCTCATGAGATTTGTGGAAATCTCACCTGATGTCATTGGAACCTCCGTAGATTTGGAGTGCAGTCTCTCCCATTGTCCATGAGATCTCACGAGATTTAGATTGACCCCTCACCCAATATCCATGAGATCTCAGGAGAAGGGCACTGACCTCTCCAAAGTTTGGGTGAGATCTCATGGGCCCTGGAGTAAAATCTCGCCCAAAGTCCAAGAGATCTCGAGGGATTTGGAGAGAAATCTCACCCAAAGCCCATGACATCTCATGAGATTGAGAGGGAATTCTCGCCCGATGTCCATGCCACCTCACGGGATTTGCAGTAAAATCTCGCCCAATGACCATGAGATATCGCGAAATTGAGAGTGAAATCTCACCCATTTTCCATGAGAGCCCAAGACATTTGGCCTGAGGTCTCCACATTTGGAAGAGAGCACACGAGATTTGGATCAAAATCTCAGCTGAATCCCAAGAGATCTCACACGATTTGGAGTGACATCTCGCCCAAGGTCCCTGATACCTCAGGACATTTGTAGTGAAATCTCGCCCGATGTCATTGTGACCTCAGGATATTCGGAGGGAAACCTCACCCGAATGTCCCTGAGATCAGACGAGATATTGAGTAAAATCTCACCCGATGCCCATCAGTCCCACGATATTTAGATTGAAGTCTCGCTCAATAGCCATGAGATCTCACGAGTTTGGCACTGACGTCGCCAAGGTTTGGAGGAGATCTCACAAGACTGGGAGTAAAATCTCGCCCCCATTCAAGAGTTCTCACGAGAGCTGCAGTGAAATCTCGCCCAAGGTCCCTGGGATCTCACGAGATTTGTAGTGAAATCTCGCCCGATCTCATTGTGACCTCAGGAGGAATGGAGTGAAACCTCGCCTAAAATCCATGAGTTGTCATGAGATTTGGAGTGAAATCTGTACCGATGTCCATGAGATCTCAGGAGCCTTGGTGGCAAATCTCGCCCGATGTCCATGAGATCTCACGAGATTTAGATTGAAAGCTCGCCCACGGTCGTCCCTGATATCTCACGAGATTTGGAGAGAAATCTGCCCGAAGTCATTGAGACCACATGATCTTTGGAGTGAAATCGCGTCCAATGTCCATGACATATCACGAGATTTGGAATGAATTCTCACGCGATGTCCATACGATCTCACGAGATTTGGACTAATCTCGCCTGATGTCCATGATTTCTCACGAGATATAGAGTGAATTCTCCCTCAATATCCTGAGATCTAACGGATTGGACGGAAGTCTCCAAGGATTGGATGAGATCTCAAGAGACTTGGAGGAAATGATCCCCGAATTCCAAAGGATCTCACGAGAGTTGGAGTGAAATCTCGCCTTAGGTCCCTTTTATCTCACGAGAGTTGAGTGAAACCTCGCCCGTTGTCATTGAGACCTCACGAGATTTGGATTGATATCTCGCCCAAGTTCGCTGATATCGCACGAGGTTTGTAGTGAAATCTCTCCCAATGTCATTGTGACCTCACGGGATTTGGAGTGAAATCTCGCCCAAAGTCCACGAGATCTCATGAGATTTGGACTGAGGTCTGCACGTTTTGGATGGGATCTCACGAGACTCAGAATAAAATCTCACGCGATGCCCATGGTGTCTCGTGGGATTTAGATTGAAGTCTCACGGAATATCCATGAGATCTCATGAGATTTGGACTGAAGTCTCCAAGGTCTGGATGAGATCTCACGAGACTTGGACGAAAATCCCCTGAATTCTAAGAGGTCTCACGATAGTTGGAGTAAAATCTCAACCAAGGTTCCTGATATCTCAAGAGAATGATACTGAAATCTCGCCCGATGTCATTGGGACCTCGCGAGATTTGGAGTGAAATATCGCGCAAGGTCCCTGATATCTCACGAGATTTGTAGTGAAATCTTGCCCAAGGCCCCTGAGAGCTGAAGAGAATTAGAGGGAAATCTCGCCCCATGTCACTGTGACCTCATGTGTTTTGGAGTGATATCTCGCCCAATGCCCATGATCTCACGAGTTTTTGGAGAACTCTGACCCCATATCCATGAGATCTCACGAGATTTGGAGTAAAATCTCTCCTGATGTCATGAGGTCACACGAGATTTAGATTGCAATTTCGCTCCATATCCATGAGATCTCACGAGATTTGGCCTGAATTCTCCAAGATTCGGATGAGATCTCCGAGACTTGGGGAGTCAAATCTCGCTCAACGTCCAAGAATCCTCTTGAGATTTGGCGTGAAATCTCGCCCAAACTCCCTGATATCTCACGAGACTTGTAGTGTAATCTCCCGCGATGTCAGTGAGACCTCACGAGATTTGGATGGAAATCTCGCCCAGGTCCCTGAATATTACGAGATATGTAGTGAAATCTCGCCCGAAATCATTGTAACCTCAGGAGTTGGGAGTGAAAACTCGCCCAATGTCCATGAGATCTCACGAGATTTACATGGGAAACTCGCTCATATCCACGAGAACTCACGAGGTTGGCCTTGACGTCTCCAAGGTTTGGATGAGATTTCACGGGATGCGAGTAAACTCCCGCCCAAAGACCATGAGACCTCACGAGAGTGGGAGTGAAATCTCGCCCAAGGACCCTGATATCTCAAGAGGTTTGGAAGGAATCTCCCCCGATGTCATTGACAGCTCATGAGAAATGGATAGAAATCTCGCCCAAGGTCGCTGCTATCTCACGAGATCTGTAGTGAAATCTCGCCCAAACTCATTGGGACCTCAGGAGATTCGGCGTGAAATCTCCATCGATGTCCATGCGATCTCAGGAGATCTGGTGTCAAATCTCGCCCGATGTCCATGAGAACTCACGACACTTACACGGAAACCTCGCCCAGGGTCCCTGACAACTGACGAGATTCGGCGTGAAATCTGCCCGAGGTGATGGAGACCTCACGAGATTTGGAGTGAACTCTCACCCGATATTCGTGAGTACTCACGAGATTTCCAGTCATCTCGCCTGATGTCCCTGAGATCGCACAAGATAGAGATTGAATTCTCGCTCCATATCCTGAGATCTCACGAGTTTTGGCCTGGAGTCTCCAAGGATTGGATGAGATCTCACGAGACTTGGAGTAAAATATCCGCGAATATCCAGAAATCTCACGAGAGTTGGAGTGAAATGTCGCCCTAGCTCCCTTTCATGTCATGAGGTTTTAGTGAACTGTCGCCCAATGTCATTGGGACGTCCCGATATTTGGATTGAAATCTCGCCCGAGGTCGCTGATATCTCACGAGATTTGTAGGGAAATCTCGCGCAATGTGATTGTGACCTCAGGAGATTTGGGGTGAACTCTCCCCCAATGTCCATGAGATCTCACGAGATTTAGATGAAATCTCCCTCAATATCTATGAGGCCTCGCGAGATTGGCACGGACGACTCCAAGTTTGGATGAGATCTCACAAGACTTGGAGTAAACTCTCGCCCAAAGAACAAGAGACCTCAGCAGAGTTGGATTGAAATCTCGCACAAGGTCCCCGATATCTCACAAGATTTGTAGTGAAATCTCGCCCAATGTCTTTGAGCCTCATGAGATGTGGACTGAAATCTCGACCAGGGTCCCTGATATCTCATGAGATTTGTGGAAATCTCACCTGATGTCATTGGAACCACCGTAGATTTGGAGTGCAGTCTCTCCCATTGTCCATGAGATCTCACGAGATTTAGATTGACCCCTCACCCAATATCCATGAGATCTCAGGAGAAGGGCACTGACCTCTCCAAAGTTTGGGTGAGATCTCATGGGCCCTGGAGTAAAATCTCGCCCAAAGTCCAAGAGATCTCGAGGGATTTGGAGAGAAATCTCACCCAAAGCCCATGACATCTCATGAGATTGAGAGGGAATTCTCGCCCGATGTCCATGACACCTCACGGGATTTGCAGTAAAATCTCGCCCAATGACCATGAGATATCGCGAAATTGAGAGTGAAATCTCACCCATTTTCCATGAGAGCCCAAGACATTTGGCCTGAGGTCTCCACATTTGGAAGAGAGCACACGAGATTTGGATGAAAATCCCAGCTGAATCCCAAGAGATCTCACACGATTTGGAGTGACATCTCGCCCAAGGTCCCTGATACCTCAGGACATTTGTAGTGAAATCTCGCCCGATGTCATTGTGACCTCAGGATATTCGGAGGGAAACCTCACCCGAATGTCCCTGAGATCAGACGAGATATTGAGTAAAATCTCACCCGATGCCCATCAGTCCCACGATATTTAGATTGAAGTCTCGCTCAATAGCCATGAGATCTCACGAGTTTGGCACTGACGTCGCCAAGGTTTGGAGGAGATCTCACAAGACTGGGAGTAAAATCTCGCCCCCATTCAAGAGTTCTCACGAGAGCTGCAGTGAAATCTCGCCCAAGGTCCCTGGGATCTCACGAGATTTGTAGTGAAATCTCGCCCGATCTCATTGTGACCTCAGGAGGAATGGAGTGAAACCTCGCCTAAAATCCATGAGTTGTCATGAGATTTGGAGTGAAATCTGTACCAATGTCCATGAGATCTCAGGAGCCTTGGTGGCAAATCTCGCCCGATGTCCATGAGATCTCACGAGATTTAGATTGAAAGCTCGCCCACGGTCGTCTCTGATATCTCACGAGATTTGGAGAGAAATCTGCCCGAAGTCATTGAGACCACATGATCTTTGGAGTGAAATCGCGTCCAATGTCCATGACATATCACGAGATTTGGAATGAATTCTCACGCGATGTCCATACGATCTCACGAGATTTGGACTAATCTCGCCTGATGTCCATGATTTCTCACGAGATATAGAGTGAATTCTCCCTCAATATCCTGAGATCTAACGGATTGGACGGAAGTCTCCAAGGATTGGATGAGATCTCAAGAGACTTGGAGGAAATGATCCCCGAATTCCAAAGGATCTCACGAGAGTTGGAGTGAAATCTCGCCCTAGGTCCCTTTTATCTCACGAGAGTTGAGTGAAACCTCGCCCGTTGTCATTGAGACCTCACGAGATTTGGATTGATATCTCGCCCAAGTTCGCTGATATCGCACGAGGTTTGTAGTGAAATCTCTCCCAATGTCATTGTGACCTCACGGGATTTGGAGTGAAATCTCGCCCAAAGTTCACGAGATCTCATGAGATTTGGACTGAGGTCTGCACGTTTTGGATGGGATCTCACGAGACTCAGAATAAAATCTCACGCGATGCCCATGGTGTCTCGTGGGATTTAGATTGAAGTCTCACGGAATATCCATGAGATCTCATGAGATTTGGACTGAAGTCTCCAAGGTCTGGATGAGATCTCACGAGACTTGGACGAAAATCCCCTGAATTCTAAGAGGTCTCACGATAGTTGGAGTAAAATCTCAACCAAGGTTCCTGATATCTCAAGAGAATGATACTGAAATCTCGCCCGATGTCATTGGGACCTCGCGAGATTTGGAGTGAAATATCGCGCAAGGTCCCTGATATCTCACGAGATTTGTAGTGAAATCTTGCCCAAGTCCCCTGAGAGCTGAAGAGAATTAGAGGGAAATCTCGCCCCATGTCACTGTGACCTCAAGAGTTTTGGAGTGAAATCTCGCCCAATGCCCATGATCTCACGAGTTTTTGGAGAACTCTGACCCCATATCCATGAGATCTCACGAGATTTGGAGTAAAATCTCTCCTGATGTCATGAGGTCACACGAGATTTAGATTGCAATTTCGCTCCATATCCATGAGATCTCACGAGATTTGGCCTGAATTCTCCAAGATTCGGATGAGATCTCCGAGACGTGGGGAGTCAAATCTCGCTCAACGTCCAAGAATCCTCTTGAGATTTGGCGTGAAATCTCGCCCAAACTCCCTGATATCTCACGAGACTTGTAGTGTAATCTCCCGCGATGTCAGTGAGACCTCACCAGATTTGGATGGAAATCTCGCCAAGGTCCATGAATATTACGAGATTTGTAGTGAAATCTCGCCCGAAATCATTGTAACCTCAGGAGTTGGGAGTGAAATCTCGCCCAATGTCCATGAGATCTCACGAGATTTACATGGGAAACTCGCTCATATCCACGAGAACTCACGAGGTTGGCCTTGACGTCTCCAAGGTTTGGATGAGATTTCACGGGATGCGAGTAAACTCTCGCCCAAAGACCATGAGACCTCACGAGAGTGGGAGTGAAATCTCGCCCAAGGACCCTGATATCTCAAGAGGTTTGGAAGGAATCTCCCCCGATGTCATTGACAGCTCATGAGAAATGGATAGAAATCTCGCCCAAGGTCGCTGCTATCTCACGAGATCTGCAGTGAAATCTCGCCCAAACTCATTGGGACCTCAGGAGATTCGGCGTGAAATCTCCATCGATGTCCATGCGATCTCAGGAGATCTGGTGTCAAATCTCGCCCGATGTCCATGAGAACTCACGACACTTACACGGAAACCTCGCCCAGGGTCCCTGACAACTGACGAGATTCGGCGTGAAATCTGCCCGAGGTGATGGAGACCTCACGAGATTTGGAGTGAACTCTCACCCGATATTCGTGAGTACTCACGAGATTTGGAGTCATCTCGCCTGATGTCCCTGAGATCGCACAAGATAGAGATTGAATTCTCGCTCCATATCCTGAGATCTCACTAGTTTTGGCCTGGAGTCTCCAAGGATTGGATGAGATCTCACGAGACCTGGAGTAAAATATCCGCGAATATCCAGAAATCTCACGAGAGTTGGAGTGAAATGTCGCCCTAGCTCCCTTTCATGTCATGAGGTTTTAGTGAACTGTCGCCCAATGTCATTGGGACGTCCCGATATTTGGATTGAAATCTCGCCCAAGTTCGCTGATATCGCACGAGGTTTGTAGTGAAATCTCTCCCAATGTCATTGTGACCTCACGAGATTTGGAGTGAAATCTCGCCCAAAGTCCAGGAGATCTCATGAGATTTGGACTGAGGTCTGCACGTTTTGGATGGGATCTCACGAGACTCAGAATAAAATCTCACCCGATGCCCATGGTGTCTCGTGGGATTTAGATTGAAGTCTCACGCAATATCCATGTGATCTCACGAGATTTGGACTGGAGTCTCCAAAGTCTGGATGAGATCTCACGAGACTTGGAGGAAAATCCCCTGAATTCCAAGAGATCACACGAGAGTTGGAGTAAAATCTCAGCCAAGGTTCCTGATATCTCAAGAGATTGATTCTGAAATCTCGCCCGATGTCATTGGGATCTCGCGAGATTTGGGGTGAAATATCGCGCAAGGTCCCTGATATCTCACGAGATTTGTAGTGAAATCTTGCCCAAGGCCCCTGAGAGCCCATGAGAATTAGAGGGAATTCTCGCCCCATGTCACTGTGACCTTAAGAGATTTGGAGTGAAATCTCGCCCAATGCCCATGATCTCACGAGCTTGTTGGAGAACTCTGACCCCATATCCATGAGATCTCACGAGATTTGGAGTAAAATCTCTCCTGATGTCATGAGGTCACACGAGATTTAGATTGCAATTTCGCTCCATATCCATGAGATCTCACGAGATTTGGCCTGAATTCTCCAAGATTCGGATGAGATCTCCGAGACGTGGGGAGTCAAATCTCGCTCAACGTCCAAGAATCCTCTTGAGATTTGGCATGAAATCTCGCCCAAACTCCCTGATATCTCATGAGACTTGTAGTGTAATCTCCCGCGATGTCAGTGAGACCTCACGAGATTTGGATGGAAATCTCGCCCAGGTCCCTGAATATTACGAGATATGTAGTGAAATCTCGCCCGAAATCATTGTAACCTCAGGAGTTGGGAGTGAAAACTCGCCCAATGTCCATGAGATCTCACGAGATTTACATGGGAAACTCGCTCATATCCACGAGAACTCACGAGGTTGGCCTTGACGTCTCCAAGGTTTGGATGAGATTTCACGGGATGCGAGTAAACTCCCGCCCAAAGACCATGAGACCTCACGAGAGTGGGAGTGAAATCTCGCCCAAGGACCCTGATATCTCAAGAGGTTTGGAAGGAATCTCCCCCGATGTCATTGACAGCTCATGAGAAATGGATAGAAATCTCGCCCAAGGTCGCTGCTATCTCACGAGATCTGTAGTGAAATCTCGCCCAAACTCATTGGGACCTCAGGAGATTCGGCGTGAAATCTCCATCGATGTCCATGCGATCTCAGGAGATCTGGTGTCAAATCTCGCCCGATGTCCATGAGAACTCACGACACTTACACGGAAACCTCGCCCAGGGTCCCTGACAACTGACGAGATTCGGCGTGAAATCTGCCCGAGGTGATGGAGACCTCACGAGATTTGGAGTGAACTCTCACCCGATATTCGTGAGTACTCACGAGATTTCCAGTCATCTCGCCTGATGTCCCTGAGATCGCACAAGATAGAGATTGAATTCTCGCTCCATATCCTGAGATCTCACGAGTTTTGGCCTGGAGTCTCCAAGGATTGGATGAGATCTCACGAGACTTGGAGTAAAATATCCGCGAATATCCAGAAATCTCACGAGAGTTGGAGTGAAATGTCGCCCTAGGTCCCTTTCATGTCATGAGGTTTTAGTGAAATGTCGCCCAATGTCATTGGGACGTCCCGATATTTGGATTGAAATCTCGCCCGAGGTCGCTGATATCTCACGAGATTTGTAGGGAAATCTCGCGCAATGTGATTGTGACCTCAGGAGATTTGGGGTGAACTCTCCCCCAATGTCCATGAGATCTCACGAGATTTAGATGAAATCTCCCTCAATATCTATGAGGCCTCGCGAGATTGGCTCGGACGACTCCAAGTTTGGATGAGATCTCACAAGACTTGGAGTAAACTCTCGCCCAAAGAACAAGAGACCTCAGCAGAGTTGGATTGAAATCTCGCACAAAGTCCCCGATATCTCACAAGATTTGTAGTGAAATCTCGCCCAATGTCTTTGAGCCTCATGAGATGTGGACTGAAATCTCGACCAGGGTCCTTGATATCTCATGAGATTTGTGGAAATCTCACCTGATGTCATTGGAACCTCCGTAGATTTGGAGTGCAGTCTCTCCCATTGTCCATGAGATCTCACGAGATTTAGATTGACCCCTCACCCAATATCCATGAGATCTCAGGAGAAGGGCACCGACCTCTCCAAAGTTTGGGTGAGATCTCATGGGCCCTGGAGTAAAATCTCGCCCAAAGTCCAAGAGATCTCGAGGGATTTGGAGAGAAATCTCACCCAAAGCCCATGACATCTCATGAGATTGAGAGGGAATTCTCGCCCGATGTCCATGACACCTCACGGGATTTGCAGTAAAATCTCGCCCAATGACCATGAGATATCGCGAAATTGAGAGTGAAATCTCACCCATTTTCCATGAGAGCCCAAGACATTTGGCCTGAGGTCTCCACATTTGGAAGAGAGCACACGAGATTTGGATGAAAATCCCAGCTGAATCCCAAGAGATCTCACACGATTTGGAGTGACATCTCGCCCAAGGTCCCTGATACCTCAGGACATTTGTAGTGAAATCTCGCCCGATGTCATTGTGACCTCAGGATATACGGAGGGAAACCTCACCCGAATGTCCCTGAGATCAGACGAGATATTGAGTAAAATCTCACCCGATGCACATCAGTCCCACGATATTTAGATTGAAGTCTCGCTCAATAGCCATGAGATCTCACGAGTTTGGCGCTGACGTCGCCAAGGTTTGGAGGAGATCTCACAAGACTGGGAGTAAAATCTCGCCCCCATTCAAGAGTTCTCACGAGAGCTGCAGTGAAATCTCGCCCAAGGTCCCTGGGATCTCACGAGATTTGTAGTGAAATCTCGCCCGATCTCATTGTGACCTCAGGAGGACTGGAGTGAAACCTCGCCTAAAATCCATGAGTTGTCATGAGATTTGGAGTGAAATCTGTACCGATGTCCATGAGATCTCAGGAGCCTTGGTGGCAAATCTCGCCCGATGTCCATGAGATCTCACGAGATTTAGATTGAAAGCTCGCCCACGGTCGTCCCTGATATCTCACGAGATTTGGAGAGAAATCTGCCCGAAGTCATTGAGACCACATGATCTTTGGAGTGAAATCGCGTCCAATGTCCATGACATATCACGAGATTTGGAATGAATTCTCACGCGATGTCCATACGATCTCACGAGATTTGGACTAATCTCGCCTGATGTCCATGATTTCTCACGAGATATAGAGTGAATTCTCCCTCAATATCCTGAGATCTAACGGATTGGACGGAAGTCTCCAAGGATTGGATGAGATCTCAAGAGACTTGGAGGAAATGATCCCCGAATTCCAAAGGATCTCACGAGAGTTGGAGTGAAATCTCGCCCTAGGTCCCTTTTATCTCACGAGAGTTGAGTGAAACCTCGCCCGTTGTCATTGAGACCTCACGAGATTTGGATTGATATCTCGCCCAAGTTCGCTGATATCGCACGAGGTTTGTAGTGAAATCTCTCCCAATGTCATTGTGACCTCACGGGATTTGGAGTGAAATCTCGCCCAAAGTCCACGAGATCTCATGAGATTTGGACTGAGGTCTGCACGTTTTGGATGGGATCTCACGAGACTCAGAATAAAATCTCACGCGATGCCCATGGTGTCTCGTGGGATTTAGATTGAAGTGTCACGGAATATCCATGAGATCTCATGAGATTTGGACTGAAGTCTCCAAGGTCTGGATGAGATCTCACGAGACTTGGACGAAAATCCCCTGAATTCTAAGAGGTCTCACGATAGTTGGAGTAAAATCTCAACCAAGGTTCCTGATATCTCAAGAGAATGATACTGAAATCTCGCCCGATGTCATTGGGACCTCGCGAGATTTGGAGTGAAATATCGCGCAAGGTCCCTGATATCTCACGAGATTTGTAGTGAAATCTTGCCCAAGTCCCCTGAGAGCTGAAGAGAATTAGAGGGAAATCTCGCCCCATGTCACTGTGACCTCAAGAGTTTTGGAGTGAAATCTCGCCCAATGCCCATGATCTCACGAGTTTTTGGAGAACTCTGACCCCATATCCATGAGATCTCACGAGATTTGGAGTAAAATCTCTCCTGATGTCATGAGGTCACACGAGATTTAGATTGCAATTTCGCTCCATATCCATGAGATCTCACGAGATTTGGCCTGAATTCTCCAAGATTCGGATGAGATCTCCGAGACGTGGGGAGTCAAATCTCGCTCAACGTCCAAGAATCCTCTTGAGATTTGGCGTGAAATCTCGCCCAAACTCCCTGATATCTCACGAGACTTGTAGTGTAATCTCCCGCGATGTCAGTGAGACCTCACCAGATTTGGATGGAAATCTCGCCAAGGTCCCTGAATATTACGAGATATGTAGTGAAATCTCGCCCGAAATCATTGTAACCTCAGGAGTTGGGAGTGAAATCTCGCCCAATGTCCATGAGATCTCACGAGATTTACATGGGAAACTCGCTCATATCCACGAGAACTCACGAGGTTGGCCTTGACGTCTCCAAGGTTTGGATGAGATTTCACGGGATGCGAGTAAACTCTCGCCCAAAGACCATGAGACCTCACGAGAGTGGGAGTGAAATCTCGCCCAAGGACCCTGATATCTCAAGAGGTTTGGAAGGAATCTCCCCCGATGTCATTGACAGCTCATGAGAAATGGATAGAAATCTCGCCCAAGGTCGCTGCTATCTCACGAGATCTGCAGTGAAATCTCGCCCAAACTCATTGGGACCTCAGGAGATTCGGCGTGAAATCTCCATCGATGTCCATGCGATCTCAGGAGATCTGGTGTCAAATCTCGCCCGATGTCCATGAGAACTCACGACACTTACACGGAAACCTCGCCCAGGGTCCCTGACAACTGACGAGATTCGGCGTGAAATCTGCCCGAGGTGATGGAGACCTCACGAGATTTGGAGTGAACTCTCACCCGATATTCGTGAGTACTCACGAGATTTGGAGTCATCTCGCCTGATGTCCCTGAGATCGCACAAGATAGAGATTGAATTCTCGCTCCATATCCTGAGATCTCACGAGTTTTGGCCTGGAGTCTCCAAGGATTGGATGAGATCTCACGAGACTTGGAGTAAAATATCCGCGAATATCCAGAAATCTCACGAGAGTTGGAGTGAAATGTCGCCCTAGCTCCCTTTCATGTCATGAGGTTTTAGTGAACTGTCGCCCAATGTCATTGGGACGTCCCGATATTTGGATTGAAATCTCGCCCGAGGTCGCTGATATCTCACGAGATTTGTAGGGAAATCTCGCGCAATGTGATTGTGACCTCAGGAGATTTGGGGTGAACTCTCCCCCAATGTCCATGAGATCTCACGAGATTTAGATGAAATCTCCCTCAATATCTATGAGGCCTCGCGAGATTGGCACGGACGACTCCAAGTTTGGATGAGATCTCACAAGACTTGGAGTAAACTCTCGCCCAAAGAACAAGAGACCTCAGCAGAGTTGGATTGAAATCTCGCACAAGGTCCCCGATATCTCACAAGATTTATAGTGAAATCTCGCCCAATGTCTTTGAGCTTCATGAGATGTGGACTGAAATCTCGACCAGGGTCCCTGATATCTCATGAGATTTGTGGAAATCTCACCTGATGTCATTGGAACCTCCGTAGATTTGGAGTGCAGTCTCTCCCATTGTCCATGAGATCTCACGAGATTTAGATTGACCCCTCACCCAATATCCATGAGATCTCAGGAGAAGGGCACTGACCTCTCCAAAGTTTGGGTGAGATCTCATGGGCCCTGGAGTAAAATCTCGCCCAAAGTCCAAGAGATCTCGAGGGATTTGGAGAGAAATCTCACCCAAAGCCCATGACATCTCATGAGATTGAGAGGGAATTCTCGCCCGATATCCATGCCACCTCACGGGATTTGCAGTAAAATCTCGCCCAATGACCATGAGATATCGCGAAATTGAGAGTGAAATCTCACCCATTTTCCATGAGAGCCCAAGACATTTGGCCTGAGGTCTCCACATTTGGAAGAGAGCACACGAGATTTGGATGAAAATCTCAGCTGAATCCCAAGAGATCTCACACGATTTGGAGTGACATCTCGCCCAAGGTCCCTGATACCTCAGGACATTTGTAGTGAAATCTCGCCCGATGTCATTGTGACCTCAGGATATTCGGAGGGAAACCTCACCCGAATGTCCCTGAGATCAGACGAGATATTGAGTAAAATCTCACCCGATGCCCATCAGTCCCACGATATTTAGATTGAAGTCTCGCTCAATAGCCATGAGATCTCACGAGTTTGGCACTGACGTCGCCAAGGTTTGGAGGAGATCTCACAAGACTGGGAGTAAAATCTCGCCCCCATTCAAGAGTTCTCACGAGAGCTGCAGTGAAATCTCGCCCAAGGTCCCTGGGATCTCACGAGATTTGTAGTGAAATCTCGCCCGATCTCATTGTGACCTCAGGAGGAATGGACTGAAACCTCGCCTAAAATCCATGAGTTGTCATGAGATTTGGAGTGAAATCTGTACCGATGTCCATGAGATCTCAGGAGCCTGGGTGGCAAATCTCGCCCGATGTCCATGAGATCTCACGAGATTTAGATTGAAAGCTCGCCCACGGTCGTCCCTGATATCTCACGAGATTTGGAGAGAAATCTGCCCGAAGTCATTGAGACCACAGGATCTTTGGAGTGAAATCGCGTCCAATGTCCATGACATATCACGAGATTTGGAATGAATTCTCACGCGATGTCCATACGATCTCACGAGATTTGGACTAATCTCGCCTGATGTCCATGATTTCTCACGAGATATAGAGTGAATTCTCCCTCAATATCCTGAGATCTCACGGATTGGACGGAAGTCTCCAAGGATTGGATGAGATCTCAAGAGACTTGGAGGAAATGATCCCCGAATTCCAAAGGATCTCACGAGAGTTGGAGTGAAATCTCGCCCTAGGTCCCTTTTATCTCACGAGAGTTGAGTGAAACCTCGCCCGTTGTCATTGAGACCTCACGAGATTTGGATTGATATCTCGCCCAAGTTCGCTGATATCGCACGAGGTTTGTAGTGAAATCTCTCCCAATGTCATTGTGACCTCACGGGATTTGGAGTGAAATCTCGCCCAAAGTCCACGAGATCTCATGAGATTTGGACTGAGGTCTGCACGTTTTGGATGGGATCTCACGAGACTCAGAATAAAATCTCACGCGATGCCCATGGTGTCTCGTGGGATTTAGATTGAAGTCTCACGGAATATCCATGAGATCTCATGAGATTTGGACTGAAGTCTCCAAGGTCTGGATGAGATCTCACGAGACTTGGACGAAAATCCCCTGAATTCTAAGAGGTCTCACGATAGTTGGAGTAAAATCTCAACCAAGGTTCCTGATATCTCAAGAGAATGGTACTGAAATCTCGCCCGATGTCATTGGGACCTCGCGAGATTTGGAGTGAAATATCGCGCAAGGTCCCTGATATCTCACGAGATTTGTAGTGAAATCTTGCCCAAGGCCCCTGAGAGCTGAAGAGAATTAGAGGGAAATCTCGCCCCATGTCACTGTGACCTCAAGAGTTTTGGAGTGAAATCTCGCCCAATGCCCATGATCTCACGAGTTTTTGGAGAACTCTGACCCCATATCCATGAGATCTCACGAGATTTGGAGTAAAATCTCTCCTGATGTCATGAGGTCACACGAGATTTAGATTGCAATTTCGCTCCATATCCATGAGATCTCACGAGATTTGGCCTGAATTCTCCAAGATTCGGATGAGATCTCCGAGACGTGGGGAGTCAAATCTCGCTCAACGTCCAAGAATCCTCTTGAGATTTGGCGTGAAATCTCGCCCAAACTCCCTGATATCTCACGAGACTTGTAGTGTAATCTCCCGCGATTTCAGTGAGACCTCACGAGATTTGGATGGAAATCTCGCCCAGGTCCCTGAATATTACGAGATATGTAGTGAAATCTCGCCCGAAATCATTGTAACCTCAGGAGTTGGGAGTGAAAACTCGCCCAATGTCCATGAGATCTCACGAGATTTACATGGGAAACTCGCTCATATCCACGAGAACTCACGAGGTTGGCCTTGACGTCTCCAAGGTTTGGATGAGATTTCACGGGATGCGAGTAAACTCCCGCCCAAAGACCATGAGACCTCACGAGAGTGGGAGTGAAATCTCGCCCAAGGACCCTGATATCTCAAGAGGTTTGGAAGGAATCTCCCCCGATGTCATTGACAGCTCATGAGAAATGGATAGAAATCTCGCCCAAGGTCGCTGCTATCTCACGAGATCTGTAGTGAAATCTCGCCCAAACTCATTGGGACCTCAGGAGATTCGGCGTGAAATCTCCATCGATGTCCATGCGATCTCAGGAGATCTGGTGTCAAATCTCGCCCGATGTCCATGAGAACTCACGACACTTACACGGAAACCTCGCCCAGGGTCCCTGACAACTGACGAGATTCGGCGTGAAATCTGCCCGAGGTGATGGAGACCTCACGAGATTTGGAGTGAACTCTCACCCGATATTCGTGAGTACTCACGAGATTTGGAGTCATCTCGCCTGATGTCCCTGAGATCGCACAAGATAGAGATTGAATTCTCGCTCCATATCCTGAGATCTCACGAGTTTTGGCCTGGAGTCTCCAAGGATTGGATGAGATCTCACGAGACCTGGAGTAAAATATCCGCGAATATCCAGAAATCTCACGAGAGTTGGAGTGAAATGTCGCCCTAGCTCCCTTTCATGTCATGAGGTTTTAGTGAACTGTCGCCCAATGTCATTGGGACGTCCCGATATTTGGATTGAAATCTCGCCCAAGTTCGCTGATATCGCACGAGGTTTGTAGTGAAATCTCTCCCAATGTCATTGTGACCTCACGAGATTTGGAGTGAAATCTCGCCCAAAGTCCAGGAGATCTCATGAGATTTGGACTGAGGTCTGCACGTTTTGGATGGGATCTCACGAGACTCAGAATAAAATCTCACCCGATGCCCATGGTGTCTCGTGGGATTTAGATTGAATTCTCACGCAATATCCATGTGATCTCACGAGATTTGGACTGGAGTCTCCAAAGTCTGGATGAGATCTCACGAGACTTGGAGGAAAATCCCCTGAATTCCAAGAGATCACACGAGAGTTGGAGTTAAATCTCAGCCAAGTTTCCTGATATCTCAAGAGATTGATACTGAAATCTCGCCCGATGTCATTGGGACCTCGCGAGATTTGGGGTGAAATATCGCGCAAGGTCCCTGATATCTCACGAGATTTGTAGTGAAATCTTGCCCAAGGCCCCTGAGAGCCCATGAGAATTAGAGGGAATTCTCGCCCCATGTCACTGTGACCTTAAGAGATTTGGAGTGAAATCTCGCCCAATGCCCATGATCTCACGAGCTTGTTGGAGAACTCTGACCCCATATCCATGAGATCTCACGAGATTTGGAGTAAAATCTCTCCTGATGTCATGAGGTCACACGAGATTTAGATTGCAATTTCGCTCCATATCCATGAGATCTCACGAGATTTGGCCTGAATTCTCCAAGATTCGGATGAGATCTCCGAGACGTGGGGAGTCAAATCTCGCTCAACGTCCAAGAATCCTCTTGAGATTTGGCGTGAAATCTCGCCCAAACTCCCTGATATCTCACGAGACTTGTAGTGTAATCTCCCGCGATGTCAGTGAGACCTCACGAGATTTGGATGGAAATCTCGCCCAGGTCCCTGAATATTACGAGATATGTAGTGAAATCTCGCCCGAAATCATTGTAACCTCAGGAGTTGGGAGTGAAAACTCGCCCAATGTCCATGAGATCTCACGAGATTTACATGGGAAACTCGCTCATATCCACGAGAACTCACGAGGTTGGCCTTGACGTCTCCAAGGTTTGGATGTGATTTCACGGGATGCGAGTAAACTCCCGCCCAAAGACCATGAGACCTCACGAGAGTGGGAGTGAAATCTCGCCCAAGGACCCTGATATCTCAAGAGGTTTGGAAGGAATCTCCCCCGATGTCATTGACAGCTCATGAGAAATGGATAGAAATCTCGCCCAAGGTCGCTGCTATCTCACGAGATCTGTAGTGAAATCTCGCCCAAACTCATTGGGACCTCAGGAGATTCGGCGTGAAATCTCCATCGATGTCCATGCGATCTCAGGAGATCTGGTGTCAAATCTCGCCCGATGTCCATGAGAACTCACGACACTTACACGGAAACCTCGCCCAGGGTCCCTGACAACTGACGAGATTCGGCGTGAAATCTGCCCGAGGTGATGGAGACCTCACGAGATTTGGAGTGAACTCTCACCCGATATTCGTGAGTACTCACGAGATTTCCAGTCATCTCGCCTGATGTCCCTGAGATCGCACAAGATAGAGATTGAATTCTCGCTCCATATCCTGAGATCTCACGAGTTTTGGCCTGGAGTCTCCAAGGATTGGATGAGATCTCACGAGACTTGGAGTAAAATATCCGCGAATATCCAGAAATCTCACGAGAGTTGGAGTGAAATGTCGCCCTAGCTCCCTTTCATGTCATGAGGTTTTAGTGAACTGTCGCCCAATGTCATTGGGACGTCCCGATATTTGGATTGAAATCTCGCCCGAGGTCGCTGATATCTCACGAGATTTGTAGGGAAATCTCGCGCAATGTGATTGTGACCTCAGGAGATTTGGGGTGAACTCTCCCCCAATGTCCATGAGATCTCACGAGATTTAGATGAAATCTCCCTCAATATCTATGAGGCCTCGCGAGATTGGCTCGGACGACTCCAAGTTTGGATGAGATCTCACAAGACTTGGAGTAAACTCTCGCCCAAAGAACAAGAGACCTCAGCAGAGTTGGATTGAAATCTCGCACAAAGTCCCCGATATCTGACAAGATTTGTAGTGAAATCTCGCCCAATGTCTTTGAGCCTCATGAGATGTGGACTGAAATCTCGACCAGGGTCCTTGATATCTCATGAGATTTGTGGAAATCTCACCTGATGTCATTGGAACCTCCGTAGATTTGGAGTGCAGTCTCTCCCATTGTCCATGAGATCTCACGAGATTTAGATTGACCCCTCACCCAATATCCATGAGATCTCAGGAGAAGGGCACCGACCTCTCCAAAGTTTGGGTGAGATCTCATGGGCCCTGGAGTAAAATCTCGCCCAAAGTCCAAGAGATCTCGAGGGATTTGGAGAGAAATCTCACCCAAAGCCCATGACATCTCATGAGATTGAGAGGGAATTCTCGCCCGATGTCCATGACACCTCACGGGATTTGCAGTAAAATCTCGCCCAATGACCATGAGATATCGCGAAATTGAGAGTGAAATCTCACCCATTTTCCATGAGAGCCCAAGACATTTGGCCTGAGGTCTCCACATTTGGAAGAGAGCACACGAGATTTGGATGAAAATCCCAGCTGAATCCCAAGAGATCTCACACGATTTGGAGTGACATCTCGCCCAAGGTCCCTGATACCTCAGGACATTTGTAGTGAAATCTCGCCCGATGTCATTGTGACCTCAGGATATACGGAGGGAAACCTCACCCGAATGTCCCTGAGATCAGACGAGATATTGAGTAAAATCTCACCCGATGCACATCAGTCCCACGATATTTAGATTGAAGTCTCGCTCAATAGCCATGAGATCTCACGAGTTTGGCGCTGACGTCGCCAAGGTTTGGAGGAGATCTCACAAGACTGGGAGTAAAATCTCGCCCCCATTCAAGAGTTCTCACGAGAGCTGCAGTGAAATCTCGCCCAAGGTCCCTGGGATCTCACGAGATTTGTAGTGAAATCTCGCCCGATCTCATTGTGACCTCAGGAGGACTGGAGTGAAACCTCGCCTAAAATCCATGAGTTGTCATGAGATTTGGAGTGAAATCTGTACCGATGTCCATGAGATCTCAGGAGCCTTGGTGGCAAATCTCGCCCGATGTCCATGAGATCTCACGAGATTTAGATTGAAAGCTCGCCCACGGTCGTCCCTGATATCTCACGAGATTTGGAGAGAAATCTGCCCGAAGTCATTGAGACCACATGATCTTTGGAGTGAAATCGCGTCCAATGTCCATGACATATCACGAGATTTGGAATGAATTCTCACGCGATGTCCATACGATCTCACGAGATTTGGACTAATCTCGCCTGATGTCCATGATTTCTCACGAGATATAGAGTGAATTCTCCCTCAATATCCTGAGATCTAACGGATTGGACGGAAGTCTCCAAGGATTGGATGAGATCTCAAGAGACTTGGAGGAAATGATCCCCGAATTCCAAAGGATCTCACGAGAGTTGGAGTGAAATCTCGCCCTAGGTCCCTTTTATCTCACGAGAGTTGAGTGAAACCTCGCCCGTTGTCATTGAGACCTCACGAGATTTGGATTGATATCTCGCCCAAGTTCGCTGATATCGCACGAGGTTTGTAGTGAAATCTCTCCCAATGTCATTGTGACCTCACGGGATTTGGAGTGAAATCTCGCCCAAAGTCCACGAGATCTCATGAGATTTGGACTGAGGTCTGCACGTTTTGGATGGGATCTCACGAGACTCAGAATAAAATCTCACGCGATGCCCATGGTGTCTCGTGGGATTTAGATTGAAGTGTCACGGAATATCCATGAGATCTCATGAGATTTGGACTGAAGTCTCCAAGGTCTGGATGAGATCTCACGAGACATGGACGAAAATCCCCTGAATTCCAAGAGGTCTCACGATAGTTGGAGTAAAATCTCAACCAAGGTTCCTGATATCTCAAGAGAATGATACTGAAATCTCGCCCGATGTCATTGGGACCTCGCGAGATTTGGAGTGAAATATCGCGCAAGGTCCCTGATATCTCACGAGATTTGTAGTGAAATCTTGCCCAAGGCCCCTGAGAGCTGAAGAGAATTAGAGGGAAATCTCGCCCCATGTCACTGTGACCTCATGTGTTTTGGAGTGAAATCTCGCCCAATGCCCATGATCTCACGAGTTTTTGGAGAACTCTGACCCCATATCCATGAGATCTCACGAGATTTGGAGTAAAATCTCTCCTGATGTCATGAGGTCTCACGAGATTTAGATTGCAATTTCGCTCCATATCCATGAGATCTCACGAGATTTGGCCTGAATTCTCCAAGATTCGGATGAGATCTCCGAGACGTGGGGAGTCAAATCTCGCTCAACGTCCAAGAATCCTCTTGAGATTTGGCGTGAAATCTCGCCCAAACTCCCTGATATCTCACGAGACTTGTAGTGTAATCTCCCGCGATGTCAGTGAGACCTCACGAGATTTGGATGGAAATCTCGCCCAGGTCCCTGAATATTACGAGATATGTAGTGAAATCTCGCCCGAAATCATTGTAACCTCAGGAGTTGGGAGTGAAATCTCGCCCAATGTCCATGAGATCTCACGAGATTTACATGGGAAACTCGCTCATATCCACGAGAACTCACGAGGTTGGCCTTGACGTCTCCAAGGTTTGGATGAGATTTCACGGGATGCGAGTAAACTCTCGCCCAAAGACCATGAGACCTCACGAGAGTGGGAGTGAAATCTCGCCCAAGGACCCTGATATCTCAAGAGGTTTGGAAGGAATCTCCCCCGATGTCATTGACAGCTCATGAGAAATGGATAGAAATCTCGCCCAAGGTCGCTGCTATCTCACGAGATCTGCAGTGAAATCTCGCCCAAACTCATTGGGACCTCAGGAGATTCGGCGTGAAATCTCCATCGATGTCCATGCGATCTCAGGAGATCTGGTGTCAAATCTCGCCCGATGTCCATGAGAACTCACGACACTTACACGGAAACCTCGCCCAGGGTCCCTGACAACTGACGAGATTCGGCGTGAAATCTGCCCGAGGTGATGGAGACCTCACGAGATTTGGAGTGAACTCTCACCCGATATTCGTGAGTACTCACGAGATTTGGAGTCATCTCGCCTGATGTCCCTGAGATCGCACAAGATAGAGATTGAATTCTCGCTCCATATCCTGAGATCTCACGAGATTTGGCCTGGAGTCTCCAAGGATTGGATGAGATCTCACGAGACTTGGAGTAAAATATCCGCGAATATCCAGAAATCTCACGAGAGTTGGAGTGAAATGTCGCCCTAGCTCCCTTTCATGTCATGAGGTTTTAGTGAACTGTCGCCCAATGTCATTGGGACGTCCCGATATTTGGATTGAAATCTCGCCCGTGGTCGCTGATATCTCACGAGATTTGTAGGGAAATCTCGCGCAATGTGATTGTGACCTCAGGAGATTTGGGGTGAACTCTCCCCCAATGTCCATGAGATCTCACGAGATTTAGATGAAATCTCCCTCAATATCTATGAGGCCTCGCGAGATTGGCTCGGACGACTCCAAGTTTGGATGAGATCTCACAAGACTTGGAGTAAACTCTCGCCCAAAGAACAAGAGACCTCAGCAGAGTTGGATTGAAATCTCGCACAAGGTCCCCGATATCTCACAAGATTTATAGTGAAATCTCGCCCAATGTCTTTGAGCTTCATGAGATGTGGACTGAAATCTCGACCAGGGTCCCTGATATCTCATGAGATTTGTGGAAATCTCACCTGATGTCATTGGAACCTCCGTAGATTTGGAGTGCAGTCTCTCCCATTGTCCATGAGATCTCACGAGATTTAGATTGACCCCTCACCCAATATCCATGAGATCTCAGGAGAAGGGCACTGACCTCTCCAAAGTTTGGGTGAGATCTCATGGGCCCTGGAGTAAAATCTCGCCCAAAGTCCAAGAGATCTCGAGGGATTTGGAGAGAAATCTCACCCAAAGCCCATGACATCTCATGAGATTGAGAGGGAATTCTCGCCCGATGTCCATGCCACCTCACGGGATTTGCAGTAAAATCTCGCCCAATGACCATGAGATATCGCGAAATTGAGAGTGAAATCTCACCCATTTTCCATGAGAGCCCAAGACATTTGGCCTGAGGTCTCCACATTTGGAAGAGAGCACACGAGATTTGGATGAAAATCTCAGCTGAATCCCAAGAGATCTCACACGATTTGGAGTGACATCTCGCCCAAGGTCCCTGATACCTCAGGACATTTGTAGTGAAATCTCGCCCGATGTCATTGTGACCTCAGGATATTCGGAGGGAAACCTCACCCGAATGTCCCTGAGATCAGACGAGATATTGAGTAAAATCTCACCCGATGCCCATCAGTCCCACGATATTTAGATTGAAGTCTCGCTCAATAGCCATGAGATCTCACGAGTTTGGCACTGACGTCGCCAAGGTTTGGAGGAGATCTCACAAGACTGGGAGTAAAATCTCGCCCCCATTCAAGAGTTCTCACGAGAGCTGCAGTGAAATCTCGCCCAAGGTCCCTGGGATCTCACGAGATTTGTAGTGAAATCTCGCCCGATCTCATTGTGACCTCAGGAGGAATGGAGTGAAACCTCGCCTAAAATCCATGAGTTGTCATGAGATTTGGAGTGAAATCTGTACCGATGTCCATGAGATCTCAGGAGCCTGGGTGGCAAATCTCGTCCGATGTCCATGAGATCTCACGAGATTTAGATTGAAAGCTCGCCCACGGTCGTCCCTGATATCTCACGAGATTTGGAGAGAAATCTGCCCGAAGTCATTGAGACCACAGGATCTTTGGAGTGAAATCGCGTCCAATGTCCATGACATATCACGAGATTTGGAATGAATTCTCACGCGATGTCCATACGATCTCACGAGATTTGGACTAATCTCGCCTGATGTCCATGATTTCTCACGAGATATAGAGTGAATTCTCCCTCAATATCCTGAGATCTCACGGATTGGACGGAAGTCTCCAAGGATTGGATGAGATCTCAAGAGACTTGGAGGAAATGATCCCCGAATTCCAAAGGATCTCACGAGAGTTGGAGTGAAATCTCGCCCTAGGTCCCTTTTATCTCACGAGAGTTGAGTGAAACCTCGCCCGTTGTCATTGAGACCTCACGAGATTTGGATTGATATCTCGCCCAAGTTCGCTGATATCGCACGAGGTTTGTAGTGAAATCTCTCCCAATGTCATTGTGACCTCACGGGATTTGGAGTGAAATCTCGCCCAAAGTCCACGAGATCTCATGAGATTTGGACTGAGGTCTGCACGTTTTGGATGGGATCTCACGAGACTCAGAATAAAATCTCACGCGATGCCCATGGTGTCTCGTGGGATTTAGATTGAAGTCTCACGGAATATCCATGAGATCTCATGAGATTTGGACTGAAGTCTCCAAGGTCTGGATGAGATCTCACGAGACTTGGACGAAAATCCCCTGAATTCTAAGAGGTCTCACGATAGTTGGAGTAAAATCTCAACCAAGGTTCCTGATATCTCAAGAGAATGATACTGAAATCTCGCCCGATGTCATTGGGACCTCGCGAGATTTGGAGTGAAATATCGCGCAAGGTCCCTGATATCTCACGAGATTTGTAGTGAAATCTTGCCCAAGGCCCCTGAGAGCTGAAGAGAATTAGAGGGAAATCTCGCCCCATGTCACTGTGACCTCAAGAGTTTTGGAGTGAAATCTCGCCCAATGCCCATGATCTCACGAGTTTTTGGAGAACTCTGACCCCATATCCATGAGATCTCACGAGATTTGGAGTAAAATCTCTCCTGATGTCATGAGGTCACACGAGATTTAGATTGCAATTTCGCTCCATATCCATGAGATCTCACGAGATTTGGCCTGAATTCTCCAAGATTCGGATGAGATCTCCGAGACGTGGGGAGTCAAATCTCGCTCAACGTCCAAGAATCCTCTTGAGATTTGGCGTGAAATCTCGCCCAAACTCCCTGATATCTCACGAGACTTGTAGTGTAATCTCCCGCGATGTCAGTGAGACCTCACGAGATTTGGATGGAAATCTCGCCCAGGTCCCTGAATATTACGAGATATGTAGTGAAATCTCGCCCGAAATCATTGTAACCTCAGGAGTTGGGAGTGAAAACTCGCCCAATGTCCATGAGATCTCACGAGATTTACATGGGAAACTCGCTCATATCCACGAGAACTCACGAGGTTGGCCTTGACGTCTCCAAGGTTTGGATGAGATTTCACGGGATGCGAGTAAACTCCCGCCCAAAGACCATGAGACCTCACGAGAGTGGGAGTGAAATCTCGCCCAAGGACCCTGATATCTCAAGAGGTTTGGAAGGAATCTCCCCCGATGTCATTGACAGCTCATGAGAAATGGATAGAAATCTCGCCCAAGGTCGCTGCTATCTCACGAGATCTGTAGTGAAATCTCGCCCAAACTCATTGGGACCTCAGGAGATTCGGCGTGAAATCTCCATCGATGTCCATGCGATCTCAGGAGATCTGGTGTCAAATCTCGCCCGATGTCCATGAGAACTCACGACACTTACACGGAAACCTCGCCCAGGGTCCCTGACAACTGACGAGATTCGGCGTGAAATCTGCCCGAGGTGATGGAGACCTCACGAGATGTGGAGTGAACTCTCACCCGATATTCGTGAGTACTCACGAGATTTGGAGTCATCTCGCCTGATGTCCCTGAGATCGCACAAGATAGAGATTGAATTCTCGCTCCATATCCTGAGATCTCACGAGTTTTGGCCTGGAGTCTCCAAGGATTGGATGAGATCTCACGAGACTTGGAGTAAAATATCCGCGAATATCCAGAAATCTCACGAGAGTTGGAGTGAAATGTCGCCCTAGCTCCCTTTCATGTCATGAGGTTTTAGTGAACTGTCGCCCAATGTCATTGGGACGTCCCGATATTTGGATTGAAATCTCGCCCGAGGTCGCTGATATCTCACGAGATTTGTAGGGAAATCTCGCGCAATGTGATTGTGACCTCAGGAGATTTGGGGTGAACTCTCCCCCAATGTCCATGAGATCTCACGAGATTTAGATGAAATCTCCCTCAATATCTATGAGGCCTCGCGAGATTGGCACGGACGACTCCAAGTTTGGATGAGATCTCACAAGACTTGGAGTAAACTCTCGCCCAAAGAACAAGAGACCTCAGCAGAGTTGGATTGAAATCTCGCACAAGGTCCCCGATATCTCACAAGATTTGTAGTGAAATCTCGCCCAATGTCTTTGAGCCTCATGAGATGTGGACTGAAATCTCGACCAGGGTCCCTGATATCTCATGAGATTTGTGGAAATCTCACCTGATGTCATTGGAACCTCCGTAGATTTGGAGTG
Organism: Eumetopias jubatus; assembly: GCF_037043125.1. Lineage (NCBI taxonomy): Eukaryota > Metazoa > Chordata > Mammalia > Carnivora > Otariidae > Eumetopias > Eumetopias jubatus. The sequence continues at coordinate 6,439,217 of NW_028274824.1, read as the reverse complement.
CAGTCTCTCCCATTGTCCATGAGATCTCACGAGATTTAGATTGACCCCTCACCCAATATCCATGAGATCTCAGGAGAAGGGCACTGACCTCTCCAAAGTTTGGGTGAGATCTCATGGGCCCTGGAGTAAAATCTCGCCCAAAGTCCAAGAGATCTCGAGGGATTTGGAGAGAAATCTCACCCAAAGCCCATGACATCTCATGAGATTGAGAGGGAATTCTCACCCGATGTCCATGCCACCTCACGGGATTTGCAGTAAAATCTCGCCCAATGACCATGAGATATCGCGAAATTGAGAGTGAAATCTCACCATTTTCCATGAGAGCCCAAGACATTTGGCCTGAGGTCTCCACATTTGGAAGAGAGCACACGAGATTTGGATGAAAATCTCAGCTGAATCCCAAGAGATCTCACACGATTTGGAGTGACATCTCGCCCAAGGTCCCTGATACCTCAGGACATTTGTAGTGAAATCTCGCCCGATGTCATTGTGACCTCAGGATATTCGGAGGGAAACCTCACCCGAATGTCCCTGAGATCAGACGAGATATTGAGTAAAATCTCACCCGATGCCCATCAGTCCCACGATATTTAGATTGAAGTCTCGCTCAATAGCCATGAGATCTCACGAGTTTGGCACTGACGTCGCCAAGGTTTGGAGGAGATCTCACAAGACTGGGAGTAAAATCTCGCCCCCATTCAAGAGTTCTCACGAGAGCTGCAGTGAAATCTCGCCCAAGGTCCCTGGGATCTCACGAGATTTGTAGTGAAATCTCGCCCGATCTCATTGTGACCTCAGGAGGAATGGAGTGAAACCTCGCCTAAAATCCATGAGTTGTCATGAGATTTGGAGTGAAATCTGTACCGATGTCCATGAGATCTCAGGAGCCTTGGTGGCAAATCTCGCCCGATGTCCATGAGATCTCACGAGATTTAGATTGAAAGCTCGCCCACGGTCGTCCCTGATATCTCACGAGATTTGGAGAGAAATCTGCCCGAAGTCATTGAGACCACATGATCTTTGGAGTGAAATCGCGTCCAATGTCCATGACATATCACGAGATTTGGAATGAATTCTCACGCGATGTCCATACGATCTCACGAGATTTGGACTAATCTCGCCTGATGTCCATGATTTCTCACGAGATATAGAGTGAATTCTCCCTCAATATCCTGAGATCTAACGGATTGGACGGAAGTCTCCAAGGATTGGATGAGATCTCAAGAGACTTGGAGGAAATGATCCCCGAATTCCAAAGGATCTCACGAGAGTTGGAGTGAAATCTCGCCTTAGGTCCCTTTTATCTCACGAGAGTTGAGTGAAACCTCGCCCGTTGTCATTGAGACCTCACGAGATTTGGATTGATATCTCGCCCAAGTTCGCTGATATCGCACGAGGTTTGTAGTGAAATCTCTCCCAATGTCATTGTGACCTCACGGGATTTGGAGTGAAATCGCGCCCAAAGTCCACGAGATCTCATGAGATTTGGACTGAGGTCTGCACGTTTTGGATGGGATCTCACGAGACTCAGAATAAAATCTCACGCGATGCCCATGGTGTCTCGTGGGATTTAGATTGAAGTCTCACGGAATATCCATGAGATCTCATGAGATTTGGACTGAAGTCTCCAAGGTCTGGATGAGATCTCACGAGACTTGGACGAAAATCCCCTGAATTCTAAGAGGTCTCACGATAGTTGGAGTAAAATCTCAACCAAGGTTCCTGATATCTCAAGAGAATGATACTGAAATCTCGCCCGATGTCATTGGGACCTCGCGAGATTTGGAGTGAAATATCGCGCAAGGTCCCTGATATCTCACGAGATTTGTAGTGAAATCTTGCCCAAGGCCCCTGAGAGCTGAAGAGAATTAGAGGGAAATCTCGCCCCATGTCACTGTGACCTCATGTGTTTTGGAGTGAAATCTCACCCAATGCCCATGATCTCACGAGTTTTTGGAGATCTCTGACCCCATATCCATGAGATCTCACGAGATTTGGAGTAAAATCTCTCCTGATGTCATGAGGTCACACGAGATTTAGATTGCAATTTCGCTCCATATCCATGAGATCTCACGAGATTTGGCCTGAATTCTCCAAGATTCGGATGAGATCTCCGAGACGTGGGGAGTCAAATCTCGCTCAACGTCCAAGAATCCTCTTGAGATTTGGCGTGAAATCTCGCCCAAACTCCCTGATATCTCACGAGACTTGTAGTGTAATCTCCCGCGATGTCAGTGAGACCTCACGAGATTTGGATGGAAATCTCGCCCAGGTCCCTGAATATTACGAGATATGTAGTGAAATCTCGCCCGAAATCATTGTAACCTCAGGAGTTGGGAGTGAAAACTCGCCCAATGTCCATGAGATCTCACGAGATTTACATGGGAAACTCGCTCATATCCACGAGAACTCACGAGGTTGGCCTTGACGTCTCCAAGGTTTGGATGAGATTTCACGGGATGCGAGTAAACTCCCGCCCAAAGACCATGAGACCTCACGAGAGTGGGAGTGAAATCTCGCCCAAGGACCCTGATATCTCAAGAGGTTTGGAAGGAATCTCCCCCGATGTCATTGACAGCTCATGAGAAATGGATAGAAATCTCGCCCAAGGTCGCTGCTATCTCACGAGATCTGTAGTGAAATCTCGCCCAAACTCATTGGGACCTCAGGAGATTCGGCGTGAAATCTCCATCGATGTCCATGCGATCTCAGGAGATCTGGTGTCAAATCTCGCCCGATGTCCATGAGAACTCACGACACTTACACGGAAACCTCGCCCAGGGTCCCTGACAACTGACGAGATTCGGCGTGAAATCTGCCCGAGGTGATGGAGACCTCACGAGATTTGGAGTGAACTCTCACCCGATATTCGTGAGTACTCACGAGATTTGGAGTCATCTCGCCTGATGTCCCTGAGATCGCACAAGATAGAGATTGAATTCTCGCTCCATATCCTGAGATCTCACGAGTTTTGGCCTGGAGTCTCCAAGGATTGGATGAGATCTCACGAGACTTGGAGTAAAATATCCGCGAATATCCAGAAATCTCACGAGAGTTGGAGTGAAATGTCGCCCTAGCTCCCTTTCATGTCATGAGGTTTTAGTGAACTGTCGCCCAATGTCATTGGGACGTCCCGATATTTGGATTGAAATCTCGCCCGAGGTCGCTGATATCTCACGAGATTTGTAGGGAAATCTCGCGCAATGTGATTGTGACCTCAGGAGATTTGGGGTGAACTCTCCCCCAATGTCCATGAGATCTCACGAGATTTAGATGAAATCTCCCTCAATATCTATGAGGCCACGCGAGATTGGCACGGACGACTCCAAGTTTGGATGAGATCTCACAAGACTTGGAGTAAACTCTCGCCCAAAGAACAAGAGACCTCAGCAGAGTTGGATTGAAATCTCGCACAAGGTCCCCGATATCTCACAAGATTTGTAGTGAAATCTCGCCCAATGTCTTTGAGCCTCATGAGATGTGGACTGAAATTTCGACCAGGGTCCCTGATATCTCATGAGATTTGTGGAAATCTCACCTGATGTCATTGGAACCTCCGTAGATTTGGAGTGCAGTCTCTCCCATTGTCCATGAGATCTCACGAGATTTAGATTGACCCCTCACCCAATATCCATGAGATCTCAGGAGAAGGGCACTGACCTCTCCAAAGTTTGGGTGAGATCTCATGGGCCCTGGAGTAAAATCTCGCCCAAAGTCCAAGAGATCTCGAGGGATTTGGAGAGAAATCTCACCCAAAGCCCATGACATCTCATGAGATTGAGAGGGAATTCTCACCCGATGTCCATGCCACCTCACGGGATTTGCAGTAAAATCTCGCCCAATGACCATGAGATATCGCGAAATTGAGAGTGAAATCTCACCCATTTTCCATGAGAGCCCAAGACATTTGGCCTGAGGTCTCCACATTTGGAAGAGAGCACACGAGATTTGGATGAAAATCTCAGCTGAATCCCAAGAGATCTCACACGATTTGGAGTGACATCTCGCCCAAGGTCCCTGATACCTCAGGACATTTGTAGTGAAATCTCGCCTGATGTCATTGTGACCTCAGGATATTCGGAGGGAAACCTCACCCGAATGTCCCTGAGATCAGACGAGATATTGAGTAAAATCTCACCCGATGCCCATCAGTCCCACGATATTTAGATTGAAGTCTCGCTCAATAGCCATGAGATCTCACGAGTTTGGCACTGACGTCGCCAAGGTTTGGAGGAGATCTCACAAGACTGGGAGTAAACTCTCGCCCCCATTCAAGAGTTCTCACGAGAGCTGCAGTGAAATCTCGCCCAAGGTCCCTGGGATCTCACGAGATTTGTAGTGAAATCTCGCCCGATCTCATTGTGACCTCAGGAGGAATGGAGTGAAACCTCGCCTAAAATCCATGAGTTGTCATGAGATTTGGAGTGAAATCTGTACCGATGTCCATGAGATCTCAGGAGCCTTGGTGGCAAATCTCGCCCGATGTCCATGAGATCTCACGAGATTTAGATTGAAAGCTCGCCCACGGTCGTCCCTGATATCTCACGAGATTTGGAGAGAAATCTGCCCGAAGTCATTGAGACCACATGATCTTTGGAGTGAAATCGCGTCCAATGTCCATGACATATCACGAGATTTGGAATGAATTCTCACGCGATGTCCATACGATCTCACGAGATTTGGACTAATCTCGCCTGATGTCCATGATTTCTCACGAGATATAGAGTGAATTCTCCCTCAATATCCTGAGATCTAACGGATTGGACGGAAGTCTCCAAGGATTGGATGAGATCTCAAGAGACTTGGAGGAAATGATCCCCGAATTCCAAAGGATCTCACGAGAGTTGGAGTGAAATCTCGCCTTAGGTCCCTTTTATCTCACGAGAGTTGAGTGAAACCTCGCCCGTTGTCATTGAGACCTCACGAGATTTGGATTGATATCTCGCCCAAGTTCGCTGATATCGCACGAGGTTTGTAGTGAAATCTCTCCCAATGTCATTGTGACCTCACGGGATTTGGAGTGAAATCGCGCCCAAAGTCCACGAGATCTCATGAGATTTGGACTGAGGTCTGCACGTTTTGGATGGGATCTCACGAGACTCAGAATAAAATCTCACGTGATGCCCATGGTGTCTCGTGGGATTTAGATTGAAGTCTCACGGAATATCCATGAGATCTCATGAGATTTGGACTGAAGTCTCCAAGGTCTGGATGAGATCTCACGAGACTTGGACGAAAATCCCCTGAATTCTAAGAGGTCTCACGATAGTTGGAGTAAAATCTCAACCAAGGTTCCTGATATCTCAAGAGAATGATACTGAAATCTCGCCCGATGTCATTGGGACCTCGCGAGATTTGGAGTGAAATATCGCGCAAGGTCCCTGATATCTCACGAGATTTGTAGTGAAATCTTGCCCAAGGCCCCTGAGAGCTGAAGAGAATTAGAGGGAAATCTCGCCCCATGTCACTGTGACCTCATGTGTTTTGGAGTGAAATCTCGCCCAATGCCCATGATCTCACGAGTTTTTGGAGAACTCTGACCCCATATCCATGAGATCTCACGAGATTTGGAGTAAAATCTCTCCTGATGTCATGAGGTCACACGAGATTTAGATTGCAATTTCGCTCCATATCCATGAGATCTCACGAGATTTGGCCTGAATTCTCCAAGATTCGGATGAGATCTCCGAGACGTGGGGAGTCAAATCTCGCTCAACGTCCAAGAATCCTCTTGAGATTTGGCGTGAAATCTCGCCCAAACTCCCTGATATCTCACGAGACTTGTAGTGTAATCTCCCGCGATGTCAGTGAGACCTCACGAGATTTGGATGGAAATCTCGCCCAGGTCCCTGAATATTATGAGATATGTAGTGAAATCTCGCCCGAAATCATTGTAACCTCAGGAGTTGGGAGTGAAAACTCGCCCAATGTCCATGAGATCTCACGAGATTTACATGGGAAACTCGCTCATATCCACGAGAACTCACGAGGTTGGCCTTGACGTCTCCAAGGTTTGGATGAGATTTCACGGGATGCGAGTAAACTCCCGCCCAAAGACCATGAGACCTCACGAGAGTGGGAGTGAAATCTCGCCCAAGGACCCTGATATCTCAAGAGGTTTGGAAGGAATCTCCCCCGATGTCATTGACAGCTCATGAGAAATGGATAGAAATCTCGCCCAAGGTCGCTGCTATCTCACGAGATCTGTAGTGAAATCTCGCCCAAACTCATTGGGACCTCAGGAGATTCGGCGTGAAATCTCCATCGATGTCCATGCGATCTCAGGAGATCTGGTGTCAAATCTCGCCCGATGTCCATGAGAACTCACGACACTTACACGGAAACCTCGCCCAGGGTCCCTGACAACTGACAAGATTCGGCGTGAAATCTGCCCGAGGTGATGGAGACCTCACGAGATTTGGAGTGAACTCTCACCCGATATTCGTGAGTACTCACGAGATTTCCAGTCATCTCGCCTGATGTCCCTGAGATCGCACAAGATAGAGATTGAATTCTCGCTCCATATCCTGAGATCTCACGAGTTTTGGCCTGGAGTCTCCAAGGATTGGATGAGATCTCACGAGACTTGGAGTAAAATATCCGCGAATATCCAGAAATCTCACGAGAGTTGGAGTGAAATGTCGCCCTAGCTCCCTTTCATGTCATGAGGTTTTAGTGAACTGTCGCCCAATGTCATTGGGACGTCCCGATATTTGGATTGAAATCTCGCCCGAGGTCGCTGATATCTCACGAGATTTGTAGGGAAATCTCGCGCAATGTGATTGTGACCTCAGGAGATTTGGGGTGAACTCTCCCCCAATGTCCATGAGATCTCACGAGATTTAGATGAAATCTCCCTCAATATCTATGAGGCCTCGCGAGATTGGCACGGACGACTCCAAGTTTGGATGAGATCTCACAAGACTTGGAGTAAACTCTCGCCCAAAGAACAAGAGACCTCAGCAGAGTTGGATTGAAATCTCGCACAAGGTCCCCGATATCTCACAAGATTTGTAGTGAAATCTCGCCCAATGTCTTTGAGCTTCATGAGATGTGGACTGAAATCTCGACCAGGGTCCCTGATATCTCATGAGATTTGTGGAAATCTCACCTGATGTCATTGGAACCTCCGTAGATTTGGAGTGCAGTCTCTCCCATTGTCCATGAGATCTCACGCGATTTAGATTGACCCCTCACCCAATATCCATGAGATCTCAGGAGAAGGGCACTGACCTCTCCAAAGTTTGGGTGAGATCTCATGGGCCCTGGAGTAAAATCTCGCCCAAAGTCCAAGAGATCTCGAGGGATTTGGAGAGAAATCTCACCCAAAGCCCATGACATCTCATGAGATTGAGAGGGAATTCTCGCCCGATGTCCATGACACCTCACGGGATTTGCAGTAAAATCTCGCCCAATGACCATGAGATATCGCGAAATTGAGAGTGAAATCTCACCCATTTTCCATGAGAGCCCAAGACATTTGGCCTGAGGTCTCCACATTTGGAAGAGAGCACACGAGATTTGGATGAAAATCTCAGCTGAATCCCAAGAGATCTCACACGATTTGGAGTGACATCTCGCCCAAGGTCCCTGATACCTCAGGACATTTGTAGTGAAATCTCGCCCGATGTCATTGTGACCTCAGGATATTCGGAGGGAAACCTCACCCGAATGTCCCTGAGATCAGACGAGATATTGAGTAAAATCTCACCCGATGCCCATCAGTCCCACGATATTTAGATTGAAGTCTCGCTCAATAGCCATGAGATCTCACGAGTTTGGCACTGACGTCGCCAAGGTTTGGAGGAGATCTCACAAGACTGGGAGTAAAATCTCGCCCCCATTCAAGAGTTCTCACGAGAGCTGCAGTGAAATCTCGCCCAAGGTCCCTGGGATCTCACGAGATTTGTAGTGAAATCTCGCCCGATCTCATTGTGACCTCAGGAGGAATGGAGTGAAACCTCGCCTAAAATCCATGAGTTGTCATGAGATTTGGAGTGAAATCTGTACCGATGTCCATGAGATCTCAGGAGCCTTGGTGGCAAATCTCGCCCGATGTCCATGAGATCTCACGAGATTTAGATTGAAAGCTCGCCCACGGTCGTCCCTGATATCTCACGAGATTTGGAGAGAAATCTGCCCGAAGTCATTGAGACCACATGATCTTTGGAGTGAAATCGCGTCCAATGTCCATGACATATCACGAGATTTGGAATGAATTCTCACGCGATGTCCATACGATCTCACGAGATTTGGACTAATCTCGCCTGATGTCCATGATTTCTCACGAGATATAGAGTGAATTCTCCCTCAATATCCTGAGATCTAACGGATTGGACGGAAGTCTCCAAGGATTGGATGAGATCTCAAGAGACTTGGAGGAAATGATCCCCGAATTCCAAAGGATCTCACGAGAGTTGGAGTGAAATCTCGCCTTAGGTCCCTTTTATCTCACGAGAGTTGAGTGAAACCTCGCCCGTTGTCATTGAGACCTCACGAGATTTGGATTGATATCTCGCCCAAGTTCGCTGATATCGCACGAGGTTTGTAGTGAAATCTCTCCCAATGTCATTGTGACCTCACGGGATTTGGAGTGAAATCGCGCCCAAAGTCCACGAGATCTCATGAGATTTGGACTGAGGTCTGCACGTTTTGGATGGGATCTCACGAGACTCAGAATAAAATCTCACGCGATGCCCATGGTGTCTCGTGGGATTTAGATTGAAGTCTCACGGAATATCCATGAGATCTCATGAGATTTGGACTGAAGTCTCCAAGGTCTGGATGAGATCTCACGAGACTTGGACGAAAATCCCCTGAATTCTAAGAGGTCTCACGATAGTTGGAGTAAAATCTCAACCAAGGTTCCTGATATCTCAAGAGAATGATACTGAAATCTCGCCCGATGTCATTGGGACCTCGCGAGATTTGGAGTGAAATATCGCGCAAGGTCCCTGATATCTCACGAGATTTGTAGTGAAATCTTGCCCAAGGCCCCTGAGAGCTGAAGAGAATTAGAGGGAAATCTCGCCCCATGTCACTGTGACCTCATGTGTTTTGGAGTGAAATCTCGCCCAATGCTCATGATCTCACGAGTTTTTGGAGAACTCTGACCCCATATCCATGAGATCTCACGAGATTTGGAGTAAAATCTCTCCTGATGTCATGAGGTCACACGAGATTTAGATTGCAATTTCGCTCCATATCCATGAGATCTCACGAGATTTGGCCTGAATTCTCCAAGATTCGGATGAGATCTCCGAGACGTGGGGAGTCAAATCTCGCTCAACGTCCAAGAATCCTCTTGAGATTTGGCGTGAAATCTCGCCCAAACTCCCTGATATCTCACGAGACTTGTAGTGTAATCTCCCGCGATGTCAGTGAGACCTCACGAGATTTGGATGGAAATCTCGCCCAGGTCCCTGAATATTACGAGATATGTAGTGAAATCTCGCCCGAACTCATTGTAACCTCAGGAGTTGGGAGTGAAAACTCGCCCAATGTCCATGAGATCTCACGAGATTTACATGGGAAACTCGCTCATATCCACGAGAACTCACGAGGTTGGCCTTGACGTCTCCAAGGTTTGGATGAGATTTCACGGGATGCGAGTAAACTCCCGCCCAAAGACCATGAGACCTCACGAGAGTGGGAGTGAAATCTCGCCCAAGGACCCTGATATCTCAAGAGGTTTGGAAGGAATCTCCCCCGATGTCATTGACAGCTCATGAGAAATGGATAGAAATCTCGCCCAAGGTCGCTGCTATCTCACGAGATCTGTAGTGAAATCTCGCCCAAACTCATTGGGACCTCAGGAGATTCGGCGTGAAATCTCCATCGATGTCCATGCGATCTCAGGAGATCTGGTGTCAAATCTCGCCCGATGTCCATGAGAACTCACGACACTTACACGGAAACCTCGCCCAGGGTCCCTGACAACTGACGAGATTCGGCGTGAAATCTGCCCGAGGTGATGGAGACCTCACGAGATTTGGAGTGAACTCTCACCCGATATTCGTGAGTACTCACGAGATTTCCAGTCATCTCGCCTGATGTCCCTGAGATCGCACAAGATAGAGATTGAATTCTCGCTCCATATCCTGAGATCTCACGAGTTTTGGCCTGGAGTCTCCAAGGATTGGATGAGATCTCACGAGACTTGGAGTAAAATATCCGCGAATATCCAGAAATCTCACGAGAGTTGGAGTGAAATGTCGCCCTAGCTCCCTTTCATGTCATGAGGTTTTAGTGAACTGTCGCCCAATGTCATTGGGACGTCCCGATATTTGGATTGAAATCTCGCCCGAGGTCGCTGATATCTCACGAGATTTGTAGGGAAATCTCGCGCAATGTGATTGTGACCTCAGGAGATTTGGGGTGAACTCTCCCCCAATGTCCATGAGATCTCACGAGATTTAGATGAAATCTCCCTCAATATCTATGAGGCCTCGCGAGATTGGCACGGACGACTCCAAGTTTGGATGAGATCTCACAAGACTTGGAGTAAACTCTCGCCCAAAGAACAAGAGACCTCAGCAGAGTTGGATTGAAATCTCGCACAAGGTCCCCGATATCTCACAAGATTTGTAGTGAAATCTCGCCCAATGTCTTTGAGCTTCATGAGATGTGGACTGAAATCTCGACCAGGGTCCCTGATATCTCATGAGATTTGTGGAAATCTCACCTGATGTCATTGGAACCTCCGTAGATTTGGAGTGCAGTCTCTCCCATTGTCCATGAGATCTCACGAGATTTAGATTGACCCCTCACCCAATATCCATGAGATCTCAGGAGAAGGGCACTGACCTCTCCAAAGTTTGGGTGAGATCTCATGGGCCCTGGAGTAAAATCTCGCCCAAAGTCCAAGAGATCTCGAGGGATTTGGAGAGAAATCTCACCCAAAGCCCATGACATCTCATGAGATTGAGAGGGAATTCTCGCCCGATATCCATGACACCTCACGGGATTTGCAGTAAAATCTCGCCCAATGACCATGAGATATCGCGAAATTGAGAGTGAAATCTCACCCATTTTCCATGAGAGCCCAAGACATTTGGCCTGAGGTCTCCACATTTGGAAGAGAGCACACGAGATTTGGATGAAAATCTCAGCTGAATCCCAAGAGATCTCACACGATTTGGAGTGACATCTCGCCCAAGGTCCCTGATACCTCAGGACATTTGTAGTGAAATCTCGCCCGATGTCATTGTGACCTCAGGATATTCGGAGGGAAACCTCACCCGAATGTCCCTGAGATCAGACGAGATATTGAGTAAAATCTCACCCGATGCCCATCAGTCCCACGATATTTAGATTGAAGTCTCGCTCAATAGCCATGAGATCTCACGAGTTTGGCACTGACGTCGCCAAGGTTTGGAGGAGATCTCACAAGACTGGGAGTAAAATCTCGCCCCCATTCAAGAGTTCTCACGAGAGCTGCAGTGAAATCTCGCCCAAGGTCCCTGGGATCTCACGAGATTTGTAGTGAAATCTCGCCCGATCTCATTGTGACCTCAGGAGGAATGGAGTGAAACCTCGCCTAAAATCCATGAGTTGTCATGAGATTTGGAGTGAAATCTGTACCGATGTCCATGAGATCTCAGGAGCCTTGGTGGCAAATCTCGCCCGATGTCCATGAGATCTCAGGAGATTTAGATTGAAAGCTCGCCCACGGTCGTCTCTGATATCTCACGAGATTTGGAGAGAAATCTGCCCGAAGTCATTGAGACCACATGATCTTTGGAGTGAAATCGCGTCCAATGTCCATGACATATCACGAGATTTGGAATGAATTCTCACGCGATGTCCATACCATCTCACGAGATTTGGACTAATCTCGCCTGATGTCCATGATTTCTCACGAGATATAGAGTGAATTCTCCCTCAATATCCTGAGATCTAACGGATTGGTCGGAAGTCTCCAAGGATTGGATGAGATCTCAAGAGACTTGGAGGAAATGATCCCCGAATTCCAAAGGATCTCACGAGAGTTGGAGTGAAATCTCGCCCTAGGTCCCTTTTATCTCACGAGAGTTGAGTGAAACCTCGACCGTTGTCATTGAGACCTCACGAGATTTGGATTGATATCTCGCCCAAGTTCGCTGATATCGCACGAGGTTTGTAGTGAAATCTCTCCCAATGTCATTGTGACCTCACGGGATTTGGAGTGAAATCTCGCCCAAAGTCCACGAGATCTCATGAGATTTGGACTGAGGTCTGCACGTTTTGGATGGGATCTCACGAGACTCAGAATAAAATCTCACGCGATGCCCATGGTGTCTCGTGGGATTTAGATTGAAGTCTCACGGAATATCCATGAGATCTCATGAGATTTGGACTGAAGTCTCCAAGGTCTGGATGAGATCTCACGAGACTTGGACGAAAATCCCCTGAATTCCAAGAGGTCTCACGATAGTTGGAGTAAAATCTCAACCAAGGTTCCTGATATCTCAAGAGAATGATACTGAAATCTCGCCCGATGTCATTGGGACCTCGCGAGATTTGGAGTGAAATATCGCGCAAGGTCCCTGATATCTCACGAGATTTGTAGTGAAATCTTGCCCAAGGCCCCTGAGAGCTGAAGAGAATTAGAGGGAAATCTCGCCCCATGTCACTGTGACCTCAAGAGTTTTGGAGTGAAATCTCGCCCAATGCCCATGATCTCACGAGTTTTTGGAGAACTCTGACCCCATATCCATGAGATCTCACGAGATTTGGAGTAAAATCTCTCCTGATGTCATGAGGTCACACGAGATTTAGATTGCAATTTCGCTCCATATCCATGAGATCTCACGAGATTTGGCCTGAATTCTCCAAGATTCGGATGAGATCTCCGAGACGTGGGGAGTCAAATCTCGCTCAACGTCCAAGAATCCTCTTGAGATTTGGCGTGAAATCTCGCCCAAACTCCCTGATATCTCACGAGACTTGTAGTGTAATCTCCCGCGATGTCAGTGAGACCTCACCAGATTTGGATGGAAATCTCGCCCAGGTCCCTGAATATTACGAGATATGTAGTGAAATCTCGCCCGAAATCATTGTAACCTCAGGAGTTGGGAGTGAAATCTCGCCCAATGTCCATGAGATCTCACGAGATTTACATGGGAAACTCGCTCATATCCACGAGAACTCACGAGGTTGGCCTTGACGTCTCCAAGGTTTGGATGAGATTTCACGGGATGCGAGTAAACTCTCGCCCAAAGACCATGAGACCTCACGAGAGTGGGAGTGAAATCTCGCCCAAGGACCCTGATATCTCAAGAGGTTTGGAAGGAATCTCCCCCGATGTCATTGACAGCTCATGAGAAATGGATAGAAATCTCGCCCAAGGTCGCTGCTATCTCACGAGATCTGCAGTGAAATCTCGCCCAAACTCATTGGGACCTCAGGAGATTCGGCGTGAAATCTCCATCGATGTCCATGCGATCTCAGGAGATCTGGTGTCAAATCTCGCCCGATGTCCATGAGAACTCACGACACTTACACGGAAACCTCGCCCAGGGTCCCTGACAACTGACGAGATTCGGCGTGAAATCTGCCCGAGGTGATGGAGACCTCACGAGATTTGGAGTGAACTCTCACCCGATATTCGTGAGTACTCACGAGATTTGGAGTCATCTCGCCTGATGTCCCTGAGATCGCACAAGATAGAGATTGAATTCTCGCTCCATATCCTGAGATCTCACGAGTTTTGGCCTGGAGTCTCCAAGGATTGGATGAGATCTCACGAGACCTGGAGTAAAATATCCGCGAATATCCAGAAATCTCACGAGAGTTGGAGTGAAATGTCGCCCTAGCTCCCTTTCATGTCATGAGGTTTTAGTGAACTGTCGCCCAATGTCATTGGGACGTCCCGATATTTGGATTGAAATCTCGCCCAAGTTCGCTGATATCGCACGAGGTTTGTAGTGAAATCTCTCCCAATGTCATTGTGACCTCACGAGATTTGGAGTGAAATCTCGCCCAAAGTCCAGGAGATCTCATGAGATTTGGACTGAGGTCTGCACGTTTTGGATGGGATCTCACGAGACTCAGAATAAAATCTCACCCGATGCCCATGGTGTCTCGTGGGATTTAGATTGAAGTCTCACGCAATATCCATGTGATCTCACGAGATTTGGACTGGAGTCTCCAAAGTCTGGATGAGTTCTCACGAGACTTGGAGGAAAATCCCCTGAATTCCAAGAGATCACACGAGAGTTGGAGTTAAATCTCAGCCAAGTTTCCTGATATCTCAAGAGATTGATACTGAAATCTCGCCCGATGTCATTGGGACCTCGCGAGATTTGGGGTGAAATATCGCGCAAGGTCCCTGATATCTCACGAGATTTGTAGTGAAATCTTGCCCAAGGCCCCTGAGAGCCCATGAGAATTAGAGGGAATTCTCGCCCCATGTCACTGTGACCTTAAGAGATTTGGAGTGAAATCTCGCCCAATGCCCATGATCTCACGAGCTTGTTGGAGAACTCTGACCCCATATCCATGAGATCTCACGAGATTTGGAGTAAAATCTCTCCTGATGTCATGAGGTCACACGAGATTTAGATTGCAATTTCGCTCCATATCCATGAGATCTCACGAGATTTGGCCTGAATTCTCCAAGATTCGGATGAGATCTCCGAGACGTGGGGAGTCAAATCTCGCTCAACGTCCAAGAATCCTCTTGAGAGTTGGAGTGAAATCTCGCCCAAACTCCCTGATATCTCACGAGACTTGTAGTGTAATCTCCCGCGATGTCAGCGAGACCTCACGAGATTTGGATGGAAATATCGCCCAGGTCCCTGAATATTACGAGATATGTAGTGAAATCTCGCCCGAAATCATTGTAACCTCAGGAGTTGGGAGTGAAAACTCGCCCAATGTCCATGAGATCTCACGAGATTTACATGGGAAACTCGCTCATATCCACGAGAACTCACGAGGTTGGCCTTGACGTCTCCAAGGTTTGGATGAGATTTCACGGGATGCGAGTAAACTCCCGCCCAAAGACCATGAGACCTCACGAGAGTGGGAGTGAAATCTCGCCCAAGGACCCTGATATCTCAAGAGGTTTGGAAGGAATCTCCCCCGATGTCATTGACAGCTCATGAGAAATGGATAGAAATCTCGCCCAAGGTCGCTGCTATCTCACGAGATCTGTAGTGAAATCTCGCCCAAACTCATTGGGACCTCAGGAGATTCGGCGTGAAATCTCCATCGATGTCCATGCGATCTCAGGAGATCTGGTGTCAAATCTCGCCCGATGTCCATGAGAACTCACGACACTTACACGGAAACCTCGCCCAGGGTCCCTGACAACTGACGAGATTCGGCGTGAAATCTGCCCGAGGTGATGGAGACCTCACGAGATTTGGAGTGAACTCTCACCCGATATTCGTGAGTACTCACGAGATTTGGAGTCATCTCGCCTGATGTCCCTGAGATCGCACAAGATAGAGATTGAATTCTCGCTCCATATCCTGAGATCTCACGAGTTTTGGCCTGGAGTCTCCAAGGATTGGATGAGATCTCACGAGACTTGGAGTAAAATATCCGCGAATATCCAGAAATCTCACGAGAGTTGGAGTGAAATGTCGCCCTAGCTCCCTTTCATGTCATGAGGTTTTAGTGAACTGTCGCCCAATGTCATTGGGACGTCCCGATATTTGGATTGAAATCTCGCCCGAGGTCGCTGATATCTCACGAGATTTGTAGGGAAATCTCGCGCAATGTGATTGTGACCTCAGGAGATTTGGGGTGAACTCTCCCCCAATGTCCATGAGATCTCACGAGATTTAGATGAAATCTCCCTCAATATCTATGAGGCCTCGCGAGATTGGCACGGACGACTCCAAGTTTGGATGAGATCTCACAAGACTTGGAGTAAACTCTCGCCCAAAGAACAAGAGACCTCAGCAGAGTTGGATTGAAATCTCGCACAAGGTCCCCGATATCTCACAAGATTTGTAGTGAAATCTCGCCCAATGTCTTTGAGCCTCATGAGATGTGGACTGAAATCTCGACCAGGGTCCCTGATATCTCATGAGATTTGTGGAAATCTCACCTGATGTCATTGGAACCTCCGTAGATTTGGAGTGCAGTCTCTCGCATTGTCCATGAGATCTCACGAGATTTAGATTGACCCCTCACCCAATATCCATGAGATCTCAGGAGAAGGGCACTGACCTCTCCAAAGTTTGGGTGAGATCTCATGGGCCCTGGAGTAAAATCTCGCCCAAAGTCCAAGAGATCTCGAGGGATTTGGAGAGAAATCTCACCCAAAGTCCATGACATCTCATGAGATTGAGAGGGAATTCTCACACGATGTCCATGACACCTCACGGGATTTGCAGTAAAATCTCGCCCAATGACCATGAGATATCGCGAAATTGAGAGTGAAATCTCACCCATTTTCCATGAGAGCCCAAGACATTTGGCCTGAGGTCTCCACATTTGGAAGAGAGCACACGAGATTTGGATGAAAATCCCAGCTGAATCCCAAGAGATCTCACACGATTTGGAGTGACATCTCGCCCAAGGTCCCTGATACCTCAGGACATTTGTAGTGAAATCTCGCCCGATGTCATTGTGACCTCAGGATATTCGGAGGGAAACCTCACCCGAATGTCCCTGAGATCAGACGAGATATTGAGTAAAATCTCACCCGATGCCCATCAGTCCCACGATATTTAGATTGAAGTCTCGCTCAATAGCCATGAGATCTCACGAGTTTGGCACTGACGTCGCCAAGGTTTGGAGGAGATCTCACAAGACTGGGAGTAAAATCTCGCCCCCATTCAAGAGTTCTCACGAGAGCTGCAGTGAAATCTCGCCCAAGGTACCTGGGATCTCACGAGATTTGTAGTGAAATCTCGCCCGATCTCATTGTGACCTCAGGAGGAATGGAGTGAAACCTCGCCTAAAATCCATGAGTTGTCATGAGATTTTTAGTGAAATCTGTACCGATGTCCATGAGATCTCAGGAGCCTTGGTGGCAAATCTCGCCCGATGTCCATGAGATCTCACGAGATTTAGATTGAAAGCTCGCCCACGGTCGTCCCTGATATCTCACGAGATTTGGAGAGAAATCTGCCCGAAGTCATTGAGACCACAGGATCTTTGGAGTGAAATCGCGTCCAATGTCCATGACATATCACGAGATTTGGAATGAATTCTCACGCGATGTCCATACGATCTCACGAGATTTGGACTAATCTCGCCTGATGTCCATGATTTCTCACGAGATATAGAGTGAATTCTCCCTCAATATCCTGAGATCTAACGGATTGGACGGAAGTCTCCAAGGATTGGATGAGATCTCAAGAGACTTGGAGGAAATGATCCCCGAATTCCAAAGGATCTCACGAGAGTTGGAGTGAAATCTCGCCCTAGGTCCCTTTTATCTCACGAGAGTTGAGTGAAACCTCGCCCGTTGTCATTGAGACCTCACGAGATTTGGATTGATATCTCGCCCAAGTTCGCTGATATCGCACGAGGTTTGTAGTGAAATCTCTCCCAATGTCATTGTGACCTCACGGGATTTGGAGTGAAATCTCGCCCAAAGTCCACGAGATCTCATGAGATTTGGACTGAGGTCTGCACGTTTTGGATGGGATCTCACGAGACTCAGAATAAAATCTCACGCGATGCCCATGGTGTCTCGTGGGATTTAGATTGAAGTCTCACGGAATATCCATGAGATCTCATGAGATTTGGACTGAAGTCTCCAAGGTCTGGATGAGATCTCACGAGACATGGACGAAAATCCCCTGAATTCCAAGAGGTCTCACGATAGTTGGAGTAAAATCTCAACCAAGGTTCCTGATATCTCAAGAGAATGATACTGAAATCTCGCCCGATGTCATTGGGACCTCGCGAGATTTGGAGTGAAATATCGCGCAAGGTCCCTGATATCTCACGAGATTTGTAGTGAAATCTTGCCCAAGGCCCCTGAGAGCTGAAGAGAATTAGTGGGAAATCTCGCCCCATGTCACTGTGACCTCAAGAGTTTTGGAGTGAAATCTCGCCCAATGCCCATGATCTCACGAGTTTTTGGAGAACTCTGACCCCATATCCATGAGATCTCACGAGATTTGGAGTAAAATCTCTCCTGATGTCATGAGGTCACACGAGATTTAGATTGCAATTTCGCTCCATATCCATGAGATCTCACGAGATTTGGCCTGAATTCTCCAAGATTCGGATGAGATCTCCGAGACGTGGGGAGTCAAATCTCGCTCAACGTCCAAGAATCCTCTTGAGATTTGGCGTGAAATCTCGCCCAAACTCCCTGATATCTCACGAGACTTGTAGTGTAATCTCCCGCGATGTCAGTGAGACCTCACGAGATTTGGATGGAAATCTCGCCCAGGTCCCTGAATATTACGAGATATGTAGTGAAATCTCGCCCGAAATCATTGTAACCTCAGGAGTTGGGAGTGAAATCTCGCCCAATGTCCATGAGATCTCACGAGATTTACATGGGAAACTCGCTCATATCCACGAGAACTCACGAGGTTGGCCTTGACGTCTCCAAGGTTTGGATGAGATTTCACGGGATGCGAGTAAACTCTCGCCCAAAGACCATGAGACCTCACGAGAGTGGGAGTGAAATCTCGCCCAAGGACCCTGATATCTCAAGAGGTTTGGAAGGAATCTCCCCCGATGTCATTGACAGCTCATGAGAAATGGATAGAAATCTCGCCCAAGGTCGCTGCTATCTCACGAGATCTGCAGTGAAATCTCGGCCAAACTCATTGGGACCTCAGGAGATTCGGCGTGAAATCTCCATCGATGTCCATGCGATCTCAGGAGATCTGGTGTCAAATCTCGCCCGATGTCCATGAGAACTCACGACACTTACACGGAAACCTCGCCCAGGGTCCCTGACAACTGACGAGATTCGGCGTGAAATCTGCCCGAGGTGATGGAGACCTCACGAGATTTGGAGTGAACTCTCACCCGATATTCGTGAGTACTCACGAGATTTGGAGTCATCTCGCCTGATGTCCCTGAGATCGCACAAGATAGAGATTGAATTCTCGCTCCATATCCTGAGATCTCACGAGTTTTGGCCTGGAGTCTCCAAGGATTGGATGAGATCTCACGAGACCTGGAGTAAAATATCTGCGAATATCCAGAAATCTCACGAGAGTTGGAGTGAAATGTCGCCCTAGCTCCCTTTCATGTCATGAGGTTTTAGT
The DNA here is from genome assembly GCF_037043125.1 of Eumetopias jubatus. Classification (NCBI taxonomy): domain Eukaryota; kingdom Metazoa; phylum Chordata; class Mammalia; order Carnivora; family Otariidae; genus Eumetopias; species Eumetopias jubatus. The sequence goes on along the minus strand of NW_028274824.1, from coordinate 6,420,036 downwards.
GAACTGTCGCCCAATGTCATTGGGACGTCCCGATATTTGGATTGAAATCTCGCCCAAGTTCGCTGATATCGCACGAGGTTTGTAGTGAAATCTCTCCCAATGTCATTGTGACCTCACGAGATTTGTATTGAAATCTCGCCCAAAGTCCAGGAGATCTCATGAGATTTGGACTGAGGTCTGCACGTTTTGGATGGGATCTCACGAGACTCAGAATAAAATCTCACCCGATGCCCATGGTGTCTCGTGGGATTTAGATTGAAGTCTCACGCAATATCCATGTGATCTCACGAGATTTGGACTGGAGTCTCCAAAGTCTGGATGAGATCTCACGAGACTTGGAGGAAAATCCCCTGAATTCAAAGAGATCACACGAGAGTTGGAATAAAATCTCAGCCAAGGTTCCTGATATCTCAAGAGATTGATACTGAAATCTCGCCCGATGTCATTGGGACCTCGCGAGATTTGGGGTGAAATATCGCGCAAGGTCCCTGATATCTCACGAGATTTGTAGTGAAATCTTGCCCAAGGCCCCTGAGAGCCCATGAGAATTAGAGGGAATTCTCGCCCCATGTCACTGTGACCTTAAGAGATTTGGAGTGAAATCTCGCCCAATGCCCATGATCTCACGAGCTTGTTGGAGAACTCTGACCCCATATCCATGAGATCTCACGAGATTTGGAGTAAAATCTCTCCTGATGTCATGAGGTCACACGAGATTTAGATTGCAATTTCGCTCCATATCCATGAGATCTCACGAGATTTGGCCTGAATTCTCCAAGATTCGGATGAGATCTCCGAGACGTGGGGTTTCAAATCTCGCTCCACGTCCAAGAATCCTCTTGAGAGTTGGAGTGAAATCTCGCCCAAACTCCCTGATATCTCACGAGACTTGTAGTGTAATCTCCCGCGATGTCAGTGAGACCTCACGAGATTTGGATGGAAATCTCGCCCAGGTCCCTGAATATTACGAGATATGTAGTGAAATCTCGCCCGAACTCATTGTAACCTCAGGAGTTGGGAGTGAAAACTCGCCCAATGTCCATGAGATCTCACGAGATTTACATGGGAAACTCGCTCATATCCACGAGAACTCACGAGGTTGGCCTTGACGTCTCCAAGGTTTGGATGAGATTTCACGGGATGCGAGTAAACTCCCGCCCAAAGACCATGAGACCTCACGAGAGTGGGAGTGAAATCTCGCCCAAGGACCCTGATATCTCAAGAGGTTTGGAAGGAATCTCCCCCGATGTCATTGACAGCTCATGAGAAATGGATAGAAATCTCGCCCAAGGTCGCTGCTATCTCACGAGATCTGTAGTGAAATCTCGCCCAAACTCATTGGGACCTCAGGAGATTCGGCGTGAAATCTCCATCGATGTCCATGCGATCTCAGGAGATCTGGTGTCAAATCTCGCCCGATGTCCATGAGAACTCACGACACTTACACGGAAACCTCGCCCAGGGTCCCTGACAACTGACGAGATTCGGCGTGAAATCTGCCCGAGGTGATGGAGACCTCACGAGATTTGGAGTGAACTCTCACCCGATATTCGTGAGTACTCACGAGATTTCCAGTCATCTCGCCTGATGTCCCTGAGATCGCACAAGATAGAGATTGAATTCTCGCTCCATATCCTGAGATCTCACGAGTTTTGGCCTGGAGTCTCCAAGGATTGGATGAGATCTCACGAGACTTGGAGTAAAATATCCGCGAATATCCAGAAATCTCACGAGAGTTGGAGTGAAATGTCGCCCTAGCTCCCTTTCATGTCATGAGGTTTTAGTGAACTGTCGCCCAATGTCATTGGGACGTCCCGATATTTGGATTGAAATCTCGCCCGAGGTCGCTGATATCTCACGAGATTTGTAGGGAAATCTCGCGCAATGTGATTGTGACCTCAGGAGATTTGGGGTGAACTCTCCCCCAATGTCCATGAGATCTCACGAGATTTAGATGAAATCTCCCTCAATATCTATGAGGCCTCGCGAGATTGGCACGGACGACTCCAAGTTTGGATGAGATCTCACAAGACTTGGAGTAAACTCTCGCCCAAAGAACAAGAGACCTCAGCAGAGTTGGATTGAAATCTCGCACAAGGTCCCCGATATCTCACAAGATTTGTAGTGAAATCTCGCCCAATGTCTTTGAGCTTCATGAGATGTGGACTGAAATCTCGACCAGGGTCCCTGATATCTCATGAGATTTGTGGAAATCTCACCTGATGTCATTGGAACCTCCGTAGATTTGGAGTGCAGTCTCTCCCATTGTCCATGAGATCTCACGAGATTTAGATTGACCCCTCACCCAATATCCATGAGATCTCAGGAGAAGGGCACTGACCTCTCCAAAGTTTGGGTGAGATCTCATGGGCCCTGGAGTAAAATCTCGCCCAAAGTCCAAGAGATCTCGAGGGATTTGGAGAGAAATCTCACCCAAAGCCCATGACATCTCATGAGATTGAGAGGGAATTCTCGCCCGATATCCATGACACCTCACGGGATTTGCAGTAAAATCTCGCCCAATGACCATGAGATATCGCGAAATTGAGAGTGAAATCTCACCCATTTTCCATGAGAGCCCAAGACATTTGGCCTGAGGTCTCCACATTTGGAAGAGAGCACACGAGATTTGGATGAAAATCTCAGCTGAATCCCAAGAGATCTCACACGATTTGGAGTGACATCTCGCCCAAGGTCCCTGATACCTCAGGACATTTGTAGTGAAATCTCGCCCGATGTCATTGTGACCTCAGGATATTCGGAGGGAAACCTCACCCGAATGTCCCTGAGATCAGACGAGATATTGAGTAAAATCTCACCCGATGCCCATCAGTCCCACGATATTTAGATTGAAGTCTCGCTCAATAGCCATGAGATCTCACGAGTTTGGCACTGACGTCGCCAAGGTTTGGAGGAGATCTCACAAGACTGGGAGTAAAATCTCGCCCCCATTCAAGAGTTCTCACGAGAGCTGCAGTGAAATCTCGCCCAAGGTCCCTGGGATCTCACGAGATTTGTAGTGAAATCTCGCCCGATCTCATTGTGACCTCAGGAGGAATGGAGTGAAACCTCGCCTAAAATCCATGAGTTGTCATGAGATTTGGAGTGAAATCTGTACCGATGTCCATGAGATCTCAGGAGCCTTGGTGGCAAATCTCGCCCGATGTCCATGAGATCTCAGGAGATTTAGATTGAAAGCTCGCCCACGGTCGTCTCTGATATCTCACGAGATTTGGAGAGAAATCTGCCCGAAGTCATTGAGACCACATGATCTTTGGAGTGAAATCGCGTCCAATGTCCATGACATATCACGAGATTTGGAATGAATTCTCACGCGATGTCCATACCATCTCACGAGATTTGGACTAATCTCGCCTGATGTCCATGATTTCTCACGAGATATAGAGTGAATTCTCCCTCAATATCCTGAGATCTAACGGATTGGTCGGAAGTCTCCAAGGATTGGATGAGATCTCAAGAGACTTGGAGGAAATGATCCCCGAATTCCAAAGGATCTCACGAGAGTTGGAGTGAAATCTCGCCCTAGGTCCCTTTTATCTCACGAGAGTTGAGTGAAACCTCGACCGTTGTCATTGAGACCTCACGAGATTTGGATTGATATCTCGCCCAAGTTCGCTGATATCGCACGAGGTTTGTAGTGAAATCTCTCCCAATGTCATTGTGACCTCACGGGATTTGGAGTGAAATCTCGCCCAAAGTCCACGAGATCTCATGAGATTTGGACTGAGGTCTGCACGTTTTGGATGGGATCTCACGAGACTCAGAATAAAATCTCACGCGATGCCCATGGTGTCTCGTGGGATTTAGATTGAAGTCTCACGGAATATCCATGAGATCTCATGAGATTTGGACTGAAGTCTCCAAGGTCTGGATGAGATCTCACGAGACTTGGACGAAAATCCCCTGAATTCCAAGAGGTCTCACGATAGTTGGAGTAAAATCTCAACCAAGGTTCCTGATATCTCAAGAGAATGATACTGAAATCTCGCCCGATGTCATTGGGACCTCGCGAGATTTGGAGTGAAATATCGCGCAAGGTCCCTGATATCTCACGAGATTTGTAGTGAAATCTTGCCCAAGGCCCCTGAGAGCTGAAGAGAATTAGAGGGAAATCTCGCCCCATGTCACTGTGACCTCAAGAGTTTTGGAGTGAAATCTCGCCCAATGCCCATGATCTCACGAGTTTTTGGAGAACTCTGACCCCATATCCATGAGATCTCACGAGATTTGGAGTAAAATCTCTCCTGATGTCATGAGGTCACACGAGATTTAGATTGCAATTTCGCTCCATATCCATGAGATCTCACGAGATTTGGCCTGAATTCTCCAAGATTCGGATGAGATCTCCGAGACGTGGGGAGTCAAATCTCGCTCAACGTCCAAGAATCCTCTTGAGATTTGGCGTGAAATCTCGCCCAAACTCCCTGATATCTCACGAGACTTGTAGTGTAATCTCCCGCGATGTCAGTGAGACCTCACCAGATTTGGATGGAAATCTCGCCCAGGTCCCTGAATATTACGAGATATGTAGTGAAATCTCGCCCGAAATCATTGTAACCTCAGGAGTTGGGAGTGAAATCTCGCCCAATGTCCATGAGATCTCACGAGATTTACATGGGAAACTCGCTCATATCCACGAGAACTCACGAGGTTGGCCTTGACGTCTCCAAGGTTTGGATGAGATTTCACGGGATGCGAGTAAACTCTCGCCCAAAGACCATGAGACCTCACGAGAGTGGGAGTGAAATCTCGCCCAAGGACCCTGATATCTCAAGAGGTTTGGAAGGAATCTCCCCCGATGTCATTGACAGCTCATGAGAAATGGATAGAAATCTCGCCCAAGGTCGCTGCTATCTCACGAGATCTGCAGTGAAATCTCGCCCAAACTCATTGGGACCTCAGGAGATTCGGCGTGAAATCTCCATCGATGTCCATGCGATCTCAGGAGATCTGGTGTCAAATCTCGCCCGATGTCCATGAGAACTCACGACACTTACACGGAAACCTCGCCCAGGGTCCCTGACAACTGACGAGATTCGGCGTGAAATCTGCCCGAGGTGATGGAGACCTCACGAGATTTGGAGTGAACTCTCACCCGATATTCGTGAGTACTCACGAGATTTGGAGTCATCTCGCCTGATGTCCCTGAGATCGCACAAGATAGAGATTGAATTCTCGCTCCATATCCTGAGATCTCACGAGTTTTGGCCTGGAGTCTCCAAGGATTGGATGAGATCTCACGAGACCTGGAGTAAAATATCCGCGAATATCCAGAAATCTCACGAGAGTTGGAGTGAAATGTCGCCCTAGCTCCCTTTCATGTCATGAGGTTTTAGTGAACTGTCGCCCAATGTCATTGGGACGTCCCGATATTTGGATTGAAATCTCGCCCAAGTTCGCTGATATCGCACGAGGTTTGTAGTGAAATCTCTCCCAATGTCATTGTGACCTCACGAGATTTGGAGTGAAATCTCGCCCAAAGTCCAGGAGATCTCATGAGATTTGGACTGAGGTCTGCACGTTTTGGATGGGATCTCACGAGACTCAGAATAAAATCTCACCCGATGCCCATGGTGTCTCGTGGGATTTAGATTGAAGTCTCACGCAATATCCATGTGATCTCACGAGATTTGGACTGGAGTCTCCAAAGTCTGGATGAGTTCTCACGAGACTTGGAGGAAAATCCCCTGAATTCCAAGAGATCACACGAGAGTTGGAGTTAAATCTCAGCCAAGGTTCCTGATATCTCAAGAGATTGATACTGAAATCTCGCCCGATGTCATTGGGACCTCGCGAGATTTGGGGTGAAATATCGCGCAAGGTCCCTGATATCTCACGAGATTTGTAGTGAAATCTTGCCCAAGGCCCCTGAGAGCCCATGAGAATTAGAGGGAATTCTCGCCCCATGTCACTGTGACCTTAAGAGATTTGGAGTGAAATCTCGCCCAATGCCCATGATCTCACGAGCTTGTTGGAGAACTCTGACCCCATATCCATGAGATCTCACGAGATTTGGAGTAAAATCTCTCCTGATGTCATGAGGTCACACGAGATTTAGATTGCAATTTCGCTCCATATCCATGAGATCTCACGAGATTTGGCCTGAATTCTCCAAGATTCGGATGAGATCTCCGAGACGTGGGGAGTCAAATCTCGCTCAACGTCCAAGAATCCTCTTGAGAGTTGGAGTGAAATCTCGCCCAAACTCCCTGATATCTCACGAGACTTGTAGTGTAATCTCCCGCGATGTCAGCGAGACCTCACGAGATTTGGATGGAAATCTCGCCCAGGTCCCTGAATATTACGAGATATGTAGTGAAATCTCGCCCGAAATCATTGTAACCTCAGGAGTTGGGAGTGAAAACTCGCCCAATGTCCATGAGATCTCACGAGATTTACATGGGAAACTCGCTCATATCCACGAGAACTCACGAGGTTGGCCTTGACGTCTCCAAGGTTTGGATGAGATTTCACGGGATGCGAGTAAACTCCCGCCCAAAGACCATGAGACCTCACGAGAGTGGGAGTGAAATCTCGCCCAAGGACCCTGATATCTCAAGAGGTTTGGAAGGAATCTCCCCCGATGTCATTGACAGCTCATGAGAAATGGATAGAAATCTCGCCCAAGGTCGCTGCTATCTCACGAGATCTGTAGTGAAATCTCGCCCAAACTCATTGGGACCTCAGGAGATTCGGCGTGAAATCTCCATCGATGTCCATGCGATCTCAGGAGATCTGGTGTCAAATCTCGCCCGATGTCCATGAGAACTCACGACACTTACACGGAAACCTCGCCCAGGGTCCCTGACAACTGACGAGATTCGGCGTGAAATCTGCCCGAGGTGATGGAGACCTCACGAGATTTGGAGTGAACTCTCACCCGATATTCGTGAGTACTCACGAGATTTGGAGTCATCTCGCCTGATGTCCCTGAGATCGCACAAGATAGAGATTGAATTCTCGCTCCATATCCTGAGATCTCACGAGTTTTGGCCTGGAGTCTCCAAGGATTGGATGAGATCTCACGAGACTTGGAGTAAAATATCCGCGAATATCCAGAAATCTCACGAGAGTTGGAGTGAAATGTCGCCCTAGCTCCCTTTCATGTCATGAGGTTTTAGTGAACTGTCGCCCAATGTCATTGGGACGTCCCGATATTTGGATTGAAATCTCGCCCGAGGTCGCTGATATCTCACGAGATTTGTAGGGAAATCTCGCGCAATGTGATTGTGACCTCAGGAGATTTGGGGTGAACTCTCCCCCAATGTCCATGAGATCTCACGAGATTTAGATGAAATCTCCCTCAATATCTATGAGGCCTCGCGAGATTGGCACGGACGACTCCAAGTTTGGATGAGATCTCACAAGACTTGGAGTAAACTCTCGCCCAAAGAACAAGAGACCTCAGCAGAGTTGGATTGAAATCTCGCACAAGGTCCCCGATATCTCACAAGATTTGTAGTGAAATCTCGCCCAATGTCTTTGAGCCTCATGAGATGTGGACTGAAATCTCGACCAGGGTCCCTGATATCTCATGAGATTTGTGGAAATCTCACCTGATGTCATTGGAACCTCCGTAGATTTGGAGTGCAGTCTCTCGCATTGTCCATGAGATCTCACGAGATTTAGATTGACCCCTCACCCAATATCCATGAGATCTCAGGAGAAGGGCACTGACCTCTCCAAAGTTTGGGTGAGATCTCATGGGCCCTGGAGTAAAATCTCGCCCAAAGTCCAAGAGATCTCGAGGGATTTGGAGAGAAATCTCACCCAAAGTCCATGACATCTCATGAGATTGAGAGGGAATTCTCACACGATGTCCATGACACCTCACGGGATTTGCAGTAAAATCTCGCCCAATGACCATGAGATATCGCGAAATTGAGAGTGAAATCTCACCCATTTTCCATGAGAGCCCAAGACATTTGGCCTGAGGTCTCCACATTTGGAAGAGAGCACACGAGATTTGGATGAAAATCCCAGCTGAATCCCAAGAGATCTCACACGATTTGGAGTGACATCTCGCCCAAGGTCCCTGATACCTCAGGACATTTGTAGTGAAATCTCGCCCGATGTCATTGTGACCTCAGGATATTCGGAGGGAAACCTCACCCGAATGTCCCTGAGATCAGACGAGATATTGAGTAAAATCTCACCCGATGCCCATCAGTCCCACGATATTTAGATTGAAGTCTCGCTCAATAGCCATGAGATCTCACGAGTTTGGCACTGACGTCGCCAAGGTTTGGAGGAGATCTCACAAGACTGGGAGTAAAATCTCGCCCCCATTCAAGAGTTCTCACGAGAGCTGCAGTGAAATCTCGCCCAAGGTACCTGGGATCTCACGAGATTTGTAGTGAAATCTCGCCCGATCTCATTGTGACCTCAGGAGGAATGGAGTGAAACCTCGCCTAAAATCCATGAGTTGTCATGAGATTTTTAGTGAAATCTGTACCGATGTCCATGAGATCTCAGGAGCCTTGGTGGCAAATCTCGCCCGATGTCCATGAGATCTCACGAGATTTAGATTGAAAGCTCGCCCACGGTCGTCCCTGATATCTCACGAGATTTGGAGAGAAATCTGCCCGAAGTCATTGAGACCACAGGATCTTTGGAGTGAAATCGCGTCCAATGTCCATGACATATCACGAGATTTGGAATGAATTCTCACGCGATGTCCATACGATCTCACGAGATTTGGACTAATCTCGCCTGATGTCCATGATTTCTCACGAGATATAGAGTGAATTCTCCCTCAATATCCTGAGATCTAACGGATTGGACGGAAGTCTCCAAGGATTGGATGAGATCTCAAGAGACTTGGAGGAAATGATCCCCGAATTCCAAAGGATCTCACGAGAGTTGGAGTGAAATCTCGCCCTAGGTCCCTTTTATCTCACGAGAGTTGAGTGAAACCTCGCCCGTTGTCATTGAGACCTCACGAGATTTGGATTGATATCTCGCCCAAGTTCGCTGATATCGCACGAGGTTTGTAGTGAAATCTCTCCCAATGTCATTGTGACCTCACGGGATTTGGAGTGAAATCTCGCCCAAAGTCCACGAGATCTCATGAGATTTGGACTGAGGTCTGCACGTTTTGGATGGGATCTCACGAGACTCAGAATAAAATCTCACGCGATGCCCATGGTGTCTCGTGGGATTTAGATTGAAGTCTCACGGAATATCCATGAGATCTCATGAGATTTGGACTGAAGTCTCCAAGGTCTGGATGAGATCTCACGAGACATGGACGAAAATCCCCTGAATTCCAAGAGGTCTCACGATAGTTGGAGTAAAATCTCAACCAAGGTTCCTGATATCTCAAGAGAATGATACTGAAATCTCGCCCGATGTCATTGGGACCTCGCGAGATTTGGAGTGAAATATCGCGCAAGGTCCCTGATATCTCACGAGATTTGTAGTGAAATCTTGCCCAAGGCCCCTGAGAGCTGAAGAGAATTAGTGGGAAATCTCGCCCCATGTCACTGTGACCTCAAGAGTTTTGGAGTGAAATCTCGCCCAATGCCCATGATCTCACGAGTTTTTGGAGAACTCTGACCCCATATCCATGAGATCTCACGAGATTTGGAGTAAAATCTCTCCTGATGTCATGAGGTCACACGAGATTTAGATTGCAATTTCGCTCCATATCCATGAGATCTCACGAGATTTGGCCTGAATTCTCCAAGATTCGGATGAGATCTCCGAGACGTGGGGAGTCAAATCTCGCTCAACGTCCAAGAATCCTCTTGAGATTTGGCGTGAAATCTCGCCCAAACTCCCTGATATCTCACGAGACTTGTAGTGTAATCTCCCGCGATGTCAGTGAGACCTCACGAGATTTGGATGGAAATCTCGCCCAGGTCCCTGAATATTACGAGATATGTAGTGAAATCTCGCCCGAAATCATTGTAACCTCAGGAGTTGGGAGTGAAATCTCGCCCAATGTCCATGAGATCTCACGAGATTTACATGGGAAACTCGCTCATATCCACGAGAACTCACGAGGTTGGCCTTGACGTCTCCAAGGTTTGGATGAGATTTCACGGGATGCGAGTAAACTCTCGCCCAAAGACCATGAGACCTCACGAGAGTGGGAGTGAAATCTCGCCCAAGGAACCTGATATCTCAAGAGGTTTGGAAGGAATCTCCACCGATGTCATTGACAGCTCATGAGAAATGGATAGAAATCTCGCCCAAGGTCGCTGCTATCTCACGAGATCTGCAGTGAAATCTCGGCCAAACTCATTGGGACCTCAGGAGATTCGGCGTGAAATCTCCATCGATGTCCATGCGATCTCAGGAGATCTGGTGTCAAATCTCGCCCGATGTCCATGAGAACTCACGACACTTACACGGAAACCTCGCCCAGGGTCCCTGACAACTGACGAGATTCGGCGTGAAATCTGCCCGAGGTGATGGAGACCTCACGAGATTTGGAGTGAACTCTCACCCGATATTCGTGAGTACTCACGAGATTTGGAGTCATCTCGCCTGATGTCCCTGAGATCGCACAAGATAGAGATTGAATTCTCGCTCCATATCCTGAGATCTCACGAGTTTTGGCCTGGAGTCTCCAAGGATTGGATGAGATCTCACGAGACCTGGAGTAAAATATCCGCGAATATCCAGAAATCTCACGAGAGTTGGAGTGAAATGTCGCCCTAGCTCCCTTTCATGTCATGAGGTTTTAGTGAACTGTCGCCCAATGTCATTGGGACGTCCCGATATTTGGATTGAAATCTCGCCCAAGTTCGCTGATATCGCACGAGGTTTGTAGTGAAATCTCTCCCAATGTCATTGTGACCTCACGAGATTTGGAGTGAAATCTCGCCCAAAGTCCAGGAGATCTCATGAGATTTGGACTGAGGTCTGCACGTTTTGGATGGGATCTCACGAGACTCAGAATAAAATCTCACCCGATGCCCATGGTGTCTCGTGGGATTTAGATTGAAGTCTCACGCAATATCCATGTGATCTCACGAGATTTGGACTGGAGTCTCCAAAGTCTGGATGAGATCTCACGAGACTTGGAGGAAAATCCCCTGAATTCAAAGAGATCACACGAGAGTTGGAATAAAATCTCAGCCAAGGTTCCTGATATCTCAAGAGATTGATACTGAAATCTCGCCCGATGTCATTGGGACCTCGCGAGATTTGGGGTGAAATATCGCGCAAGGTCCCTGATATCTCACGAGATTTGTAGTGAAATCTTGCCCAAGGCCCCTGAGAGCCCATGAGAATTAGAGGGAATTCTCGCCCCATGTCACTGTGACCTTAAGAGATTTGGAGTGAAATCTCGCCCAATGCCCATGATCTCACGAGCTTGTTGGAGAACTCTGACCCCATATCCATGAGATCTCACGAGATTTGGAGTAAAATCTCTCCTGATGTCATGAGGTCACACGAGATTTAGATTGCAATTTCGCTCCATATCCATGAGATCTCACGAGATTTGGCCTGAATTCTCCAAGATTCGGATGAGATCTCCGAGACGTGGGGTGTCAAATCTCGCTCAACGTCCAAGAATCCTCTTGAGAGTTGGAGTGAAATCTCGCCCAAACTCCCTGATATCTCACGAGACTTGTAGTGTAATCTCCCGCGATGTCAGTGAGACCTCACGAGATTTGGATGGAAATCTCGCCCAGGTCCCTGAATATTACGAGATATGTAGTGAAATCTCGCCCGAACTCATTGTAACCTCAGGAGTTGGGAGTGAAAACTCGCCCAATGTCCATGAGATCTCACGAGATTTACATGGGAAACTCGCTCATATCCACGAGAACTCACGAGGTTGGCCTTGACGTCTCCAAGGTTTGGATGAGATTTCACGGGATGCGAGTAAACTCCCGCCCAAAGACCATGAGACCTCACGAGAGTGGGAGTGAAATCTCGCCCAAGGACCCTGATATCTCAAGAGGTTTGGAAGGAATCTCCCCCGATGTCATTGACAGCTCATGAGAAATGGATAGAAATCTCGCCCAAGGTCGCTGCTATCTCACGAGATCTGTAGTGAAATCTCGCCCAAACTCATTGGGACCTCAGGAGATTCGGCGTGAAATCTCCATCGATGTCCATGCGATCTCAGGAGATCTGGTGTCAAATCTCGCCCGATGTCCATGAGAACTCACGACACTTACACGGAAACCTCGCCCAGGGTCCCTGACAACTGACGAGATTCGGCGTGAAATCTGCCCGAGGTGATGGAGACCTCACGAGATTTGGAGTGAACTCTCACCCGATATTCGTGAGTACTCACGAGATTTGGAGTCATCTCGCCTGATGTCCCTGAGATCGCACAAGATAGAGATTGAATTCTCGCTCCATATCCTGAGATCTCACGAGTTTTGGCCTGGAGTCTCCAAGGATTGGATGAGATCTCACGAGACTTGGAGTAAAATATCCGCGAATATCCAGAAATCTCACGAGAGTTGGAGTGAAATGTCGCCCTAGGTCCCTTTCATGTCATGAGGTTTTAGTGAACTGTCGCCCAATGTCATTGGGACGTCCCGATATTTGGATTGAAATCTCGCCCGAGGTCGCTGATATCTCACGAGATTTGTAGGGAAATCTCGCGCAATGTGATTGTGACCTCAGGAGATTTGGGGTGAACTCTCCCCCAATGTCCATGAGATCTCACGAGATTTAGATGAAATCTCCCTCAATATCTATGAGGCCTCGCGAGATTGGCTCGGACGACTCCAAGTTTGGATGAGATCTCACAAGACTTGGAGTAAACTCTCGCCCAAAGAACAAGAGACCTCAGCAGAGTTGGATTGAAATCTCGCACAAAGTCCCCGATATCTCACAAGATTTGTAGTGAAATCTCGCCCAATGTCTTTGAGCCTCATGAGATGTGGACTGAAATCTCGACCAGGGTCCCTGATATCTCATGAGATTTGTGGAAATCTCACCTGATGTCATTGGAACCTCCGTAGATTTGGAGTGCAGTCTCTCCCATTGTCCATGAGATCTCACGAGATTTAGATTGACCCCTCACCCAATATCCATGAGATCTCAGGAGAAGGGCACCGACCTCTCCAAAGTTTGGGTGAGATCTCATCGGCCCTGGAGTAAAATCTCGCCCAAAGTCCAAGAGATCTCGAGGGATTTGGAGAGAAATCTCACCCAAATCCCATGACATCTCATGAGATTGAGAGGGAATTCTCGCCCGATGTCCATGACACCTCACGGGATTTGCAGTAAAATCTCGTCCAATGACCATGAGATATCGCGAAATTGAGAGTGAAATCTCACCCATTTTCCATGAGAGCCCAAGACATTTGGCCTGAGGTCTCCACATTTGGAAGAGAGCACACGAGATTTGGATGAAAATCCCAGCTGAATCCCAAGAGATCTCACACGATTTGGAGTGACATCTCGCCCAAGGTCCCTGATACCTCAGGACATTTGTAGTGAAATCTCGCCCGATGTCATTGTGACCTCAGGATATACGGAGGGAAACCTCACCCGAATGTCCCTGAGATCAAACGAGATATTGAGTAAAATCTCACCCGATGCACATCAGTCCCACGATATTTAGATTGAAGTCTCGCTCAATAGCCATGAGATCTCACGAGTTTGGCGCTGACGTCGCCAAGGTTTGGAGGAGATCTCACAAGACTGGGAGTAAAATCTCGCCCCCATTCAAGAGTTCTCACGAGAGCTGCAGTGAAATCTCGCCCAAGGTCCCTGGGATCTCACGAGATTTGTAGTGAAATCTCGCCCGATCTCATTGTGACCTCAGGAGGAATGGAGTGAAACCTCGCCTAAAATCCATGAGTTGTCATGAGATTTGGAGTGAAATCTGTACCGATGTCCATGAGATCTCAGGAGCCTTCGTGGCAAATCTCGCCCGATGTCCATGAGATCTCACGAGATTTAGATTGAAACCTCGCCCACGGTCGTCCCTGATATCTCACGAGATTTGGAGAGAAATCTGCCCGAAGTCATTGAGACCACATGATCTTTGGAGTGAAATCGCGTCCAATGTCCATGACATATCACGAGATTTGGAATGAATTCTCACGCGATGTCCATACGATCTCACGAGATTTGGACTAATCTCGCCTGATGTCCATGATTTCTCACGAGATATAGAGTGAATTCTCCCTCAATATCCTGAGATCTAACGGATTGGACGGAAGTCTCCAAGGATTGGATGAGATCTCAAGAGACTTGGAGGAAATGATCCCCGAATTCCAAAGGATCTCACGAGAGTTGGAGTGAAATCTCGCCCTAGGTCCCTTTTATCTCACGAGAGTTGAGTGAAACCTCGCCCGTTGTCATTGAGACCTCACGAGATTTGGATTGATATCTCGCCCAAGTTCGCTGATATCGCACGAGGTTTGTAGTGAAATCTCTCCCAATGTCATTGTGACCTCACGGGATTTGGAGTGAAATCTCGCCCAAAGTCCACGAGATCTCATGAGATTTGGACTGAGGTCTGCACGTTTTGGATGGGATCTCACGAGACTCAGAATAAAATCTCACGCGATGCCCATGGTGTCTCGTGGGATTTAGATTGAAGTGTCACGGAATATCCATGAGATCTCATGAGATTTGGACTGAAGTCTCCAAGGTCTGGATGAGATCTCACGAGACTTGGACGAAAATCCCCTGAATTCCAAGAGGTCTCACGATAGTTGGAGTAAAATCTCAACCAAGGTTCCTGATATCTCAAGAGAATGATACTGAAATCTCGCCCGATGTCATTGGGACCTCGCGAGATTTGGAGTGAAATATCGTGCAAGGTCCCTGATATCTCACGAGATTTGTAGTGAAATCTTGCCCAAGGCCCCTGAGAGCTGAAGAGAATTAGAGGGAAATCTCGCCCCATGTCACTGTGACCTCATGTGTTTTGGAGTGAAATCTCGCCCAATGCCCATGATCTCACGAGTTTTTGGAGAACTCTGACCCCATATCCATGAGATCTCACGAGATTTGGAGTAAAATCTCTCCTGATGTCATGAGGTCACACGAGATTTAGATTGCAATTTCGCTCCATATCCATGAGATCTCACGAGATTTGGCCTGAATTCTCCAAGATTCGGATGAGATCTCCGAGACGTGGGGAGTCAAATCTCGCTCAACGTCCAAGAATCCTCTTGAGATTTGGCGTGAAATCTCGCCCAAACTCCCTGATATCTCAGGAGACTTGTAGTGTAATCTCCCGCGATGTCAGTGAGACCTCACCAGATTTGGATGGAAATCTCGCCCAGGTCCCTGAATATTACGAGATATGTAGTGAAATCTCGCCCGAAATCATTGTAACCTCAGGAGTTGGGAGTGAAATCTCGCCCAATGTCCATGAGATCTCACGAGATTTACATGGGAAACTCGCTCATATCCACGAGAACTCACGAGGTTGGCCTTGACGTCTCCAACGTTTGGATGAGATTTCACGGGATGCGAGTAAACTCTCGCCCAAAGACCATGAGACCTCACGAGAGTGGGAGTGAAATCTCGCCCAAGGACCCTGATATCTCAAGAGGTTTGGAAGGAATCTCCCCCGATGTCATTGACAGCTCATGAGAAATGGATAGAAATCTCGCCCAAGGTCGCTGCTATCTCACGAGATCTGCAGTGAAATCTCGCCCAAACTCATTGGGACCTCAGGAGATTCGGCGTGAAATCTCCATCGATGTCCATGCGATCTCAGGAGATCTGGTGTCAAATCTCGCCCGATGTCCATGAGAACTCACGACACTTACACGGAAACCTCGCCCAGGGTCCCTGACAACTGACGAGATTCGGCGTGAAATCTGCCCGAGGTGATGGAGACCTCACGAGATTTGGAGTGAACTCTCACCCGATATTCGTGAGTACTCACGAGATTTGGAGTCATCTCGCCTGATGTCCCTGAGATCGCACAAGATAGAGATTGAATTCTCGCTCCATATCCTGAGATCTCACGAGTTTTGGCCTGGAGTCTCCAAGGATTGGATGAGATCTCACGAGACCTGGAGTAAAATATCCGCGAATATCCAGAAATCTCACGAGAGTTGGAGTGAAATATCGCCCTAGCTCCCTTTCATGTCTTCAGGTTTTAGTGAACTGTCGCCCAATGTCATTGGGACGTCCCGATATTTGGATTGAAATCTCGCCCAAGTTCGCTGATATCGCACGAGGTTTCTAGTGAAATCTCTCCCAATGTCATTGTGACCTCACGAGATTTGGAGTGAAATCTCGCCCAAAGTCCAGGAGATCTCATGAGATTTGGACTGAGGTCTGCACGTTTTGGATGGGATCTCACGAGACTCAGAATAAAATCTCACCCGATGCCCATGGTGTCTCGTGGGATTTAGATTGAAGTCTCACGCAATATCCATGTGATCTCACGAGATTTGGACTGGAGTCTCCAAAGTCTGGATGAGATCTCACGAGACTTGGAGGAAAATCCCCTGAATTCCAAGAGATCACACGAGAGTTGGAGTAAAATCTCAGCCAAGGTTCCTGATATCTCAAGAGATTGATACTGAAATCTCGCCCGATGTCATTGGGACCTCGCGAGATTTGGGGTGAAATATCGCGCAAGGTCCCTGATATCTCACGAGATTTGTAGTGAAATCTTGCCCAAGGCCCCTGAGAGCCCATGAGAATTAGAGGGAATTCTCGCCCCATGTCACTGTGACCTTAAGAGATTTGGAGTGAAATCTCGCCCAATGCCCATGATCTCACGAGCTTGTTGGAGAACTCTGACCCCATATCCATGAGATCTCACGAGATTTGGAGTAAAATCTCTCCTGATGTCATGAGGTCACACGAGATTTAGATTGCAATTTCGCTCCATATCCATGAGATCTCACGAGATTTGGCCTGAATTCTCCAAGATTCGGATGAGATCTCCGAGACGTGGGGAGTCAAATCTCGCTCAACGTCCAAGAATCCTCTTGAGAGTTGGAGTGAAATCTCGCCCAAACTCCCTGATATCTCACGAGACTTGTAGTGTAATCTCCCGCGATGTCAGTGAGACCTCACGAGATTTGGATGGAAATCTCGCCCAGGTCCCTGAATATTACGAGATATGTAGTGAAATCTCGCCCGAAATCATTGTAACCTCAGGAGTTGGGAGTGAAAACTCGCCCAATGTCCATGAGATCTCACGAGATTTACATGGGAAACTCGCTCATATCCACGAGAACTCACGAGGTTGGCCTTGAAGTCTCCAAGGTTTGGATGAGATTTCACGGGATGCGAGTAAACTCTCGCCCAAAGACCATGAGACCTCACGAGAGTGGGAGTGAAATCTCGCCCAAGGACCCTGATATCTCAAGAGGTTTGGAAGGAATCTCCCCCGATGTCATTGACAGCTCATGAGAAATGGATAGAAATCTCGCCCAAGGTCGCTGCTATCTCACGAGATCTGTAGTGAAATCTCGCCCAAACTCATTGGGACCTCAGGAGATTCGGCGTGAAATCTCCATCGATGTCCATGCGATCTCAGGAGATCTGGTGTCAAATCTCGCCCGATGTCCATGAGAACTCACGACACTTACACGGAAACCTCGCCCAGGGTCCCTGACAACTGACGAGATTCGGCGTGAAATCTGCCCGAGGTGATGGAGACCTCACGAGATTTGGAGTGAACTCTCACCCGATATTCGTGAGTACTCACGAGATTTGGAGTCATCTCGCCTGATGTCCCTGAGATCGCACAAGATAGAGATTGAATTCTCGCTCCATATCCTGAGATCTCACGAGTTTTGGCCTGGAGTCTCCAAGGATTGGATGAGATCTCACGAGACTTGGAGTAAAATATCCGCGAATATCCAGAAATCTCACGAGAGGTGGAGTGAAATGTCGCCCTAGCTCCCTTTCATGTCATGAGGTTTTAGTGAACTGTCGCCCAATGTCATTGGGACGTCCCGATATTTGGATTGAAATCTCGCCCGAGGTCGCTGATATCTCACGAGATTTGTAGGGAAATCTCGCGCAATGTGATTGTGACCTCAGGAGATTTGGGGTGAACTCTCCCCCAATGTCCATGAGATCTCACGAGATTTAGATGAAATCTCCCTCAATATCTATGAGGCCTCGCGAGATTGGCACGGACGACTCCAAGTTTGGATGAGATCTCGCAAGACTTGGAGTAAACTCTCGCCCAAAGAACAAGAGACCTCAGCAGAGTTGGATTGAAATCTCGCACAAGGTCCCCGATATCTCACAAGATTTGTAGTGAAATCTCGCCCAATGTCTTTGAGCCTCATGAGATGTGGACTGAAATCTCGACCAGGGTCCCTGATATCTCATGAGATTTGTGGAAATCTCACCTGATGTCATTGGAACCTCCGTAGATTTGGAGTGCAGTCTCTCCCATTGTCCATGAGATCTCACGAGATTTAGATTGACCCCTCACCCAATATCCATGAGATCTCAGGAGAAGGGCACTGAACTCTCCAAAGTTTGGGTGAGATCTCATGGGCCCTGGAGTAAAATCTCGCCCAAAGTCCAAGAGATCTCGAGGGATTTGGAGAGAAATCTCACCCAAAGCCCATGACATCTCATGAGATTGAGAGGGAATTCTCGCCCGATGTCCATGACACCTCACGGGATTTGCAGTAAAATCTCGCCCAATGACCATGAGATATCGCGAAATTGAGAGTGAAATCTCACCCATTTTCCATGAGAGCCCAAGACATTTGGCCTGAGGTCTCCACATTTGGAAGAGAGCACACGAGATTTGGATGAAAATCCCAGCTGAATCCCAAGAGATCTCACACGATTTGGAGTGACATCTCGCCCAAGGTCCCTGATACCTCAGGACATTTGTAGTGAAATCTCGCCCGATGTCATTGTGACCTCAGGATATTCGGAGGGAAACCTCACCCGAATGTCCCTGAGATCAGACGAGATATTGAGTAAAATCTCACCCGATGCCCATCAGTCCCACGATATTTAGATTGAAGTCTCGCTCAATAGCCATGAGATCTCACGAGTTTGGCGCTGACGTCGCCAAGGTTTGGAGGAGATCTCACAAGACTGGGAGTAAAATCTCGCCCCCATTCAAGAGTTCTCACGAGAGCTGCAGTGAAATCTCGCCCAAGGTCCCTGGGGTCTCAAGAGATTTGTAGTGAAATCTCGCCCGATCTCATTGTGACCTCAGGAGGAATGGAGTGAAACCTCGCCTAAAATCCATGAGTTGTCATGAGATTTGGAGTGAAATCTGTACCGATGTCCATGAGATCTCAGGAGCCTTGGTGGCAAATCTCGCCCGATGTCCATGAGATCTCACGAGATTTAGATTGAAAGCTCGCCCACGGTCGTCCCTGATATCTCACGAGATTTGGAGAGAAATCTGCCCGAAGTCATTGAGACCACATGATCTTTGGAGTGAAATCGCGTCCAATGTCCATGACATATCACGAGATTTGGAATGAATTCTCACGCGATGTCCATACGATCTCACGAGATTTGGACTAATCTCGCCTGATGTCCATGATTTCTCACGAGATATAGAGTGAATTCTCCCTCAATATCCTGAGATCTAACGGATTGGACGGAAGTCTCCAAGGATTGGATGAGATCTCAAGAGACGTGGAGGAAATGATCCCCGAATTCCAAAGGATCTCACGAGAGTTGGAGTGAAATCTCGCCCTAGGTCCCTTTTATCTCACGAGAGTTGAGTGAAACCTCGCCCGTTGTCATTGAGACCTCACGAGATTTGGATTGATATCTCGCCCAAGTTCGCTGATATCGCACGAGGTTTGTAGTGAAATCTCTCCCAATGTCATTGTGACCTCACGGGATTTGGAGTGAAATCTCGCCCAAAGTCCACGAGATCTCATGAGATTTGGACTGAGGTCTGCACGTTTTGGATGGGATCTCACGAGACTCAGAATAAAATCTCACGCGATGCCCATGGTGTCTCGTGGGATTTAGATTGAAGTGTCACGGAATATCCATGAGATCTCATGAGATTTGGACTGAAGTCTCCAAGGTCTGGATGAGATCTCACGAGACTTGGACGAAAATCCCCTGAATTCCAAGAGGTCTCACGATAGTTGGAGTAAAATCTCAACCAAGGTTCCTGATATCTCAAGAGAATGATACTGAAATCTCGCCCGATGTCATTGGGACCTCACGAGATTTGGAGTGAAATATCGCGCAAGGTCCCTGATATCTCACGAGATTTGTAGTGAAATCTTGCCCAAGGCCCCTGAGAGCTGAAGAGAATTAGAGGGAAATCTCGCCCCATGTCACTGTGACCTCATGTGTTTTGGAGTGAAATCTCGCCCAATGGCAATGATCTCACGAGTTTTTGGAGAACTCTGACCCCATGTCCATGAGATCTCACGAGATTTGGAGTAAAATCTCTCCTGATGTCATGAGGTCACACGAGATTTAGATTGCAATTTCGCTGCATATCCATGAGATCTCACGAGATTTGGCCTGAATTCTCCAAGATTCGGATGAGATCTCCGAGACGTGGGGAGTCAAATCTCGCTCAACGTCCAAGAATCCTCTTGAGATTTGGCGTGAAATCTCGCCCAAACTCCCTGATATCTCACGAGACTTGTAGTGTAATCTCCCGCGATGTCAGTGAGACCTCAGGAGATTTGGATGGAAATCTCGCCCAGGTCCCTGAATATTACGAGATATGTAGTGAAATCTCGCCCGAACTCATTGTAACCTCAGGAGTTGGGAGTGAAAACTCGCCCAATGTCCATGAGATCTCACGAGATTTACATGGGAAACTCGCTCATATCCACGAGAACTCACGAGGTTGGCCTTGACGTCTCCAAGGTTTGGATGAGATTTCACGGGATGCGAGTAAACTCTCGCCCAAAGACCATGAGACCTCACGAGAGTGGGAGTGAAATCTCGCCCAAGGACCCTGATATCTCAAGAGGTTTGGAAGGAATCTCCCCCGATGTCATTGACAGCTCATGAGAAATGGATAGAAATCTCGCCCAAGGTCGCTGCTATCTCACGAGATCTGTAGTGAAATCTCGCCCAAACTCATTGGGACCTCAGGAGATTCGGCGTGAAATCTCCATCGATGTCCATGCGATCTCAGGAGATCTGGTGTCAAATCTCGCCCGATGTCCATGAGAACTCACGACACTTACACGGAAACCTCGCCCAGGGTCCCTGACAACTGACGAGATTCGGCGTGAAATCTGCCCGAGGTGATGGAGACCTCACGAGATTTGGAGTGAACTCTCACCCGATATTCGTGAGTACTCACGAGATTTGGAGTCATCTCGCCTGATGTCCCTGAGATCGCACAAGATAGAGATTGAATTCTCGCTCCATATCCTGAGATCTCACGAGTTTTGGCCTGGAGTCTCCAAGGATTGGATGAGATCTCACGAGACCTGGAGTAAAATATCCGCGAATATCCAGAAATCTCACGAGAGTTGGAGTGAAATGTCGCCCTAGCTCCCTTTCATGTCATGAGGTTTTAGTGAACTGTCGCCCAATGTCATTGGGACGTCCCGATATTTGGATTGAAATCTCGCCCAAGTTCGCTGATATCGCACGAGGTTTGTAGTGAAATCTCTCCCAATGTCATTGTGACCTCACGAGATTTGGAGTGAAATCTCGCCCAAAGTCCAGGAGATCTCATGAGATTTGGACTGAGGTCTGCACGTTTTGGATGGGATCTCACGAGACTCAGAATAAAATCTCACCCGATGCCCATGGTGTCTCGTGGGATTTAGATTGAAGTCTCACGCAATATCCATGTGATCTCACGAGATTTGGACTGGAGTCTCCAAAGTCTGGATGAGATGTCACGAGACTTGGAGGAAAATCCCCTGAATTCCAAGAGATCACACGAGAGTTGGAGTAAAATCTCAGCCAAGGTTCCTGATATCTCAAGAGATTGATACTGAAATCTCGCCCGATGTCATTGGGACCTCGCGAGATTTGGGGTGAAATATCGCGCAAGGTCCCTGATATCTCACGAGATTTGTAGTGAAATCTTGCCCAAGGCCCCTGAGAGCCCATGAGAATTAGAGGGAATTCTCGCCCCATGTCACTGTGACCTTAAGAGATTTGGAGTGAAATCTCGCCCAATGCCCATGATCTCACGAGCTTGTTGGAGAACTCTGACCCCATATCCATGAGATCTCACGAGATTTGGAGTAAAATCTCTCCTGATGTCATGAGGTCACACGAGATTTAGATTGCAATTTCGCTCCATATCCATGAGATCTCACGAGATTTGGCCTGAATTCTCCAAGATTCGGATGAGATCTCCGAGACGTGGGGAGTCAAATCTCCCTCAACGTCCAAGAATCCTCTTGAGAGTTGGAGTGAAATCTCGCCCAAACTCCCTGATATCTCACGAGACTTGTAGTGTAATCTCCCGCGATGTCAGTGAGACCTCACGAGATTTGGATGGAAATCTCGCCCAGGTCCCTGAATATTACGAGATATGTAGTGAAATCTCGCCCGAAATCATTGTAACCTCAGGAGTTGGGAGTGAAATCTCGCCCAATGTCCACGAGATCTCACGAGATTTACATGGGAAACTCGCTCATATCCACGAGAACTCACGAGGTTGGCCTTGACGTCTCCAAGGTTTGGATGAGATTTCACGGGATGCGAGTAAACTCTCGCCCAAAGACCATGAGACCTCACGAGAGTGGGAGTGAAATCTCGCCCAAGGACCCTGATATCTCAAGAAGTTTGGAAGGAATCTCCCCCGATGTCATTGACAGCTCATGAGAAATGGATAGAAATCTCGCCCAAGGTCGCTGCTATCTCATGAGATCTGCAGTGAAATCTCGGCCAAACTCATTGGGACCTCAGGAGATTCGGCGTGAAATCTCCATCGATGTCCATGCGATCTCAGGAGATCTGGTGTCAAATCTCGCCCGATGTCCATGAGAACTCACGACACTTACACGGAAACCTCGCCCAGGGTCCCTGACAACTGACGAGATTCGGCGTGAAATCTGCCCGAGGTGATGGAGACCTCACGAGATTTGGAGTGAACTCTCACCCGATATTCGTGAGTACTCACGAGATTTGGAGTCATCTCGCCTGATGTCCCTGAGATCGCACAAGATAGAGATTGAATTCTCGCTCCATATCCTGAGATCTCACGAGTTTTGGCCTGGAGTCTCCAAGGATTGGATGAGATCTCACGAGACCTGGAGTAAAATATCCGCGAATATCCAGAAATCTCACGAGAGGTGGAGTGAAATGTCGCCCTAGCTCCCTTTCATGTCATGAGGTTTTAGTGAACTGTCGCCCAATGTCATTGGGACGTCCCGATATTTGGATTGAAATCTCGCCCGAGGTCGCTGATATCTCACGGGATTTGTAGGGAAATCTCGCGCAATGTGATTGTGACCTCAGGAGATTTGGGGTGAACTCTCCCCCAATGTCCATGAGATCTCACGAGATTTAGATGAAATCTCCCTCAATATCTATGAGGCCTCGCGAGATTGGCACGGACGACTCCAAGTTTGGATGAGATCTCACAAGACTTGGAGTAAACTCTCGCCCAAAGAACAAGAGACCTCAGCAGAGTTGGATTGAAATCTCGCACAAGGTCCCCGATATCTCACAAGATTTGTAGTGAAATCTCGCCCAATGTCTTTGAGCCTCATGAGATGTGGACTGAAATCTCGACCAGGGTCCCTGATATCTCATGAGATTTGTGGAAATCTCACCTGATGTCATTGGAACCTCCGTAGATTTGGAGTGCAGTCTCTCCCATTGTCCATGAGATCTCACGAGATTTAGATTGACCCCTCACCCAATATCCATGAGATCTCAGGAGAAGGGCACTGACCTCTCCAAAGTTTGGGTGAGATCTCATGGGCCCTGGAGTAAAATCTCGCCCAAAGTCCAAGAGATCTCGAGGGATTTGGAGAGAAATCTCAGCCAAAGCCCATGACATCTCATGAGATTGAGAGGGAATTCTCGCCCGATGTCCATGACACCTCACGGGATTTGCAGTAAAATCTCGCCCAATGACCATGAGATATCGCGAAATTGAGAGTGAAATCTCACCCATTTTCCATGAGAGCCCAAGACATTTGGCCTGAGGTCTCCACATTTGGAAGAGAGCACACGAGATTTGGATGAAAATCCCAGCTGAATCCCAAGAGATCTCACACGATTTGGAGTGACATCTCGCCCAAGGTCCCTGATACCTCAGCACATTTGTAGTGAAATCTCGCCCGATGTCATTGTGACCTCAGGATATTCGGAGGGAAACCTCACCCGAATGTCCCTGAGATCAGACGAGATATTGAGTAAAATCTCACCCGATGCCCATCAGTCCCACGATATTTAGATTGAAGTCTCGCTCAATAGCCATGAGATCTCACGAGTTTGGCGCTGACGTCGCCAAGGTTTGGAGGAGATCTCACAAGACTGGGAGTAAAATCTCGCCCCCATTCAAGAGTTCTCACGAGAGCTGCAGTGAAATCTCGCCCAAGGTCCCTGGGGTCTCAAGAGATTTGTAGTGAAATCTCGCCCGATCTCATTGTGACCTCAGGAGGAATGGAGTGAAACCTCGCCTAAAATCCATGAGTTGTCATGAGATTTGGAGTGAAATCTGTACCGATGTCCATGAGATCTCAGGAGCCTTGGTGGCAAATCTCGCCCGATGTCCATGAGATCTCACGAGATTTAGATTGAAAGCTCGCCCACGGTCGTCCCTGATATCTCACGAGATTTGGAGAGAAATCTGCCCGAAATCATTGAGACCACATGATCTTTGGAGTGAAATCGCGTCCAATGTCCATGACATATCACGAGATTTGGAATGAATTCTCACGCGATGTCCATACGATCTCACGAGATTTGGACTAATCTCGCCTGATGTCCATGATTTCTCACGAGATATAGAGTGAATTCTCCCTCAATATCCTGAGATCTAACGGATTGGACGGAAGTCTCCAAGGATTGGATGAGATCTCAAGAGACTTGGAGGAAATGATCCCCGAATTCCAAAGGATCTCACGAGAGTTGGAGTGAAATCTCGCCCTAGGTCCCTTTTATCTCACGAGAGTTGAGTGAAACCTCGCCCGTTGTCATTGAGACCTCACGAGATTTGGATTGATATCTCGCCCAAGTTCGCTGATATCGCACGAGGTTTGTAGTGAAATCTCTCCCAATGTCATTGTGACCTCACGGGATTTGGAGTGAAATCTCGCCCAAAGTCCACGAGATCTCATGAGATTTGGACTGAGGTCTGCACGTTTTGGATGGGATCTCACGAGACTCAGAATAAAATCTCACGCGATGCCCATGGTGTCTCGTGGGATTTAGATTGAAGTCTCACGGAATATCCATGAGATCTCATGAGATTTGGACTGAAGTCTCCAAGGTCTGGATGAGATCTCACGAGACTTGGACGAAAATCCCCTGAATTCCAAGAGGTCTCACGATAGTTGGAGTAAAATCTCAACCAAGGTTCCTGATATCTCAAGAGAATGATACTGAAATCTCGCCCGATGTCATTGGGACCTCACGAGATTTGGAGTGAAATATCGCGCAAGGTCCCTGATATCTCAGGAGATTTGTAGTGAAATCTTGCCCAAGGCCCCTGAGAGCTGAAGAGAATTAGAGGGAAATCTCGCCCCATGTCACTGTGACCTCATGTGTTTTGGAGTGAAATCTCGCCCAATGCCCATGATCTCACGAGTTTTTGGAGAACTCTGACCCCATGTCCATGAGATCTCACGAGATTTGGAGTAAAATCTCTCCTGATGTCATGAGGTCACACGAGATTTAGATTGCAATTTCGCTCCATATCCATGAGATCTCACGAGATTTGGCCTGAATTCTCCAAGATTCGGATGAGATCTCCGAGACGTGGGGAGTCAAATCTCGCTCAACGTCCAAGAATCCTCTTGAGATTTGGCGTGAAATCTCGCCCAAACTCCCTGATATCTCACGAGACTTGTAGTGTAATCTCCCGCGATGTCAGTGAGACCTCACGAGATTTGGATGGAAATCTCGCCCAGGTCCCTGAATATTACGAGATATGTAGTGAAATCTCGCCCGAACTCATTGTAACCTCAGGATTTGGGAGTGAAAACTCGCCCAATGTCCATGAGATCTCACGAGATTTACATGGGAAACTCGCTCATATCCACGAGAACTCACGAGGTTGGCCTTGACGTCTCCAAGGTTTGGATGAGATTTCACGGGATGCGAGTAAACTCCCGCCCAAAGACCATGAGACCTCACGAGAGTGGGAGTGAAATCTCGCCCAAGGACCCTGATATCTCAAGAGGTTTGGAAGGAATCTCCCCCGATGTCATTGACAGCTCATGAGAAATGGATAGAAATCTCGCCCAAGGTCGCTGCTATCTCACGAGATCTGTAGTGAAATCTCGCCCAAACTCATTGGGACCTCAGGAGATTCGGCGTGAAATCTCCATCGATGTCCATGCGATCTCAGGAGATCTGGTGTCAAATCTCGCCCGATGTCCATGAGAACTCACGACACTTACACGGAAACCTCGCCCAGGGTCCCTGACAACTGACGAGATTCGGCGTGAAATCTGCCCGAGGTGATGGAGACCTCACGAGATTTGGAGTGAACTCTCACCCGATATTCGTGAGTACTCACGAGATTTGGAGTCATCTCGCCTGATGTCCCTGAGATCGCACAAGATAGAGATTGAATTCTCGCTCCATATCCTGAGATCTCACGAGTTTTGGCCTGGAGTCTCCAAGGATTGGATGAGATCTCACGAGACTTGGAGTAAAATATCCGCGAATATCCAGAAATCTCACGAGAGTTGGAGTGAAATGTCGCCCTAGCTCCCTTTCATGTCATGAGGTTTTAGTGAACTGTCGCCCAATGTCATTGGGACGTCCCGATATTTGGATTGAAATCTCGCCCGAGGTCGCTGATATCTCACGAGATTTGTAGGGAAATCTCGCGCAATGTGATTGTGACCTCAGGAGATTTGGGGTGAACTCTCCCCCAATGTCCATGAGATCTCACGAGATTTAGATGAAATCTCCCTCAATATCTATGAGGCCTCGCGAGATTGGCACGGACGACTCCAAGTTTGGATGAGATCTCACAAGACTTGGAGTAAACTCTCGCCCAAAGAACAAGAGACCTCAGCAGAGTTGGATTGAAATCTCGCACAAGGTCCCCGATATCTCACAAGATTTGTAGTGAAATCTCGCCCAATGTCTTTGAGCCTCATGAGATGTGGACTGAAATCTCGACCAGGGTCCCTGATATCTCATGAGATTTGTGGAAATCTCACCTGATGTCATTGGAACCTCCGTAGATTTGGAGTGCAGTCTCTCCCATTGTCCATGAGATCTCACGAGATTTAGATTGACCCCTCACCCAATATCCATGAGATCTCAGGAGAAGGGCACTGACCTCTCCAAAGTTTGGGTGAGATCTCATGGGCCCTGGAGTAAAATCTCGCCCAAAGTCCAAGAGATCTCGAGGGATTTGGAGAGAAATCTCACCCAAAGCCCATGACATCTCATGAGATTGAGAGGGAATTCTCACCCGATGTCCATGCCACCTCACGGGATTTGCAGTAAAATCTCGCCCAATGACCATGAGATAACTCGAAATTGAGAGTGAAATCTCACCCATTTTCCATGAGAGCCCAAGACATTTAGCCTGAGGTCTCCACATTTGGAAGAGAGCACACGAGATTTGGATGAAAATCTCAGCTGAATCCCAAGAGATCTCACACGATTTGGAGTGACATCTCGCCCAAGGTCCCTGATACCTCAGCACATTTGTAGTGAAATCTCGCCCGATGTCATTGTGACCTCAGGATATTCGGAGGGAAACCTCACCCGAATGTCCCTGAGATCAGACGAGATATTGAGTAAAATCTCACCCGATGCCCATCAGTCCCACGATATTTAGATTGAAGTCTCGCTCAATAGCCATGAGATCTCACGAGTTTGGCGCTGACGTCGCCAAGGTTTGGAGGAGATCTCACAAGACTGGGAGTAAAATCTCGCCCCCATTCAAGAGTTCTCACGAGAGCTGCAGTGAAATCTCGCCCAAGGTCCCTGGGGTCTCAAGAGATTTGTAGTGAAATCTCGCCCGATCTCATTGTGACCTCAGGAGGAATGGAGTGAAACCTCGCCTAAAATCCATGAGTTGTCATGAGATTTGGAGTGAAATCTGTACCGATGTCCATGAGATCTCAGGAGCCTTGGTGGCAAATCTCGCCCGATGTCCATGAGATCTCACGAGATTTAGATTGAAAGCTCGCCCACGGTCGTCCCTGATATCTCACGAGATTTGGAGAGAAATCTGCCCGAAATCATTGAGACCACATGATCTTTGGAGTGAAATCGCGTCCAATGTCCATGACATATCACGAGATTTGGAATGAATTCTCACGCGATGTCCATACGATCTCACGAGATTTGGACTAATCTCGCCTGATGTCCATGATTTCTCACGAGATATAGAGTGAATTCTCCCTCAATATCCTGAGATCTAACGGATTGGACGGAAGTCTCCAAGGATTGGATGAGATCTCAAGAGACTTGGAGGAAATGATCCCCGAATTCCAAAGGATCTCACGAGAGTTGGAGTGAAATCTCGCCCTAGGTCCCTTTTATCTCACGAGAGTTGAGTGAAACCTCGCCCGTTGTCATTGAGACCTCACGAGATTTGGATTGATATCTCGCCCAAGTTCGCTGATATCGCATGAGGTTTGTAGTGAAATCTCTCCCAATGTCATTGTGACCTCACGGGATTTGGAGTGAAATCTCGCCCAAAGTCCACGAGATCTCATGAGATTTGGACTGAGGTCTGCACGTTTTGGATGGGATCTCACGAGACTCAGAATAAAATCTCACGCGATGCCCATGGTGTCTCGTGGGATTTAGATTGAAGTCTCACGGAATATCCATGAGATCTCATGAGATTTGGACTGAAGTCTCCAAGGTCTGGATGAGATCTCACGAGACTTGGACGAAAATCCCCTGAATTCCAAGAGGTCTCACGATAGTTGGAGTAAAATCTCAACCAAGGTTCCTGATATCTCAAGAGAATGATACTGAAATCTCGCCCGATGTCATTGGGACCTCACGAGATTTGGAGTGAAATATCGCGCAAGGTCCCTGATATCTCACGAGATTTGTAGTGAAATCTTGCCCAAGGCCCCTGAGAGCTGAAGAGAATTAGAGGGAAATCTCGCCCCATGTCACTGTGACCTCATGTGTTTTGGAGTGAAATCTCGCCCAATGCCCATGATCTCACGAGTTTTTGGAGAACTCTGACCCCATGTCCATGAGATCTCACGAGATTTGGAGTAAAATCTCTCCTGATGTCATGAGGTCACACGAGATTTAGATTGCAATTTCGCTCCATATCCATGAGATCTCACGAGATTTGGCCTGAATTCTCCAAGATTCGGATGAGATCTCCGAGACGTGGGGAGTCAAATCTCGCTCAACGTCCAAGAATCCTCTTGAGATTTGGCGTGAAATCTCGCCCAAACTCCCTGATATCTCACGAGACTTGTAGTGTAATCTCCCGCGATGTCAGTGAGACCTCACGAGATTTGGATGGAAATCTCGCCCAGGTCCCTGAATATTACGAGATATGTAGTGAAATCTCGCCCGAACTCATTGTAACCTCAGGATTTGGGAGTGAAAACTCGCCCAATGTCCATGAGATCTCACGAGATTTACATGGGAAACTCGCTCATATCCACGAGAACTCACGAGGTTGGCCTTGACGTCTCCAAGGTTTGGATGAGATTTCACGGGATGCGAGTAAACTCCCGCCCAAAGACCATGAGACCTCACGAGAGTGGGAGTGAAATCTCGCCCAAGGACCCTGATATCTCAAGAGGTTTGGAAGGAATCTCCCCCGATGTCATTGACAGCTCATGAGAAATGGATAGAAATCTCGCCCAAGGTCGCTGCTATCTCACGAGATCTGTAGTGAAATCTCGCCCAAACTCATTGGGACCTCAGGAGATTCGGCGTGAAATCTCCATCGATGTCCATGCGATCTCAGGAGATCTGGTGTCAAATCTCGCCCGATGTCCATGAGAACTCACGACACTTACACGGAAACCTCGCCCAGGGTCCCTGACAACTGACGAGATTCGGCGTGAAATCTGCCCGAGGTGATGGAGACCTCACGAGATTTGGAGTGAACTCTCACCCGATATTCGTGAGTACTCACGAGATTTGGAGTCATCTCGCCTGATGTCCCTGAGATCGCACAAGATAGAGATTGAATTCTCGCTCCATATCCTGAGATCTCACGAGTTTTGGCCTGGAGTCTCCAAGGATTGGATGAGATCTCACGAGACTTGGAGTAAAATATCCGCGAATATCCAGAAATCTCACGAGAGTTGGAGTGAAATGTCGCCCTAGCTCCCTTTCATGTCATGAGGTTTTAGTGAACTGTCGCCCAATGTCATTGGGACGTCCCGATATTTGGATTGAAATCTCGCCCGAGGTCGCTGATATCTCACGAGATTTGTAGGGAAATCTCGCGCAATGTGATTGTGACCTCAGGAGATTTGGGGTGAACTCTCCCCCAATGTCCATGAGATCTCACGAGATTTAGATGAAATCTCCCTCAATATCTATGAGGCCTCGCGAGATTGGCACGGACGACTCCAAGTTTGGATGAGATCTCACAAGACTTGGAGTAAACTCTCGCCCAAAGAACAAGAGACCTCAGCAGAGTTGGATTGAAATCTCGCACAAGGTCCCCGATATCTCACAAGATTTGTAGTGAAATCTCGCCCAATGTCTTTGAGCTTCATGAGATGTGGACTGAAATCTCGACCAGCGTCCCTGATATCTCATGAGATTTGTGGAAATCTCACCTGATGTCATTGGAACCTCCGTAGATTTGGAGTGCAGTCTCTCCCATTGTCCATGAGATCTCACGAGATTTAGATTGACCCCTCACCCAATATCCATGAGATCTCAGGAGAAGGGCACTGACCTCTCCAAAGTTTGGGTGAGATCTCATGGGCCCTGGAGTAAAATCTCGCCCAAAGTCCAAGAGATCTCGAGGGATTTGGAGAGAAATCTCACCCAAAGCCCATGACATCTCATGAGATTGAGAGGGAATTCTCACCCGATGTCCATGCCACCTCACGGGATTTGCAGTAAAATCTCGCCCAATGACCATGAGATAACTCGAAATTGAGAGTGAAATCTCACCCATTTTCCATGAGAGCCCAAGACATTTGGCCTGAGGTCTCCACATTTGGAAGAGAGCACACGAGATTTGGATGAAAATCTCAGCTGAATCCCAAGAGATCTCACACGATTTGGAGTGACATCTCGCCCAAGGTCCCTGATACCTCAGCACATTTGTAGTGAAATCTCGCCCGATGTCATTGTGACCTCAGGATATTCGGAGGGAAACCTCACCCGAATGTCCCTGAGATCAGACGAGATATTGAGTAAAATCTCACCCGATGCCCATCAGTCCCACGATATTTAGATTGAAGTCTCGCTCAATAGCCATGAGATCTCACGAGTTTGGCACTGACGTCGCCAAGGTTTGGAGGAGATCTCACAAGACTGGGAGTAAAATCTCGCCCCCATTCAAGAGTTCTCACGAGAGCTGCAGTGAAATCTCGCCCAAGGTCCCTGGGGTCTCACGAGATTTGTAGTGAAATCTCGCCCGATCTCATTGTGACCTCAGGAGGAATGGAGTGAAACCTCGCCTAAAATCCATGAGTTGTCATGAGATTTGGAGTGAAATCTGTACCGATGTCCATGAGATCTCAGGAGCCTTGGTGGCAAATCTCGCCCGATGTCCATGAGATCTCACGAGATTTAGATTGAAAGCTCGCCCACGGTCGTCCCTGATATCTCACGAGATTTGGAGAGAAATCTGCCCGAAGTCATTGAGACCACATGATCTTTGGAGTGAAATCGCGTCCAATGTCCATGACATATCACGAGATTTGGAATGAATTCTCACGCGATGTCCATACGATCTCACGAGATTTGGACTAATCTCGCCTGATGTCCATGATTTCTCACGAGATATAGAGTGAATTCTCCCTCAATATCCTGAGATCTAACGGATTGGACGGAAGTCTCCAAGGATTGGATGAGATCTCAAGAGACTTGGAGGAAATGATCCCCGAATTCCAAAGGATCTCACGAGAGTTGGAGTGAAATCTCGCCCTAGGTCCCTTTTATCTCACGAGAGTTGAGTGAAACCTCGCCCGTTGTCATTGAGACCTCACGAGATTTGGATTGATATCTCGCCCAAGTTCGCTGATATCGCACGAGGTTTGTAGTGAAATCTCTCCCAATGTCATTGTGACCTCACGGGATTTGGAGTGAAATCTCGCCCAAAGTCCACGAGATCTCATGAGATTTGGACTGAGGTCTGCACGTTTTGGATGGGATCTCACGAGACTCAGAATAAAATCTCACGCGATGCCCATGGTGTCTCGTGGGATTTAGATTGAAGTGTCACGGAATATCCATGAGATCTCATGAGATTTGGACTGAAGTCTCCAAGGTCTGGATGAGATCTCACGAGACATGGACGAAAATCCCCTGAATTCCAAGAGGTCTCACGATAGTTGGAGTAAAATCTCAACCAAGGTTCCTGATATCTCAAGAGAATGATACTGAAATCTCGCCCGATGTCATTGGGACCTCGCGAGATTTGGAGTGAAATATCGCGCAAGGTCCCTGATATCTCACGAGATTTGTAGTGAAATCTTGCCCAAGGCCCCTGAGAGCTGAAGAGAATTAGAGGGAAATCTCGCCCCATGTCACTGTGACCTCATGTGTTTTGGAGTGAAATCTCGCCCAATGCCCATGATCTCACGAGTTTTTGGAGAACTCTGACCCCATATCCATGAGATCTCACGAGATTTGGAGTAAAATCTCTCCTGATGTCATGAGGTCTCACGAGATTTAGATTGCAATTTCGCTCCATATCCATGAGATCTCACGAGATTTGGCCTGAATTCTCCAAGATTCGGATGAGATCTCCGAGACGTGGGGAGTCAAATCTCGCTCAACGTCCAAGAATCCTCTTGAGATTTGGCGTGAAATCTCGCCCAAACTCCCTGATATCTCACGAGACTTGTAGTGTAATCTCCCGCGATGTCAGTGAGACCTCACGAGATTTGGATGGAAATCTCGCCCAGGTCCCTGAATATTACGAGATATGTAGTGAAATCTCGCCCGAAATCATTGTAACCTCAGGAGTTGGGAGTGAAATCTCGCCCAATGTCCATGAGATCTCACGAGATTTACATGGGAAACTCGCTCATATCCACGAGAACTCACGAGGTTGGCCTTGACGTCTCCAAGGTTTGGATGAGATTTCACGGGATGCGAGTAAACTCTCGCCCAAAGACCATGAGACCTCACGAGAGTGGGAGTGAAATCTCGCCCAAGGACCCTGATATCTCAAGAGGTTTGGAAGGAATCTCCCCCGATGTCATTGACAGCTCATGAGAAATGGATAGAAATCTCGCCCAAGGTCGCTGCTATCTCACGAGATCTGCAGTGAAATCTCGCCCAAACTCATTGGGACCTCAGGAGATTCGGCGTGAAATCTCCATCGATGTCCATGCGATCTCAGGAGATCTGGTGTCAAATCTCGCCCGATGTCCATGAGAACTCACGACACTTACACGGAAACCTCGCCCAGGGTCCCTGACAACTGACGAGATTCGGCGTGAAATCTGCCCGAGGTGATGGAGACCTCACGAGATTTGGAGTGAACTCTCACCCGATATTCGTGAGTACTCACGAGATTTGGAGTCATCTCGCCTGATGTCCCTGAGATCGCACAAGATAGAGATTGAATTCTCGCTCCATATCCTGAGATCTCACGAGATTTGGCCTGGAGTCTCCAAGGATTGGATGAGATCTCACGAGACTTGGAGTAAAATATCCGCGAATATCCAGAAATCTCACGAGAGTTGGAGTGAAATGTCGCCCTAGCTCCCTTTCATGTCATGAGGTTTTAGTGAACTGTCGCCCAATGTCATTGGGACGTCCCGATATTTGGATTGAAATCTCGCCCGTGGTCGCTGATATCTCACGAGATTTGTAGGGAAATCTCGCGCAATGTGATTGTGACCTCAGGAGATTTGGGGTGAACTCTCCCCCAATGTCCATGAGATCTCACGAGATTTAGATGAAATCTCCCTCAATATCTATGAGGCCTCGCGAGATTGGCTCGGACGACTCCAAGTTTGGATGAGATCTCACAAGACTTGGAGTAAACTCTCGCCCAAAGAACAAGAGACCTCAGCAGAGTTGGATTGAAATCTCGCACAAGGTCCCCGATATCTCACAAGATTTATAGTGAAATCTCGCCCAATGTCTTTGAGCTTCATGAGATGTGGACTGAAATCTCGACCAGGGTCCCTGATATCTCATGAGATTTGTGGAAATCTCACCTGATGTCATTGGAACCTCCGTAGATTTGGAGTGCAGTCTCTCCCATTGTCCATGAGATCTCACGAGATTTAGATTGACCCCTCACCCAATATCCATGAGATCTCAGGAGAAGGGCACTGACCTCTCCAAAGTTTGGGTGAGATCTCATGGGCCCTGGAGTAAAATCTCGCCCAAAGTCCAAGAGATCTCGAGGGATTTGGAGAGAAATCTCACCCAAAGCCCATGACATCTCATGAGATTGAGAGGGAATTCTCGCCCGATGTCCATGCCACCTCACGGGATTTGCAGTAAAATCTCGCCCAATGACCATGAGATATCGCGAAATTGAGAGTGAAATCTCACCCATTTTCCATGAGAGCCCAAGACATTTGGCCTGAGGTCTCCACATTTGGAAGAGAGCACACGAGATTTGGATGAAAATCTCAGCTGAATCCCAAGAGATCTCACACGATTTGGAGTGACATCTCGCCCAAGGTCCCTGATACCTCAGGACATTTGTAGTGAAATCTCGCCCGATGTCATTGTGACCTCAGGATATTCGGAGGGAAACCTCACCCGAATGTCCCTGAGATCAGACGAGATATTGAGTAAAATCTCACCCGATGCCCATCAGTCCCACGATATTTAGATTGAAGTCTCGCTCAATAGCCATGAGATCTCACGAGTTTGGCACTGACGTCGCCAAGGTTTGGAGGAGATCTCACAAGACTGGGAGTAAAATCTCGCCCCCATTCAAGAGTTCTCACGAGAGCTGCAGTGAAATCTCGCCCAAGGTCCCTGGGATCTCACGAGATTTGTAGTGAAATCTCGCCCGATCTCATTGTGACCTCAGGAGGAATGGAGTGAAACCTCGCCTAAAATCCATGAGTTGTCATGAGATTTGGAGTGAAATCTGTACCGATGTCCATGAGATCTCAGGAGCCTGGGTGGCAAATCTCGTCCGATGTCCATGAGATCTCACGAGATTTAGATTGAAAGCTCGCCCACGGTCGTCCCTGATATCTCACGAGATTTGGAGAGAAATCTGCCCGAAGTCATTGAGACCACAGGATCTTTGGAGTGAAATCGCGTCCAATGTCCATGACATATCACGAGATTTGGAATGAATTCTCACGCGATGTCCATACGATCTCACGAGATTTGGACTAATCTCGCCTGATGTCCATGATTTCTCACGAGATATAGAGTGAATTCTCCCTCAATATCCTGAGATCTCACGGATTGGACGGAAGTCTCCAAGGATTGGATGAGATCTCAAGAGACTTGGAGGAAATGATCCCCGAATTCCAAAGGATCTCACGAGAGTTGGAGTGAAATCTCGCCCTAGGTCCCTTTTATCTCACGAGAGTTGAGTGAAACCTCGCCCGTTGTCATTGAGACCTCACGAGATTTGGATTGATATCTCGCCCAAGTTCGCTGATATCGCACGAGGTTTGTAGTGAAATCTCTCCCAATGTCATTGTGACCTCACGGGATTTGGAGTGAAATCTCGCCCAAAGTCCACGAGATCTCATGAGATTTGGACTGAGGTCTGCACGTTTTGGATGGGATCTCACGAGACTCAGAATAAAATCTCACGCGATGCCCATGGTGTCTCGTGGGATTTAGATTGAAGTCTCACGGAATATCCATGAGATCTCATGAGATTTGGACTGAAGTCTCCAAGGTCTGGATGAGATCTCACGAGACTTGGACGAAAATCCCCTGAATTCTAAGAGGTCTCACGATAGTTGGAGTAAAATCTCAACCAAGGTTCCTGATATCTCAAGAGAATGATACTGAAATCTCGCCCGATGTCATTGGGACCTCGCGAGATTTGGAGTGAAATATCGCGCAAGGTCCCTGATATCTCACGAGATTTGTAGTGAAATCTTGCCCAAGGCCCCTGAGAGCTGAAGAGAATTAGAGGGAAA
Organism: Eumetopias jubatus; assembly: GCF_037043125.1. Lineage (NCBI taxonomy): Eukaryota > Metazoa > Chordata > Mammalia > Carnivora > Otariidae > Eumetopias > Eumetopias jubatus. The sequence continues at coordinate 6,383,752 of NW_028274824.1, read as the reverse complement.
TCTCGCCCCATGTCACTGTGACCTCAAGAGTTTTGGAGTGAAATCTCGCCCAATGCCCATGATCTCACGAGTTTTTGGAGAACTCTGACCCCATATCCATGAGATCTCACGAGATTTGGAGTAAAATCTCTCCTGATGTCATGAGGTCACACGAGATTTAGATTGCAATTTCGCTCCATATCCATGAGATCTCACGAGATTTGGCCTGAATTCTCCAAGATTCGGATGAGATCTCCGAGACGTGGGGAGTCAAATCTCGCTCAACGTCCAAGAATCCTCTTGAGATTTGGCGTGAAATCTCGCCCAAACTCCCTGATATCTCACGAGACTTGTAGTGTAATCTCCCGCGATGTCAGTGAGACCTCACGAGATTTGGATGGAAATCTCGCCCAGGTCCCTGAATATTACGAGATATGTAGTGAAATCTCGCCCGAAATCATTGTAACCTCAGGAGTTGGGAGTGAAAACTCGCCCAATGTCCATGAGATCTCACGAGATTTACATGGGAAACTCGCTCATATCCACGAGAACTCACGAGGTTGGCCTTGACGTCTCCAAGGTTTGGATGAGATTTCACGGGATGCGAGTAAACTCCCGCCCAAAGACCATGAGACCTCACGAGAGTGGGAGTGAAATCTCGCCCAAGGACCCTGATATCTCAAGAGGTTTGGAAGGAATCTCCCCCGATGTCATTGACAGCTCATGAGAAATGGATAGAAATCTCGCCCAAGGTCGCTGCTATCTCACGAGATCTGTAGTGAAATCTCGCCCAAACTCATTGGGACCTCAGGAGATTCGGCGTGAAATCTCCATCGATGTCCATGCGATCTCAGGAGATCTGGTGTCAAATCTCGCCCGATGTCCATGAGAACTCACGACACTTACACGGAAACCTCGCCCAGGGTCCCTGACAACTGACGAGATTCGGCGTGAAATCTGCCCGAGGTGATGGAGACCTCACGAGATGTGGAGTGAACTCTCACCCGATATTCGTGAGTACTCACGAGATTTGGAGTCATCTCGCCTGATGTCCCTGAGATCGCACAAGATAGAGATTGAATTCTCGCTCCATATCCTGAGATCTCACGAGTTTTGGCCTGGAGTCTCCAAGGATTGGATGAGATCTCACGAGACTTGGAGTAAAATATCCGCGAATATCCAGAAATCTCACGAGAGTTGGAGTGAAATGTCGCCCTAGCTCCCTTTCATGTCATGAGGTTTTAGTGAACTGTCGCCCAATGTCATTGGGACGTCCCGATATTTGGATTGAAATCTCGCCCGAGGTCGCTGATATCTCACGAGATTTGTAGGGAAATCTCGCGCAATGTGATTGTGACCTCAGGAGATTTGGGGTGAACTCTCCCCCAATGTCCATGAGATCTCACGAGATTTAGATGAAATCTCCCTCAATATCTATGAGGCCTCGCGAGATTGGCACGGACGACTCCAAGTTTGGATGAGATCTCACAAGACTTGGAGTAAACTCTCGCCCAAAGAACAAGAGACCTCAGCAGAGTTGGATTGAAATCTCGCACAAGGTCCCCGATATCTCACAAGATTTGTAGTGAAATCTCGCCCAATGTCTTTGAGCCTCATGAGATGTGGACTGAAATCTCGACCAGGGTCCCTGATATCTCATGAGATTTGTGGAAATCTCACCTGATGTCATTGGAACCTCCGTAGATTTGGAGTGCAGTCTCTCCCATTGTCCATGAGATCTCACGAGATTTAGATTGACCCCTCACCCAATATCCATGAGATCTCAGGAGAAGGGCACTGACCTCTCCAAAGTTTGGGTGAGATCTCATGGGCCCTGGAGTAAAATCTCGCCCAAAGTCCAAGAGATCTCGAGGGATTTGGAGAGAAATCTCACCCAAAGCCCATGACATCTCATGAGATTGAGAGGGAATTCTCACCCGATGTCCATGCCACCTCACGGGATTTGCAGTAAAATCTCGCCCAATGACCATGAGATATCGCGAAATTGAGAGTGAAATCTCACCATTTTCCATGAGAGCCCAAGACATTTGGCCTGAGGTCTCCACATTTGGAAGAGAGCACACGAGATTTGGATGAAAATCTCAGCTGAATCCCAAGAGATCTCACACGATTTGGAGTGACATCTCGCCCAAGGTCCCTGATACCTCAGGACATTTGTAGTGAAATCTCGCCCGATGTCATTGTGACCTCAGGATATTCGGAGGGAAACCTCACCCGAATGTCCCTGAGATCAGACGAGATATTGAGTAAAATCTCACCCGATGCCCATCAGTCCCACGATATTTAGATTGAAGTCTCGCTCAATAGCCATGAGATCTCACGAGTTTGGCACTGACGTCGCCAAGGTTTGGAGGAGATCTCACAAGACTGGGAGTAAAATCTCGCCCCCATTCAAGAGTTCTCACGAGAGCTGCAGTGAAATCTCGCCCAAGGTCCCTGGGATCTCACGAGATTTGTAGTGAAATCTCGCCCGATCTCATTGTGACCTCAGGAGGAATGGAGTGAAACCTCGCCTAAAATCCATGAGTTGTCATGAGATTTGGAGTGAAATCTGTACCGATGTCCATGAGATCTCAGGAGCCTTGGTGGCAAATCTCGCCCGATGTCCATGAGATCTCACGAGATTTAGATTGAAAGCTCGCCCACGGTCGTCCCTGATATCTCACGAGATTTGGAGAGAAATCTGCCCGAAGTCATTGAGACCACATGATCTTTGGAGTGAAATCGCGTCCAATGTCCATGACATATCACGAGATTTGGAATGAATTCTCACGCGATGTCCATACGATCTCACGAGATTTGGACTAATCTCGCCTGATGTCCATGATTTCTCACGAGATATAGAGTGAATTCTCCCTCAATATCCTGAGATCTAACGGATTGGACGGAAGTCTCCAAGGATTGGATGAGATCTCAAGAGACTTGGAGGAAATGATCCCCGAATTCCAAAGGATCTCACGAGAGTTGGAGTGAAATCTCGCCTTAGGTCCCTTTTATCTCACGAGAGTTGAGTGAAACCTCGCCCGTTGTCATTGAGACCTCACGAGATTTGGATTGATATCTCGCCCAAGTTCGCTGATATCGCACGAGGTTTGTAGTGAAATCTCTCCCAATGTCATTGTGACCTCACGGGATTTGGAGTGAAATCGCGCCCAAAGTCCACGAGATCTCATGAGATTTGGACTGAGGTCTGCACGTTTTGGATGGGATCTCACGAGACTCAGAATAAAATCTCACGCGATGCCCATGGTGTCTCGTGGGATTTAGATTGAAGTCTCACGGAATATCCATGAGATCTCATGAGATTTGGACTGAAGTCTCCAAGGTCTGGATGAGATCTCACGAGACTTGGACGAAAATCCCCTGAATTCTAAGAGGTCTCACGATAGTTGGAGTAAAATCTCAACCAAGGTTCCTGATATCTCAAGAGAATGATACTGAAATCTCGCCCGATGTCATTGGGACCTCGCGAGATTTGGAGTGAAATATCGCGCAAGGTCCCTGATATCTCACGAGATTTGTAGTGAAATCTTGCCCAAGGCCCCTGAGAGCTGAAGAGAATTAGAGGGAAATCTCGCCCCATGTCACTGTGACCTCATGTGTTTTGGAGTGAAATCTCACCCAATGCCCATGATCTCACGAGTTTTTGGAGATCTCTGACCCCATATCCATGAGATCTCACGAGATTTGGAGTAAAATCTCTCCTGATGTCATGAGGTCACACGAGATTTAGATTGCAATTTCGCTCCATATCCATGAGATCTCACGAGATTTGGCCTGAATTCTCCAAGATTCGGATGAGATCTCCGAGACGTGGGGAGTCAAATCTCGCTCAACGTCCAAGAATCCTCTTGAGATTTGGCGTGAAATCTCGCCCAAACTCCCTGATATCTCACGAGACTTGTAGTGTAATCTCCCGCGATGTCAGTGAGACCTCACGAGATTTGGATGGAAATCTCGCCCAGGTCCCTGAATATTACGAGATATGTAGTGAAATCTCGCCCGAAATCATTGTAACCTCAGGAGTTGGGAGTGAAAACTCGCCCAATGTCCATGAGATCTCACGAGATTTACATGGGAAACTCGCTCATATCCACGAGAACTCACGAGGTTGGCCTTGACGTCTCCAAGGTTTGGATGAGATTTCACGGGATGCGAGTAAACTCCCGCCCAAAGACCATGAGACCTCACGAGAGTGGGAGTGAAATCTCGCCCAAGGACCCTGATATCTCAAGAGGTTTGGAAGGAATCTCCCCCGATGTCATTGACAGCTCATGAGAAATGGATAGAAATCTCGCCCAAGGTCGCTGCTATCTCACGAGATCTGTAGTGAAATCTCGCCCAAACTCATTGGGACCTCAGGAGATTCGGCGTGAAATCTCCATCGATGTCCATGCGATCTCAGGAGATCTGGTGTCAAATCTCGCCCGATGTCCATGAGAACTCACGACACTTACACGGAAACCTCGCCCAGGGTCCCTGACAACTGACGAGATTCGGCGTGAAATCTGCCCGAGGTGATGGAGACCTCACGAGATTTGGAGTGAACTCTCACCCGATATTCGTGAGTACTCACGAGATTTGGAGTCATCTCGCCTGATGTCCCTGAGATCGCACAAGATAGAGATTGAATTCTCGCTCCATATCCTGAGATCTCACGAGTTTTGGCCTGGAGTCTCCAAGGATTGGATGAGATCTCACGAGACTTGGAGTAAAATATCCGCGAATATCCAGAAATCTCACGAGAGTTGGAGTGAAATGTCGCCCTAGCTCCCTTTCATGTCATGAGGTTTTAGTGAACTGTCGCCCAATGTCATTGGGACGTCCCGATATTTGGATTGAAATCTCGCCCGAGGTCGCTGATATCTCACGAGATTTGTAGGGAAATCTCGCGCAATGTGATTGTGACCTCAGGAGATTTGGGGTGAACTCTCCCCCAATGTCCATGAGATCTCACGAGATTTAGATGAAATCTCCCTCAATATCTATGAGGCCACGCGAGATTGGCACGGACGACTCCAAGTTTGGATGAGATCTCACAAGACTTGGAGTAAACTCTCGCCCAAAGAACAAGAGACCTCAGCAGAGTTGGATTGAAATCTCGCACAAGGTCCCCGATATCTCACAAGATTTGTAGTGAAATCTCGCCCAATGTCTTTGAGCCTCATGAGATGTGGACTGAAATTTCGACCAGGGTCCCTGATATCTCATGAGATTTGTGGAAATCTCACCTGATGTCATTGGAACCTCCGTAGATTTGGAGTGCAGTCTCTCCCATTGTCCATGAGATCTCACGAGATTTAGATTGACCCCTCACCCAATATCCATGAGATCTCAGGAGAAGGGCACTGACCTCTCCAAAGTTTGGGTGAGATCTCATGGGCCCTGGAGTAAAATCTCGCCCAAAGTCCAAGAGATCTCGAGGGATTTGGAGAGAAATCTCACCCAAAGCCCATGACATCTCATGAGATTGAGAGGGAATTCTCACCCGATGTCCATGCCACCTCACGGGATTTGCAGTAAAATCTCGCCCAATGACCATGAGATATCGCGAAATTGAGAGTGAAATCTCACCCATTTTCCATGAGAGCCCAAGACATTTGGCCTGAGGTCTCCACATTTGGAAGAGAGCACACGAGATTTGGATGAAAATCTCAGCTGAATCCCAAGAGATCTCACACGATTTGGAGTGACATCTCGCCCAAGGTCCCTGATACCTCAGGACATTTGTAGTGAAATCTCGCCTGATGTCATTGTGACCTCAGGATATTCGGAGGGAAACCTCACCCGAATGTCCCTGAGATCAGACGAGATATTGAGTAAAATCTCACCCGATGCCCATCAGTCCCACGATATTTAGATTGAAGTCTCGCTCAATAGCCATGAGATCTCACGAGTTTGGCACTGACGTCGCCAAGGTTTGGAGGAGATCTCACAAGACTGGGAGTAAACTCTCGCCCCCATTCAAGAGTTCTCACGAGAGCTGCAGTGAAATCTCGCCCAAGGTCCCTGGGATCTCACGAGATTTGTAGTGAAATCTCGCCCGATCTCATTGTGACCTCAGGAGGAATGGAGTGAAACCTCGCCTAAAATCCATGAGTTGTCATGAGATTTGGAGTGAAATCTGTACCGATGTCCATGAGATCTCAGGAGCCTTGGTGGCAAATCTCGCCCGATGTCCATGAGATCTCACGAGATTTAGATTGAAAGCTCGCCCACGGTCGTCCCTGATATCTCACGAGATTTGGAGAGAAATCTGCCCGAAGTCATTGAGACCACATGATCTTTGGAGTGAAATCGCGTCCAATGTCCATGACATATCACGAGATTTGGAATGAATTCTCACGCGATGTCCATACGATCTCACGAGATTTGGACTAATCTCGCCTGATGTCCATGATTTCTCACGAGATATAGAGTGAATTCTCCCTCAATATCCTGAGATCTAACGGATTGGACGGAAGTCTCCAAGGATTGGATGAGATCTCAAGAGACTTGGAGGAAATGATCCCCGAATTCCAAAGGATCTCACGAGAGTTGGAGTGAAATCTCGCCTTAGGTCCCTTTTATCTCACGAGAGTTGAGTGAAACCTCGCCCGTTGTCATTGAGACCTCACGAGATTTGGATTGATATCTCGCCCAAGTTCGCTGATATCGCACGAGGTTTGTAGTGAAATCTCTCCCAATGTCATTGTGACCTCACGGGATTTGGAGTGAAATCGCGCCCAAAGTCCACGAGATCTCATGAGATTTGGACTGAGGTCTGCACGTTTTGGATGGGATCTCACGAGACTCAGAATAAAATCTCACGTGATGCCCATGGTGTCTCGTGGGATTTAGATTGAAGTCTCACGGAATATCCATGAGATCTCATGAGATTTGGACTGAAGTCTCCAAGGTCTGGATGAGATCTCACGAGACTTGGACGAAAATCCCCTGAATTCTAAGAGGTCTCACGATAGTTGGAGTAAAATCTCAACCAAGGTTCCTGATATCTCAAGAGAATGATACTGAAATCTCGCCCGATGTCATTGGGACCTCGCGAGATTTGGAGTGAAATATCGCGCAAGGTCCCTGATATCTCACGAGATTTGTAGTGAAATCTTGCCCAAGGCCCCTGAGAGCTGAAGAGAATTAGAGGGAAATCTCGCCCCATGTCACTGTGACCTCATGTGTTTTGGAGTGAAATCTCGCCCAATGCCCATGATCTCACGAGTTTTTGGAGAACTCTGACCCCATATCCATGAGATCTCACGAGATTTGGAGTAAAATCTCTCCTGATGTCATGAGGTCACACGAGATTTAGATTGCAATTTCGCTCCATATCCATGAGATCTCACGAGATTTGGCCTGAATTCTCCAAGATTCGGATGAGATCTCCGAGACGTGGGGAGTCAAATCTCGCTCAACGTCCAAGAATCCTCTTGAGATTTGGCGTGAAATCTCGCCCAAACTCCCTGATATCTCACGAGACTTGTAGTGTAATCTCCCGCGATGTCAGTGAGACCTCACGAGATTTGGATGGAAATCTCGCCCAGGTCCCTGAATATTATGAGATATGTAGTGAAATCTCGCCCGAAATCATTGTAACCTCAGGAGTTGGGAGTGAAAACTCGCCCAATGTCCATGAGATCTCACGAGATTTACATGGGAAACTCGCTCATATCCACGAGAACTCACGAGGTTGGCCTTGACGTCTCCAAGGTTTGGATGAGATTTCACGGGATGCGAGTAAACTCCCGCCCAAAGACCATGAGACCTCACGAGAGTGGGAGTGAAATCTCGCCCAAGGACCCTGATATCTCAAGAGGTTTGGAAGGAATCTCCCCCGATGTCATTGACAGCTCATGAGAAATGGATAGAAATCTCGCCCAAGGTCGCTGCTATCTCACGAGATCTGTAGTGAAATCTCGCCCAAACTCATTGGGACCTCAGGAGATTCGGCGTGAAATCTCCATCGATGTCCATGCGATCTCAGGAGATCTGGTGTCAAATCTCGCCCGATGTCCATGAGAACTCACGACACTTACACGGAAACCTCGCCCAGGGTCCCTGACAACTGACAAGATTCGGCGTGAAATCTGCCCGAGGTGATGGAGACCTCACGAGATTTGGAGTGAACTCTCACCCGATATTCGTGAGTACTCACGAGATTTCCAGTCATCTCGCCTGATGTCCCTGAGATCGCACAAGATAGAGATTGAATTCTCGCTCCATATCCTGAGATCTCACGAGTTTTGGCCTGGAGTCTCCAAGGATTGGATGAGATCTCACGAGACTTGGAGTAAAATATCCGCGAATATCCAGAAATCTCACGAGAGTTGGAGTGAAATGTCGCCCTAGCTCCCTTTCATGTCATGAGGTTTTAGTGAACTGTCGCCCAATGTCATTGGGACGTCCCGATATTTGGATTGAAATCTCGCCCGAGGTCGCTGATATCTCACGAGATTTGTAGGGAAATCTCGCGCAATGTGATTGTGACCTCAGGAGATTTGGGGTGAACTCTCCCCCAATGTCCATGAGATCTCACGAGATTTAGATGAAATCTCCCTCAATATCTATGAGGCCTCGCGAGATTGGCACGGACGACTCCAAGTTTGGATGAGATCTCACAAGACTTGGAGTAAACTCTCGCCCAAAGAACAAGAGACCTCAGCAGAGTTGGATTGAAATCTCGCACAAGGTCCCCGATATCTCACAAGATTTGTAGTGAAATCTCGCCCAATGTCTTTGAGCTTCATGAGATGTGGACTGAAATCTCGACCAGGGTCCCTGATATCTCATGAGATTTGTGGAAATCTCACCTGATGTCATTGGAACCTCCGTAGATTTGGAGTGCAGTCTCTCCCATTGTCCATGAGATCTCACGCGATTTAGATTGACCCCTCACCCAATATCCATGAGATCTCAGGAGAAGGGCACTGACCTCTCCAAAGTTTGGGTGAGATCTCATGGGCCCTGGAGTAAAATCTCGCCCAAAGTCCAAGAGATCTCGAGGGATTTGGAGAGAAATCTCACCCAAAGCCCATGACATCTCATGAGATTGAGAGGGAATTCTCGCCCGATGTCCATGACACCTCACGGGATTTGCAGTAAAATCTCGCCCAATGACCATGAGATATCGCGAAATTGAGAGTGAAATCTCACCCATTTTCCATGAGAGCCCAAGACATTTGGCCTGAGGTCTCCACATTTGGAAGAGAGCACACGAGATTTGGATGAAAATCTCAGCTGAATCCCAAGAGATCTCACACGATTTGGAGTGACATCTCGCCCAAGGTCCCTGATACCTCAGGACATTTGTAGTGAAATCTCGCCCGATGTCATTGTGACCTCAGGATATTCGGAGGGAAACCTCACCCGAATGTCCCTGAGATCAGACGAGATATTGAGTAAAATCTCACCCGATGCCCATCAGTCCCACGATATTTAGATTGAAGTCTCGCTCAATAGCCATGAGATCTCACGAGTTTGGCACTGACGTCGCCAAGGTTTGGAGGAGATCTCACAAGACTGGGAGTAAAATCTCGCCCCCATTCAAGAGTTCTCACGAGAGCTGCAGTGAAATCTCGCCCAAGGTCCCTGGGATCTCACGAGATTTGTAGTGAAATCTCGCCCGATCTCATTGTGACCTCAGGAGGAATGGAGTGAAACCTCGCCTAAAATCCATGAGTTGTCATGAGATTTGGAGTGAAATCTGTACCGATGTCCATGAGATCTCAGGAGCCTTGGTGGCAAATCTCGCCCGATGTCCATGAGATCTCACGAGATTTAGATTGAAAGCTCGCCCACGGTCGTCCCTGATATCTCACGAGATTTGGAGAGAAATCTGCCCGAAGTCATTGAGACCACATGATCTTTGGAGTGAAATCGCGTCCAATGTCCATGACATATCACGAGATTTGGAATGAATTCTCACGCGATGTCCATACGATCTCACGAGATTTGGACTAATCTCGCCTGATGTCCATGATTTCTCACGAGATATAGAGTGAATTCTCCCTCAATATCCTGAGATCTAACGGATTGGACGGAAGTCTCCAAGGATTGGATGAGATCTCAAGAGACTTGGAGGAAATGATCCCCGAATTCCAAAGGATCTCACGAGAGTTGGAGTGAAATCTCGCCTTAGGTCCCTTTTATCTCACGAGAGTTGAGTGAAACCTCGCCCGTTGTCATTGAGACCTCACGAGATTTGGATTGATATCTCGCCCAAGTTCGCTGATATCGCACGAGGTTTGTAGTGAAATCTCTCCCAATGTCATTGTGACCTCACGGGATTTGGAGTGAAATCGCGCCCAAAGTCCACGAGATCTCATGAGATTTGGACTGAGGTCTGCACGTTTTGGATGGGATCTCACGAGACTCAGAATAAAATCTCACGCGATGCCCATGGTGTCTCGTGGGATTTAGATTGAAGTCTCACGGAATATCCATGAGATCTCATGAGATTTGGACTGAAGTCTCCAAGGTCTGGATGAGATCTCACGAGACTTGGACGAAAATCCCCTGAATTCTAAGAGGTCTCACGATAGTTGGAGTAAAATCTCAACCAAGGTTCCTGATATCTCAAGAGAATGATACTGAAATCTCGCCCGATGTCATTGGGACCTCGCGAGATTTGGAGTGAAATATCGCGCAAGGTCCCTGATATCTCACGAGATTTGTAGTGAAATCTTGCCCAAGGCCCCTGAGAGCTGAAGAGAATTAGAGGGAAATCTCGCCCCATGTCACTGTGACCTCATGTGTTTTGGAGTGAAATCTCGCCCAATGCTCATGATCTCACGAGTTTTTGGAGAACTCTGACCCCATATCCATGAGATCTCACGAGATTTGGAGTAAAATCTCTCCTGATGTCATGAGGTCACACGAGATTTAGATTGCAATTTCGCTCCATATCCATGAGATCTCACGAGATTTGGCCTGAATTCTCCAAGATTCGGATGAGATCTCCGAGACGTGGGGAGTCAAATCTCGCTCAACGTCCAAGAATCCTCTTGAGATTTGGCGTGAAATCTCGCCCAAACTCCCTGATATCTCACGAGACTTGTAGTGTAATCTCCCGCGATGTCAGTGAGACCTCACGAGATTTGGATGGAAATCTCGCCCAGGTCCCTGAATATTACGAGATATGTAGTGAAATCTCGCCCGAACTCATTGTAACCTCAGGAGTTGGGAGTGAAAACTCGCCCAATGTCCATGAGATCTCACGAGATTTACATGGGAAACTCGCTCATATCCACGAGAACTCACGAGGTTGGCCTTGACGTCTCCAAGGTTTGGATGAGATTTCACGGGATGCGAGTAAACTCCCGCCCAAAGACCATGAGACCTCACGAGAGTGGGAGTGAAATCTCGCCCAAGGACCCTGATATCTCAAGAGGTTTGGAAGGAATCTCCCCCGATGTCATTGACAGCTCATGAGAAATGGATAGAAATCTCGCCCAAGGTCGCTGCTATCTCACGAGATCTGTAGTGAAATCTCGCCCAAACTCATTGGGACCTCAGGAGATTCGGCGTGAAATCTCCATCGATGTCCATGCGATCTCAGGAGATCTGGTGTCAAATCTCGCCCGATGTCCATGAGAACTCACGACACTTACACGGAAACCTCGCCCAGGGTCCCTGACAACTGACGAGATTCGGCGTGAAATCTGCCCGAGGTGATGGAGACCTCACGAGATTTGGAGTGAACTCTCACCCGATATTCGTGAGTACTCACGAGATTTCCAGTCATCTCGCCTGATGTCCCTGAGATCGCACAAGATAGAGATTGAATTCTCGCTCCATATCCTGAGATCTCACGAGTTTTGGCCTGGAGTCTCCAAGGATTGGATGAGATCTCACGAGACTTGGAGTAAAATATCCGCGAATATCCAGAAATCTCACGAGAGTTGGAGTGAAATGTCGCCCTAGCTCCCTTTCATGTCATGAGGTTTTAGTGAACTGTCGCCCAATGTCATTGGGACGTCCCGATATTTGGATTGAAATCTCGCCCGAGGTCGCTGATATCTCACGAGATTTGTAGGGAAATCTCGCGCAATGTGATTGTGACCTCAGGAGATTTGGGGTGAACTCTCCCCCAATGTCCATGAGATCTCACGAGATTTAGATGAAATCTCCCTCAATATCTATGAGGCCTCGCGAGATTGGCACGGACGACTCCAAGTTTGGATGAGATCTCACAAGACTTGGAGTAAACTCTCGCCCAAAGAACAAGAGACCTCAGCAGAGTTGGATTGAAATCTCGCACAAGGTCCCCGATATCTCACAAGATTTGTAGTGAAATCTCGCCCAATGTCTTTGAGCTTCATGAGATGTGGACTGAAATCTCGACCAGGGTCCCTGATATCTCATGAGATTTGTGGAAATCTCACCTGATGTCATTGGAACCTCCGTAGATTTGGAGTGCAGTCTCTCCCATTGTCCATGAGATCTCACGAGATTTAGATTGACCCCTCACCCAATATCCATGAGATCTCAGGAGAAGGGCACTGACCTCTCCAAAGTTTGGGTGAGATCTCATGGGCCCTGGAGTAAAATCTCGCCCAAAGTCCAAGAGATCTCGAGGGATTTGGAGAGAAATCTCACCCAAAGCCCATGACATCTCATGAGATTGAGAGGGAATTCTCGCCCGATATCCATGACACCTCACGGGATTTGCAGTAAAATCTCGCCCAATGACCATGAGATATCGCGAAATTGAGAGTGAAATCTCACCCATTTTCCATGAGAGCCCAAGACATTTGGCCTGAGGTCTCCACATTTGGAAGAGAGCACACGAGATTTGGATGAAAATCTCAGCTGAATCCCAAGAGATCTCACACGATTTGGAGTGACATCTCGCCCAAGGTCCCTGATACCTCAGGACATTTGTAGTGAAATCTCGCCCGATGTCATTGTGACCTCAGGATATTCGGAGGGAAACCTCACCCGAATGTCCCTGAGATCAGACGAGATATTGAGTAAAATCTCACCCGATGCCCATCAGTCCCACGATATTTAGATTGAAGTCTCGCTCAATAGCCATGAGATCTCACGAGTTTGGCACTGACGTCGCCAAGGTTTGGAGGAGATCTCACAAGACTGGGAGTAAAATCTCGCCCCCATTCAAGAGTTCTCACGAGAGCTGCAGTGAAATCTCGCCCAAGGTCCCTGGGATCTCACGAGATTTGTAGTGAAATCTCGCCCGATCTCATTGTGACCTCAGGAGGAATGGAGTGAAACCTCGCCTAAAATCCATGAGTTGTCATGAGATTTGGAGTGAAATCTGTACCGATGTCCATGAGATCTCAGGAGCCTTGGTGGCAAATCTCGCCCGATGTCCATGAGATCTCAGGAGATTTAGATTGAAAGCTCGCCCACGGTCGTCTCTGATATCTCACGAGATTTGGAGAGAAATCTGCCCGAAGTCATTGAGACCACATGATCTTTGGAGTGAAATCGCGTCCAATGTCCATGACATATCACGAGATTTGGAATGAATTCTCACGCGATGTCCATACCATCTCACGAGATTTGGACTAATCTCGCCTGATGTCCATGATTTCTCACGAGATATAGAGTGAATTCTCCCTCAATATCCTGAGATCTAACGGATTGGTCGGAAGTCTCCAAGGATTGGATGAGATCTCAAGAGACTTGGAGGAAATGATCCCCGAATTCCAAAGGATCTCACGAGAGTTGGAGTGAAATCTCGCCCTAGGTCCCTTTTATCTCACGAGAGTTGAGTGAAACCTCGACCGTTGTCATTGAGACCTCACGAGATTTGGATTGATATCTCGCCCAAGTTCGCTGATATCGCACGAGGTTTGTAGTGAAATCTCTCCCAATGTCATTGTGACCTCACGGGATTTGGAGTGAAATCTCGCCCAAAGTCCACGAGATCTCATGAGATTTGGACTGAGGTCTGCACGTTTTGGATGGGATCTCACGAGACTCAGAATAAAATCTCACGCGATGCCCATGGTGTCTCGTGGGATTTAGATTGAAGTCTCACGGAATATCCATGAGATCTCATGAGATTTGGACTGAAGTCTCCAAGGTCTGGATGAGATCTCACGAGACTTGGACGAAAATCCCCTGAATTCCAAGAGGTCTCACGATAGTTGGAGTAAAATCTCAACCAAGGTTCCTGATATCTCAAGAGAATGATACTGAAATCTCGCCCGATGTCATTGGGACCTCGCGAGATTTGGAGTGAAATATCGCGCAAGGTCCCTGATATCTCACGAGATTTGTAGTGAAATCTTGCCCAAGGCCCCTGAGAGCTGAAGAGAATTAGAGGGAAATCTCGCCCCATGTCACTGTGACCTCAAGAGTTTTGGAGTGAAATCTCGCCCAATGCCCATGATCTCACGAGTTTTTGGAGAACTCTGACCCCATATCCATGAGATCTCACGAGATTTGGAGTAAAATCTCTCCTGATGTCATGAGGTCACACGAGATTTAGATTGCAATTTCGCTCCATATCCATGAGATCTCACGAGATTTGGCCTGAATTCTCCAAGATTCGGATGAGATCTCCGAGACGTGGGGAGTCAAATCTCGCTCAACGTCCAAGAATCCTCTTGAGATTTGGCGTGAAATCTCGCCCAAACTCCCTGATATCTCACGAGACTTGTAGTGTAATCTCCCGCGATGTCAGTGAGACCTCACCAGATTTGGATGGAAATCTCGCCCAGGTCCCTGAATATTACGAGATATGTAGTGAAATCTCGCCCGAAATCATTGTAACCTCAGGAGTTGGGAGTGAAATCTCGCCCAATGTCCATGAGATCTCACGAGATTTACATGGGAAACTCGCTCATATCCACGAGAACTCACGAGGTTGGCCTTGACGTCTCCAAGGTTTGGATGAGATTTCACGGGATGCGAGTAAACTCTCGCCCAAAGACCATGAGACCTCACGAGAGTGGGAGTGAAATCTCGCCCAAGGACCCTGATATCTCAAGAGGTTTGGAAGGAATCTCCCCCGATGTCATTGACAGCTCATGAGAAATGGATAGAAATCTCGCCCAAGGTCGCTGCTATCTCACGAGATCTGCAGTGAAATCTCGCCCAAACTCATTGGGACCTCAGGAGATTCGGCGTGAAATCTCCATCGATGTCCATGCGATCTCAGGAGATCTGGTGTCAAATCTCGCCCGATGTCCATGAGAACTCACGACACTTACACGGAAACCTCGCCCAGGGTCCCTGACAACTGACGAGATTCGGCGTGAAATCTGCCCGAGGTGATGGAGACCTCACGAGATTTGGAGTGAACTCTCACCCGATATTCGTGAGTACTCACGAGATTTGGAGTCATCTCGCCTGATGTCCCTGAGATCGCACAAGATAGAGATTGAATTCTCGCTCCATATCCTGAGATCTCACGAGTTTTGGCCTGGAGTCTCCAAGGATTGGATGAGATCTCACGAGACCTGGAGTAAAATATCCGCGAATATCCAGAAATCTCACGAGAGTTGGAGTGAAATGTCGCCCTAGCTCCCTTTCATGTCATGAGGTTTTAGTGAACTGTCGCCCAATGTCATTGGGACGTCCCGATATTTGGATTGAAATCTCGCCCAAGTTCGCTGATATCGCACGAGGTTTGTAGTGAAATCTCTCCCAATGTCATTGTGACCTCACGAGATTTGGAGTGAAATCTCGCCCAAAGTCCAGGAGATCTCATGAGATTTGGACTGAGGTCTGCACGTTTTGGATGGGATCTCACGAGACTCAGAATAAAATCTCACCCGATGCCCATGGTGTCTCGTGGGATTTAGATTGAAGTCTCACGCAATATCCATGTGATCTCACGAGATTTGGACTGGAGTCTCCAAAGTCTGGATGAGTTCTCACGAGACTTGGAGGAAAATCCCCTGAATTCCAAGAGATCACACGAGAGTTGGAGTTAAATCTCAGCCAAGTTTCCTGATATCTCAAGAGATTGATACTGAAATCTCGCCCGATGTCATTGGGACCTCGCGAGATTTGGGGTGAAATATCGCGCAAGGTCCCTGATATCTCACGAGATTTGTAGTGAAATCTTGCCCAAGGCCCCTGAGAGCCCATGAGAATTAGAGGGAATTCTCGCCCCATGTCACTGTGACCTTAAGAGATTTGGAGTGAAATCTCGCCCAATGCCCATGATCTCACGAGCTTGTTGGAGAACTCTGACCCCATATCCATGAGATCTCACGAGATTTGGAGTAAAATCTCTCCTGATGTCATGAGGTCACACGAGATTTAGATTGCAATTTCGCTCCATATCCATGAGATCTCACGAGATTTGGCCTGAATTCTCCAAGATTCGGATGAGATCTCCGAGACGTGGGGAGTCAAATCTCGCTCAACGTCCAAGAATCCTCTTGAGAGTTGGAGTGAAATCTCGCCCAAACTCCCTGATATCTCACGAGACTTGTAGTGTAATCTCCCGCGATGTCAGCGAGACCTCACGAGATTTGGATGGAAATATCGCCCAGGTCCCTGAATATTACGAGATATGTAGTGAAATCTCGCCCGAAATCATTGTAACCTCAGGAGTTGGGAGTGAAAACTCGCCCAATGTCCATGAGATCTCACGAGATTTACATGGGAAACTCGCTCATATCCACGAGAACTCACGAGGTTGGCCTTGACGTCTCCAAGGTTTGGATGAGATTTCACGGGATGCGAGTAAACTCCCGCCCAAAGACCATGAGACCTCACGAGAGTGGGAGTGAAATCTCGCCCAAGGACCCTGATATCTCAAGAGGTTTGGAAGGAATCTCCCCCGATGTCATTGACAGCTCATGAGAAATGGATAGAAATCTCGCCCAAGGTCGCTGCTATCTCACGAGATCTGTAGTGAAATCTCGCCCAAACTCATTGGGACCTCAGGAGATTCGGCGTGAAATCTCCATCGATGTCCATGCGATCTCAGGAGATCTGGTGTCAAATCTCGCCCGATGTCCATGAGAACTCACGACACTTACACGGAAACCTCGCCCAGGGTCCCTGACAACTGACGAGATTCGGCGTGAAATCTGCCCGAGGTGATGGAGACCTCACGAGATTTGGAGTGAACTCTCACCCGATATTCGTGAGTACTCACGAGATTTGGAGTCATCTCGCCTGATGTCCCTGAGATCGCACAAGATAGAGATTGAATTCTCGCTCCATATCCTGAGATCTCACGAGTTTTGGCCTGGAGTCTCCAAGGATTGGATGAGATCTCACGAGACTTGGAGTAAAATATCCGCGAATATCCAGAAATCTCACGAGAGTTGGAGTGAAATGTCGCCCTAGCTCCCTTTCATGTCATGAGGTTTTAGTGAACTGTCGCCCAATGTCATTGGGACGTCCCGATATTTGGATTGAAATCTCGCCCGAGGTCGCTGATATCTCACGAGATTTGTAGGGAAATCTCGCGCAATGTGATTGTGACCTCAGGAGATTTGGGGTGAACTCTCCCCCAATGTCCATGAGATCTCACGAGATTTAGATGAAATCTCCCTCAATATCTATGAGGCCTCGCGAGATTGGCACGGACGACTCCAAGTTTGGATGAGATCTCACAAGACTTGGAGTAAACTCTCGCCCAAAGAACAAGAGACCTCAGCAGAGTTGGATTGAAATCTCGCACAAGGTCCCCGATATCTCACAAGATTTGTAGTGAAATCTCGCCCAATGTCTTTGAGCCTCATGAGATGTGGACTGAAATCTCGACCAGGGTCCCTGATATCTCATGAGATTTGTGGAAATCTCACCTGATGTCATTGGAACCTCCGTAGATTTGGAGTGCAGTCTCTCGCATTGTCCATGAGATCTCACGAGATTTAGATTGACCCCTCACCCAATATCCATGAGATCTCAGGAGAAGGGCACTGACCTCTCCAAAGTTTGGGTGAGATCTCATGGGCCCTGGAGTAAAATCTCGCCCAAAGTCCAAGAGATCTCGAGGGATTTGGAGAGAAATCTCACCCAAAGTCCATGACATCTCATGAGATTGAGAGGGAATTCTCACACGATGTCCATGACACCTCACGGGATTTGCAGTAAAATCTCGCCCAATGACCATGAGATATCGCGAAATTGAGAGTGAAATCTCACCCATTTTCCATGAGAGCCCAAGACATTTGGCCTGAGGTCTCCACATTTGGAAGAGAGCACACGAGATTTGGATGAAAATCCCAGCTGAATCCCAAGAGATCTCACACGATTTGGAGTGACATCTCGCCCAAGGTCCCTGATACCTCAGGACATTTGTAGTGAAATCTCGCCCGATGTCATTGTGACCTCAGGATATTCGGAGGGAAACCTCACCCGAATGTCCCTGAGATCAGACGAGATATTGAGTAAAATCTCACCCGATGCCCATCAGTCCCACGATATTTAGATTGAAGTCTCGCTCAATAGCCATGAGATCTCACGAGTTTGGCACTGACGTCGCCAAGGTTTGGAGGAGATCTCACAAGACTGGGAGTAAAATCTCGCCCCCATTCAAGAGTTCTCACGAGAGCTGCAGTGAAATCTCGCCCAAGGTACCTGGGATCTCACGAGATTTGTAGTGAAATCTCGCCCGATCTCATTGTGACCTCAGGAGGAATGGAGTGAAACCTCGCCTAAAATCCATGAGTTGTCATGAGATTTTTAGTGAAATCTGTACCGATGTCCATGAGATCTCAGGAGCCTTGGTGGCAAATCTCGCCCGATGTCCATGAGATCTCACGAGATTTAGATTGAAAGCTCGCCCACGGTCGTCCCTGATATCTCACGAGATTTGGAGAGAAATCTGCCCGAAGTCATTGAGACCACAGGATCTTTGGAGTGAAATCGCGTCCAATGTCCATGACATATCACGAGATTTGGAATGAATTCTCACGCGATGTCCATACGATCTCACGAGATTTGGACTAATCTCGCCTGATGTCCATGATTTCTCACGAGATATAGAGTGAATTCTCCCTCAATATCCTGAGATCTAACGGATTGGACGGAAGTCTCCAAGGATTGGATGAGATCTCAAGAGACTTGGAGGAAATGATCCCCGAATTCCAAAGGATCTCACGAGAGTTGGAGTGAAATCTCGCCCTAGGTCCCTTTTATCTCACGAGAGTTGAGTGAAACCTCGCCCGTTGTCATTGAGACCTCACGAGATTTGGATTGATATCTCGCCCAAGTTCGCTGATATCGCACGAGGTTTGTAGTGAAATCTCTCCCAATGTCATTGTGACCTCACGGGATTTGGAGTGAAATCTCGCCCAAAGTCCACGAGATCTCATGAGATTTGGACTGAGGTCTGCACGTTTTGGATGGGATCTCACGAGACTCAGAATAAAATCTCACGCGATGCCCATGGTGTCTCGTGGGATTTAGATTGAAGTCTCACGGAATATCCATGAGATCTCATGAGATTTGGACTGAAGTCTCCAAGGTCTGGATGAGATCTCACGAGACATGGACGAAAATCCCCTGAATTCCAAGAGGTCTCACGATAGTTGGAGTAAAATCTCAACCAAGGTTCCTGATATCTCAAGAGAATGATACTGAAATCTCGCCCGATGTCATTGGGACCTCGCGAGATTTGGAGTGAAATATCGCGCAAGGTCCCTGATATCTCACGAGATTTGTAGTGAAATCTTGCCCAAGGCCCCTGAGAGCTGAAGAGAATTAGTGGGAAATCTCGCCCCATGTCACTGTGACCTCAAGAGTTTTGGAGTGAAATCTCGCCCAATGCCCATGATCTCACGAGTTTTTGGAGAACTCTGACCCCATATCCATGAGATCTCACGAGATTTGGAGTAAAATCTCTCCTGATGTCATGAGGTCACACGAGATTTAGATTGCAATTTCGCTCCATATCCATGAGATCTCACGAGATTTGGCCTGAATTCTCCAAGATTCGGATGAGATCTCCGAGACGTGGGGAGTCAAATCTCGCTCAACGTCCAAGAATCCTCTTGAGATTTGGCGTGAAATCTCGCCCAAACTCCCTGATATCTCACGAGACTTGTAGTGTAATCTCCCGCGATGTCAGTGAGACCTCACGAGATTTGGATGGAAATCTCGCCCAGGTCCCTGAATATTACGAGATATGTAGTGAAATCTCGCCCGAAATCATTGTAACCTCAGGAGTTGGGAGTGAAATCTCGCCCAATGTCCATGAGATCTCACGAGATTTACATGGGAAACTCGCTCATATCCACGAGAACTCACGAGGTTGGCCTTGACGTCTCCAAGGTTTGGATGAGATTTCACGGGATGCGAGTAAACTCTCGCCCAAAGACCATGAGACCTCACGAGAGTGGGAGTGAAATCTCGCCCAAGGACCCTGATATCTCAAGAGGTTTGGAAGGAATCTCCCCCGATGTCATTGACAGCTCATGAGAAATGGATAGAAATCTCGCCCAAGGTCGCTGCTATCTCACGAGATCTGCAGTGAAATCTCGGCCAAACTCATTGGGACCTCAGGAGATTCGGCGTGAAATCTCCATCGATGTCCATGCGATCTCAGGAGATCTGGTGTCAAATCTCGCCCGATGTCCATGAGAACTCACGACACTTACACGGAAACCTCGCCCAGGGTCCCTGACAACTGACGAGATTCGGCGTGAAATCTGCCCGAGGTGATGGAGACCTCACGAGATTTGGAGTGAACTCTCACCCGATATTCGTGAGTACTCACGAGATTTGGAGTCATCTCGCCTGATGTCCCTGAGATCGCACAAGATAGAGATTGAATTCTCGCTCCATATCCTGAGATCTCACGAGTTTTGGCCTGGAGTCTCCAAGGATTGGATGAGATCTCACGAGACCTGGAGTAAAATATCTGCGAATATCCAGAAATCTCACGAGAGTTGGAGTGAAATGTCGCCCTAGCTCCCTTTCATGTCATGAGGTTTTAGTGAACTGTCGCCCAATGTCATTGGGACGTCCCGATATTTGGATTGAAATCTCGCCCAAGTTCGCTGATATCGCACGAGGTTTGTAGTGAAATCTCTCCCAATGTCATTGTGACCTCACGAGATTTGTATTGAAATCTCGCCCAAAGTCCAGGAGATCTCATGAGATTTGGACTGAGGTCTGCACGTTTTGGATGGGATCTCACGAGACTCAGAATAAAATCTCACCCGATGCCCATGGTGTCTCGTGGGATTTAGATTGAAGTCTCACGCAATATCCATGTGATCTCACGAGATTTGGACTGGAGTCTCCAAAGTCTGGATGAGATCTCACGAGACTTGGAGGAAAATCCCCTGAATTCAAAGAGATCACACGAGAGTTGGAATAAAATCTCAGCCAAGGTTCCTGATATCTCAAGAGATTGATACTGAAATCTCGCCCGATGTCATTGGGACCTCGCGAGATTTGGGGTGAAATATCGCGCAAGGTCCCTGATATCTCACGAGATTTGTAGTGAAATCTTGCCCAAGGCCCCTGAGAGCCCATGAGAATTAGAGGGAATTCTCGCCCCATGTCACTGTGACCTTAAGAGATTTGGAGTGAAATCTCGCCCAATGCCCATGATCTCACGAGCTTGTTGGAGAACTCTGACCCCATATCCATGAGATCTCACGAGATTTGGAGTAAAATCTCTCCTGATGTCATGAGGTCACACGAGATTTAGATTGCAATTTCGCTCCATATCCATGAGATCTCACGAGATTTGGCCTGAATTCTCCAAGATTCGGATGAGATCTCCGAGACGTGGGGTTTCAAATCTCGCTCCACGTCCAAGAATCCTCTTGAGAGTTGGAGTGAAATCTCGCCCAAACTCCCTGATATCTCACGAGACTTGTAGTGTAATCTCCCGCGATGTCAGTGAGACCTCACGAGATTTGGATGGAAATCTCGCCCAGGTCCCTGAATATTACGAGATATGTAGTGAAATCTCGCCCGAACTCATTGTAACCTCAGGAGTTGGGAGTGAAAACTCGCCCAATGTCCATGAGATCTCACGAGATTTACATGGGAAACTCGCTCATATCCACGAGAACTCACGAGGTTGGCCTTGACGTCTCCAAGGTTTGGATGAGATTTCACGGGATGCGAGTAAACTCCCGCCCAAAGACCATGAGACCTCACGAGAGTGGGAGTGAAATCTCGCCCAAGGACCCTGATATCTCAAGAGGTTTGGAAGGAATCTCCCCCGATGTCATTGACAGCTCATGAGAAATGGATAGAAATCTCGCCCAAGGTCGCTGCTATCTCACGAGATCTGTAGTGAAATCTCGCCCAAACTCATTGGGACCTCAGGAGATTCGGCGTGAAATCTCCATCGATGTCCATGCGATCTCAGGAGATCTGGTGTCAAATCTCGCCCGATGTCCATGAGAACTCACGACACTTACACGGAAACCTCGCCCAGGGTCCCTGACAACTGACGAGATTCGGCGTGAAATCTGCCCGAGGTGATGGAGACCTCACGAGATTTGGAGTGAACTCTCACCCGATATTCGTGAGTACTCACGAGATTTCCAGTCATCTCGCCTGATGTCCCTGAGATCGCACAAGATAGAGATTGAATTCTCGCTCCATATCCTGAGATCTCACGAGTTTTGGCCTGGAGTCTCCAAGGATTGGATGAGATCTCACGAGACTTGGAGTAAAATATCCGCGAATATCCAGAAATCTCACGAGAGTTGGAGTGAAATGTCGCCCTAGCTCCCTTTCATGTCATGAGGTTTTAGTGAACTGTCGCCCAATGTCATTGGGACGTCCCGATATTTGGATTGAAATCTCGCCCGAGGTCGCTGATATCTCACGAGATTTGTAGGGAAATCTCGCGCAATGTGATTGTGACCTCAGGAGATTTGGGGTGAACTCTCCCCCAATGTCCATGAGATCTCACGAGATTTAGATGAAATCTCCCTCAATATCTATGAGGCCTCGCGAGATTGGCACGGACGACTCCAAGTTTGGATGAGATCTCACAAGACTTGGAGTAAACTCTCGCCCAAAGAACAAGAGACCTCAGCAGAGTTGGATTGAAATCTCGCACAAGGTCCCCGATATCTCACAAGATTTGTAGTGAAATCTCGCCCAATGTCTTTGAGCTTCATGAGATGTGGACTGAAATCTCGACCAGGGTCCCTGATATCTCATGAGATTTGTGGAAATCTCACCTGATGTCATTGGAACCTCCGTAGATTTGGAGTGCAGTCTCTCCCATTGTCCATGAGATCTCACGAGATTTAGATTGACCCCTCACCCAATATCCATGAGATCTCAGGAGAAGGGCACTGACCTCTCCAAAGTTTGGGTGAGATCTCATGGGCCCTGGAGTAAAATCTCGCCCAAAGTCCAAGAGATCTCGAGGGATTTGGAGAGAAATCTCACCCAAAGCCCATGACATCTCATGAGATTGAGAGGGAATTCTCGCCCGATATCCATGACACCTCACGGGATTTGCAGTAAAATCTCGCCCAATGACCATGAGATATCGCGAAATTGAGAGTGAAATCTCACCCATTTTCCATGAGAGCCCAAGACATTTGGCCTGAGGTCTCCACATTTGGAAGAGAGCACACGAGATTTGGATGAAAATCTCAGCTGAATCCCAAGAGATCTCACACGATTTGGAGTGACATCTCGCCCAAGGTCCCTGATACCTCAGGACATTTGTAGTGAAATCTCGCCCGATGTCATTGTGACCTCAGGATATTCGGAGGGAAACCTCACCCGAATGTCCCTGAGATCAGACGAGATATTGAGTAAAATCTCACCCGATGCCCATCAGTCCCACGATATTTAGATTGAAGTCTCGCTCAATAGCCATGAGATCTCACGAGTTTGGCACTGACGTCGCCAAGGTTTGGAGGAGATCTCACAAGACTGGGAGTAAAATCTCGCCCCCATTCAAGAGTTCTCACGAGAGCTGCAGTGAAATCTCGCCCAAGGTCCCTGGGATCTCACGAGATTTGTAGTGAAATCTCGCCCGATCTCATTGTGACCTCAGGAGGAATGGAGTGAAACCTCGCCTAAAATCCATGAGTTGTCATGAGATTTGGAGTGAAATCTGTACCGATGTCCATGAGATCTCAGGAGCCTTGGTGGCAAATCTCGCCCGATGTCCATGAGATCTCAGGAGATTTAGATTGAAAGCTCGCCCACGGTCGTCTCTGATATCTCACGAGATTTGGAGAGAAATCTGCCCGAAGTCATTGAGACCACATGATCTTTGGAGTGAAATCGCGTCCAATGTCCATGACATATCACGAGATTTGGAATGAATTCTCACGCGATGTCCATACCATCTCACGAGATTTGGACTAATCTCGCCTGATGTCCATGATTTCTCACGAGATATAGAGTGAATTCTCCCTCAATATCCTGAGATCTAACGGATTGGTCGGAAGTCTCCAAGGATTGGATGAGATCTCAAGAGACTTGGAGGAAATGATCCCCGAATTCCAAAGGATCTCACGAGAGTTGGAGTGAAATCTCGCCCTAGGTCCCTTTTATCTCACGAGAGTTGAGTGAAACCTCGACCGTTGTCATTGAGACCTCACGAGATTTGGATTGATATCTCGCCCAAGTTCGCTGATATCGCACGAGGTTTGTAGTGAAATCTCTCCCAATGTCATTGTGACCTCACGGGATTTGGAGTGAAATCTCGCCCAAAGTCCACGAGATCTCATGAGATTTGGACTGAGGTCTGCACGTTTTGGATGGGATCTCACGAGACTCAGAATAAAATCTCACGCGATGCCCATGGTGTCTCGTGGGATTTAGATTGAAGTCTCACGGAATATCCATGAGATCTCATGAGATTTGGACTGAAGTCTCCAAGGTCTGGATGAGATCTCACGAGACTTGGACGAAAATCCCCTGAATTCCAAGAGGTCTCACGATAGTTGGAGTAAAATCTCAACCAAGGTTCCTGATATCTCAAGAGAATGATACTGAAATCTCGCCCGATGTCATTGGGACCTCGCGAGATTTGGAGTGAAATATCGCGCAAGGTCCCTGATATCTCACGAGATTTGTAGTGAAATCTTGCCCAAGGCCCCTGAGAGCTGAAGAGAATTAGAGGGAAATCTCGCCCCATGTCACTGTGACCTCAAGAGTTTTGGAGTGAAATCTCGCCCAATGCCCATGATCTCACGAGTTTTTGGAGAACTCTGACCCCATATCCATGAGATCTCACGAGATTTGGAGTAAAATCTCTCCTGATGTCATGAGGTCACACGAGATTTAGATTGCAATTTCGCTCCATATCCATGAGATCTCACGAGATTTGGCCTGAATTCTCCAAGATTCGGATGAGATCTCCGAGACGTGGGGAGTCAAATCTCGCTCAACGTCCAAGAATCCTCTTGAGATTTGGCGTGAAATCTCGCCCAAACTCCCTGATATCTCACGAGACTTGTAGTGTAATCTCCCGCGATGTCAGTGAGACCTCACCAGATTTGGATGGAAATCTCGCCCAGGTCCCTGAATATTACGAGATATGTAGTGAAATCTCGCCCGAAATCATTGTAACCTCAGGAGTTGGGAGTGAAATCTCGCCCAATGTCCATGAGATCTCACGAGATTTACATGGGAAACTCGCTCATATCCACGAGAACTCACGAGGTTGGCCTTGACGTCTCCAAGGTTTGGATGAGATTTCACGGGATGCGAGTAAACTCTCGCCCAAAGACCATGAGACCTCACGAGAGTGGGAGTGAAATCTCGCCCAAGGACCCTGATATCTCAAGAGGTTTGGAAGGAATCTCCCCCGATGTCATTGACAGCTCATGAGAAATGGATAGAAATCTCGCCCAAGGTCGCTGCTATCTCACGAGATCTGCAGTGAAATCTCGCCCAAACTCATTGGGACCTCAGGAGATTCGGCGTGAAATCTCCATCGATGTCCATGCGATCTCAGGAGATCTGGTGTCAAATCTCGCCCGATGTCCATGAGAACTCACGACACTTACACGGAAACCTCGCCCAGGGTCCCTGACAACTGACGAGATTCGGCGTGAAATCTGCCCGAGGTGATGGAGACCTCACGAGATTTGGAGTGAACTCTCACCCGATATTCGTGAGTACTCACGAGATTTGGAGTCATCTCGCCTGATGTCCCTGAGATCGCACAAGATAGAGATTGAATTCTCGCTCCATATCCTGAGATCTCACGAGTTTTGGCCTGGAGTCTCCAAGGATTGGATGAGATCTCACGAGACCTGGAGTAAAATATCCGCGAATATCCAGAAATCTCACGAGAGTTGGAGTGAAATGTCGCCCTAGCTCCCTTTCATGTCATGAGGTTTTAGTGAACTGTCGCCCAATGTCATTGGGACGTCCCGATATTTGGATTGAAATCTCGCCCAAGTTCGCTGATATCGCACGAGGTTTGTAGTGAAATCTCTCCCAATGTCATTGTGACCTCACGAGATTTGGAGTGAAATCTCGCCCAAAGTCCAGGAGATCTCATGAGATTTGGACTGAGGTCTGCACGTTTTGGATGGGATCTCACGAGACTCAGAATAAAATCTCACCCGATGCCCATGGTGTCTCGTGGGATTTAGATTGAAGTCTCACGCAATATCCATGTGATCTCACGAGATTTGGACTGGAGTCTCCAAAGTCTGGATGAGTTCTCACGAGACTTGGAGGAAAATCCCCTGAATTCCAAGAGATCACACGAGAGTTGGAGTTAAATCTCAGCCAAGGTTCCTGATATCTCAAGAGATTGATACTGAAATCTCGCCCGATGTCATTGGGACCTCGCGAGATTTGGGGTGAAATATCGCGCAAGGTCCCTGATATCTCACGAGATTTGTAGTGAAATCTTGCCCAAGGCCCCTGAGAGCCCATGAGAATTAGAGGGAATTCTCGCCCCATGTCACTGTGACCTTAAGAGATTTGGAGTGAAATCTCGCCCAATGCCCATGATCTCACGAGCTTGTTGGAGAACTCTGACCCCATATCCATGAGATCTCACGAGATTTGGAGTAAAATCTCTCCTGATGTCATGAGGTCACACGAGATTTAGATTGCAATTTCGCTCCATATCCATGAGATCTCACGAGATTTGGCCTGAATTCTCCAAGATTCGGATGAGATCTCCGAGACGTGGGGAGTCAAATCTCGCTCAACGTCCAAGAATCCTCTTGAGAGTTGGAGTGAAATCTCGCCCAAACTCCCTGATATCTCACGAGACTTGTAGTGTAATCTCCCGCGATGTCAGCGAGACCTCACGAGATTTGGATGGAAATCTCGCCCAGGTCCCTGAATATTACGAGATATGTAGTGAAATCTCGCCCGAAATCATTGTAACCTCAGGAGTTGGGAGTGAAAACTCGCCCAATGTCCATGAGATCTCACGAGATTTACATGGGAAACTCGCTCATATCCACGAGAACTCACGAGGTTGGCCTTGACGTCTCCAAGGTTTGGATGAGATTTCACGGGATGCGAGTAAACTCCCGCCCAAAGACCATGAGACCTCACGAGAGTGGGAGTGAAATCTCGCCCAAGGACCCTGATATCTCAAGAGGTTTGGAAGGAATCTCCCCCGATGTCATTGACAGCTCATGAGAAATGGATAGAAATCTCGCCCAAGGTCGCTGCTATCTCACGAGATCTGTAGTGAAATCTCGCCCAAACTCATTGGGACCTCAGGAGATTCGGCGTGAAATCTCCATCGATGTCCATGCGATCTCAGGAGATCTGGTGTCAAATCTCGCCCGATGTCCATGAGAACTCACGACACTTACACGGAAACCTCGCCCAGGGTCCCTGACAACTGACGAGATTCGGCGTGAAATCTGCCCGAGGTGATGGAGACCTCACGAGATTTGGAGTGAACTCTCACCCGATATTCGTGAGTACTCACGAGATTTGGAGTCATCTCGCCTGATGTCCCTGAGATCGCACAAGATAGAGATTGAATTCTCGCTCCATATCCTGAGATCTCACGAGTTTTGGCCTGGAGTCTCCAAGGATTGGATGAGATCTCACGAGACTTGGAGTAAAATATCCGCGAATATCCAGAAATCTCACGAGAGTTGGAGTGAAATGTCGCCCTAGCTCCCTTTCATGTCATGAGGTTTTAGTGAACTGTCGCCCAATGTCATTGGGACGTCCCGATATTTGGATTGAAATCTCGCCCGAGGTCGCTGATATCTCACGAGATTTGTAGGGAAATCTCGCGCAATGTGATTGTGACCTCAGGAGATTTGGGGTGAACTCTCCCCCAATGTCCATGAGATCTCACGAGATTTAGATGAAATCTCCCTCAATATCTATGAGGCCTCGCGAGATTGGCACGGACGACTCCAAGTTTGGATGAGATCTCACAAGACTTGGAGTAAACTCTCGCCCAAAGAACAAGAGACCTCAGCAGAGTTGGATTGAAATCTCGCACAAGGTCCCCGATATCTCACAAGATTTGTAGTGAAATCTCGCCCAATGTCTTTGAGCCTCATGAGATGTGGACTGAAATCTCGACCAGGGTCCCTGATATCTCATGAGATTTGTGGAAATCTCACCTGATGTCATTGGAACCTCCGTAGATTTGGAGTGCAGTCTCTCGCATTGTCCATGAGATCTCACGAGATTTAGATTGACCCCTCACCCAATATCCATGAGATCTCAGGAGAAGGGCACTGACCTCTCCAAAGTTTGGGTGAGATCTCATGGGCCCTGGAGTAAAATCTCGCCCAAAGTCCAAGAGATCTCGAGGGATTTGGAGAGAAATCTCACCCAAAGTCCATGACATCTCATGAGATTGAGAGGGAATTCTCACACGATGTCCATGACACCTCACGGGATTTGCAGTAAAATCTCGCCCAATGACCATGAGATATCGCGAAATTGAGAGTGAAATCTCACCCATTTTCCATGAGAGCCCAAGACATTTGGCCTGAGGTCTCCACATTTGGAAGAGAGCACACGAGATTTGGATGAAAATCCCAGCTGAATCCCAAGAGATCTCACACGATTTGGAGTGACATCTCGCCCAAGGTCCCTGATACCTCAGGACATTTGTAGTGAAATCTCGCCCGATGTCATTGTGACCTCAGGATATTCGGAGGGAAACCTCACCCGAATGTCCCTGAGATCAGACGAGATATTGAGTAAAATCTCACCCGATGCCCATCAGTCCCACGATATTTAGATTGAAGTCTCGCTCAATAGCCATGAGATCTCACGAGTTTGGCACTGACGTCGCCAAGGTTTGGAGGAGATCTCACAAGACTGGGAGTAAAATCTCGCCCCCATTCAAGAGTTCTCACGAGAGCTGCAGTGAAATCTCGCCCAAGGTACCTGGGATCTCACGAGATTTGTAGTGAAATCTCGCCCGATCTCATTGTGACCTCAGGAGGAATGGAGTGAAACCTCGCCTAAAATCCATGAGTTGTCATGAGATTTTTAGTGAAATCTGTACCGATGTCCATGAGATCTCAGGAGCCTTGGTGGCAAATCTCGCCCGATGTCCATGAGATCTCACGAGATTTAGATTGAAAGCTCGCCCACGGTCGTCCCTGATATCTCACGAGATTTGGAGAGAAATCTGCCCGAAGTCATTGAGACCACAGGATCTTTGGAGTGAAATCGCGTCCAATGTCCATGACATATCACGAGATTTGGAATGAATTCTCACGCGATGTCCATACGATCTCACGAGATTTGGACTAATCTCGCCTGATGTCCATGATTTCTCACGAGATATAGAGTGAATTCTCCCTCAATATCCTGAGATCTAACGGATTGGACGGAAGTCTCCAAGGATTGGATGAGATCTCAAGAGACTTGGAGGAAATGATCCCCGAATTCCAAAGGATCTCACGAGAGTTGGAGTGAAATCTCGCCCTAGGTCCCTTTTATCTCACGAGAGTTGAGTGAAACCTCGCCCGTTGTCATTGAGACCTCACGAGATTTGGATTGATATCTCGCCCAAGTTCGCTGATATCGCACGAGGTTTGTAGTGAAATCTCTCCCAATGTCATTGTGACCTCACGGGATTTGGAGTGAAATCTCGCCCAAAGTCCACGAGATCTCATGAGATTTGGACTGAGGTCTGCACGTTTTGGATGGGATCTCACGAGACTCAGAATAAAATCTCACGCGATGCCCATGGTGTCTCGTGGGATTTAGATTGAAGTCTCACGGAATATCCATGAGATCTCATGAGATTTGGACTGAAGTCTCCAAGGTCTGGATGAGATCTCACGAGACATGGACGAAAATCCCCTGAATTCCAAGAGGTCTCACGATAGTTGGAGTAAAATCTCAACCAAGGTTCCTGATATCTCAAGAGAATGATACTGAAATCTCGCCCGATGTCATTGGGACCTCGCGAGATTTGGAGTGAAATATCGCGCAAGGTCCCTGATATCTCACGAGATTTGTAGTGAAATCTTGCCCAAGGCCCCTGAGAGCTGAAGAGAATTAGTGGGAAATCTCGCCCCATGTCACTGTGACCTCAAGAGTTTTGGAGTGAAATCTCGCCCAATGCCCATGATCTCACGAGTTTTTGGAGAACTCTGACCCCATATCCATGAGATCTCACGAGATTTGGAGTAAAATCTCTCCTGATGTCATGAGGTCACACGAGATTTAGATTGCAATTTCGCTCCATATCCATGAGATCTCACGAGATTTGGCCTGAATTCTCCAAGATTCGGATGAGATCTCCGAGACGTGGGGAGTCAAATCTCGCTCAACGTCCAAGAATCCTCTTGAGATTTGGCGTGAAATCTCGCCCAAACTCCCTGATATCTCACGAGACTTGTAGTGTAATCTCCCGCGATGTCAGTGAGACCTCACGAGATTTGGATGGAAATCTCGCCCAGGTCCCTGAATATTACGAGATATGTAGTGAAATCTCGCCCGAAATCATTGTAACCTCAGGAGTTGGGAGTGAAATCTCGCCCAATGTCCATGAGATCTCACGAGATTTACATGGGAAACTCGCTCATATCCACGAGAACTCACGAGGTTGGCCTTGACGTCTCCAAGGTTTGGATGAGATTTCACGGGATGCGAGTAAACTCTCGCCCAAAGACCATGAGACCTCACGAGAGTGGGAGTGAAATCTCGCCCAAGGAACCTGATATCTCAAGAGGTTTGGAAGGAATCTCCACCGATGTCATTGACAGCTCATGAGAAATGGATAGAAATCTCGCCCAAGGTCGCTGCTATCTCACGAGATCTGCAGTGAAATCTCGGCCAAACTCATTGGGACCTCAGGAGATTCGGCGTGAAATCTCCATCGATGTCCATGCGATCTCAGGAGATCTGGTGTCAAATCTCGCCCGATGTCCATGAGAACTCACGACACTTACACGGAAACCTCGCCCAGGGTCCCTGACAACTGACGAGATTCGGCGTGAAATCTGCCCGAGGTGATGGAGACCTCACGAGATTTGGAGTGAACTCTCACCCGATATTCGTGAGTACTCACGAGATTTGGAGTCATCTCGCCTGATGTCCCTGAGATCGCACAAGATAGAGATTGAATTCTCGCTCCATATCCTGAGATCTCACGAGTTTTGGCCTGGAGTCTCCAAGGATTGGATGAGATCTCACGAGACCTGGAGTAAAATATCCGCGAATATCCAGAAATCTCACGAGAGTTGGAGTGAAATGTCGCCCTAGCTCCCTTTCATGTCATGAGGTTTTAGTGAACTGTCGCCCAATGTCATTGGGACGTCCCGATATTTGGATTGAAATCTCGCCCAAGTTCGCTGATATCGCACGAGGTTTGTAGTGAAATCTCTCCCAATGTCATTGTGACCTCACGAGATTTGGAGTGAAATCTCGCCCAAAGTCCAGGAGATCTCATGAGATTTGGACTGAGGTCTGCACGTTTTGGATGGGATCTCACGAGACTCAGAATAAAATCTCACCCGATGCCCATGGTGTCTCGTGGGATTTAGATTGAAGTCTCACGCAATATCCATGTGATCTCACGAGATTTGGACTGGAGTCTCCAAAGTCTGGATGAGATCTCACGAGACTTGGAGGAAAATCCCCTGAATTCAAAGAGATCACACGAGAGTTGGAATAAAATCTCAGCCAAGGTTCCTGATATCTCAAGAGATTGATACTGAAATCTCGCCCGATGTCATTGGGACCTCGCGAGATTTGGGGTGAAATATCGCGCAAGGTCCCTGATATCTCACGAGATTTGTAGTGAAATCTTGCCCAAGGCCCCTGAGAGCCCATGAGAATTAGAGGGAATTCTCGCCCCATGTCACTGTGACCTTAAGAGATTTGGAGTGAAATCTCGCCCAATGCCCATGATCTCACGAGCTTGTTGGAGAACTCTGACCCCATATCCATGAGATCTCACGAGATTTGGAGTAAAATCTCTCCTGATGTCATGAGGTCACACGAGATTTAGATTGCAATTTCGCTCCATATCCATGAGATCTCACGAGATTTGGCCTGAATTCTCCAAGATTCGGATGAGATCTCCGAGACGTGGGGTGTCAAATCTCGCTCAACGTCCAAGAATCCTCTTGAGAGTTGGAGTGAAATCTCGCCCAAACTCCCTGATATCTCACGAGACTTGTAGTGTAATCTCCCGCGATGTCAGTGAGACCTCACGAGATTTGGATGGAAATCTCGCCCAGGTCCCTGAATATTACGAGATATGTAGTGAAATCTCGCCCGAACTCATTGTAACCTCAGGAGTTGGGAGTGAAAACTCGCCCAATGTCCATGAGATCTCACGAGATTTACATGGGAAACTCGCTCATATCCACGAGAACTCACGAGGTTGGCCTTGACGTCTCCAAGGTTTGGATGAGATTTCACGGGATGCGAGTAAACTCCCGCCCAAAGACCATGAGACCTCACGAGAGTGGGAGTGAAATCTCGCCCAAGGACCCTGATATCTCAAGAGGTTTGGAAGGAATCTCCCCCGATGTCATTGACAGCTCATGAGAAATGGATAGAAATCTCGCCCAAGGTCGCTGCTATCTCACGAGATCTGTAGTGAAATCTCGCCCAAACTCATTGGGACCTCAGGAGATTCGGCGTGAAATCTCCATCGATGTCCATGCGATCTCAGGAGATCTGGTGTCAAATCTCGCCCGATGTCCATGAGAACTCACGACACTTACACGGAAACCTCGCCCAGGGTCCCTGACAACTGACGAGATTCGGCGTGAAATCTGCCCGAGGTGATGGAGACCTCACGAGATTTGGAGTGAACTCTCACCCGATATTCGTGAGTACTCACGAGATTTGGAGTCATCTCGCCTGATGTCCCTGAGATCGCACAAGATAGAGATTGAATTCTCGCTCCATATCCTGAGATCTCACGAGTTTTGGCCTGGAGTCTCCAAGGATTGGATGAGATCTCACGAGACTTGGAGTAAAATATCCGCGAATATCCAGAAATCTCACGAGAGTTGGAGTGAAATGTCGCCCTAGGTCCCTTTCATGTCATGAGGTTTTAGTGAACTGTCGCCCAATGTCATTGGGACGTCCCGATATTTGGATTGAAATCTCGCCCGAGGTCGCTGATATCTCACGAGATTTGTAGGGAAATCTCGCGCAATGTGATTGTGACCTCAGGAGATTTGGGGTGAACTCTCCCCCAATGTCCATGAGATCTCACGAGATTTAGATGAAATCTCCCTCAATATCTATGAGGCCTCGCGAGATTGGCTCGGACGACTCCAAGTTTGGATGAGATCTCACAAGACTTGGAGTAAACTCTCGCCCAAAGAACAAGAGACCTCAGCAGAGTTGGATTGAAATCTCGCACAAAGTCCCCGATATCTCACAAGATTTGTAGTGAAATCTCGCCCAATGTCTTTGAGCCTCATGAGATGTGGACTGAAATCTCGACCAGGGTCCCTGATATCTCATGAGATTTGTGGAAATCTCACCTGATGTCATTGGAACCTCCGTAGATTTGGAGTGCAGTCTCTCCCATTGTCCATGAGATCTCACGAGATTTAGATTGACCCCTCACCCAATATCCATGAGATCTCAGGAGAAGGGCACCGACCTCTCCAAAGTTTGGGTGAGATCTCATCGGCCCTGGAGTAAAATCTCGCCCAAAGTCCAAGAGATCTCGAGGGATTTGGAGAGAAATCTCACCCAAATCCCATGACATCTCATGAGATTGAGAGGGAATTCTCGCCCGATGTCCATGACACCTCACGGGATTTGCAGTAAAATCTCGTCCAATGACCATGAGATATCGCGAAATTGAGAGTGAAATCTCACCCATTTTCCATGAGAGCCCAAGACATTTGGCCTGAGGTCTCCACATTTGGAAGAGAGCACACGAGATTTGGATGAAAATCCCAGCTGAATCCCAAGAGATCTCACACGATTTGGAGTGACATCTCGCCCAAGGTCCCTGATACCTCAGGACATTTGTAGTGAAATCTCGCCCGATGTCATTGTGACCTCAGGATATACGGAGGGAAACCTCACCCGAATGTCCCTGAGATCAAACGAGATATTGAGTAAAATCTCACCCGATGCACATCAGTCCCACGATATTTAGATTGAAGTCTCGCTCAATAGCCATGAGATCTCACGAGTTTGGCGCTGACGTCGCCAAGGTTTGGAGGAGATCTCACAAGACTGGGAGTAAAATCTCGCCCCCATTCAAGAGTTCTCACGAGAGCTGCAGTGAAATCTCGCCCAAGGTCCCTGGGATCTCACGAGATTTGTAGTGAAATCTCGCCCGATCTCATTGTGACCTCAGGAGGAATGGAGTGAAACCTCGCCTAAAATCCATGAGTTGTCATGAGATTTGGAGTGAAATCTGTACCGATGTCCATGAGATCTCAGGAGCCTTCGTGGCAAATCTCGCCCGATGTCCATGAGATCTCACGAGATTTAGATTGAAACCTCGCCCACGGTCGTCCCTGATATCTCACGAGATTTGGAGAGAAATCTGCCCGAAGTCATTGAGACCACATGATCTTTGGAGTGAAATCGCGTCCAATGTCCATGACATATCACGAGATTTGGAATGAATTCTCACGCGATGTCCATACGATCTCACGAGATTTGGACTAATCTCGCCTGATGTCCATGATTTCTCACGAGATATAGAGTGAATTCTCCCTCAATATCCTGAGATCTAACGGATTGGACGGAAGTCTCCAAGGATTGGATGAGATCTCAAGAGACTTGGAGGAAATGATCCCCGAATTCCAAAGGATCTCACGAGAGTTGGAGTGAAATCTCGCCCTAGGTCCCTTTTATCTCACGAGAGTTGAGTGAAACCTCGCCCGTTGTCATTGAGACCTCACGAGATTTGGATTGATATCTCGCCCAAGTTCGCTGATATCGCACGAGGTTTGTAGTGAAATCTCTCCCAATGTCATTGTGACCTCACGGGATTTGGAGTGAAATCTCGCCCAAAGTCCACGAGATCTCATGAGATTTGGACTGAGGTCTGCACGTTTTGGATGGGATCTCACGAGACTCAGAATAAAATCTCACGCGATGCCCATGGTGTCTCGTGGGATTTAGATTGAAGTGTCACGGAATATCCATGAGATCTCATGAGATTTGGACTGAAGTCTCCAAGGTCTGGATGAGATCTCACGAGACTTGGACGAAAATCCCCTGAATTCCAAGAGGTCTCACGATAGTTGGAGTAAAATCTCAACCAAGGTTCCTGATATCTCAAGAGAATGATACTGAAATCTCGCCCGATGTCATTGGGACCTCGCGAGATTTGGAGTGAAATATCGTGCAAGGTCCCTGATATCTCACGAGATTTGTAGTGAAATCTTGCCCAAGGCCCCTGAGAGCTGAAGAGAATTAGAGGGAAATCTCGCCCCATGTCACTGTGACCTCATGTGTTTTGGAGTGAAATCTCGCCCAATGCCCATGATCTCACGAGTTTTTGGAGAACTCTGACCCCATATCCATGAGATCTCACGAGATTTGGAGTAAAATCTCTCCTGATGTCATGAGGTCACACGAGATTTAGATTGCAATTTCGCTCCATATCCATGAGATCTCACGAGATTTGGCCTGAATTCTCCAAGATTCGGATGAGATCTCCGAGACGTGGGGAGTCAAATCTCGCTCAACGTCCAAGAATCCTCTTGAGATTTGGCGTGAAATCTCGCCCAAACTCCCTGATATCTCAGGAGACTTGTAGTGTAATCTCCCGCGATGTCAGTGAGACCTCACCAGATTTGGATGGAAATCTCGCCCAGGTCCCTGAATATTACGAGATATGTAGTGAAATCTCGCCCGAAATCATTGTAACCTCAGGAGTTGGGAGTGAAATCTCGCCCAATGTCCATGAGATCTCACGAGATTTACATGGGAAACTCGCTCATATCCACGAGAACTCACGAGGTTGGCCTTGACGTCTCCAACGTTTGGATGAGATTTCACGGGATGCGAGTAAACTCTCGCCCAAAGACCATGAGACCTCACGAGAGTGGGAGTGAAATCTCGCCCAAGGACCCTGATATCTCAAGAGGTTTGGAAGGAATCTCCCCCGATGTCATTGACAGCTCATGAGAAATGGATAGAAATCTCGCCCAAGGTCGCTGCTATCTCACGAGATCTGCAGTGAAATCTCGCCCAAACTCATTGGGACCTCAGGAGATTCGGCGTGAAATCTCCATCGATGTCCATGCGATCTCAGGAGATCTGGTGTCAAATCTCGCCCGATGTCCATGAGAACTCACGACACTTACACGGAAACCTCGCCCAGGGTCCCTGACAACTGACGAGATTCGGCGTGAAA
This sequence comes from Eumetopias jubatus, assembly GCF_037043125.1. NCBI lineage: Eukaryota > Metazoa > Chordata > Mammalia > Carnivora > Otariidae > Eumetopias > Eumetopias jubatus. The sequence goes on along the minus strand of NW_028274824.1, from coordinate 6,347,094 downwards.
TCTGCCCGAGGTGATGGAGACCTCACGAGATTTGGAGTGAACTCTCACCCGATATTCGTGAGTACTCACGAGATTTGGAGTCATCTCGCCTGATGTCCCTGAGATCGCACAAGATAGAGATTGAATTCTCGCTCCATATCCTGAGATCTCACGAGTTTTGGCCTGGAGTCTCCAAGGATTGGATGAGATCTCACGAGACCTGGAGTAAAATATCCGCGAATATCCAGAAATCTCACGAGAGTTGGAGTGAAATATCGCCCTAGCTCCCTTTCATGTCTTCAGGTTTTAGTGAACTGTCGCCCAATGTCATTGGGACGTCCCGATATTTGGATTGAAATCTCGCCCAAGTTCGCTGATATCGCACGAGGTTTCTAGTGAAATCTCTCCCAATGTCATTGTGACCTCACGAGATTTGGAGTGAAATCTCGCCCAAAGTCCAGGAGATCTCATGAGATTTGGACTGAGGTCTGCACGTTTTGGATGGGATCTCACGAGACTCAGAATAAAATCTCACCCGATGCCCATGGTGTCTCGTGGGATTTAGATTGAAGTCTCACGCAATATCCATGTGATCTCACGAGATTTGGACTGGAGTCTCCAAAGTCTGGATGAGATCTCACGAGACTTGGAGGAAAATCCCCTGAATTCCAAGAGATCACACGAGAGTTGGAGTAAAATCTCAGCCAAGGTTCCTGATATCTCAAGAGATTGATACTGAAATCTCGCCCGATGTCATTGGGACCTCGCGAGATTTGGGGTGAAATATCGCGCAAGGTCCCTGATATCTCACGAGATTTGTAGTGAAATCTTGCCCAAGGCCCCTGAGAGCCCATGAGAATTAGAGGGAATTCTCGCCCCATGTCACTGTGACCTTAAGAGATTTGGAGTGAAATCTCGCCCAATGCCCATGATCTCACGAGCTTGTTGGAGAACTCTGACCCCATATCCATGAGATCTCACGAGATTTGGAGTAAAATCTCTCCTGATGTCATGAGGTCACACGAGATTTAGATTGCAATTTCGCTCCATATCCATGAGATCTCACGAGATTTGGCCTGAATTCTCCAAGATTCGGATGAGATCTCCGAGACGTGGGGAGTCAAATCTCGCTCAACGTCCAAGAATCCTCTTGAGAGTTGGAGTGAAATCTCGCCCAAACTCCCTGATATCTCACGAGACTTGTAGTGTAATCTCCCGCGATGTCAGTGAGACCTCACGAGATTTGGATGGAAATCTCGCCCAGGTCCCTGAATATTACGAGATATGTAGTGAAATCTCGCCCGAAATCATTGTAACCTCAGGAGTTGGGAGTGAAAACTCGCCCAATGTCCATGAGATCTCACGAGATTTACATGGGAAACTCGCTCATATCCACGAGAACTCACGAGGTTGGCCTTGAAGTCTCCAAGGTTTGGATGAGATTTCACGGGATGCGAGTAAACTCTCGCCCAAAGACCATGAGACCTCACGAGAGTGGGAGTGAAATCTCGCCCAAGGACCCTGATATCTCAAGAGGTTTGGAAGGAATCTCCCCCGATGTCATTGACAGCTCATGAGAAATGGATAGAAATCTCGCCCAAGGTCGCTGCTATCTCACGAGATCTGTAGTGAAATCTCGCCCAAACTCATTGGGACCTCAGGAGATTCGGCGTGAAATCTCCATCGATGTCCATGCGATCTCAGGAGATCTGGTGTCAAATCTCGCCCGATGTCCATGAGAACTCACGACACTTACACGGAAACCTCGCCCAGGGTCCCTGACAACTGACGAGATTCGGCGTGAAATCTGCCCGAGGTGATGGAGACCTCACGAGATTTGGAGTGAACTCTCACCCGATATTCGTGAGTACTCACGAGATTTGGAGTCATCTCGCCTGATGTCCCTGAGATCGCACAAGATAGAGATTGAATTCTCGCTCCATATCCTGAGATCTCACGAGTTTTGGCCTGGAGTCTCCAAGGATTGGATGAGATCTCACGAGACTTGGAGTAAAATATCCGCGAATATCCAGAAATCTCACGAGAGGTGGAGTGAAATGTCGCCCTAGCTCCCTTTCATGTCATGAGGTTTTAGTGAACTGTCGCCCAATGTCATTGGGACGTCCCGATATTTGGATTGAAATCTCGCCCGAGGTCGCTGATATCTCACGAGATTTGTAGGGAAATCTCGCGCAATGTGATTGTGACCTCAGGAGATTTGGGGTGAACTCTCCCCCAATGTCCATGAGATCTCACGAGATTTAGATGAAATCTCCCTCAATATCTATGAGGCCTCGCGAGATTGGCACGGACGACTCCAAGTTTGGATGAGATCTCGCAAGACTTGGAGTAAACTCTCGCCCAAAGAACAAGAGACCTCAGCAGAGTTGGATTGAAATCTCGCACAAGGTCCCCGATATCTCACAAGATTTGTAGTGAAATCTCGCCCAATGTCTTTGAGCCTCATGAGATGTGGACTGAAATCTCGACCAGGGTCCCTGATATCTCATGAGATTTGTGGAAATCTCACCTGATGTCATTGGAACCTCCGTAGATTTGGAGTGCAGTCTCTCCCATTGTCCATGAGATCTCACGAGATTTAGATTGACCCCTCACCCAATATCCATGAGATCTCAGGAGAAGGGCACTGAACTCTCCAAAGTTTGGGTGAGATCTCATGGGCCCTGGAGTAAAATCTCGCCCAAAGTCCAAGAGATCTCGAGGGATTTGGAGAGAAATCTCACCCAAAGCCCATGACATCTCATGAGATTGAGAGGGAATTCTCGCCCGATGTCCATGACACCTCACGGGATTTGCAGTAAAATCTCGCCCAATGACCATGAGATATCGCGAAATTGAGAGTGAAATCTCACCCATTTTCCATGAGAGCCCAAGACATTTGGCCTGAGGTCTCCACATTTGGAAGAGAGCACACGAGATTTGGATGAAAATCCCAGCTGAATCCCAAGAGATCTCACACGATTTGGAGTGACATCTCGCCCAAGGTCCCTGATACCTCAGGACATTTGTAGTGAAATCTCGCCCGATGTCATTGTGACCTCAGGATATTCGGAGGGAAACCTCACCCGAATGTCCCTGAGATCAGACGAGATATTGAGTAAAATCTCACCCGATGCCCATCAGTCCCACGATATTTAGATTGAAGTCTCGCTCAATAGCCATGAGATCTCACGAGTTTGGCGCTGACGTCGCCAAGGTTTGGAGGAGATCTCACAAGACTGGGAGTAAAATCTCGCCCCCATTCAAGAGTTCTCACGAGAGCTGCAGTGAAATCTCGCCCAAGGTCCCTGGGGTCTCAAGAGATTTGTAGTGAAATCTCGCCCGATCTCATTGTGACCTCAGGAGGAATGGAGTGAAACCTCGCCTAAAATCCATGAGTTGTCATGAGATTTGGAGTGAAATCTGTACCGATGTCCATGAGATCTCAGGAGCCTTGGTGGCAAATCTCGCCCGATGTCCATGAGATCTCACGAGATTTAGATTGAAAGCTCGCCCACGGTCGTCCCTGATATCTCACGAGATTTGGAGAGAAATCTGCCCGAAGTCATTGAGACCACATGATCTTTGGAGTGAAATCGCGTCCAATGTCCATGACATATCACGAGATTTGGAATGAATTCTCACGCGATGTCCATACGATCTCACGAGATTTGGACTAATCTCGCCTGATGTCCATGATTTCTCACGAGATATAGAGTGAATTCTCCCTCAATATCCTGAGATCTAACGGATTGGACGGAAGTCTCCAAGGATTGGATGAGATCTCAAGAGACGTGGAGGAAATGATCCCCGAATTCCAAAGGATCTCACGAGAGTTGGAGTGAAATCTCGCCCTAGGTCCCTTTTATCTCACGAGAGTTGAGTGAAACCTCGCCCGTTGTCATTGAGACCTCACGAGATTTGGATTGATATCTCGCCCAAGTTCGCTGATATCGCACGAGGTTTGTAGTGAAATCTCTCCCAATGTCATTGTGACCTCACGGGATTTGGAGTGAAATCTCGCCCAAAGTCCACGAGATCTCATGAGATTTGGACTGAGGTCTGCACGTTTTGGATGGGATCTCACGAGACTCAGAATAAAATCTCACGCGATGCCCATGGTGTCTCGTGGGATTTAGATTGAAGTGTCACGGAATATCCATGAGATCTCATGAGATTTGGACTGAAGTCTCCAAGGTCTGGATGAGATCTCACGAGACTTGGACGAAAATCCCCTGAATTCCAAGAGGTCTCACGATAGTTGGAGTAAAATCTCAACCAAGGTTCCTGATATCTCAAGAGAATGATACTGAAATCTCGCCCGATGTCATTGGGACCTCACGAGATTTGGAGTGAAATATCGCGCAAGGTCCCTGATATCTCACGAGATTTGTAGTGAAATCTTGCCCAAGGCCCCTGAGAGCTGAAGAGAATTAGAGGGAAATCTCGCCCCATGTCACTGTGACCTCATGTGTTTTGGAGTGAAATCTCGCCCAATGGCAATGATCTCACGAGTTTTTGGAGAACTCTGACCCCATGTCCATGAGATCTCACGAGATTTGGAGTAAAATCTCTCCTGATGTCATGAGGTCACACGAGATTTAGATTGCAATTTCGCTGCATATCCATGAGATCTCACGAGATTTGGCCTGAATTCTCCAAGATTCGGATGAGATCTCCGAGACGTGGGGAGTCAAATCTCGCTCAACGTCCAAGAATCCTCTTGAGATTTGGCGTGAAATCTCGCCCAAACTCCCTGATATCTCACGAGACTTGTAGTGTAATCTCCCGCGATGTCAGTGAGACCTCAGGAGATTTGGATGGAAATCTCGCCCAGGTCCCTGAATATTACGAGATATGTAGTGAAATCTCGCCCGAACTCATTGTAACCTCAGGAGTTGGGAGTGAAAACTCGCCCAATGTCCATGAGATCTCACGAGATTTACATGGGAAACTCGCTCATATCCACGAGAACTCACGAGGTTGGCCTTGACGTCTCCAAGGTTTGGATGAGATTTCACGGGATGCGAGTAAACTCTCGCCCAAAGACCATGAGACCTCACGAGAGTGGGAGTGAAATCTCGCCCAAGGACCCTGATATCTCAAGAGGTTTGGAAGGAATCTCCCCCGATGTCATTGACAGCTCATGAGAAATGGATAGAAATCTCGCCCAAGGTCGCTGCTATCTCACGAGATCTGTAGTGAAATCTCGCCCAAACTCATTGGGACCTCAGGAGATTCGGCGTGAAATCTCCATCGATGTCCATGCGATCTCAGGAGATCTGGTGTCAAATCTCGCCCGATGTCCATGAGAACTCACGACACTTACACGGAAACCTCGCCCAGGGTCCCTGACAACTGACGAGATTCGGCGTGAAATCTGCCCGAGGTGATGGAGACCTCACGAGATTTGGAGTGAACTCTCACCCGATATTCGTGAGTACTCACGAGATTTGGAGTCATCTCGCCTGATGTCCCTGAGATCGCACAAGATAGAGATTGAATTCTCGCTCCATATCCTGAGATCTCACGAGTTTTGGCCTGGAGTCTCCAAGGATTGGATGAGATCTCACGAGACCTGGAGTAAAATATCCGCGAATATCCAGAAATCTCACGAGAGTTGGAGTGAAATGTCGCCCTAGCTCCCTTTCATGTCATGAGGTTTTAGTGAACTGTCGCCCAATGTCATTGGGACGTCCCGATATTTGGATTGAAATCTCGCCCAAGTTCGCTGATATCGCACGAGGTTTGTAGTGAAATCTCTCCCAATGTCATTGTGACCTCACGAGATTTGGAGTGAAATCTCGCCCAAAGTCCAGGAGATCTCATGAGATTTGGACTGAGGTCTGCACGTTTTGGATGGGATCTCACGAGACTCAGAATAAAATCTCACCCGATGCCCATGGTGTCTCGTGGGATTTAGATTGAAGTCTCACGCAATATCCATGTGATCTCACGAGATTTGGACTGGAGTCTCCAAAGTCTGGATGAGATGTCACGAGACTTGGAGGAAAATCCCCTGAATTCCAAGAGATCACACGAGAGTTGGAGTAAAATCTCAGCCAAGGTTCCTGATATCTCAAGAGATTGATACTGAAATCTCGCCCGATGTCATTGGGACCTCGCGAGATTTGGGGTGAAATATCGCGCAAGGTCCCTGATATCTCACGAGATTTGTAGTGAAATCTTGCCCAAGGCCCCTGAGAGCCCATGAGAATTAGAGGGAATTCTCGCCCCATGTCACTGTGACCTTAAGAGATTTGGAGTGAAATCTCGCCCAATGCCCATGATCTCACGAGCTTGTTGGAGAACTCTGACCCCATATCCATGAGATCTCACGAGATTTGGAGTAAAATCTCTCCTGATGTCATGAGGTCACACGAGATTTAGATTGCAATTTCGCTCCATATCCATGAGATCTCACGAGATTTGGCCTGAATTCTCCAAGATTCGGATGAGATCTCCGAGACGTGGGGAGTCAAATCTCCCTCAACGTCCAAGAATCCTCTTGAGAGTTGGAGTGAAATCTCGCCCAAACTCCCTGATATCTCACGAGACTTGTAGTGTAATCTCCCGCGATGTCAGTGAGACCTCACGAGATTTGGATGGAAATCTCGCCCAGGTCCCTGAATATTACGAGATATGTAGTGAAATCTCGCCCGAAATCATTGTAACCTCAGGAGTTGGGAGTGAAATCTCGCCCAATGTCCACGAGATCTCACGAGATTTACATGGGAAACTCGCTCATATCCACGAGAACTCACGAGGTTGGCCTTGACGTCTCCAAGGTTTGGATGAGATTTCACGGGATGCGAGTAAACTCTCGCCCAAAGACCATGAGACCTCACGAGAGTGGGAGTGAAATCTCGCCCAAGGACCCTGATATCTCAAGAAGTTTGGAAGGAATCTCCCCCGATGTCATTGACAGCTCATGAGAAATGGATAGAAATCTCGCCCAAGGTCGCTGCTATCTCATGAGATCTGCAGTGAAATCTCGGCCAAACTCATTGGGACCTCAGGAGATTCGGCGTGAAATCTCCATCGATGTCCATGCGATCTCAGGAGATCTGGTGTCAAATCTCGCCCGATGTCCATGAGAACTCACGACACTTACACGGAAACCTCGCCCAGGGTCCCTGACAACTGACGAGATTCGGCGTGAAATCTGCCCGAGGTGATGGAGACCTCACGAGATTTGGAGTGAACTCTCACCCGATATTCGTGAGTACTCACGAGATTTGGAGTCATCTCGCCTGATGTCCCTGAGATCGCACAAGATAGAGATTGAATTCTCGCTCCATATCCTGAGATCTCACGAGTTTTGGCCTGGAGTCTCCAAGGATTGGATGAGATCTCACGAGACCTGGAGTAAAATATCCGCGAATATCCAGAAATCTCACGAGAGGTGGAGTGAAATGTCGCCCTAGCTCCCTTTCATGTCATGAGGTTTTAGTGAACTGTCGCCCAATGTCATTGGGACGTCCCGATATTTGGATTGAAATCTCGCCCGAGGTCGCTGATATCTCACGGGATTTGTAGGGAAATCTCGCGCAATGTGATTGTGACCTCAGGAGATTTGGGGTGAACTCTCCCCCAATGTCCATGAGATCTCACGAGATTTAGATGAAATCTCCCTCAATATCTATGAGGCCTCGCGAGATTGGCACGGACGACTCCAAGTTTGGATGAGATCTCACAAGACTTGGAGTAAACTCTCGCCCAAAGAACAAGAGACCTCAGCAGAGTTGGATTGAAATCTCGCACAAGGTCCCCGATATCTCACAAGATTTGTAGTGAAATCTCGCCCAATGTCTTTGAGCCTCATGAGATGTGGACTGAAATCTCGACCAGGGTCCCTGATATCTCATGAGATTTGTGGAAATCTCACCTGATGTCATTGGAACCTCCGTAGATTTGGAGTGCAGTCTCTCCCATTGTCCATGAGATCTCACGAGATTTAGATTGACCCCTCACCCAATATCCATGAGATCTCAGGAGAAGGGCACTGACCTCTCCAAAGTTTGGGTGAGATCTCATGGGCCCTGGAGTAAAATCTCGCCCAAAGTCCAAGAGATCTCGAGGGATTTGGAGAGAAATCTCAGCCAAAGCCCATGACATCTCATGAGATTGAGAGGGAATTCTCGCCCGATGTCCATGACACCTCACGGGATTTGCAGTAAAATCTCGCCCAATGACCATGAGATATCGCGAAATTGAGAGTGAAATCTCACCCATTTTCCATGAGAGCCCAAGACATTTGGCCTGAGGTCTCCACATTTGGAAGAGAGCACACGAGATTTGGATGAAAATCCCAGCTGAATCCCAAGAGATCTCACACGATTTGGAGTGACATCTCGCCCAAGGTCCCTGATACCTCAGCACATTTGTAGTGAAATCTCGCCCGATGTCATTGTGACCTCAGGATATTCGGAGGGAAACCTCACCCGAATGTCCCTGAGATCAGACGAGATATTGAGTAAAATCTCACCCGATGCCCATCAGTCCCACGATATTTAGATTGAAGTCTCGCTCAATAGCCATGAGATCTCACGAGTTTGGCGCTGACGTCGCCAAGGTTTGGAGGAGATCTCACAAGACTGGGAGTAAAATCTCGCCCCCATTCAAGAGTTCTCACGAGAGCTGCAGTGAAATCTCGCCCAAGGTCCCTGGGGTCTCAAGAGATTTGTAGTGAAATCTCGCCCGATCTCATTGTGACCTCAGGAGGAATGGAGTGAAACCTCGCCTAAAATCCATGAGTTGTCATGAGATTTGGAGTGAAATCTGTACCGATGTCCATGAGATCTCAGGAGCCTTGGTGGCAAATCTCGCCCGATGTCCATGAGATCTCACGAGATTTAGATTGAAAGCTCGCCCACGGTCGTCCCTGATATCTCACGAGATTTGGAGAGAAATCTGCCCGAAATCATTGAGACCACATGATCTTTGGAGTGAAATCGCGTCCAATGTCCATGACATATCACGAGATTTGGAATGAATTCTCACGCGATGTCCATACGATCTCACGAGATTTGGACTAATCTCGCCTGATGTCCATGATTTCTCACGAGATATAGAGTGAATTCTCCCTCAATATCCTGAGATCTAACGGATTGGACGGAAGTCTCCAAGGATTGGATGAGATCTCAAGAGACTTGGAGGAAATGATCCCCGAATTCCAAAGGATCTCACGAGAGTTGGAGTGAAATCTCGCCCTAGGTCCCTTTTATCTCACGAGAGTTGAGTGAAACCTCGCCCGTTGTCATTGAGACCTCACGAGATTTGGATTGATATCTCGCCCAAGTTCGCTGATATCGCACGAGGTTTGTAGTGAAATCTCTCCCAATGTCATTGTGACCTCACGGGATTTGGAGTGAAATCTCGCCCAAAGTCCACGAGATCTCATGAGATTTGGACTGAGGTCTGCACGTTTTGGATGGGATCTCACGAGACTCAGAATAAAATCTCACGCGATGCCCATGGTGTCTCGTGGGATTTAGATTGAAGTCTCACGGAATATCCATGAGATCTCATGAGATTTGGACTGAAGTCTCCAAGGTCTGGATGAGATCTCACGAGACTTGGACGAAAATCCCCTGAATTCCAAGAGGTCTCACGATAGTTGGAGTAAAATCTCAACCAAGGTTCCTGATATCTCAAGAGAATGATACTGAAATCTCGCCCGATGTCATTGGGACCTCACGAGATTTGGAGTGAAATATCGCGCAAGGTCCCTGATATCTCAGGAGATTTGTAGTGAAATCTTGCCCAAGGCCCCTGAGAGCTGAAGAGAATTAGAGGGAAATCTCGCCCCATGTCACTGTGACCTCATGTGTTTTGGAGTGAAATCTCGCCCAATGCCCATGATCTCACGAGTTTTTGGAGAACTCTGACCCCATGTCCATGAGATCTCACGAGATTTGGAGTAAAATCTCTCCTGATGTCATGAGGTCACACGAGATTTAGATTGCAATTTCGCTCCATATCCATGAGATCTCACGAGATTTGGCCTGAATTCTCCAAGATTCGGATGAGATCTCCGAGACGTGGGGAGTCAAATCTCGCTCAACGTCCAAGAATCCTCTTGAGATTTGGCGTGAAATCTCGCCCAAACTCCCTGATATCTCACGAGACTTGTAGTGTAATCTCCCGCGATGTCAGTGAGACCTCACGAGATTTGGATGGAAATCTCGCCCAGGTCCCTGAATATTACGAGATATGTAGTGAAATCTCGCCCGAACTCATTGTAACCTCAGGATTTGGGAGTGAAAACTCGCCCAATGTCCATGAGATCTCACGAGATTTACATGGGAAACTCGCTCATATCCACGAGAACTCACGAGGTTGGCCTTGACGTCTCCAAGGTTTGGATGAGATTTCACGGGATGCGAGTAAACTCCCGCCCAAAGACCATGAGACCTCACGAGAGTGGGAGTGAAATCTCGCCCAAGGACCCTGATATCTCAAGAGGTTTGGAAGGAATCTCCCCCGATGTCATTGACAGCTCATGAGAAATGGATAGAAATCTCGCCCAAGGTCGCTGCTATCTCACGAGATCTGTAGTGAAATCTCGCCCAAACTCATTGGGACCTCAGGAGATTCGGCGTGAAATCTCCATCGATGTCCATGCGATCTCAGGAGATCTGGTGTCAAATCTCGCCCGATGTCCATGAGAACTCACGACACTTACACGGAAACCTCGCCCAGGGTCCCTGACAACTGACGAGATTCGGCGTGAAATCTGCCCGAGGTGATGGAGACCTCACGAGATTTGGAGTGAACTCTCACCCGATATTCGTGAGTACTCACGAGATTTGGAGTCATCTCGCCTGATGTCCCTGAGATCGCACAAGATAGAGATTGAATTCTCGCTCCATATCCTGAGATCTCACGAGTTTTGGCCTGGAGTCTCCAAGGATTGGATGAGATCTCACGAGACTTGGAGTAAAATATCCGCGAATATCCAGAAATCTCACGAGAGTTGGAGTGAAATGTCGCCCTAGCTCCCTTTCATGTCATGAGGTTTTAGTGAACTGTCGCCCAATGTCATTGGGACGTCCCGATATTTGGATTGAAATCTCGCCCGAGGTCGCTGATATCTCACGAGATTTGTAGGGAAATCTCGCGCAATGTGATTGTGACCTCAGGAGATTTGGGGTGAACTCTCCCCCAATGTCCATGAGATCTCACGAGATTTAGATGAAATCTCCCTCAATATCTATGAGGCCTCGCGAGATTGGCACGGACGACTCCAAGTTTGGATGAGATCTCACAAGACTTGGAGTAAACTCTCGCCCAAAGAACAAGAGACCTCAGCAGAGTTGGATTGAAATCTCGCACAAGGTCCCCGATATCTCACAAGATTTGTAGTGAAATCTCGCCCAATGTCTTTGAGCCTCATGAGATGTGGACTGAAATCTCGACCAGGGTCCCTGATATCTCATGAGATTTGTGGAAATCTCACCTGATGTCATTGGAACCTCCGTAGATTTGGAGTGCAGTCTCTCCCATTGTCCATGAGATCTCACGAGATTTAGATTGACCCCTCACCCAATATCCATGAGATCTCAGGAGAAGGGCACTGACCTCTCCAAAGTTTGGGTGAGATCTCATGGGCCCTGGAGTAAAATCTCGCCCAAAGTCCAAGAGATCTCGAGGGATTTGGAGAGAAATCTCACCCAAAGCCCATGACATCTCATGAGATTGAGAGGGAATTCTCACCCGATGTCCATGCCACCTCACGGGATTTGCAGTAAAATCTCGCCCAATGACCATGAGATAACTCGAAATTGAGAGTGAAATCTCACCCATTTTCCATGAGAGCCCAAGACATTTAGCCTGAGGTCTCCACATTTGGAAGAGAGCACACGAGATTTGGATGAAAATCTCAGCTGAATCCCAAGAGATCTCACACGATTTGGAGTGACATCTCGCCCAAGGTCCCTGATACCTCAGCACATTTGTAGTGAAATCTCGCCCGATGTCATTGTGACCTCAGGATATTCGGAGGGAAACCTCACCCGAATGTCCCTGAGATCAGACGAGATATTGAGTAAAATCTCACCCGATGCCCATCAGTCCCACGATATTTAGATTGAAGTCTCGCTCAATAGCCATGAGATCTCACGAGTTTGGCGCTGACGTCGCCAAGGTTTGGAGGAGATCTCACAAGACTGGGAGTAAAATCTCGCCCCCATTCAAGAGTTCTCACGAGAGCTGCAGTGAAATCTCGCCCAAGGTCCCTGGGGTCTCAAGAGATTTGTAGTGAAATCTCGCCCGATCTCATTGTGACCTCAGGAGGAATGGAGTGAAACCTCGCCTAAAATCCATGAGTTGTCATGAGATTTGGAGTGAAATCTGTACCGATGTCCATGAGATCTCAGGAGCCTTGGTGGCAAATCTCGCCCGATGTCCATGAGATCTCACGAGATTTAGATTGAAAGCTCGCCCACGGTCGTCCCTGATATCTCACGAGATTTGGAGAGAAATCTGCCCGAAATCATTGAGACCACATGATCTTTGGAGTGAAATCGCGTCCAATGTCCATGACATATCACGAGATTTGGAATGAATTCTCACGCGATGTCCATACGATCTCACGAGATTTGGACTAATCTCGCCTGATGTCCATGATTTCTCACGAGATATAGAGTGAATTCTCCCTCAATATCCTGAGATCTAACGGATTGGACGGAAGTCTCCAAGGATTGGATGAGATCTCAAGAGACTTGGAGGAAATGATCCCCGAATTCCAAAGGATCTCACGAGAGTTGGAGTGAAATCTCGCCCTAGGTCCCTTTTATCTCACGAGAGTTGAGTGAAACCTCGCCCGTTGTCATTGAGACCTCACGAGATTTGGATTGATATCTCGCCCAAGTTCGCTGATATCGCATGAGGTTTGTAGTGAAATCTCTCCCAATGTCATTGTGACCTCACGGGATTTGGAGTGAAATCTCGCCCAAAGTCCACGAGATCTCATGAGATTTGGACTGAGGTCTGCACGTTTTGGATGGGATCTCACGAGACTCAGAATAAAATCTCACGCGATGCCCATGGTGTCTCGTGGGATTTAGATTGAAGTCTCACGGAATATCCATGAGATCTCATGAGATTTGGACTGAAGTCTCCAAGGTCTGGATGAGATCTCACGAGACTTGGACGAAAATCCCCTGAATTCCAAGAGGTCTCACGATAGTTGGAGTAAAATCTCAACCAAGGTTCCTGATATCTCAAGAGAATGATACTGAAATCTCGCCCGATGTCATTGGGACCTCACGAGATTTGGAGTGAAATATCGCGCAAGGTCCCTGATATCTCACGAGATTTGTAGTGAAATCTTGCCCAAGGCCCCTGAGAGCTGAAGAGAATTAGAGGGAAATCTCGCCCCATGTCACTGTGACCTCATGTGTTTTGGAGTGAAATCTCGCCCAATGCCCATGATCTCACGAGTTTTTGGAGAACTCTGACCCCATGTCCATGAGATCTCACGAGATTTGGAGTAAAATCTCTCCTGATGTCATGAGGTCACACGAGATTTAGATTGCAATTTCGCTCCATATCCATGAGATCTCACGAGATTTGGCCTGAATTCTCCAAGATTCGGATGAGATCTCCGAGACGTGGGGAGTCAAATCTCGCTCAACGTCCAAGAATCCTCTTGAGATTTGGCGTGAAATCTCGCCCAAACTCCCTGATATCTCACGAGACTTGTAGTGTAATCTCCCGCGATGTCAGTGAGACCTCACGAGATTTGGATGGAAATCTCGCCCAGGTCCCTGAATATTACGAGATATGTAGTGAAATCTCGCCCGAACTCATTGTAACCTCAGGATTTGGGAGTGAAAACTCGCCCAATGTCCATGAGATCTCACGAGATTTACATGGGAAACTCGCTCATATCCACGAGAACTCACGAGGTTGGCCTTGACGTCTCCAAGGTTTGGATGAGATTTCACGGGATGCGAGTAAACTCCCGCCCAAAGACCATGAGACCTCACGAGAGTGGGAGTGAAATCTCGCCCAAGGACCCTGATATCTCAAGAGGTTTGGAAGGAATCTCCCCCGATGTCATTGACAGCTCATGAGAAATGGATAGAAATCTCGCCCAAGGTCGCTGCTATCTCACGAGATCTGTAGTGAAATCTCGCCCAAACTCATTGGGACCTCAGGAGATTCGGCGTGAAATCTCCATCGATGTCCATGCGATCTCAGGAGATCTGGTGTCAAATCTCGCCCGATGTCCATGAGAACTCACGACACTTACACGGAAACCTCGCCCAGGGTCCCTGACAACTGACGAGATTCGGCGTGAAATCTGCCCGAGGTGATGGAGACCTCACGAGATTTGGAGTGAACTCTCACCCGATATTCGTGAGTACTCACGAGATTTGGAGTCATCTCGCCTGATGTCCCTGAGATCGCACAAGATAGAGATTGAATTCTCGCTCCATATCCTGAGATCTCACGAGTTTTGGCCTGGAGTCTCCAAGGATTGGATGAGATCTCACGAGACTTGGAGTAAAATATCCGCGAATATCCAGAAATCTCACGAGAGTTGGAGTGAAATGTCGCCCTAGCTCCCTTTCATGTCATGAGGTTTTAGTGAACTGTCGCCCAATGTCATTGGGACGTCCCGATATTTGGATTGAAATCTCGCCCGAGGTCGCTGATATCTCACGAGATTTGTAGGGAAATCTCGCGCAATGTGATTGTGACCTCAGGAGATTTGGGGTGAACTCTCCCCCAATGTCCATGAGATCTCACGAGATTTAGATGAAATCTCCCTCAATATCTATGAGGCCTCGCGAGATTGGCACGGACGACTCCAAGTTTGGATGAGATCTCACAAGACTTGGAGTAAACTCTCGCCCAAAGAACAAGAGACCTCAGCAGAGTTGGATTGAAATCTCGCACAAGGTCCCCGATATCTCACAAGATTTGTAGTGAAATCTCGCCCAATGTCTTTGAGCTTCATGAGATGTGGACTGAAATCTCGACCAGCGTCCCTGATATCTCATGAGATTTGTGGAAATCTCACCTGATGTCATTGGAACCTCCGTAGATTTGGAGTGCAGTCTCTCCCATTGTCCATGAGATCTCACGAGATTTAGATTGACCCCTCACCCAATATCCATGAGATCTCAGGAGAAGGGCACTGACCTCTCCAAAGTTTGGGTGAGATCTCATGGGCCCTGGAGTAAAATCTCGCCCAAAGTCCAAGAGATCTCGAGGGATTTGGAGAGAAATCTCACCCAAAGCCCATGACATCTCATGAGATTGAGAGGGAATTCTCACCCGATGTCCATGCCACCTCACGGGATTTGCAGTAAAATCTCGCCCAATGACCATGAGATAACTCGAAATTGAGAGTGAAATCTCACCCATTTTCCATGAGAGCCCAAGACATTTGGCCTGAGGTCTCCACATTTGGAAGAGAGCACACGAGATTTGGATGAAAATCTCAGCTGAATCCCAAGAGATCTCACACGATTTGGAGTGACATCTCGCCCAAGGTCCCTGATACCTCAGCACATTTGTAGTGAAATCTCGCCCGATGTCATTGTGACCTCAGGATATTCGGAGGGAAACCTCACCCGAATGTCCCTGAGATCAGACGAGATATTGAGTAAAATCTCACCCGATGCCCATCAGTCCCACGATATTTAGATTGAAGTCTCGCTCAATAGCCATGAGATCTCACGAGTTTGGCACTGACGTCGCCAAGGTTTGGAGGAGATCTCACAAGACTGGGAGTAAAATCTCGCCCCCATTCAAGAGTTCTCACGAGAGCTGCAGTGAAATCTCGCCCAAGGTCCCTGGGGTCTCACGAGATTTGTAGTGAAATCTCGCCCGATCTCATTGTGACCTCAGGAGGAATGGAGTGAAACCTCGCCTAAAATCCATGAGTTGTCATGAGATTTGGAGTGAAATCTGTACCGATGTCCATGAGATCTCAGGAGCCTTGGTGGCAAATCTCGCCCGATGTCCATGAGATCTCACGAGATTTAGATTGAAAGCTCGCCCACGGTCGTCCCTGATATCTCACGAGATTTGGAGAGAAATCTGCCCGAAGTCATTGAGACCACATGATCTTTGGAGTGAAATCGCGTCCAATGTCCATGACATATCACGAGATTTGGAATGAATTCTCACGCGATGTCCATACGATCTCACGAGATTTGGACTAATCTCGCCTGATGTCCATGATTTCTCACGAGATATAGAGTGAATTCTCCCTCAATATCCTGAGATCTAACGGATTGGACGGAAGTCTCCAAGGATTGGATGAGATCTCAAGAGACTTGGAGGAAATGATCCCCGAATTCCAAAGGATCTCACGAGAGTTGGAGTGAAATCTCGCCTTAGGTCCCTTTTATCTCACGAGAGTTGAGTGAAACCTCGCCCGTTGTCATTGAGACCTCACGAGATTTGGATTGATATCTCGCCCAAGTTCGCTGATATCGCACGAGGTTTGTAGTGAAATCTCTCCCAATGTCATTGTGACCTCACGGGATTTGGAGTGAAATCGCGCCCAAAGTCCACGAGATCTCATGAGATTTGGACTGAGGTCTGCACGTTTTGGATGGGATCTCACGAGACTCAGAATAAAATCTCACGCGATGCCCATGGTGTCTCGTGGGATTTAGATTGAAGTCTCACGGAATATCCATGAGATCTCATGAGATTTGGACTGAAGTCTCCAAGGTCTGGATGAGATCTCACGAGACTTGGACGAAAATCCCCTGAATTCTAAGAGGTCTCACGATAGTTGGAGTAAAATCTCAACCAAGGTTCCTGATATCTCAAGAGAATGATACTGAAATCTTGCCCGATGTCATTGGGACCTCGCGAGATTTGGAGTGAAATATCGCGCAAGGTCCCTGATATCTCACGAGATTTGTAGTGAAATCTTGCCCAAGGCCCCTGAGAGCTGAAGAGAATTAGAGGGAAATCTCGCCCCATGTCACTGTGACCTCATGTGTTTTGGAGTGAAATCTCGCCCAATGCCCATGATCTCACGAGTTTTTGGAGAACTCTGACCCCATATCCATGAGATCTCACGAGATTTGGAGTAAAATCTCTCCTGATGTCATGAGGTCACACGAGATTTAGATTGCAATTTCGCTCCATATCCATGAGATCTCACGAGATTTGGCCTGAATTCTCCAAGATTCGGATGAGATCTCCGAGACGTGGGGAGTCAAATCTCGCTCAACGTCCAAGAATCCTCTTGAGATTTGGCGTGAAATCTCGCCCAAACTCCCTGATATCTCACGAGACTTGTAGTGTAATCTCCCGCGATGTCAGTGAGACCTCACGAGATTTGGATGGAAATCTCGCCCAGGTCCCTGAATATTACGAGATATGTAGTGAAATCTCGCCCGAAATCATTGTAACCTCAGGAGTTGGGAGTGAAAACTCGCCCAATGTCCATGAGATCTCACGAGATTTACATGGGAAACTCGCTCATATCCACGAGAACTCACGAGGTTGGCCTTGACGTCTCCAAGGTTTGGATGAGATTTCACGGGATGCGAGTAAACTCCCGCCCAAAGACCATGAGACCTCACGAGAGTGGGAGTGAAATCTCGCCCAAGGACCCTGATATCTCAAGAGGTTTGGAAGGAATCTCCCCCGATGTCATTGACAGCTCATGAGAAATGGATAGAAATCTCGCCCAAGGTCGCTGCTATCTCACGAGATCTGTAGTGAAATCTCGCCCAAACTCATTGGGACCTCAGGAGATTCGGCGTGAAATCTCCATCGATGTCCATGCGATCTCAGGAGATCTGGTGTCAAATCTCGCCCGATGTCCATGAGAACTCACGACACTTACACGGAAACCTCGCCCAGGGTCCCTGACAACTGACGAGATTCGGCGTGAAATCTGCCCGAGGTGATGGAGACCTCACGAGATTTGGAGTGAACTCTCACCCGATATTCGTGAGTACTCACGAGATTTCCAGTCATCTCGCCTGATGTCCCTGAGATCGCACAAGATAGAGATTGAATTCTCGCTCCATATCCTGAGATCTCACGAGTTTTGGCCTGGAGTCTCCAAGGATTGGATGAGATCTCACGAGACTTGGAGTAAAATATCCGCGAATATCCAGAAATCTCACGAGAGTTGGAGTGAAATGTCGCCCTAGCTCCCTTTCATGTCATGAGGTTTTAGTGAACTGTCGCCCAATGTCATTGGGACGTCCCGATATTTGGATTGAAATCTCGCCCGAGGTCGCTGATATCTCACGAGATTTGTAGGGAAATCTCGCGCAATGTGATTGTGACCTCAGGAGATTTGGGGTGAACTCTCCCCCAATGTCCATGAGATCTCACGAGATTTAGATGAAATCTCCCTCAATATCTATGAGGCCTCGCGAGATTGGCACGGACGACTCCAAG
The DNA here is from genome assembly GCF_037043125.1 of Eumetopias jubatus. Taxonomy (NCBI): domain Eukaryota; kingdom Metazoa; phylum Chordata; class Mammalia; order Carnivora; family Otariidae; genus Eumetopias; species Eumetopias jubatus. The sequence continues at coordinate 6,328,716 of NW_028274824.1, read as the reverse complement.
TTTGGATGAGATCTCACAAGACTTGGAGTAAACTCTCGCCCAAAGAACAAGAGACCTCAGCAGAGTTGGATTGAAATCTCGCACAAGGTCCCCGATATCTCACAAGATTTGTAGTGAAATCTCGCCCAATGTCTTTGAGCCTCATGAGATGTGGACTGAAATCTCGACCAGGGTCCCTGATATCTCATGAGATTTGTGGAAATCTCACCTGATGTCATTGGAACCTCCGTAGATTTGGAGTGCAGTCTCTCCCATTGTCCATGAGATCTCACGAGATTTAGATTGACCCCTCACCCAATATCCATGAGATCTCAGGAGAAGGGCACCGACCTCTCCAAAGTTTGGGTGAGATCTCATGGGCCCTGGAGTAAAATCTCGCCCAAAGTCCAAGAGATCTCGAGGGATTTGGAGAGAAATCTCACCCAAAGCCCATGACATCTCATGAGATTGAGAGGGAATTCTCACCCGATGTCCATGCCACCTCACGGGATTTGCAGTAAAATCTCGCCCAATGACCATGAGATATCGCGAAATTGAGAGTGAAATCTCACCCATTTTCCATGAGAGCCCAAGACATTTGGCCTGAGGTCTCCACATTTGGAAGAGAGCACACGAGATTTGGATGAAAATCTCAGCTGAATCCCAAGAGATCTCACACGATTTGGAGTGACATCTCGCCCAAGGTCCCTGATACCTCAGGACATTTGTAGTGAAATCTCGCCCGATGTCATTGTGACCTCAGGATATTCGGAGGGAAACCTCACCCGAATGTCCCTGAGATCAGACGAGATATTGAGTAAAATCTCACCCGATGCCCATCAGTCCCACGATATTTAGATTGAAGTCTCGCTCAATAGCCATGAGATCTCACGAGTTTGGCACTGACGTCGCCAAGGTTTGGAGGAGATCTCACAAGACTGGGAGTAAAATCTCGCCCCCATTCAAGAGTTCTCACGAGAGCTGCAGTGAAATCTCGCCCAAGGTCCCTGGGATCTCACGAGATTTGTAGTGAAATCTCGCCCGATCTCATTGTGACCTCAGGAGGAATGGAGTGAAACCTCGCCTAAAATCCATGAGTTGTCATGAGATTTGGAGTGAAATCTGTACCGATGTCCATGAGATCTCAGGAGCCTTGGTGGCAAATCTCGCCCGATGTCCATGAGATCTCACGAGATTTAGATTGAAAGCTCGCCCACGGTCGTCCCTGATATCTCACGAGATTTGGAGAGAAATCTGCCCGAAGTCATTGAGACCACATGATCTTTGGAGTGAAATCGCGTCCAATGTCCATGACATATCACGAGATTTGGAATGAATTCTCACGCGATGTCCATACGATCTCACGAGATTTGGACTAATCTCGCCTGATGTCCATGATTTCTCACGAGATATAGAGTGAATTCTCCCTCAATATCCTGAGATCTAACGGATTGGACGGAAGTCTCCAAGGATTGGATGAGATCTCAAGAGACTTGGAGGAAATGATCCCCGATTTCCAAAGGATCTCACGAGAGTTGGAGTGAAATCTCGCCTTAGGTCCCTTTTATCTCACGAGAGTTGAGTGAAACCTCGCCCGTTGTCATTGAGACCTCACGAGATTTGGATTGATATCTCGCCCAAGTTCGCTGATATCGCACGAGGTTTGTAGTGAAATCTCTCCCAATGTCATTGTGACCTCACGGGATTTGGAGTGAAATCGCGCCCAAAGTCCACGAGATCTCATGAGATTTGGACTGAGGTCTGCACGTTTTGGATGGGATCTCACGAGACTCAGAATAAAATCTCACGCGATGCCCATGGTGTCTCGTGGGATTTAGATTGAAGTCTCACGGAATATCCATGAGATCTCATGAGATTTGGACTGAAGTCTCCAAGGTCTGGATGAGATCTCACGAGACTTGGACGAAAATCCCCTGAATTCTAAGAGGTCTCACGATAGTTGGAGTAAAATCTCAACCAAGGTTCCTGATATCTCAAGAGAATGATACTGAAATCTCGCCCGATGTCATTGGGACCTCGCGAGATTTGGAGTGAAATATCGCGCAAGGTCCCTGATATCTCACGAGATTTGTAGTGAAATCTTGCCCAAGGCCCCTGAGAGCTGAAGAGAATTAGAGGGAAATCTCGCCCCATGTCACTGTGACCTCATGTGTTTTGGAGTGAAATCTCGCCCAATGCCCATGATCTCACGAGTTTTTGGAGAAATCTGACCCCATATCCATGAGATCTCACGAGATTTGGAGTAAAATCTCTCCTGATGTCATGAGGTCACACGAGATTTAGATTGCAATTTCGCTCCATATCCATGAGATCTCACGAGATTTGGCCTGAATTCTCCAAGATTCGGATGAGATCTCCGAGACGTGGGGAGTCAAATCTCGCTCAACGTCCAAGAATCCTCTTGAGATTTGGCGTGAAATCTCGCCCAAACTCCCTGATATCTCACGAGACTTGTAGTGTAATCTCCCGCGATGTCAGTGAGACCTCACGAGATTTGGATGGAAATCTCGCCCAGGTCCCTGAATATTACGAGATATGTAGTGAAATCTCGCCCAAAATCATTGTAACCTCAGGAGTTGGGAGTGAAAACTCGCCCAATGTCCATGAGATCTCACGAGATTTACATGGGAAACTCGCTCATATCCACGAGAACTCACGAGGTTGGCCTTGACGTCTCCAAGGTTTGGATGAGATTTCACGGGATGCGAGTAAACTCCCGCCCAAAGACCATGAGACCTCACGAGAGTGGGAGTGAAATCTCGCCCAAGGACCCTGATATCTCAAGAGGTTTGGAAGGAATCTCCCCCGATGTCATTGACAGCTCATGAGAAATGGATAGAAATCTCGCCCAAGGTCGCTGCTATCTCACGAGATCTGTAGTGAAATCTCGCCCAAACTCATTGGGACCTCAGGAGATTCGGCGTGAAATCTCCATCGATGTCCATGCGATCTCAGGAGATCTGGTGTCAAATCTCGCCCGATGTCCATGAGAACTCACGACACTTACACGGAAACCTCGCCCAGGGTCCCTGACAACTGACGAGATTCGGCGTGAAATCTGCCCGAGGTGATGGAGACCTCACGAGATTTGGAGTGAACTCTCACCCGATATTCGTGAGTACTCACGAGATTTGGAGTCATCTCGCCTGATGTCCCTGAGATCGCACAAGATAGAGATTGAATTCTCGCTCCATATCCTGAGATCTCACGAGTTTTGGCCTGGAGTCTCCAAGGATTGGATGAGATCTCACGAGACTTGGAGTAAAATATCCGCGAATATCCAGAAATCTCACGAGAGTTGGAGTGAAATGTCGCCCTAGCTCCCTTTCATGTCATGAGGTTTTAGTGAACTGTCGCCCAATGTCATTGGGACGTCCCGATATTTGGATTGAAATCTCGCCCGAGGTCGCTGATATCTCACGAGATTTGTAGGGAAATCTCGCGCAATGTGATTGTGACCTCAGGAGATTTGGGGTGAACTCTCCCCCAATGTCCATGAGATCTCACGAGATTTAGATGAAATCTCCCTCAATATCTATGAGGCCTCGCGAGATTGGCACGGACGACTCCAAGTTTGGATGAGATCTCACAAGACTTGGAGTAAACTCTCGCCCAAAGAACAAGAGACCTCAGCAGAGTTGGATTGAAATCTCGCACAAGGTCCCCGATATCTCACAAGATTTGTAGTGAAATCTCGCCCAATGTCTTTGAGCTTCATGAGATGTGGACTGAAATCTCGACCAGCGTCCCTGATATCTCATGAGATTTGTGGAAATCTCACCTGATGTCATTGGAACCTCCGTAGATTTGGAGTGCAGTCTCTCCCATTGTCCATGAGATCTCACGAGATTTAGATTGACCCCTCACCCAATATCCATGAGATCTCAGGAGAAGGGCACTGACCTCTCCAAAGTTTGGGTGAGATCTCATGGGCCCTGGAGTAAAATCTCGCCCAAAGTCCAAGAGATCTCGAGGGATTTGGAGAGAAATCTCACCCAAAGCCCATGACATCTCATGAGATTGAGAGGGAATTCTCGCCCGATGTCCATGACACCTCACGGGATTTGCAGTAAAATCTCGCCCAATGACCATGAGATATCGCGAAATTGAGAGTGAAATCTCACCCATTTTCCATGAGAGCCCAAGACATTTGGCCTGAGGTCTCCACATTTGGAAGAGAGCACACGAGATTTGGATGAAAATCTCAGCTGAATCCCAAGAGATCTCACACGATTTGGAGTGACATCTCGCCCAAGGTCCCTGATACCTCAGGACATTTCTAGTGAAATCTCGCCCGATGTCATTGTGACCTCAGGATATTCGGAGGGAAACCTCACCCGAATGTCCCTGAGATCAGACGAGATATTGAGTAAAATCTCACCCGATGCCCATCAGTCCCACGATATTTAGATTGAAGTCTCGCTCAATAGCCATGAGATCTCACGAGTTTGGCACTGACGTCGCCAAGGTTTGGAGGAGATCTCACAAGACTGGGAGTAAAATCTCGCCCCCATTCAAGAGTTCTCACGAGAGCTGCAGTGAAATCTCGCCCAAGGTCCCTGGGATCTCACGAGATTTGTAGTGAAATCTCGCCCGATCTCATTGTGACCTCAGGAGGAATGGAGTGAAACCTCGCCTAAAATCCATGAGTTGTCATGAGATTTGGAGTGAAATCTGTACCGATGTCCATGAGATCTCAGGAGCCTTGGTGGCAAATCTCGCCCGATGTCCATGAGATCTCACGAGATTTAGATTGAAAGCTCGCCCACGGTCGTCTCTGATATCTCACGAGATTTGGAGAGAAATCTGCCCGAAGTCATTGAGACCACATGATCTTTGGAGTGAAATCGCGTCCAATGTCCATGACATATCACGAGATTTGGAATGAATTCTCACGCGATGTCCATACGATCTCACGAGATTTGGACTAATCTCGCCTGATGTCCATGATTTCTCACGAGATATAGAGTGAATTCTCCCTCAATATCCTGAGATCTAACGGATTGGACGGAAGTCTCCAAGGATTGGATGAGATCTCAAGAGACTTGGAGGAAATGATCCCCGAATTCCAAAGGATCTCACGAGAGTTGGAGTGAAATCTCGCCCTAGGTCCCTTTTATCTCACGAGAGTTGAGTGAAACCTCGACCGTTGTCATTGAGACCTCACGAGATTTGGATTGATATCTCGCCCAAGTTCGCTGATATCGCACGAGGTTTGTAGTGAAATCTCTCCCAATGTCATTGTGACCTCACGGGATTTGGAGTGAAATCTCGCCCAAAGTCCACGAGATCTCATGAGATTTGGACTGAGGTCTGCACGTTTTGGATGGGATCTCACGAGACTCAGAATAAAATCTCACGCGATGCCCATGGTGTCTCGTGGGATTTAGATTGAAGTGTCACGGAATATCCATGAGATCTCATGAGATTTGGACTGAAGTCTCCAAGGTCTGGATGAGATCTCACGAGACTTGGACGAAAATCCCCTGAATTCCAAGAGGTCTCACGATAGTTGGAGTAAAATCTCAACCAAGGTTCCTGATATCTCAAGAGAATGATACTGAAATCTCGCCCGATGTCATTGGGACCTCGCGAGATTTGGAGTGAAATATCGCGCAAGGTCCCTGATATCTCACGAGATTTGTAGTGAAATCTTGCCCAAGGCCCCTGAGAGCTGAAGAGAATTAGAGGGAAATCTCGCCCCATGTCACTGTGACCTCATGTGTTTTGGAGTGAAATCTCGCCCAATGCCCATGATCTCACGAGTTTTTGGAGAACTCTGACCCCATATCCATGAGATCTCACGAGATTTGGAGTAAAATCTCTCCTGATGTCATGAGGTCACACGAGATTTAGATTGCAATTTCGCTCCATATCCATGAGATCTCACGAGATTTGGCCTGAATTCTCCAAGATTCGGATGAGATCTCCGAGACGTGGGGAGTCAAATCTCGCTCAACGTCCAAGAATCCTCTTGAGATTTGGCGTGAAATCTCGCCCAAACTCCCTGATATCTCACGAGACTTGTAGTGTAATCTCCCGCGATGTCAGTGAGACCTCACCAGATTTGGATGGAAATCTCGCCCAGGTCCCTGAATATTACGAGATATGTAGTGAAATCTCGCCCGAAATCATTGTAACCTCAGGAGTTGGGAGTGAAATCTCGCCCAATGTCCATGAGATCTCACGAGATTTACATGGGAAACTCGCTCATATCCACGAGAACTCACGAGGTTGGCCTTGACGTCTCCAAGGTTTGGATGAGATTTCACGGGATGCGAGTAAACTCTCGCCCAAAGACCATGAGACCTCACGAGAGTGGGAGTGAAATCTCGCCCAAGGACCCTGATATCTCAAGAGGTTTGGAAGGAATCTCCCCCGATGTCATTGACAGCTCATGAGAAATGGATAGAAATCTCGCCCAAGGTCGCTGCTATCTCACGAGATCTGCAGTGAAATCTCGCCCAAACTCATTGGGACCTCAGGAGATTCGGCGTGAAATCTCCATCGATGTCCATGCGATCTCAGGAGATCTGGTGTCAAATCTCGCCCGATGTCCATGAGAACTCACGACACTTACACGGAAACCTCGCCCAGGGTCCCTGACAACTGACGAGATTCGGCGTGAAATCTGCCCGAGGTGATGGAGACCTCACGAGATTTGGAGTGAACTCTCACCCGATATTCGTGAGTACTCACGAGATTTGGAGTCATCTCGCCTGATGTCCCTGAGATCGCACAAGATAGAGATTGAATTCTCGCTCCATATCCTGAGATCTCACGAGTTTTGGCCTGGAGTCTCCAAGGATTGGATGAGATCTCACGAGACCTGGAGTAAAATATCCGCGAATATCCAGAAATCTCACGAGAGTTGGAGTGAAATGTCGCCCTAGCTCCCTTTCATGTCATGAGGTTTTAGTGAACTGTCGCCCAATGTCATTGGGACGTCCCGATATTTGGATTGAAATCTCGCCCAAGTTCGCTGATATCGCACGAGGTTTGTAGTGAAATCTCTCCCAATGTCATTGTGACCTCACGAGATTTGGAGTGAAATCTCGCCCAAAGTCCAGGAGATCTCATGAGATTTGGACTGAGGTCTGCACGTTTTGGATGGGATCTCACGAGACTCAGAATAAAATCTCACCCGATGCCCATGGTGTCTCGTGGGATTTAGATTGAAGTCTCACGCAATATCCATGTGATCTCACGAGATTTGGACTGGAGTCTCCAAAGTCTGGATGAGTTCTCACGAGACTTGGAGGAAAATCCCCTGAATTCCAAGAGATCACACGAGAGTTGGAGTTAAATCTCAGCCAAGGTTCCTGATATCTCAAGAGATTGATACTGAAATCTCGCCCGATGTCATTGGGACCTCGCGAGATTTGGGGTGAAATATCGCGCAAGGTCCCTGATATCTCACGAGATTTGTAGTGAAATCTTGCCCAAGGCCCCTGAGAGCCCATGAGAATTAGAGGGAATTCTCGCCCCATGTCACTGTGACCTTAAGAGATTTGGAGTGAAATCTCGCCCAATGCCCATGATCTCACGAGCTTGTTGGAGAACTCTGACCCCATATCCATGAGATCTCACGAGATTTGGAGTAAAATCTCTCCTGATGTCATGAGGTCACACGAGATTTAGATTGCAATTTCGCTCCATATCCATGAGATCTCACGAGATTTGGCCTGAATTCTCCAAGATTCGGATGAGATTTCCGAGACGTGGGGAGTCAAATCTCGTTCAACGTCCAAGAATCCTCTTGAGAGTTGGAGTGAAATCTCGCCCAAACTCCCTGATATCTCACGAGACTTGTAGTGTAATCTCCCGCGATGTCAGTGAGACCTCACGAGATTTGGATGGAAATCTCGCCCAGGTCCCTGAATATTACGAGATATGTAGTGAATTCTCGCCCGAAATCATTGTAACCTCAGGAGTTGGGAGTGAAAACTCGCCCAATGTCCATGAGATCTCACGAGATTTACATGGGAAACTCGCTCATATCCACGAGAACTCACGAGGTTGGCCTTGACGTCTCCAAAGTTTGGATGAGATTTCACGGGATGCGAGTAAACTCCCGCCCAAAGACCATGAGACCTCACGAGAGTGGGAGTGAAATCTCGCCCAAGGACCCTGATATCTCAAGAGGTTTGGAAGGAATCTCCCCCGATGTCATTGACAGCTCATGAGAAATGGATAGAAATCTCGCCCAAGGTCGCTGCTATCTCACGAGATCTGTAGTGAAATCTCGCCCAAACTCATTGGGACCTCAGGAGATTCGGCGTGAAATCTCCATCGATGTCCTTGCGATCTCAGGAGATCTGGTGTCAAATCTCGCCCGATGTCCATGAGAACTCACGACACTTACACGGAAACCTCGCCCAGGGTCCCTGACAACTGACGAGATTCGGCGTGAAATCTGCCCGAGGTGATGGAGACCTCACGAGATTTGGAGTGAACTCTCACCCGATATTCGTGAGTACTCAGGAGATTTCCAGTCATCTCGCATGATGTCCCTGAGATCGCACAAGATAGAGATTGAATTCTCGCTCCATATCCTGAGATCTCACGAGTTTTGGCCTGGAGTCTCCAAGGATTGGATGAGATCTCACGAGACTTGGAGTAAAATATCCGCGAATATCCAGAAATCTCACGAGAGTTGGAGTGAAATGTCGCCCTAGCTCCCTTTCATGTCATGAGGTTTTAGTGAACTGTCGCCCAATGTCATTGGGACGTCCCGATATTTGGATTGAAATCTCGCCCGAGGTCGCTGATATCTCACGAGATTTGTAGGGAAATCTCGCGCAATGTGATTGTGACCTCAGGAGATTTGGGGTGAACTCTCCCCCAATGTCCATGAGATCTCACGAGATTTAGATGAAATCTCCCTCAATATCTATGAGGCCTCGCGAGATTGGCACGGACGACTCCAAGTTTGGATGAGATCTCACAAGACTTGGAGTAAACTCTCGCCCAAAGAACAAGAGACCTCAGCAGAGTTGGATTGAAATCTCGCACAAGGTCCCCGATATCTCACAAGATTTGTAGTGAAATCTCGCCCAATGTCTTTGAGCTTCATGAGATGTGGACTGAAATCTCGACCAGGGTCCCTGATATCTCATGAGATTTGTGGAAATCTCACCTGATGTCATTGGAACCTCCGTAGATTTGGAGTGCAGTCTCTCCCATTGTCCATGAGATCTCACGAGATTTAGATTGACCCCTCACCCAATATCCATGAGATCTCAGGAGAAGGGCACTGACCTCTCCAAAGTTTGGGTGAGATCTCATGGGCCCTGGAGTAAAATCTCGCCCAAAGTCCAAGAGATCTCGAGGGATTTGGAGAGAAATCTCACCCAAAGCCCATGACATCTCATGAGATTGAGAGGGAATTCTCGCCCGATGTCCATGACACCTCACGGGATTTGCAGTAAAATCTCGCCCAATGACCATGAGATATCGCGAAATTGAGAGTGAAATCTCACCCATTTTCCATGAGAGCCCAAGACATTTGGCCTGAGGTCTCCACATTTGGAAGAGAGCACACGAGATTTGGATGAAAATCCCAGCTGAATCCCAAGAGATCTCACACGATTTGGAGTGACATCTCGCCCAAGGTCCCTGATACCTCAGGACATTTGTAGTGAAATCTCGCCCGATGTCATTGTGACCTCAGGATATTCGGAGGGAAACCTCACCCGAATGTCCCTGAGATCAGACGAGATATTGAGTAAAATCTCACCCGATGCCCATCAGTCCCACGATATTTAGATTGAAGTCTCGCTCAATAGCCATGAGATCTCACGAGTTTGGCACTGACGTCGCCAAGGTTTGGAGGAGATCTCACAAGACTGGGAGTAAAATCTCGCCCCCATTCAAGAGTTCTCACGAGAGCTGCAGTGAAATCTCGCCCAAGGTACCTGGGATCTCACGAGATTTGTAGTGAAATCTCGCCCGATCTCATTGTGACCTCAGGAGGAATGGAGTGAAACCTCGCCTAAAATCCATGAGTTGTCATGAGATTTGGAGTGAAATCTGTACCGATGTCCATGAGATCTCAGGAGCCTTGGTGGCAAATCTCGCCCGATGTCCATGAGATCTCACGAGATTTAGATTGAAGGCTCGCCCACGGTCGTCCCTGATATCTCACGAGATTTGGAGAGAAATCTGCCCGAAGTCATTGAGACCACAGGATCTTTGGAGTGAAATCGCGTCCAATGTCCATGACATATCACGAGATTTGGAATGAATTCTCACGCGATGTCCATACGATCTCACGAGATTTGGACTAATCTCGCCTGATGTCCATGATTTCTCACGAGATATAGAGTGAATTCTCCCTCAATATTCTGAGATCTAACGGATTGGACCGAAGTCTCCAAGGATTGGATGAGATCTCAAGAGACTTGGAGGAAATGATCCCCGAATTCCAAAGGATCTCACGAGAGTTGGAGTGAAATCTCGCCCTAGGTCCCTTTTATCTCACGAGAGTTGAGTGAAACCTCGCCCGTTGTCATTGAGACCTCACGAGATTTGGATTGATATCTCGCCCAAGTTCGCTGATATCGCACGAGGTTTGTAGTGAAATCTCTCCCAATGTCATTGTGACCTCACGGGATTTGGAGTGAAATCGCGCCCAAAGTCCACGAGATCTCATGAGATTTGGACTGAGGTCTGCACGTTTTGGATGGGATCTCACGAGACTCAGAATAAAATCTCACGTGATGCCCATGGTGTCTCGTGGGATTTAGATTGAAGTCTCACGGAATATCCATGAGATCTCATGAGATTTGGACTGAAGTCTCCAAGGTCTGGATGAGATCTCACGAGACTTGGACGAAAATCCCCTGAATTCCAAGAGGTCTCACGATAGTTGGAGTAAAATCTCAACCAAGGTTCCTGATATCTCAAGAGAATGATACTGAAATCTCGCCCGATGTCATTGGGACCTCGCGAGATTTGGAGTGAAATATCGCGCAAGGTCCCTGATATCTCACGAGATTTGTAGTGAAATCTTGCCCAAGGCCCCTGAGAGCTGAAGAGAATTAGAGGGAAATCTCGCCCCATGTCACTGTGACCTCATGTGTTTTGGAGTGATATCTCGCCCAATGCCCATGATCTCACGAGTTTTTGGAGAACTCTGACCCCATATCCATGAGATCTCACGAGATTTGGAGTAAAATCTCTCCTGATGTCATGAGGTCACACGAGATTTAGATTGCAATTTCGCTCCATATCCATGAGATCTCACGAGATTTGGCCTGAATTCTCCAAGATTCGGATGAGATCTCCGAGACGTGGGGAGTCAAATCTCGCTCAACGTCCAAGAATCCTCTTGAGATTTGGCGTGAAATCTCGCCCAAACTCCCTGATATCTCACGAGACTTGTAGTGTAATCTCCCGCGATGTCAGTGAGACCTCACGAGATTTGGATGGAAATCTCGCCCAGGTCCCTGAATATTACGAGATATGTAGTGAAATCTCGCCCGAAATCATTGTAACCTCAGGAGTTGGGAGTGAAAACTCGCCCAATGTCCATGAGATCTCACGAGATTTACATGGGAAACTCGCTCATATCCACGAGAACTCACGAGGTTGGCCTTGACGTCTCCAAGGTTTGGATGAGATTTCACGGGATGCGAGTAAACTCCCGCCCAAAGACCATGAGACCTCACGAGAGTGGGAGTGAAATCTCGCCCAAGGACCCTGATATCTCAAGAGGTTTGGAAGGAATCTCCCCCGATGTCATTGACAGCTCATGAGAAATGGATAGAAATCTCGCCCAAGGTCGCTGCTATCTCACGAGATCTGTAGTGAAATCTCGCCCAAACTCATTGGGACCTCAGGAGATTCGGCGTGAAATCTCCATCGATGTCCATGCGATCTCAGGAGATCTGGTGTCAAATCTCGCCCGATGTCCATGAGAACTCACGACACTTACACGGAAACCTCGCCCAGGGTCCCTGACAACTGACGAGATTCGGCGTGAAATCTGCCCGAGGTGATGGAGACCTCACGAGATTTGGAGTGAACTCTCACCCGATATTCGTGAGTACTCACGAGATTTGGAGTCATCTCGCCTGATGTCCCTGAGATCGCACAAGATAGAGATTGAATTCTCGCTCCATATCCTGAGATCTCACGAGTTTTGGCCTGGAGTCTCCAAGGATTGGATGAGATCTCACGAGACTTGGAGTAAAATATCCGCGAATATCCAGAAATCTCACGAGAGTTGGAGTGAAATGTCGCCCTAGCTCCCTTTCATGTCATGAGGTTTTAGTGAACTGTCGCCCAATGTCATTGGGACGTCCCGATATTTGGATTGAAATCTCGCCCGAGGTCGCTGATATCTCACGAGATTTGTAGGGAAATCTCGCGCAATGTGATTGTGACCTCAGGAGATTTGGGGTGAACTCTCCCCCAATGTCCATGAGATCTCACGAGATTTAGATGAAATCTCCCTCAATATCTATGAGGCCTCGCGAGATTGGCACGGACGACTCCAAGTTTGGATGAGATCTCACAAGACTTGGAGTAAACTCTCGCCCAAAGAACAAGAGACCTCAGCAGAGTTGGATTGAAATCTCGCACAAGGTCCCCGATATCTCACAAGATTTGTAGTGAAATCTCGCCCAATGTCTTTGAGCCTCATGAGATGTGGACTGAAATCTCGACCAGGGTCCCTGATATCTCATGAGATTTGTGGAAATCTCACCTGATGTCATTGGAACCTCCGTAGATTTGGAGTGCAGTCTCTCCCATTGTCCATGAGATCTCACGAGATTTAGATTGACCCCTCACCCAATATCCATGAGATCTCAGGAGAAGGGCACTGACCTCTCCAAAGTTTGGGTGAGATCTCATGGGCCCTGGAGTAAAATCTCGCCCAAAGTCCAAGAGATCTCGAGGGATTTGGAGAGAAATCTCACCCAAAGCCCATGACATCTCATGAGATTGAGAGGGAATTCTCACCCGATGTCCATGCCACCTCACGGGATTTGCAGTAAAATCTCGCCCAATGACCATGAGATATCGCGAAATTGAGAGTGAAATCTCACCCATTTTCCATGAGAGCCCAAGACATTTGGCCTGAGGTCTCCACATTTGGAAGAGAGCACACGAGATTTGGATGAAAATCTCAGCTGAATCCCAAGAGATCTCACACGATTTGGAGTGACATCTCGCCCAAGGTCCCTGATACCTCAGGACATTTGTAGTGAAATCTCGCCCGATGTCATTGTGACCTCAGGATATTCGGAGGGAAACCTCACCCGAATGTCCCTGAGATCAGACGAGATATTGAGTAAAATCTCACCCGATGCCCATCAGTCCCACGATATTTAGATTGAAGTCTCGCTCAATAGCCATGAGATCTCACGAGTTTGGCGCTGACGTCGCCAAGGTTTGGAGGAGATCTCACAAGACTGGGAGTAAAATCTCGCCCCCATTCAAGAGTTCTCACGAGAGCTGCAGTGAAATCTCGCCCAAGGTCCCTGGGATCTCACGAGATTTGTAGTGAAATCTCGCCCGATCTCATTGTGACCTCAGGAGGAATGGAGTGAAACCTCGCCTAAAATCCATGAGTTGTCATGAGATTTGGAGTGAAATCTGTACCGATGTCCATGAGATCTCAGGAGCCTTGGTGGCAAATCTCGCCCGATGTCCATGAGATCTCACGAGATTTAGATTGAAAGCTCGCCCACGGTCGTCCCTGATATCTCACGAGATTTGGAGAGAAATCTGCCCGAAGTCATTGAGACCACATGATCTTTGGAGTGAAATCGCGTCCAATGTCCATGACATATCACGAGATTTGGAATGAATTCTCACGCGATGTCCATACGATCTCACGAGATTTGGACTAATCTCGCCTGATGTCCATGATTTCTCACGAGATATAGAGTGAATTCTCCCTCAATATCCTGAGATCTAACGGATTGGACGGAAGTCTCCAAGGATTGGATGAGATCTCAAGAGACTTGGAGGAAATGATCCCCGATTTCCAAAGGATCTCACGAGAGTTGGAGTGAAATCTCGCCTTAGGTACCTTTTATCTCACGAGAGTTGAGTGAAACCTCGCCCGTTGTCATTGAGACCTCACGAGATTTGGATTGATATCTCGCCCAAGTTCGCTGATATCGCACGAGGTTTGTAGTGAAATCTCTCCCAATGTCATTGTGACCTCACGGGATTTGGAGTGAAATCGCGCCCAAAGTCCACGAGATCTCATGAGATTTGGACTGAGGTCTGCACGTTTTGGATGGGATCTCACGAGACTCAGAATAAAATCTCACGCGATGCCCATGGTGTCTCGTGGGATTTAGATTGAAGTCTCACGGAATATCCATGAGATCTCATGAGATTTGGACTGAAGTCTCCAAGGTCTGGATGAGATCTCACGAGACTTGGACGAAAATCCCCTGAATTCTAAGAGGTCTCACGATAGTTGGAGTAAAATCTCAACCAAGGTTCCTGATATCTCAAGAGAATGATACTGAAATCTCGCCCGATGTCATTGGGACCTCGCGAGATTTGGAGTGAAATATCGCGCAAGGTCCCTGATATCTCACGAGATTTGTAGTGAAATCTTGCCCAAGGCCCCTGAGAGCTGAAGAGAATTAGAGGGAAATCTCGCCCCATGTCACTGTGACCTCATGTGTTTTGGAGTGAAATCTCGCCCAATGCCCATGATCTCACGAGTTTTTGGAGAAATCTGACCCCATATCCATGAGATCTCACGAGATTTGGAGTAAAATCTCTCCTGATGTCATGAGGTCACACGAGATTTAGATTGCAATTTCGCTCCATATCCATGAGATCTCACGAGATTTGGCCTGAAATCTCCAAGATTCGGATGAGATCTCCGAGACGTGGGGAGTCAAATCTCGCTCAACGTCCAAGAATCCTCTTGAGATTTGGCGTGAAATCTCGCCCAAACTCCCTGATATCTCACGAGACTTGTAGTGTAATCTCCCGCGATGTCAGTGAGACCTCACGAGATTTGGATGGAAATCTCGCCCAGGTCCCTGAATATTACGAGATATGTAGTGAAATCTCGCCCGAAATCATTGTAACCTCAGGAGTTGGGAGTGAAAACTCGCCCAATGTCCATGAGATCTCACGAGATTTACATGGGAAACTCGCTCATATCCACGAGAACTCACGAGGTTGGCCTTGACGTCTCCAAGGTTTGGATGAGATTTCACGGGATGCGAGTAAACTACCGCCCAAAGACCATGAGACCTCACGAGAGTGGGAGTGAAATCTCGCCCAAGGACCCTGATATCTCAAGAGGTTTGGAAGGAATCTCCCCCGATGTCATTGACAGCTCATGAGAAATGGATAGAAATCGCGCCCAAGGTCGCTGCTATCTCACGAGATCTGCAGTGAA
Organism: Eumetopias jubatus; assembly: GCF_037043125.1. Classification (NCBI taxonomy): domain Eukaryota; kingdom Metazoa; phylum Chordata; class Mammalia; order Carnivora; family Otariidae; genus Eumetopias; species Eumetopias jubatus. The sequence goes on along the minus strand of NW_028274824.1, from coordinate 6,313,328 downwards.
ATCTCGCCCAAACTCATTGGGACCTCAGGAGATTCGGCGTGAAATCTCCATCGATGTCCATGCGATCTCAGGAGATCTGGTGTCAAATCTCGCCCGATGTCCATGAGAACTCACGACACTTACACGGAAACCTCGCCCAGGGTCCCTGACAACTGACGAGATTCGGCGTGAAATCTGCCCGAGGTGATGGAGACCTCACGAGATTTGGAGTGAACTCTCACCCGATATTCGTGAGTACTCACGAGATTTGGAGTCATCTCGCCTGATGTCCCTGAGATCGCACAAGATAGAGATTGAATTCTCGCTCCATATCCTGAGATCTCACGAGTTTTGGCCTGGAGTCTCCAAGGATTGGATGAGATCTCACGAGACTTGGAGTAAAATATCCGCGAATATCCAGAAATCTCACGAGAGTTGGAGTGAAATGTCGCCCTAGGTCCCTTTCATGTCATGAGGTTTTAGTGAACTGTCGCCCAATGTCATTGGGACGTCCCGATATTTGGATTGAAATCTCGCCCGAGGTCGCTGATATCTCACGAGATTTGTAGGGAAATCTCGCGCAATGTGATTGTGACCTCAGGAGATTTGGGGTGAACTCTCCCCCAATGTCCATGAGATCTCACGAGATTTAGATGAAATCTCCCTCAATATCTATGAGGCCTCGCGAGATTGGCACGGACGACTCCAAGTTTGGATGAGATCTCACAAGACTTGGAGTAAACTCTCGCCCAAAGAACAAGAGACCTCAGCAGAGTTGGATTGAAATCTCGCACAAGGTCCCCGATATCTCACAAGATTTGTAGTGAAATCTCGCCCAATGTCTTTGAGCCTCATGAGATGTGGACTGAAATCTCGACCAGGGTCCCTGATATCTCATGAGATTTGTGGAAATCTCACCTGATGTCATTGGAACCTCCGTAGATTTGGAGTGCAGTCTCTCCCATTGTCCATGAGATCTCACGAGATTTAGATTGACCCCTCACCCAATATCCATGAGATCTCAGGAGAAGGGCACCGACCTCTCCAAAGTTTGGGTGAGATCTCATGGGCCCTGGAGTAAAATCTCGCCCAAAGTCCAAGAGATCTCGAGGGATTTGGAGAGAAATCTCACCCAAAGCCCATGACATCTCATGAGATTGAGAGGGAATTCTCACCCGATGTCCATGCCACCTCACGGGATTTGCAGTAAAATCTCGCCCAATGACCATGAGATATCGCGAAATTGAGAGTGAAATCTCACCCATTTTCCATGAGAGCCCAAGACATTTGGCCTGAGGTCTCCACATTTGGAAGAGAGCACACGAGATTTGGATGAAAATCTCAGCGAATCCCAAGAGATCTCACACGATTTGGAGTGACATCTCGCCCAAGGTCCCTGATACCTCAGGACATTTGTAGTGAAATCTCGCCCGATGTCATTGTGACCTCAGGATATTCGGAGGGAAACCTCACCCGAATGTCCCTGAGATCAGACGAGATATTGAGTAAAATCTCACCCGATGCCCATCAGTCCCACGATATTTAGATTGAAGTCTCGCTCAATAGCCATGAGATCTCACGAGTTTGGCACTGACGTCGCCAAGGTTTGGAGGAGATCTCACAAGACTGGGAGTAAAATCTCGCCCCCATTCAAGAGTTCTCACGAGAGCTGCAGTGAAATCTCGCCCAAGGTCCCTGGGATCTCACGAGATTTGTAGTGAAATCTCGCCCGATCTCATTGTGACCTCAGGAGGAATGGAGTGAAACCTCGCCTAAAATCCATGAGTTGTCATGAGATTTGGAGTGAAATCTGTACCGATGTCCATGAGATCTCAGGAGCCTTGGTGGCAAATCTCGCCCGATGTCCATGAGATCTCACGAGATTTAGATTGAAAGCTCGCCCACGGTCGTCCCTGATATCTCACGAGATTTGGAGAGAAATCTGCCCGAAGTCATTGAGACCACATGATCTTTGGAGTGAAATCGCGTCCAATGTCCATGACATATCACGAGATTTGGAATGAATTCTCACGCGATGTCCATACGATCTCACGAGATTTGGACTAATCTCGCCTGATGTCCATGATTTCTCACGAGATATAGAGTGAATTCTCCCTCAATATCCTGAGATCTAACGGATTGGACGGAAGTCTCCAAGGATTGGATGAGATCTCAAGAGACTTGGAGGAAATGATCCCCGAATTCCAAAGGATCTCACGAGAGTTGGAGTGAAATCTCGCCTTAGGTCCCTTTTATCTCACGAGAGTTGAGTGAAACCTCGCCCGTTGTCATTGAGACCTCACGAGATTTGGATTGATATCTCGCCCAAGTTCGCTGATATCGCACGAGGTTTGTAGTGAAATCTCTCCCAATGTCATTGTGACCTCACGGGATTTGGAGTGAAATCGCGCCCAAAGTCCACGAGATCTCATGAGATTTGGACTGAGGTCTGCACGTTTTGGATGGGATCTCACGAGACTCAGAATAAAATCTCACGCGATGCCCATGGTGTCTCGTGGGATTTAGATTGAAGTCTCACGGAATATCCATGAGATCTCATGAGATTTGGACTGAAGTCTCCAAGGTCTGGATGAGATCTCACGAGACTTGGACGAAAATCCCCTGAATTCTAAGAGGTCTCACGATAGTTGGAGTAAAATCTCAACCAAGGTTCCTGATATCTCAAGAGAATGATACTGAAATCTCGCCCGATGTCATTGGGACCTCGCGAGATTTGGAGTGAAATATCGCGCAAGGTCCCTGATATCTCACGAGATTTGTAGTGAAATCTTGCCCAAGGCCCCTGAGAGCTGAAGAGAATTAGAGGGAAATCTCGCCCCATGTCACTGTGACCTCATGTGTTTTGGAGTGATATCTCGCCCAATGCCCATGATCTCACGAGTTTTTGGAGAACTCTGACCCCATATCCATGAGATCTCACGAGATTTGGAGTAAAATCTCTCCTGATGTCATGAGGTCACACGAGATTTAGATTGCAATTTCGCTCCATATCCATGAGATCTCACGAGATTTGGCCTGAATTCTCCAAGATTCGGATGAGATCTCCGAGACGTGGGGAGTCAAATCTCGCTCAACGTCCAAGAATCCTCTTGAGATTTGGCGTGAAATCTCGCCCAAACTCCCTGATATCTCACGAGACTTGTAGTGTAATCTCCCGCGATGTCAGTGAGACCTCAGGAGATTTGGATGGAAATCTCGCCCAGGTCCCTGAATATTACGAGATATGTAGTGAAATCTCGCCCGAAATCATTGTAACCTCAGGAGTTGGGAGTGAAAACTCGCCCAATGTCCATGAGATCTCACGAGATTTACATGGGAAACTCGCTCATATCCACGAGAACTCACGAGGTTGGCCTTGACGTCTCCAAGGTTTGGATGAGATTTCACGGGATGCGAGTAAACTCCCGCCCAAAGACCATGAGACCTCACGAGAGTGGGAGTGAAATCTCGCCCAAGGACCCTGATATCTCAAGAGGTTTGGAAGGAATCTCCCCCGATGTCATTGACAGCTCATGAGAAATGGATAGAAATCTCGCCCAAGGTCGCTGCTATCTCACGAGATCTGTAGTGAAATCTCGCCCAAACTCATTGGGACCTCAGGAGATTCGGCGTGAAATCTCCATCGATGTCCATGCGATCTCAGGAGATCTGGTGTCAAATCTCGCCCGATGTCCATGAGAACTCACGACACTTACACGGAAACCTCGCCCAGGGTCCCTGACAACTGACAAGATTCGGCGTGAAATCTGCCCGAGGTGATGGAGACCTCACGAGATTTGGAGTGAACTCTCACCCGATATTCGTGAGTACTCACGAGATTTCCAGTCATCTCGCCTGATGTCCCTGAGATCGCACAAGATAGAGATTGAATTCTCGCTCCATATCCTGAGATCTCACGAGTTTTGGCCTGGAGTCTCCAAGGATTGGATGAGATCTCACGAGACTTGGAGTAAAATATCCGCGAATATCCAGAAATCTCACGAGAGTTGGAGTGAAATGTCGCCCTAGCTCCCTTTCATGTCATGAGGTTTTAGTGAACTGTCGCCCAATGTCATTGGGACGTCCCGATATTTGGATTGAAATCTCGCCCGAGGTCGCTGATATCTCACGAGATTTGTAGGGAAATCTCGCGCAATGTGATTGTGACCTCAGGAGATTTGGGGTGAACTCTCCCCCAATGTCCATGAGATCTCACGAGATTTAGATGAAATCTCCCTCAATATCTATGAGGCCTCGCGAGATTGGCACGGACGACTCCAAGTTTGGATGAGATCTCACAAGACTTGGAGTAAACTCTCGCCCAAAGAACAAGAGACCTCAGCAGAGTTGGATTGAAATCTCGCACAAGGTCCCCGATATCTCACAAGATTTGTAGTGAAATCTCGCCCAATGTCTTTGAGCTTCATGAGATGTGGACTGAGATCTCGACCAGGGTCCCTGATATCTCATGAGATTTGTGGAAATCTCACCTGATGTCATTGGAACCTCCGTAGATTTGGAGTGCAGTCTCTCCCATTGTCCATGAGATCTCACGAGATTTAGATTGACCCCTCACCCAATATCCATGAGATCTCAGGAGAAGGGCACTGACCTCTCCAAAGTTTGGGTGAGATCTCATGGGCCCTGGAGTAAAATCTCGCCCAAAGTCCAAGAGATCTCGAGGGATTTGGAGAGAAATCTCACCCAAAGCCCATGACATCTCATGAGATTGAGAGGGAATTCTCGCCCGATGTCCATGCCACCTCACGGGATTTGCAGTAAAATCTCGCCCAATGACCATGAGATATCGCGAAATTGAGAGTGAAATCTCACCCATTTTCCATGAGAGCCCAAGACATTTGGCCTGAGGTCTCCACATTTGGAAGAGAGCACACGAGATTTGGATCAAAATCTCAGCTGAATCCCAAGAGATCTCACACGATTTGGAGTGACATCTCGCCCAAGGTCCCTGATACCTCAGGACATTTGTAGTGAAATCTCGCCCGATGTCATTGTGACCTCAGGATATTCGGAGGGAAACCTCACCCGAATGTCCCTGAGATCAGACGAGATATTGAGTAAAATCTCACCCGATGCCCATCAGTCCCACGATATTTAGATTGAAGTCTCGCTCAATAGCCATGAGATCTCACGAGTTTGGCACTGACGTCGCCAAGGTTTGGAGGAGATCTCACAAGACTGGGAGTAAAATCTCGCCCCCATTCAAGAGTTCTCACGAGAGCTGCAGTGAAATCTCGCCCAAGGTCCCTGGGATCTCACGAGATTTGTAGTGAAATCTCGCCCGATCTCATTGTGACCTCAGGAGGAATGGAGTGAAACCTCGCCTAAAATCCATGAGTTGTCATGAGATTTGGAGTGAAATCTGTACCGATGTCCATGAGATCTCAGGAGCCTTGGTGGCAAATCTCGCCCGATGTCCATGAGATCTCACGAGATTTAGATTGAAAGCTCGCCCACGGTCGTCCCTGATATCTCACGAGATTTGGAGAGAAATCTGCCCGAAGTCATTGAGACCACATGATCTTTGGAGTGAAATCGCGTCCAATGTCCATGACATATCACGAGATTTGGAATGAATTCTCACGCGATGTCCATACGATCTCACGAGATTTGGACTAATCTCGCCTGATGTCCATGATTTCTCACGAGATATAGAGTGAATTCTCCCTCAATATCCTGAGATCTAACGGATTGGACGGAAGTCTCCAAGGATTGGATGAGATCTCAAGAGACTTGGAGGAAATGATCCCCGAATTCCAAAGGATCTCACGAGAGTTGGAGTGAAATCTCGCCTTAGGTCCCTTTTATCTCACGAGAGTTGAGTGAAACCTCGCCCGTTGTCATTGAGACCTCACGAGATTTGGATTGATATCTCGCCCAAGTTCGCTGATATCGCACGAGGTTTGTAGTGAAATCTCTCCCAATGTCACTGTGACCTCACGGGATTTGGAGTGAAATCGCGCCCAAAGTCCACGAGATCTCATGAGATTTGGACTGAGGTCTGCACGTTTTGGATGGGATCTCACGAGACTCAGAATAAAATCTCACGCGATGCCCATGGTGTCTCGTGGGATTTAGATTGAAGTCTCACGGAATATCCATGAGATCTCATGAGATTTGGACTGAAGTCTCCAAGGTCTGGATGAGATCTCACGAGACTTGGACGAAAATCCCCTGAATTCTAAGAGGTCTCACGATAGTTGGAGTAAAATCTCAACCAAGGTTCCTGATATCTCAAGAGAATGATACTGAAATCTCGCCCGATGTCATTGGGACCTCGCGAGATTTGGAGTGAAATATCGCGCAAGGTCCCTGATATCTCACGAGATTTGTAGTGAAATCTTGCCCAAGGCCCCTGAGAGCTGAAGAGAATTAGAGGGAAATCTCGCCCCATGTCACTGTGACCTCATGTGTTTTGGAGTGATATCTCGCCCAATGCCCATGATCTCACGAGTTTTTGGAGAACTCTGACCCCATATCCATGAGATCTCACGAGATTTGGAGTAAAATCTCTCCTGATGTCATGAGGTCACACGAGATTTAGATTGCAATTTCGCTCCATATCCATGAGATCTCACGAGATTTGGCCTGAATTCTCCAAGATTCGGATGAGATCTCCGAGACGTGGGGAGTCAAATCTCGCTCAACGTCCAAGAATCCTCTTGAGATTTGGCGTGAAATCTCGCCCAAACTCCCTGATATCTCACGAGACTTGTAGTGTAATCTCCCGCGATGTCAGTGAGACCTCACGAGATTTGGATGGAAATCTCGCCCAGGTCCCTGAATATTACGAGATATGTAGTGAAATCTCGCCCGAACTCATTGTAACCTCAGGAGTTGGGAGTGAAAACTCGCCCAATGTCCATGAGATCTCACGAGATTTACATGGGAAACTCGCTCATATCCACGAGAACTCACGAGGTTGGCCTTGACGTCTCCAAGGTTTGGATGAGATTTCACGGGATGCGAGTAAACTCCCGCCCAAAGACCATGAGACCTCACGAGAGTGGGAGTGAAATCTCGCCCAAGGACCCTGATATCTCAAGAGGTTTGGAAGGAATCTCCCCCGATGTCATTGACAGCTCATGAGAAATGGATAGAAATCTCGCCCAAGGTCGCTGCTATCTCACGAGATCTGTAGTGAAATCTCGCCCAAACTCATTGGGACCTCAGGAGATTCGGCGTGAAATCTCCATCGATGTCCATGCGATCTCAGGAGATCTGGTGTCAAATCTCGCCCGATGTCCATGAGAACTCACGACACTTACACGGAAACCTCGCCCAGGGTCCCTGACAACTGACGAGATTCGGCGTGAAATCTGCCCGAGGTGATGGAGACCTCACGAGATTTGGAGTGAACTCTCACCCGATATTCGTGAGTACTCACGAGATTTCCAGTCATCTCGCCTGATGTCCCTGAGATCGCACAAGATAGAGATTGAATTCTCGCTCCATATCCTGAGATCTCACGAGTTTTGGCCTGGAGTCTCCAAGGATTGGATGAGATCTCACGAGACTTGGAGTAAAATATCCGCGAATATCCAGAAATCTCACGAGAGTTGGAGTGAAATGTCGCCCTAGCTCCCTTTCATGTCATGAGGTTTTAGTGAACTGTCGCCCAATGTCATTGGGACGTCCCGATATTTGGATTGAAATCTCGCCCGAGGTCGCTGATATCTCACGAGATTTGTAGGGAAATCTCGCGCAATGTGATTGTGACCTCAGGAGATTTGGGGTGAACTCTCCCCCAATGTCCATGAGATCTCACGAGATTTAGATGAAATCTCCCTCAATATCTATGAGGCCTCGCGAGATTGGCACGGACGACTCCAAGTTTGGATGAGATCTCACAAGACTTGGAGTAAACTCTCGCCCAAAGAACAAGAGACCTCAGCAGAGTTGGATTGAAATCTCGCACAAGGTCCCCGATATCTCACAAGATTTGTAGTGAAATCTCGCCCAATGTCTTTGAGCTTCATGAGATGTGGACTGAAATCTCGACCAGGGTCCCTGATATCTCATGAGATTTGTGGAAATCTCACCTGATGTCATTGGAACCTCCGTAGATTTGGAGTGCAGTCTCTCCCATTGTCCATGAGATCTCACGAGATTTAGATTGACCCCTCACCCAATATCCATGAGATCTCAGGAGAAGGGCACTGACCTCTCCAAAGTTTGGGTGAGATCTCATGGGCCCTGGAGTAAAATCTCGCCCAAAGTCCAAGAGATCTCGAGGGATTTGGAGAGAAATCTCACCCAAAGCCCATGACATCTCATGAGATTGAGAGGGAATTCTCGCCCGATGTCCATGCCACCTCACGGGATTTGCAGTAAAATCTCGCCCAATGACCATGAGATATCGCGAAATTGAGAGTGAAATCTCACCCATTTTCCATGAGAGCCCAAGACATTTGGCCTGAGGTCTCCACATTTGGAAGAGAGCACACGAGATTTGGATCAAAATCTCAGCTGAATCCCAAGAGATCTCACACGATTTGGAGTGACATCTCGCCCAAGGTCCCTGATACCTCAGGACATTTGTAGTGAAATCTCGCCCGATGTCATTGTGACCTCAGGATATTCGGAGGGAAACCTCACCCGAATGTCCCTGAGATCAGACGAGATATTGAGTAAAATCTCACCCGATGCCCATCAGTCCCACGATATTTAGATTGAAGTCTCGCTCAATAGCCATGAGATCTCACGAGTTTGGCACTGACGTCGCCAAGGTTTGGAGGAGATCTCACAAGACTGGGAGTAAAATCTCGCCCCCATTCAAGAGTTCTCACGAGAGCTGCAGTGAAATCTCGCCCAAGGTCCCTGGGATCTCACGAGATTTGTAGTGAAATCTCGCCCGATCTCATTGTGACCTCAGGAGGAATGGAGTGAAACCTCGCCTAAAATCCATGAGTTGTCATGAGATTTGGAGTGAAATCTGTACCGATGTCCATGAGATCTCAGGAGCCTTGGTGGCAAATCTCGCCCGATGTCCATGAGATCTCACGAGATTTAGATTGAAAGCTCGCCCACGGTCGTCCCTGATATCTCACGAGATTTGGAGAGAAATCTGCCCGAAGTCATTGAGACCACATGATCTTTGGAGTGAAATCGCGTCCAATGTCCATGACATATCACGAGATTTGGAATGAATTCTCACGCGATGTCCATACGATCTCACGAGATTTGGACTAATCTCGCCTGATGTCCATGATTTCTCACGAGATATAGAGTGAATTCTCCCTCAATATCCTGAGATCTAACGGATTGGACGGAAGTCTCCAAGGATTGGATGAGATCTCAAGAGACTTGGAGGAAATGATCCCCGAATTCCAAAGGATCTCACGAGAGTTGGAGTGAAATCTCGCCTTAGGTCCCTTTTATCTCACGAGAGTTGAGTGAAACCTCGCCCGTTGTCATTGAGACCTCACGAGATTTGGATTGATATCTCGCCCAAGTTCGCTGATATCGCACGAGGTTTGTAGTGAAATCTCTCCCAATGTCACTGTGACCTCACGGGATTTGGAGTGAAATCTCGCCCAAAGTCCACGAGATCTCATGAGATTTGGACTGAGGTCTGCACGTTTTGGATGGGATCTCACGAGACTCAGAATAAAATCTCACGCGATGCCCATGGTGTCTCGTGGGATTTAGATTGAAGTCTCACGGAATATCCATGAGATCTCATGAGATTTGGACTGAAGTCTCCAAGGTCTGGATGAGATCTCACGAGACTTGGACGAAAATCCCCTGAATTCTAAGAGGTCTCACGATAGTTGGAGTAAAATCTCAACCAAGGTTCCTGATATCTCAAGAGAATGATACTGAAATCTCGCCCGATGTCATTGGGACCTCGCGAGATTTGGAGTGAAATATCGCGCAAGGTCCCTGATATCTCACGAGATTTGTAGTGAAATCTTGCCCAAGGCCCCTGAGAGCTGAAGAGAATTAGAGGGAAATCTCGCCCCATGTCACTGTGACCTCATGTGTTTTGGAGTGATATCTCGCCCAATGCCCATGATCTCACGAGTTTTTGGAGAACTCTGACCCCATATCCATGAGATCTCACGAGATTTGGAGTAAAATCTCTCCTGATGTCATGAGGTCACACGAGATTTAGATTGCAATTTCGCTCCATATCCATGAGATCTCACGAGATTTGGCCTGAATTCTCCAAGATTCGGATGAGATCTCCGAGACGTGGGGAGTCAAATCTCGCTCAACGTCCAAGAATCCTCTTGAGATTTGGCGTGAAATCTCGCCCAAACTCCCTGATATCTCACGAGACTTGTAGTGTAATCTCCCGCGATGTCAGTGAGACCTCAGGAGATTTGGATGGAAATCTCGCCCAGGTCCCTGAATATTACGAGATATGTAGTGAAATCTCGCCCGAAATCATTGTAACCTCAGGAGTTGGGAGTGAAAACTCGCCCAATGTCCATGAGATCTCACGAGATTTACATGGGAAACTCGCTCATATCCACGAGAACTCACGAGGTTGGCCTTGACGTCTCCAAGGTTTGGATGAGATTTCACGGGATGCGAGTAAACTCCCGCCCAAAGACCATGAGACCTCACGAGAGTGGGAGTGAAATCTCGCCCAAGGACCCTGATATCTCAAGAGGTTTGGAAGGAATCTCCCCCGATGTCATTGACAGCTCATGAGAAATGGATAGAAATCTCGCCCAAGGTCGCTGCTATCTCACGAGATCTGTAGTGAAATCTCGCCCAAACTCATTGGGACCTCAGGAGATTCGGCGTGAAATCTCCATCGATGTCCATGCGATCTCAGGAGATCTGGTGTCAAATCTCGCCCGATGTCCATGAGAACTCACGACACTTACACGGAAACCTCGCCCAGGGTCCCTGACAACTGACAAGATTCGGCGTGAAATCTGCCCGAGGTGATGGAGACCTCACGAGATTTGGAGTGAACTCTCACCCGATATTCGTGAGTACTCACGAGATTTCCAGTCATCTCGCCTGATGTCCCTGAGATCGCACAAGATAGAGATTGAATTCTCGCTCCATATCCTGAGATCTCACGAGTTTTGGCCTGGAGTCTCCAAGGATTGGATGAGATCTCACGAGACTTGGAGTAAAATATCCGCGAATATCCAGAAATCTCACGAGAGTTGGAGTGAAATGTCGCCCTAGCTCCCTTTCATGTCATGAGGTTTTAGTGAACTGTCGCCCAATGTCATTGGGACGTCCCGATATTTGGATTGAAATCTCGCCCAAGTTCGCTGATATCGCACGAGGTTTGTAGTGAAATCTCTCCCAATGTCATTGTGACCTCACGAGATTTGGAGTGAAATCTCGCCCAAAGTCCAGGAGATCTCATGAGATTTGGACTGAGGTCTGCACGTTTTGGATGGGATCTCACGAGACTCAGAATAAAATCTCACCCGATGCCCATGGTGTCTCGTGGGATTTAGATTGAAGTCTCACGCAATATCCATGTGATCTCACGAGATTTGGACTGGAGTCTCCAAAGTCTGGATGAGATCTCACGAGACTTGGAGGAAAATCCCCTGAATTCCAAGAGATCACACGAGAGTTGGAGTAAAATCTCAGCCAAGGTTCCTGATATCTCAAGAGATTGATTCTGAAATCTCGCCCGATGTCATTGGGATCTCGCGAGATTTGGGGTGAAATATCGCGCAAGGTCCCTGATATCTCACGAGATTTGTAGTGAAATCTTGCCCAAGGCCCCTGAGAGCCCATGAGAATTAGAGGGAATTCTCGCCCCATGTCACTGTGACCTTAAGAGATTTGGAGTGAAATCTCGCCCAATGCCCATGATCTCACGAGCTTGTTGGAGAACTCTGACCCCATATCCATGAGATCTCACGAGATTTGGAGTAAAATCTCTCCTGATGTCATGAGGTCACACGAGATTTAGATTGCAATTTCGCTCCATATCCATGAGATCTCACGAGATTTGGCCTGAATTCTCCAAGATTCGGATGAGATCTCCGAGACGTGGGGAGTCAAATCTCGCTCAACGTCCAAGAATCCTCTTGAGATTTGGCATGAAATCTCGCCCAAACTCCCTGATATCTCACGAGACTTGTAGTGTAATCTCCCGCGATGTCAGTGAGACCTCACGAGATTTGGATGGAAATCTCGCCCAGGTCCCTGAATATTACGAGATATGTAGTGAAATCTCGCCCGAAATCATTGTAACCTCAGGAGTTGGGAGTGAAAACTCGCCCAATGTCCATGAGATCTCACGAGATTTACATGGGAAACTCGCTCATATCCACGAGAACTCACGAGGTTGGCCTTGACGTCTCCAAGGTTTGGATGAGATTTCACGGGATGCGAGTAAACTCCCGCCCAAAGACCATGAGACCTCACGAGAGTGGGAGTGAAATCTCGCCCAAGGACCCTGATATCTCAAGAGGTTTGGAAGGAATCTCCCCCGATGTCATTGACAGCTCATGAGAAATGGATAGAAATCTGGCCCAAGGTCGCTGCTATCTCACGAGATCTGTAGTGAAATCTCGCCCAAACTCATTGGGACCTCAGGAGATTCGGCGTGAAATCTCCATCGATGTCCATGCGATCTCAGGAGATCTGGTGTCAAATCTCGCCCGATGTCCATGAGAACTCACGACACTTACACGGAAACCTCGCCCAGGGTCCATGACAACTGACGAGATTCGGCGTGAAATCTGCCCGAGGTGATGGAGACCTCACGAGATTTGGAGTGAACTCTCACCCGATATTCGTGAGTACTCACGAGATTTCCAGTCATCTCGCCTGATGTCCCTGAGATCGCACAAGATAGAGATTGAATTCTCGCTCCATATCCTGAGATCTCACGAGTTTTGGCCTGGAGTCTCCAAGGATTGGATGAGATCTCACGAGACTTGGAGTAAAATATCCGCGAATATCCAGAAATCTCACGAGAGTTGGAGTGAAATGTCGCCCTAGGTCCCTTTCATGTCATGAGGTTTTAGTGAACTGTCGCCCAATGTCATTGGGACGTCCCGATATTTGGATTGAAATCTCGCCCGAGGTCGCTGATATCTCACGAGATTTGTAGGGAAATCTCGCGCAATGTGATTGTGACCTCAGGAGATTTGGGGTGAACTCTCCCCCAATGTCCATGAGATCTCACGAGATTTAGATGAAATCTCCCTCAATATCTATGAGGCCTCGCGAGATTGGCTCGGACGACTCCAAGTTTGGATGAGATCTCACAAGACTTGGAGTAAACTCTCGCCCAAAGAACAAGAGACCTCAGCAGAGTTGGATTGAAATCTCGCACAAAGTCCCCGATATCTCACAAGATTTGTAGTGAAATCTCGCCCAATGTCTTTGAGCCTCATGAGATGTGGACTGAAATCTCGACCAGGGTCCTTGATATCTCATGAGATTTGTGGAAATCTCACCTGATGTCATTGGAACCTCCGTAGATTTGGAGTGCAGTCTCTCCCATTGTCCATGAGATCTCACGAGATTTAGATTGACCCCTCACCCAATATCCATGAGATCTCAGGAGAAGGGCACCGACCTCTCCAAAGTTTGGGTGAGATCTCATGGGCCCTGGAGTAAAATCTCGCCCAAAGTCCAAGAGATCTCGAGGGATTTGGAGAGAAATCTCACCCAAAGCCCATGACATCTCATGAGATTGAGAGGGAATTCTCGCCCGATGTCCATGACACCTCACGGGATTTGCAGTAAAATCTCGCCCAATGACCATGAGATATCGCGAAATTGAGAGTGAAATCTCACCCATTTTCCATGAGAGCCCAAGACATTTGGCCTGAGTTCTCCACATTTGGAAGAGAGCACACGAGATTTGGATGAAAATCCCAGCTGAATCCCAAGAGATCTCACACGATTTGGAGTGACATCTCGCCCAAGGTCCCTGATACCTCAGGACATTTGTAGTGAAATCTCGCCCGATGTCATTGTGACCTCAGGATATACGGAGGGAAACCTCACCCGAATGTCCCTGAGATCAGACGAGATATTGAGTAAAATCTCACCCGATGCACATCAGTCCCACGATATTTAGATTGAAGTCTCGCTCAATAGCCATGAGATCTCACGAGTTTGGCGCTGACGTCGCCAAGGTTTGGAGGAGATCTCACAAGACTGGGAGTAAAATCTCGCCCCCATTCAAGAGTTCTCACGAGAGCTGAAGTGAAATCTCGCCCAAGGTCCCTGGGATCTCACGAGATTTGTAGTGAAATCTCGCCCGATCTCATTGTGACCTCAGGAGGAATGGAGTGAAACCTCGCCTAAAATCCATGAGTTGTCATGAGATTTGGAGTGAAATCTGTACCGATGTCCATGAGATCTCAGGAGCCTTGGTGGCAAATCTCGCCCGATGTCCATGAGATCTCACGAGATTTAGATTGAAAGCTCGCCCACGGTCGTCCCTGATATCTCACGAGATTTGGAGAGAAATCTGCCCGAAGTCATTGAGACCACATGATCTTTGGAGTGAAATCGCGTCCAATGTCCATGACATATCACGAGATTTGGAATGAATTCTCACGCGATGTCCATACGATCTCACGAGATTTGGACTAATCTCGCCTGATGTCCATGATTTCTCACGAGATATAGAGTGAATTCTCCCTCAATATCCTGAGATCTAACGGATTGGACGGAAGTCTCCAAGGATTGGATGAGATCTCAAGAGACTTGGAGGAAATGATCCCCGAATTCCAAAGGATCTCACGAGAGTTGGAGTGAAATCTCGCCCTAGGTCCCTTTTATCTCACGAGAGTTGAGTGAAACCTCGCCCGTTGTCATTGAGACCTCACGAGATTTGGATTGATATCTCGCCCAAGTTCGCTGATATCGCACGAGGTTTGTAGTGAAATCTCTCCCAATGTCATTGTGACCTCACGGGATTTGGAGTGAAATCTCGCCCAAAGTCCACGAGATCTCATGAGATTTGGACTGAGGTCTGCACGTTTTGGATGGGATCTCACGAGACTCAGAATAAAATCTCACGCGATGCCCATGGTGTCTCGTGGGATTTAGATTGAAGTGTCACGGTATATCCATGAGATCTCATGAGATTTGGACTGAAGTCTCCAAGGTCTGGATGAGATCTCACGAGACTTGGACGAAAATCCCCTGAATTCCAAGAGGTCTCACGATAGTTGGAGTAAAATCTCAACCAAGGTTCCTGATATCTCAAGAGAATGATACTGAAATCTCGCCCGATGTCATTGGGACCTCGCGAGATTTGGAGTGAAATATCGCGCAAGGTCCCTGATATCTCACGAGATTTGTAGTGAAATCTTGCCCAAGGCCCCTGAGAGCTGAAGAGAATTAGAGGGAAATCTCGCCCCATGTCACTGTGACCTCAAGAGTTTTGGAGTGAAATCTCGCCCAATGCCCATGATCTCACGAGTTTTTGGAGAACTCTGACCCCATATCCATGAGATCTCACGAGATTTGGAGTAAAATCTCTCCTGATGTCATGAGGTCACACGAGATTTAGATTGCAATTTCGCTCCATATCCATGAGATCTCACGAGATTTTGCCTGAATTCTCCAAGATTCGGATGAGATCTCCGAGACGTGGGGAGTCAAATCTCGCTCAACGTCCAAGAATCCTCTTGAGATTTGGCGTGAAATCTCGCCCAAACTCCCTGATATCTCACGAGACTTGTAGTGTAATCTCCCGCGATGTCAGTGAGACCTCACGAGATTTGGATGGAAATCTCGCCCAGGTCCCTGAATATTACGAGATATGTAGTGAAATCTCGCCCGAAATCATTGTAACCTCAGGAGTTGGGAGTGAAAACTCGCCCAATGTCCATGAGATCTCACGAGATTTACATGGGAAACTCGCTCATATCCACGAGAACTCACGAGGTTGGCCTTGACGTCTCCAAGGTTTGGATGAGATTTCACGGGATGCGAGTAAACTCTCGCCCAAAGACCATGAGACATCACGAGAGTGGGAGTGAAATCTCGCCCAAGGACCCTGATATCTCAAGAGGTTTGGAAGGAATCTCCCCCGATGTCATTGACAGCTCATGAGAAATGGATAGAAATCTCGCCCAAGGTCGCTGCTATCTCACGAGATCTGCAGTGAAATCTCGCCCAAACTCATTGGGACCTCAGGAGATTCGGCGTGAAATCTCCATCGATGTCCATGCGATCTCAGGAGATCTGGTGTCAAATCTCGCCCGATGTCCATGAGAACTCACGACACTTACACGGAAACCTCGCCCAGGGTCCCTGACAACTGACGAGATTCGGCGTGAAATCTGCCCGAGGTGATGGAGACCTCACGAGATTTGGAGTGAACTCTCACCCGATATTCGTGAGTACTCACGAGATTTGGAGTCATCTCGCCTGATGTCCCTGAGATCGCACAAGATAGAGATTGAATTCTCGCTCCATATCCTGAGATCTCACGAGTTTTGGCCTGGAGTCTCCAAGGATTGGATGAGATCTCACGAGACCTGGAGTAAAATATCCGCGAATATCCAGAAATCTCACGAGAGTTGGAGTGAAATGTCGCCCTAGCTCCCTTTCATGTCATGAGGTTTTAGTGAACTGTCGCCCAATGTCATTGGGACGTCCCGATATTTGGATTGAAATCTCGCCCAAGTTCGCTGATATCGCACGAGGTTTGTAGTGAAATCTCTCCCAATGTCATTGTGACCTCACGAGATTTGGAGTGAAATCTCGCCCAAAGTCCAGGAGATCTCATGAGATTTGGACTGAGGTCTGCACGTTTTGGATGGGATCTCACGAGACTCAGAATAAAATCTCACCCGATGCCCATGGTGTCTCGTGGGATTTAGATTGAAGTCTCACGCAATATCCATGTGATCTCACGAGATTTGGACTGGAGTCTCCAAAGTCTGGATGAGATCTCACGAGACTTGGAGGAAAATCCCCTGAATTCCAAGAGATCACACGAGAGTTGGAGTAAAATCTCAGCCAAGGTTCCTGATATCTCAAGAGATTGATACTGAAATCTCGCCCGATGTCATTGGGACCTCGCGAGATTTGGGGTGAAATATCGCGCAAGGTCCCTGATATCTCACGAGATTTGTAGTGAAATCTTGCCCAAGGCCCCTGAGAGCTGAAGAGAATTAGAGGGAAATCTCGCCCCATGTCACTGTGACCTCATGTGTTTTGGAGTGATATCTCGCCCAATGCCCATGATCTCACGAGTTTTTGGAGAACTCTGACCCCATATCCATGAGATCTCACGAGATTTGGAGTAAAATCTCTCCTGATGTCATGAGGTCACACGAGATTTAGATTGCAATTTCGCTCCATATCCATGAGATCTCACGAGATTTGGCCTGAATTCTCCAAGATTCGGATGAGATCTCCGAGACGTGGGGAGTCAAATCTCGCTCAACGTCCAAGAATCCTCTTGAGATTTGGCGTGAAATCTCGCCCAAACTCCCTGATATCTCACGAGACTTGTAGTGTAATCTCCCGCGATGTCAGTGAGACCTCACGAGATTTGGATGGAAATCTCGCCCAGGTCCCTGAATATTACGAGATATGTAGTGAAATCTCGCCCGAACTCATTGTAACCTCAGGAGTTGGGAGTGAAAACTCGCCCAATGTCCATGAGATCTCACGAGATTTACATGGGAAACTCGCTCATATCCACGAGAACTCACGAGGTTGGCCTTGACGTCTCCAAGGTTTGGATGAGATTTCACGGGATGCGAGTAAACTCCCGCCCAAAGACCATGAGACCTCACGAGAGTGGGAGTGAAATCTCGCCCAAGGACCCTGATATCTCAAGAGGTTTGGAAGGAATCTCCCCCGATGTCATTGACAGCTCATGAGAAATGGATAGAAATCTCGCCCAAGGTCGCTGCTATCTCACGAGATCTGTAGTGAAATCTCGCCCAAACTCATTGGGACCTCAGGAGATTCGGCGTGAAATCTCCATCGATGTCCATGCGATCTCAGGAGATCTGGTGTCAAATCTCGCCCGATGTCCATGAGAACTCACGACACTTACACGGAAACCTCGCCCAGGGTCCCTGACAACTGACGAGATTCGGCGTGAAATCTGCCCGAGGTGATGGAGACCTCACGAGATTTGGAGTGAACTCTCACCCGATATTCGTGAGTACTCACGAGATTTCCAGTCATCTCGCCTGATGTCCCTGAGATCGCACAAGATAGAGATTGAATTCTCGCTCCATATCCTGAGATCTCACGAGTTTTGGCCTGGAGTCTCCAAGGATTGGATGAGATCTCACGAGACTTGGAGTAAAATATCCGCGAATATCCAGAAATCTCACGAGAGTTGGAGTGAAATGTCGCCCTAGCTCCCTTTCATGTCATGAGGTTTTAGTGAACTGTCGCCCAATGTCATTGGGACGTCCCGATATTTGGATTGAAATCTCGCCCGAGGTCGCTGATATCTCACGAGATTTGTAGGGAAATCTCGCGCAATGTGATTGTGACCTCAGGAGATTTGGGGTGAACTCTCCCCCAATGTCCATGAGATCTCACGAGATTTAGATGAAATCTCCCTCAATATCTATGAGGCCTCGCGAGATTGGCACGGACGACTCCAAGTTTGGATGAGATCTCACAAGACTTGGAGTAAACTCTCGCCCAAAGAACAAGAGACCTCAGCAGAGTTGGATTGAAATCTCGCACAAGGTCCCCGATATCTCACAAGATTTGTAGTGAAATCTCGCCCAATGTCTTTGAGCTTCATGAGATGTGGACTGAAATCTCGACCAGGGTCCCTGATATCTCATGAGATTTGTGGAAATCTCACCTGATGTCATTGGAACCTCCGTAGATTTGGAGTGCAGTCTCTCCCATTGTCCATGAGATCTCACGAGATTTAGATTGACCCCTCACCCAATATCCATGAGATCTCAGGAGAAGGGCACTGACCTCTCCAAAGTTTGGGTGAGATCTCATGGGCCCTGGAGTAAAATCTCGCCCAAAGTCCAAGAGATCTCGAGGGATTTGGAGAGAAATCTCACCCAAAGCCCATGACATCTCATGAGATTGAGAGGGAATTCTCGCCCGATGTCCATGCCACCTCACGGGATTTGCAGTAAAATCTCGCCCAATGACCATGAGATATCGCGAAATTGAGAGTGAAATCTCACCCATTTTCCATGAGAGCCCAAGACATTTGGCCTGAGGTCTCCACATTTGGAAGAGAGCACACGAGATTTGGATCAAAATCTCAGCTGAATCCCAAGAGATCTCACACGATTTGGAGTGACATCTCGCCCAAGGTCCCTGATACCTCAGGACATTTGTAGTGAAATCTCGCCCGATGTCATTGTGACCTCAGGATATTCGGAGGGAAACCTCACCCGAATGTCCCTGAGATCAGACGAGATATTGAGTAAAATCTCACCCGATGCCCGTCAGTCCCACGATATTTAGATTGAAGTCTCGCTCAATAGCCATGAGATCTCACGAGTTTGGCACTGACGTCGCCAAGGTTTGGAGGAGATCTCACAAGACTGGGAGTAAAATCTCGCCCCCATTCAAGAGTTCTCACGAGAGCTGCAGTGAAATCTCGCCCAAGGTCCCTGGGATCTCACGAGATTTGTAGTGAAATCTCGCCCGATCTCATTGTGACCTCAGGAGGAATGGAGTGAAACCTCGCCTAAAATCCATGAGTTGTCATGAGATTTGGAGTGAAATCTGTACCGATGTCCATGAGATCTCAGGAGCCTTGGTGGCAAATCTCGCCCGATGTCCATGAGATCTCACGAGATTTAGATTGAAAGCTCGCCCACGGTCGTCCCTGATATCTCACGAGATTTGGAGAGAAATCTGCCCGAAGTCATTGAGACCACATGATCTTTGGAGTGAAATCGCGTCCAATGTCCATGACATATCACGAGATTTGGAATGAATTCTCACGCGATGTCCATACGATCTCACGAGATTTGGACTAATCTCGCCTGATGTCCATGATTTCTCACGAGATATAGAGTGAATTCTCCCTCAATATCCTGAGATCTAACGGATTGGACGGAAGTCTCCAAGGATTGGATGAGATCTCAAGAGACTTGGAGGAAATGATCCCCGAATTCCAAAGGATCTCACGAGAGTTGGAGTGAAATCTCGCCTTAGGTCCCTTTTATCTCACGAGAGTTGAGTGAAACCTCGCCCGTTGTCATTGAGACCTCACGAGATTTGGATTGATATCTCGCCCAAGTTCGCTGATATCGCACGAGGTTTGTAGTGAAATCTCTCCCAATGTCACTGTGACCTCACGGGATTTGGAGTGAAATCTCGCCCAAAGTCCACGAGATCTCATGAGATTTGGACTGAGGTCTGCACGTTTTGGATGGGATCTCACGAGACTCAGAATAAAATCTCACGCGATGCCCATGGTGTCTCGTGGGATTTAGATTGAAGTCTCACGGAATATCCATGAGATCTCATGAGATTTGGACTGAAGTCTCCAAGGTCTGGATGAGATCTCACGAGACTTGGACGAAAATCCCCTGAATTCTAAGAGGTCTCACGATAGTTGGAGTAAAATCTCAACCAAGGTTCCTGATATCTCAAGAGAATGATACTGAAATCTCGCCCGATGTCATTGGGACCTCGCGAGATTTGGAGTGAAATATCGCGCAAGGTCCCTGATATCTCACGAGATTTGTAGTGAAATCTTGCCCAAGGCCCCTGAGAGCTGAAGAGAATTAGAGGGAAATCTCGCCCCATGTCACTGTGACCTCATGTGTTTTGGAGTGATATCTCGCCCAATGCCCATGATCTCACGAGTTTTTGGAGAACTCTGACCCCATATCCATGAGATCTCACGAGATTTGGAGTAAAATCTCTCCTGATGTCATGAGGTCACACGAGATTTAGATTGCAATTTCGCTCCATATCCATGAGATCTCACGAGATTTGGCCTGAATTCTCCAAGATTCGGATGAGATCTCCGAGACGTGGGGAGTCAAATCTCGCTCAACGTCCAAGAATCCTCTTGAGATTTGGCGTGAAATCTCGCCCAAACTCCCTGATATCTCACGAGACTTGTAGTGTAATCTCCCGCGATGTCAGTGAGACCTCAGGAGATTTGGATGGAAATCTCGCCCAGGTCCCTGAATATTACGAGATATGTAGTGAAATCTCGCCCGAAATCATTGTAACCTCAGGAATTGGGAGTGAAAACTCGCCCAATGTCCATGAGATCTCACGAGATTTACATGGGAAACTCGCTCATATCCACGAGAACTCACGAGGTTGGCCTTGACGTCTCCAAGGTTTGGATGAGATTTCACGGGATGCGAGTAAACTCCCGCCCAAAGACCATGAGACCTCACGAGAGTGGGAGTGAAATCTCGCCCAAGGACCCTGATATCTCAAGAGGTTTGGAAGGAATCTCCCCCGATGTCATTGACAGCTCATGAGAAATGGATAGAAATCTCGCCCAAGGTCGCTGCTATCTCACGAGATCTGTAGTGAAATCTCGCCCAAACTCATTGGGACCTCAGGAGATTCGGCGTGAAATCTCCATCGATGTCCATGCGATCTCAGGAGATCTGGTGTCAAATCTCGCCCGATGTCCATGAGAACTCACGACACTTACACGGAAACCTCGCCCAGGGTCCCTGACAACTGACAAGATTCGGCGTGAAATCTGCCCGAGGTGATGGAGACCTCACGAGATTTGGAGTGAACTCTCACCCGATATTCGTGAGTACTCACGAGATTTCCAGTCATCTCGCCTGATGTCCCTGAGATCGCACAAGATAGAGATTGAATTCTCGCTCCATATCCTGAGATCTCACGAGTTTTGGCCTGGAGTCTCCAAGGATTGGATGAGATCTCACGAGACTTGGAGTAAAATATCCGCGAATATCCAGAAATCTCACGAGAGTTGGAGTGAAATGTCGCCCTAGCTCCCTTTCATGTCATGAGGTTTTAGTGAACTGTCGCCCAATGTCATTGGGACGTCCCGATATTTGGATTGAAATCTCGCCCAAGTTCGCTGATATCGCACGAGGTTTGTAGTGAAATCTCTCCCAATGTCATTGTGACCTCACGAGATTTGGAGTGAAATCTCGCCCAAAGTCCAGGAGATCTCATGAGATTTGGACTGAGGTCTGCACGTTTTGGATGGGATCTCACGAGACTCAGAATAAAATCTCACCCGATGCCCATGGTGTCTCGTGGGATTTAGATTGAAGTCTCACGCAATATCCATGTGATCTCACGAGATTTGGACTGGAGTCTCCAAAGTCTGGATGAGATCTCACGAGACTTGGAGGAAAATCCCCTGAATTCCAAGAGATCACACGAGAGTTGGAGTAAAATCTCAGCCAAGGTTCCTGATATCTCAAGAGATTGATTCTGAAATCTCGCCCGATGTCATTGGGATCTCGCGAGATTTGGGGTGAAATATCGCGCAAGGTCCCTGATATCTCACGAGATTTGTAGTGAAATCTTGCCCAAGGCCCCTGAGAGCCCATGAGAATTAGAGGGAATTCTCGCCCCATGTCACTGTGACCTTAAGAGATTTGGAGTGAAATCTCGCCCAATGCCCATGATCTCACGAGCTTGTTGGAGAACTCTGACCCCATATCCATGAGATCTCACGAGATTTGGAGTAAAATCTCTCCTGATGTCATGAGGTCACACGAGATTTAGATTGCAATTTCGCTCCATATCCATGAGATCTCACGAGATTTGGCCTGAATTCTCCAAGATTCGGATGAGATCTCCGAGACGTGGGGAGTCAAATCTCGCTCAACGTCCAAGAATCCTCTTGAGATTTGGCATGAAATCTCGCCCAAACTCCCTGATATCTCACGAGACTTGTAGTGTAATCTCCCGCGATGTCAGTGAGACCTCACGAGATTTGGATGGAAATCTCGCCCAGGTCCCTGAATATTACGAGATATGTAGTGAAATCTCGCCCGAAATCATTGTAACCTCAGGAGTTGGGAGTGAAAACTCGCCCAATGTCCATGAGATCTCACGAGATTTACATGGGAAACTCGCTCATATCCACGAGAACTCACGAGGTTGGCCTTGACGTCTCCAAGGTTTGGATGAGATTTCACGGGATGCGAGTAAACTCCCGCCCAAAGACCATGAGACCTCACGAGAGTGGGAGTGAAATCTCGCCCAAGGACCCTGATATCTCAAGAGGTTTGGAAGGAATCTCCCCCGATGTCATTGACAGCTCATGAGAAATGGATAGAAATCTCGCCCAAGGTCGCTGCTATCTCACGAGATCTGTAGTGAAATCTCGCCCAAACTCATTGGGACCTCAGGAGATTCGGCGTGAAATCTCCATCGATGTCCATGCGATCTCAGGAGATCTGGTGTCAAATCTCGCCCGATGTCCATGAGAACTCACGACACTTACACGGAAACCTCGCCCAGGGTCCATGACAACTGACGAGATTCGGCGTGAAATCTGCCCGAGGTGATGGAGACCTCACGAGATTTGGAGTGAACTCTCACCCGATATTCGTGAGTACTCACGAGATTTCCAGTCATCTCGCCTGATGTCCCTGAGATCGCACAAGATAGAGATTGAATTCTCGCTCCATATCCTGAGATCTCACGAGTTTTGGCCTGGAGTCTCCAAGGATTGGATGAGATCTCACGAGACTTGGAGTAAAATATCCGCGAATATCCAGAAATCTCACGAGAGTTGGAGTGAAATGTCGCCCTAGGTCCCTTTCATGTCATGAGGTTTTAGTGAACTGTCGCCCAATGTCATTGGGACGTCCCGATATTTGGATTGAAATCTCGCCCGAGGTCGCTGATATCTCACGAGATTTGTAGGGAAATCTCGCGCAATGTGATTGTGACCTCAGGAGATTTGGGGTGAACTCTCCCCCAATGTCCATGAGATCTCACGAGATTTAGATGAAATCTCCCTCAATATCTATGAGGCCTCGCGAGATTGGCTCGGACGACTCCAAGTTTGGATGAGATCTCACAAGACTTGGAGTAAACTCTCGCCCAAAGAACAAGAGACCTCAGCAGAGTTGGATTGAAATCTCGCACAAAGTCCCCGATATCTCACAAGATTTGTAGTGAAATCTCGCCCAATGTCTTTGAGCCTCATGAGATGTGGACTGAAATCTCGACCAGGGTCCTTGATATCTCATGAGATTTGTGGAAATCTCACCTGATGTCATTGGAACCTCCGTAGATTTGGAGTGCAGTCTCTCCCATTGTCCATGAGATCTCACGAGATTTAGATTGACCCCTCACCCAATATCCATGAGATCTCAGGAGAAGGGCACCGACCTCTCCAAAGTTTGGGTGAGATCTCATGGGCCCTGGAGTAAAATCTCGCCCAAAGTCCAAGAGATCTCGAGGGATTTGGAGAGAAATCTCACCCAAAGCCCATGACATCTCATGAGATTGAGAGGGAATTCTCGCCCGATGTCCATGACACCTCACGGGATTTGCAGTAAAATCTCGCCCAATGACCATGAGATATCGCGAAATTGAGAGTGAAATCTCACCCATTTTCCATGAGAGCCCAAGACATTTGGCCTGAGTTCTCCACATTTGGAAGAGAGCACACGAGATTTGGATGAAAATCCCAGCTGAATCCCAAGAGATCTCACACGATTTGGAGTGACATCTCGCCCAAGGTCCCTGATACCTCAGGACATTTGTAGTGAAATCTCGCCCGATGTCATTGTGACCTCAGGATATACGGAGGGAAACCTCACCCGAATGTCCCTGAGATCAGACGAGATATTGAGTAAAATCTCACCCGATGCACATCAGTCCCACGATATTTAGATTGAAGTCTCGCTCAATAGCCATGAGATCTCACGAGTTTGGCGCTGACGTCGCCAAGGTTTGGAGGAGATCTCACAAGACTGGGAGTAAAATCTCGCCCCCATTCAAGAGTTCTCACGAGAGCTGAAGTGAAATCTCGCCCAAGGTCCCTGGGATCTCACGAGATTTGTAGTGAAATCTCGCCCGATCTCATTGTGACCTCAGGAGGAATGGAGTGAAACCTCGCCTAAAATCCATGAGTTGTCATGAGATTTGGAGTGAAATCTGTACCGATGTCCATGAGATCTCAGGAGCCTTGGTGGCAAATCTCGCCCGATGTCCATGAGATCTCACGAGATTTAGATTGAAAGCTCGCCCACGGTCGTCCCTGATATCTCACGAGATTTGGAGAGAAATCTGCCCGAAGTCATTGAGACCACATGATCTTTGGAGTGAAATCGCGTCCAATGTCCATGACATATCACGAGATTTGGAATGAATTCTCACGCGATGTCCATACGATCTCACGAGATTTGGACTAATCTCGCCTGATGTCCATGATTTCTCACGAGATATAGAGTGAATTCTCCCTCAATATCCTGAGATCTAACGGATTGGACGGAAGTCTCCAAGGATTGGATGAGATCTCAAGAGACTTGGAGGAAATGATCCCCGAATTCCAAAGGATCTCACGAGAGTTGGAGTGAAATCTCGCCCTAGGTCCCTTTTATCTCACGAGAGTTGAGTGAAACCTCGCCCGTTGTCATTGAGACCTCACGAGATTTGGATTGATATCTCGCCCAAGTTCGCTGATATCGCACGAGGTTTGTAGTGAAATCTCTCCCAATGTCATTGTGACCTCACGGGATTTGGAGTGAAATCTCGCCCAAAGTCCACGAGATCTCATGAGATTTGGACTGAGGTCTGCACGTTTTGGATGGGATCTCACGAGACTCAGAATAAAATCTCACGCGATGCCCATGGTGTCTCGTGGGATTTAGATTGAAGTGTCACGGTATATCCATGAGATCTCATGAGATTTGGACTGAAGTCTCCAAGGTCTGGATGAGATCTCACGAGACTTGGACGAAAATCCCCTGAATTCCAAGAGGTCTCACGATAGTTGGAGTAAAATCTCAACCAAGGTTCCTGATATCTCAAGAGAATGATACTGAAATCTCGCCCGATGTCATTGGGACCTCGCGAGATTTGGAGTGAAATATCGCGCAAGGTCCCTGATATCTCACGAGATTTGTAGTGAAATCTTGCCCAAGGCCCCTGAGAGCTGAAGAGAATTAGAGGGAAATCTCGCCCCATGTCACTGTGACCTCAAGAGTTTTGGAGTGAAATCTCGCCCAATGCCCATGATCTCACGAGTTTTTGGAGAACTCTGACCCCATATCCATGAGATCTCACGAGATTTGGAGTAAAATCTCTCCTGATGTCATGAGGTCACACGAGATTTAGATTGCAATTTCGCTCCATATGCATGAGATCTCACGAGATTTGGCCTGAATTCTCCAAGATTCGGATGAGATCTCCGAGACGTGGGGAGTCAAATCTCGCTCAACGTCCAAGAATCCTCTTGAGATTTGGCGTGAAATCTCGCCCAAACTCCCTGATATCTCACGAGACTTGTAGTGTAATCTCCCGCGATGTCAGTGAGACCTCACGAGATTTGGATGGAAATCTCGCCCAGGTCCCTGAATATTACGAGATATGTAGTGAAATCTCGCCCGAAATCATTGTAACCTCAGGAGTTGGGAGTGAAAACTCGCCCAATGTCCATGAGATCTCACGAGATTTACATGGGAAACTCGCTCATATCCACGAGAACTCACGAGGTTGGCCTTGACGTCTCCAAGGTTTGGATGAGATTTCACGGGATGCGAGTAAACTCTCGCCCAAAGACCATGAGACATCACGAGAGTGGGAGTGAAATCTCGCCCAAGGACCCTGATATCTCAAGAGGTTTGGAAGGAATCTCCCCCGATGTCATTGACAGCTCATGAGAAATGGATAGAAATCTCGCCCAAGGTCGCTGCTATCTCACGAGATCTGCAGTGAAATCTCGCCCAAACTCATTGGGACCTCAGGAGATTCGGCGTGAAATCTCCATCGATGTCCATGCGATCTCAGGAGATCTGGTGTCAAATCTCGCCCGATGTCCATGAGAACTCACGACACTTACACGGAAACCTCGCCCAGGGTCCCTGACAACTGACGAGATTCGGCGTGAAATCTGCCCGAGGTGATGGAGACCTCACGAGATTTGGAGTGAACTCTCACCCGATATTCGTGAGTACTCACGAGATTTGGAGTCATCTCGCCTGATGTCCCTGAGATCGCACAAGATAGAGATTGAATTCTCGCTCCATATCCTGAGATCTCACGAGTTTTGGCCTGGAGTCTCCAAGGATTGGATGAGATCTCACGAGACCTGGAGTAAAATATCCGCGAATATCCAGAAATCTCACGAGAGTTGGAGTGAAATGTCGCCCTAGCTCCCTTTCATGTCATGAGGTTTTAGTGAACTGTCGCCCAATGTCATTGGGACGTCCCGATATTTGGATTGAAATCTCGCCCAAGTTCGCTGATATCGCACGAGGTTTGTAGTGAAATCTCTCCCAATGTCATTGTGACCTCACGAGATTTGGAGTGAAATCTCGCCCAAAGTCCAGGAGATCTCATGAGATTTGGACTGAGGTCTGCACGTTTTGGATGGGATCTCACGAGACTCAGAATAAAATCTCACCCGATGCCCATGGTGTCTCGTGGGATTTAGATTGAAGTCTCACGCAATATCCATGTGATCTCACGAGATTTGGACTGGAGTCTCCAAAGTCTGGATGAGATCTCACGAGACTTGGAGGAAAATCCCCTGAATTCCAAGAGATCACACGAGAGTTGGAGTAAAATCTCAGCCAAGGTTCCTGATATCTCAAGAGATTGATACTGAAATCTCGCCCGATGTCATTGGGACCTCGCGAGATTTGGGGTGAAATATCGCGCAAGGTCCCTGATATCTCACGAGATTTGTAGTGAAATCTTGCCCAAGGCCCCTGAGAGCCCATGAGAATTAGAGGGAATTCTCGCCCCATGTCACTGTGACCTTAAGAGATTTGGAGTGAAATCTCGCCCAATGCCCATGATCTCACGAGCTTGTTGGAGAACTCTGACCCCATATCCATGAGATCTCACGAGATTTGGAGTAAAATCTCTCCTGATGTCATGAGGTCACACGAGATTTAGATTGCAATTTCGCTCCATATCCATGAGATCTCACGAGATTTGGCCTGAATTCTCCAAGATTCGGATGAGATCTCCGAGACGTGGGGAGTCAAATCTCGCTCAACGTCCAAGAATCCTCTTGAGATTTGGCGTGAAATCTCGCCCAAACTCCCTGATATCTCACGAGACTTGTAGTGTAATCTCCCGCGATGTCAGTGAGACCTCACGAGATTTGGATGGAAATCTCGCCCAGGTCCCTGAATATTACGAGATATGTAGTGAAATCTCGCCCGAAATCATTGTAACCTCAGGAGTTGGGAGTGAAAACTCGCCCAATGTCCATGAGATCTCACGAGATTTACATGGGAAACTCGCTCATATCCACGAGAACTCACGAGGTTGGCCTTGACGTCTCCAAGGTTTGGATGAGATTTCACGGGATGCGAGTAAACTCCCGCCCAAAGACCATGAGACCTCACGAGAGTGGGAGTGAAATCTCGCCCAAGGACCCTGATATCTCAAGAGGTTTGGAAGGAATCTCCCCCGATGTCATTGACAGCTCATGAGAAATGGATAGAAATCTCGCCCAAGGTCGCTGCTATCTCACGAGATCTGTAGTGAAATCTCGCCCAAACTCATTGGGACCTCAGGAGATTCGGCGTGAAATCTCCATCGATGTCCATGCGATCTCAGGAGATCTGGTGTCAAATCTCGCCCGATGTCCATGAGAACTCACGACACTTACACGGAAACCTCGCCCAGGGTCCCTGACAACTGACGAGATTCGGCGTGAAATCTGCCCGAGGTGATGGAGACCTCACGAGATTTGGAGTGAACTCTCACCCGATATTCGTGAGTACTCACGAGATTTCCAGTCATCTCGCCTGATGTCCCTGAGATCGCACAAGATAGAGATTGAATTCTCGCTCCATATCCTGAGATCTCACGAGTTTTGGCCTGGAGTCTCCAAGGATTGGATGAGATCTCACGAGACTTGGAGTAAAATATCCGCGAATATCCAGAAATCTCACGAGAGTTGGAGTGAAATGTCGCCCTAGGTCCCTTTCATGTCATGAGGTTTTAGTGAACTGTCGCCCAATGTCATTGGGACGTCCCGATATTTGGATTGAAATCTCGCCCGAGGTCGCTGATATCTCACGAGATTTGTAGGGAAATCTCGCGCAATGTGATTGTGACCTCAGGAGATTTGGGGTGAACTCTCCCCCAATGTCCATGAGATCTCACGAGATTTAGATGAAATCTCCCTCAATATCTATGAGGCCTCGCGAGATTGGCTCGGACGACTCCAAGTTTGGATGAGATCTCACAAGACTTGGAGTAAACTCTCGCCCAAAGAACAAGAGACCTCAGCAGAGTTGGATTGAAATCTCGCACAAAGTCCCCGATATCTCACAAGATTTGTAGTGAAATCTCGCCCAATGTCTTTGAGCTTCATGAGATGTGGACTGAAATCTCGACCAGGGTCCCTGATATCTCATGAGATTTGTGGAAATCTCACCTGATGTCATTGGAACCTCCGTAGATTTGGAGTGCAGTCTCTCCCATTGTCCATGAGATCTCACGAGATTTAGATTGACCCCTCACCCAATATCCATGAGATCTCAGGAGAAGGGCACTGACCTCTCCAAAGTTTGGGTGAGATCTCATGGGCCCTGGAGTAAAATCTCGCCCAAAGTCCAAGAGATCTCGAGGGATTTGGAGAGAAATCTCACCCAAAGCCCATGACATCTCATGAGATTGAGAGGGAATTCTCGCCCGATGTCCATGCCACCTCACGGGATTTGCAGTAAAATCTCGCCCAATGACCATGAGATATCGCGAAATTGAGAGTGAAATCTCACCCATTTTCCATGAGAGCCCAAGACATTTGGCCTGAGGTCTCCACATTTGGAAGAGAGCACACGAGATTTGGATGAAAATCTCAGCTGAATCCCAAGAGATCTCACACGATTTGGAGTGACATCTCGCCCAAGGTCCCTGATACCTCAGGACATTTGTAGTGAAATCTCGCCCGATGTCATTGTGACCTCAGGATATTCGGAGGGAAACCTCACCCGAATGTCCCTGAGATCAGACGAGATATTGAGTAAAATCTCACCCGATGCCCATCAGTCCCACGATATTTAGATTGAAGTCTCGCTCAATAGCCATGAGATCTCACGAGTTTGGCACTGACGTCGCCAAGGTTTGGAGGAGATCTCACAAGACTGGGAGTAAAATCTCGCCCCCATTCAAGAGTTCTCACGAGAGCTGCAGTGAAATCTCGCCCAAGGTCCCTGGGATCTCACGAGATTTGTAGTGAAATCTCGCCCGATCTCATTGTGACCTCAGGAGGAATGGACTGAAACCTCGCCTAAAATCCATGAGTTGTCATGAGATTTGGAGTGAAATCTGTACCGATGTCCATGAGATCTCAGGAGCCTGGGTGGCAAATCTCGCCCGATGTCCATGAGATCTCACGAGATTTAGATTGAAAGCTCGCCCACGGTCGTCCCTGATATCTCACGAGATTTGGAGAGAAATCTGCCCGAAGTCATTGAGACCACAGGATCTTTGGAGTGAAATCGCGTCCAATGTCCATGACATATCACGAGATTTGGAATGAATTCTCACGCGATGTCCATACGATCTCACGAGATTTGGACTAATCTCGCCTGATGTCCATGATTTCTCACGAGATATAGAGTGAATTCTCCCTCAATATCCTGAGATCTCACGGATTGGACGGAAGTCTCCAAGGATTGGATGAGATCTCAAGAGACTTGGAGGAAATGATCCCCGAATTCCAAAGGATCTCACGAGAGTTGGAGTGAAATCTCGCCTTAGGTCCCTTTTATCTCACGAGAGTTGAGTGAAACCTCGCCCGTTGTCATTGAGACCTCACGAGATTTGGATTGATATCTCGCCCAAGTTCGCTGATATCGCACGAGGTTTGTAGTGAAATCTCTCCCAATGTCACTGTGACCTCACGGGATTTGGAGTGAAATCGCGCCCAAAGTCCACGAGATCTCATGAGATTTGGACTGAGGTCTGCACGTTTTGGATGGGATCTCACGAGACTCAGAATAAAATCTCACGCGATGCCCATGGTGTCTCGTGGGATTTAGATTGAAGTCTCACGGAATATCCATGAGATCTCATGAGATTTGGACTGAAGTCTCCAAGGTCTGGATGAGATCTCACGAGACTTGGACGAAAATCCCCTGAATTCTAAGAGGTCTCACGATAGTTGGAGTAAAATCTCAACCAAGGTTCCTGATATCTCAAGAGAATGATACTGAAATCTCGCCCGATGTCATTGGGACCTCGCGAGATTTGGAGTGAAATATCGCGCAAGGTCCCTGATATCTCACGAGATTTGTAGTGAAATCTTGCCCAAGGCCCCTGAGAGCTGAAGAGAATTAGAGGGAAATCTCGCCCCATGTCACTGTGACCTCATGTGTTTTGGAGTGATATCTCGCCCAATGCCCATGATCTCACGAGTTTTTGGAGAACTCTGACCCCATATCCATGAGATCTCACGAGATTTGGAGTAAAATCTCTCCTGATGTCATGAGGTCACACGAGATTTAGATTGCAATTTCGCTCCATATCCATGAGATCTCACGAGATTTGGCCTGAATTCTCCAAGATTCGGATGAGATCTCCGAGACGTGGGGAGTCAAATCTCGCTCAACGTCCAAGAATCCTCTTGAGATTTGGCGTGAAATCTCGCCCAAACTCCCTGATATCTCACGAGACTTGTAGTGTAATCTCCCGCGATGTCAGTGAGACCTCACGAGATTTGGATGGAAATCTCGCCCAGGTCCCTGAATATTACGAGATATGTAGTGAAATCTCGCCCGAACTCATTGTAACCTCAGGAGTTGGGAGTGAAAACTCGCCCAATGTCCATGAGATCTCACGAGATTTACATGGGAAACTCGCTCATATCCACGAGAACTCACGAGGTTGGCCTTGACGTCTCCAAGGTTTGGATGAGATTTCACGGGATGCGAGTAAACTCCCGCCCAAAGACCATGAGACCTCACGAGAGTGGGAGTGAAATCTCGCCCAAGGACCCTGATATCTCAAGAGGTTTGGAAGGAATCTCCCCCGATGTCATTGACAGCTCATGAGAAATGGATAGAAATCTCGCCCAAGGTCGCTGCTATCTCACGAGATCTGTAGTGAAATCTCGCCCAAACTCATTGGGACCTCAGGAGATTCGGCGTGAAATCTCCATCGATGTCCATGCGATCTCAGGAGATCTGGTGTCAAATCTCGCCCGATGTCCATGAGAACTCACGACACTTACACGGAAACCTCGCCCAGGGTCCCTGACAACTGACGAGATTCGGCGTGAAATCTGCCCGAGGTGATGGAGACCTCACGAGATTTGGAGTGAACTCTCACCCGATATTCGTGAGTACTCACGAGATTTCCAGTCATCTCGCCTGATGTCCCTGAGATCGCACAAGATAGAGATTGAATTCTCGCTCCATATCCTGAGATCTCACGAGTTTTGGCCTGGAGTCTCCAAGGATTGGATGAGATCTCACGAGACTTGGAGTAAAATATCCGCGAATATCCAGAAATCTCACGAGAGTTGGAGTGAAATGTCGCCCTAGCTCCCTTTCATGTCATGAGGTTTTAGTGAACTGTCGCCCAATGTCATTGGGACGTCCCGATATTTGGATTGAAATCTCGCCCGAGGTCGCTGATATCTCACGAGATTTGTAGGGAAATCTCGCGCAATGTGATTGTGACCTCAGGAGATTTGGGGTGAACTCTCCCCCAATGTCCATGAGATCTCACGAGATTTAGATGAAATCTCCCTCAATATCTATGAGGCCTCGCGAGATTGGCACGG
The DNA here is from genome assembly GCF_037043125.1 of Eumetopias jubatus. NCBI lineage: Eukaryota > Metazoa > Chordata > Mammalia > Carnivora > Otariidae > Eumetopias > Eumetopias jubatus. Next base: position 6,280,501 of record NW_028274824.1, on the reverse strand, counting down.
ACGACTCCAAGTTTGGATGAGATCTCACAAGACTTGGAGTAAACTCTCGCCCAAAGAACAAGAGACCTCAGCAGAGTTGGATTGAAATCTCGCACAAGGTCCCCGATATCTCACAAGATTTGTAGTGAAATCTCGCCCAATGTCTTTGAGCTTCATGAGATGTGGACTGAAATCTCGACCAGGGTCCCTGATATCTCATGAGATTTGTGGAAATCTCACCTGATGTCATTGGAACCTCCGTAGATTTGGAGTGCAGTCTCTCCCATTGTCCATGAGATCTCACGAGATTTAGATTGACCCCTCACCCAATATCCATGAGATCTCAGGAGAAGGGCACTGACCTCTCCAAAGTTTGGGTGAGATCTCATGGGCCCTGGAGTAAAATCTCGCCCAAAGTCCAAGAGATCTCGAGGGATTTGGAGAGAAATCTCACCCAAAGCCCATGACATCTCATGAGATTGAGAGGGAATTCTCGCCCGATGTCCATGCCACCTCACGGGATTTGCAGTAAAATCTCGCCCAATGACCATGAGATATCGCGAAATTGAGAGTGAAATCTCACCCATTTTCCATGAGAGCCCAAGACATTTGGCCTGAGGTCTCCACATTTGGAAGAGAGCACACGAGATTTGGATCAAAATCTCAGCTGAATCCCAAGAGATCTCACACGATTTGGAGTGACATCTCGCCCAAGGTCCCTGATACCTCAGGACATTTGTAGTGAAATCTCGCCCGATGTCATTGTGACCTCAGGATATTCGGAGGGAAACCTCACCCGAATGTCCCTGAGATCAGACGAGATATTGAGTAAAATCTCACCCGATGCCCATCAGTCCCACGATATTTAGATTGAAGTCTCGCTCAATAGCCATGAGATCTCACGAGTTTGGCACTGACGTCGCCAAGGTTTGGAGGAGATCTCACAAGACTGGGAGTAAAATCTCGCCCCCATTCAAGAGTTCTCACGAGAGCTGCAGTGAAATCTCGCCCAAGGTCCCTGGGATCTCACGAGATTTGTAGTGAAATCTCGCCCGATCTCATTGTGACCTCAGGAGGAATGGAGTGAAACCTCGCCTAAAATCCATGAGTTGTCATGAGATTTGGAGTGAAATCTGTACCGATGTCCATGAGATCTCAGGAGCCTTGGTGGCAAATCTCGCCCGATGTCCATGAGATCTCACGAGATTTAGATTGAAAGCTCGCCCACGGTCGTCCCTGATATCTCACGAGATTTGGAGAGAAATCTGCCCGAAGTCATTGAGACCACATGATCTTTGGAGTGAAATCGCGTCCAATGTCCATGACATATCACGAGATTTGGAATGAATTCTCACGCGATGTCCATACGATCTCACGAGATTTGGACTAATCTCGCCTGATGTCCATGATTTCTCACGAGATATAGAGTGAATTCTCCCTCAATATCCTGAGATCTAACGGATTGGACGGAAGTCTCCAAGGATTGGATGAGATCTCAAGAGACTTGGAGGAAATGATCCCCGAATTCCAAAGGATCTCACGAGAGTTGGAGTGAAATCTCGCCTTAGGTCCCTTTTATCTCACGAGAGTTGAGTGAAACCTCGCCCGTTGTCATTGAGACCTCACGAGATTTGGATTGATATCTCGCCCAAGTTCGCTGATATCGCACGAGGTTTGTAGTGAAATCTCTCCCAATGTCACTGTGACCTCACGGGATTTGGAGTGAAATCTCGCCCAAAGTCCACGAGATCTCATGAGATTTGGACTGAGGTCTGCACGTTTTGGATGGGATCTCACGAGACTCAGAATAAAATCTCACGCGATGCCCATGGTGTCTCGTGGGATTTAGATTGAAGTCTCACGGAATATCCATGAGATCTCATGAGATTTGGACTGAAGTCTCCAAGGTCTGGATGAGATCTCACGAGACTTGGACGAAAATCCCCTGAATTCTAAGAGGTCTCACGATAGTTGGAGTAAAATCTCAACCAAGGTTCCTGATATCTCAAGAGAATGATACTGAAATCTCGCCCGATGTCATTGGGACCTCGCGAGATTTGGAGTGAAATATCGCGCAAGGTCCCTGATATCTCACGAGATTTGTAGTGAAATCTTGCCCAAGGCCCCTGAGAGCTGAAGAGAATTAGAGGGAAATCTCGCCCCATGTCACTGTGACCTCATGTGTTTTGGAGTGATATCTCGCCCAATGCCCATGATCTCACGAGTTTTTGGAGAACTCTGACCCCATATCCATGAGATCTCACGAGATTTGGAGTAAAATCTCTCCTGATGTCATGAGGTCACACGAGATTTAGATTGCAATTTCGCTCCATATCCATGAGATCTCACGAGATTTGGCCTGAATTCTCCAAGATTCGGATGAGATCTCCGAGACGTGGGGAGTCAAATCTCGCTCAACGTCCAAGAATCCTCTTGAGATTTGGCGTGAAATCTCGCCCAAACTCCCTGATATCTCACGAGACTTGTAGTGTAATCTCCCGCGATGTCAGTGAGACCTCAGGAGATTTGGATGGAAATCTCGCCCAGGTCCCTGAATATTACGAGATATGTAGTGAAATCTCGCCCGAAATCATTGTAACCTCAGGAGTTGGGAGTGAAAACTCGCCCAATGTCCATGAGATCTCACGAGATTTACATGGGAAACTCGCTCATATCCACGAGAACTCACGAGGTTGGCCTTGACGTCTCCAAGGTTTGGATGAGATTTCACGGGATGCGAGTAAACTCCCGCCCAAAGACCATGAGACCTCACGAGAGTGGGAGTGAAATCTCGCCCAAGGACCCTGATATCTCAAGAGGTTTGGAAGGAATCTCCCCCGATGTCATTGACAGCTCATGAGAAATGGATAGAAATCTCGCCCAAGGTCGCTGCTATCTCACGAGATCTGTAGTGAAATCTCGCCCAAACTCATTGGGACCTCAGGAGATTCGGCGTGAAATCTCCATCGATGTCCATGCGATCTCAGGAGATCTGGTGTCAAATCTCGCCCGATGTCCATGAGAACTCACGACACTTACACGGAAACCTCGCCCAGGGTCCCTGACAACTGACAAGATTCGGCGTGAAATCTGCCCGAGGTGATGGAGACCTCACGAGATTTGGAGTGAACTCTCACCCGATATTCGTGAGTACTCACGAGATTTCCAGTCATCTCGCCTGATGTCCCTGAGATCGCACAAGATAGAGATTGAATTCTCGCTCCATATCCTGAGATCTCACGAGTTTTGGCCTGGAGTCTCCAAGGATTGGATGAGATCTCACGAGACTTGGAGTAAAATATCCGCGAATATCCAGAAATCTCACGAGAGTTGGAGTGAAATGTCGCCCTAGCTCCCTTTCATGTCATGAGGTTTTAGTGAACTGTCGCCCAATGTCATTGGGACGTCCCGATATTTGGATTGAAATCTCGCCCAAGTTCGCTGATATCGCACGAGGTTTGTAGTGAAATCTCTCCCAATGTCATTGTGACCTCACGAGATTTGGAGTGAAATCTCGCCCAAAGTCCAGGAGATCTCATGAGATTTGGACTGAGGTCTGCACGTTTTGGATGGGATCTCACGAGACTCAGAATAAAATCTCACCCGATGCCCATGGTGTCTCGTGGGATTTAGATTGAAGTCTCACGCAATATCCATGTGATCTCACGAGATTTGGACTGGAGTCTCCAAAGTCTGGATGAGATCTCACGAGACTTGGAGGAAAATCCCCTGAATTCCAAGAGATCACACGAGAGTTGGAGTAAAATCTCAGCCAAGGTTCCTGATATCTCAAGAGATTGATTCTGAAATCTCGCCGGATGTCATTGGGATCTCGCGAGATTTGGGGTGAAATATCGCGCAAGGTCCCTGATATCTCACGAGATTTGTAGTGAAATCTTGCCCAAGGCCCCTGAGAGCCCATGAGAATTAGAGGGAATTCTCGCCCCATGTCACTGTGACCTTAAGAGATTTGGAGTGAAATCTCGCCCAATGCCCATGATCTCACGAGCTTGTTGGAGAACTCTGACCCCATATCCATGAGATCTCACGAGATTTGGAGTAAAATCTCTCCTGATGTCATGAGGTCACACGAGATTTAGATTGCAATTTCGCTCCATATCCATGAGATCTCACGAGATTTGGCCTGAATTCTCCAAGATTCGGATGAGATCTCCGAGACGTGGGGAGTCAAATCTCGCTCAACGTCCAAGAATCCTCTTGAGATTTGGCATGAAATCTCGCCCAAACTCCCTGATATCTCACGAGACTTGTAGTGTAATCTCCCGCGATGTCAGTGAGACCTCACGAGATTTGGATGGAAATCTCGCCCAGGTCCCTGAATATTACGAGATATGTAGTGAAATCTCGCCCGAAATCATTGTAACCTCAGGAGTTGGGAGTGAAAACTCGCCCAATGTCCATGAGATCTCACGAGATTTACATGGGAAACTCGCTCATATCCACGAGAACTCACGAGGTTGGCCTTGACGTCTCCAAGGTTTGGATGAGATTTCACGGGATGCGAGTAAACTCCCGCCCAAAGACCATGAGACCTCACGAGAGTGGGAGTGAAATCTCGCCCAAGGACCCTGATATCTCAAGAGGTTTGGAAGGAATCTCCCCCGATGTCATTGACAGCTCATGAGAAATGGATAGAAATCTCGCCCAAGGTCGCTGCTATCTCACGAGATCTGTAGTGAAATCTCGCCCAAACTCATTGGGACCTCAGGAGATTCGGCGTGAAATCTCCATCGATGTCCATGCGATCTCAGGAGATCTGGTGTCAAATCTCGCCCGATGTCCATGAGAACTCACGACACTTACACGGAAACCTCGCCCAGGGTCCCTGACAACTGACGAGATTCGGCGTGAAATCTGCCCGAGGTGATGGAGACCTCACGAGATTTGGAGTGAACTCTCACCCGATATTCGTGAGTACTCACGAGATTTGGAGTCATCTCGCCTGATGTCCCTGAGATCGCACAAGATAGAGATTGAATTCTCGCTCCATATCCTGAGATCTCACGAGTTTTGGCCTGGAGTCTCCAAGGATTGGATGAGATCTCACGAGACTTGGAGTAAAATATCCGCGAATATCCAGAAATCTCACGAGAGTTGGAGTGAAATGTCGCCCTAGGTCCCTTTCATGTCATGAGGTTTTAGTGAACTGTCGCCCAATGTCATTGGGACGTCCCGATATTTGGATTGAAATCTCGCCCGAGGTCGCTGATATCTCACGAGATTTGTAGGGAAATCTCGCGCAATGTGATTGTGACCTCAGGAGATTTGGGGTGAACTCTCCCCCAATGTCCATGAGATCTCACGAGATTTAGATGAAATCTCCCTCAATATCTATGAGGCCTCGCGAGATTGGCTCGGACGACTCCAAGTTTGGATGAGATCTCACAAGACTTGGAGTAAACTCTCGCCCAAAGAACAAGAGACCTCAGCAGAGTTGGATTGAAATCTCGCACAAAGTCCCCGATATCTCACAAGATTTGTAGTGAAATCTCGCCCAATGTCTTTGAGCCTCATGAGATGTGGACTGAAATCTCGACCAGGGTCCTTGATATCTCATGAGATTTGTGGAAATCTCACCTGATGTCATTGGAACCTCCGTAGATTTGGAGTGCAGTCTCTCCCATTGTCCATGAGATCTCACGAGATTTAGATTGACCCCTCACCCAATATCCATGAGATCTCAGGAGAAGGGCACCGACCTCTCCAAAGTTTGGGTGAGATCTCATGGGCCCTGGAGTAAAATCTCGCCCAAAGTCCAAGAGATCTCGAGGGATTTGGAGAGAAATCTCACCCAAAGCCCATGACATCTCATGAGATTGAGAGGGAATTCTCGCCCGATGTCCATGACACCTCACGGGATTTGCAGTAAAATCTCGCCCAATGACCATGAGATATCGCGAAATTGAGAGTGAAATCTCACCCATTTTCCATGAGAGCCCAAGACATTTGGCCTGAGTTCTCCACATTTGGAAGAGAGCACACGAGATTTGGATGAAAATCCCAGCTGAATCCCAAGAGATCTCACACGATTTGGAGTGACATCTCGCCCAAGGTCCCTGATACCTCAGGACATTTGTAGTGAAATCTCGCCCGATGTCATTGTGACCTCAGGATATACGGAGGGAAACCTCACCCGAATGTCCCTGAGATCAGACGAGATATTGAGTAAAATCTCACCCGATGCACATCAGTCCCACGATATTTAGATTGAAGTCTCGCTCAATAGCCATGAGATCTCACGAGTTTGGCGCTGACGTCGCCAAGGTTTGGAGGAGATCTCACAAGACTGGGAGTAAAATCTCGCCCCCATTCAAGAGTTCTCACGAGAGCTGAAGTGAAATCTCGCCCAAGGTCCCTGGGATCTCACGAGATTTGTAGTGAAATCTCGCCCGATCTCATTGTGACCTCAGGAGGAATGGAGTGAAACCTCGCCTAAAATCCATGAGTTGTCATGAGATTTGGAGTGAAATCTGTACCGATGTCCATGAGATCTCAGGAGCCTTGGTGGCAAATCTCGCCCGATGTCCATGAGATCTCACGAGATTTAGATTGAAAGCTCGCCCACGGTCGTCCCTGATATCTCACGAGATTTGGAGAGAAATCTGCCCGAAGTCATTGAGACCACATGATCTTTGGAGTGAAATCGCGTCCAATGTCCATGACATATCACGAGATTTGGAATGAATTCTCACGCGATGTCCATACGATCTCACGAGATTTGGACTAATCTCGCCTGATGTCCATGATTTCTCACGAGATATAGAGTGAATTCTCCCTCAATATCCTGAGATCTCACGGATTGGACGGAAGTCTCCAAGGATTGGATGAGATCTCAAGAGACTTGGAGGAAATGATCCCCGAATTCCAAAGGATCTCACGAGAGTTGGAGTGAAATCTCGCCCTAGGTCCCTTTTATCTCACGAGAGTTGAGTGAAACCTCGCCCGTTGTCATTGAGACCTCACGAGATTTGGATTGATATCTCGCCCAAGTTCGCTGATATCGCACGAGGTTTGTAGTGAAATCTCTCCCAATGTCATTGTGACCTCACGGGATTTGGAGTGAAATCTCGCCCAAAGTCCACGAGATCTCATGAGATTTGGACTGAGGTCTGCACGTTTTGGATGGGATCTCACGAGACTCAGAATAAAATCTCACGCGATGCCCATGGTGTCTCGTGGGATTTAGATTGAAGTGTCACGGTATATCCATGAGATCTCATGAGATTTGGACTGAAGTCTCCAAGGTCTGGATGAGATCTCACGAGACTTGGACGAAAATCCCCTGAATTCCAAGAGGTCTCACGATAGTTGGAGTAAAATCTCAACCAAGGTTCCTGATATCTCAAGAGAATGATACTGAAATCTCGCCCGATGTCATTGGGACCTCGCGAGATTTGGAGTGAAATATCGCGCAAGGTCCCTGATATCTCACGAGATTTGTAGTGAAATCTTGCCCAAGGCCCCTGAGAGCTGAAGAGAATTAGAGGGAAATCTCGCCCCATGTCACTGTGACCTCAAGAGTTTTGGAGTGAAATCTCGCCCAATGCCCATGATCTCACGAGTTTTTGGAGAACTCTGACCCCATATCCATGAGATCTCACGAGATTTGGAGTAAAATCTCTCCTGATGTCATGAGGTCACACGAGATTTAGATTGCAATTTCGCTCCATATCCATGAGATCTCACGAGATTTGGCCTGAATTCTCCAAGATTCGGATGAGATCTCCGAGACGTGGGGAGTCAAATCTCGCTCAACGTCCAAGAATCCTCTTGAGATTTGGCGTGAAATCTCGCCCAAACTCCCTGATATCTCACGAGACTTGTAGTGTAATCTCCCGCGATGTCAGTGAGACCTCACGAGATTTGGATGGAAATCTCGCCCAGGTCCCTGAATATTACGAGATATGTAGTGAAATCTCGCCCGAAATCATTGTAACCTCAGGAGTTGGGAGTGAAAACTCGCCCAATGTCCATGAGATCTCACGAGATTTACATGGGAAACTCGCTCATATCCACGAGAACTCACGAGGTTGGCCTTGACGTCTCCAAGGTTTGGATGAGATTTCACGGGATGCGAGTAAACTCTCGCCCAAAGACCATGAGACATCACGAGAGTGGGAGTGAAATCTCGCCCAAGGACCCTGATATCTCAAGAGGTTTGGAAGGAATCTCCCCCGATGTCATTGACAGCTCATGAGAAATGGATAGAAATCTCGCCCAAGGTCGCTGCTATCTCACGAGATCTGCAGTGAAATCTCGCCCAAACTCATTGGGACCTCAGGAGATTCGGCGTGAAATCTCCATCGATGTCCATGCGATCTCAGGAGATCTGGTGTCAAATCTCGCCCGATGTCCATGAGAACTCACGACACTTACACGGAAACCTCGCCCAGGGTCCCTGACAACTGACGAGATTCGGCGTGAAATCTGCCCGAGGTGATGGAGACCTCACGAGATTTGGAGTGAACTCTCACCCGATATTCGTGAGTACTCACGAGATTTGGAGTCATCTCGCCTGATGTCCCTGAGATCGCACAAGATAGAGATTGAATTCTCGCTCCATATCCTGAGATCTCACGAGTTTTGGCCTGGAGTCTCCAAGGATTGGATGAGATCTCACGAGACCTGGAGTAAAATATCCGCGAATATCCAGAAATCTCACGAGAGTTGGAGTGAAATGTCGCCCTAGCTCCCTTTCATGTCATGAGGTTTTAGTGAACTGTCGCCCAATGTCATTGGGACGTCCCGATATTTGGATTGAAATCTCGCCCAAGTTCGCTGATATCGCACGAGGTTTGTAGTGAAATCTCTCCCAATGTCATTGTGACCTCACGAGATTTGGAGTGAAATCTCGCCCAAAGTCCAGGAGATCTCATGAGATTTGGACTGAGGTCTGCACGTTTTGGATGGGATCTCACGAGACTCAGAATAAAATCTCACCCGATGCCCATGGTGTCTCGTGGGATTTAGATTGAAGTCTCACGCAATATCCATGTGATCTCACGAGATTTGGACTGGAGTCTCCAAAGTCTGGATGAGATCTCACGAGACTTGGAGGAAAATCCCCTGAATTCCAAGAGATCACACGAGAGTTGGAGTAAAATCTCAGCCAAGGTTCCTGATATCTCAAAAGATTGATACTGAAATCTCGCCCGATGTCATTGGGACCTCGCGAGATTTGGGGTGAAATATCGCGCAAGGTCCCTGATATCTCACGAGATTTGTAGTGAAATCTTGCCCAAGGCCCCTGAGAGCCCATGAGAATTAGAGGGAATTCTCGCCCCATGTCACTGTGACCTTAAGAGATTTGGAGTGAAATCTCGCCCAATGCCCATGATCTCACGAGCTTGTTGGAGAACTCTGACCCCATATCCATGAGATCTCACGAGATTTGGAGTAAAATCTCTCCTGATGTCATGAGGTCACACGAGATTTAGATTGCAATTTCGCTCCATATCCATGAGATCTCACGAGATTTGGCCTGAATTCTCCAAGATTCGGATGAGATCTCCGAGACGTGGGGAGTCAAATCTCGCTCAACGTCCAAGAATCCTCTTGAGATTTGGCGTGAAATCTCGCCCAAACTCCCTGATATCTCACGAGACTTGTAGTGTAATCTCCCGCGATGTCAGTGAGACCTCACGAGATTTGGATGGAAATCTCGCCCAGGTCCCTGAATATTACGAGATATGTAGTGAAATCTCGCCCGAAATCATTGTAACCTCAGGAGTTGGGAGTGAAAACTCGCCCAATGTCCATGAGATCTCACGAGATTTACATGGGAAACTCGCTCATATCCACGAGAACTCACGAGGTTGGCCTTGACGTCTCCAAGGTTTGGATGAGATTTCACGGGATGCGAGTAAACTCCCGCCCAAAGACCATGAGACCTCACGAGAGTGGGAGTGAAATCTCGCCCAAGGACCCTGATATCTCAAGAGGTTTGGAAGGAATCTCCCCCGATGTCATTGACAGCTCATGAGAAATGGATAGAAATCTCGCCCAAGGTCGCTGCTATCTCACGAGATCTGTAGTGAAATCTCGCCCAAACTCATTGGGACCTCAGGAGATTCGGCGTGAAATCTCCATCGATGTCCATGCGATCTCAGGAGATCTGGTGTCAAATCTCGCCCGATGTCCATGAGAACTCACGACACTTACACGGAAACCTCGCCCAGGGTCCCTGACAACTGACGAGATTCGGCGTGAAATCTGCCCGAGGTGATGGAGACCTCACGAGATTTGGAGTGAACTCTCACCCGATATTCGTGAGTACTCACGAGATTTCCAGTCATCTCGCCTGATGTCCCTGAGATCGCACAAGATAGAGATTGAATTCTCGCTCCATATCCTGAGATCTCACGAGTTTTGGCCTGGAGTCTCCAAGGATTGGATGAGATCTCACGAGACTTGGAGTAAAATATCCGCGAATATCCAGAAATCTCACGAGAGTTGGAGTGAAATGTCGCCCTAGGTCCCTTTCATGTCATGAGGTTTTAGTGAACTGTCGCCCAATGTCATTGGGACGTCCCGATATTTGGATTGAAATCTCGCCCGAGGTCGCTGATATCTCACGAGATTTGTAGGGAAATCTCGCGCAATGTGATTGTGACCTCAGGAGATTTGGGGTGAACTCTCCCCCAATGTCCATGAGATCTCACGAGATTTAGATGAAATCTCCCTCAATATCTATGAGGCCTCGCGAGATTGGCTCGGACGACTCCAAGTTTGGATGAGATCTCACAAGACTTGGAGTAAACTCTCGCCCAAAGAACAAGAGACCTCAGCAGAGTTGGATTGAAATCTCGCACAAAGTCCCCGATATCTCACAAGATTTGTAGTGAAATCTCGCCCAATGTCTTTGAGCTTCATGAGATGTGGACTGAAATCTCGACCAGGGTCCCTGATATCTCATGAGATTTGTGGAAATCTCACCTGATGTCATTGGAACCTCCGTAGATTTGGAGTGCAGTCTCTCCCATTGTCCATGAGATCTCACGAGATTTAGATTGACCCCTCACCCAATATCCATGAGATCTCAGGAGAAGGGCACTGACCTCTCCAAAGTTTGGGTGAGATCTCATGGGCCCTGGAGTAAAATCTCGCCCAAAGTCCAAGAGATCTCGAGGGATTTGGAGAGAAATCTCACCCAAAGCCCATGACATCTCATGAGATTGAGAGGGAATTCTCGCCCGATGTCCATGCCACCTCACGGGATTTGCAGTAAAATCTCGCCCAATGACCATGAGATATCGCGAAATTGAGAGTGAAATCTCACCCATTTTCCATGAGAGCCCAAGACATTTGGCCTGAGGTCTCCACATTTGGAAGAGAGCACACGAGATTTGGATGAAAATCTCAGCTGAATCCCAAGAGATCTCACACGATTTGGAGTGACATCTCGCCCAAGGTCCCTGATACCTCAGGACATTTGTAGTGAAATCTCGCCCGATGTCATTGTGACCTCAGGATATTCGGAGGGAAACCTCACCCGAATGTCCCTGAGATCAGACGAGATATTGAGTAAAATCTCACCCGATGCCCATCAGTCCCACGATATTTAGATTGAAGTCTCGCTCAATAGCCATGAGATCTCACGAGTTTGGCACTGACGTCGCCAAGGTTTGGAGGAGATCTCACAAGACTGGGAGTAAAATCTCGCCCCCATTCAAGAGTTCTCACGAGAGCTGCAGTGAAATCTCGCCCAAGGTCCCTGGGATCTCACGAGATTTGTAGTGAAATCTCGCCCGATCTCATTGTGACCTCAGGAGGAATGGACTGAAACCTCGCCTAAAATCCATGAGTTGTCATGAGATTTGGAGTGAAATCTGTACCGATGTCCATGAGATCTCAGGAGCCTGGGTGGCAAATCTCGCCCGATGTCCATGAGATCTCACGAGATTTAGATTGAAAGCTCGCCCACGGTCGTCCCTGATATCTCACGAAATTTGGAGAGAAATCTGCCCGAAGTCATTGAGACCACAGGATCTTTGGAGTGAAATCGCGTCCAATGTCCATGACATATCACGAGATTTGGAATGAATTCTCACGCGATGTCCATACGATCTCACGAGATTTGGACTAATCTCGCCTGATGTCCATGATTTCTCACGAGATATAGAGTGAATTCTCCCTCAATATCCTGAGATCTCACGGATTGGACGGAAGTCTCCAAGGATTGGATGAGATCTCAAGAGACTTGGAGGAAATGATCCCCGAATTCCAAAGGATCTCACGAGAGTTGGAGTGAAATCTCGCCCTAGGTCCCTTTTATCTCACGAGAGTTGAGTGAAACCTCGCCCGTTGTCATTGAGACCTCACGAGATTTGGATTGATATCTCGCCCAAGTTCGCTGATATCGCACGAGGTTTGTAGTGAAATCTCTCCCAATGTCATTGTGACCTCACGGGATTTGGAGTGAAATCTCGCCCAAAGTCCACGAGATCTCATGAGATTTGGACTGAGGTCTGCACGTTTTGGATGGGATCTCACGAGACTCAGAATAAAATCTCACGCGATGCCCATGGTGTCTCGTGGGATTTAGATTGAAGTCTCACGGAATATCCATGAGATCTCATGAGATTTGGACTGAAGTCTCCAAGGTCTGGATGAGATCTCACGAGACTTGGACGAAAATCCCCTGAATTCTAAGAGGTCTCACGATAGTTGGAGTAAAATCTCAACCAAGGTTCCTGATATCTCAAGAGAATGATACTGAAATCTCGCCCGATGTCATTGGGACCTCGCGAGATTTGGAGTGAAATATCGCGCAAGGTCCCTGATATCTCACGAGATTTGTAGTGAAATCTTGCCCAAGGCCCCTGAGAGCTGAAGAGAATTAGAGGGAAATCTCGCCCCATGTCACTGTGACCTCAAGAGTTTTGGAGTGAAATCTCGCCCAATGCCCATGATCTCACGAGTTTTTGGAGAACTCTGACCCCATATCCATGAGATCTCACGAGATTTGGAGTAAAATCTCTCCTGATGTCATGAGGTCACACGAGATTTAGATTGCAATTTCGCTCCATATCCATGAGATCTCACGAGATTTGGCCTGAATTCTCCAAGATTCGGATGAGATCTCCGAGACGTGGGGAGTCAAATCTCGCTCAACGTCCAAGAATCCTCTTGAGATTTGGCGTGAAATCTCGCCCAAACTCCCTGATATCTCACGAGACTTGTAGTGTAATCTCCCGCGATGTCAGTGAGACCTCAGGAGATTTGGATGGAAATCTCGCCCAGGTCCCTGAATATTACGAGATATGTAGTGAAATCTCGCCCGAAATCATTGTAACCTCAGGAGTTGGGAGTGAAAACTCGCCCAATGTCCATGAGATCTCACGAGATTTACATGGGAAACTCGCTCATATCCACGAGAACTCACGAGGTTGGCCTTGACGTCTCCAAGGTTTGGATGAGATTTCACGGGATGCGAGTAAACTCCCGCCCAAAGACCATGAGACCTCACGAGAGTGGGAGTGAAATCTCGCCCAAGGACCCTGATATCTCAAGAGGTTTGGAAGGAATCTCCCCCGATGTCATTGACAGCTCATGAGAAATGGATAGAAATCTCGCCCAAGGTCGCTGCTATCTCACGAGATCTGTAGTGAAATCTCGCCCAAACTCATTGGGACCTCAGGAGATTCGGCGTGAAATCTCCATCGATGTCCATGCGATCTCAGGAGATCTGGTGTCAAATCTCGCCCGATGTCCATGAGAACTCACGACACTTACACGGAAACCTCGCCCAGGGTCCCTGACAACTGACGAGATTCGGCGTGAAATCTGCCCGAGGTGATGGAGACCTCACGAGATTTGGAGTGAACTCTCACCCGATATTCGTGAGTACTCACGAGATTTGGAGTCATCTCGCCTGATGTCCCTGAGATCGCACAAGATAGAGATTGAATTCTCGCTCCATATCCTGAGATCTCACGAGTTTTGGCCTGGAGTCTCCAAGGATTGGATGAGATCTCACGAGACTTGGAGTAAAATATCCGCGAATATCCAGAAATCTCACGAGAGTTGGAGTGAAATGTCGCCCTAGCTCCCTTTCATGTCATGAGGTTTTAGTGAACTGTCGCCCAATGTCATTGGGACGTCCCGATATTTGGATTGAAATCTCGCCCGAGGTCGCTGATATCTCACGAGATTTGTAGGGAAATCTCGCGCAATGTGATTGTGACCTCAGGAGATTTGGGGTGAACTCTCCCCCAATGTCCATGAGATCTCACGAGATTTAGATGAAATCTCCCTCAATATCTATGAGGCCTCGCGAGATTGGCACGGACGACTCCAAGTTTGGATGAGATCTCACAAGACTTGGAGTAAACTCTCGCCCAAAGAACAAGAGACCTCAGCAGAGTTGGATTGAAATCTCGCACAAGGTCCCCGATATCTCACAAGATTTGTAGTGAAATCTCGCCCAATGTCTTTGAGCCTCATGAGATGTGGACTGAAATTTCGACCAGGGTCCCTGATATCTCATGAGATTTGTGGAAATCTCACCTGATGTCATTGGAACCTCCGTAGATTTGGAGTGCAGTCTCTCCCATTGTCCATGAGATCTCACGAGATTTTGATTGACCCCTCACCCAATATCCATGAGATCTCAGGAGAAGGGCACTGACCTCTCCAAAGTTTGGGTGAGATCTCATGGGCCCTGGAGTAAAATCTCGCCCAAAGTCCAAGAGATCTCGAGGGATTTGGAGAGAAATCTCACCCAAAGCCCATGACATCTCATGAGATTGAGAGGGAATTCTCACCCGATGTCCATGCCACCTCACGGGATTTGCAGTAAAATCTCGCCCAATGACCATGAGATATCGCGAAATTGAGAGTGAAATCTCACCCATTTTCCATGAGAGCCCAAGACATTTGGCCTGAGGTCTCCACATTTGGAAGAGAGCACACGAGATTTGGATGAAAATCTCAGCTGAATCCCAAGAGATCTCACACGATTTGGAGTGACATCTCGCCCAAGGTCCCTGATACCTCAGGACATTTGTAGTGAAATCTCGCCCGATGTCATTGTGACCTCAGGATATTCGGAGGGAAACCTCACCCGAATGTCCCTGAGATCAGACGAGATATTGAGTAAAATCTCACCAGATGCCCATCAGTCCCACGATATTTAGATTGAAGTCTCGCTCAATAGCCATGAGATCTCACGAGTTTGGCACTGACGTCGCCAAGGTTTGGAGGAGATCTCACAAGACTGGGAGTAAAATCTCGCCCCCATTCAAGAGTTCTCACGAGAGCTGCAGTGAAATCTCGCCCAAGGTCCCTGGGATCTCACGAGATTTGTAGTGAAATCTCGCCCGATCTCATTGTGACCTCAGGAGGAATGGAGTGAAACCTCGCCTAAAATCCATGAGTTGTCATGAGATTTGGAGTGAAATCTGTACCGATGTCCATGAGATCTCAGGAGCCTTGGTGGCAAATCTCGCCCGATGTCCATGAGATCTCACGAGATTTAGATTGAAAGCTCGCCCACGGTCGTCCCTGATATCTCACGAGATTTGGAGAGAAATCTGCCCGAAGTCATTGAGACCACATGATCTTTGGAGTGAAATCGCGTCCAATGTCCATGACATATCACGAGATTTGGAATGAATTCTCACGCGATGTCCATACGATCTCACGAGATTTGGACTAATCTCGCCTGATGTCCATGATTTCTCACGAGATATAGAGTGAATTCTCCCTCAATATCCTGAGATCTAACGGATTGGACGGAAGTCTCCAAGGATTGGATGAGATCTCAAGAGACTTGGAGGAAATGATCCCCGAATTCCAAAGGATCTCACGAGAGTTGGAGTGAAATCTCGCCTTAGGTCCCTTTTATCTCACGAGAGTTGAGTGAAACCTCGCCCGTTGTCATTGAGACCTCACGAGATTTGGATTGATATCTCGCCCAAGTTCGCTGATATCGCACGAGGTTTGTAGTGAAATCTCTCCCAATGTCATTGTGACCTCACGGGATTTGGAGTGAAATCGCGCCCAAAGTCCACGAGATCTCATGAGATTTGGACTGAGGTCTGCACGTTTTGGATGGGATCTCACGAGACTCAGAATAAAATCTCACGCGATGCCCATGGTGTCTCGTGGGATTTAGATTGAAGTCTCACGGAATATCCATGAGATCTCATGAGATTTGGACTGAAGTCTCCAAGGTCTGGATGAGATCTCACGAGACTTGGACGAAAATCCCCTGAATTCTAAGAGGTCTCACGATAGTTGGAGTAAAATCTCAACCAAGGTTCCTGATATCTCAAGAGAATGATACTGAAATCTCGCCCGATGTCATTGGGACCTCGCGAGATTTGGAGTGAAATATCGCGCAAGGTCCCTGATATCTCACGAGATTTGTAGTGAAATCTTGCCCAAGGCCCCTGAGAGCTGAAGAGAATTAGAGGGAAATCTCGCCCCATGTCACTGTGACCTCATGTGTTTTGGAGTGAAATCTCGCCCAATGCTCATGATCTCACGAGTTTTTGGAGAACTCTGACCCCATATCCATGAGATCTCACGAGATTTGGAGTAAAATCTCTCCTGATGTCATGAGGTCACACGAGATTTAGATTGCAATTTCGCTCCATATCCATGAGATCTCACGAGATTTGGCCTGAATTCTCCAAGATTCGGATGAGATCTCCGAGACGTGGGGAGTCAAATCTCGCTCAACGTCCAAGAATCCTCTTGAGATTTGGCGTGAAATCTCGCCCAAACTCCCTGATATCTCACGAGACTTGTAGTGTAATCTCCCGCGATGTCAGTGAGACCTCACGAGATTTGGATGGAAATCTCGCCCAGGTCCCTGAATATTACGAGATATGTAGTGAAATCTCGCCCGAAATCATTGTAACCTCAGGAGTTGGGAGTGAAAACTCGCCCAATGTCCATGAGATCTCACGAGATTTACATGGGAAACTCGCTCATATCCACGAGAACTCACGAGGTTGGCCTTGACGTCTCCAAGGTTTGGATGAGATTTCACGGGATGCGAGTAAACTCCCGCCCAAAGACCATGAGACCTCACGAGAGTGGGAGTGAAATCTCGCCCAAGGACCCTGATATCTCAAGAGGTTTGGAAGGAATCTCCCCCGATGTCATTGACAGCTCATGAGAAATGGATAGAAATCTCGCCCAAGGTCGCTGCTATCTCACGAGATCTGTAGTGAAATCTCGCCCAAACTCATTGGGACCTCAGGAGATTCGGCGTGAAATCTCCATCGATGTCCATGCGATCTCAGGAGATCTGGTGTCAAATCTCGCCCGATGTCCATGAGAACTCACGACACTTACACGGAAACCTCGCCCAGGGTCCCTGACAACTGACGAGATTCGGCGTGAAATCTGCCCGAGGTGATGGAGACCTCACGAGATTTGGAGTGAACTCTCACCCGATATTCGTGAGTACTCACGAGATTTCCAGTCATCTCGCCTGATGTCCCTGAGATCGCACAAGATAGAGATTGAATTCTCGCTCCATATCCTGAGATCTCACGAGTTTTGGCCTGGAGTCTCCAAGGATTGGATGAGATCTCACGAGACTTGGAGTAAAATATCCGCGAATATCCAGAAATCTCACGAGAGTTGGAGTGAAATGTCGCCCTAGCTCCCTTTCATGTCATGAGGTTTTAGTGAACTGTCGCCCAATGTCATTGGGACGTCCCGATATTTGGATTGAAATCTCGCCCGAGGTCGCTGATATCTCACGAGATTTGTAGGGAAATCTCGCGCAATGTGATTGTGACCTCAGGAGATTTGGGGTGAACTCTCCCCCAATGTCCATGAGATCTCACGAGATTTAGATGAAATCTCCCTCAATATCTATGAGGCCTCGCGAGATTGGCACGGACGACTCCAAGTTTGGATGAGATCTCACAAGACTTGGAGTAAACTCTCGCCCAAAGAACAAGAGACCTCAGCAGAGTTGGATTGAAATCTCGCACAAGGTCCCCGATATCTCACAAGATTTGTAGTGAAATCTCGCCCAATGTCTTTGAGCTTCATGAGATGTGGACTGAAATCTCGACCAGGGTCCCTGATATCTCATGAGATTTGTGGAAATCTCACCTGATGTCATTGGAACCTCCGTAGATTTGGAGTGCAGTCTCTCCCATTGTCCATGAGATCTCACGAGATTTAGATTGACCCCTCACCCAATATCCATGAGATCTCAGGAGAAGGGCACTGACCTCTCCAAAGTTTGGGTGAGATCTCATGGGCCCTGGAGTAAAATCTCGCCCAAAGTCCAAGAGATCTCGAGGGATTTGGAGAGAAATCTCACCCAAAGCCCATGACATCTCATGAGATTGAGAGGGAATTCTCGCCCGATATCCATGACACCTCACGGGATTTGCAGTAAAATCTCGCCCAATGACCATGAGATATCGCGAAATTGAGAGTGAAATCTCACCCATTTTCCATGAGAGCCCAAGACATTTGGCCTGAGGTCTCCACATTTGGAAGAGAGCACACGAGATTTGGATGAAAATCTCAGCTGAATCCCAAGAGATCTCACACGATTTGGAGTGACATCTCGCCCAAGGTCCCTGATACCTCAGGACATTTGTAGTGAAATCTCGCCCGATGTCATTGTGACCTCAGGATATTCGGAGGGAAACCTCACCCGAATGTCCCTGAGATCAGACGAGATATTGAGTAAAATCTCACCCGATGCCCATCAGTCCCACGATATTTAGATTGAAGTCTCGCTCAATAGCCATGAGATCTCACGAGTTTGGCACTGACGTCGCCAAGGTTTGGAGGAGATCTCACAAGACTGGGAGTAAAATCTCGCCCCCATTCAAGAGTTCTCACGAGAGCTGCAGTGAAATCTCGCCCAAGGTCCCTGGGATCTCACGAGATTTGTAGTGAAATCTCGCCCGATCTCATTGTGACCTCAGGAGGAATGGAGTGAAACCTCGCCTAAAATCCATGAGTTGTCATGAGATTTGGAGTGAAATCTGTACCGATGTCCATGAGATCTCAGGAGCCTTGGTGGCAAATCTCGCCCGATGTCCATGAGATCTCAGGAGATTTAGATTGAAAGCTCGCCCACGGTCGTCTCTGATATCTCACGAGATTTGGAGAGAAATCTGCCCGAAGTCATTGAGACCACATGATCTTTGGAGTGAAATCGCGTCCAATGTCCATGACATATCACGAGATTTGGAATGAATTCTCACGCGATGTCCATACCATCTCACGAGATTTGGACTAATCTCGCCTGATGTCCATGATTTCTCACGAGATATAGAGTGAATTCTCCCTCAATATCCTGAGATCTAACGGATTGGTCGGAAGTCTCCAAGGATTGGATGAGATCTCAAGAGACTTGGAGGAAATGATCCCCGAATTCCAAAGGATCTCACGAGAGTTGGAGTGAAATCTCGCCCTAGGTCCCTTTTATCTCACGAGAGTTGAGTGAAACCTCGACCGTTGTCATTGAGACCTCACGAGATTTGGATTGATATCTCGCCCAAGTTCGCTGATATCGCACGAGGTTTGTAGTGAAATCTCTCCCAATGTCATTGTGACCTCACGGGATTTGGAGTGAAATCTCGCCCAAAGTCCACGAGATCTCATGAGATTTGGACTGAGGTCTGCACGTTTTGGATGGGATCTCACGAGACTCAGAATAAAATCTCACGCGATGCCCATGGTGTCTCGTGGGATTTAGATTGAAGTCTCACGGAATATCCATGAGATCTCATGAGATTTGGACTGAAGTCTCCAAGGTCTGGATGAGATCTCACGAGACTTGGACGAAAATCCCCTGAATTCCAAGAGGTCTCACGATAGTTGGAGTAAAATCTCAACCAAGGTTCCTGATATCTCAAGAGAATGATACTGAAATCTCGCCCGATGTCATTGGGACCTCGCGAGATTTGGAGTGAAATATCGCGCAAGGTCCCTGATATCTCACGAGATTTGTAGTGAAATCTTGCCCAAGGCCCCTGAGAGCTGAAGAGAATTAGAGGGAAATCTCGCCCCATGTCACTGTGACCTCAAGAGTTTTGGAGTGAAATCTCGCCCAATGCCCATGATCTCACGAGTTTTTGGAGAACTCTGACCCCATATCCATGAGATCTCACGAGATTTGGAGTAAAATCTCTCCTGATGTCATGAGGTCACAC
This sequence comes from Eumetopias jubatus, assembly GCF_037043125.1. Classification (NCBI taxonomy): domain Eukaryota; kingdom Metazoa; phylum Chordata; class Mammalia; order Carnivora; family Otariidae; genus Eumetopias; species Eumetopias jubatus. The sequence goes on along the minus strand of NW_028274824.1, from coordinate 6,260,354 downwards.
GAGATTTAGATTGCAATTTCGCTCCATATCCATGAGATCTCACGAGATTTGGCCTGAATTCTCCAAGATTCGGATGAGATCTCCGAGACGTGGGGAGTCAAATCTCGCTCAACGTCCAAGAATCCTCTTGAGATTTGGCGTGAAATCTCGCCCAAACTCCCTGATATCTCACGAGACTTGTAGTGTAATCTCCCGCGATGTCAGTGAGACCTCACCAGATTTGGATGGAAATCTCGCCCAGGTCCCTGAATATTACGAGATATGTAGTGAAATCTCGCCCGAAATCATTGTAACCTCAGGAGTTGGGAGTGAAATCTCGCCCAATGTCCATGAGATCTCACGAGATTTACATGGGAAACTCGCTCATATCCACGAGAACTCACGAGGTTGGCCTTGACGTCTCCAAGGTTTGGATGAGATTTCACGGGATGCGAGTAAACTCTCGCCCAAAGACCATGAGACCTCACGAGAGTGGGAGTGAAATCTCGCCCAAGGACCCTGATATCTCAAGAGGTTTGGAAGGAATCTCCCCCGATGTCATTGACAGCTCATGAGAAATGGATAGAAATCTCGCCCAAGGTCGCTGCTATCTCACGAGATCTGCAGTGAAATCTCGCCCAAACTCATTGGGACCTCAGGAGATTCGGCGTGAAATCTCCATCGATGTCCATGCGATCTCAGGAGATCTGGTGTCAAATCTCGCCCGATGTCCATGAGAACTCACGACACTTACACGGAAACCTCGCCCAGGGTCCCTGACAACTGACGAGATTCGGCGTGAAATCTGCCCGAGGTGATGGAGACCTCACGAGATTTGGAGTGAACTCTCACCCGATATTCGTGAGTACTCACGAGATTTGGAGTCATCTCGCCTGATGTCCCTGAGATCGCACAAGATAGAGATTGAATTCTCGCTCCATATCCTGAGATCTCACGAGTTTTGGCCTGGAGTCTCCAAGGATTGGATGAGATCTCACGAGACCTGGAGTAAAATATCCGCGAATATCCAGAAATCTCACGAGAGTTGGAGTGAAATGTCGCCCTAGCTCCCTTTCATGTCATGAGGTTTTAGTGAACTGTCGCCCAATGTCATTGGGACGTCCCGATATTTGGATTGAAATCTCGCCCAAGTTCGCTGATATCGCACGAGGTTTGTAGTGAAATCTCTCCCAATGTCATTGTGACCTCACGAGATTTGGAGTGAAATCTCGCCCAAAGTCCAGGAGATCTCATGAGATTTGGACTGAGGTCTGCACGTTTTGGATGGGATCTCACGAGACTCAGAATAAAATCTCACCCGATGCCCATGGTGTCTCGTGGGATTTAGATTGAAGTCTCACGCAATATCCATGTGATCTCACGAGATTTGGACTGGAGTCTCCAAAGTCTGGATGAGTTCTCACGAGACTTGGAGGAAAATCCCCTGAATTCCAAGAGATCACACGAGAGTTGGAGTTAAATCTCAGCCAAGGTTCCTGATATCTCAAGAGATTGATACTGAAATCTCGCCCGATGTCATTGGGACCTCGCGAGATTTGGGGTGAAATATCGCGCAAGGTCCCTGATATCTCACGAGATTTGTAGTGAAATCTTGCCCAAGGCCCCTGAGAGCCCATGAGAATTAGAGGGAATTCTCGCCCCATGTCACTGTGACCTTAAGAGATTTGGAGTGAAATCTCGCCCAATGCCCATGATCTCACGAGCTTGTTGGAGAACTCTGACCCCATATCCATGAGATCTCACGAGATTTGGAGTAAAATCTCTCCTGATGTCATGAGGTCACACGAGATTTAGATTGCAATTTCGCTCCATATCCATGAGATCTCACGAGATTTGGCCTGAATTCTCCAAGATTCGGATGAGATCTCCGAGACGTGGGGAGTCAAATCTCGCTCAACGTCCAAGAATCCTCTTGAGAGTTGGAGTGAAATCTCGCCCAAACTCCCTGATATCTCACGAGACTTGTAGTGTAATCTCCCGCGATGTCAGCGAGACCTCACGAGATTTGGATGGAAATCTCGCCCAGGTCCCTGAATATTACGAGATATGTAGTGAAATCTCGCCCGAAATCATTGTAACCTCAGGAGTTGGGAGTGAAAACTCGCCCAATGTCCATGAGATCTCACGAGATTTACATGGGAAACTCGCTCATATCCACGAGAACTCACGAGGTTGGCCTTGACGTCTCCAAGGTTTGGATGAGATTTCACGGGATGCGAGTAAACTCCCGCCCAAAGACCATGAGACCTCACGAGAGTGGGAGTGAAATCTCGCCCAAGGACCCTGATATCTCAAGAGGTTTGGAAGGAATCTCCCCCGATGTCATTGACAGCTCATGAGAAATGGATAGAAATCTCGCCCAAGGTCGCTGCTATCTCACGAGATCTGTAGTGAAATCTCGCCCAAACTCATTGGGACCTCAGGAGATTCGGCGTGAAATCTCCATCGATGTCCATGCGATCTCAGGAGATCTGGTGTCAAATCTCGCCCGATGTCCATGAGAACTCACGACACTTACACGGAAACCTCGCCCAGGGTCCCTGACAACTGACGAGATTCGGCGTGAAATCTGCCCGAGGTGATGGAGACCTCACGAGATTTGGAGTGAATTCTCACCCGATATTCGTGAGTACTCACGAGATTTGGAGTCATCTCGCCTGATGTCCCTGAGATCGCACAAGATAGAGATTGAATTCTCGCTCCATATCCTGAGATCTCACGAGTTTTGGCCTGGAGTCTCCAAGGATTGGATGAGATCTCACGAGACTTGGAGTAAAATATCCGCGAATATCCAGAAATCTCACGAGAGTTGGAGTGAAATGTCGCCCTAGCTCCCTTTCATGTCATGAGGTTTTAGTGAACTGTCGCCCAATGTCATTGGGACGTCCCGATATTTGGATTGAAATCTCGCCCGAGGTCGCTGATATCTCACGAGATTTGTAGGGAAATCTCGCGCAATGTGATTGTGACCTCAGGAGATTTGGGGTGAACTCTCCCCCAATGTCCATGAGATCTCACGAGATTTAGATGAAATCTCCCTCAATATCTATGAGGCCTCGCGAGATTGGCACGGACGACTCCAAGTTTGGATGAGATCTCACAAGACTTGGAGTAAACTCTCGCCCAAAGAACAAGAGACCTCAGCAGATTTGGATTGAAATCTCGCACAAGGTCCCCGATATCTCACAAGATTTGTAGTGAAATCTCGCCCAATGTCTTTGAGCCTCATGAGATGTGGACTGAAATCTCGACCAGGGTCCCTGATATCTCATGAGATTTGTGGAAATCTCACCTGATGTCATTGGAACCTCCGTAGATTTGGAGTGCAGTCTCTCGCATTGTCCATGAGATCTCACGAGATTTAGATTGACCCCTCACCCAATATCCATGAGATCTCAGGAGAAGGGCACTGACCTCTCCAAAGTTTGGGTGAGATCTCATGGGCCCTGGAGTAAAATCTCGCCCAAAGTCCAAGAGATCTCGAGGGATTTGGAGAGAAATCTCACCCAAAGTCCATGACATCTCATGAGATTGAGAGGGAATTCTCACACGATGTCCATGACACCTCACGGGATTTGCAGTAAAATCTCGCCCAATGACCATGAGATATCGCGAAATTGAGAGTGAAATCTCACCCATTTTCCATGAGAGCCCAAGACATTTGGCCTGAGGTCTCCACATTTGGAAGAGAGCACACGAGATTTGGATGAAAATCCCAGCTGAATCCCAAGAGATCTCACACGATTTGGAGTGACATCTCGCCCAAGGTCCCTGATACCTCAGGACATTTGTAGTGAAATCTCGCCCGATGTCATTGTGACCTCAGGATATTCGGAGGGAAACCTCACCCGAATGTCCCTGAGATCAGACGAGATATTGAGTAAAATCTCACCCGATGCCCATCAGTCCCACGATATTTAGATTGAAGTCTCGCTCAATAGCCATGAGATCTCACGAGTTTGGCACTGACGTCGCCAAGGTTTGGAGGAGATCTCACAAGACTGGGAGTAAAATCTCGCCCCCATTCAAGAGTTCTCACGAGAGCTGCAGTGAAATCTCGCCCAAGGTACCTGGGATCTCACGAGATTTGTAGTGAAATCTCGCCCGATCTCATTGTGACCTCAGGAGGAATGGAGTGAAACCTCGCCTAAAATCCATGAGTTGTCATGAGATTTTTAGTGAAATCTGTACCGATGTCCATGAGATCTCAGGAGCCTTGGTGGCAAATCTCGCCCGATGTCCATGAGATCTCACGAGATTTAGATTGAAAGCTCGCCCACGGTCGTCCCTGATATCTCACGAGATTTGGAGAGAAATCTGCCCGAAGTCATTGAGACCACAGGATCTTTGGAGTGAAATCGCGTCCAATGTCCATGACATATCACGAGATTTGGAATGAATTCTCACGCGATGTCCATACGATCTCACGAGATTTGGACTAATCTCGCCTGATGTCCATGATTTCTCACGAGATATAGAGTGAATTCTCCCTCAATATCCTGAGATCTAACGGATTGGACGGAAGTCTCCAAGGATTGGATGAGATCTCAAGAGACTTGGAGGAAATGATCCCCGAATTCCAAAGGATCTCACGAGAGTTGGAGTGAAATCTCGCCCTAGGTCCCTTTTATCTCACGAGAGTTGAGTGAAACCTCGCCCGTTGTCATTGAGACCTCACGAGATTTGGATTGATATCTCGCCCAAGTTCGCTGATATCGCACGAGGTTTGTAGTGAAATCTCTCCCAATGTCATTGTGACCTCACGGGATTTGGAGTGAAATCTCGCCCAAAGTCCACGAGATCTCATGAGATTTGGACTGAGGTCTGCACGTTTTGGATGGGATCTCACGAGACTCAGAATAAAATCTCACGCGATGCCCATGGTGTCTCGTGGGATTTAGATTGAAGTCTCACGGAATATCCATGAGATCTCATGAGATTTGGACTGAAGTCTCCAAGGTCTGGATGAGATCTCACGAGACATGGACGAAAATCCCCTGAATTCCAAGAGGTCTCACGATAGTTGGAGTGAAATCTCAACCAAGGTTCCTGATATCTCAAGAGAATGATACTGAAATCTCGCCCGATGTCATTGGGACCTCGCGAGATTTGGAGTGAAATATCGCGCAAGGTCCCTGATATCTCACGAGATTTGTAGTGAAATCTTGCCCAAGGCCCCTGAGAGCTGAAGAGAATTAGTGGGAAATCTCGCCCCATGTCACTGTGACCTCAAGAGTTTTGGAGTGAAATCTCGCCCAATGCCCATGATCTCACGAGTTTTTGGAGAACTCTGACCCCATATCCATGAGATCTCACGAGATTTGGAGTAAAATCTCTCCTGATGTCATGAGGTCACACGAGATTTAGATTGCAATTTCGCTCCATATCCATGAGATCTCACGAGATTTGGCCTGAATTCTCCAAGATTCGGATGAGATCTCCGAGACGTGGGGAGTCAAATCTCGCTCAACGTCCAAGAATCCTCTTGAGATTTGGCGTGAAATCTCGCCCAAACTCCCTGATATCTCACGAGACTTGTAGTGTAATCTCCCGCGATGTCAGTGAGACCTCACGAGATTTGGATGGAAATCTCGCCCAGGTCCCTGAATATTACGAGATATGTAGTGAAATCTCGCCCGAAATCATTGTAACCTCAGGAGTTGGGAGTGAAATCTCGCCCAATGTCCATGAGATCTCACGAGATTTACATGGGAAACTCGCTCATATCCACGAGAACTCACGAGGTTGGCCTTGACGTCTCCAAGGTTTGGATGAGATTTCACGGGATGCGAGTAAACTCTCGCCCAAAGACCATGAGACCTCACGAGAGTGGGAGTGAAATCTCGCCCAAGGAACCTGATATCTCAAGAGGTTTGGAAGGAATCTCCCCCGATGTCATTGACAGCTCATGAGAAATGGATAGAAATCTCGCCCAAGGTCGCTGCTATCTCACGAGATCTGCAGTGAAATCTCGCCCAAACTCATTGGGACCTCAGGAGATTCGGCGTGAAATCTCCATCGATGTCCATGCGATCTCAGGAGATCTGGTGTCAAATCTCGCCCGATGTCCATGAGAACTCACGACACTTACACGGAAACCTCGCCCAGGGTCCCTGACAACTGACGAGATTCGGCGTGAAATCTGCCCGAGGTGATGGAGACCTCACGAGATTTGGAGTGAACTCTCACCCGATATTCGTGAGTACTCACGAGATTTGGAGTCATCTCGCCTGATGTCCCTGAGATCGCACAAGATAGAGATTGAATTCTCGCTCCATATCCTGAGATCTCACGAGTTTTGGCCTGGAGTCTCCAAGGATTGGATGAGATCTCACGAGACCTGGAGTAAAATATCCGCGAATATCCAGAAATCTCACGAGAGTTGGAGTGAAATATCGCCCTAGCTCCCTTTCATGTCTTCAGGTTTTAGTGAACTGTCGCCCAATGTCATTGGAACGTCCCGATATTTGGATTGAAATCTCGCCCAAGTTCGCTGATATCGCACGAGGTTTCTAGTGAAATCTCTCCCAATGTCATTGTGACCTCACGAGATTTGGAGTGAAATCTCGCCCAAAGTCCAGGAGATCTCATGAGATTTGGACTGAGGTCTGCACGTTTTGGATGGGATCTCACGAGACTCAGAATAAAATCTCACCCGATGCCCATGGTGTCTCGTGGGATTTAGATTGAAGTCTCACGCAATATCCATGTGATCTCACGAGATTTGGACTGGAGTCTCCAAAGTCTGGATGAGATCTCACGAGACTTGGAGGAAAATCCCCTGAATTCCAAGAGATCACACGAGAGTTGGAGTAAAATCTCAGCCAAGGTTCCTGATATCTCAAGAGATTGATACTGAAATCTCGCCCGATGTCATTGGGACCTCGCGAGATTTGGGGTGAAATATCGCGCAAGGTCCCTGATATCTCACGAGATTTGTAGTGAAATCTTGCCCAAGGCCCCTGAGAGCCCATGAGAATTAGAGGGAATTCTCGCCCCATGTCACTGTGACCTTAAGAGATTTGGAGTGAAATCTCGCCCAATGCCCATGATCTCACGAGCTTGTTGGAGAACTCTGACCCCATATCCATGAGATCTCACGAGATTTGGAGTAAAATCTCTCCTGATGTCATGAGGTCACACGAGATTTAGATTGCAATTTCGCTCCATATCCATGAGATCTCACGAGATTTGGCCTGAATTCTCCAAGATTCGGATGAGATCTCCGAGACGTGGGGAGTCAAATCTCGCTCAACGTCCAAGAATCCTCTTGAGAGTTGGAGTGAAATCTCGCCCAAACTCCCTGATATCTCACGAGACTTGTAGTGTAATCTCCCGCGATGTCAGTGAGACCTCACGAGATTTGGATGGAAATCTCGCCCAGGTCCCTGAATATTACGAGATATGTAGTGAAATCTCGCCCGAAATCATTGTAACCTCAGGAGTTGGGAGTGAAAACTCGCCCAATGTCCATGAGATCTCACGAGATTTACATGGGAAACTCGCTCATATCCACGAGAACTCACGAGGTTGGCCTTGAAGTCTCCAAGGTTTGGATGAGATTTCACGGGATGCGAGTAAACTCTCGCCCAAAGACCATGAGACCTCACGAGAGTGGGAGTGAAATCTCGCCCAAGGACCCTGATATCTCAAGAGGTTTGGAAGGAATCTCCCCCGATGTCATTGACAGCTCATGAGAAATGGATAGAAATCTCGCCCAAGGTCGCTGCTATCTCACGAGATCTGTAGTGAAATCTCGCCCAAACTCATTGGGACCTCAGGAGATTCGGCGTGAAATCTCCATCGATGTCCATGCGATCTCAGGAGATCTGGTGTCAAATCTCGCCCGATGTCCATGAGAACTCACGACACTTACACGGAAACCTCGCCCAGGGTCCCTGACAACTGACGAGATTCGGCGTGAAATCTGCCCGAGGTGATGGAGACCTCACGAGATTTGGAGTGAACTCTCACCCGATATTCGTGAGTACTCACGAGATTTGGAGTCATCTCGCCTGATATCCCTGAGATCGCACAAGATTGAGATTGAATTCTCGCTCCATATCCTGAGATCTCACGAGTTTTGGCCTGGAGTCTCCAAGGATTGGATGAGATCTCACGAGACTTGGAGTAAAATATCCGCGAATATCCAGAAATCTCACGAGAGGTGGAGTGAAATGTCGCCCTAGCTCCCTTTCATGTCATGAGGTTTTAGTGAACTGTCGCCCAATGTCATTGGGACGTCCCGATATTTGGATTGAAATCTCGCCCGAGGTCGCTGATATCTCACGGGATTTGTAGGGAAATCTCGCGCAATGTGATTGTGACCTCAGGAGATTTGGGGTGAACTCTCCCCCAATGTCCATGAGATCTCACGAGATTTAGATGAAATCTCCCTCAATATCTATGAGGCCTCGCGAGATTGGCACGGACGACTCCAAGTTTGGATGAGATCTCGCAAGACTTGGAGTAAACTCTCGCCCAAAGAACAAGAGACCTCAGCAGAGTTGGATTGAAATCTCGCACAAGGTCCCCGATATCTCACAAGATTTGTAGTGAAATCTCGCCCAATGTCTTTGAGCCTCATGAGATGTGGACTGAAATCTCGACCAGGGTCCCTGATATCTCATGAGATTTGTGGAAATCTCACCTGATGTCATTGGAACCTCCGTAGATTTGGAGTGCAGTCTCTCCCATTGTCCATGAGATCTCACGAGATTTAGATTGACCCCTCACCCAATATCCATGAGATCTCAGGAGAAGGGCACTGAACTCTCCAAAGTTTGGGTGAGATCTCATGGGCCCTGGAGTAAAATCTCGCCCAAAGTCCAAGAGATCTCGAGGGATTTGGAGAGAAATCTCACCCAAAGCCCATGACATCTCATGAGATTGAGAGGGAATTCTCGCCCGATGTCCATGACACCTCACGGGATTTGCAGTAAAATCTCGCCCAATGACCATGAGATATCGCGAAATTGAGAGTGAAATCTCACCCATTTTCCATGAGAGCCCAAGACATTTGGCCTGAGGTCTCCACATTTGGAAGAGAGCACACGAGATTTGGATGAAAATCCCAGCTGAATCCCAAGAGATCTCACACGATTTGGAGTGACATCTCGCCCAAGGTCCCTGATACCTCAGGACATTTGTAGTGAAATCTCGCCCGATGTCATTGTGACCTCAGGATATTCGGAGGGAAACCTCACCCGAATGTCCCTGAGATCAGACGAGATATTGAGTAAAATCTCACCCGATGCCCATCAGTCCCACGATATTTAGATTGAAGTCTCGCTCAATAGCCATGAGATCTCACGAGTTTGGCGCTGACGTCGCCAAGGTTTGGAGGAGATCTCACAAGACTGGGAGTAAAATCTCGCCCCCATTCAAGAGTTCTCACGAGAGCTGCAGTGAAATCTCGCCCAAGGTCCCTGGGGTCTCAAGAGATTTGTAGTGAAATCTCGCCCGATCTCATTGTGACCTCAGGAGGAATGGAGTGAAACCTCGCCTAAAATCCATGAGTTGTCATGAGATTTGGAGTGAAATCTGTACCGATGTCCATGAGATCTCAGGAGCCTTGGTGGCAAATCTCGCCCGATGTCCATGAGATCTCACGAGATTTAGATTGAAAGCTCGCCCACGGTCGTCCCTGATATCTCACGAGATTTGGAGAGAAATCTGCCCGAAGTCATTGAGACCACATGATCTTTGGAGTGAAATCGCGTCCAATGTCCATGACATATCACGAGATTTGGAATGAATTCTCACGCGATGTCCATACGATCTCACGAGATTTGGACTAATCTCGCCTGATGTCCATGATTTCTCACGAGATATAGAGTGAATTCTCCCTCAATATCCTGAGATCTAACGGATTGGACGGAAGTCTCCAAGGATTGGATGAGATCTCAAGAGACGTGGAGGAAATGATCCCCGAATTCCAAAGGATCTCACGAGAGTTGGAGTGAAATCTCGCCCTAGGTCCCTTTTATCTCACGAGAGTTGAGTGAAACCTCGCCCGTTGTCATTGAGACCTCACGAGATTTGGATTGATATCTCGCCCAAGTTCGCTGATATCGCACGAGGTTTGTAGTGAAATCTCTCCCAATGTCATTGTGACCTCACGGGATTTGGAGTGAAATCTCGCCCAAAGTCCACGAGATCTCATGAGATTTGGACTGAGGTCTGCACGTTTTGGATGGGATCTCACGAGACTCAGAATAAAATCTCACGCGATGCCCATGGTGTCTCGTGGGATTTAGATTGAAGTCTCACGGAATATCCATGAGATCTCATGAGATTTGGACTGAAGTCTCCAAGGTCTGGATGAGATCTCACGAGACTTGGACGAAAATCCCCTGAATTCCAAGAGGTCTCACGATAGTTGGAGTAAAATCTCAACCAAGGTTCCTGATATCTCAAGAGAATGATACTGAAATCTCGCCCGATGTCATTGGGACCTCACGAGATTTGGAGTGAAATATCGCGCAAGGTCCCTGATATCTCACGAGATTTGTAGTGAAATCTTGCCCAAGGCCCCTGAGAGCTGAAGAGAATTAGAGGGAAATCTCGCCCCATGTCACTGTGACCTCATGTGTTTTGGAGTGAAATCTCGCCCAATGCCCATGATCTCACGAGTTTTTGGAGAACTCTGACCCCATGTCCATGAGATCTCACGAGATTTGGAGTAAAATCTCTCCTGATGTCATGAGGTCACACGAGATTTAGATTGCAATTTCGCTGCATATCCATGAGATCTCACGAAATTTGGCCTGAATTCTCCAAGATTCGGATGAGATCTCCGAGACGTGGGGAGTCAAATCTCGCTCAACGTCCAAGAATCCTCTTGAGATTTGGCGTGAAATCTCGCCCAAACTCCCTGATATCTCACGAGACTTGTAGTGTAATCTCCCGCGATGTCAGTGAGACCTCACGAGATTTGGATGGAAATCTCGCCCAGGTCCCTGAATATTACGAGATATGTAGTGAAATCTCGCCCGAACTCATTGTAACCTCAGGAGTTGGGAGTGAAAACTCGCCCAATGTCCATGAGATCTCACGAGATTTACATGGGAAACTCGCTCATATCCACGAGAACTCACGAGGTTGGCCTTGACGTCTCCAAGGTTTGGATGAGATTTCACGGGATGCGAGTAAACTCTCGCCCAAAGACCATGAGACCTCACGAGAGTGGGAGTGAAATCTCGCCCAAGGACCCTGATATCTCAAGAGGTTTGGAAGGAATCTCCCCCGATGTCATTGACAGCTCATGAGAAATGGATAGAAATCTCGCCCAAGGTCGCTGCTATCTCACGAGATCTGTAGTGAAATCTCGCCCAAACTCATTGGGACCTCAGGAGATTCGGCGTGAAATCTCCATCGATGTCCATGCGATCTCAGGAGATCTGGTGTCAAATCTCGCCCGATGTCCATGAGAACTCACGACACTTACACGGAAACCTCGCCCAGGGTCCCTGACAACTGACGAGATTCGGCGTGAAATCTGCCCGAGGTGATGGAGACCTCACGAGATTTGGAGTGAACTCTCACCCGATATTCGTGAGTACTCACGAGATTTGGAGTCATCTCGCCTGATGTCCCTGAGATCGCACAAGATAGAGATTGAATTCTCGCTCCATATCCTGAGATCTCACGAGTTTTGGCCTGGAGTCTCCAAGGATTGGATGAGATCTCACGAGACTTGGAGTAAAATATCCGCGAATATCCAGAAATCTCACGAGAGTTGGAGTGAAATGTCGCCCTAGGTCCCTTTCATGTCATGAGGTTTTAGTGAACTGTCGCCCAATGTCATTGGGACGTCCCGATATTTGGATTGAAATCTCGCCCAAGTTCGCTGATATCGCACGAGGTTTGTAGTGAAATCTCTCCCAATGTCATTGTGACCTCACGAGATTTGGTGTGAAATCTCGCCCAAAGTCCAGGAGATCTCATGAGATTTGGACTGAGGTCTGCACGTTTTGGATGGGATCTCACGAGACTCAGAATAAAATCTCACCCGATGCCCATGGTGTCTCGTGGGATTTAGATTGAAGTCTCACGCAATATCCATGTGATCTCACGAGATTTGGACTGGAGTCTCCAAAGTCTGGATGAGTTCTCACGAGACTTGGAGGAAAATCCCCTGAATTCCAAGAGATCACACGAGAGTTGGAGTAAAATCTCAGCCAAGGTTCCTGATATCTCAAGAGATTGATACTGAAATCTCGCCCGATGTCATTGGGACCTCGCGAGATTTGGGGTGAAATATCGCGCAAGGTCCCTGATATCTCACGAGATTTGAAGTGAAATCTTGCCCAAGGCCCCTGAGAGCCCATGAGAATTAGAGGGAATTCTCGCCCCATGTCACTGTGACCTTAAGAGATTTGGAGTGAAATCTCGCCCAATGCCCATGATCTCACGAGCTTGTTGGAGAACTCTGACCCCATATCCATGAGATCTCACGAGATTTGGAGTAAAATCTCTCCTGATGTCATGAGGTCACACGAGATTTAGATTGCAATTTCGCTCCATATCCATGAGATCTCACGAGATTTGGCCTGAATTCTCCAAGATTCGGATGAGATCTCCGAGACGTGGGGAGTCAAATCTCGCTCAACGTCCAAGAATCCTCTTGAGATTTGGCGTGAAATCTCGCCCAAACTCCCTGATATCTCACGAGACTTGTAGTGTAATCTCCCGCGATGTCAGTGAGACCTCACCAGATTTGGATGGAAATCTCGCCCAGGTCCCTGAATATTACGAGATATGTAGTGAAATCTCGCCCGATCATTGTAACCTCAGGAGTTGGGAGTGAAATCTCGCCCAATGTCCATGAGATCTCACGAGATTTACATGGGAAACTCGCTCATATCCACGAGAACTCACGAGGTTGGCCTTGACGTCTCCAAGGTTTGGATGAGATTTCACGGGATGCGAGTAAACTCTCGCCCAAAGACCATGAGACCTCACGAGAGTGGGAGTGAAATCTCGCCCAATGACCCTGATATCTCAAGAGGTTTGGAAGGAATCTCCCCCGATGTCATTGACAGCTCATGAGAAATGGATAGAAATCTCGCCCAAGGTCGCTGCTATCTCACGAGATCTGCAGTGAAATCTCGCCCAAACTCATTGGGACCTCAGGAGATTCGGCGTGAAATCTCCATCGATGTCCATGCGATCTCAGGAGATCTGGTGTCAAATCTCGCCCGATGTCCATGAGAACTCACGACACTTACACGGAAACCTCGCCCAGGGTCCCTGACAACTGACGAGATTCGGCGTGAAATCTGCCCGAGGTGATGGAGACCTCACGAGATTTGGAGTGAACTCTCACCCGATATTCGTGAGTACTCACGAGATTTGGAGTCATCTCGCCTGATGTCCCTGAGATCGCACAAGATAGAGATTGAATTCTCGCTCCATATCCTGAGATCTCACGAGTTTTGGCCTGGAGTCTCCAAGGATTGGATGAGATCTCACGAGACTTGGAGTAAAATATCCGCGAATATCCAGAAATCTCACGAGAGTTGGAGTGAAATGTCGCCCTAGCTCCCTTTCATGTCATGAGGTTTTAGTGAACTGTCGCCCAATGTCATTGGGACGTCCCGATATTTGGATTGAAATCTCGCCCAAGTTCGCTGATATCGCACGAGGTTTGTAGTGAAATCTCTCCCAATGTCATTGTGACCTCACGAGATTTGGAGTGAAATCTCGCCCAAAGTCCAGGAGATCTCATGAGATTTGGACTGAGGTCTGCACGTTTTGGATGGGATCTCACGAGACTCAGAATAAAATCTCACCCGATGCCCATGGTGTCTCGTGGGATTTAGATTGAAGTCTCACGCAATATCCATGTGATCTCACGAGATTTGGACTGGAGTCTCCAAAGTCTGGATGAGATGTCACGAGACTTGGAGGAAAATCCCCTGAATTCCAAGAGATCACACGAGAGTTGGAGTAAAATCTCAGCCAAGGTTCCTGATATCTCAAGAGATTGATACTGAAATCTCGCCCGATGTCATTGGGACCTCGCGAGATTTGGGGTGAAATATCGCGCAAGGTCCCTGATATCTCACGAGATTTGTAGTGAAATCTTGCCCAAGGCCCCTGAGAGCCCATGAGAATTAGAGGGAATTCTCGCCCCATGTCACTGTGACCTTAAGAGATTTGGAGTGAAATCTCGCCCAATGCCCATGATCTCACGAGCTTGTTGGAGAACTCTGACCCCATATCCATGAGATCTCACGAGATTTGGAGTAAAATCTCTCCTGATGTCATGAGGTCACACGAGATTTAGATTGCAATTTCGCTCCATATCCATGAGATCTCACGAGATTTGGCCTGAATTCTCCAAGATTCGGATGAGATCTCCGAGACGTGGGGAGTCAAATCTCCCTCAACGTCCAAGAATCCTCTTGAGAGTTGGAGTGAAATCTCGCCCAAACTCCCTGATATCTCACGAGACTTGTAGTGTAATCTCCCGCGATGTCAGTGAGACCTCACGAGATTTGGATGGAAATCTCGCCCAGGTCCCTGAATATTACGAGATATGTAGTGAAATCTCGCCCGAAATCATTGTAACCTCAGGAGTTGGGAGTGAAATCTCGCCCAATGTCCACGAGATCTCACGAGATTTACATGGGAAACTCGCTCATATCCACGAGAACTCACGAGGTTGGCCTTGACGTCTCCAAGGTTTGGATGAGATTTCACGGGATGCGAGTAAACTCTCGCCCAAAGACCATGAGACCTCACGAGAGTGGGAGTGAAATCTCGCCCAAGGACCCTGATATCTCAAGAAGTTTGGAAGGAATCTCCCCCGATGTCATTGACAGCTCATGAGAAATGGATAGAAATCTCGCCCAAGGTCGCTGCTATCTCACGAGATCTGTAGTGAAATCTCGCCCAAACTCATTGGGACCTCAGGAGATTCGGCGTGAAATCTCCATCGATGTCCATGCGATCTCAGGAGATCTGGTGTCAAATCTCGCCCGATGTCCATGAGAACTCACGACACTTACACGGAAACCTCGCCCAGGGTCCCTGACAACTGACGAGATTCGGCGTGAAATCTGCCCGAGGTGATGGAGACCTCACGAGATTTGGAGTGAACTCTCACCCGATATTCGTGAGTACTCACGAGATTTGGAGTCATCTCGCCTGATGTCCCTGAGATCGCACAAGATAGAGATTGAATTCTCGCTCCATATCCTGAGATCTCACGAGTTTTGGCCTGGAGTCTCCAAGGATTGGATGAGATCTCACGAGACCTGGAGTAAAATATCCGCGAATATCCAGAAATCTCACGAGAGGTGGAGTGAAATGTCGCCCTAGCTCCCTTTCATGTCATGAGGTTTTAGTGAACTGTCGCCCAATGTCATTGGGACGTCCCGATATTTGGATTGAAATCTCGCCCGAGGTCGCTGATATCTCACGGGATTTGTAGGGAAATCTCGCGCAATGTGATTGTGACCTCAGGAGATTTGGGGTGAACTCTCCCCCAATGTCCATGAGATCTCACGAGATTTAGATGAAATCTCCCTCAATATCTATGAGGCCTCGCGAGATTGGCACGGACGACTCCAAGTTTGGATGAGATCTCACAAGACTTGGAGTAAACTCTCGCCCAAAGAACAAGAGACCTCAGCAGAGTTGGATTGAAATCTCGCACAAGGTCCCCGATATCTCACAAGATTTGTAGTGAAATCTCGCCCAATGTCTTTGAGCCTCATGAGATGTGGACTGAAATCTCGACCAGGGTCCCTGATATCTCATGAGATTTGTGGAAATCTCACCTGATGTCATTGGAACCTCCGTAGATTTGGAGTGCAGTCTCTCCCATTGTCCATGAGATCTCACGAGATTTAGATTGACCCCTCACCCAATATCCATGAGATCTCAGGAGAAGGGCACTGACCTCTCCAAAGTTTGGGTGAGATCTCATGGGCCCTGGAGTAAAATCTCGCCCAAAGTCCAAGAGATCTCGAGGGATTTGGAGAGAAATCTCAGCCAAAGCCCATGACATCTCATGAGATTGAGAGGGAATTCTCGCCCGATGTCCATGACACCTCACGGGATTTGCAGTAAAATCTCGCCCAATGACCATGAGATATCGCGAAATTGAGAGTGAAATCTCACCTCTTTTCCATGAGATCTCAAGACATTTGGCCTGAGGTCTCCACATTTGGAAGAGAGCACACGAGATTTGGATGAAAATCCCAGCTGAATCCCAAGAGATCTCACACGATTTGGAGTGACATCTCGCCCAAGGTCCCTGATACCTCAGGACATTTGTAGTGAAATCTCGCCCGATGTCATTGTGACCTCAGGATATTCGGAGGGAAACCTCACCCGAATGTCCCTGAGATCAGACGAGATATTGAGTAAAATCTCACCCGATGCCCATCAGTCCCACGATATTTAGATTGAAGTCTCGCTCAATAGCCATGAGATCTCACGAGTTTGGCGCTGACGTCGCCAAGGTTTGGAGGAGATCTCACAAGACTGGGAGTAAAATCTCGCCCCCATTCAAGAGTTCTCACGAGAGCTGCAGTGAAATCTCGCCCAAGGTCCCTGGGGTCTCAAGAGATTTGTAGTGAAATCTCGCCCGATCTCATTGTGACCTCAGGAGGAATGGAGTGAAACCTCGCCTAAAATCCATGAGTTGTCATGAGATTTGGAGTGAAATCTGTACCGATGTCCATGAGATCTCAGGAGCCTTGGTGGCAAATCTCGCCCGATGTCCATGAGATCTCACGAGATTTAGATTGAAAGCTCGCCCACGGTCGTCCCTGATATCTCACGAGATTTGGAGAGAAATCTGCCCGAAATCATTGAGACCACATGATCTTTGGAGTGAAATCGCGTCCAATGTCCATGACATATCACGAGATTTGGAATGAATTCTCACGCGATGTCCATACGATCTCACGAGATTTGGACTAATCTCGCCTGATGTCCATGATTTCTCACGAGATATAGAGTGAATTCTCCCTCAATATCCTGAGATCTAACGGATTGGACGGAAGTCTCCAAGGATAGGATGAGATCTCAAGAGACTTGGAGGAAATGATCCCCGAATTCCAAAGGATCTCACGAGAGTTGGAGTGAAATCTCGCCCTAGGTCCCTTTTATCTCACGAGAGTTGAGTGAAACCTCGCCCGTTGTCATTGAGACCTCACGAGATTTGGATTGATATCTCGCCCAAGTTCGCTGATATCGCACGAGGTTTGTAGTGAAATCTCTCCCAATGTCATTGTGACCTCACGGGATTTGGAGTGAAATCTCGCCCAAAGTCCACGAGATCTCATGAGATTTGGACTGAGGTCTGCACGTTTTGGATGGGATCTCACGAGACTCAGAATAAAATCTCACGCGATGCCCATGGTGTCTCGTGGGATTTAGATTGAAGTCTCACGGAATATCCATGAGATCTCATGAGATTTGGACTGAAGTCTCCAAGGTCTGGATGAGATCTCACGAGACTTGGACGAAAATCCCCTGAATTCCAAGAGGTCTCACGATAGTTGGAGTAAAATCTCAACCAAGGTTCCTGATATCTCAAGAGAATGATACTGAAATCTCGCCCGATGTCATTGGGACCTCACGAGATTTGGAGTGAAATATCGCGCAAGGTCCCTGATATCTCACGAGATTTGTAGTGAAATCTTGCCCAAGGCCCCTGAGAGCTGAAGAGAATTAGAGGGAAATCTCGCCCCATGTCACTGTGACCTCATGTGTTTTGGAGTGAAATCTCGCCCAATGCCCATGATCTCACGAGTTTTTGGAGAACTCTGACCCCATGTCCATGAGATCTCACGAGATTTGGAGTAAAATCTCTCCTGATGTCATGAGGTCACACGAGATTTAGATTGCAATTTCGCTCCATATCCATGAGATCTCACGAGATTTGGCCTGAATTCTCCAAGATTCGGATGAGATCTCCGAGACGTGGGGAGTCAAATCTCGCTCAACGTCCAAGAATCCTCTTGAGATTTGGCGTGAAATCTCGCCCAAACTCCCTGATATCTCACGAGACTTGTAGTGTAATCTCCCGCGATGTCAGTGAGACCTCACGAGATTTGGATGGAAATCTCGCCCAGGTCCCTGAATATTACGAGATATGTAGTGAAATCTCGCCCGAAATCATTGTAACCTCAGGAGTTGGGAGTGAAAACTCGCCCAATGTCCATGAGATCTCACGAGATTTACATGGGAAACTCGCTCATATCCACGAGAACTCACGAGGTTGGCCTTGACGTCTCCAAGGTTTGGATGAGATTTCACGGGATGCGAGTAAACTCCCGCCCAAAGACCATGAGACCTCACGAGAGTGGGAGTGAAATCTCGCCCAAGGACCCTGATATCTCAAGAGGTTTGGAAGGAATCTCCCCCGATGTCATTGACAGCTCATGAGAAATGGATAGAAATCTCGCCCAAGGTCGCTGCTATCTCACGAGATCTGTAGTGAAATCTCGCCCAAACTCATTGGGACCTCAGGAGATTCGGCGTGAAATCTCCATCGATGTCCATGCGATCTCAGGAGATCTGGTGTCAAATCTCGCCCGATGTCCATGAGAACTCACGACACTTACACGGAAACCTCGCCCAGGGTCCCTGACAACTGACGAGATTCGGCGTGAAATCTGCCCGAGGTGATGGAGACCTCACGAGATTTGGAGTGAACTCTCACCCGATATTCGTGAGTACTCACGAGATTTGGAGTCATCTCGCCTGATGTCCCTGAGATCGCACAAGATAGAGATTGAATTCTCGCTCCATATCCTGAGATCTCACGAGTTTTGGCCTGGAGTCTCCAAGGATTGGATGAGATCTCACGAGACTTGGAGTAAAATATCCGCGAATATCCAGAAATCTCACGAGAGTTGGAGTGAAATGTCGCCCTAGCTCCCTTTCATGTCATGAGGTTTTAGTGAACTGTCGCCCAATGTCATTGGGACGTCCCGATATTTGGATTGAAATCTCGCCCGAGGTCGCTGATATCTCACGAGATTTGTAGGGAAATCTCGCGCAATGTGATTGTGACCTCAGGAGATTTGGGGTGAACTCTCCCCCAATGTCCATGAGATCTCACGAGATTTAGATGAAATCTCCCTCAATATCTATGAGGCCTCGCGAGATTGGCACGGACGACTCCAAGTTTGGATGAGATCTCACAAGACTTGGAGTAAACTCTCGCCCAAAGAACAAGAGACCTCAGCAGAGTTGGATTGAAATCTCGCACAAGGTCCCCGATATCTCACAAGATTTGTAGTGAAATCTCGCCCAATGTCTTTGAGCCTCATGAGATGTGGACTGAAATCTCGACCAGGGTCCCTGATATCTCATGAGATTTGTGGAAATCTCACCTGATGTCATTGGAACCTCCGTAGATTTGGAGTGCAGTCTCTCCCATTGTCCATGAGATCTCACGAGATTTAGATTGACCCCTCACCCAATATCCATGAGATCTCAGGAGAAGGGCACTGACCTCTCCAAAGTTTGGGTGAGATCTCATGGGCCCTGGAGTAAAATCTCGCCCAAAGTCCAAGAGATCTCGAGGGATTTGGAGAGAAATCTCACCCAAAGCCCATGACATCTCATGAGATTGAGAGGGAATTCTCACCCGATGTCCATGCCACCTCACGGGATTTGCAGTAAAATCTCGCCCAATGACCATGAGATAACTCGAAATTGAGAGTGAAATCTCACCCATTTTCCATGAGAGCCCAAGACATTTGGCCTGAGGTCTCCACATTTGGAAGAGAGCACACGAGATTTGGATGAAAATCTCAGCTGAATCCCAAGAGATCTCACACGATTTGGAGTGACATCTCGCCCAAGGTCCCTGATACCTCAGCACATTTGTAGTGAAATCTCGCCCGATGTCATTGTGACCTCAGGATATTCGGAGGGAAACCTCACCCGAATGTCCCTGAGATCAGACGAGATATTGAGTAAAATCTCACCCGATGCCCATCAGTCCCACGATATTTAGATTGAAGTCTCGCTCAATAGCCATGAGATCTCACGAGTTTGGCACTGACGTCGCCAAGGTTTGGAGGAGATCTCACAAGACTGGGAGTAAAATCTCGCCCCCATTCAAGAGTTCTCACGAGAGCTGCAGTGAAATCTCGCCCAAGGTCCCTGGGGTCTCACGAGATTTGTAGTGAAATCTCGCCCGATCTCATTGTGACCTCAGGAGGAATGGAGTGAAACCTCGCCTAAAATCCATGAGTTGTCATGAGATTTGGAGTGAAATCTGTACCGATGTCCATGAGATCTCAGGAGCCTTGGTGGCAAATCTCGCCCGATGTCCATGAGATCTCACGAGATTTAGATTGAAAGCTCGCCCACGGTCGTCCCTGATATCTCACGAGATTTGGAGAGAAATCTGCCCGAAGTCATTGAGACCACATGATCTTTGGAGTGAAATCGCGTCCAATGTCCATGACATATCACGAGATTTGGAATGAATTCTCACGCGATGTCCATACGATCTCACGAGATTTGGACTAATCTCGCCTGATGTCCATGATTTCTCACGAGATATAGAGTGAATTCTCCCTCAATATCCTGAGATCTAACGGATTGGACGGAAGTCTCCAAGGATTGGATGAGATCTCAAGAGACTTGGAGGAAATGATCCCCGAATTCCAAAGGATCTCACGAGAGTTGGAGTGAAATCTCGCCTTAGGTCCCTTTTATCTCACGAGAGTTGAGTGAAACCTCGCCCGTTGTCATTGAGACCTCACGAGATTTGGATTGATATCTCGCCCAAGTTCGCTGATATCGCACGAGGTTTGTAGTGAAATCTCTCCCAATGTCATTGTGACCTCACGGGATTTGGAGTGAAATCGCGCCCAAAGTCCACGAGATCTCATGAGATTTGGACTGAGGTCTGCACGTTTTGGATGGGATCTCACGAGACTCAGAATAAAATCTCACGCGATGCCCATGGTGTCTCGTGGGATTTAGATTGAAGTCTCACGGAATATCCATGAGATCTCATGAGATTTGGACTGAAGTCTCCAAGGTCTGGATGAGATCTCACGAGACTTGGACGAAAATCCCCTGAATTCTAAGAGGTCTCACGATAGTTGGAGTAAAATCTCAACCAAGGTTCCTGATATCTCAAGAGAATGATACTGAAATCTCGCCCGATGTCATTGGGACCTCGCGAGATTTGGAGTGAAATATCGCGCAAGGTCCCTGATATCTCACGAGATTTGTAGTGAAATCTTGCCCAAGGCCCCTGAGAGCTGAAGAGAATTAGAGGGAAATCTCGCCCCATGTCACTGTGACCTCATGTGTTTTGGAGTGAAATCTCGCCCAATGCCCATGATCTCACGAGTTTTTGGAGAACTCTGACCCCATATCCATGAGATCTCACGAGATTTGGAGTAAAATCTCTCCTGATGTCATGAGGTCACACGAGATTTAGATTGCAATTTCGCTCCATATCCATGAGATCTCACGAGATTTGGCCTGAATTCTCCAAGATTCGGATGAGATCTCCGAGACGTGGGGAGTCAAATCTCGCTCAACGTCCAAGAATCCTCTTGAGATTTGGCGTGAAATCTCGCCCAAACTCCCTGATATCTCACGAGACTTGTAGTGTAATCTCCCGCGATGTCAGTGAGACCTCACGAGATTTGGATGGAAATCTCGCCCAGGTCCCTGAATATTACGAGATATGTAGTGAAATCTCGCCCGAAATCATTGTAACCTCAGGAGTTGGGAGTGAAAACTCGCCCAATGTCCATGAGATCTCACGAGATTTACATGGGAAACTCGCTCATATCCACGAGAACTCACGAGGTTGGCCTTGACGTCTCCAAGGTTTGGATGAGATTTCACGGGATGCGAGTAAACTCCCGCCCAAAGACCATGAGACCTCACGAGAGTGGGAGTGAAATCTCGCCCAAGGACCCTGATATCTCAAGAGGTTTGGAAGGAATCTCCCCCGATGTCATTGACAGCTCATGAGAAATGGATAGAAATCTCGCCCAAGGTCGCTGCTATCTCACGAGATCTGTAGTGAAATCTCGCCCAAACTCATTGGGACCTCAGGAGATTCGGCGTGAAATCTCCATCGATGTCCATGCGATCTCAGGAGATCTGGTGTCAAATCTCGCCCGATGTCCATGAGAACTCACGACACTTACACGGAAACCTCGCCCAGGGTCCCTGACAACTGACGAGATTCGGCGTGAAATCTGCCCGAGGTGATGGAGACCTCACGAGTTTTGGAGTGAACTCTCACCCGATATTCGTGAGTACTCACGAGATTTGGAGTCATCTCGCCTGATGTCCCTGAGATCGCACAAGATAGAGATTGAATTCTCGCTCCATATCCTGAGATCTCACGAGTTTTGGCCTGGAGTCTCCAAGGATTGGATGAGATCTCACGAGACTTGGAGTAAAATATCCGCGAATATCCAGAAATCTCACGAGATTTGGAGTGAAATGTCGCCCTAGCTCCCTTTCATGTCATGAGGTTTTAGTGAACTGTCGCCCAATGTCATTGGGACGTCCCGATATTTGGATTGAAATCTCGCCCGAGGTCGCTGATATCTCACGAGATTTGTAGGGAAATCTCGCGCAATGTGATTGTGACCTCAGGAGATTTGGGGTGAACTCTCCCCCAATGTCCATGAGATCTCACGAGATTTAGATGAAATCTCCCTCAATATCTATGAGGCCTCGCGAGATTGGCACGGACGACTCCAAGTTTGGATGAGATCTCACAAGACTTGGAGTAAACTCTCGCCCAAAGAACAAGAGACCTCAGCAGAGTTGGATTGAAATCTCGCACAAGGTCCCCGATATCTCACAAGATTTGTAGTGAAATCTCGCCCAATGTCTTTGAGCCTCATGAGATGTGGACTGAAATCTCGACCAGGGTCCCTGATATCTCATGAGATTTGTGGAAATCTCACCTGATGTCATTGGAACCTCCGTAGATTTGGAGTGCAGTCTCTCCCATTGTCCATGAGATCTCACGAGATTTAGATTGACCCCTCACCCAATATCCATGAGATCTCAGGAGAAGGGCACTGACCTCTCCAAAGTTTGGGTGAGATCTCATGGGCCCTGGAGTAAAATCTCGCCCAAAGTCCAAGAGATCTCGAGGGATTTGGAGAGAAATCTCACCCAAAGCCCATGACATCTCATGAGATTGAGAGGGAATTCTCACCCGATGTCCATGACACCTCACGGGATTTGCAGTAAAATCTCGCCCAATGACCATGAGATATCGCGAAATTGAGAGTGAAATCTCACCCATTTTCCATGAGAGCCCAAGACATTTGGCCTGAGGTCTCCACATTTGGAAGAGAGCACACGAGATTTGGATGAAAATCTCAGCTGAATCCCAAGAGATCTCACACGATTTGGAGTGACATCTCGCCCAAGGTCCCTGATACCTCAGCACATTTGTAGTGAAATCTCGCCCGATGTCATTGTGACCTCAGGATATTCGGAGGGAAACCTCACCCGAATGTCCCTGAGATCAGACGAGATATTGAGTAAAATCTCACCCGATGCCCATCAGTCCCACGATATTTAGATTGAAGTCTCGCTCAATAGCCATGAGATCTCACGAGTTTGGCACTGACGTCGCCAAGGTTTGGAGGAGATCTCACAAGACTGGGAGTAAAATCTCGCCCCCATTCAAGAGTTCTCACGAGAGCTGCAGTGAAATCTCGCCCAAGGTCCCTGGGGTCTCACGAGATTTGTAGTGAAATCTCGCCCGATCTCATTGTGACCTCAGGAGGAATGGAGTGAAACCTCGCCTAAAATCCATGAGTTGTCATGAGATTTGGAGTGAAATCTGTACCGATGTCCATGAGATCTCAGGAGCCTTGGTGGCAAATCTCGCCCGATGTCCATGAGATCTCACGAGATTTAGATTGAAAGCTCGCCCACGGTCGTCCCTGATATCTCACGAGATTTGGAGAGAAATCTGCCCGAAGTCATTGAGACCACATGATCTTTGGAGTGAAATCGCGTCCAATGTCCATGACATATCACGAGATTTGGAATGAATTCTCACGCGATGTCCATACGATCTCACGAGATTTGGACTAATCTCGCCTGATGTCCATGATTTCTCACGAGATATAGAGTGAATTCTCCCTCAATATCCTGAGATCTAACGGATTGGACGGAAGTCTCCAAGGATTGGATGAGATCTCAAGAGACTTGGAGGAAATGATCCCCGAATTCCAAAGGATCTCACGAGAGTTGGAGTGAAATCTCGCCTTAGGTCCCTTTTATCTCACGAGAGTTGAGTGAAACCTCGCCCGTTGTCATTGAGACCTCACGAGATTTGGATTGATATCTCGCCCAAGTTCGCTGATATCGCACGAGGTTTGTAGTGAAATCTCTCCCAATGTCATTGTGACCTCACGGGATTTGGAGTGAAATCGCGCCCAAAGTCCACGAGATCTCATGAGATTTGGACTGAGGTCTGCACGTTTTGGATGGGATCTCACGAGACTCAGAATAAAATCTCACGCGATGCCCATGGTGTCTCGTGGGATTTAGATTGAAGTCTCACGGAATATCCATGAGATCTCATGAGATTTGGACTGAAGTCTCCAAGGTCTGGATGAGATCTCACGAGACTTGGACGAAAATCCCCTGAATTCTAAGAGGTCTCACGATAGTTGGAGTAAAATCTCAACCAAGGTTCCTGATATCTCAAGAGAATGATACTGAAATCTCGCCCGATGTCATTGGGACCTCGCGAGATTTGGAGTGAAATATCGCGCAAGGTCCCTGATATCTCACGAGATTTGTAGTGAAATCTTGCCCAAGGCCCCTGAGAGCTGAAGAGAATTAGAGGGAAATCTCGCCCCATGTCACTGTGACCTCATGTGTTTTGGAGTGAAATCTCGCCCAATGCCCATGATCTCACGAGTTTTTGGAGAACTCTGACCCCATATCCATGAGATCTCACGAGATTTGGAGTAAAATCTCTCCTGATGTCATGAGGTCACACGAGATTTAGATTGCAATTTCGCTCCATATCCATGAGATCTCACGAGATTTGGCCTGAATTCTCCAAGATTCGGATGAGATCTCCGAGACGTGGGGAGTCAAATCTCGCTCAACGTCCAAGAATCCTCTTGAGATTTGGCGTGAAATCTCGCCCAAACTCCCTGATATCTCACGAGACTTGTAGTGTAATCTCCCGCGATGTCAGTGAGACCTCACGAGATTTGGATGGAAATCTCGCCCAGGTCCCTGAATATTACGAGATATGTAGTGAAATCTCGCCCGAAATCATTGTAACCTCAGGAGTTGGGAGTGAAAACTCGCCCAATGTCCATGAGATCTCACGAGATTTACATGGGAAACTCGCTCATATCCACGAGAACTCACGAGGTTGGCCTTGACGTCTCCAAGGTTTGGATGAGATTTCACGGGATGCGAGTAAACTCCCGCCCAAAGACCATGAGACCTCACGAGAGTGGGAGTGAAATCTCGCCCAAGGACCCTGATATCTCAAGAGGTTTGGAAGGAATCTCCCCCGATGTCATTGACAGCTCATGAGAAATGGATAGAAATCTCGCCCAAGGTCGCTGCTATCTCACGAGATCTGTAGTGAAATCTCGCCCAAACTCATTGGGACCTCAGGAGATTCGGCGTGAAATCTCCATCGATGTCCATGCGATCTCAGGAGATCTGGTGTCAAATCTCGCCCGATGTCCATGAGAACTCACGACACTTACACGGAAACCTCGCCCAGGGTCCCTGACAACTGACGAGATTCGGCGTGAAATCTGCCCGAGGTGATGGAGACCTCACGAGATTTGGAGTGAACTCTCACCCGATATTCGTGAGTACTCACGAGATTTGGAGTCATCTCGCCTGATGTCCCTGAGATCGCACAAGATAGAGATTGAATTCTCGCTCCATATCCTGAGATCTCACGAGTTTTGGCCTGGAGTCTCCAAGGATTGGATGAGATCTCACGAGACTTGGAGTAAAATATCCGCGAATATCCAGAAATCTCACGAGAGTTGGAGTGAAATGTCGCCCTAGCTCCCTTTCATGTCATGAGGTTTTAGTGAACTGTCGCCCAATGTCATTGGGACGTCCCGATATTTGGATTGAAATCTCGCCCGAGGTCGCTGATATCTCACGAGATTTGTAGGGAAATCTCGCGCAATGTGATTGTGACCTCAGGAGATTTGGGGTGAACTCTCCCCCAATGTCCATGAGATCTCACGAGATTTAGATGAAATCTCCCTCAATATCTATGAGGCCTCGCGAGATTGGCACGGACGACTCCAAGTTTGGATGAGATCTCACAAGACTTGGAGTAAACTCTCGCCCAAAGAACAAGAGACCTCAGCAGAGTTGGATTGAAATCTCGCACAAGGTCCCCGATATCTCACAAGATTTGTAGTGAAATCTCGCCCAATGTCTTTGAGCCTCATGAGATGTGGACTGAAATCTCGACCAGGGTCCCTGATATCTCATGAGATTTGTGGAAATCTCACCTGATGTCATTGGAACCTCCGTAGATTTGGAGTGCAGTCTCTCCCATTGTCCATGAGATCTCACGAGATTTAGATTGACCCCTCACCCAATATCCATGAGATCTCAGGAGAAGGGCACTGACCTCTCCAAAGTTTGGGTGAGATCTCATGGGCCCTGGAGTAAAATCTCGCCCAAAGTCCAAGAGATCTCGAGGGATTTGGAGAGAAATCTCACCCAAAGCCCATGACATCTCATGAGATTGAGAGGGAATTCTCACCCGATGTCCATGACACCTCACGGGATTTGCAGTAAAATCTCGCCCAATGACCATGAGATATCGCGAAATTGAGAGTGAAATCTCACCCATTTTCCATGAGAGCCCAAGACATTTGGCCTGAGGTCTCCACATTTGGAAGAGAGCACACGAGATTTGGATGAAAATCTCAGCTGAATCCCAAGAGATCTCACACGATTTGGAGTGACATCTCGCCCAAGGTCCCTGATACCTCAGGACATTTGTAGTGAAATCTCGCCCGATGTCATTGTGACCTCAGGATATTCGGAGGGAAACCTCACCCGAATGTCCCTGAGATCAGACGAGATATTGAGTAAAATCTCACCCGATGCCCATCAGTCCCACGATATTTAGATTGAAGTCTCGCTCAATAGCCATGAGATCTCACGAGTTTGGCACTGACGTCGCCAAGGTTTGGAGGAGATCTCACAAGACTGGGAGTAAAATCTCGCCCCCATTCAAGAGTTCTCACGAGAGCTGCAGTGAAATCTCGCCCAAGGTCCCTGGGATCTCACGAGATTTGTAGTGAAATCTCGCCCGATCTCATTGTGACCTCAGGAGGAATGGAGTGAAACCTCGCCTAAAATCCATGAGTTGTCATGAGATTTGGAGTGAAATCTGTACCGATGTCCATGAGATCTCAGGAGCCTTGGTGGCAAATCTCGCCCGATGTCCATGAGATCTCACGAGATTTAGATTGAAAGCTCGCCCACGGTCGTCCCTGATATCTCACGAGATTTGGAGAGAAATCTGCCCGAAGTCATTGAGACCACATGATCTTTGGAGTGAAATCGCGTCCAATGTCCATGACATATCACGAGATTTGGAATGAATTCTCACGCGATGTCCATACGATCTCACGAGATTTGGACTAATCTCGCCTGATGTCCATGATTTCTCACGAGATATAGAGTGAATTCTCCCTCAATATCCTGAGATCTAACGGATTGGACGGAAGTCTCCAAGGATTGGATGAGATCTCAAGAGACTTGGAGGAAATGATCCCCGAATTCCAAAGGATCTCACGAGAGTTGGAGTGAAATCTCGCCTTAGGTCCCTTTTATCTCACGAGAGTTGAGTGAAACCTCGCCCGTTGTCATTGAGACCTCACGAGATTTGGATTGATATCTCGCCCAAGTTCGCTGATATCGCACGAGGTTTGTAGTGAAATCTCTCCCAATGTCATTGTGACCTCACGGGATTTGGAGTGAAATCGCGCCCAAAGTCCACGAGATCTCATGAGATTTGGACTGAGGTCTGCACGTTTTGGATGGGATCTCACGAGACTCAGAATAAAATCTCACGCGATGCCCATGGTGTCTCGTGGGATTTAGATTGAAGTCTCACGGAATATCCATGAGATCTCATGAGATTTGGACTGAAGTCTCCAAGGTCTGGATGAGATCTCACGAGACTTGGACGAAAATCCCCTGAATTCCAAGAGGTCTCACGATAGTTGGAGTAAAATCTCAACCAAGGTTCCTGATATCTCAAGAGAATGATACTGAAATCTCGCCCGATGTCATTGGGACCTCGCGAGATTTGGAGTGAAATATCGCGCAAGGTCCCTGATATCTCACGAGATTTGTAGTGAAATCTTGCCCAAGGCCCCTGAGAGCTGAAGAGAATTAGAGGGAAATCTCGCCCCATGTCACTGTGACCTCATGTGTTTTGGAGTGAAATCTCGCCCAATGCTCATGATCTCACGAGTTTTTGGAGAACTCTGACCCCATATCCATGAGATCTCACGAGATTTGAAGTAAAATCTCTCCTGATGTCATGAGGTCACACGAGATTTAGATTGCAATTTCGCTCCATATCCATGAGATCTCACGAGATTTGGCCTGAATTCTCCAAGATTCGGATGAGATCTCCGAGACGTGGGGAGTCAAATCTCGCTCAACGTCCAAGAATCCTCTTGAGATTTGGCGTGAAATCTCGCCCAAACTCCCTGATATCTCACGAGACTTGTAGTGTAATCTCCCGCGATGTCAGTGAGACCTCACGAGATTTGGATGGAAATCTCGCCCAGGTCCCTGAATATTACGAGATATGTAGTGAAATCTCGCCCGAAATCATTGTAACCTCAGGAGTTGGGAGTGAATACTCGCCCAATGTCCATGAGATCTCACGAGATTTACATGGGAAACTCGCTCATATCCACGAGAACTCACGAGGTTGGCCTTGACGTCTCCAAGGTTTGGATGAGATTTCACGGGATGCGAGTAAACTCCCGCCCAAAGACCATGAGACCTCACGAGAGTGGGAGTGAAATCTCGCCCAAGGACCCTGATATCTCAAGAGGTTTGGAAGGAATCTCCCCCGATGTCATTGACAGCTCATGAGAAATGGATAGAAATCTCGCCCAAGGTCGCTGCTATCTCACGAGATCTGTAGTGAAATCTCGCCCAAACTCATTGGGACCTCAGGAGATTCGGCGTGAAATCTCCATCGATGTCCATGCGATCTCAGGAGATCTGGTGTCAAATCTCGCCCGATGTCCATGAGAACTCACGACACTTACACGGAAACCTCGCCCAGGGTCCCTGACAACTGACGAGATTCGGCGTGAAATCTGCCCGAGGTGATGGAGACCTCACGAGATTTGGAGTGAACTCTCACCCGATATTCGTGAGTACTCACGAGATTTCCAGTCATCTCGCCTGATGTCCCTGAGATCGCACAAGATAGAGATTGAATTCTCGCTCCATATCCTGAGATCTCACGAGTTTTGGCCTGGAGTCTCCAAGGATTGGATGAGATCTCACGAGACTTGGAGTAAAATATCCGCGAATATCCAGAAATCTCACGAGAGTTGGAGTGAAATGTCGCCCTAGCTCCCTTTCATGTCATGAGGTTTTAGTGAACTGTCGCCCAATGTCATTGGGACGTCCCGATATTTGGATTGAAATCTCGCCCGAGGTCGCTGATATCTCACGAGATTTGTAGGGAAATCTCGCGCAATGTGATTGTGACCTCAGGAGATTTGGGGTGAACTCTCCCCCAATGTCCATGAGATCTCACGAGATTTAGATGAAATCTCCCTCAATATCTATGAGGCCTCGCGAGATTGGCACGGACGACTCCAAGTTTGGATGAGATCTCACAAGACTTGGAGTAAACTCTCGACCAAAGAACAAGAGACCTCAGCAGAGTTGGATTGAAATCTCGCACAAGGTCCCCGATATCTCACAAGATTTGTAGTGAAATCTCGCCCAATGTCTTTGAGCGTCATGAGATGTGGACTGAAATCTCGACCAGGGTCCCTGATATCTCATGAGATTTGTGGAAATCTCACCTGATGTCATTGGAACCTCCGTAGATTTGGAGTGCAGTCTCTCCCATTGTCCATGAGATCTCACGAGATTTAGATTGACCCCTCACCCAATATCCATGAGATCTCAGGAGAAGGGCACTGACCTCTCCAAAGTTTGGGTGAGATCTCATGGGCCCTGGAGTAAAATCTCGCCCAAAGTCCAAGAGATCTCGAGGGATTTGGAGAGAAATCTCACCCAAAGCCCATGACATCTCATGAGATTGAGAGGGAATTCTCGCCCGATGTCCATGACACCTCACGGGATTTGCAGTAAAATCTCGCCCAATGACCATGAGATATCGCGAAATTGAGAGTGAAATCTCACCCATTTTCCATGAGAGCCCAAGACATTTGGCCTGAGGTCTCCACATTTGGAAGAGAGCACACGAGATTTGGATGAAAATCTCAGCTGAATCCCAAGAGATCTCACACGATTTGGAGTGACATCTCGCCCAAGGTCCCTGATACCTCAGGACATTTGTAGTGAAATCTCGCCCGATGTCATTGTGACCTCAGGATATTCGGAGGGAAACCTCACCCGAATGTCCCTGAGATCAGACGAGATATTGAGTAAAATCTCACCCGATGCCCATCAGTCCCACGATATTTAGATTGAAGTCTCGCTCAATAGCCATGAGATCTCACGAGTTTGGCACTGACGTCGCCAAGGTTTGGAGGAGATCTCACAAGACTGGGAGTAAAATCTCGCCCCCATTCAAGAGTTCTCACGAGAGCTGCAGTGAAATCTCGCCCAAGGTCCCTGGGATCTCACGAGATTTGTAGTGAAATCTCGCCCGATCTCATTGTGACCTCAGGAGGAATGGAGTGAAACCTCGCCTAAAATCCATGAGTTGTCATGAGATTTGGAGTGAAATCTGTACCGATGTCCATGAGATCTCAGGAGCCTTGGTGGCAAATCTCGCCCGATGTCCATGAGATCTCAGGAGATTTAGATTGAAAGCTCGCCCACGGTCGTCTCTGATATCTCACGAGATTTGGGGAGAAATCTGCCCGAAGTCATTGAGACCACATGATCTTTGGAGTGAAATCGCGTCCAATGTCCATGACATATCACGAGATTTGGAATGAATTCTCACGCGATGTCCATACGATCTCACGAGATTTGGACTAATCTCGCCTGATGTCCATGATTTCTCACGAGATATAGAGTGAATTCTCCCTCAATATCCTGAGATCTAACGGATTGGTCGGAAGTCTCCAAGGATTGGATGAGATCTCAAGAGACTTGGAGGAAATGATCCCCGAATTCCAAAGGATCTCACGAGAGTTGGAGTGAAATCTCGCCCTAGGTCCCTTTTATCTCACGAGAGTTGAGTGAAACCTCGACCGTTGTCATTGAGACCTCACGAGATTTGGATTGATATCTCGCCCAAGTTCGCTGATATCGCACGAGGTTTGTAGTGAAATCTCTCCCAATGTCATTGTGACCTCACGGGATTTGGAGTGAAATCTCGCCCAAAGTCCACGAGATCTCATGAGATTTGGACTGAGGTCTGCACGTTTTGGATGGGATC
Organism: Eumetopias jubatus; assembly: GCF_037043125.1. Classification (NCBI taxonomy): domain Eukaryota; kingdom Metazoa; phylum Chordata; class Mammalia; order Carnivora; family Otariidae; genus Eumetopias; species Eumetopias jubatus. The sequence goes on along the minus strand of NW_028274824.1, from coordinate 6,228,718 downwards.
TCACGAGACTCAGAATAAAATCTCACGCGATGCCCATGGTGTCTCGTGGGATTTAGATTGAAGTCTCACGGAATATCCATGAGATCTCATGAGATTTGGACTGAAGTCTCCAAGGTCTGGATGAGATCTCACGAGACTTGGACGAAAATCCCCTGAATTCCAAGAGGTCTCACGATAGTTGGAGTAAAATCTCAACCAAGTTTCCTGATATCTCAAGAGAATGATACTGAAATCTCGCCCGATGTCATTGGGACCTCGCGAGATTTGGAGTGAAATATCGCGCAAGGTCCCTGATATCTCACGAGATTTGTAGTGAAATCTTGCCCAAGGCCCCTGAGAGCTGAAGAGAATTAGAGGGAAATCTCGCCCCATGTCACTGTGACCTCAAGAGTTTTGGAGTGAAATCTCGCCCAATGCCCATGATCTCACGAGTTTTTGGAGAACTCTGACCCCATATCCATGAGATCTCACGAGATTTGGAGTAAAATCTCTCCTGATGTCATGAGGTCACACGAGATTTAGATTGCAATTTCGCTCCATATCCATGAGATCTCACGAGATTTGGCCTGAATTCTCCAAGATTCGGATGAGATCTCCGAGACGTGGGGAGTCAAATCTCGCTCAACGTCCAAGAATCCTCTTGAGATTTGGCGTGAAATCTCGCCCAAACTCCCTGATATCTCACGAGACTTGTAGTGTAATCTCCCGCGATGTCAGTGAGACCTCACCAGATTTGGATGGAAATCTCGCCCAGGTCCCTGAATATTACGAGATATGTAGTGAAATCTCGCCCGAAATCATTGTAACCTCAGGAGTTGGGAGTGAAATCTCGCCCAATGTCCATGAGATCTCACGAGATTTACATGGGAAACTCGCTCATATCCACGAGAACTCACGAGGTTGGCCTTGACGTCTCCAAGGTTTGGATGAGATTTCACGGGATGCGAGTAAACTCTCGCCCAAAGACCATGAGACCTCACGAGAGTGGGAGTGAAATCTCGCCCAAGGACCCTGATATCTCAAGAGGTTTGGAAGGAATCTCCCCCGAAGTCATTGACAGCTCATGAGAAATGGATAGAAATCTCGCCCAAGGTCGCTGCTATCTCACGAGATCTGCAGTGAAATCTCGCCCAAACTCATTGGGACCTCAGGAGATTCGGCGTGAAATCTCCATCGATGTCCATGCGATCTCAGGAGATCTGGTGTCAAATCTCGCCCGATATCCATGAGAACTCACGACACTTACACGGAAACCTCGCCCAGGGTCCCTGACAACTGACGAGATTCGGCGTGAAATCTGCCCGAGGTGATGGAGACCTCACGAGATTTGGAGTGAACTCTCACCCGATATTCGTGAGTACTCACGAGATTTGGAGTCATCTCGCCTGATGTCCCTGAGATCGCACAAGATAGAGATTGAATTCTCGCTCCATATCCTGAGATCTCACGAGTTTTGGCCTGGAGTCTCCAAGGATTGGATGAGATCTCACGAGACCTGGAGTAAAATATCCGCGAATATCCAGAAATCTCACGAGAGTTGGAGTGAAATGTCGCCCTAGCTCCCTTTCATGTCATGAGGTTTTAGTGAACTGTCACCCAATGTCATTGGGACGTCCCGATATTTGGATTGAAATCTCGCCCAAGTTCGCTGATATCGCACGAGGTTTGTAGTGAAATCTCTCCCAATGTCATTGTGACCTCACGAGATTTGGAGTGAAATCTCGCCCAAAGTCCAGGAGATCTCATGAGATTTGGACTGAGGTCTGCACGTTTTGGATGGGATCTCACGAGACTCAGAATAAAATCTCACCCGATGCCCATGGTGTCTCGTGGGATTTAGATTGAAGTCTCACGCAATATCCATGTGATCTCACGAGATTTGGACTGGAGTCTCCAAAGTCTGGATGAGTTCTCACGAGACTTGGAGGAAAATCCCCTGAATTCCAAGAGATCACACGAGAGTTGGAGTTAAATCTCAGCCAAGGTTCCTGATATCTCAAGAGATTGATACTGAAATCTCGCCCGATGTCATTGGGACCTCGCGAGATTTGGGGTGAAATATCGCGCAAGGTCCCTGATATCTCACGAGATTTGTAGTGAAATCTTGCCCAAGGCCCCTGAGAGCCCATGAGAATTAGAGGGAATTCTCGCCCCATGTCACTGTGACCTTAAGAGATTTGGAGTGAAATCTCGCACAATGCCCATGATCTCACGAGCTTGTTGGAGAACTCTGACCCCATATCCATGAGATCTCACGAGATTTGGAGTAAAATCTCTCCTGATGTCATGAGGTCACACGAGATTTAGATTGCAATTTCGCTCCATATCCATGAGATCTCACGAGATTTGGCCTGAATTCTCCAAGATTCGGATGAGATCTCCGAGACGTGGGGAGTCAAATCTCGCTCAACGTCCAAGAATCCTCTTGAGAGTTGGAGTGAAATCTCGCCCAAACTCCCTGATATCTCACGAGACTTGTAGTGTAATCTCCCGCGATGTCAGCGAGACCTCACGAGATTTGGATGGAAATCTCGCCCAGGTCCCTGAATATTACGAGATATGTAGTGAAATCTCGCCCGAAATCATTGTAACCTCAGGAGTTGGGAGTGAAAACTCGCCCAATGTCCATGAGATCTCACGAGATTTACATGGGAAACTCGCTCATATCCACGAGAACTCACGAGGTTGGCCTTGACGTCTCCAAGGTTTGGATGAGATTTCACGGGATGCGAGTAAACTCCCGCCCAAAGACCATGAGACCTCACGAGAGTGGGAGTGAAATCTCGCCCAAGGACCCTGATATCTCAAGAGGTTTGGAAGGAATCTCCCCCGATGTCATTGACAGCTCATGAGAAATGGATAGAAATCTCGCCCAAGGTCGCTGCTATCTCACGAGATCTGTAGTGAAATCTCGCCCAAACTCATTGGGACCTCAGGAGATTCGGCGTGAAATCTCCATCGATGTCCATGCGATCTCAGGAGATCTGGTGTCAAATCTCGCCCGATGTCCATGAGAACTCACGACACTTACACGGAAACCTCGCCCAGGGTCCCTGACAACTGACGAGATTCGGCGTGAAATCTGCCCGAGGTGATGGAGACCTCACGAGATTTGGAGTGAACTCTCACCCGATATTCGTGAGTACTCACGAGATTTGGAGTCATCTCGCCTGATGTCCCTGAGATCGCACAAGATAGAGATTGAATTCTCGCTCCATATCCTGAGATCTCACGAGTTTTGGCCTGGAGTCTCCAAGGATTGGATGAGATCTCACGAGACTTGGAGTAAAATATCCGCGAATATCCAGAAATCTCACGAGAGTTGGAGTGAAATGTCGCCCTAGGTCCCTTTCATGTCATGAGGTTTTAGTGAACTGTCGCCCAATGTCATTGGGACGTCCCGATATTTGGATTGAAATCTCCCCCGAGGTCGCTGATATCTCACGAGATTTGTAGGGAAATCTCGCGCAATGTGATTGTGACCTCAGGAGATTTGGGGTGAACTCTCCCCCAATGTCCATGAGATCTCACGAGATTTAGATGAAATCTCCCTCAATATCTATGAGGCCTCGCGAGATTGGCACGGACGACTCCAAGTTTGGATGAGATCTCACAAGACTTGGAGTAAACTCTCGCCCAAAGAACAAGAGACCTCAGCAGAGTTGGATTGAAATCTCGCACAAGGTCCCCGATATCTCACAAGATTTGTAGTGAAATCTCGCCCAATGTCTTTGAGCCTCATGAGATGTGGACTGAAATTTCGACCAGTGTCCCTGATATCTCATGAGATTTGTGGAAATCTCACCTGATGTCATTGGAACCTCCGTAGATTTGGAGTGCAGTCTCTCCCATTGTCCATGAGATCTCACGAGATTTAGATTGACCCCTCACCCAATATCCATGAGATCTCAGGAGAAGGGCACTGACCTCTCCAAAGTTTGGGTGAGATCTCATGGGCCCTGGAGTCAAATCTCGCCCAAAGTCCAAGAGATCTCGAGGGATTTGGAGAGAAATCTCACCCAAAGCCCATGACATCTCATGAGATTGAGAGGGAATTCTCACCCGATGTCCATGACACCTCACGGGATTTGCAGTAAAATCTCGCCCAATGACCATGAGATATCGCGAAATTGAGAGTGAAATCTCACCCATTTTCCATGAGAGCCCAAGACATTTGGCCTGAGGTCTCCACATTTGGAAGAGAGCACACGAGATTTGGATGAAAATCTCAGCTGAATCCCAAGAGATCTCACACGATTTGGAGTGACATCTCGCCCAAGGTCCCTGATACCTCAGGACATTTGTAGTGAAATCTCGCCTGATGTCATTGTGACCTCAGGATATTCGGAGGGAAACCTCACCCGAATGTCCCTGAGATCAGACGAGATATTGAGTAAAATCTCACCCGATGCCCATCAGTCCCACGATATTTAGATTGAAGTCTCGCTCAATAGCCATGAGATCTCACGAGTTTGGCACTGACGTCGCCAAGGTTTGGAGGAGATCTCACAAGACTGGGAGTAAAATCTCGCCCCCATTCAAGAGTTCTCACGAGAGCTGCAGTGAAATCTCGCCCAAGGTCCCTGGGATCTCACGAGATTTGTAGTGAAATCTCGCCCGATCTCATTGTGACCTCAGGAGGAATGGAGTGAAACCTCGCCTAAAATCCATGAGTTGTCATGAGATTTGGAGTGAAATCTGTACCGATGTCCATGAGATCTCAGGAGCCTTGGTGGCAAATCTCGCCCGATGTCCATGAGATCTCACGAGATTTAGATTGAAAGCTCGCCCACTGTCGTCCCTGATATCTCACGAGATTTGGAGAGAAATCTGCCCGAAGTCATTGAGACCACATGATCTTTGGAGTGAAATCGCGTCCAATGTCCATGACATATCACGAGATTTGGAATGAATTCTCACGCGATGTCCATACGATCTCACGAGATTTGGACTAATCTCGCCTGATGTCCATGATTTCTCACGAGATATAGAGTGAATTCTCCCTCAATATCCTGAGATCTAACGGATTGGACGGAAGTCTCCAAGGATTGGATGAGATCTCAAGAGACTTGGAGGAAATGATCCCCGAATTCCAAAGGATCTCACGAGAGTTGGAGTGAAATCTCGCCTTAGGTCCCTTTTATCTCACGAGAGTTGAGTGAAACCTCGCCCGTTGTCATTGAGACCTCACGAGATTTGGATTGATATCTCGCCCAAGTTCGCTGATATCGCACGAGGTTTGTAGTGAAATCTCTCCCAATGTCATTGTGACCTCACGGGATTTGGAGTGAAATCGCGCCCAAAGTCCACGAGATCTCATGAGATTTGGACTGAGGTCTGCACGTTTTGGATGGGATCTCACGAGACTCAGAATAAAATCTCACGCGATGCACATGGTGTCTCGTGGGATTTAGATTGAAGTCTCACGGAATATCCATGAGATCTCATGAGATTTGGACTGAAGTCTCCAAGGTCTGGATGAGATCTCACGAGACTTGGACGAAAATCCCCTGAATTCTAAGAGGTCTCACGATAGTTGGAGTAAAATCTCAACCAAGGTTCCTGATATCTCAAGAGAATGATACTGAAATCTCGCCCGATGTCATTGGGACCTCGCGAGATTTGGAGTGAAATATCGCGCAAGGTCCCTGATATCTCACGAGATTTGTAGTGAAATCTTGCCCAAGGCCCCTGAGAGCTGAAGAGAATTAGAGGGAAATCTCGCCCCATGTCACTGTGACCTCATGTGTTTTGGAGTGAAATCTCGCCCAATGCTCATGATCTCACGAGTTTTTGGAGAACTCTGACCCCATATCCATGAGATCTCACGAGATTTGGAGTAAAATCTCTCCTGATGTCATGAGGTCACACGAGATTTAGATTGCAATTTCGCTCCATATCCATGAGATCTCACGAGATTTGGCCTGAATTCTCCAAGATTCGGATGAGATCTCCGAGACGTGGGGAGTCAAATCTCGCTCAACGTCCAAGAATTCTCTTGAGATTTGGCGTGAAATCTCGCCCAAACTCCCTGATATCTCACGAGACTTGTAGTGTAATCTCCCGCGATGTCAGTGAGACCTCACGAGATTTGGATGGAAATCTCGCCCAGGTCCCTGAATATTACGAGATATGTAGTGAAATCTCGCCCGAAATCATTGTAACCTCAGGAGTTGGGAGTGAATACTCGCCCAATGTCCATGAGATCTCACGAGATTTACATGGGAAACTCGCTCATATCCACGAGAACTCACGAGGTTGGCCTTGACGTCTCCAAGGTTTGGATGAGATTTCACGGGATGCGAGTAAACTCCCGCCCAAAGACCATGAGACCTCACGAGAGTGGGAGTGAAATCTCGCCCAAGGACCCTGATATCTCAAGAGGTTTGGAAGGAATCTCCCCCGATGTCATTGACAGCTCATGAGAAATGGATAGAAATCTCGCCCAAGGTCGCTGCTATCTCACGAGATCTGTAGTGAAATCTCGCCCAAACTCATTGGGACCTCAGGAGATTCGGCGTGAAATCTCCATCGATGTCCATGCGATCTCAGGAGATCTGGTGTCAAATCTCGCCCGATGTCCATGAGAACTCACGACACTTACACGGAAACCTCGCCCAGGGTCCCTGACAACTGACGAGATTCGGCGTGAAATCTGCCCGAGGTGATGGAGACCTCACGAGATTTGGAGTGAACTCTCACCCGATATTCGTGAGTACTCACGAGATTTCCAGTCATCTCGCCTGATGTCCCTGAGATCGCACAAGATAGAGATTGAATTCTCCCTCCATATCCTGAGATCTCACGAGTTTTGGCCTGGAGTCTCCAAGGATTGGATGAGATCTCACGAGACTTGGAGTAAAATATCCGCGAATATCCAGAAATCTCACGAGAGTTGGAGTGAAATGTCGCCCTAGCTCCCTTTCATGTCATGAGGTTTTAGTGAACTGTCGCCCAATGTCATTGGGACGTCCCGATATTTGGATTGAAATCTCGCCCGAGGTCGCTGATATCTCACGAGATTTGTAGGGAAATCTCGCGCAATGTGATTGTGACCTCAGGAGATTTGGGGTGAACTCTCCCCCAATGTCCATGAGATCTCACGAGATTTAGATGAAATCTCCCTCAATATCTATGAGGCCTCGCGAGATTGGCACGGACGACTCCAAGTTTGGATGAGATCTCACAAGACTTGGAGTAAACTCTCGCCCAAAGAACAAGAGACCTCAGCAGAGTTGGATTGAAATCTCGCACAAGGTCCCCGATATCTCACAAGATTTGTAGTGAAATCTCGCCCAATGTCTTTGAGCTTCATGAGATGTGGACTGAAATCTCGACCAGGGTCCCTGATATCTCATGAGATTTGTGGAAATCTCACCTGATGTCATTGGAACCTCCGTAGATTTGGAGTGCAGTCTCTCCCATTGTCCATGAGATCTCACGAGATTTAGATTGACCCCTCACCCAATATCCATGAGATCTCAGGAGAAGGGCACTGACCTCTCCAAAGTTTGGGTGAGATCTCATGGGCCCTGGAGTAAAATCTCGCCCAAAGTCCAAGAGATCTCGAGGGATTTGGAGAGAAATCTCACCCAAAGCCCATGACATCTCATGAGATTGAGAGGGAATTCTCGCCCGATGTCCATGACACCTCACGGGATTTGCAGTAAAATCTCGCCCAATGACCATGAGATATCGCGAAATTGAGAGTGAAATCTCACCCATTTTCCATGAGAGCCCAAGACATTTGGCCTGAGGTCTCCACATTTGGAAGAGAGCACACGAGATTTGGATGAAAATCTCAGCTGAATCCCAAGAGATCTCACACGATTTGGAGTGACATCTCGCCCAAGGTCCCTGATACCTCAGGACATTTGTAGTGAAATCTCGCCCGATGTCATTGTGACCTCAGGATATTCGGAGGGAAACCTCACCCGAATGTCCCTGAGATCAGACGAGATATTGAGTAAAATCTCACCCGATGCCCATCAGTCCCACGATATTTAGATTGAAGTCTCGCTCAATAGCCATGAGATCTCACGAGTTTGGCACTGACGTCGCCAAGGTTTGGAGGAGATCTCACAAGACTGGGAGTAAAATCTCGCCCCCATTCAAGAGTTCTCACGGGAGCTGCAGTGAAATCTCGCCCAAGGTCCCTGGGATCTCACGAGATTTGTAGTGAAATCTCGCCCGATCTCATTGTGACCTCAGGAGGAATGGAGTGAAACCTCGCCTAAAATCCATGAGTTGTCATGAGATTTGGAGTGAAATCTGTACCGATGTCCATGAGATCTCAGGAGCCTTGGTGGCAAATCTCGCCCGATGTCCATGAGATCTCAGGAGATTTAGATTGAAAGCTCGCCCACGGTCGTCTCTGATATCTCACGAGATTTGGGGAGAAATCTGCCCGAAGTCATTGAGACCACATGATCTTTGGAGTGAAATCGCGTCCAATGTCCATGACATATCACGAGATTTGGAATGAATTCTCACGCGATGTCCATACGATCTCACGAGATTTGGAATAATCTCGCCTGATGTCCATGATTTCTCACGAGATATAGAGTGAATTCTCCCTCAATATCCTGAGATCTAACGGATTGGTCGGAAGTCTCCAAGGATTGGATGAGATCTCAAGAGACTTGGAGGAAATGATCCCCGAATTCCAAAGGATCTCACGAGAGTTGGAGTGAAATCTCGCCCTAGGTCCCTTTTATCTCACGAGAGTTGAGTGAAACCTCGACCGTTGTCATTGAGACCTCACGAGATTTGGATTGATATCTCGCCCAAGTTCGCTGATATCGCACGAGGTTTGTAGTGAAATCTCTCCCAATGTCATTGTGACCTCACGGGATTTGGAGTGAAATCTCGCCCAAAGTCCACGAGATCTCATGAGATTTGGACTGAGGTCTGCACGTTTTGGATGGGATCTCACGAGACTCAGAATAAAATCTCACGCGATGCCCATGGTGTCTCGTGGGATTTAGATTGAAGTCTCACGGAATATCCATGAGATCTCATGAGATTTGGACTGAAGTCTCCAAGGTCTGGATGAGATCTCACGAGACTTGGACGAAAATCCCCTGAATTCCAAGAGGTCTCACGATAGTTGGAGTAAAATCTCAACCAAGGTTCCTGATATCTCAAGAGAATGATACTGAAATCTCGCCCGATGTCATTGGGACCTCGCGAGATTTGGAGTGAAATATCGCGCAAGGTCCCTGATATCTCACGAGATTTGTAGTGAAATCTTGCCCAAGGCCCCTGAGAGCTGAAGAGAATTAGAGGGAAATCTCGCCCCATATCACTGTGACCTCAAGAGTTTTGGAGTGAAATCTCGCCCAATGCCCATGATCTCACGAGTTTTTGGAGAACTCTGACCCCATATCCATGAGATCTCACGAGATTTGGAGTAAAATCTCTCCTGATGTCATGAGGTCACACGAGATTTAGATTGCAATTTCGCTCCATATCCATGAGATCTCACGAGATTTGGCCTGAATTCTCCAAGATTCGGATGAGATCTCCGAGACGTGGGGAGTCAAATCTCGCTCAACGTCCAAGAATCCTCTTGAGATTTGGCGTGAAATCTCGCCCAAACTCCCTGATATCTCACGAGACTTGTAGTGTAATCTCCCGCGATGTCAGTGAGACCTCACCAGATTTGGATGGAAATCTCGCCCAGGTCCCTGAATATTACGAGATATGTAGTGAAATCTCGCCCGAAATCATTGTAACCTCAGGAGTTGGGAGTGAAATCTCGCCCAATGTCCATGAGATCTCACGAGATTTACATGGGAAACTCGCTCATATCCACGAGAACTCACGAGGTTGGCCTTGACGTCTCCAAGGTTTGGATGAGATTTCACGGGATGCGAGTAAACTCTCGCCCAAAGACCATGAGACCTCACGAGAGTGGGAGTGAAATCTCGCCCAAGGACCCTGATATCTCAAGAGGTTTGGAAGGAATCTCCCCCGAAGTCATTGACAGCTCATGAGAAATGGATAGAAATCTCGCCCAAGGTCGCTGCTATCTCACGAGATCTGCAGTGAAATCTCGCCCAAACTCATTGGGACCTCAGGAGATTCGGCGTGAAATCTCCATCGATGTCCATGCGATCTCAGGAGATCTGGTGTCAAATCTCGCCCGATGTCCATGAGAACTCACGACACTTACACGGAAACCTCGCCCAGGGTCCCTGACAACTGACGAGATTCGGCGTGAAATCTGCCCGAGGTGATGGAGACCTCACGAGATTTGGAGTGAACTCTCACCCGATATTCGTGAGTACTCACGAGATTTGGAGTCATCTCGCCTGATGTCCCTGAGATCGCACAAGATAGAGATTGAATTCTCGCTCCATATCCTGAGATCTCACGAGTTTTGGCCTGGAGTCTCCAAGGATTGGATGAGATCTCACGAGACCTGGAGTAAAATATCCGCGAATATCCAGAAATCTCACGAGAGTTGGAGTGAAATGTCGCCCTAGCTCCCTTTCATGTCATGAGGTTTTAGTGAACTGTCGCCCAATGTCATTGGGACGTCCCGATATTTGGATTGAAATCTCGCCCAAGTTCGCTGATATCGCACGAGGTTTCTAGTGAAATCTCTCCCAATGTCATTGTGACCTCACGAGATTTGGAGTGAAATCTCGCCCAAAGTCCAGGAGATCTCATGAGATTTGGACTGAGGTCTGCACGTTTTGGATGGGATCTCACGAGACTCAGAATAAAATCTCACCCGATGCCCATGGTGTCTCGTGGGATTTAGATTGAAGTCTCACGCAATATCCATGTGATCTCACGAGATTTGGACTGGAGTCTCCAAAGTCTGGATGAGATCTCACGAGACTTGGAGGAAAATCCCCTGAATTCCAAGAGATCACACGAGAGTTGGAGTAAAATCTCAGCCAAGGTTCCTGATATCTCAAGAGATTGATACTGAAATCTCGCCCGATGTCATTGGGACCTCGCGAGATTTGGGGTGAAATATCGCGCAAGGTCCCTGATATCTCACGAGATTTGTAGTGAAATCTTGCCCAAGGCCCCTGAGAGCCCATGAGAATTAGAGGGAATTCTCGCCCCATGTCACTGTGACCTTAAGAGATTTGGAGTGAAATCTCGCCCAATGCCCATGATCTCACGAGCTTGTTGGAGAACTCTGACCCCATATCCATGAGATCTCACGAGATTTGGAGTAAAATCTCTCCTGATGTCATGAGGTCACACGAGATTTAGATTGCAATTTCGCTCCATATCCATGAGATCTCACGAGATTTGGCCTGAATTCTCCAAGATTCGGATGAGATCTCCGAGACGTGGGGAGTCAAATCTCGCTCAACGTCCAAGAATCCTCTTGAGAGTTGGAGTGAAATCTCGCCCAAACTCCCTGATATCTCACGAGACTTGTAGTGTAATCTCCCGCGATGTCAGCGAGACCTCACGAGATTTGGATGGAAATCTCGCCCAGGTCCCTGAATATTACGAGATATGTAGTGAAATCTCGCCCGAAATCATTGTAACCTCAGGAGTTGGGAGTGAAAACTCGCCCAATGTCCATGAGATCTCACGAGATTTACATGGGAAACTCGCTCATATCCACGAGAACTCACGAGGTTGGCCTTGACGTCTCCAAGGTTTGGATGAGATTTCACGGGATGCGAGTAAACTCTCGCCCAAAGACCATGAGACCTCACGAGAGTGGGAGTGAATTCTCGCCCAAGGACCCTGATATCTCAAGAGGTTTGGAAGGAATCTCCCCCGAAGTCATTGACAGCTCATGAGAAATGGATAGAAATCTCGCCCAAGGTCGCTGCTATCTCACGAGATCTGCAGTGAAATCTCGCCCAAACTCATTGGGACCTCAGGAGATTCGGCGTGAAATCTCCATCGATGTCCATGCGATCTCAGGAGATCTGGTGTCAAATCTCGCCCGATGTCCATGAGAACTCACGACACTTACACGGAAACCTCGCCCAGGGTCCCTGACAACTGACGAGATTCGGCGTGAAATCTGCCCGAGGTGATGGAGACCTCACGAGATTTGGAGTGAACTCTCACCCGATATTCGTGAGTACTCACGAGATTTGGAGTCATCTCGCCTGATGTCCCTGAGATCGCACAAGATAGAGATTGAATTCTCGCTCCATATCCTGAGATCTCACGAGTTTTGGCCTGGAGTCTCCAAGGATTGGATGAGATCTCACGAGACCTGGAGTAAAATATCCGCGAATATCCAGAAATCTCACGAGAGTTGGAGTGAAATGTCGCCCTAGCTCCCTTTCATGTCATGAGGTTTTAGTGAACTGTCGCCCAATGTCATTGGGACGTCCCGATATTTGGATTGAAATCTCGCCCAAGTTCGCTGATATCGCACGAGGTTTCTAGTGAAATCTCTCCCAATGTCATTGTGACCTCACGAGATTTGGAGTGAAATCTCGCCCAAAGTCCAGGAGATCTCATGAGATTTGGACTGAGGTCTGCACGTTTTGGATGGGATCTCACGAGACTCAGAATAAAATCTCACCCGATGCCCATGGTGTCTCGTGGGATTTAGATTGAAGTCTCACGCAATATCCATGTGATCTCACGAGATTTGGACTGGAGTCTCCAAAGTCTGGATGAGATCTCACGAGACTTGGAGGAAAATCCCCTGAATTCCAAGAGATCACACGAGAGTTGGAGTAAAATCTCAGCCAAGGTTCCTGATATCTCAAGAGATTGATACTGAAATCTCGCCCGATGTCATTGGGACCTCGCGAGATTTGGGGTGAAATATCGCGCAAGGTCCCTGATATCTCACGAGATTTGTAGTGAAATCTTGCCCAAGGCCCCTGAGAGCCCATGAGAATTAGAGGGAATTCTCGCCCCATGTCACTGTGACCTTAAGAGATTTGGAGTGAAATCTCGCCCAATGCCCATGATCTCACGAGCTTGTTGGAGAACTCTGACCCCATATCCATGAGATCTCACGAGATTTGGAGTAAAATCTCTCCTGATGTCATGAGGTCACACGAGATTTAGATTGCAATTTCGCTCCATATCCATGAGATCTCACGAGATTTGGCCTGAATTCTCCAAGATTCGGATGAGATCTCCGAGACGTGGGGAGTCAAATCTCGCTCAACGTCCAAGAATCCTCTTGAGAGTTGGAGTGAAATCTCGCCCAAACTCCCTGATATCTCACGAGACTTGTAGTGTAATCTCCCGCGATGTCAGCGAGACCTCACGAGATTTGGATGGAAATCTCGCCCAGGTCCCTGAATATTACGAGATATGTAGTGAAATCTCGCCCGAAATCATTGTAACCTCAGGAGTTGGGAGTGAAAACTCGCCCAATGTCCATGAGATCTCACGAGATTTACATGGGAAACTCGCTCATATCCACGAGAACTCACGAGGTTGGCCTTGACGTCTCCAAGGTTTGGATGAGATTTCACGGGATGCGAGTAAACTCCCGCCCAAAGACCATGAGACCTCACGAGAGTGGGAGTGAAATCTCGCCCAAGGACCCTGATATCTCAAGAGGTTTGGAAGGAATCTCCCCCGATGTCATTGACAGCTCATGAGAAATGGATAGAAATCTCGCCCAAGGTCGCTGCTATCTCACGAGATCTGTAGTGAAATCTCGCCCAAACTCATTGGGACCTCAGGAGATTCGGCGTGAAATCTCCATCGATGTCCATGCGATCTCAGGAGATCTGGTGTCAAATCTCGCCCGATGTCCATGAGAACTCACGACACTTACACGGAAACCTCGCCCAGGGTCCCTGACAACTGACGAGATTCGGCGTGAAATCTGCCCGAGGTGATGGAGACCTCACGAGATTTGGAGTGAACTCTCACCCGATATTCGTGAGTACTCACGAGATTTGGAGTCATCTCGCCTGATGTCCCTGAGATCGCACAAGATAGAGATTGAATTCTCGCTCCATATCCTGAGATCTCACGAGTTTTGGCCTGGAGTCTCCAAGGATTGGATGAGATCTCACGAGACTTGGAGTAAAATATCCGCGAATATCCAGAAATCTCACGAGAGTTGGAGTGAAATGTCGCCCTAGGTCCCTTTCATGTCATGAGGTTTTAGTGAACTGTCGCCCAATGTCATTGGGACGTCCCGATATTTGGATTGAAATCTCGCCCGAGGTCGCTGATATCTCACGAGATTTGTAGGGAAATCTCGCGCAATGTGATTGTGACCTCAGGAGATTTGGGGTGAACTCTCCCCCAATGTCCATGAGATCTCACGAGATTTAGATGAAATCTCCCTCAATATCTATGAGGCCTCGCGAGATTGGCACGGACGACTCCAAGTTTGGATGAGATCTCACAAGACTTGGAGTAAACTCTCGCCCAAAGAACAAGAGACCTCAGCAGAGTTGGATTGAAATCTCGCACAAGGTCCCCGATATCTCACAAGATTTGTAGTGAAATCTCGCCCAATGTCTTTGAGCCTCATGAGATGTGGACTGAAATCTCGACCAGGGTCCCTGATATCTCATGAGATTTGTGGAAATCTCACCTGATGTCATTGGAACCTCCGTAGATTTGGAGTGCAGTCTCTCGCATTGTCCATGAGATCTCACGAGATTTAGATTGACCCCTCACCCAATATCCATGAGATCTCAGGAGAAGGGCACTGAACTCTCCAAAGTTTGGGTGAGATCTCATGGGCCCTGGAGTAAAATCTCGCCCAAAGTCCAAGAGATCTCGAGGGATTTGGAGAGAAATCTCACCCAAAGTCCATGACATCTCATGAGATTGAGAGGGAATTCTCACCCGATGTCCATGACACCTCACGGGATTTGCAGTAAAATCTCGCCCAATGACCATGAGATATCGCGAAATTGAGAGTGAAATCTCACCCATTTTCCATGAGAGCCCAAGACATTTGGCCTGAGGTCTCCACATTTGGAAGAGAGCACACGAGATTTGGATGAAAATCCCAGCTGAATCCCAAGAGATCTCACACGATTTGGAGTGACATCTCGCCCAAGGTCCCTGATACATCAGGACATTTGTAGTGAAATCTCGCCCGATGTCATTGTGACCTCAGGATATTCGGAGGGAAACCTCACCCGAATGTCCCTGAGATCAGACGAGATATTGAGTAAAATCTCACCCGATGCCCATCAGTCCCACGATATTTAGATTGAAGCCTCGCTCAATAGCCATGAGATCTCACGAGTTTGGCACTGACGTCGCCAAGGTTTGGAGGAGATCTCACAAGACTGGGAGTAAAATCTCGCCCCCATTCAAGAGTTCTCACGAGAGCTGCAGTGAAATCTCGCCCAAGGTACCTGGGATCTCACGAGATTTGTAGTGAAATCTCGCCCGATCTCATTGTGACCTCAGGAGGAATGGAGTGAAACCTCGCCTAAAATCCATGAGTTGTCATGAGATTTTTAGTGAAATCTGTACCGATGTCCATGAGATCTCAGGAGCCTTGGTGGCAAATCTCGCCCGATGTCCATGAGATCTCACGAGATTTAGATTGAAAGCTCGCCCACGGTCGTCCCTGATATCTCACGAGATTTGGAGAGAAATCTGCCCGAAGTCATTGAGACCACAGGATCTTTGGAGTGAAATCGCGTCCAATGTCCATGACATATCACGAGATTTGGAATGAATTCTCACGCGATGTCCATACGATCTCACGAGATTTGGACTAATCTCGCCTGATGTCCATGATTTCTCACGAGATATAGAGTGAATTCTCCCTCAATATCCTGAGATCTAACGGATTGGACGGAAGTCTCCAAGGATTGGATGAGATATCAAGAGACTTGGAGGAAATGATCCCCGAATTCCAAAGGATCTCACGAGAGTTGGAGTGAAATCTCGCCCTAGGTCCCTTTTATCTCACGAGAGTTGAGTGAAACCTCGCCCGTTGTCATTGAGACCTCACGAGATTTGGATTGATATCTCGCCCAAGTTCGCTGATATCGCACGAGGTTTGTAGTGAAATCTCTCCCAATGTCATTGTGACCTCACGGGATTTGGAGTGAAATCTCGCCCAAAGTCCACGAGATCTCATGAGATTTGGACTGAGGTCTGCACGTTTTGGATGGGATCTCACGAGACTCAGAATAAAATCTCACGCGATGCCCATGGTGTCTCGTGGGATTTAGATTGAAGTCTCACGGAATATCCATGAGATCTCATGAGATTTGGACTGAAGTCTCCAAGGTCTGGATGAGATCTCACGAGACATGGACGAAAATCCCCTGAATTCCAAGAGGTCTCACGATAGTTGGAGTAAAATCTCAACCAAGGTTCCTGATATCTCAAGAGAATGATACTGAAATCTCGCCCGATGTCATTGGGACCTCGCGAGATTTGGAGTGAAATATCGCGCAAGGTCCCTGATATCTCACGAGATTTGTAGTGAAATCTTGCCCAAGGCCCCTGAGAGCTGAAGAGAATTAGAGGGAAATCTCGCCCCATGTCACTGTGACCTCATGTGTTTTGGAGTGAAATCTCGCCCAATGCCCATGATCTCACGAGTTTTTGGAGAACTCTGACCCCATATCCATGAGATCTCACGAGATTTGGAGTAAAATCTCTCCTGATGTCATGAGGTCACACGAGATTTAGATTGCAATTTCGCTCCATATCCATGAGATCTCACGAGATTTGGCCTGAATTCTCCAAGATTCGGATGAGATCTCCGAGACGTGGGGAGTCAAATCTCGCTCAACGTCCAAGAATCCTCTTGAGATTTGGCGTGAAATCTCGCCCAAACTCCCTGATATCTCACGAGACTTGTAGTGTAATCTCCCGCGATGTCAGTGAGACCTCACGAGATTTGGATGGAAATCTCGCCCAGGTCCCTGAATATTACGAGATATGTAGTGAAATCTCGCCCGAAATCATTGTAACCTCAGGAGTTGGGAGTGAAAACTCGCCCAATGTCCATGAGATCTCACGAGATTTACATGGGAAACTCGCTCATATCCACGAGAACTCACGAGGTTGGCCTTGACGTCTCCAAGGTTTGGATGAGATTTCACGGGATGCGAGTAAACTCCCGCCCAAAGACCATGAGACCTCACGAGAGTGGGAGTGAAATCTCGCCCAAGGACCCTGATATCTCAAGAGGTTTGGAAGGAATCTCCCCCGATGTCATTGACAGCTCATGAGAAATGGATAGAAATCTCGCCCAAGGTCGCTGCTATCTCACGAGATCTGTAGTGAAATCTCGCCCAAACTCATTGGGACCTCAGGAGATTCGGCGTGAAATCTCCATCGATGTCCATGCGATCTCAGGAGATCTGGTGTCAAATCTCGCCCGATGTCCATGAGAACTCACGACACTTACACGGAAACCTCGCCCAGGGTCCCTGACAACTGACGAGATTCGGCGTGAAATCTGCCCGAGGTGATGGAGACCTCACGAGATTTGGAGTGAACTCTCACCCGATATTCGTGAGTACTCACGAGATTTGGAGTCATCTCGCCTGATGTCCCTGAGATCGCACAAGATAGAGATTGAATTCTCGCTCCATATCCTGAGATCTCACGAGTTTTGGCCTGGAGTCTCCAAGGATTGGATGAGATCTCACGAGACTTGGAGTAAAATATCCGCGAATATCCAGAAATCTCACGAGAGTTGGAGTGAAATGTCGCCCTAGCTCCCTTTCATGTCATGAGGTTTTAGTGAACTGTCGCCCAATGTCATTGGGACGTCCCGATATTTGGATTGAAATCTCGCCCGAGGTCGCTGATATCTCACGAGATTTGTAGGGAAATCTCGCGCAATGTGATTGTGACCTCAGGAGATTTGGGGTGAACTCTCCCCCAATGTCCATGAGATCTCACGAGATTTAGATGAAATCTCCCTCAATATCTATGAGGCCTCGCGAGATTGGCACGGACGACTCCAAGTTTGGATGAGATCTCACAAGACTTGGAGTAAACTCTCGCCCAAAGAACAAGAGACCTCAGCAGAGTTGGATTGAAATCTCGCACAAGGTCCCCGATATCTCACAAGATTTGTAGTGAAATCTCGCCCAATGTCTTTGAGCCTCATGAGATGTGGACTGAAATCTCGACCAGGGTCCCTGATATCTCATGAGATTTGTGGAAATCTCACCTGATGTCATTGGAACCTCCGTAGATTTGGAGTGCAGTCTCTCGCATTGTCCATGAGATCTCACGAGATTTAGATTGACCCCTCACCCAATATCCATGAGATCTCAGGAGAAGGGCACTGACCTCTCCAAAGTTTGGGTGAGATCTCATGGGCCCTGGAGTAAAATCTCGCCCAAAGTCCAAGAGATCTCGAGGGATTTGGAGAGAAATCTCACCCAAAGCCCATGACATCTCATGAGATTGAGAGGGAATTCTCACCCGATGTCCATGACACCTCACGGGATTTGCAGTAAAATCTCGCCCAATGACCATGAGATATCGCGAAATTGAGAGTGAAATCTCACCCATTTTCCATGAGAGCCCAAGACATTTGGCCTGAGGTCTCCACATTTGGAAGAGAGCACACGAGATTTGGATGAAAATCTCAGCTGAATCCCAAGAGATCTCACACGATTTGGAGTGACATCTCGCCCAAGGTCCCTGATACCTCAGGACATTTGTAGTGAAATCTCGCCCGATGTCATTGTGACCTCAGGATATTCGGAGGGAAACCTCACCCGAATGTCCCTGAGATCAGACGAGATATTGAGTAAAATCTCACCCGATGCCCATCAGTCCCACGATATTTAGATTGAAGTCTCGCTCAATAGCCATGAGATCTCACGAGTTTGGCACTGACGTCGCCAAGGTTTGGAGGAGATCTCACAAGACTGGGAGTAAAATCTCGCCCCCATTCAAGAGTTCTCACGAGAGCTGCAGTGAAATCTCGCCCAAGGTCCCTGGGATCTCACGAGATTTGTAGTGAAATCTCGCCCGATCTCATTGTGACCTCAGGAGGAATGGAGTGAAACCTCGCCTAAAATCCATGAGTTGTCATGAGATTTGGAGTGAAATCTGTACCGATGTCCATGAGATCTCAGGAGCCTTGGTGGCAAATCTCGCCCGATGTCCATGAGATCTCACGAGATTTAGATTGAAAGCTCGCCCACGGTCGTCCCTGATATCTCACGAGATTTGGAGAGAAATCTGCCCGAAGTCATTGAGACCACATGATCTTTGGAGTGAAATCGCGTCCAATGTCCATGACATATCACGAGATTTGGAATGAATTCTCACGCGATGTCCATACGATCTCACGAGATTTGGACTAATCTCGCCTGATGTCCATGATTTCTCACGAGATATAGAGTGAATTCTCCCTCAATATCCTGAGATCTAACGGATTGGACGGAAGTCTCCAAGGATTGGATGAGATCTCAAGAGACTTGGAGGAAATGATCCCCGAATTCCAAAGGATCTCACGAGAGTTGGAGTGAAATCTCGCCTTAGGTCCCTTTTATCTCACGAGAGTTGAGTGAAACCTCGCCCGTTGTCATTGAGACCTCACGAGATTTGGATTGATATCTCGCCCAAGTTCGCTGATATCGCACGAGGTTTGTAGTGAAATCTCTCCCAATGTCATTGTGACCTCACGGGATTTGGAGTGAAATCGCGCCCAAAGTCCACGAGATCTCATGAGATTTGGACTGAGGTCTGCACGTTTTGGATGGGATCTCACGAGACTCAGAATAAAATCTCACGCGATGCCCATGGTGTCTCGTGGGATTTAGATTGAAGTCTCACGGAATATCCATGAGATCTCATGAGATTTGGACTGAAGTCTCCAAGGTCTGGATGAGATCTCACGAGACTTGGACGAAAATCCCCTGAATTCCAAGAGGTCTCACGATAGTTGGAGTAAAATCTCAACCAAGGTTCCTGATATCTCAAGAGAATGATACTGAAATCTCGCCCGATGTCATTGGGACCTCGCGAGATTTGGAGTGAAATATCGCGCAAGGTCCCTGATATCTCACGAGATTTGTAGTGAAATCTTGCCCAAGGCCCCTGAGAGCTGAAGAGAATTAGAGGGAAATCTCGCCCCATGTCACTGTGACCTCATGTGTTTTGGAGTGAAATCTCGCCCAATGCTCATGATCTCACGAGTTTTTGGAGAACTCTGACCCCATATCCATGAGATCTCACGAGATTTGAAGTAAAATCTCTCCTGATGTCATGAGGTCACACGAGATTTAGATTGCAATTTCGCTCCATATCCATGAGATCTCACGAGATTTGGCCTGAATTCTCCAAGATTCGGATGAGATCTCCGAGACGTGGGGAGTCAAATCTCGCTCAACGTCCAAGAATCCTCTTGAGATTTGGCGTGAAATCTCGCCCAAACTCCCTGATATCTCACGAGACTTGTAGTGTAATCTCCCGCGATGTCAGTGAGACCTCACGAGATTTGGATGGAAATCTCGCCCAGGTCCCTGAATATTACGAGATATGTAGTGAAATCTCGCCCGAAATCATTGTAACCTCAGGAGTTGGGAGTGAATACTCGCCCAATGTCCATGAGATCTCACGAGATTTACATGGGAAACTCGCTCATATCCACGAGAACTCACGAGGTTGGCCTTGACGTCTCCAAGGTTTGGATGAGATTTCACGGGATGCGAGTAAACTCCCGCCCAAAGACCATGAGACCTCACGAGAGTGGGAGTGAAATCTCGCCCAAGGACCCTGATATCTCAAGAGGTTTGGAAGGAATCTCCCCCGATGTCATTGACAGCTCATGAGAAATGGATAGAAATCTCGCCCAAGGTCGCTGCTATCTCACGAGATCTGTAGTGAAATCTCGCCCAAACTCATTGGGACCTCAGGAGATTCGGCGTGAAATCTCCATCGATGTCCATGCGATCTCAGGAGATCTGGTGTCAAATCTCGCCCGATGTCCATGAGAACTCACGACACTTTCACGGAAACCTCGCCCAGGGTCCCTGACAACTGACGAGATTCGGCGTGAAATCTGCCCGAGGTGATGGAGACCTCACGAGATTTGGAGTGAACTCTCACCCGATATTCGTGAGTACTCACGAGATTTCCAGTCATCTCGCCTGATGTCCCTGAGATCGCACAAGATAGAGATTGAATTCTCGCTCCATATCCTGAGATCTCACGAGTTTTGGCCTGGAGTCTCCAAGGATTGGATGAGATCTCACGAGACTTGGAGTAAAATATCCGCGAATATCCAGAAATCTCACGAGAGTTGGAGTGAAATGTCGCCCTAGCTCCCTTTCATGTCATGAGGTTTTAGTGAACTGTCGCCCAATGTCATTGGGACGTCCCGATATTTGGATTGAAATCTCGCCCGAGGTCGCTGATATCTCACGAGATTTGTAGGGAAATCTCGCGCAATGTGATTGTGACCTCAGGAGATTTGGGGTGAACTCTCCCCCAATGTCCATGAGATCTCACGAGATTTAGATGAAATCTCCCTCAATATCTATGAGGCCTCGCGAGATTGGCACGGACGACTCCAAGTTTGGATGAGATCTCACAAGACTTGGAGTAAACTCTCGACCAAAGAACAAGAGACCTCAGCAGAGTTGGATTGAAATCTCGCACAAGGTCCCCGATATCTCACAAGATTTGTAGTGAAATCTCGCCCAATGTCTTTGAGCGTCATGAGATGTGGACTGAAATCTCGACCAGGGTCCCTGATATCTCATGAGATTTGTGGAAATCTCACCTGATGTCATTGGAACCTCCGTAGATTTGGAGTGCAGTCTCTCCCATTGTCCATGAGATCTCACGAGATTTAGATTGACCCCTCACCCAATATCCATGAGATCTCAGGAGAAGGGCACTGACCTCTCCAAAGTTTGGGTGAGATCTCATGGGCCCTGGAGTAAAATCTCGCCCAAAGTCCAAGAGATCTCGAGGGATTTGGAGAGAAATCTCACCCAAAGCCCATGACATCTCATGAGATTGAGAGGGAATTCTCGCCCGATGTCCATGACACCTCACGGGATTTGCAGTAAAATCTCGCCCAATGACCATGAGATATCGCGAAATTGAGAGTGAAATCTCACCCATTTTCCATGAGAGCCCAAGACATTTGGCCTGAGGTCTCCACATTTGGAAGAGAGCACACGAGATTTGGATGAAAATCTCAGCTGAATCCCAAGAGATCTCACACGATTTG
This sequence comes from Eumetopias jubatus, assembly GCF_037043125.1. Lineage (NCBI taxonomy): Eukaryota > Metazoa > Chordata > Mammalia > Carnivora > Otariidae > Eumetopias > Eumetopias jubatus. The sequence goes on along the minus strand of NW_028274824.1, from coordinate 6,206,595 downwards.
GAGTGACATCTCGCCCAAGGTCCCTGATACCTCAGGACATTTGTAGTGAAATCTCGCCCGATGTCATTGTGACCTCAGGATATTCGGAGGGAAACCTCACCCGAATGTCCCTGAGATCAGACGAGATATTGAGTAAAATCTCACCCGATGCCCATCAGTCCCACGATATTTAGATTGAAGTCTCGCTCAATAGCCATGAGATCTCACGAGTTTGGCACTGACGTCGCCAAGGTTTGGAGGAGATCTCACAAGACTGGGAGTAAAATCTCGCCCCCATTCAAGAGTTCTCACGAGAGCTGCAGTGAAATCTCGCCCAAGGTCCCTGGGATCTCACGAGATTTGTAGTGAAATCTCGCCCGATCTCATTGTGACCTCAGGAGGAATGGAGTGAAACCTCGCCTAAAATCCATGAGTTGTCATGAGATTTGGAGTGAAATCTGTACCGATGTCCATGAGATCTCAGGAGCCTTGGTGGCAAATCTCGCCCGATGTCCATGAGATCTCAGGAGATTTAGATTGAAAGCTCGCCCACGGTCGTCTCTGATATCTCACGAGATTTGGGGAGAAATCTGCCCGAAGTCATTGAGACCACATGATCTTTGGAGTGAAATCGCGTCCAATGTCCATGACATATCACGAGATTTGGAATGAATTCTCACGCGATGTCCATACGATCTCACGAGATTTGGACTAATCTCGCCTGATGTCCATGATTTCTCACGAGATATAGAGTGAATTCTCCCTCAATATCCTGAGATCTAACGGATTGGTCGGAAGTCTCCAAGGATTGGATGAGATCTCAAGAGACTTGGAGGAAATGATCCCCGAATTCCAAAGGATCTCACGAGAGTTGGAGTGAAATCTCGCCCTAGGTCCCTTTTATCTCACGAGAGTTGAGTGAAACCTCGACCGTTGTCATTGAGACCTCACGAGATTTGGATTGATATCTCGCCCAAGTTCGCTGATATCGCACGAGGTTTGTAGTGAAATCTCTCCCAATGTCATTGTGACCTCACGGGATTTGGAGTGAAATCTCGCCCAAAGTCCACGAGATCTCATGAGATTTGGACTGAGGTCTGCACGTTTTGGATGGGATCTCACGAGACTCAGAATAAAATCTCACGCGATGCCCATGGTGTCTCGTGGGATTTAGATTGAAGTCTCACGGAATATCCATGAGATCTCATGAGATTTGGACTGAAGTCTCCAAGGTCTGGATGAGATCTCACGAGACTTGGACGAAAATCCCCTGAATTCCAAGAGGTCTCACGATAGTTGGAGTAAAATCTCAACCAAGTTTCCTGATATCTCAAGAGAATGATACTGAAATCTCGCCCGATGTCATTGGGACCTCGCGAGATTTGGAGTGAAATATCGCGCAAGGTCCCTGATATCTCACGAGATTTGTAGTGAAATCTTGCCCAAGGCCCCTGAGAGCTGAAGAGAATTAGAGGGAAATCTCGCCCCATGTCACTGTGACCTCAAGAGTTTTGGAGTGAAATCTCGCCCAATGCCCATGATCTCACGAGTTTTTGGAGAACTCTGACCCCATATCCATGAGATCTCACGAGATTTGGAGTAAAATCTCTCCTGATGTCATGAGGTCACACGAGATTTAGATTGCAATTTCGCTCCATATCCATGAGATCTCACGAGATTTGGCCTGAATTCTCCAAGATTCGGATGAGATCTCCGAGACGTGGGGAGTCAAATCTCGCTCAACGTCCAAGAATCCTCTTGAGATTTGGCGTGAAATCTCGCCCAAACTCCCTGATATCTCACGAGACTTGTAGTGTAATCTCCCGCGATGTCAGTGAGACCTCACCAGATTTGGATGGAAATCTCGCCCAGGTCCCTGAATATTACGAGATATGTAGTGAAATCTCGCCCGAAATCATTGTAACCTCAGGAGTTGGGAGTGAAATCTCGCCCAATGTCCATGAGATCTCACGAGATTTACATGGGAAACTCGCTCATATCCACGAGAACTCACGAGGTTGGCCTTGACGTCTCCAAGGTTTGGATGAGATTTCACGGGATGCGAGTAAACTCTCGCCCAAAGACCATGAGACCTCACGAGAGTGGGAGTGAAATCTCGCCCAAGGACCCTGATATCTCAAGAGGTTTGGAAGGAATCTCCCCCGAAGTCATTGACAGCTCATGAGAAATGGATAGAAATCTCGCCCAAGGTCGCTGCTATCTCACGAGATCTGCAGTGAAATCTCGCCCAAACTCATTGGGACCTCAGGAGATTCGGCGTGAAATCTCCATCGATGTCCATGCGATCTCAGGAGATCTGGTGTCAAATCTCGCCCGATATCCATGAGAACTCACGACACTTACACGGAAACCTCGCCCAGGGTCCCTGACAACTGACGAGATTCGGCGTGAAATCTGCCCGAGGTGATGGAGACCTCACGAGATTTGGAGTGAACTCTCACCCGATATTCGTGAGTACTCACGAGATTTGGAGTCATCTCGCCTGATGTCCCTGAGATCGCACAAGATAGAGATTGAATTCTCGCTCCATATCCTGAGATCTCACGAGTTTTGGCCTGGAGTCTCCAAGGATTGGATGAGATCTCACGAGACCTGGAGTAAAATATCCGCGAATATCCAGAAATCTCACGAGAGTTGGAGTGAAATGTCGCCCTAGCTCCCTTTCATGTCATGAGGTTTTAGTGAACTGTCGCCCAATGTCATTGGGACGTCCCGATATTTGGATTGAAATCTCGCCCAAGTTCGCTGATATCGCACGAGGTTTGTAGTGAAATCTCTCCCAATGTCATTGTGACCTCACGAGATTTGGAGTGAAATCTCGCCCAAAGTCCAGGAGATCTCATGAGATTTGGACTGAGGTCTGCACGTTTTGGATGGGATCTCACGAGACTCAGAATAAAATCTCACCCGATGCCCATGGTGTCTCGTGGGATTTAGATTGAAGTCTCACGCAATATCCATGTGATCTCACGAGATTTGGACTGGAGTCTCCAAAGTCTGGATGAGTTCTCACGAGACTTGGAGGAAAATCCCCTGAATTCCAAGAGATCACACGAGAGTTGGAGTTAAATCTCAGCCAAGGTTCCTGATATCTCAAGAGATTGATACTGAAATCTCGCCCGATGTCATTGGGACCTCGCGAGATTTGGGGTGAAATATCGCGCAAGGTCCCTGATATCTCACGAGATTTGTAGTGAAATCTTGCCCAAGGCCCCTGAGAGCCCATGAGAATTAGAGGGAATTCTCGCCCCATGTCACTGTGACCTTAAGAGATTTGGAGTGAAATCTCGCACAATGCCCATGATCTCACGAGCTTGTTGGAGAACTCTGACCCCATATCCATGAGATCTCACGAGATTTGGAGTAAAATCTCTCCTGATGTCATGAGGTCACACGAGATTTAGATTGCAATTTCGCTCCATATCCATGAGATCTCACGAGATTTGGCCTGAATTCTCCAAGATTCGGATGAGATCTCCGAGACGTGGGGAGTCAAATCTCGCTCAACGTCCAAGAATCCTCTTGAGAGTTGGAGTGAAATCTCGCCCAAACTCCCTGATATCTCACGAGACTTGTAGTGTAATCTCCCGCGATGTCAGCGAGACCTCACGAGATTTGGATGGAAATCTCGCCCAGGTCCCTGAATATTACGAGATATGTAGTGAAATCTCGCCCGAAATCATTGTAACCTCAGGAGTTGGGAGTGAAAACTCGCCCAATGTCCATGAGATCTCACGAGATTTACATGGGAAACTCGCTCATATCCACGAGAACTCACGAGGTTGGCCTTGACGTCTCCAAGGTTTGGATGAGATTTCACGGGATGCGAGTAAACTCCCGCCCAAAGACCATGAGACCTCACGAGAGTGGGAGTGAAATCTCGCCCAAGGACCCTGATATCTCAAGAGGTTTGGAAGGAATCTCCCCCGATGTCATTGACAGCTCATGAGAAATGGATAGAAATCTCGCCCAAGGTCGCTGCTATCTCACGAGATCTGTAGTGAAATCTCGCCCAAACTCATTGGGACCTCAGGAGATTCGGCGTGAAATCTCCATCGATGTCCATGCGATCTCAGGAGATCTGGTGTCAAATCTCGCCCGATGTCCATGAGAACTCACGACACTTACACGGAAACCTCGCCCAGGGTCCCTGACAACTGACGAGATTCGGCGTGAAATCTGCCCGAGGTGATGGAGACCTCACGAGATTTGGAGTGAACTCTCACCCGATATTCGTGAGTACTCACGAGATTTGGAGTCATCTCGCCTGATGTCCCTGAGATCGCACAAGATAGAGATTGAATTCTCGCTCCATATCCTGAGATCTCACGAGTTTTGGCCTGGAGTCTCCAAGGATTGGATGAGATCTCACGAGACTTGGAGTAAAATATCCGCGAATATCCAGAAATCTCACGAGAGTTGGAGTGAAATGTCGCCCTAGGTCCCTTTCATGTCATGAGGTTTTAGTGAACTGTCGCCCAATGTCATTGGGACGTCCCGATATTTGGATTGAAATCTCCCCCGAGGTCGCTGATATCTCACGAGATTTGTAGGGAAATCTCGCGCAATGTGATTGTGACCTCAGGAGATTTGGGGTGAACTCTCCCCCAATGTCCATGAGATCTCACGAGATTTAGATGAAATCTCCCTCAATATCTATGAGGCCTCGCGAGATTGGCACGGACGACTCCAAGTTTGGATGAGATCTCACAAGACTTGGAGTAAACTCTCGCCCAAAGAACAAGAGACCTCAGCAGAGTTGGATTGAAATCTCGCACAAGGTCCCCGATATCTCACAAGATTTGTAGTGAAATCTCGCCCAATGTCTTTGAGCCTCATGAGATGTGGACTGAAATTTCGACCAGTGTCCCTGATATCTCATGAGATTTGTGGAAATCTCACCTGATGTCATTGGAACCTCCGTAGATTTGGAGTGCAGTCTCTCCCATTGTCCATGAGATCTCACGAGATTTAGATTGACCCCTCACCCAATATCCATGAGATCTCAGGAGAAGGGCACTGACCTCTCCAAAGTTTGGGTGAGATCTCATGGGCCCTGGAGTCAAATCTCGCCCAAAGTCCAAGAGATCTCGAGGGATTTGGAGAGAAATCTCACCCAAAGCCCATGACATCTCATGAGATTGAGAGGGAATTCTCACCCGATGTCCATGACACCTCACGGGATTTGCAGTAAAATCTCGCCCAATGACCATGAGATATCGCGAAATTGAGAGTGAAATCTCACCCATTTTCCATGAGAGCCCAAGACATTTGGCCTGAGGTCTCCACATTTGGAAGAGAGCACACGAGATTTGGATGAAAATCTCAGCTGAATCCCAAGAGATCTCACACGATTTGGAGTGACATCTCGCCCAAGGTCCCTGATACCTCAGGACATTTGTAGTGAAATCTCGCCTGATGTCATTGTGACCTCAGGATATTCGGAGGGAAACCTCACCCGAATGTCCCTGAGATCAGACGAGATATTGAGTAAAATCTCACCCGATGCCCATCAGTCCCACGATATTTAGATTGAAGTCTCGCTCAATAGCCATGAGATCTCACGAGTTTGGCACTGACGTCGCCAAGGTTTGGAGGAGATCTCACAAGACTGGGAGTAAAATCTCGCCCCCATTCAAGAGTTCTCACGAGAGCTGCAGTGAAATCTCGCCCAAGGTCCCTGGGATCTCACGAGATTTGTAGTGAAATCTCGCCCGATCTCATTGTGACCTCAGGAGGAATGGAGTGAAACCTCGCCTAAAATCCATGAGTTGTCATGAGATTTGGAGTGAAATCTGTACCGATGTCCATGAGATCTCAGGAGCCTTGGTGGCAAATCTCGCCCGATGTCCATGAGATCTCACGAGATTTAGATTGAAAGCTCGCCCACTGTCGTCCCTGATATCTCACGAGATTTGGAGAGAAATCTGCCCGAAGTCATTGAGACCACATGATCTTTGGAGTGAAATCGCGTCCAATGTCCATGACATATCACGAGATTTGGAATGAATTCTCACGCGATGTCCATACGATCTCACGAGATTTGGACTAATCTCGCCTGATGTCCATGATTTCTCACGAGATATAGAGTGAATTCTCCCTCAATATCCTGAGATCTAACGGATTGGACGGAAGTCTCCAAGGATTGGATGAGATCTCAAGAGACTTGGAGGAAATGATCCCCGAATTCCAAAGGATCTCACGAGAGTTGGAGTGAAATCTCGCCTTAGGTCCCTTTTATCTCACGAGAGTTGAGTGAAACCTCGCCCGTTGTCATTGAGACCTCACGAGATTTGGATTGATATCTCGCCCAAGTTCGCTGATATCGCACGAGGTTTGTAGTGAAATCTCTCCCAATGTCATTGTGACCTCACGGGATTTGGAGTGAAATCGCGCCCAAAGTCCACGAGATCTCATGAGATTTGGACTGAGGTCTGCACGTTTTGGATGGGATCTCACGAGACTCAGAATAAAATCTCACGCGATGCACATGGTGTCTCGTGGGATTTAGATTGAAGTCTCACGGAATATCCATGAGATCTCATGAGATTTGGACTGAAGTCTCCAAGGTCTGGATGAGATCTCACGAGACTTGGACGAAAATCCCCTGAATTCTAAGAGGTCTCACGATAGTTGGAGTAAAATCTCAACCAAGGTTCCTGATATCTCAAGAGAATGATACTGAAATCTCGCCCGATGTCATTGGGACCTCGCGAGATTTGGAGTGAAATATCGCGCAAGGTCCCTGATATCTCACGAGATTTGTAGTGAAATCTTGCCCAAGGCCCCTGAGAGCTGAAGAGAATTAGAGGGAAATCTCGCCCCATGTCACTGTGACCTCATGTGTTTTGGAGTGAAATCTCGCCCAATGCTCATGATCTCACGAGTTTTTGGAGAACTCTGACCCCATATCCATGAGATCTCACGAGATTTGGAGTAAAATCTCTCCTGATGTCATGAGGTCACACGAGATTTAGATTGCAATTTCGCTCCATATCCATGAGATCTCACGAGATTTGGCCTGAATTCTCCAAGATTCGGATGAGATCTCCGAGACGTGGGGAGTCAAATCTCGCTCAACGTCCAAGAATTCTCTTGAGATTTGGCGTGAAATCTCGCCCAAACTCCCTGATATCTCACGAGACTTGTAGTGTAATCTCCCGCGATGTCAGTGAGACCTCACGAGATTTGGATGGAAATCTCGCCCAGGTCCCTGAATATTACGAGATATGTAGTGAAATCTCGCCCGAAATCATTGTAACCTCAGGAGTTGGGAGTGAATACTCGCCCAATGTCCATGAGATCTCACGAGATTTACATGGGAAACTCGCTCATATCCACGAGAACTCACGAGGTTGGCCTTGACGTCTCCAAGGTTTGGATGAGATTTCACGGGATGCGAGTAAACTCCCGCCCAAAGACCATGAGACCTCACGAGAGTGGGAGTGAAATCTCGCCCAAGGACCCTGATATCTCAAGAGGTTTGGAAGGAATCTCCCCCGATGTCATTGACAGCTCATGAGAAATGGATAGAAATCTCGCCCAAGGTCGCTGCTATCTCACGAGATCTGTAGTGAAATCTCGCCCAAACTCATTGGGACCTCAGGAGATTCGGCGTGAAATCTCCATCGATGTCCATGCGATCTCAGGAGATCTGGTGTCAAATCTCGCCCGATGTCCATGAGAACTCACGACACTTACACGGAAACCTCGCCCAGGGTCCCTGACAACTGACGAGATTCGGCGTGAAATCTGCCCGAGGTGATGGAGACCTCACGAGATTTGGAGTGAACTCTCACCCGATATTCGTGAGTACTCACGAGATTTCCAGTCATCTCGCCTGATGTCCCTGAGATCGCACAAGATAGAGATTGAATTCTCCCTCCATATCCTGAGATCTCACGAGTTTTGGCCTGGAGTCTCCAAGGATTGGATGAGATCTCACGAGACTTGGAGTAAAATATCCGCGAATATCCAGAAATCTCACGAGAGTTGGAGTGAAATGTCGCCCTAGCTCCCTTTCATGTCATGAGGTTTTAGTGAACTGTCGCCCAATGTCATTGGGACGTCCCGATATTTGGATTGAAATCTCGCCCGAGGTCGCTGATATCTCACGAGATTTGTAGGGAAATCTCGCGCAATGTGATTGTGACCTCAGGAGATTTGGGGTGAACTCTCCCCCAATGTCCATGAGATCTCACGAGATTTAGATGAAATCTCCCTCAATATCTATGAGGCCTCGCGAGATTGGCACGGACGACTCCAAGTTTGGATGAGATCTCACAAGACTTGGAGTAAACTCTCGCCCAAAGAACAAGAGACCTCAGCAGAGTTGGATTGAAATCTCGCACAAGGTCCCCGATATCTCACAAGATTTGTAGTGAAATCTCGCCCAATGTCTTTGAGCTTCATGAGATGTGGACTGAAATCTCGACCAGGGTCCCTGATATCTCATGAGATTTGTGGAAATCTCACCTGATGTCATTGGAACCTCCGTAGATTTGGAGTGCAGTCTCTCCCATTGTCCATGAGATCTCACGAGATTTAGATTGACCCCTCACCCAATATCCATGAGATCTCAGGAGAAGGGCACTGACCTCTCCAAAGTTTGGGTGAGATCTCATGGGCCCTGGAGTAAAATCTCGCCCAAAGTCCAAGAGATCTCGAGGGATTTGGAGAGAAATCTCACCCAAAGCCCATGACATCTCATGAGATTGAGAGGGAATTCTCGCCCGATGTCCATGACACCTCACGGGATTTGCAGTAAAATCTCGCCCAATGACCATGAGATATCGCGAAATTGAGAGTGAAATCTCACCCATTTTCCATGAGAGCCCAAGACATTTGGCCTGAGGTCTCCACATTTGGAAGAGAGCACACGAGATTTGGATGAAAATCTCAGCTGAATCCCAAGAGATCTCACACGATTTGGAGTGACATCTCGCCCAAGGTCCCTGATACCTCAGGACATTTGTAGTGAAATCTCGCCCGATGTCATTGTGACCTCAGGATATTCGGAGGGAAACCTCACCCGAATGTCCCTGAGATCAGACGAGATATTGAGTAAAATCTCACCCGATGCCCATCAGTCCCACGATATTTAGATTGAAGTCTCGCTCAATAGCCATGAGATCTCACGAGTTTGGCACTGACGTCGCCAAGGTTTGGAGGAGATCTCACAAGACTGGGAGTAAAATCTCGCCCCCATTCAAGAGTTCTCACGAGAGCTGCAGTGAAATCTCGCCCAAGGTCCCTGGGATCTCACGAGATTTGTAGTGAAATCTCGCCCGATCTCATTGTGACCTCAGGAGGAATGGAGTGAAACCTCGCCTAAAATCCATGAGTTGTCATGAGATTTGGAGTGAAATCTGTACCGATGTCCATGAGATCTCAGGAGCCTTGGTGGCAAATCTCGCCCGATGTCCATGAGATCTCAGGAGATTTAGATTGAAAGCTCGCCCACGGTCGTCTCTGATATCTCACGAGATTTGGGGAGAAATCTGCCCGAAGTCATTGAGACCACATGATCTTTGGAGTGAAATCGCGTCCAATGTCCATGACATATCACGAGATTTGGAATGAATTCTCACGCGATGTCCATACGATCTCACGAGATTTGGAATAATCTCGCCTGATGTCCATGATTTCTCACGAGATATAGAGTGAATTCTCCCTCAATATCCTGAGATCTAACGGATTGGTCGGAAGTCTCCAAGGATTGGATGAGATCTCAAGAGACTTGGAGGAAATGATCCCCGAATTCCAAAGGATCTCACGAGAGTTGGAGTGAAATCTCGCCCTAGGTCCCTTTTATCTCACGAGAGTTGAGTGAAACCTCGACCGTTGTCATTGAGACCTCACGAGATTTGGATTGATATCTCGCCCAAGTTCGCTGATATCGCACGAGGTTTGTAGTGAAATCTCTCCCAATGTCATTGTGACCTCACGGGATTTGGAGTGAAATCTCGCCCAAAGTCCACGAGATCTCATGAGATTTGGACTGAGGTCTGCACGTTTTGGATGGGATCTCACGAGACTCAGAATAAAATCTCACGCGATGCCCATGGTGTCTCGTGGGATTTAGATTGAAGTCTCACGGAATATCCATGAGATCTCATGAGATTTGGACTGAAGTCTCCAAGGTCTGGATGAGATCTCACGAGACTTGGACGAAAATCCCCTGAATTCCAAGAGGTCTCACGATAGTTGGAGTAAAATCTCAACCAAGGTTCCTGATATCTCAAGAGAATGATACTGAAATCTCGCCCGATGTCATTGGGACCTCGCGAGATTTGGAGTGAAATATCGCGCAAGGTCCCTGATATCTCACGAGATTTGTAGTGAAATCTTGCCCAAGGCCCCTGAGAGCTGAAGAGAATTAGAGGGAAATCTCGCCCCATATCACTGTGACCTCAAGAGTTTTGGAGTGAAATCTCGCCCAATGCCCATGATCTCACGAGTTTTTGGAGAACTCTGACCCCATATCCATGAGATCTCACGAGATTTGGAGTAAAATCTCTCCTGATGTCATGAGGTCACACGAGATTTAGATTGCAATTTCGCTCCATATCCATGAGATCTCACGAGATTTGGCCTGAATTCTCCAAGATTCGGATGAGATCTCCGAGACGTGGGGAGTCAAATCTCGCTCAACGTCCAAGAATCCTCTTGAGATTTGGCGTGAAATCTCGCCCAAACTCCCTGATATCTCACGAGACTTGTAGTGTAATCTCCCGCGATGTCAGTGAGACCTCACCAGATTTGGATGGAAATCTCGCCCAGGTCCCTGAATATTACGAGATATGTAGTGAAATCTCGCCCGAAATCATTGTAACCTCAGGAGTTGGGAGTGAAATCTCGCCCAATGTCCATGAGATCTCACGAGATTTACATGGGAAACTCGCTCATATCCACGAGAACTCACGAGGTTGGCCTTGACGTCTCCAAGGTTTGGATGAGATTTCACGGGATGCGAGTAAACTCTCGCCCAAAGACCATGAGACCTCACGAGAGTGGGAGTGAAATCTCGCCCAAGGACCCTGATATCTCAAGAGGTTTGGAAGGAATCTCCCCCGAAGTCATTGACAGCTCATGAGAAATGGATAGAAATCTCGCCCAAGGTCGCTGCTATCTCACGAGATCTGCAGTGAAATCTCGCCCAAACTCATTGGGACCTCAGGAGATTCGGCGTGAAATCTCCATCGATGTCCATGCGATCTCAGGAGATCTGGTGTCAAATCTCGCCCGATGTCCATGAGAACTCACGACACTTACACGGAAACCTCGCCCAGGGTCCCTGACAACTGACGAGATTCGGCGTGAAATCTGCCCGAGGTGATGGAGACCTCACGAGATTTGGAGTGAACTCTCACCCGATATTCGTGAGTACTCACGAGATTTGGAGTCATCTCGCCTGATGTCCCTGAGATCGCACAAGATAGAGATTGAATTCTCGCTCCATATCCTGAGATCTCACGAGTTTTGGCCTGGAGTCTCCAAGGATTGGATGAGATCTCACGAGACCTGGAGTAAAATATCCGCGAATATCCAGAAATCTCACGAGAGTTGGAGTGAAATGTCGCCCTAGCTCCCTTTCATGTCATGAGGTTTTAGTGAACTGTCGCCCAATGTCATTGGGACGTCCCGATATTTGGATTGAAATCTCGCCCAAGTTCGCTGATATCGCACGAGGTTTCTAGTGAAATCTCTCCCAATGTCATTGTGACCTCACGAGATTTGGAGTGAAATCTCGCCCAAAGTCCAGGAGATCTCATGAGATTTGGACTGAGGTCTGCACGTTTTGGATGGGATCTCACGAGACTCAGAATAAAATCTCACCCGATGCCCATGGTGTCTCGTGGGATTTAGATTGAAGTCTCACGCAATATCCATGTGATCTCACGAGATTTGGACTGGAGTCTCCAAAGTCTGGATGAGATCTCACGAGACTTGGAGGAAAATCCCCTGAATTCCAAGAGATCACACGAGAGTTGGAGTAAAATCTCAGCCAAGGTTCCTGATATCTCAAGAGATTGATACTGAAATCTCGCCCGATGTCATTGGGACCTCGCGAGATTTGGGGTGAAATATCGCGCAAGGTCCCTGATATCTCACGAGATTTGTAGTGAAATCTTGCCCAAGGCCCCTGAGAGCCCATGAGAATTAGAGGGAATTCTCGCCCCATGTCACTGTGACCTTAAGAGATTTGGAGTGAAATCTCGCCCAATGCCCATGATCTCACGAGCTTGTTGGAGAACTCTGACCCCATATCCATGAGATCTCACGAGATTTGGAGTAAAATCTCTCCTGATGTCATGAGGTCACACGAGATTTAGATTGCAATTTCGCTCCATATCCATGAGATCTCACGAGATTTGGCCTGAATTCTCCAAGATTCGGATGAGATCTCCGAGACGTGGGGAGTCAAATCTCGCTCAACGTCCAAGAATCCTCTTGAGAGTTGGAGTGAAATCTCGCCCAAACTCCCTGATATCTCACGAGACTTGTAGTGTAATCTCCCGCGATGTCAGCGAGACCTCACGAGATTTGGATGGAAATCTCGCCCAGGTCCCTGAATATTACGAGATATGTAGTGAAATCTCGCCCGAAATCATTGTAACCTCAGGAGTTGGGAGTGAAAACTCGCCCAATGTCCATGAGATCTCACGAGATTTACATGGGAAACTCGCTCATATCCACGAGAACTCACGAGGTTGGCCTTGACGTCTCCAAGGTTTGGATGAGATTTCACGGGATGCGAGTAAACTCTCGCCCAAAGACCATGAGACCTCACGAGAGTGGGAGTGAATTCTCGCCCAAGGACCCTGATATCTCAAGAGGTTTGGAAGGAATCTCCCCCGAAGTCATTGACAGCTCATGAGAAATGGATAGAAATCTCGCCCAAGGTCGCTGCTATCTCACGAGATCTGCAGTGAAATCTCGCCCAAACTCATTGGGACCTCAGGAGATTCGGCGTGAAATCTCCATCGATGTCCATGCGATCTCAGGAGATCTGGTGTCAAATCTCGCCCGATGTCCATGAGAACTCACGACACTTACACGGAAACCTCGCCCAGGGTCCCTGACAACTGACGAGATTCGGCGTGAAATCTGCCCGAGGTGATGGAGACCTCACGAGATTTGGAGTGAACTCTCACCCGATATTCGTGAGTACTCACGAGATTTGGAGTCATCTCGCCTGATGTCCCTGAGATCGCACAAGATAGAGATTGAATTCTCGCTCCATATCCTGAGATCTCACGAGTTTTGGCCTGGAGTCTCCAAGGATTGGATGAGATCTCACGAGACCTGGAGTAAAATATCCGCGAATATCCAGAAATCTCACGAGAGTTGGAGTGAAATGTCGCCCTAGCTCCCTTTCATGTCATGAGGTTTTAGTGAACTGTCGCCCAATGTCATTGGGACGTCCCGATATTTGGATTGAAATCTCGCCCAAGTTCGCTGATATCGCACGAGGTTTCTAGTGAAATCTCTCCCAATGTCATTGTGACCTCACGAGATTTGGAGTGAAATCTCGCCCAAAGTCCAGGAGATCTCATGAGATTTGGACTGAGGTCTGCACGTTTTGGATGGGATCTCACGAGACTCAGAATAAAATCTCACCCGATGCCCATGGTGTCTCGTGGGATTTAGATTGAAGTCTCACGCAATATCCATGTGATCTCACGAGATTTGGACTGGAGTCTCCAAAGTCTGGATGAGATCTCACGAGACTTGGAGGAAAATCCCCTGAATTCCAAGAGATCACACGAGAGTTGGAGTAAAATCTCAGCCAAGGTTCCTGATATCTCAAGAGATTGATACTGAAATCTCGCCCGATGTCATTGGGACCTCGCGAGATTTGGGGTGAAATATCGCGCAAGGTCCCTGATATCTCACGAGATTTGTAGTGAAATCTTGCCCAAGGCCCCTGAGAGCCCATGAGAATTAGAGGGAATTCTCGCCCCATGTCACTGTGACCTTAAGAGATTTGGAGTGAAATCTCGCCCAATGCCCATGATCTCACGAGCTTGTTGGAGAACTCTGACCCCATATCCATGAGATCTCACGAGATTTGGAGTAAAATCTCTCCTGATGTCATGAGGTCACACGAGATTTAGATTGCAATTTCGCTCCATATCCATGAGATCTCACGAGATTTGGCCTGAATTCTCCAAGATTCGGATGAGATCTCCGAGACGTGGGGAGTCAAATCTCGCTCAACGTCCAAGAATCCTCTTGAGAGTTGGAGTGAAATCTCGCCCAAACTCCCTGATATCTCACGAGACTTGTAGTGTAATCTCCCGCGATGTCAGCGAGACCTCACGAGATTTGGATGGAAATCTCGCCCAGGTCCCTGAATATTACGAGATATGTAGTGAAATCTCGCCCGAAATCATTGTAACCTCAGGAGTTGGGAGTGAAAACTCGCCCAATGTCCATGAGATCTCACGAGATTTACATGGGAAACTCGCTCATATCCACGAGAACTCACGAGGTTGGCCTTGACGTCTCCAAGGTTTGGATGAGATTTCACGGGATGCGAGTAAACTCCCGCCCAAAGACCATGAGACCTCACGAGAGTGGGAGTGAAATCTCGCCCAAGGACCCTGATATCTCAAGAGGTTTGGAAGGAATCTCCCCCGATGTCATTGACAGCTCATGAGAAATGGATAGAAATCTCGCCCAAGGTCGCTGCTATCTCACGAGATCTGTAGTGAAATCTCGCCCAAACTCATTGGGACCTCAGGAGATTCGGCGTGAAATCTCCATCGATGTCCATGCGATCTCAGGAGATCTGGTGTCAAATCTCGCCCGATGTCCATGAGAACTCACGACACTTACACGGAAACCTCGCCCAGGGTCCCTGACAACTGACGAGATTCGGCGTGAAATCTGCCCGAGGTGATGGAGACCTCACGAGATTTGGAGTGAACTCTCACCCGATATTCGTGAGTACTCACGAGATTTGGAGTCATCTCGCCTGATGTCCCTGAGATCGCACAAGATAGAGATTGAATTCTCGCTCCATATCCTGAGATCTCACGAGTTTTGGCCTGGAGTCTCCAAGGATTGGATGAGATCTCACGAGACTTGGAGTAAAATATCCGCGAATATCCAGAAATCTCACGAGAGTTGGAGTGAAATGTCGCCCTAGGTCCCTTTCATGTCATGAGGTTTTAGTGAACTGTCGCCCAATGTCATTGGGACGTCCCGATATTTGGATTGAAATCTCGCCCGAGGTCGCTGATATCTCACGAGATTTGTAGGGAAATCTCGCGCAATGTGATTGTGACCTCAGGAGATTTGGGGTGAACTCTCCCCCAATGTCCATGAGATCTCACGAGATTTAGATGAAATCTCCCTCAATATCTATGAGGCCTCGCGAGATTGGCACGGACGACTCCAAGTTTGGATGAGATCTCACAAGACTTGGAGTAAACTCTCGCCCAAAGAACAAGAGACCTCAGCAGAGTTGGATTGAAATCTCGCACAAGGTCCCCGATATCTCACAAGATTTGTAGTGAAATCTCGCCCAATGTCTTTGAGCCTCATGAGATGTGGACTGAAATCTCGACCAGGGTCCCTGATATCTCATGAGATTTGTGGAAATCTCACCTGATGTCATTGGAACCTCCGTAGATTTGGAGTGCAGTCTCTCGCATTGTCCATGAGATCTCACGAGATTTAGATTGACCCCTCACCCAATATCCATGAGATCTCAGGAGAAGGGCACTGAACTCTCCAAAGTTTGGGTGAGATCTCATGGGCCCTGGAGTAAAATCTCGCCCAAAGTCCAAGAGATCTCGAGGGATTTGGAGAGAAATCTCACCCAAAGTCCATGACATCTCATGAGATTGAGAGGGAATTCTCACCCGATGTCCATGACACCTCACGGGATTTGCAGTAAAATCTCGCCCAATGACCATGAGATATCGCGAAATTGAGAGTGAAATCTCACCCATTTTCCATGAGAGCCCAAGACATTTGGCCTGAGGTCTCCACATTTGGAAGAGAGCACACGAGATTTGGATGAAAATCCCAGCTGAATCCCAAGAGATCTCACACGATTTGGAGTGACATCTCGCCCAAGGTCCCTGATACATCAGGACATTTGTAGTGAAATCTCGCCCGATGTCATTGTGACCTCAGGATATTCGGAGGGAAACCTCACCCGAATGTCCCTGAGATCAGACGAGATATTGAGTAAAATCTCACCCGATGCCCATCAGTCCCACGATATTTAGATTGAAGCCTCGCTCAATAGCCATGAGATCTCACGAGTTTGGCACTGACGTCGCCAAGGTTTGGAGGAGATCTCACAAGACTGGGAGTAAAATCTCGCCCCCATTCAAGAGTTCTCACGAGAGCTGCAGTGAAATCTCGCCCAAGGTACCTGGGATCTCACGAGATTTGTAGTGAAATCTCGCCCGATCTCATTGTGACCTCAGGAGGAATGGAGTGAAACCTCGCCTAAAATCCATGAGTTGTCATGAGATTTTTAGTGAAATCTGTACCGATGTCCATGAGATCTCAGGAGCCTTGGTGGCAAATCTCGCCCGATGTCCATGAGATCTCACGAGATTTAGATTGAAAGCTCGCCCACGGTCGTCCCTGATATCTCACGAGATTTGGAGAGAAATCTGCCCGAAGTCATTGAGACCACAGGATCTTTGGAGTGAAATCGCGTCCAATGTCCATGACATATCACGAGATTTGGAATGAATTCTCACGCGATGTCCATACGATCTCACGAGATTTGGACTAATCTCGCCTGATGTCCATGATTTCTCACGAGATATAGAGTGAATTCTCCCTCAATATCCTGAGATCTAACGGATTGGACGGAAGTCTCCAAGGATTGGATGAGATATCAAGAGACTTGGAGGAAATGATCCCCGAATTCCAAAGGATCTCACGAGAGTTGGAGTGAAATCTCGCCCTAGGTCCCTTTTATCTCACGAGAGTTGAGTGAAACCTCGCCCGTTGTCATTGAGACCTCACGAGATTTGGATTGATATCTCGCCCAAGTTCGCTGATATCGCACGAGGTTTGTAGTGAAATCTCTCCCAATGTCATTGTGACCTCACGGGATTTGGAGTGAAATCTCGCCCAAAGTCCACGAGATCTCATGAGATTTGGACTGAGGTCTGCACGTTTTGGATGGGATCTCACGAGACTCAGAATAAAATCTCACGCGATGCCCATGGTGTCTCGTGGGATTTAGATTGAAGTCTCACGGAATATCCATGAGATCTCATGAGATTTGGACTGAAGTCTCCAAGGTCTGGATGAGATCTCACGAGACATGGACGAAAATCCCCTGAATTCCAAGAGGTCTCACGATAGTTGGAGTAAAATCTCAACCAAGGTTCCTGATATCTCAAGAGAATGATACTGAAATCTCGCCCGATGTCATTGGGACCTCGCGAGATTTGGAGTGAAATATCGCGCAAGGTCCCTGATATCTCACGAGATTTGTAGTGAAATCTTGCCCAAGGCCCCTGAGAGCTGAAGAGAATTAGAGGGAAATCTCGCCCCATGTCACTGTGACCTCAAGAGTTTTGGAGTGAAATCTCGCCCAATGCCCATGATCTCACGAGTTTTTGGAGAACTCTGACCCCATATCCATGAGATCTCACGAGATTTGGAGTAAAATCTCTCCTGATGTCATGAGGTCACACGAGATTTAGATTGCAATTTCGCTCCATATCCATGAGATCTCACGAGATTTGGCCTGAATTCTCCAAGATTCGGATGAGATCTCCGAGACGTGGGGAGTCAAATCTCGCTCAACGTCCAAGAATCCTCTTGAGATTTGGCGTGAAATCTCGCCCAAACGCCCTGATATCTCACGAGACTTGTAGTGTAATCTCCCGCGATGTCAGTGAGACCTCACGAGATTTGGATGGAAATCTCGCCCAGGTCCCTGAATATTACGAGATATGTAGTGAAATCTCGCCTGAAATCATTGTAACCTCAGGAGTTGGGAGTGAAATCTCGCCCAATGTCCATGAGATCTCACGAGATTTACATGGGAAACTCGCTCATATCCACGAGAACTCACGAGGTTGGCCTTGACGTCTCCAAGGTTTGGATGAGATTTCACGGGATGCGAGTAAACTCTCGCCCAAAGACCATGAGACCTCACGAGAGTGGGAGTGAAATCTCGCCCAAGGAACCTGATATCTCAAGAGGTTTGGAAGGAATCTCCCCCGATGTCATTGACAGCTCATGAGAAATGGATAGAAATCTCGCCCAAGGTCGCTGCTATCTCACGAGATCTGCAGTGAAATCTCGCCCAAACTCATTGGGACCTCAGGAGATTCGGCGTGAAATCTCCATCGATGTCCATGCGATCTCAGGAGATCTGGTGTCAAATCTCGCCCGATGTCCATGAGAACTCACGACACTTACACGGAAACCTCGCCCAGGGTCCCTGACAACTGACGAGATTCGGCGTGAAATCTGCCCGAGGTGATGGAGACCTCACGAGATTTGGAGTGAACTCTCACCCGATATTCGTGAGTACTCACGAGATTTGGAGTCATCTCGCCTGATGTCCCTGAGATCGCACAAGATAGAGATTGAATTCTCGCTCCATATCCTGAGATCTCACGAGTTTTGGCCTGGAGTCTCCAAGGATTGGATGAGATCTCACGAGACCTGGAGTAAAATATCCGCGAATATCCAGAAATCTCACGAGAGTTGGAGTGAAATGTCGCCCTAGCTCCCTTTCATGTCATGAGGTTTTAGTGAACTGTCGCCCAATGTCATTGGGACGTCCCGATATTTGGATTGAAATCTCGCCCAAGTTCGCTGATATCGCACGAGGTTTGTAGTGAAATCTCTCCCAATGTCATTGTGACCTCACGAGATTTGGAGTGAAATCTCGCCCAAAGTCCAGGAGATCTCATGAGATTTGGACTGAGGTCTGCACGTTTTGGATGGGATCTCACGAGACTCAGAATAAAATCTCACCCGATGCCCATGGTGTCTCGTGGGATTTAGATTGAAGTCTCACGCAATATCCATGTGATCTCACGAGATTTGGACTGGAGTCTCCAAAGTCTGGATGAGATCTCACGAGACTTGGAGGAAAATCCCCTGAATTCCAAGAGATCACACGAGAGTTGGAGTAAAATCTCAGCCAAGGTTCCTGATATCTCAAGAGATTGATACTGAAATCTCGCCCGATGTCATTGGGACCTCGCGAGATTTGGGGTGAAATATCGCGCAAGGTCCCTGATATCTCACGAGATTTGTAGTGAAATCTTGCCCAAGGCCCCTGAGAGCCCATGAGAATTAGAGGGAATTCTCGCCCCATGTCACTGTGACCTTAAGAGATTTGGAGTGAAATCTCGCCCAATGCCCATGATCTCACGAGCTTGTTGGAGAACTCTGACCCCATATCCATGAGATCTCACGAGATTTGGAGTAAAATCTCTCCTGATGTCATGAGGTCACACGAGATTTAGATTGCAATTTCGCTCCATATCCATGAGATCTCACGAGATTTGGCCTGAATTCTCCAAGATTCGGATGAGATCTCCGAGACGTGGGGAGTCAAATCTCGCTCAACGTCCAAGAATCCTCTTGAGAGTTGGAGTGAAATCTCGCCCAAACTCCCTCATATCTCACGAGACTTGTAGTGTAATCTCCCGCGATGTCAGTGAGACCTCACGAGATTTGGATGGAAATCTCGCCCAGGTCCCTGAATATTACGAGATATGTAGTGAAATCTCGCCCGAAATCATTGTAACCTCAGGAGTTGGGAGTGAAAACTCGCCCAATGTCCATGAGATCTCACGAGATTTACATGGGAAACTCGCTCATATCCACGAGAACTCACGAGGTTGGCCTTGACGTCTCCAAGGTTTGGATGAGATTTCACGGGACGCGAGTAAACTCCCGCCCAAAGACCATGAGACCTCACGAGAGTGGGAGTGAAATCTCGCCCAAGGACCCTGATATCTCAAGAGGTTTGGAAGGAATCTCCCCCGATGTCATTGACAGCTCATGAGAAATGGATAGAAATCTCGCCCAAGGTCGCTGCTATCTCACGAGATCTGTAGTGAAATCTCGCCCAAACTCATTGGGACCTCAGGAGATTCGGCGTGAAATCTCCATCGATGTCCATGTGATCTCAGGAGATCTGGTGTCAAATCTCGCCCGATGTCCATGAGAACTCACGACACTTACACGGAAACCTCGCCCAGGGTCCCTGACAACTGACGAGATTCGGCGTGAAATCTGCCCGAGGTGATGGAGACCTCACGAGATTTGGAGTGAACTCTCACCCGATATTCGTGAGTACTCACGAGATTTGGAGTCATCTCGCCTGATGTCCCTGAGATCGCACAAGATAGAGATTGAATTCTCGCTCCATATCCTGAGATCTCACGAGTTTTGGCCTGGAGTCTCCAAGGATTGGATGAGATCTCACGAGACTTGGAGTAAAATATCCGCGAATATCCAGAAATCTCACGAGAGTTGGAGTGAAATGTCGCCCTAGGTCCCTTTCATGTCATGAGGTTTTAGTGAACTGTCGCCCAATGTCATTGGGACGTCCCGATATTTGGATTGAAATCTCGCCCGAGGTCGCTGATATCTCACGAGATTTGTAGGGAAATCTCGCGCAATGTGATTGTGACCTCAGGAGATTTGGGGTGAACTCTCCCCCAATGTCCATGAGATCTCACGAGATTTAGATGAAATCTCCCTCAATATCTATGAGGCCTCGCGAGATTGGCTCGGACGACCCCAAGTTTGGATGAGATCTCACAAGACTTGGAGTAAACTCTCGCCCAAAGAACAAGAGACCTCAGCAGAGTTGGATTGAAATCTCGCACAAAGTCCCCGATATCTCACAAGATTTGTAGTGAAATCTCGCCCAATGTCTTTGAGCCTCATGAGATGTGGACTGAAATCTCGACCAGGGTCCCTGATATCTCATGAGATTTGTGGAAATCTCACCTGATGTCATTGGAACCTCCGTAGATTTGGAGTGCAGTCTCTCCCATTGTCCATGAGATCTCACGAGATTTAGATTGACCCCTCACCCAATATCCATGAGATCTCAGGAGAAGGGCACCGACCTCTCCAAAGTTTGGGTGAGATCTCATGGGCCCTGGAGTAAAATCTCGCCCAAAGTCCAAGAGATCTCGAGGGATTTGGAGAGAAATCTCACCCAAATCCCATGACATCTCATGAGATTGAGAGGGAATTCTCGCCCGATGTCCATGACACCTCACGGGATTTGCAGTAAAATCTCGCCCAATGACCATGAGATATCGCGAAATTGAGAGTGAAATCTCACCCATTTTCCATGAGAGCCCAAGACATTTGGCCTGAGGTCTCCACATTTGGAAGAGAGCACACGAGATTTGGATGAAAATCCCAGCTGAATCCCAAGAGATCTCACACGATTTGGAGTGACATCTCGCCCAAGGTCCCTGATACCTCAGGACATTTGTAGTGAAATCTCGCCCGATGTCATTGTGACCTCAGGATATACGGAGGGAAACCTCACCCGAATGTCCCTGAGATCAGACGAGATATTGAGTAAAATCTCACCCGATGCACATCAGTCCCACGATATTTAGATTGAAGTCTCGCTCAATAGCCATGAGATCTCACGAGTTTGGCGCTGACGTCGCCAAGGTTTGGAGGAGATCTCACAAGACTGGGAGTAAAATCTCGCCCCCATTCAAGAGTTCTCACGAGAGCTGCAGTGAAATCTCGCCCAAGGTCCCTGGGATCTCACGAGATTTGTAGTGAAATCTCGCCCGATCTCATTGTGACCTCAGGAGGAATGGAGTGAAACCTCGCCTAAAATCCATGAGTTGTCATGAGATTTGGAGTGAAATCTGTACCGATGTCCATGAGATCTCAGGAGCCTTCGTGGCAAATCTCGCCCGATGTCCATGAGATCTCACGAGATTTAGATTGAAAGCTCGCCCACGGTCGTCCCTGATATCTCACGAGATTTGGAGAGAAATCTGCCCGAAGTCATTGAGACCACATGATCTTTGGAGTGAAATCGCGTCCAATGTCCATGACATATCACGAGATTGGGAATGAATTCTCACGCGATGTCCATACGATCTCACGAGATTTGGACTAATCTCGCCTGATGTCCATGATTTCTCACGAGATATAGAGTGAATTCTCCCTCAATATCCTGAGATCTAACGGATTGGACGGAAGTCTCCAAGGATTGGATGAGATCTCAAGAGACTTGGAGGAAATGATCCCCGAATTCCAAAGGATCTCACGAGAGTTGGAGTGAAATCTCGCCCTAGGTCCCTTTTATCTCACGAGAGTTGAGTGAAACCTCGCCCGTTGTCATTGAGACCTCACGAGATTTGGATTGATATCTCGCCCAAGTTCGCTGATATCGCACGAGGTTTGTAGTGAAATCTCTCCCAATGTCATTGTGACCTCACGGGATTTGGAGTGAAATCTCGCCCAAAGTCCACGAGATCTCATGAGATTTGGACTGAGGTCTGCACGTTTTGGATGGGATCTCACGAGACTCAGAATAAAATCTCACGCGATGCCCATGGTGTCTCGTGGGATTTAGATTGAAGTGTCACGGAATATCCATGAGATCTCATGAGATTTGGACTGAAGTCTCCAAGGTCTGGATGAGATCTCACGAGACTTGGACGAAAATCCCCTGAATTCCAAGAGGTCTCACGATAGTTGGAGTAAAATCTCAACCAAGGTTCCTGATATCTCAAGAGAATGATACTGAAATCTCGCCCGATGTCATTGGGACCTCGCGAGATTTGGAGTGAAATATCGCGCAAGGTCCCTGATATCTCACGAGATTTGTAGTGAAATCTTGCCCAAGGCCCCTGAGAGCTGAAGAGAATTAGAGGGAAATCTCGCCCCATGTCACTGTGACCTCATGTGTTTTGGAGTGAAATCTCGCCCAATGCCCATGATCTCACGAGTTTTTGGAGAAATCTGACCCCATATCCATGAGATCTCACGAGATTTGGAGTAAAATCTCTCCTGATGTCATGAGGTCACACGAGATTTAGATTGCAATTTCGCTCCATATCCATGAGATCTCACGAGATTTGGCCTGAATTCTCCAAGATTCGGATGAGATCTCCGAGACGTGGGGAGTCAAATCTCGCTCAACGTCCAAGAATCCTCTTGAGATTTGGCGTGAAATCTCGCCCAAACTCCCTGATATCTCACGAGACTTGTAGTGTAATCTCCCGCGATGTCAGTGAGACCTCACCAGATTTGGATGGAAATCTCGCCCAGGTCCCTGAATATTACGAGATATGTAGTGAAATCTCGCCCGAAATCATTGTAACCTCAGGAGTTGGGAGTGAAATCTCGCCCAATGTCCATGAGATCTCACGAGATTTACATGGGAAACTCGCGCATATCCACGAGAACTCACGAGGTTGGCCTTGACGTCTCCAAGGTTTGGATGAGATTTCACGGGATGCGAGTAAACTCTCGCCCAAAGACCATGAGACATCACGAGAGTGGGAGTGAAATCTCGCCCAAGGACCCTGATATCTCAAGAGGTTTGGAAGGAATCTCCCCCGATGTCATTGACAGCTCATGAGAAATGGATAGAAATCTCGCCCAAGGTCGCTGCTATCTCACGAGATCTGCAGTGAAATCTCGCCCAAACTCATTGGGACCTCAGGAGATTCGGCGTGAAATCTCCATCGATGTCCATGCGATCTCAGGAGATCTGGTGTCAAATCTCGCCCGATGTCCATGAGAACTCACGACACTTACACGGAAACCTCGCCCAGGGTCCCTGACAACTGACGAGATTCGGCGTGAAATCTGCCCGAGGTGATGGAGACCTCACGAGATTTGGAGTGAACTCTCACCCGATATTCGTGAGTACTCACGAGATTTGGAGTCATCTCGCCTGATGTCCCTGAGATCGCACAAGATAGAGATTGAATTCTCGCTCCATATCCTGAGATCTCACGAGTTTTGGCCTGGAGTCTCCAAGGATTGGATGAGATCTCACGAGACCTGGAGTAAAATATCCGCGAATATCCAGAAATCTCACGAGAGTTGGAGTGAAATGTCGCCCTAGCTCCCTTTCATGTCATGAGGTTTTAGTGAACTGTCGCCCAATGTCATTGGGACGTCCCGATATTTGGATTGAAATCTCGCCCAAGTTCGCTGATATCGCACGAGGTTTGTAGTGAAATCTCTCCCAATGTCATTGTGACCTCACGAGATTTGGAGTGAAATCTCGCCCAAAGTCCAGGAGATCTCATGAGATTTGGACTGAGGTCTGCACGTTTTGGATGGGATCTCACGAGACTCAGAATAAAATCTCACCCGATGCCCATGGTGTCTCGTGGGATTTAGATTGAAGTCTCACGCAATATCCATGTGATCTCACGAGATTTGGACTGGAGTCTCCAAAGTCTGGATGAGTTCTCACGAGACTTGGAGGAAAATCCCCTGAATTCCAAGAGATCACACGAGAGTTGGAGTAAAATCTCAGCCAAGGTTCCTGATATCTCAAGAGATTGATACTGAAATCTCGCCCGATGTCATTGGGACCTCGCGAGATTTGGGGTGAAATATCGCGCAAGGTCCCTGATATCTCACGAGATTTGTAGTGAAATCTTGCCCAAGGCCCCTGAGAGCCCATGAGAATTAGAGGGAATTCTCGCCCCATGTCACTGTGACCTTAAGAGATTTGGAGTGAAATCTCGCCCAATGCCCATGATCTCACGAGCTTGTTGGAGAACTCTGACCCCATATCCATGAGATCTCACGAGATTTGGAGTAAAATCTCTCCTGATGTCATGAGGTCACACGAGATTTAGATTGCAATTTCGCTCCATATCCATGAGATCTCACGAGATTTGGCCTGAATTCTCCAAGATTCGGATGAGATCTCCGAGACGTGGGGAGTCAAATCTCGCTCAACGTCCAAGAATCCTCTTGAGAGTTGGAGTGAAATCTCGCCCAAACTCCCTCATATCTCACGAGACTTGTAGTGTAATCTCCCGCGATGTCAGTGAGACCTCACGAGATTTGGATGGAAATCTCGCCCAGGTCCCTGAATATTACGAGATATGTAGTGAAATCTCGCCCGAAATCATTGTAACCTCAGGAGTTGGGAGTGAAAACTCGCCCAATGTCCATGAGATCTCACGAGATTTACATGGGAAACTCGCTCATATCCACGAGAACTCACGAGGTTGGCCTTGACGTCTCCAAGGTTTGGATGAGATTTCACGGGATGCGAGTAAACTCCCGCCCAAAGACCATGAGACCTCACGAGAGTGGGAGTGAAATCTCGCCCAAGGACCCTGATATCTCAAGAGGTTTGGAAGGAATCTCCCCCGATGTCATTGACAGCTCATGAGAAATGGATAGAAATCTCGCCCAAGGTCGCTGCTATCTCACGAGATCTGTAGTGAAATCTCGCCCAAACTCATTGGGACCTCAGGAGATTCGGCGTGAAATCTCCATCGATGTCCATGTGATCTCAGGAGATCTGGTGTCAAATCTCGCCCGATGTCCATGAGAACTCACGACACTTACACGGAAACCTCGCCCAGGGTCCCTGACAACTGACGAGATTCGGCGTGAAATCTGCCCGAGGTGATGGAGACCTCACGAGATTTGGAGTGAACTCTCACCCGATATTCGTGAGTACTCACGAGATTTGGAGTCATCTCGCCTGATGTCCCTGAGATCGCACAAGATAGAGATTGAATTCTCGCTCCATATCCTGAGATCTCACGAGTTTTGGCCTGGAGTCTCCAAGGATTGGATGAGATCTCACGAGACTTGGAGTAAAATATCCGCGAATATCCAGAAATCTCACGAGAGTTGGAGTGAAATGTCGCCCTAGGTCCCTTTCATGTCATGAGGTTTTAGTGAACTGTCGCACAATGTCATTGGGACGTCCCGATATTTGGATTGAAATCTCGCCCGAGGTCGCTGATATCTCACGAGATTTGTAGGGAAATCTCGCGCAATGTGATTGTGACCTCAGGAGATTTGGGGTGAACTCTCCCCCAATGTCCATGAGATCTCACGAGATTTAGATGAAATCTCCCTCAATATCTATGAGGCCTCGCGAGATTGGCTCGGACGACCCCAAGTTTGGATGAGATCTCACAAGACTTGGAGTAAACTCTCGCCCAAAGAACAAGAGACCTCAGCAGAGTTGGATTGAAATCTCGCACAAAGTCCCCGATATCTCACAAGATTTGTAGTGAAATCTCGCCCAATGTCTTTGAGCCTCATGAGATGTGGACTGAAATCTCGACCAGGGTCCCTGATATCTCATGAGATTTGTGGAAATCTCACCTGATGTCATTGGAACCTCCGTAGATTTGGAGTGCAGTCTCTCCCATTGTCCATGAGATCTCACGAGATTTAGATTGACCCCTCACCCAATATCCATGAGATCTCAGGAGAAGGGCACCGACCTCTCCAAAGTTTGGGTGAGATCTCATGGGCCCTGGAGTAAAATCTCGCCCAAAGTCCAAGAGATCTCGAGGGATTTGGAGAGAAATCTCACCCAAATCCCATGACATCTCATGAGATTGAGAGGGAATTCTCGCCCGATGTCCATGACACCTCACGGGATTTGCAGTAAAATCTCGCCCAATGACCATGAGATATCGCGAAATTGAGAGTGAAATCTCACCCATTTTCCATGAGAGCCCAAGACATTTGGCCTGAGGTCTCCACATTTGGAAGAGAGCACACGAGATTTGGATGAAAATCCCAGCTGAATCCCAAGAGATCTCACACGATTTGGAGTGACATCTCGCCCAAGGTCCCTGATACCTCAGGACATTTGTAGTGAAATCTCGCCCGATGTCATTGTGACCTCAGGATATACGGAGGGAAACCTCACCCGAATGTCCCTGAGATCAGACGAGATATTGAGTAAAATCTCACCCGATGCACATCAGTCCCACGATATTTAGATTGAAGTCTCGCTCAATAGCCATGAGATCTCACGAGTTTGGCGCTGACGTCGCCAAGGTTTGGAGGAGATCTCACAAGACTGGGAGTAAAATCTCGCCCCCATTCAAGAGTTCTCACGAGAGCTGCAGTGAAATCTCGCCCAAGGTCCCTGGGGTCTCACGAGATTTGTAGTGAAATCTCGCCCGATCTCATTGTGACCTCAGGAGGAATGGAGTGAAACCTCGCCTAAAATCCATGAGTTGTCATGAGATTTGGAGTGAAATCTGTACCGATGTCCATGAGATCTCAGGAGCCTTCGTGGCAAATCTCGCCCGATGTCCATGAGATCTCACGAGATTTAGATTGAAAGCTCGCCCACGGTCGTCCCTGATATCTCACGAGATTTGGAGAGAAATCTGCCCGAAGTCATTGAGACCACATGATCTTTGGAGTGAAATCGCGTCCAATGTCCATGACATATCACGAGATTTGGAATGAATTCTCACGCGATGTCCATACGATCTCACGAGATTTGGACTAATCTCGCCTGATGTCCATGATTTCTCACGAGATATAGAGTGAATTCTCCCTCAATATCCTGAGATCTAACGGATTGGACGGAAGTCTCCAAGGATTGGATGAGATCTCAAGAGACTTGGAGGAAATGATCCCCGAATTCCAAAGGATCTCACGAGAGTTGGAGTGAAATCTCGCCCTAGGTCCCTTTTATCTCACGAGAGTTGAGTGAAACCTCGCCCGTTGTCATTGAGACCTCACGAGATTTGGATTGATATCTCGCCCAAGTTCGCTGATATCGCACGAGGTTTGTAGTGAAATCTCTCCCAATGTCATTGTGACCTCACGGGATTTGGAGTGAAATCTCGCCCAAAGTCCACGAGATCTCATGAGATTTGGACTGAGGTCTGCACGTTTTGGATGGGATCTCACGAGACTCAGAATAAAATCTCACGCGATGCCCATGGTGTCTCGTGGGATTTAGATTGAAGTGTCACGGAATATCCATGAGATCTCATGAGATTTGGACTGAAGTCTCCAAGGTCTGGATGAGATCTCACGAGACTTGGACGAAAATCCCCTGAATTCCAAGAGGTCTCACGATAGTTGGAGTAAAATCTCAACCAAGGTTCCTGATATCTCAAGAGAATGATACTGAAATCTCGCCCGATGTCATTGGGACCTCGCGAGATTTGGAGTGAAATATCGCGCAAGGTCCCTGATATCTCACGAGATTTGTAGTGAAATCTTGCCCAAGGCCCCTGAGAGCTGAAGAGAATTAGAGGGAAATCTCGCCCCATGTCACTGTGACCTCATGTGTTTTGGAGTGAAATCTCGCCCAATGCCCATGATCTCACGAGTTTTTGGAGAACTCTGACCCCATATCCATGAGATCTCACGAGATTTGGAGTAAAATCTCTCCTGATGTCATGAGGTCACACGAGATTTAGATTGCAATTTCGCTCCATATCCATGAGATCTCACGAGATTTGGCCTGAATTCTCCAAGATTCGGATGAGATCTCCGAGACGTGGGGAGTCAAATCTCGCTCAACGTCCAAGAATCCTCTTGAGATTTGGCGTGAAATCTCGCCCAAACTCCCTGATATCTCACGAGACTTGTAGTGTAATCTCCCGCGATGTCAGTGAGACCTCACCAGATTTGGATGGAAATCTCGCCCAGGTCCCTGAATATTACGAGATATGTAGTGAAATCTCGCCCGAAATCATTGTAACCTCAGGAGTTGGGAGTGAAATCTCGCCCAATGTCCATGAGATCTCACGAGATTTACATGGGAAACTCGCGCATATCCACGAGAACTCACGAGGTTGGCCTTGACGTCTCCAAGGTTTGGATGAGATTTCACGGGATGCGAGTAAACTCTCGCCCAAAGACCATGAGACATCACGAGAGTGGGAGTGAAATCTCGCCCAAGGACCCTGATATCTCAAGAGGTTTGGAAGGAATCTCCCCCGATGTCATTGACAGCTCATGAGAAATGGATAGAAATCTCGCCCAAGGTCGCTGCTATCTCACGAGATCTGCAGTGAAATCTCGCCCAAACTCATTGGGACCTCAGGAGATTCGGCGTGAAATCTCCATCGATGTCCATGCGATCTCAGGAGATCTGGTGTCAAATCTCGCCCGATGTCCATGAGAACTCACGACACTTACACGGAAACCTCGCCCAGGGTCCCTGACAACTGACGAGATTCGGCGTGAAATCTGCCCGAGGTGATGGAGACCTCACGAGATTTGGAGTGAACTCTCACCCGATATTCGTGAGTACTCACGAGATTTGGAGTCATCTCGCCTGATGTCCCTGAGATCGCACAAGATAGAGATTGAATTCTCGCTCCATATCCTGAGATCTCACGAGTTTTGGCCTGGAGTCTCCAAGGATTGGATGAGATCTCACGAGACCTGGAGTAAAATATCCGCGAATATCCAGAAATCTCACGAGAGTTGGAGTGAAATGTCGCCCTAGCTCCCTTTCATGTCATGAGGTTTTAGTGAACTGTCGCCCAATGTCATTGGGACGTCCCGATATTTGGATTGAAATCTCGCCCAAGTTCGCTGATATCGCACGAGGTTTGTAGTGAAATCTCTCCCAATGTCATTGTGACCTCACGAGATTTGGAGTGAAATCTCGCCCAAAGTCCAGGAGATCTCATGAGATTTGGACTGAGGTCTGCACGTTTTGGATGGGATCTCACGAGACTCAGAATAAAATCTCACCCGATGCCCATGGTGTCTCGTGGGATTTAGATTGAAGTCTCACGCAATATCCATGTGATCTCACGAGATTTGGACTGGAGTCTCCAAAGTCTGGATGAGTTCTCACGAGACTTGGAGGAAAATCCCCTGAATTCCAAGAGATCACACGAGAGTTGGAGTAAAATCTCAGCCAAGGTTCCTGATATCTCAAGAGATTGATACTGAAATCTCGCCCGATGTCATTGGGACCTCGCGAGATTTGGGGTGAAATATCGCGCAAGGTCCCTGATATCTCACGAGATTTGAAGTGAAATCTTGCCCAAGGCCCCTGAGAGCCCATGAGAATTAGAGGGAATTCTCGCCCCATGTCACTGTGACCTTAAGAGATTTGGAGTGAAATCTCGCCCAATGCCCATGATCTCACGAGCTTGTTGGAGAACTCTGACCCCATATCCATGAGATCTCACGAGATTTGGAGTAAAATCTCTCCTGATGTCATGAGGTCACACGAGATTTAGATTGCAATTTCGCTCCATATCCATGAGATCTCACGAGATTTGGCCTGAATTCTCCAAGATTCGGATGAGATCTCCGAGACGTGGGGAGTCAAATCTCGCTCAACGTCCAAGAATCCTCTTGAGAGTTGGAGTGAAATCTCGCCCAAACTCCCTGATATCTCACGAGACTTGTAGTGTAATCTCCCGCGATGTCAGTGAGACCTCACGAGATTTGGATGGAAATCTCGCCCAGGTCCCTGAATATTACGAGATATGTAGTGAAATCTCGCCCGAAATCATTGTAACCTCAGGAGTTGGGAGTGAAATCTCGCCCAATGTCCATGAGATCTCACGAGATTTACATGGGAAACTCGCTCATATCCACGAGAACTCACGAGGTTGGCCTTGACGTCTCCAAGGTTTGGATGAGATTTCACGGGATGCGAGTAAACTCTCGCCCAAAGACCATGAGACCTCACGAGAGTGGGAGTGAAATCTCGCCCAAGGACCCTGATATCTCAAGAAGTTTGGAAGGAATCTCCCCCGATGTCATTGACAGCTCATGAGAAATGGATAGAAATCTCGCCCAAGGTCGCTGCTATCTCACGAGATCTGTAGTGAAATCTCGCCCAAACTCATTGGGACCTCAGGAGATTCGGCGTGAAATCTCCATCGATGTCCATGCGATCTCAGGAGATCTGGTGTCAAATCTCGCCCGATGTCCATGAGAACTCACGACACTTACACGGAAACCTCGCCCAGGGTCCCTGACAACTGACGAGATTCGGCGTGAAATCTGCCCGAGGTGATGGAGACCTCACGAGATTTGGAGTGAACTCTCACCCGATATTCGTGAGTACTCACGAGATTTGGAGTCATCTCGCCTGATGTCCCTGAGATCGCACAAGATAGAGATTGAATTCTCGCTCCATATCCTGAGATCTCACGAGTTTTGGCCTGGAGTCTCCAAGGATTGGATGAGATCTCACGAGACTTGGAGTAAAATATCCGCGAATATCCAGAAATCTCACGAGAGTTGGAGTGAAATGTCGCCCTAGGTCCCTTTCATATCATGAGGTTTTAGTGAACTGTCGCCCAATGTCATTGGGACGTCCCGATATTTGGATTGAAATCTCGCCCGAGGTCGCTGATATCTCACGAGATTTGTAGGGAAATCTCGCGCAATGTGATTGTGACCTCAGGAGATTTGGGGTGAACTCTCCCCCAATGTCCATGAGATCTCACGAGATTTAGATGAAATCTCCCTCAATATCTATGAGGCCTCGCGAGATTGGCTCGGACGACTCCAAGTTTGGATGAGATCTCACAAGACTTGGAGTAAACTCTCGCCCAAAGAACAAGAGACCTCAGCAGAGTTGGATTGAAATCTCGCACAAAGTCCCCGATATCTCACAAGATTTGTAGTGAAATCTCGCCCAATGTCTTTGAGCCTCATGAGATGTGGACTGAAATCTCGACCAGGGTCCCTGATATCTCATGAGATTTGTGGAAATCTCACCTGAAGTCATTGGAACCTCCGTAGATTTGGAGTGCAGTCTCTCCCATTGTCCATGAGATCTCACGAGATTTAGATTGACCCCTCACCCAATATCCATGAGATCTCAGGAGAAGGGCACTGACCTCTCCAAAGTTTGGGTGAGATCTCATGGGCCCTGGAGTAAAATCTCGCCCAAAGTCCAAGAGATCTCGAGGGATTTGGAGAGAAATCTCACCCAAAGCCCATGACATCTCATGAGATTGAGAGGGAATTCTCGCCCGATGTCCATGACACCTCACGGGATTTGCAGTAAAATCTCGCCCAATGACCATGAGATATCGCGAAATTGAGAGTGAAATCTCACCCATTTTCCATGAGAGCCCAAGACATTTGGCCTGAGGTCTCCACATTTGGAAGAGAGCACACGAGATTTGGATGAAAATCCCAGCTGAATCCCAAGAGATCTCACACGATTTGGAGTGACATCTCGCCCAAGGTCCCTGATACCTCAGGACATTTGTAGTGAAATCTCGCCCGATGTCATTGTGACCTCAGGATATTCGGAGGGAAACCTCACCCGAATGTCCCTGAGATCAGACGAGATATTGAGTAAAATCTCACCCGATGCCCATCAGTCCCACGATATTTAGATTGAAGTCTCGCTCAATAGCCATGAGATCTCACGAGTTTGGCGCTGACGTCGCCAAGGTTTGGAGGAGATCTCACAAGACTGGGAGTAAAATCTCGCCCCCATTCAAGAGTTCTCACGAGAGCTGCAGTGAAATCTCGCCCAAGCTCCCTGGGGTCTCACGAGATTTGTAGTGAAATCTCGCCCGATCTCATTGTGACCTCAGGAGGAATGGAGTGAAACCTCGCCTAAAATCCATGAGTTGTCATGAGATTTGGAGTGAAATCTGTACCGATGTCCATGAGATCGCAGGAGCCTTGGTGGCAAATCTCGCCCGATGTCCATGAGATCTCACGAGATTTAGATTGAAAGCTCGCCCACGGTCGTCCCTGATATCTCACGAGATTTGGATAGAAATCTGCCCGAAGTCATTGAGACCACATGATCTTTGGAGTGAAATCGCGTCCAATGTCCATGACATATCACGAGATTTGGAATGAATTCTCACGCGATGTCCATACGATCTCACGAGATTTGGACTAATCTCGCCTGATGTCCATGATTTCTCACGAGATATAGAGTGAATTCTCCCTCAATATCCTGAGATCTAACGGATTGGACGGAAGTCTCCAAGGATTGGATGAGATCTCAAGAGACTTGGAGGAAATGATCCCCGAATTCCAAAGGATCTCACGAGAGTTGGAGTGAAATCTCGCCCTAGGTCCCTTTTATCTCACGAGAGTTGAGTGAAACCTCGCCCGTTGTCATTGAGACCTCACGAGATTTGGATTGATATCTCGCCCAAGTTCGCTGATATCGCACGAGGTTTGTAGTGAAATCTCTCCCAATGTCATTGTGACCTCACGGGATTTGGAGTGAAATCTCGCCCAAAGTCCACGAGATCTCATGAGATTTGGACTGAGGTCTGCACGTTTTGGATGGGATCTCACGAGACTCAGAATAAAATCTCACGCGATGCCCATGGTGTCTCGTGGGATTTAGATTGAAGTCTCACGGAATATCCATGAGATCTCATGAGATTTGGACTGAAGTCTCCAAGGTCTGGATGAGATCTCACGAGACTTGGACGAAAATCCCCTGAATTCCAAGAGGTCTCACGATAGTTGGAGTAAAATCTCAACCAAGGTTCCTGATATCTCAAGAGAATGATACTGAAATCTCGCCCGATGTCATTGGGACCTCGCGAGATTTGGGGTGAAATATCGCGCAAGGTCCCTGATATCTCACGAGATTTGTAGTGAAATCTTGCCCAAGGCCCCTGAGAGCTGAAGAGAATTAGAGGGAAATCTCGCCCCATGTCACTGTGACCTCAAGAGTTTTGGAGTGAAATCTCGCCCAATGCCCATGATCTCACGAGTTTTTGGAGAACTCTGACCCCATATCCATGAGATCTCACGAGATTTGGAGTAAAATCTCTCCTGATGTCATGAGGTCACACGAGATTTAGATTGCAATTTCGCTCCATATCCATGAGATCTCACGAGATTTGGCCTGAATTCTCCAAGATTCGGATGAGATCTCCGAGACGTGGGGAGTCAAATCTCGCTCAACGTCCAAGAATCCTCTTGAGATTTGGCGTGAAATCTCGCCCAAACTCCCTGATATCTCACGAGACTTGTAGTGTAATCTCCCGCGATGTCAGTGAGACCTCACCAGATTTGGATGGAAATCTCGCCAAGGTCCATGAATATTACGAGATTTGTAGTGAAATCTCGCCCGAAATCATTGTAACCTCAGGAGTTGGGAGTGAAATCTCGCCCAATGTCCATGAGATCTCACGAGATTTACATGGGAAACTCGCTCATATCCACGAGAACTCACGAGGTTGGCCTTGACGTCTCCAACGTTTGGATGAGATATCACGGGATGCGAGTAAACTCTCGCCCAAAGACCATGAGACCTCACGAGAGTGGGAGTGAAATCTCGCCCAAGGACCCTGATATCTCAAGAGGTTTGGAAGGAATCTCCCCCGATGTCATTGACAGCTCATGAGAAATGGATAGAAATCTCGCCCAAGGTCGCTGCTATCTCACGAGATCTGCAGTGAAATCTCGCCCAAACTCATTGGGACCTCAGGAGATTCGGCGTGAAATCTCCATCGATGTCCATGCGATCTCAGGAGATCTGGTGTCAAATCTCGCCCGATGTCCATGAGAACTCACGACACTTACACGGAAACCTCGCCCAGGGTCCCTGACAACTGACGAGATTCGGCGTGAAATCTGCCCGAGGTGATGGAGACCTCACGAGATTTGGAGTGAACTCTCACCCGATATTCGTGAGTACTCACGAGATTTGGAGTCATCTCGCCTGATGTCCCTGAGATCGCACAAGATAGAGATTGAATTCTCGCTCCATATCCTGAGATCTCACGAGTTTTGGCCTGGAGTCTCCAAGGATTGGATGAGATCTCACGAGACCTGGAGTAAAATATCCGCGAATATCCAGAAATCTCACGAGAGTTGGAGTGAAATATCGCCCTAGCTCCCTTTCATGTCATGAGGTTTTAGTGAACTGTCGCCCAATGTCATTGGGACGTCCCGATATTTGGATTGAAATCTCGCCCAAGTTCGCTGATATCGCACGAGGTTTCTAGTGAAATCTCTCCCAATGTCATTGTGACCTCACGAGATTTGGAGTGAAATCTCGCCCAAAGTCCAGGAGATCTCATGAGATTTGGACTGAGGTCTGCACGTTTTGGATGGGATCTCACGAGACTCAGAATAAAATCTCACCCGATGCCCATGGTGTCTCGTGGGATTTAGATTGAAGTCTCACGCAATATCCATGTGATCTCACGAGATTTGGACTGGAGTCTCCAAAGTCTGGATGAGATCTCACGAGACTTTGAGGAAAATCCCCTGAATTCCAAGAGATCACACGAGAGTTGGAGTAAAATCTCAGCCAAGGTTCCTGATATCTCAAGAGATTGATACTGAAATCTCGCCCGATGTCATTGGGACCTCGCGAGATTTGGGGTGAAATATCGCGCAAGGTCCCTGATATCTCACGAGATTTGTAGTGAAATCTTGCCCAAGGCCCCTGAGAGCCCATGAGAATTAGAGGGAATTCTCGCCCCATGTCACTGTGACCTTAAGAGATTTGGAGTGAAATCTCGCCCAATGCCCATGATCTCACGAGCTTGTTGGAGAACTCTGACCCCATATCCATGAGATCTCACGAGATTTGGAGTAAAATCTCTCCTGATGTCATGAGGTCACACGAGATTTAGATTGCAATTTCGCTCCATATCCATGAGATCTCACGAGATTTGGCCTGAATTCTCCAAGATTCGGATGAGATCTCCGAGACGTGGGGAGTCAAATCTCGCTCAACGTCCAAGAATCCTCTTGAGAGTTGGAGTGAAATCTCGCCCAAACTCCCTGATATCTCACGAGACTTGTAGTGTAATCTCCCGCGATGTCAGTGAGACCTCACGAGATTTGGATGGAAATGTCGCCCAGGTCCCTGAATATTACGAGTTATGTAGTGAAATCTCGCCCGAAATCATTGTAACCTCAGGAGTTGGGAGTGAAAACTCGCCCAATGTCCATGAGATCTCACGAGATTTACATGGGAAACTCGCTCATATCCACGAGAACTCACGAGGTTAGCCTTGACGTCTCCAAGGTTTGGATGAGATTTCACGGGATGCGAGTAAACTCTCGCCCAAAGACCATGAGACCTCACGAGAGTGGGAGTGAAATCTCGCCCAAGGACCCTGATATCTCAAGAGGTTTGGAAGGAATCTCCCCCGATGTCATTGACAGCTCATGATAAATGGATAGAAATCTCGCCCAAGGTCGCTGCTATCTCACGAGATCTGTAGTGAAATCTCGCCCAAACTCATTGGGACCTCAGGAGATTCGGCGTGAAATCTCCATCGATGTCCATGCGATCTCAGGAGATCTGGTGTCAAATCTCGCCCGATGTCCATGAGAACTCACGACACTTACACGGAAACCTCGCCCAGGGTCCCTGACAACTGACGAGATTCGGCGTGAAATCTGCCCGAGGTGATGGAGACCTCACGAGATTTGGAGTGAACTCTCACCCGATATTCGTGAGTACTCACGAGATTTGGAGTCATCTCGCCTGATGTCCCTGAGATCGCACAAAATAGAGATTGAATTCTCGCTCCATATCCTGAGATCTCACGAGTTTTGGCCTGGAGTCTCCAAGGATTGGATGAGATCTCACGAGACTTGGAGTAAAATATCCGCGAATATCCAGAAATCTCACGAGAGGTGGAGTGAAATGTCGCCCTAGCTCCCTTTCATGTCCTGAGGTTTTAGTGAACTGTCGCCCAATGTCATTGGGACGTCCCGATATTTGGATTGAAATCTCGCCCGAGGTCGCTGATATCTCACGGGATTTGTAGGGAAATCTCGCGCAATGTGATTGTGACCTCAGGAGATTTGGGGTGAACTCTCCCCCAATGTCCATGAGATCTCACGAGATTTAGATGAAATCTCCCTCA
This sequence comes from Eumetopias jubatus, assembly GCF_037043125.1. Taxonomy (NCBI): domain Eukaryota; kingdom Metazoa; phylum Chordata; class Mammalia; order Carnivora; family Otariidae; genus Eumetopias; species Eumetopias jubatus. Next base: position 6,169,795 of record NW_028274824.1, on the reverse strand, counting down.
ATATCTATGAGGCCTCGCGAGATTGGCACGGACGACTCCAAGTTTGGATGAGATCTCACAAGACTTGGAGTAAACTCTCGCCCAAAGAACAAGAGACCTCAGCAGAGTTGGATTGAAATCTCGCACAAGGTCCCCGATATCTCACAAGATTTGTAGTGAAATCTCGCCCAATGTCTTTGAGCCTCATGAGATGTGGACTGAAATCTCGACCAGGGTCCCTGATATCTCATGAGATTTGTGGAAATCTCACCTGATGTCATTGGAACCTCCGTAGATTTGGAGTGCAGTCTCTCCCATTGTCCATGAGATCTCACGAGATTTAGATTGACCCCTCACCCAATATCCATGAGATCTCAGGAGAAGGGCACTGAACTCTCCAAAGTTTGGGTGAGATCTCATGGGCCCTGGAGTAAAATCTCGCCCAAAGTCCAAGAGATCTCGAGGGATTTGGAGAGAAATCTCACCCAAAGCCCATGACATCTCATGAGATTGAGAGGGAATTCTCGCCCGATGTCCATGACACCTCACGGGATTTGCAGTAAAATCTCGCCCAATGACCATGAGATATCGCGAAATTGAGAGTGAAATCTCACCCATTTTCCATGAGAGCCCAAGACATTTGGCCTGAGGTCTCCACATTTGGAAGAGAGCACACGAGATTTGGATGAAAATCCCAGCTGAATCCCAAGAGATCTCACACGATTTGGAGTGACATCTCGCCCAAGGTCCCTGATACCTCAGGACATTTGTAGTGAAATCTCGCCCGATGTCATTGTGACCTCAGGATATTCGGAGGGAAACCTCACCCGAATGTCCCTGAGATCAGACGAGATATTGAGTAAAATCTCACCCGATGCCCATCAGTCCCACGATATTTAGATTGAAGTCTCGCTCAATAGCCATGAGATCTCACGAGTTTGGCGCTGACGTCGCCAAGGTTTGGAGGAGATCTCACAAGACTGGGAGTAAAATCTCGCCCCCATTCAAGAGTTCTCACGAGAGCTGCAGTGAAATCTCGCCCAAGGTCCCTGGGGTCTCAAGAGATTTGTAGTGAAATCTCGCCCGATCTCATTGTGACCTCAGGAGGAATGGAGTGAAACCTCGCCTAAAATCCATGAGTTGTCATGAGATTTGGAGTGAAATCTGTACCGATGTCCATGAGATCTCAGGAGCCTTGGTGGCAAATCTCGCCCGATGTCCATGAGATCTCACGAGATTTAGATTGAAAGCTCGCCCACGGTCGTCCCTGATATCTCACGAGATTTGGAGAGAAATCTGCCCGAAGTCATTGAGACCACATGATCTTTGGAGTGAAATCGCGTCCAATGTCCATGACATATCACGAGATTTGGAATGAATTCTCACGCGATGTCCATACGATCTCACGAGATTTGGACTAATCTCGCCTGATGTCCATGATTTCTCACGAGATATAGAGTGAATTCTCCCTCAATATCCTGAGATCTAACGGATTGGACGGAAGTCTCCAAGGATTGGATGAGATCTCAAGAGACTTGGAGGAAATGATCCCCGAATTCCAAAGGATCTCACGAGAGTTGGAGTGAAATCTCGCCCTAGGTCCCTTTTATCTCACGAGAGTTGAGTGAAACCTCGCCCGTTGTCATTGAGACCTCACGAGATTTGGATTGATATCTCGCCCAAGTTCGCTGATATCGCACGAGGTTTGTAGTGAAATCTCTCCCAATGTCATTGTGACCTCACGGGATTTGGAGTGAAATCTCGCCCAAAGTCCACGAGATCTCATGAGATTTGGACTGAGGTCTGCACGTTTTGGATGGGATCTCACGAGACTCAGAATAAAATCTCACGCGATGCCCATGGTGTCTCGTGGGATTTAGATTGAAGTCTCACGGAATATCCATGAGATCTCATGAGATTTGGACTGAAGTCTCCAAGGTCTGGATGAGATCTCACGAGACTTGGACGAAAATCCCCTGAATTCCAAGAGGTCTCACGATAGTTGGAGTAAAATCTCAACCAAGGTTCCTGATATCTCAAGAGAATGATACTGAAATCTCGCCCGATGTCATTGGGACCTCACGAGATTTGGAGTGAAATATCGCGCAAGGTCCCTGATATCTCACGAGATTTGTAGTGAAATCTTGCCCAAGGCCCCTGAGAGCTGAAGAGAATTAGAGGGAAATCTCGCCCCATGTCACTGTGACCTCATGTGTTTTGGAGTGAAATCTCGCCCAATGCCCATGATCTCACGAGTTTTTGGAGAACTCTGACCCCATGTCCATGAGATCTCACGAGATTTGGAGTAAAATCTCTCCTGATGTCATGAGGTCACACGAGATTTAGATTGCAATTTCGCTCCATATCCATGAGATCTCACGAGATTTGGCCTGAATTCTCCAAGATTCGGATGAGATCTCCGAGACGTGGGGAGTCAAATCTCGCTCAACGTCCAAGAATCCTCTTGAGATTTGGCGTGAAATCTCGCCCAAACTCCCTGATATCTCACGAGACTTGTAGTGTAATCTCCCGCGATGTCAGTGAGACCTCACGAGATTTGGATGGAAATCTCGCGCAGGTCCCTGAATATTACGAGATATGTAGTGAAATCTCGCCCGAACTCATTGTAACCTCAGGAGTTGGGAGTGAAAACTCGCCCAATGTCCATGAGATCTCACGAGATTTACATGGGAAACTCGCTCATATCCACGAGAACTCACGAGGTTGGCCTTGACGTCTCCAAGGTTTGGATGAGATTTCACGGGATGCGAGTAAACTCCCGCCCAAAGACCATGAGACCTCACGAGAGTGGGAGTGAAATCTCGCCCAAGGACCCTGATATCTCAAGAGGTTTGGAAGGAATCTCCCCCGATGTCATTGACAGCTCATGAGAAATGGATAGAAATCTCGCCCAAGGTCGCTGCTATCTCACGAGATCTGTAGTGAAATCTCGCCCAAACTCATTGGGACCTCAGGAGATTCGGCGTGAAATCTCCATCGATGTCCATGCGATCTCAGGAGATCTGGTGTCAAATCTCGCCCGATGTCCATGAGAACTCACGACACTTACACGGAAACCTCGCCCAGGGTCCCTGACAACTGACGAGATTCGGCGTGAAATCTGCCCGAGGTGATGGAGACCTCACGAGATTTGGAGTGAACTCTCACCCGATATTCGTGAGTACTCACGAGATTTCCAGTCATCTCGCCTGATGTCCCTGAGATCGCACAAGATAGAGATTGAATTCTCGCTCCATATCCTGAGATCTCACGAGTTTTGGCCTGGAGTCTCCAAGGATTGGATGAGATCTCACGAGACTTGGAGTAAAATATCCGCGAATATCCAGAAATCTCACGAGAGTTGGAGTGAAATGTCGCCCTAGGTCCCTTTCATGTCATGAGGTTTTAGTGAACTGTCGCCCAATGTCATTGGGACGTCCCGATATTTGGATTGAAATCTCGCCCAAGTTCGCTGATATCGCACGAGGTTTGTAGTGAAATCTCTCCCAATGTCATTGTGACCTCACGAGATTTGGTGTGAAATCTCGCCCAAAGTCCAGGAGATCTCATGAGATTTGGACTGAGGTCTGCACGTTTTGGATGGGATCTCACGAGACTCAGAATAAAATCTCACCCGATGCCCATGGTGTCTCGTGGGATTTAGATTGAAGTCTCACGCAATATCCATGTGATCTCACGAGATTTGGACTGGAGTCTCCAAAGTCTGGATGAGTTCTCAAAGACTTGGAGGAAAATCCCCTGAATTCCAAGAGATCACACGAGAGTTGGAGTAAAATCTCAGCCAAGGTTCCTGATATCTCAAGAGATTGATACTGAAATCTCGCCCGATGTCATTGGGACCTCGCGAGATTTGGGGTGAAATATCGCGCAAGGTCCCTGATATCTCACGAGATTTGAAGTGAAATCTTGCCCAAGGCCCCTGAGAGCCCATGAGAATTAGAGGGAATTCTCGCCCCATGTCACTGTGACCTTAAGAGATTTGGAGTGAAATCTCGCCCAATGCCCATGATCTCACGAGCTTGTTGGAGAACTCTGACCCCATATCCATGAGATCTCACGAGATTTGGAGTAAAATCTCTCCTGATGTCATGAGGTCACACGAGATTTAGATTGCAATTTCGCTCCATATCCATGAGATCTCACGAGATTTGGCCTGAATTCTCCAAGATTCGGATGAGATCTCCGAGACGTGGGGAGTCAAATCTCGCTCAACGTCCAAGAATCCTCTTGAGATTTGGCGTGAAATCTCGCCCAAACTCCCTGATATCTCACGAGACTTGTAGTGTAATCTCCCGCGATGTCAGTGAGACCTCACGAGATTTGGATGGAAATCTCGCCCAGGTCCCTGAATATTACGAGATATGTAGTGAAATCTCGCCCGAAATCATTGTAACCTCAGGAGTTGGGAGTGAAATCTCGCCCAATGTCCATGAGATCTCACGAGATTTACATGGGAAACTCGCTCATATCCACGAGAACTCACGAGGTTGGCCTTGACGTCTCCAAGGTTTGGATGAGATTTCACGGGATGCGAGTAAACTCTCGCCCAAAGACCATGAGACCTCACGAGAGTGGGAGTGAAATCTCGCCCAAGGACCCTGATATCTCAAGAGGTTTGGAAGGAATCTCCCCCGATGTCATTGACAGCTCATGAGAAATGGATAGAAATCTCGCCCAAGGTCGCTGCTATCTCACGAGATCTGCAGTGAAATCTCGCCCAAACTCATTGGGACCTCAGGAGATTCGGCGTGAAATCTCCATCGATGTCCATGCGATCTCAGGAGATCTGGTGTCAAATCTCGCCCGATGTCCATGAGAACTCACGACACTTACACGGAAACCTCGCCCAGGGTCCCTGACAACTGACGAGATTCGGCGTGAAATCTGCCCGAGGTGATGGAGACCTCACGAGATTTGGAGTGAACTCTCACCCGATATTCGTGAGTACTCACGAGATTTGGAGTCATCTCGCCTGATGTCCCTGAGATCGCACAAGATAGAGATTGAATTCTCGCTCCATATCCTGAGATCTCACGAGTTTTGGCCTGGAGTCTCCAAGGATTGGATGAGATCTCACGAGACTTGGAGTAAAATATCCGCGAATATCCAGAAATCTCACGAGAGTTGGAGTGAAATGTCGCCCTAGCTCCCTTTCATGTCATGAGGTTTTAGTGAACTGTCGCCCAATGTCATTGGGACGTCCCGATATTTGGATTGAAATCTCGCCCGAGGTCGCTGATATCTCACGAGATTTGTAGGGAAATCTCGCGCAATGTGATTGTGACCTCAGGAGATTTGGGATGAACTCTCCCCCAATGTCCATGAGATCTCACGAGATTTAGATGAAATCTCCCTCAATATCTATGAGGCCTCGCGAGATTGGCACGGACGACTCCAAGTTTGGATGAGATCTCACAAGACTTGGAGTAAACTCTCGCCCAAAGAACAAGAGACCTCAGCAGAGTTGGATTGAAATCTCGCACAAGGCCCCGATATCTCACAAGATTTGTAGTGAAATCTCGCCCAATGTCTTTGAGCCTCATGAGATGTGGACTAAAATCTCGACCAGGGTCCCTGATATCTCATGAGATTTGTGGAAATCTCACCTGATGTCATTGGAACCTCCGTAGATTTGGAGTGCAGTCTCTCCCATTGTCCATGAGATCTCACGAGATTTAGATTGACCCCTCACCCAATATCCATGAGATCTCAGGAGAAGGGCACCGACCTCTCCAAAGTTTGGGTGAGATCTCATGGGCCCTGGAGTAAAATCTCGCCCAAAGTCCAAGAGATCTCGAGGGATTTGGAGAGAAATCTCAGCCAAAGCCCATGACATCTCATGAGATTGAGAGGGAATTCTCGCCCGATGTCCATGACACCTCACGGGATTTGCAGTAAAATCTCGCCCAATGACCATGAGATATCGCGAAATTGAGAGTGAAATCTCACCCATTTTCCATGAGAGCCCAAGACATTTGGCCTGAGGTCTCCACATTTGGAAGAGAGCACACGAGATTTGGATGAAAATCTCAGCTGAATCCCAAGAGATCTCACACGATTTGGAGTGACATCTCGCCCAAGGTCCCTGATACCTCAGGACATTTGTAGTGAAATCTCGCCCGATGTCATTTTGACCTCAGGATATTCGGAGGGAAACCTCACCCGAATGTCCCTGAGATCAGACGAGATATTGAGTAAAATCTCACCCGATGCCCATCAGTCCCACGATATTTAGATTGAAGTCTCGCTCAATAGCCATGAGATCTCACGAGTTTGGCACTGACGTCGCCAAGGTTTGGAGGAGATCTCACAAGACTGGGAGTAAAATCTCGCCCCCATTCAAGAGTTCTCACGAGAGCTGCAGTGAAATCTCGCCCAAGGTCCCTGGGATCTCACGAGATTTGTAGTGAAATCTCGCCCGATCTCATTGTGACCTCAGGAGGAATGGAGTGAAACCTCGCCTAAAATCCATGAGTTGTCATGAGATTTGGAGTGAAATCTGTACCGATGTCCATGAGATCTCAGGAGCCTTGGTGGCAAATCTCGCCCGATGTCCATGAGATCTCACGAGATTTAGATTGAAAGCTCGCCCATGGTCGTCCCTGATATCTCACGAGATTTGGAGAGAAATCTGCCCGAAGTCATTGAGACCACATGATCTTTGGAGTGAAATCGCGTCCAATGTCCATGACATATCACGAGATTTGGAATGAATTCTCACGCGATGTCCATACGATCTCACGAGATTTGGACTAATCTCGCCTGATGTCCATAATTTCTCACGAGATATAGAGTGAATTCTCCCTCAATATCCTGAGATCTAACGGATTGGACGGAAGTCTCCAAGGATTGGATGAGATCTCAAGAGACTTGGAGGAAATGATCCCCGAATTCCAAAGGATCTCACGAGAGTTGGAGTGAAATCTCGCCCTAGGTCCCTTTTATCTCACGAGAGTTGAGTGAAACCTCGCCCGTTGTCATTGAGACCTCACGAGATTTGGATTGATATCTCGCCCAAGTTCGCTGATATCGCACGAGGTTTGTAGTGAAATCTCTCCCAATGTCATTGTGACCTCACGGGATTTGGAGTGAAATCTCGCCCAAAGTCCACGAGATCTCATGAGATTTGGACTGAGGTCTGCACGTTTTGGATGGGATCTCACGAGACTCAGAATAAAATCTCACGCGATGCCCATGGTGTCTCGTGGGATTTAGATTGAAGTGTCACGGAATATCCATGAGATCTCATGAAATTTGGACTGAAGTCTCCAAGGTCTGGATGAGATCTCACGAGACTTGGACGAAAATCCCCTGAATTCCAAGAGGTCTCACGATAGTTGGAGTAAAATATCAACCAAGGTTCCTGATATCTCAAGAGAATGATACTGAAATCTCGCCCGATGTCATTGGGACCTCGCGAGATTTGGAGTGAAATATCGCGCAAGGTCCCTGATATCTCACGAGATTTGTAGTGAAATCTTGCCCAAGGCCCCTGAGAGCTGAAGAGAATTAGAGGGAAATCTCGCCCCATGTCACTGTGACCTCATGTGTTTTGGAGTGAAATCTCGCCCAATGCCCATGATCTCACGAGTTTTTGGAGAACTCTGACCCCATATCCATGAGATCTCACGAGATTTGGAGTAAAATCTCTCCTGATGTCATGAGGTCACACGAGATTTAGATTGCAATTTCGCTCAATATCCATGAGATCTCACGAGATTTGGCCTGAATTCTCCAAGATTCGGATGAGATCTCCGAGACGTGGGGAGTCAAATCTCGCTCAACGTCCAAGAATCCTCTTGAGATTTGGCGTGAAATCTCGCCCAAACTCCCTGATATCTCACGAGACTTGTAGTGTAATCTCCCGCGATGTCAGTGAGACCTCACCAGATTTGGATGGAAATCTCGCCCAGGTCCCTGAATATTACGAGATATGTAGTGAAATCTCGCCCGAAATCATTGTAACCTCAGGAGTTGGGAGTGAAATCTCGCCCAATGTCCATGAGATCTCACGAGATTTACATGGGAAACTCGCTCATATCCACGAGAACTCACGAGGTTGGCCTTGACGTCTCCAACGTTTGGATGAGATTTCACGGGATGCGAGTAAACTCTCGCCCAAAGACCATGAGACCTCACGAGAGTGGGAGTGAAATCTCGCCCAAGGACCCTGACATCTCAAGAGGTTTGGAAGGAATCTCCCCCGATGTCATTGACAGCTCATGAGAAATGGATAGAAATCTCGCCCAAGGTCGCTGCTATCTCACGAGATCTGCAGTGAAATCTCGCCCAAACTCATTGGGACCTCAGGAGATTCGGCGTGAAATCTCCATCGATGTCCATGCGATCTCAGGAGATCTGGTGTCAAATCTCGCCCGATGTCCATGAGAACTCACGACACTTACACGGAAACCTCGCCCAGGGTCCCTGACAACTGACGAGATTCGGCGTGAAATCTGCCCGAGGTGATGGAGACCTCACGAGATTTGGAGTGAACTCTCACCCGATATTCGTGAGTACTCACGAGATTTCCAGTCATCTCGCCTGATGTCCCTGAGATCGCACAAGATAGAGATTGAATTCTCGCTCCATATCCTGAGATCTCACGAGTTTTGGCCTGGAGTCTCCAAGGATTGGATGAGATCTCACGAGACCTGGAGTAAAATATCCGCGAATATCCAGAAATCTCACGAGAGTTGGAGTGAAATGTCGCCCTAGCTCCCTTTCATGTCATGAGGTTTTAGTGAACTGTCGCCCAATGTCATTGGGACGTCCCGATATTTGGATTGAAATCTCGCCCAAGTTCGCTGATATCGCACGAGGTTTGTAGTGAAATCTCTCCCAATGTCATTGTGACCTCACGAGATTTGGAGTGAAATCTCGCCCAAAGTCCAGGAGATCTCATGAGATTTGGACTGAGGTCTGCACGTTTTGGATGGGATCTCACGAGACTCAGAATAAAATCTCACCCGATGCCCATGGTGTCTCGTGGGATTTAGATTGAAGTCTCACGCAATATCCATGTGATCTCACGAGATTTGGACTGGAGTCTCCAAAGTCTGGATGAGATCTCACGAGACTTGGAGGAAAATCCCCTGAATTCCAAGAGATCACACGAGAGTTGGAGTAAAATCTCAGCCAAGGTTCCTGATATCTCAAGAGATTGATACTGAAATCTCGCCCGATGTCATTGGGACCTCGCGAGATTTGGGGTGAAATATCGCGCAAGGTCCCTGATATCTCACGAGATTTGTAGTGAAATCTTGCCCAAGGCCCCTGAGAGCCCATGAGAATTAGAGGGAATTCTCGCCCCATGTCACTGTGACCTTAAGAGATTTGGAGTGAAATCTCGCCCAATGCCCATGATCTCACGAGCTTGTTGGAGAACTCTGACCCCATATCCATGAGATCTCACGAGATTTGGAGTAAAATCTCTCCTGATGTCATGAGGTCACACGAGATTTAGATTGCAATTTCGCTCCATATCCATGAGATCTCACGAGATTTGGCCTGAATTCTCCAAGATTCGGATGAGATCTCCGAGACGTGGGGAGTCAAATCTCGCTCAACGTCCAAGAATCCTCTTGAGAGTTGGAGTGAAATCTCGCCCAAACTCCCTGATATCTCACGAGACTTGTAGTGTAATCTCCCGCGATGTCAGTGAGACCTCACGAGATTTGGATGGAAATCTCGCCCAGGTCCCTGAATATTACGAGATATGTAGTGAAATCTCGCCCGAAATCATTGTAACCTCAGGAGTTGGGAGTGAAATCTCGCCCAATGTCCATGAGATCTCACGAGATTTACATGGGAAACTCGCTCATATCCACGAGAACTCACGAGGTTGGCCTTGACGTCTCCAAGGTTTGGATGAGATTTCACGGGATGCGAGTAAACTCTCGCCCAAAGACCATGAGACCTCACGAGAGTGGGAGTGAAATCTCGCCCAAGGACCCTGATATCTCAAGAAGTTTGGAAGGAATCTCCCCCGATGTCATTGACAGCTCATGAGAAATGGATAGAAATCTCGCCCAAGGTCGCTGCTATCTCACGAGATCTGTAGTGAAATCTCGCCCAAACTCATTGGGACCTCAGGAGATTCGGCGTGAAATCTCCATCGATGTCCATGCGATCTCAGGAGATCTGGTGTCAAATCTCGCCCGATGTCCATGAGAACTCACAACACTTACACGGAAACCTCGCCCAGGGTCCCTGACAACTGACGAGATTCGGCGTGAAATCTGCCCGAGGTGATGGAGACCTCACGAGATTTGGAGTGAACTCTCACCCGATATTCGTGAGTACTCGCGAGATTTGGAGTCATCTCGCCTGATGTCCCTGAGATCGCACAAGATAGAGATTGAATTCTCGCTCCATATCCTGAGATCTCACGAGTTTTGGCCTGGAGTCTCCAAGGATTGGATGAGATCTCACGAGACTTGGAGTAAAATATCCGCGAATATCCAGAAATCTCACGAGAGTTGGAGTGAAATGTCGCCCTTGGTCCCTTTCATGTCATGAGGTTTTAGTGAACTGTCGCCCAATGTCATTGGGACGTCCCGATATTTGGATTGAAATCTCGCCCGAGGTCGCTGATATCTCACGAGATTTGTAGGGAAATCTCGCGCAATGTGATTGTGACCTCAGGAAATTTGGGGTGAACTCTCCCCCAATGTCCATGAGATCTCACGAGATTTAGATGAAATCTCCCTCAATATCTATGAGGCCTCGCGAGATTGGCTCGGACGACTCCAAGTTTGGATGAGATCTCACAAGACTTGGAGTAAACTCTCGCCCAAAGAACAAGAGACCTCAGCAGAGTTGGATTGAAATCTCGCACAAAGTCCCCGATATCTCACAAGATTTGTAGTGAAATCTCGCCCAATGTCTTTGAGCCTCATGAGATGTGGACTGAAATCTCGACCAGGGTCCCTGATATCTCATGAGATTTGTGGAAATCTCACCTGAAGTCATTGGAACCTCCGTAGATTTGGAGTGCAGTCTCTCCCATTGTCCATGAGATCTCACGAGATTTAGATTGACCCCTCACCCAATATCCATGAGATCTCAGGAGAAGGGCACTGACCTCTCCAAAGTTTGGGTGAGATCTCATGGGCCCTGGAGTAAAATCTCGCCCAAAGTCCAAGAGATCTCGAGGGATTTGGAGAGAAATCTCAGCCAAAGCCCATGACATCTCATGAGATTGAGAGGGAATTCTCGCCCGATGTCCATGACACCTCACGGGATTTGCAGTAAAATCTCGCCCAATGACCATGAGATATCGCGAAATTGAGAGTGAAATCTCACCCATTTTCCATGAGAGCCCAAGACATTTGGCCTGAGGTCTCCACATTTGGAAGAGAGCACACGAGATTTGGATGAAAATCCCAGCTGAATCCCAAGAGATCTCACACGATTTGGAGTGACATCTCGCCCAAGGTCCCTGATACCTCAGGACATTTGTAGTGAAATCTCGCCCGATGTCATTGTGACCTCAGGATATTCGGAGGGAAACCTCACCCGAATGTCCCTGAGATCAGACGAGATATTGAGTAAAATCTCACCCGATGCCCATCAGTCCCACGATATTTAGATTGAAGTCTCGCTCAATAGCCATGAGATCTCACGAGTTTGGCGCTGACGTCGCCAAGGTTTGGAGGAGATCTCACAAGACTGGGAGTAAAATCTCGCCCCCATTCAAGAGTTCTCACGAGAGCTGCAGTGAAATCTCGCCCAAGGTCCCTGGGGTCTCAAGAGATTTGTAGTGAAATCTCGCCCGATCTCATTGTGACCTCAGGAGGAATGGAGTGAAACCTCGCCTAAAATCCATGAGTTGTCATGAGATTTGGAGTGAAATCTGTACCGATGTCCATGAGATCTCAGGAGCCTTGGTGGCAAATCTCGCCCGATGTCCATGAGATCTCACGAGATTTAGATTGAAAGCTCGCCCACGGTCGTCCCAGATATCTCACGAGATTTGGAGAGAAATCTGCCCGAAGTCATTGAGACCACATGATCTTTGGAGTGAAATCGCGTCCAATGTCCATGACATATCACGAGATTTGGAATGAATTCTCACGCGATGTCCATACGATCTCACGAGATTTGGACTAATCTCGCCTGATGTCCATGATTTCTCACGAGATATAGAGTGAATTCTCCCTCAATATCCTGAGATCTAACGGATTGGACGGAAGTCTCCAAGGATTGGATGAGATCTCAAGAGACTTGGAGGAAATGATCCCCGAATTCCAAAGGATCTCACGAGAGTTGGAGTGAAATCTCGCCCTAGGTCCCTTTTATCTCACGAGAGTTGAGTGAAACCTCGCCCGTTGTCATTGAGACCTCACGAGATTTGGATTGATATCTCGCCCAAGTTCGCTGATATCGCACGAGGTTTGTAGTGAAATCTCTCCCAATGTCATTGTGACCTCACGGGATTTGGAGTGAAATCTCGCCCAAAGTCCACGAGATCTCATGAGATTTGGACTGAGGTCTGCACGTTTTGGATGGGATCTCACGAGACTCAGAATAAAATCTCACGCGATGCCCATGGTGTCTCGTGGGATTTAGATTGAAGTCTCACGGAATATCCATGAGATCTCATGAGATTTGGACTGAAGTCTCCAAGGTCTGGATGAGATCTCACGAGACTTGGACGAAAATCCCCTGAATTCCAAGAGGTCTCACGATAGTTGGAGTAAAATCTCAACCAAGGTTCCTGATATCTCAAGAGAATGATACTGAAATCTCGCCCGATGTCATTGGGACCTCACGAGATTTGGAGTGAAATATCGCGCAAGGTCCCTGATATCTCACGAGATTTGTAGTGAAATCTTGCCCAAGGCCCCTGAGAGCTGAAGAGAATTAGAGGGAAATCTCGCCCCATGTCACTGTGACCTCATGTGTTTTGGAGTGAAATCTCGCCCAATGCCCATGATCTCACGAGTTTTTGGAGAACTCTGACCCCATGTCCATGAGATCTCACGAGATTTGGAGTAAAATCTCTCCTGATGTCATGAGGTCACACGAGATTTAGATTGCAATTTCGCTCCATATCCATGAGATCTCACGAGATTTGGCCTGAATTCTCCAAGATTCGGATGAGATCTCCGAGACGTGGGGAGTCAAATCTCGCTCAACGTCCAAGAATCCTCTTGAGATTTGGCGTGAAATCTCGCCCAAACTCCCTGATATCTCACGAGACTTGTAGTGTAATCTCCCGCGATGTCAGTGAGACCTCACGAGATTTGGATGGAAATCTCGCCCAGGTCCCTGAATATTACGAGATATGTAGTGAAATCTCGCCCGAACTCATTGTAACCTCAGGAGTTGGAAGTGAAAACTCGCCCAATGTCCATGAGATCTCACGAGATTTACATGGGAAACTCGCTCATATCCACGAGAACTCACGAGGTTGGCCTTGACGTCTCCAAGGTTTGGATGAGATTTCACGGGATGCGAGTAAACTCCCGCCCAAAGACCATGAGACCTCACGAGAGTGGGAGTGAAATCTCGCCCAAGGACCCTGATATCTCAAGAGGTTTGGAAGGAATCTCCCCCGATGTCATTGACAGCTCATGAGAAATGGATAGAAATCTCGCCCAAGGTCGCTGCTATCTCACGAGATCTGTAGTGAAATCTCGCCCAAACTCATTGGGACCTCAGGAGATTCGGCGTGAAATCTCCATCGATGTCCATGCGATCTCAGGAGATCTGGTGTCAAATCTCGCCCGATGTCCATGAGAACTCACGACACTTACACGGAAACCTCGCCCAGGGTCCCTGACAACTGACGAGATTCGGCGTGAAATCTGCCCGAGGTGATGGAGACCTCACGAGATTTGGAGTGAACTCTCACCCGATATTCGTGAGTACTCACGAGATTTGGAGTCATCTCGCCTGATGTCCCTGAGATCGCACAAGATAGAGATTGAATTCTCGCTCCATATCCTGAGATCTCACGAGTTTTGGCCTGGAGTCTCCAAGGATTGGATGAGATCTCACGAGACTTGGAGTAAAATATCCGCGAATATCCAGAAATCTCACGAGAGTTGGAGTGAAATGTCGCCCTAGGTCCCTTTCATGTCATGAGGTTTTAGTGAACTGTCGCCCAATGTCATTGGGACGTCCCGATATTTGGATTGAAATCTCGCCCAAGTTCGCTGATATCGCACGAGGTTTGTAGTGAAATCTCTCCCAATGTCATTGTGACCTCACGAGATTTGGTGTGAAATCTCGCCCAAAGTCCAGGAGATCTCATGAGATTTGGACTGAGGTCTGCACGTTTTGGATGGGATCTCACGAGACTCAGAATAAAATCTCACCCGATGCCCATGGTGTCTCGTGGGATTTAGATTGAAGTCTCACGCAATATCCATGTGATCTCACGAGATTTGGACTGGAGTCTCCAAAGTCTGGATGAGTTCTCACGAGACTTGGAGGAAAATCCCCTGAATTCCAAGAGATCACACGAGAGTTGGAGTAAAATCTCAGCCAAGGTTCCTGATATCTCAAGAGATTGATACTGAAATCTCGCCCGATGTCATTGGGACCTCGCGAGATTTGGGGTGAAATATCGCGCAAGGTCCCTGATATCTCACGAGATTTGAAGTGAAATCTTGCCCAAGGCCCCTGAGAGCCCATGAGAATTAGAGGGAATTCTCGCCCCATGTCACTGTGACCTTAAGAGATTTGGAGTGAAATCTCGCCCAATGCCCATGATCTCACGAGCTTGTTGGAGAACTCTGACCCCATATCCATGAGATCTCACGAGATTTGGAGTAAAATCTCTCCTGATGTCATGAGGTCACACGAGATTTAGATTGCAATTTCGCTCCATATCCATGAGATCTCACGAGATTTGGCCTGAATTCTCCAAGATTCGGATGAGATCTCCGAGACGTGGGGAGTCAAATCTCGCTCAACGTCCAAGAATCCTCTTGAGATTTGGCGTGAAATCTCGCCCAAACTCCCTGATATCTCACGAGACTTGTAGTGTAATCTCCCGCGATGTCAGTGAGACCTCACGAGATTTGGATGGAAATCTCGCCCAGGTCCCTGAATATTACGAGATATGTAGTGAAATCTCGCCCGAAATCATTGTAACCTCAGGAGTTGGGAGTGAAATCTCGCCCAATGTCCATGAGATCTCACGAGATTTACATGGGAAACTCGCTCATATCCACGAGAACTCACGAGGTTGGCCTTGACGTCTCCAAGGTTTGGATGAGATTTCACGGGATGCGAGTAAACTCTCGCCCAAAGACCATGAGACCTCACGAGAGTGGGAGTGAAATCTCGCCCAAGGACCCTGATATCTCAAGAGGTTTGGAAGGAATCTCCCCCGATGTCATTGACAGCTCATAAGAAATGGATAGAAATCTCGCCCAAGGTCGCTGCTATCTCACGAGATCTGCAGTGAAATCTCGCCCAAACTCATTGGGACCTCAGGAGATTCGGCGTGAAATCTCCATCGATGTCCATGCGATCTCAGGAGATCTGGTGTCAAATCTCGCCCGATGTCCATGAGAACTCACGACACTTACACGGAAACCTCGCCCAGGGTCCCTGACAACTGACGAGATTCGGCGTGAAATCTGCCCGAGGTGATGGAGACCTCACGAGATTTGGAGTGAACTCTCACCCGATATTCGTGAGTACTCACGAGATTTGGAGTCATCTCGCCTGATGTCCCTGAGATCGCACAAGATAGAGATTGAATTCTCGCTCCATATCCTGAGATCTCACGAGTTTTGGCCTGGAGTCTCCAAGGATTGGATGAGATCTCACGAGACTTGGAGTAAAATATCCGCGAATATCCAGAAATCTCACGAGAGTTGGAGTGAAATGTCGCCCTAGCTCCCTTTCATGTCATGAGGTTTTAGTGAACTGTCGCCCAATGTCATTGGGACGTCCCGATATTTGGATTGAAATCTCGCCCGAGGTCGCTGATATCTCACGAGATTTGTAGGGAAATCTCGCGCAATGTGATTGTGACCTCAGGAGATTTGGGATGAACTCTCCCCCAATGTCCATGAGATCTCACGAGATTTAGATGAAATCTCCCTCAATATCTATGAGGCCTCGCGAGATTGGCACGGACGACTCCAAGTTTGGATGAGATCTCACAAGACTTGGAGTAAACTCTCGCCCAAAGAACAAGAGACCTCAGCAGAGTTGGATTGAAATCTCGCAAAGGTCCCCGATATCTCACAAGATTTGTAGTGAAATCTCGCCCAATGTCTTTGAGCCTCATGAGATGTGGACTAAAATCTCGACCAGGGTCCCTGATATCTCATGAGATTTGTGGAAATCTCACCTGATGTCATTGGAACCTCCGTAGATTTGGAGTGCAGTCTCTCCCATTGTCCATGAGATCTCACGAGATTTAGATTGACCCCTCACCCAATATCCATGAGATCTCAGGAGAAGGGCACTGACCTCTCCAAAGTTTGGGTGAGATCTCATGGGCCCTGGAGTAAAATCTCGCCCAAAGTCCAAGAGATCTCGAGGGATTTGGAGAGAAATCTCAGCCAAAGCCCATGACATCTCATGAGATTGAGAGGGAATTCTCGCCCGATGTCCATGACACCTCACGGGATTTGCAGTAAAATCTCGCCCAATGACCATGAGATATCGCGAAATTGAGAGTGAAATCTCACCCATTTTCCATGAGAGCCCAAGACATTTGGCCTGAGGTCTCCACATTTGGAAGAGAGCACACGAGATTTGGATGAAAATCTCAGCTGAATCCCAAGAGATCTCACACGATTTGGAGTGACATCTCGCCCAAGGTCCCTGATACCTCAGGACATTTGTAGTGAAATCTCGCCCGATGTCATTGTGACCTCAGGATATTCGGAGGGAAACCTCACCCGAATGTCCCTGAGATCAGGCGAGATATTGAGTAAAATCTCACCCGATGCCCATCAGTCCCACGATATTTAGATTGAAGTCTCGCTCAATAGCCATGAGATCTCACGATTTTGGCACTGACGTCGCCAAGGTTTGGAGGAGATCTCACAAGACTGGGAGTAAAATCTCGCCCCCATTCAAGAGTTCTCACGAGAGCTGCAGTGAAATCTCGCCCAAGGTCACTGGGATCTCACGAGATTTGTAGTGAAATCTCGCACGATCTCATTGTGACCTCAGGAGGAATGGAGTGAAACCTCGCCTAAAATCCATGAGTTGTCATGAGATTTGGAGTGAAATCTGTACCGATGTCCATGAGATCTCAGGAGCCTTGGTGGCAAATCTCGCCCGATGTCCATGAGATCTCACGAGATTTAGATTGAAAGCTCGCCCATGGTCGTCCCTGATATCTCACGAGATTTGGAGAGAAATCTGCCCGAAGTCATTGAGACCACATGATCTTTGGAGTGAAATCGCGTCCAATGTCCATGACATATCACGAGATTTGGAATGAATTCTCACGCGATGTCCATACGATCTCACGAGATTTGGACTAATCTCGCCTGATGTCCATAATTTCTCACGAGATATAGAGTGAATTCTCCCTCAATATCCTGAGATCTAACGGATTGGACGGAAGTCTCCAAGGATTGGATGAGATCTCAAGAGACTTGGAGGAAATGATCCCCGAATTCCAAAGGATCTCACGAGAGTTGGAGTGAAATCTCGCCCTAGGTCCCTTTTATCTCACGAGAGTTGAGTGAAACCTCGCCCGTTGTCATTGAGACCTCACGAGATTTGGATTGATATCTCGCCCAAGTTCGCTGATATCGCACGAGGTTTGTAGTGAAATCTCTCCCAATGTCATTGTGACCTCACGGGATTTGGAGTGAAATCTCGCCCAAAGTCCACGAGATCTCATGAGATTTGGACTGAGGTCTGCACGTTTTGGATGGGATCTCACGAGACTCAGAATAAAATCTCACGCGATGCCCATGGTGTCTCGTGGGATTTAGATTGAAGTCTCACGGAATATCCATGAGATCTCATGAGATTTGGACTGAAGTCTCCAAGGTCTGGATGAGATCTCACGAGACTTGGACGAAAATCCCCTGAATTCCAAGAGGTCTCACGATAGTTGGAGTAAAATCTCAACCAAGGTTCCTGATATCTCAAGAGAATGATACTGAAATCTCGCCCGATGTCATTGGGACCTCGCGAGATTTGGAGTGAAATATCGCGCAAGGTCCCTGATATCTCACGAGATTTGTAGTGAAATCTTGCCCAAGGCCCCTGAGAGCTGAAGAGAATTAGAGGGAAATCTCGCCCCATGTCACTGTGACCTCATGTGTTTTGGAGTGAAATCTCGCCCAATGCCCATGATCTCACGAGTTTTTGGAGAACTCTGACCCCATATCCATGAGATCTCACGAGATTTGGAGTAAAATCTCTCCTGATGTCATGAGGTCACACGAGATTTAGATTGCAATTTCGCTCCATATCCATGAGATCTCACGAGATTTGGCCTGAATTCTCCAAGATTCGGATGAGATCTCCGAGACGTGGGGAGTCAAATCTCGCTCAACGTCCAAGAATCCTCTTGAGATTTGGCGTGAAATCTCGCCCAAACTCCCTGATATCTCACGAGACTTGTAGTGTAATCTCCCGCGATGTCAGTGAGACCTCACGAGATTTGGATGGAAATCTCGCACAGGTCCCTGAATATTACGAGATATGTAGTGAAATCTCGCCCGAACTCATTGTAACCTCAGGAGTTGGGAGTGAAAACTCGCCCAATGTCCATGAGATCTCACGAGATTTACATGGGAAACTCGCTCATATCCACGAGAACTCACGAGGTTGGCCTTGACGTCTCCAAGGTTTGGATGAGATTTCACGGGATGCGAGTAAACTCCCGCCCAAAGACCATGAGACCTCACGAGAGTGGGAGTGAAATCTCGCCCAAGGACCCTGATATCTCAAGAGGTTTGGAAGGAATCTCCCCCGATGTCATTGACAGCTCATGAGAAATGGATAGAAATCTCGCCCAAGGTCGCTGCTATCTCACGAGATCTGTAGTGAAATCTCGCCCAAACTCATTGGGACCTCAGGAGATTCGGCGTGAAATCTCCATCGATGTCCATGCGATCTCAGGAGATCTGGTGTCAAATCTCGCCCGATGTCCATGAGAACTCACGACACTTACACGGAAACCTCGCCCAGGGTCCCTGACAACTGACGAGATTCGGCGTGAAATCTGCCCGAGGTGATGGAGACCTCACGAGATTTGGAGTGAACTCTCACCCGATATTCGTGAGTACTCACGAGATTTGGAGTCATCTCGCCTGATGTCCCTGAGATCGCACAAGATAGAGATTGAATTCTCGCTCCATATCCTGAGATCTCACGAGTTTTGGCCTGGGGTCTCCAAGGATTGGATGAGATCTCACGAGACTTGGAGTAAAATATCCGCGAATATCCAGAAATCTCACGAGAGTTGGAGTGAAATGTCGCCCTAGCTCCCTTTCATGTCATGAGGTTTTAGTGAACTCTCGCCCAATGTCATTAGGACGTCCCGATATTTGGATTGAAATCTCGCCCAAGTTCGCTGATATCGCACGAGGTTTGTAGTGAAATCTCTCCCAATGTCATTGTGACCTCACGAGATTTGGAGTGAAATCTCGCCCAAAGTCCAGGAGATCTCATGAGATTTGGACTGAGGTCTGCACGTTTTGGATGGGATCTCACGAGACTCAGAATAAAATCTCACCCGATGCCCATGGTGTCTCGTGGGATTTAGATTGAAGTCTCCCGCAATATCCATGTGATCTCACGAGATTTGGACTGGAGTCTCCAAAGTCTGGATGAGATCTCACGAGACTTGGAGGAAAATCCCCTGAATTCCAAGAGATCACACGAGAGTTGGAGTAAAATCTCAGCCAAGGTTCCTGATATCTCAAGAGATTGATACTGAAATCTCGCCCGATGTCATTGGGACCTCGCGAGATTTGGGGTGAAATATCGCGCAAGGTCCCTGATATCTCACGAGATTTGTAGTGAAATATTGCCCAAGGCCCCTGAGAGCCCATGAGAATTAGAGGGAATTCTCGCCCCATGTCACTGTGACCTTAAGAGATTTGGAGTGAAATCTCGCCCAATGCCCATGATCTCACGAGCTTGTTGGAGAACTCTGACCCCATATCCATGAGATCTCACGATTTGGAGTAAAATCCCTCCTGATGTCATGAGGTCACACGAGATTTAGATTGCACTTTCGCTCCATATCCATGAGATCTCACGAGATTTGGCCTGAATTCTCCAAGATTCGGATGAGATCTCCGAGACGTGGGGAGTCAAATCTCGCTCAACGTCCAAGAATCCTCTTGAGAGTTGGAGTGAAATCTCGCCCAAACTCCCTGATATCTCACGAGACTTGTAGTGTAATCTCCCGCGATGTCAGTGAGACCTCACGAGATTTGGATGGAAATCTCGCCCAGGTCCCTGAATATTACGAGATATGTAGTGAAATCTCGCCCGAAATCATTGTAACCTCAGGAGTTGGGAGTGAAAACTCGCCCAATGTCCATGAGATCTCACGAGATTTAGATTGAAAGCTCGCCCACGGTCGTCCCTGATATCTCACGAGATTTGGAGAGAAATCTGCCCGAAGTCATTGAGACCACATGATCTTTGGAGTGAAATCGCGTCCAATGTCCATGACATATCACGAGATTTGGAATGAATTCTCACGCGATGTCCATACGATCTCACGAGATTTGGACTAATCTCGCCTGATGTCCATGATTTCTCACGAGATATAGAGTGAATTCTCCCTCAATATCCTGAGATCTAACGGATTGGACGGAAGTCTCCAAGGATTGGATGAGATCTCAAGAGACTTGGAGGAAATGATCCCCGAATTCCAAAGTATCTCACGAGAGTTGGAGTGAAATCTCGCCCTAGGTCCCTTTTATCTCACGAGAGTTGAGTGAAACCTCGCCCATTGTCATTGAGACCTCACGAGATTTGGATTGATATCTCGCCCAAGTTCGCTGATATCGCACGAGGTTTGTAGTGAAATCTCTCCCAATGTCATTGTGACCTCACGGGATTTGGAGTGAAATCTCGCCCAAAGTCCACGAGATCTCATGAGATTTGGACTGAGGTCTGCACGTTTTGGATGGGATCTCACGAGACTCAGAATAAAATCTCACGCGATGCCCATGGTGTCTCGTGGGATTTAGATTGAAGTCTCACGGAATATCCATGAGATCTCATGAGATTTGGACTGAAGTCTCCAAGGTCTGGATGAGATCTCACGAGACTTGGACGAAAATCCCCTGAATTCCAAGAGGTCTCACGATAGTTGGAGTAAAATCTCAACCAAGGTTCCTGATATCTCAAGAGAATGATACTGAAATCTCGCCCGATGTCATTGGGACCTCGCGAGATTTGGAGTGAAATATCGCGCAAGGTCCCTAATATCTCACGAGATTTGTAGTGAAATCTTGCCCAAGGCCCCTGAGAGCTGAAGAGAATTAGAGGGAAATCTCGCCCCATGTCACTGTGACCTCA
This sequence comes from Eumetopias jubatus, assembly GCF_037043125.1. Lineage (NCBI taxonomy): Eukaryota > Metazoa > Chordata > Mammalia > Carnivora > Otariidae > Eumetopias > Eumetopias jubatus. The sequence goes on along the minus strand of NW_028274824.1, from coordinate 6,148,306 downwards.
AGAGTTTTGGAGTGAAATCTCGCCCAATGCCCATGATCTCACGAGTTTTTGGAGAACTCTGACCCCATATCCATGAGATCTCACGAGATTTGGAGTAAAATCTCTCCTGATGTCATGAGGTCACACGAGATTTAGATTGCAATTTCGCTCCATATCCATGAGATCTCACGAGATTTGGCCTGAATTCTCCAAGATTCGGATGAGATCTCCGAGACGTGGGGAGTCAAATCTCGCTCAACGTCCAAGAATCCTCTTGAGATTTGGCGTGAAATCTCGCCCAAACTCCCTGATATCTCACGAGACTTGTAGTGTAATCTCCCGCGATGTCAGTGAGACCTCACGAGATTTGGATGGAAATCTCGCCCAGGTCCCTGAATATTACGAGATATGTAGTGAAATCTCGCCCGAACTCATTGTAACCTCAGGAGTTGGGAGTGAAAACTCGCCCAATGTCCATGAGATCTCACGAGATTTACATGGGAAACTCGCTCATATCCACGAGAACTCACGAGGTTGGCCTTGACGTCTCCAAGGTTTGGATGAGATTTCACGGGATGCGAGTAAACTCCCGCCCAAAGACCATGAGACCTCACGAGAGTGGGAGTGAAATCTCGCCCAAGGACCCTGATATCTCAAGAGGTTTGGAAGGAATCTCCCCCGATGTCATTGACAGCTCATGATAAATGGATAGAAATCTCGCCCAAGGTCGCTGCTATCTCACGAGATCTGTAGTGAAATCTCGCCCAAACTCATTGGGACCTCAGGAGATTCGGCGTGAAATCTCCATCGATGTCCATGCGATCTCAGGAGATCTGGTGTCAAATCTCGCCCGATGTCCATGAGAACTCACGACACTTACACGGAAACCTCGCCCAGGGTCCCTGACAACTGACGAGATTCGGCGTGAAATCTGCCCGAGGTGATGGAGACCTCACGAGATTTGGAGTGAACTCTCACCCGATATTCGTGAGTACTCACGAGATTTGGAGTCATCTCGCCTGATGTCCCTGAGATCGCACAAGATAGAGATTGAATTCTCGCTCCATATCCTGAGATCTCACGAGTTTTGGCCTGGAGTCTCCAAGGATTGGATGAGATCTCACGAGACTTGGAGTAAAATATCCGCGAATATCCAGAAATCTCACGAGAGTTGGAGTGAAATGTCGCCCTAGGTCCCTTTCATGTCATGAGGTTTTAGTGAACTGTCGCCCAATGTCATTGGGACGTCCCGATATTTGGATTGAAATCTCGCCCAAGTTCGCTGATATCGCACGAGGTTTGTAGTGGAATCTCTCCCAATGTCATTGTGACCTCACGAGATTTGGTGTGAAATCTCGCCCAAAGTCCAGGAGATCTCATGAGATTTGGACTGAGGTCTGCACGTTTTGGATGGGATCTCACGAGACTCAGAATAAAATCTCACCCGATGCCCATGGTGTCTCTTGGGATTTAGATTGAAGTCTCACGCAATATCCATGTGATCTCACGAGATTTGGACTGGAGTCTCCAAAGTCTGGATGAGATCTCACGAGACTTGGAGGAAAATCCCCTGAATTCCAAGAGATCACACGAGAGTTGGAGTAAAATCTCAGCCAAGGTTCCTGATATCTCAAGAGATTGATACTGAAATCTCGCCCGATGTCATTGGGACCTCGCGAGATTTGGGGTGAAATATCGCGCAAGGTCCCTGATATCTCACGAGATTTGAAGTGAAATCTTGCCCAAGGCCCCTGAGAGCCCATGAGAATTAGAGGGAATTCTCGCCCCATGTCACTGTGACCTTAAGAGATTTGGAGTGAAATCTCGCCCAATGCCCATGATCTCACGAGCTTGTTGGAGAACTCTGACCCCATATCCATGAGATCTCACGAGATTTGGAGTAAAATCTCTCCTGATGTCATGAGGTCACACGAGATTTAGATTGCAATTTCGCTCCATATCCATGAGATCTCACGAGATTTGGCCTGAATTCTCCAAGATTCGGATGAGATCTCCGAGACGTGGGGAGTCAAATCTCGCTCAACGTCCAAGAATCCTCTTGAGATTTGGCGTGAAATCTCGCCCAAACTCCCTGATATCTCACGAGACTTGTAGTGTAATCTCCCGCGATGTCAGTGAGACCTCACGAGATTTGGATGGAAATCTCGCCCAGGTCCCTGAATATTACGAGATATGTAGTGAAATCTCGCCCGAAATCATTGTAACCTCAGGAGTTGGGAGTGAAATCTCGCCCAATGTCCATGAGATCTCACGAGATTTACATGGGAAACTCGCTCATATCCACGAGAACTCACGAGGTTGGCCTTGACGTCTCCAAGGTTTGGATGAGATTTCACGGGATGCGAGTAAACTCTCGCCCAAAGACCATGAGACCTCACGAGAGTGGGAGTGAAATCTCGCCCAAGGACCCTGATATCTCAAGAGGTTTGGAAGGAATCTCCCCCGATGTCATTGACAGCTCATAAGAAATGGATAGAAATCTCGCCCAAGGTCGCTGCTATCTCACGAGATCTGCAGTGAAATCTCGCCCAAACTCATTGGGACCTCAGGAGATTCGGCGTGAAATCTCCATCGATGTCCATGCGATCTCAGGAGATCTGGTGTCAAATCTCGCCCGATGTCCATGAGAACTCACGACACTTACACGGAAACCTCGCCCAGGGTCCCTGACAACTGACGAGATTCGGCGTGAAATCTGCCCGAGGTGATGGAGACCTCACGAGATTTGGAGTGAACTCTCACCCGATATTCGTGAGTACTCACGAGATTTGGAGTCATCTCGCCTGATGTCCCTGAGATCGCACAAGATAGAGATTGAATTCTCGCTCCATATCCTGAGATCTCACGAGTTTTGGCCTGGAGTCTCCAAGGATTGGATGAGATCTCACGAGACTTGGAGTAAAATATCCGCGAATATCCAGAAATCTCACGAGAGTTGGAGTGAAATGTCGCCCTAGCTCCCTTTCATGTCATGAGGTTTTAGTGAACTGTCGCCCAATGTCATTGGGACGTCCCGATATTTGGATTGAAATCTCGCCCGAGGTCGCTGATATCTCACGAGATTTGTAGGGAAATCTCGCGCAATGTGATTGTGACCTCAGGAGATTTGGGATGAACTCTCCCCCAATGTCCATGAGATCTCACGAGATTTAGATGAAATCTCCCTCAATATCTATGAGGCCTCGCGAGATTGGCACGGACGACTCCAAGTTTGGATGAGATCTCACAAGACTTGGAGTAAACTCTCGCCCAAAGAACAAGAGACCTCAGCAGAGTTGGATTGAAATCTCGCAAAGGTCCCCGATATCTCACAAGATTTGTAGTGAAATCTCGCCCAATGTCTTTGAGCCTCATGAGATGTGGACTAAAATCTCGACCAGGGTCCCTGATATCTCATGAGATTTGTGGAAATCTCACCTGATGTCATTGGAACCTCCGTAGATTTGGAGTGCAGTCTCTCCCATTGTCCATGAGATCTCACGAGATTTAGATTGACCCCTCACCCAATATCCATGAGATCTCAGGAGAAGGGCACTGACCTCTCCAAAGTTTGGGTGAGATCTCATGGGCCCTGGAGTAAAATCTCGCCCAAAGTCCAAGAGATCTCGAGGGATTTGGAGAGAAATCTCAGCCAAAGCCCATGACATCTCATGAGATTGAGAGGGAATTCTCGCCCGATGTCCATGACACCTCACGGGATTTGCAGTAAAATCTCGCCCAATGACCATGAGATATCGCGAAATTGAGAGTGAAATCTCACCCATTTTCCATGAGAGCCCAAGACATTTGGCCTGAGGTCTCCACATTTGGAAGAGAGCACACGAGATTTGGATGAAAATCTCAGCTGAATCCCAAGAGATCTCACACGATTTGGAGTGACATCTCGCCCAAGGTCCCTGATACCTCAGGACATTTGTAGTGAAATCTCGCCCGATGTCATTGTGACCTCAGGATATTCGGAGGGAAACCTCACCCGAATGTCCCTGAGATCAGGCGAGATATTGAGTAAAATCTCACCCGATGCCCATCAGTCCCACGATATTTAGATTGAAGTCTCGCTCAATAGCCATGAGATCTCACGATTTTGGCACTGACGTCGCCAAGGTTTGGAGGAGATCTCACAAGACTGGGAGTAAAATCTCGCCCCCATTCAAGAGTTCTCACGAGAGCTGCAGTGAAATCTCGCCCAAGGTCCCTGGGATCTCACGAGATTTGTAGTGAAATCTCGCACGATCTCATTGTGACCTCAGGAGGAATGGAGTGAAACCTCGCCTAAAATCCATGAGTTGTCATGAGATTTGGAGTGAAATCTGTACCGATGTCCATGAGATCTCAGGAGCCTTGGTGGCAAATCTCGCCCGATGTCCATGAGATCTCACGAGATTTAGATTGAAAGCTCGCCCATGGTCGTCCCTGATATCTCACGAGATTTGGAGAGAAATCTGCCCGAAGTCATTGAGACCACATGATCTTTGGAGTGAAATCGCGTCCAATGTCCATGACATATCACGAGATTTGGAATGAATTCTCACGCGATGTCCATACGATCTCACGAGATTTGGACTAATCTCGCCTGATGTCCATAATTTCTCACGAGATATAGAGTGAATTCTCCCTCAATATCCTGAGATCTAACGGATTGGACGGAAGTCTCCAAGGATTGGATGAGATCTCAAGAGACTTGGAGGAAATGATCCCCGAATTCCAAAGGATCTCACGAGAGTTGGAGTGAAATCTCGCCCTAGGTCCCTTTTATCTCACGAGAGTTGAGTGAAACCTCGCCCGTTGTCATTGAGACCTCACGAGATTTGGATTGATATCTCGCCCAAGTTCGCTGATATCGCACGAGGTTTGTAGTGAAATCTCTCCCAATGTCATTGTGACCTCACGGGATTTGGAGTGAAATCTCGCCCAAAGTCCACGAGATCTCATGAGATTTGGACTGAGGTCTGCACGTTTTGGATGGGATCTCACGAGACTCAGAATAAAATCTCACGCGATGCCCATGGTGTCTCGTGGGATTTAGATTGAAGTGTCACGGAATATCCATGAGATCTCATGAGATTTGGACTGAAGTCTCCAAGGTCTGGATGAGATCTCACGAGACTTGGACGAAAATCCCCTGAATTCCAAGAGGTCTCACGATAGTTGGAGTAAAATCTCAACCAAGGTTCCTGATATCTCAAGAGAATGATACTGAAATCTCGCCCGATGTCATTGGGACCTCGCGAGATTTGGAGTGAAATATCGCGCAAGGTCCCTGATATCTCACGAGATTTGTAGTGAAATCTTGCCCAAGGCCCCTGAGAGCTGAAGAGAATTAGAGGGAAATCTCGCCCCATGTCACTGTGACCTCATGTGTTTTGGAGTGAAATCTCGCCCAATGCCCATGATCTCACGAGTTTTTGGAGAACTCTGACCCCATATCCATGAGATCTCACGAGATTTGGAGTAAAATCTCTCCTGATGTCATGAGGTCACACGAGATTTAGATTGCAATTTCGCTCCATATCCATGAGATCTCACGAGATTTGGCCTGAATTCTCCAAGATTCGGATGAGATCTCCGAGACGTGGGGAGTCAAATCTCGCTCAACGTCCAAGAATCCTCTTGAGATTTGGCGTGAAATCTCGCCCAAACTCCCTGATATCTCACGAGACTTGTAGTGTAATCTCCCGCGATGTCAGTGAGACCTCACGAGATTTGGATGGAAATCTCGCACAGGTCCCTGAATATTACGAGATATGTAGTGAAATCTCGCCCGAACTCATTGTAACCTCAGGAGTTGGGAGTGAAAACTCGCCCAATGTCCATGAGATCTCACGAGATTTACATGGGAAACTCGCTCATATCCACGAGAACTCACGAGGTTGGCCTTGACGTCTCCAAGGTTTGGATGAGATTTCACGGGATGCGAGTAAACTCCCGCCCAAAGACCATGAGACCTCACGAGAGTGGGAGTGAAATCTCGCCCAAGGACCCTGATATCTCAAGAGGTTTGGAAGGAATCTCCCCCGATGTCATTGACAGCTCATGAGAAATGGATAGAAATCTCGCCCAAGGTCGCTGCTATCTCACGAGATCTGTAGTGAAATCTCGCCCAAACTCATTGGGACCTCAGGAGATTCGGCGTGAAATCTCCATCGATGTCCATGCGATCTCAGGAGATCTGGTGTCAAATCTCGCCCGATGTCCATGAGAACTCACGACACTTACACGGAAACCTCGCCCAGGGTCCCTGACAACTGACGAGATTCGGCGTGAAATCTGCCCGAGGTGATGGAGACCTCACGAGATTTGGAGTGAACTCTCACCCGATATTCGTGAGTACTCACGAGATTTGGAGTCATCTCGCCTGATGTCCCTGAGATCGCACAAGATAGAGATTGAATTCTCGCTCCATATCCTGAGATCTCACGAGTTTTGGCCTGGGGTCTCCAAGGATTGGATGAGATCTCACGAGACTTGGAGTAAAATATCCGCGAATATCCAGAAATCTCACGAGAGTTGGAGTGAAATGTCGCCCTAGCTCCCTTTCATGTCATGAGGTTTTAGTGAACTCTCGCCCAATGTCATTAGGACGTCCCGATATTTGGATTGAAATCTCGCCCAAGTTCGCTGATATCGCACGAGGTTTGTAGTGAAATCTCTCCCAATGTCATTGTGACCTCACGAGATTTGGAGTGAAATCTCGCCCAAAGTCCAGGAGATCTCATGAGATTTGGACTGAGGTCTGCACGTTTTGGATGGGATCTCACGAGACTCAGAATAAAATCTCACCCGATGCCCATGGTGTCTCGTGGGATTTAGATTGAAGTCTCCCGCAATATCCATGTGATCTCACGAGATTTGGACTGGAGTCTCCAAAGTCTGGATGAGATCTCACGAGACTTGGAGGAAAATCCCCTGAATTCCAAGAGATCACACGAGAGTTGGAGTAAAATCTCAGCCAAGGTTCCTGATATCTCAAGAGATTGATACTGAAATCTCGCCCGATGTCATTGGGACCTCGCGAGATTTGGGGTGAAATATCGCGCAAGGTCCCTGATATCTCACGAGATTTGTAGTGAAATATTGCCCAAGGCCCCTGAGAGCCCATGAGAATTAGAGGGAATTCTCGCCCCATGTCACTGTGACCTTAAGAGATTTGGAGTGAAATCTCGCCCAATGCCCATGATCTCACGAGCTTGTTGGAGAACTCTGACCCCATATCCATGAGATCTCACGATTTGGAGTAAAATCCCTACTGATGTCATGAGGTCACACGAGATTTAGATTGCACTTTCGCTCCATATCCATGAGATCTCACGAGATTTGGCCTGAATTCTCCAAGATTCGGATGAGATCTCCGAGACGTGGGGAGTCAAATCTCGCTCAACGTCCAAGAATCCTCTTGAGAGTTGGAGTGAAATCTCGCCCAAACTCCCTGATATCTCACGAGACTTGTAGTGTAATCTCCCGCGATGTCAGTGAGACCTCACGAGATTTGGATGGAAATCTCGCCCAGGTCCCTGAATATTACGAGATATGTAGTGAAATCTCGCCCGAAATCATTGTAACCTCAGGAGTTGGGAGTGAAAACTCGCCCAATGTCCATGAGATCTCACGAGATTTAGATTGAAAGCTCGCCCACGGTCGTCCCTGATATCTCACGAGATTTGGAGAGAAATCTGCCCGAAGTCATTGAGACCACATGATCTTTGGAGTGAAATCGCGTCCAATGTCCATGACATATCACGAGATTTGGAATGAATTCTCACGCGATGTCCATACGATCTCACGAGATTTGGACTAATCTCGCCTGATGTCCATGATTTCTCACGAGATATAGAGTGAATTCTCCCTCAATATCCTGAGATCTAACGGATTGGACGGAAGTCTCCAAGGATTGGATGAGATCTCAAGAGACTTGGAGGAAATGATCCCCGAATTCCAAAGTATCTCACGAGAGTTGGAGTGAAATCTCGCCCTAGGTCCCTTTTATCTCACGAGAGTTGAGTGAAACCTCGCCCATTGTCATTGAGACCTCACGAGATTTGGATTGATATCTCGCCCAAGTTCGCTGATATCGCACGAGGTTTGTAGTGAAATCTCTCCCAATGTCATTGTGACCTCACGGGATTTGGAGTGAAATCTCGCCCAAAGTCCACGAGATCTCATGAGATTTGGACTGAGGTCTGCACGTTTTGGATGGGATCTCACGAGACTCAGAATAAAATCTCACGCGATGCCCATGGTGTCTCGTGGGATTTAGATTGAAGTCTCACGGAATATCCATGAGATCTCATGAGATTTGGACTGAAGTCTCCAAGGTCTGGATGAGATCTCACGAGACTTGGACGAAAATCCCCTGAATTCCAAGAGGTCTCACGATAGTTGGAGTAAAATCTCAACCAAGGTTCCTGATATCTCAAGAGAATGATACTGAAATCTCGCCCGATGTCATTGGGACCTCGCGAGATTTGGAGTGAAATATCGCGCAAGGTCCCTAATATCTCACGAGATTTGTAGTGAAATCTTGCCCAAGGCCCCTGAGAGCTGAAGAGAATTAGAGGGAAATCTCGCCCCATGTCACTGTGACCTCAAGAGTTTTGGAGTGAAATCTCGCCCAATGCCCATGATCTCACGAGTTTTTGGAGAACTCTGACCCCATATCCATGAGATCTCACGAGATTTGGAGTAAAATCTCTCCTGATGTCATGAGGTCACACGAGATTTAGATTGCAATTTCGCTCCATATCCATGAGATCTCACGAGATTTGGCCTGAATTCTCCAAGATTCGGATGAGATCTCCGAGACGTGGGGAGTCAAATCTCGCTCAACGTCCAAGAATCCTCTTGAGATTTGGCGTGAAATCTCGCCCAAACTCCCTGATATCTCACGAGACTTGTAGTGTAATCTCCCGCGATGTCAGTGAGACCTCACGAGATTTGGATGGAAATCTCGCCCAGGTCCCTGAATATTACGAGATATGTAGTGAAATCTCGCCCGAACTCATTGTAACCTCAGGATTTGGGAGTGAAAACTCGCCCAATGTCCATGAGATCTCACGAGATTTACATGGGAAACTCGCTCATATCCACGAGAACTCACGAGGTTGGCCTTGACGTCTCCAAGGTTTGGATGAGATTTCACGGGATGCGAGTAAACTCCCGCCCAAAGACCATGAGACCTCACGAGAGTGGGAGTGAAATCTCGCCCAAGGACCCTGATATCTCAAGAGGTTTGGAAGGAATCTCCCCCGATGTCATTGACAGCTCATGAGAAATGGATAGAAATCTCGCCCAAGGTCGCTGCTATCTCACGAGATCTGTAGTGAAATCTCGCCCAAACTCATTGGGACCTCAGGAGATTCGGCGTGAAATCTCCATCGATGTCCATGCGATCTCAGGAGATCTGGTGTCAAATCTCGCCCGATGTCCATGAGAACTCACGACACTTACACGGAAACCTCGCCCAGGGTCCCTGACAACTGACGAGATTCGGCGTGAAATCTGCCCGAGGTGATGGAGACCTCACGAGATTTGGAGTGAACTCTCACCCGATATTCGTGAGTACTCACGAGATTTGGAGTCATCTCGCCTGATGTCCCTGAGATCGCACAAGATAGAGATTGAATTCTCGCTCCATATCCTGAGATCTCACGAGTTTTGGCCTGGAGTCTCCAAGGATTGGATGAGATCTCACGAGACTTGGAGTAAAATATCCGCGAATATCCAGAAATCTCACGAGAGTTGGAGTGAAATGTCGCCCTAGGTCCCTTTCATGTCATGAGGTTTTAGTGAACTGTCGCCCAATGTCATTGGGACGTCCCGATATTTGGATTGAAATCTCGCCCAAGTTCGCTGATATCGCACGAGGTTTGTAGTGGAATCTCTCCCAATGTCATTGTGACCTCACGAGATTTGGTGTGAAATCTCGCCCAAAGTCCAGGAGATCTCATGAGATTTGGACTGAGGTCTGCACGTTTTGGATGGGATCTCACGAGACTCAGAATAAAATCTCACCCGATGCCCATGGTGTCTCTTGGGATTTAGATTGAAGTCTCACGCAATATCCATGTGATCTCACGAGATTTGGACTGGAGTCTCCAAAGTCTGGATGAGATCTCACGAGACTTGGAGGAAAATCCCCTGAATTCCAAGAGATCACACGAGAGTTGGAGTAAAATCTCAGCCAAGGTTCCTGATATCTCAAGAGATTGATACTGAAATCTCGCCCGATGTCATTGGGACCTCGCGAGATTTGGGGTGAAATATCGCGCAAGGTCCCTGATATCTCACGAGATTTGAAGTGAAATCTTGCCCAAGGCCCCTGAGAGCCCATGAGAATTAGAGGGAATTCTCGCCCCATGTCACTGTGACCTTAAGAGATTTGGAGTGAAATCTCGCACAATGCCCAGTATATCACGAGCTTGTTGGAGAACTCTGACCCCATATCCATGAGATCTCACGAGATTTGGAGTAAAATCTCTCCTGATGTCATGAGGTCACACGAGATTTAGATTGCAATTTCGCTCCATATCCATGAGATCTCACAAGATTTGGCCTGAATTCTCCAAGATTCGGATGAGATCTCCGAGACGTGGGGAGTCAAATCTCGCTCAACGTCCAAGAATCCTGTGAGATTTGGCGAGAAATCTCGCCCAAACTCCCTGATATCTCACGAGACTTGTAGTGTAATCTCCCGCGATGTCAGTGAGACCTCACGAGATTTGGATGGAAATCTCGCCCAGGTCCCTGAATATTACGAGATATGTAGTGAAATCTCGCCCGAAATCATTGTAACCTCAGGAGTTGGGAGTGAAATCTCGCCCAATGTCCATGAGATCTCACGAGATTTACATGGGAAACTCGCTCATATCCACGAGAACTCACGAGGTTGGCCTTGACGTCTCCAAGGTTTGGATGAGATTTCACGGGATGCGAGTAAACTCTCGCCCAAAGACCATGAGACCTCACGAGAGTGGGAGTGAAATCTCGCCCAAGGACCCTGATATCTCAAGAGGTTTGGAAGGAATCTCCCCCGATGTCATTGACAGCTCATGATAAATGGATAGAAATCTCGCCCAAGGTCGCTGCTATCTCACGAGATCTGCAGTGAAATCTCGCCCAAACTCATTGGGACCTCAGGAGATTCGGCGTGAAATCTCCATCGATGTCCATGCGATCTCAGGAGATCTGGTGTCAAATCTCGCCCGATGTCCATGAGAACTCACGACACTTACACGGAAACCTCGCCCAGGGTCCCTGACAACTGACGAGATTCGGCGTGAAATCTGCCCGAGGTGATGGAGACCTCACGAGATTTGGAGTGAACTCTCACCCGATATTCGTGAGTACTCACGAGATTTGGAGTCATCTCGCCTGATGTCCCTGAGATCGCACAAGATAGAGATTGAATTCTCGCTCCATATCCTGAGATCTCACGAGTTTTGGCCTGGAGTCTCCAAGGATTGGATGAGATCTCACGAGACTTGGAGTAAAATATCCGCGAATATCCAGAAATCTCACGAGAGTTGGAGTGAAATGTCGCCCTAGCTCCCTTTCATGTCATGAGGTTTTAGTGAACTGTCGCCCAATGTCATTGGGACGTCCCGATATTTGGATTGAAATCTCGCCCGAGGTCGCTGATATCTCACGTGATTTGTAGGGAAATCTCGCGCAATGTGATTGTGACCTCAGGAGATTTGGGGTGAACTCTCCCCCAATGTCCATGAGATCTCACGAGATTTAGATGAAATCTCCCTCAATATCTATGAGGCCTCGCGAGATTGGCACGGACGACTCCAAGTTTGGATGAGATCTCACAAGACTTGGAGTAAACTCTCGCCCAAAGAACAAGTGATCTCAGCAGAGTTGGATTGAAATCTCGCACAAGGTCCCCGATATCTCACAAGATTTGTAGTGAAATCTCGCCCAATGCCTTTGAGCCTCATGAGATGTGGACTAAAATCTCGACCAGGGTCCCTGATATCTCATGAGATTTGTGGAAATCTCACCTGATGTCATTGGAACCTCCGTAGATTTGGAGTGCAGTCTCTCCCATTGTCCATGAGATCTCACGAGATTTAGATTGACCCCTCACCCAATATCCATGAGATCTCAGGAGAAGGGCACTGACCTCTCCAAAGTTTGGGTGAGATCTCATGGGCCCTGGAGTAAAATCTCGCCCAAAGTCCAAGAGATCTCGAGGGATTTGGAGAGAAATCTCACCCAAAGCCCATGACATCTCATGAGATTGAGAGGGAATTCTCGCCCGATGTCCATGACACCTCACGGGATTTGCAGTAAAATCTCGCCCAATGACCATGAGATATCGCGAAATTGAGAGTGAAATCTCACCCATTTTCCATGAGAGCCCAAGACATTTGGCCTGAGGTCTCCACATTTGGAAGAGAGCACACGAGATTTGGATGAAAATCCCAGCTGAATCCCAAGAGATCTCACACGATTTGGAGTGACATCTCGCCCAAGGTCCCTGATCCCTCAGGACATTTGTAGTGAAATCTCGCCCGATGTCATTGTGACCTCAGGATATTCGGAGGGAAACCTCACCCGAATGTCCCTGAGATCAGACGAGATATTGAGTAAAATCTCACCCGATGCCCATCAGTCCCACGATATTTAGATTGAAGTCTCGCTCAATAGCCATGAGATCTCACGAGTTTGGCACTGACGTCGCCAAGGTTTGGAGGAGATCTCACAAGACTGGGAGTAAAATCTCGCCCCCATTCAAGAGTTCTCACGAGAGCTGCAGTGAAATCTCGCCCAAGGTCCCTGGGATCTCACGAGATTTGTAGTGAAATCTCGCCCGATCTCATTGTGACCTCAGGAGGAATGGAGTGAAACCTCGCCTAAAATCCATGAGTTGTCATGAGATTTGGAGTGAAATCTGTACCGATGTCCATGAGATCTCAGGAGCCTGGGTGGCAAAACTCGCCCGATGTCCATGAGATCTCACGAGATTTAGATTGAAAGCTCGCCCACGGTCGTCCCTGATATCTCACGAGATTTGGAGAGAAATCTGCCCGAAGTCATTGAGACCACATGATGTTTGGAGTGAAATCGCGTCCAATGTCCATGACATATCACGAGATTTGGAATGAATTCTCACGCGATGTCCATACGATCTCACGAGATTTGGACTAATCTCGCCTGATGTCCATGATTTCTCACGAGATATAGAGTGAATTCTCCCTCAATATCCTGAGATCTAACGGATTGGACGGAAGTCTCCAAGGATTGGATGAGATCTCAAGAGACTTGGAGGAAATGATCCCCGAATTCCAAAGGATCTCACGAGAGTTGGAGTGAAATCTCGCCCTAGGTCCCTTTTATCTCACGAGAGTTGAGTGAAACCTCGCCCGTTGTCATTGAGACCTCACGAGATTTGGATTGATATCTCGCCCAAGTTCGCTGATATCGCACGAGGTTTGTAGTGAAATCTCTCCCAATGTCATTGTGACCTCACGGGATTTGGAGTGAAATCTCGCCCAAAGTCCACGAGATCTCATGAGATTTGGACTGTGGTCTGCACGTTTTGGATGGGATCTCACGAGACTCAGAATAAAATCTCACGCGATGCCCATGGTGTCTCGTGGGATTTAGATTGAAGTCTCACGGAATATCCATGAGATCTCATGAGATTTGGACTGAAGTCTCCAAGGTCTGGATGAGATCTCACGAGACTTGGACGAAAATCCCCTGAATTCCAAGAGGTCTCACGATAGTTGGAGTAAAATCTCAACCAAGGTTCCTGATATCTCAAGAGAATGATACTGAAATCTCGCCCGATGTCATTGGGACCTCGCGAGATTTGGAGTGAAATATCGCGCAAGGTCCCTGATATCTCACGAGATTTGTAGTGAAATCTTGCCCAAGGCCCCTGAGAGCCCATGAGAATTAGAGGGAAAACTCGCCCCATGTCACTGTGACCTCATGTGTTTTGGAGTGAAATCTCGCCCAATGCCCATGATCTCACGAGTTTTTGGAGAACTCTGACCCCATATCCATGAGATCTCACGAGATTTGGAGTAAAATCTCTCCTGATGTCATGAGGTCACACGAGATTTAGATTGCAATTTCGCTCCATATCCATGAGATCTCACGAGATTTGGCCTGAATTCTCCAAGATTCGGATGAGATCTCCGAGACGTGGGGAGTCAAATCTCGCTCAACGTCCAAGAATCCTCTTGAGATTTGGCGTGAAATCTCGCCCAAACTCCCTGATATCTCACGAGACTTGTAGTGTAATCTCCCGCGATGTCAGTGAGACCTCACGAGATTTGGATGGAAATCTCGCCCAGGTCCCTGAATATTACGAGATATGTAGTGAAATCTCGCCCGAACTCATTGTAACCTCAGGAGTTGGGAGTGAAAACTCGCCCAATGTCCATGAGATCTCACGAGATTTACATGGGAAACTCGCTCATATCCACGAGAACTCACGAGGTTGGCCTTGACGTCTCCAAGGTTTGGATGAGATTTCACGGGATGCGAGTAAACTCCCGCCCAAAGACCATGAGACCTCACGAGAGTGGGAGTGAAATCTCGCCCAAGGACCCTGATATCTCAAGAGGTTTGGAAGGAATCTCCCCCGATGTCATTGACAGCTCATGAGAAATGGATAGAAATCTCGCCCAAGGTCGCTGCTATCTCACGAGATCGGTAGTGAAATCTCGCCCAAACTCATTGGGACCTCAGGAGATTCGGCGTGAAATCTCCATCGATGTCCATGCGATCTCAGGAGATCTGGTGTCAAATCTCGCCCGATGTCCATGAGAACTCACGACACTTACACGGAAACCTCGCCCAGGGTCCCTGACAACTGACGAGATTCGGCGTGAAATCTGCCCGAGGTGATGGAGACCTCACGAGATTTGGAGTGAACTCTCACCCGATATTCGTGAGTACTCACGAGATTTGGAGTCATCTCGCCTGATGTCCCTGAGATCGCACAAGATAGAGATTGAATTCTCGCTCCATATCCTGAGATCTCACGAGTTTTGGCCTGGAGTCTCCAAGGATTGGATGAGATCTCACGAGACTTGGAGTAAAATATCCGCGAATATCCAGAAATCTCACGAGAGGTGGAGTGAAATGTCGCCCTAGCTCCCTTTCATGTCATGAGGTTTTAGTGAACTGTCGCCCAATGTCATTGGGACGTCCCGATATTTGGATTGAAATCTCGCCCGAGGTCGCTGATATCTCACGGGATTTGTAGGGAAATCTCGCGCAATGTGATTGTGACCTCAGGAGATTTGGGGTGAACTCTCCCCCAATGTCCATTAGATCTCACGAGATTTAGATGAAATCTCCCTCAATATCTATGAGGCCTCGCGAGATTGGCACGGACGACTCCAAGTTTGGATGAGATCTCACAAGACTTGGAGTAAACTCTCGCCCAAAGAACAAGAGACCTCAGCAGAGTTGGATTGAAATCTCGCACAAGGTCCCCGATATCTCACAAGATTTGTAGTGAAATCTCGCCCAATGTCTTTGAGCCTCATGAGATGTGGACTGAAATCTCGACCAGGGTCCCTGATATCTCATGAGATTTGTGGAAATCTCACCTGATGTCATTGGAACCTCCGTAGATTTGGAGTGCAGTCTCTCCCATTGTCCATGAGATCTCACGAGATTTAGATTGACCCCTCACCCAATATCCATGAGATCTCAGGAGAAGGGCACTGACCTCTCCAAAGTTTGGGTGAGATCTCATGGGCCCTGGAGTAAAATCTCGCCCAAAGTCCAAGAGATCTCGAGGGATTTGGAGAGAAATCTCACCCAAAGCCCATGACATCTCATGAGATTGAGAGGGAATTCTCGCCCGATGTCCATGACACCTCACGGGATTTGCAGTAAAATCTCGCCCAATGACCATGAGATATCGCGAAATTGAGAGTGAAATCTCACCCATTTTCCATGAGAGCCCAAGACATTTGGCCTGAGGTCTCCACATTTGGAAGAGAGCACACGAGATTTGGATGAAAATCCCAGCTGAATCCCAAGAGATCTCACACGATTTGGAGTGACATCTCGCCCAAGGTCCCTGATACCTCAGGACATTTGTAGTGAAATCTCGCCCGATGTCATTGTGACCTCAGGATATTCGGAGGGAAACCTCACCCGAATGTCCCTGAGATCAGACGAGATATTGAGTAAAATCTCACCCGATGCCCATCAGTCCCACGATATTTAGATTGAAGTCTCGCTCAATAGCCATGAGATCTCACGAGTTTGGCGCTGACGTCGCCAAGGTTTGGAGGAGATCTCACAAGACTGGGAGTAAAATCTCGCCCCCATTCAAGAGTTCTCACGAGAGCTGCAGTGAAATCTCGCCCAAGGTCGTTGGGATCTCACGAGATTTGTAGTGAAATCTCGCCCGATCTCATTGTGACCTCAGGAGGAATGGAGTGAAACCTCGCCTAAAATCCATGAGTTGTCATGAGATTTGGAGTGAAATCTGTACCGATGTCCATGAGATCTCAGGAGCCTTGGTGGCAAATCTCGCCCGATGTCCATGAGATCTCACGAGATTTAGATTGAAAGCTCGCCCATGGTCGTCCCTGATATCTCACGAGATTTGGAGAGAAATCTGCCCGAAGTCATTGAGACCACATGATCTTTGGTGTGAAATCGCGTCCAATGTCCATGACATATCACGAGATTTGGAATGAATTCTCACGCGATGTCCATACGATCTCACGAGATTTGGACTAATCTCGCCTGATGTCCATGATTTCTCACGAGATATAGAGTGAATTCTCCCTCAATATCCTGAGATCTAACGGATTGGACGGAAGTCTCCAAGGATTGGATGAGATCTCAAGAGACTTGGAGGAAATGATCCCCGAATTCCAAAGGATCTCACGAGAGTTGGAGTGAAATCTCGCCCTAGGTCCCTTTTATCTCACGAGAGTTGAGTGAAACCTCGCCCGTTGTCATTGAGACCTCACGAGATTTGGATTGATATCTCGCCCAAGTTCGCTGATATCGCACGAGGTTTGTAGTGAAATCTCTCCCAATGTCATTGTGACCTCACGGGATTTGGAGTGAAATCTCGCCCAAAGTCCACGAGATCTCATGAGATTTGGACTGAGGTCTGCACGTTTTGGATGGGATCTCACGAGACTCAGAATAAAATCTCACGCGATGCCCATGGTGTCTCGTGGGATTTAGATTGAAGTGTCACGGAATATCCATGAGATCTCATGAGATTTGGACTGAAGTCTCCAAGGTCTGGATGAGATCTCACGAGACTTGGACGAAAATCCCCTGAATTCCAAGAGGTCTCACGATAGTTGGAGTAAAATCTCAACCAAGGTTCCTGATATCTCAAGAGAATGATACTGAAATCTCGCCCGATGTCATTGGGACCTCGCGAGATTTGGAGTGAAATATCGCGCAAGGTCCCTGATATCTCACGAGATTTGTAGTGAAATCTTGCCCAAGGCCCCTGAGAGCTGAAGAGAATTAGAGGGAAATCTCGCCCCATGTCACTGTGACCTCATGTGTTTTGGAGTGAAATCTCGCCCAATGCCCATGATCTCACGAGTTTTTGGAGAACTCTGACCCCATATCCATGAGATCTCACGAGATTTGGAGTAAAATCTCTCCTGATGTCATGAGGTCACACGAGATTTAGATTGCAATTTCGCTCCATATCCATGAGATCTCACGAGATTTGGCCTGAATTCTCCAAGATTCGGATGAGATCTCCGAGACGTGGGGAGTCAAATCTCGCTCAACGTCCAAGAATCCTCTTGAGATTTGGCGTGAAATCTCGCCCAAACTCCCTGATATCTCACGAGACTTGTAGTGTAATCTCCCGCGATGTCAGTGAGACCTCACGAGATTTGGATGGAAATCTCGCCCAGGTCCCTGAATATTACGAGATATGTAGTGAAATCTCGCCCGAACTCATTGTAACCTCAGGAGTTGGGAGTGAAAACTCGCCCAATGTCCATGAGATCTCACGAGATTTACATGGGAAACTCGCTCATATCCACGAGAACTCACGAGGTTGGCCTTGACGTCTCCAAGGTTTGGATGAGATTTCACGGGATGCGAGTAAACTCCCGCCCAAAGACCATGAGACCTCACGAGAGTGGGAGTGAAATCTCGCCCAAGGACCCTGATATCTCAAGAGGTTTGGAAGGAATCTCCCCCGATGTCATTGACAGCTCATGATAAATGGATAGAAATCTCGCCCAAGGTCGCTGCTATCTCACGAGATCGGTAGTGAAATCTCGCCCAAACTCATTGGGACCTCAGGAGATTCGGCGTGAAATCTCCATCGATGTCCATGCGATCTCAGGAGATCTGGTGTCAAATCTCGCCCGATGTCCATGAGAACTCACGACACTTACACGGAAACCTCGCCCAGGGTCCCTGACAACTGACGAGATTCGGCGTGAAATCTGCCCGAGGTGATGGAGACCTCACGAGATTTGGAGTGAACTCTCACCCGATATTCGTGAGTACTCACGAGATTTGGAGTCATCTCGCCTGATGTCCCTGAGATCGCACAAGATAGAGATTGAATTCTCGCTCCATATCCTGAGATCTCACGAGTTTTGGCCTGGAGTCTCCAAGGATTGGATGAGATCTCACGAGACTTGGAGTAAAATATCCGCGAATATCCAGAAATCTCACGAGAGTTGGAGTGAAATGTCGCCCTAGCTCCCTTTCATGTCATGAGGTTTTAGTGAACTGTCGCCCAATGTCATTGGGACGTCCCGATATTTGGATTGAAATCTCGCCCGAGGTCGCTGATATCTCACGGGATTTGTAGGGAAATCTCGCGCAATGTGATTGTGACCTCAGGAGATTTGGGATGAACTCTCCCCCAATGTCCATGAGATCTCACGAGATTTAGATGAAATCTCCCTCAATATCTATGAGGCCTCGCGAGATTGGCACGGACGACTCCAAGTTTGGATGAGATCTCACAAGACTTGGAGTAAACTCTCGCCCAAAGAACAAGAGACCTCAGCAGAGTTGGATTGAAATCTCGCACAAGGTCCCCGATATCTCACAAGATTTGTAGTGAAATCTCGCCCAATGTCTTTGAGCCTCATGAGATGTGGACTCAAATCTCGACCAGGGTCCCTGATATCTCATGAGATTTGTGGAAATCTCACCTGATGTCATTGGAACCTCCGTAGATTTGGAGTGCAGTCTCTCCCATTGTCCATGAGATCTCACGAGATTTAGATTGACCCCTCACCCAATATCCATGAGATCTCAGGAGAAGGGCACTGACCTCTCCAAAGTTTGGGTGAGATCTCATGGGCCCTGGAGTAAAATCTCGCCCAAAGTCCAAGAGATCTCGAGGGATTTGGAGAGAAATCTCACCCAAAGCCCATGACATCTCATGAGATTGAGAGGGAATTCTCGCCCGATGTCCATGACACCTCACGGGATTTGCAGTAAAATCTCGCCCAATGACCATGAGATATCGCGAAATTGAGAGTGAAATCTCACCCATTTTCCATGAGAGCCCAAGACATTTGGCCTGAGGTCTCCACATTTGGAAGAGAGCACACGAGATTTGGATGAAAATCTCAGCTGAATCCCAAGAGATCTCACACGATTTGGAGTGACATCTCGCCCAAGGTCCCTGATACCTCAGGACATTTGTAGTGAAATCTCGCCCGATGTCATTGTGACCTCAGGATATTCGGAGGGAAACCTCACCCGAATGTCCCTGAGATCAGACGAGATATTGAGTAAAATCTCACCCGATGCCCATCAGTCCCACGATATTTAGATTGAAGTCTCGCTCAATAGCCATGAGATCTCACGAGTTTGGCAATGACGTCGCCAAGGTTTGGAGGAGATCTCACAAGACTGGGAGTAAAATCTCGCCCCCATTCAAGAGTTCTCACGAGAGCTGCAGTGAAATCTCGCCCAAGGTCGTTGGGATCTCACGAGATTTGTAGTGAAATCTCGCCCGATCTCATTGTGACCTCAGGAGGAATGGAGTGAAACCTCGCCTAAAATCCATGAGTTGTCATGAGATTTGGAGTGAAATCTGTACCGATGTCCATGAGATCTCAGGAGCCTTGGTGGCAAATCTCGCCCGATGTCCATGAGATCTCACGAGATTTAGATTGAAAGCTCGCCCATGGTCGTCCCTGATATCTCACGAGATTTGGAGAGAAATCTGCCCGAAGTCATTGAGACCACATGATCTTTGGAGTGAAATCGCGTCCAATGTCCATGACATATCACGAGATTTGGAATGAATTCTCACGCGATGTCCATACGATCTCACGAGATTTGGACTAATCTCGCCTGATGTCCATGATTTCTCACGAGATATAGAGTGAATTCTCCCTCAATATCCTGAGATCTAACGGATTGGACGGAAGTCTCCAAGGATTGGATGAGATCTCAAGAGACTTGGAGGAAATGATCCCCGAATTCCAAAGGATCTCACGAGAGTTGGAGTGAAATCTCGCCCTAGGTCCCTTTCATGTCATGAGGTTTTAGTGAACTGTCGCCCAATGTCATTGGGACGTCCCGATATTTGGATTGAAATCTCGCCCAAGTTCGCTGATATCGCACGAGGTTTGTAGTGGAATCTCTCCCAATGTCATTGTGACCTCACGAGATTTGGTGTGAAATCTCGCCCAAAGTCCAGGAGATCTCATGAGATTTGGACTGAGGTCTGCACGTTTTGGATGGGATCTCACGAGACTCAGAATAAAATCTCACCCGATGCCCATGGTGTCTCGTGGGATTTAGATTGAAGTCTCACGCAATATCCATGTGATCTCACGAGATTTGGACTGGAGTCTCCAAAGTCTGGATGAGTTCTCACGAGACTTGGAGGAAAATCCCCTGAATTCCAAGAGATCACACGAGAGTTGGAGTAAAATCTCAGCCAAGGTTCCTGATATCTCAAGAGATTGATACTGAAATCTCGCCCGATGTCATTGGGACCTCGCGAGATTTGGGGTGAAATATCGCGCAAGGTCCCTGATATCTCACGAGATTTGAAGTGAAATCTTGCCCAAGGCCCCTGAGAGCCCATGAGAATTAGAGGGAATTCTCGCCCCATGTCACTGTGACCTTAAGAGATTTGGAGTGAAATCTCGCCCAATGCCCATGATCTCACGAGCTTGTTGGAGAACTCTGACCCCATATCCATGAGATCTCACGAGATTTGGAGTAAAATCTCTCCTGATGTCATGAGGTCACACGAGATTTAGATTGCAATTTCGCTCCATATCCATGAGATCTCACGAGATTTGGCCTGAATTCTCCAAGATTCGGATGAGATCTCCGAGACGTGGGGAGTCAAATCTCGCTCAACGTCCAAGAATCCTCTTGAGAGTTGGAGTGAAATCTCGCCCAAACTCCCTGATATCTCACGAGACTTGTAGTGTAATCTCCCGCGATGTCAGTGAGACCTCACGAGATTTGGATGGAAATCTCGCCCAGGTCCCTGAATATTACGAGATATGTAGTGAAATCTCGCCCGAAATCATTGTAACCTCAGGAGTTGGGAGTGACATCTCGCCCAATGTCCATGAGATCTCACGAGATTTACATGGGAAACTCGCTCATATCCACGAGAACTCACGAGGTTGGCCTTGACGTCTCCAAGGTTTGGATGAGATTTCACGGGATGCGAGTAAACTCTCGCCCAAAGACCATGAGACCTCACGAGAGTGGGAGTGAAATCTCGCCCAAGGACCCTGATATCTCAAGAGGTTTGGAAGGAATCTCCCCCGATGTCATTGACAGCTCATGATAAATGGATAGAATTCTCGCCCAAGGTCGCTGCTATCTCACGAGATCTGCAGTGAAATCTCGCCCAAACTCATTGGGACCTCAGGAGATTCGGCGTGAAATCTCCATTGATGTCCATGCGATCTCAGGAGATCTGGTGTCAAATCTCGCCCGATGTCCATGAGAACTCACGACACTTACACGGAAACCTCGCCCAGGGTCCCTGACAACTGACGAGATTCGGCGTGAAATCTGCCCGAGGTGATGGAGACCTCACGAGATTTGGAGTGAACTCTCACCCGATATTCGTGAGTACTCACGAGATTTGGAGTCATCTCGCCTGATGTCCCTGAGATCGCACAAGATAGAGATTGAATTCTCGCTCCATATCCTGAGATCTCACGAGTTTTGGCCTGGAGTCTCCAAGGATTGGATGAGATCTCACGAGACTTGGAGTAAAATATCCGCGAATATCCAGAAATCTCACGAGAGGTGGAGTGAAATGTCGCCCTAGCTCCCTTTCATGTCATGAGGTTTTAGTGAACTGTCGCCCAATGTCATTGGGACGTCCCGATATTTGGATTGAAATCTCGCCCGAGGTCGCTGATATCTCACGGGATTTGTAGGGAAATCTCGCGCAATGTGATTGTGACCTCAGGAGATTTGGGGTGAACTCTCCCCCAATGTCCATGAGATCTCACGAGATTTAGATGAAATCTCCCTCAATATCTATGAGGCCTCGCGAGATTGGCTCGGACGACTCCAAGTTTGGATGAGATCTCACAAGTCTTGGAGTATACTCTCGCCCAAAGAACAAGAGACCTCAGCAGAGTTGGATTGAAATCTCGCACAAAGTCCCCGATATCTCACAAGATTTGTAGTGAAATCTCGCCCAATGTCTTTGAGCCTCATGAGATGTGGACTGAAATCTCGACCAGGGTCCCTGATATCTCATGAGATTTCTGGAAATCTCACCTGATGTCATTGGAACCTCCGTAGATTTGGAGTGCAGTCTCTCCCATTGTCCATGAGATCTCACGAGATTTAGATTGACCCCTCACCCAATATCCATGAGATCTCAGGAGAAGGGCACTGACCTCTCCAAAGTTTGGGTGAGATCTCATGGGCCCTGGAGTAAAATCTCGCCCAAAGTCCAAGAGATCTCGAGGGATTTGGAGAGAAATCTCAGCCAAAGCCCATGACATCTCATGAGATTGAGAGGGAATTCTCGCCCGATGTCCATGACACCTCACGGGATTTGCAGTAAAATCTCGCCCAATGACCATGAGATATCGCGAAATTGAGAGTGAAATCTCACCCATTTTCCATGAGAGCCCAAGACATTTGGCCTGAGGTCTCCGCATTTGGAGGAGAGCACACGAGGTTTGGATGAAAATCCCAGCTGAATCCCAAGAGATCTCACACGATTTGGAGTGACATCTCGCCCAAGGTCCCTGATACCTCAGGACATTTGTAGTGAAATCTCGCCCGATGTCATTGTGACCTCAGGATATTCGGAGGGAAACCTCACCCGAATGTCCCTGAGATCAGACGAGATATTGAGTAAAATCTCACCCGATGCCCATCAGTCCCACGATATTTAGATTGAAGTCTCGCTCAATAGCCATGAGATCTCACGAGTTTGGCACTGACGTCGCCAAGGTTTGGAGGAGATCTCACAAGACTGGGAGTAAAATCTCGCCCCCATTCAAGAGTTCTCACGAGAGCTGCAGTGAAATCTCGCCCAAGGTCCCTGGGATCTCACGAGATTTGTAGTGAAATCTCGCCCGATCTCATTGTGACCTCAGGAGGAATGGAGTGAAACCTCGCCTAAAATCCATGAGTTGTCATGAGATTTGGAGTGAAATCTGTACCGATGTCCATGAGATCTCAGGAGCCTTGGTGGCAAATCTCGCCCGATGTCCATGAGATCTCACGAGATTTAGATTGAAAGCTCGCCCACGGTCGTCCCTGATATCTCACGAGATTTGGAGAGAAATCTGCCCGAAGTCATTGAGACCACATGATCTTTGGAGTGAAATCGCGTCCAATGTCCATGACATATCACGAGATTTGGAATGAATTCTCACGCGATGTCCATACGATCTCACGAGATTTGGACTAATCTCGCCTGATGTCCATGATTTCTCACGAGATATAGAGTGAATTCTCCCTCAATATCCTGAGATCTAACGGATTGGACGGAAGTCTCCAAGGATTGGATGAGATCTCAAGAGACTTGGAGGAAATGATCCCCGAATTCCAAAGGATCTCACGAGAGTTGGAGTGAAATCTCGCCCTAGGTCCCTTTTATCTCACGAGAGTTGAGTGAAACCTCGCCCGTTGTCATTGAGACCTCACGAGATTTGGATTGATATCTCGCCCAAGTTCGCTGATATCGCACGAGGTTTGTAGTGAAATCTCTCCCAATGTCATTGTGACCTCACGGGATTTGGAGTGAAATCTCGCCCAAAGTCCACGAGATCTCATGAGATTTGGACTGAGGTCTGCACGTTTTGGATGGGTTCTCACGAGACTCAGAATAAAATCTCACGCGATGCCCATGGTGTCTCGTGGGATTTAGATTGAAGTGTCACGGAATATCCATGAGATCTCATGAGATTTGGACTGAAGTCTCCAAGGTCTGGATGAGATCTCACGAGACTTGGACGAAAATCCCCTGAATTCCAAGAGGTCTCACGATACTTGGAGTAAAATCTCAACCAAGGTTCCTGATATCTCAAGAGAATGATACTGAAATCTCGCCCGATGTCATTGGGACCTCGCAAGATTTGGAGTGAAATATCGCGCAAGGTCCCTGATATCTCACGAGATTTGTAGTGAAATCTTGCCCAAGGCCCCTGAGAGCTGAAGAGAATTAGAGGGAAATCTCGCCCCATGTCACTGTGACCTCATGTGTTTTGGAGTGAAATCTCGCCCAATGCCCATGATCTCACGAGTTTTTGGAGAACTCTGACCCCATATCCATGAGATCTCACGAGATTTGGAGTAAAATCTCTCCTGATGTCATGAGGTCACACGAGATTTAGATTGCAATTTCGCTCCATATCCATGAGATCTCACGAGATTTGGCCTGAATTCTCCAAGATTCGGATGAGATCTCCGAGACGTGGGGAGTCAAATCTCGCTCAACGTCCAAGAATCCTCTTGAGATTTGGCGTGAAATCTCGCCCAAACTCCCTGATATCTCACGAGACTTGTAGTGTAATCTCCCGCGATGTCAGTGAGACCTCACGAGATTTGGATGGAAATCTCGCCCAGGTCCCTGAATATTACGAGATATGTAGTGAAATCTCGCCCGAACTCATTGTAACCTCAGGAGTTGGGAGTGAAAACTCGCCCAATGTCCATGAGATCTCACGAGATTTACATGGGAAACTCGCTCATATCCACGAGAACTCACGAGGTTGGCCTTGACGTCTCCAAGGTTTGGATGAGATTTCACGGGATGCGAGTAAACTCCCGCCCAAAGACCATGAGACCTCACGAGAGTGGGAGTGAAATCTCACCCAAGGACCCTGATATCTCAAGAGGTTTGGAAGGAATCTCCCCCGATGTCATTGACAGCTCATGAGAAATGGATAGAAATCTCGCCCAAGGTCGCTGCTATCTCACGAGATCTGTAGTGAAATCTCGCCCAAACTCATTGGGACCTCAGGAGATTCGGCGTGAAATCTCCATCGATGTCCATGCGATCTCAGGAGATCTGGTGTCAAATCTCGCCCGATGTCCATGAGAACTCACGACACTTACACGGAAACCTCGCCCAGGGTCCCTGACAACTGACGAGATTCGGCGTGAAATCTGCCCGAGGTGATGGAGACCTCACGAGATTTGGAGTGAACTCTCACCCGATATTCGTGAGTACTCACGAGATTTGGAGTCATCTCGCCTGATGTCCCTGAGATCGCACAAGATAGAGATTGAATTCTCGCTCCATATCCTGAGATCTCACGAGTTTTGGCCTGGAGTCTCCAAGGATTGGATGAGATCTCACGAGACTTGGAGTAAAATATACGCGAATATCCAGAAATCTCACGAGAGTTGGAGTGAAATGTCGCCCTAGCTCCCTTTCATGTCATGAGGTTTTAGTGAACTGTCGCCCAATGTCATTGGGACGTCCCGATATTTGGATTGAAATCTCGCCCAAGTTCGCTGATATCGCACGAGGTTTGTAGTGAAATCTCTCCCAATGTCATTGTGACCTCACGAGATTTGGAGTGAAATCTCGCCCAAAGTCCAGGAGATCTCATGAGATTTGGACTGAGGTCTGCACGTTTTGGATGGGATCTCACGAGACTCAGAATAAAATCTCACCCGATGCCCATGGTGTCTCGTGGGATTTAGATTGAAGTCTCACGCAATATCCATGTGATCTCACGAGATTTGGACTGGAGTCTCCAAAGTCTGGATGAGTTCTCACGAGACTTGGAGGAAAATCCCCTGAATTCCAAGAGATCACACGAGAGTTGGAGTAAAATCTCAGCCAAGGTTCCTGATATCTCAAGAGATTGATACTGAAATCTCGCCCGATGTCATTGGGACCTCGCGAGATTTGGGGTGAAATATCGCGCAAGGTCCCTGATATCTCACGAGATTTGAAGTGAAATCTTGCCCAAGGCCCCTGAGAGCCCATGAGAATTAGAGGGAATTCTCGCCCCATGTCACTGTGACCTTAAGAGATTTGGAGTGAAATCTCGCCCAATGCCCATGATCTCACGAGCTTGTTGGAGAACTCTGACCCCATATCCATGAGATCTCACGAGATTTGGAGTAAAATCTCTCCTGATGTCATGAGGTCACACGAGATTTAGATTGCAATTTCGCTCCATATCCATGAGATCTCACGAGATTTGGCCTGAATTCTCCAAGATTCGGATGAGATCTCCGAGACGTGGGGAGTCAAATCTCGCTCAACGTCCAAGAATCCTCTTGAGAGTTGGAGTGAAATCTCGCCCAAACTCCCTGATATCTCACGAGACTTGTAGTGTAATCTCCCGCGATGTCAGTGAGACCTCACGAGATTTGGATGGAAATCTCGCCCAGGTCCCTGAATATTACGAGATATGTAGTGAAATCTCGCCCGAAATCATTGTAACCTCAGGATTTGGGAGTGAAATCTCGCCCAATGTCCATGAGATCTCACGAGATTTACATGGGAAACTCGCTCATATCCACGAGAACTCACGAGGTTGGCCTTGACGTCTCCAAGGTTTGGATGAGATTTCACGGGATGCGAGTAAACTCTCGCCCAAAGACCATGAGACCCAACGAGAGTGGGAGTGAAATCTCGCCCAAGAACCCTGATATCTCAAGAGGTTTGGAAGGAATCTCCCCCGATGTCATTGACAGCTCATGAGAAATGGATAGAAATCTCGCCCAAGGTCGCTGCTATCTCACGAGATCTGTAGTGAAATCTCGCCCAAACTCATTGGGACCTCAGGAGATTCGGCGTGAAATCTCCATCGATGTCCATGCGATCTCAGGAGATCTGGTGTCAAATCTCGCCCGATGTCCATGAGAACTCACGACACTTACACGGAAACCTCGCCCAGGGTCCCTGACAACTGACGAGATTCGGCGTGAAATCTGCCCGAGGTGATGGAGACCTCACGAGATTTGGAGTGAACTCTCACCCGATATTCGTGAGTACTCACGAGATTTCCAGTCATCTCGCCTGATGTCCCTGAGATCGCACAAGATAGAGATTGAATTCTCGCTCCATATCCTGAGATCTCACGAGTTTTGGCCTGGAGTCTCCAAGGATTGGATGAGATCTCACGAGACTTGGAGTAAAATATCCGCGAATATCCAGAAATCTCACGAGAGTTGGAGTGAAATGTCGCCCTAAGTCCCTTTCATGTCATGAGGTTTTAGTGAACTGTCGCCCAATGTCATTGGGACGTCCCGATATTTGGATTGAAATCTCGCCCGAGGTCGCTGATATCTCACGAGATTTGTAGGGAAATCTCGCGCAATGTGATTGTGACCTCAGGAGATTTGGGGTGAACTCTCCCCCAATGTCCATGAGATCTCACGAGATTTAGATGAAATCTCCCTCAATATCTATGAGGCCTCGCGAGATTGGCTCGGACGACTCCAAGTTTGGATGAGATCTCACAAGACTTGGAGTAAACTCTCGCCCAAAGAACAAGAGACCTCAGCAGAGTTGGATTGAAATCTCGCACAAAGTCCCCGATATCTCACAAGATTTGTAGTGAAATCTCGCCCAATGTCTTTGAGCCTCATGAGATGTGGACTGAAATCTCGACCAGGGTCCCTGATATCTCATGAGATTTCTGGAAATCTCACCTGATGTCATTGGAACCTCCGTAGATTTGGAGTGCAGTC
Organism: Eumetopias jubatus; assembly: GCF_037043125.1. Lineage (NCBI taxonomy): Eukaryota > Metazoa > Chordata > Mammalia > Carnivora > Otariidae > Eumetopias > Eumetopias jubatus. The sequence continues at coordinate 6,120,187 of NW_028274824.1, read as the reverse complement.
TCTCCCATTGTCCATGAGATCTCACGAGATTTAGATTGACCCCTCACCCAATATCCATGAGATCTCAGGAGAAGGGCACTGACCTCTCCAAAGTTTGGGTGAGATCTCATGGGCCCTGGAGTAAAATCTCGCCCAAAGTCCAAGAGATCTCGAGGGATTTGGAGAGAAATCTCAGCCAAAGCCCATGACATCTCATGAGATTGAGAGGGAATTCTCGCCCGATGTCCATGACACCTCACGGGATTTGCAGTAAAATCTCGCCCAATGACCATGAGATATCGCGAAATTGAGAGTGAAATCTCACCCATTTTCCATGAGAGCCCAAGACATTTGGCCTGAGGTCTCCGCATTTGGAAGAGAGCACACGAGGTTTGGATGAAAATCCCAGCTGAATCCCAAGAGATCTCACACGATTTGGAGTGACATCTCGCCCAAGGTCCCTGATACCTCAGGACATTTGTAGTGAAATCTCGCCCGATGTCATTGTGACCTCAGGATATTCGGAGGGAAACCTCACCCGAATGTCCCTGAGATCAGACGAGATATTGAGTAAAATCTCACCCGATGCCCATCAGTCCCACGATATTTAGATTGAAGTCTCGCTCAATAGCCATGAGATCTCACGAGTTTGGCACTGACGTCGCCAAGGTTTGGAGGAGATCTCACAAGACTGGGAGTAAAATCTCGCCCCCATTCAAGAGTTCTCACGAGAGCTGCAGTGAAATCTCGCCCAAGGTCCCTGGGATCTCACGAGATTTGTAGTGAAATCTCGCCCGATCTCATTGTGACCTCAGGAGGAATGGAGTGAAACCTCGCCTAAAATCCATGAGTTGTCATGAGATTTGGAGTGAAATCTGTACCGATGTCCATGAGATCTCAGGAGCCTTGGTGGCAAATCTCGCCCGATGTCCATGAGATCTCACGAGATTTAGATTGAAAGCTCGCCCACGGTCGTCCCTGATATCTCACGAGATTTGGAGAGAAATCTGCCCGAAGTCATTGAGACCACATGATCTTTGGAGTGAAATCGCGTCCAATGTCCATGACATATCACGAGATTTGGAATGAATTCTCACGCGATGTCCATACGATCTCACGAGATTTGGACTAATCTCGCCTGATGTCCATGATTTCTCACGAGATATAGAGTGAATTCTCCCTCAATATCCTGAGATCTAACGGATTGGACGGAAGTCTCCAAGGATTGGATGAGATCTCAAGAGACTTGGAGGAAATGATCCCCGAATTCCAAAGGATCTCACGAGAGTTGGAGTGAAATCTCGCCCTAGGTCCCTTTTATCTCACGAGAGTTGAGTGAAACCTCGCCCGTTGTCATTGAGACCTCACGAGATTTGGATTGATATCTCGCCCAAGTTCGCTGATATCGCACGAGGTTTGTAGTGAAATCTCTCCCAATGTCATTGTGACCTCACGGGATTTGGAGTGAAATCTCGCCCAAAGTCCACGAGATCTCATGAGATTTGGACTGAGGTCTGCACGTTTTGGATGGGTTCTCACGAGACTCAGAATAAAATCTCACGCGATGCCCATGGTGTCTCGTGGGATTTAGATTGAAGTGTCACGGAATATCCATGAGATCTCATGAGATTTGGACTGAAGTCTCCAAGGTCTGGATGAGATCTCACGAGACTTGGACGAAAATCCCCTGAATTCCAAGAGGTCTCACGATACTTGGAGTAAAATCTCAACCAAGGTTCCTGATATCTCAAGAGAATGATACTGAAATCTCGCCCGATGTCATTGGGACCTCGCAAGATTTGGAGTGAAATATCGCGCAAGGTCCCTGATATCTCACGAGATTTGTAGTGAAATCTTGCCCAAGGCCCCTGAGAGCTGAAGAGAATTAGAGGGAAATCTCGCCCCATGTCACTGTGACCTCATGTGTTTTGGAGTGAAATCTCGCCCAATGCCCATGATCTCACGAGTTTTTGGAGAACTCTGACCCCATATCCATGAGATCTCACGAGATTTGGAGTAAAATCTCTCCTGATGTCATGAGGTCACACGAGATTTAGATTGCAATTTCGCTCCATATCCATGAGATCTCACGAGATTTGGCCTGAATTCTCCAAGATTCGGATGAGATCTCCGAGACGTGGGGAGTCAAATCTCGCTCAACGTCCAAGAATCCTCTTGAGATTTGGCGTGAAATCTCGCCCAAACTCCCTGATATCTCACGAGACTTGTAGTGTAATCTCCCGCGATGTCAGTGAGACCTCACGAGATTTGGATGGAAATCTCGCCCAGGTCCCTGAATATTACGAGATATGTAGTGAAATCTCGCCCGAACTCATTGTAACCTCAGGAGTTGGGAGTGAAAACTCGCCCAATGTCCATGAGATCTCACGAGATTTACATGGGAAACTCGCTCATATCCACGAGAACTCACGAGGTTGGCCTTGACGTCTCCAAGGTTTGGATGAGATTTCACGGGATGCGAGTAAACTCCCGCCCAAAGACCATGAGACCTCACGAGAGTGGGAGTGAAATCTCACCCAAGGACCCTGATATCTCAAGAGGTTTGGAAGGAATCTCCCCCGATGTCATTGACAGCTCATGAGAAATGGATAGAAATCTCGCCCAAGGTCGCTGCTATCTCACGAGATCTGTAGTGAAATCTCGCCCAAACTCATTGGGACCTCAGGAGATTCGGCGTGAAATCTCCATCGATGTCCATGCGATCTCAGGAGATCTGGTGTCAAATCTCGCCCGATGTCCATGAGAACTCACGACACTTACACGGAAACCTCGCCCAGGGTCCCTGACAACTGACGAGATTCGGCGTGAAATCTGCCCGAGGTGATGGAGACCTCACGAGATTTGGAGTGAACTCTCACCCGATATTCGTGAGTACTCACGAGATTTGGAGTCATCTCGCCTGATGTCCCTGAGATCGCACAAGATAGAGATTGAATTCTCGCTCCATATCCTGAGATCTCACGAGTTTTGGCCTGGAGTCTCCAAGGATTGGATGAGATCTCACGAGACTTGGAGTAAAATATACGCGAATATCCAGAAATCTCACGAGAGTTGGAGTGAAATGTCGCCCTAGCTCCCTTTCATGTCATGAGGTTTTAGTGAACTGTCGCCCAATGTCATTGGGACGTCCCGATATTTGGATTGAAATCTCGCCCAAGTTCGCTGATATCGCACGAGGTTTGTAGTGAAATCTCTCCCAATGTCATTGTGACCTCACGAGATTTGGAGTGAAATCTCGCCCAAAGTCCAGGAGATCTCATGAGATTTGGACTGAGGTCTGCACGTTTTGGATGGGATCTCACGAGACTCAGAATAAAATCTCACCCGATGCCCATGGTGTCTCGTGGGATTTAGATTGAAGTCTCACGCAATATCCATGTGATCTCACGAGATTTGGACTGGAGTCTCCAAAGTCTGGATGAGTTCTCACGAGACTTGGAGGAAAATCCCCTGAATTCCAAGAGATCACACGAGAGTTGGAGTAAAATCTCAGCCAAGGTTCCTGATATCTCAAGAGATTGATACTGAAATCTCGCCCGATGTCATTGGGACCTCGCGAGATTTGGGGTGAAATATCGCGCAAGGTCCCTGATATCTCACGAGATTTGAAGTGAAATCTTGCCCAAGGCCCCTGAGAGCCCATGAGAATTAGAGGGAATTCTCGCCCCATGTCACTGTGACCTTAAGAGATTTGGAGTGAAATCTCGCCCAATGCCCATGATCTCACGAGCTTGTTGGAGAACTCTGACCCCATATCCATGAGATCTCACGAGATTTGGAGTAAAATCTCTCCTGATGTCATGAGGTCACACGAGATTTAGATTGCAATTTCGCTCCATATCCATGAGATCTCACGAGATTTGGCCTGAATTCTCCAAGATTCGGATGAGATCTCCGAGACGTGGGGAGTCAAATCTCGCTCAACGTCCAAGAATCCTCTTGAGAGTTGGAGTGAAATCTCGCCCAAACTCCCTGATATCTCACGAGACTTGTAGTGTAATCTCCCGCGATGTCAGTGAGACCTCACGAGATTTGGATGGAAATCTCGCCCAGGTCCCTGAATATTACGAGATATGTAGTGAAATCTCGCCCGAAATCATTGTAACCTCAGGATTTGGGAGTGAAATCTCGCCCAATGTCCATGAGATCTCACGAGATTTACATGGGAAACTCGCTCATATCCACGAGAACTCACGAGGTTGGCCTTGACGTCTCCAAGGTTTGGATGAGATTTCACGGGATGCGAGTAAACTCTCGCCCAAAGACCATGAGACCCAACGAGAGTGGGAGTGAAATCTCGCCCAAGAACCCTGATATCTCAAGAGGTTTGGAAGGAATCTCCCCCGATGTCATTGACAGCTCATGAGAAATGGATAGAAATCTCGCCCAAGGTCGCTGCTATCTCACGAGATCTGTAGTGAAATCTCGCCCAAACTCATTGGGACCTCAGGAGATTCGGCGTGAAATCTCCATCGATGTCCATGCGATCTCAGGAGATCTGGTGTCAAATCTCGCCCGATGTCCATGAGAACTCACGACACTTACACGGAAACCTCGCCCAGGGTCCCTGACAACTGACGAGATTCGGCGTGAAATCTGCCCGAGGTGATGGAGACCTCACGAGATTTGGAGTGAACTCTCACCCGATATTCGTGAGTACTCACGAGATTTCCAGTCATCTCGCCTGATGTCCCTGAGATCGCACAAGATAGAGATTGAATTCTCGCTCCATATCCTGAGATCTCACGAGTTTTGGCCTGGAGTCTCCAAGGATTGGATGAGATCTCACGAGACTTGGAGTAAAATATCCGCGAATATCCAGAAATCTCACGAGAGTTGGAGTGAAATGTCGCCCTAAGTCCCTTTCATGTCATGAGGTTTTAGTGAACTGTCGCCCAATGTCATTGGGACGTCCCGATATTTGGATTGAAATCTCGCCCGAGGTCGCTGATATCTCACGAGATTTGTAGGGAAATCTCGCGCAATGTGATTGTGACCTCAGGAGATTTGGGGTGAACTCTCCCCCAATGTCCATGAGATCTCACGAGATTTAGATGAAATCTCCCTCAATATCTATGAGGCCTCGCGAGATTGGCTCGGACGACTCCAAGTTTGGATGAGATCTCACAAGACTTGGAGTAAACTCTCGCCCAAAGAACAAGAGACCTCAGCAGAGTTGGATTGAAATCTCGCACAAAGTCCCCGATATCTCACAAGATTTGTAGTGAAATCTCGCCCAATGTCTTTGAGCCTCATGAGATGTGGACTGAAATCTCGACCAGGGTCCCTGATATCTCATGAGATTTCTGGAAATCTCACCTGATGTCATTGGAACCTCCGTAGATTTGGAGTGCAGTCTCTCCCATTGTCCATGAGATCTCACGAGATTTAGATTGACCCCTCACCCAATATCCATGAGATCTCAGGAGAAGGGCACTGACCTCTCCAAAGTTTGGGTGAGATCTCATGGGCCCTGGAGTAAAATCTCGCCCAAAGTCCAAGAGATCTCGAGGGATTTGGAGAGAAATCTCAGCCAAAGCCCATGACATCTCATGAGATTGAGAGGGAATTCTCGCCCGATGTCCATGACACCTCACGGGATTTGCAGTAAAATCTCGCCCAATGACCATGAGATATCGCGAAATTGAGAGTGAAATCTCACCCATTTTCCATGAGAGCCCAAGACATTTGGCCTGAGGTCTCCGCATTTGGAAGAGAGCACACGAGGTTTGGATGAAAATCCCAGCTGAATCCCAAGAGATCTCACACGATTTGGAGTGACATCTCGCCCAAGGTCCCTGATACCTCAGGACATTTGTAGTGAAATCTCGCCCGATGTCATTGTGACCTCAGGATATTCGGAGGGAAACCTCACCCGAATGTCCCTGAGATCAGACGAGATATTGAGTAAAATCTCACCCGATGCCCATCAGTCCCACGATATTTAGATTGAAGTCTCGCTCAATAGCCATGAGATCTCACGAGTTTGGCACTGACGTCGCCAAGGTTTGGAGGAGATCTCACAAGACTGGGAGTAAAATCTCGCCCCCATTCAAGAGTTCTCACGAGAGCTGCAGTGAAATCTCGCCCAAGGTCCCTGGGATCTCACGAGATTTGTAGTGAAATCTCGCCCGATCTCATTGTGACCTCAGGAGGAATGGAGTGAAACCTCGCCTAAAATCCATGAGTTGTCATGAGATTTGGAGTGAAATCTGTACCGATGTCCATGAGATCTCAGGAGCCTTGGTGGCAAATCTCGCCCGATGTCCATGAGATCTCACGAGATTTAGATTGAAAGCTCGCCCACGGTCGTCCCTGATATCTCACGAGATTTGGAGAGAAATCTGCCCGAAGTCATTGAGACCACATGATCTTTGGAGTGAAATCGCGTCCAATGTCCATGACATATCACGAGATTTGGAATGAATTCTCACGCGATGTCCATACGATCTCACGAGATTTGGACTAATCTCGCCTGATGTCCATGATTTCTCACGAGATATAGAGTGAATTCTCCCTCAATATCCTGAGATCTAACGGATTGGACGGAAGTCTCCAAGGATTGGATGAGATCTCAAGAGACTTGGAGGAAATGATCCCCGAATTCCAAAGGATCTCACGAGAGTTGGAGTGAAATCTCGCCCTAGGTCCCTTTTATCTCACGAGAGTTGAGTGAAACCTCGCCCGTTGTCATTGAGACCTCACGAGATTTGGATTGATATCTCGCCCAAGTTCGCTGATATCGCACGAGGTTTGTAGTGAAATCTCTCCCAATGTCATTGTGACCTCACGGGATTTGGAGTGAAATCTCGCCCAAAGTCCACGAGATCTCATGAGATTTGGACTGAGGTCTGCACGTTTTGGATGGGTTCTCACGAGACTCAGAATAAAATCTCACGCGATGCCCATGGTGTCTCGTGGGATTTAGATTGAAGTGTCACGGAATATCCATGAGATCTCATGAGATTTGGACTGAAGTCTCCAAGGTCTGGATGAGATCTCACGAGACTTGGACGAAAATCCCCTGAATTCCAAGAGGTCTCACGATACTTGGAGTAAAATCTCAACCAAGGTTCCTGATATCTCAAGAGAATGATACTGAAATCTCGCCCGATGTCATTGGGACCTCGCAAGATTTGGAGTGAAATATCGCGCAAGGTCCCTGATATCTCACGAGATTTGTAGTGAAATCTTGCCCAAGGCCCCTGAGAGCTGAAGAGAATTAGAGGGAAATCTCGCCCCATGTCACTGTGACCTCATGTGTTTTGGAGTGAAATCTCGCCCAATGCCCATGATCTCACGAGTTTTTGGAGAACTCTGACCCCATATCCATGAGATCTCACGAGATTTGGAGTAAAATCTCTCCTGATGTCATGAGGTCACACGAGATTTAGATTGCAATTTCGCTCCATATCCATGAGATCTCACGAGATTTGGCCTGAATTCTCCAAGATTCGGATGAGATCTCCGAGACGTGGGGAGTCAAATCTCGCTCAACGTCCAAGAATCCTCTTGAGATTTGGCGTGAAATCTCGCCCAAACTCCCTGATATCTCACGAGACTTGTAGTGTAATCTCCCGCGATGTCAGTGAGACCTCACGAGATTTGGATGGAAATCTCGCCCAGGTCCCTGAATATTACGAGATATGTAGTGAAATCTCGCCCGAACTCATTGTAACCTCAGGAGTTGGGAGTGAAAACTCGCCCAATGTCCATGAGATCTCACGAGATTTACATGGGAAACTCGCTCATATCCACGAGAACTCACGAGGTTGGCCTTGACGTCTCCAAGGTTTGGATGAGATTTCACGGGATGCGAGTAAACTCCCGCCCAAAGACCATGAGACCTCACGAGAGTGGGAGTGAAATCTCACCCAAGGACCCTGATATCTCAAGAGGTTTGGAAGGAATCTCCCCCGATGTCATTGACAGCTCATGAGAAATGGATAGAAATCTCGCCCAAGGTCGCTGCTATCTCACGAGATCTGTAGTGAAATCTCGCCCAAACTCATTGGGACCTCAGGAGATTCGGCGTGAAATCTCCATCGATGTCCATGCGATCTCAGGAGATCTGGTGTCAAATCTCGCCCGATGTCCATGAGAACTCACGACACTTACACGGAAACCTCGCCCAGGGTCCCTGACAACTGACGAGATTCGGCGTGAAATCTGCCCGAGGTGATGGAGACCTCACGAGATTTGGAGTGAACTCTCACCCGATATTCGTGAGTACTCACGAGATTTGGAGTCATCTCGCCTGATGTCCCTGAGATCGCACAAGATAGAGATTGAATTCTCGCTCCATATCCTGAGATCTCACGAGTTTTGGCCTGGAGTCTCCAAGGATTGGATGAGATCTCACGAGACTTGGAGTAAAATATACGCGAATATCCAGAAATCTCACGAGAGTTGGAGTGAAATGTCGCCCTAGCTCCCTTTCATGTCATGAGGTTTTAGTGAACTGTCGCCCAATGTCATTGGGACGTCCCGATATTTGGATTGAAATCTCGCCCAAGTTCGCTGATATCGCACGAGGTTTGTAGTGAAATCTCTCCCAATGTCATTGTGACCTCACGAGATTTGGAGTGAAATCTCGCCCAAAGTCCAGGAGATCTCATGAGATTTGGACTGAGGTCTGCACGTTTTGGATGGGATCTCACGAGACTCAGAATAAAATCTCACCCGATGCCCATGGTGTCTCGTGGGATTTAGATTGAAGTCTCACGCAATATCCATGTGATCTCACGAGATTTGGACTGGAGTCTCCAAAGTCTGGATGAGTTCTCACGAGACTTGGAGGAAAATCCCCTGAATTCCAAGAGATCACACGAGAGTTGGAGTAAAATCTCAGCCAAGGTTCCTGATATCTCAAGAGATTGATACTGAAATCTCGCCCGATGTCATTGGGACCTCGCGAGATTTGGGGTGAAATATCGCGCAAGGTCCCTGATATCTCACGAGATTTGAAGTGAAATCTTGCCCAAGGCCCCTGAGAGCCCATGAGAATTAGAGGGAATTCTCGCCCCATGTCACTGTGACCTTAAGAGATTTGGAGTGAAATCTCGCCCAATGCCCATGATCTCACGAGCTTGTTGGAGAACTCTGACCCCATATCCATGAGATCTCACGAGATTTGGAGTAAAATCTCTCCTGATGTCATGAGGTCACACGAGATTTAGATTGCAATTTCGCTCCATATCCATGAGATCTCACGAGATTTGGCCTGAATTCTCCAAGATTCGGATGAGATCTCCGAGACGTGGGGAGTCAAATCTCGCTCAACGTCCAAGAATCCTCTTGAGAGTTGGAGTGAAATCTCGCCCAAACTCCCTGATATCTCACGAGACTTGTAGTGTAATCTCCCGCGATGTCAGTGAGACCTCACGAGATTTGGATGGAAATCTCGCCCAGGTCCCTGAATATTACGAGATATGTAGTGAAATCTCGCCCGAAATCATTGTAACCTCAGGATTTGGGAGTGAAATCTCGCCCAATGTCCATGAGATCTCACGAGATTTACATGGGAAACTCGCTCATATCCACGAGAACTCACGAGGTTGGCCTTGACGTCTCCAAGGTTTGGATGAGATTTCACGGGATGCGAGTAAACTCTCGCCCAAAGACCATGAGACCCCACGAGAGTGGGAGTGAAATCTCGCCCAAGAACCCTGATATCTCAAGAGGTTTGGAAGGAATCTCCCCCGATGTCATTGACAGCTCATGAGAAATGGATAGAAATCTCGCCCAAGGTCGCTGCTATCTCACGAGATCTGTAGTGAAATCTCGCCCAAACTCATTGGGACCTCAGGAGATTCGGCGTGAAATCTCCATCGATGTCCATGCGATCTCAGGAGATCTGGTGTCAAATCTCGCCCGATGTCCATGAGAACTCACGACACTTACACGGAAACCTCGCCCAGGGTCCCTGACAACTGACGAGATTCGGCGTGAAATCTGCCCGAGGTGATGGAGACCTCACGAGATTTGGAGTGAACTCTCACCCGATATTCGTGAGTACTCACGAGATTTCCAGTCATCTCGCCTGATGTCCCTGAGATCGCACAAGATAGAGATTGAATTCTCGCTCCATATCCTGAGATCTCACGAGTTTTGGCCTGGAGTCTCCAAGGATTGGATGAGATCTCACGAGACTTGGAGTAAAATATCCGCGAATATCCAGAAATCTCACGAGAGTTGGAGTGAAATGTCGCCCTAAGTCCCTTTCATGTCATGAGGTTTTAGTGAACTGTCGCCCAATGTCATTGGGACGTCCCGATATTTGGATTGAAATCTCGCCCGAGGTCGCTGATATCTCACGAGATTTGTAGGGAAATCTCGCGCAATGTGATTGTGACCTCAGGAGATTTGGGGTGAACTCTCCCCCAATGTCCATGAGATCTCACGAGATTTAGATGAAATCTCCCTCAATATCTATGAGGCCTCGCGAGATTGGCTCGGACGACTCCAAGTTTGGATGAGATCTCACAAGACTTGGAGTAAACTCTCGCCCAAAGAACAAGAGACCTCAGCAGAGTTGGATTGAAATCTCGCACAAAGTCCCCGATATCTCACAAGATTTGTAGTGAAATCTCGCCCAATGTCTTTGAGCCTCATGAGATGTGGACTGAAATCTCGACCAGGGTCCCTGATATCTCATGAGATTTCTGGAAATCTCACCTGATGTCATTGGAACCTCCGTAGATTTGGAGTGCAGTCTCTCCCATTGTCCATGAGATCTCACGAGATTTAGATTGACCCCTCACCCAATATCCATGAGATCTCAGGAGAAGGGCACTGACCTCTCCAAAGTTTGGGTGAGATCTCATGGGCCCTGGAGTAAAATCTCGCCCAAAGTCCAAGAGATCTCGAGGGATTTGGAGAGAAATCTCAGCCAAAGCCCATGACATCTCATGAGATTGAGAGGGAATTCTCGCCCGATGTCCATGACACCTCACGGGATTTGCAGTAAAATCTCGCCCAATGACCATGAGATATCGCGAAATTGAGAGTGAAATCTCACCCATTTTCCATGAGAGCCCAAGACATTTGGCCTGAGGTCTCCGCATTTGGAAGAGAGCACACGAGGTTTGGATGAAAATCCCAGCTGAATCCCAAGAGATCTCACACGATTTGGAGTGACATCTCGCCCAAGGTCCCTGATACCTCAGGACATTTGTAGTGAAATCTCGCCCGATGTCATTGTGACCTCAGGATATTCGGAGGGAAACCTCACCCGAATGTCCCTGAGATCAGACGAGATATTGAGTAAAATCTCACCCGATGCCCATCAGTCCCACGATATTTAGATTGAAGTCTCGCTCAATAGCCATGAGATCTCACGAGTTTGGCACTGACGTCGCCAAGGTTTGGAGGAGATCTCACAAGACTGGGAGTAAAATCTCGCCCCCATTCAAGAGTTCTCACGAGAGCTGCAGTGAAATCTCGCCCAAGGTCCCTGGGATCTCACGAGATTTGTAGTGAAATCTCGCCCGATCTCATTGTGACCTCAGGAGGAATGGAGTGAAACCTCGCCTAAAATCCATGAGTTGTCATGAGATTTGGAGTGAAATCTGTACCGATGTCCATGAGATCTCAGGAGCCTTGGTGGCAAATCTCGCCCGATGTCCATGAGATCTCACGAGATTTAGATTGAAAGCTCGCCCACGGTCGTCCCTGATATCTCACGAGATTTGGAGAGAAATCTGCCCGAAGTCATTGAGACCACATGATCTTTGGAGTGAAATCGCGTCCAATGTCCATGACATATCACGAGATTTGGAATGAATTCTCACGCGATGTCCATACGATCTCACGAGATTTGGACTAATCTCGCCTGATGTCCATGATTTCTCACGAGATATAGAGTGAATTCTCCCTCAATATCCTGAGATCTAACGGATTGGACGGAAGTCTCCAAGGATTGGATGAGATCTCAAGAGACTTGGAGGAAATGATCCCCGAATTCCAAAGGATCTCACGAGAGTTGGAGTGAAATCTCGCCCTAGGTCCCTTTTATCTCACGAGAGTTGAGTGAAACCTCGCCCGTTGTCATTGAGACCTCACGAGATTTGGATTGATATCTCGCCCAAGTTCGCTGATATCGCACGAGGTTTGTAGTGAAATCTCTCCCAATGTCATTGTGACCTCACGGGATTTGGAGTGAAATCTCGCCCAAAGTCCACGAGATCTCATGAGATTTGGACTGAGGTCTGCACGTTTTGGATGGGTTCTCACGAGACTCAGAATAAAATCTCACGCGATGCCCATGGTGTCTCGTGGGATTTAGATTGAAGTGTCACGGAATATCCATGAGATCTCATGAGATTTGGACTGAAGTCTCCAAGGTCTGGATGAGATCTCACGAGACTTGGACGAAAATCCCCTGAATTCCAAGAGGTCTCACGATACTTGGAGTAAAATCTCAACCAAGGTTCCTGATATCTCAAGAGAATGATACTGAAATCTCGCCCGATGTCATTGGGACCTCGCAAGATTTGGAGTGAAATATCGCGCAAGGTCCCTGATATCTCACGAGATTTGTAGTGAAATCTTGCCCAAGGCCCCTGAGAGCTGAAGAGAATTAGAGGGAAATCTCGCCCCATGTCACTGTGACCTCATGTGTTTTGGAGTGAAATCTCGCCCAATGCCCATGATCTCACGAGTTTTTGGAGAACTCTGACCCCATATCCATGAGATCTCACGAGATTTGGAGTAAAATCTCTCCTGATGTCATGAGGTCACACGAGATTTAGATTGCAATTTCGCTCCATATCCATGAGATCTCACGAGATTTGGCCTGAATTCTCCAAGATTCGGATGAGATCTCCGAGACGTGGGGAGTCAAATCTCGCTCAACGTCCAAGAATCCTCTTGAGATTTGGCGTGAAATCTCGCCCAAACTCCCTGATATCTCACGAGACTTGTAGTGTAATCTCCCGCGATGTCAGTGAGACCTCACGAGATTTGGATGGAAATCTCGCCCAGGTCCCTGAATATTACGAGATATGTAGTGAAATCTCGCCCGAACTCATTGTAACCTCAGGAGTTGGGAGTGAAAACTCGCCCAATGTCCATGAGATCTCACGAGATTTACATGGGAAACTCGCTCATATCCACGAGAACTCACGAGGTTGGCCTTGACGTCTCCAAGGTTTGGATGAGATTTCACGGGATGCGAGTAAACTCCCGCCCAAAGACCATGAGACCTCACGAGAGTGGGAGTGAAATCTCACCCAAGGACCCTGATATCTCAAGAGGTTTGGAAGGAATCTCCCCCGATGTCATTGACAGCTCATGAGAAATGGATAGAAATCTCGCCCAAGGTCGCTGCTATCTCACGAGATCTGTAGTGAAATCTCGCCCAAACTCATTGGGACCTCAGGAGATTCGGCGTGAAATCTCCATCGATGTCCATGCGATCTCAGGAGATCTGGTGTCAAATCTCGCCCGATGTCCATGAGAACTCACGACACTTACACGGAAACCTCGCCCAGGGTCCCTGACAACTGACGAGATTCGGCGTGAAATCTGCCCGAGGTGATGGAGACCTCACGAGATTTGGAGTGAACTCTCACCCGATATTCGTGAGTACTCACGAGATTTGGAGTCATCTCGCCTGATGTCCCTGAGATCGCACAAGATAGAGATTGAATTCTCGCTCCATATCCTGAGATCTCACGAGTTTTGGCCTGGAGTCTCCAAGGATTGGATGAGATCTCACGAGACTTGGAGTAAAATATACGCGAATATCCAGAAATCTCACGAGAGTTGGAGTGAAATGTCGCCCTAGCTCCCTTTCATGTCATGAGGTTTTAGTGAACTGTCGCCCAATGTCATTGGGACGTCCCGATATTTGGATTGAAATCTCGCCCAAGTTCGCTGATATCGCACGAGGTTTGTAGTGAAATCTCTCCCAATGTCATTGTGACCTCACGAGATTTGGAGTGAAATCTCGCCCAAAGTCCAGGAGATCTCATGAGATTTGGACTGAGGTCTGCACGTTTTGGATGGGATCTCACGAGACTCAGAATAAAATCTCACCCGATGCCCATGGTGTCTCGTGGGATTTAGATTGAAGTCTCACGCAATATCCATGTGATCTCACGAGATTTGGACTGGAGTCTCCAAAGTCTGGATGAGTTCTCACGAGACTTGGAGGAAAATCCCCTGAATTCCAAGAGATCACACGAGAGTTGGAGTAAAATCTCAGCCAAGGTTCCTGATATCTCAAGAGATTGATACTGAAATCTCGCCCGATGTCATTGGGACCTCGCGAGATTTGGGGTGAAATATCGCGCAAGGTCCCTGATATCTCACGAGATTTGAAGTGAAATCTTGCCCAAGGCCCCTGAGAGCCCATGAGAATTAGAGGGAATTCTCGCCCCATGTCACTGTGACCTTAAGAGATTTGGAGTGAAATCTCGCCCAATGCCCATGATCTCACGAGCTTGTTGGAGAACTCTGACCCCATATCCATGAGATCTCACGAGATTTGGAGTAAAATCTCTCCTGATGTCATGAGGTCACACGAGATTTAGATTGCAATTTCGCTCCATATCCATGAGATCTCACGAGATTTGGCCTGAATTCTCCAAGATTCGGATGAGATCTCCGAGACGTGGGGAGTCAAATCTCGCTCAACGTCCAAGAATCCTCTTGAGAGTTGGAGTGAAATCTCGCCCAAACTCCCTGATATCTCACGAGACTTGTAGTGTAATCTCCCGCGATGTCAGTGAGACCTCACGAGATTTGGATGGAAATCTCGCCCAGGTCCCTGAATATTACGAGATATGTAGTGAAATCTCGCCCGAAATCATTGTAACCTCAGGAGTTGGGAGTGAAATCTCGCCCAATGTCCATGAGATCTCACGAGATTTACATGGGAAACTCGCTCATATCCACGAGAACTCACGAGGTTGGCCTTGACGTCTCCAAGGTTTGGATGAGATTTCACGGGATGCGAGTAAACTCCCGCCCAAAGACCATGAGACCTCACGAGAGTGGGAGTGAAATCTCGCCCAAGGACCCTGATATCTCAAGAGGTTTGGAAGGAATCTCCCCCGATGTCATTGACAGCTCATGAGAAATGGATAGAAATCTCGCCCAAGGTCGCTGCTATCTCACGAGATCTGTAGTGAAAACTCGCCCAAACTCATTGGGACCTCAGGAGTTTCGGCGTGAAATCTCCATCGATGTCCATACGATCTCAGGAGATCTGGTGTCAAATCTCGCCCGATGTCCATGAGAACTCACGACACTTACACGGAAACCTCGCCCAGGGTCCCTGACAACTGACGAGATTCGGCGTGAAATCTGCCCGAGGTGATGGAGACCTCACGAGATTTGGAGTGAACTCTCACCCGATATTCGTGAGTACTCACGAGATTTGGAGTCATCTCGCCTGATGTCCCTGAGATCGCACAAGATAGAGATTGAATTCTCGCTCCATATCCTGAGATCTCACGAGTTTTGGCCTGGAGTCTCCAAGGATTGGATGAGATCTCACGAGACTTGGAGTAAAATATCCGCGAATATCCAGAAATCTCACGAGAGTTGGAGTGAAATGTCGCCCTAGGTCCCTTTCATGTCATGAGGTTTTAGTGAACTGTCGCCCAATGTCATTGGGACGTCCCGATATTTGGATTGAAATCTCGCCCGAGGTCGCTGATATCTCACGAGATTTGTAGGGAAATCTCGCGCAATGTGATTGTGACCTCAGGAGATTTGGGGTGAACTCTCCCCCAATGTCCATGAGATCTCACGAGATTTAGATGAAATCTCCCTCAATATCTATGAGGCCTCGCGAGATTGGCTCGGACGACTCCAAGTTTGGATGAGATCTCACAAGACTTGGAGTAAACTCTCGCCCAAAGAACAAGAGACCTCAGCAGAGTTGGATTGAAATCTCGCACAAAGTCCCCGATATCTCACAAGATTTGTAGTGAAATCTCGCCCAATGTCTTTGAGCCTCATGAGATGTGGACTGAAATCTCGACCAGGGTCCCTGATATCTCATGAGATTTCTGGAAATCTCACCTGATGTCATTGGAACCTCCGTAGATTTGGAGTGCAGTCTCTCCCATTGTCCATGAGATCTCACGAGATTTAGATTGACCCCTCACCCAATATCCATGAGATCTCAGGAGAAGGGCACTGACCTCTCCAAAGTTTGGGTGAGATCTCATGGGCCCTGGAGTAAAATCTCGCCCAAAGTCCAAGAGATCTCGAGGGATTTGGAGAGAAATCTCAGCCAAAGCCCATGACATCTCATGAGATTGAGAGGGAATTCTCGCCCGATGTCCATGACACCTCACGGGATTTGCAGTAAAATCTCGCCCAATGACCATGAGATATCGCGAAATTGAGAGTGAAATCTCACCCATTTTCCATGAGAGCCCAAGACATTTGGCCTGAGGTCTCCGCATTTGGAAGAGAGCACACGAGGTTTGGATGAAAATCCCAGCTGAATCCCAAGAGATCTCACACGATTTGGAGTGACATCTCGCCCAAGGTCCCTGATACCTCAGGACATTTGTAGTGAAATCTCGCCCGATGTCATTGTGACCTCAGGATATTCGGAGGGAAACCTCACCCGAATGTCCCTGAGATCAGACGAGATATTGAGTAAAATCTCACCCGATGCCCATCAGTCCCACGATATTTAGATTGAAGTCTCGCTCAATAGCCATGAGATCTCACGAGTTTGGCACTGACGTCGCCAAGGTTTGGAGGAGATCTCACAAGACTGGGAGTAAAATCTCGCCCCCATTCAAGAGTTCTCACGAGAGCTGCAGTGAAATCTCGCCCAAGGTCCCTGGGATCTCACGAGATTTGTAGTGAAATCTCGCCCGATCTCATTGTGACCTCAGGAGGAATGGAGTGAAACCTCGCCTAAAATCCATGAGTTGTCATGAGATTTGGAGTGAAATCTGTACCGATGTCCATGAGATCTCAGGAGCCTTGGTGGCAAATCTCGCCCGATGTCCATGAGATCTCACGAGATTTAGATTGAAAGCTCGCCCACGGTCGTCCCTGATATCTCACGAGATTTGGAGAGAAATCTGCCCGAAGTCATTGAGACCACATGATCTTTGGAGTGAAATCGCGTCCAATGTCCATGACATATCACGAGATTTGGAATGAATTCTCACGCGATGTCCATACGATCTCACGAGATTTGGACTAATCTCGCCTGATGTCCATGATTTCTCACGAGATATAGAGTGAATTCTCCCTCAATATCCTGAGATCTAACGGATTGGACGGAAGTCTCCAAGGATTGGATGAGATCTCAAGAGACTTGGAGGAAATGATCCCCGAATTCCAAAGGATCTCACGAGAGTTGGAGTGAAATCTCGCCCTAGGTCCCTTTTATCTCACGAGAGTTGAGTGAAACCTCGCCCGTTGTCATTGAGACCTCACGAGATTTGGATTGATATCTCGCCCAAGTTCGCTGATATCGCACGAGGTTTGTAGTGAAATCTCTCCCAATGTCATTGTGACCTCACGGGATTTGGAGTGAAATCTCGCCCAAAGTCCACGAGATCTCATGAGATTTGGACTGAGGTCTGCACGTTTTGGATGGGTTCTCACGAGACTCAGAATAAAATCTCACGCGATGCCCATGGTGTCTCGTGGGATTTAGATTGAAGTGTCACGGAATATCCATGAGATCTCATGAGATTTGGACTGAAGTCTCCAAGGTCTGGATGAGATCTCACGAGACTTGGACGAAAATCCCCTGAATTCCAAGAGGTCTCACGATACTTGGAGTAAAATCTCAACCAAGGTTCCTGATATCTCAAGAGAATGATACTGAAATCTCGCCCGATGTCATTGGGACCTCGCAAGATTTGGAGTGAAATATCGCGCAAGGTCCCTGATATCTCACGAGATTTGTAGTGAAATCTTGCCCAAGGCCCCTGAGAGCTGAAGAGAATTAGAGGGAAATCTCGCCCCATGTCACTGTGACCTCATGTGTTTTGGAGTGAAATCTCGCCCAATGCCCATGATCTCACGAGTTTTTGGAGAACTCTGACCCCATATCCATGAGATCTCACGAGATTTGGAGTAAAATCTCTCCTGATGTCATGAGGTCACACGAGATTTAGATTGCAATTTCGCTCCATATCCATGAGATCTCACGAGATTTGGCCTGAATTCTCCAAGATTCGGATGAGATCTCCGAGACGTGGGGAGTCAAATCTCGCTCAACGTCCAAGAATCCTCTTGAGATTTGGCGTGAAATCTCGCCCAAACTCCCTGATATCTCACGAGACTTGTAGTGTAATCTCCCGCGATGTCAGTGAGACCTCACGAGATTTGGATGGAAATCTCGCCCAGGTCCCTGAATATTACGAGATATGTAGTGAAATCTCGCCCGAACTCATTGTAACCTCAGGAGTTGGGAGTGAAAACTCGCCCAATGTCCATGAGATCTCACGAGATTTACATGGGAAACTCGCTCATATCCACGAGAACTCACGAGGTTGGCCTTGACGTCTCCAAGGTTTGGATGAGATTTCACGGGATGCGAGTAAACTCCCGCCCAAAGACCATGAGACCTCACGAGAGTGGGAGTGAAATCTCACCCAAGGACCCTGATATCTCAAGAGGTTTGGAAGGAATCTCCCCCGATGTCATTGACAGCTCATGAGAAATGGATAGAAATCTCGCCCAAGGTCGCTGCTATCTCACGAGATCTGTAGTGAAATCTCGCCCAAACTCATTGGGACCTCAGGAGATTCGGCGTGAAATCTCCATCGATGTCCATGCGATCTCAGGAGATCTGGTGTCAAATCTCGCCCGATGTCCATGAGAACTCACGACACTTACACGGAAACCTCGCCCAGGGTCCCTGACAACTGACGAGATTCGGCGTGAAATCTGCCCGAGGTGATGGAGACCTCACGAGATTTGGAGTGAACTCTCACCCGATATTCGTGAGTACTCACGAGATTTGGAGTCATCTCGCCTGATGTCCCTGAGATCGCACAAGATAGAGATTGAATTCTCGCTCCATATCCTGAGATCTCACGAGTTTTGGCCTGGAGTCTCCAAGGATTGGATGAGATCTCACGAGACTTGGAGTAAAATATACGCGAATATCCAGAAATCTCACGAGAGTTGGAGTGAAATGTCGCCCTAGCTCCCTTTCATGTCATGAGGTTTTAGTGAACTGTCGCCCAATGTCATTGGGACGTCCCGATATTTGGATTGAAATCTCGCCCAAGTTCGCTGATATCGCACGAGGTTTGTAGTGAAATCTCTCCCAATGTCATTGTGACCTCACGAGATTTGGAGTGAAATCTCGCCCAAAGTCCAGGAGATCTCATGAGATTTGGACTGAGGTCTGCACGTTTTGGATGGGATCTCACGAGACTCAGAATAAAATCTCACCCGATGCCCATGGTGTCTCGTGGGATTTAGATTGAAGTCTCACGCAATATCCATGTGATCTCACGAGATTTGGACTGGAGTCTCCAAAGTCTGGATGAGTTCTCACGAGACTTGGAGGAAAATCCCCTGAATTCCAAGAGATCACACGAGAGTTGGAGTAAAATCTCAGCCAAGGTTCCTGATATCTCAAGAGATTGATACTGAAATCTCGCCCGATGTCATTGGGACCTCGCGAGATTTGGGGTGAAATATCGCGCAAGGTCCCTGATATCTCACGAGATTTGAAGTGAAATCTTGCCCAAGGCCCCTGAGAGCCCATGAGAATTAGAGGGAATTCTCGCCCCATGTCACTGTGACCTTAAGAGATTTGGAGTGAAATCTCGCCCAATGCCCATGATCTCACGAGCTTGTTGGAGAACTCTGACCCCATATCCATGAGATCTCACGAGATTTGGAGTAAAATCTCTCCTGATGTCATGAGGTCACACGAGATTTAGATTGCAATTTCGCTCCATATCCATGAGATCTCACGAGATTTGGCCTGAATTCTCCAAGATTCGGATGAGATCTCCGAGACGTGGGGAGTCAAATCTCGCTCAACGTCCAAGAATCCTCTTGAGAGTTGGAGTGAAATCTCGCCCAAACTCCCTGATATCTCACGAGACTTGTAGTGTAATCTCCCGCGATGTCAGTGAGACCTCACGAGATTTGGATGGAAATCTCGCCCAGGTCCCTGAATATTACGAGATATGTAGTGAAATCTCGCCCGAAATCATTGTAACCTCAGGAGTTGGGAGTGAAATCTCGCCCAATGTCCATGAGATCTCACGAGATTTACATGGGAAACTCGCTCATATCCACGAGAACTCACGAGGTTGGCCTTGACGTCTCCAAGGTTTGGATGAGATTTCACGGGATGCGAGTAAACTCCCGCCCAAAGACCATGAGACCTCACGAGAGTGGGAGTGAAATCTCGCCCAAGGACCCTGATATCTCAAGAGGTTTGGAAGGAATCTCCCCCGATGTCATTGACAGCTCATGAGAAATGGATAGAAATCTCGCCCAAGGTCGCTGCTATCTCACGAGATCTGTAGTGAAAACTCGCCCAAACTCATTGGGACCTCAGGAGTTTCGGCGTGAAATCTCCATCGATGTCCATACGATCTCAGGAGATCTGGTGTCAAATCTCGCCCGATGTCCATGAGAACTCACGACACTTACACGGAAACCTCGCCCAGGGTCCCTGACAACTGACGAGATTCGGCGTGAAATCTGCCCGAGGTGATGGAGACCTCACGAGATTTGGAGTGAACTCTCACCCGATATTCGTGAGTACTCACGAGATTTGGAGTCATCTCGCCTGATGTCCCTGAGATCGCACAAGATAGAGATTGAATTCTCGCTCCATATCCTGAGATCTCACGAGTTTTGGCCTGGAGTCTCCAAGGATTGGATGAGATCTCACGAGACTTGGAGTAAAATATCCGCGAATATCCAGAAATCTCACGAGAGTTGGAGTGAAATGTCGCCCTAGGTCCCTTTCATGTCATGAGGTTTTAGTGAACTGTCGCCCAATGTCATTGGGACGTCCCGATATTTGGATTGAAATCTCGCCCGAGGTCGCTGATATCTCACGAGATTTGTAGGGAAATCTCGCGCAATGTGATTGTGACCTCAGGAGATTTGGGGTGAACTCTCCCCCAATGTCCATGAGATCTCACGAGATTTAGATGAAATCTCCCTCAATATCTATGAGGCCTCGCGAGATTGGCTCGGACGACTCCAAGTTTGGATGAGATCTCACAAGACTTGGAGTAAACTCTCGCCCAAAGAACAAGAGACCTCAGCAGAGTTGGATTGAAATCTCGCACAAAGTCCCCGATATCTCACAAGATTTGTAGTGAAATCTCGCCCAATGTCTTTGAGCCTCATGAGATGTGGACTGAAATCTCGACCAGGGTCCCTGATATCTCATGAGATTTCTGGAAATCTCACCTGATGTCATTGGAACCTCCGTAGATTTGGAGTGCAGTCTCTCCCATTGTCCATGAGATCTCACGAGATTTAGATTGACCCCTCACCCAATATCCATGAGATCTCAGGAGAAGGGCACTGACCTCTCCAAAGTTTGGGTGAGATCTCATGGGCCCTGGAGTAAAATCTCGCCCAAAGTCCAAGAGATCTCGAGGGATTTGGAGAGAAATCTCAGCCAAAGCCCATGACATCTCATGAGATTGAGAGGGAATTCTCGCCCGATGTCCATGACACCTCACGGGATTTGCAGTAAAATCTCGCCCAATGACCATGAGATATCGCGAAATTGAGAGTGAAATCTCACCCATTTTCCATGAGAGCCCAAGACATTTGGCCTGAGGTCTCCGCATTTGGAAGAGAGCACACGAGGTTTGGATGAAAATCCCAGCTGAATCCCAAGAGATCTCACACGATTTGGAGTGACATCTCGCCCAAGGTCCCTGATACCTCAGGACATTTGTAGTGAAATCTCGCCCGATGTCATTGTGACCTCAGGATATTCGGAGGGAAACCTCACCCGAATGTCCCTGAGATCAGACGAGATATTGAGTAAAATCTCACCCGATGCCCATCAGTCCCACGATATTTAGATTGAAGTCTCGCTCAATAGCCATGAGATCTCACGAGTTTGGCACTGACGTCGCCAAGGTTTGGAGGAGATCTCACAAGACTGGGAGTAAAATCTCGCCCCCATTCAAGAGTTCTCACGAGAGCTGCAGTGAAATCTCGCCCAAGGTCCCTGGGATCTCACGAGATTTGTAGTGAAATCTCGCCCGATCTCATTGTGACCTCAGGAGGAATGGAGTGAAACCTCGCCTAAAATCCATGAGTTGTCATGAGATTTGGAGTGAAATCTGTACCGATGTCCATGAGATCTCAGGAGCCTTGGTGGCAAATCTCGCCCGATGTCCATGAGATCTCACGAGATTTAGATTGAAAGCTCGCCCACGGTCGTCCCTGATATCTCACGAGATTTGGAGAGAAATCTGCCCGAAGTCATTGAGACCACATGATCTTTGGAGTGAAATCGCGTCCAATGTCCATGACATATCACGAGATTTGGAATGAATTCTCACGCGATGTCCATACGATCTCACGAGATTTGGACTAATCTCGCCTGATGTCCATGATTTCTCACGAGATATAGAGTGAATTCTCCCTCAATATCCTGAGATCTAACGGATTGGACGGAAGTCTCCAAGGATTGGATGAGATCTCAAGAGACTTGGAGGAAATGATCCCCGAATTCCAAAGGATCTCACGAGAGTTGGAGTGAAATCTCGCCCTAGGTCCCTTTTATCTCACGAGAGTTGAGTGAAACCTCGCCCGTTGTCATTGAGACCTCACGAGATTTGGATTGATATCTCGCCCAAGTTCGCTGATATCGCACGAGGTTTGTAGTGAAATCTCTCCCAATGTCATTGTGACCTCACGGGATTTGGAGTGAAATCTCGCCCAAAGTCCACGAGATCTCATGAGATTTGGACTGAGGTCTGCACGTTTTGGATGGGTTCTCACGAGACTCAGAATAAAATCTCACGCGATGCCCATGGTGTCTCGTGGGATTTAGATTGAAGTGTCACGGAATATCCATGAGATCTCATGAGATTTGGACTGAAGTCTCCAAGGTCTGGATGAGATCTCACGAGACTTGGACGAAAATCCCCTGAATTCCAAGAGGTCTCACGATACTTGGAGTAAAATCTCAACCAAGGTTCCTGATATCTCAAGAGAATGATACTGAAATCTCGCCCGATGTCATTGGGACCTCGCAAGATTTGGAGTGAAATATCGCGCAAGGTCCCTGATATCTCACGAGATTTGTAGTGAAATCTTGCCCAAGGCCCCTGAGAGCTGAAGAGAATTAGAGGGAAATCTCGCCCCATGTCACTGTGACCTCATGTGTTTTGGAGTGAAATCTCGCCCAATGCCCATGATCTCACGAGTTTTTGGAGAACTCTGACCCCATATCCATGAGATCTCACGAGATTTGGAGTAAAATCTCTCCTGATGTCATGAGGTCACACGAGATTTAGATTGCAATTTCGCTCCATATCCATGAGATCTCACGAGATTTGGCCTGAATTCTCCAAGATTCGGATGAGATCTCCGACACGTGGGGAGTCAAATCTCGCTCAACGTCCAAGAATCCTCTTGAGATTTGGCGTGAAATCTCGCCCAAACTCCCTGATATCTCACGAGACTTGTAGTGTAATCTCCCGCGATGTCAGTGAGACCTCACGAGATTTGGATGGAAATCTCGCCCAGGTCCCTGAATATTACGAGATATGTAGTGAAATCTCGCCCGAACTCATTGTAACCTCAGGAGTTGGGAGTGAAAACTCGCCCAATGTCCATGAGATCTCACGAGATTTACATGGGAAACTCGCTCATATCCACGAGAACTCACGAGGTTGGCCTTGACGTCTCCAAGGTTTGGATGAGATTTCACGGGATGCGAGTAAACTCCCGCCCAAAGACCATGAGACCTCACGAGAGTGGGAGTGAAATCTCACCCAAGGACCCTGATATCTCAAGAGGTTTGGAAGGAATCTCCCCCGATGTCATTGACAGCTCATGAGAAATGGATAGAAATCTCGCCCAAGGTCGCTGCTATCTCACGAGATCTGTAGTGAAATCTCGCCCAAACTCATTGGGACCTCAGGAGATTCGGCGTGAAATCTCCATCGATGTCCATGCGATCTCAGGAGATCTGGTGTCAAATCTCGCCCGATGTCCATGAGAACTCACGACACTTACACGGAAACCTCGCCCAGGGTCCCTGACAACTGACGAGATTCGGCGTGAAATCTGCCCGAGGTGATGGAGACCTCACGAGATTTGGAGTGAACTCTCACCCGATATTCGTGAGTACTCACGAGATTTGGAGTCATCTCGCCTGATGTCCCTGAGATCGCACAAGATAGAGATTGAATTCTCGCTCCATATCCTGAGATCTCACGAGTTTTGGCCTGGAGTCTCCAAGGATTGGATGAGATCTCACGAGACTTGGAGTAAAATATACGCGAATATCCAGAAATCTCACGAGAGTTGGAGTGAAATGTCGCCCTAGCTCCCTTTCATGTCATGAGGTTTTAGTGAACTGTCGCCCAATGTCATTGGGACGTCCCGATATTTGGATTGAAATCTCGCCCAAGTTCGCTGATATCGCACGAGGTTTGTAGTGAAATCTCTCCCAATGTCATTGTGACCTCACGAGATTTGGAGTGAAATCTCGCCCAAAGTCCAGGAGATCTCATGAGATTTGGACTGAGGTCTGCACGTTTTGGATGGGATCTCACGAGACTCAGAATAAAATCTCACCCGATGCCCATGGTGTCTCGTGGGATTTAGATTGAAGTCTCACGCAATATCCATGTGATCTCACGAGATTTGGACTGGAGTCTCCAAAGTCTGGATGAGTTCTCACGAGACTTGGAGGAAAATCCCCTGAATTCCAAGAGATCACACGAGAGTTGGAGTAAAATCTCAGCCAAGGTTCCTGATATCTCAAGAGATTGATACTGAAATCTCGCCCGATGTCATTGGGACCTCGCGAGATTTGGGGTGAAATATCGCGCAAGGTCCCTGATATCTCACGAGATTTGAAGTGAAATCTTGCCCAAGGCCCCTGAGAGCCCATGAGAATTAGAGGGAATTCTCGCCCCATGTCACTGTGACCTTAAGAGATTTGGAGTGAAATCTCGCCCAATGCCCATGATCTCACGAGCTTGTTGGAGAACTCTGACCCCATATCCATGAGATCTCACGAGATTTGGAGTAAAATCTCTCCTGATGTCATGAGGTCACACGAGATTTAGATTGCAATTTCGCTCCATATCCATGAGATCTCACGAGATTTGGCCTGAATTCTCCAAGATTCGGATGAGATCTCCGAGACGTGGGGAGTCAAATCTCGCTCAACGTCCAAGAATCCTCTTGAGAGTTGGAGTGAAATCTCGCCCAAACTCCCTGATATCTCACGAGACTTGTAGTGTAATCTCCCGCGATGTCAGTGAGACCTCACGAGATTTGGATGGAAATCTCGCCCAGGTCCCTGAATATTACGAGATATGTAGTGAAATCTCGCCCGAAATCATTGTAACCTCAGGAGTTGGGAGTGAAATCTCGCCCAATGTCCATGAGATCTCACGAGATTTACATGGGAAACTCGCTCATATCCACGAGAACTCACGAGGTTGGCCTTGACGTCTCCAAGGTTTGGATGAGATTTCACGGGATGCGAGTAAACTCCCGCCCAAAGACCATGAGACCTCACGAGAGTGGGAGTGAAATCTCGCCCAAGGACCCTGATATCTCAAGAGGTTTGGAAGGAATCTCCCCCGATGTCATTGACAGCTCATGAGAAATGGATAGAAATCTCGCCCAAGGTCGCTGCTATCTCACGAGATCTGTAGTGAAATCTCGCCCAAACTCATTGGGACCTCAGGAGTTTCGGCGTGAAATCTCCATCGATGTCCATACGATCTCAGGAGATCTGGTGTCAAATCTCGCCCGATGTCCATGAGAACTCACGACACTTACACGGAAACCTCGCCCAGGGTCCCTGACAACTGACGAGATTCGGCGTGAAATCTGCCCGAGGTGATGGAGACCTCACGAGATTTGGAGTGAACTCTCACCCGATATTCGTGAGTACTCACGAGATTTGGAGTCATCTCGCCTGATGTCCCTGAGATCGCACAAGATAGAGATTGAATTCTCGCTCCATATCCTGAGATCTCACGAGTTTTGGCCTGGAGTCTCCAAGGATTGGATGAGATCTCACGAGACTTGGAGTAAAATATCCGCGAATATCCAGAAATCTCACGAGAGTTGGAGTGAAATGTCGCCCTAGCTCCCTTTCATGTCATGAGGTTTTAGTGAACTGTCGCCCAATGTCATTGGGACGTCCCGATATTTGGATTGAAATCTCGCCCGAGGTCGCTGATATCTCACGAGATTTGTAGGGAAATCTCGCGCAATGTGATTGTGACCTCAGGAGATTTGGGGTGAACTCTCCCCCAATGTCCATGAGATCTCACGAGATTTAGATGAAATTTCCCTCAATATCTCTGAGGCCTCGCGAGATTGGCTCGGACGACTCCAAGTTTGGATGAGATCTCACAAGACTTGGAGTAAACTCTCGCCCAAAGAACAAGAGACCTCAGCAGAGTTGGATTGAAATCTCGCACAAAGTCCCCGATATCTCACAAGATTTGTAGTGAAATCTCGCCCAATGTCTTTGAGCCTCATGAGATGTGGAATGAAATCTCGACCAGGGTCCCTGATATCTCATGAGATTTGTGGAAATCTCACCTGATGTCATTGGAACCTCCGTAGATTTGGAGTGCAGTCTCTCCCATTGTCCATGAGATCTCACGAGATTTAGATTGACCCCTCACCCAATATCCATGAGATCTCAGGAGAAGGGCACTGACCTCTCCAAAGTTTGGGTGAGATCTCATGGGCCCTGGAGTAAAATCTCGCCCAAAGTCCAAGAGATCTCGAGGGATTTGGAGAGAAATCTCAGCCAAAGCCCATGACATCTCATGAGATTGAGAGGGAATTCTCGCCCGATGTCCATGACACCTCACGGGATTTGCAGTAAAATCTCGCCCAATGACCATGAGATATCGCGAAATTGAGAGTGAAATCTCACCCATTTTCCATGAGAGCCCAAGACATTTGGCCTGAGGTCTCCACATTTGGAAGAGAGCACACGAGATTTGGATGAAAATCCCAGCTGAATCCCAAGAGATCTCACACGATTTGGAGTGACATCTCGCCCAAGGTCCCTGATACCTCAGGACATTTGTAGTGAAATCTCGCCCGATGTCATTGTGACCTCAGGATATTCGGAGGGAAACCTCACCCGAATGTCCCTGAGATCAGACGAGATATTGAGTAAAATCTCACCCGATGCCCATCAGTCCCACGATATTTAGATTGAAGTCTCGCTCAATAGCCATGAGATCTCACGAGTTTGGCGCTGACGTCGCCAAGGTTTGGAGGAGATCTCACAAGACTGGGAGTAAAATCTCGCCGCCATTCAAGAGTTCTCACGAGAGCTGCAGTGAAATCTCGCCCAAGGTCCCTGGGGTCTCACGAGATTTTTAGTGAAATCTCGCCCGATCTCATAGTGACCTCAGGAGGAATGGAGTGAAACCTCGCCTAAAATCCATGAGTTGTCATGAGATTTGGAGTGAAATCTGTACCGATGTCCATGAGATCTCAGGAGCCTTGGTGGCAAATCTCGCCCGATGTCCATGAGATCTCACGAGATTTAGATTGAAAGCTCGCCCACGGTCGTCCCTGATATCTCACGAGATTTGGAGAGAAATCTGCCCGAAGTCATTGAGACCACATGATCTTTGGAGTGAAATCGCGTCCAATGTCCATGACATATCACGAGATTTGGAATGAATTCTCACGCGATGTCCATACGATCTCACGAGATTTGGACTAATCTCGCCTGATGTCCATGATTTCTCACGAGATATAGAGTGAATTCTCCCTCAATATTCTGAGATCTCACGGATTGGACGGAAGTCTCCAAGGATTGGATGAGATCTCAAGAGACTTGGAGGAAATGATCCCCGAATTCCAAAGGATCTCACGAGAGTTGGAGTGAAATCTCGCCCTAGGTCCCTTTTATCTCACGAGAGTTGAGTGAAACCTCGCCCGTTGTCATTGAGACCTCACGAGATTTGGATTGATATCTCGCCCAAGTTCGCTGATATCGCACGAGGTTTGTAGTGAAATCTCTCCCAATGTCATTGTGACCTCACGGGATTTGGAGTGAAATCTCGCCCAAAGTCCACGAGATCTCATGAGATTTGGAATGAGGTCTGCACGTTTTGGATGGGATCTCACGAGACTCAGAATAAAATCTCACGCGATGCCCATGGTGTCTCGTGGGATTTAGATTGAAGTCTCACGGAATATCCATGAGATCTCATGAGATTTGGACTGAAGTCTCCAAGGTCTGGATGAGATCTCACGAGACTTGGACGAAAATCCCCTGAATTCCAAGAGGTCTCACGATAGTTGGAGTAAAATCTCAACCAAGGTTCCTGATATCTCAAGAGAATGATACTGAAATCTCGCCCGATGTCATTGGGACCTCGCGAGATTTGGAGTGAAATATCGCGCAAGGTCCCTGATATCTCACGAGATTTGTAGTGAAATCTTGCCCAAGGCCCCTGAGAGCTGAAGAGAATTAGAGGGAAATCTCGCCCCATGTCACTGTGACCTCAAGAGTTTTGGAGTGAAATCTCGCCCAATGCCCATGATCTCACGAGTTTTTGGAGAACTCTGACCCCATATCCATGAGATCTCACGAGATTTGGAGTAAAATCTCTCCTGATGTCATGAGGTCACACGAGATTTAGATTGCAATTTCGCTCCATATCCATGAGATCTCACGAGATTTGGCCTGAATTCTCCAAGATTCGGATGAGATCTCCGAGACGTGGGGAGTCAAATCTCGCTCAACGTCCAAGAATCCTCTTGAGATTTGGCGTGAAATCTCGCCCAAACACCCTGATATCTCACGAGACTTGTAGTGTAATCTCCCGCGATGTCAGTGAGACCTCACGAGATTTGGATGGAAATGTCGCCCAGGTCCCTGAATATTACGAGATATGTAGTGAAATCTCGCCCGAAATCATTGTAACCTCAGGAGTTGGGAGAGAAATCTCGCCCAATGTCCATGAGATCTCACGAGATTTACATGGGAAACTCGCTCATATCCACGAGAACTCACGAGGTTGGCCTTGACGTCTCCAAGGTTTGGATGAGATTTCACGGGATGCGAGTAAACTCTCGCCCAAAGACCATGAGACCTCACGAGAGTGGGAGTGAAATCTCGCCCAAGGACCCTGATATCTCAAGAGGTTTGGAAGGAATCTCCCCCGATGTCATTGACAGCTCATGATAAATGGATAGAAATCTCGCCCAAGGTCGCTGCTATCTCACGAGATCTGCAGTGAAATCTCGCCCAAACTCATTGGGACCTCAGGAGATTCGGCGTGAAATCTCCATCGATGTCCATGCGATCTCAGGAGATCTGGTGTCAAATCTCGCCCGATGTCCATGAGAACTCACGACACTTACACGGAAACCTCGCCCAGGGTCCCTGACAACTGACGAGATTCGGCGTGAAATCTGCCCGAGGTGATGGAGACCTCACGAGATTTGGAGTGAACTCTCACCCGATATTCGTGAGTACTCACGAGATTTGGAGTCATCTCGCCTGATGTCCCTGAGATCGCACAAGATAGAGATTGAATTCTCGCTCCATATCCTGAGATCTCACGAGTTTTGGCCTGGAGTCTCCAAGGATTGGATGAGATCTCACGAGACTTGGAGTAAAATATCCGCGAATATCCAGAAATCTCACGAGAGTTGGAGTGAAATGTCGCCCTAGGTCCCTTTCATGTCATGAGGTTTTAGTGAAATGTCGCCCAATGTCATTGGGACGTCCCGATATTTGGATTGAAATCTCGCCCGAGGTCGCTGATATCTCACGAGATTTGTAGGGAAATCTCGCGCAATGTGATTGTGACCTCAGGAGATTTGGGGTGAACTCTCCCCCAATGTCCATGAGATCTCACGAGATTTAGATGAAATTTCCCTCAATATCTCTGAGGCCTCGCGAGATTGGCTCGGACGACTCCAAGTTTGGATGAGATCTCACAAGACTTGGAGTAAACTCTCGCCCAAAGAACAAGAGACCTCAGAAGAGTTGGATTGAAATCTCGCACAAAGTCCCCGATATCTCACAAGATTTGTAGTGAAATCTCGCCCAATGTCTTTGAGCCTCATGAGATGTGGAATGAAATCTCGACCAGGGTCCCTGATATCTCATGAGATTTGTGGAAATCTCACCTGATGTCATTGGAACCTCCGTAGATTTGGAGTGCAGTCTCTCCCATTGTCCATGAGATCTCACGAGATTTAGATTGACCCCTCACCCAATATCCATGAGATCTCAGGAGAAGGGCACTGACCTCTCCAAAGTTTGGGTGAGATCTCATGGGCCCTGGAGTAAAATCTCGCCCAAAGTCCAAGAGATCTCGAGGGATTTGGAGAGAAATCTCACCCAAAGCCCATGACATCTCATGAGATTGAGAGGGAATTCTCGCCCGATGTCCATGACACCTCACGGGATTTGCAGTAAAATCTCGCCCAATGACCATGAGATATCGCGAAATTGAGAGTGAAATCTCACCCATTTTCCATGAGAGCCCAAGACATTTGGCCTGAGGTCTCCACATTTGGAAGAGAGCACACGAGATTTGGATGAAAATCCCAGCTGAATCCCAAGAGATCTCACACGATTTGGAGTGACATCTCGCCCAAGGTCCCTGATACCTCAGGACATTTGTAGTGAAATCTCGCCCGATGTCATTGTGACCTCAGGATATTCGGAGGGAAACCTCACCCGAATGTCCCTGAGATCAGACGAGATATTGAGTAAAATCTCACCCGATGCCCATCAGTCCCACGATATTTAGATTGAAGTCTCGCTCAATAGCCATGAGATCTCACGAGTTTGGCGCTGACGTCGCCAAGGTTTGGAGGAGATCTCACAAGACTGGGAGTAAAATCTCGCCCCCATTCAAGAGTTCTCACGAGAGCTGCAGTGAAATCTCGCCCAAGGTCCCTGGGATCTCACGAGATTTGTAGTGAAATCTCGCCCGATCTCATTGTGACCTCAGGAGGAATGGAGTGAAACCTCGCCTAAAATCCATGAGTTGTCATGAGATTTGGAGTGAAATCTCTACCGATGTCCATGAGATCTCAGGAGCCTTGGTGGCAAATCTCGCCCGATGTCCATGAGATCTCACGAGATTTAGATTGAAAGCTTGCCCACGGTCGTCCCTGATATCTCACGAGATTTGGAGAGAAATCTGCCCGAAGTCATTGAGACCACATGATCTTTGGAGTGAAATCGCGTCCAATGTCCATGACATATCACGAGATTTGGAATGAATTCTCACGCGATGTCCATACGATCTCACGAGATTTGGACTAATCTCGCCTGATGTCCATGATTTCTCACGAGATATAGAGTGAATTCTCCCTCAATATCCTGAGATCTAACGGATTGGACGGAAGTCTCCAAGGATTGGATGAGATCTCAAGAGACTTGGAGGAAATGATCCCCGAATTCCAAAGGATCTCACGAGAGTTGGAGTGAAATCTCGCCCTAGGTCCCTTTTATCTCACGAGAGTTGAGTGAAACCTCGCCCGTTGTCATTGAGACCTCACGAGATTTGGATTGATATCTCGCCCAAGTTCGCTGATATCGCACGAGGTTTGTAGTGAAATCTCTCCCAATGTCATTGTGACCTCACGGGATTTGGAGTGAAATCTCGCCCAAAGTCCACGAGATCTCATGAGATTTGGACTGAGGTCTGCACGTTTTGGATGGGATCTCACGAGACTCAGAATAAAATCTCACGCGATGCCCATGGTGTCTCGTGGGATTTAGATTGAAGTGTCACGGAATATCCATGAGATCTCATGAGATTTGGACTGAAGTCTCCAAGGTCTGGATGAGATCTCACGAGACTTGGACGAAAATCCCCTGAATTCCAAGAGGTCTCACGATAGTTGGAGTAAAATCTCAACCAAGGTTCCTGATATCTCAAGAGAATGATACTGAAATCTCGCCCGATGTCATTGGGACCTCGCGAGATTTGGAGTGAAATATCGCGCAAGGTCCCTGATATCTCACGAGATTTGTAGTGAAATCTTGCCCAAGGCCCCTGAGAGCTGAAGAGAATTAGAGGGAAATCTCGCCCCATGTCACTGTGACCTCATGTGTTTTGGAGTGAAATCTCGCCCAATGCCCATGATCTCACGAGTTTTTGGAGAACTCTGACCCCATATCCATGAGATCTCACGAGATTTGGAGTAAAATCTCTCCTGATGTCATGAGGTCACACGAGATTTAGATTGCAATTTCGCTCCATATCAATGAGATCTCACGAGATTTGGCCTGAATTATCCAAGATTCGGATGAGATCTCCGAGACGTGGGGAGTCAAATCTCGCTCAACGTCCAAGAATCCTCTTGAGATTTGGCGTGAAATCTCCCCCAACTCCCTGATATCTCACGAGACTTGTAGTGTAATCTCCCGCGATGTCAGTGAGACCTCACGAGATTTGGATGGAAATCTCGCCCAGGTCCCTGAATATTACGAGATATGTAGTGAAATCTCGCCCGAACTCATTGTAACCTCAGGAGTTGGGAGTGAAAACTCGCCCAATGTCCATGAGATCTCACGAGATTTACATGGGAAACTCGCTCATATCCACGAGAACTCACGAGGTTGGCCTTGACGTCTCCAAGGTTTGGATGAGATTTCACGGGATGCGAGTAAACTCCCGCCCAAAGACCATGAGACCTCACGAGAGTGGGAGTGAAATCTCGCCCAAGGACCCTGATATCTCAAGAGGTTTGGAAGGAATCTCCCCCGATGTCATTGACAGCTCATGAGAAATGGATAGAAATCTCGCCCAAGGTCGCTGCTATCTCACGAGATCTGTAGTGAAATCTCGCCCAAACTCATTGGGACCTCAGGAGATTCGGCGTGAAATCTCCATCGATGTCCATGCGATCTCAGGAGATCTGGTGTCAAATCTCGCCCGATGTCCATGAGAACTCACGACACTTACACGGAAACCTCGCCCAGGGTCCCTGACAACTGACGAG
Source organism: Eumetopias jubatus (assembly GCF_037043125.1). NCBI lineage: Eukaryota > Metazoa > Chordata > Mammalia > Carnivora > Otariidae > Eumetopias > Eumetopias jubatus. The sequence continues at coordinate 6,087,028 of NW_028274824.1, read as the reverse complement.
ATTCGGCGTGAAATCTGCCCGAGGTGATGGAGACCTCACGAGATTTGGAGTGAACTCTCAACCGATATTCGTGAGTACTCACGAGATTTGGAGTCATCTCGCCTGATGTCCCTGAGATCGCACAAGATAGAGATTGAATTCTCGCTCCATATCCTGAGATCTCACGAGTTTTGGCCTGGAGTCTCCAAGGATTGGATGAGATCTCACGAGACTTGGAGTAAAATATCCGCGAATATCCAGAAATCTCACGAGAGTTGGAGTGAAATGTCGCCCTAGCTCCCTTTCATGTCATGAGGTTTTAGTGAACTGTCGCCCAATGTCATTGGGACGTCCCGATATTTGGATTGAAATCTCGCCCAAGTTCGCTGATATCGCACGAGGTTTGTAGTGAAATCTCTCCCAATGTCATTGTGACCTCACGAGATTTGGAGTGAAATCTCGCCCAAAGTCTAGGAGATCTCATGGGATTTGGACTGAAGTCTGCACGTTTTGGATGGGATCTCACGAGACTCAGAATAAAATCTCACCCGATGCCCATGGTGTCTCGTGGGATTTAGATTGAAGTCTCACGCAGTATCCATGTGATCTCACGAGATTTGGACTGGATTCTCCAAAGTCTGGATGAGATCTCACGAGACTTGGAGGAAAATCCCCTGAATTCCAAGAGATCTCACGAGAGTTGTAGTAAAATCTCAGCCAAGTTTCCTGATATCTCAATAGATTGATACTGAAATCTCGCCCGATGTCATTGGGACCTCGCGAGATTTGGAGTGAAATATCGCGCAAGGTCCCTGATATCTCACGAGATTTGTAGTGAAATCTTGCCCAAGGCCCCTGAGAGCCCATGAGAATTAGAGGGAAATCTCGCCCCATGTCACTGTGACCTCAAGAGATTTGCAGTGAAATCTCGCCCAATGCCCATGATCTCACGAGCTTTTTGGAAAACTCTGACCCCATATCCATGAGATCTCACGAGATTTGGAGTAAAATCTCTCCTGATGTCATGAGGTCACACGAGATTTAGATTGCAATTTCGCTCCATATCCATGAGATCTCACGAGATTTGGCCTGAATTCTCCAAGATTCGGATGAGATCTCCGAGACGTGGGGAGTCAAATCTCGCTCAACGTCCAAGAATCCTCTTGAGATTTGGCGTGAAATCTCGCCCAAACTCCCTGATATCTCACGAGACTTGTAGTGTAATCTCACGCGATGTCAGTGAGACCTCACGAGATTTGGATGGAAATCTCGCCCAGGTCCCTGAATATTACGAGATATGTAGTGAAATCTCGCCCGAAATCATTGTAACCTCAGGATTTGGGAGTGAAATCTCGCCCAATGTCCATGAGATCTCACGAGATTTACATGGGAAACTCGCTCATATCCACGAGAACTCACGAGGTTGGCCTTGACGTCTCCAAGGTTTGGATGAGATTTCACGGGATGCGAGTAAACTCCCGCCCAAAGACCATGAGACCTCACGAGAGTGGGAGTGAAATCTCGCCCAAGGACCCTGATATCTCAAGAGGTTTGGAAGGAATCTCCCCCGATGTCATTGACAGCTCATGAGAAATGGATAGAAATCTCGCCCAAGGTCGCTGCTATCTCACGAGATCTGTAGTGAAATCTCGCCCAAACTCATTGGGACCTCAGGAGATTCGGCGTGAAATCTCCATCGATGTCCATGCGATCTCAGGAGATCTGGTGTCAAATCTCGCCCGATGTCCATGAGAACTCACGACACTTACACGGAAACCTCGCCCAGGGTCCCTGACAACTGACGAGATTCGGCGTGAAATCTGCCCGAGGTGATGGAGACCTCACGAGATTTGGAGTGAACTCTCACCCGATATTCGTGAGTACTCACGAGATTTGGAGTCATCTCGCCTGATGTCCCTGAGATCGCACAAGATAGAGATTGAATTCTCGCTCCATATCCTGAGATCTCACGAGTTTTGGCCTGGAGTCTCCAAGGATTGGATGAGATCTCACGAGACTTGGAGTAAAATATCCGCGAATATCCAGAAATCTCACGAGAGTTGGAGTGAAATGTCGCCCTAGCTCCCTTTCATGTCATGAGGTTTTAGTGAACTGTCGCCCAATGTCATTGGGACGTCCCGATATTTGGATTGAAATCTCGCCCGAGGTCGCTGATATCTCACGAGATTTGTAGGGAAATCTCGCGCAATGTGATTGTGACCTCAGGAGATTTGGGGTGAACTCTCCCCCAATGTCCATGAGATCTCACGAGATTTAGATGAAATCTCCCTCAATATATATGAGGCCTCGCGAGATTGGCTCGGACGACTCCAAGTTTGGATGAGATCTCACAAGACTTGGAGTAAACTCTCGCCCAAAGAACAAGAGACCTCAGCAGAGTTGGATTGAAATCTCGCACAAAGTCCCCGATATCTCACAAGATTTGTAGTGAAATCTCGCCCAATGTCTTTGAGCCTCATGAGATGTGGACTGAAATCTCGACCAGGGTCCCTGATATCTCATGAGATTTGTGGAAATCTCACCTGATGTCATTGGAACCTCCGTAGATTTGGAGTGCAGTCTCTCCCATTGTCCATGAGATCTCACGAGATTTAGATTGACCCCTCACCCAATATCCATGAGATCTCAGGAGAAGGGCACTGACCTCTCCAAAGTTTGGGTGAGATCTCATGGGCCCTGGAGTAAAATCTCGCCCAAAGTCCAAGAGATCTCGAGGGATTTGGAGAGAAATCTCACCCAAAGCCCATGACATCTCATGAGATTGAGAGGGAATTCTCGCCCGATGTCCATGACACCTCACGGGATTTGCAGTAAAATCTCGCCCAATGACCATGAGATATCGCGAAATTGAGAGTGAAATCTCACCCATTTTCCATGAGAGCCCAAGACATTTGGCCTGAGGTCTCCGCATTTGGAAGAGAGCACACGAGATTTGGATGAAAATCCCAGCTGAATCCCAAGAGATCTCACACGATTTGGAGTGGCATCTCGCCCAAGGTCCCTGATACCTCAGGACATTTGTAGTGAAATCTCGCCCGATGTCATTGTGACCTCAGGATATTCGGAGGGAAACCTCACCCGAATGTCCCTGAGATCAGACGAGATATTGAGTAAAATCTCACCCGATGCCCATCAGTCCCACGATATTTAGATTGAAGTCTCGCTCAATAGCCATGAGATCTCACGAGTTTGGCACTGACGTCGCCAAGGTTTGGAGGAGATCTCACAAGACTGGGAGTAAAATCTCGCCCCCATTCAAGAGTTCTCACGAGAGCTGCAGTGAAATCTCGCCCAAGGTCCCTGGGATCTCACGAGATTTGTAGTGAAATCTCGCCCGATCTCATTGTGACCTCAGGAGGAATGGAGTGAAACCTCGCCTAAAATCCATGAGTTGTCATGAGATTTGGAGTGAAATCTGTACCGATGTCCATGAGATCGCAGGAGCCTTGGTGGCAAATCTCGCCCGATGTCCATGAGATCTCACGAGATTTAGATTGAAAGCTCGCCCACGGTCGTCCCTGATATCTCACGAGATTTGGAGAGAAATCTGCCCGAAGTCATTGAGACCACATGATCTTTGGAGTGAAATCGCGTCCAATGTCCATGACATATCACGAGATTTGGAATGAATTCTCACGCGATGTCCATACGATCTCACGAGATTTGGACTAATCTCGCCTGATGTCCATGATTTCTCACGAGATATAGAGTGAATTCTCCCTCAATATCCTGAGATCTAACGGATTGGACGGAAGTCTCCAAGGATTGGATGAGATCTCAAGAGACTTGGAGGAAATGATCCCCGAATTCCAAAGGATCTCACGAGAGTTGGAGTGAAATCTCGCCCTAGGTCCCTTTTATCTCACGAGAGTTGAGTGAAACCTCGCCCGTTGTCATTGAGACCTCACGAGATTTGGATTGATATCTCGCCCAAGTTCGCTGATATCGCACGAGGTTTGTAGTGAAATCTCTCCCAATGTCATTGTGACCTCACGGGATTTGGAGTGAAATCTCGCCCAAAGTCCACGAGATCTCATGAGATTTGGACTGAGGTCTGCACGTTTTGGATGGGATCTCACGAGACTCAGAATAAAATCTCACGCGATGCCCATGGTGTCTCGTGGGATTTAGATTGAAGTGTCACGGAATATCCATGAGATCTCATGAGATTTGGACTGAAGTCTCCAAGGTCTGGATGAGATCTCACGAGACTTGGACGAAAATCCCCTGAATTCCAAGAGGTCTCACGATAGTTGGAGTAAAATCTCAACCAAGGTTCCTGATATCTCAAGAGAATGATACTGAAATCTCGCCCGATGTCATTGGGACCTCGCAAGATTTGGAGTGAAATATCGCGCAAGGTCCCTGATATCTCACGAGATTTGTAGTGAAATCTTGCCCAAGGCCCCTGAGAGCTGAAGAGAATTAGAGGGAAATCTCGCCCCATGTCACTGTGACCTCATGTGTTTTGGAGTGAAATCTCGCCCAATGCCCATGATCTCACGAGTTTTTGGAGAACTCTGACCCCATATCCATGAGATCTCACGAGATTTGGAGTAAAATCTCTCCTGATGTCATGAGGTCACACGAGATTTAGATTGCAATTTCGCTCCATATCCATGAGATCTCACGAGATTTGGCCTGAATTCTCCAAGATTCGGATGAGATCTCCGAGACGTGGGGAGTCAAATCTCGCTCAACGTCCAAGAATCCTCTTGAGATTTGGCGTGAAATCTCGCCCAAACTCCCTGATATCTCACGAGACTTGTAGTGTAATCTCCCGCGATGTCAGTGAGACCTCACGAGATTTGGATGGAAATCTCGCCCAGGTCCCTGAATATTACGAGATATGTAGTGAAATCTCGCCCGAAATCATTGTAACCTCAGGAGTTGGGAGTGAAAACTCGCCCAATGTCCATGAGATCTCACGAGATTTACATGGGAAACTCGCTCATATCCACGAGAACTCACGAGGTTGGCCTTGACGTCTCCAAGGTTTGGATGAGTTTTCACGAGATGCGAGTAAACTCCCGCCCAAAGACCATGAGACCTCACGAGAGTGGGAGTGAAATCTCGCCCAAGGACCCTGATATCTCAAGAGGTTTGGAAGGAATCTCCCCCGATGTCATTGACAGCTCATGAGAAATGGATAGAAATCTCGCCCAAGGTCGCTGCTATCTCACGAGATCTGTAGTGAACTCTCGCCCAAACTCATTGGGACCTCAGGAGATTCGGCGTGAAATCTCCATCGATGTCCATGCGATCTCAGGAGATCTGGTGTCAAATCTCGCCCGATGTCCATGAGAACTCACGACACTTACACGGAAACCTCGCCCAGGGTCCCTGACAACTGACGAGATTCGGCGTGAAATCTGCCCGAGGTGATGGAGACCTCACGAGATTTGGAGTGAACTCTCACCCGATATTCGTGAGTACTCACGAGATTTGGAGTCATCTCGCCTGATGTCCCTGAGATCGCACAAGATAGAGATTGAATTCTCGCTCCATATCCTGAGATCTCACGAGTTTTGGCCTGGAGTCTCCAAGGATTGGATGAGATCTCACGAGACTTGGAGTAAAATATCCGCGAATATCCAGAAATCTCACGAGAGTTGGAGTGAAATGTCGCCCTAGCTCCCTTTCATGTCATGAGGTTTTAGTGAACTGTCGCCCAATGTCATTGGGACGTCCCGATATTTGGATTGAAATCTCGCCCAAGTTCGCTGATATCGCACGAGGTTTGTAGTGAAATCTCTCCCAATGTCATTGTGACCTCACGAGATTTGGAGTGAAATCTCGCCCAAAGTCCAGGAGATCTCATGAGATTTGGACTGAGGTCTGCACGTTTTGGATGGGATCTCACGAGACTCAGAATAAAATCTCACCCGATGCCCATGGTTTCTCGTGGGATTTAGATTGAAGTCTCCCGCAATATCCATGTGATCTCACGAGATTTGGACTGGAGTCTCCAAAGTCTGGATGAGATCTCACGAGACTTGGAGGAAAATCCCCTGAATTCCAAGAGATCACACGAGAGTTGGAGTAAAATCTCAGCCAAGGTTCCTGATATCTCAAGAGATTGATACTGAAATCTCGCCCGATGTCATTGGGACCTCCCGAGATTTGGGGTGAAATATCGCGCAAGGTCCCTGATATCTCACGAGATTTGAAGTGAAATCTTGCCCAAGGCCCCTGAGAGCCCATGAGAATTAGAGGGAATTCTCGCCCCATGTCACTGTGAACTTAAGAGATTTGGAGTGAAATCTCGCCCAATGCCCATGATCTCACGAGCTTGTTGGAGAACTCTGACCCCATATCCATGAGATCTCACGAGATTTGGAGTAAAATCCCTCCTGATGTCATGAGGTCACACGAGATTTAGATTGCAATTTCGCTCCATATCCATGAGATCTCACGAGATTTGGCCTGAATTCTCCAAGATTCGGATGAGATCTCCGAGACGTGGGGAGTCAAATCTCGCTCAACGTCCAAGAATCCTCTTGAGAGTTGGAGTGAAATCTCGCCCAAACTCCCTGATATCTCACGAGACTTGTAGTGTAATCTCCCGCGATGTCAGTGAGACCTCACGAGATTTGGATGGAAATCTCGCCCAGGTCCCTGAATATTACGAGATATGTAGTGAAATCTCGCCCAAAATCATTGTAACCTCAGGAGTTGGGAGTGAAAACTCGCCCAATGTCCATGAGATCTCACGAGATTTACATGGGAAACTCGCTCATATCCACGAGAACTCACGAGGTTGGCCTTGACGTCTCCAAGGTTTGGATGAGATTTCACGGGATGCGAGTAAACTCCCGCCCAAAGAACATGAGACCTCACGAGAGTGGGAGTGAAATCTCGCCCAAGGACCCTGATATCTCAAGAGGTTTGGAAGGAATCTCCCCCGATGTCATTGACAGCTCATGAGAAATGGATAGAAATCTCGCCCAAGGTCGCTGCTATCTCACGAGATCTGTAGTGAAATCTCGCCCAAACTCATTGGGACCTCAGGAGATTCGGCGTGAAATCTCCATCGATGTCCATGCGATCTCAGGAGATCTGGTGTCAAATCTCGCCCGATGTCCATGAGAACTCACGACACTTACACGGAAACCTCGCCCAGGGTCCCTGACAACTGACGAGATTCGGCGTGAAATCTGCCCGAGGTGATGGAGACCTCACGAGATTTGGAGTGAACTCTCACCCGATATTCGTGAGTACTCACGAGATTGGGAGTCATCTCGCCTGATGTCCCTGAGATCGCACAAGATAGAGATTGAATTCTCGCTCCATATCCTGAGATCTCACGAGTTTTGGCCTGGAGTCTCCAAGGATTGGATGAGATCTCACGAGACTTGGAGTAAAATATCCGCGAATATCCAGAAATCTCACGAGAGTTGGAGTGAAATGTCGCCCTAGGTCCCTTTCATGTCATGAGGTTTTAGTGAACTGTCGCCCAATGTCATTGGGACGTCCCGATATTTGGATTGAAATCTCGCCCGAAGTCGCTGATATCTCACGAGATTTGTAGGGAAATCTCGCGCAATGTGATTGTGACCTCAGGAGATTTGGGGTGAACTCTCCCCCAATGTCCATGAGATCTCACGAGATTTAGATGAAATTTCCCTCAATATCTCTGAGGCCTCGCGAGATTGGCTCGGACGACTCCAAGTTTGGATGAGATCTCACAAGACTTGGAGTAAACTCTCGCCCAAAGAACAAGAGACCTCAGCAGAGTTGGATTGAAATCTCGCACAAAGTCCCCGATATCTCACAAGATTTGTAGTGAAATCTCGCCCAATGTCTTTGAGCCTCATGAGATGTGGAATGAAATCTCGACCAGGGTCCCTGATATCTCATGAGATTTGTGGAAATCTCACCTGATGTCATTCGAACCTCCGTAGATTTGGAGTGCAGTCTCTCCCATTGTCCATGAGATCTCACGAGATTTAGATTGACCCCTCACCCAATATCCATGAGATCTCAGGAGAAGGGCACTGACCTCTCCAAAGTTTGGGTGAGATCTCATGGGCCCTGGAGTAAAATCTCGCCCAAAGTCCAAGAGATCTCGAGGGATTTGGAGAGAAATCTCACCCAAAGCCCATGACATCTCATGAGATTGAGAGGGAATTCTCGCCCGATGTCCATGCCACCTCACGGGATTTGCAGTAAAATCTCGCCCAATGACCATGAGATATCGCGAAATTGAGAGTGAAATCTCACCCATTTTCCATGAGAGCCCAAGACATTTGGCCTGAGGTCTCCACATTTGGAAGAGAGCACACGAGATTTGGATGAAAATCCCAGCTGAATCCCAAGAGATCTCACACGATTTGGAGTGACATCTCGCCCATGGTCCCTGATACCTCAGGACATTTGTAGTTAAATCTCGCCCGATGTCATTGTGACCTCAGGATATTCGGAGGGAAACCTCACCCGAATGTCCCTGAGATCAGACGAGATATTGAGTAAAATCTCACCCGATGCCCATCAGTCCCACGATATTTAGATTGAAGTCTCGCTCAATAGCCATGAGATCTCACGAGTTTGGCACTGACGTCGCCAAGGTTTGGAGGAGATCTCACAAGACTGGGAGTAAAATCTCGCCCCCATTCAAGAGTTCTCACGAGAGCTGCAGTGAAATCTCGCCCAAGGTCCCTGGGGTCTCAAGAGATTTGTAGTGAAATCTCGCCCGATCTCATTGTGACCTCAGGAGGAATGGAGTGAAACCTCGCCTAAAATCCATGAGTTGTCATGAGATTTGGAGTGAAATCTGTACCGATGTCCATGAGATTTCAGGAGCCTTGGTGGCAAATCTCGCCCGATGTCCATGAGATCTCACGAGATTTAGATTGAAAGCTCGCCCACGGTCGTCCCTGATATCTCACGAGATTTGGAGAGAAATCTGCCCGAAGTCATTGAGACCACATGATCTTTGGAGTGAAATCGCGTCCAATGTCCATGACATATCACGAGATTTGGAATGAATTCTCACGCGATGTCCATACGATCTCACGAGATTTGGACTAATCTCGCCTGATGTCCATGATTTCTCACGAGATATAGAGTGAATTCTCCCTCAATATCCTGAGATCTAACGGATTGGACGGAAGTCTCCAAGGATTGGATGAGATCTCAAGAGACTTGGAGGAAATGATCCCCGAATTCCAAAGGATCTCACGAGAGTTGGAGTGAAATCTCGCCCTAGGTCCCTTTTATCTCACGAGAGTTGAGTGAAACCTCGCCCGTTGTCATTGAGACCTCACGAGATTTGGATTGATATCTCGCCCAAGTTCGCTGATATCGCACGAGGTTTGTAGTGAAATCTCTACCAATGTCATTGTGACCTCACTGGATTTGGAGTGAAATCTCGCCCAAAGTCCACGAGATCTCATGAGATTTGGACTGAGGTCTGCACGTTTTGGATGGGATCTCACGAGACTCAGAATAAAATCTCACGCGATGCCCATGGTGTCTCGTGGGATTTAGATTGAAGTCTCACGGAATATCCATGAGATCTCATGAGATTTGGACTGAAGTCTCCAAGGTCTGGATGAGATCTCACGAGACTTGGACGAAAATCCCCTGAATTCCAAGAGGTCTCACGATAGTTGGAGTAAAATCTCAACCAAGGTTCCTGATATCTCAAGAGAATGATACTGAAATCTCGCCCGATGTCATTGGGACCTCACGAGATTTGGAGTGAAATATCGCGCAAGGTCCCTGATATCTCACGAGATTTGTAGTGAAATCTTGCCCAAGGCCCCTGAGAGCTGAAGAGAATTAGAGGGAAATCTCGCCCCATGTCACTGTGACCTCATGTGTTTTGGAGTGAAATCTCGCCCAATGCCCATGATCTCACGAGTTTTTGGAGAACTCTGACCCCATGTCCATGAGATCTCACGAGATTTGGAGTAAAATCTCTCCTGATGTCATGAGGTCACACGAGATTTAGATTGCAATTTCGCTCCATATCCATGAGATCTCACGAGATTTGGCCTGAATTCTCCAAGATTCGGATGAGATCTCCGAGACGTGGGGAGTCAAATCTCGCTCAACGTCCAAGAATCCTCTTGAGATTTGGCGTGAAATCTCGCCCAAACTCCCTGATATCTCACGAGACTTGTAGTGTAATCTCCCGCGATGTCAGTGAGACCTCACGAGATTTGGATGGAAATCTCGCCCAGGTCCCTGAATATTACGAGATATGTAGTGAAATCTCGCCCGAACTCATTGTAACCTCAGGAGTTGGGAGTGAAAACTCGCCCAATGTCCATGAGATCTCACGAGATTTACATGGGAAACTCGCTCATATCCACGAGAACTCACGAGGTTGGCCTTGACGTCTCCAAGGTTTGGATGAGATTTCACGGGATGCGAGTAAACTCCCGCCCAAAGACCATGAGACCTCACGAGAGTGGGAGTGAAATCTCGCCCATGGACCCTGATATCTCAAGAGGTTTGGAAGGAATCTCCCCCGATGTCATTGACAGCTCATGAGAAATGGATAGAAATCTCGCCCAAGGTCGCTGCTATCTCACGAGATCTGTAGTGAAATCTCGCCCAAACTCATTGGGACCTCAGGAGATTCGGCGTGAAATCTCCATCGATGTCCATGCGATCTCAGGAGATCTGGTGTCAAATCTCGCCCGATGTCCATGAGAACTCACGACACTTACACGGAAACCTCGCCCAGGGTCCCTGACAACTGACGAGATTCGGCGTGAAATCTGCCCGAGGTGATGGAGACCTCACGAGATTTGGAGTGAACTCTCACCCGATATTCGTGAGTACTCACGAGATTTGGAGTCATCTCGCCTGATGTCCCTGAGATCGCACAAGATAGAGATTGAATTCTCGCTCCATATCCTGAGATCTCACGAGTTTTGGCCTGGAGTCTCCAAGGATTGGATGAGATCTCACGAGACTTGGAGTAAAATATCCGCGAATATCCAGAAATCTCACGAGAGTTGGAGTGAAATGTCGCCCTAGGTCCCTTTCATGTCATGAGGTTTTAGTGAACTGTCGCCCAATGTCATTGGGACGTCCCGATATTTGGATTGAAATCTCGCCCAAGTTCGCTGATATCGCACGAGGTTTGTAGTGGAATCTCTCCCAATGTCATTGTGACCTCACGAGATTTGGTGTGAAATCTCGCCCAAAGTCCAGGAGATCTCATGAGATTTGGACTGAGGTCTGCACGTTTTGGATGGGATCTCACGAGACTCAGAATAAAATCTCACCCGATGCCCATGGTGTCTCGTGGGATTTAGATTGAAGTCTCACGCAATATCCATGTGATCTCACGAGATTTGGACTGGAGTCTCCAAAGTCTGGATGAGTTCTCACGAGACTTGGAGGAAAATCCCCTGAATTCCAAGAGATCACACGAGAGTTGGAGTAAAATCGCAGCCAAGGTTCCTGATATCTCAAGAGATTGATACTGAAATCTCGCCCGATGTCATTGGGACCTCGCGAGATTTGGGGTGAAATATCGCGCAAGGTCCCTGATATCTCACGAGATTTGAAGTGAAATCTTGCCCAAGGCCCCTGAGAGCCCATGAGAATTAGAGGGAATTCTCGCCCCATGTCACTGTGACCTTAAGAGATTTGGAGTGAAATCTCGCCCAATGCCCATGATCTCACGAGCTTGTTGGAGAACTCTGACCCCATATCCATGAGATCTCACGAGATTTGGAGTAAAATCTCTCCTGATGTCATGAGGTCACACGAGATTTAGATTGCAATTTCGCTCCATATCCATGAGATCTCACGAGATTTGGCCTGAATTCTCCAAGATTCGGATGAGATCTCCGAGACGTGGGGAGTCAAATCTCGCTCAACGTCCAAGAATCCTGTGAGATTTGGCGTGAAATCTCGCCCAAACTCCCTGATATCTCACGAGACTTGTAGTGTAATCTCCCGCGATGTCAGTGAGACCTCACGAGATTTGGATGGAAATCTCGCCCAGGTCCCTGAATATTACGAGATATGTAGTGAAATCTCGCCCGAAATCATTGTAACCTCAGGAGTTGGGAGTGACATCTCGCCCAATGTCCATGAGATCTCACGAGATTTACATGGGAAACTCGCTCATATCCACGAGAACTCACGAGGTTGGCCTTGACGTCTCCAAGGTTTGGATGAGATTTCACGGGATGCGAGTAAAGTCTCGCCCAAAGACCATGAGACCTCACGAGAGTGGGAGTGAAATCTCGCCCAAGGACCCTGATATCTCAAGAGGTTTGGAAGGAATCTCCCCCGATGTCATTGACAGCTCATGATAAATGGATAGAATTCTCGCCCAAGGTCGCTGCTATCTCACGAGATCTGCAGTGAAATCTCGCCCAAACTCATTGGGACCTCAGGAGATTCGGCGTGAAATCTCCATCGATGTCCATGCGATCTCAGGAGATCTGGTGTCAAATCTCGCCCGATGTCCATGAGAACTCACGACACTTACACGGAAACCTCGCCCAGGGTCCCTGACAACTGACGAGATTCGGCGTGAAATCTGCCCGAGGTGATGGAGACCTCACGAGATTTGGAGTGAACTCTCACCCGATATTCGTGAGTACTCACGAGATTTGGAGTCATCTCGCCTGATGTCCCTGAGATCGCACAAGATAGAGATTGAATTCTCGCTCCATATCCTGAGATCTCACGAGTTTTGGCCTGGAGTCTCCAAGGATTGGATGAGATCTCACGAGACTTGGAGTAAAATATCCGCGAATATCCAGAAATCTCACGAGAGTTGGAGTGAAATGTCGCCCTAGCTCCCTTTCATGTCATGAGGTTTTAGTGAACTGTCGCCCAATGTCATTGGGACGTCCCGATATTTGGATTGAAATCTCGCCCGAGGTCGCTGATATCTCACGAGATTTGTAGGGAAATCTCGCGCAATGTGATTGTGACCTCAGGAGATTTGGGGTGAACTCTCCCCCAATGTCCATGAGATCTCACGAGATTTAGATGAAATCTCCCTCAATATCTATGAGGCCTCGCGAGATTGGCACGGACGACTCCAAGTTTGGATGAGATCTCACAAGACTTGGAGTAAACTCTCGCCCAAAGAACAAGAGACCTCAGCAGAGTTGGATTGAAATCTCGCACAAGGTCCCCGATATCTCACAAGATTTGTAGTGAAATCTCGCCCAATGTCTTTGAGCCTCATGAGATGTGGACTGAAATCTCGACCAGGGTCCCTGATATCTCATGAGATTTGTGGAAATCTCACCTGATGTCATTCGAACCTCCGTAGATTTGGAGTGCAGTCTCTCCCATTGTCCATGAGATCTCACGAGATTTAGATTGACCCCTCACCCAATATCCATGAGATCTCAGGAGAAGGGCACTGACCTCTCCAAAGTTTGGGTGAGATCTCATGGGCCCTGGAGTAAAATCTCGCCCAAAGTCCAAGAGATCTCGAGGGATTTGGAGAGAAATCTCAGCCAAAGCCCATGACATCTCATGAGATTGAGAGGGAATTCTCGCCCGATGTCCATGACACCTCACGGGATTTGCAGTAAAATCTCGCCCAATGACCATGAGATATCGCGAAATTGAGAGTGAAATCTCACCCATTTTCCATGAGAGCCCAAGACATTTGGCCTGAGGTCTCCACATTTGGAAGAGAGCACACGAGATTTGGATGAAAATCCCAGCTGAATCCCAAGAGATCTCACACGATATGGAGTGACATCTCGCCCAAGGTCCCTGATACCTCAGGACATTTGTAGTGAAATCTCGCCCGATGTCATTGTGACCTCAGGATATTCGGAGGGAAACCTCACCCGAATGTCCCTGAGATCAGACGAGATATTGAGTAAAATCTCACCCGATGCCCATCAGTCCCACGATATTTAGATTGAAGTCTCGCTCAATAGCCATGAGATCTCACGAGTTTGGCACTGACGTCGCCAAGGTTTGGAGGAGATCTCACAAGACTGGGAGTAAAATCTCGCCCCCATTCAAGAGTTCTCACGAGAGCTGCAGTGAAATCTCGCCCAAGGTCCCTGGGATCTCACGAGATTTGTAGTGAAATCTCGCCCGATCTCATTGTGACCTCAGGAGGAATGGAGTGAAACCTCGCCTAAAATCCATGAGTTGTCATGAGATTTGGAGTGAAAACTGTACCGATGTCCATGAGATCTCAGGAGCCTGGGTGGCAAATCTCGCCCGATGTCCATGAGATCTCACGAGATTTAGATTGAAAGCTCGCCCACGGTCGTCCCTGATATCTCACGAGATTTGGAGAGAAATCTGCCCGAAGTCATTGAGACCACATGATCTTTGGAGTGAAATCGCGTCCAATGTCCATGACATATCACGAGATTTGGAATGAATTCTCACGCGATGTCCATACGATCTCACGAGATTTGGACTAATCTCGCCTGATGTCCATGATTTCTCACGAGATATAGAGTGAATTCTCCCTCAATATCCTGAGATCTAACGGATTGGACGGAAGTCTCCAAGGATTGGATGAGATCTCAAGAGACTTGGAGGAAATGATCCCCGAATTCCAAAGGATCTCACGAGAGTTGGAGTGAAATCTCGCCCTAGGTCCCTTTTATCTCACGAGAGTTGAGTGAAACCTCGCCCGTTGTCATTGAGACCTCACGAGATTTGGATTGATATCTCGCCCAAGTTCGCTGATATCGCACGAGGTTTGTAGTGAAATCTCTCCCAATGTCATTGTGACCTCACGGGATTTGGAGTGAAATCTCGCCCAAAGTCCACGAGATCTCATGAGATTTGGACTGAGGTCTGCACGTTTTGGATGGGATCTCACGAGACTCAGAATAAAATCTCACGCGATGCCCATGGTGTCTCGTGGGATTTAGATTGAAGTGTCACGGAATATCCATGAGATCTCATGAGATTTGGACTGAAGTCTCCAAGGTCTGGATGAGATCTCACGAGACTTGGACGAAAATCCCCTGAATTCCAAGAGGTCTCACGATACTTGGAGTAAAATCTCAACCAAGGTTCCTGATATCTCAAGAGAATGATACTGAAATCTCGCCCGATGTCATTGGGACCTCGCGAGATTTGGAGTGAAATATCGCGCAAGGTCCCTGATATCTCACGAGATTTGTAGTGAAATCTTGCCCAAGGCCCCTGAGAGCTGAAGAGAATTAGAGGGAAATCTCGCCCCATGTCACTGTGACCTCAAGAGTTTTGGAGTGAAATCTCGCCCAATGCCCATGATCTCACGAGTTTTTGGAGAACTCTGACCCCATATCCATGAGATCTCACGAGATTTGGAGTAAAATCTCTCCTGATGTCATGAGGTCACACGAGATTTAGATTGCAATTTCGCTCCATATCCATGAGATCTCACGAGATTTGGCCTGAATTCTCCAAGATTCGGATGAGATCTCCGAGACGTGGGGAGTCAAATCTCGCTCAACGTCCAAGAATCCTCTTGAGATTTGGCGTGAAATCTCGCCCAAACTCCCTGATATCTCACGAGACTTGTAGTGTAATCTCCCGCGATGTCAGTGAGACCTCACGAGATTTGGATGGAAATCTCGCCCAGGTCCCTGAATATTACGAGATATGTAGTGAAATCTCGCCCGAACTCATTGTAACCTCAGGAGTTGGGAGTGAAAACTCGCCCAATGTCCATGAGATCTCACGAGATTTACATGGGAAACTCGCTCATATCCACGAGAACTCACGAGGTTGGCCTTGACGTCTCCAAGGTTTGGATGAGATTTCACGGGATGCGAGTAAACTCCCGCCCAAAGACCATGAGACCTCACGAGAGTGGGAGTGAAATCTCGCCCAAGGACCCTGATATCTCAAGAGGTTTGGAAGGAATCTCCCCCGATGTCATTGACAGCTCATGAGAAATGGATAGAAATCTCGCCCAAGGTCGCTGCTATCTCACGAGATCTGCAGTGAAATCTCGCCCAAACTCATTGGGACCTCAGGAGATTCGGCGTGAAATCTCCATCGATGTCCATGCGATCTCAGGAGATCTGGTGTCAAATCTCGCCCGATGTCCATGAGAACTCACGACACTTACACGGAAACCTCGCCCAGGGTCCCTGACAACTGACGAGATTCGGCGTGAAATCTGCCCGAGGTGATGGAGACCTCACGAGATTTGGAGTGAACTCTCACCCGATATTCGTGAGTACTCACGAGATTTGGAGTCATCTCGCCTGATGTCCCTGAGATCGCACAAGATAGAGATTGAATTCTCGCTCCATATCCTGAGATCTCACGAGTTTTGGCCTGGAGTCTCCAAGGATTGGATGAGATCTCACGAGACTTGGAGTAAAATATCCGCGAATATCCAGAAATCTCACGAGAGTTGGAGTGAAATGTCGCCCTAGCTCCCTTTCATGTCATGAGGTTTTAGTGAACTGTCGCCCAATGTCATTGGGACGTCCCGATATTTGGATTGAAATCTCGCCCAAGTTCGCTGATATCGCACGAGGTTTGTAGTGAAATCTCTCCCAATGTCATTGTGACCTCACGAGATTTGGAGTGAAATCTCGCCCAAAGTCCAGGAGATCTCATGAGATTTGGACTGAGGTCTGCACGTTTTGGATGGGATCTCACGAGACTCAGAATAAAATCTCACCCGATGCCCATGGTGTCTCGTGGGATTTAGATTGAAGTCTCACGCAATATCCATGTGATCTCACGAGATTTGGACTGGAGTCTCCAAAGTCTGGATGAGTTCTCACGAGACTTGGAGGAAAATCCCCTGAATTCCAAGAGATCACACGGGAGTTGGAGTAAAATCGCAGCCAAGGTTCCTGATATCTCAAGAGATTGATACTGAAATCTTGCCCGATGTCATTGGGACCTCGCGAGATTTGGGGTGAAATATCGCGCAAGGTCCCTGATATCTCACGAGATTTGAAGTGAAATCTTGCCCAAGGCCCCTGAGAGCCCATGAGAATTAGAGGGAATTCTCGCCCCATGTCACTGTGACCTTAAGAGATTTGGAGTGAAATCTCGCCCAATGCCCATGATCTCACGAGCTTGTTGGAGAACTCTGACCCCATATCCATGAGATCTCACGAGATTTGGAGTAAAATCTCTCCTGATGTCATGAGGTCACACGAGATTTAGATTGCAATTTCGCTCCATATCCATAAGATCTCACGAGATTTGGCCTGAATTCTCCAATATTCGGATGAGATCTCCGAGACGTGGGGAGTCAAATCTCGCTCAACGTCCAAGAATCCTCTTGAGAGTTGGAGTGAAATCTCGCCCAAACTCCCTGATATCTCACGAGACTTGTAGTGTAATCTCCCGCGATGTCAGTGAGACCTCACGAGATTTGGATGGAAATCTCGCCCAGGTCCCTGAATATTACGAGATATGTAGTGAAATCTCGCCCGAAATCATTGTAACCTCAGGAGTTGGGAGTGAAATCTCGCCCAATGTCCATGAGATCTCACGAGATTTACATGGGAAACTCGCTCATATCCACGAGAACTCACGAGGTTGGCCTTGACGTCTCCAAGGTTTGGATGAGATTTCACGGGATGCGAGTAAACTCCCGCCCAAAGACCATGAGACCTCACGAGAGTGGGAGTGAAATCTCGCCCAAGGACCCTGATATCTCAAGAGGTTTGGAAGGAATCTCCCCCGATGTCATTGACAGCTCATGAGAAATGGATAGAAATCTCGCCCAAGGTCGCTGCTATCTCACGAGATCTGTAGTGAAATCTCGCCCAAACTCATTGGGACCTCAGGAGATTCGGCGTGAAATCTCCATCGATGTCCATGCGATCTCAGGAGATCTGGTGTCAAATCTCGCCCGATGTCCATGAGAACTCACGACACTTACACGGAAACCTCGCCCAGGGTCCCTGACAACTGACGAGATTCGGCGTGAAATCTGCCCGAGGTGATGGAGACCTCACGAGATTTGGAGTGAACTCTCACCCGATATTCGTGAGTACTCACGAGATTGGGAGTCATCTCGCCTGATGTCCCTGAGATCGCACAAGATAGAGATTGAATTCTCGCTCCATATCCTGAGATCTCACGAGTTTTGGCCTGGAGTCTCCAAGGATTAGATGAGATCTCACGAGACTTGGAGTAAAATATCCGCGAATATCCAGAAATCTCACGAGAGTTGGAGTGAAATGTCGCCCTAGGTCCCTTTCATGTCATGAGGTTTTAGTGAAATGTCGCCCAATGTCATTGGGACGTCCCGATATTTGGATTGAAATCTCGCCCGAGGTCGCTGATATCTCACGAGATTTGTAGGGAAATCTCGCGCAATGTGATTGTGACCTCAGGAGATTTGGGGTGAACTCTCCCCCAATGTCCATGAGATCTCACGAGATTTAGATGAAATTTCCCTCAATATCTCTGAGGCCTCGCGAGATTGGCTCGGACGACTCCAAGTTTGGATGAGATCTCACAAGACTTGGAGTAAACTCTCGCCCAAAGAACAAGAGACCTCAGAAGAGTTGGATTGAAATCTCGCACAAAGTCCCCGATATCTCACAAGATTTGTAGTGAAATCTCGCCCAATGTCTTTGAGCCTCATGAGATGTGGAATGAAATCTCGACCAGGGTCCCTGATATCTCATGAGATTTGTGGAAATCTCACCTGATGTCATTGGAACCTCCGTAGATTTGGAGTGCAGTCTCTCCCATTGTCCATGAGATCTCACGAGATTTAGATTGACCCCTCACCCAATATCCATGAGATCTCAGGAGAAGGGCACTGACCTCTCCAAAGTTTGGGTGAGATCTCATGGGCCCTGGAGTAAAATCTCGCCCAAAGTCCAAGAGATCTCGAGGGATTTGGAGAGAAATCTCACCCAAAGCCCATGACATCTCATGAGATTGAGAGGGAATTCTCGCCCGATGTCCATGACACCTCACGGGATTTGCAGTAAAATCTCGCCCAATGACCATGAGATATCGCGAAATTGAGAGTGAAATCTCACCCATTTTCCATGAGAGCCCAAGACATTTGGCCTGAGGTCTCCACATTTGGAAGAGAGCACACGAGATTTGGATGAAAATCCCAGCTGAATCCCAAGAGATCTCACACGATTTGGAGTGACATCTCGCCCAAGGTCCCTGATACCTCAGGACATTTGTAGTGAAATCTCGCCCGATGTCATTGTGACCTCAGGATATTCGGAGGGAAACCTCACCCGAATGTCCCTGAGATCAGACGAGATATTGAGTAAAATCTCACCCGATGCCCATCAGTCCCACGATATTTAGATTGAAGTCTCGCTCAATAGCCATGAGATCTCACGAGTTTGGCGCTGACGTCGCCAAGGTTTGGAGGAGATCTCACAAGACTGGGAGTAAAATCTCGCCCCCATTCAAGAGTTCTCACGAGACCTGCAGTGAAATCTCGCCCAAGGTCCCTGGGATCTCACGAGATTTGTAGTGAAATCTCGCCCGATCTCATTGTGACCTCAGGAGGAATGGAGTGAAACCTCGCCTAAAATCCATGAGTTGTCATGAGATTTGGAGTGAAATCTGTACCGATGTCCATGAGATCTCAGGAGCCTTGGTGGCAAATCTCGCCCGATGTCCATGAGATCTCACGAGATTTAGATTGAAAGCTCGCCCACGGTCGTCCCTGATATCTCACGAGATTTGGAGAGAAATCTGCCCGAAGTCATTGAGACCACATGATCTTTGGAGTGAAATCGCGTCCAATGTCCATGACATATCACGAGATTTGGAATGAATTCTCACGCGATGTCCATACGATCTCACGAGATTTGGACTAATCTCGCCTGATGTCCATGATTTCTCACGAGATATAGAGTGAATTCTCCCTCAATATTCTGAGATCTCACGGATTGGACGGAAGTCTCCAAGGATTGGATGAGATCTCAAGAGACTTGGAGGAAATGATCCCCGAATTCCAAAGGATCTCACGAGAGTTGCAGTGAAATCTCGCCCTAGGTCCCTTTTATCTCACGAGAGTTGAGTGAAACCTCGCCCGTTGTCATTGAGACCTCACGAGATTTGGATTGATATCTCGCCCAAGTTCGCTGATATCGCACGAGGTTTGTAGTGAAATCTCTCCCAATGTCATTGTGACCTCACGGGATTTGGAGTGAAATCTCGCCCAAAGTCCACGAGATCTCATGAGATTTGGACTGAGGTCTGCACGTTTTGGATGGGATCTCACGAGACTCAGAATAAAATCTCACGCGATGCCCATGGTGTCTCGTGGGATTTAGATTGAAGTCTCACGGAATATCCATGAGATCTCATGAGATTTGGACTGAAGTCTCCAAGGTCTGGATGAGATCTCACGAGACTTGGACGAAAATCCCCTGAATTCCAAGAGGTCTCACGATAGTTGGAGTAAAATCTCAACCAAGGTTCCTGATATCTCAAGAGAATGATACTGAAATCTCGCCCGATGTCATTGGGACCTCGCGAGATTTGGAGTGAAATATCGCGCAAGGTCCCTGATATCTCACGAGATTTGTAGTGAAATCTTGCCCAAGGCCCCTGAGAGCTGAAGAGAATTAGAGGGAAATCTCGCCCCATGTCACTGTGACCTCAAGAGTTTTGGAGTGAAATCTCGCCCAATGCCCATGATCTCACGAGTTTTTGGAGAACTCTGACCCCATATCCATGAGATCTCACGAGATTTGGAGTAAAATCTCTCCTGATGTCATGAGGTCACACGAGATTTAGATTGCAATTTCGCTCCATATCCATGAGATCTCACGAGATTTGGCCTGAATTCTCCAAGATTCGGATGAGATCTCCGAGACGTGGGGAGTCAAATCTCGCTCAACGTCCAAGAATCCTCTTGAGATTTGGCGTGAAATCTCGCCCAAACACCCTGATATCTCACGAGACTTGTAGTGTAATCTCCCGCGATGTCAGTGAGACCTCACGAGATTTGGATGGAAATGTCGCCCAGGTCCCTGAATATTACGAGATATGTAGTGAAATCTCGCCCGAAATCATTGTAACCTCAGGAGTTGGGAGAGAAATCTCGCCCAATGTCCATGAGATCTCACGAGATTTACATGGGAAACTCGCTCATATCCACGAGAACTCACGAGGTTGGCCTTGACGTCTCCAAGGTTTGGATGAGATTTCACGGGATGCGAGTAAACTCTCGCCCAAAGACCATGAGACCTCACGAGAGTGGGAGTGAAATCTCGCCCAAGGACCCTGATATCTCAAGAGGTTTGGAAGGAATCTCCCCCGATGTCATTGACAGCTCATGATAAATGGATAGAAATCTCGCCCAAGGTCGCTGCTATCTCACGAGATCTGCAGTGAAATCTCGCCCAAACTCATTGGGACCTCAGGAGATTCGGCGTGAAATCTCCATCGATGTCCATGCGATCTCAGGAGATCTGGTGTCAAATCTCGCCCGATGTCCATGAGAACTCACGACACTTACACGGAAACCTCGCCCAGGGTCCCTGACAACTGACGAGATTCGGCGTGAAATCTGCCCGAGGTGATGGAGACCTCACGAGATTTGGAGTGAACTCTCACCCGATATTCGTGAGTACTCACGAGATTTGGAGTCATCTCGCCTGATGTCCCTGAGATCGCACAAGATAGAGATTGAATTCTCGCTCCATATCCTGAGATCTCACGAGTTTTGGCCTGGAGTCTCCAAGGATTGGATGAGATCTCACGAGACCTGGAGTAAAATATCCGCGAATATCCAGAAATCTCACGAGAGTTGGAGTGAAATGTCGCCCTAGGTCCCTTTCATGTCATGAGGTTTTAGTGAAATGTCGCCCAATGTCATTGGGACGTCCCGATATTTGGATTGAAATCTCGCCCGAGGTCGCTGATATCTCACGAGATTTGTAGGGAAACCTCGCGCAATGTGATTGTGACCTCAGGAGATTTGGGGTGAACTCTCCCCCAATGTCCATGAGATCTCACGAGATTTAGATGAAATTTCCCTCAATATCTCTGAGGCCTCGCGAGATTGGCTCGGACGACTCCAAGTTTGGATGAGATCTCACAAGACTTGGAGTAAACTCTCGCCCAAAGAACAAGAGACCTCAGAAGAGTTGGATTGAAATCTCGCACAAAGTCCCCGATATCTCACAAGATTTGTAGTGAAATCTCGCCCAATGTCTTTGAGCCTCATGAGATGTGGAATGAAATCTCGACCAGGGTCCCTGATATCTCATGAGATTTGTGGAAATCTCACCTGATGTCATTCGAACCTCCGTAGATTTGGAGTGCAGTCTCTCCCATTGTCCATGAGATCTCACGAGATTTAGATTGACCCCTCACCCAATATCCATGAGATCTCAGGAGAAGGGCACTGACCTCTCCAAAGTTTGGGTGAGATCTCATGGGCCCTGGAGTAAAATCTCGCCCAAAGTCCAAGAGATCTCGAGGGATTTGGAGAGAAATCTCACCCAAAGCCCATGACATCTCATGAGATTGAGAGGGAATTCTCGCCCGATGTCCATGACACCTCACGGGATTTGCAGTAAAATCTCGCCCAATGACCATGAGATATCGCGAAATTGAGAGTGAAATCTCACCCATTTTCCATGAGAGCCCAAGACATTTGGCCTGAGGTCTCCACATTTGGAAGAGAGCACACGAGATTTGGATGAAAATCCCAGCTGAATCCCAAGAGATCTCACACGATTTGGAGTGACATCTCGCCCAAGGTCCCTGATACCTCAGGACATTTGTAGTGAAATCTCGCCCGATGTCATTGTGACCTCAGGATATTCGGAGGGAAACCTCACCCGAATGTCCCTGAGATCAGACGAGATATTGAGTAAAATCTCACCCGATGCCCATCAGTCCCACGATATTTAGATTGAAGTCTCGCTCAATAGCCATGAGATCTCACGAGTTTGGCGCTGACGTCGCCAAGGTTTGGAGGAGATCTCACAAGACTGGGAGTAAAATCTCGCCCCCATTCAAGAGTTCTCACGAGAGCTGCAGTGAAATCTCGCCCAAGGTCCCTGGGATCTCACGAGATTTGTAGTGAAATCTCGCCCGATCTCATTGTGACCTCAGGAGGAATGGAGTGAAACCTCGCCTAAAATCCATGAGTTGTCATGAGATTTGGAGTGAAATCTGTACCGATGTCCATGAGATCTCAGGAGCCTTGGTGGCAAATCTCGCCCGATGTCCATGAGATCTCACGAGATTTAGATTGAAAGCTTGCCCACGGTCGTCCCTGATATCTCACGAGATTTGGAGAGAAATCTGCCCGAAGTCATTGAGACCACATGATCTTTGGAGTGAAATCGCGTCCAATGTCCATGACATATCACGAGATTTGGAATGAATTCTCACGCGATGTCCATACGATCTCACGAGATTTGGACTAATCTCGCCTGATGTCCATGATTTCTCACGAGATATAGAGTGAATTCTCCCTCAATATCCTGAGATCTAACGGATTGGACGGAAGTCTCCAAGGATTGGATGAGATCTCAAGAGACTTGGAGGAAATGATCCCCGAATTCCAAAGGATCTCACGAGAGTTGGAGTGAAATCTCGCCCTAGGTCCCTTTTATCTCACGAGAGTTGAGTGAAACCTCGCCCGTTGTCATTGAGACCTCACGAGATTTGGATTGATATCTCGCCCAAGTTCGCTGATATCGCACGAGGTTTGTAGTGAAATCTCTCCCAATGTCATTGTGACCTCACGGGATTTGGAGTGAAATCTCGCCCAAAGTCCACGAGATCTCATGAGATTTGGACTGAGGTCTGCACGTTTTGGATGGGATCTCACGAGACTCAGAATAAAATCTCACGCGATGCCCATGGTGTCTCGTGGGATTTAGATTGAAGTGTCACGGAATATCCATGAGATCTCATGAGATTTGGACTGAAGTCTCCAAGGTCTGGATGAGATCTCACGAGACTTGGACGAAAATCCCCTGAATTCCAAGAGGTCTCACGATAGTTGGAGTAAAATCTCAACCAAGGTTCCTGATATCTCAAGAGAATGATACTGAAATCTCGCCCGATGTCATTGGGACCTCGCGAGATTTGGAGTGAAATATCGCGCAAGGTCCCTGATATCTCACGAGATTTGTAGTGAAATCTTGCCCAAGGCCCCTGAGAGCCCATGAGAATTAGAGGGAAATCTCGCCCCATGTCACTGTGACCTCAAGAGATTTGCAGTGAAATCTCGCCCAATGCCCATGATCTCACGAGCTTTTTGGAGAACTCTGACCCCATATCCATGAGATCTCACGAGATTTGGAGTAAAATCTCTCCTGATGTCATGAGGTCACACGAGATTTAGATTGCAATTTCGCTCCATATCCATGAGATCTCACGAGATTTGGCCTGAATTCTCCAAGATTCGGATGAGATCTCCGAGACGTGGGGAGTCAAATCTCGCTCAACGTCCAAGAATCCTCTTGAGAGTTGGAGTGAAATCTCGCCCAAACTCCCTGATATCTCACGAGACTTGTAGTGTAATCTCACGCGATGTCAGTGAGACCTCACGAGATTTGGATGGAAATCTCGCCCAGGTCCCTGAATATTACGAGATATGTAGTGAAATCTCGCCCGAAATCATTGTAACCTCAGGATTTGGGAGTGAAATCTCGCCCAATGTCCATGAGATCTCACGAGATTTACATGGGAAACTCGCTCATATCCACGAGAACTCACGAGGTTGGCCTTGACGTCTCCAAGGTTTGGATGAGATTTCACGGGATGCGAGTAAACTCTCGCCCAAAGACCATGAGACCTCACGAGAGTGGGAGTGAAATCTCGCCCAAGGACCCTGATATCTCAAGAGGTTTGGAAGGAATCTCCCCCGATGTCATTGACAGCTCATGAGAAATGGATAGAAATCTCGCCCAAGGTCGCTGCTATCTCACGAGATCTGTAGTGAAATCTCGCCCAAACTCATTGGGACCTCAGGAGATTCGGCGTGAAATCTCCATCGATGTCCATGCGATCTCAGGAGATCTGGTGTCAAATCTCGCCCGATGTCCATGAGAACTCACGACACTTACACGGAAACCTCGCCCAGGGTCCCTGACAACTGACGAGATTCGGCGTGAAATCTGCCCGAGGTGATGGAGACCTCACGAGATTTGGAGTGAACTCTCACCCGATATTCGTGAGTACTCACGAGATTTGGAGTCATCTCGCCTGATGTCCCTGAGATCGCACAAGATAGAGATTGAATTCTCGCTCCATATCCTGAGATCTCACGAGTTTTGGCCTGGAGTCTCCAAGGATTGGATGAGATCTCACGAGACTTGGAGTAAAATATCCGCGAATATCCAGAAATCTCACGAGAGTTGGAGTGAAATGTCGCCCTAGCTCCCTTTCATGTCATGAGGTTTTAGTGAACTGTCGCCCAATGTCATTGGGACGTCCCGATATTTGGATTGAAATCTCGCCCGAGGTCGCTGATATCTCACGAGATTTGTAGGGAAATCTCGCGCAATGTGATTGTGACCTCAGGAGATTTGGGGTGAACTCTCCCCCAATGTCCATGAGATCTCACGAGATTTAGATGAAATCTCCCTCAATATATATGAGGCCTCGCGAGATTGGCTCGGACGACTCCAAGTTTGGATGAGATCTCACAAGACTTGGAGTAAACTCTCGCCCAAAGAACAAGAGACCTCAGCAGAGTTGGATTGAAATCTCGCACAAAGTCCCCGATATCTCACAAGATTTGTAGTGAAATCTCGCCCAATGTCTTTGAGCCTCATGAGATGTGGACTGAAATCTCGACCAGGGTCCCTGATATCTCATGAGATTTGTGGAAATCTCACCTGATGTCATTGGAACCTCCGTAGATTTGGAGTGCAGTCTCTCCCATTGTCCATGAGATCTCACGAGATTTAGATTGACCCCTCACCCAATATCCATGAGATCTCAGGAGAAGGGCACTGACCTCTCCAAAGTTTGGGTGAGATCTCATGGGCCCTGGAGTAAAATCTCGCCCAAAGTCCAAGAGATCTCGAGGGATTTGGAGAGAAATCTCAGCCAAAGCCCATGACATCTCATGAGATTGAGAGGGAATTCTCGCCCGATGTCCATGACACCTCACGGGATTTGCAGTAAAATCTCGCCCAATGACCATGAGATATCGCGAAATTGAGAGTGAAATCTCACCCATTTTCCATGAGAGCCCAAGACATTTGGCCTGAGGTCTCCGCATTTGGAAGAGAGCACACGAGATTTGGATGAAAATCCCAGCTGAATCCCAAGAGATCTCACACGATTTGGAGTGACATCTCGCCCAAGGTCCCTGATACCTCAGGACATTTGTAGTGAAATCTCGCCCGATGTCATTGTGACCTCAGGATATTCGGAGGGAAACCTCACCCGAATGTCCCTGAGATCAGACGAGATATTGAGTAAAATCTCACCCGATGCCCATCAGTCCCACGATATTTAGATTGAAGTCTCGCTCAATAGCCATGAGATCTCACGAGTTTGGCACTGACGTCGCCAAGGTTTGGAGGAGATCTCACAAGACTGGGAGTAAAATCTCGCCCCCATTCAAGAGTTCTCACGAGAGCTGCAGTGAAAT
This sequence comes from Eumetopias jubatus, assembly GCF_037043125.1. Classification (NCBI taxonomy): domain Eukaryota; kingdom Metazoa; phylum Chordata; class Mammalia; order Carnivora; family Otariidae; genus Eumetopias; species Eumetopias jubatus. The sequence continues at coordinate 6,060,522 of NW_028274824.1, read as the reverse complement.
CTCGCCCAAGGTACCTGGGATCTCACGAGATTTGTAGTGAAATCTCGCCCGATCTCATTGTGACCTCAGGAGGAATGGAGTGAAACCTCGCCTAAAATCCATGAGTTGTCATGAGATTTGGAGTGAAATCTGTACCGATGTCCATGAGATCTCAGGAGCCTGGGTGGCAAAACTCGCCCGATGTCCATGAGATCTCACGAGATTTAGATTGAAAGCTCGCCCACGGTCGTCCCTGATATCTCACGAGATTTGGAGAGAAATCTGCCCGAAGTCATTGAGACCACATGATGTTTGGAGTGAAATCGCGTCCAATGTCCATGACATATCACGAGATTTGGAATGAATTCTCACGCGATGTCCATACGATCTCACGAGATTTGGACTAATCTCGCCTGATGTCCATGATTTCTCACGAGATATAGAGTGAATTCTCCCTCAATATCCTGAGATCTAACGGATTGGACGGAAGTCTCCAAGGATTGGATGAGATCTCAAGAGACTTGGAGGAAATGATCCCCGAATTCCAAAGGATCTCACGAGAGTTGGAGTGAAATCTCGCCCTAGGTCCCTTTTATCTCACGAGAGTTGAGTGAAACCTCGCCCGTTGTCATTGAGACCTCACGAGATTTGGATTGATATCTCGCCCAAGTTCGCTGATATCGCACGAGGTTTGTAGTGAAATCTCTCCCAATGTCATTGTGACCTCACGGGATTTGGAGTGAAATCTCGCCCAAAGTCCACGAGATCTCATGAGATTTGGACTGAGGTCTGCACGTTTTGGATGGGATCTCACGAGACTCAGAATAAAATCTCACGCGATGCCCATGGTGTCTCGTGGGATTTAGATTGAAGTGTCACGGAATATCCATGAGATCTCATGAGATTTGGACTGAAGTCTCCAAGGTCTGGATGAGATCTCACGAGACTTGGACGAAAATCCCCTGAATTCCAAGAGGTCTCACGATAGTTGGAGTAAAATCTCAACCAAGGTTCCTGATATCTCAAGAGAATGATACTGAAATCTCGCCCGATGTCATTGGGACCTCGCAAGATTTGGAGTGAAATATCGCGCAAGGTCCCTGATATCTCACGAGATTTGTAGTGAAATCTTGCCCAAGGCCCCTGAGAGCTGAAGAGAATTAGAGGGAAATCTCGCCCCATGTCACTGTGACCTCATGTGTTTTGGAGTGAAATCTCGCCCAATGCCCATGATCTCACGAGTTTTTGGAGAACTCTGACCCCATATCCATGAGATCTCACGAGATTTGGAGTAAAATCTCTCCTGATGTCATGAGGTCACACGAGATTTAGATTGCAATTTCGCTCCATATCCATGAGATCTCACGAGATTTGGCCTGAATTCTCCAAGATTCGGATGAGATCTCCGAGACGTGGGGAGTCAAATCTCGCTCAACGTCCAAGAATCCTCTTGAGATTTGGCGTGAAATCTCGCCCAAACTCCCTGATATCTCACGAGACTTGTAGTGTAATCTCCCGCGATGTCAGTGAGACCTCACGAGATTTGGATGGAAATCTCGCCCAGGTCCCTGAATATTACGAGATATGTAGTGAAATCTCGCCCGAAATCATTGTAACCTCAGGAGTTGGGAGTGAAAACTCGCCCAATGTCCATGAGATCTCACGAGATTTACATGGGAAACTCGCTCATATCCACGAGAACTCACGAGGTTGGCCTTGACGTCTCCAAGGTTTGGATGAGATTTCACGAGATGCGAGTAAACTCCCGCCCAAAGACCATGAGACCTCACGAGAGTGGGAGTGAAATCTCGCCCAAGGACCCTGATATCTCAAGAGGTTTGGAAGGAATCTCCCCCGATGTCATTGACAGCTCATGAGAAATGGATAGAAATCTCGCCCAAGGTCGCTGCTATCTCACGAGATCTGTAGTGAACTCTCGCCCAAACTCATTGGGACCTCAGGAGATTCGGCGTGAAATCTCCATCGATGTCCATGCGATCTCAGGAGATCTGGTGTCAAATCTCGCCCGATGTCCATGAGAACTCACGACACTTACATGGAAACCTCGCCCAGGGTCCCTGACAACTGACGAGATTCGGCGTGAAATCTGCCCGAGGTGATGGAGACCTCACGAGATTTGGAGTGAACTCTCACCCGATATTCGTGAGTACTCACGAGATTTGGAGTCATCTCGCCTGATGTCCCTGAGATCGCACAAGATAGAGATTGAATTCTCGCTCCATATCCTGAGATCTCACGAGTTTTGGCCTGGAGTCTCCAAGGATTGGATGAGATCTCACGAGACTTGGAGTAAAATATCCGCGAATATCCAGAAATCTCACGAGAGTTGGAGTGAAATGTCGCCCTAGCTCCCTTTCATGTCATGAGGTTTTAGTGAACTGTCGCCCAATGTCATTGGGACGTCCCGATATTTGGATTGAAATCTCGCCCAAGTTCGCTGATATCGCACGAGGTTTGTAGTGAAATCTCTCCCAATGTCATTGTGACCTCACGAGATTTGGAGTGAAATCTCGCCCAAAGTCCAGGAGATCTCATGAGATTTGGACTGAGGTCTGCACGTTTTGGATGGGATCTCACGAGACTCAGAATAAAATCTCACCCGATGCCCATGGTTTCTCGTGGGATTTAGATTGAAGTCTCCCGCAATATCCATGTGATCTCACGAGATTTGGACTGGAGTCTCCAAAGTCTGGATGAGATCTCACGAGACTTGGAGGAAAATCCCCTGAATTCCAAGAGATCACACGGGAGTTGGAGTAAATTCTCAGCAAAGGTTCCTGATATCTCAAGAGATTGATACTGAAATCTCGCCCGATGTCATTGGGACCTCGCGAGATTTGGGGTGAAATATCGCGCAAGGTCCCTGATATCTCACGAGATTTGAAGTGAAATCTTGCCCAAGGCCCCTGAGAGCCCATGAGAATTAGAGGGAATTCTCGCCCCATGTCACTGTGACCTTAAGAGATTTGGAGTGAAATCTCGCCCAATGCCCATGATCTCACGAGCTTGTTGGAGAACTCTGACCCCATATCCATGAGATCTCACGAGATTTGGAGTAAAATCTCTCCTGATGTCATGAGGTCACACGAGATTTAGATTGCAATTTCGCTCCATATCCATGAGATCTCACGAGATTTGGCCTGAATTCTCCAAGATTCGGATGAGATCTCCGAGACGTGGGGAGTCAAATCTCGCTCAACGTCCAAGAATCCTCTTGAGAGTTGGAGTGAAATCTCGCCCAAACTCCCTGATATCTCACGAGACTTGTAGTGTAATCTCCCGCGATGTCAGTGAGACCTCACGAGATTTGGATGGAAATCTCGCCCAGGTCCCTGAATATTACGAGATATGTAGTGAAATCTCGCCCGAAATCATTGTAACCTCAGGAGTTGGGAGTGAAATCTCGCCCAATGTCCATGAGATCTCACGAGATTTACATGGGAAACTCGCTCATATCCACGAGAACTCACGAGGTTGGCCTTGACGTCTCCAAGGTTTGGATGAGATTTCACGGGATGCGAGTAAACTCCCGCCCAAAGACCATGAGACCTCACGAGAGTGGGAGTGAAATCTCGCCCAAGGACCCTGATATCTCAAGAGGTTTGGAAGGAATCTCCCCCGATGTCATTGACAGCTCATGAGAAATGGATAGAAATCTCGCCCAAGGTCGCTGCTATCTCACGAGATCTGTAGTGAAATCTCGCCCAAACTCATTGGGACCTCAGGAGATTCGGCGTGAAATCTCCATCGATGTCCATGCGATCTCAGGAGATCTGGTGTCAAATCTCGCCCGATGTCCATGAGAACTCACGACACTTACACGGAAACCTCGCCCAGGGTCCCTGACAACTGACGAGATTCGGCGTGAAATCTGCCCGAGGTGATGGAGACCTCACGAGATTTGGAGTGAACTCTCACCCGATATTCGTGAGTACTCACGAGATTTGGAGTCATCTCGCCTGATGTCCCTGAGATCGCACAAGATAGAGATTGAATTCTCGCTCCATATCCTGAGATCTCACGAGTTTTGGCCTGGAGTCTCCAAGGATTGGATGAGATCTCACGAGACTTGGAGTAAAATATCCGCGAATATCCAGAAATCTCACGAGAGTTGGAGTGAAATGTCGCCCTAGGTCCCTTTCATGTCATGAGGTTTTAGTGAACTGTCGCCCAATGTCATTGGGACGTCCCGATATTTGGATTGAAATCTCGCCCGAGGTCGCTGATATCTCACGAGATTTGTAGGGAAATCTCGCGCAATGTGATTGTGACCTCAGGAGATTTGGGGTGAACTCTCCCCCAATGTCCATGAGATCTCACGAGATTTAGATGAAATCTCCCTCAATATCTATGAGGCCTCGCGAGATTGGCTCGGACGACTCCAAGTTTGGATGAGATCTCACAAGACTTGGAGTAAACTCTCGCCCAAAGAACAAGAGACCTCAGCAGAGTTGGATTGAAATCTCGCACAAAGTCCCCGATATCTCACAAGATTTGTAGTGAAATCTCGCCCAATGTCTTTGAGCCTCATGAGATGTGGACTGAAATCTCGACCAGGGTCCCTGATATCTCATGAGATTTGTGGAAATCTCACCTGATGTCATTGGAACCTCCGTAGATTTGGAGTGCAGTCTCTCCCATTGTCCTTGAGATCTCACGAGATTTAGATTGACCCCTCACCCAATATCCATGAGATCTCAGGAGAAGGGCACTGACCTCTCCAAAGTTTGGGTGAGATCTCATGGGCCCTGGAGTAAAATCTCGCCCAAAGTCCAAGAGATCTCGAGGGATTTGGAGAGAAATCTCAGCCAAAGCCCATGACATCTCATGAGATTGAGAGGGAATTCTCGCCCGATGTCCATGACACCTCACGGGATTTGCAGTAAAATCTCGCCCAATGACCATGAGATATCGCGAAATTGAGAGTGAAATCTCACCCATTTTCCATGAGAGCCCAAGACATTTGGCCTGAGGTCTCCACATTTGGAAGAGAGCACACGAGATTTGGATGAAAATCCCAGCTGAATCCCAAGAGATCTCACACGATTAGGAGTGACATCTCGCCCAAGGTCCCTGATACCTCAGGACATTTGTAGTGAAATCTCGCCCGATGTCATTGTGACCTCAGGATATTCGGAGGGAAACCTCACCCGAATGTCCCTGAGATCAGACGAGATATTGAGTAAAATCTCACCCGATGCCCATCAGTCCCACGATATTTAGATTGAAGTCTCGCTCAATACCCATGAGATCTCACGAGTTTGGCACTGACGTCGCCAAGGTTTGGAGGAGATCTCACAAGACTGGGAGTAAAATCTCGCCCCCATTCAAGAGTTCTCACGAGAGCTGCAGTGAAATCTCGCCCAAGGTCCCTGGGATCTCACGAGATTTGTAGTGAAATCTCGCCCGATCTCATTGTGACCTCAGGAGGAATGGAGTGAAACCTCGCCTAAAATCCATGAGTTGTCATGAGATTTGGAGTGAAATCTGTACCGATGTCCATGAGATCGCAGGAGCCTTGGTGGCAAATCTCGCCCGATGTCCATGAGATCTCACGAGATTTAGATTGAAAGCTCGCCCACGGTCGTCCCTCATATCTCACGAGATTTGGAGAGAAATCTGCCCGAAGTCATTGAGACCACATGATCTTTGGAGTGAAATCGCGTCCAATGTCCATGACATATCACGAGATTTGGAATGAATTCTCACGCGATGTCCATACGATCTCACGAGATTTGGACTAATCTCGCTTGATGTCCATGATTTCTCACGAGATATAGAGTGAATTCTCCCTCAATATCCTGAGATCTCACGGATTGGACGGAAGTCTCCAAGGATTGGATGAGATCTCAAGAGACTTGGAGGAAATGATCCCCGAATTCCAAAGGATCTCACGAGAGTTGGAGTGAAATCTCGCCCTAGGTCCCTTTTATCTCACGAGAGTTGAGTGAAACCTCGCCCGTTGTCATTGAGACCTCACGAGATTTGGATTGATATCTCGCCCAAGTTCGCTGATATCGCACGAGGTTTGTAGTGAAATCTCTCCCAATGTCATTGTGACCTCACGGGATTTGGAGTGAAATCTCGCCCAAAGTCCACGAGATCTCATGAGATTTGGACTGAGGTCTGCACGTTTTGGATGGGATCTCACGAGACTCAGAATAAAATCTCACGCGATGCCCATGGTGTCTCGTGGGATTTAGATTGAAGTCTCACGGAATATCCATGAGATCTCATGAGATTTGGACTGAAGTCTCCAAGGTCTGGATGAGATCTCACGAGACTTGGACGAAAATCCCCTGAATTCCAAGAGGTCTCACGATAGTTGGAGTAAAATCTCAACCAAGGTTCCTGATATCTCAAGAGAATGATACTGAAATCTCGCCCGATGTCATTGGGACCTCGCGAGATTTGGAGTGAAATATCGCGCAAGGTCCCTGATATCTCACGAGATTTGTAGTGAAATCTTGCCCAAGGCCCCTGAGAGCTGAAGAGAATTAGAGGGAAATCTCGCCCCATGTCACTGTGACCTCATGTGTTTTGGAGTGAAATCTCGCCCAATGCCCATGATCTCACGAGTTTTTGGAGAACTCTGACCCCATATCCATGAGATCTCACGAGATTTGGAGTAAAATCTCTCCTGATGTCATGAGGTCACACGAGATTTAGATTGCAATTTCGCTCCATATCCATGAGATCTCACGAGATTTGGCCTGAATTCTCCAAGATTCGGATGAGATCTCCGAGACGTGGGGAGTCAAATCTCGCTCAACGTCCAAGAATCCTCTTGAGATTTGGCGTGAAATCTCGCCCAAACTCCCTGATATCTCACGAGACTTGTAGTGTAATCTCCCGCGATGTCAGTGAGACCTCACGAGATTTGGATGGAAATCTCGCCCAGGTCCCTGAATATTACGAGATATGTAGTGAAATCTCGCCCGAACTCATTGTAACCTCAGGAGTTGGGAGTGAAAACTCGCCCAATGTCCATGAGATCTCACGAGATTTACACGGGAAACTCGCTCATATCCACGAGAACTCACGAGGTTGGCCTTGACGTCTCCAAGGTTTGGATGAGATTTCACGGGATGCGAGTAAACTCCCGCCCAAAGACCATGAGACCTCACGAGAGTGGGAGTGAAATCTCGCCCAAGGACCCTGATATCTCAAGAGGTTTGGAAGGAATCTCCCCCGATGTCATTGACAGCTCATGAGAAATGGATAGAAATCTCGCCCAAGGTCGCTGCTATCTCACGAGATCTGTAGTGAAATCTCGCCCAAACTCATTGGGACCTCAGGAGATTCGGCGTGAAATCTCCATCGATGTCCATGCGATCTCAGGAGATCTGGTGTCAAATCTCGCCCGATGTCCATGAGAACTCACGACACTTACACGGAAACCTCGCCCAGGGTCCCTGACAACTGACGAGATTCGGCGTGAAATCTGCCCGAGGTGATGGAGACCTCACGAGATTTGGAGTGAACTCTCACCCGATATTCGTGAGTACTCACGAGATTTGGAGTCATCTCGCCTGATGTCCCTGAGATCGCACAAGATAGAGATTGAATTCTCGCTCCATATCCTGAGATCTCACGAGTTTTGGCCTGGAGTCTCCAAGGATTGGATGAGATCTCACGAGACTTGGAGTAAAATATCCGCGAATATCCAGAAATCTCACGAGAGTTGGAGTGAAATGTCGCCCTAGCTCCCTTTCATGTCATGAGGTTTTAGTGAACTGTCGCCCAATGTCATTGGGACGTCCCGATATTTGGATTGAAATCTCGCCCAAGTTCGCTGATATCGCACGAGGTTTGTAGTGAAATCTCTCCCAATGTCATTGTGACCTCACGAGATTTGGAGTGAAATCTCGCCCAAAGTCCAGGAGATCTCATGAGATTTGGACTGAGGTCTGCACGTTTTGGATGGGATCTCACGAGACTCAGAATAAAATCTCACCCGATGCCCATGGTGTCTCGTGGGATTTAGATTGAAGTCTCACGCAATATCCATGTGATCTCACGAGATTTGGACTGGAGTCTCCAAAGTCTGGATGAGTTCTCACGAGACTTGGAGGAAAATCCCCTGAATTCCAAGAGATCACACGGGAGTTGGAGTAAAATCTCAGCCAAGGTTCCTGATATCTCAAGAGATTGATACTGAAATCTCGCCCGATGTCATTGGGACCTCGCGAGATTTGGGGTGAAATATCGCGCAAGGTCCCTGATATCTCACGAGATTTGAAGTGAAATCTTGCCCAAGGCCCCTGAGAGCCCATGAGAATTAGAGGGAATTCTCGCCCCATGTCACTGTGACCTTAAGAGATTTGGAGTGAAATCTCGCCCAATGCCCATGATCTCACGAGCTTGTTGGAGAACTCTGACCCCATATCCATGAGATCTCACGAGATTTGGAGTAAAATCTCTCCTGATGTCATGAGGTCACACGAGATTTAGATTGCAATTTCGCTCCATATCCATGAGATCTCACGAGATTTGGCCTGAATTCTCCAAGATTCGGATGAGATCTCCGAGACGTGGGGAGTCAAATCTCGCTCAACGTCCAAGAATCCTCTTGAGAGTTGGAGTGAAATCTCGCCCAAACTCCCTGATATCTCACGAGACTTGTAGTGTAATCTCTCGCGATGTCAGTGAGACCTCACGAGATTTGGATGGAAATCTCGCCCAGGTCCCTGAATATTACGAGATATGTAGTGAAATCTCGCCCGAAATCATTGTAACCTCAGGAGTTGTGAGTGAAATCTCGCCCAATGTCCATGAGATCTCACGAGATTTACATGGGAAACTCGCTCATATCCACGAGAACTCACGAGGTTGGCCTTGACGTCTCCAAGGTTTGGATGAGATTTCACGGGATGCGAGTAAACTCCCGCCCAAAGACCATGAGACCTCACGAGAGTGGGAGTGAAATCTCGCCCAAGGACCCTGATATCTCAAGAGGTTTGGAAGGAATCTCCCCCGATGTCATTGACAGCTCATGAGAAATGGATAGAAATCTCGCCCAAGGTCGCTGCTATCTCACGAGATCTGTAGTGAAATCTCGCCCAAACTCATTGGGACCTCAGGAGATTCGGCGTGAAATCTCCATCGATGTCCATGCGATCTCAGGAGATCTGGTGTCAAATCTCGCCCGATGTCCATGAGAACTCACGACACTTACACGGAAACCTCGCCCGGGGTCCCTGACAACTGACGAGATTCGGCGTGGAATCTGCCCGAGGTGATGGAGACCTCACGAGATTTGGAGTGAACTCTCACCCGATATTCGTGAGTACTCACGAGATTTGGAGTCATCTCGCCTGATGTCCCTGAGATCGCACAAGATAGAGATTGAATTCTCGCTCCATATCCTGAGATCTCACGAGTTTTGGCCTGGAGTCTCCAAGGATTGGATGAGATCTCACGAGACTTGGAGTAAAATATCCGCGAATATCCAGAAATCTCACGAGAGGTGGAGTGAAATGTCGCCCTAGCTCCCTTTCATGTCATGAGGTTTTAGTGAACTGTCGCCCAATGTCATTGGGACGTCCCGATATTTGGATTGAAATCTCGCCCAAGTTCGCTGATATCGCACGAGGTTTGTAGTGAAATCTCTCCCAATGTCATTGTGACCTCACGAGATTTGGAGTGAAATCTCGCCCAAAGTCCAGGAGATCTCATGAGATTTGGACTGAGGTCTGCACGTTTTGGATGGGATCTCACGAGACTCAGAATAAAATCTCACCCGATGCCCATGGTGTCTCGTGGGATTTAGATTGAAGTCTCACGCAATATCCATGTGATCTCACGAGATTTGGACTGGAGTCTCCAAAGTCTGGATGAGTTCTCACGAGACTTGGAGGAAAATCCCCTGAATTCCAAGAGATCACACGGGAGTTGGAGTAAAATCTCAGCCAAGGTTCCTGATATCTCAAGAGATTGATACTGAAATCTCGCCCGATGTCATTGGGACCTCGCGAGATTTGGGGTGAAATTTCGCGCAAGGTCCCTGATATCTCACGAGACTTGAAGTGAAATCTTGCCCAAGGCCCCTGAGAGCCCATGAGAATTAGAGGGAATTCTCGCCCCATGTCACTGTGACCTTAAGAGATTTGGAGTGAAATCTCGCCCAATGCCCATGATCTCACGAGCTTGTTGGAGAACTCTGACCCCATATCCATGAGATCTCACGAGATTTGGAGTAAAATCTCTCCTGATGTCATGAGGTCACACGAGATTTAGATTGCAATTTCGCTCCATATCCATGAGATCTCACGAGATTTGGCCTGAATTCTCCAAGATTCGGATGAGATCTCCGAGACGTGGGGAGTCAAATCTCGCTCAACGTCCAAGAATCCTCTTGAGAGTTGGAGTGAAATCTCGCCCAAACTCCCTGATATCTCACGAGACTTGTAGTGTAATCTCCCGCGATGTCAGTGAGACCTCACGAGATTTGGATGGAAATCTCGCCCAGGTCCTTGAATATTACGAGATATGTAGTGAAATCTCGCCCGAAATCATTGTAACCTCAGGAGTTGGGAGTGAAATCTCGCCCAATGTCCATGAGATCTCACGAGATTTACATGGGAAACTCGCTCATATCCACGAGAACTCACGAGGTTGGCCTTGACGTCTCCAAGGTTTGGATGAGATTTCACGGGATGCGAGTAAACTCCCGCCCAAAGACCATGAGACCTCACGAGAGTGGGAGTGAAATCTCGCCCAAGGACCCTGATATCTCAAGAGGTTTGGAAGGAATCTCCCCCGATGTCATTGACAGCTCATGAGAAATGGATAGAAATCTCGCCCAAGGTCGCTGCTATCTCACGAGATCTGTAGTGAAATCTCGCCCAAACTCATTGGGACCTCAGGAGATTCGGCGTGAAATCTCCATCGATGTCCATGCGATCTCAGGAGATCTGGTGTCAAATCTCGCCCGATGTCCATGAGAACTCACGACACTTACACGGAAACCTCGCCCAGGGTCCCTGACAACTGACGAGATTCGGCGTGAAATCTGCCCGAGGTGATGGAGACCTCACGAGATTTGGAGTGAACTCTCACCCGATATTCGTGAGTACTCACGAGATTGGGAGTCATCTCGCCTGATGTCCCTGAGATCGCACAAGATAGAGATTGAATTCTCGCTCCATATCCTGAGATCTCACGAGTTTTGGCCTGGAGTCTCCAAGGATTGGATGAGATCTCACGAGACTTGGAGTAAAATATCCGCGAATATCCAGAAATCTCACGAGAGTTGGAGTGAAATGTCGCCCTAGGTCCCTTTCATGTCATGAGGTTTTAGTGAACTGTCGCCCAATGTCATTGGGACGTCCCGATATTTGGATTGAAATCTCGCCCGAGGTCGCTGATATCTCACGAGATTTGTAGGGAAATCTCGCGCAATGTGATTGTGACCTCAGGAGATTTGGGGTGAACTCTCCCCCAATGTCCATGAGATCTCACGAGATTTAGATGAAATTTCCCTCAATATCTCTGAGGCCTCGCGAGATTGGCTCGGACGACTCCAAGTTTGGATGAGATCTCACAAGACTTGGAGTAAACTCTCGCCCAAAGAACAAGAGACCTCAGCAGAGTTGGATTGAAATCTCGCACAAAGTCCCCGATATCTCACAAGATTTGTAGTGAAATCTCGCCCAATGTCTTTGAGCCTCATGAGATGTGGAATGAAATCTCGACCAGGGTCCCTGATATCTCATGAGATTTGTGGAAATCTCACCTGATGTCATTCGAACCTCCGTAGATTTGGAGTGCAGTCTCTCCCATTGTCCATGAGATCTCACGAGATTTAGATTGACCCCTCACCCAATATCCATGAGATCTCAGGAGAAGGGCACTGACCTCTCCAAAGTTTGGGTGAGATCTCATGGGCCCTGGAGTAAAATCTCGCCCAAAGTCCAAGAGATCTCGAGGGATTTGGAGAGAAATCTCACCCAAAGCCCATGACATCTCATGAGATTGAGAGGGAATTCTCGCCCGATGTCCATGACACCTCACGGGATTTGCAATAAAATCTCGCCCAATGACCATGAGATATCGCGAAATTGAGAGTGAAATCTCACCCATTTTCCATGAGAGCCCAAGACATTTGGCCTGAGGTCTCCACATTTGGAAGAGAGCACACGAGATTTGGATGAAAATCCCAGCTGAATCCCAAGAGATCTCACACGATTTGGAGTGACATCTCGCCCAAGGTCCCCGATACCTCAGGACATTTGTAGTGAAATCTCGCCCGATGTCATTGTGACCTCAGGATATTCGGAGGGAAACCTCACCCGAATGTCCCTGAGATCAGACGAGATATTGAGTAAAATCTCACCCGATGCCCATCAGTCCCACGATATTTAGATTGAAGTCTCGCTCAATAGCCATGAGATCTCACGAGTTTGGCGCTGACGTCGCCAAGGTTTGGAGGAGATCTCACAAGACTGGGAGTAAAATCTCGCCCCCATTCAAGAGTTCTCACGAGAGCTGCAGTGAAATCTCGCCTAAGGTCCCTGGGGTCTCACGAGATTTGTAGTGAAATCTCGCCCGATCTCATTGTGACGTCAGGAGGAATGGAGTGAAACCTCGCCTAAAATCCATGAGTTGTCATGAGATTTGGAGTGAAATCTGTACCGATGTCCATGAGATCTCAGGAGCCTTGGTGGCAAATCTCGCCCGATGTCCATGAGATCTCACGAGATTTAGATTGAAAGCTCGCCCACGGTCGTCCCTGATATCTCACGAGATTTGGAGAGAAATCTGCCCGAAGTCATTGAGACCACATGATCTTTGGAGTGAAATCGCGTCCAATGTCCATGACATATCACGAGATTTGGAATGAATTCTCACGCGATGTCCATACGATCTCACGAGATTTGGACTAATCTCGCCTGATGTCCATGATTTCTCACGAGATATAGAGTGAATTCTCCCTCAATATTCTGAGATCTCACGGATTGGACGGAAGTCTCCAAGGATTGGATGAGATCTCAAGAGACTTGGAGGAAATGATCCCCGAATTCCAAAGGATCTCACGAGAGTTGGAGTGAAATCTCGCCCTAGGTCCCTTTTATCTCACGAGAGTTGAGTGAAACCTCGTCCGTTGTCATTGAGACCTCACGAGATTTGGATTGATATCTCGCCCAAGTTCGCTGATATCGCACGAGGTTTGTAGTGAAATCTCTCCCAATGTCATTGTGACCTCACGGGATTTGGAGTGAAATCTCGCCCAAAGTCCACGAGATCTCATGAGATTTGGACTGAGGTCTGCACGTTTTGGATGGGATCTCACGAGACTCAGTATAAAATCTCACGCGATGCCCATGGTGTCTCGTGGGATTTAGATTGAAGTCTCACGGAATATCCCTGAGATCTCATGAGATTTGGACTGAAGTCTCCAAGGTCTGGATGAGATCTCACGAGACTTGGACGAAAATCCCCTGAATTCCAAGAGGTCTCACGATAGTTGGAGTAAAATCTCAACCAAGGTTCCTGATATCTCAAGAGAATGATACTGAAATCTCGCCCGATGTCATTGGGACCTCGCGAGATTTGGAGTGAAATATCGCGCAAGGTCCCTGATATCTCACGAGATTTGTAGTGAAATCTTGCCCAAGGCCCCTGAGAGCTGAAGAGAATTAGAGGGAAATCTCGCCCCATGTCACTGTGACCTCATGTGTTTTGGAGTGAAATCTCGCCCAATGCCCATGATCTCACGAGTTTTTGGAGAACTCTGACCCCATATCCATGAGATCTCACGAGATTTGGAGTAAAATCTCTCCTGATGTCATGAGGTCACACGAGATTTAGATTGCAATTTCGCTCCATATCCATGAGATCTCACGAGATTTGGCCTGAATTCTCCAAGATTCGGATGAGATCTCCGAGACGTGGGGAGTCAAATCTCGCTCAACGTCCAAGAATCCTCTTGAGATTTGGCGTGAAATCTCGCCCAAACTCCCTGATATCTCACGAGACTTGTAGTGTAATCTCCCGCGATGTCAGTGAGACCTCACGAGATTTGGATGGAAATCTCGCCCAGGTCCCTGAATATTACGAGATATGTAGTGAAATCTCGCCCGAAATCATTGTAACCTCAGGAGTTGGGAGTGAAAACTCGCCCAATGTCCATGAGATCTCACGAGATTTACATGGGAAACTCGCTCATATCCACGAGAACTCACGAGGTTGGCCTTGACGTCTCCAAGGTTTGGATGAGATTTCACGGGATGCGAGTAAACTCCCGCCCAAAGACCATGAGACCTCACGAGAGTGGGAGTGAAATCTCGCCCAAGGACCCTGATATCTCAAGAGGTTTGGAAGGAATCTCCCCCGATGTCATTGACAGCTCATGAGAAATGGATAGAAATCTCGCCCAAGGTCGCTGCTATCTCACGAGATCTGTAGTGAAATCTCGCCCAAACTCATTGGGACCTCAGGAGATTCGGCGTGAAATCTCCATCGATGTCCATGCGATCTCAGGAGATCTGGTGTCAAATCTCGCCCGATGTCCATGAGAACTCACGACACTTACACGGAAACCTCGCCCAGGGTCCCTGACAACTGACGAGATTCGGCGTGAAATCTGCCCGAGGTGATGGAGACCTCACGAGATTTGGAGTGAACTCTCACCCGATATTCGTGAGTACTCACGAGATTTGGAGTCATCTCGCCTGATGTCCCTGAGATCGCACAAGATAGAGATTGAATTCTCGCTCCATATCCTGAGATCTCACGAGTTTTGGCCTGGAGTCTCCAAGGATTGGATGAGATCTCACGAGACTTGGAGTAAAATATCCGCGAATATCCAGAAATCTCACGAGAGTTGGAGTGAAATGTCACCCTAGCTCCCTTTCATGTCATGAGGTTTTAGTGAACTGTCGCCCAATGTCATTGGGACGTCCCGATATTTGGATTGAAATCTCGCCCAAGTTCGCTGATATCGCACGAGGTTTGTAGTGAAATCTCTCCCAATGTCATTGTGACCTCACGAGATTTGGAGTGAAATCTCGCCCAAAGTCCAGGAGATCTCATGAGATTTGGACTGAGGTCTGCACGTTTTGGATGGGATCTCACGAGACTCAGAATAAAATCTCACCCGATGCCCATGGTGTCTCGTGGGATTTAGATTGAAGTCTCACGCAATATCCATGTGATCTCACGAGATTTGGACTGGAGTCTCCAAAGTCTGGATGAGTTCTCACGAGACTTGGAGGAAAATCCCCTGAATTCCAAGAGATCACACGGGAGTTGGAGTAAAATCTCAGCCAAGGTTCCTGATATCTCAAGAGATTGATACTGAAATCTCGCCCGATGTCATTGGGACCTCGCGAGATTTGGGGTGAAATATCGCGCAAGGTCCCTGATATCTCACGAGATTTGAAGTGAAATCTTGCCCAAGGCCCCTGAGAGCCCATGAGAATTAGAGGGAATTCTCGCCCCATGTCACTGTGACCTTAAGAGATTTGGAGTGAAATCTCGCCCAATGCCCATGATCTCACGAGCTTGTTGGAGAACTCTGACCCCATATCCATGAGATCTCACGAGATTTGGAGTAAAATCTCTCCTGATGTCATGAGGTCACACGAGATTTAGATTGCAATTTCGCTCCATATCCATGAGATCTCACGAGATTTGGCCTGAATTCTCCAAGATTCGGATGAGAT
Source organism: Eumetopias jubatus (assembly GCF_037043125.1). Classification (NCBI taxonomy): domain Eukaryota; kingdom Metazoa; phylum Chordata; class Mammalia; order Carnivora; family Otariidae; genus Eumetopias; species Eumetopias jubatus. The sequence continues at coordinate 6,044,854 of NW_028274824.1, read as the reverse complement.
CTCCGAGACGTGGGGAGTCAAATCTCGCTCAACGTCCAAGAATCCTCTTGAGAGTTGGAGTGAAATCTCGCCCAAACTCCCTGATATCTCACGAGACTTGTAGTGTAATCTCTCGCGATGTCAGTGAGACCTCACGAGATTTGGATGGAAATCTCGCCCAGGTCCCTGAATATTACGAGATATGTAGTGAAATCTCGCCCGAAATCATTGTAACCTCAGGAGTTGGGAGTGAAAACTCGCCCAATGTCCATGAGATCTCACGAGATTTACATGGGAAACTCGCTCATATCCACGAGAACTCACGAGGTTGGCCTTGACGTCTCCAAGGTTTGGATGAGATTTCACGGGATGCGAGTAAACTCCCGCCCAAAGACCATGAGACCTCACGAGAGTGGGAGTGAAATCTCGCCCAAGGACCCTGATATCTCAAGAGGTTTGGAAGGAATCTCCCCCGATGTCATTGACAGCTCATGAGAAATGGATAGAAATCTCGCCCAAGGTCGCTGCTATCTCACGAGATCTGTAGTGAAATCTCGCCCAAACTCATTGGGACCTCAGGAGATTCGGCGTGAAATCTCCATCGATGTCCATGCGATCTCAGGAGATCTGGTGTCAAATCTCGCCCGATGTCCATGAGAACTCACGACACTTACACGGAAACCTCGCCCAGGGTCCCTGACAACTGACGAGATTCGGCGTGAAATCTGCCCGAGGTGATGGAGACCTCACGAGATTTGGAGTGAACTCTCACCCGATATTCGTGAGTACTCACGAGATTTGGAGTCATCTCGCCTGATGTCCCTGAGATCGCACAAGATAGAGATTGAATTCTCGCTCCATATCCTGAGATCTCACGAGTTTTGGCCTGGAGTCTCCAAGGATTGGATGAGATCTCACGAGACTTGGAGTAAAATATCCGCGAATATCCAGAAATCTCACGAGAGTTGGAGTGAAATGTCGCCCTAGCTCCCTTTCATGTCATGAGGTTTTAGTGAACTGTCGCCCAATGTCATTGGGACGTCCCGATATTTGGATTGAAATCTCGCCCGAGGTCGCTGATATCTCACGAGATTTGTAGGGAAATCTCGCGCAATGTGATTGTGACCTCAGGAGATTTGGGGTGAACTCTCCCCCAATGTCCATGAGATCTCACGAGATTTAGATGAAATCTCCCTCAATATCTATGAGGCCTCGCGAGATTGGCTCGGACGACTCCAAGTTTGGATGAGATCTCACAAGACTTGGAGTAAACTCTCGCCCAAAGAACAAGAGACCTCAGCAGAGTTGGATTGAAATCTCGCACAAAGTCCCCGATATCTCACAAGATTTGTAGTGAAATCTCGCCCAATGTCTTTGAGCCTCATGAGATGTGGACTGAAATCTCGACCAGGGTCCCTGATATCTCATGAGATTTGTGGAAATCTCACCTGATGTCATTGGAACCTCCGTAGATTTGGAGTGCAGTCTCTCCCATTGTCCATGAGATCTCACGAGATTTAGATTGACCCCTCACCCAATATCCATGAGATCTCAGGAGAAGGGCACTGACCTCTCCAAAGTTTGGGTGAGATCTCATGGGCCCTGGAGTAAAATCTCGCCCAAAGTCCAAGAGATCTCGAGGGATTTGGAGAGAAATCTCACCCAAAGCCCATGACATCTCATGAGATTGAGAGGGAATTCTCGCCCGATGTCCATGACACCTCACGGGATTTGCAGTAAAATCTCGCCCAATGACCATGAGATATCGCGAAATTGAGAGTGAAATCTCACCCATTTTCCATGAGAGCCGAAGACATTTGGCCTGAGGTCTCCACATTTGGAAGAGAGCACACGAGATTTGGATGAAAATCCCAGCTGAATCCCAAGAGATCTCACACGATTTGGAGTGACATCTCGCCCAAGGTCCCTGATACCTCAGGACATTTGTAGTGAAATCTCGCCCGATGTCATTGTGACCTCAGGATATTCGGAGGGAAACCTCACCCGAATGTCCCTGAGATCAGACGAGATATTGAGTAAAATCTCACCCGATGCCCATCAGTCCCACGATATTTAGATTGAAGTCTCGCTCAATAGCCATGAGATCTCACGAGTTTGGCGCTGACGTCGCCAAGGTTTGGAGGAGATCTCACAAGACTGGGAGTAAAATCTCGCCCCCATTCAAGAGTTCTCACGAGAGCTGCAGTGAAATCTCGCCCAAGGTCCCTGGGGTCTCACGAGATTTGTAGTGAAATCTCGCCCGATCTCATTGTGACCTCAGGAGGAATGGAGTGAAACCTCGCCTAAAATCCATGAGTTGTCATGAGATTTGGAGTGAAATCTGTACCGATGTCCATGAGATCTCAGGAGCCTGGGTGGCAAATCTCGCGCGATGTCCATGAGATCTCACGAGATTTAGATTGAAAGCTCGCCCACGGTCGTCCCTGATATCTCACGAGATTTGGAGAGAAATCTGCCCGAAGTCATTGAGACCACATGATCTTTGGAGTGAAATCGCGTCCAATGTCCATGACATATCACGAGATTTGGAATGAATTCTCACGCGATGTCCATACGATCTCACGAGATTTGGACTAATCTCGCCTGATGTCCATGATTTCTCACGAGATATAGAGTGAATTCTCCCTCAATATCCTGAGATCTAACGGATTGGACGGAAGTCTCCAAGGATTGGATGAGATCTCAAGAGACTTGGAGGAAATGATCCCCGAATTCCAAAGGATCTCATGAGAGTTGGAGTGAAATCTCGCCCTAGGTCCCTTTTATCTCACGAGAGTTGAGTGAAACCTCGCCCGTTGTCATTGAGACCTCACGAGATTTGGATTGATATCTCGCCCAAGTTCGCTGATATCGCACGAGGTTTGTAGTGAAATCTCTCCCAATGTCATTGTGACCTCACGGGATTTGGAGTGAAATCTCGCGCAAACTCCACGAGATCTCATGAGATTTGGACTGAGGTCTGCACGTTTTGGATGGGATCTCACGAGACTCAGAATAAAATCTCACGCGATGCCCATGGTGTCTCGTGGGATTTAGATTGAAGTCTCACGGAATATCCATGAGATCTCATGAGATTTGGACTGAAGTCTCCAAGGTCTGGATGAGATCTCACGAGACTTGGACGAAAATCCCCTGAATTCCAAGAGGTCTCACGATAGTTGGAGTAAAATCTCAACCAAGGTTCCTGATATCTCAAGAGAATGATACTGAAATCTCGCCCGATGTCATTGGGACCTCGCGAGATTTGGAGTGAAATATCGCGCAAGGTCCCTGATATCTCACGAGATTTGTAGTGAAATCTTGCCCAAGGCCCCTGAGAGCTGAAGAGAATTAGAGGGAAATCTCGCCCCATGTCACTGTGACCTCATGTGTTTTGGAGTGAAATCTCGCCCAATGCCCATGATCTCACGAGTTTTTGGAGAACTCTGACCCCATATCCATGAGATCTCACGAGATTTGGAGTAAAATCTCTCCTGATGTCATGAGGTCACACGAGATTTAGATTGCAATTTCGCTCCATATCCATGAGATCTCACGAGATTTGGCCTGAATTCTCCAAGATTCGGATGAGATCTCCGAGACGTGGGGAGTCAAATCTCGCTCAACGTCCAAGAATCCTCTTGAGATTTGGCGTGAAATCTCGCCCAAACTCCCTGATATCTCACGAGACTTGTAGTGTAATCTCCCGCGATGTCAGTGAGACCTCACGAGATTTGGATGGAAATCTCGCCCAGGTCCCTGAATATTACGAGATATGTAGTGAAATCTCGCCCGAAATCATTGTAACCTCAGGAGTTGGGAGTGAAATCTCGCCCAATGTCCATGAGATCTCACGAGATTTACATGGGAAACTCGCTCATATCCACGAGAACTCACGAGGTTGGCCTTGACGTCTCCAAGGTTTGGATGAGATTTCACGGGATGCGAGTAAACTCTCGCCCAAAGACCATGAGACCTCAAGAGAGTGGGAGTGAAATCTCGCCCAAGGAACCTGATATCTCAAGAGTTTTGGAAGGAATCTCCCCCGATGTCATTGACAGCTCATGAGAAATGGATAGAAATCTCGCCCAAGGTCGCTGCTATCTCACGAGATCTGCAGTGAAATCTCGGCCAAACTCATTGGGACCTCAGGAGATTCGGCGTGAAATCTCCATCGATGTCCATGCGATCTCAGGAGATCTGGTGTCAAATCTCGCCCGATGTCCATGAGAACTCACGACACTTACACGGAAACCTCGCCCAGGGTCCCTGACAACTGACGAGATTCGGCGTGAAATCTGCCCGAGGTGATGGAGACCTCACGAGATTTGGAGTGAACTCTCACCCGATATTCGTGAGTACTCACGAGATTTGGAGTCATCTCGCCTGATGTCCCTGAGATCGCACAAGATAGAGATTGAATTCTCGCTCCATATCCTGAGATCTCACGAGTTTTGGCCTGGAGTCTCCAAGGATTGGATGAGATCTCACGAGACTTGGAGTAAAATATCCGCGAATATCCAGAAATCTCACGAGAGTTGGAGTGAAATGTCGCCCTAGCTCCCTTTCATGTCATGAGGTTTTAGTGAACTGTCGCCCAATGTCATTGGGACGTCCCGATATTTGGATTGAAATCTCGCCCGAGGTCGCTGATATCTCACGAGATTTGTAGGGAAATCTCGCGCAATGTGATTGTGACCTCAGGAGATTTGGGGTGAACTCTCCCTCAATGTCCATGAGATCTCACGAGATTTAGATGAAATCTCCCTCAATATCTATGAGGCCTCGCGAGATTGGCACGGACGACTCCAAGTTTGGATGAGATCTCACAAGACTTGGAGTAAACTCTCGCCCAAAGAATAAGAGACCTCAGCAGAGTTGGATTGAAATCTCGCACAAGGTCCCCGATATCTCACAAGATTTGTAGTGAAATCTCGCCCAATGTCTTTGAGCTTCATGAGATGTGGACTGAAATCTCGACCAGGGTCCCTGATATCTCATGAGATTTGTGGAAATCTCACCTGATGTCATTGGAACCTCCGTAGATTTGGAGTGCAGTCTCTCCCATTGTCCATGAGATCTCACGAGATTTAGATTGACCCCTCACCCAATATCCATGAGATCTCAGGAGAAGGGCACTGACCTCTCCAAAGTTTGGGTGAGATCTCATGGGCCCTGGAGTAAAATCTCGCCCAAAGTCCAAGAGATCTCGAGGGATTTGGAGAGAAATCTCACCCAAAGCCCATGACATCTCATGAGATTGAGAGGGAATTCTCGCCCGATGTCCATGCCACCTCACGGGATTTGCAGTAAAATCTCGCCCAATGACCATGAGATATCGCGAAATTGAGAGTGAAATCTCACCCATTTTCCATGAGAGCCCAAGACATTTGGCCTGAGCTCTCCACATTTGGAAGAGAGCACACGAGATTTGGATGAAAATCTCAGCTGAATCCCAAGAGATCTCACACGATTTGGAGTGACATCTCGCCCAAGGTCCCTGATACCTCAGGACATTTGTAGTGAAATCTCGCCCGATGTCATTGTGACCTCAGGATATTCGGAGGGAAACCTCACCCGAATGTCCCTGAGATCAGACGAGATATTGAGTAAAATCTCACCCGATGCCCATCAGTCCCACGATATTTAGATTGAAGTCTCGCTCAATAGCCATGAGATCTCACGAGTTTGGCACTGACGTCGCCAAGGTTTGGAGGAGATCTCACAAGACTGGGAGTAAAATCTCGCCCCCATTCAAGAGTTCTCACGAGAGCTGCAGTGAAATCTCGCCCAAGGTCCCTGGGATCTCACGAGATTTGTAGTGAAATCTCGCCCGATCTCATTGTGACCTCAGGAGGAATGGAGTGAAACCTCGCCTAAAATCCATGAGTTGTCATGAGATTTGGAGTGAAATCTGTACCGATGTCCATGAGATCTCAGGAGCCTTGGTGGCAAATCTCGCCCGATGTCCATGAGATCTCACGAGATTTAGATTGAAAGCTCGCCCACGGTCGTCTCTGATATCTCACGAGATTTGGAGAGAAATCTGCCCGAAGTCATTGAGACCACATGATCTTTGGAGTGAAATCGCGTCCAATGTCCATGACCTATCACGAGATTTGGAATGAATTCTCACGCGATGTCCATACGATCTCACGAGATTTGGACTAATCTCGCCTGATGTCCATGATTTCTCACGAGATATAGAGTGAATTCTCCCTCAATATCCTGAGATCTAACGGATTGGACGGAAGTCTCCAAGGATTGGATGAGATCTCAAGAGACTTGGAGGAAATGATCCCCGAATTCCAAAGGATCTCACGAGAGTTGGAGTGAAATCTCGCCCTAGGTCCCTTTTATCTCACGAGAGTTGAGTGAAACCTCGCCCGTTGTCATTGAGACCTCACGAGATTTGGATTGATATCTCGCCCAAGTTCGCTGATATCGCACGAGGTTTGTAGTGAAATCTCTCCCAATGTCATTGTGACCTCACGGGATTTGGAGTGAAATCTCGCCCAAAGTCCACGAGATCTCATGAGATTTGGACTGAGGTCTGCACGTTTTGGATGGGATCTCACGAGACTCAGAATAAAATCTCACGCGATGCCCATGGTGTCTCGTGGGATTTAGATTGAAGTCTCACGGAATATCCATGAGATCTCATGAGATTTGGACTGAAGTCTCCAAGGTCTGGATGAGATCTCACGAGACATGGACGAAAATCCCCTGAATTCCAAGAGGTCTCACGATAGTTGGAGTAAAATCTCAACCAAGGTTCCTGATATCTCAAGAGAATGATACTGAAATCTCGCCCGATGTCATTGGGACCTCGCGAGATTTGGAGTGAAATATCGCGCAAGGTCCCTGATATCTCACGAGATTTGTAGTGAAATCTTGCCCAAGGCCCCTGAGAGCTGAAGAGAATTAGAGGGAAATCTCGCCCCATGTCACTGTGACCTCATGTGTTTTGGAGTGAAATCTCGCCCAATGCCCATGATCTCACGAGTTTTTGGAGAACTCTGAGCCCATATCCATGAGATCTCACGAGATTTGGAGTAAAATCTCTCCTGATGTCATGAGGTCACACGAGATTTAGATTGCAATTTCGCTCCATATCCATGAGATCTCACGAGATTTGGCCTGAATTCTCCAAGATTCGGATGAGATCTCCGAGACGTGGGGAGTCAAATCTCGCTCAACGTCCAAGAATCCTCTTGAGATTTGGCGTGAAATCTCGCCCAAACTCCCTGATATCTCACGAGACTTGTAGTGTAATCTCCCGCGATGTCAGTGAGACCTCACGAGATTTGGATGGAAATCTCGCCCAGGTCCCTGAATATTACGAGATATGTAGTGAAATCTCGCCCGAAATCATTGTAACCTCAGGAGTTGGGAGTGAAATCTCGCCCAATGTCCATGAGATCTCACGAGATTTACATGGGAAACTCGCTCATATCCACGAGAACTCACGAGGTTGGCCTTGACGTCTCCAAGGTTTGGATGAGATTTCACGGGATGCGAGTAAACTCTCGCCCAAAGACCATGAGACCTCACGAGAGTGGGAGTGAAATCTCGCCCAAGGAACCTGATATCTCAAGAGGTTTGGAAGGAATCTCCCCCGATGTCATTGACAGCTCATGAGAAATGGATAGAAATCTCGCCCAAGGTCGCTGCTATCTCACGAGATCTGTAGTGAAATCTCGCCCAAACTCATTGGGACCTCAGGAGATTCGGCGTGAAATCTCCATCGATGTCCATGCGATCTCAGGAGATCTGGTGTCAAATCTCGCCCGATGTCCATGAGAACTCACGACACTTACACGGAAACCTCGCCCAGGGTCCCTGACAACTGACGAGATTCGGCGTGAAATCTGCCCGAGGTGATGGAGACCTCACGAGATTTGGAGTGAACTCTCACCCGATATTCGTGAGTACTCACGAGATTTGGAGTCATCTCGCCTGATGTCCCTGAGATCGCACAAGATAGAGATTGAATTCTCGCTCCATATCCTGAGATCTCACGAGTTTTGGCCTGGAGTCTCCAAGGATTGGATGAGATCTCACGAGACTTGGAGTAAAATATCCGCGAATATCCAGAAATCTCACGAGAGTTGGAGTGAAATGTCGCCCTAGCTCCCTTTCATGTCATGAGGTTTTAGTGAACTGTCGCCCAATGTCATTGGGACGTCCCGATATTTGGATTGAAATCTCGCCCGAGGTCGCTGATATCTCACGAGATTTGTAGGGAAATCTCACGCAATGTGATTGTGACCTCAGGAGATTTGGGGTGAACTCTCCCCCAATGTCCATGAGATCTCACGAGATTTAGATGAAATCTCCCTCAATATCTATGAGGCCTCGCGAGATTGGCTCGGACGACTCCAAGTTTGGATGAGATCTCACAAGACTTGGAGTAAACTCTCGCCCAAAGAACAAGAGACCTCAGCAGAGTTGGATTGAAATCTCGCACAAAGTCCCCGATATCTCACAAGATTTGTAGTGAAATCTCGCCCAATGTCTTTGAGCCTCATGAGATGTGGACTGAAATCTCGACCAGGGTCCCTGATATCTCATGAGATTTGTGGAAATCTCACCTGATGTCATTGGAACCTCCGTAGATTTGGAGTGCAGTCTCTCCCATTGTCCATGAGATCTCACGAGATTTAGATTGACCCCTCACCCAATATCCATGAGATCTCAGGAGAAGGGCACTGACCTCTCCAAAGTTTGGGTGAGATCTCATGGGCCCTGGAGTAAAATCTCGCCCAAAGTCCAAGAGATCTCGAGGGATTTGGAGAGAAATCTCACCCAAAGCCCATGACATCTCATGAGATTGAGAGGGAATTCTCGCCCGATGTCCATGACACCTCACGGGATTTGCAGTAAAATCTCGCCCAATGACCATGAGATATCGCGAAATTGAGAGTGAAATCTCACCCATTTTCCATGAGAGCCCAAGACATTTGGCCTGAGGTCTCCACATTTGGAAGAGAGCACACGAGATTTGGATGAAAATCCCAGCTGAATCCCAAGAGATCTCACACGATTTGGAGTGACATCTCGCCCAAGGTCCCTGATACCTCAGGACATTTGTAGTGAAATCTCGCCCGATGTCATTGTGACCTCAGGATATTCGGAGGGAAACCTCACCCGAATGTCCCTGAGATCAGACGAGATATTGAGTAAAATCTCACCCGATGCCCATCAGTCCCACGATATTTAGATTGAAGTCTCGCTCAATAGCCATGAGATCTCACGAGTTTGGCGCTGAAGTCGCCAAGGTTTGGAGGAGATCTCACAAGACTGGGAGTAAAATCTCGCCCCCATTCAAGAGTTCTCACGAGAGCTGCAGTGAAATCTCGCCCAAGGTCCCTGGGGTCTCACGAGATTTGTAGTGAAATCTCGCCCGATCTCATTGTGACCTCAGGAGGAATGGAGTGAAACCTCGCCTAAAATCCATGAGTTGTCATGAGATTTGGAGTGAAATCTGTACCGATGTCCATGAGATCTCAGGAGCCTTGGTGGCAAATCTCGCGCGATGTCCATGAGATCTCACGAGATTTAGATTGAAAGCTCGCCCACGGTCGTCCCTGATATCTCACGAGATTTGGAGAGAAATCTGCCCGAAGTCATTGAGACCACATGATCTTTGGAGTGAAATCGCGTCCAATGTCCATGACATATCACGAGATTTGGAATGAATTCTCACGCGATGTCCATACGATCTCACGAGATTTGGACTAATCTCGCCTGATGTCCATGATTTCTCACGAGATATAGAGTGAATTCTCCCTCAATATCCTGAGATCTAACGGATTGGACGGAAGTCTCCAAGGATTGGATGAGATCTCAAGAGACTTGGAGGAAATGATCCCCGAATTCCAAAGGATCTCACGAGAGTTGGAGTGAAATCTCGCCCTAGGTCCCTTTTATCTCACGAGAGTTGAGTGAAACCTCGCCCGTTGTCATTGAGACCTCACGAGATTTGGATTGATATCTCGCCCAAGTTCGCTGATATCGCACGAGGTTTGTAGTGAAATCTCTCCCAATGTCATTGTGACCTCACGGGATTTGGAGTGAAATCTCGCCCAAAGTCCACGAGATCTCATGAGATTTGGACTGAGGTCTGCACGTTTTGGATGGGATCTCACGAGACTCAGAATAAAATCTCACGCGATGCCCATGGTGTCTCGTGGGATTTAGATTGAAGTCTCACGGAATATCCATGAGATCTCATGAGATTTGGACTGAAGTCTCCAAGGTCTGGATGAGATCTCACGAGACTTGGACGAAAATCCCCTGAATTCCAAGAGGTCTCACGATAGTTGGAGTAAAATCTCAACCAAGGTTCCTGATATCTCAAGAGAATGATACTGAAATCTCGCCCGATGTCATTGGGACCTCGCGAGATTTGGAGTGAAATATCGCGCAAGGTCCCTGATATCTCACGAGATTTGTAGTGAAATCTTGCCCAAGGCCCCTGAGAGCTGAAGAGAATTAGAGGGAAATCTCGCCCCATGTCACTGTGACCTCATGTGTTTTGGAGTGAAATCTCGCCCAATGCCCATGATCTCACGAGTTTTTGGAGAACTCTGACCCCATATCCATGAGATCTCACGAGATTTGGAGTAAAATCTCTCCTGATGTCATGAGGTCACACGAGATTTAGATTGCAATTTCGCTCCATATCCATGAGATCTCACGAGATTTGGCCTGAATTCTCCAAGATTCGGATGAGATCTCCGAGACGTGGGGAGTCAAATCTCGCTCAACGTCCAAGAATCCTCTTGAGATTTGGCGTGAAATCTCGCCCAAACTCCCTGATATCTCACGAGACTTGTAGTGTAATCTCCCGCGATGTCAGTGAGACCTCACGAGATTTGGATGGAAATCTCGCCCAGGTCCCTGAATATTACGAGATATGTAGTGAAATCTCGCCCGAAATCATTGTAACCTCAGGAGTTGGGAGTGAAATCTCGCCCAATGTCCATGAGATCTCACGAGATTTACATGGGAAACTCGCTCATATCCACGAGAACTCACGAGGTTGGCCTTGACGTCTCCAAGGTTTGGATGAGATTTCACGGGATGCGAGTAAACTCTCGCCCAAAGACCATGAGACCTCAAGAGATTGGGAGTGAAATCTCGCCCAAGGAACCTGATATCTCAAGAGGTTTGGAAGGAATCTCCCCCGATGTCATTGACAGCTCATGAGAAATGGATAGAAATCTCGCCCAAGGTCGCTGCTATCTCACGAGATCTGCAGTGAAATCTCGGCCAAACTCATTGGGACCTCAGGAGATTCGGCGTGAAATCTCCATCGATGTCCATGCGATCTCAGGAGATCTGGTGTCAAATCTCGCCCGATGTCCATGAGAACTCACGACACTTACACGGAAACCTCGCCCAGGGTCCCTGACAACTGACGAGATTCGGCGTGAAATCTGCCCGAGGTGATGGAGACCTCACGAGATTTGGAGTGAACTCTCACCCGATATTCGTGAGTACTCACGAGATTTGGAGTCATCTCGCCTGATGTCCCTGAGATCGCACAAGATAGAGATTGAATTCTCGCTCCATATCCTGAGATCTCACGAGTTTTGGCCTGGAGTCTCCAAGGATTGGATGAGATCTCACGAGACTTGGAGTAAAATATCCGCGAATATCCAGAAATCTCACGAGAGTTGGAGTGAAATGTCGCCCTAGCTCCCTTTCATGTCATGAGGTTTTAGTGAACTGTCGCCCAATGTCATTGGGACGTCCCGATATTTGGATTGAAATCTCGCCCGAGGTCGCTGATATCTCACGAGATTTGTAGGGAAATCTCGCGCAATGTGATTGTGACCTCAGGAGATTTGGGGTGAACTCTCCCCCAATGTCCATGAGATCTCACGAGATTTAGATGAAATCTCCCTCAATATCTATGAGGCCTCGCGAGATTGGCACGGACGACTCCAAGTTTGGATGAGATCTCACAAGACTTGGAGTAAACTCTCGCCCAAAGAACAAGAGACCTCAGCAGAGTTGGATTGAAATCTCGCACAAGGTCCCCGATATCTCACAAGATTTGTAGTGAAATCTCGCCCAATGTCTTTGAGCCTCATGAGATGTGGACTGAAATCTCGACCAGGGTCCCTGATATCTCATGAGATTTGTGGAAATCTCACCTGATGTCATTGGAACCTCCGTAGATTTGGAGTGCAGTCTCTCCCATTGTCCATGAGATCTCACGAGATTTAGATTGACCCCTCACCCAATATCCATGAGATCTCAGGAGAAGGGCACTGACCTCTCCAAAGTTTGGGTGAGATCTCATGGGCCCTGGAGTAAAATCTCGCCCAAAGTCCAAGAGATCTCGAGGGATTTGGAGAGAAATCTCACCCAAAGCCCATGACATCTCATGAGATTGAGAGGGAATTCTCGCCCGATGTCCATGCCACCTCACGGGATTTGCAGTAAAATCTCGCCCAATGACCATGAGATATCGCGAAATTGAGAGTGAAATCTCACCCATTTTCCATGAGAGCCCAAGACATTTGGCCTGAGCTCTCCACATTTGGAAGAGAGCACACGAGATTTGGATGAAAATCTCAGCTGAATCCCAAGAGATCTCACACGATTTGGAGTGACATCTCGCCCAAGGTCCCTGATACCTCAGGACATTTGTAGTGAAATCTCGCCCGATGTCATTGTGACCTCAGGATATTCGGAGGGAAACCTCACCTGAATGTCCCTGAGATCAGACGAGATATTGAGTAAAATCTCACCCGATGCCCATCAGTCCCACGATATTTAGATTGAAGTCTCGCTCAATAGCCATGAGATCTCACGAGTTTGGCACTGACGTCGCCAAGGTTTGGAGGAGATCTCACAAGACTGGGAGTAAAATCTCGCCCCCATTCAAGAGTTCTCACGAGAGCTGCAGTGAAATCTCGCCCAAGGTCCCTGGGATCTCACGAGATTTGTAGTGAAATCTCGCCCGATCTCATTGTGACCTCAGGAGGAATGGAGTGAAACCTCGCCTAAAATCCATGAGTTGTCATGAGATTTGGAGTGAAATCTGTACCGATGTCCATGAGATCTCAGGAGCCTTGGTGGCAAATCTCGCCCGATGTCCATGAGATCTCACGAGATTTAGATTGAAAGCTCGCCCACGGTCGTCTCTGATATCTCACGAGATTTGGAGAGAAATCTGCCCGAAGTCATTGAGACCACATGATCTTTGGAGTGAAATCGCGTCCAATGTCCATGACCTATCACGAGATTTGGAATGAATTCTCACGCGATGTCCATACGATCTCACGAGATTTGGACTAATCTCGCCTGATGTCCATGATTTCTCACGAGATATAGAGTGAATTCTCCCTCAATATCCTGAGATCTAACGGATTGGACGGAAGTCTCCAAGGATTGGATGAGATCTCAAGAGACTTGGAGGAAATGATCCCCGAATTCCAAAGGATCTCACGAGAGTTGGAGTGAAATCTCGCCCTAGGTCCCTTTTATCTCACGAGAGTTGAGTGAAACCTCGCCCGTTGTCATTGAGACCTCACGAGATTTGGATTGATATCTCGCCCAAGTTCGCTGATATCGCACGAGGTTTGTAGTGAAATCTCTCCCAATGTCATTGTGACCTCACGGGATTTGGAGTGAAATCTCGCCCAAAGTCCACGAGATCTCATGAGATTTGGACTGAGGTCTGCACGTTTTGGATGGGATCTCACGAGACTCAGAATAAAATCTCACGCGATGCCCATGGTGTCTCGTGGGATTTAGATTGAAGTCTCACGGAATATCCATGAGATCTCATGAGATTTGGACTGAAGTCTCCAAGGTCTGGATGAGATCTCACGAGACATGGACGAAAATCCCCTGAATTCCAAGAGGTCTCACGATAGTTGGAGTAAAATCTCAACCAAGGTTCCTGATATCTCAAGAGAATGATACTGAAATCTCGCCCGATGTCATTGGGACCTCGCGAGATTTGGAGTGAAATATCGCGCAAGGTCCCTGATATCTCACGAGATTTGTAGTGAAATCTTGCCCAAGGCCCCTGAGAGCTGAAGAGAATTAGAGGGAAATCTCGCCCCATGTCACTGTGACCTCAAGAGTTTTGGAGTGAAATCTCGCCCAATGCCCATGATCTCACGAGTTTTTGGAGAACTCTGAGCCCATATCCATGAGATCTCACGAGATTTGGAGTAAAATCTCTCCTGATGTCATGAGGTCACACGAGATTTAGATTGCAATTTCGCTCCATATCCATGAGATCTCACGAGATTTGGCCTGAATTCTCCAAGATTCGGATGAGATCTCCGAGACGTGGGGAGTCAAATCTCGCTCAACGTCCAAGAATCCTCTTGAGATTTGGCGTGAAATCTCGCCCAAACTCCCTGATATCTCACGAGACTTGTAGTGTAATCTCCCGCGATGTCAGTGAGACCTCACGAGATTTGGATGGAAATCTCGCCCAGGTCCCTGAATATTACGAGATATGTAGTGAAATCTCGCCCGAAATCATTGTAACCTCAGGAGTTGGGAGTGAAATCTCGCCCAATGTCCATGAGATCTCACGAGATTTACATGGGAAACTCGCTCATATCCACGAGAACTCACGAGGTTGGCCTTGACGTCTCCAAGGTTTGGATGAGATTTCACGGGATGCGAGTAAACTCTCGCCCAAAGACCATGAGACCTCACGAGAGTGGGAGTGAAATCTCGCCCAAGGAACCTGATATCTCAAGAGGTTTGGAAGGAATCTCCCCCGATGTCATTGACAGCTCATGAGAAATGGATAGAAATCTCGCCCAAGGTCGCTGCTATCTCACGAGATCTGCAGTGAAATCTCGGCCAAACTCATTGGGACCTCAGGAGATTCGGCGTGAAATCTCCATCGATGTCCATGCGATCTCAGGAGATCTGGTGTCAAATCTCGCCCGATGTCCATGAGAACTCACGACACTTACACGGAAACCTCGCCCAGGGTCCCTGACAACTGACGAGATTCGGCGTGAAATCTGCCCGAGGTGATGGAGACCTCACGAGATTTGGAGTGAACTCTCACCCGATATTCGTGAGTACTCACGAGATTTGGAGTCATCTCGCCTGATGTCCCTGAGATCGCACAAGATAGAGATTGAATTCTCGCTCCATATCCTGAGATCTCACGAGTTTTGGCCTGGAGTCTCCAAGGATTGGATGAGATCTCACGAGACCTGGAGTAAAATATCCGCGAATATCCAGAAATCTCACGAGAGTTGGAGTGAAATGTCGCCCTAGCTCCCTTTCATGTCATGAGGTTTTAGTGAACTGTCGCCCAATGTCATTGGGACGTCCCGATATTTGGATTGAAATCTCGCCCAAGTTCGCTGATATCGCACGAGGTTTGTAGTGAAATCTCTCCCAATGTCATTGTGACCTCACGAGATTTGGAGTGAAATCTCGCCCAAAGTCCAGGAGATCTCATGAGATTTGGACTGAGGTCTGCACGTTTTGGATGGGATCTCACGAGACTCAGAATAAAATCTCACCCGATGCCCATGGTGTCTCGTGGGATTTAGATTGAAGTCTCACGCAATATC
Source organism: Eumetopias jubatus (assembly GCF_037043125.1). Taxonomy (NCBI): domain Eukaryota; kingdom Metazoa; phylum Chordata; class Mammalia; order Carnivora; family Otariidae; genus Eumetopias; species Eumetopias jubatus. The sequence continues at coordinate 6,029,294 of NW_028274824.1, read as the reverse complement.
CATGTGATCTCACGAGATTTGGACTGGAGTCTCCAAAGTCTGGATGAGATCTCACGAGACTTGGAGGAAAATCCCCTGAATTCCAAGAGATCACACGAGAGTTGGAGTAAAATCTCAGCCAAGGTTCCTGATATCTCAAGAGATTGATACTGAAATCTCGCCCGATGTCATTGGGACCTCGCGAGATTTGGGGTGAAATATCGCGCAAGGTCCCTGATATCTCACGAGATTTGTAGTGAAATCTTGCCCAAGGCCCCTGAGAGCCCATGAGAATTAGAGGGAATTCTCGCCCCATGTCACTGTGACCTTAAGAGATTTGGAGTGAAATCTCGCCCAATGCCCATGATCTCACGAGCTTGTTGGAGAACTCTGACCCCATATCCATGAGATCTCACGAGATTTGGAGTAAAATCTCTCCTGATGTCATGAGGTCACACGAGATTTAGATTGCAATTTCGCTCCATATCCATGAGATCTCACGAGATTTGGCCTGAATTCTCCAAGATTCGGATGAGATCTCCGAGACGTGGGGAGTCAAATCTCGCTCAACGTCCAAGAATCCTCTTGAGAGTTGGAGTGAAATCTCGCCCAAACTCCCTGATATCTCACGAAACTTGTAGTGTAATCTCCCGCGATGTCAGTGAGACCTCACGAGATTTGGATGGAAATCTCGCCCAGGTCCCTGAATATTACGAGATATGTAGTGAAATCTCGCCCGAAATCATTGTAACCTCAGGAGTTGGGAGTGAAATCTCGCCCAATGTCCATGAGATCTCACGAGATTAACATGGGAAACTCGCTCATATCCACGAGAACTCACGAGGTTGGCCTTGACGTCTCCAAGGTTTGGATGAGATTTCACGGGATGCGAGTAAACTCTCGCCCAAAGACCATGAGACCTCACGAGAGTGGGAGTGAAATCTCGCCCAAGGACCCTGATATCTCAAGAAGTTTGGAAGGAATCTCCCCCGATGTCATTGACAGCTCATGATAAATGGATAGAAATCTCGCCCAAGGTCGCTGCTATCTCACGAGATCTGTAGTGAAATCTCGCCCAAACTCATTGGGACCTCAGGAGATTCGGCGTGAAATCTCCATCGATGTCCATGCGATCTCAGGAGATCTGGTGTCAAATCTCGCCCGATGTCCATGAGAACTCACGACACTTACACGGAAACCTCGCCCAGGGTCCCTGACAACTGACGAGATTCGGCGTGAAATCTGCCCGAGGTGATGGAGACCTCACGAGATTTGGAGTGAACTCTCACCCGATATTCGTGAGTACTCACGAGATTTGGAGTCATCTCGCCTGATGTCCCTGAGATCGCACAAGATAGAGATTGAATTCTCGCTCCATATCCTGAGATCTCACGAGTTTTGGCCTGGAGTCTCCAAGGATTGGATGAGATCTCACGAGACTTGGAGTAAAATATCCGCGAATATCCAGAAATCTCACGAGAGTTGGAGTGAAATGTCGCCCTAGGTCCCTTTCATGTCATGAGGTTTTAGTGAACTGTCGCCCAATGTCATTGGGACGTCCCGATATTTGGATTGAAATCTCGCCCGAGGTCGCTGATATCTCACGAGATTTGTAGGGAAATCTCGCGCAATGTGATTGTGACCTCAGGAGATTTGGGGTGAACTCTCCCCCAATGTCCATGAGATCTCACGAGATTTAGATGAAATCTCCCTCAATATCTCTGAGGCCTCGCGAGATTGGCACGGACGACTCCAAGTTTGGATGAGATCTCACAAGACTTGGAGTAAACTCTCGCCCAAAGAACAAGAGACCTCAGCAGAGTTGGATTGAAATCTCGCACAAGGTCCCCGATATCTCACAAGATTTGTAGTGAAATCTCGCCCAATGTCTTTGAGCCTCATGAGATGTGGACTGAAATCTCGACCAGGGTCCCTGATATCTCATGAGATTTGTGGAAATCTCACCTGATGTCATTGGAACCTCCGTAGATTTGGAGTGCAGTCTCTCCCATTGTCCATGAGATCTCACGAGATTTAGATTTACCCCTCACCCAATATCCATGAGATCTCAGGAGAAGGGCACTGACCTCTCCAAAGTTTGGGTGAGATCTCATGGGCCCTGGAGTAAAATCTCGCCCAAAGTCCAAGAGATCTCGAGGGATTTGGAGAGAAATCTCACCCAAAGCCCATGACATCTCATGAGATTGAGAGGGAATTCTCGCCCGATGTCCATGACACCTCACGGGATTTGCAGTAAAATCTCGCCCAATGACCATGAGATATCGCGAAATTGAGAGTGAAATCTCACCCATTTTCCATGAGAGCCCAAGACATTTGGCCTGAGGTCTCCACATTTGGAAGAGAGCACACGAGATTTGGATGAAAATCTCAGCTGAATCCCAAGAGATCTCACACGATTTGGAGTGACATCTCGCCCAAGGTCCCTGATACCTCAGGACATTTGTAGTGAAATCTCGCCCGATGTCATTGTGACCTCAGGATATTCGGAGGGAAACCTCACCCGAATGTCCCTGAGTTCAGACGAGATATTGAGTAAAATCTCACCCGATGCCCATCAGTCCCACGATATTTAGATTGAAGTCTCGCTCAATAGCCATGAGATCTCACGAGTTTGGCGCTGACGTCGCCAAGGTTTGGAGGAGATCTCACAAGACTGGGAGTAAAATCTCGCCCCCATTCAAGAGTTCTCACGAGAGCTGCAGTGAAATCTCGCCCAAGGTCCCTGGGGTCTCAAGAGATTTGTAGTGAAATCTCGCCCGATCTCATTGTGACCTCAGGAGGAATGGAGTGAAACCTCGCCTAAAATCCATGAGTTGTCATGAGATTTGGAGTGAAATCTGTACCGATGTCCATGAGATTTCAGGAGCCTTGGTGGCAAATCTCGCCCGATGTCCATGAGATCTCACGAGATTTAGATTGAAAGCTCGCCCACGGTCGTCCCTGATATCTCACGAGATTTGGAGAGAAATCTGCCGGAAGTCATTGAGACCACATGATCTTTGGAGTGAAATCGCGTCCAATGTCCATGACATATCACGAGATTTGGAATGAATTCTCACGCGATGTCCATACGATCTCACGAGATTTGGACTAATCTCGCCTGATGTCCATGATTTCTCACGAGATATAGAGTGAATTCTCCCTCAATATCCTGAGATCTAACGGATTGGACGGAAGTCTCCAAGGATTGGATGAGATCTCAAGAGACTTGGAGGAAATGATCCCCGAATTCCAAAGGATCTCACGAGAGTTGGAGTGAAATCTCGCCCTAGGTCCCTTTTATCTCACGAGAGTTGAGTGAAACCTCGCCCGTTGTCATTGAGACCTCACGAGATTTGGATTGATATCTCGCCCAAGTTCGCTGATATCGCACGAGGTTTGTAGTGAAATCTCTCCCAATGTCATTGTGACCTCACGGGATTTGGAGTGAAATCTCGCCCAAAGTCCACGAGATCTCATGAGATTTGGACTGAGGTCTGCACGTTTTGGATGGGATCTCACGAGACTCAGTATAAAATCTCACGCGATGCCCATGGTGTCTCGTGGGATTTAGATTGAAGTCTCACGGAATATCCATGAGATCTCATGAGATTTGGACTGAAGTCTCCAAGGTCTGGATGAGATCTCACGAGACTTGGACGAAAATCCCCTGAATTCCAAGAGGTCTCACGATAGTTGGAGTAAAATCTCAACCAAGGTTCCTGATATCTCAAGAGAATGATACTGAAATCTCGCCCGATGTCATTGGGACCTCGCGAGATTTGGAGTGAAATATCGCGCAAGGTCCCTGATATCTCACGAGATTTGTAGTGAAATCTTGCCCAAGGCCCCTGAGAGCCCATGAGAATTAGAGGGTATTCTCGCCCCATGTCACTGTGACCTTAAGAGATTTGGAGTGAAATCTCGCCCAATGCCCATGATCTCACGAGCTTGTTGGAGAACTCTGACCCCATATCCATGAGATCTCACGAGATTTGGAGTAAAATCTCTCCTGATGTCATGAGGTCACACGAGATTTAGATTGCAATTTCGCTCCATATCCATGAGATCTCACGAGATTTGGCCTGAATTCTCCAAGATTCGGATGAGATCTCCGAGACGTGGGGAGTCAAATCTCGCTCAACGTCCAAGAATCCTCTTGAGAGTTGGAGTGAAATCTCGCCCAAACTCCCTGATATCTCACGAAACTTGTAGTGTAATCTCCCGCGATGTCAGTGAGACCTCACGAGATTTGGATGGAAATCTCGCCCAGGTCCCTGAATATTACGAGATATGTAGTGAAATCTCGCCCGAAATCATTGTAACCTCAGGAGTTGGGAGTGAAATCTCGCCCAATGTCCATGAGATCTCACGAGATTAACATGGGAAACTCGCTCATATCCACGAGAACTCACGAGGTTGGCCTTGACGTCTCCAAGGTTTGGATGAGATTTCACGGGATGCGAGTAAACTCTCGCCCAAAGACCATGAGACCTCACGAGAGTGGGAGTGAAATCTCGCCCAAGGACCCTGATATCTCAAGAAGTTTGGAAGGAATCTCCCCCGATGTCATTGACAGCTCATGATAAATGGATAGAAATCTCGCCCAAGGTCGCTGCTATCTCACGAGATCTGTAGTGAAATCTCGCCCAAACTCATTGGGACCTCAGGAGATTCGGCGTGAAATCTCCATCGATGTCCATGCGATCTCAGGAGATCTGGTGTCAAATCTCGCCCGATGTCCATGAGAACTCACGACACTTACACGGAAACCTCGCCCAGGGTCCCTGACAACTGACGAGATTCGGCGTGAAATCTGCCCGAGGTGATGGAGACCTCACGAGATTTGGAGTGAACTCTCACCCGATATTCGTGAGTACTCACGAGATTTGGAGTCATCTCGCCTGATGTCCCTGAGATCGCACAAGATAGAGATTGAATTCTCGCTCCATATCCTGAGATCTCACGAGTTTTGGCCTGGAGTCTCCAAGGATTGGATGAGATCTCACGAGACTTGGAGTAAAATATCCGCGAATATCCAGAAATCTCACGAGAGTTGGAGTGAAATGTCGCCCTAGGTCCCTTTCATGTCATGAGGTTTTAGTGAACTGTCGCCCAATGTCATTGGGACGTCCCGATATTTGGATTGAAATCTCGCCCGAGGTCGCTGATATCTCACGAGATTTGTAGGGAAATCTCGCGCAATGTGATTGTGACCTCAGGAGATTTGGGGTGAACTCTCCCCCAATGTCCATGAGATCTCACGAGATTTAGATGAAATCTCCCTCAATATCTATGAGGCCTCGCGAGATTGGCTCGGACGACTCCAAGTTTGGATGAGATCTCACAAGACTTGGAGTAAACTCTCGCCCAAAGAACAAGAGACCTCAGCAGAGTTGGATTGAAATCTCGCACAAAGTCCCCGATATCTCACCAGATTTGTAGTGAAATCTCGCCCAATGTCTTTGAGCCTCATGAGATGTGGACTGAAATCTCGACCAGGGTCCCTGATATCTCATGAGATTTGTGGAAATCTCACCTGATGTCATTGGAACCTCCGTAGATTTGGAGTGCAGTCTCTCCCATTGTCCATGAGATCTCACGAGATTTAGATTGACCCCTCACCCAATATCCATGAGATCTCAGGAGAAGGGCACTGACCTCTCCAAAGTTTGGGTGAGATCTCATGGGCCCTGGAGTAAAATCTCGCCCAAAGTCCAAGAGATCTCGAGGGATTTGGAGAGAAATCTCACCCAAAGCCCATGACATCTCATGAGATTGAGAGGGAATTCTCGCCCGATGTCCATGACACCTCACGGGATTTGCAGTAAAATCTCGCCCAATGACCATGAGATATCGCGAAATTGAGAGTGAAATCTCACCCATTTTCCATGAGAGCCCAAGACATTTGGCCTGAGGTCTCCACATTTGGAAGAGAGCACACGAGATTTGGATGAAAATCCCAGCTGAATCCCAAGAGATCTCACACGATTTGGAGTGACATCTCGCCCAAGGTCCCTGATACCTCAGGACATTTGTAGTGAAATCTCGCCCGATGTCATTGTGACCTCAGGATATTCGGAGGGAAACCTCACCCGAATGTCCCTGAGATCAGACGAGATATTGAGTAAAATCTCACCCGATGCCCATCAGTCCCACGATATTTAGATTGAAGTCTCGCTCAATAGCCATGAGATCTCACGAGTTTGGCGCTGACGTCGCCAAGGTTTGGAGGAGATCTCACAAGACTGGGAGTAAAATCTCGCCCCCATTCAAGAGTTCTCACGAGAGCTGCAGTGAAATCTCGCCCAAGGTCCCTGGGGTCTCACGAGATTTGTAGTGAAATCTCGCCCGATCTCATTGTGACCTCAGGAGGAATGGAGTGAAACCTCGCCTAAAATCCATGAGTTGTCATGAGATTTGGAGTGAAATCTGTACCGATGTCCATGAGATCTCAGGAGCCTTGGTGGCAAATCTCGCCCGATGTCCATGAGATCTCACGAGATTTAGATTGAAAGCTCGCCCACGGTCGTCCCTGATATCTCACGAGATTTGGAGAGAAATCTGCCCGAAGTCATTGAGACCACATGATCTTTGGAGTGAAATCGCGTCCAATGTCCATGACCTATCACGAGATTTGGAATGAATTCTCACGCGATGTCCATACGATCTCACGAGATTTGGACTAATCTCGCCTGATGTCCATGATTTCTCACGAGATATAGAGTGAATTCTCCCTCAATATCCTGAGATCTAACGGATTGGACGGAAGTCTCCAAGGATTGGATGAGATCTCAAGAGACTTGGAGGAAATGATCCCCGAATTCCAAAGGATCTCACGAGAGTTGGAGTGAAATCTCGCCCTAGGTCCCTTTTATCTCACGAGAGTTGAGTGAAACCTCGCCCGTTGTCATTGAGACCTCACGAGATTTGGATTGATATCTCGCCCAAGTTCGCTGATATCGCACGAGGTTTGTAGTGAAATCTCTCCCAATGTCATTGTGACCTCACGGGATTTGGAGTGAAATCTCGCCCAAAGTCCACGAGATCTCATGAGATTTGGACTGAGGTCTGCACGTTTTGGATGGGATCTCACGAGACTCAGAATAAAATCTCACACGATGCCCATGGTGTCTCGTGGGATTTAGATTGAAGTCTCACGGAATATCCATGAGATCTCATGAGATTTGGACTGAAGTCTCCAAGGTCTGGATGAGATCTCACGAGACTTGGACGAAAATCCCCTGAATTCCAAGAGGTCTCACGATAGTTGGAGTAAAATCTCAACCAAGGTTCCTGATATCTCAAGAGAATGATACTGAAATCTCGCCCGATGTCATTGGGACCTCGCGAGATTTGGAGTGAAATATCACGCAAGGTCCCTGATATCTCACGAGATTTGTAGTGAAATCTTGCCCAAGGCCCCTGAGAGCTGAAGAGAATTAGAGGGAAATCTCGCCCCATGTCACTGTGACCTCAAGAGTTTTGGAGTGAAATCTCGCCCAATGCCCATGATCTCACGAGTTTTTGGAGAACTCTGACCCCATATCCATGAGATCTCACGAGATTTGGAGTAAAATCTCTCCTGATGTCATGAGGTCACACGAGATTTAGATTGCAATTTCGCTCCATATCCATGAGATCTCACGAGATTTGGCCTGAATTCTCCAAGATTCGGATGAGATCTCCGAGACGTGGGGAGTCAAATCTCGCTCAACGTCCAAGAATCCTCTTGAGATTTGGCGTGAAATCTCGCCCAAACTCCCTGATATCTCACGAGACTTGTAGTGTAATCTCCCGCGATGTCAGTGAGACCTCACCAGATTTGGATGGAAATCTCGCCCAGGTCCCTGAATATTACGAGATATGTAGTGAAATCTCGCCCGAAATCATTGTAACCTCAGGAGTTGGGAGTGAAATCTCGCCCAATGTCCATGAGATCTCACGAGATTTACATGGGAAACTCGCTCATATCCACGAGAACTCACGAGGTTGGCCTTGACGTCTCCAAGGTTTGGATGAGATTTCACGGGATGCGAGTAAACTCTCGCCCAAAGACCATGAGACCTCACGAGAGTGGGAGTGAAATCTCGCCCAAGGACCCTGATATCTCAAGAGGTTTGGAAGGAATCTCCCCCGATGTCATTGACAGCTCATGAGAAATGGATAGAAATCTCGCCCAAGGTCGCTGCTATCTCACGAGATCTGCAGTGAAATCTCGCCCAAACTCATTGGGACCTCAGGAGATTCGGCGTGAAATCTCCATCGATGTCCATGCGATCTCAGGAGATCTGGTGTCAAATCTCGCCCGATGTCCATGAGAACTCACGACACTTACACGGAAACCTCGCCCAGGGTCCCTGACAACTGACGAGATTCGGCGTGAAATCTGCCCGAGGTGATGGAGACCTCACGAGATTTGGAGTGAACTCTCACCCGATATTCGTGAGTACTCACGAGATTTGGAGTCATCTCGCCTGATGTCCCTGAGATCGCACAAGATAGAGATTGAATTCTCGCTCCATATCCTGAGATCTCACGAGTTTTGGCCTGGAGTCTCCAAGGATTGGATGAGATCTCACGAGACCTGGAGTAAAATATCCGCGAATATCCAGAAATCTCACGAGAGTTGGAGTGAAATATCGGCCTAGCTCCCTTTCATGTCATGAGGTTTTAGTGAACTGTCGCCCAATGTCATTGGGACGTCCCGATATTTGGATTGAAATCTCGCCCAAGTTCGCTGATATCGCACGAGGTTTGTAGTGAAATCTCTCCCAATGTCATTGTGACCTCACGAGATTTGGAGTGAATTCTCGCCCAAAGTCCAGGAGATCTCATGAGATTTGGACTGAGGTCTGCACGTTTTGGATGGGATCTCACGAGACTCAGAATAAAATCTCACCCGATGCCCATGGTGTCTCGTGGGATTTAGATTGAAGTCTCACGCAATATCCATGTGATCTCACGAGATTTGGACTGGAGTCTCCAAAGTCTGGATGAGATCTCACGAGACTTGGAGGAAAATCCCCTGAATTCCAAGAGATCACACGAGAGTTGGAGTAAAATCTCAGCCAAGGTTCCTGATATCTCAAGAGATTGATACTGAAATCTCGCCCGATGTCATTGGGACCTCGCGAGATTTGGGGTGAAATATCGCGCAAGGTCCCTGATATCTCACGAGATTTGTAGTGAAATCTTGCCCAAGGCCCCTGAGAGCCCATGAGAATTAGAGGGAATTCTCGCCCCATGTCACTGTGACCTTAAGAGATTTGGAGTGAAATCTCGCCCAATGCCCATGATCTCACGAGCTTGTTGGAGAACTCTGACCCCATATCCATGAGATCTCACGAGATTTGGAGTAAAATCTCTCCTGATGTCTTGAGGTCACACGAGATTTAGATTGCAATTTCGCTCCATATCCATGAGATCTCACGAGATTTGGCCTGAATTCTCCAAGATTCGGATGAGATCTCCGAGACGTGGGGAGTCAAATCTCGCTCAACGTCCAAGAATCCTCTTGAGAGTTGGAGTGAAATCTCGCCCAAACTCCCTGATATCTCACGAGACTTGTAGTGTAATCTCCCGCGATATCAGTGAGACCTCACGAGATTTGGATGGAAATGTCGCCCAGGTCCCTGAATATTACGAGATATGTAGTGAAATCTCGCCCGAAATCATTGTAACCTCAGGAGTTGGGAGTGAAAACTCGCCCAATGTCCATGAGATCTCACGAGATTTACATGGGAAACTCGCTCATATCCACGAGAACTCACGAGGTTGGCCTTGACGTCTCCAAGGTTTGGATGAGATTTCACGGGATGCGAGTAAACTCTCGCCCAAAGACCATGAGACCTCACGAGAGTGGGAGTGAAATCTCGCCCAAGGACCCTGATATCTCAAGAGGTTTGGAAGGAATCTCCCCCGATGTCATTGACAGCTCATGAGAAATGGATAGAAATCTCGCCCAAGGTCGCTGCTATCTCACGAGATCTGTAGTGAAATCTCGCCCAAACTCATTGGGACCTCAGGAGATTCGGCGTGAAATCTCCATCGATGTCCATGCGATCTCAGGAGATCTGGTGTCAAATCTCGCCCGATGTCCATGAGAACTCACGACACTTACACGGAAACCTCGCCCAGGGTCCCTGACAACTGACGAGATTCGGCGTGAAATCTGCCCGAGGTGATGGAGACCTCACGAGATTTGGAGTGAACTCTCACCCGATATTCGTGAGTACTCACGAGATTTGGAGTCATCTCGCCTGATGTCCCTGAGATCGCACAAGATAGAGATTGAATTCTCGCTCCATATCCTGAGATCTCACGAGTTTTGGCCTGGAGTCTCCAAGGATTGGATGAGATCTCACGAGACTTGGAGTAAAATATCCGCGAATATCCAGAAATCTCACGAGAGTTGGAGTGAAATGTCGCCCTAGGTCCCTTTCATGTCATGAGGTTTTAGTGAACTGTCACCCAATGTCATTGGGACGTCCCGATATTTGGATTGAAATCTCGCCCGAGGTCGCTGATATCTCACGAGATTTGTAGGGAAATCTCGCGCAATGTGATTGTGACCTCAGGAGATTTGGGGTGAACTCTCCCCCAATGTCCATGAGATCTCACGAGATTTAGATGAAATCTCCCTCAATATCTCTGAGGCCTCGCGAGATTGGCACGGACGACTCCAAGTTTGGATGAGATCTCACAAGACTTGGAGTAAACTCTCGCCCAAAGAACAAGAGACCTCAGCAGAGTTGGATTGAAATCTCGCACAAGGTCCCCGATATCTCACAAGATTTGTAGTGAAATCTCGCCCAATGTCTTTGAGCCTCATGAGATGTGGACTGAAATCTCGACCAGGGTCCCTGATATCTCATGAGATTTGTGGAAATCTCACCTGATGTCATTGGAACCTCCGTAGATTTGGAGTGCAGTCTCTCCCATTGTCCATGAGATCTCACGAGATTTAGATTGACCCCTCACCCAATATCCATGAGATCTCAGGAGAAGGGCACTGACCTCTCCAAAGTTTGGGTGAGATCTCATGGGCCCTGGAGTAAAATCTCGCCCAAAGTCCAAGAGATCTCGAGGGATTTGGAGAGAAATCTCACCCAAAGCCCATGACATCTCATGAGATTGAGAGGGAATTCTCGCCCGATGTCCATGACACCTCACGGGATTTGCAGTAAAATCTCGCCCAATGACCATGAGATATCGCGAAATTGAGAGTGAAATCTCACCCATTTTCCATGAGAGCCCAAGACATTTGGCCTGAGGTCTCCACATTTGGAAGAGAGCACACGAGATTTGGATGAAAATCTCAGCTGAATCCCAAGAGATCTCACACGATTTGGAGTGACATCTCGCCCAAGGTCCCTGATACCTCAGGACATTTGTAGTGAAATCTCGCCCGATGTCATTGTGACCTCAGGATATTCGGAGGGAAACCTCACCCGAATGTCCCTGAGTTCAGACGAGATATTGAGTAAAATCTCACCCGATGCCCATCAGTCCCACGATATTTAGATTGAAGTCTCGCTCAATAGCCATGAGATCTCACGAGTTTGGCGCTGACGTCGCCAAGGTTTGGAGGAGATCTCACAAGACTGGGAGTAAAATCTCGCCCCCAGTCAAGAGTTCTCACGAGAGCTGCAGTGAAATCTCGCCCAAGGTCCCTGGGGTCTCAAGAGATTTGTAGTGAAATCTCGCCCGATCTCATTGTGACCTCAGGAGGAATGGAGTGAAACCTCGCCTAAAATCCATGAGTTGTCATGAGATTTGGAGTGAAATCTGTACCGATGTCCATGAGATTTCAGGAGCCTTGGTGGCAAATCTCGCCCGATGTCCATGAGATCTCACGAGATTTAGATTGAAAGCTCGCCCACGGTCGTCCCTGATATCTCACGAGATTTGGAGAGAAATCTGCCCGAAGTCATTGAGACCACATGATCTTTGGAGTGAAATCGCGTCCAATGTCCATGACATATCACGAGATTTGGAATGAATTCTCACGCGATGTCCATACGATCTCACGAGATTTGGACTAATCTCGCCTGATGTCCATGATTTCTCACGAGATATAGAGTGAATTCTCCCTCAATATTCTGAGATCTCACGGATTGGACGGAAGTCTCCAAGGATTGGATGAGATCTCAAGAGACTTGGAGGAAATGATCCCCGAATTCCAAAGGATCTCACGAGAGTTGGAGTGAAATCTCGCCCTAGGTCCCTTTTATCTCACGAGAGTTGAGTGAAACCTCGCCCGTTGTCATTGAGACCTCACGAGATTTGGATTGATATCTCGCCCAAGTTCGCTGATATCGCACGAGGTTTGTAGTGAAATCTCTCCCAATGTCATTGTGACCTCACGGGATTTGGAGTGAAATCTCGCCCAAAGTCCACGAGATCTCATGAGATTTGGACTGAGGTCTGCACGTTTTGGATGGGATCTCACGAGACTCAGTATAAAATCTCACGCGATGCCCATGGTGTCTCGTGGGATTTAGATTGAAGTCTCACGGAATATCCATGAGATCTCATGAGATTTGGACTGAAGTCTCCAAGGTCTGGATGAGATCTCACGAGACTTGGACGAAAATCCCCTGAATTCCAAGAGGTCTCACGATAGTTGGAGTAAAATCTCAACCAAGGTTCCTGATATCTCAAGAGAATGATACTGAAATCTCGCCCGATGTCATTGGGACCTCACGAGATTTGGAGTGAAATATCGCGCAAGGTCCCTGATATCTCACGAGATTTGTAGTGAAATCTTGCCCAAGGCCCCTGAGAGCTGAAGAGAATTAGAGGGAAATCTCGCCCCATGTCACTGTGACCTCATGTGTTTTGGAGTGAAATCTCGCCCAATGCCCATGATCTCACGAGTTTTTGGAGAACTCTGACCCCATGTCCATGAGATCTCACGAGATTTGGAGTAAAATCTCTCCTGATGTCATGAGGTCACACGAGATTTAGATTGCAATTTCGCTCCATATCCATGAGATCTCACGAGATTTGGCCTGAATTCTCCAAGATTCGGATGAGATCTCCGAGACGTGGGGAGTCAAATCTCGCTCAACGTCCAAGAATCCTCTTGAGATTTGGCGTGAAATCTCGCCCAAACTCCCTGATATCTCACGAGACTTGTAGTGTAATCTCCCGCGATGTCAGTGAGACCTCACGAGATTTGGATGGAAATCTCGCCCAGGTCCCTGAATATTACGAGATATGTAGTGAAATCTCGCCCGAACTCATTGTAACCTCAGGAGTTGGGAGTGAAAACTCGCCCAATGTCCATGAGATCTCACGAGATTTACATGGGAAACTCGCTCATATCCACGAGAACTCACGAGGTTGGCCTTGACGTCTCCAAGGTTTGGATGAGATTTCACGGGATGCGAGTAAACTCCCGCCCAAAGACCATGAGACCTCACGAGAGTGGGAGTGAAATCTCGCCCAAGGACCCTGATATCTCAAGAGGTTTGGAAGGAATCTCCCCCGATGTCATTGACAGCTCATGAGAAATGGATAGAAATCTCGCCCAAGGTCGCTGCTATCTCACGAGATCTGTAGTGAAATCTCGCCCAAACTCATTGGGACCTCAGGAGATTCGGCGTGAAATCTCCATCGATGTCCATGCGATCTCAGGAGATCTGGTGTCAAATCTCGCCCGATGTCCATGAGAACTCACGACACTTACACGGAAACCTCGCCCAGGGTCCCTGACAACTGACGAGATTCGGCGTGAAATCTGCCCGAGGTGATGGAGACCTCACGAGATTTGGAGTGAACTCTCACCCGATATTCGTGAGTACTCACGAGATTGGGAGTCATCTCGCCTGATGTCCCTGAGATCGCACAAGATAGAGATTGAATTCTCGCTCCATATCCTGAAATCTCACGAGTTTTGGCCTGGAGTCTCCAAGGATTGGATGAGATCTCACGAGACTTGGAGTAAAATATCCGCGAATATCCAGAAATCTCACGAGAGTTGGAGTGAAATGTCGCCCTAGGTCCCTTTCATGTCATGAGGTTTTAGTGAACTGTCGACCAATGTCATTGGGACGTCCCGATATTTGGATTGAAATCTCGCCCAAGTTCGCTGATATCGCACGAGGTTTGTAGTGAAATCTCTCCCAATGTCATTGTGACCTCACGAGATTTGGTGTGAAATCTCGCCCAAAGTCCAGGAGATCTCATGAGATTTGGACTGAGGTCTGCACGTTTTGGATGGGATCTCACGAGCCTCAGAATAAAATCTCACCCGATGCCCATGGTGTCTCGTGGGATTTAGATTGAAGTCTCACGCAATATCCATGTGATCTCACGAGATTTGGACTGGAGTCTCCAAAGTCTGGATGAGTTCTCACGAGACTTGGAGGAAAATCCCCTGAATTCCAAGAGATCACACGAGAGTTGGAGTAAAATCTCAGCCAAGGTTCCTGATATCTCAAGAGATTGATACTGAAATCTCGCCCGATGTCATTGGGACCTCGCGAGATTTGGGGTGAAATATCGCGCAAGGTCCCTGATATCTCACGAGATTTGAAGTGAAATCTTGCCCAAGGCCCCTGAGAGCCCATGAGAATTAGAGGGAATTCTCGCCCCATGTCACTGTGACCTTAAGAGATTTGGAGTGAAATCTCGCCCAATGCCCATGATCTCACGAGCTTGTTGGAGAACTCTGACCCCATATCCATGAGATCTCACGAGATTTGGAATAAAATCTCTCCTGATGTCATGAGGTCACACGAGATTTAGATTGCAATTTCGCTCCATATCCATGAGATCTCACGAGATTTGGCCTGAATTCTCCAAGATTCGGATGAGATCTCCGAGACGTGGGGAGTCAAATCTCGCTCAACGTCCAAGAATCCTCTTGAGAGTTGGAGTGAAATCTCGCCCAAACTCCCTGATATCTCACGAGACTTGTAGTGTAATCTCCCGCGATGTCAGTGAGACCTCACGAGATTTGGATGGAAATCTCGCCCAGGTCCCTGAATATTACGAGATATGTAGTGAAATCTCGCCCGAACTCATTGTAACCTCAGGAGTTGGGAGTGAAAACTCGCCCAATGTCCATGAGATCTCACGAGATTTACATGGGAAACTCGCTCATATCCACGAGAACTCACGAGGTTGGCCTTGACGTCTCCAAGGTTTGGATGAGATTTCACGGGATGCGAGTAAACTCCCGCCCAAAGACCATGAGACCTCACGAGAGTGGGAGTGAAATCTCGCCCATGGACCCTGATATCTCAAGAGGTTTGGAAGGAATCTCCCCCGATGTCATTGACAGCTCATGAGAAATGGATAGAAATCTCGCCCAAGGTCGCTGCTATCTCACGAGATCTGTAGTGAAATCTCGCCCAAACTCATTGGGACCTCAGGAGATTCGGCGTGAAATCTCCATCGATGTCCATGCGATCTCAGGAGATCTGGTGTCAAATCTCGCCCGATGTCCATGAGAACTCACGACACTTACACGGAAACCTCGCCCAGGGTCCCTGACAACTGACGAGATTCGGCGTGAAATCTGCCCGAGGTGATGGAGACCTCACGAGATTTGGAGTGAACTCTCACCCGATATTCGTGAGTACTCACGAGATTTGGAGTCATCTCGCCTGATGTCCCTGAGATCGCACAAGATAGAGATTGAATTCTCGCTCCATATCCTGAGATCTCACGAGTTTTGGCCTGGAGTCTCCAAGGATTGGATGAGATCTCACGAGACTTGGAGTAAAATATCCGCGAATATCCAGAAATCTCACGAGAGTTGGAGTGAAATGTCGCCCTAGCTCCCTTTCATGTCATGAGGTTTTAGTGAACTGTCGCCCAATGTCATTGGGACGTCCCGATATTTGGATTGAAATCTCGCCCGAGGTCGCTGATATCTCACGAGATTTGTAGGGAAATCTCGCGCAATGTGATTGTGACCTCAGGAGATTTGGGGTGAACTCTCCCCCAATGTCCATGAGATCTCACGAGATTTAGATGAAATCTCCCTCAATATCTCTGAGGCCTCGCGAGATTGGCACGGACGACTCCAAGTTTGGATGAGATCTCACAAGACTTGGAGTAAACTCTCGCCCAAAGAACAAGAGACCTCAGCAGAGTTGGATTGAAATCTCGCACAAGGTCCCCGATATCTCACAAGATTTGTAGTGAAATCTCGCCCAATGTCTTTGAGCCTCATGAGATGTGGACTGAAATCTCGACCAGGGTCCCTGATATCTCATGAGATTTGTGGAAATCTCACCTGATGTCATTGGAACCTCCGTAGATTTGGAGTGCAGTCTCTCCCATTGTCCATGAGATCTCACGAGATTTAGATTGACCCCTCACCCAATATCCATGAGATCTCAGGAGAAGGGCACTGACCTCTCCAAAGTTTGGGTGAGATCTCATGGGCCCTGGAGTAAAATCTCGCCCAAAGTCCAAGAGATCTCGAGGGATTTGGAGAGAAATCTCACCCAAAGCCCATGACATCTCATGAGATTGAGAGGGAATTCTCGCCCGATGTCCATGACACCTCACGGGATTTGCAGTAAAATCTCGCCCAATGACCATGAGATATCGCGAAATTGAGAGTGAAATCTCACCCATTTTCCATGAGAGCCCAAGACATTTGGCCTGAGGTCTCCACATTTGGAAGAGAGCACACGAGATTTGGATGAAAATCTCAGCTGAATCCCAAGAGATCTCACACGATTTGGAGTGACATCTCGCCCAAGGTCCCTGATACCTCAGGACATTTGTAGTGAAATCTCGCCCGATGTCATTGTGACCTCAGGATATTCGGAGGGAAACCTCACCCGAATGTCCCTGAGATCAGACGAGATATTGAGTAAAATCTCACCCGATGCCCATCAGTCCCACGATATTTAGATTGAAGTCTCGCTCAATAGCCATGAGATCTCACGACTTTGGCGCTGACGTCGCCAAGGTTTGGAGGAGATCTCACAAGACTGGGAGTAAAATCTCGCCCCCATTCAAGAGTTCTCACGAGAGCTGCAGTGAAATCTCGCCCAAGGTCCCTGGGGTCTCAAGAGATTTGTAGTGAAATCTCGCCCGATCTCATTGTGACCTCAGGAGGAATGGAGTGAAACCTCGCCTAAAATCCATGAGTTGTCATGAGATTTGGAGTGAAATCTGTACCGATGTCCATGAGATCTCAGGAGCCTTGGTGGCAAATCTCGCCCGATGTCCATGAGATCTCACGAGATTTAGATTGAAAGCTCGCCCACGGTCGTCCCTGATATCTCACGAGATTTGGAGAGAAATCTGCCCGAAGTCATTGAGACCACATGATCTTTGGAGTGAAATCGCGTCCAATGTCCATGACATATCACGAGATTTGGAATGAATTCTCACGCGATGTCCATACGATCTCACGAGATTTGGACTAATCTCGCCTGATGTCCATGATTTCTCACGAGAAATAGAGTGAATTCTCCCTCAATATCCTGAGATCTAACGGATTGGACGGAAGTCTCCAAGGATTGGATGAGATCTCAAGAGACTTGGAGGAAATGATCCCCGAATTCCAAAGGATCTCACGAGAGTTGGAGTGAAATCTCGCCCTAGGTCCCTTTTATCTCACGAGAGTTGAGTGAAACCTCGCCCGTTGTCATTGAGACCTCACGAGATTTGGATTGATATCTCGCCCAAGTTCGCTGATATCGCACGAGGTTTGTAGTGAAATCTCTCCCAATGTCATTGTGACCTCACGGGATTTGGAGTGAAATCTCGCCCAAAGTCCACGAGATCTCATGAGATTTGGACTGAGGTCTGCACGTTTTGGATGGGATCTCACGAGACTCAGTATAAAATCTCACGCGATGCCCATGGTGTCTCGTGGGATTTAGATTGAAGTCTCACGGAATATCCATGAGATCTCATGAGATTTGGACTGAAGTCTCCAAGGTCTGGATGAGATCTCACGAGACTTGGACGAAAATCCCCTGAATTCCAAGAGGTCTCACGATAGTTGGAGTAAAATCTCAACCAAGGTTCCTGATATCTCAAGAGAATGATACTGAAATCTCGCCCGATGTCATTGGGACCTCACGAGATTTGGAGTGAAATATCGCGCAAGGTCCCTGATATCTCACGAGATTTGTAGTGAAATCTTGCCCAAGGCCCCTGAGAGCCCATGAGAATTAGAGGGAAATCTCGCCCCATGTCACTGTGACCTCATGTGTTTTGGAGTGAAATCTCGCCCAATGCCCATGATCTCACGAGTTTTTGGAGAACTCTGACCCCATGTCCATGAGATCTCACGAGATTTGGAGTAAAATCTCTCCTGATGTCATGAGGTCACACGAGATTTAGATTGCAATTTCGCTCCATATCCATGAGATCTCACGAGATTTGGCCTGAATTCTCCAAGATTCGGATGAGATCTCCGAGACGTGGGGAGTCAAATCTCGCTCAACGTCCAAGAATCCTCTTGAGATTTGGCGTGAAATCTCGCCCAAACTCCCTGATATCTCACGAGACTTGTAGTGTAATCTCCCGCGATGTCAGTGAGACCTCACGAGATTTGGATGGAAATCTCGCCCAGGTCCCTGAATATTACGAGATATGTAGTGAAATCTCGCCCGAAATCATTGTAACCTCAGGAGTTGGGAGTGAAAACTCGCCCAATGTCCATGAGATCTCACGAGATTTACATGGGAAACTCGCTCATATCCACGAGAACTCACGAGGTTGGCCTTGACGTCTCCAAGGTTTGGATGAGATTTCACGGGATGCGAGTAAACTCCCGCCCAAAGACCATGAGACCTCACGAGAGTGGGAGTGAAATCTCGCCCAAGGACCCTGATATCTCAAGAGGTTTGGAAGGAATCTCCCCCGATGTCATTGACAGCTCATGAGAAATGGATAGAAATCTCGCCCAAGGTCGCTGCTATCTCACGAGATCTGTAGTGAAATCTCGCCCAAACTCATTGGGACCTCAGGAGATTCGGCGTGAAATCTCCATCGCTGTCCATGCGATCTCAGGAGATCTGGTGTCAAATCTCGCCCGATGTCCATGAGAACTCACGACACTTACACGGAAACCTCGCCCAGGGTCCCTGACAACTGACGAGATTCGGCGTGAAATCTGCCCGAGGTGATGGAGACCTCACGAGATTTGGAGTGAACTCTCACCCGATATTCGTGAGTACTCACGAGATTTGGAGTCATCTCGCCTGATGTCCCTGAGATCGCACAAGATAGAGATTGAATTCTCGCTCCATATCCTGAGATCTCACGAGTTTTGGCCTGGAGTCTCCAAGGATTGGATGAGATCTCACGAGACTTGGAGTAAAATATCCGCGAATATCCAGAAATCTCACGAGAGTTGGAGTGAAATGTCGCCCTAGCTCCCTTTCATGTCATGAGGTTTTAGTGAACTGTCGCCCAATGTCATTGGGACGTCCCGATATTTGGATTGAAATCTCGCCCGAGGTCGCTGATATCTCACGAGATTTGTAGGGAAATCTCGCGCAATGTGATTGTGACCTCAGGAGATTTGGGGTGAACTCTCCCCCAATGTCCATGAGATCTCACGAGATTTAGATGAAATCTCCCTCAATATCTCTGAGGCCTCGCGAGATTGGCTCGGACGACTCCAAGTTTGGATGAGATCTCACAAGACTTGGAGTAAACTCTCGCCCAAAGAACAAGAGACCTCAGCAGAGTTGGATTGAAATCTCGCACAAGGTCCCCGATATCTCACAAGATTTGTAGTGAAATCTCGCCCAATGTCTTTGAGCCTCATGAGATGTGGACTGAAATCTCGACCAGGGTCCCTGATATCTCATGAGATTTGTGGAAATCTCACCTGATGTCATTGGAACCTCCGTAGATTTGGAGTGCAGTCTCTCCCATTGTCCATGAGATCTCACGAGATTTAGATTGACCCCTCACCCAATATCCATGAGATCTCAGGAGAAGGGCACTGACCTCTCCAAAGTTTGGGTGAGATCTCATGGGCCCTGGAGTAAAATCTCGCCCAAAGTCCAAGAGATCTCGAGGGATTTGGAGAGAACTCTCACCCAAAGCCCATGACATCTCATGAGATTGAGAGGGAATTCTCGCCCGATGTCCATGACACCTCACGGGATTTGCAGTAAAATCTCGCCCAATGACCATGAGATATCGCGAAATTGAGAGTGAAATCTCACCCATTTTCCATGAGAGCCCAAGACATTTGGCCTGAGGTCTCCACATTTGGAAGAGAGCACACGAGATTTGGATGAAAATCCCAGCTGAATCCCAAGAGATCTCACACGATTTGGAGTGACATCTCGCCCAAGGTCCCTGATACCTCAGGACATTTGTAGTGAAATCTCGCCCGATGTCATTGTGACCTCAGGATATTCGGAGGGAAACCTCACCCGAATGTCCCTGAGATCAGATGAGATATTGAGTAAAATCTCACCCGATGCCCATCAGTCCCACGATATTTAGATTGAAGTCTCGCTCAATAGCCATGAGATCTCACGAGTTTGGCGCTGACGTCGCCAAGGTTTGGAGGAGATCTCACAAGACTGGGAGTAAAATCTCGCCCCCATTCAAGATTTCTCACGAGAGCTGCAGTGAAATCTCGCCCAAGGTCCCTGGGGTCTCACGAGATTTGTAGTAAAATCTCGCCTGATCTCATTGTGACCTCAGGAGGAATGGAGTGAAACCTCGCCTAAAATCCATGAGTTGTCATGAGATTTGGAGTGAAATCTGTACCGATGTCCATGAGATCTCAGGAGCCTTGGTGGCAAATCTCGCCCGATGTCCATGAGATCTCACGAGATTTAGATTGAAAGCTCGCCCACGGTCGTCCCTGATATCTCACGAGATTTGGAGAGAAATCTGCCCGAAGTCATTGAGACCACATGATCTTTGGAGTGAAATCGCGTCCAATGTCCATGACATATCATGAGATTTGGAATGAATTCTCACGCGATGTCCATACGATCTCACGAGATTTGGACTAATCTCGCCTGATGTCCATGATTTCTCACGAGATATAGAGAGAATTCTCCCTCAATATCCTGAGATCTAACGGATTGGACGGAAGTCTCCAAGGATTGGATGAGATCTCAAGAGACTTGGAGGAAATGATCCCCGAATTCCAAAGGATCTCACGAGAGTTGGAGTGAAATCTCGCCCTAGGTCCCTTTTATCTCACGAGAGTTGAGTGAAACCTCGCCCGTTGTCATTGAGACCTCACGAGATTTGGATTGATATCTCGCCCAAGTTCGCTGATATCGCACGAGGTTTGTAGTGAAATCTCTCCCAATGTCATTGTGACCTCACGGGATTTGGAGTGAAATCTCGCCCAAAGTCCACGAGATCTCATGAGATTTGGACTGAGGTCTGCACGTTTTGGATGGGATCTCACGAGACTCAGAATAAAATCTCACGCGATGCCCATGGTGTCTCGTGGGATTTAGATTGAAGTCTCACGGAATATCCATGAGATCTCATGAGATTTGGACTGAAGTCTCCAAGGTCTGGATGAGATCTCACGAGACTTGGACGAAAATCCCCTGAATTCCAAGAGGTCTCACGATAGTTGGAGTAAAATCTCAACCAAGGTTCCTGATATCTCAAGAGAATGATACTGAAATCTCGCCCGATGTCATTGGGACCTCGCGAGATTTGGAGTGAAATATCGCGCAAGGTCCCTGATATCTCACGAGATTTGTAGTGAAATCTTGCCCAAGGCCCCTGAGAGCTGAAGAGAATTAGAGGGAAATCTCGCCCCATGTCACTGTGACCTCATGTGTTTTGGAGTGAAATCTCGCCCAATGCCCATGATCTCACGAGTTTTTGGAGAACTCTGACCCCATATCCATGAGATCTCACGAGATTTGGAGTAAAATCTCTCCTGATGTCATGAGGTCACACGAGATTTAGATTGCAATTTCGCTCCATATCCATGAGATCTCACGAGATTTGGCCTGAATTCTCCAAGATTCGGATGAGATCTCCGAGACGTGGGGAGTCAAATCTCGCTCAACGTCCAAGAATCCTCTTGAGATTTGGCGTGAAATCTCGCCCAAACTCCCTGATATCTCACGAGACTTGTAGTGTAATCTCCCGCGATGTCAGTGAGACCTCACGAGATTTGGATGGAAATCTCGCCCAGGTCCCTGAATATTACGAGATATGTAGTGAAATCTCGCCCGAACTCATTGTAACCTCAGGAGTTGGGAGTGAAAACTCGCCCAATGTCCATGAGATCTCACGAGATTTACATGGGAAACTCGCTCATATCCACGAGAACTCACGAGGTTGGCCTTGACGTCTCCAAGGTTTGGATGAGATTTCACGGGATGCGAGTAAACTCCCGCCCAAAGACCATGAGACCTCACGAGAGTGGGAGTGAAATCTCGCCCAAGGACCCTGATATCTCAAGAGGTTTGGAAGGAATCTCCCCCGATGTCATTGACAGCTCATGAGAAATGGATAGAAATCTCGCCCAAGGTCGCTGCTATCTCACGAGATCTGCAGTGAAATCTCGCCCAAACTCATTGGGACCTCAGGAGATTCGGCGTGAAATCTCCATCGATGTCCATGCGATCTCAGGAGATCTGGTGTCAAATCTCGCCCGATGTCCATGAGAACTCACGACACTTACACGGAAACCTCGCCCAGGGTCCCTGACAACTGACGAGATTCGGCGTGAAATCTGCCCGAGGTGATGGAGACCTCACGAGATTTGGAGTGAACTCTCACCCGATATTCGTGAGTACTCACGAGATTTGGAGTCATCTCGCCTGATGTCCCTGAGATCGCACAAGATAGAGATTGAATTCTCGCTCCATATCCTGAGATCTCACGAGTTTTGGCCTGGAGTCTCCAAGGATTGGATGAGATCTCACGAGACTTGGAGTAAAATATCCGCGAATATCCAGAAATCTCACGAGAGTTGGAGTGAAATGTCGCCCTAGCTACCTTTCATGTAATGAGGTTTTAGTGAACTGTCGCCCAATGTCATTGGGACGTCCCGATATTTGGATTGAAATCTCGCCCAAGTTCGCTGATATCGCACGAGGTTTGTAGTGAAATCTCTCCCAATGTCATTGTGACCTCACGAGATTTGGAGTGAAATCTCGCCCAAAGTCCAGGAGATCTCATGAGATTTGGACTGAGGTCTGCACATTTTGGATGGGATCTCACGAGACTCAGAATAATATCTCACCCGATGCCCATGGTGTCTCGTGGGATTTAGAATGAAGTCTCACGCAATATCCATGTGATCTCACGAGATTTGGACTGGAGTCTCCAAAGTCTGGATGAGTTCTCACGAGACTTGGAGGAAAATCCCCTGAATTCCAAGAGATCACACGAGAGTTGGAGTAAAATCTCAGCCAAGTTTCCTGATATCTCAAGAGATTGATACTGAAATCTCGCCCGATGTCATTGGGACCTCGCGAGATTTGGGGTGAAATATCGCGCAAGGTCCCTGATATCTCACGAGATTTGAAGTGAAATCTTGCCCAAGGCCCCTGAGAGCCCATGAGAATTAGAGGGAATTCTCGCCCCATGTCACTGTGACCTTAAGAGATTTGGAGTGAAATCTCGCCCAATGCCCATGATCTCACGAGCTTGTTGGAGAACTCTGACCCCATATCCATGAGATCTCACGAGATTTGGAGTAAAATCTCTCCTGATGTCATGAGGTCACACGAGATTTAGATTGCAATTTCGCTCCATATCCATGAGATCTCACGAGATTTGGCCTGAATTCTCCAAGATTCGGATGAGATCTCCGAGACGTGGGGAGTCAAATCTCGCTCAACGTCCAAGAATCCTCTTGAGAGTTGGAGTGAAATCTCGCCCAAACTCCCTGATATCTCACGAGACTTGTAGTGTAATCTCCCGCGATGTCAGTGAGACCTCACGAGATTTGGATGGAAATCTCGCCCAGGTCCCTGAATATTACGAGATATGTAGTGAAATCTCGCCCGAAATCATTGTAACCTCAGGAGTTGGGAGTGAAAACTCGCCCAATGTCCATGAGATCTCACGAGATTTAGATGGGAAACTCGCTCATATCCACGAGAACTCACGAGGTTGGCCTTGACGTCTCCAAGGTTTGGATGAGATTTCACGGGATGCGAGTAAACTCCCGCCCAAAGACCATGAGACCTCACGAGAGTGGGAGTGAAATCTCGCCCAAGGACCCTGATATCTCAAGAGGTTTGGAAGGAATCTCCCCCGATGTCATTGACAGCTCATGAGAAATGGATAAAATCTCGCCCAAGGTCGCTGCTATCTCACGAGATCTGCAGTGAAATCTCGCCCAAACTCATTGGGACCTCAGGAGATTTGGCGTGAAATCTCCATCGCTGTCCATGCAATCTCAGGAGATCTGGTGTCAAATCTCGCCCGATGTCCATGAGAACTCACGACACTTACACGGAAACCTCGCCCAGGGTCCCTGACAACTGACGAGATTCGGCGTGAAATCTGCCCGAGGTGATGGAGACCTCACGAGATTTGGAGTGAACTCTCACCCGATATTCGTGAGTACTCACGAGATTTGGAGTCATCTCGCCTGATGTCCCTGAGATCGCACAAGATAGAGATTGAATTCTCGCTCCATATCCTGAGATCTCACGAGTTTTGGCCTGGAGTCTCCAAGGATTGGATGAGATCTCACGAGACTTGGAGTAAAATATCCGCGAATATCCAGAAATCTCACGAGAGTTGGAGTGAAATGTCGCCCTAGGTCCCTTTCATGTCATGAGGTTTTAGTGAACTGTCGCCCAATGTCATTGGGACGTCCCGATATTTGGATTGAAATCTCGCCCGAGGTCGCTGATATCTCACGAGATTTGTAGGGAAATCTCGCGCAATGTGATTGTGACCTCAGGAGATTTGGGGTGAACTCTCCCCCAATGTCCATGAGATCTCACGAGATTTAGATGAAATTTCCCTCAATATCTCTGAGGCCTCGCGAGATTGGCTCGGACGACTCCAAGTTTGGATGAGATCTCACAAGACTTGGAGTAAACTCTCGCCCAAAGAACAAGAGACCTCAGCAGAGTTGGATTGAAATCTCGCACAAAGTCCCCGATATCTCACAAGATTTGTAGTGAAATCTCGCCCAATGTCTTTGAGCCTCATGAGATGTGGAATGAAATCTCGACCAGGGTCCCTGATATCTCATGAGATTTGTGGAAATCTCACCTGATGTCATTGGAACCTCCGTAGATTTGGAGTGCAGTCTCTCCCATTGTCCATGAGATCTCACGAGATTTAGATTGACCCCTCACCCAATATCCATGAGATCTCAGGAGAAGGGCACTGACCTCTCCAAAGTTTGGGTGAGATCTCATGGGCCCTGGAGTAAAATCTCGCCCAAAGTCCAAGAGATCTCGAGGGATTTGGAGAGAAATCTCACCCAAAGCCCATGACATCTCATGAGATTGAGAGGGAATTCTCGCCCGATGTCCATGACACCTCACGGGATTTGCAGTAAAATCTCGCCCAATGACCATGAGATATCGCGAAATTGAGAGTGAAATCTCACCCATTTTCCATGAGAGCCCAAGACATTTGGCCTGAGGTCTCCACATTTGGAAGAGAGCACACGAGATTTGGATGAAAATCTCAGCTGAATCCCAAGAGATCTCACACGATTTGGAGTGACATCTCGCCCAAGGTCCCTGATACCTCAGGACATTTGTAGTGAAATCTCGCCCGATGTCATTGTGACCTCAGGATATTCGGAGGGAAACCTCACCCGAATGTCCCTGAGATCAGACGAGATATTGAGTAAAATCTCACCCGATGCCCATCAGTCCCACGATATTTAGATTGAAGTCTCGTTCAATAGCCATGAGATCTCACGAGTTTGGCGCTGACGTCGCCAAGGTTTGGAGGAGATCTCACAAGACTGGGAGTAAAATCTCGCCCCCATTCAAGAGTTCTCACGAGAGCTGCAGTGAAATCTCGCCCAAGGTCCCTGGGGTCTCAAGAGATTTGTAGTGAAATCTCGCCCGATCTCATTGTGACCTCAGGAGGAATGGAGTGAAACCTCGCCTAAAATCCATGAGTTGTCATGAGATTTGGAGTGAAATCTGTACCGATGTCCATGAGATCTCAGGAGCCTTGGTGGCAAATCTCGCCCGATGTCCATGAGATCTCACGAGATTTAGATTGAAAGCTCGCCCACGGTCGTCCCTGATATCTCACGAGATTTGGAGAGAAATCTGCCCGAAGTCATTGAGACCACATGATCTTTGGAGTGAAATCGCGTCCAATGTCCATGACATATCACGAGATTTGGAATGAATACTCACGCGATGTCCATACGATCTCACGAGATTTGGACTAATCTCGCATGATGTCCATGATTTCTCACGAGATATAGAGTGAATTCTCCCTCAATATCCTGAGATCTAACGGATTGGACGGAAGTCTCCAAGGATTGGATGAGATCTCAAGAGACTTGGAGGAAATGATCCCCGAATTCCAAAGGATCTCACGAGAGTTGGAGTGAAATCTCGCCCTAGGTCCCTTTTATCTCACGAGAGTTGAGTGAAACCTCGCCCGTTGTCATTGAGACCTCACGAGATTTGGATTGATATCTCGCCCAAGTTCGCTGATATCGCACGAGGTTTGTAGTGAAATCTCTCCCAATGTCATTGTGACCTCACGGGATTTGGAGTGAAATCTCGCCCAAAGTCCACGAGATCTCATGAGATTTGGACTGAGGTCTGCACGTTTTGGATGGGATCTCACGAGACTCAGAATAAAATCTCACGCGATGCCCATGGTGTCTCGTGGGATTTAGATTGAAGTCTCACGGAATATCCATGAGATCTCATGAGATTTGGACTGAAGTCTCCAAGGTCTGGATGAGATCTCATGAGACTTGGACGAAAATCCCCTGAATTCCAAGAGGTCTCACGATAGTTGGAGTAAAATCTCAACCAAGGTTCCTGATATCTCAAGAGAATGATACTGAAATCTCGCCCGATGTCATTGGGACCTCGCGAGATTTGGAGTGAAATATCGCGCAAGGTCCCTGATATCTCACGAGATTTGTAGTGAAATCTTGCCCAAGGCCCCTGAGAGCTGAAGAGAATTAGAGGGAAATCTCGCCCCATGTCACTGTGACCTCAAGAGTTTTGGAGTGAAATCTCGCCCAATGCCCATGATCTCACGAGTTTTTGGAGAACTCTGACCCCATATCCATGAGATCTCACGAGATTTGGAGTAAAATCTCTCCTGATGTCGTGAGGTCACACGAGATTTAGATTGCAATTTCGCTCCATATCCATGAGATCTCACGAGATTTGGCCTGAATTCTCCAAGATTCGGATGAGATCTCCGAGACGTGGGGAGTCAAATCTCGCTCAACGTCCAAGAATCCTCTTGAGATTTGGCGTGAAATCTCGCCCAAACTCCCTGATATCTCACGAGACTTGTAGTGTAATCTCCCGCGATGTCAGTGAGACCTCACGAGATTTGGATGGAAATCTCGCCCAGGTCCCTGAATATTACGAGATATGTAGTGAAATCTCGCCCGAAATCATTGTAACCTCAGGAGTTGGGAGTGAAATCTCGCCCAATGTCCATGAGATCTCACGAGATTTACATGGGAAACTCGCTCATATCCACGAGAACTCACGAGGTTGGCCTTGACGTCTCCAAGGTTTGGATGAGATTTCACGGGATGCGAGTAAACTCTCGCCCAAAGACCATGAGACCTCACGAGAGTGGGAGTGAAATCTCGCCCAAGGACCCTGATATCTCAAGAGGTTTGGAAGGAATCTCCCCCGATGTCATTGACAGCTCATGATAAATGGATAGAAATCTCGCCCAAGGTCGCTGCTATCTCACGAGATCTGCAGTGAAATCTCGCCCAAACTCATTGGGACCTCAGGAGATTCGGCGTGAAATCTCCATCGATGTCCATGCGATCTCAGGAGATCTGGTGTCAAATCTCGCCCGATGTCCATGAGAACTCACGACACTTACACGGAAACCTCGCCCAGGGTCCCTGACAACTGACGAGATTCGGCGTGAAATCTGCCCGAGGTGATGGAGACCTCACGAGATTTGGAGTGAACTCTCACCCGATATTCGTGAGTACTCACGAGATTTGGAGTCATCTCGCCTGATGTCCCTGAGATCGCACAAGATAGAGATTGAATTCTCGCTCCATATCCTGAGATCTCACGAGTTTTGGCCTGGAGTCTCCAAGGATTGGATGAGATCTCACGAGACTTGGAGTAAAATATCCGCGAATATCCAGAAATCTCACGAGAGTTGGAGTGAAATGTCGCCCTAGCTCCCTTTCATGTCATGAGGTTTTAGTGAACTGTCGCCCAATGTCATTGGGACGTCCCGATATTTGGATTGAAATCTCGCCCGAGGTCGCTGATATCTCACGAGATTTGTAGGGAAATCTCGCGCAATGTGATTGTGACCTCAGGAGATTTGGGGTGAACTCTCCCCCAATGTCCATGAGATCTCACGAGATTTAGATGAAATCTCCCTCAATATCTATGAGGCCTCGCGAGATTGGCACGGACGACTCCAAGTTTGGATGAGATCTCACAAGACTTGGAGTAAACTCTCGCCCAAAGAACAAGAGACCTCAGCAGAGTTGGATTGAAATCTCGCACAAGGTCCCCGATATCTCACAAGATTTGTAGTGAAATCTCGCCCAATGTCTTTGAGCCTCATGAGATGTGGACTGAAATCTCGACCAGGGTCCCTGATATCTCATGAGATTTGTGGAAATCTCACCTGATGTCATTGGAACCTCCGTAGATTTGGAGTGCAGTCTCTCCCATTGTCCATGAGATCTCACGAGATTTAGATTGACCCCTCACCCAATATCCATGAGATCTCAGGAGAAGGGCACTGACCTCTCCAAAGTTTGGGTGAGATCTCATGGGCCCTGGAGTAAAATCTCGCCCAAAGTCCAAGAGATCTCGAGGGATTTGGAGAGAAATCTCACCAAAAGCCCACGACATCTCATGAGATTGAGAGGGAATTCTCGCCCGATGTCCATGACACCTCACGGGATTTGCAGTAAAATCTCGCCCAATGACCATGAGATATCGCGAAATTGAGAGTGAAATCTCACCCATTTTCCATGAGAGCCCAAGACATTTGGCCTGAGGTCTCCACATTTGGAAGAGAGCACACGAGATTTGGATGAAAATCTCAGCTGAATCCCAAGAGATCTCACACGATTTGGAGTGACATCTCGCCCAAGGTCCCTGATACCTCAGGACATTTGTAGTGAAATCTCGCCCGATGTCATTGTGACCTCAGGATATTCGGAGGGAAACCTCACCCGAATGTCCCTGAGATCAGACGAGATATTGAGTAAAATCTCACCCGATGCCCATCAGTCCCACGATATTTAGATTGAAGTCCCGCTCAATAGCCATGAGATCTCACGAGTTTGGCACTGACGTCGCCAAGGTTTGGAGGAGATCTCACAAGACTGGGAGTAAAATCTCGCCCCCATTCAAGAGTTCTCACGAGAGCTGCAGTGAAATCTCGCCCAAGGTCCCTGGGATCTCACGAGATTTGTAGTGAAATCTCGCCCGATCTCATTGTGACCTCAGGAGGAATGGAGTGAAACCTCGCCTAAAATCCATGAGTTGTCATGAGATTTGGAGTGAAATCTGTACCGATGTCCATGAGATCTCAGGAGCCTTGGTGGCAAATCTCGCGCGATGTCCATGAGATCTCACGAGATTTAGATTGAAAGCTCGCCCACGGTCGTCCCTGTTATCTCATGAGATTTGGAGAGAAATCTACCGGAAGTCATTGAGACCACATGATCTTTGGAGTGAAATCGCGTCCAATGTCCATGAGATATCACGAGATTTGGAATGAATTCTCACGCGATGTCCATACGATCTCACGAGATTTGGACTAATCTCGCCTGATGTCCATGATTTCTCACGAGATATAGAGTGAATTCTCCCTCAATATTCTGAGATCTAACGGATTGGACGGAAGTCTCCAAGGATTGGATGAGATCTCAAGAGACTTGGAGGAAATGATCCCCGAATTCCAAAGGATCTCACGAGAGTTGGAGTGAAATCTCGCCCTAGGTCCCTTTTATCTCACGAGAGTTGAGTGAAACCTCGCCCGTTGTCATTGAGACCTCACGAGATTTGGATTGATATCTCGCCCAAGTTCGCTGATATCGCACGAGGTTTGTAGTGAAATCTCTCCCAATGTCATTGTGACCTCACGGGATTTGGAGTGAAATCTCGCCCAAAGTCCACGAGATCTCATGAGATTTGGACTGAGGTCTGCACGTTTTGGATGGGATCTCACGAGACTCAGAATAAAATCTCACGCGATGCCCATGGTGTCTCGTGGGATTTAGATTGAAGTCTCACGGAATATCCATGAGATCTCATGAGATTTGGACTGAAGTCTCCAAGGTCTGGATGAGATCTCACGAGACTTGGACGAAAATCCCCTGAATTCCAAGAGGTCTCACGATAGTTGGAGTAAAATCTCAACCAAGGTTCCTGATATCTCAAGAGAATGATACTGAAATCTCGCCCGATGTCATTGGGACCTCGCGAGATTTGGAGTGAAATATCGCGCAAGGTCCCTGATATCTCACGAGATTTGTAGTGAAATCTTGCCCAAGGCCCCTGAGAGCTGAAGAGAATTAGAGGGAAATCTCGCCCCATGTCACTGTGACCTCAAGAGTTTTGGAGTGAAATCTCGCCCAATGCCCATGATCTCACGAGTTTTTGGAGAACTCTGACCCCATATCCATGAGATCTCACGAGATTTGGAGTAAAATCTCTCCTGATGTCATGAGGTCACACGAGATTTAGATTGCAATTTCGCTCCATATCCATGAGATCTCACGAGATTTGGCCTGAAATCTCCAAGATTCGGATGAGATCTCCGAGACGTGGGGAGTCAAATCTCGCTCAACGTCCAAGAATCCTCTTGAGATTTGGCGTGAAATCTCGCCCAAACTCCCTGATATCTCACGAGACTTGTAGTGTAATCTCCCGCGATGTCAGTGAGACCTCAAGAGATTTGGATGGAAATCTCGCCCAGGTCCCTGAATATTACGAGATATGTAGTGAAATCTCGCCCGAAATCATTGTAACCTCAGGAGTTGGGAGTGAAATCTCACCCAATGTCCATGAGATCTCACGAGATTTACATGGGAAACTCGCTCATATCCACGAGAACTCACGAGGTTGGCCTTGACGTCTCCAAGGTTTGGATGAGATTTCACGGGATGCGAGTAAACTCTCGCCCAAAGACCATGAGACCTCACGAGAGTGAGAGTGAAATCTCGCCCAAGGACCCTGATATCTCAAGAGGTTTGGAAGGAATCTCCCCCGATGTCATTGACAGCTCATGATAAATGGATAGAAATCTCGCCCAAGGTCGCTGCTATCTCACGAGATCTGCAGTGAAATCTCGCCCAAACTCATTGGGACCTCAGGAGATTCGGCGTGAAATCTCCATCGATGTCCATGCGATCTCAGGAGATCTGGTGTCAAATCTCGCCCGATGTCCATGAGAACTCACGACACTTACACGGAAACCTCGCCCAGGGTCCCTGACAACTGACGAGATTCGGCGTGAAATCTGCCCAGGTGATGGAGACCTCACGAGATTTGGAGTGAACTCTCACCCGATATTCGTGAGTACTCACGAGATTTGGAGTCATCTCGCCTGATGTCCCTGAGATCGCACAAGATAGAGATTGAATTCTCGCTCCATATCCTGAGATCTCACGAGTTTTGGCCTGGAGTCTCCAAGGATTGGATGAGATCTCACGAGACTTGGAGTAAAATATCCGCGAATATCCAGAAATCTCACGAGAGTTGGAGTGAAATGTCGCCCTAGCTCCCTTTCATGTCATGAGGTTTTAGTGAACTGTCGCCCAATGTCATTGGGACGTCCCGATATTTGGATTGAAATCTCGCCCGAGGTCGCTGATATCTCACGAGATTTGTAGGGAAATCTCGCGCAATGTGATTGTGACCTCAGGAGATTTGGGGTGAACTCTCCCCCAATGTCCATGAGATCTCACGAGATTTAGATGAAATCTCCCACAATATTTATGAGGCCTCGCGAGATTGGCACGGACGACTCCAAGTTTGGATGAGATCTCACAAGACTTGGAGTAAACTCTCGCCCAAAGAACAAGAGACCACAGCAGAGTTGGATTGAAATCTCGCACAAGGTCCCCGATATCTCACAAGATTTGTAGTGAAATCTCGCCCAATGTCTTTGAGCCTCATGAGATGTGGCCTGAAATCTCGACCAGGGTCCCTGATATCTCATGAGATTTGTGGAAATCTCACCTGATGTCATTGGAACCTCCGTAGATTTGGAGTGCAGTCTCTCCCATTGTCCATGAGATCTCACGAGATTTAGATTGACCCCTCACCCAATATCCATGAGATCTCAGGAGAAGGGCACTGACCTCTCCAAAGTTTGGGTGAGATCTCATGGACCCTGGAGTAAAATCTCGCCCAAAGTCCAAGAGATCTCGAGGGATTTGGAGAGAAATCTCACCCAAAGCCCATGACATCTCATGAGATTGAGAGGGAATTCTCGCCCGATATCCATGACACCTCACGGGATTTGCAGTAAAATCTCGCCCAATGACCATGAGATATCGCGAAATTGAGAGTGAAATCTCACCCGTTTTCCATGAGAGCCCAAGACATTTGGCCTGAGGTCTCCACATTTGGAAGAGAGCACACGAGATTTGGATGAAAATCTCAGCTGAATCCCAAGAGATCTCACACGATTTGGAGTGACATCTCGCCCAAGGTCCCTGATACCTCAGGACATTTGTAGTGAAATCTCGCCCGATGTCATTGTGACCTCAGGATATTCGGAGGGAAACCTCACCCGAATGTCCCTGAGATCAGACGAGATATTGAGTAAAATCTCACCCGATGCCCATCAGTCCCACGATATTTAGATTGAAGTCTCGTTCAATAGCCATGAGATCTCACGAGTTTGGCGCTGACGTCGCCAAGGTTTGGAGGAGATCTCACAAGACTGGGAGTAAAATCTCGCCCCCATTCAAGAGTTCTCACGAGAGCTGCAGTGAAATCTCGCCCAAGGTCCCTGGGGTCTCAAGAGATTTGTAGTGAAATCTCGCCCGATCTCATTGTGACCTCAGGAGGAATGGAGTGAAACCTCGCCTAAAATCCATGAGTTGTCATGAGATTTGGAGTGAAATCTGTACCGATGTCCATGAGATCTCAGGAGCCTTGGTGGCAAATCTCGCCCGATGTCCATGAGATCTCACGAGATTTAGATTGAAAGCTCGCCCACGGTCGTCCCTGATATCTCACGAGATTTGGAGAGAAATCTGCCCGAAGTCATTGAGACCACATGATCTTTGGAGTGAAATCGCGTCCAATGTCCATGACATATCACGAGATTTGGAATGAATTCTCACGCGATGTCCATACGATCTCACGAGATTTGGACTAATCTCGCCTGATGTCCATGATTTCTCACGAGATATAGAGTGAATTCTCCCTCAATATCCTGAGATCTAACGGATTGGACGGAAGTCTCCAAGGATTGGATGAGATCTCAAGAGACTTGGAGGAAATGATCCCCGAATTCCAAAGGATCTCACGAGAGTTGGAGTGAAATCTCGCCCTAGGTCCCTTTTATCTCACGAGAGTTGAGTGAAACCTCGCCCGTTGTCATTGAGACCTCACGAGATTTGGATTGATATCTCGCCCAAGTTCGCTGATATCGCACGAGGTTTGTAGTGAAATCTCTCCCAATGTCATTGTGACCTCACGGGATTTGGAGTGAAATCTCGCCCAAAGTCCACGAGATCTCATGAGATTTGGACTGAGGTCTGCACGTTTTGGATGGGATCTCACGAGACTCAGAATAAAATCTCACGCGATGCCCATGGTGTCTCGTGGGATTTAGATTGAAGTCTCACGGAATATCCATGAGATCTCATGAGATTTGGACTGAAGTCTCCAAGGTCTGGATGAGATCTCACGAGACTTGGACGAAAATCCCCTGAATTCCAAGAGGTCTCACGATAGTTGGAGTAAAATCTCAACCAAGGTTCCTGATATCTCAAGAGAATGATACTGAAATCTCGCCCGATGTCATTGGGACCTCGCGAGATTTGGAGTGAAATATCGCGCAAGGTCCCTGATATCTCACGAGATTTGTAGTGAAATCTTGCCCAAGGCCCCTGAGAGCTGAAGAGAATTAGAGGGAAATCTCGCCCCATGTCACTGTGACCTCAAGAGTTTTGGAGTGAAATCTCGCCCAATGCCCATGATCTCACGAGTTTTTGGAGAACTCTGACCCCATATCCATGAGATCTCACGAGATTTGGAGTAAAATCTCTCCTGATGTCATGAGGTCACACGAGATTTAGATTGCAATTTCGCTCCATATCCATGAGATCTCACGAGATTTGGCCTGAATTCTCCAAGATTCGGATGAGATCTCCGAGACGTGGGGAGTCAAATCTCGCTCAACGTCCAAGAATCCTCTTGAGATTTGGCGTGAAATCTCGCCCAAACTCCCTGATATCTCACGAGACTTGTAGTGTAATCTCCCGCGATGTCAGTGAGACCTCACGAGATTTGGATGGAAATCTCGCCCAGGTCCCTGAATATTACGAGTTATGTAGTGAAATCTCGCCCGAAATCATTGTAACCTCAGGAGTTGGGAGTGAAATCTCGCCCAATGTCCATGAGATCTCACGAGATTTACATGGGAAACTCGCTCATATCCACGAGAACTCACGAGGTTGGCCTTGACGTCTCCAAGGTTTGGATGAGATTTCACGGGATGCGAGTAAACTCTCGCCCAAAGACCATGAGACCTCACGAGAGTGGGAGTGAAATCTCGCCCAAGGACCCTGATATCTCAAGAGGTTTGGAAGGAATCTCCCCCGATGTCATTGACAGCTCATGAGAAATGGATAGAAATCTCGCCCAAGGTCGCTGCTATCTCACGAGATCTGCAGTGAAATCTCGCCCAAACTCATTGGGACCTCAGGAGATTCGGCGTGAAATCTCCATCGATGTCCATGCGATCTCAGGAGATCTGGTGTCAAATCTCGCCCGATGTCCATGAGAACTCACGACACTTACACGGAAACCTCGCCCAGGGTCCCTGACAACTGACGAGATTCGGCGTGAAATCTGCCCGAGGTGATGGAGACCTCACGAGATTTGGGGTGAACTCTCAACCGATATTCGTGAGTACTCACGAGATTTGGAGTCATCTCGCCTGATGTCCCTGAGATCGCACAAGATAGAGATTGAATTCTCGCTCCATATCCTGAGATCTCACGAGTTTTGGCCTGGAGTCTCCAAGGATTGGATGAGATCTCACGAGACTTGGAGTAAAATATCCGCGAATATCCAGAAATCTCACGAGAGTTGGAGTGAAATGTCGCCCTAGCTCCCTTTCATGTCATGAGGTTTTAGTGAACTGTCGCCCAATGTCATTGGGACGTCCCGATATTTGGATTGAAATCTCGCCCGAGGTCGCTGATATCTCACGAGATTTGTAGGGAAATCTCGCGCAATGTGATTGTGACCTCAGGAGATTTGGGGTGAACTCTCCCCCAATGTCCATGAGATCTCACGAGATTTAGATGAAATCTCCCTCAATATCTATGAGGCCTCGCGAGATTGGCACGGACGACTCCAAGTTTGGATGAGATCTCACAAGACTTGGAGTAAACTCTCGCCCAAAGAACAAGAGACCTCAGCAGAGTTGGATTGAAATCTCGCACAAGGTCCCCGATATCTCACAAGATTTGTAGTGAAATCTCGCCCAATGTCTTTGAGCCTCATGAGATGTGGACTGAAATCTCGACCAGGGTCCCTGATATCTCATGAGATTTGTGGAAATCTCACCTGATGTCATTGGAACCTCCGTAGATTTGGAGTGCAGTCTCTCCCATTGTCCATGAGATCTCACGAGATTTAGATTGACCCCTCACCCAATATCCATGAGATCTCAGGAGAAGGGCACTGACCTCTCCAAAGTTTGGGTGAGATCTCATGGGCCCTGGAGTAAAATCTCGCCCAAAGTCCAAGAGATCTCGAGGGATTTGGAGAGAAATCTCAGCCAAAGCCCATGACATCTCATGAGATTGAGAGGGAATTCTCGCCCGATGTCCATGACACCTCACGGGATTTGCAGTAAAATCTCGCCCAATGACCATGAGATATCGCGAAATTGAGAGTGAAATCTCACCCATTTTCCATGAGAGCCCAAGACATTTGGCCTGAGGTCTCCACATTTGGAAGAGAGCACACGAGATTTGGATGAAAATCTCAGCTGAATCCCAAGAGATCTCACACGATTTGGAGTGACATCTCGCCCAAGGTCCCTGATACCTCAGGACATTTGTAGTGAAATCTCGCCCGATGTCATTGTGACCTCAGGATATTCGGAGGGAAACCTCACCCGAATGTCCCTGAGATCAGACGAGATATTGAGTAAAATCTCACCCGATGCCCATCAGTCCCACGATATTTAGATTGAAGTCCCGCTCAATAGCCATGAGATCTCACGAGTTTGGCACTGACGTCGCCAAGGTTTGGAGGAGATCTCACAAGACTGGGAGTAAAATCTCGCCCCCATTCAAGAGTTCTCACGAGAGCTGCAGTGAAATCTCGCCCAAGGTCCCTGGGATCTCACGAGATTTGTAGTGAAATCTCGCCCGATCTCATTGTGACCTCAGGAGGAATGGAGTGAAACCTCACCTAAAATCCATGAGTTGTCATGAGATTTGGAGTGAAATCTGTACCGATGTCCATGAGATCTCAGGAGCCTTGGTGGCAAATCTCGCGCGATGTCCATGAGATCTCACGAGCTTTAGATTGAATGCTCGCCCACGGTCGTCCCTGATATCTCATGAGATTTGGAAAGAAATCTACCGGAAGTCATTGAGACCACATGATCTTTGGAGTGAAATCGCGTCCAATGTCCATGAGATATCACGAGATTTGGAATGAATTCTCACGCGATGTCCATACGATCTCACGAGATTTGGACTAATCTCGCCTGATGTCCATGATTTCTCACGAGATATAGAGTGAATTCTCCCTCAATATTCTGAGATCTAACGGATTGGACGGAAGTCTCCAAGGATTGGATGAGATCTCAAGAGACTTGGAGGAAATGATCCCCGAATTCCAAAGGATCTCACGAGAGTTGGAGTGAAATCTCGCCCTAGGTCCCTTTTATCTCACGAGAGTTGAGTGAAACCTCGCCCGTTGTCATTGAGACCTCACGAGATTTGGATTGATATCTCGCCCAAGTTCGCTGATATCGCACGAGGTTTGTAGTGAAATCTCTCCCAATGTCATTGTGACCTCACGGGATTTGGAGTGAAATCTCGCCCAAAGTCCACGAGATCTCATGAGATTTGGACTGAGGTCTGCACGTTTTGGATGGGATCTCACGAGACTCAGAATAAAATCTCACGCGATGCCCATGGTGTCTCGTGGGATTTAGATTGAAGTCTCACGGAATATCCATGAGATCTCATGAGATTTGGACTGAAGTCTCCAAGGTCTGGATGAGATCTCACGAGACTTGGACGAAAATCCCCTGAATTCCAAGAGGTCTCACGATAGTTGGAGTAAAATCTCAACCAAGGTTCCTGATATCTCAAGAGAATGATACTGAAATCTCGCCCGATGTCATTGGGACCTCGCGAGATTTGGAGTGAAATATCGCGCAAGGTCCCTGATTTCTCACGAGATTTGTAGTGAAATCTTGCCCAAGGCCCCTGAGAGCTGAAGAGAATTAGAGGGAAATCTCGCCCCATGTCACTGTGACCTCAAGAGTTTTGGAGTGAAATCTCGCCCAATGCCCATGATCTCACGAGTTTTTGGAGAACTCTGACCCCATATCCATGAGATCTCACGAGATTTGGAGTAAAATCTCTCCTGATGTCATGAGGTCACACGAGATTTAGATTGCAATTTCGCTCCATATCCATGAGATCTCACGAGATTTGGCCTGAATTCTCCAATATTCGGATGAGATCTCCGAGACGTGGGGAGTCAAATCTCGCTCAACGTCCAAGAATCCTCTTGAGATTTGGCGTGAAATCTCGCCCAAACTCCCTGATATCTCACGAGACTTGTAGTGTAATCTCCCGCGATGTCAGTGAGACCTCAAGAGATTTGGATGGAAATCTCGCCCAGGTCCCTGAATATTACGAGATATGTAGTGAAATCTCGCCCGAAATCATTGTAACCTCAGGAGTTGGGAGTGAAATCTCACCCAATGTCCATGAGATCTCACGAGATTTACATGGGAAACTCGCTCATATCCACGAGAACTCACGAGGTTGGCCTTGACGTCTCCAAGGTTTGGATGAGATTTCACGGGATGCGAGTAAACTCTCGCCCAAAGACCATGAGACCTCACGAGAGTGAGAGTGAAATCTCGCCCAAGGACCCTGATATCTCAAGAGGTTTGGAAGGAATCTCCCCCGATGTCATTGACAGCTCATGATAAATGGATAGAAATCTCGCCCAAGGTCGCTGCTATCTCACGAGATCTGCAGTGAAATCTCGCCCAAACTCATTGGGACCTCAGGAGATTCGGCGTGAAATCTCCATCGATGTCCATGCGATCTCAGGAGATCTGGTGTCAAATCTCGCCCGATGTCCATGAGAACTCACGACACTTACACGGAAACCTCGCCCAGGGTCCCTGACAACTGACGAGATTCGGCGTGAAATCTGCCCAGGTGATGGAGACCTCACGAGATTTGGAGTGAACTCTCACCCGATATTCGTGAGTACTCACGAGATTTGGAGTCATCTCGCCTGATGTCCCTGAGATCGCACAAGATAGAGATTGAATTCTCGCTCCATATCCTGAGATCTCGCGAGTTTTGGCCTGGAGTCTCCAAGGATTGGATGAGATCTCACGAGACTTGGAGTAAAATATCCGCGAATATCCAGAAATCTCACGAGAGTTGGAGTGAAATGTCGCCCTAGCTCCCTTTCATGTCATGAGGTTTTAGTGAACTGTCGCCCAATGTCATTGGGACGTCCCGATATTTGGATTGAAATCTCGCCCGAGGTCGCTGATATCTCACGAGATTTGTAGGGAAATCTCGCGCAATGTGATTGTGACCTCAGGAGATTTGGGGTGAACTCTCCCCCAATGTCCATGAGATCTCACGAGAATTAGATGAAATCTCCCTCAATATCTATGAGGCCTCGCGAGATTGGCACGGACGACTCCAAGTTTGGATGAGATCTCACAAGACTTGGAGTAAACTCTCGCCCAAAGAACAAGAGACCTCAGCAGAGTTGGATTGAAATCTCGCACAAGGTCCCCGATATCTCACAAGATTTGTAGTGAAATCTCGCCCAATGTCTTTGAGCCTCATGAGATGTGGCCTGAAATCTCGACCAGGGTCCCTGATATCTCATGAGATTTGTGGAAATCTCACCTGATGTCATTGGAACCTCCGTAGATTTGGAGTGCAGTCTCTCCCATTGTCCATGAGATCTCACGAGATTTAGATTGACCCCTCACCCAATATCCATGAGATCTCAGGAGAAGGGCACTGACCTCTCCAAAGTTTGGGTGAGATCTCATGGGCCCTGGAGTAAAATCTCGCCCAAAGTCCAAGAGATCTCGAGGGATTTGGAGAGAAATCTCACCCAAAGCCCATGACATCTCATGAGATTGAGAGGGAATTCTCGCCCGATATCCATGACACCTCACGGGATTTGCAGTAAAATCTCGCCCAATGACCATGAGATATCGCGAAATTGAGAGTGAAATCTCACCCATTTTCCATGAGAGCCCAAGACATTTGGCCTGAGGTCTCCACATTTGGAAGAGAGCACACGAGATTTGGATGAAAATCTCAGCTGAATCCCAAGAGATCTCACACGATTTGGAGTGACATCTCGCCCAAGGTCCCTGATACCTCAGGACATTTGTAGTGAAATCTCGCCCGATGTCATTGTGACCTCAGGATATTCGGAGGGAAACCTCACCCGAATGTCCCTGAGATCAGACGAGATATTGAGTAAAATCTCACCCGATGCCCATCAGTCCCACGATATTTAGATTGAAGTCTCGTTCAATAGCCATGAGATCTCACGAGTTTGGCGCTGACGTCGCCAAGGTTTGGAGGAGATCTCACAAGACTGGGAGTAAAATCTCGCCCCCATTCAAGAGTTCTCACGAGAGCTGCAGTGAAATCTCGCCCAAGGTCCCTGGGGTCTCAAGAGATTTGTAGTGAAATCTCGCCCGATCTCATTGTGACCTCAGGAGGAATGGAGTGAAACCTCGCCTAAAATCCATGAGTTGTCATGAGATTTGGAGTGAAATCTGTACCGATGTCCATGAGATCTCAGGAGCCTTGGTGGCAAATCTCGCCCGATGTCCATGAGATCTCACGAGATTTAGATTGAAAGCTCGCCCACGGTCGTCCCTGATATCTCACGAGATTTGGAGAGAAATCTGCCCGAAGTCATTGAGACCACATGATCTTTGGAGTGAAATCGCGTCCAATGTCCATGACATATCACGAGATTTGGAATGAATTCTCACGCGATGTCCATACGATCTCACGAGATTTGGACTAATCTCGCCTGATGTCCATGATTTCTCACGAGATATAGAGTGAATTCTCCCTCAATATCCTGAGATCTAACGGATTGGACGGAAGTCTCCAAGGATTGGATGAGATCTCAAGAGACTTGGAGGAAATGATCCCCGAATTCCAAAGGATCTCACGAGAGTTGGAGTGAAATCTCGCCCTAGGTCCCTTTTATCTCACGAGAGTTGAGTGAAACCTCGCCCGTTGTCATTGAGACCTCACGAGATTTGGATTGATATCTCGCCCAAGTTCGCTGATATCGCACGAGGTTTGTAGTGAAATCTCTCCCAATGTCATTGTGACCTCACGGGATTTGGAGTGAAATCTCGCCCAAAGTCCACGAGATCTCATGAGATTTGGACTGAGGTCTGCACGTTTTGGATGGGATCTCACGAGACTCAGAATAAAATCTCACGCGATGCCCATGGTGTCTCGTGGGATTTAGATTGAAGTCTCACGGAATATCCATGAGATCTCATGAGATTTGGACTGAAGTCTCCAAGGTCTGGATGAGATCTCACGAGACTTGGACGAAAATCCCCTGAATTCCAAGAGGTCTCACGATAGTTGGAGTAAAATCTCAACCAAGGTTCCTGATATCTCAAGAGAATGATACTGAAATCTCGCCCGATGTCATTGGGACCTCGCGAGATTTGGAGTGAAATATCGCGCAAGGTCCCTGATATCTCACGAGATTTGTAGTGAAATCTTGCCCAAGGCCCCTGAGAGCTGAAGAGAATTAGAGGGAAATCTCGCCCCATGTCACTGTGACCTCAAGAGTTTTGGAGTGAAATCTCGCCCAATGCCCATGATCTCACGAGTTTTTGGAGAACTCTGACCCCATATCCATGAGATCTCACGAGATTTGGAGTAAAATCTCTCCTGATGTCATGAGGTCACACGAGATTTAGATTGCAATTTCGCTCCATATCCATGAGATCTCACGAGATTTGGCCTGAATTCTCCAATATTCGGATGAGATCTCCGAGACGTGGGGAGTCAAATCTCGCTCAACGTCCAAGAATCCTCTTGAGATTTGGCGTGAAATCTCGCCCAAACTCCCTGATATCTCACGAGACTTGTAGTGTAATCTCCCGCGATGTCAGTGAGACCTCACGAGATTTGGATGGAAATCTCGCCCAGGTCCCTGAATATTACGAGATATGTAGTGAAATCTCGCCCGAAATCATTGTAACCTCAGGAGTTGGGAGTGAAATCTCGCCCAATGTCCATGAGATCTCACGAGATTTACATGGGAAACTCGCTCATATCCACGAGAACTCACGAGGTTGGCCTTGACGTCTCCAAGGTTTGGATGAGATTTCACGGGATGCGAGTAAACTCTCGCCCAAAGACCATGAGACCTCACGAGAGTGGGAGTGAAATCTCGCCCAAGGACCCTGATATCTCAAGAGGTTTGGAAGGAATCTCCCCCGATGTCATTGACAGCTCATGATAAATGGATAGAAATCTCGCCCAAGGTCGCTGCTATCTCACGAGATCTGCAGTGAAATCTCGCCCAAACTCATTGGGACCTCAGGAGATTCGGCGTGAAATCTCCATCGATGTCCATGCGATCTCAGGAGATCTGGTGTCAAATCTCGCCCGATGTCCATGAGAACTCACGACACTTACACGGAAACCTCGCCCAGGGTCCCTGACAACTGACGAGATTCGGCGTGAAATCTGCCCGAGGTGATGGAGACCTCACGAGATTTGGAGTGAACTCTCACCCGATATTCGTGAGTACTCACGAGATTTGGAGTCATCTCGCCTGATGTCCCTGAGATCGCACAAGATAGAGATTGAATTCTCGCTCCATATCCTGAGATCTCACGAGTTTTGGCCTGGAGTCTCCAAGGATTGGATGAGATCTCACGAGACCTGGAGTAAAATATCCGCGAATATCCAGAAATCTCACGAGAGTTGGAGTGAAATGTCGCCCTAGCTCCCTTTCATGTCATGAGGTTTTAGTGAACTGTCGCCCAATGTCATTGGGACGTCCCGATATTTGGATTGAAATCTCGCCCAAGTTCGCTGATATCGCACGAGGTTTGTAGTGAAATCTCCCCCAATGGCATTGTGACCTCACGAGATTTGGAGTGAAATCTCGCCCAAAGTCCAGGAGATCTCATGAGATTTGGACTGAGTTCTGCACGTTTTGGATGGGATCTCACGAGACTCAGAATAAAATCTCACCCGATGCCCATGGTGTCTCGTGGGATTTAGATTGAAGTCTCACGCAATATCCATGTGATCTCACGAGATTTGGACTGGAGCCTCCAAAGTCTGGATGAGATCTCACGAGACTTGGAGGAAAATCCCCTGAATTCCAAGAGATCACACGAGAGTTGGAGTAAAATCTC
Source organism: Eumetopias jubatus (assembly GCF_037043125.1). Classification (NCBI taxonomy): domain Eukaryota; kingdom Metazoa; phylum Chordata; class Mammalia; order Carnivora; family Otariidae; genus Eumetopias; species Eumetopias jubatus. Next base: position 5,986,310 of record NW_028274824.1, on the reverse strand, counting down.
AGCCAAGTTTCCTGATATCTCAAGAGATTGATACTGAAATCTCGCCCGATGTCATTGGGACCTCGCGAGATTTGGGGTGAAATATCGCGCAAGGTCCCTGATATCTCACGAGATTTGTAGTGAAATCTTGCCCAAGGCCCCTGAGAGCCCATGAGAATTAGAGGGAAATCTCGCCCCATGTCACTGTGACCTCAAGAGATTTGCAGTGAAATCTCGCCCAATGCCCATGATCTCACGAGCTTTTTGGAGAACTCTGACCCCATATCCATGAGATCTCACGAGATTTGGAGTAAAATCTCTCCTGATGTCATGAGGTCACACGAGATTTAGATTGCAATTTCGCTCCATATCCATGAGATCTCACGAGATTTGGCCTGAATTCTCCAAGATTCGGATGAGACCTCCGAGACGTGGGGAGTCAAATCTCGCTCAACGTCCAAGAATCCTCTTGAGAGTTGGAGTGAAATCTCGCCCAAACTCCCTGATATCTCACGAGAGTTGTAGTGTAATCTCCCGCGATGTCAGTGAGACCTCACGAGATTTGGATGGAAATCTCGCCCAGGTCCCTGAATATTACGAGATATGTAGTGAAATCTCGCCCGAACTCATTGTAACCTCAGGAGTTGGGAGTGAAAACTCGCCCAATGTCCCTGAGATCTCACGAGATTTAATGGGAAACTCGCTCATATCCACGAGAACTCACGAGTTTGGCCTTGACGTCTCCAAGGTTTGGATGAGATTTCACGGGATGCGAGTAAACTCCCGCCCAAAGACCATGAGACCTCACGAGAGTGGGAGTGAAATCTCGCCCAAGGACCCTGATATCTCAAGAGGTTTGGAAGGAATCTCCCCCGATGTCATTGACAGCTCATGAGAAATGGATAGAAATCTCGCCCAAGGTCGCTGCTATCTCACGAGATCTGTAGTGAAATCTCGCCCAAACTCATTGGGACCTCAGGAGATTCGGCGTGAAATCTCCATCGATGTCCATGCGATCTCAGGAGATCTGGTGTCAAATCTCGCCCGATGTCCATGAGAACTCACGACACTTACACGGAAACCTCGCCCAGGGTCCCTGACAACTGACGAGATTCGGCGTGAAATCTGCCCGAGGTGATGGAGACCTCACGAGATTTGGAGTGAACTCTCACCCGATATTCGTGAGTACTCACGAGATTTGGAGTCATCTCGCCTGATGTCCCTGAGATCGCACAAGATAGAGATTGAATTCTCGCTCCATATCCTGAGATCTCACGAGTTTTGGCCTGGAGTCTCCAAGGATTGGATGAGATCTCACGAGACTTGGAGTAAAATATCCGCGAATATCCAGAAATCTCACGAGAGTTGGAGTGAAATGTCGCCCTAGGTCCCTTTCATGTCATGAGGTTTTAGTGAACTGTCGCCCAATGTCATTGGGACGTCCCGATATTTGGATTGAAATCTCGCCCGAGGTCGCTGATATCTCACGAGATTTGTAGGGAAATCTCGCGCAATGTGATTGTGACCTCAGGAGATTTGGGGTGAACTCTCCCCCAATGACCATGAGATTTCACGAGATTTAGATGAAATTTCCCTCAATATCTCTGAGGCATCGCGAGATTGGCTCGGACGACTCCAAGTTTGGATGAGATCTCACATGACTTGGAGTAAACTCTCGCCCAAAGAACAAGAGACCTCAGCAGAGTTGGATTGAAATCTCGCACAAAGTCCCCGATATCTCACAAGATTTGTAGTGAAATCTCGCCCAATGTCTTTGAGCCTCATGTGATGTGGACTGAAATCTCGACCAGGGTCCCTGATATCTCATGAGATTTGTGGAAATCTCACCTGATGTCATTGGAACCTCCGTAGATTTGGAGTCCAGTCTCTCCCATTGTCCATGAGATCTCACGAGATTTAGATTGACCCCTCACCCAATATCCATGAGATCTCAGGAGAAGGGCACTGACCTCTCCAAAGTTTGGGTGAGATCTCATGGGCCCTGGAGTAAAATCTCGCCCAAAGTCCAAGAGATCTCGAGGGATTTGGAGAGAAATCTCAGCCAAAGCCCATGACATCTCATGAGATTGAGAGGGAATTCTCGCCCGATGTCCATGACACCTCACGGGATTTGCAGTAAAATCTCGCCCAATGACCATGAGATATCGCGAAATTGAGAGTGAAATCTCACCCATTTTCCATGAGAGCCCAAGACATTTGGCCTGAGGTCTCCACATTTGGAAGAGAGCACACGAGATTTGGATGAAAATCCCAGCTGAATCCCAAGAGATCTCACACGATTTGGAGTGACATCTCGCCCAAGGTCCCTGATACCTCAGGACATTTGTAGTGAAATCTCGCCCGATGTCATTGTGACCTCAGGATATTCGGAGGGAAACCTCACCTGAATGTCCCTGAGATCAGACGAGATATTAAGTAAAATCTCACCCGATGCCCATCAGTCCCACGATATTTAGATTGAAGTCTCGCTCAATAGCCATGAGATCTCACGAGTTTGGCGCTGACGTCGCCAAGGTTTGGAGGAGATCTCACAAGACTGGGAGTAAAATCTCGCCCCCATTCAAGAGTTCTCACGAGAGCTGCAGTGAAATCTCGCCCAAGGTCCCTGGGGTCTCACGAGATTTGTAGTGAAATCTCGCCCGATCTCATTGTGACCTCAGGAGGAATGGAGTGAAACCTCGCCTAAAATCCATGAGTTGTCATGAGATTTGGAGTGAAATCTGTACCGATGTCCATGAGATCTCAGGAGCCTTGGTGGCAAATCTCGCCCGATGTCCATGAGATCTCACGAGATTTAGATTGAAAGCTCGCCCACGGTCGTCCCTGATATCTCACGAGATTTGGAGAGAAATCTGCCCGAAGTCATTGAGACCACATGATCTTTGGAGTGAAATCGCGTCCAATGTCCATGACATATCACGAGATTTGGAATGAATTCTCACGCGATGTCCATACGATCTCACGAGATTTGGACTAATCTCGCCTGATGTCCATGATTTCTCACGAGAAATAGAGTGAATTCTCCCTCAATATCCTGAGATCTAACGGATTGGACGGAAGTCTCCAAGGATTGGATGAGATCTCAAGAGACTTGGAGGAAATGATCCCCGAATTCCAAAGGATCTCACGAGAGTTGGAGTGAAATCTCGCCCTAGGTCCCTTTTATCTCACGAGAGTTGAGTGAAACCTCGCCCGTTGTCATTGAGACCTCACGAGATTTGGATTGATATCTCGCCCAAGTTCGCTGATATCACACGAGGTTTGTAGTGAAATCTCTCCCAATGTCATTGTGACCTCACGGGATTTGGAGTGAAATCTCGCCCAAAGTCCACGAGATCTCATGAGATTTGGACTGAGGTCTGCACGTTTTGGATGGGATCTCACGAGACTCAGAATAAAATCTCACGCGATGCCCATGGTGTCTCGTGGGATTTAGATTGAAGTCTCACGGAATATCCATGAGATCTCATGAGATTTGGACTGAAGTCTCCAAGGTCTGGATGAGATCTCACGAGACTTGGACGAAAATCCCCTGAATTCCAAGAGGTCTCACGATAGTTGGAGTAAAATCTCAACCAAGGTTCCTGATATCTCAAGAGAATGATACTGAAATCTCGCCCGATGTCATTGGGACCTCGCGAGATTTGGAGTGAAATATCGCGCAAGGTCCCTGATATCTCACGAGATTTGTAGTGAAATCTTGCCCAAGGCCCCTGAGAGCTGAAGAGAATTAGAGGGAAATCTCGCCCCATGTCACTGTGACCTCAAGAGTTTTGGAGTGAAATCTCGCCCAATGCCCATGATCTCACGAGTTTTTGGAGAACACTGACCCCATATCCATGAGATCTCACGAGATTTGGAGTAAAATCTCTCCTGATGTCATGAGGTCACACGAGATTTAGATTGCAATTTCGCTCCATATCCATGAGATCTCACGAGATTTGGCCTGAATTCTCCAAGATTCGGATGAGATCTCCGAGACGTGGGGAGTCAAATCTCGCTCAACGTCCAAGAATCCTCTTGAGATTTGGCGTGAAATCTCGCCCAAACTCCCTGATATCTCACGAGACTTGTAGTGTAATCTCCCGCGATGTCAGTGAGACCTCATGAGATTTGGATGGAAATCTCGCCCAGGTCCCTGAATATTACGAGATATGTAGTGAAATCTCGCCCGAAATCATTGTAACCTCAGGAGTTGGGAGTGAAATCTCGCCCAATGTCCATGAGATCTCACGAGATTTACATGGGAAACTCGCTCATATCCACGAGAACTCACGAGGTTGGCCTTGACGTCTCCAAGGTTTGGATGAGATTTCACGGGATGCGAGTAAACTCTCGCCCAAAGACCATGAGACCTCACGAGAGTGGGAGTGAAATCTCGCCCAAGGACCCTGATATCTCAAGAGGTTTGGAAGGAATCTCCCCCGATGTCATTGACAGCTCATGATAAATGGATAGAAATCTCGCCCAAGGTCGCTGCTATCTCACGAGATCTGCAGTGAAATCTCGCCCAAACTCATTGGGACCTCAGGAGATTCGGCGTGAAATCTCCATCGATGTCCATGCGATCTCAGGAGATCTGGTGTCAAATCTCGCCCGATGTCCATGAGAACTCACGACACTTACACGGAAACCTCGCCCAGGGTCCCTGACAACTGACGAGATTCGGCGTGAAATCTGCCCGAGGTGATGGAGACCTCACGAGATTTGGAGTGAACTCTCACCCGATATTCGTGAGTACTCACGAGATTTGGAGTCATCTCGCCTGATGTCCCTGAGATCGCACAAGATAGAGATTGAATTCTCGCTCCATATCCTGAGATCTCACGAGTTTTGGCCTGGAGTCTCCAAGGATTGGATGAGATCTCACGAGACCTGGAGTAAAATATCCGCGAATATCCAGAAATCTCACGAGAGTTGGAGTGAAATGTCGCCCTAGCTCCCTTTCATGTCATGAGGTTTTAGTGAACTGTCGCCCAATGTCATTGGGACGTCCCGATATTTGGATTGAAATCTCGCCCAAGTTCGCTGATATCGCACGAGGTTTGTAGTGAAATCTCTCCCAATGGCATTGTGACCTCACGAGATTTGGAGTGAAATCTCGCCCAAAGTCCAGGAGATCTCATGAGATTTGGACTGAGGTCTGCACGTTTTGGATGGGATCTCACGAGACTCAGAATAAAATCTCACCCGATGCCCATGGTGTCTCGTGGGATTTAGATTGAAGTCTCACGCAATATCCATGTGATCTCACGAGATTTGGACTGGAGCCTCCAAAGTCTGGATGAGATCTCACGAGACTTGGAGGAAAATCCCCTGAATTCCAAGAGATCACACGAGAGTTGGAGTAAAATCTCAGCCAAGGTTCCTGATATCTCAAGAGATTGATACTGAAATCTCGCCCGATGTCATTGGGACCTCGCGAGATTTGGGGTGAAATATCGCGCAAGGTCCCTGATATCTCACGAGATTTGTAGTGAAATCTTGCCCAAGGCCCCTGAGAGCCCATGAGAATTAGAGGGAAATCTCGCCCCATGTCACTGTGACCTCAAGAGATTTGCAGTGAAATCTCGCCCAATGCCCATGATCTCACGAACTTTTTGGAGAACTCTGACCCCATATCCATGAGGTCTCACGAGATTTGGAGTAAAATCTCTCCTGATGTCATGAGGTCACACGAGATTTAGATTGCAATTTCGCTCCATATCCATGAGATCTCACGAGATTTGGCCTGAATTCTCCAAGATTCGGATGAGACCTCCGAGACGTGGGGAGTCAAATCTCGCTCAACGTCCAAGAATCCTCTTGAGAGTTGGAGTGAAATCTCGCCCAAACTCCCTGATATCTCACGAGAGTTGTAGTGTAATCTCCCGCGATGTCAGTGAGACCTCACGAGATTTGGATGGAAATCTCGCCCAGGTCCCTGAATATTACGAGATATGTAGTGAAATCTCGCCCGAACTCATTGTAACCTCAGGAGTTGGGAGTGAAAACTCGCCCAATGTCCCTGAGATCTCACGAGATTTAATGGGAAACTCGCTCATATCCACGAGAACTCACGAGTTTGGCCTTGACGTCTCCAAGGTTTGGATGAGATTTCACGGGATGCGAGTAAACTCCCGCCCAAAGACCATGAGACCTCACGAGAGTGGGAGTGAAATCTCGCCCAAGGACCCTGATATCTCAAGAGGTTTGGAAGGAATCTCCCCCGATGTCATTGACAGCTCATGAGAAATGGATAGAAATCTCGCCCAAGGTCGCTGCTATCTCACGAGATCTGTAGTGAAATCTCGCCCAAACTCATTGGGACCTCAGGAGATTCGGCGTGAAATCTCCATCGATGTCCATGCGATCTCAGGAGATCTGGTGTCAAATCTCGCCCGATGTCCATGAGAACTCACGACACTTACACGGAAACCTCGCCCAGGGTCCCTGACAACTGACGAGATTCGGCGTGAAATCTGCCCGAGGTGATGGAGACCTCACGAGATTTGGAGTGAACTCTCACCCGATATTCGTGAGTACTCACGAGATTTGGAGTCATCTCGCCTGATGTCCCTGAGATCGCACAAGATAGAGATTGAATTCTCGCTCCATATCCTGAGATCTCACGAGTTTTGGCCTGGAGTCTCCAAGGATTGGATGAGATCTCACGAGACTTGGAGTAAAATATCCGCGAATATCCAGAAATCTCACGAGAGTTGGAGTGAAATGTCGCCCTAGGTCCCTTTCATGTCATGAGGTTTTAGTGAACTGTCGCCCAATGTCATTGGGACGTCCCGATATTTGGATTGAAATCTCGCCCGAGGTCGCTGATATCTCACGAGATTTGTAGGGAAATCTCGCGCAATGTGATTGTGACCTCAGGAGATTTGGGGTGAACTCTCCCCCAATGTCCATGAGATTTCACGAGATTTAGATGAAATTTCCCTCAATATCTCTGAGGCATCGCGAGATTGGCTCGGACGACTCCAAGTTTGGATGAGATCTCACATGACTTGGAGTAAACTCTCGCCCAAAGAACAAGAGACCTCAGCAGAGTTGGATTGAAATCTCGCACAAAGTCCCCGATATCTCACAAGATTTGTAGTGAAATCTCGCCCAATGTCTTTGAGCCTCATGTGATGTGGACTGAAATCTCGACCAGGGTCCCTGATATCTCATGAGATTTGTGGAAATCTCACCTGATGTCATTGGAACCTCCGTAGATTTGGAGTGCAGTCTCTCCCATTGTCCATGAGATCTCACGAGATTTAGATTGACCCCTCACCCAATATCCATGAGATCTCAGGAGAAGGGCACTGACCTCTCCAAAGTTTGGGTGAGATCTCATGGGCCCTGGAGTAAAATCTCGCCCAAAGTCCAAGAGATCTCGAGGGATTTGGAGAGAAATCTCACCCAAAGCCCATGACATCTCATGAGATTGAGAGGGAATTCTCGCCCGATGTCCATGACACCTCACGGGATTTGCAGTAAAATCTCGCCCAATGACCATGAGATATCGCGAAATTGAGAGTGAAATCTCACCCATTTTCCATGAGAGCCCAAGACATTTGGCCTGAGGTCTCCACATTTGGAAGAGAGCACACGAGATTTGGATGAAAATCCCAGCTGAATCCCAAGAGATCTCACACGATTTGGAGTGACATCTCGCCCAAGGTCCCTGATACCTCAGGACATTTGTAGTGAAATCTCGCCCGATGTCATTGTGACCTCAGGATATTCGGAGGGAAACCTCACCCGAATGTCCCTGAGATCAGACGAGATATTGAGTAAAATCTCACCCGATGCCCATCAGTCCCACGATATTTAGATTGAAGTCTCGCTCAATAGCCATGAGATCTCACGAGTTTGGCACTGACGTCGCCAAGGTTTGGAGGAGATCTCACAAGACTGGGAGTAAAATCTCGCCCCCATTCAAGAGTTCTCACGAGAGCTGCAGTGAAATCTCGCCCAAGGTCCCTGGGATCTCACGAGATTTGTAGTGAAATCTCGCCCGATCTCATTGTGACCTCAGGAGGAATGGAGTGAAACCTCGCCTAAAATCCATGAGTTGTCATGAGATTTGAGTGAAATCTGTACCGATGTCCATGAGATCTCAGGAGCCTTGGTGGCAAATCTCGCCCGATGTCCATGAGATCTCACGAGATTTAGATTGAAAGCTCGCCCACGGTCATCCCTGATATCTCACGAGATTTGGAGAGAAATCTGCCGGAAGTCATTGAGACCACATGATCTTTGGAGTGAAATCGCGTCCAATGTCCATGACATATCACGAGATTTGGAATGAATTCTCACGGGATGTCCATACGATCTCACGAGATTTGGACTAATCTCGCCTGATGTCCATGATTTCTCACGAGATATAGAGTGAATTCTCCCTCAATATCCTGAGATCTCACGGATTGGACGGAAGTCTCCAAGGATTGGATGAGATCACAAGAGACTTGGAGGAAATTATCCCCGAATTCCAAAGGATCTCATGAGAGTTGGAGTGAAAACTCGCCCTAGGTCCCTTTTATCTCACGAGAGTTGAGTGAAACCTCGCCCGATGTCATTGAGACCTCACGAGATTTGGATTGAAATCTCGCCCAAGTTCGCTGATAACGCACGAGGTTTGTAGTGAAATCTCACCCAATGTCATTGTGTCCTCACGAGATTTGGACTGAAATCTCGCCCAAAGTCCAGGAGATCTCATGAGATTTGGACTGAGGTCTGCACGTTTTGGATGGGATCTCACGAGACTCAGAATAAAATCTCACCCGATGCCCATAGTGTCTCGTGGGATTTAGATTGAAGTCTCACGCAATATCCATGAGATCTCACGAGAATTGGACTGAAGTCTCCAAGGTCTGGATGAGATCTCACGAGACTTGGAGGAAAATCCCCTGAATTCGAAGAGATCTCACGAGAGTTGGAGTAAAATCTAGGCCAAGGTTCCTGATATCTCAAGAGATTGATACTGAAATCTCGCCCGATGTCATTGGGACCTCGCGAGATTTGGAGTGAAATATCGCGCAAGGTCCCTGATATCTCACGAGATTTGTAGTGAAATCTTGCCCAAGGCCCCTGAGAGCTGAAGAGAATTAGAGGGAAATCCCGCCCAATGTCACTGTGACCTCAAAGATTTGGAGTGAAATCTCGCCCAATGCCAATGATCTCACGAGGTTTTTGGAGAACTCTGACTCCATATCCATGAGATCTCACGAGATTTGGAGTGAACTCTCACCCGATATTCGTGAGTACTCACGAGATTTGGAGTCATCTCGCCTGATGTCCCTGAGATCGCACAAGATAGAGATTGAATTCTCGCTCCATATCCTGAGATCTCACGAGTTTTGGCCTGGAGTCTCCAAGGATTGGATGAGATCTCACGAGACTTGGAGTAAAATATCCGCGAATATCCAGAAATCTCACGAGAATTGGAGTGAAATGTCGCCCTAGCTCCCTTTCATGTCATGAGGTTTTAGTGAACTGTCGCCCAATGTCATTGGGACGTCCCGATATTTGGATTGAAATCTCGCCCGAGGTCGCTGATATCTCACGTGATTTGTAGGGAAATCTCGCGCAATGTGATTGTGACCTCAGGAGATTTGGGGTGAACTCTCCCCCAATGTCCATGAGATCTCACGAGATTTAGATGAAATCTCCCTCAATATCTATGAGGCCTCGCGAGATTGGCACGGACGACTCCAAGTTTGGATGAGATCTCACAAGACTTGGAGTAAACTCTCGCCCAAAGAACAAGAGACCTCAGCAGAGTTGGATTGAAATCTCGCACAAGGTCCCCGATATCTCACAAGATTTGTAGTGAAATCTCGCCCAATGTCTTTGAGCCTCATGAGATGTGGACTGAAATCTCGACCAGGGTCCCTGATATCTCATGAGATTTGTGGAAATCTCACCTGATGTCATTGGAACCTCCGTAGATTTGGAGTGCAGTCTCTCCCATTGTCCATGAGATCTCACGAGATTTAGATTGACCCCTCACCCAATATCCATGAGATCTCAGGAGAAGGACACTGAACTCTCCAAAGTTTGGGTGAGATCTCATGGGCCCTGGAGGAAAATCTCGCCCAAAGTCCAAGAGATCTCGAGGGATTTGGAGAGAAATCTCACCCAAAGCCCATGACATCTCATGAGATTGAGAGGGAATTCTCGCCCGATGTCCATGACACCTCACGGGATTTGCAGTAAAATCTCGCCCAATGACCATGAGATATCGCGAAATTGAGAGTGAAATCTCACCCATTTTCCATGAGAGCCCAAGACATTTGGCCTGAGGTCTCCACATTTGGAAGAGAGCACACGAGATTTGGATGAAAATCTCAGCTGAATCCCAAGAGATCTCACACGATTTGGAGTGACATCTCGCCCAAGGTCCCTGATACCTCAGGACATTTGTAGTGAAATCTCGCCCGATGTCATTGTGACCTCAGGATATTCGGAGGGAAACCTCACCCGAATGTCCCTGAGATCAGACGAGATATTGAGTAAAATCTCACCCGATGCCCATCAGTCCCACGATATTTAGATTGAAGTCTCGCTCAATAGCCATGAGATCTCACGAGTTTGGCACTGACGTCGCCAAGGTTTGGAGGAGATCTCACAAGACTGGGAGTAAAATCTCGCCCCCATTCAAGAGTTCTCACGAGAGCTGCAGTGAAATCTCGCCCAAGGTCCCTGGGATCTCACGAGATTTGTAGTGAAATCTCGCCCGATCTCATTGTGACCTCAGGAGGAATGGAGTGAAACCTCGCCTAAAATCCATGAGTTGTCATGAGATTTGGAGTGAAATCTGTACCGATGTCCATGAGATCTCAGGAGCCTTGGTGGCAAATCTCGCCCGATGTCCATGAGATCTCACGAGATTTAGATTGAAAGCTCGCCCACGGTCATCCCTGATATCTCACGAGATTTGGAGAGAAATCTGCCGGAAGTCATTGAGACCACATGATCTTTGGAGTGAAATCGCGTCCAATGTCCATGACATATCACGAGATTTGGAATGAATTCTCACGCGATGTCCATACGATCTCACGAGATTTGGACTAATCTCGCCTGATGTCCATGATTTCTCACGAGATATAGAGTGAATTCTCCCTCAATATCCTGAGATCTCACGGATTGGACGGAAGTCTCCAAGGATTGGATGAGATCAAAAGAGACTTGGAGGAAATGATCCCCGAATTCCAAAGGATCTCACGAGAGTTGGAGTGAAAACTCGCCCTAGGTCCCTTTTATCTCACGAGAGTTGAGTGAAACCTCGCCCGATGTCATTGAGACCTCACGAGATTTGGATTGAAATCTCGCCCAAGTTCGCTGATAACGCACGAGGTTTGTAGTGAAATCTCTCCCAATGTCATTGTGTCCTCACGAGATTTGGACTGAAATCTCGCCCAAAGTCCAGGAGATCTCATGAGATTTGGACTGAGGTCTGCACGTTTTGGATGGGATCTCACGAGACTCAGAATAAAATCTCACCCGATGCCCATGGTGTCTCGTGGGATTTAGATTGAAGTCTCACGCAATATCCATGAGATCTCACGAGAATTGGACTGAAGTCTCCAAGGTCTGGATGAGATCTAACGAGACTTGGAGGAAAATCCCCTGAATTCGAAGAGATCTCACGAGAGTTGGAGTAAAATCTCAGCCAAGGTTCCTGATATCTCAAGAGATTGATACTGAAATCTCGCCCGATGTCATTGGGACCTCGCGAGATTTGGAGTGAAATATCGCGCAAGGTCCCTGATATCTCACGAGATTTGTAGTGAAATCTTGTCCAAGGCCCCTGAGACCTCAAGAGAATTAGAGGGAAATCCCGCCCCATGTCACTGTGACCTCAAAGATTTGGAGTGAAATCTCGCCCAATGCCCATGATCTCACGAGGTTTTTGGAGAACTCTGACCCCATATCCATGAGATCTCACGAGATTTGGAGTAAAATCTCTCCTGATGTCATGAGGTCACACGAGATTTAGATTGCAATTTCGCTCCATATCCATGAGATCTCACGAGATTTGGCCTGAATTCTCCAAGATTCGGATGAGATCTCCGAGACGTGGGGAGTCAAATCTCGCTCAACGTCCAAGAATCCTCTTGAGAGTTGGAGTGAAATCTCGCCCAAACTCCCTGATATCTCACGAGACTTATAGTGTAATCTCCCGCGATGTCAGTGAGACCTCACGAGATTTGGATGGAAATCTCGCCCAGGTCCCTGAATATTACGAGATATGTAGTGAAATCTCGCCCGAAATCATTGTAACCTCAGGAGTTGGGAGTGAAATCTAGCCCAGTGTCCATGAGTTCTCACGAGATGTGGAGTGAAATCTCGCCCGATATCCATGAGATCACACGAGATTTAGATGGGAAACTCGCTCATATCCACGAGAAATCACGAGTTTGGCCTTGACGTCTCCAAGGTTTGGATGAGATTTCACGGGATGCCAGTAAATCCTCGCCCAAAGACATGAGACCTCACGAGAGTGGGAGTTATATCTCGCCCAAGGTCCCTGATATCTCAAGAGCTTTGGAATAAATCTCCCCCGATGTCATTGACAGCTCATGATAAATGGATAGAAATCTCGCCCAAGGTCGCTGCTATCTCACGAGATCTGTAGTGAAATCTCGCCCAAACTCATTGGGACCTCAGGAGATTCGGCGTGAAATCTCCATCGATGTCCATGCGATCTCAGGAGACCTGGTGTCAAATCTCGCCCGATGTCCATGAGAACTCACGACACTTACACGGAAACCTCGCCCAGGGTCCCTGACAACTGACGAGATTCGGCGTGAAATCTGCCCGAGGTGAAGGAGACCTCACGAGATTTGGAGTGAACTCTCACCCGATATTTGTGAGTACTCACGAGATTTGGAGTCATCTCGCCTGATGTCCCTGAGATCGTACACGATAGAGATTGAATTCTCGCTCCATATCCTGAGATCTCACGAGTTTTGGCCTGGAGTCTCCAAGGATTGGATGAGATCTCACGAGACTTGGAGTAAAATATCCGCGAATATCCAGAAATCTCACGAGAGTTGGAGTGAAATGTCGCCCTAGGTCCCTTTCATGTCATGAGGTTTTAGTGAACTGTCGCCCAATGTCATTGGGACGTCCCGATATTTGGATTGAAATCTCGCCCAAGTTCGCTGATATCGCACGAGGTTTGTAGTGAAATCTCTCCCAATGGCATTGTGACCTCACGAGATTTGGAGTGAAATCTCGCCCAAAGTCCAGGAGATCTCATGAGATATGGACTGAGGTCTGCACGTTTTGGATGGGATCTCACGAGACTCAGAATAAAATCTCACCCGATGCCCATGGTGTCTCGTGGGATTTAGATTGAAGTCTCACGCAATATCCATGTGATCTCACGAGATTTGGACTGCAGTCTCCAAAGTCTGGATGAGATCTCACGAGACTTGGAGGAAAATCCCCTGAATTCCAAGCGATCTCACGAGAGTTGGAGTAAAATCTCAGCCAAGGTTCCTGATATCTCAAGAGATTGATACTGAAATCTCACCCGATGTCATTGGGACCTCGCGAGATTTGGAGTGAAATATCGCGCAAGGTCCCTGATATCTCACGAGATTTGTAGTGAAATCTTGCCCAAGGCCCCTGAGAGCCCATGAGAATTAGAGGGAAATCTCGCCCCATGTCACTGTGACCTCAAGAGATTTGGAGTGAAATCTCGCCCAATGCCCATGATCTCACGAGCTTTTTGGAGAACTCTGACCCCATATCCATGAGATCTCACGAGATTTGGAGTAAAATCTCTCCTGATGTCATGAGGTCACACGAGATTTAGATTGCAATTTCGCTCCATATCCATGAGATCTCACGAGACTTGGCCTGAATTCTCCAAGATTCGGATGAGATCTCCGAGACGTGGGGAGTCAAATCTCGCTCAACGTCCAAGAATCCTCTTGAGAGTTGGAGTGAAATCTCGCCCAAACTCCCTGATATCTCACGAGACTTGTAGTGTAATCTCACGCGATGTCAGTGAGACCTCACGAGATTTGGATGGAAATCTCGCCCAGGTCCCTGAATATTACGAGATATGCAGTGAAATCTCGCCCGAAATCATTGTAACCTCAGGATTTGGGAGGGAAATCTCGCCCAATGTCCATGAGATCTCACGAGATTTACATGGGAAACTCGCTCATATCCACCAGAACTCACGAGGTTGGCCTTGACGTCTCCAAGGTTTGGATGAGATTTCACGGGATGCGAGTAAACTCTCGCCCAAAGACCATGAGACCTCACGAGAGTGGGAGTGAAATCTCGCCCAAGGTCCCTGATATCTCAAGAGGTTTGGTTGAATCTCCCCCGATGTCATTGACAGCTCATGATAAATGGATAGAAATCTCGCCCAAGTTCGCTGCTATCTCACGAGATCTGTAGTGAAATCTCGCCCAAACTCATTGGGACCTCAGGAGATTCGGAGTGAAATCTCCATCGATGTCCATGCGATCTCAGGAGATCTGGTGTCAAATCTCGCCCGATGTCCATGAGAACTCACGACACTTACACGGAAACCTCGCCCAGGGTCCCTGACAACTGACGAGATTCGGCGTGAAATCTGCCCGAGGTGGTGGAGACCTCACGAGATTTGGAGTGAACTCTCACCCGATATTCGTGAGTACTCACGAGATTTGGAGTCATCTCGCCTGATGTCCCTGAGATCGCACAAGATAGAGATTGAATTCTCGCTCCATATCCTGAGATCTCACGAGTTTTGGCCTGGAGTCTCCAAGGATTGGATGAGATCTCAAGAGACTTGGAGGAAATGATCCCCGAATTCCAAAGGATCTCACGAGAGTTGGAGTGAAATCTCGCCCTAGGTCCCTTTTATCTCACGAGAGTTGAGTGAAACCTCGCCCGTTGTCATTGAGACCTCACGAGATTTGGATTGAAATCTCGCCCAAGTTCGGTGATATCGCACGAGGTTTGTAGAGAAATCTCTCCCAATGTCATTGTGACCTCACGAGATTTGGAGTGAAATCTCGCCCAAAGTCCAGGAGATCTCATGAGATTTGGACTGAGGTCTGCACGTTTTGGATGGGATCTCACGAGACTCGGAATAAAATCTCACCCGATGCCCATGGTGTCTCGTGGGATTTAGATTGAAGCCTCACGCAATATCCATGAGGTCTCACGAGATTTGGACTGAAGTCTCCAAGGTCTTGATGAGATCTCACGAGACTTGGAGGAAAATCCCCTGAATTCCAAGAGATCTCACGTGAGTTGGAGTAAAATCTCAACCAAGTTTCCTCATATCTCAAGAGATTGATACTGAAATCTCGCCCGATGTCATTGGGACCTCGCGAGATTTGGAGTGAAATATCGCGCAAGGTCCCTGATATCTCACGAGATTTGTAGTGAAATCTTGCCCAAGGCCCCTGAGAGCTCAAGAGAATTAGAGGGAAATCTCGCCCCATGTCACTGTGACCTCAAGTGTTTTGGAGTGAAATCTCGCCCAATTCCCATGATCTCACGAGCTTTTTGGAGAACTCTGACCCCATATCCATGAGATCTCACGAGATTTGGAGTAAAATCTCTCCTGATGTCATGAGGTCACAGGAGATTTAGATTGCAATTTCGCTCCATATCCATGAGATCTCACGAGATTTGGCCTGAATACTCCAAGATTCGGATGAGATCTCCGAGACGTGGGGATTCAAATCTCGCACAACGTCCAAGAATCCTCTTGAGATTTGGCGTGAAATCTCGCCCAAACTCCCTGATATCTCACGAGACTTGTAGTGTAATCTCCCGCGATGTCAGTGAGACCTCACGAGATTTGGATGGAAATCTCGCCCAGGTCCCTGAATATTATGAGATATGTAGTGAAATCTCGCCCGAAATCATTGTAACCTCAGGAGTTGGGAGTGAAATCTCGCCCAATGTCCATGAGATCTCACGAGATGTGGAGTGAAATCTCGCCTGATATCCATGAGATCACACGAGATTTAGATGGGAAACTCGCTCATATCCACGAGAAATCACGAGTTTGGCCTTGACGTCTCCAAGGTTTGATGAGATTTCACGGGATGCGAGTAAACACTCGCCCAAAGACCATGAGAACTCACGAGAGTGGGAGTGAAATCTCGCCCAAGGACCCTGATATCTCAAGAGGTTTGGAATGAATCTCCCCCGATGTCATTGACAGCTCATGATAAATGGATAGAAATCTCGCCCAAGGTCGCTGCTATCTCACGAGATCTGTAGTGAAATCTCGCCCAAACTCATTGGGACCTCAGGAGATTCGGCGTGAAATCTCCATCGATGTCCATGCGATCTCAGGAGACCTGGTGTCAAATCTCGCCCGATGTCCATGAGAACTCACGACACTTACACCGAAACCTTGCCCAGGGTCCCTGACAACTGACGAGATTCGGCGTGAAATCTGCCCGAGTTGATGGAGACCTCACGAGATTTGGAGTGAACTCTCACCCGATATTTGTGAGTACTCACGAGATTTGGAGTCATCTCGCCTGATGTCCCTGAGATCGTACAAGATAGAGATTGAATTCTCGCTCCATATCCTGAGATCTCACGAGTTTTGGCCTGGAGTCTCCAAGGATTGGATGAGATCTCACGAGACTTGGAGTAAAATATCCGCGAATATCCAGAAATCTCACGAGAGTTGGAGTGAAATGTCGCCCTAGGTCCCTTTCATGTCATGAGGTTTTAGTGAACTGTCGCCCAATGTCATTGGGACGTCCCGATATTTGGATTGAAATCTCGCCCAAGTTCGCTGATATCGCACGAGGTTTGTAGTGAAATCTCTCCCAATGGCATTGTGACCTCACGAGATTTGGAGTGAAATCTCGCCCAAAGTCCAGGAGATCTCATGAGATTTGGACTGAGGTCTGCACGTTTTGGATGGGATCTCACGAGACTCAGAATAAAATCTCACCCGATGCCCATGGTGTCTCGTGGGATTTAGATTGAAGTCTCACGCAATATCCATGTGATCTCACGAGATTTGGACTGCAGTCTCCAAAGTCTGGATGAGATCTCACGAGACTTGGAGGAAAATCCCCTGAATTCCAAGCGATCTCACGAGAGTTGGAGTAAAATCTCAGCCAAGGTTCCTGATATCTCAAGAGATTGATACTGAAATCTCACCCGATGTCATTGGGACCTCGCGAGATTTGGAGTGAAATATCGCGCAAGGTCCCTGATATCTCACGAGATTTGTAGTGAAATCTTGCCCAAGGCCCCTGAGAGCCCATGAGAATTAGAGGGAAATCTCGCCCCATGTCACTGTGACCTCAAGAGATTTGGAGTGAAATCTCGCCCAATGCCCATGATCTCACGAGCTTTTGGAGAAGTCTGACCCATATCCATGAGATCTCACGAGATTTGGAGTAAAATCTCTCCTGATGTCATGAGGTCACACGAGATTTAGATTGCAATTTCGCTCCATATCCATGAGATCTCACGAGACTTGGCCTGAATTCTCCAAGATTCGGATGAGATCTCCGAGACGTGGGGAGTCAAATCTCGCTCAACGTCCAAGAATCCTCTTGAGAGTTGGAGTGAAATCTCGCCCAAACTCCCTGATATCTCACGAGACTTGTAGTGTAATCTCACGATGTCAGTGAGACCTCACGAGATTTGGATGGAAATCTCGCCCAGGTCCCTGAATATTACGAGATATGTAGTGAAATCTCGCCCGAAATCATTGTAACCTTAGGAGTTGGGAGGGAAATCTCGCGCAATGTCCATGAGATCTCACGAGATTTACATGGGAAACTCGCTCATATACACCAGAACTCACGAGGTTGGCCTTGACGTCTCCAAGGTTTGGATGAGATTTCACGGGATGCGAGTAAACTCTCGCCCAAAGACCATGAGACCTCACGAGATTGGGAGTGAAATCTCGCCCAAGGTCCCTGATATCTCAAGAGGTTTGGTTGAATCTCCCCCGATGTCATTGACAGCTCATGATAAATGGATAGAAATCTCGCCCAAGGTCGCTGCTATCTCACGAGATCTGTAGTGAAATCTCGCCCAAACTCATTGGGACCTCAGGAGATTCGGAGTGAAATCTCCATCGATGTCCATGCGATCTCAGGAGATCTGGTGTCAAATCTCGCCCGATGTCCATGAGAACTCACGACACTTACACGGAAACCTCGCCCAGGGTCCCTGACAACTGACGAGATTCGGCGTGAAATCTGCCCGAGGTGGTGGAGACCTCACGAGATTTGGAGTGAACTCTCACCCGATATTCGTGAGTTCTCACGAGATTTGGAGTCATCTCGCCTGATGTCCCTGAGATCGCACAAGATAGAGATTGAATTCTCGCTCCATATCCTGAGATCTCACGAGTTTTGGCCTGGAGTCTCCAAGGATTGGATGAGATCTCACGAGACTTGGAGTAAAATATCCGCGAATATCCAGAAATCTCACGAGAATTGGAGTGAAATGTCGCCCTAGCTCGCTTTCATGTCATGAGGTTTTAGTGAACTGTCGCCCAATGCCATTGGGACGTCCCGATATTTGGATTGAAATCTCGCCCGAGGTCGCTGATATCTCACGTGATTTGTAGGGAAATCTCGCGCAATGTGATTGTGACCTCAGGAGATTTGGGGTGAACACTCCCCCAATGTCCATGAGATCTCATGAGATTTAGATGAAATCTCCCTCAATATCTATGAGGCCTCGCGAGATTGGCACGGAGGACTCCAAGTTTGGATGAGATCTCACAAGACTTGGAGTAAACTCTCGCCCAAAGAACAAGAGACCTCAGCAGAGTTGGATTGAAATCTCGCACAAGGTCCCCGATATCTCACAAGATTTTTAGTGAAATCTCGCCCAATGTCTTTGAGCCTCATGAGATGTGGACTGAAATCTCGACCAGGGTCCCTGATATCTCATGAGATTTGTGGAAATCTCACCTGATGTCATTGGAACCTCCGTAGATTTGGAGTGCAGTCTCTCCCATTGTCCATGAGATCTCACGAGATTTAGATTGACCCCTCACCCAATATCCATGAGATCTCAGGAGAAGGGCACTGACCTCTCCAAAGTTTGGGTGAGATCTCATGGGCCCTGGAGTAAAATCTCGCCCAAAGTCCAAGAGATCTCGAGGGATTTGGAGAGAAATCTCACCCAAAGCCCATGACATCTCATGAGATTGAGAGGGAATTCTCGCCCGATGTCCATGACACCTCACGGGATTTGCAGTAAAATCTCGCCCAATGACCATGAGATATCGCGAAATTGAGAGTGAAATCTCACCCATTTTCCATGAGAGCCCAAGACATTTGGCCTGAGGTCTCCACATTTGGAAGAGAGCACACGAGATTTGGATGAAAATCTCAGCTGAATCCCAAGAGATCTCACACGATTTGGAGTGACATCTCGCCCAAGGTCCCTGATACCTCAGGACATTTGTAGTGAAATCTCGCCCGATGTCATTGTTACCTCAGGATATTCGGAGGGAAACCTCACCCGAATGTCCCTGAGATCAGACGAGATATTGAGTAAAATCTCACCCGATGCCCATCAGTCCCACGATATTTAGATTGAAGTCTCGCTCAATAGCCATGAGATCTCACGAGTTTGGCACTGACGTCGCCAAGGTTTGGAGGAGATCTCACAAGACTGGGAGTAAAATCTCGCCCCCATTCAAGAGTTCTCACGAGAGCTGCAGTGAAATCTCGCCCAAGGTCCCTGGGATCTCACGAGATTTGTAGTGAAATCTCGCCCGATCTCATTGTGACCTCAGGAGGAATGGAGTGAAACCTCGCCTAAAATCCATGAGTTGTCATGAGATTTGGAGTGAAATCTGTACCGATGTCCATGAGATCTCAGGAGCCTTGGTGGCAAATCTCGCCCGATGTCCATGAGATCTCACGAGATTTAGATTGAAAGCTCGCCCACGGTCATCCCTGATATCTCACGAGATTTGGAGAGAAATCTGCCGGAAGTCATTGAGACCACATGATCTTTGGAGTGAAATCGCGTCCAATGTCCATGACATATCACGAGATTTGGAATGAATTCTCACGCGATGTCCATACGATCTCACGAGATTTGGACTAATCTCGCCTGATGTCCATGATTTCTCACGAGATATAGAGTGAATTCTCCCTCAATATCCTGAGATCTCACGGATTGGACGGAAGTCTCCAAGGATTGGATGAGATCAAAAGAGACTTGGAGGAAATGATCCCCGAATTCCAAAGGATCTCACGAGAGTTGGAGTGAAAACTCGCCCTAGGTCCCTTTTATCTCACGAGAGTTGAGTGAAACCTCGCCCGATGTCATTGAGACCTCACGAGATTTGGATTGAAATCTCGCCCAAGTTCGCTGATAACGCACGAGGTTTGTAGTGAAATCTCTCCCAATGTCATTGTGTCCTCACGAGATTTGGACTGAAATCTCGCCCAAAGTCCAGGAGATCTCATGAGATTTGGACTGAGGTCTGCACGTTTTGGATGGGATCTCACGAGACTCAGAATAAAATCTCACCCGATGCCCATGGGGTCTCGTGGGATTTAGATTGAAGTCTCACGCAATATCCATGAGATCTCACGAGAATTGGACTGAAGTCTCCAAGGTCTGGATGAGATCTAACGAGACTTGGAGGAAAATCCCCTGAATTCGAAGAGATCTCACGAGAGTTGGAGTAAAATCTCAGCCAAGGTTCCTGATATCTCAAGAGATTGATACTGAAATCTCGCCCGATGTCATTGGGACCTCGCGAGATTTGGAGTGAAATATCGCGCAAGGTCCCTGATATCTCACGAGATTTGTAGTGAAATCTTGCCCAAGGCCCCTGAGAGCTCAAGAGAATTAGAGGGAAATCCCGCCCCATGTCACTGTGACCTCAAAGATTTGGAGTGAAATCTCGCCCAATGCCCATGATCTCACGAGGTTTTTGGAGAACTCTGACCCCATATCCATGAGATCTCACGAGATTTGGAGTAAAATCTCTCCTGATGTCATGAGGTCACACGAGATTTAGATTGCAATTTCGCTCCATATCCATGAGATCTCACGAGACTTGGCCTGAATTCTCCAAGATTCGGATGAGATCTCCGAGACGTGGGGAGTCAAATCTCGCTCAACGTCCAAGAATCCTCTTGAGAGTTGGAGTGAAATCTCGCCCAAACTCCCTGATATCTCACGAGACTTGTAGTGTAATCTCCCGCGATGTCAGTGAGACCTCACGAGATTTGGATGGAAATCTCGTCCAGGTCCCTGATTATTACGAGATATGTAGTGAAATCTCGCCCGAAATCATTGTAACCTCAGGAGTTGGGAGTGAAATCTAGCCCAGTGTCCATGAGTTCTCACGAGATGTGGAGTGAAATCTCGCCCGATATCCATGAGATCACACGAGATTTAGATGGGAAACTCGCTCATATCCACAAGAAATCACGAGTTTGGCCTTGACGTCTCCAAGGTTTGGATGAGATTTCACGGGATGCCAGTAAACCCTCGCCCAAAGCCATGAGACCTCACGAGAGTGGGAGTTATATCTCGCCCAAGGTCCCTGATATCTCAAGAGCTTTGGAATAAATCTCCCCCGATGTCATTGACAGCTCATGATAAATGGATAGAAATCTCGCCCAAGGTCGCTGCTATCTCACGAGATCTGTAGTGAAATCTCGCCCAAACTCATTGGGACCTCAGGAGATTCGGCGTGAAATCTCCATCGATGTCCATGCGATCTCAGGAGACCTGGTGTCAAATCTCGCCCGATGTCCATGAGAACTCACGACACTTACACGGAAACCTCGGCCAGGGTCCCTGACAACTGACGAGATTCGGCGTGAAATCTGCCCGAGGTGATGGAGACCTCACGAGATTTGGAGTGAACTCTCACCCGATATTTGTGAGTACTCACGAGATTTGGAGTCATCTCGCCTGATGTCCCTGAGATCGTACAAGATAGAGATTGAATTCTCGCTCCATATCCTGAGATCTCACGAGTTTTGGCCTGGAGTCTCCAAGGATTGGATGAGATCTCACGAGACTTGGAGTAAAATATCCGCCAATATCCAGAAATCTCACGAGAGTTGGAGTGAAATGTCGCCCTAGGTCCCTTTCATGTCATGAGGTTTTAGTGAACTGTTGCCCAATGTCATTGGGACGTCCCAATATTTGGATTGAAATCTCGCCCAAGTTCGCTGATATCGCACGAGGTTTGTAGTGAAATCTCTCCCAATGGCATTGTGACCTCACGAGATTTGGAGTGAAATCTCGCCCAAAGTCCAGGAGATCTCATGAGATATGGACTGAGGTCTGCACGTTTTGGATGGGATCTCACGAGACTCAGAATAAAATCTCACCCGATGCCCATGGTGTCTCGTGGGATTTAGATTGAAGTCTCACGCAATATCCATGTGATCTCACGAGATTTGGACTGCAGTCTCCAAAGTCTGGATGAGATCTCACGAGACTTGGAGGAAAATCCCCTGAATTCCAAGCGATCTCACGAGAGTTGGAGGAAAATCTCAGCCAAGGTTCCTGATATCTCAAGAGATTGATACTGAAATCTCACCCGATGTCATTGGGACCTCGCGAGATTTGGAGTGAAATATCGCGCAAGGTCCCTGATATCTCACGAGATTTGTAGTGAAATCTTGCCCAAGGCCCCTGAGAGCCCATGAGAATTAGAGGGAAATCTCGCCCCATGTCACTGTGACCTCAAGAGATTTGGAGTGAAATCGCGCCCAATGCCCATGATCTCACGAGCTTTTTGGAGAACTCTGACCCCATATCCATGAGATCTCACGAGATTTGGAGTAAAATCTCTCCTGATGTCATGAGGTCACACGAGATTTAGATTGCAATTTCGCTCCATATCCATGAGATCTCACGAGACTTGGCCTGAATTCTCCAAGATTCGGATGAGATCTCCGAGACGTGGGGAGTCAAATCTCGCTCAACGTCCAAGAATCCTCTTGAGAGTTGGAGTGAAATCTCGCCCAAACTCCCTGATATCTCACGAGACTTGTAGTGTAATCTCCCGCGATGTCAGTGAGACCTCACGAGATTTGGATGGAAATCTCGCCCAGGTCCCTGAATATTACGAGATATGCAGTGAAATCTCTCCCGAAATCATTGTAACCTCAGGAGTTGGGAGGGAAATCTCGCCCAATGTCCATGAGATCTCACGAGATTTACATGGGAAACTCGCTCATATCCACCAGAACTCACGAGGTTGGCCTTGACGTCTCCAAGGTTTGGATGAGATTTCACGGGATGCGAGTAAACTCTCGCCCAAAGACCATGAGACCTCACGAGAGTGGGAGTGAAATCTCGCCCAAAGTCCCTGATATCTCAAGAGGTTTGGTTGAATCTCCCCCGATGTCATTGACAGCTCATGATAAATGGATAGAAATCTCGCCCAAGTTCGCTGCTATCTCACGAGATCTGTAGTGAAATCTCGCCCAAACTCATTGGGACCTCAGGAGATTCGGAGTGAAATCTCCATCGATGTCCATGCGATCTCAGGAGATCTGGTGTCAAATCTCGCCCGATGTCCATGAGAACTCACGACACTTACACGGAAACCTCGCCCAGGGTCCCTGACAACTGACGAGATTCGGCGTGAAATCTGCCCGAGGTGGTGGAGACCTCACGAGATTTGGAGTGAACTCTCACCCGATATTCGTGAGTACTCACGAGATTTGGAGTCATCTCGCCTGATGTCCCTGAGATCGCACAAGATAGAGATTGAATTCTCGCTCCATATCCTGAGATCTCAGGAGTTTTGGCCTGGAGTCTCCAAGGATTGGATGAGATCTCACGAGACTTGGAGTAAAATATCCGCGAATATCCAGAAATCTCACGAGAATTGGAGTGAAATGTCGCCCTAGCTCGCTTTCATGTCATGAGGTTTTAGTGAACTGTCGCCCAATGTCATTGGGACGTCCTATTATTTGGATTGAAATCTCGCCCGAGGTCGCTGATATCTCACGTGATTTGTAGGGAAATCTCGCGCAATGTGATTGTGACCTCAGGAGATTTGGGGTGAACTCTCCCCCAATGTCCATGAGGTCTCACGAGATTTAGATGAAATCTCCCTCAATATCTATGAGGCCTCGCGAGATTGGCACGGACGACTCCAAGTTTGGATGAGATCTCACAAGACTTGGAGTAAACCCTCGCCCAAAGAACAAGAGACCTCAGCAGAGTTGGATTGAAATCTCGCACAAGGTCCCCGATATCTCACAAGATTTGTAGTGAAATCTCGCCCAATGTCTTTGAGCCTCATGAGATGTGGACTGAAATCTCGACCAGGGTCCCTGATATCTCATGAGATTTGTGGAAATCTCACCTGATGTCATTGGAACCTCCGTAGATTTGGAGTGCAGTCTCTCCCATTGTCCATGAGATCTCACGAGATTTAGATTGACCCCTCACCAAATATCCATGAGATCTCAGGAGAAGGGCACTGACCTCTCCAAAGTTTGGGTGAGATCTCATGGGCCCTGGAGTAAAATCTCGCCCAAAGTCCAAGAGATCTCGAGGGATTTGGAGAGAAATCTCACCCAAAGCCCATGACATCTCATGAGATTGAGAGGGAATTCTCGCCCGATGTCCATGACACCTCACGGGATTTGCAGTAAAATCTCGCCCAATGACCATGAGATATCGCGAAATTGAGAGTGAAATCTCACCCATTTTCCATGAGAGCCCAAGACATTTGGCCTGAGGTCTCCACATTTGGAAGAGAGCACACGAGATTTGGATGAAAATCTCAGCTGAATCCCAAGAGATCTCACACGATTTGGAGTGACATCTCGCCCAAGGTCCCTGATACCTCAGGACATTTGTAGTGAAATCTCGCCCGATGTCATTGTGACCTCAGGATATTCGGAGGGAAACCTCACCCGAATGTCCCTGAGATCAGACGAGATATTGAGTAAAATCTCACCCGATGCCCATCAGTCCCACGATATTTAGATTGAAGTCTCGCTCAATAGCCATGAGATCTCACGAGTTTGGCACTGACGTCGCCAAGGTTTGGAGGAGATCTCACAAGACTGGGAGTAAAATCTCGCCCCCATTCAAGAGTTCTCACGAGAGCTGCAGTGAAATCTCGCCCAAGGTCCCTGGGATCTCACGAGATTTGTAGTGAAATCTCGCCCGATCTCATTGTGACCTCAGGAGGAATGGAGTGAAACCTCGCCTAAAATCCATGAGTTGTCATGAGATTTGGAGTGAAATCTGTACCGATGTCCATGAGATCTCAGGAGCCTTGGTGGCAAATCTCGCCCGATGTCCATGAGATCTCACGAGATTTAAATTGAAAGCTCGCCCACGGTCGTCCCTGATATCTCACGAGATTTGGAGAGAAATCTGCCGGAAGTCATTGAGACCACATGATCTTTGGAGTGAAATCGCGTCCAATGTCCATGACATATCACGAGATTTGGAATGAATTCTCACGGGATGTCCATACGATCTCACGAGATTTGGACTAATCTCGCCTGATGTCCATGATTTCTCACGAGATATAGAGTGAATTCTCCCTCAATATCCTGAGATTTCACGGATTGGACGGAAGTCTCCAAGGATGGGATGAGATCACAAGAGACTTGGAGGAAATGATCCCCGAATTCCAAAGGATCTCACGAGAGTTGGAGTGAAATCTCGCCCTAGGTCCCTTTTATCTCACGAGAGTTGAGTGAAACCTCGCCCGATGTCATTGAGACCTCACGAGATTTGGATTGAAATCTCGCCCAAGTTCGCTGATAACGCACGAGGTTTGTAGTGAAATCTCTCCCAATGTCATTGTGTCCTCACGAGATTTGGACTGAAATCTCGCCCAAAGTCCAGGAGATCTCATGAGATTTGGACTGAGGTCTGCACGTTTTGGATGGGATCTCACGAGACTCAGAATAAAATCTCACCCGATGCCCATGGTGTCTCGTGGGATTTAGATTGAAGTCTCACGCAATATCCATGAGATCTCACGAGAATTGGACTGAAGTCTCCAAGGTCTGGATGAGATCTCACGAGACTTGGAGGAAAATCCCCTGAATTCGAAGAGATCTCACGACAGTTGGAGTAAAATCTCAGCCAAGGTTCCTGATATCTCAAGAGATTGATACTGAAATCTCGCCCGATGTCATTGGGACCTCGCGAGATTTGGAGTGAAATATCGCGCAATGTCCCTGATATCTCACGAGATTTGTAGTGAAATCTTGCCCAAGGCCCCTGAGAGCTCAAGAGAATTAGTGGGAAATCTCGCCCCATGTCACTGTGACCTCAAAGATTTGGAGTGAAATCTCGCCCAATGCCCATGATCTCACGAGCTTTTTGGAGAACTCTGACCCCATATCCATGAGATCTCACGAGATTTGGAGTAAAATCTCTCCTGATGTCATGAGGTCACACGAGATTTAGATTGCAATTTCGCTCCATATCCATGAGATCTCACGAGACTTGGCCTGAATTCTCCAAGATTCGGATGAGATCTCCGAGACGTGGGGAGTCAAATCTCGCTCAACGTCCAAGAATCCTCTTGAGAGTTGGAGTGAAATCTCGCCCAAACTCCCTGATATCTCACGAGATTTGTAGTGTAATCTCCCGCGATGTCAGTGAGACCTCACGAGATTTGGATGGAAATCTCGCCCAGGTCCCTGAATATTACGAGATATGTAGTGAAATCTCGCCCGAAATCATTGTAACCTCAGGAGTTGGGAGTGAAATCTAGCCCAGTGTCCATGAGTTCTCACGAGATGTGGAGTGAAATCTCGCCCGATATCCATGAGATCACACGAGATTTAGATGGGAAACTCGCTCATATCCACGAGAACTCACGAGTTTGGCCTTGACGTCTCCAAGGTTTGGATGAGATTTCACGGGATGCCAGTAAACCCTCGCCCAAAGACCATGAGACGTCACGAGATTGGGAGTTATATCTCGCCCAAGGTCCCTGATATCTCAAGAGGTTTGGAATGAATCTCCCCCGATGTCATTGACAGCTCATGATAAATGGATAGAAATCTCGCCCAAGGTCGCTGCTATCTCACGAGATCTGTAGTGAAATCTCGCCCAAACTCATTGGGACCTCAGGAGATTCGGCGTGAAATCTCCATCGATGTCCATGCGATCTCAGGAGACCTGGTGTCAAATCTCGCCCGATGTCCATGAGAACTCACGACACTTACACGGAAACCTTGCCCAGGGTCCCTGACAACTGACGAGATTCGGCGTGAAATCTGCCCGAGTTGATGGAGACCTCACGAGATTTGGAGTGAACTCTCACCCGATATTTGTGAGTACTCACGAGATTTGGAGTCATCTCGCCTGATGTCCCTGAGATCGTACAAGATAGAGATTGAATTCTCGCTCCATATCCTGAGATCTCACGAGTTTTGGCCTGGAGTCTCCAAGGATTGGATGAGATCTCACGAGACTTGGAGTAAAATATCCGCGAATATCCAGAAATCTCACGAGAGTTGGAGTGAAATGTCGCCCTAGGTCCCTTTCATGTCATGAGGTTTTAGTGAACTGTCGCCCAATGTCATTGGGATGTCCCGATATTTGGATTGAAATCTCGCCCAAGTTCGCTGATATCGCACGAGGTTTGTAGTGAAATCTCTCCCAATGGCATTGTGACCTCACGAGATTTGGAGTGAAATCTCGCCCAAAGTCCAGGAGATCTCATGAGATTTGGACTGAGGTCTGCACATTTTGGATGGGATCTCACGAGACTCAGAATAAAATCTCACCCGATGCCCATGGTGTCTCGTGGGATTTAGATTGAAGTCTCACGCAATATCCATGTGATCTCACGTGATTTGGACTGCAGTCTCCAAAGTCTGGATGAGATCTCACGAGACTTGGAGGAAAATCCCCTGAATTCCAAGAGATCTCACGAGAGTTGGAGGAAAATCTCAGCCAAGGTTCCTGATATCTCCAGAAATTGATACTGAAATCTCACCCGATGTCATTGGGACCTCGCGAGATTTGGAGTGAAATATCGCGCAAGGTCCCTGATATCTCACGAGATTTGTAGTGAAATCTTGCCCAAGGCCCCTGAGAGCCCATGAGAATTAGAGGGAAATCTCGCCCCATGGCACTGTGACCTCAAGAAATTTGGAGTGAAATCTCGCCCAATGCCCATGATCTCACGAGCTTTTTGGAGAACTCTGACCCATATCCATGAGATCTCACGAGATTTGGAGTAAAATCTCTCCTGATGTCATGAGGTCACACGAGATTTAGATTGCAATTTCGCTCCATATCCATGAGATCTCACGAGACTTGGCCTGAATTCTCCAAGATTCGGATGAGATCTCCGAGACGTGGGGAGTCAAATCTCGCTCAACGTCCAAGAATCCTCTTGAGAGTTGGAGTGAAATCTCGCCCAAACTCCCTGATATCTCACGAGACTTGTAGTGTAATCTCCCGCGATGTCAGTGAGACCTCACGAGATTTGGATGGAAATGTCGCCCAGGTCCCTGAATATTACGAGATATGTAGTGAAATCTCGCCCGAAATCATTGTAACCTCAGGAGTTGGGAGTGAAATCTCGCCCAATGTCCATGAGATCTCACGAGATGTGGAGTGAAATCTCGCCCGATATCCATGAGATCACACGAGATTTAGATGGGAAACTCGCTCATATCCACGAGAAATCACGAGTTTGGCCTTGACGTCTCCAAGGTTTTGATGAGATTTCACGGGATGCGAGTAAACACTCGCCCAAAGACCATGAGAACTCACGAGAGTGGGAGTGAAATCTCGCCCAAGGACCCTGATATCTCAAGAGGTTTGGAAGGAATCTCCCCCGATGTCATTGACAGCTCATGATAAATGGATAGAAATCTCGCCCAAGGTCGCTGCTATCTCACGAGATCTGTAGTGAAATCTCGCCCAAACTCATTGGGACCTCAGGAGATTCGGTGTGAAATCTCCATCGATGTCCATGCGATCTCAGGAGATCTGGTGTCAAATCTCGCCCGATGTCCATGAGAACTCACGACACTTACATGGAAACCTCGCCCAGCGTCCCTGAAAACTGACGAGATACGGCGTGAAATCTGCCCGAGGTGATGGAGACCTCACGAGATTTGGAGTGAACTCTCACCCGATATTCGTGAGTACTCACGAGATTTGGAGTCATCTCGCCTGATGTGCCTGAGATCGCACAAGATAGAGATTGAATTCTCGCTCCATATCCTGAGATCTCACGAGTTTTGGCCTGAAGTCTCCAAGGATTGGATGAGATCTCACGAGACTTGGAGTAAAATATCCGCGAATATCCCGAAATCTCAGGAGAGTTGGAGTGAAATTTCGCCCTAGCTCCCTTTCATGTCATGAGGTTTTAGTGAATTGTCGCCCAATGTCATTGGGACGTCCCGATATTTGGATTGAAATCTCGCCCAAGGTCGCTGATATCTCACGAGATTTGTAGGGAAATCTCGCCCAATGTGATTGTGACCTCAGGAGATTTGGGGTGAACTCTCCCCCAATGTCCATGAGATCTCACGAGATTTAGATGAAATCTCCCTCAATATCTATGAGGCCTCGCGAGATTGGCACGGACGACTCCAAGTTTGGATGAGATCTCACAAGACTTGGAGTAAACTCTCGCCCAAACAACAAGAGACCTCAGCAGAGTTGGATTGAATCTCGCACAAGGTCCCCGATATCTCACAAGATTTGTAGTGAAATCTCGCCCAATATCTTTGAGCCTCATGAGATGTGGACTGAAATCTCGACCAGGGTCCCTGATATCTCATGAGATTTGTGGAAATCTCACCTGATGTTATTGGCACCTCCGTAGTTTTGGAGTGCAGTCTCGCCCATTGTCCATGAGAT
The DNA here is from genome assembly GCF_037043125.1 of Eumetopias jubatus. Taxonomy (NCBI): domain Eukaryota; kingdom Metazoa; phylum Chordata; class Mammalia; order Carnivora; family Otariidae; genus Eumetopias; species Eumetopias jubatus. The sequence goes on along the minus strand of NW_028274824.1, from coordinate 5,956,499 downwards.
CTCACGAGTTTTAGATTGACCCCTCACTCAGTATCCATGAGATCTCAGGAGAATGGAACTGACCTCTCCAAAGTTTGGGTGAGATCTCATGGGCCCTGGAGTAAAATCTCGCCCAAAGTCCAAGAGATCTCGAGGGATTTGGAGAGAAATCTGACCCAAAGCCCATGACATCTCATGAGATTGAGAGGGAATTCTCGCCCGATGTCCATGACACCTCACGAGATTTGCAGTAAAATCTCGCCCAATGACCATGAGATATCGCGAAACTGAGAGTGAAATCTCCCCTATTTTCCATCAGAGCCCAAGACATTTGGCCTGAGGTCTCCACATTTGGAAGAGAGCACATGAGATTTGGATGAAAATCTCAGCTGAATCCCAAGAGATCTCACACGATTTGGAGTGACATCTCGCCCAAGGTCCCTGATACCTCAGGACATTTGTAGTGAAATCTCGCCCGATGTCATTGTGACCTCAGGATATTCGGAGGGAAACCTCACCCGAATGTCCCTGAGATCAGATGAGATATTGAGTAAAATCTCACCCGATGCCCATCAGTCCCACGATATTTAGATTGAAGTCTCGCTCAATAGCCATGAGATCTCACGAGTTTGGCACTGACGTCGCCAAGGTTTGGAGGAGATCTCACAAGACTGGGAGTAAAATCTCGCCCCAATTCAAGAGTTCTCACGAGAGCTGCAGTGAAATCTCGCCCAAGGTCCCTGAGATCTCACGAGATTTGTAGTGAAATCTCGCCCGATCTCATTGTCACCTCAGGAGGAATGGAGTGAAACCTCGCCTAAAATCCATGAGTTGTCATGAGATTTGGAGTGAAATCTGAACCGATGTCCATGAGATCTCAGGAGCCTTGGTGGCAAATCTCGCCCGATGTCCATGAGATCTCACGAGATTTAGATTGAAAGCTCGCCCACGGTCGTCCCTGATATCTCACGAGATTTGGAGAGAAATCTGCCCGAAGTCATTGAGACCACATGATATTTGGAGTGAAATCGCGTCCAATGTCCATGACATATCACGAGATTTGGAATGAATTCTCACGCGATGTCCATACGATCTCACGAGATTTGGACTAATCTCGCCTGATGTCCATGATTTCTCACGAGATATAGAGTGAATTCTCCCTCAATATCTTGAGATCTCACGGGATTTGGACGGAAGTCTCCAAGGATTGTATGAGATCTCAAGAGACTTGGAGGAAATGATCCCCGAATTCCAAAGGATCTCACGAGAGTTGGAGTGAAATCTCGCCCTAGGTCCCTTTTATCTCACGAGAGTTGAGTGAAACCTCGCCCGATGTCATTGAGTCCTCACGAGATTTGGATGGAAATCTCGCCCAAGTTCGCTGATATCGCACGAGGTTTGTAGTGAAATCTCTCCCAATGTCATTGTGACCTCACGAGATTTGGAGTGAAATCTCGCCCAAAGTCCAAGAGATCTCATGACATTTGGACTGAGGTCTGCACGTTTTGGATGGGATCTCACGAGACTCAGAAAAAAATCTCATCGGATGCCCATGGTGTCTCGTGGGATTTAGATTGAAGTCTCACGCAATATCCATGAGGTCTCATGAGATTTGGACGGAAGGCTCCAAGGTTTCGATGAGCTCTCATGAGACTTGGAGTAAAATAGCCCCGAATTCCAAGAGGTCTCTCGCGAGTGTTGGAGTGAAATCTCACACAAGGTCCCTTTTAACTCACGAGAGTTTAGTGAAATTACGCCCGATAACATTGAGACCTCACGAGATTGGGATTGATATTTCACCCAAGTTCGCTGAAATCTGACGAGGTTGGTACTGAAATCTCGCCGAAGTCATTGTGACCTCAGGAGACTTGGAGTGACATCTCACCCGATATCCATGAGATTTCACGAAATTTGGAGTAAATTCTCGCCTGATGTCCATGAGGTCTCACGAGTTATAGATTGAAATCTCGCTCAATATCCATGAGATCTACCGAGATTTGGACTGAATTCTCCAAGGTTCGGATGAGATCTACGAGACGTGGAGTCAAATCTCGCTCAACGTCCAAGAGTCCTCTTGAGAGTTTCAGTGAAATCTCGCCCAACTTCCCTGTTATCTCACGAGTTTTGTTGTGTAATCTCACGCGATCTCATTGAGACCTCACGAGATTTGTATGGAAATCTCGCCCAGGTACCTGAATAATACGAAATATGTAGTGAAATCTCACCCGAAGTCATTGTGACCTCAGAATTTGGGAGTGAAAACTCTCCCAATGTCATTGTGACCTCACGAGATTTGGAGTGAAATTTCGCCCAATGTCCAGGAGATCTCATGAGATTTGGACTGAGGTCTGCACGTTTTGGATGAGATCTCACGAGACCCGGAATAAAATCTCACCCGATGCCCATGGTGTCTCGTGGGATTTAGATTGAAATCTCACGCAATATCGATGAGATCTCATGAGATTTGGATTGTAGTCTCCAAGGTCTGGATGAGATCTCACAAGACTCAGGAAACTACCAGCAATTCCAAGAGATCTCACGAGAGATGGAGTAAAATCTCACCCAAGGTGCCTGATACCTCAAGAGATTTATACTGAAATCTCGAACGATGTCATTGGGACCTCGCAGTATTTGGAGTGAAATATCGCGCAAGGTCCCTGATATCTCACGAGATTTGTAGTAAAATCTTGCACAAGGTCCCGGAGAGCTCAAGAGAATTAGAGGGAAATCTCGCCCCATGTCACTGTGACCTCAAGAGATTTGGAGTGAAACTCGCCCATGCCCAAGATCTCACGAAATTTGGATTCCCACCAACAGTGTAGGATGTTTCCCCTTTCTCCACATCCCCGCCAACATTTGTCGTTCCCTGACTTGTTAATTTTAGGATTCTGATGGGTGTGAGGTGGTATCTCATTGAGGTTTTGATTTGGATTTCCCTGATGCCGAGCCATGTTGAGCACATTTTCATGTGCCTGTTGGCCATTTGGATGTCTTCTTTGGAAAAATGTCTGTTCATGTCTTCTGCCCATTTCTTGATTGGATTATTTGTTCTTTGGGTGTTGAGTTTGATAAGTTCTTTATAGATTTTGGATAATAGCCCTTTATGTGATATGTCATTTGCAAATATTTTCTCCCATTCTGTCGGTTGTCTTTTGGTTTTGTGGACTGTTTCTTTTGCTGTGCAAAAGCTTTTTATCTTGATGAAATCCCAATAGTTCATTTTTGTCCTGGATTCCCGTGCCTTTGGTGATGTTTCTAGGAAGAAGTTGCTGCGGCTGAGGTCGAAGACATTGCTACCTGTGTTCTCCTTTAGAATTTTGATGGACTCCTGTCTCACATTGAGGTCTTTGAAACATTTGGAGTCTATTTGTGTGTGTGGTGAAAGGATATGGTCCAGTTTCATTCTTCTGCATGTGGCTGTCCAATTTTCCCAACACCATTTGTTGAAGAGACTGTCTTTTTGCCATTGGACATTGTTTCTTGCTTTGTCAAAAATAAGTTGACCATAGAGTAGAGGGTCCATTTCTTGGCTCTCGATTCTGTTCCATGCATCTATGTGTCTGTTTTTGTGCAAGTACCATACTGTCTTGATGATGACAGCTTTGTCATAGAGCTGGAAGTCCAGAATTGTGATGCCGCCAGCTTTGCATTTCTTTTACAATATTCCTCTGGCTATTCGGTGTCTCTTCTGGGTCCATTCAAATTTTAGGAGTATTTGTTCCATTTCTTTGAAAAAAATGGATGGTATTTTGATGGGGATTGCATTGAATGTGTAGATTGCTCTAGGTAGCATTGTCATCTTCACAATATTGGTTCACCCTATCCATGAGCATGGAAAGTGTTTCCATTTCTTTGTGTCTTCTTCAATTACTTTCCTGAGTATTTCATAGTTTTAGGAGTACAGATCCGTTGCCTCTTTGCTTAAATTTATTCCTAGGTATTTTATGGTTTTGTGTGCAAATGAGAATGGGATCGACTCCTTGATTTGTCTCTCTTCTGTCTTGTTGTTCGTGTATAGGAGTGCCACTGATTTCTGTGCATTGATTTATAGCCTGCTACTTGACTGAATTCCTGTAGGAGTTCTAGCAGTTTTGGGGTGGAGTCTTTTGGGTTTGCCACATAAAATATCATATCATCTGCAAAGAGTGAGAGTTTGACTTCCTCTCTGCCGATTTGGATGCCTTTGGTTTCCTTTGTTGTCTTATTGCTGTGGCTAGGATTTCTAATAGTATGTTGAATAGCAGTGGTGAGAGTGGCTATCCCTGCCGCGTTCCTGACCTTAGGGGAAAAGCTCTGAGCTTTTCCCCATTGAGAATGATATTCGCTGTAGGTTTTTCGTAGATGACTTTTATGATATTGAGGTATGTACCCTCTGTCCCTATACTCTGAAGGGTTTTGATCAAGAAAGGATGCTGTACTTTGTCAAATGCTTTTTCTGCATCTATTGAGAGGATCATATGATTCTTGTTCTTTCTTTTGTTAATGTATTTTATTACGTTGATTGATTTGCGAATGCTGAACCAGCCTTGCAGCCCAGGGATAAATCCCACTTGGTCATGGTGAATAATCATTTTAATGTATTGTTGGATCCTCTTGGCTATTATTTGGTGAGAATATTTGCATCGATGTTCATCAAGGACATTGGTCTCTAATTCTCCTTTTTGATGGGATCTTTGTCTGGTTTGGGGATCAATGTAATGGTGGCCTCATAAAATGAGTTTGGAAGTTGTCCTTCCATTTCTATTTTTTGGAACAGTTTCAGGAGAATAGGTATTAATTCTTCTTTAAATGTCTGATAGAATTCCCCTGGGAAGCCATCTGGCCCTGGGATTTTGTATCCTGGGAGATTTTTGATGACTGCTTCAATTTCCTTCGTGGTTATAGGTCTGTTTAGGTTTTCTCTTTCTTCCTGGGTCAGTTTTGGTAGTTGACACATCTCTAGGAATGCACCCATTTCTTCCAGGTTATCTAATTTGCTAGCATAGATTTGCTCATATTATGTTCTTATAATTGTGTGTATTTCTTTGGTGTTGGTTGTGATCTCTCCTCTTTCATTTATGATTTTGTTGATTTGGGTCATTTCTCTTTTCTTTTTGATCAGTCTGGCCAGGGGTTTATCAATCATGTTAATTCTTTCAAAGAACCAACTCCTAATTCCGTTGATCTGTTCTACTGTTCTTTTCGTTTCTATTTCATTAATTTCTGCTCTGATCTTCATGATTTCTATTCTCCTGCTGGGTTAAGGCTTTATTTGCCGTTCTTTCTGTAGCTCCTTTAGGTGTAGGGTTAGGTTGTGTATTTGAGACCTTTCTTGTTTCTTGAGAAAGGCTTGTATTGCTATATAGTTTCCTCTCAGGTCTGCCCTTGCTGTATCCCAAAGATTTTAGACAGTTGTGTTTTCATTTTCATTGGTTTCCATGAATTTTTTTAAAATTCTTCTTTAATTTCCTGGTTCACCCATTCATTCTTTAGTAGGATGATCTTTAGCCTCCATGTACTTGAGATCTTTCCGACTTTCCTCTTCTGATTGAGTTCTAGTTTCAAAGCATTGTGGTCTGAAAATGTGCACGGAATTATCCCAATCTTTTGGTACCGGTTGAGACCTGATTTGTGACCTAGGATGTGATCCATTCTGGAGAAAGTTCCCTGGGCACTAGAGAAGAATGTGTATTCCTTTGCATTGGGATGGGACGTTCTGAATATGTCTGTGAAGTCCATTTGGTCCAGTGTGTCTTTTAAAATCTTTATTTCCTTGTTAAACTTTTGCTTAGATGATCTGTCCATTTAAGTCGGGGGGTGTTAAAGTCCCCCACTATTATTGTATTGTTGTCAATGTGTTTCTTTGCTTTTGTTATTAATTGCCTTATATAATTGGCTGCTCCCATATTCGGGGCATAGATATTTACAATTGTTAGATCTTCTTTTTAGATAGAGTCTTTAAGTAGGATATAGTGTCCTTCTTCATCTCTTATTACAGTCTTTGTTTTATATTGCTTTTTTCATCACGATATACTACATCATTTGTTTTGGTGTAGTGTTCCATGATTCATTGTTTGTTCATAACACCCAGTGCTCCATGCAGAATGTGCCCTCTTTAATACCCATTAACAGGCTAACCCATCCCCCTACCCTCCACCCCTCTAGAAACCTCAGTTTATCAGAGTCCATCATCTCTCCTGGTTCGTCTCCCCCTCTGACTTTTGCCCCTTCATTCTTCCTCTCCTGCTATCTTATCTTTTTGTTTTTTCTAAAATATGTTGCGTTATTTGTTTCAGAAGTACAGATCTGTGATTCAACAGTCTTACACAATTCACAGTGCTCACCGTAGCACATACCCTCCCCAATGTCTTTCACCCACCCACCCCATCCCTCCCACCCCCGACCACTCCAGCAACCCTCAGTTTGTTCCTGAGATTTAGAATTCCTCATATCAGTGAGGTCATATGATACATGTCTTCCTCTGATTGATTTATTTCACTAAGCATAAGACCCTCCAGTTCCATCCACGTCGTTGCACATGGGAAGATCGCATTCCTTTTGATGGTTGCATAATATTCCATTGTGTATATATAACACCTCTTCTTTATCCATTCATCTGTCGATGGACATCATGGGTCTCTCCAAAGTTTGGCTATTGTGGACCTTGGTGCTATAAACTTTCGGGTGCACGTACCCGTTTGGGTCCCTACATTTGTATCTTTGGGGTAAATACCCAGGAGTGCAATTGCTGGATCGAATTGTAGCTCTAATTTCAACTGTTTGAGGAACCTCCATAGGATTTTCCAGAGGGGTTGCACCAGATTGCATTGCCTCCAAGAGTGTAGGAAGGTTCCCCATTCTCCACATCCCCGCCAATATCTCTCGTTCCCTGACTTGTTAATTTTAGCCATTCTGACGGGTGTGAGTGGATATCTCATTGAGGTTTTGATTTGGATTTCCCTGATGACGAGCCATGTTGAGCATTTTTCATGTGCCTATTAGCCATTTGGATGTCTTCTTTGATAAAATGTCCGTTCATGTCTTCTGCCCATTTCTTTACTGGATTATTTGTTCTTTGGGTGTTTAGTTTGATAAGTTCTTTATAGAATTTGGATAGTAGCCCTTTATTGAGATGCCATTTGCAAAAATTTTCTCCCATTCTGTCGGTTGTCTTTTGGTTTTGTGGACTGTTCCTTTTGCTGTGCAAAAGCTTTTTATCTTGATGAAATCCCAATAGTTCATTTTTGCCCTGGCTTCCCGTGCCTTTGGTGATGTTTCTAGGAAGAAGTTGCTGCGGCTGAGATTGAAGAGTTTGCTACCTGTTTTCTCCTTTAGGATTTTGATGGACTCTTGTCTCACATTGAGGTCTTTCAACCATTTGTAGTCTATTTTTGTGTGTGGTGTAAGGAAATGGTCAGGTGTCATTCTTCTGCGTGTGGCTGTCCAATTTTCACAACACCAATTGCTGAAGAGACTGTCTTTTTGCCATTGGACATTCTTTCCTGCTTTGTCAAAAATATGTTGACCATAGAGTTGAGGGTCCATTTCTGGGCTCTCGATTCTGTTCCATGGATCTATGTGTCTGTTTCTGTGCCAGAACCATACTGTCTTGATGATGACAGCTTTGTCATAGAGCTGGAAGTCCAGAATTGTGATGCCGCCGACTTTGCTTTTCTTTTTCAATATTCCTCTGGCCATTCTGGGTCTCTTCTGGTTCCATACAAATTTTAGGATTATTTGTTCCCTTTCTTTAAAAAAGTGGATGTTGTTTTGGTAGGGATTGCATTGAATGTGTAGATTGCTCTAGGTAGCATTGACATCTTCACAATGTTGGTTCTCCCAATCAATGAACATGGAACCTTTTTTCCATTTCTTTGTGTCTTCTTCAATTTCATTCCTGAGTATTTTGTAGTTTTATGAATACAGATCCTTTGCCTCTTTGGTTCAATTTATTCCTAGGTATCTTATGGCTTTGGGTGCAATTGTGAATGGGATCGACTCCTTGATTTGTCTCTCTTCTGTCTTGTTGTTGGTGTATAAGAATGCCACTGATGTCTGTGTGCATTGATTTTATAGCCTGCTACTTGACTGAATTCCTGTGTGAGTTCTAGCAGTTTTGGGGTGAAGTCATTCGGTTTTCTACATAAAGTATCATATCATCTGCAAAGACTGAGAGTTTGACTTCCTCTCTGCCGATTTGGATGCCTTTGATTTCCTTTTGTTGTCTGATTGCTGTGGCTAGGACTTCTAATATTATGTTTAATAGCAGTGGTGAGAATGGCTATCCCTGCCGCGTTCCTGACCTTAGGGGAAAAGATCTCAGCTTTTCCCCATTGAGAATGATATTCGCTCTAGGTTTTTCGTAGATGGTTTTATGATATTGAGGTATGTACCCTCTGTCCCTGTACTCTGAAGACCGTTGATCAAGAAAGGATGCTTTGCTTAGTCAAATGCTTTTTCTGCATCTATTGAGAGGATCATATGATTCTTGTTCTTTCTTTTGTTAATGTATTTTATCACGTTGATTGATTTGCGGATGTTGAACCAGCCTTGCAGCACAGGGATAAATCCCACTTGGTCATGGTGAATAATCCTTTTAATGTACTGTTGGATCCTCTTGGCTAGTATTTTGGTGAGAATTTTTGCATCCATGTTCATCAAGGATATTGGTCTGTAATTCTCCTTTTTGATGGGATCTTTGTCTGGTTTTGGGATCAAGGTAATGGTGGCCTCATAAAATGAATTTGGAAGTTTTCCTTCCATTTCTATTTTTTGAAACATTTTCAGGAGAATAGGTATTAAGTCTTCTTTAAATGTCTGATAGAATTCCCCTGGGAAGCCATCTGGCCCTGGGCTTTGGTTTCTTTGGAGATTTTTGATGACTGCTTCAATTTCCTTCGTGCTTATAGGTCTGTTCAGGTTTTCTATTTCTTCCTGGTTCTGTTTTGGTAGTTGACACTTCTCTAGGAATGCACCCATTTCTTCCAGGTTATCTAATTTGCTGGCATAGATTTGCTCATATTATGTTCTTATAAATTGTTTATTTCTTGGTGTTGATTGTGATCTCTCCTCTTTCATTCATGATTTTGTTGATTTGGGTCATTTCTCTTTTCTTTTTGATCAGTCTGCCCAGGGGTTTATCAATCTTGTTAATTCCTTCAGAGGACCAGGTGCTAGTTCCGTTTCCTGTTCTACTGTTCTTTTGGGTTCTATTTCATGGATTTCTGCTTTGATCTTTTAGATTTCTCTTCTCCTGCTGGGTTTAGGCTTTATTTGCCGTTCTTTCTCCAGCTCCTTTAGGTGTAGGGTTAGCTTGTGTATTTGAGACCTTTCTTGTTTTTTGATAAAGGCTTGTATTGCTAAATACTTTCCTCTCAGGACTGCCTTGGCTGTATTCCAAAGATTTTGGACAGTTATGTTTTCATTTTCATTGCTTTCCATGAATTTTTTGAATTCTTTAATTTCCTGGTTGACCCATTCATTCTTTATTACGATGCACTTTAGCCTCCATGTATTTGAGTTCTTTCCGACTTTCCTCTTCTGATTGAGTTCTAGTTTCAAAGCTTTGTGGTCTGAAAATGTGCAGGGTATGATCCCAATCTTTGGGTACCGGTTGAGACCTGATTTGTGACCTAGGATGTGATCCATTCTGGAGAATGTTCCATGGGCACTAGAGAAGAATGTGTATTCCGTTGCTTTGGGATGGAACGTTCCGAATACGTCTGTGAAGTCCATTTGGTCCAGTGTGTCATTTAAAGTCTTTATTTCCTTGTTGATCTGTTGCTTAGATGATCTGTCCATTTCAGTCAGGGGGGTGTTAAAGTCCCCCACTAATATTGTATTGTTGTCAATGTGTTTCTTTGCTTTTGTTATTAATTGCCTTATATAATTGGCTACTCCCATGTTCGGGGCATAGATATTTACAATTGTTAGATGTTTTTGTTGGATAGCCCCTTTAAGTAGGATATAGTGTCCTTCATCATCTCTTATTACAGTCTTTGTTTTTTATTGTAATGTTAATCACCATATATTGCATCATTTGTTTTGGTGTAGTTTTCCATGATTCATTGTTTGCTCATAACACTCAGTGCTCCATGAAGACTGTGCCCTATTTAATACCCATCCTCAGGCTAACCCATCCCTCTACCCTCTTCCCCTCTAGAAACCTCAGTTTGTTTTTCAGAGTCCATCATCTCTCCTGGTTCGTCTCCACCTCTGACTTACTCCCCTTCATTCTTCCTCTCCTGCTATCTTCTTCTTTTTCTTTTTTCTTAAAATATATTGCGTTATTTGTTTCAGAAGTACAGATCTGCGATTCAACAGTCTTACACAATTCACAGCACTCACCGTACCACATGCCCTCCCCAATATCTTTCACCCAGCCATTCCATCCCTCCCACCCCCGACCACTCCAGCAACCCTCAGTTTGTTCCAGAGTTTAAGAATTGCTCATATCAGTGAGGTCATATGATACATGTCTTTCTCTGATTGACTTATTTCACTAAACATATCACCGTCCAGTTCCATTCACGTCGTTGCACATGCCAAGATCTCATTCCTTTTGATGGTCGCATAATATACCATTCTGTATATATACCACCTCTTCTTTTTCCATTCATCTGTCAATGGACATCTTGGCCCTTTCCACAGTCTGGCTATTGTGGATATTGCGGCAAAAAATATTGGGGTGCACGTACCCCTTCGAGTCCCTACATTTGTATCTTTGGGGTAAATACCCAGGAGTGCAATTGCTGGATCGAATGATAGCTCTAATTTCAACTGTTTGAGGAACCGCCATACTGTTTTCCAGAGGGGTTGCACCAGCTTGCATTGCCACCAAATGTGTAGTAGGGTTTCCCCTTTCTCCACATCCCCGCCAACATCTGTCGTTCCCTGACTTGTTAATTTTAGCCATTCTGACGGGTGTGAGGTGGTACCTCATTGAGGTTTTGATTTGGATTTCCCTGATGCCGAGCAACGTTGAGCACTTTTTCATGTGCCTGTTGGCCATTTGGATGTCTTCTTTGGAAAAATGTCTGTTCATGTCTTCTGCCCATTTCTTGATTGGATTATTTGTTTTTTGGGTGTTGAGTTTGATAAGTTCTTTGTAGAATTTGGATAGTAGCCCTTTATCTGAGATGCCATTTGCAAAAATTTTCTCCATTGTGTCGGTTGTCTTTTGGTTTTGTGGACTGTTTCTTTTGCTGTGCAAAAGCATTTTATCTTGATTAAATCCCAATATTTCATTTTTCCCTGGCTTCCCGTGCCTTTGGTGATGTTCCTAGCAAGAAGTTGCTTTGGCTGAGGTCGAAGAGTTTGCTACCTGTGTTCTCCTTTAGGATTTTGATGGACTCCTGTCTCACATTGAGGTCTTTCAACCATTTGGAGTCTATTTTTGTGTGTGGTGAAAGGAAATGGTCCAGTGTCATTCTTCTGCGTGTGGCTGTCCAATTTTCCCAACACCAATTGCTGAGGAGACTGTCTTTTGTCATTGGATATTATTTCTTGCTTTGTAAAAATAAGTTGACCATAGAGTTGAGGGTCCATTTCTGGGCTCTCAATTCTGTTCCATGGATCTATGTGTCTGTTTCTGTGCCAGTACCATACTGTCTTGGTGATGACAGCTTTGTCATAGAGCGGAAGTCCAGAATTGTGATGCCGCCAGCTTTGCCTTTCTTTTTCAAAATTCCTCTGGCTATTCGGGGTCTCTTCTGGTTCCATTCAAATTTTAGGATTATTTGTTCCATGTCTTTGAAAAAAGTGGATGGTGTTTTGATGGGGATTGCATTGAATGTGTAGATTGCTCTAGGTAGCATTGACATCTTCACAATGTTGTTTCTCCCAATCAATGAGCATGGAACCTTTTTTCCATTTCTTTGTGTCTTCTTCAATTTCAATCCTGAGTATTTTGTAGTTTTCTGAGTAGAGATCCTTTGCCTCTTTGGTTCAATGTATTCCTAGGTCTCTTATGGTTTTGGGTGCAATTTTGAATGGGATCGATTCCTCGATTTGTCGCTCTTCTGTCTTGTTATTGGTGTATAGGAATGCCACTGATTTCTGTGTGCATTGATTTTATAGCCTGCTACCTGACTGAATTCCTGTGTGAGTTCTACCAGTTTTGGGGTGGAGTCTTTTGGGTTTTTCCACATAAAGTATCATATCATCTGCAAAGAGTGAGAATTCGACTTGCTCTCTGCCGATTTGGATGCCTTTCATTTCTTTTTGTTTTCTGATTGCTGTGGCTAGGACTTCTAATACTATGTTGAAGAGCAGTGGGGAGAGTGGGTATCCCTGCCGGGTTCCTGACCTTAGGGGAAAGGCTCTCAGCTATTCCCCATTGAGAATGATATTCGCTGTGGGTTTTTCGTGGATGGCTTTTATGATATTGAGGTATGTACCCGCTGTCCCTATACTCTGAAGAGTTTTGATCAAGAAAGGGTGCTGTACTTTGTCAAATGCTTTTTCTGCATCTATTGAGAGGATCATTGATTTTTGTTCATTCTTTTGTTAATGTATTTTATCACGTTTATTGATTTGCGGATGTTGAACCAGCCTTGCAGCCCAGGGATAAATCCCACTTCGTCATGGTGAATAGTCCTTTTAATGTACTGTTGGATCCTCGTGGCTAGTATTTTGGTGAGAATTTTTGCATCGATGTTCTTCAAGGATATTGGTCTCTAATTCTCCTTTTTGATGGGATGTTTGTCTGGTGTTGGGATCAATGTAATGGTGGCCTCATAAAATGAGTTTGGAAGTTTTCCTTCCATTTCTATTGTTTGGAACAGTTTCAGGAGAATAGGTATTAATTCTTCTTTAAATGTCTTATAGAATTCCCCTGGGAAGCCATCGGGCCCTGGGCTTTTGTTTCTTGGGAGATTTTTGCTGACTGCTTCAATTGCCTTCGTGGTTATAGGATTGTTCAGGTTTTCTAATTCTTCCTGGGTCAGTTTTGGTAGTTGACACATCTCTAGGAATGCACCCATTTCTTCCAGGTTATCTAATTTGCTGCCATAGGGTTGCTCATATTATGTTCTTATAATTGTTTTTATTTCTTTGGTGTTGGTTGTGATTTCTCCTCTTTCATTCATAATTTTGTTGATTTGGGTCATTTCTCTTTTCTTTTGGATCAGCCTGACCAGGGGTTTATGAGTCTTGTTAATTCTTTCAAAGAACCAGCTCCTAGTTCCGTTGATCTGTTCTACTGTTCTTTTGGGTTCTATTTCATTGATTTCAGCTCTGATCTTCATGATTTCTCTTCTCCTGCTGGGTTTAGGCTTTATTTGCCGTTCTTTCTCCAGCTCATTTAGGTGTAGGGTTAGGTTGTGTATTTGGGACCTTTCTTGTTTCTTGAGAAAGGCTTGTATTGCTATATACTTTCCTCGCAGGACTGCCTTGGCTGTATCCCAATGATTTTGGCCAGTTGTGTTTTCATTTTCATTGGTTTCCATGAATTTTTTAAATTCTTCTTTAATTTCCTGGTTGACCCATTCATTCTTTAGTAGGATGCTCTTTAGCCTCCATGTATTTGAGTTCTTTCCGACTTTCCTCTTGTGATTGAGGTCTAGTTTCAAAGCATTGTGGTCTGAAAATGTGCAGGGAATGATCCCAATCTTTGGGTACCGGTTGAGACCCTATTTGTGACCTAGGATGTGATCCATTCTGGAGAATGTTCCATGGGCACTAGAGAAGAATGTGTATACCGTTGCTTTGGGATGGAACGTTCTGAATATGTCTTTGAAGTCCATTTGGTCCAGTGTGTCATTTAAAGTCTTTATTTCCTTGTTGGTCTTTTCCTTAGATGATCTGTCCATTTCAGTCGGGGGGTTTTAAAGTCCCCCAGTATTATTGTATTGTTGTCAATGTGTTTCTTTGCTTTTCTTATTAATTGACTTATATAATTGGATGCTCCCTTGTTCGGGGCATAGATATTTACAATTCTTAGTTCTTCTTGTTGGATAGACCCTTTTAGTAGGATATAGTGTGCTTCTTCATCTCTTATTACAGTCCTTGTTTTTTATTGCTTTGTTAATCACCAAATACTACATCATTTGTTTTTGTGTAGTGTTCCATGATTCACTGTTTGTTCATAACACCCAGTGCACCATGCAGAATGTGCCCTCTTTAATACCCATCACCAGCGTAACAAATCCCCCTACCTTCCTCCCCTCTAGAAAGCTCAGTTTGTTTATCAGAGTCGATCATCTCTCCTGGTACGTCTCCCCCTCTGACTTACTCCCCTTCATTCTTCCTCTCCCGCTATCATCTTCTTTTTCTTTTTTCCTAAATTATACTGCGTTAATTATTTCAGAAGTACAGATTTGTGATTCAACAGTCTTACATATTTCACAGCGCTCACCGTAGCTCATACGCTCCCCAATGTCTATCACCCAGCCACCCCATCCTTCCCACCTCCGACCACTCCAGCAACCCTCAGTTTGTTCCTGAGATTAAGAATTCCTCATATCAGTGAGGTCATATGATACATGTCTTTCTCTGATTGACTTATTTCACGAATCAGAGCACCCCGCAGTTCTATCCAGGTCGTTGCACATGGCAAGATCTCATTCCTTTTGATGGCTGCATAATATTCCATTGTGTATATATACCACCTCTTCTTTATCCATTCTTCTGTCGATGGACATCTTGGCTCTTTCCACCGTTTGGCTATTGTGGACATTGCTGCTATAAACAATGGGGTGCACGTACCGCTTCGGTTCCCTACATTTGTATCTTTGGGGTAAATACCCAGGAGTGCAATTGCTGGATCGAATGGTAGCTCTCATGTCAACTGTTTGAGGAACCTCCATACTGTTTTACAGAAGGGTTGCACCAGCTTGCATTCCCACCAACAATGTAGGAGCGTTCCCCTTTCTCCACATCCCCGCCAACATCTGTCGTTCCCTGACTTGTTAATTTGAGCCATTCCGACTGGTGTGAGGTGGTATCTCATTGAGGTTTTGATTTGGATTTCCCTGATGCCGAGCCGTGTTGAGCACTTTATCATGTGCCTGTTGGCCATTTGGATGTCTTCTTTGGAAAAATGTCTGTTCATGTCTTCTGCACATTTCTTGATTGGATTATTTGTTCTTTGGGCCTTGAGTTTGATAAGATATTTATAGATTTTGGATAGTAGCCCTTTATCTGATATGTCATTTGCAAATATTTTCTCCCATTCTGTCGGTTGTCTTTTGGTTTTGTGGACTCTTCCTTTGGCTGTGCCAAAGCTTTTTATCTTGATGAAATCCCAATAGTTCACTTTTGCCCTGGCTCCCCGTGCCTTTGGTGATGTTTCTAGGAAGAAGTTGCTGCGGCTGAGGTCGAAGAGGATGCTACCTGTGTTCTCCTTTAGGATTTTGATGGACGCCTGTCTCACATTGAGGTCTTTCAACCATTTGGAGTCTATTTTTTTGTGTGGTGTAAGGAAATGGTCCAGTGTCATTCTTCTGCATGTGGCTGTCCAATTTTCACAACACCAGTTGTTGAAGAGACACTCTTTTTGCCATCGGACATTCTTTCCTGCTTTCTCAAAGATAAGTTGACCATAGAGTTGAGGGTCCATTTCTGGGCTCTCGATTCTGTTCCATGGATCTATGTGTCTGTTTATGTGCCAGTACCATACTGTCTTGATGATGACAGCTTTGTCATATAGCTGGAAGTCTAGAATTGTGATGCCGCCAGCTTTGCTTTCCTTTTTCGATATTCCTCTTGCTATTCGGGGTCTCTTCTGGTTCCATTCAAATTTTAGGAGTATTTGTTCCATTTCTTTGAAAAAAGTGGATGGAATATTGATGGGGATTGCATTGAATGTGTAGATTGCTCTCGGTAGCATTGACATCTTCACAATGTTGGTTCTCTCAATCGATGAGCATGGAACGTTTTTCCATTTTTTGTGTCTTCTTCAATTTCTTTCCTGAGTATTTTGTGCTTTTCTGAGTACAGATCCTTTGCTTCTTTGGTTAAATTTATTCCTAGGTATCTTATGCTTTTGGGTGCAATTGTGAATGGGATCGACTCCTTGATTTGTCTCTCTTCTGTCTTGTTGTTGGTGTATAGGAATGCCACTGATTTCTGTGTGCATTGATTTTATAGCCTGCTACTTGACTGAATTCCTGTGTGAGTTCTAGCAGTTTTGGGGTGGAGTCTTTTGAGTTTTCCACATAAAGTATCATATCATCTGCAAAGAGTGAGAGTTTGACATCCTCTCTGCCGATTTGGATGCCTTTGATTACTTTTTGTTGTCTGATTGCTGTGCGTAGGACTTCTAATGCTATGTTGAATAGCAGTGGTGAGAGTGGCTATCCCTGCCTCGTTCCGGACCATAAGGGAAAATCTCTCAGCTCTTCCCCATTGAGAATGATATCCGCAGTAGGTTTTTCGTATATGGCTTTTATGATATTGAGGTATGTAAACTCTGTCCCTATACTCTGAAGAGTTTTGATCAAGAAAGGGTGCTGTACTTTGTCAAATGCTTTTTCTGCATCTATTGAGAGGATCATATGATTCTTGTTCTTTCTTTTGTTAATGTATTTTATCACGTTGATTGATTTGCGGATGTTGAACCAGCCTTGCACCCGAGGGATAAATCCCACTTCTTCATGGTGAATAATCCTTTTCTTTTACTGTTGCATCCCCTTGGCTAGTATTTTGGTGAGAATTTTTGCATCGATGTTCATCAAGGATATTGGTCTCTAATTCTCCTTTTTGATGGGATCTTTGTCTGGTTTTGGGATCAAGGTAACGGTGGTCTCAAAAAATGAGTTTGGAAGTTTTCCTTCCATTCCTATTTTTGGACCAGTTTCAGGAGAATAGGTATTAATTGTTCTTTAAATATCTGATAGAATTCCCCTGGGAATGCATCTGGTCCTGGGCTTTTGTTTCTTGGGAGATTTTTGATGACTGCCTCAATTGCCTCCGTGGTTATAGGACAGTTCAGGTTTTCTATTTCTTCCTGGGTCAGTTTTGGTAGTTGACACATCTCTAGGAATGCACTCATTTCCTCCAGGTTATCTAATCTGCTGCCATAGGGCTGCTCATATTATGTTCTTATAATTGTTTGTATTTCTTTGGTGTTTGTTGTGATCGCTCCTCTTTCATTCATGATTTTGTTGATTTGGGTCATTTCTCTTTTCTTTTTGATCAGCCTGGCCAGGGGTTTATCAATCTTGTTAATTCTTTCAAAAAACCAACTCCTAGTTCCGTTCATCTGTTCTACTGTTCATTTAGGTACTATTTCATTGATTTCTGGTCTGATCTGCATGATTTCTCTTCTCCTGCTGGGTTTAGGCTTTATTTGCCGTTCTTTCTCCAGCTCCCTTAGGTGTAGGGTTAGGTTGTGTTTTTGAGACCTTTCTTGTTTCTTGAGAAAGGCTTGTATTGCTATATACTTTCCTCGCAGGACTGCCTTGGCTGTATCCCAAAGATTTTGGACATTTGTGTTTTCATTTTCATTGGTTTCCATGAATTATTTAAATTCTTCTTTAATTTCCTGCTTGACCCATTCATTCTTTAGTAGGATGCAATTTAGCCTCCATGTATTTGAGTTCTTTCCGACTTTCCTCTTTTGATTGAGTTTTAGTTCAAAGCATTGTGGTCTCAAAATGTTCAGGGAATGATCCCAATCTTTGGGTACCGGTTCAGACCTGATTTGTGACCTAGGATGTGATCCATTCTGGGACTGTTCCTTGGGCACTAGAGAAGAATGCGTATTCCGTTGCTTTGGGATGGAACGTTCTGAATATGTCTGTGAAGTCCATTTGTTCCAGTGTGTCATTTAAAGTCTGTATTTCCTTGTTGATCTTTTGCTTAGATGATCTGTACATTTCAGTCAGGGGGGTGTTAAATTCCCCCACTATTATTGAATTGTTGTCAATGTGTTTCTTTGCTTTTCTTATTAATTGCCTTATATAATTGGATGCTCCCATGTTCGGGGCATAGATATTTAAAATTGTTAGATCTTCTTGTTGGATAGACACTTTAAGTAAGATATAGTGTCCTTCTTCATCTCTTATTGCAGTCTTTGTTTTTTATTGATTTGTTAATCACCATGTACTACATCATTTGTTTTGGTGTAGTGTCTCATGATTCATTGTTTCCTCCTAACACACAGTGCTCCATGCAGAATGTGCCCCCTTTAATACCCATTACCAGGCTAAGCAATCCCCCTACCCACCTTCCCTCTAGAAACCTCAGTTTGTTTTTCAGAGTCCATCATCTCTCCTGGGTCGTCTCACCCTCTGACTAACTCCCCTTCATTCTTCCTCTCCTGCTGTCTCCTTCTTTTTCTTTATTTTTAAATATGTTGTGTTATTTGTTTCAGAAGTACACATCTGTGATTCAACAGTCTTACACAATTCACACCACTCACCGTAGCTCATACACTCCCCAATGTCTATCACACAGCCACCCCATCCCTCCCATCCCCGACCACTCCAGCAACCCTCAGTTTGTTCCTCAGATTAAGAATTCCTCATATCAGTGAGATCATATGATACATGTCTTCCTCTGACTGACTTATTTCACTAATCATCGGACCCTCCAGTTCCATCCACGTCGTTGCACATGGCAAGATCTCATTCCTTTTGATGGCTGCATAATATTCCATTCTGTATATATATATACCACCTATTCTTTATCCATTCATCTGTCGATGGACATCTTGGCTCTTTCCACAGTTTGGCTATTTTGGACATTGCTGCTATAAACAATGGGGTGCACGTACCTCTTTGGGTCCCTACATTTGTATCTTGGGGTAAATCCCCAGGAGTGCAATTGCTGGATCGAATGGTAGCTCTAATTTCAACTGTTTGAGGAACCTCCATACTGTTTTCCAGAGGGGTTGCACCAGCTTGCATTCCCTCCACCAGTGTAGGAGGATTCCCCTTTCTCCACATCCCCGCCAACCTCTGTCGTTCCCTGACTTGTTAATTTGAGCCATTCTGACGGGTGTGAGTTGGTATCTCTTTGAAGTTTTGATTTGGAATTCCCTGATGCCGAGCCCTGTTGAACACTTTTTCATGTGCCTGTTGGCCATTTGGTTATCTTCCTTGGAAAAATGTCTGTTCATGTCTTCTGCCTATTTCTTGATTGGATTATTTGTTCTTTGGGTGTTTGAGTTTGATAAGTTTTTATACATATTGGATAGTATCCCTTTATCTGATATGTCATTGGCAAATAATTTCTCCCATTCTGTCGGTTGTCTTTTGGTTTTGTGGACTGTTTCTTTTCCTGTGCCGAAGCTTTTTATCTTGATGAAATCCCAATAGTTCATTTTTGCCCTGGCTTCCCGTGCCTTTGGTGAAGTTTCAAGAAGAAGTTGCTGCGGCTGAGGTCGAAGAGCTTGCTACCTATATTCTCGTTTAGGATTTTGATGGAGTCCTGTCTCACATTGAGGTCTTTCAAACATTTGGAGTCTATTTTTGTGTGTGGTGTCAGGAAATGGTCCAGTGTCATTCTTCTGCATGTGGCTGTCCAATTTTCCCAACACCAATTGTTGAAGAGACTCTCTTTTTGCCATTGGACATTCTTTCCTGCTCTGTCAAAGATAAGTTTACCATAGAGTTGAGGGTCCATTTCTGGGCTCTCGATTCTGTTCCGTGGATCTATGTGTGTGTTTTTGTGCCAGTACCATACTGTCTTGATGATGACAGCTTTGTTTTAGAGCTGGAAGTCCAGAATTGTGATGCCGCCAGCTTTGCTTTGGTTTTTCAATATTCCTCTGTCTATTCGGGGTCTCTTCTGGTTCCATTCAAATTTTAGGATTATTTGTTCCATTTCATGGAAAAAAGTGGATGGTATTTTGATGGGGATTGCTTTGAATGTGAGATTGCTCTAGGTAGCATTGACCTCTTCACAATGTTGTTTCTCCGAATCCATGAGCATGGAACGTTTTTCCATTTCTTTGTGTCTTCTTCAATTTCTTTCCTGAGTATTTTGTAGTTTTCTGAGTACAGATCCTTTGCCTCTTGAGTTCAATTTATTCCTAGGTCTCTTCTGATTTTGGGTGCAGTTGTGAATAGGATCGACTCCTTGATTTGTCTCTCTTCTGTCTTGTTGTTGGTGTATAGGAATGCCACTGATTTCTGTGCATTGATGTTATAGCCGGCTACTTGACGGAATTCCTGTGTGAGTTCTAGCAGTTTTGGGGTGGAGTCTTTTGGGTTTTCCACATAAAGTATCATATCATCTGCAAAGAGTGAGAGTTTGACTTCCTCTCTGCCGATTTGGAAGCCTTTGATTTCTTTTTGTTGTCTGATTGCTGGGGCTAGGACTTCTAATACTATGTTGAATAGCAGTGGTGAGAGTGGCTATCCCTGCCGCGTTCCTGACCTTAGGGGAAAAGGTGAGAGATTTTCCCCATTGAGAATGATATTCGCTGTAGGGTTTTCGTAGATGGCTTTTATGATATTGAGGTATGTACCCGCTGTCCCTATACTCTGAAGAGTTTTGATCCAGAAAGGATGCTGTACTTTGTCAAATGCTTTTTTTTCTGCATCTATTGAGAGGATCATATGATTCTTGTTCTTTCTTTTATTAATGTATTTGATCACGTTGACTGATTTGCGGATGTTGAACCCGCCTTGAAGCCCAGGGATAAATCCCACTTGGTCATGGTGAATACTCCTTTTCATGTACTGTTGGATCCTCTTGGCTAGTATTTTGGTGAGAATTTTTGCATCGATATTCATCAAGGATATTGGTCTCTAATTTTCCTTTTTGATGGGATCTTTGTCTGGTTTTGGGGTCAAGGTAATGGTGACCTTATAAAATGAGTTTGGAAGTTTTCCTTCCATTTCTATTTTTTGGAACATTTTCAGGAGAATAGGTATTAATTCTTCTTTAAATGTCTGATAGAATTCCCCTGGGAAGCCTTCTGGCCCTGGGCTTTGGTTTCTTGGGAAGTTTTTGATGACTGCTTCAATTGCCTCCGTGGTTATAGGACTGTTCAGGTTTTTTATTTCTTCCTGGGTCAGTTTTGGTAGTTGACACATCTCTAGGAATGCACCCATTTCTTCCAGGTTATGGAATTTGCTGCCATAGTTTTGCTCATATTACGTTCTTATAATTGATTTTATTTCTTTGGTGTTGGGTGTGATCTCTCCTCTTTCATTCATGATTTTGTTGATTTGGGTCATTTCTCTTTTCTTTTTGATCAGCCTGGCCAGGGGTGTATCAATCATGTGAATTCTTTCAAAGAACCAGCTCCTAGTTCCGTTGATCTCTTCTACTGTTCATTTGGGTTCTATTACACTGATTTCTGCTCTGATCTGCATGATTTCTCTTCTCCTGCTGGTTTTAGGCTTTATTTGCCGTTCTTTCTCCAGCTCCTTTAGGTGTAGTGTTAGGGTGTGTATTTGAGACCTTTCATGTTTCTTGAGAAAGGCTTGTATTGCTATATACTTTCCTCGCAGGACTGCCTTGGCTGTATCCCAAAGATTTTGGACAGTTGTGTTTTCATTTTCATTGGTTTCCATGAAGTTTTAAATTCTTCTTTAATTTCCTGGTTGACCCATTCATTCTTTCGTAGGATGCTCTTTAGCCTCCATGTATTTGAGTTCTTTCCGACTTTCCTCTCGTGATTGAGTTCTAGTTTCAAAGCATTGTGGTCTGAAAATGTGCAGGGAATGATCCCAATCTTTGGGTACCGGTTGAGACCTGATTTGTGACCTAGGATGTGATCCATTCTGGAGAACGTTCCATGGGCCCTAGAGAAGAATGTGTATTCCGTTGCTTCGGGATGGAACGTTCTGAATATGTCTGTGAAGTCCATTTGGTCCAGTGTGTCATTTAAAGTCTTTATTTCCTTGTTGGTCTTTTGCTTAGATGATCTGGCCATTTCAGTCAGGGGGGTGTTAAAATCCCCCACTATGATTGTATGGTTGTCAATGTCTTTCTTTGCTTTTCTTCTAAATTGCCTTATACAATTGGATGCTCCCATGTTCGGGGCATAGACATTTACAATTGTTAGATCTTCTTCTTGGATAGACCCTTTAAGTAGGATATAGTGTCCTTCTTCATCTCTTATTACAGTCTTTGTTTTTTATTGCTTTGTTAATCACCATGTACTACATCATTTGTTTTGCTGTAGTGTCCCATGATTCATTGTTTGTTCCGAACACACAGTGCTCCATGCAGAATGTGCCCTCTTTAATACCCATCACCAGGCTAACCAATCCCCCGACCCACCTCCCCACTAGAAACCTCGGATTTTTTTTCAGAATCCATCATCTCTCCTGGTCTGTCTCCCCCTCTCACTAACTCCCCTTCATTCTTCCTCTCCTGCTATCTCCTTCTTTTCCTTTATTCTTAAAATATGTTGCGTTATTTGTTTCAGAAGTAGAGATCTGTGATTCAACAGTCTTACACAATTCACAGCGCTCACCGTAGCTCATACCCTCCCCAATGTCTATCACCCAGCCAGCCCATCCCTCCCACCCCCGACCACTCCAGCAAGCCTCACTCTGTTCCTGAGATTAAGAATTCCTCATATCAGTGAGGTCATATGATACATGTCTTTCTCTGATTGACTTATTTCACTAATCATCGGACCCTCCAGTTCCATCCACGTCGTTGTCCAAGGCAACATCTCATTCCTTTGGATGGCTGCGTAATATTCCATTGTGTAGATATATACCACCTCTTCTTTATCCATTCATCTGTCGATGGACATCTTGGCTCTTTGAACAGTTTGGCTATTGTGGACATTGCTGCTACAAACAATGGGGTGCACGTACCGCTTCGGGTCCCTACATTTGTATCTTTGGGGTAAATACCCAGGAGTGCAATTGCTGGATCGGATGGTAGCTCTAATTTCAGCTATTTGAGGAACCTCCATCCTGTTTTCCAGAGGGGTTGCACCAGCTTGCATTCCCACCACCAGTGTAGGAGGGTTCCCCTTTCTCCACATCCCCGCCAACCTCTGTCGTTCCCTGACTTGTTCATTTGAGCCATTCTGACGGGTGTGAGGTGGTATCTCATTGAGGTTTTGATGTGGATTTCCCTGATGCCGAGCCGTGTTGAGCACTTTTTCCTGTGCCTGTTGGCCATTTGGATGTCTTCTTTGGAAAAATGTCTGTTCATGTCTTCTGCCTATTTTTTGATTGGATTATTTGTTCTTTGGGTGTTGAGTTTGATACGTTTTTATACATATTGGATAGTAGCCCTTTATCTGATATGTCATTCGTAAATAATTTCTCCCATTCTGTCGGTTGTCTTTTGGTTTTGTGGACTGTTTCTTTTGCTGTGCCAAAGGTTTTTATCTTGATGAAATCCCAATAGTTCATTTTTGCCCTGGCTTCCCGTGCCTTTGGTGATGTTTCTAGGAAGAAGTTGCTGCGGCTGAGGTCGAAGAGCTTGCTACCTGTGTTCTCCTTTCGGATTTTGATGGAGTCCTGTCTCACATTGAGGTCTTTCAAACATTTGGAGTCTATTTTTGTGTGTGGTGTCAGGAAATGGTCCAGTGTCATTCTTCTGCATGGGGCTGTCCAATTTCCACAACTCCAGTTGTTGAAGAGACCCTCCTTTTGCCATTGGACATTCTTTCCTGCTCTGTCAAAGATAAGTTGACCATAGAGTTGAGGGTCCATTTCTGGGCTCTCGATTCTGTTCCATGGATCTATGTGTCTGTTTTTGTGCCAGTACCATACTGTCTTGATGATGACAGCTTTGTCATAGAGCTGGAAGTCCAGAATTGTGATGCCGCCAGCTTTGCTTTTCTTTCTCAATATTCCTCTGGCTATTCGTGGTCTCTTCTGGTTCCATTCAAATCTTAGGATTATTTGTTCAATTTCTTGGAAAAAAGTGGATGGTATTTTGACGGGGATTGCATTGAATGTGTAGATTGCTCTAGGTAGCATTGACCTCTTCACAATGTTGCTTCTCCCAGTCCATGAGCATGGAACGTTTTTCCGTTTCTTTGTGTCTTCTTCAATTTCTTTCCTGAGTATTTGGTAGTTTTCTGAGTACAGATCCTTTGCCTCTTGGGTTCAATTTATTCCTAGGTCTCTTCAGGTTTTGGGTGCAGTTGTGAATGGGATCGACTCCTTGATTTGTCTCTCTTCTGTCTTGTTGTTGGTGTATAGGAATGCCACTGATTTCTGTGCATTGATTTTATAGCCTGCTACTTGACGGAATTGCTGTGTGAGTTCTAGCAGTTTTGGGGTGGAGTCTTTTGGGTTTTCCACATAAACTATCATATCATCTGCAAAGAGTGAGAGTTTGACTTCCTCTCTGCCGATTTGGATGCCTTTGATTTCTTTTTGTTGTCTGATTGCTGTGGCTAGGACTTCTAATACTATGTTGAATAGCAGTGGTGAGAGTGGCTATCCCTGCCGCGTTCCTGACCTTAGGGGAAAAGATCTCAGCTTTTCCCCATTGAGAATGATATTCGCTGTAGGTTGTTCGTAGATTGCTTTTATGATATTGAGGTATGTACCCGCTGTCCCTATACTCTGAAGAGTTTTGATCCAGAAAGTGTGCTTTACTTTGTCAAATGGTTTTTCTGCATCTATTGAGAGGATCATATGATTCTTGTTCTTTCTTTTGTTAATGTGTTTTATCACGTTGATTGATTTGCGGATGTTGAACCAGCCTTGCAGCCCAGGGATAAATCCCACTTGGTCATGGTGAATACTCCTTTTCATGTACTGTTGGATCCTCTTGGCTAGTATTTTGGTGAGAATTTTTGCATCGATGTTCATCAAGGATATTGGTCTCTAATACTGCTTTTTGATGGGATCTTTGTCTGGTTTTGGGATCAAGGTAATGGTGGCCTCATAAAATGAGTTTGGAAGTTTTCCTTCCATTTCTATTGTTTGGAACAGTTTCAGGAGAATAGGTATTAATTCTTCTTTAAATGTCTGATAGAATTCCCCTGGGAATCCATCTGGCCCTGGGCTTTGGTTTCTTGGGAGGTTTTTGATGACTACTTCAATTGCCTTCGTGGTTATAGGACTGTTCAGGTTTTCTCTTTCTTCCTGGGTCAGTTTTGGTAGTTGACACATCTCTAGGAATGCACCCATTTCTTCCAGGTTATGGAATATGCTGCCCTAGGGTTGCTCAGATTACGTTCTTATAATCGTTTGTATTTCTTTGGTGTTGGTTGTGATCTCTCCTCTTTCATTCATGATTTTGTTGATTTGGGTCATTTCTCTTTTCTTTTTGATCAGCCTGGACAGGGGTGTATCAATCTTGTGAATTCTTTCAAAGAACCAGCTCCTAGTTCCGTTGATCTGTTCTACTGTTCTTTTGGGTTCTATTTCATTGATTTCTGCTCTGATCTGCATGATTTCTCTTCTCCTGCTGGGTTTACGCTTTATTTGCCGTTCTTTCTCCAGCTCCTTTAGGTGTAGTGTTAGGGTGTGTATTTGAGACCTTTCATGTTTCTTGAGAAAGGCTTGTATTGCTATATACTTTCCTCGCCGGACTGCCTTGGCTGTATCCCAAAGATTTTGGACAGTTGTGTTTTCATTTTCATTGGTTTCCATGAAGTTTTAAATTCTTCTTTAATTTCCTGGTTGACCCATTCATTCTTTCGTAGGATGCTCTTTAGCCTCCATGTATTTGAGTTCTTTCCGACTTTCCTCTTGTGATTGAGTTCTAGTTTCAAAGCATTGTGGTCTGAAAATGTGCAGGGAATGATCCCAATCTTTGGGTACCGGTTGAGACCTGATTTGTGACCTAGGATGTGATCCATTCTGGAGAACGTTCCATGGGCCCTAGAGAAGAATGTGTATTCCGTTGCTTCGGGATGGAACGTTCTGAATATGTCTGTGAAGTCCATTTGGTCCAGTGTGTCATTTAAAGTCTTTATTTCCTTGTTGGTCTTTTGCTTAGATGATCTGGCCATTTCAGTCAGGGGGGTGTTAAAGTCCCCCACTATGATTGTATGGTTGTCAATGTCTTTCATTGATTTTCTTCTAAATTGCCTTATACAATTGGATGCTCCCATGTTCGGGGCATAGACATTTACAATTGTTAGATCTTCTTCTTGGATAGACCCTTTAAGTAGGATATAGTGTCCTTCTTCATCTCTTATTACAGTCTTTGTTTTTTATTGCTTTGTTAATCACCATGTACTACATCATTTGTTTTGGTGTAGTGTCCCATGATTCATTGTTTGTTCCGAACACACAGTGCTCCATGCAGAATGTGCCCTCTTTAATACCCATCACCAGGCTAACCAATCCCCCGACCCACCTCCCCTCTAGAAACCTCGGATTTTTTTTCAGAATCCATCATCTCTCCTGGTCTGTCTCCCCCTCTCACTAACTCCCCTTCATTCTTCCTCTCCTGCTATCTCCTTCTTTTCCTTTATTCTTAAAATATGTTGCGTTATTTGTTTCAGAAGTAGAGATCTGTGATTCAACAGTCTTACACAATTCACAGCGCTCACCGTAGCTCATACCCTCCCCAATGTCTATCACCCAGCCAGCCCATCCCTCCCACCCCCGACCACTCCAGCAAGCCTCACTCTGTTCCTGAGATTAAGAATTCCTCATATCAGTGAGGTCATATGATACATGTCTTTCTCTGATTGACTTATTTCACTAATCATCGGACCCTCCAGTTGCATCCACGTCGTTGTCCATGGCAACATCTCATTCCTTTGGATGGCTGCGTAATATTCCATTGTGTAGATATATACCACCTCTTCTTTATCCATTCATCTGTCGATGGACATCTTGGCTCTTTCAACAGTTTGGCTATTGTGGACATTGCTGCTACAAACAATGGGGTGCACGTACCGCTTCGGGTCCCTACATTTGTATCTTTGGGGTAAATACCCAGGAGTGCAATTGCTGGATCGGATGGTAGCTCTAATTTCAACTATTTGAGGAACCTCCATCCTGTTTTCCAGAGGGGTTGCACCAGCTTGCATTCCCACCACCAGTGTAGGAGGGTTCCCCTTTCTCCACATCCCCGCCAACCTCTGTCCTTCCCTGACTTGTTCATTTGAGACATTCTGACGGGTGTGAGGTGGTATCTCATTGAGGTTTTGATGTGGATTTTCCTGATGCCGAGCCGTGTTGAGCACTTTTTCCTGTGCCTGTTGGCCATTTGGATGTCTTCTTTGGAAAAATGTCTGTTCATGTCTTCTGCCTATTTTTTGATTGGATTATTTGTTCTTTGGGTGTTGAGTTTGATACGTTTTTATACATATTGGATAGTAGCCCTTTATCTGATATGTCATTCGTAAATAATTTCTCCCATTCTGTCGGTTGTCTTTTGGTTTTGTGGACTGTTTCTTTTGCTGTGCCAAAGGTTTTTATCTTGATGAAATCCCAATAATTCATTTTTGCCCTGGCTTCCCGTGCCTTTGGTGATGTTTCTAGGAAGAAGTTGCTGCGGCTGAGGTCGAAGAGCTTGCTACCTGTGTTCTCCTTTCGGATTTTGATGGAGTCCTGTCTCACATTGAGGTCTTTCAAACATTTGGAGTCTATTTTTGTGTGTGGTGTCAGGAAATGGTCCAGTGTCATTCTTCTGCATGGGGCTGTCCAATTTCCACAACTCCAGTTGTTGAAGAGACCCTCTTTTTGCCATTGGACATTCTTTCCTGCTCTGTCAAAGATAAGTTGACCATAGAGTTGAGGGTCCATTTCTGGGCTCTCGATTCTGTTCCATGGATCTATGTGTCTGTTTTTGTGCCAGTACCATACTGTCTTGATGATGACAGCTTTGTCATAGAGCTGGAAGTCCAGAATTGTGATGCCGCCAGCTTTGCTTTTCTTTCTCAATATTCCTCTGGCTATTCGTGGTCTCTTCTGGTTCCATTCAAATCTTAGGATTATTTGTTCCATTTCTTGGAAAAAAGTGGATGGTATTTTGACGGGGATTGCATTGAATGTGTAGATCGCTCTAGGTAGCATTGACCTCTTCACAATGTTGGTTCTCCCAATCCATGAGCATGGAACGTTTTTCCGTTTCTTTGTGTCTTCTTCAATTTCTTTCCTGAGTATTTGGTAGTTTTCTGAGTACAGATCCTTTGCCTCTTGGGTTCAATTTATTCCTAGGTCTCTTCTGGTTTTGGGTGCAGTTGTGAATGGGATCGACTCCTTGATTTGTCTCTCTTCTGTCTTGTTGTTGGTGTATAGGAATGCCACTGATTTCTGTGCATTGATTTTATAGCCTGCTACTTTGCGGAATTGCTGTGTGAGTTCTAGCTGTTTTGGGGTGGAGTCTTTTGGGTTTTCCACATAAAGTATCATATCATCTGCAAAGAGTGAGAGTATGACTTCCTCTCTGCCGATTTGGATGCCTTTGATTTCTTTTTGTTGTCTGATTGCTGTGGCTAGGACTTCTAATACTATGTGAATAGCAGTGGTGAGAGTGGCTATCCCTGCCGCGTTCCTGACCTTAGGGGAAAAGATCTCAGCTTTTCCCCATTGAGAATGATATTCGCTGTAGGTTGTTCGTAGATGGCTTTTATGATATTGAGGTATGTACCCGCTGTCCCTATACTCTGAAGAGTTTTGATCCAGAAAGGGTGCTTTACTTTGTCAAATGGTTTTTCTGCATCTATTGAGAGGATCAAATGATTCTTGTTCTTTCTTTTGTTAATGTGTTTTATCACGTTGATTGATTTGCGGATGTTGAACCAGCCTTGCAGCCCAGGGATAAATCCCACTTGGTCATGGTGAATACTCCTTTTCATGTACTGTTGTATCCTCTTGGCTAGTATTTTGGTGAGAATTTTTGCATCGATGTTCATCAAGGATATTGGTCTCTAATACTGCTTTTTGATGGGATCTTTGTCTGGTTTTGGGATCAAGGTAATGGTGGCCTCATAAAATGAGTTTGGAAGTTTTCCTTCCATTTCTATTTTTTGGAACAGTTTCAGGAGAATAGGTATTAATTCTTCTTTAAATGTCTGATAGAATTCCCCTGGGAATCCATCTGGCCCTGGGCTTTGGTTTCTTGGGAGGTTTTTGATGACTACTTCAATTGCCTTCGTGGTTATAGGACTGTTCAGGTTTTCTCTTTCTTCCTGGGTCAGTTTTGGTAGTTGACACATCTCTAGGAATGCACCCATTTCTTCCAGGTTATGGAATATGCTGCCCTAGGGTTGCTCAGATTACGTTCTTATAATCGTTTGTATTTCTTTGGTGTTGGTTGTGATCTCTCCTCTTTCATTCATGATTTTGTTGATTTGGGTCATTTCTCTTTTCTTTTTGATCAGCCTGGACAGGGGTGTATCAATCTTGTGAATTCTTTCAAAGAACCAGCTCCTAGTTCCGTTGATCTGTTCTACTGTTCTTTTGGGTTCTATTTCATTGATTTCTGCTCTGATCTGCATGATTTCTCTTCTCCTGCTGGGTTTACGCTTTATTTGCCGTTCTTTCTCCAGCTCCTTTAGGTGTAGTGTTAGGGTGTGTATTTGAGACCTTTCATGTTTCTTGAGAAAGGCTTGTATTGCTATATACTTTCCTCGCCGGACTGCCTTGGCTGTATCCCAAAGATTTTGGACAGTTGTGTTTTCATTTTCATTGGTTTCCATGAAGTTTTAAATTCTTCTTTAATTTCCTGGTTGACCCATTCATTCTTTCGTAGGATGCTCTTTAGCCTCCATGTATTTGAGTTCTTTCCGACTTTCCTCTTGTGATTGAGTTCTAGTTTCAAAGCATTGTGGTCTGAAAATGTGCAGGGAATGATCCCAATCTTTGGGTACCGGTTGAGACCTGATTTGTGACCTAGGATGTGATCCATTCTGGAGAACGTTCCATGGGCCCTAGAGAAGAATGTGTATTCCGTTGCTTCGGGATGGAACGTTCTGAATATGTCTGTGAAGTCCATTTGGTCCAGTGTGTCATTTAAAGTCTTTATTTCCTTGTTGGTCTTTTGCTTAGATGATCTGGCCATTTCAGACAGGGGGGTGTTAAAGTCCCCCACTATGATTGTATGGTTGTCAATGTCTTTCATTGATTTTCTTCTAAATTGCCTTATACAATTGGATGCTCCCATGTTCGGGGCATAGACATTTACAATTGTTAGATCTTCTTCTTGGATAGACCCTTTAAGTAGGATATAGTGTCCTTCTTCATCTCTTATTACAGTCTTTGTTTTTTATTGCTTTGTTAATCACCATGTACTACATCATTTGTTTTGGTGTAGTGTCCCATGATTCATTGTTTGTTCCGAACACACAGTGCTCCATGCAGAATGTGCCCTCTTTAATACCCATCACCAGGCTAACCAATCCCCCGACCCACCTCCCCTCTAGAAACCTCGGATTTTTTTTCAGAATCCATCATCTCTCCTGGTCTGTCTCCCCCTCTCACTAACTCCCCTTCATTCTTCCTCTCCTGCTATCTCCTTCTTTTCCTTTATTCTTAAAATATGTTGCGTTATTTGTTTCAGAAGTAGAGATCTGTGATTCAACAGTCTTACACAATTCACAGCGCTCACCGTAGCTCATACCCTCCCCAATGTCTATCACCCAGCCAGCCCATCCCTCCCACCCCCGACCACTCCAGCAAGCCTCACTCTGTTCCTGAGATTAAGAATTCCTCATATCAGTGAGGTCATATGATACATGTCTTTCTCTGATTGACTTATTTCACTAATCATCGGACCCTCCAGTTGCATCCACGTCGTTGTCCATGGCAACATCTCATTCCTTTGGATGGCTGCGTAATATTCCATTGTGTAGATATATACCACCTCTTCTTTATCCATTCATCTGTCGATGGACATCTTGGCTCTTTCAACAGTTTGGCTATTGTGGACATTGCTGCTACAAACAATGGGGTGCACGTACCGCTTCGGGTCCCTACATTTGTATCTTTGGGGTAAATACCCAGGAGTGCAATTGCTGGATCGGATGGTAGCTCTAATTTCAACTATTTGAGGAACCTCCATCCTGTTTTCCAGAGGGGTTGCACCAGCTTGCATTCCCACCACCAGTGTAGGAGGGTTCCCCTTTCTCCACATCCCCGCCAACCTCTGTCCTTCCCTGACTTGTTCATTTGAGACATTCTGACGGGTGTGAGGTGGTATCTCATTGAGGTTTTGATGTGGATTTTCCTGATGCCGAGCCGTGTTGAGCACTTTTTCCTGTGCCTGTTGGCCATTTGGATGTCTTCTTTGGAAAAATGTCTGTTCATGTCTTCTGCCTATTTTTTGATTGGATTATTTGTTCTTTGGGTGTTGAGTTTGATACGTTTTTATACATATTGGATAGTAGCCCTTTATCTGATATGTCATTCGTAAATAATTTCTCCCATTCTGTCGGTTGTCTTTTGGTTTTGTGGACTGTTTCTTTTGCTGTGCCAAAGGTTTTTATCTTGATGAAATCCCAATAATTCATTTTTGCCCTGGCTTCCCGTGCCTTTGGTGATGTTTCTAGGAAGAAGTTGCTGCGGCTGAGGTCGAAGAGCTTGCTACCTGTGTTCTCCTTTCGGATTTTGATGGAGTCCTGTCTCACATTGAGGTCTTTCAAACATTTGGAGTCTATTTTTGTGTGTGGTGTCAGGAAATGGTCCAGTGTCATTCTTCTGCATGGGGCTGTCCAATTTCCACAACTCCAGTTGTTGAAGAGACCCTCTTTTTGCCATTGGACATTCTTTCCTGCTCTGTCAAAGATAAGTTGACCATAGAGTTGAGGGTCCATTTCTGGGCTCTCGATTCTGTTCCATGGATCTATGTGTCTGTTTTTGTGCCAGTACCATACTGTCTTGATGATGACAGCTTTGTCATAGAGCTGGAAGTCCAGAATTGTGATGCCGCCAGCTTTGCTTTTCTTTCTCAATATTCCTCTGGCTATTCGTGGTCTCTTCTGGTTCCATTCAAATCTTAGGATTATTTGTTCCATTTCTTGGAAAAAAGTGGATGGTATTTTGACGGGGATTGCATTGAATGTGTAGATCGCTCTAGGTAGCATTGACCTCTTCACAATGTTGGTTCTCCCAATCCATGAGCATGGAACGTTTTTCCGTTTCTTTGTGTCTTCTTCAATTTCTTTCCTGAGTATTTGGTAGTTTTCTGAGTACAGATCCTTTGCCTCTTGGGTTCAATTTATTCCTAGGTCTCTTCTGGTTTTGGGTGCAGTTGTGAATGGGATCGACTCCTTGATTTGTCTCTCTTCTGTCTTGTTGTTGGTGTATAGGAATGCCACTGATTTCTGTGCATTGATTTTATAGCCTGCTACTTTGCGGAATTGCTGTGTGAGTTCTAGCTGTTTTGGGGTGGAGTCTTTTGGGTTTTCCACATAAAGTATCATATCATCTGCAAAGAGTGAGAGTATGACTTCCTCTCTGCCGATTTGGATGCCTTTGATTTCTTTTTGTTGTCTGATTGCTGTGGCTAGGACTTCTAATACTATGTGAATAGCAGTGGTGAGAGTGGCTATCCCTGCCGCGTTCCTGACCTTAGGGGAAAAGATCTCAGCTTTTCCCCATTGAGAATGATATTCGCTGTAGGTTGTTCGTAGATGGCTTTTATGATATTGAGGTATGTACCCGCTGTCCCTATACTCTGAAGAGTTTTGATCCAGAAAGGGTGCTTTACTTTGTCAAATGGTTTTTCTGCATCTATTGAGAGGATCAAATGATTCTTGTTCTTTCTTTTGTTAATGTGTTTTATCACGTTGATTGATTTGCGGATGTTGAACCAGCCTTGCAGCCCAGGGATAAATCCCACTTGGTCATGGTGAATACTCCTTTTCATGTACTGTTGTATCCTCTTGGCTAGTATTTTGGTGAGAATTTTTGCATCGATGTTCATCAAGGATATTGGTCTCTAATACTGCTTTTTGATGGGATCTTTGTCTGGTTTTGGGATCAAGGTAATGGTGGCCTCATAAAATGAGTTTGGAAGTTTTCCTTCCATTTCTATTGTTTGGAACAGTTTCAGGAGAATAGGTATTAATTCTTCTTTAAATGTCGGATAGAATTCCCCTGGGAATCCATCTGGCCCTGGGCTTTGGTTTCTTGGGAGGTTTTTGATGACTACTTCAATTGCCTTCGTGGTTATAGGACTGTTCAGGTTTTCTCTTTCTTCCTGGGTCAGTTTTGGTAGTTGACACATCTCTAGGAATGCACCCATTTCTTCCAGGTTATGGAATATGCTGCCCTAGGGTTGCTCAGATTACGTTCTTATAATCGTTTGTATTTCTTTGGTGTTGGTTGTGATCTCTCCTCTTTCATTCATGATTTTGTTGATTTGGGTCATTTCTCTTTTCTTTTTGATCAGCCTGGACAGGGGTGTATCAATCTTGTGAATTCTTTCAAAGAACCAGCTCCTAGTTCCGTTGATCTGTTCTACTGTTCTTTTGGGTTCTATTTCATTGATTTCTGCTCTGATCTGCATGATTTCTCTTCTCCTGCTGGGTTTACGCTTTATTTGCCGTTCTTTCTCCAGCTCCTTTAGGTGTAGGGTTAGGGTGTGTATTTGAGACTTTCATGTTTCTTGAGAAAGGCTTGTATTGCTATATACTTTCCTCGCAGGACTGCCTTGGCTGTATCCCAAAGATTTTGGACAGTTGTGTTTTCATTTTCATTGGTTTCCAGGAATTTTTAAATTCTTCTTTAATTTCCTGGTTGACCCATTCATTCTTTCGTAGGATGCTCTTTAGCCTCCATGTATTTGAGTTCTTTCCGACTTTCCTCTTGTGATTGAGTTCTAGTTTCAAAGCATTGTGGTCTGAAAATGTGCAGGGAATGATCCCAATCTTTGGGTACCGGTTGAGACCTGATTTGTGACCTAGGATGTGATCCATTCTGGAGAACGTTCCATGGGCCCTAGAGAAGAATGTGTATTCCGTTGCTTCGGGATGGAACGTTCTGAATATGTCTGTGAAGTCCATTTGGTCCAGTGTGTCATTTAAAGTCTTTATTTCCTTGTTGATCTTTTGCTTAGATGATCTGGCCATTTCAGTCAGGGGGGTGTTAAAGTCCCCCACTATGATTGTATGGTTGCCAATGTCTTTCTTTGCTTTTCTTCTAAATTGCCTTATACAATTGGATGCTCCCATGTTCGGGGCATAGACATTTACAATTGTTAGATCTTCTTCTTGGATAGACCCTTTAAGTAGGATATAGTGTCCTTCTTCATCTCTTATTACAGTCTTTGTTTTTTATTGCTTTGTTAATCACCATGTACTACATCATTTGTTTTGGTGTAGTGTCCCATGATTCATTGTTTGTTCCGAACACACAGTGCTCCATGCAGAATGTGCCCTCTTTAATACCCATCACCAGGCTAACCAATCCCCCGACCCACCTCCCCACTAGAAACCTCGGATTTTTTTTCAGAATCCATCATCTCTCCTGGTCTGTCTCCCCCTCTCACTAACTCCCCTTCATTCTTCCTCTCCTGCTATCTCCTTCTTTTCCTTTATTCTTAAAATATGTTGCGTTATTTGTTTCAGAAGTAGAGATCTGTGATTCAACAGTCTTACACAATTCACAGCGCTCACCGTAGCTCATACCCTCCCCAATGTCTATCACCCAGCCAGCCCATCCCTCCCACCCCCGACCACTCCAGCAAGCCTCACTCTGTTCCTGAGATTAAGAATTCCTCATATCAGTGAGGTCATATGATACATGTCTTTCTCTGATTGACTTATTTCACTAATCATCGGACCCTCCAGTTCCATCCACGTCGTTGTCCAAGGCAACATCTCATTCCTTTGGATGGCTGCGTAATATTCCATTGTGTAGATATATACCACCTCTTCTTTATCCATTCATCTGTCGATGGACATCTTGGCTCTTTGAACAGTTTGGCTATTGTGGACATTGCTGCTACAAACAATGGGGTGCACGTACCGCTTCGGGTCCCTACATTTGTATCTTTGGGGTAAATACCCAGGAGTGCAATTGCTGGATCGGATGGTAGCTCTAATTTCAGCTATTTGAGGAACCTCCATCCTGTTTTCCAGAGGGGTTGCACCAGCTTGCATTCCCACCACCAGTGTAGGAGGGTTCCCCTTTCTCCACATCCCCGCCAACCTCTGTCGTTCCCTGACTTGTTCATTTGAGCCATTCTGACGGGTGTGAGGTGGTATCTCATTGAGGTTTTGATGTGGATTTCCCTGATGCCGAGCCGTGTTGAGCACTTTTTCCTGTGCCTGTTGGCCATTTGGATGTCTTCTTTGGAAAAATGTCTGTTCATGTCTTCTGCCTATTTTTTGATTGGATTATTTGTTCTTTGGGTGTTGAGTTTGATACGTTTTTATACATATTGGATAGTAGCCCTTTATCTGATATGTCATTCGTAAATAATTTCTCCCATTCTGTCGGTTGTCTTTTGGTTTTGTGGACTGTTTCTTTTGCTGTGCCAAAGGTTTTTATCTTGATGAAATCCCAATAGTTCATTTTTGCCCTGGCTTCCCGTGCCTTTGGTGATGTTTCTAGGAAGAAGTTGCTGCGGCTGAGGTCGAAGAGCTTGCTACCTGTGTTCTCCTTTCGGATTTTGATGGAGTCCTGTCTCACATTGAGGTCTTTCAAACATTTGGAGTCTATTTTTGTGTGTGGTGTCAGGAAATGGTCCAGTGTCATTCTTCTGCATGGGGCTGTCCAATTTCCACAACTCCAGTTGTTGAAGAGACCCTCCTTTTGCCATTGGACATTCTTTCCTGCTCTGTCAAAGATAAGTTGACCATAGAGTTGAGGGTCCATTTCTGGGCTCTCGATTCTGTTCCATGGATCTATGTGTCTGTTTTTGTGCCAGTACCATACTGTCTTGATGATGACAGCTTTGTCATAGAGCTGGAAGTCCAGAATTGTGATGCCGCCAGCTTTGCTTTTCTTTCTCAATATTCCTCTGGCTATTCGTGGTCTCTTCTGGTTCCATTCAAATCTTAGGATTATTTGTTCAATTTCTTGGAAAAAAGTGGATGGTATTTTGACGGGGATTGCATTGAATGTGTAGATTGCTCTAGGTAGCATTGACCTCTTCACAATGTTGCTTCTCCCAGTCCATGAGCATGGAACGTTTTTCCGTTTCTTTGTGTCTTCTTCAATTTCTTTCCTGAGTATTTGGTAGTTTTCTGAGTACAGATCCTTTGCCTCTTGGGTTCAATTTATTCCTAGGTCTCTTCAGGTTTTGGGTGCAGTTGTGAATGGGATCGACTCCTTGATTTGTCTCTCTTCTGTCTTGTTGTTGGTGTATAGGAATGCCACTGATTTCTGTGCATTGATTTTATAGCCTGCTACTTGACGGAATTGCTGTGTGAGTTCTAGCAGTTTTGGGGTGGAGTCTTTTGGGTTTTCCACATAAACTATCATATCATCTGCAAAGAGTGAGAGTTTGACTTCCTCTCTGCCGATTTGGATGCCTTTGATTTCTTTTTGTTGTCTGATTGCTGTGGCTAGGACTTCTAATACTATGTTGAATAGCAGTGGTGAGAGTGGCTATCCCTGCCGCGTTCCTGACCTTAGGGGAAAAGATCTCAGCTTTTCCCCATTGAGAATGATATTCGCTGTAGGTTGTTCGTAGATTGCTTTTATGATATTGAGGTATGTACCCGCTGTCCCTATACTCTGAAGAGTTTTGATCCAGAAAGTGTGCTTTACTTTGTCAAATGGTTTTTCTGCATCTATTGAGAGGATCATATGATTCTTGTTCTTTCTTTTGTTAATGTGTTTTATCACGTTGATTGATTTGCGGATGTTGAACCAGCCTTGCAGCCCAGGGATAAATCCCACTTGGTCATGGTGAATACTCCTTTTCATGTACTGTTGGATCCTCTTGGCTAGTATTTTGGTGAGAATTTTTGCATCGATGTTCATCAAGGATATTGGTCTCTAATACTGCTTTTTGATGGGATCTTTGTCTGGTTTTGGGATCAAGGTAATGGTGGCCTCATAAAATGAGTTTGGAAGTTTTCCTTCCATTTCTATTGTTTGGAACAGTTTCAGGAGAATAGGTATTAATTCTTCTTTAAATGTCTGATAGAATTCCCCTGGGAATCCATCTGGCCCTGGGCTTTGGTTTCTTGGGAGGTTTTTGATGACTACTTCAATTGCCTTCGTGGTTATAGGACTGTTCAGGTTTTCTCTTTCTTCCTGGGTCAGTTTTGGTAGTTGACACATCTCTAGGAATGCACCCATTTCTTCCAGGTTATGGAATATGCTGCCCTAGGGTTGCTCAGATTACGTTCTTATAATCGTTTGTATTTCTTTGGTGTTGGTTGTGATCTCTCCTCTTTCATTCATGATTTTGTTGATTTGGGTCATTTCTCTTTTCTTTTTGATCAGCCTGGACAGGGGTGTATCAATCTTGTGAATTCTTTCAAAGAACCAGCTCCTAGTTCCGTTGATCTGTTCTACTGTTCTTTTGGGTTCTATTTCATTGATTTCTGCTCTGATCTGCATGATTTCTCTTCTCCTGCTGGGTTTACGCTTTATTTGCCGTTCTTTCTCCAGCTCCTTTAGGTGTAGTGTTAGGGTGTGTATTTGAG
Organism: Eumetopias jubatus; assembly: GCF_037043125.1. NCBI lineage: Eukaryota > Metazoa > Chordata > Mammalia > Carnivora > Otariidae > Eumetopias > Eumetopias jubatus. Next base: position 5,919,145 of record NW_028274824.1, on the reverse strand, counting down.
ACCTTTCATGTTTCTTGAGAAAGGCTTGTATTGCTATATACTTTCCTCGCCGGACTGCCTTGGCTGTATCCCAAAGATTTTGGACAGTTGTGTTTTCATTTTCATTGGTTTCCATGAAGTTTTAAATTCTTCTTTAATTTCCTGGTTGACCCATTCATTCTTTCGTAGGATGCTCTTTAGCCTCCATGTATTTGAGTTCTTTCCGACTTTCCTCTTGTGATTGAGTTCTAGTTTCAAAGCATTGTGGTCTGAAAATGTGCAGGGAATGATCCCAATCTTTGGGTACCGGTTGAGACCTGATTTGTGACCTAGGATGTGATCCATTCTGGAGAACGTTCCATGGGCCCTAGAGAAGAATGTGTATTCCGTTGCTTCGGGATGGAACGTTCTGAATATGTCTGTGAAGTCCATTTGGTCCAGTGTGTCATTTAAAGTCTTTATTTCCTTGTTGGTCTTTTGCTTAGATGATCTGGCCATTTCAGTCAGGGGGGTGTTAAAGTCCCCCACTATGATTGTATGGTTGTCAATGTCTTTCATTGATTTTCTTCTAAATTGCCTTATACAATTGGATGCTCCCATGTTCGGGGCATAGACATTTACAATTGTTAGATCTTCTTCTTGGATAGACCCTTTAAGTAGGATATAGTGTCCTTCTTCATCTCTTATTACAGTCTTTGTTTTTTATTGCTTTGTTAATCACCATGTACTACATCATTTGTTTTGGTGTAGTGTCCCATGATTCATTGTTTGTTCCGAACACACAGTGCTCCATGCAGAATGTGCCCTCTTTAATACCCATCACCAGGCTAACCAATCCCCCGACCCACCTCCCCTCTAGAAACCTCGGATTTTTTTTCAGAATCCATCATCTCTCCTGGTCTGTCTCCCCCTCTCACTAACTCCCCTTCATTCTTCCTCTCCTGCTATCTCCTTCTTTTCCTTTATTCTTAAAATATGTTGCGTTATTTGTTTCAGAAGTAGAGATCTGTGATTCAACAGTCTTACACAATTCACAGCGCTCACCGTAGCTCATACCCTCCCCAATGTCTATCACCCAGCCAGCCCATCCCTCCCACCCCCGACCACTCCAGCAAGCCTCACTCTGTTCCTGAGATTAAGAATTCCTCATATCAGTGAGGTCATATGATACATGTCTTTCTCTGATTGACTTATTTCACTAATCATCGGACCCTCCAGTTGCATCCACGTCGTTGTCCATGGCAACATCTCATTCCTTTGGATGGCTGCGTAATATTCCATTGTGTAGATATATACCACCTCTTCTTTATCCATTCATCTGTCGATGGACATCTTGGCTCTTTCAACAGTTTGGCTATTGTGGACATTGCTGCTACAAACAATGGGGTGCACGTACCGCTTCGGGTCCCTACATTTGTATCTTTGGGGTAAATACCCAGGAGTGCAATTGCTGGATCGGATGGTAGCTCTAATTTCAACTATTTGAGGAACCTCCATCCTGTTTTCCAGAGGGGTTGCACCAGCTTGCATTCCCACCACCAGTGTAGGAGGGTTCCCCTTTCTCCACATCCCCGCCAACCTCTGTCCTTCCCTGACTTGTTCATTTGAGACATTCTGACGGGTGTGAGGTGGTATCTCATTGAGGTTTTGATGTGGATTTTCCTGATGCCGAGCCGTGTTGAGCACTTTTTCCTGTGCCTGTTGGCCATTTGGATGTCTTCTTTGGAAAAATGTCTGTTCATGTCTTCTGCCTATTTTTTGATTGGATTATTTGTTCTTTGGGTGTTGAGTTTGATACGTTTTTATACATATTGGATAGTAGCCCTTTATCTGATATGTCATTCGTAAATAATTTCTCCCATTCTGTCGGTTGTCTTTTGGTTTTGTGGACTGTTTCTTTTGCTGTGCCAAAGGTTTTTATCTTGATGAAATCCCAATAATTCATTTTTGCCCTGGCTTCCCGTGCCTTTGGTGATGTTTCTAGGAAGAAGTTGCTGCGGCTGAGGTCGAAGAGCTTGCTACCTGTGTTCTCCTTTCGGATTTTGATGGAGTCCTGTCTCACATTGAGGTCTTTCAAACATTTGGAGTCTATTTTTGTGTGTGGTGTCAGGAAATGGTCCAGTGTCATTCTTCTGCATGGGGCTGTCCAATTTCCACAACTCCAGTTGTTGAAGAGACCCTCTTTTTGCCATTGGACATTCTTTCCTGCTCTGTCAAAGATAAGTTGACCATAGAGTTGAGGGTCCATTTCTGGGCTCTCGATTCTGTTCCATGGATCTATGTGTCTGTTTTTGTGCCAGTACCATACTGTCTTGATGATGACAGCTTTGTCATAGAGCTGGAAGTCCAGAATTGTGATGCCGCCAGCTTTGCTTTTCTTTCTCAATATTCCTCTGGCTATTCGTGGTCTCTTCTGGTTCCATTCAAATCTTAGGATTATTTGTTCCATTTCTTGGAAAAAAGTGGATGGTATTTTGACGGGGATTGCATTGAATGTGTAGATCGCTCTAGGTAGCATTGACCTCTTCACAATGTTGGTTCTCCCAATCCATGAGCATGGAACGTTTTTCCGTTTCTTTGTGTCTTCTTCAATTTCTTTCCTGAGTATTTGGTAGTTTTCTGAGTACAGATCCTTTGCCTCTTGGGTTCAATTTATTCCTAGGTCTCTTCTGGTTTTGGGTGCAGTTGTGAATGGGATCGACTCCTTGATTTGTCTCTCTTCTGTCTTGTTGTTGGTGTATAGGAATGCCACTGATTTCTGTGCATTGATTTTATAGCCTGCTACTTTGCGGAATTGCTGTGTGAGTTCTAGCTGTTTTGGGGTGGAGTCTTTTGGGTTTTCCACATAAAGTATCATATCATCTGCAAAGAGTGAGAGTATGACTTCCTCTCTGCCGATTTGGATGCCTTTGATTTCTTTTTGTTGTCTGATTGCTGTGGCTAGGACTTCTAATACTATGTGAATAGCAGTGGTGAGAGTGGCTATCCCTGCCGCGTTCCTGACCTTAGGGGAAAAGATCTCAGCTTTTCCCCATTGAGAATGATATTCGCTGTAGGTTGTTCGTAGATGGCTTTTATGATATTGAGGTATGTACCCGCTGTCCCTATACTCTGAAGAGTTTTGATCCAGAAAGGGTGCTTTACTTTGTCAAATGGTTTTTCTGCATCTATTGAGAGGATCAAATGATTCTTGTTCTTTCTTTTGTTAATGTGTTTTATCACGTTGATTGATTTGCGGATGTTGAACCAGCCTTGCAGCCCAGGGATAAATCCCACTTGGTCATGGTGAATACTCCTTTTCATGTACTGTTGTATCCTCTTGGCTAGTATTTTGGTGAGAATTTTTGCATCGATGTTCATCAAGGATATTGGTCTCTAATACTGCTTTTTGATGGGATCTTTGTCTGGTTTTGGGATCAAGGTAATGGTGGCCTCATAAAATGAGTTTGGAAGTTTTCCTTCCATTTCTATTGTTTGGAACAGTTTCAGGAGAATAGGTATTAATTCTTCTTTAAATGTCGGATAGAATTCCCCTGGGAATCCATCTGGCCCTGGGCTTTGGTTTCTTGGGAGGTTTTTGATGACTACTTCAATTGCCTTCGTGGTTATAGGACTGTTCAGGTTTTCTCTTTCTTCCTGGGTCAGTTTTGGTAGTTGACACATCTCTAGGAATGCACCCATTTCTTCCAGGTTATGGAATATGCTGCCCTAGGGTTGCTCAGATTACGTTCTTATAATCGTTTGTATTTCTTTGGTGTTGGTTGTGATCTCTCCTCTTTCATTCATGATTTTGTTGATTTGGGTCATTTCTCTTTTCTTTTTGATCAGCCTGGACAGGGGTGTATCAATCTTGTGAATTCTTTCAAAGAACCAGCTCCTAGTTCCGTTGATCTGTTCTACTGTTCTTTTGGGTTCTATTTCATTGATTTCTGCTCTGATCTGCATGATTTCTCTTCTCCTGCTGGGTTTACGCTTTATTTGCCGTTCTTTCTCCAGCTCCTTTAGGTGTAGGGTTAGGGTGTGTATTTGAGACTTTCATGTTTCTTGAGAAAGGCTTGTATTGCTATATACTTTCCTCGCAGGACTGCCTTGGCTGTATCCCAAAGATTTTGGACAGTTGTGTTTTCATTTTCATTGGTTTCCAGGAATTTTTAAATTCTTCTTTAATTTCCTGGTTGACCCATTCATTCTTTCGTAGGATGCTCTTTAGCCTCCATGTATTTGAGTTCTTTCCGACTTTCCTCTTGTGATTGAGTTCTAGTTTCAAAGCATTGTGGTCTGAAAATGTGCAGGGAATGATCCCAATCTTTGGGTACCGGTTGAGACCTGATTTGTGACCTAGGATGTGATCCATTCTGGAGAACGTTCCATGGGCCCTAGAGAAGAATGTGTATTCCGTTGCTTCGGGATGGAACGTTCTGAATATGTCTGTGAAGTCCATTTGGTCCAGTGTGTCATTTAAAGTCTTTATTTCCTTGTTGATCTTTTGCTTAGATGATCTGGCCATTTCAGTCAGGGGGGTGTTAAAGTCCCCCACTATGATTGTATGGTTGCCAATGTCTTTCTTTGCTTTTCTTCTAAATTGCCTTATACAATTGGATGCTCCCATGTTCGGGGCATAGACATTTACAATTGTTAGATCTTCTTCTTGGATAGACCCTTTAAGTAGGATATAGTGTCCTTCTTCATCTCTTATTACAGTCTTTGTTTTTTATTGCTTTGTTAATCACCATGTACTACATCATTTGTTTTGGTGTAGTGTCCCATGATTCATTGTTTGTTCCGAACACACAGTGCTCCATGCAGAATGTGCCCTCTTTAATACCCATCACCAGGCTAACCAATCCCCCGACCCACCTCCCGTCTAGAAACCACGGATTTTTTTTCAGAATCCATCATCTCTCCTGGTCTGTCTCCCCCTCTCACTAACTCCCCTTCATTCTTCCTCTCCTGCTATCTCCTTCTTTTCCTTTATTCTTAAAATATCTTGCGTTATTTGTTTCAGAAGTAGAGATCTGTGATTCAACAGTCTTACACAATTCACAGCGCTCACCGTAGCTCATACCCTCCCCAATGTCTATCACCCAGCCAGCCCATCCTTCCCACCCCCGACCACTCCAGCAAGCCTCACTCTGTTCCTGAGATTAAGAATTCCTCATATCAGTGAGGTCATATGATACATGTCTTTCTCTGAATGACTTATTTCACTAATCATCGGACCCTCCAGTTCCATCCACGTCGTTGTCCATGGCAACATCTCATTCCTTTGGATGGCTGCGTAATATTCCATTGTGTAGATATATACCACCTCTTCTTTATCCATTCATCTGTCGATGGACATCTTGGCTCTTTCAACAGTTTGGCTATTGTGGACATTGCTGCTATAAACAATGGGGTGCACGTACCGCTTCGGGTCCCTACATTTGTATCTTTGGGGTAAATACCCAGGAGTGCAATTGCTGGATCGGATGGTAGCTCTAATTTCAACTATTTGAGGAACCTCCATCCTGTTTTCCAGAGGGGTTGCACCAGCTTGCATTCCCACCACCAGTGTAGGAGGGTTCCCCTTTCTCCACATCCCCGCCAACCTCTGTCCTTCCCTGACTTGTTCATTTGAGACATTCTGACGGGTGTGAGGTGGTATCTCATTGAGGTTTTGATGTGGATTTTCCTGATGCCGAGCCGTGTTGAGCACTTTTTCCTGTGCCTGTTGGCCATTTGGATGTCTTCTTTGGAAAAATGTCTGTTCATGTCTTCTGCCTATTTTTTGATTGGATTATTTGTTCTTTGGGTGTTGAGTTTGATACGTTTTTATACATATTGGATAGTAGCCCTTTATCTGATATGTCATTCGTAAATAATTTCTCCCATTCTGTCGGTTGTCTTTTGGTTTTGTGGACTGTTTCTTTTGCTGTGCCAAAGGTTTTTATCTTGATGAAATCCCAATAATTCATTTTTGCCCTGGCTTCCCGTGCCTTTGGTGATGTTTCTAGGAAGAAGTTGCTGCGGCTGAGGTCGAAGAGCTTGCTACCTGTGTTCTCCTTTCGGATTTTGATGGAGTCCTGTCTCACATTGAGGTCTTTCAAACATTTGGAGTCTATTTTTGTGTGTGGTGTCAGGAAATGGTCCAGTGTCATTCTTCTGCATGGGGCTGTCCAATTTCCACAACTCCAGTTGTTGAAGAGACCCTCTTTTTGCCATTGGACATTCTTTCCTGCTCTGTCAAAGATAAGTTGACCATAGAGTTGAGGGTCCATTTCTGGGCTCTCGATTCTGTTCCATGGATCTATGTGTCTGTTTTTGTGCCAGTACCATACTGTCTTGATGATGACAGCTTTGTCATAGAGCTGGAAGTCCAGAATTGTGATGCCGCCAGCTTTGCTTTTCTTTCTCAATATTCCTCTGGCTATTCGTGGTCTCTTCTGGTTCCATTCAAATCTTAGGATTATTTGTTCCATTTCTTGGAAAAAAGTGGATGGTATTTTGACGGGGATTGCATTGAATGTGTAGATCGCTCTAGGTAGCATTGACCTCTTCACAATGTTGGTTCTCCCAGTCCATGAGCATGGAACGTTTTTCCGTTTCTTTGTGTCTTCTTCAATTTCTTTCCTGAGTATTTGGTAGTTTTCTGAGTACAGATCCTTTGCCTCTTGGGTTCAATTTATTCCTAGGTCTCTTCTGGTTTTGGGTGCAGTTGTGAATGGGATCGACTCCTTGATTTGTCTCTCTTCTGTCTTGTTGTTGGTGTATAGGAATGCCACTGATTTCTGTGCATTGATTTTATAGCCTGCTACTTTGCGGAATTGCTGTGTGAGTTCTAGCTGTTTTGGGGTGGAGTCTTTTGGGTTTTCCACATAAAGTATCATATCATCTGCAAAGAGTGAGAGTATGACTTCCTCTCTGCCGATTTGGATGCCTTTGATTTCTTTTTGTTGTCTGATTGCTGTGGCTAGGACTTCTAATACTATGTGAATAGCAATGGTGAGAGTGTCTATCCCTGCCGCGTTCCTGACCTTAGGGGAAAAGATCTCAGCTTTTCCCCATTGAGAATGATATTCGCTGTAGGTTGTTCGTAGATGGCTTTTATGATATTGAGGTATGTACCCGCTGTCCCTATACTCTGAAGAGTTTTGATCCAGAAAGGGTGCTTTACTTTGTCAAATGGTTTTCTGCATCTATTGAGAGGATCATATGATTCTTGTTCTTTCTTTTGTTAATGTGTTTTATCACGTTGATTGATTTGCGGATGTTGAACCAGCCTTGCAGCCCAGGGATAAATCCCACTTGGTCATGGTGAATACTCCTTTTCATGTACTGTTGGATCCTCTTGGCTAGTATTTTGGTGAGAATTTTTGCATCGATGTTCATCAAGGATTTTGGTCTCTAATACTCCTTTTAGATGGGATCTTTGTCTGGTTTTGGGATCAAGGTAATGGTGGCCTCATAAAATGAGTTTGGAAGTTTTCCTTCCATTTCTATTGTTTGGAACAGTTTCAGGAGAATAGGTATTAATTCTTCTTTAAATGTCTGATAGAATTCCCCTGGGAATCCATCTGGCCCTGGGCTTTGGTTTCTTGGGAGGTTTTTGATGACTACTTCAATTGCCTTCGTGGTTATAGGACTGTTCAGGTTTTCTATTTCTTCCTGGGTCAGTTTTGGTAGTTGACACACCTCTAGGAATGCACCCATTTCTTCCAGGTTATGGAATATGCTGCCATAGGGTTGCTCAGATTACGTTCTTATAATCGTTTGTATTTCTTTGGTGTTGGTTGTGATCTCTCCTCTTTCATTCATGATTTTGTTGATTTGGGTCATTTCTCTTTTCTTTTTGATCAGCCTGGACAGGGGTGTATCAATCTTGTGAATTCTTTCAAAGAACCAGCTCCTAGTTCCGTTGATCTGTTCTACTGTTCTTTTGGGTTCTATTTCATTGATTTCTGCTCTGATCTGCATGATTTCTCTTCTCCTGCTGGGTTTACGCTTTATTTGCCGTTCTTTCTCCAGCTCCTTTAGGTGTAGGGTTAGGGTGTGTATTGGAGACCTTTCATGTTTCTTGAGAAAGGCTTGTATTGCTATATACTTTCCTCGCAGGACTGCCTTGGCTGTATCCCAAAGATTTTGGACAGTTGTGTTTTCATTTTCATTGGTTTCCAGGAATTTTTAAATTCTTCTTTAATTTCCTGGGTGACCCATTCATTCTTTCGTAGGATGCTCTTTAGCCTCCATGTATTTGAGTTCTTTCCGACTTTCCTCTTGTGATTGAGTTCTAGTTTCAAAGCATTGTGGTCTGAAAATGTGCAGGGAATGATCCCAATCTTTGGGTACCGGTTGAGACCTGATTTGTGACCTAGGATGTGATCCATTCTGGAGAACGTTCCATGGGCCCTAGAGAAGAATGTGTATTCCGTTCCTTCGGGATGGAACGTTCTGAATATGTCTGTGAAGTCCATTTGGTCCAGTGTGTCATTTAAAGTCTTTATTTCCTTGTTGATCTTTTGCTTAGATGATCTGGCCATTTCAGTCAGGGGGGTGTTAAAGTCCCCCACTATGATTGTATGGTTGTCAATGTCTTTCTTTGCTTTTCTTCTAAATTGCCTTATACAATTGGATGCTCCCTTGTTCGGGGCATAGACATTTACAATTGTTAGATCTTCTTCTTGGATAGACCCTTTAAGTAGGATATAGTGTCCTTCTTCATCTCTTATTACAGTCTTTGTTTTTTATTGCTTTGTTAATCACCATGTACTACATCATTTGTTTTGGTGTAGTGTCCCATGATTCATTGTTTGTTCCGAACACACAGTGCTCCATGCAGAATGTGCCCTCTTTAATACCCATCACCTGGCTAACCAATCCCCCGACCCACCTCCCGTCTAGAAACCTCGGATTTTTTTTCAGAATCCATCATCTCTCCTGGTCTGTCTCCCCCTCTCACTAACTCCCCTTCATTCTTCCTCTCCTGCTATCTCCTTCTTTTCCTTTATTCTTAAAATATGTTGCGTTATTTGTTTCAGAAGTAGAGATCTGTGATTCAACAGTCTTACACAATTCACAGCGCTCACCGTAGCTCATACCCTCCCCAATGTCTATCACCCAGCCAGCCCATCCTTCCCAACCCCGACCACTCCAGCAAGCCTCACTCTGTTCCTGAGATTAAGAATTCCTCATATCAGTGAGGTCATATGATACATGTCTTTCTCTGATTGACTTATTTCACTAATCCTTGGACCCTCCAGTTCCATCCACGTCGTTGTCCATGGCAACATCTCATTCCTTTTGATGGCTGCGTAATATTCCATTGTGTATATATATACCACCTCTTCTTTATCCATTCATCTGTCGATGGACATCTTGGCTCTTTCAACAGTTTGGCTATTGTGGACATTGCTGCTATAAATAATGGGGTGCACGTACCGCTTCGGGTCCCTACATTTGTATCTTTGGGGTAAATACCCAGGAGTGCAATTGCTGGATCGGATGGTAGCTCTAATTTCAACTATTTGAGGAACCTCCATCCTGATTTCCAGAGGGGTTGCACCAGCTTGCATTCCCACCACCAGTGTAGGAGGGTTCCCCTTTCTCCACATCCCCGCCAACCTCTGTCGTTCCCTGACTTGTTCATTTGAGCCATTCTGACGGGTGTGAGGTGGTATCTCATTGAGGTTTTGATGTGGATTTCCCTGATGCCGAGCCGTGTTGAGCACTTTTTCCTGTGCCTGTTGGCCATTTGGATGTCTTCTTTGGAAAAATGTCTGTTCATGTCTTCTGCCTATTTTTTGATTGGATTATTTGTTCTTTGGGTGTTGAGTTTGATACGTTTTTATACATATTGGATAGTAGCCCTTTATCTGATATGTCATTCGTAAATAATTTCTACCATTTTGTCGGTTGTCTTTTGGTTTTGTGGACTGTTTCTTTTGCTGTGCCAAAGGTTTTTATCTTGATGAAATCCCAATAGTTCATTTTTGCCCTGGCTTCCCGTGCCTTTGGTGATGTTTCTAGGAAGAAGTTGCTGCGGCTGAGGTCGAAGAGCTTGCTACCTGTGTTCTCCTTTCGGATTTTGATGGAGTCCTGTCTCACATTGAGGTCTTTCAAACATTTGGAGTCTATTTTTGTGTGTGGTGTCAGGAAATGGTCCAGTGTCATTCTTCTGCATGAGGCTGTCCAATTTCCACAACTCCAGTGGTTGAAGAGACCCTCTTTTTGCCATTGGACATTCTTTCCTGCTCTGTCAAAGATAAGTTGACCATAGAGTTGAGGGTCCATTTCTGGGCTCTCGATTCTGTTCCATGGATCTATGTGTCTGTTTTTGTGCCAGTACCATACTGTCTTGATGATGACAGCTTTGTCATAGAGCTGGAAGTCCAGAATTGTGATGCCGCCAGCTTTGCTTTTCTTTCTCAATATTCTTCTGGCTATTCGTGGTCTCTCCTTGTTCCATTCAAATCTTAGGATTATTTGTTTCATTTCTTGGAAAAAAGTGGATGGTATTTTGACGGGGATTGCATTGAATGTGTAGATCGCTCTAGGTAGCATTGACCTCTTCACAATGTTGGTTCTCCCAGTCCATGAGCATGGAACGTTTTTCCGTTTCTTTGTGTCTTCTTCAATTTCTTTCCTGAGTATTTGGTAGTTTTCTGAGTACAGATCCTTTCCCTCTTGGGTTCAATTTATTCCTAGGTCTCTTCTGGTTTTGGGTGCAGTTGTGAATGGGATCGACTCCTTGATTTGTCTCTCTTCTGTCTTGTTGTTGGTGTATAGGAATGCCACTGATTTCTGTGCATTGATTTTATAGCCTGCTACTTGACGGAATTGCTGTGTGAGTTCTAGCAGTTTTGGGGTGGAGTCTTTTGGGTTTTCCATATAAAGTATCATATCATCTGCAAAGAGTGAGAGTTTGACTTCCTCTCTGCCGATTTGGATGCCTTTGATATCTTTTTGTTGTCTGATTGCTGTGGCTAGGACTTCTAATACTATGTTGAATAGCAGTGGTGAGAGTGGCTATCCCTGCCGCGTTCCTGACCTTAGGGGAAAAGATCTCAGCTTTTCCCCATTGAGAATGATATTCGCTGTAGGTTGTTCGTAGATGGCTTTTATGATATTGAGGTATGTACCCGCTGTCCCTATACTCTGAAGAGTTTTGATCCAGAAAGGGTGCTTTACTTTGTCAAATGGTTTTTCTGCATCTATTGAGAGGATCATATGATTCTTGTTCTTTCTTTTGTTAATGTGTTTTATCACGTTGATTGATTTGCGGATGTTGAACCAGCCTTGCAGCCCAGGGATAAATCCCACTTGGTCATGATGAATACTCCTTTTCATGTACTGTTGGATCCCCTTGGCTAGTATTTTGGTGAGAATTTTTGCATCGATGTTCATCAAGGATATTGGTCTCTAATACTCCTTTTTGATGGGATCTTTGTCTGGTTTTGGGATCAAGGTAATGGTGGCCTCATAAAATGAGTTTGGAAGTTTTCCTTCCATTTCTATTGTTTGGAACAGTTTCAGGAGAATAGGTATAAATTCTTCTTTAAATGTCTGATAGAATTCCCCTGGGAATCCGTCTGGCCCTGGGCTTTGGGTTCTTGGGAGGTTTTTGATGACTACTTCAATTGCCTTCGTGGTTATAGGACTGTTCAGGTTTTCTATTTCTTCCTGGGTCAGTTTTGGTAGTTCACACATCTCTAGGAATGCACCCATTTCTTCCAGGTTATGGAATATGCTGCCCTAGGGTTGCTCAGATTACGTTCTTATAATCGTTTGTATTTCTTTGGTGTTGGTTGTGATCTCTCCTCTTTCATTCATGATTTTGTTGATTTGGGTCATTTCTCTTTTCTTTTTGATCAGTCTGGACAGGGGTGTATCAATCTTGTGAATTCTTTCAAAGAACCAGCTCCTAGTTCCTTTGATCTGTTCTACTGTTCTTTTGGGTTCTATTTCATTGATTTCTGCTCTGATCTGCATGATTTCTCTTCTCCTGCTGGGTTTAGGCTTTATTTGCCGTTCTTTCTCCAGCTCCTTTAGGTGTAGGGTTAGGGTGTGTATTGGAGACCTTTCATGTTTCTTGAGAAAGGCTTGTATTGCTATATACTTTCCTCGCAGGACTGCCTTGGCTGTATCCCAAAGATTTTGGACAGTTGTGTTTTCATTTTCATTGGTTTCCATGAATTTTTAAATTCTTCTTTAATTTCCTGGTTGACCCATTCATTCTTTCGTAGGATGCTCTTTAGCCTCCATGTATTTGAGTTCTTTCCGACTTTCCTCTTGTGATTGAGTTCTAGTTTCAAAGCATTGTGCTCTGAAAATGTGCAGGGAATGATCCCAATCTTTGGGTACCGGTTGAGACCTGATTTGTGACCTAGGATGTGATCCATTCTGGAGAACGTTCCATGGGCCCTAGAGAAGAATGTGTATTCCGTTGCTTCGGGATGGAACGTTCTGAATATGTCTGTGAAGTCCATTTGGTCCAGTGTGTCATTTAAAGTCTTTATTTCCTTGTTGATCTTTTGCTTAGATGATCTGGCCATTTCAGTCAGGGGGGTGTTAAAGTCCCCCACTATGATTGTATGGTTGCCAATGTCTTCCTTTGCTTTTCTTCTAAATTGCCTTATACAATTGGATGCTCCCATGTTCGGGGCATAGACATTTACAATTGTTAGATCTTCTTCTTGGATAGACCCTTTAAGTAGGATATAGTGTCCTTCTTCATGTCTTATTACAGTCTTTGTTTTTTATTGCTTTGTTAATCACCATGTACTACATCATTTGTTTTGGTGTAGTGTCCCATGATTCATTGTTTGTTCCGAACACACAGTGCTCCATGCAGAATGTGCCCTCTTTAATACCCATCACCAGGCTAACCAATCCCCCGACCCACCTCCCGTCTAGAAACCTCGGATTTTTTTTCAGAATCCATCATCTCTCCTGGTCTGTCTCCCCCTCTCACTAACTCCCCTTCATTCTTCCTCTCCTGCTATCTCCTTCTTTTCCTTTATTCTTAAAATATGTTGCGTTATTTGTTTCAGAAGTAGAGATCTGTGATTCAACAGTCTTACACAATTCACAGCGCTCACCGTAGCGCATACACTCCCCAATGTCTATCACCCAGCCAGCCCATCCCTCCCACCCCCGACCACTCCAGCAAGCCTCACTCTGTTCCTGAGATTAAGAATTCCTCATATCAGTGAGGTCATATGATACATGTCTTTCTCTGTTTGACTTATTTCACTAATCCTCGGACCCTCCAGTCCCATCCACGTCGTTGTCCATGGCAACATCTCATTCCTTTTGATGGCTCCGAAATATTCCATTGTGTAGATATATACCACCTCTTCTTTATCCATTCATCTGTCGATGGACATCTTGGCTCTTTCAACAGTTTGGCTATTGTGGACATTGCTGCTACAAACAATGGGGTGCACGTACCGCTTCGGGTCCCTACATTTGTATCTTTGGGGTAAATACCCAGGAGTGCAATTGCTGGATCGGATGGTAGCTCTAATTTCAACTATTTGAGGAACCTCCATCCTGTTTTCCAGAGGGGTTGCACCAGCTTGCATTCCCACCACCAGTGTAGGAGGGTTCCCCTTTCTCCACATCCCCGCCAACCTCTGTCGTTCCCTGACTTGTTCATTTGAGCCATTCTGACGGGTGTGAGGTGGTATCTCATTGAGGTTTTGATGTGGATTTCCCTGATGCCGAGCCGTGTTGAGCACTTTTTCCTGTGCCTGTTGGCCATTTGGATGTCTTCTTTGGAAAAATGTCTGTTCATGTCTTCTGCCTATTTCTTGATTGGATTATTTGTTCTTTGGGTGTTGAGTTTGATACGTTTTTATACATAATGGATAGTAGCCCTTTATCTGATATGTCAATCGTAAATAATTTCTCCCATTCTGTCGGTTGTCTTTTGGTTTTGTGGACTGTTTCTTTTGCTGTGCCAAAGGTTTTTATCTTGATGAAATCCCAATAGTTCATTTTTGCCCTGGCTTCCCGTGCCTTTGGTGATGTTTCTAGGAAGAAGTTGCTGCGGCTGAGGTCGAAGAGCTTGCTACCTGTGTTCTCCTTTCGGATTTTGATGGAATCCTGTCTCACACTGAGGTCTTTCAAACATTTGGAGTCTATTTTTGTGTGTGGTGTCAGGAAATGGTCCAGTGTCATTCTTCTGCATGGGGCTGTCCAATTTCCACAACTCCAGTTGTTGAAGAGACCCTCTTTTTGCCATTGGACATTCTTTCCTGCTCTGTCAAATATAAGTTGACCATAGAGTTGAGGGTCCATTTCTGGGCTCTCGATTCTGTTCCATGGATCTATGTGTCTGTTTTTGTGCCAGTACCATACTGTCTTGATGATGACAGCTTTGTCATAGAGCTGGAAGTCCAGAATTGTGATGCCGCCAGCTTTGCTTTTCTTTCTCAATATTCCTCTGGCTATTAGTGGACTCTTCTGGTTCCATTCAAATCTTAGGATTATTTGTTCCATTTCTTGGAAAAAAGTGGATGGTATTTTGACGGGGATTGCATTGAATGTGTAGATTGCTCTAGGTAGCATTGACCTCTTCACAATGTTGGTTCTCCCAATCCATGAGCATGGAACGATTTTCCGTTTCTTTGTGTCTTCTTCAATTTCTTTCCTGAGTATTTGGTAGTTTTCTGAGTACAGATCCTTTGCCTCTTGGGTTCAATTTATTCCTAGGTCTCTTCTGGTTTTGGGTGCAGTTGTGAATGGGATCGACTCCTTGATTTGTCTCTCTTCTGTCTTGTTGTTGGTGTATAGGAATGCCACTGATTTCTGTGCATTGATTTTATAGCCTGCTACTTGACGGAATTGCTGTGTGAGTTCTAGAAGTTTTGGGGTGGAGTCTTTTGGGTTTTCCACATAAAGTATCATATCATCTGCAAAGAGTGAGAGTTTGACTTAATCTCTGCCGATTTGGATTCCTTTGATTTCTTTTTGTTGTCTGATTGCTGTGGCTAGGACTTCTAATACTATGTTGAATAGCAGTGGTGAGAGTGGCTATCCCTGCCGCGTTCCTGACCTTAGGGGAAAAGATCTCAGCTTTTCCCCATTGAGAATGATATTCGCTGTAGGTTGTTCGTAGATGGCTTTTATGATATTGTGGTATGTACCCGCTGTCCCTATACTCTGAAGAGTTTTGATCCAGAAAGTGTGCTTTACTTTGTCAAATGGTTTTTCTGAATCTATTGAGAGGATCATATGATTCTTGTTCTTTCTTTTGTTAATGTGTTTTATCACGTTGATTGATTTGCGGATGTTGAACCAGCCTTGCAGCCCAGGGATAAATCCCACTTGGTCATGGTGAATACTCCTTTTCATGTACTGTTGGATCCTCTTGGCTAGTATTTTGGCGAGAATTTTTGCATCGATGTTCATCAAGGATATTGGTCTCTAATACTCCTTTTTGATGGGATCTTTGTCTGGTTTTGGGATCAAGGTAATGGTGGCTTCATAAAATGAGTTTGGAAGTTTTCCTTCCATTTCTATTGTTTGGAACAGTTTCAGGAGAGTAGGTATTAATTCTTCTTTAAATGTCGGATAGAATTCCCCTGGGATACCATCTGGCCCTGGGCTTTGGTTTCTTGGGAGGTTTTTGATGACTACTTCAATTGCCTTCGTGGTTATAGGACTGTTCAGGTTTTCTATTTCTTCCTGGGTCAGTTTTGGTAGTTGACACATCTCTAGGAATGCACCCATTTCTTCCAGGTTATGGAATATGCTGCCCTAGGGTTGCTCAGATTACGTTCTTATAATCGTTTGTATTTCTTTGGTGTTGGTTGTGATCTCTCCTCTTTCATTCATGATTTTTTTGATTTGGGTCATTTCTCTTTTCTTTTTGATCAGCCTGGACAGGGGTGTATCAATCTTGTGAATTCTTTCAAAGGACCAGCTCCTAGTTCCGTTGATCTGTTCTACTGTTCTTTTGGGTTCTATTTCATTGATTTCTGCTCTGATCTGCATGATTTCTCTTCTCCTGCTGGGTTTAGGCTTTATTTGCCGTTCTTTCTCCAGCTCCTTTAGGTGTAGGGTTAGGGTGTGTATTGGAGACCTTTCATGTTTCTTGAGAAAGGCTTGTATTGCTATATACTTTCCTCGCAGGACTGCCTTGGCTGTATCCCAAAGATTTTGGACAGTTGTGTTTTCATTTTCATTGGTTTCCAGGAATTTTTAAATTCTTCTTTAATTTCCTGGTTGACCCATTCATTCTTTGGTAGGATGCTCTTTAGCCTCCATGTATTTGAGTTCTTTCCGACTTTCCTCTTCTTATTGAGTTCTAGTTTCAAAGCATTGTGGTCTGAAAATGTGCAGGGAATGATCCCAATCTTTGGGTACCGGTTGAGACCTGATTTGTGACCTAGGATGTGATCCATTCTGGAGAACGTTCCATGGGCCCTAGAGAAGAATGTGTATTCCGTTGCTTCGGGATGGAATGTTCTGAATATGTCTGCGAAGTCCATTTGGTCCAGTGTGTCATTTAAAGTCTTTATTTCCTTGTTGATCTTTTGCTTAGATGAATTGGCCATTTCAGTCAGGGGGTTGTTAAAGTCCCCCACTATGATTGTATGGTTGTCAATGTCTTTCTTTGCTTTTCTTCTAAATTGCCTTATATAATTGGATGCTCCCATGTTCGGGGCATAGACATTTACAATTGTTAGATCTTCTTCTTGGATAGACCCTTTAAGTAGGATATAGTGTCCTTCTTCATCTCTTATTACAGTCTTTGTTTTTTATTGCTTTGTTAATCACCATGTACTACATCATTTGTTTTGGTGTAGTGTCCCATGATTCATTGTTTGTTCCGAACGCACAGTGCTCCATGCAGAATGTGCCCTCTTTAATACCCATCACCAGGCTAACCAATCCCCCGACCCACCTCCCCTCTAGAAACCTCGGATTTTTTTTCAGAATCCATCTTCTCTCCTGGTCTGTCTCCCCCTCTCACTAACTCCCCTTCATTCTTCCTCTCCTGCTATCTCCTTCTTTTCCTTTATTCTTAAAATATGTTGCGTTATTTGTTTCAGAAGTAGAGATCTGTGATTCAACAGTCTTACACAATTCACAGCGCTCACCGTAGCTCATACCCTCCCCAATGTCTATCACCCAGCCAGCCCATCCCTCCCACCCCCGACCACTCCAGCAAGCCTCACTCTGTTCCTGAGATTAAGAATTCCTCATATCAGTGAGGTCATATGATACATGTCTTTCTCTGATTGACTTATTTCACTAATCATCGGACCCTCCCGTTCCATCCACGTTGTTGTCCATGGCAACATCTCATTCCTTTTGATGGCTGCGTAATATTCCATTGTGTAGATATATACCACCTCTTCTTTATCCAATCATCTGTCGATGGACATCTTGGCTCTTTCAACAGTTTGGCTATTGTGGACATTGCTGCTACAAACAATGGGGTGCACGTACCGCTTCGGGTCCCTACATTTGTATCTTTGGGGTAAATACCCAGGAGTGCAATTGCTGGATCGGATGGTAGCTCTAATTTCAACTATTTGAGGAACCTCCATCCTGTTTTCCAGAGGGGTTGCACCAGCTTGCATTCCCACCACCAGTGTAGGAGGGTTCCCCTTTCTCCACATCCCCGCCAACCTCTGTCGTTCCCTGACTTGTTCATTTGAGCCATTCGGACGGGTGTGAGGTGGTATCTCATTGAGGTTTTGATGTGGATTTCCCTGATGCCGAGCCGTGTTGAGCACTTTTTCCTGTGCCTGTTGGCCATTTGGATGTCTTCTTTGGAAAAATGTCTGTTCATGTCTTCTGCCTATTTTTTGATTGGATTATTTGTTCTTTGGGTGTTGAGTTTGATACGTTTTTATACATATTGGATAGTAGCCCTTTATCTGATATGTCAATCGTAAATAATTTCTCCCATTCTGTCGGTTGTCTTTTGGTTTTGTGGACTGTTTCTTTTGCTGTGCCAAAGGTTTTTATCTTGATGAAATCCCAATAGTTCATTTTTGCCCTGGCTTCCCGTGCCTTTGGTGATGTTTCTAGGAAGAAGTTGCTGCGGCTGAGGTCGAAGAGCTTGCTACCTGTGTTCTCCTTTCGGATTTTGATGGAGTCCTGTCTCACACTGAGGTCTTTCAAACATTTGGAGTCTATTTTTGTGTGTGGTGTCAGGAATTGGTCCAGTGTCATTCTTCTGCATGGGGCTGTCCAATTTCCACAACTCCAGTTGTTGAAGAGACCCTCTTTTTGCCATTGGACATTCTTTCCTGCTCTGTCAAAGATAAGTTGACCATAGAGTTGAGGGTCCATTTCTGGGCTCTCGATTCTGTTCCATGGATCTATGTGTCTGTTTTTGTGCCAGTACCATACTGTCTTGATGATGACAGCTTTGTCATAGAGCTGGAAGTCCAGAATTGTGATGCCGCCAGCTTTGCTTTTCTTTCTCAATATTCCTCTGGCTATTCGTGGTCTCTTCTGGTTCCATTCAAATCTTAGGATTATTTGTTCCATTTCTTGGAAAAAAGTGGATGGTATTTTGACGGGGATTGCATTGAATGTGTAGATTGCTCTAGGTAGCATTGACCTCTTCACAATGTTGGTTCTCCCAATCCATGAGCATGGAACGTTTTTCCGTTTCTTTGTGTCTTCTTCAATTTCTTTCCTGAGTATTTGGTAGTTTTCTGAGTACAGATCCTTTGCCTCTTGGGTTCAATTTATTCCTAGGTCTCTTCTGGTTTTGGGTGCAGTTGTGAATGGGATCGACTCCTTGATTTGTCTCTCTTCTGTCTTGTTGTTGGTGTATAGGAATGCCACTGATTTCTGTGCATTGATTTTATAGCCTGCTACTTGACGCAATTGCTGTGTGAGTTCTAGCAGTTTTGGGGTGGAGTCTTTTGGGTTTTCCACATAAAGTATCATATCATCTGCAAAGAGTGAGAGTTTGACTTAATCTCTGCCGATTTGGATTCCTTTGATTTCTTTTTGTTGTCTGATTGCTGTGGCTAGGACTTCTAATACTATGTTGAATAGCAGTGGTGAGAGTGGCTATCCCTGCCGCGTTCCTGACCTTAGGGGAAAAGATCTCAGCTTTTCCCCATTGAGAATGATATTCGCTGTAGGTTGTTCGTAGATGGCTTTTATGATATTGTGGTATGTACCCGCTGTCCCTATACTCTGAAGAGTTTTGATCCAGAAAGTGTGCTTTACTTTGTCAAATGGTTTTTCTGAATCTATTGAGAGGATCATATGATTCTTGTTCTTTCTTTTGTTAATGTGTTTTATCACGTTGATTGATTTGCGGATGTTGAACCAGCCTTGCAGCCCAGGGATAAATCCCACTTGGTCATGGTGAATACTCCTTTTCATGTACTGTTGGATCCTCTTGGCTAGTATTTTGGCGAGAATTTTTGCATCGATGTTCATCAAGGATATTGGTCTCGAATACTCCTTTTTGATGGGATCTTTGTCTGGTTTTGGGATCAAGGTAATGGTGGCTTCATAAAATGAGTTTGGAAGTTTTCCTTCCATTTCTATTGTTTGGAACAGTTTCAGGAGAGTAGGTATTAATTCTTCTTTAAATGTCGGATAGAATTCCCCTGGGATACCATCTGGCCCTGGGCTTTGGTTTCTTGGGAGGTTTTTGATGACTACTTCAATTGCCTTCGTGGTTATAGGACTGTTCAGGTTTTCTATTTCTTCCTGGGTCAGTTTTGGTAGTTGACACATCTCTAGGAATGCACCCATTTCTTCCAGGTTATGGAATATGCTGCCCTAGGGTTGCTCAGATTACGGTCTTATAATCGTTTGTATTTCTTCGGTGTTGGTTGTGATCTCTCCTCTTTCATTCATGATTTTGTTGTTTTGGGTCATTTCTCTTTTCTTTTTGATCAGCCTGGACAGGGGTGTATCAATCCTGTGAATTCTTTCAAAGAACCAGCTCCTAGTTCCGTTGATCTGTTCTACTGTTCTTTTGGGTTCTATTTCATTGATTTCTGCTCTGATCTGCATGATTTCTCTTCTCCTGCTGGGTTTACGGTTTATTTGCCGTTCTTTCTCCAGCTCCTTTAGGTGTAGGGTTAGGGTGTGTATTGGAGACCTTTCATGTTTCTTGAGAAAGGCTTGTATTGCTATATACTTTCCTCGCAGGACTGCCTTGGCTGTATCCCAAAGATTTTGGACAGTTGTGTTTTCATTTTCATTGGTTTCCAGGAATTTTTAAATTCTTCTTTAATTTCCTGGCTGACCCATTCATTCTTTCGTAGGATGCTCTTTAGCCTCCATGTATTTGAGTTCTTTCCGACTTTCCTCTTGTGATTGAGTTCTAGTTTCAAAGCATTGTGGTCTGAAAATGTGCAGGGAATGATCCCAATCTTTGGGTACCGGTTGAGACCTGATTTGTGACCTAGGATGTGATCCATTCTGGAGAACGTTCCATGGGCCCTAGAGAAGAATGTGTATTCCGTTGCTTCGGGATGGAACGTTCTGAATATGTCTGTGAAGTCCATTTGGTCCAGTGTGTCATTTAAAGTCTTTATTTCCTTGTTGATCTTTTGCTTAGATGATCTGGCCATTTCAGTCAGGGGGGTGTTAAAGTCCCCCACTATGATTGTATGGTTGTCAATGTCTTTCTTTGCTTTTCTTCTAAATTGCCTTATACAATTGGATGCTCCCATGTTCGGGGCATAGACATTTACAATTGTTAGATCTTCTTCTTGGATAGACCCTTTAAGTAGGATATAGTGTCCTTCTTCATCTCTTATTACAGTCTTTGTTTTTTATTGCTT
Source organism: Eumetopias jubatus (assembly GCF_037043125.1). Taxonomy (NCBI): domain Eukaryota; kingdom Metazoa; phylum Chordata; class Mammalia; order Carnivora; family Otariidae; genus Eumetopias; species Eumetopias jubatus. The sequence continues at coordinate 5,898,404 of NW_028274824.1, read as the reverse complement.
TGTTAATCACCATGTACTACATCATTTGTTTTGGGGTAGTGTCCCATGATTCATTGTTTGTTCCGAACACACAGTGCTCCATGCAGAATGTGCCCTCTTTAATACCCATCACCAGGCTAACCAATCCCCCGACCCACCTCCCCTCTAGAAACCTCGGATTTTTTTTCAGAATCCATCATCTCTCCTGGTCTGTCTCCCCCTCTCACTAACTCCCCTTCATTCTTCCTCTCCTGCTATCTCCTTCTTTTCCTTTATTCTTAAAATATGTTGCGTTATTTGTTTCAGAAGTAGAGATCTGTGATTCAACAGTCTTACACAATTCACAGCGCTCACCGTAGCTCATACCCTCCCCAATGTCTATCACCCAGCCAGCCCATCCTTCCCAACCCCGACCACTCCAGCAAGCCTCACTCTGTTCCTGAGATTAAGAATTCCTCATATCAGTGAGGTCATATGATACATGTCTTTCTCTGATTGACTTATTTCACTAATCCTTGGACCCTCCAGTTCCATCCACGTCGTTGTCCATGGCAACATCTCATTCCTTTTGATGGCTGCGTAATATTCCATTGTGTAGATATATACCACCTCTTCTTTATCCATTCATCTGTCGATGGACATCTTGGCTCTTTCAACAGTTTGGCTATTGTGGACATTGCTGCTATAAACAATGGGGTGCACGTACCGCTTCGGGTCCCTACATTTGTATCTTTGGGGTAAATACCCAGGAGTGCAATTGCTGGATCGGATGGTAGCTCTAATTTCAACTATTTGAGGAACCTCCATCCTGTTTTCCAGAGGGGTTGCACCAGCTTGCATTCCCACCACCAGTGTAGGAGGGTTCCCCTTTCTCCACATCCCCGCCAACCTCTGTCGTTCCCTGACTTGTTCATTTGAGCCATTCTGACGGGTGTGAGGTGGTATCTCATTGAGGTTTTGATGTGGATTTCCCTGATGCCGAGCCGTGTTGAGCACTTTTTCCTGTGCCTGTTGGCCATTTGGATGTCTTCTTTGGAAAAATGTCTGTTCATGCCTTCTGCCTATTTTTTGATTGGATTATTTGTTCTTTGGGTGTTGAGTTTGATACGTTTTTATACATATTGGATAGTAGCCCTTTATCTGATATGTCATTCGTAAATAATTTCTCCCATTCTGTCGGTTGTCTTTTGGTTTTGTGGACTGTTTCTTTTGCTGTGCCAAAGGTTTTTATCTTGATGAAATCCCAATAGTTCATTTTTGCCCTGGCTTCCCGTGCCTTTGGTGATGTTTCTAGGAAGAAGTTGCTGCGGCTGAGGTCGAAGAGCTTGCTACCTGTGTTCTCCTTTCGGATTTTGATGGAGTCCTGTCTCACATTGAGGTCTTTCAAACATTTGGAGTCTATTTTTGTGTGTGGTGTCAGGAAATGGTCCAGTGTCATTCTTCTGCATGGGGCTGTCCAATTTCCACAACTCCAGTTGTTGAAGAGACCCTCTTTTTGCCATTGGACATTCTTTCCTGCTCTGTCAAAGATAAGTTGACCATAGAGTTGAGGGTCCATTTCTGGGCTCTCGATTCTGTTCCATGGATCTATGTGTCTGTTTTTGTGCCAGTACCATACTGTCTTGATGATGACAGCTTTGTCATAGAGCTGGAAGTCCAGAATTGTGATGCCGCCAGCTTTGCTTTTCTTTCTCAATATTCCTCTGGCTATTCGTGGTCTCTTCTGGTTCCATTCAAATCTTAGGATTATTTGTTCCATTTCTTGGAAAAAAGTGGATGGTATTTTGACGGGGATTGCATTGAATGTGTAGATTGCTCTAGGTAGCATTGACCTCTTCACAATGTTGGTTCTCCCAGTCCATGAGCATGGAACGTTTTTCCGTTTCTTTGTGTCTTCTTCAATTTCTTTCCTGAGTATTTGGTAGTTTTCTGAGTACAGATCCTTTGCCTCTTGGGTTCAATTTATTCCTAGGTCTCTTCTGGTTTTGGGTGCAGTTGTGAATGGGATCGACTCCTTGATTTGTCTCTCTTCTGTCTTGTTGTTGGTGTATAGGAATGCCAGTGATTTCTGTGCATTGATTTTATAGCCTGCTACTTGACGGAATTGCTGTGTGAGTTCTACCAGTTTTGGGGTGGAGTCTTTTGGGTTTTCCACATAAAGTATCATATCATCTGCAAAGAGTGAGAGTTTGACTTCCTCTCTGCCGATTTGGATGCCTTTGATTTCTTTTTGTTGTCTGATTGCTGTGGCTAGGACTTCTAATACTATGTTGAATAGCAGTGGTGAGAGTGGCTATCCCTGCCGCGTTCCTGACCTTAGGGGAAAAGATCTCAGCTTTTCCCCCTTGAGAATGATATTCGCTGTAGGTTGTTCGTAGATGGTTTTTATGATATTGAGGTATGTACCCGCTGTCCCTATACTCTGAAGAGTTTTGATGCAGAAAGTGTGCTTTACTTTGTCAAATGGTTTTTCTGCATCTATTGAGAGGATCATATGATTCTTGTACTTTCTTTTGTTAATGTGTTTTATCACGTTGATTGATTTGCGGATGTTGAACCAGCCTTGCAGCCCAGGGATAAATCCCACTTGGTCATGGTGAATACTCCTTTTCATGTACTGTTGGATCCCCTTGGCTAGTATTTTGGTGAGAATTTTTGCATCGATGTTCATCAAGGATATTGGTCTCTAATACTCCTTTTTGATGGGATCTTTGTCTGGTTTTGGGATCAAGGTAATGGTGGCCTCATAAAATGAGTTTGGAAGTTTTCCTTCCATTTCTATTGTTTGGAACAGTTTCAGGAGAATAGGTATTAATTCTTCTTTAAATGTCTGATAGAATTCCCCTGGGAATCCATCTGGCCCTGGGCTTTGGTTTCTTGGGAGGTTTTTGATGACTACTTCAATTGCCTTCGTGGTTATAGGACTGTTCAGGTTTTCTATTTCTTCCTGGGTCAGTTTTGGTAGTTGACACATCTCTAGGAATGCACCCATTTCTTCCAGGTTATGGAATATGCTGCCCTAGGGTTGTTCAGATTACGTTCTTATAATCGTTTGTATTTCTTTGGTGTTGGTTGTGATCTCTCCTCTTTCATTCATGATTTTGTTGGTTTGGGTCATTTCTCTTTTCTTTTTGATCAGCCTGGACAGGGGTGTATCAATCTTGTGAATTCTTTCAAAGAACCAGCTCCTAGTTCCGTTGATCTGTTCTACTGTTCTTTTGGGTTCTATTTCATTGATTTCTGCTCTGATCTGCATGATTTCTCTTCTCCTGCTGGGTTTAGGCTTTATTTGCCGTTCTTTCTCCAGCTCCTTTAGGTGTAGGGTTAGGGTGTGTATTTGAGACCTTTCATGTTTCTTGAGAAAGGCTTGCATTGCTATATACTTTCCTCGCAGGACTGCCTTGGCTGTATCCCAAAGATTTTGGACAGTTGTGTTTTCATTTTCATTGGTTTCCAGGAATTTTTAAATTCTTCTTTAATTTCCTGGTTGACCCATTCATTCTTTCGTAGGATGCTCTTTAGCCTCCATGTATTTGAGTTCTTTCCGACTTTCCTCTTGTGATTGAGTTCTAGTTTCAAAGCATTGTGGTCTGAAAATGTGCAGGGAATGATCCCAATCTTTGGGTACCGGTTGAGACCTGATTTGTGACCTAGGATGTGATCCATTCTGGAGAACGTTCCATGGGCCCTAGAGAAGAATGTGTATTCCGTTGCTTCGGGATGGAACGTTCTGAATATGTCTGTGAAGTCCATTTGGTCCAGTGTGTCATTTAAAGTCTTTATTTCCCTGTTGATCTTTTGCTTAGATGATCTGGCCATTTCAGTCAGGGGGGTGTTAAAGTCCCCCACTATGATTGTATGGTTGTCAATGTCTTTCTTTGCTTTTCTTCTAAATTGCCTTATACAATTGGATGCTCCCATGTTCGGGGCATAGACATTTACAATTGTTAGATCTTCTTCTTGGATAGACCCTTTAAGTAGGATATAGTGTCCTTCTTCATCTCTTATTACAGTCTTTGTTTTTTATTGCTTTGTTAATCACCATGTACTACATCATTTGTTTTGGTGTAGTGTCCCATGATTCATTGTTTGTTCCGAACACACAGTGCTCCATGCAGAATGTGCCCTCTTTAATACCCATCACCAGGCTAACCAATCCCCCGACCCACCTCCCGTCTAGAAACCTCGGATTTTTTTTCAGAATCCATCATCTCTCCTGGTCTGTCTCCCCCTCTCACTAACTCCCCTTCATTCTTCCTCTCCTGCTATCTCCTTCTTTTCCTTTATTCTTAAAATATGTTGCGTTATTTGTTTCAGAAGTAGAGATCTGTGATTCAACAGTCTTACACAATTCACAGCGCTCACCGTAGCTCATACCCTCCCCAATGTCTATCACCCAGCCAGCCCATCCCTCCCACCCCCGACCACTCCAGCAAGCCTCACTCTGTTCCTGAGATTAAGAATTCCTCATATCAGTGAGGTCATATGATACATGTCTTTCTCTGATTGACTTATTTCACTAATCATCGGACCCTCCAGTTCCATCCACGTCGTTGTCCATGGCAACATCTCATTCCTTTCGATGGCTGCGTAATATTCCATTGTGTAGATATATACCACCTCTTCTTTATCCATTCATCTGTCGATGGACATCTTGGCTCTTTCAACAGTTTGGCTATTGTGGACATTGCTGCTACAAACAATGGGGTGCACGTACCGCTTCGGGTCCCTACATTTGTATCTTTGGGGTAAATACCCAGGAGTGCAATTGCTGGATCGGATGGTAGCTCTAATTTCAACTATTTGAGGAACCTCCATCCTGTTTTCCAGAGGGGTTGCACCAGCTTGCATTCCCACCACCAGTGTAGGAGGGTTCCCCTTTCTCCACATCCCCGCCAACCTCTGTCGTTCCCTGACTTGTTCATTTGAGCCATTCTGACGGGTGTGAGGTGGTATCTCATTGAGGTTTTGATGTGGATTTCCCTGATGCCGAGCCGTGTTGAGCAATTTTTCCTGTGCCTGTTGGCCATTTGGATGTCTTCTTTGGAAAAATGTCTGTTCATGTCTTCTGCCTATTTCTTGATTGGATTATTTGTTCTTTGGGTGTTGAGTTTGATACGTTTTTATACATATTGGATAGTAGCCCTTTATCTGATATGTCAATCGTAAATAATTTCTCCCATTCTGTCGGTTGTCTTTTGGTTTTGTGGACTGTTTCTTTTGCTGTGCCAAAGGTTTTTATCTTGATGAAATCCCAATAGTTCATTTTTGCCCTGGCTTCCCGTGCCTTTGGTGATGTTTCTAGGAAGAAGTTGCTGCGGCTGAGGTCGAAGAGCTTGCTACCTGTGTTCTCCTTTCGGATTTTGATGGAGTCCTGTCTCACATTGAGGTCTTTCAAACATTTGGAGTCTATTTCTGTGTGTGGTGTCAGGAAATGGTCCAGTGTCATTCTTCTGCATGGGGCTGTCCAATTTCCACAACTCCAGTTGTTGAAGAGACCCTCTTTTTGCCATTGGACATTCTTTCCTGCTCTGTCAAAGATAAGTTGACCATAGAGTTGAGGGTCCATTTCTGGGCTCTCGATTCTGTTCCATGGATCTATGTGTCTGTTTTTGTGCCAGTACCATACTGTCTTGATGATGACAGCTTTGTCATAGAGCTGGAAGTCCAGAATTGTGATGCCGCCAGCTTTGCTTTTCTTTCTCAATATTCCTCTGGCTATTCGTGGTCTCTTCTGGTTCCATTCAAATCTTAGGATTATTTGTTCCATTTCTTGGAAAAAAGTGGATGGTATTTTGACGGGGATTGCATTGAATGTGTAGATCGCTCTAGGTAGCATTGACCTCTTCACAATGTTGGTTCTCCCAATCCATGAGCATGGAACGTTTTTCCGTTTCTTTGTGTCTTCTTCAATTTCTTTCCTGAGTATTTGGTAGTTTTCTGAGTACAGATCCTTTGCCTCTTGGGTTCCATTTATTCCTAGGTCTCTTCTGGTTTTGGGTGCAGTTGTGAATGGGATCGACTCCTTGATTTGTCTCTCTTCTGTCTTGTTGTTGGTGTATAGGAATGCCACTGATTTCTGTGCATTGATTTTATAGCCTGCTACTTTGCGGAATTGCTGTGTGAGTTCTAGCTGTTTTGGGGTGGAGTCTTTTGGGTTTTCCACATAAAGTATCATATCATCTGCAAAGAGTGAGAGTTTGACTTCCTCTCTGCCGATTTGGATGCATTTGATTTCTTTTTGTTGTCTGATTGCTGTGGCTAGGACTTCTAATACTATGTTGAATAGCAGTGGTGAGAGTGGCTATCCCTGCCGCGTTCCTGACCTTAGGGGAAAAGATCTCAGCTTTTCCCCATTGAGAATGATATTCCCTGTAGGTTGTTCGTAGATGGCTTTTATGATATTGAGGTATGTACCCGCTGTCCCTATATTCTGAAGAGTTTTGATCCAGAAAGGTTGCTTTACTTTGTCAAATGGTTTTTCTGCATCTATTGAGAGAATCATATGATTCTTGTTCTTTCTTTTGTTAATGTGTTTTATCACGTTGATTGATTTGCGGATGTTGAACCAGCCTTGCAGCCCAGGGATAAATCCCACTTGGTCATGGTGAATACTCCTTTTCATGTACTGTTGGATCCTCTTGGCTAGTATTTTGGTGAGAATTTTTGCATCGATGTTCATCAAGGATATTGGTCTCTAATACTCTTTTTTGATGGGATCTTTGTCTGGTTTTGGGATCAAGGTAATGGTGGCCTCATAAAATGAGTTTGGAAGTTTTCCTTCCATTTCTATTGTTTGGAACAGTTTCAGGAGAATAGGTATTAATTCTTCTTTAAATGTCTGATAGAATTCCCCTGGGAATCCATCTGGCCCTGGGCTTTGGTTTCTTGGGAGGTTTTTGATGACTACTTCAATTGCCTTCGTGGTTATAGGACTGTTCAGGTTTTCTATTTCTTCCTGGGTCAGTTTTGGTAGTTGACACATCTCTAGGAATGCACCCATTTCTTCCAGGTTATGGAATATGCTGCCCTAGGGTTGCTCAGATTACGTTCTTATAATCGTTTGTATTTCTTTGGTGTTGGTTGTGATCTCTCCTCTTTCATTCATGATTTTGTTGGTTTGGGTCATTTCTCTTTTCTTTTTGATCAGCCTGGACAGGGGTGTATCAATCTTGTGAATTCTTTCAAAGAACCAGCTCCTAGTTCCGTTGATCTGTTCTACTGTTCTTTTGGGTTCTATTTCATTGATTTCTGCTCTGATCTGCATGATTTCTCTTCTCCTGCTGGGTTTACGCTTTATTTGCCGTTCTTTCTCCAGCTCCTTTAGGTGTAGGGTTAGGGTGTGTATTTGAGACCTTTCATGTTTCTTGAGAAAGGCTTGTATTGCTATATACTTTCCTCGCAGGACTGCCTTGGCTGTATCCCAAAGATTTTGGACAGTTGTGTTTTCATTTTCATTGGTTTCCAGGAATTTTTAAATTCTTCTTTAATTTCCTGGTTGACCCATTCATTCTTTCGTAGGATGCTCTTTAGCCTCCATGTATTTGAGTTCTTTCCGACTTTCCTCTTGTGATTGAGTTCTAGTTTCAAAGCATTGTGGTCTGAAAATGTGCAGGGAACGATCCCAATCTTTGGGTACCGGTTGAGACCTGATTTGTGACCTAGGATGTGATCCATTCTGGAGAACGTTCCATGGGCCCTAGAGAAGAATGTGTATTCCGTTGCTTCGGGATGGAACGTTCTGAATATGTCTGTGAAGTCCATTTGGTCCAGTGTGTCATTTAAAGTCTTTATTTCCCTGTTGATCTTTTGCTTAGATGATCTGGCCATTTCAGTCAGGGGGGTGTTAAAGTCCCCCACTATGATTGTATGGTTGTCAATGTCTTTCTTTGCTTTTCTTCTAAATTGCCTTATACAATTGGATGCTCCCATGTTCGGGGCATAGACATTTACAATTGTTAGATCTTCTTCTTGGATAGACCCTTTAAGTAGGATATAGTGTCCTTCTTCATCTCTTATTACAGTCTTTGTTTTTTATTGCTTTGTTAATCACCATGTACTACATCATTTGTTTTGGTGTAGTGTCCCATGATTCATTGTTTGTTCCGAACACACAGTGCTCCATGCAGAATGTGCCCTCTTTAATACCCATCACCAGGCTAACCAATCCCCCGACCCACCTCCCCTCTAGAAACCTCGGATTTTTTTTCAGAATCCATCATGTCTCCTGGTCTGTCTCCCCCTCTCACTAACTCCCCTTCATTCTTCCTCTCCTGCTATCCCCTTCTTTTCCTTTATTCTTAAAATATGTTGCGTTATTTGTTTCAGAAGTAGAGATCTGTGATTCAACAGTCTTACACAATTCACAGCGCTCACCGTAGCTCATACCCTCCCCAATGTCTATCACCCAGCCAGCCCATCCCTCCCACCCCCGACCACTCCAGCAAGCCTCACTCTGTTCCTGAGATTAAGAATTCCTCATATCAGTGAGGTCATATGATACATGTCTTTCTCTGATTGACTTATTTCACTAATCATCGGACCCTCCAGTTCCATCCACGTCGTTGTCCATGGCAACATCTCATTCCTTTGGATGGCTGCGTAATATTCCATTGTGTAGATATATACCACCTCTTCTTTATCCATTCATCTGTCGATGGACATCTTGGCTCTTTCAACAGTTTGGCTATTGTGGACATTGCTGCTACAAACAATGGGGTGCACGTACCGCTTCGGGTCCCTACATTTGTATCTTTGGTGTAAATACCCAGGAGTGCAATTGCTGGATCGGATGGTAGCTCTAATTTCAACTATTTGAGGAACCTCCATCCTGTTTTCCAGAGGGGTTGCACCAGCTTGCATTCCCACCACCAGTGTAGGAGGGTTCCCCTTTCTCCACATCCCCGCCAACCTCTGTCGTTCCCTGACTTGTTCATTTGAGCCATTCTGACGGGTGTGAGGTGGTATCTCATTGAGGTTTTGATGTGGATTTCCCTGATGCCGAGCCGTGTTGAGCACTTTTTCTTGTGCCTGTTGGCCATTTGGATGTCTTCTTTGGAAAAATGTCTGTTCATGTCTTCTGCCTATTTCTTGATTGGATTATTTGTTCTTTTGGTGTTGAGTTTGATACGTTTTTATACATATTGGATAGTAGCCCTTTATCTGATATGTCAATCGTAAATAATTTCTCCCATTCTGTCGGTTGTCTTTTGGTTTTGTGGACTGTTTCTTTTGCTGTGCCAAAGGTTTTTATCTTGATGAAATCCCAATAGTTCATTTTTGCCCTGGCTTCCCGTGCCTTTGGTGATGTTTCTAGGAAGAAGTTGCTGCGGCTGAGGTCGAAGAGCTTGCTACCTGTGTTCTCCTTTCGGATTTTGATGGAGTCCTGTCTCACATTGAGGTCTTTCAAACATTTGGAGTCTATTTCTGTGTGTGGTGTCAGGAAATGGTCCAGTGTCATTCTTCTGCATGGGGCTGTCCAATTTCCACAACTCCAGTTGTTGAAGAGACCCTCTTTTTGCCATTGGACATTCTTTCCTGCTCTGTCAAAGATAAGTTGACCATAGAGTTGAGGGTCCATTTCTGGGCTCTCGATTCTGTTCCATGGATCTATGTGTCTGTTTTTGTGCCAGTACCATACTGTCTTGATGATGACAGCTTTGTCATAGAGCTGGAAGTCCAGAATTGTGATGCCGCCAGCTTTGCTTTTCTTTCTCAATATTCCTCTGGCTATTCGTGGTCTCTTCTGGTTCCATTCAAATCTTAGGATTATTTGTTCCATTTCTTGGAAAAAAGTGGATGGTATTTTGACGGGGATTGCATTGAATGTGTAGATCGCTCTAGGTAGCATTGACCTCTTCACAATGTTGGTTCTCCCAATCCATGAGCATGGAACGTTTTTCCGTTTCTTTGTGTCTTCTTCAATTTCTTTCCTGAGTATTTGGTAGTTTTCTGAGTACAGATCCTTTGCCTCTTGGGTTCCATTTATTCCTAGGTCTCTTCTGGTTTTGGGTGCAGTTGTGAATGGGATCGACTCCTTGATTTGTCTCTCTTCTGTCTTGTTGTTGGTGTATAGGAATGCCACTGATTTCTGTGCATTGATTTTATAGCCTGCTACTTTGCGGAATTGCTGTGTGAGTTCTAGCTGTTTTGGGGTGGAGTCTTTTGGGTTTTCCACATAAAGTATCATATCATCTGCAAAGAGTGAGAGTTTGACTTCCTCTCTGCCGATTTGGATGCCTTTGATTTCTTTTTGTTGTCTGATTGCTGTGGCTAGGACTTCTAATACTATGTTGAATAGCAGTGGTGAGAGTGGCTATCCCTGCCGCGTTCCTGACCTTAGGGGAAAAGATCTCAGCTTTTCCCCATTGAGAATGATATTCGCTGTAGGTTGTTCGTAGATGGCTTTTATGATATTGAGGTATGTACCCGCTGTCCCTATACTCTGAAGAGTATTGATCCAGAAAGGGTGCTTTACTTTGTCAAATGGTTTTTCTGCATCTATTGAGAGGATCATATGATTCTTGTTCTTTCTTTTGTTAATGTGTTTTATCACGTTGATTGATCTGCGGATGTTGAACCAGCCTTGCAGCCCAGGGATAAATCCCACTTGGTCATGGTGAATACTCCTTTTCATGTACTGTTGGATCCTCTTGGCTAGTATTTTGGTGAGAATTTTTGCATCGATGTTCATCAAGGATATTGGTCTCTAATACTCTTTTTTGATGGGATCTTTGTCTGGTTTTGGGATCAAGGTAATGGTGGCCTCATAAAATGAGTTTGGAGGTTTTCCTTCCATTTCTATTGTTTGGAACAGTTTCAGGAGAATAGGTATTAATTCTTCTTTAAATGTCTGATAGAATTCCCCTGGGAATCCATCTGGCCCTGGGCTTTGGTTTCTTGGGAGGTTTTTGATCACTACTTCAATTGCCTTCGTGGTTATAGGACTGTTCAGGTTTTCTATTTCTTCCTGGGTCAGTTTTGGTAGTTGACACATCTCTAGGAATGCACCCATTTCTTCCAGGTTATGGAATATGCTGCCCTAGGGTTGCTCAGATTACGTTCTTATAATCGTTTGTATTTCTTTGGTGTTGGTTGTGATCTCTCCTCTTTCATTCATGATTTTGTTGGTTTGGGTCATTTCTCTTTTCTTTTTGATCAGCCTGGACAGGGGTGTATCAATCTTGTGAATTCTTTCAAAGAACCAGCTCCTAGTTCCGTTGATCTGTTCTACTGTTCTTTTGGGTTCTATTTCATTGATTTCTGCTCTGATCTGCATGATTTCTCTTCTCCTGCTGGGTTTAGGCTTTATTTGCCGTTCTTTCTCCAGCTCCTTTAGGTGTAGGGTTAGGGTGTGTATTTGAGACCTTTCATGTTTCTTGAGAAAGGCTTGCATTGCTATATACTTTCCTCGCAGGACTGCCTTGGCTGTATCCCAAAGATTTTGGACAGTTGTGTTTTCATTTTCATTGGTTTCCAGGAATTTTTAAATTCTTCTTTAATTTCCTGGTTGACCCATTCATTCTTTCGTAGGATGCTCTTTAGCCTCCATGTATTTGAGTTCTTTCCGACTTTCCTCTTGTGATTGAGTTCTAGTTTCAAAGCATTGTGGTCTGAAAATGTGCAGGGAATGATCCCAATCTTTGGGTACCGGTTGAGACCTGATTTGTGACCTAGGATGTGATCCATTCTGGAGAACGTTCCATGGGCCCTAGAGAAGAATGTGTATTCCGTTGCTTCGGGATGGAACGTTCTGAATATGTCTGTGAAGTCCATTTGGTCCAGTGTGTCATTTAAAGTCTTTATTTCCCTGTTGATCTTTTGCTTAGATGATCTGGCCATTTCAGTCAGGGGGGTGTTAAAGTCCCCCACTATGATTGTATGGTTGTCAATGTCTTTCTTTGCTTTTCTTCTAAATTGCCTTATACAATTGGATGCTCCCATGTTCGGGGCATAGACATTTACAATTGTTAGATCTTCTTCTTGGATAGACCCTTTAAGTAGGATATAGTGTCCTTCTTCATCTCTTATTACAGTCTTTGTTTTTTATTGCTTTGTTAATCACCATGTACTACATCATTTGTTTTGGTGTAGTGTCCCATGATTCATTGTTTGTTCCGAACACACAGTGCTCCATGCAGAATGTGCCCTCTTTAATACCCATCACCAGGCTAACCAATCCCCCGACCCACCTCCCGTCTAGAAACCTCGGATTTTTTTTCAGATTCCATCATCTCTCCTGGTCTGTCTCCCCCTCTCACTAACTCCCCTTCATTCTTCCTCTCCTGCTATCTCCTTCTTTTCCTTTATTCTTAAAATATGTTGCGTTATTTGTTTCAGAAGTAGAGATCTGTGATTCAACAGTCTTACACAATTCACAGCGCTCACCGTAGCTCATACCCTCCCCAATGTCTATCACCCAGCCAGCCCATCCCTCCCACCCCCGACCACTCCAGCAAGCCTCACTCTGTTCCTGAGATTAAGAATTCCTCATATCAGTGAGGTCATATGATACATGTCTTTCTCTGATTGACTTATTTCACTAATCATCGGACCCTCCAGTTCCATCCACGTCGTTGTCCATGGCAACATCTCATTCCTTTTGATGGCTGCGTAATATTCCATTGTGAAGATATATACCACCTCTTCTTTATCCATTCATCTGTCGATGGACATCTTGGCTCTTTCAACAGTTTGGCTATTGTGGACATTGCTGCTACAAACAATGGGGTGCACGTACCGCTTCGGGTCCCTACATTTGTATCTTTGGGGTAAATACCCAGGAGTGCAATTGCTGGATCGGATGGTAGCTCTAATTTCAACTATTTGAGGAACCTCCATCCTGTTTTCCAGAGGGGTTGCACCAGCTTGCATTCCCACCACCAGTGTAGGAGGGTTCCCCTTTCTCCACATCCCCGCCAACCTCTGTCGTTCCCTGACTTGTTCATTTGAGCCATTCTGACGGGTGTGAGGTGGTATCTCATTGAGGTTTTGATGTGGATTTCCCTGATGCCGAGCCGTGTTGAGCAATTTTTCCTGTGCCTGTTGGCCATTTGGATGTCTTCTTTGGAAAAATGTCTGTTCATGTCTTCTGCCTATTTCTTGATTGGATTATTTGTTCTTTGGGTGTTGAGTTTGATACGTTTTTATACATATTGGATAGTAGCCCTTTATCTGATATGTCAATCGTAAATAATTTCTCCCATTCTGTCGGTTGTCTTTTGGTTTTGTGGACTGTTTCTTTTGCTGTGCCAAAGGTTTTTATCTTGATGAAATCCCAATAGTTCATTTTTGCCCTGGCTTCCCGTGCCTTTGGTGATGTTTCTAGGAAGAAGTTGCTGCGGCTGAGGTCGAAGAGCTTGCTACCTGTGTTCTCCTTTCGGATTTTGATGGAGTTCTGTCTCACATTGAGGTCTTTCAAACATTTGGAGTCTATTTCTGTGTGTGGTGTCAGGAAATGGTCCAGTGTCATTCTTCTGCATGGGGCTGTCCAATTTCCACAACTCCAGTTGTTGAAGAGACCCTCTTTTTGCCATTGGACATTCTTTCCTGCTCTGTCAAAGATAAGTTGACCATAGAGTTGAGGGTCCATTTCTGGGCTCTCGATTCTTTCCATGGATCTATGTGTCTGTTTTTGTGCCAGTACCATACTGTCTTGATGATGACAGCTTTGTCATAGAGCTGGAAGTCCAGAATTGTGATGCCGCCAGCTTTGCTTTTCCTTCTCAATATTCCTCTGGCTATTCGTGGTCTCTTCTGGTTCCATTCAAATCTTAGGATTATTTGTTCCATTTCTTGGAAAAAAGTGGATGGTATTTTGACGGGGATTGCATTGAATGTGTAGATCGCTCTAGGTAGCATTGACCTCTTCACAATGTTGGTTCTCCCAATCCATGAGCATGGAACGTTTTTCCGTTTCTTTGTGTCTTCTTCAATTTCTTTCCTGAGTATTTGGTAGTTTTCTGAGTACAGATCCTTTGCCTCTTGGGTTCCATTTATTCCTAGGTCTCTTCTGGTTTTGGGTGCAGTTGTGAATGGGATCGACTCCTTGATTTGTCTCTCTTCTGTCTTGTTGTTGGTGTATAGGAATGCCAGTGATTTCTGTGCATTGATTTTATAGCCTGCTACTTGACGGAATTGCTGTGTGAGTTCTAGCAGTTTTGGGGTGGAGTCTTTTGGGTTTTCCACATAAAGTATCATATCATCTGAAAAGAGTGAGAGTTTGACTTCCTCTCTGCCGATTTGGATGCCTTGGATTTCTTTTTGTTGTCTGATTGCTGTGGCTAGGACTTCTAATACTATGTTGAATAGCAGTGGTGAGAGTGGCTATCCCTGCCGCGTTCCTGACCTTAGGGGAAAAGATCTCAGCTTTTCCCCATTGAGAATGATATTCGCTGTAGGTTGTTCGTAGATGGCTTTTATGATATTGAGGTATGTACCCGCTGTCCCTATACTCTGAAGAGTTTTGATCCAGAAAGTGTGCTTTACTTTGTCAAATGGTTTTTCTGCATCTATTGAGAGGATCATATGATTCTTGTTCTTTCTTTTGTTAATGTGTTTTATCACGTTGATTGATTTGCGGATGTTGAACCAGCCTTGCAGCCCAGGGATAAATCCCACTTGGTCATGGTGAATACTCCTTTTCATGTACTGTTGTATCCTCTTGGCTAGTATTTTGGTGAGAATTTTTGCATCGATGTTCATCAAGGATATTGGTCTCTAATACTCTTTTTTGATGGGATCTTTGTCTGGTTTTGGGATCAAGGTAATGGTGGCCTCATAAAATGAGTTTGGAGGTTTTCCTTCCATTTCTATTGTTTGGAACAGTTTCAGGAGAATAGGTATTAATTCTTCTTTAAATGTCTGATAGAATTCCCCTGGGAATCCATCTGGCCCTGGGCTTTGGTTTCTTGGGAGGTTTTTGATGACTACTTCAATTGCCTTCGTGGTTATAGGACTGTTCAGGTTTTCTATTTCTTCCTGGGTCAGTTTTGGTAGTTGACACATCTCTAGGAATGCACCCATTTCTTCCAGGTTATGGAATATGCTGCCCTAGGGTTGCTCAGATTACGTTCTTATAATCGTTTGTATTTCTTTGGTGTTGGTTGTGATCTCTCCTCTTTCATTCATGATTTTGTTGGTTTGGGTCATTTCTCTTTTCTTTTTGATCAGCCTGGACAGGGGTGTATCAATCTTGTGAATTCTTTCAAAGAACCAGCTCCTAGTTCCGTTGATCTGTTCTACTGTTCTTTTGGGTTCTATTTCATTGATTTCTGCTCTGATCTGCATGATTTCTCTTCTCCTGCTGGGTTTAGGCTTTATTTGCCGTTCTTTCTCCAGCTCCTTTAGGTGTAGGGTTAGGGTGTGTATTTGAGACCTTTCATGTTTCTTGAGAAAGGCTTGTATTGCTATATACTTTCCTCGCAGGACTGCCTTGGCTGTATCCCAAAGATTTTGGACAGTTGTGTTTTCATTTTCATTGGTTTCCAGGAATTTTTAAATTCTTCTTTAATTTCCTGGTTGACCCATTCATTCTTTCGTAGGATGCTCTTTAGCCTCCATGTATTTGAGTTCTTTCCGACTTTCCTCTTGTGATTGAGTTCCAGGTTCAAAGCATTGTGGTCTGAAAATGTGCAGGGAATGATCCCAATCTTTGGGTACCGGTTGAGACCTGATTTGTGACCTAGGATGTGATCCATTCTGGAGAACGTTCCATGGGCCCTAGAGAAGAATGTGTATTCCGTTGCTTCGGGATGGAACGTTCTGAATATGTCTGTGAAGTCCATTTGGTCCAGTGTGTCATTTAAAGTCTTTATTTCCCTGTTGATCTTTTGCTTAGATGATCTGGCCATTTCAGTCAGGGGGGTGTTAAAGTCCCCCACTATGATTGTATGGTTGTCAATGTCTTTCTTTGCTTTTCTTCTAAATTGCCTTATACAATTGGATGCTCCCATGTTCGGGGCATAGACATTTACAATTGTTAGATCTTCTTCTTGGATAGACCCTTTAAGTAGGATATAGTGTCCTTCTTCATCTCTTATTACAGTCTTTGTTTTTTATTGCTTTGTTAATCACCATGTACTACATCATTTGTTTTGGTGTAGTGTCCCATGATTCATTGTTTGTTCCGAACACACAGTGCTCCATGCAGAATGTGCCCTCTTTAATACCCATCACCAGGCTAACCAATCCCCCGACCCACCTCCCGTCTAGAAACCTCGGATTTTTTTTCAGATTCCATCATCTCTCCTGGTCTGTCTCCCCCTCTCACTAACTCCCCTTCATTCTTCCTCTCCTGCTATCTCCTTCTTTTCCTTTATTCTTAAAATATGTTGCGTTATTTGTTTCAGAAGTAGAGATCTGTGATTCAACAGTCTTACACAATTCACAGCGCTCACCGTAGCTCATACCCTCCCCAATGTCTATCACCCAGCCAGCCCATCCCTCCCACCCCCGACCACTCCAGCAAGCCTCACTCTGTTCCTGAGATTAAGAATTCCTCATATCAGTGAGGTCATATGATACATGTCTTTCTCTGATTGACTTATTTCACTAATCATCGGACCCTCCAGTTCCATCCACGTCGTTGTCCATGGCAACATCTCATTCCTTTTGATGGCTGCGTAATATTCCATTGTGAAGATATATACCACCTCTTCTTTATCCATTCATCTGTCGATGGACATCTTGGCTCTTTCAACAGTTTGGCTATTGTGGACATTGCTGCTACAAACAATGGGGTGCACGTACCGCTTCGGGTCCCTACATTTGTATCTTTGGGGTAAATACCCAGGAGTGCAATTGCTGGATCGGATGGTAGCTCTAATTTCAACTATTTGAGGAACCTCCATCCTGTTTTCCAGAGGGGTTGCACCAGCTTGCATTCCCACCACCAGTGTAGGAGGGTTCCCCTTTCTCCACATCCCCGCCAACCTCTGTCGTTCCCTGACTTGTTCATTTGAGCCATTCTGACGGGTGTGAGGTGGTATCTCATTGAGGTTTTGATGTGGATTTCCCTGATGCCGAGCCGTGTTGAGCAATTTTTCCTGTGCCTGTTGGCCATTTGGATGTCTTCTTTGGAAAAATGTCTGTTCATGTCTTCTGCCTATTTCTTGATTGGATTATTTGTTCTTTGGGTGTTGAGTTTGATACGTTTTTATACATATTGGATAGTAGCCCTTTATCTGATATGTCAATCGTAAATAATTTCTCCCATTCTGTCGGTTGTCTTTTGGTTTTGTGGACTGTTTCTTTTGCTGTGCCAAAGGTTTTTATCTTGATGAAATCCCAATAGTTCATTTTTGCCCTGGCTTCCCGTGCCTTTGGTGATGTTTCTAGGAAGAAGTTGCTGCGGCTGAGGTCGAAGAGCTTGCTACCTGTGTTCTCCTTTCGGATTTTGATGGAGTTCTGTCTCACATTGAGGTCTTTCAAACATTTGGAGTCTATTTCTGTGTGTGGTGTCAGGAAATGGTCCAGTGTCATTCTTCTGCATGGGGCTGTCCAATTTCCACAACTCCAGTTGTTGAAGAGACCCTCTTTTTGCCATTGGACATTCTTTCCTGCTCTGTCAAAGATAAGTTGACCATAGAGTTGAGGGTCCATTTCTGGGCTCTCGATTCTTTCCATGGATCTATGTGTCTGTTTTTGTGCCAGTACCATACTGTCTTGATGATGACAGCTTTGTCATAGAGCTGGAAGTCCAGAATTGTGATGCCGCCAGCTTTGCTTTTCCTTCTCAATATTCCTCTGGCTATTCGTGGTCTCTTCTGGTTCCATTCAAATCTTAGGATTATTTGTTCCATTTCTTGGAAAAAAGTGGATGGTATTTTGACGGGGATTGCATTGAATGTGTAGATCGCTCTAGGTAGCATTGACCTCTTCACAATGTTGGTTCTCCCAATCCATGAGCATGGAACGTTTTTCCGTTTCTTTGTGTCTTCTTCAATTTCTTTCCTGAGTATTTGGTAGTTTTCTGAGTACAGATCCTTTGCCTCTTGGGTTCCATTTATTCCTAGGTCTCTTCTGGTTTTGGGTGCAGTTGTGAATGGGATCGACTCCTTGATTTGTCTCTCTTCTGTCTTGTTGTTGGTGTATAGGAATGCCAGTGATTTCTGTGCATTGATTTTATAGCCTGCTACTTGACGGAATTGCTGTGTGAGTTCTAGCAGTTTTGGGGTGGAGTCTTTTGGGTTTTCCACATAAAGTATCATATCATCTGAAAAGAGTGAGAGTTTGACTTCCTCTCTGCCGATTTGGATGCCTTGGATTTCTTTTTGTTGTCTGATTGCTGTGGCTAGGACTTCTAATACTATGTTGAATAGCAGTGGTGAGAGTGGCTATCCCTGCCGCGTTCCTGACCTTAGGGGAAAAGATCTCAGCTTTTCCCCATTGAGAATGATATTCGCTGTAGGTTGTTCGTAGATGGCTTTTATGATATTGAGGTATGTACCCGCTGTCCCTATACTCTGAAGAGTTTTGATCCAGAAAGTGTGCTTTACTTTGTCAAATGGTTTTTCTGCATCTATTGAGAGGATCATATGATTCTTGTTCTTTCTTTTGTTAATGTGTTTTATCACGTTGATTGATTTGCGGATGTTGAACCAGCCTTGCAGCCCAGGGATAAATCCCACTTGGTCATGGTGAATACTCCTTTTCATGTACTGTTGTATCCTCTTGGCTAGTATTTTGGTGAGAATTTTTGCATCGATGTTCATCAAGGATATTGGTCTCTAATACTCTTTTTTGATGGGATCTTTGTCTGGTTTTGGGATCAAGGTAATGGTGGCCTCATAAAATGAGTTTGGAGGTTTTCCTTCCATTTCTATTGTTTGGAACAGTTTCAGGAGAATAGGTATTAATTCTTCTTTAAATGTCTGATAGAATTCCCCTGGGAATCCATCTGGCCCTGGGCTTTGGTTTCTTGGGAGGTTTTTGATGACTACTTCAATTGCCTTCGTGGTTATAGGACTGTTCAGGTTTTCTATTTCTTCCTGGGTCAGTTTTGGTAGTTGACACATCTCTAGGAATGCACCCATTTCTTCCAGGTTATGGAATATGCTGCCCTAGGGTTGCTCAGATTACGTTCTTATAATCGTTTGTATTTCTTTGGTGTTGGTTGTGATCTCTCCTCTTTCATTCATGATTTTGTTGGTTTGGGTCATTTCTCTTTTCTTTTTGATCAGCCTGGACAGGGGTGTATCAATCTTGTGAATTCTTTCAAAGAACCAGCTCCTAGTTCCGTTGATCTGTTCTACTGTTCTTTTGGGTTCTATTTCATTGATTTCTGCTCTGATCTGCATGATTTCTCTTCTCCTGCTGGGTTTAGGCTTTATTTGCCGTTCTTTCTCCAGCTCCTTTAGGTGTAGGGTTAGGGTGTGTATTTGAGACCTTTCATGTTTCTTGAGAAAGGCTTGTATTGCTATATACTTTCCTCGCAGGACTGCCTTGGCTGTATCCCAAAGATTTTGGACAGTTGTGTTTTCATTTTCATTGGTTTCCAGGAATTTTTAAATTCTTCTTTAATTTCCTGGTTGACCCATTCATTCTTTCGTAGGATGCTCTTTAGCCTCCATGTATTTGAGTTCTTTCCGACTTTCCTCTTGTGATTGAGTTCCAGGTTCAAAGCATTGTGGTCTGAAAATGTGCAGGGAATGATCCCAATCTTTGGGTACCGGTTGAGACCTGATTTGTGACCTAGGATGTGATCCATTCTGGAGAACGTTCCATGGGCCCTAGAGAAGAATGTGTATTCCGTTGCTTCGGGATGGAACGTTCTGAATATGTCTGTGAAGTCCATTTGGTCCAGTGTGTCATTTAAAGTCTTTATTTCCCTGTTGATCTTTTGCTTAGATGATCTGGCCATTTCAGTCAGGGGGGTGTTAAAGTCCCCCACTATGATTGTATGGTTGTCAATGTCTTTCTTTGCTTTTCTTCTAAATTGCCTTATACAATTGGATGCTCCCATGTTCGGGGCATAGACATTTACAATTGTTAGATCTTCTTCTTGGATAGACCCTTTAAGTAGGATATAGTGTCCTTCTTCATCTCTTATTACAGTCTTTGTTTTTTATTGCTTTGTTAATCACCATGTACTACATCATTTGTTTTGGTGTAGTGTCCCATGATTCATTGTTTGTTCCGAACACACAGTGCTCCATGCAGAATGTGCCCTCTTTAATACCCATCACCAGGCTAACCAATCCCCCGACCCACCTCCCGTCTAGAAACCTCGGATTTTTTTTCAGATTCCATCATCTCTCCTGGTCTGTCTCCCCCTCTCACTAACTCCCCTTCATTCTTCCTCTCCTGCTATCTCCTTCTTTTCCTTTATTCTTAAAATATGTTGCGTTATTTGTTTCAGAAGTAGAGATCTGTGATTCAACAGTCTTACACAATTCACAGCGCTCACCGTAGCTCATACCCTCCCCAATGTCTATCACCCAGCCAGCCCATCCCTCCCACCCCCGACCACTCCAGCAAGCCTCACTCTGTTCCTGAGATTAAGAATTCCTCATATCAGTGAGGTCATATGATACATGTCTTTCTCTGATTGACTTATTTCACTAATCATCGGACCCTCCAGTTCCATCCACGTCGTTGTCCATGGCAACATCTCATTCCTTTTGATGGCTGCGTAATATTCCATTGTGAAGATATATACCACCTCTTCTTTATCCATTCATCTGTCGATGGACATCTTGGCTCTTTCAACAGTTTGGCTATTGTGGACATTGCTGCTACAAACAATGGGGTGCACGTACCGCTTCGGGTCCCTACATTTGTATCTTTGGGGTAAATACCCAGGAGTGCAATTGCTGGATCGGATGGTAGCTCTAATTTCAACTATTTGAGGAACCTCCATCCTGTTTTCCAGAGGGGTTGCACCAGCTTGCATTCCCACCACCAGTGTAGGAGGGTTCCCCTTTCTCCACATCCCCGCCAACCTCTGTCGTTCCCTGACTTGTTCATTTGAGCCATTCTGACGGGTGTGAGGTGGTATCTCATTGAGGTTTTGATGTGGATTTCCCTGATGCCGAGCCGTGTTGAGCAATTTTTCCTGTGCCTGTTGGCCATTTGGATGTCTTCTTTGGAAAAATGTCTGTTCATGTCTTCTGCCTATTTCTTGATTGGATTATTTGTTCTTTGGGTGTTGAGTTTGATACGTTTTTATACATATTGGATAGTAGCCCTTTATCTGATATGTCAATCGTAAATAATTTCTCCCATTCTGTCGGTTGTCTTTTGGTTTTGTGGACTGTTTCTTTTGCTGTGCCAAAGGTTTTTATCTTGATGAAATCCCAATAGTTCATTTTTGCCCTGGCTTCCCGTGCCTTTGGTGATGTTTCTAGGAAGAAGTTGCTGCGGCTGAGGTCGAAGAGCTTGCTACCTGTGTTCTCCTTTCGGATTTTGATGGAGTTCTGTCTCACATTGAGGTCTTTCAAACATTTGGAGTCTATTTCTGTGTGTGGTGTCAGGAAATGGTCCAGTGTCATTCTTCTGCATGGGGCTGTCCAATTTCCACAACTCCAGTTGTTGAAGAGACCCTCTTTTTGCCATTGGACATTCTTTCCTGCTCTGTCAAAGATAAGTTGACCATAGAGTTGAGGGTCCATTTCTGGGCTCTCGATTCTTTCCATGGATCTATGTGTCTGTTTTTGTGCCAGTACCATACTGTCTTGATGATGACAGCTTTGTCATAGAGCTGGAAGTCCAGAATTGTGATGCCGCCAGCTTTGCTTTTCCTTCTCAATATTCCTCTGGCTATTCGTGGTCTCTTCTGGTTCCATTCAAATCTTAGGATTATTTGTTCCATTTCTTGGAAAAAAGTGGATGGTATTTTGACGGGGATTGCATTGAATGTGTAGATCGCTCTAGGTAGCATTGACCTCTTCACAATGTTGGTTCTCCCAATCCATGAGCATGGAACGTTTTTCCGTTTCTTTGTGTCTTCTTCAATTTCTTTCCTGAGTATTTGGTAGTTTTCTGAGTACAGATCCTTTGCCTCTTGGGTTCCATTTATTCCTAGGTCTCTTCTGGTTTTGGGTGCAGTTGTGAATGGGATCGACTCCTTGATTTGTCTCTCTTCTGTCTTGTTGTTGGTGTATAGGAATGCCAGTGATTTCTGTGCATTGATTTTATAGCCTGCTACTTGACGGAATTGCTGTGTGAGTTCTAGCAGTTTTGGGGTGGAGTCTTTTGGGTTTTCCACATAAAGTATCATATCATCTGAAAAGAGTGAGAGTTTGACTTCCTCTCTGCCGATTTGGATGCCTTGGATTTCTTTTTGTTGTCTGATTGCTGTGGCTAGGACTTCTAATACTATGTTGAATAGCAGTGGTGAGAGTGGCTATCCCTGCCGCGTTCCTGACCTTAGGGGAAAAGATCTCAGCTTTTCCCCATTGAGAATGATATTCGCTGTAGGTTGTTCGTAGATGGCTTTTATGATATTGAGGTATGTACCCGCTGTCCCTATACTCTGAAGAGTTTTGATCCAGAAAGTGTGCTTTACTTTGTCAAATGGTTTTTCTGCATCTATTGAGAGGATCATATGATTCTTGTTCTTTCTTTTGTTAATGTGTTTTATCACGTTGATTGATTTGCGGATGTTGAACCAGCCTTGCAGCCCAGGGATAAATCCCACTTGGTCATGGTGAATACTCCTTTTCATGTACTGTTGTATCCTCTTGGCTAGTATTTTGGTGAGAATTTTTGCATCGATGTTCATCAAGGATATTGGTCTCTAATACTCTTTTTTGATGGGATCTTTGTCTGGTTTTGGGATCAAGGTAATGGTGGCCTCATAAAATGAGTTTGGAGGTTTTCCTTCCATTTCTATTGTTTGGAACAGTTTCAGGAGAATAGGTATTAATTCTTCTTTAAATGTCTGATAGAATTCCCCTGGGAATCCATCTGGCCCTGGGCTTTGGTTTCTTGGGAGGTTTTTGATGACTACTTCAATTGCCTTCGTGGTTATAGGACTGTTCAGGTTTTCTATTTCTTCCTGGGTCAGTTTTGGTAGTTGACACATCTCTAGGAATGCACCCATTTCTTCCAGGTTATGGAATATGCTGCCCTAGGGTTGCTCAGATTACGTTCTTATAATCGTTTGTATTTCTTTGGTGTTGGTTGTGATCTCTCCTCTTTCATTCATGATTTTGTTGGTTTGGGTCATTTCTCTTTTCTTTTTGATCAGCCTGGACAGGGGTGTATCAATCTTGTGAATTCTTTCAAAGAACCAGCTCCTAGTTCCGTTGATCTGTTCTACTGTTCTTTTGGGTTCTATTTCATTGATTTCTGCTCTGATCTGCATGATTTCTCTTCTCCTGCTGGGTTTAGGCTTTATTTGCCGTTCTTTCTCCAGCTCCTTTAGGTGTAGGGTTAGGGTGTGTATTTGAGACCTTTCATGTTTCTTGAGAAAGGCTTGTATTGCTATATACTTTCCTCGCAGGACTGCCTTGGCTGTATCCCAAAGATTTTGGACAGTTGTGTTTTCATTTTCATTGGTTTCCAGGAATTTTTAAATTCTTCTTTAATTTCCTGGTTGACCCATTCATTCTTTCGTAGGATGCTCTTTAGCCTCCATGTATTTGAGTTCTTTCCGACTTTCCTCTTGTGATTGAGTTCCAGGTTCAAAGCATTGTGGTCTGAAAATGTGCAGGGAATGATCCCAATCTTTGGGTACCGGTTGAGACCTGATTTGTGACCTAGGATGTGATCCATTCTGGAGAACGTTCCATGGGCCCTAGAGAAGAATGTGTATTCCGTTGCTTCGGGATGGAACGTTCTGAATATGTCTGTGAAGTCCATTTGGTCCAGTGTGTCATTTAAAGTCTTTATTTCCCTGTTGATCTTTTGCTTAGATGATCTGGCCATTTCAGTCAGGGGGGTGTTAAAGTCCCCCACTATGATTGTATGGTTGTCAATGTCTTTCTTTGCTTTTCTTCTAAATTGCCTTATACAATTGGATGCTCCCATGTTCGGGGCATAGACATTTACAATTGTTAGATCTTCTTCTTGGATAGACCCTTTAAGTAGGATATAGTGTCCTTCTTCATCTCTTATTACAGTCTTTGTTTTTTATTGCTTTGTTAATCACCATGTACTACATCATTTGTTTTGGTGTAGTGTCCCATGATTCATTGTTTGTTCCGAACACACAGTGCTCCATGCAGAATGTGCCCTCTTTAATACCCATCACCAGGCTAACCAATCCCCCGACCCACCTCCCCTCTAGAAACCTCGGATTTTTTTTCAGAATCCATCATGTCTCCTGGTCTGTCTCCCCCTCTCACTAACTCCCCTTCATTCTTCCTCTCCTGCTATCCCCTTCTTTTCCTTTATTCTTAAAATATGTTGCGTTATTTGTTTCAGAAGTAGAGATCTGTGATTCAACAGTCTTACACAATTCACAGCGCTCACCGTAGCTCATACCCTCCCCAATGTCTATCACCCAGCCAGCCCATCCCTCCCACCCCCGACCACTCCAGCAAGCCTCACTCTGTTCCTGAGATTAAGAATTCCTCATATCAGTGAGGTCATATGATACATGTCTTTCTCTGATTGACTTATTTCACTAATCATCGGACCCTCCAGTTCCATCCACGTCGTTGTCCATGGCAACATCTCATTCCTTTGGATGGCTGCGTAATATTCCATTGTGTAGATATATACCACCTCTTCTTTATCCATTCATCTGTCGATGGACATCTTGGCTCTTTCAACAGTTTGGCTATTGTGGACATTGCTGCTACAAACAATGGGGTGCACGTACCGCTTCGGGTCCCTACATTTGTATCTTTGGGGTAAATACCCAGGAGTGCAATTGCTGGATCGGATGGTAGCTCTAATTTCAACTATTTGAGGAACCTCCATCCTGTTTTCCAGAGGGGTTGCACCAGCTTGCATTCCCACCACCAGTGTAGGAGGGTTCCCCTTTCTCCACATCCCCGCCAACCTCTGTCGTTCCCTGACTTGTTCATTTGAGCCATTCTGACGGGTGTGAGGTGGTATCTCATTGAGGTTTTGATGTGGATTTCCCTGATGCCGAGCCGTGTTGAGCAATTTTTCCTGTGCCTGTTGGCCATTTGGATGTCTTCTTTGGAAAAATGTCTGTTCATGTCTTCTGCCTATTTCTTGATTGGATTATTTGTTCTTTGGGTGTTGAGTTTGATACGTTTTTATACATATTGGATAGTAGCCCTTTATCTGATATGTCAATCGTAAATAATTTCTCCCATTCTGTCGGTTGTCTTTTGGTTTTGTGGACTGTTTCTTTTGCTGTGCCAAAGGTTTTTATCTTGATGAAATCCCAATAGTTCATTTTTGCCCTGGCTTCCCGTGCCTTTGGTGATGTTTCTAGGAAGAAGTTGCTGCGGCTGAGGTCGAAGAGCTTGCTACCTGTGTTCTCCTTTCGGATTTTGATGGAGTCCTGTCTCACATTGAGGTCTTTCAAACATTTGGAGTCTATTTTTGTGGGTGGTGTCAGGAAATGGTCCAGTGTCATTCTTCTGCATGGGGCTCTCCAATTTCCACAACTCCAGTTGTTGAAGAGACTCTCTTTTTGCCATTGGACATTCTTTCCTGCTCTGTCAAAGATAAGTTGACCATAGAGTTGAGGGTCCATTTCTGGGCTCTCGATTCTGTTCCATGGATCTATGTGTCTGTTTTTGTGCCAGTACCATACTGTCTTGATGATGACAGCTTTGTCATAGAGCTGGAAGTCCAGAATTGTGATGCCGCCAGCTTTGCTTTTCTTTCTCAATATTCCTCTGGCTATTCGTGGTCTCTTCTGGTTCCATTCAAATCTTAGGATTATTTGTTCCATTTCTTGGAAAAAAGTGGATGGTATTTTGACGGGGATTGCATTGAATGTGTAGATTGCTCTAAGTAGCATCGACCGCTTCACAATGTTGGTTCTCCCAATCCATGAGCATGGAACGTTTTTCCGTTTCTTTGTGTCTTCTTCAATTTCTTTCCTGAGTATTTGGTAGTTTTCTGAGTACAGATCCTTTGCCTCTTGGGTTCAACTTATTCCTAGGTCTCTTCTGGTTTTGGGTGCAGTTGTGAATGGGATCGACTCCTTGATTTGTCTCTCTTCTGTCTTGTTGTTGGTGTATAGGAATGCCAGTGATTTCTGTGCATTGATTTTATAGCCTGCTACTTGACGGAATTGCTGTGTGAGTTCTAGCAGTTTTGGGGTGGAGTCTTTTGGGTTTCCACATAAAGTATCATATCATCTGCAAAGAGTGAGAGTTTGACTTCCTCTCTGCCGACTTGGATGCCTTTGATTTCTTTTTGTTGTCTGATTGCTGTGGCTAGGACTTCTAATACTATGTTGAATAGCAGTGGTGAGAGTGGCTATCCCTCCCGCGTTCCTGACCTTAGGGGAAAAGATCTCAGCTTTTCCCCATTGAGAATGATATTCCCTGTAGGTTGTTCGTAGATGGCTTTTATGATATTGAGGTATGTACCCGCTGTCCCTATACTCTGAAGAGTTTTGATCGAGAAAGTGTGCTTTTCTTTGTCAAATGGTTTTTCTGCATCTATTGAGAGGATCATATGATTCTTGTTCTTTCTTTTGTTAATGTGTTTTATCACGTTGATTGATCTGCGGATTTTGAACCAGCCTTGCAGCCCAGGGATAAATCCCACTTGGTCATGGTGAATACTCCTTTTCATCTACTGTTGGATCCTCTTGGCTAGTATTTTGGTGAGAATTTTTGCATCGATGTTCATCAAGGATATTGGTCTCTAATACTCCTTTTTGATGGGATCTTTGTCTGGTTTTGGGATCAAGGTAATGGTGGCCTCATAAAATGAGTTTGGAAGTTTTCCTTCCATTTCTATTGTTTGGAACAGTTTCAGGAGAATAGGTATTAATTCTTCTTTAAATGTCTGATAGAATTCCCCTGGGAATCCATCTGGCCCTGGGCTTTGGTTTCTTGGGAGGTTTTTGATCACTACTTCAATTGCCTTCGTGGTTATAGGACTGTTCAGGTTTTCTATTTCTTCCTGGGTCAGTTTTGGTAGTTGACACATCTCTAGGAATGCACCCATTTCTTCCAGGTTATGGAATATGCTGCCCTAGGGTTGCTCAGATTACGTTCTTATAATCGTTTGTATTTCTTTGGTGTTGGTTGTGATCTCTCCTCTTTCATTCATGATTTTGTTGGTTTGGGTCATTTCTCTTTTCTTTTTGATCAGCCTGGACAGGGGTGTATCAATCTTGTGAATTCTTTCAAAGAACCAGCTCCTAGTTCCGTTGATCTGTTCTACTGTTCTTTTGGGTTCTATTTCATTGATTTCTGCTCTGATCTGCATGATTTCTCTTCTCCTGCTGGGTTTAGGCTTTATTTGCCGTTCTTTCTCCAGCTCCTTTAGGTGTAGGGTTAGGGTGTGTATTTGAGACCTTTCATGTTTCTTGAGAAAGGCTTGCATTGCTATATACTTTCCTCGCAGGACTGCCTTGGCTGTATCCCAAAGATTTTGGACAGTTGTGTTTTCATTTTCATTGGTTTCCAGGAATTTTTAAATTCTTCTTTAATTTCCTGGTTGACCCATTCATTCTTTCGTAGGATGCTCTTTAGCCTCCATGTATTTGAGTTCTTTCCGACTTTCCTCTTGTGATTGAGTTCTAGTTTCAAAGCATTGTGGTCTGAAAATGTGCAGGGAATGATCCCAATCTTTGGGTACCGGTTGAGACCTGATTTGTGACCTAGGATGTGATCCATTCTGGAGAACGTTCCATGGGCCCTAGAGAAGAATGTGTATTCCGTTGCTTCGGGATGGAACGTTCTGAATATGTCTGTGAAGTCCATTTGGTCCAGTGTGTCATTTAAAGTCTTTATTTCCCTGTTGATCTTTTGCTTAGATGATCTGGCCATTTCAGTCAGGGGGGTGTTAAAGTCCCCCACTATGATTGTATGGTTGTCAATGTCTTTCTTTGCTTTTCTTCTAAATTGCCTTATACAATTGGATGCTCCCATGTTCGGGGCATAGACATTTACAATTGTTAGATCTTCTTCTTGGATAGACCCTTTAAGTAGGATATAGTGTCCTTCTTCATCTCTTATTACAGTCTTTGTTTTTTATTGCTTTGTTAATCACCATGTACTACATCATTTGTTTTGGTGTAGTGTCCCATGATTCATTGTTTGTTCCGAACACACAGTGCTCCATGCAGAATGTGCCCTCTTTAATACCCATCACCAGGCTAACCAATCCCCCGACCCACCTCCCGTCTAGAAACCTCGGATTTTTTTTCAGATTCCATCATCTCTCCTGGTCTGTCTCCCCCTCTCACTAACTCCCCTTCATTCTTCCTCTCCTGCTATCTCCTTCTTTTCCTTTATTCTTAAAATATGTTGCGTTATTTGTTTCAGAAGTAGAGATCTGTGATTCAACAGTCTTACACAATTCACAGCGCTCACCGTAGCTCATACCCTCCCCAATGTCTATCACCCAGCCAGCCCATCCCTCCCACCCCCGACCACTCCAGCAAGCCTCACTCTGTTCCTGAGATTAAGAATTCCTCATATCAGTGAGGTCATATGATACATGTCTTTCTCTGATTGACTTATTTCACTAATCATCGGACCCTCCAGTTCCATCCACGTCGTTGTCCATGGCAACATCTCATTCCTTTTGATGGCTGCGTAATATTCCATTGTGAAGATATATACCACCTCTTCTTTATCCATTCATCTGTCGATGGACATCTTGGCTCTTTCAACAGTTTGGCTATTGTGGACATTGCTGCTACAAACAATGGGGTGCACGTACCGCTTCGGGTCCCTACATTTGTATCTTTGGGGTAAATACCCAGGAGTGCAATTGCTGGATCGGATGGTAGCTCTAATTTCAACTATTTGAGGAACCTCCATCCTGTTTTCCAGAGGGGTTGCACCAGCTTGCATTCCCACCACCAGTGTAGGAGGGTTCCCCTTTCTCCACATCCCCGCCAACCTCTGTCGTTCCCTGACTTGTTCATTTGAGCCATTCTGACGGGTGTGAGGTGGTATCTCATTGAGGTTTTGATGTGGATTTCCCTGATGCCGAGCCGTGTTGAGCAATTTTTCCTGTGCCTGTTGGCCATTTGGATGTCTTCTTTGGAAAAATGTCTGTTCATGTCTTCTGCCTATTTCTTGATTGGATTATTTGTTCTTTGGGTGTTGAGTTTGATACGTTTTTATACATATTGGATAGTAGCCCTTTATCTGATATGTCAATCGTAAATAATTTCTCCCATTCTGTCGGTTGTCTTTTGGTTTTGTGGACTGTTTCTTTTGCTGTGCCAAAGGTTTTTATCTTGATGAAATCCCAATAGTTCATTTTTGCCCTGGCTTCCCGTGCCTTTGGTGATGTTTCTAGGAAGAAGTTGCTGCGGCTGAGGTCGAAGAGCTTGCTACCTGTGTTCTCCTTTCGGATTTTGATGGAGTTCTGTCTCACATTGAGGTCTTTCAAACATTTGGAGTCTATTTCTGTGTGTGGTGTCAGGAAATGGTCCAGTGTCATTCTTCTGCATGGGGCTGTCCAATTTCCACAACTCCAGTTGTTGAAGAGACCCTCTTTTTGCCATTGGACATTCTTTCCTGCTCTGTCAAAGATAAGTTGACCATAGAGTTGAGGGTCCATTTCTGGGCTCTCGATTCTGTTCCATGGATCTATGTGTCTGTTTTTGTGCCAGTACCATACTGTCTTGATGATGACAGCTTTGTCATAGAGCTGGAAGTCCAGAATTGTGATGCCGCCAGCTTTGCTTTTCTTTCTCAATATTCCTCTGGCTATTCGTGGTCTCTTCTGGTTCCATTCAAATCTTAGGATTATTTGTTCCATTTCTTGGAAAAAAGTGGATGGTATTTTGACGGGGATTGCATTGAATGTGTAGATCGCTCTAGGTAGCATTGACCTCTTCACAATGTTGGTTCTCCCAATCCATGAGCATGGAACGTTTTTCCGTTTCTTTGTGTCTTCTTCAATTTCTTTCCTGAGTATTTGGTAGTTTTCTGAGTACAGATCCTTTGCCTCTTGGGTTCCATTTATTCCTAGGTCTCTTCTGGTTTTGGGTGCAGTTGTGAATGGGATCGACTCCTTGATTTGTCTCTCTTCTGTCTTGTTGTTGGTGTATAGGAATGCCAGTGATTTCTGTGCATTGATTTTATAGCCTGCTACTTGACGGAATTGCTGTGTGAGTTCTAGCAGTTTTGGGGTGGAGTCTTTTGGGTTTTCCACATAAAGTATCATATCATCTGCAAAGAGTGAGAGTTTGACTTCCTCTCTGCCGATTTGGATGCCTTGGATTTCTTTTTGTTGTCTGATTGCTGTGGCTAGGACTTCTAATACTATGTTGAATAGCAGTGGTGAGAGTGGCTATCCCTGCCGCGTTCCTGACCTTAGGGGAAAAGATCTCAGCTTTTCCCCATTGAGAATGATATTCGCTGTAGGTTGTTCGTAGATGGCTTTTATGATATTGAGGTATGTACCCGCTGTCCCTATACTCTGAAGAGTTTTGATCCAGAAAGGGGGCTTTACTTTGTCAAATGGTTTTTCTGCATCTATTGAGAGGATCATATGATTCTTGTTCTTTCTTTTGTTAATGTGTTTTATCACGTTGATTGATTTGCGGATGTTGAACCAGCCTTGCAGCCCAGGGATAAATCCCACTTGGTCATGGTGAATACTCCTTTTCATGTACTGTTGTATCCTCTTGGCTAGTATTTTGGTGAGAATTTTTGCATCGATGTTCATCAAGGATATTGGTCTCTAATACTCTTTTTTGATGGGATCTTTGTCTGGTTTTGGGATCAAGGTAATGGTGGCCTCATAAAATGAGTTTGGAGGTTTTCCTTCCATTTCTATTGTTTGGAACAGTTTCAGGAGAATAGGTATTAATTCTTCTTTAAATGTCTGATAGAATTCCCCTGGGAATCCATCTGGCCCTGGGCTTTGGTTTCTTGGGAGGTTTTTGATGACTACTTCAATTGCCTTCGTGGTTATAGGACTGTTCAGGTTTTCTATTTCTTCCTGGGTCAGTTTTGGTAGTTGACACATCTCTAGGAATGCACCCATTTCTTCCAGGTTATGGAATATGCTGCCCTAGGGTTGCTCAGATTACGTTCTTATAATCGTTTGTATTTCTTTGGTGTTGGTTGTGATCTCTCCTCTTTCATTCATGATTTTGTTGGTTTGGGTCATTTCTCTTTTCTTTTTGATCAGCCTGGACAGGGGTGTATCAATCTTGTGAATTCTTTCAAAGAACCAGCTCCTAGTTCCGTTGATCTGTTCTACTGTTCTTTTGGGTTCTATTTCATTGATTTCTGCTCTGATCTGCATGATTTCTCTTCTCCTGCTGGGTTTAGGCTTTATTTGCCGTTCTTTCTCCAGCTCCTTTAGGTGTAGGGTTAGGGTGTGTATTTGAGACCTTTCATGTTTCTTGAGAAAGGCTTGTATTGCTATATACTTTCCTCGCAGGACTGCCTTGGCTGTATCCCAAAGATTTTGGACAGTTGTGTTTTCATTTTCATTGGTTTCCAGGAATTTTTAAATTCTTCTTTAATTTCCTGGTTGACCCATTCATTCTTTCGTAGGATGCTCTTTAGCCTCCATGTATTTGAGTTCTTTCCGACTTTCCTCTTGTGATTGAGTTCCAGGTTCAAAGCATTGTGGTCTGAAAATGTGCAGGGAATGATCCCAATCTTTGGGTACCGGTTGAGACCTGATTTGTGACCTAGGATGTGATCCATTCTGGAGAACGTTCCATGGGCCCTAGAGAAGAATGTGTATTCCGTTGCTTCGGGATGGAACGTTCTGAATATGTCTGTGAAGTCCATTTGGTCCAGTGTGTCATTTAAAGTCTTTATTTCCCTGTTGATCTTTTGCTTAGATGATCTGGCCATTTCAGTCAGGGGGGTGTTAAAGTCCCCCACTATGATTGTATGGTTGTCAATGTCTTTCTTTGCTTTTCTTCTAAATTGCCTTATACAATTGGATGCTCCCATGTTCGGGGCATAGACATTTACAATTGTTAGATCTTCTTCTTGGATAGACCCTTTAAGTAGGATATAGTGTCCTTCTTCATCTCTTATTACAGTCTTTGTTTTTTATTGCTTTGTTAATCACCATGTACTACATCATTTGTTTTGGTGTAGTGTCCCATGATTCATTGTTTGTTCCGAACACACAGTGCTCCATGCAGAATGTGCCCTCTTTAATACCCATCACCAGGCTAACCAATCCCCCGACCCACCTCCCCTCTAGAAACCTCGGATTTTTTTTCAGAATCCATCATGTCTCCTGGTCTGTCTCCCCCTCTCACTAACTCCCCTTCATTCTTCCTCTCCTGCTATCCCCTTCTTTTCCTTTATTCTTAAAATATGTTGCGTTATTTGTTTCAGAAGTAGAGATCTGTGATTCAACAGTCTTACACAATTCACAGCGCTCACCGTAGCTCATACCCTCCCCAATGTCTATCACCCAGCCAGCCCATCCCTCCCACCCCCGACCACTCCAGCAAGCCTCACTCTGTTCCTGAGATTAAGAATTCCTCATATCAGTGAGGTCATATGATACATGTCTTTCTCTGATTGACTTATTTCACTAATCATCGGACCCTCCAGTTCCATCCACGTCGTTGTCCATGGCAACATCTCATTCCTTTTGATGGCTGCGTAATATTCCATTGTGTAGATATATACCACCTCTTCTTTATCCATTCATCTGTCGATGGACATCTTGGCTCTTTCAACAGTTTGGCTATTGGGGACATTGCTGCTACAAACAATGGGGTGCACGTACCGCTTCGGGTCCCTACATTTGTATCTTGGGGGTAAATACCCAGGAGTGCAATTGCTGGATCGGATGGTAGCTCTAATTTCAACTATTTGAGGAACCTCCATCCTGTTTTCCAGAGGGGTTGCACCAGCTTGCATTCCCACCACCAGTGTAGGAGGGTTCCCCTTTCTCCACATCCCCGCCAACCTCTGTCGTTCCCTGACTTGTTCATTTGAGCCATTCTGACGGGTGTGAGGTGGTATCTCATTGAGGTTTTGATGTGGATTTCCCTGATGCCGAGCCGTGTTGAGCACTTTTTCCTGTGCCTGTTGGCCATTTGGATGTCTTCTTTGGAAAAATGTCTGTTCATGTCTTCTGCCTATTTCTTGATTGGATTATTTGTTCTTTGGGTGTTGAGTTTGATACGTTTTTATACATATTGCATAGTAGCCCTTTATCTGATATGTCAATCGTAAATAATTTCTCCCATTCTGTCGGTTGTCTTTTGGTTTTGTGGACTGTTTCTTTTGCTGTGCCAAAGGTTTTTATCTTGATGAAATCCCAATAGTTCATTTTTGCCCTGGCTTCCCGTGCCTTTGGTGATGTTTCTAGGAAGAAGTTGCTGCGGCTGAGGTCGAAGAGCTTGCGACCTGTGTTCTCCTTTCGGATTTTGATGGAGTCCTGTCTCACATTGAGGTCTTTCAAACATTTGGAGTCTATTTTTGTGTGTGGTGTCAGGAAATGGTCCAGTGTCATTCTTCTGCATGGGGCTGTCCAATTTCCACAACTCCAGTTGTTGAAGAGACCCTCTTTTTGCCATTGGACATTCTTTCCTGCTCTGTCAAAGATAAGTTGACCATAGAGTTGAGGGTCCATTTCTGGGCTCTCGATTCTGTTCCATGGATCTATGTGTCTGTTTTTGTGCCAGTACCATACTGTCTTGATGATGACAGCTTTGTCATAGAGCTGGAAGTCCAGAATTGTGATGCCGCCAGCTTTGCTTTTCTTTCTCAATATTCCTCTGGCTATTCGTGGTCTCTTCTGGTTCCATTCAAATCTTAGGATTATTTGTTCCATTTCTTGGAAAAAAGTGGATGGTATTTTGACGGGGATTGCATTGAATGTGTAGATTGCTCTAAGTAGCATCGACCTCTTCACAATGTTGGTTCTCCCAATCCATGAGCATGGAACGTTTTTCCGTTTCTTTGTGTCTTCTTCAATTTCTTTCCTGAGTATTTGGTAGTTTTCTGAGTACAGATCCTTTGCCTCTTGGGTTCAATTTATTCCTAGGTCTCTTCTGGTTTTGGGTGCAGTTGTGAATGGGATCGACTCCTTGATTTGTCTCTCTTCTGTCTTGTTGTTGGTGTATAGGAATGCCAGTGATTTCTGTGCATTGATTTTATAGCCTGCTACTTGACGGAATTGCTGTGTGAGTTCTAGCAGTTTTGGGGTGGAGTCTTTTGGGTTTTCCACATAAAGTATCATATCATCTGCAAAGAGTGAGAGTTTGACTTCCTCTCTGCCGATTTGGATGCCTTTGATTTCTTTTTGTTGTCTTATTGCTGTGGCTAGGACTTCTAATACTATGTTGAATAGCAGTGGTGAGAGTGGCTATCCCTCCCGCGTTCCTGACCTTAGGGGAAAAGATCTCAGCTTTTCCCCATTGAGAATGATATTCCCTGTAGGTTGTTCGTAGATGGCTTTTATGATATTGAGGTATGTACCCGCTGTCCCTATACTCTGAAGAGTTTTGATCGAGAAAGTGTGCTTTTCTTTGTCAAATGGTTTTTCTGCATCTATTGAGAGGATCATATGATTCTTGTTCTTTCTTTTGTTAATGTGTTTTATCACGTTGATTGATCTGCGGACGTTGAACCAGCCTTGCAGCCCAGGGATAAATCCCACTTGGTCATGGTGAATACTCCTTTTCATCTACTGTTGGATCCTCTTGGCTAGTATTTTGGTGAGAATTTTTGCATCGATGTTCATCAAGGATATTGGTCTCTAATACTCCTTTTTGATGGGATCTTTGTCTGGTTTTGGGATCAAGGTAATGGTGGCCTCATAAAATGAGTTTGGAAGTTTTCCTTCCATTTCTATTGTTTGGAACAGTTTCAGGAGAATAGGTATTAATTCTTCTTTAAATGTCTGATAGAATTCCCCTGGGAATCCATCTGGCCCTGGGCTTTGGTTTCTTGGGAGGTTTTTGATCACTACTTCAATTGCCTTCGTGGTTATAGGACTGTTCAGGTTTTCTATTTCTTCCTGGGTCAGTTTTGGTAGTTGACACATCTCTAGGAATGCACCCATTTCTTCCAGGTTATGGAATATGCTGCCCTAGGGTTGCTCAGATTACGTTCTTATAATCGTTTGTATTTCTTTGGTGTTGGTTGTGATCTCTCCTCTTTCATTCATGATTTTGTTGATTTGGGTCATTTCTCTGTTCTTTTTGATCAGCCTGGACAGGGGTGTATCAATCTTGTGAATTCTTTCAAAGAACCAGCTCCTAGTTCCGTTGATCTGTTCTACTGTTCTTTTGGGTTCTATTTCATTGATTTCTGCTCTGATCTGCATGATTTCTCTTCTCCTGCTGGGTTTAGGCTTTATTTGCCGTTCTTTCTCCAGCTCCTTTAGGTGTAGGGTTAGGGTGTGTATTTGAGACCTTTCATGTTTCTTGAGAAAGGCTTGTATTGCTATATACTTTCCTCGCAGGACTGCCTTGGCTGTATCCCAAAGATTTTGGACAGTTGTGTTTTCATTTTCATTGGTTTCCAGGAATTTTTAAATTCTTCTTTAATTTCCTGGTTGACCCATTCATTCTTTCGTAGGATGCTCTTTAGCCTCCATGTATTTGAGTTCTTTCCGACTTTCCTCTTGTGATTGAGTTTTAGTTTCAAAGCATTGTGGTCTGAAAATGTGCAGGGAATGATCCCAATCTTTGGGTACCGGTTGAGACCTGATTTGTGACCTAGGATGTGATCCATTCTGGAGAACGTTCCATGGGCCCTAGAGAAGAATGTGTATTCCGTTGCTTCGGGATGGAACTTTCTGAATATGTCTGTGAAGTCCATTTGGTCCAGTGTGTCATTTAAAGTCTTTATTTCCCTGTTGATCTTTTGCTTAGATGATCTGGCCATTTCAGTCAGGGGGGTGTTAAAGTCCCCCACTATGATTGTATGGTTGTCAATGTCTTTCTTTGCTTTTCTTCTAAATTGCCTTATACAATTGGATGCTCCCATGTTCGGGGCATAGACATTTACAATTGTTAGATCTTCTTCTTGGATAGACCCTTTAAGTAGGATATAGTGTCCTTCTTCATCTCTTATTACAGTCTTTGTTTTTTATTGCTTTGTTAATCACCATGTACTACATCATTTGTTTTGGTGTAGTGTCCCATGATTCATTGTTTGTTCCGAACACACAGTGCTCCATGCAGAATGTGCCCTCTTTAATACCCATCACCAGGCTAACCAATCCCCCGACCCACCTCCCGTCTAGAAACCTCGGATTTTTTTTCAGAATCCATCATCTCTCCTGGTCTGTCTCCCCCTCTCACTAACTCCCCTTCATTCTTCCTCTCCTGCTATCTCCTTCTTTTCCTTTATTCTTAAAATATGTTGCGTTATTTGTTTCAGAAGTAGAGATCTGTGATTCAACAGTCTTACACAATTCACAGCGCTCACCGTAGCTCATACCCTCCCCAATGTCTATCACCCAGCCAGCCCATCCCTCCCACCCCCGACCACTCCAGCAAGCCTCACTCTGTTCCTGAGATTAAGAATTCCTCATATCAGTGAGGTCATATGATACATGTCTTTCTCTGATTGACTTATTTCACTAATCATCGGACCCTCCAGTTCCATCCACGTCGTTGTCCATGGCAACATCTCATTCCTTTTGATGGCTGCGTAATATTCCATTGTGTAGATATATACCAC
The DNA here is from genome assembly GCF_037043125.1 of Eumetopias jubatus. NCBI lineage: Eukaryota > Metazoa > Chordata > Mammalia > Carnivora > Otariidae > Eumetopias > Eumetopias jubatus. The sequence goes on along the minus strand of NW_028274824.1, from coordinate 5,861,721 downwards.
CTCTTCTTTATCCATTCATCTGTCGATGGACATCTTGGCTCTTTCAACAGTTTGGCTATTGTGGACATTGCTGCTACAAACAATGGGGTGCACGTACCGCTTCGGGTCCCTACATTTGTATCTTTGGGGTAAATACCCAGGAGTGCAATTGCTGGATCGGATGGTAGCTCTAATTTCAACTATTTGAGGAACCTCCATCCTGTTTTCCAGAGGGGTTGCACCAGCTTGCATTCCCACCACCAGTGTAGGAGGGTTCCCCTTTCTCCACATCCCCGCCAACCTCTGTCGTTCCCTGACTTGTTCATTTGAGCCATTCTGACGGGTGTGAGGTGGTATCTCATTGAGGTTTTGATGTGGATTTCCCTGATGCCGAGCCGTGTTGAGCACTTTTTCCTGTGCCTGTTGGCCATTTGGATGTCTTCTTTGGAAAAATGTCTGTTCATGTCTTCTGCCTATTTCTTGATTGGATTATTTGTTCTTTGGGTGTTGAGTTTGATACGTTTTTATACATATTGGATAGTAGCCCTTTATCTGATATGTCAATCGTAAATAATTTCTCCCATTCTGTCGGTTGTCTTTTGGTTTTGTGGACTGTTTCTTTTGCTGTGCCAAAGGTTTTTATCTTGATGAAATCCCAATAGTTCATTTTTGCCCTGGCTTCCCGTGCCTTTGGTGATGTTTCTAGGAAGAAGTTGCTGCGGCTGAGGTCGAAGAGCTTGCTACCTGTGTTCTCCTTTCGGATTTTGATGGAGTCCTGTCTCACATTGAGGTCTTTCAAACATTTGGAGTCTATTTTTGTGTGTGGTGTCAGGAAATGGTCCAGTGTCATTCTTCTGCATGGGGCTGTCCAATTTCCACAACTCCAGTTGTTGAAGAGACCCTCTTTTTGCCATTGGACATTCTTTCCTGCTCTGTCAAAGATAAGTTGACCATAGAGTTGAGGGTCCATTTCTGGGCTCTCGATTCTGTTCCATGGATCTATGTGTCTGTTTTTGTGCCAGTACCATACTGTCTTGATGATGACAGCTTTGTCATAGAGCTGGAAGTCCAGAATTGTGATGCCGCCAGCTTTGCTTTTCTTTCTCAATATTCCTCTGGCTATTCGTGGTCTCTTCTGGTTCCATTCAAATCTTAGGATTATTTGTTCCATTTCTTGGAAAAAAGTGGATGGTATTTTGACGGGGATTGCATTGAATGTGTAGATCGCTCTAGGTAGCATTGACCTCTTCACAATGTTGGTTCTCCCAATCCATGAGCATGGAACGTTTTTCCGTTTCTTTGTGTCTTCTTCAATTTCTTTCCTGAGTATTTGGTAGTTTTCTGAGTACAGATCCTTTGCCTCTTGGGTTCCATTTATTCCTAGGTCTCTTCTGGTTTTGGGTGCAGTTGTGAATGGGATCGACTCCTTGATTTGTCTCTCTTCTGTCTTGTTGTTGGTGTATAGGAATGCCACTGATTTCTGTGCATTGATTTTATAGCCTGCTACTTTGCGGAATTGCTGTGTGAGTTCTAGCTGTTTTGGGGTGGAGTCTTTTGGGTTTTCCACATAAAGTATCATATCATCTGCAAAGAGTGAGAGTTTGACTTCCTCTCTGCCGATTTGGATGCCTTTGATTTCTTTTTGTTGTCTGATTGCTGTGGCTAGGACTTCTAATACTATGTTGAATAGCAGTGGTGAGAGTGGCTATCCCTGCCGCGTTCCTGACCTTAGGGGAAAAGATCTCAGCTTTTCCCCATTGAGAATGATATTCGCTGTAGGTTGTTCGTAGATGGCTTTTATGATATTGAGGTATGTACCCGCTGTCCCTATACTCTGAAGAGTATTGATCCAGAAAGGGTGCTTTACTTTGTCAAATGGTTTTTCTGCATCTATTGAGAGGATCATATGATTCTTGTTCTTTCTTTTGTTAATGTGTTTTATCACGTTGATTGATCTGCGGATGTTGAACCAGCCTTGCAGCCCAGGGATAAATCCCACTTAGTCATGGTGAATACTCCTTTTCATGTACTGTTGGATCCTCTTGGCTAGTATTTTGGTGAGAATTTTTGCATCGATGTTCATCAAGGATATTGGTCTCTAATACTCTTTTTTGATGGGATCTTTGTCTGGTTTTGGGATCAAGGTAATGGTGGCCTCATAAAATGAGTTTGGAGGTTTTCCTTCCATTTCTATTGTTTGGAACAGTTTCAGGAGAATAGGTATTAATTCTTCTTTAAATGTCTGATAGAATTCCCCTGGGAATCCATCTGGCCCTGGGCTTTGGTTTCTTGGGAGGTTTTTGATGACTACTTCAATTGCCTTCGTGGTTATAGGACTGTTCAGGTTTTCTATTTCTTCCTGGGTCAGTTTTGGTAGTTGACACATCTCTAGGAATGCACCCATTTCTTCCAGGTTATGGAATATGCTGCCCTAGGGTTGCTCAGATTACGTTCTTATAATCGTTTGTATTTCTTTGGTGTTGGTTGTGATCTCTCCTCTTTCATTCATGATTTTGTTGGTTTGGGTCATTTCTCTTTTCTTTTTGATCAGCCTGGACAGGGGTGTATCAATCTTGTGAATTCTTTCAAAGAACCAGCTCCTAGTTCCGTTGATCTGTTCTACTGTTCTTTTGGGTTCTATTTCATTGATTTCTGCTCTGATCTGCATGATTTCTCTTCTCCTGCTGGGTTTACGCTTTATTTGCCGTTCTTTCTCCAGCTCCTTTAGGTGTAGGGTTAGGGTGTGTATTTGAGACCTTTCATGTTTCTTGAGAAAGGCTTGTATTGCTATATACTTTCCTCGCAGGACTGCCTTGGCTGTATCCCAAAGATTTTGGACAGTTGTGTTTTCATTTTCATTGGTTTCCAGGAATTTTTAAATTCTTCTTTAATTTCCTGGTTGACCCATTCATTCTTTCGTAGGATGCTCTTTAGCCTCCATGTATTTGAGTTCTTTCCGACTTTCCTCTTGTGATTGAGTTCTAGTTTCAAAGCATTGTGGTCTGAAAATGTGCAGGGAATGATCCCAATCTTTGGGTACCGGTTGAGACCTGATTTGTGACCTAGGATGTGATCCATTCTGGAGAACGTTCCATGGGCCCTAGAGAAGAATGTGTATTCCGTTGCTTCGGGATGGAACGTTCTGAATATGTCTGTGAAGTCCATTTGGTCCAGTGTGTCATTTAAAGTCTTTATTTCCCTGTTGATCTTTTGCTTAGATGATCTGGCCATTTCAGTCAGGGGGGTGTTAATGTCCCCCACTATGATTGTATGGTTGTCAATGTCTTTCTTTGCTTTTCTTCTAAATTGCCTTATACAATTGGATGCTCCCATGTTCGGGGCATAGACATTTACAATTGTTAGATCTTCTTCTTGGATAGACCCTTTAAGTAGGATATAGTGTCCTTCTTCATCTCTTATTACAGTCTTTGTTTTTTATTACTTTGTTAATCACCATGTACTACATCATTTGTTTTGGTGTAGTGTCCCATGATTCATTGTTTGTTCCGAACACACAGTGCTCCATGCAGAATGTGCCCTCTTTAATACCCATCACCAGGCTAACCAATCCCCCGACCCACCTCCCGTCTATAAACCTCGGATTTTTTTTCAGAATCCATCATCTCTCCTGGTCTGTCTCCCCCTCTCACTAACTCCCCTTCATTCTTCCTCTCCTGCTATCTCCTTCTTTTCCTTTATTCTTAAAATATGTTGCGTTATTTGTTTCAGAAGTAGAGATCTGTGATTCAACAGTCTTACACAATTCACAGCGCTCACCGTAGCTCATACCCTCCCCAATGTCTATCACCCAGCCAGCCCATCCCTCCCACCCCCGACCACTCCAGCAAGCCTCACTCTGTTCCTGAGATTAAGAATTCCTCATATCAGTGAGGTCATATGATACATGTCTTTCTCTGATTGACTTATTTCACTAATCATCGGACCCTCCAGTTCCATCCACGTCGTTGTCCATGGCAACATCTCATTCCTTTTGATGGCTGCGTAATATTCCATTGTGAAGATATATACCACCTCTTCTTTATCCATTCATCTGTCGATGGACATCTTGGCTCTTTCAACAGTTTGGCTATTGTGGACATTGCTGCTACAAACAATGGGGTGCACGTACCGCTTCGGGTCCCTACATTTGTATCTTTGGGGTAAATACCCAGGAGTGCAATTGCTGGATCGGATGGTAGCTCTAATTTCAACTATTTGAGGAACCTCCATCCTGTTTTCCAGAGGGGTTGCACCAGCTTGCATTCCCACCACCAGTGTAGGAGGGTTCCCCTTTCTCCACATCCCCACCAACCTCTGTCGTTCCCTGACTTGTTCATTTGAGCCATTCTGACGGGTGTGAGGTGGTATCTCATTGAGGTTTTGATGTGGATTTCCCTGATGCCGAGCCGTGTTGAGCACTTTTTCCTGTGCCTGTTGGCCATTTGGATGTCTTCTTTGGAAAAATGTCTGTTCATGTCTTCTGCCTATTTCTTGATTGGATTATTTGTTCTTTGGGTGTTGAGTTTGATACGTTTTTATACATATTGGATAGTAGCCCTTTATCTGATATGTCAATCGTAAATAATTTCTCCCATTCTGTCGGTTGTCTTTTGGTTTTGTGGACTGTTTCTTTTGCTGTGCCAAAGGTTTTTATCTTGAGGAAATCCCAATAGTTCATTTTTGCCCTGGCTTCCCGTGCCTTTGGTGATGTTTCTAGGAAGAAGTTGCTGCGGCTGAGGTCGAAGAGCTTGCTACCTGTGTTCTCCTTTCGGATTTTGATGGAGTCCTGTCTCACATTGAGGTCTTTCAAACATTTGGAGTCTATTTCTGTGTGTGGTGTCAGGAAATGGTCCAGTGTCATTCTTCTGCATGGGGCTGTCCAATTTCCACAACTCCAGTTGTTGAAGAGACCCTCTTTTTGCCATTGGACATTCTTTCCTGCTCTGTCAAAGATAAGTTGACCATAGAGTTGAGGGTCCATTTCTGGGCTCTCGATTCTGTTCCATGGATCTATGTGTCTGTTTTTGTGCCAGTACCATACTGTCTTGATGATGACAGCTTTGTCATAGAGCTGGAAGTCCAGAATTGTGATGCCGCCAGCTTTGCTTTTCTTTCTCAATATTCCTCTGGCTATTCGTGCTCTCTTCTGGTTCCATTCAAATCTTAGGATTATTTGTTCCATTTCTTGGAAAAAAGTGGATGGTATTTTGACGGGGATTGCATTGAATGTGTAGATTGCTCTAGGTAGCATTGACCTCTTCACAATGTTGGTTCTCCCAATCCATGAGCATGGAACGTTTTTCCGTTTCTTTGTGTCTTCTTCAATTTCTTTCCTGAGTATTTGGTAGTTTTCTGAGTACAGATCCTTTGCCTCTTGGGTTCCATTTATTCCTAGGTCTCTTCTGGTTTTGGGTGCAGTTGTGAATGGGATCGACTCCTTGATTTGTCTCTCTTCTGTCTTGTTGTTGGTGTATAGGAATGCAAGTGATTTCTGTGCATTGATTTTATAGCCTGCTACTTGACGGAATTGCTGTGTGAGTTCTAGCAGTTTTGGGGTGGAGTCTTTTGGGTTTTCCACATAAAGTATCATATCATCTGCAAAGAGTGAGAGTTTGACTTCCTCTCTGCCGATTTGGATGCCTTTGATTTCTTTTTGTTGTCTGATTGCTGTGGCTAGGACTTCTAATACTATGTTGAATAGCAGTGGTGAGAGTGGCTATCCCTGCCGCGTTCCTGACCTTAGGGGAAAAGATCTCAGCTTTTCCCCATTGAGAATGATATTCGCTGTAGGTTGTTCGTATTTGGCTTTTATGATATTGAGGTATGTACCCGCTGTCCCTATACTCTGAAGAGTTTTGATCCAGAAAGTGTGCTTTACTTTGTCAAATGGTTTTTCTGCATCTATTGAGAGGATCATATGATTCTTGTTCTTTCTTTTGTTAATGTGTTTTATCACGTTGATTGATTTGCGGATGTTGAACCAGCCTTGCAGCCCAGGGATAAATCCCACTTGGTCATGGTGAATACTCCTTTTCATGTACTGTTGGATCCTCTTGGCTAGTATTTTGGTGAGAATTTTTGCATCGATGTTCATCAAGGATATTGGTCTCTAATACTCTTTTTTGATGGGATCTTTGTCTGGTTTTGGGATCAAGGTAATGGTGGCCTCATAAAATGAGTTTGGAGGTTTTCCTTCCATTTCTATTGTTTGGAACAGTTTCAGGAGAATAGGTATTAATTCTTCTTTAAATGTCTGATAGAATTCCCCTGGGAATCCATCTGGCCCTGGGCTTTGGTTTCTTGGGAGGTTTTTGATGACTACTTCAATTGCCTTCGTGGTTATAGGACTGTTCAGGTTTTCTATTTCTTCCTGGGTCAGTTTTGGTAGTTGACACATCTCTAGGAATGCACCCATTTCTTCCAGGTTATGGAATATGCTGCCCTAGGGTTGCTCAGATTACGTTCTTATAATCGTTTGTATTTCTTTGGTGTTGGTTGTGATCTCTCCTCTTTCATTCATGATTTTGTTGGTTTGGGTCATTTCTCTTTTCTTTTTGATCAGCCTGGACAGGGGTGTATCAATCTTGTGAATTCTTTCAAAGAACAAGCTCCTAGTTCCGTTGATCTGTTCTACTGTTCTTTTGGGTTCTATTTCATTGATTTCTGCTCTGATCTGCATGATTTCTCTTCTCCTGCTGGGTTTAGGCTTTATTTGCCGTTCTTTCTCCAGCTCCTTTAGGTGTAGGGTTAGGGTGTGTATTTGAGACCTTTCATGTTTCTTGAGAAAGGCTTGTATTGCTATATACTTTCCTCGCAGGACTGCCTTGGCTGTATCCCAAAGATTTTGGACAGTTGTGTTTTCATTTTCATTGGTTTCCAGGAATTTTTAAATTCTTCTTTAATTTCCTGGTTGACCCATTCATTCTTTCGTAGGATGCTCTTTAGCCTCCATGTATTTGAGTTCTTTCCGACTTTCCTCTTGTGATTGAGTTCTAGTTTCAAAGCATTGTGGTCTGAAAATGTGCAGGGAATGATCCCAATCTTTGGGTACCGGTTGAGACCTGATTTGTGACCTAGGATGTGATCCATTCTGGAGAACGTTCCATGGGCCCTAGAGAAGAATGTGTATTCCGTTGCTTCGGGATGGAACGTTCTGAATATGTCTGTGAAGTCCATTTGGTCCAGTGTGTCATTTAAAGTCTTTATTTCCCTGTTGATCTTTTGCTTAGATGATCTGGCCATTTCAGTCAGGGGGGTGTTAAAGTCCCCCACTATGATTGTATGGTTGTCAATGTCTTTCTTTGCTTTTCTTCTAAATTGCCTTATACAATTGGATGCTCCCATGTTCGGGGCATAGACATTTACAATTGTTAGATCTTCTTCTTGGATAGACCCTTTAAGTAGGATATAGTGTCCTTCTTCATCTCTTATTACAGTCTTTGTTTTTTATTGCTTTGTTAATCACCATGTACTACATCATTTGTTTTGGTGTAGTGTCCCATGATTCATTGTTTGTTCCGAACACACAGTGCTCCATGCAGAATGTGCCCTCTTTAATACCCATCACCAGGCTAACCAATCCCCCGACCCACCTCCCCTCTAGAAACCTCGGATTTTTTTTCAGAATCCATCATGTCTCCTGGTCTGTCTCCCCCTCTCACTAACTCCCCTTCATTCTTCCTCTCCTGCTATCTCCTTCTTTTCCTTTATTCTTAAAATATGTTGCGTTATTTGTTTCAGAAGTAGAGATCTGTGATTCAACAGTCTTACACAATTCACAGCGCTCACCGTAGCTCATACCCTCCCCAATGTCTATCACCCAGCCAGCCCATCCCTCCCACCCCCGACCACTCCAGCAAGCCTCACTCTGTTCCTGAGATTAAGAATTCCTCATATCAGTGAGGTCATATGATACATGTCTTTCTCTGATTGACTTATTTCACTAATCATCGGACCCTCCAGTTCCATCCACGTCGTTGTCCATGGCAACATCTCATTCCTTTTGATGGCTGCGTAATATTCCATTGTGTAGATATATACCACCTCTTCTTTATCCATTCATCTGTCGATGGACATCTTGGCTCTTTCAACAGTTTGGCTATTGGGGACATTGCTGCTACAAACAATGGGGTGCACGTACCGCTTCGGGTCCCTACATTTGTATCTTGGGGGTAAATACCCAGGAGTGCAATTGCTGGATCGGATGGTAGCTCTAATTTCAACTATTTGAGGAACCTCCATCCTGTTTTCCAGAGGGGTTGCACCAGCTTGCATTCCCACCACCAGTGTAGGAGGGTTCCCCTTTCTCCACATCCCCGCCAACCTCTGTCGTTCCCTGACTTGTTCATTTGAGCCATTCTGACGGGTGTGAGGGGGTATCTCATTGAGGTTTTGATGTGGATTTCCCTGATGCCGAGCCGTGTTGAGCACTTTTTCCTGTGCCTGTTGGCCATTTGGATGTCTTCTTTGGAAAAATGTCTGTTCATGTCTTCTGCCTATTTCTTGATTGGATTATTTGTTCTTTGGGTGTTGAGTTTGATACGTTTTTATACATATTGGATAGTAGCCCTTTATCTGATATGTCAATCGTAAATAATTTCTCCCATTCTGTCGGTTGTCTTTTGGTTTTGTGGACTGTTTCTTTTGCTGTGCCAAAGGTTTTTATCTTGATGAAATCCCAATAGTTCATTTTTGCCCTGGCTTCCCGTGCCTTTGGTGATGTTTCTAGGAAGAAGTTGCTGCGGCTGAGGTCGAAGAGCTTGCTACCTGTGTTCTCCTTTCGGATTTTGATGGAGTCCTGTCTCACATTGAGGTCTTTCAAACATTTGGAGTCTATTTTTGTGTGTGGTGTCAGGAAATGGTCCAGTGTCATTCTTCTGCATGGGGCTGTCCAATTTCCACAACTCCAGTTGTTGAAGAGACCCTCTTTTTGCCATTGGACATTCTTTCCTGCTCTGTCAAAGATAAGTTGACCATAGAGTTGAGGGTCCATTTCTGGGCTCTCGATTCTGTTCCATGGATCTATGTGTCTGTTTTTGTGCCAGTACCATACTGTCTTGATGATGACAGCTTTGTCATAGAGCTGGAAGTCCAGAATTGTGATGCCGCCAGCTTTGCTTTTCTTTCTCAATATTCCTCTGGCTATTCGTGGTCTCTTCTGGTTCCATTCAAATCTTAGGATTATTTGTTCCATTTCTTGGAAAAAAGTGGATGGTATTTTGACGGGGATTGCATTGAATGTGTAGATTGCTCTAAGTAGCATCGACCTCTTCACAATGTTGGTTCTCCCAATCCATGAGCATGGAACGTTTTTCCGTTTCTTTGTGTCTTCTTCAATTTCTTTCCTGAGTATTTGGTTGTTTTCTGAGTACAGATCCTTTGCCTCTTGGGTTCAATTTATTCCTAGGTCTCTTCTGGTTTTGGGTGCAGTTGTGAATGGGATCGACTCCTTGATTTGTCTCTCTTCTGTCTTGTTGTTGGTGTATAGCAATGCCAGTGATTTCTGTGCATTGATTTTATAGCCTGCTACTTGACGGAATTGCTGTGTGAGTTCTAGCAGTTTTGGGGTGGAGTCTTTTGGGTTTTCCACATAAAGTATCATATCATCTGCAAAGAGTGAGAGTTTGACTTCCTCTCTGCCGATTTGGATGCCTTTGATTTCTTTTTGTTGTCTGATTGCTGTGGCTAGGACTTCTAATACTATGTTGAATAGCAGTGGTGAGAGTGGCTATCCCTCCCGCGTTCCTGACCTTAGGGGAAAAGATCTCAGCTTTTCCCCATTGAGAATGATATTCCCTGTAGGTTGTTCGTAGATGGCTTTTATGATATTGAGGTATGTACCCGCTGTCCCTATACTCTGAAGAGTTTTGATCGAGAAAGTGTGCTTTTCTTTGTCAAATGGTTTTTCTGCATCTATTGAGAGGATCATATGATTCTTGTTCTTTCTTTTGTTAATGTGTTTTATCACGTTGATTGATCTGCGGACGTTGAACCAGCCTTGCAGCCCAGGGATAAATCCCACTTGGTCATGGTGAATACTCCTTTTCATGTACTGTTGTATCCTCTTGGCTAGTATTTTGGTGAGAATTTTTGCATCGATGTTCATCAAGGATATTGGTCTCTAATACTCCTTTTTGATGGGATCTTTGTCTGGTTTTGGGATCAAGGTAATGGTGGCCTCATAAAATGAGTTTGGAAGTTTTCCTTCCATTTCTATTGTTTGGAACAGTTTCAGGAGAATAGGTATTAATTCTTCTTTAAATGTCTGATAGAATTCCCCTGGGAATCCATCTGGCCCTGGGCTTTGGTTTCTTGGGAGGTTTTTGATCACTACTTCAATTGCCTTCGTGGTTATAGGACTGTTCAGGTTTTCTATTTCTTCCTGGGTCAGTTTTGGTAGTTGACACATCTCTAGGAATGCACCCATTTCTTCCAGGTTATGGAATATGCTGCCCTAGGGTTGCTCAGATTACGTTCTTATAATCGTTTGTATTTCTTTGGTGTTGGTTGTGATCTCTCCTCTTTCATTCATGATTTTGTTGATTTGGGTCATTTCTCTGTTCTTTTTGATCAGCCTGGACAGGGGTGTATCAATCTTGTGAATTCTTTCAAAGAACCAGCTCCTAGTTCCGTTGATCTGTTCTACTGTTCTTTTGGGTTCTATTTCATTGATTTCTGCTCTGATCTGCATGATTTCTCTTCTCCTGCTGGGTTTAGGCTTTATTTGCCGTTCTTTCTCCAGCTCCTTTAGGTGTAGGGTTAGGGTGTGTATTTGAGACCTTTCATGTTTCTTGAGAAAGGCTTGTATTGCTATATACTTTCCTCGCAGGACTGCCTTGGCTGTATCCCAAAGATTTTGGACAGTTGTGTTTTCATTTTCATTGGTTTCCAGGAATTTTTAAATTCTTCTTTAATTTCCTGGTTGACCCATTCATTCTTTCGTAGGATGCTCTTTAGCCTCCATGTATTTGAGTTCTTTCCGACTTTCCTCTTCTGATTGAGTTCTAGTTTCAAAGCATTGTGGTCTGAAAATGTGCAGGGAATGATCCCAATCTTTGGGTACCGGTTGAGACCTGATTTGTGACCTAGGATGTGATCCATTCTGGAGAACGTTCCATGGGCCCTAGAGAAGAATGTGTATTCCGTTGCTTCGGGATGGAACGTTCTGAATATGTCTGTGAAGTCCATTTGGTCCAGTGTGTCATTTAAAGTCTTTATTTCCCTGTTGATCTTTTGCTTAGATGATCTGGCCATTTCAGTCAGGGGGGTGTTAAAGTCCCCCACTATGATTGTATGGTTGTCAATGTCTTTCTTTGCTTTTCTTCTAAATTGCCTTATACAATTGGATGCTCCCATGTTCGGGGCATAGACATTTACAATTGTTAGATCTTCTTCTTGGATAGACCCTTTAAGTAGGATATAGTGTCCTTCTTCATCTCTTATTACAGTCTTTGTTTTTTATTGCTTTGTTAATCACCATGTACTACATCATTTGTTTTGGTGTAGTGTCCCATGATTCATTGTTTGTTCCGAACACACAGTGCTCCATGCAGAATGTGCCCTCTTTAATACCCATCACCAGGCTAACCAATCCCCCGACCCACCTCCCCTCTAGAAACCTCGGATTTTTTGTCAGAATCCATCATGTCTCCTGGTATGTCTCCCCCTCTCACTAACTCCCCTTCATTCTTCCTCTCCTGCTATCTCCTTCTTTTCCTTTATTCTTAAAATATGTTGCGTTATTTGTTTCAGAAGTAGAGATCTGTGATTCAACAGTCTTACACAATTCACAGCGCTCACCGTAGCTCATACCCTCCCCAATGTCTATCACCCAGCCAGCCCATCCCTCCCACCCCCGACCACTCCAGCAAGCCTCACTCTGTTCCTGAGATTAAGAATTCCTCATATCAGTGAGGTCATATGATACATGTCTTTCTCTGATTGACTTATTTCACTAATCATCGGACCCTCCACTTCCATCCACGTCGTTGTCCATGGCAACATCTCATTCCTTTTGATGGCTGCGTAATATTCCATTGTGTAGATATATACCACCTCTTCTTTATCCATTCATCTGTCGATGGACATCTTGGCTCTTTCAACAGTTTGGCTATTGGGGACATTGCTGCTACAAGCAATGGGGTGCACGTACCGCTTCGGGTCCCTACATTTGTATCTTGGGGGTAAATACCCAGGAGTGCAATTGCTGGATCGGATGGTAGCTCTAATTTCAACTATTTGAGGAACCTCCATCCTGTTTTCCAGAGGGGTTGCACCAGCTTGCATTCCCACCACCAGTGTAGGAGGGTTCCCCTTTCTCCACATCCCCGCCAACCTCTGTCGTTCCCTGACTTGTTCATTTGAGCCATTCTGACGGGTGTGAGGGGGTATCTCATTGAGGTTTTGATGTGGATTTCCCTGATGCCGAGCCGTGTTGAGCACTTTTTCCTGTGCCTGTTGGCCATTTGGATGTCTTCTTTGGAAAAATGTCTGTTCATGTCTTCTGCCTATTTCTTGATTGGATTATTTGTTCTTTGGGTGTTGAGTTTGATACGTTTTTATACATATTGGATAGTAGCCCTTTATCTGATATGTCAATCGTAAATAATTTCTCCCATTCTGTCGGTTGTCTTTTGGTTTTGTGGACTGTTTCTTTTGCTGTGCCAAAGGTTTTTATCTTGATGAAATCCCAATAGTTCATTTTTGCCCTGGCTTCCCGTGCCTTTGGTGATGTTTCTAGGAAGAAGTTGCTGCGGCTGAGGTCGAAGAGCTTGCTACCTGTGTTCTCCTTTCGGATTTTGATGGAGTCCTGTCTCACATTGAGGTCTTTCAAACATTTGGAGTCTATTTTTGTGTGTGGTGTCAGGAAATGGTCCAGTGTCATTCTTCTGCATGGGGCTGTCCAATTTCCACAACTCCAGTTGTTGAAGAGACCCTCTTTTTGCCATTGGACATTCTTTCCTGCTCTGTCAAAGATAAGTTGACCATAGAGTTGAGGGTCCATTTCTGGGCTCTCGATTCTGTTCCATGGATCTATGTGTCTGTTTTTGTGCCAGTACCATACTGTCTTGATGATGACAGCTTTGTCATAGAGCTGGAAGTCCAGAATTGTGATGCCGCCAGCTTTGCTTTTCTTTCTCAATATTCCTCTGGCTATTCGTGGTCTCTTCTGGTTCCATTCAAATCTTAGGATTATTTGTTCCATTTCTTGGAAAAAAGTGGATGGTATTTTGACGGGGATTGCATTGAATGTGTAGATCGCTCTAGGTAGCATTGACCTCTTCACAATGTTGGTTCTCCCAATCCATGAGCATGGAACGTTTTTCCGTTTCTTTGTGTCTTCTTCAATTTCTTTCCTGAGTATTTGGTAGTTTTCTGAGTACAGATCCTTTGCCTCTTGGGTTCCATTTATTCCTAGGTCTCTTCTGGTTTTGGGTGCAGTTGTGAATGGGATCGACTCCTTGATTTGTCTCTCTTCTGTCTTGTTGTTGGTGTATAGGAATGCCACTGATTTCTGTGCATTGATTTTATAGCCTGCTACTTTGCGGAATTGCTGTGTGAGTTCTAGCTGTTTTGGGGTGGAGTCTTTTGGGTTTTCCACATAAAGTATCATATCATCTGCAAAGAGTGAGAGTTTGACTTCCTCTCTGCCGATTTGGATGCCTTTGATTTCTTTTTGTTGTCTGATTGCTGTGGCTAGGACTTCTAATACTATGTTGAATAGCAGTGGTGAGAGTGGCTATCCCTGCCGCGTTCCTGACCTTAGGGGAAAAGATCTCAGCTTTTCCCCATTGAGAATGATATTCGCTGTAGGTTGTTCGTAGATGGCTTTTATGATATTGAGGTATGTACCCGCTGTCCCTATACTCTGAAGAGTATTGATCCAGAAAGGGTGCTTTACTTTGTCAAATGGTTTTTCTGCATCTATTGAGAGGATCATATGATTCTTGTTCTTTCTTTTGTTAATGTGTTTTATCACGTTGATTGATCTGCGGATGTTGAACCAGCCTTGCAGCCCAGGGATAAATCCCACTTGGTCATGGTGAATACTCCTTTTCATGTACTGTTGGATCCTCTTGGCTAGTATTTTGGTGAGAATTTTTGCATCGATGTTCATCAAGGATATTGGTCTCTAATACTCTTTTTTGATGGGATCTTTGTCTGGTTTTGGGATCAAGGTAATGGTGGCCTCATAAAATGAGTTTGGAGGTTTTCCTTCCATTTCTATTGTTTGGAACAGTTTCAGGAGAATAGGTATTAATTCTTCTTTAAATGTCTGATAGAATTCCCCTGGGAATCCATCTGGCCCTGGGCTTTGGTTTCTTGGGAGGTTTTTGATGACTACTTCAATTGCCTTCGTGGTTATAGGACTGTTCAGGTTTTCTATTTCTTCCTGGGTCAGTTTTGGTAGTTGACACATCTCTAGGAATGCACCCATTTCTTCCAGGTTATGGAATATGCTGCCCTAGGGTTGCTCAGATTACGTTCTTATAATCGTTTGTATTTCTTTGGTGTTGGTTGTGATCTCTCCTCTTTCATTCATGATTTTGTTGGTTTGGGTCATTTCTCTTTTCTTTTTGATCAGCCTGGACAGGGGTGTATCAATCTTGTGAATTCTTTCAAAGAACCAGCTCCTAGTTCCGTTGATATGTTCTACTGTTCTTTTGGGTTCTATTTCATTGATTTCTGCTCTGATCTGCATGATTTCTCTTCTCCTGCTGGGTTTACGCTTTATTTGCCGTTCTTTCTCCAGCTCCTTTAGGTGTAGGGTTAGGGTGTGTATTTGAGACCTTTCATGTTTCTTGAGAAAGGCTTGTATTGCTATATACTTTCCTCGAAGGACTGCCTTGGCTGTATCCCAAAGATTTTGGACAGTTGTGTTTTCATTTTCATTGGTTTCCAGGAATTTTTAAATTCTTCTTTAATTTCCTGGTTGACCCATTCATTCTTTCGTAGGATGCTCTTTAGCCTCCATGTATTTGAGTTCTTTCCGACTTTCCTCTTGTGATTGAGTTCTAGTTTCAAAGCATTGTGGTCTGAAAATGTGCAGGGAATGATCCCAATCTTTGGGTACCGGTTGAGACCTGATTTGTGACCTAGGATGTGATCCATTCTGGAGAACGTTCCATGGGCCCTAGAGAAGAATGTGTATTCCGTTGCTTCGGGATGGAACGTTCTGAATATGTCTGTGAAGTCCATTTGGTCCAGTGTGTCATTTAAAGTCTTTATTTCCCTGTTGATCTTTTGCTTAGATGATCTGGCCATTTCAGTCAGGGGGGTGTTAAAGTCCCCCACTATGATTGTATGGTTGTCAATGTCTTTCTTTGCTTTTCTTCTAAATTGCCTTATACAATTGGATGCTCCCATGTTCGGGGCATAGACATTTACAATTGTTAGATCTTCTTCTTGGATAGACCCTTTAAGTAGGATATAGTGTCCTTCTTCATCTCTTATTACAGTCTTTGTTTTTTATTACTTTGTTAATCACCATGTACTACATCATTTGTTTTGGTGTAGTGTCCCATGATTCATTGTTTGTTCCGAACACACAGTGCTCCATGCAGAATGTGCCCTCTTTAATACCCATCACCAGGCTAACCAATCCCCCGACCCACCTCCCGTCTAGAAACCTCGGATTTTTTTTCAGAATCCATCATCTCTCCTGGTCTGTCTCCCCCTCTCACTAACTCCCCTTCATTCTTCCTCTCCTGCTATCTCCTTCTTTTCCTTTATTCTTAAAATATGTTGCGTTATTTGTTTCAGAAGTAGAGATCTGTGATTCAACAGTCTTACACAATTCACAGCGCTCACCGTAGCTCATACCCTCCCCAATGTCTATCACCCAGCCAGCCCATCCCTCCCACCCCCGACCACTCCAGCAAGCCTCACTCTGTTCCTGAGATTAAGAATTCCTCATATCAGTGAGGTCATATGATACATGTCTTTCTCTGATTGACTTATTTCACTAATCATCGGACCCTCCAGTTCCATCCACGTCGTTGTCCATGGCAACATCTCATTCCTTTTGATGGCTGCGTAATATTCCATTGTGAAGATATATACCACCTCTTCTTTATCCATTCATCTGTCGATGGACATCTTGGCTCTTTCAACAGTTTGGCTATTGTGGACATTGCTGCTACAAACAATGGGGTTCACGTACCGCTTCGGGTCCCTACATTTGTATCTTTGGGGTAAATACCCAGGAGTGCAATTGCTGGATCGAATGGTAGCTCTAATTTCAACTATTTGAGGAACCTCCATCCTGTTTTCCAGAGGGGTTGCACCAGCTTGCATTCCCACCACCAGTGTAGGAGGGTTCCCCTTTCTCCACATCCCCGCCAACCTCTGTCGTTCCCTGACTTGTTCATTTGAGCCATTCTGACGGGTGTGAGGGGGTATCTCATTGAGGTTTTGATGTGGATTTCCCTGATGCCGAGCCGTGTTGAGCAATTTTTCCTGTGCCTGTTGGCCATTTGGATGTCTTCTTTGGAAAAATGTCTGTTCATGTCTTCTGCCTATTTCTTGATTGGATTATTTTTCTTTGGGTGTTGAGTTTGATACGTTTTTATACATATTGGATAGTAGCCCTTTATCTGATATGTCAATCGTAAATAATTTCTCCCATTCTGTCGGTTGTCTTTTGGTTTTGTGGACTGTTTCTTTTGCTGTGCCAAAGGTTTTTATCTTGATGAAATCCCAATAGTTCATTTTTGCCCTGGCTTCCCGTGCCTTTGGTGATGTTTCTAGGAAGAAGTTGCTGCGGCTGAGGTCGAAGAGCTTGCTACCTGTGTTCTCCTTTCGGATTTTGATGGAGTCCTTTCTCACATTGAGGTCTTTCAAACATTTGGAGTCTATTTCTGTGTGTGGTGTCAGGAAATGGTCCAGTGTCATTCTTCTGCATGGGGCTGTCCAATTTCCACAACTCCAGTTGTTGAAGAGACCCTCTTTTTGCCATTGGACATTCTTTCCTGCTCTGTCAAAGATAAGTTGACCATAGAGTTGAGGGTCCATTTCTGGGCTCTCGATTCTGTTCCATGGATCTATGTGTCTGTTTTTGTGCCAGTACCATACTGTCTTGATGATGACAGCTTTGTCATAGAGCTGGAAGTCCAGAATTGTGATGCCGCCAGCTTTGCTTTTCTTTCTCAATATTCCTCTGGCTATTCGTGGTCTCTTCTGGTTCCATTCAAATCTTAGGATTATTTGTTCCATTTCTTGGAAAAAAGTGGATGGTATTTTGACGGGGATTGCATTGAATGTGTAGATCGCTCTAGGTAGCATTGACCTCTTCACAATGTTGGTTCTCCCAATCCATGAGCATGGAACGTTTTTCCGTTTCTTTGTGTCTTCTTCAATTTCTTTCCTGAGTATTTGGTAGTTTTCTGAGTACAGATCCTTTGCCTCTTGGGTTCCATTTATTCCTAGGTCTCTTCTGGTTTTGGGTGCAGTTGTGAATGGGATCGACTCCTTGATTTGTCTCTCTTCTGTCTTGTTGTTGGTGTATAGGAATGCCAGTGATTTCTGTGCATTGATTTTATAGCCTGCTACTTGACGGAATTGCTGTGTGAGTTCTAGCAGTTTTGGGGTGGAGTCTTTTGGGTTTTCCACATAAAGTATCATATCATCTGCAAAGAGTGAGAGTTTGACTTCCTCTCTGCCGATTTGGATGCCTTTGATTTCTTTTTGTTGTCTGATTGCTGTGGCTAGGACTTCTAATACTATGTTGAATAGCAGTGGTGAGAGTGGCTATCCCTGCCGCGTTCCTGACCTTAGGGGAAAAGATCTCAGCTTTTCCCCATTGAGAATGATATTCGCTGTAGGTTGTTCGTAGATGGCTTTTATGATATTGAGGTATGTACCCGCTGTCCCTATACTCTGAAGAGTTTTGATCCAGAAAGGGTGCTTTACTTTGTCAAATGGTTTTTCTGCATCTATTGAGAGGATCATATGATTCTTGTTCTTTCTTTTGTTAATGTGTTTTATCACGTTGATTGATTTGCGGATGTTGAACCAGCCTTGCAGCCCAGGGATAAATCCCACTTGGTCATGGTGAATACTCCTTTTCATGTACTGTTGTATCCTCTTGGCTAGTATTTTGGTGAGAATTTTTGCATCGATGTTCATCAAGGATATTGGTCTCTAATACTCTTTTTTGATGGGATCTTTGTCTGGTTTTGGGATCAAGGTAATGGTGGCCTCATAAAATGAGTTTGGAGGTTTTCCTTCCATTTCTATTGTTTGGAACAGTTTCAGGAGAATAGGTATTAATTCTTCTTTAAATGTCTGATAGAATTCCCCTGGGAATCCATCTGGCCCTGGGCTTTGGTTTCTTGGGAGGTTTTTGATGACTACTTCAATTGCCTTCGTGGTTATAGGACTGTTCAGGTTTTCTATTTCTTCCTGGGTCAGTTTTGGTAGTTGACACATCTCTAGGAATGCACCCATTTCTTCCAGGTTATGGAATATGCTGCCCTAGGGTTGCTCAGATTACGTTCTTATAATCGTTTGTATTTCTTTGGTGTTGGTTGTGATCTCTCCTCTTTCATTCATGATTTTGTTGGTTTGGGTCATTTCTCTTTTCTTTTTGATCAGCCTGGACAGGGGTGTATCAATCTTGTGAATTCTTTCAAAGAACCAGCTCCTAGTTCCGTTGATCTGTTCTACTGTTCTTTTGGGTTCTATTTCATTGATTTCTGCTCTGATCTGCATGATTTCTCTTCTCCTGCTGGGTTTAGGCTTTATTTGCCGTTCTTTCTCCAGCTCCTTTAGGTGTAGGGTTAGGGTGTGTATTGGAGACCTTTCATGTTTCTTGAGAAAGGCTTGTATTGCTATATACTTTCCTCGCAGGACTGCCTTGGCTGTATCCCAAAGATTTTGGACAGTTGTGTTTTCATTTTCATTGGTTTCCAGGAATTTTTAAATTCTTCTTTAATTTCCTGGTTGACCCATTCATTCTTTCGTAGGATGCTCTTTAGCCTCCATGTATTTGAGTTCTTTCCGACTTTCCTCTTGTGATTGAGTTCTAGTTTCAAAGCATTGTGGTCTGAAAATGTGCAGGGAATGATCCCAATCTTTGGGTACCGGTTGAGACCTGATTTGTGACCTAGGATGTGATCCATTCTGGAGAACGTTCCATGGGCCCTAGAGAAGAATGTGTATTCCGTTGCTTCGGGATGGAACGTTCTGAATATGTCTGTGAAGTCCATTTGGTCCAGTGTGTCATTTAAAGTCTTTATTTCCTTGTTGATCTTTTGCTTAGATGATCTGGCCATTTCAGTCAGGGGGGTGTTAAAGTCCCCCACTATGATTGTATGGTTGTCAATGTCTTTCTTTGCTTTTCTTCTAAATTGCCTTATACAATTGGATGCTCCCATGTTCGGGGCATAGACATTTACAATTGTTAGATCTTCTTCTTGGATAGACCCTTTAAGTAGGATATAGTGTCCTTCTTCATCTCTTATTACAGTCTTTGTTTTTTATTGCTTTGTTAATCACCATGTACTACATCATTTGTTTTGGGGTAGTGTCCCATGATTCATTGTTTGTTCCGAACACACAGTGCTCCATGCAGAATGTGCCCTCTTTAATACCCATCACCAGGCTAACCAATCCCCCGACCCACCTCCCCTCTAGAAACCTCGGATTTTTTTTCAGAATCCATCATCTCTCCTGGTCTGTCTCCCCCTCTCACTAACTCCCCTTCATTCTTCCTCTCCTGCTATCTCCTTCTTTTCCTTTATTCTTAAAATATGTTGCGTTATTTGTTTCAGAAGTAGAGATCTGTGATTCAACAGTCTTACACAATTCACAGCGCTCACCGTAGCTCATACCCTCCCCAATGTCTATCACCCAGCCAGCCCATCCTTCCCAACCCCGACCACTCCAGCAAGCCTCACTCTGTTCCTGAGATTAAGAATTCCTCATATCAGTGAGGTCATATGATACATGTCTTTCTCTGATTGACTTATTTCACTAATCCTTGGACCCTCCAGTTCCATCCACGTCGTTGTCCATGGCAACATCTCATTCCTTTTGATGGCTGCGTAATATTCCATTGTGTAGATATATACCACCTCTTCTTTATCCATTCATCTGTCGATGGACATCTTGGCTCTTTCAACAGTTTGGCTATTGTGGACATTGCTGCTATAAACAATGGGGTGCACGTACCGCTTCGGGTCCCTACATTTGTATCTTTGGGGTAAATACCCAGGAGTGCAATTGCTGGATCGGATGGTAGCTCTAATTTCAACTATTTGAGGAACCTCCATCCTGTTTTCCAGAGGGGTTGCACCAGCTTGCATTCCCACCACCAGTGTAGGAGGGTTCCCCTTTCTCCACATCCCCGCCAACCTCTGTCGTTCCCTGACTTGTTCATTTGAGCCATTCTGACGGGTGTGAGGTGGTATCTCATTGAGGTTTTGATGTGGATTTCCCTGATGCCGAGCCGTGTTGAGCACTTTTTCCTGTGCCTGTTGGCCATTTGGATGTCTTCTTTGGAAAAATGTCTGTTCATGCCTTCTGCCTATTTTTTGATTGGATTATTTGTTCTTTGGGTGTTGAGTTTGATACGTTTTTATACATATTGGATAGTAGCCCTTTATCTGATATGTCATTCGTAAATAATTTCTCCCATTCTGTCGGTTGTCTTTTGGTTTTGTGGACTGTTTCTTTTGCTGTGCCAAAGGTTTTTATCTTGATGAAATCCCAATAGTTCATTTTTGCCCTGGCTTCCCGTGCCTTTGGTGATGTTTCTAGGAAGAAGTTGCTGCGGCTGAGGTCGAAGAGCTTGCTACCTGTGTTCTCCTTTCGGATTTTGATGGAGTCCTGTCTCACATTGAGGTCTTTCAAACATTTGGAGTCTATTTTTGTGTGTGGTGTCAGGAAATGGTCCAGTGTCATTCTTCTGCATGGGGCTGTCCAATTTCCACAACTCCAGTTGTTGAAGAGACCCTCTTTTTGCCATTGGACATTCTTTCCTGCTCTGTCAAAGATAAGTTGACCATAGAGTTGAGGGTCCATTTCTGGGCTCTCGATTCTGTTCCATGGATCTATGTGTCTGTTTTTGTGCCAGTACCATACTGTCTTGATGATGACAGCTTTGTCATAGAGCTGGAAGTCCAGAATTGTGATGCCGCCAGCTTTGCTTTTCTTTCTCAATATTCCTCTGGCTATTCGTGGTCTCTTCTGGTTCCATTCAAATCTTAGGATTATTTGTTCCATTTCTTGGAAAAAAGTGGATGGTATTTTGACGGGGATTGCATTGAATGTGTAGATTGCTCTAGGTAGCATTGACCTCTTCACAATGTTGGTTCTCCCAGTCCATGAGCATGGAACGTTTTTCCGTTTCTTTGTGTCTTCTTCAATTTCTTTCCTGAGTATTTGGTAGTTTTCTGAGTACAGATCCTTTGCCTCTTGGGTTCAATTTATTCCTAGGTCTCTTCTGGTTTTGGGTGCAGTTGTGAATGGGATCGACTCCTTGATTTGTCTCTCTTCTGTCTTGTTGTTGGTGTATAGGAATGCCAGTGATTTCTGTGCATTGATTTTATAGCCTGCTACTTGACGGAATTGCTGTGTGAGTTCTAGCAGTTTTGGGGTGGAGTCTTTTGGGTTTTCCACATAAAGTATCATATCATCTGCAAAGAGTGAGAGTTTGACTTCCTCTCTGCCGATTTGGATGCCTTTGATTTCTTTTTGTTGTCTGATTGCTGTGGCTAGGACTTCTAATACTATGTTGAATAGCAGTGGTGAGAGTGGCTATCCCTGCCGCGTTCCTGACCTTAGGGGAAAAGATCTCAGCTTTTCCCCCTTGAGAATGATATTCGCTGTAGGTTGTTCGTAGATGGTTTTTATGATATTGAGGTATGTACCCGCTGTCCCTATACTCTGAAGAGTTTTGATGCAGAAAGTGTGCTTTACTTTGTCAAATGGTTTTTCTGCATCTATTGAGAGGATCATATGATTCTTGTACTTTCTTTTGTTAATGTGTTTTATCACGTTGATTGATTTGCGGATGTTGAACCAGCCTTGCAGCCCAGGGATAAATCCCACTTGGTCATGGTGAATACTCCTTTTCATGTACTGTTGGATCCCCTTGGCTAGTATTTTGTGAGAATTTTTGCATCGATGTTCATCAAGGATATTGGTCTCTAATACTCCTTTTTGATGGGATCTTTGTCTGGTTTTGGGATCAAGGTAATGGTGGCCTCATAAAATGAGTTTGGAAGTTTTCCTTCCATTTCTATTGTTTGGAACAGTTTCAGGAGAATAGGTATTAATTCTTCTTTAAATGTCTGATAGAATTCCCCTGGGAATCCATCTGGCCCTGGGCTTTGGTTTCTTGGGAGGTTTTTGATGACTACTTCAATTGCCTTCGTGGTTATAGGACTGTTCAGGTTTTCTATTTCTTCCTGGGTCAGTTTTGGTAGTTGACACATCTCTAGGAATGCACCCATTTCTTCCAGGTTATGGAATATGCTGCCCTAGGGTTGTTCAGATTACGTTCTTATAATCGTTTGTATTTCTTTGGTGTTGGTTGTGATCTCTCCTCTTTCATTCATGATTTTGTTGGTTTGGGTCATTTCTCTTTTCTTTTTGATCAGCCTGGACAGGGGTGTATCAATCTTGTGAATTCTTTCAAAGAACCAGCTCCTAGTTCCGTTGATCTGTTCTACTGTTCTTTTGGGTTCTATTTCATTGATTTCTGCTCTGATCTGCATGATTTCTCTTCTCCTGCTGGGTTTAGGCTTTATTTGCCGTTCTTTCTCCAGCTCCTTTAGGTGTAGGGTTAGGGTGTGTATTTGAGACCTTTCATGTTTCTTGAGAAAGGCTTGCATTGCTATATACTTTCCTCGCAGGACTGCCTTGGCTGTATCCCAAAGATTTTGGACAGTTGTGTTTTCATTTTCATTGGTTTCCAGGAATTTTTAAATTCTTCTTTAATTTCCTGGTTGACCCATTCATTCTTTCGTAGGATGCTCTTTAGCCTCCATGTATTTGAGTTCTTTCCGACTTTCCTCTTGTGATTGAGTTCTAGTTTCAAAGCATTGTGGTCTGAAAATGTGCAGGGAATGATCCCAATCTTTGGGTACCGGTTGAGACCTGATTTGTGACCTAGGATGTGATCCATTCTGGAGAACGTTCCATGGGCCCTAGAGAAGAATGTGTATTCCGTTGCTTCGGGATGGAACGTTCTGAATATGTCTGTGAAGTCCATTTGGTCCAGTGTGTCATTTAAAGTCTTTATTTCCCTGTTGATCTTTTGCTTAGATGATCTGGCCATTTCAGTCAGGGGGGTGTTAAAGTCCCCCACTATGATTGTATGGTTGTCAATGTCTTTCTTTGCTTTTCTTCTAAATTGCCTTATACAATTGGATGCTCCCATGTTCGGGGCATAGACATTTACAATTGTTAGATCTTCTTCTTGGATAGACCCTTTAAGTAGGATATAGTGTCCTTCTTCATCTCTTATTACAGTCTTTGTTTTTTATTGCTTTGTTAATCACCATGTACTACATCATTTGTTTTGGTGTAGTGTCCCATGATTCATTGTTTGTTCCGAACACACAGTGCTCCATGCAGAATGTGCCCTCTTTAATACCCATCACCAGGCTAACCAATCCCCCGACCCACCTCCCGTCTAGAAACCTCGGATTTTTTTTCAGAATCCATCATCTCTCCTGGTCTGTCTCCCCCTCTCACTAACTCCCCTTCATTCTTCCTCTCCTGCTATCTCCTTCTTTTCCTTTATTCTTAAAATATGTTGCGTTATTTGTTTCAGAAGTAGAGATCTGTGATTCAACAGTCTTACACAATTCACAGCGCTCACCGTAGCTCATACCCTCCCCAATGTCTATCACCCAGCCAGCCCATCCCTCCCACCCCCGACCACTCCAGCAAGCCTCACTCTGTTCCTGAGATTAAGAATTCCTCATATCAGTGAGGTCATATGATACATGTCTTTCTCTGATTGACTTATTTCACTAATCATCGGACCCTCCAGTTCCATCCACGTCGTTGTCCATGGCAACATCTCATTCCTTTCGATGGCTGCGTAATATTCCATTGTGTAGATATATACCACCTCTTCTTTATCCATTCATCTGTCGATGGACATCTTGGCTCTTTCAACAGTTTGGCTATTGTGGACATTGCTGCTACAAACAATGGGGTGCACGTACCGCTTCGGGTCCCTACATTTGTATCTTTGGGGTAAATACCCAGGAGTGCAATTGCTGGATCGGATGGTAGCTCTAATTTCAACTATTTGAGGAACCTCCATCCTGTTTTCCAGAGGGGTTGCACCAGCTTGCATTCCCACCACCAGTGTAGGAGGGTTCCCCTTTCTCCACATCCCCGCCAACCTCTGTCGTTCCCTGACTTGTTCATTTGAGCCATTCTGACGGGTGTGAGGTGGTATCTCATTGAGGTTTTGATGTGGATTTCCCTGATGCCGAGCCGTGTTGAGCAATTTTTCCTGTGCCTGTTGGCCATTTGGATGTCTTCTTTGGAAAAATGTCTGTTCATGTCTTCTGCCTATTTCTTGATTGGATTATTTGTTCTTTGGGTGTTGAGTTTGATACGTTTTTATACATATTGGATAGTAGCCCTTTATCTGATATGTCAATCGTAAATAATTTCTCCCATTCTGTCGGTTGTCTTTTGGTTTTGTGGACTGTTTCTTTTGCTGTGCCAAAGGTTTTTATCTTGATGAAATCCCAATAGTTCATTTTTGCCCTGGCTTCCCGTGCCTTTGGTGATGTTTCTAGGAAGAAGTTGCTGCGGCTGAGGTCGAAGAGCTTGCTACCTGTGTTCTCCTTTCGGATTTTGATGGAGTCCTGTCTCACATTGAGGTCTTTCAAACATTTGGAGTCTATTTCTGTGTGTGGTGTCAGGAAATGGTCCAGTGTCATTCTTCTGCATGGGGCTGTCCAATTTCCACAACTCCAGTTGTTGAAGAGACCCTCTTTTTGCCATTGGACATTCTTTCCTGCTCTGTCAAAGATAAGTTGACCATAGAGTTGAGGGTCCATTTCTGGGCTCTCGATTCTGTTCCATGGATCTATGTGTCTGTTTTTGTGCCAGTACCATACTGTCTTGATGATGACAGCTTTGTCATAGAGCTGGAAGTCCAGAATTGTGATGCCGCCAGCTTTGCTTTTCTTTCTCAATATTCCTCTGGCTATTCGTGGTCTCTTCTGGTTCCATTCAAATCTTAGGATTATTTGTTCCATTTCTTGGAAAAAAGTGGATGGTATTTTGACGGGGATTGCATTGAATGTGTAGATCGCTCTAGGTAGCATTGACCTCTTCACAATGTTGGTTCTCCCAATCCATGAGCATGGAACGTTTTTCCGTTTCTTTGTGTCTTCTTCAATTTCTTTCCTGAGTATTTGGTAGTTTTCTGAGTACAGATCCTTTGCCTCTTGGGTTCCATTTATTCCTAGGTCTCTTCTGGTTTTGGGTGCAGTTGTGAATGGGATCGACTCCTTGATTTGTCTCTCTTCTGTCTTGTTGTTGGTGTATAGGAATGCCACTGATTTCTGTGCATTGATTTTATAGCCTGCTACTTTGCGGAATTGCTGTGTGAGTTCTAGCTGTTTTGGGGTGGAGTCTTTTGGGTTTTCCACATAAAGTATCATATCATCTGCAAAGAGTGAGAGTTTGACTTCCTCTCTGCCGATTTGGATGCATTTGATTTCTTTTTGTTGTCTGATTGCTGTGGCTAGGACTTCTAATACTATGTTGAATAGCAGTGGTGAGAGTGGCTATCCCTGCCGCGTTCCTGACCTTAGGGGAAAAGATCTCAGCTTTTCCCCATTGAGAATGATATTCCCTGTAGGTTGTTCGTAGATGGCTTTTATGATATTGAGGTATGTACCCGCTGTCCCTATATTCTGAAGAGTTTTGATCCAGAAAGGTTGCTTTACTTTGTCAAATGGTTTTTCTGCATCTATTGAGAGAATCATATGATTCTTGTTCTTTCTTTTGTTAATGTGTTTTATCACGTTGATTGATTTGCGGATGTTGAACCAGCCTTGCAGCCCAGGGATAAATCCCACTTGGTCATGGTGAATACTCCTTTTCATGTACTGTTGGATCCTCTTGGCTAGTATTTTGGTGAGAATTTTTGCATCGATGTTCATCAAGGATATTGGTCTCTAATACTCTTTTTTGATGGGATCTTTGTCTGGTTTTGGGATCAAGGTAATGGTGGCCTCATAAAATGAGTTTGGAAGTTTTCCTTCCATTTCTATTGTTTGGAACAGTTTCAGGAGAATAGGTATTAATTCTTCTTTAAATGTCTGATAGAATTCCCCTGGGAATCCATCTGGCCCTGGGCTTTGGTTTCTTGGGAGGTTTTTGATGACTACTTCAATTGCCTTCGTGGTTATAGGACTGTTCAGGTTTTCTATTTCTTCCTGGGTCAGTTTTGGTAGTTGACACATCTCTAGGAATGCACCCATTTCTTCCAGGTTATGGAATATGCTGCCCTAGGGTTGCTCAGATTACGTTCTTATAATCGTTTGTATTTCTTTGGTGTTGGTTGTGATCTCTCCTCTTTCATTCATGATTTTGTTGGTTTGGGTCATTTCTCTTTTCTTTTTGATCAGCCTGGACAGGGGTGTATCAATCTTGTGAATTCTTTCAAAGAACCAGCTCCTAGTTCCGTTGATCTGTTCTACTGTTCTTTTGGGTTCTATTTCATTGATTTCTGCTCTGATCTGCATGATTTCTCTTCTCCTGCTGGGTTTACGCTTTATTTGCCGTTCTTTCTCCAGCTCCTTTAGGTGTAGGGTTAGGGTGTGTATTTGAGACCTTTCATGTTTCTTGAGAAAGGCTTGTATTGCTATATACTTTCCTCGCAGGACTGCCTTGGCTGTATCCCAAAGATTTTGGACAGTTGTGTTTTCATTTTCATTGGTTTCCAGGAATTTTTAAATTCTTCTTTAATTTCCTGGTTGACCCATTCATTCTTTCGTAGGATGCTCTTTAGCCTCCATGTATTTGAGTTCTTTCCGACTTTCCTCTTGTGATTGAGTTCTAGTTTCAAAGCATTGTGGTCTGAAAATGTGCAGGGAACGATCCCAATCTTTGGGTACCGGTTGAGACCTGATTTGTGACCTAGGATGTGATCCATTCTGGAGAACGTTCCATGGGCCCTAGAGAAGAATGTGTATTCCGTTGCTTCGGGATGGAACGTTCTGAATATGTCTGTGAAGTCCATTTGGTCCAGTGTGTCATTTAAAGTCTTTATTTCCCTGTTGATCTTTTGCTTAGATGATCTGGCCATTTCAGTCAGGGGGGTGTTAAAGTCCCCCACTATGATTGTATGGTTGTCAATGTCTTTCTTTGCTTTTCTTCTAAATTGCCTTATACAATTGGATGCTCCCATGTTCGGGGCATAGACATTTACAATTGTTAGATCTTCTTCTTGGATAGACCCTTTAAGTAGGATATAGTGTCCTTCTTCATCTCTTATTACAGTCTTTGTTTTTTATTGCTTTGTTAATCACCATGTACTACATCATTTGTTTTGGTGTAGTGTCCCATGATTCATTGTTTGTTCCGAACACACAGTGCTCCATGCAGAATGTGCCCTCTTTAATACCCATCACCAGGCTAACCAATCCCCCGACCCACCTCCCCTCTAGAAACCTCGGATTTTTTTTCAGAATCCATCATGTCTCCTGGTCTGTCTCCCCCTCTCACTAACTCCCCTTCATTCTTCCTCTCCTGCTATCCCCTTCTTTTCCTTTATTCTTAAAATATGTTGCGTTATTTGTTTCAGAAGTAGAGATCTGTGATTCAACAGTCTTACACAATTCACAGCGCTCACCGTAGCTCATACCCTCCCCAATGTCTATCACCCAGCCAGCCCATCCCTCCCACCCCCGACCACTCCAGCAAGCCTCACTCTGTTCCTGAGATTAAGAATTCCTCATATCAGTGAGGTCATATGATACATGTCTTTCTCTGATTGACTTATTTCACTAATCATCGGACCCTCCAGTTCCATCCACGTCGTTGTCCATGGCAACATCTCATTCCTTTGGATGGCTGCGTAATATTCCATTGTGTAGATATATACCACCTCTTCTTTATCCATTCATCTGTCGATGGACATCTTGGCTCTTTCAACAGTTTGGCTATTGTGGACATTGCTGCTACAAACAATGGGGTGCACGTACCGCTTCGGGTCCCTACATTTGTATCTTTGGTGTAAATACCCAGGAGTGCAATTGCTGGATCGGATGGTAGCTCTAATTTCAACTATTTGAGGAACCTCCATCCTGTTTTCCAGAGGGGTTGCACCAGCTTGCATTCCCACCACCAGTGTAGGAGGGTTCCCCTTTCTCCACATCCCCGCCAACCTCTGTCGTTCCCTGACTTGTTCATTTGAGCCATTCTGACGGGTGTGAGGTGGTATCTCATTGAGGTTTTGATGTGGATTTCCCTGATGCCGAGCCGTGTTGAGCACTTTTTCTTGTGCCTGTTGGCCATTTGGATGTCTTCTTTGGAAAAATGTCTGTTCATGTCTTCTGCCTATTTCTTGATTGGATTATTTGTTCTTTTGGTGTTGAGTTTGATACGTTTTTATACATATTGGATAGTAGCCCTTTATCTGATATGTCAATCGTAAATAATTTCTCCCATTCTGTCGGTTGTCTTTTGGTTTTGTGGACTGTTTCTTTTGCTGTGCCAAAGGTTTTTATCTTGATGAAATCCCAATAGTTCATTTTTGCCCTGGCTTCCCGTGCCTTTGGTGATGTTTCTAGGAAGAAGTTGCTGCGGCTGAGGTCGAAGAGCTTGCTACCTGTGTTCTCCTTTCGGATTTTGATGGAGTCCTGTCTCACATTGAGGTCTTTCAAACATTTGGAGTCTATTTCTGTGTGTGGTGTCAGGAAATGGTCCAGTGTCATTCTTCTGCATGGGGCTGTCCAATTTCCACAACTCCAGTTGTTGAAGAGACCCTCTTTTTGCCATTGGACATTCTTTCCTGCTCTGTCAAAGATAAGTTGACCATAGAGTTGAGGGTCCATTTCTGGGCTCTCGATTCTGTTCCATGGATCTATGTGTCTGTTTTTGTGCCAGTACCATACTGTCTTGATGATGACAGCTTTGTCATAGAGCTGGAAGTCCAGAATTGTGATGCCGCCAGCTTTGCTTTTCTTTCTCAATATTCCTCTGGCTATTCGTGGTCTCTTCTGGTTCCATTCAAATCTTAGGATTATTTGTTCCATTTCTTGGAAAAAAGTGGATGGTATTTTGACGGGGATTGCATTGAATGTGTAGATCGCTCTAGGTAGCATTGACCTCTTCACAATGTTGGTTCTCCCAATCCATGAGCATGGAACGTTTTTCCGTTTCTTTGTGTCTTCTTCAATTTCTTTCCTGAGTATTTGGTAGTTTTCTGAGTACAGATCCTTTGCCTCTTGGGTTCCATTTATTCCTAGGTCTCTTCTGGTTTTGGGTGCAGTTGTGAATGGGATCGACTCCTTGATTTGTCTCTCTTCTGTCTTGTTGTTGGTGTATAGGAATGCCACTGATTTCTGTGCATTGATTTTATAGCCTGCTACTTTGCGGAATTGCTGTGTGAGTTCTAGCTGTTTTGGGGTGGAGTCTTTTGGGTTTTCCACATAAAGTATCATATCATCTGCAAAGAGTGAGAGTTTGACTTCCTCTCTGCCGATTTGGATGCCTTTGATTTCTTTTTGTTGTCTGATTGCTGTGGCTAGGACTTCTAATACTATGTTGAATAGCAGTGGTGAGAGTGGCTATCCCTGCCGCGTTCCTGACCTTAGGGGAAAAGATCTCAGCTTTTCCCCATTGAGAATGATATTCGCTGTAGGTTGTTCGTAGATGGCTTTTATGATATTGAGGTATGTACCCGCTGTCCCTATACTCTGAAGAGTATTGATCCAGAAAGGGTGCTTTACTTTGTCAAATGGTTTTTCTGCATCTATTGAGAGGATCATATGATTCTTGTTCTTTCTTTTGTTAATGTGTTTTATCACGTTGATTGATCTGCGGATGTTGAACCAGCCTTGCAGCCCAGGGATAAATCCCACTTGGTCATGGTGAATACT
Source organism: Eumetopias jubatus (assembly GCF_037043125.1). NCBI lineage: Eukaryota > Metazoa > Chordata > Mammalia > Carnivora > Otariidae > Eumetopias > Eumetopias jubatus. The sequence continues at coordinate 5,831,650 of NW_028274824.1, read as the reverse complement.
CCTTTTCATGTACTGTTGGATCCTCTTGGCTAGTATTTTGGTGAGAATTTTTGCATCGATGTTCATCAAGGATATTGGTCTCTAATACTCTTTTTTGATGGGATCTTTGTCTGGTTTTGGGATCAAGGTAATGGTGGCCTCATAAAATGAGTTTGGAGGTTTTCCTTCCATTTCTATTGTTTGGAACAGTTTCAGGAGAATAGGTATTAATTCTTCTTTAAATGTCTGATAGAATTCCCCTGGGAATCCATCTGGCCCTGGGCTTTGGTTTCTTGGGAGGTTTTTGATGACTACTTCAATTGCCTTCGTGGTTATAGGACTGTTCAGGTTTTCTATTTCTTCCTGGGTCAGTTTTGGTAGTTGACACATCTCTAGGAATGCACCCATTTCTTCCAGGTTATGGAATATGCTGCCCTAGGGTTGCTCAGATTACGTTCTTATAATCGTTTGTATTTCTTTGGTGTTGGTTGTGATCTCTCCTCTTTCATTCATGATTTTGTTGGTTTGGGTCATTTCTCTTTTCTTTTTGATCAGCCTGGACAGGGGTGTATCAATCTTGTGAATTCTTTCAAAGAACCAGCTCCTAGTTCCGTTGATCTGTTCTACTGTTCTTTTGGGTTCTATTTCATTGATTTCTGCTCTGATCTGCATGATTTCTCTTCTCCTGCTGGGTTTAGGCTTTATTTGCCGTTCTTTCTCCAGCTCCTTTAGGTGTAGGGTTAGGGTGTGTATTTGAGACCTTTCATGTTTCTTGAGAAAGGCTTGCATTGCTATATACTTTCCTCGCAGGACTGCCTTGGCTGTATCCCAAAGATTTTGGACAGTTGTGTTTTCATTTTCATTGGTTTCCAGGAATTTTTAAATTCTTCTTTAATTTCCTGGTTGACCCATTCATTCTTTCGTAGGATGCTCTTTAGCCTCCATGTATTTGAGTTCTTTCCGACTTTCCTCTTGTGATTGAGTTCTAGTTTCAAAGCATTGTGGTCTGAAAATGTGCAGGGAATGATCCCAATCTTTGGGTACCGGTTGAGACCTGATTTGTGACCTAGGATGTGATCCATTCTGGAGAACGTTCCATGGGCCCTAGAGAAGAATGTGTATTCCGTTGCTTCGGGATGGAACGTTCTGAATATGTCTGTGAAGTCCATTTGGTCCAGTGTGTCATTTAAAGTCTTTATTTCCCTGTTGATCTTTTGCTTAGATGATCTGGCCATTTCAGTCAGGGGGGTGTTAAAGTCCCCCACTATGATTGTATGGTTGTCAATGTCTTTCTTTGCTTTTCTTCTAAATTGCCTTATACAATTGGATGCTCCCATGTTCGGGGCATAGACATTTACAATTGTTAGATCTTCTTCTTGGATAGACCCTTTAAGTAGGATATAGTGTCCTTCTTCATCTCTTATTACAGTCTTTGTTTTTTATTGCTTTGTTAATCACCATGTACTACATCATTTGTTTTGGTGTAGTGTCCCATGATTCATTGTTTGTTCCGAACACACAGTGCTCCATGCAGAATGTGCCCTCTTTAATACCCATCACCAGGCTAACCAATCCCCCGACCCACCTCCCGTCTAGAAACCTCGGATTTTTTTTCAGATTCCATCATCTCTCCTGGTCTGTCTCCCCCTCTCACTAACTCCCCTTCATTCTTCCTCTCCTGCTATCTCCTTCTTTTCCTTTATTCTTAAAATATGTTGCGTTATTTGTTTCAGAAGTAGAGATCTGTGATTCAACAGTCTTACACAATTCACAGCGCTCACCGTAGCTCATACCCTCCCCAATGTCTATCACCCAGCCAGCCCATCCCTCCCACCCCCGACCACTCCAGCAAGCCTCACTCTGTTCCTGAGATTAAGAATTCCTCATATCAGTGAGGTCATATGATACATGTCTTTCTCTGATTGACTTATTTCACTAATCATCGGACCCTCCAGTTCCATCCACGTCGTTGTCCATGGCAACATCTCATTCCTTTTGATGGCTGCGTAATATTCCATTGTGAAGATATATACCACCTCTTCTTTATCCATTCATCTGTCGATGGACATCTTGGCTCTTTCAACAGTTTGGCTATTGTGGACATTGCTGCTACAAACAATGGGGTGCACGTACCGCTTCGGGTCCCTACATTTGTATCTTTGGGGTAAATACCCAGGAGTGCAATTGCTGGATCGGATGGTAGCTCTAATTTCAACTATTTGAGGAACCTCCATCCTGTTTTCCAGAGGGGTTGCACCAGCTTGCATTCCCACCACCAGTGTAGGAGGGTTCCCCTTTCTCCACATCCCCGCCAACCTCTGTCGTTCCCTGACTTGTTCATTTGAGCCATTCTGACGGGTGTGAGGTGGTATCTCATTGAGGTTTTGATGTGGATTTCCCTGATGCCGAGCCGTGTTGAGCAATTTTTCCTGTGCCTGTTGGCCATTTGGATGTCTTCTTTGGAAAAATGTCTGTTCATGTCTTCTGCCTATTTCTTGATTGGATTATTTGTTCTTTGGGTGTTGAGTTTGATACGTTTTTATACATATTGGATAGTAGCCCTTTATCTGATATGTCAATCGTAAATAATTTCTCCCATTCTGTCGGTTGTCTTTTGGTTTTGTGGACTGTTTCTTTTGCTGTGCCAAAGGTTTTTATCTTGATGAAATCCCAATAGTTCATTTTTGCCCTGGCTTCCCGTGCCTTTGGTGATGTTTCTAGGAAGAAGTTGCTGCGGCTGAGGTCGAAGAGCTTGCTACCTGTGTTCTCCTTTCGGATTTTGATGGAGTTCTGTCTCACATTGAGGTCTTTCAAACATTTGGAGTCTATTTCTGTGTGTGGTGTCAGGAAATGGTCCAGTGTCATTCTTCTGCATGGGGCTGTCCAATTTCCACAACTCCAGTTGTTGAAGAGACCCTCTTTTTGCCATTGGACATTCTTTCCTGCTCTGTCAAAGATAAGTTGACCATAGAGTTGAGGGTCCATTTCTGGGCTCTCGATTCTTTCCATGGATCTATGTGTCTGTTTTTGTGCCAGTACCATACTGTCTTGATGATGACAGCTTTGTCATAGAGCTGGAAGTCCAGAATTGTGATGCCGCCAGCTTTGCTTTTCCTTCTCAATATTCCTCTGGCTATTCGTGGTCTCTTCTGGTTCCATTCAAATCTTAGGATTATTTGTTCCATTTCTTGGAAAAAAGTGGATGGTATTTTGACGGGGATTGCATTGAATGTGTATATCGCTCTAGGTAGCATTGACCTCTTCACAATGTTGGTTCTCCCAATCCATGAGCATGGAACGTTTTTCCGTTTCTTTGTGTCTTCTTCAATTTCTTTCCTGAGTATTTGGTAGTTTTCTGAGTACAGATCCTTTGCCTCTTGGGTTCCATTTATTCCTAGGTCTCTTCTGGTTTTGGGTGCAGTTGTGAATGGGATCGACTCCTTGATTTGTCTCTCTTCTGTCTTGTTGTTGGTGTATAGGAATGCCAGTGATTTCTGTGCATTGATTTTATAGCCTGCTACTTGACGGAATTGCTGTGTGAGTTCTAGCAGTTTTGGGGTGGAGTCTTTTGGGTTTTCCACATAAAGTATCATATCATCTGAAAAGAGTGAGAGTTTGACTTCCTCTCTGCCGATTTGGATGCCTTGGATTTCTTTTTGTTGTCTGATTGCTGTGGCTAGGACTTCTAATACTATGTTGAATAGCAGTGGTGAGAGTGGCTATCCCTGCCGCGTTCCTGACCTTAGGGGAAAAGATCTCAGCTTTTCCCCATTGAGAATGATATTCGCTGTAGGTTGTTCGTAGATGGCTTTTATGATATTGAGGTATGTACCCGCTGTCCCTATACTCTGAAGAGTTTTGATCCAGAAAGTGTGCTTTACTTTGTCAAATGGTTTTTCTGCATCTATTGAGAGGATCATATGATTCTTGTTCTTTCTTTTGTTAATGTGTTTTATCACGTTGATTGATTTGCGGATGTTGAACCAGCCTTGCAGCCCAGGGATAAATCCCACTTGGTCATGGTGAATACTCCTTTTCATGTACTGTTGTATCCTCTTGGCTAGTATTTTGGTGAGAATTTTTGCATCGATGTTCATCAAGGATATTGGTCTCTAATACTCTTTTTTGATGGGATCTTTGTCTGGTTTTGGGATCAAGGTAATGGTGGCCTCATAAAATGAGTTTGGAGGTTTTCCTTCCATTTCTATTGTTTGGAACAGTTTCAGGAGAATAGGTATTAATTCTTCTTTAAATGTCTGATAGAATTCCCCTGGGAATCCATCTGGCCCTGGGCTTTGGTTTCTTGGGAGGTTTTTGATGACTACTTCAATTGCCTTCGTGGTTATAGGACTGTTCAGGTTTTCTATTTCTTCCTGGGTCAGTTTTGGTAGTTGACACATCTCTAGGAATGCACCCATTTCTTCCAGGTTATGGAATATGCTGCCCTAGGGTTGCTCAGATTACGTTCTTATAATCGTTTGTATTTCTTTGGTGTTGGTTGTGATCTCTCCTCTTTCATTCATGATTTTGTTGGTTTGGGTCATTTCTCTTTTCTTTTTGATCAGCCTGGACAGGGGTGTATCAATCTTGTGAATTCTTTCAAAGAACCAGCTCCTAGTTCCGTTGATCTGTTCTACTGTTCTTTTGGGTTCTATTTCATTGATTTCTGCTCTGATCTGCATGATTTCTCTTCTCCTGCTGGGTTTAGGCTTTATTTGCCGTTCTTTCTCCAGCTCCTTTAGGTGTAGGGTTAGGGTGTGTATTTGAGACCTTTCATGTTTCTTGAGAAAGGCTTGTATTGCTATATACTTTCCTCGCAGGACTGCCTTGGCTGTATCCCAAAGATTTTGGACAGTTGTGTTTTCATTTTCATTGGTTTCCAGGAATTTTTAAATTCTTCTTTAATTTCCTGGTTGACCCATTCATTCTTTCGTAGGATGCTCTTTAGCCTCCATGTATTTGAGTTCTTTCCGACTTTCCTCTTGTGATTGAGTTCCAGGTTCAAAGCATTGTGGTCTGAAAATGTGCAGGGAATGATCCCAATCTTTGGGTACCGGTTGAGACCTGATTTGTGACCTAGGATGTGATCCATTCTGGAGAACGTTCCATGGGCCCTAGAGAAGAATGTGTATTCCGTTGCTTCGGGATGGAACGTTCTGAATATGTCTGTGAAGTCCATTTGGTCCAGTGTGTCATTTAAAGTCTTTATTTCCCTGTTGATCTTTTGCTTAGATGATCTGGCCATTTCAGTCAGGGGGGTGTTAAAGTCCCCCACTATGATTGTATGGTTGTCAATGTCTTTCTTTGCTTTTCTTCTAAATTGCCTTATACAATTGGATGCTCCCATGTTCGGGGCATAGACATTTACAATTGTTAGATCTTCTTCTTGGATAGACCCTTTAAGTAGGATATAGTGTCCTTCTTCATCTCTTATTACAGTCTTTGTTTTTTATTGCTTTGTTAATCACCATGTACTACATCATTTGTTTTGGTGTAGTGTCCCATGATTCATTGTTTGTTCCGAACACACAGTGCTCCATGCAGAATGTGCCCTCTTTAATACCCATCACCAGGCTAACCAATCCCCCGACCCACCTCCCCTCTAGAAACCTCGGATTTTTTTTCAGAATCCATCATGTCTCCTGGTCTGTCTCCCCCTCTCACTAACTCCCCTTCATTCTTCCTCTCCTGCTATCCCCTTCTTTTCCTTTATTCTTAAAATATGTTGCGTTATTTGTTTCAGAAGTAGAGATCTGTGATTCAACAGTCTTACACAATTCACAGCGCTCACCGTAGCTCATACCCTCCCCAATGTCTATCACCCAGCCAGCCCATCCCTCCCACCCCCGACCACTCCAGCAAGCCTCACTCTGTTCCTGAGATTAAGAATTCCTCATATCAGTGAGGTCATATGATACATGTCTTTCTCTGATTGACTTATTTCACTAATCATCGGACCCTCCAGTTCCATCCACGTCGTTGTCCATGGCAACATCTCATTCCTTTGGATGGCTGCGTAATATTCCATTGTGTAGATATATACCACCTCTTCTTTATCCATTCATCTGTCGATGGACATCTTGGCTCTTTCAACAGTTTGGCTATTGTGGACATTGCTGCTACAAACAATGGGGTGCACGTACCGCTTCGGGTCCCTACATTTGTATCTTTGGGGTAAATACCCAGGAGTGCAATTGCTGGATCGGATGGTAGCTCTAATTTCAACTATTTGAGGAACCTCCATCCTGTTTTCCAGAGGGGTTGCACCAGCTTGCATTCCCACCACCAGTGTAGGAGGGTTCCCCTTTCTCCACATCCCCGCCAACCTCTGTCGTTCCCTGACTTGTTCATTTGAGCCATTCTGACGGGTGTGAGGTGGTATCTCATTGAGGTTTTGATGTGGATTTCCCTGATGCCGAGCCGTGTTGAGCAATTTTTCCTGTGCCTGTTGGCCATTTGGATGTCTTCTTTGGAAAAATGTCTGTTCATGTCTTCTGCCTATTTCTTGATTGGATTATTTGTTCTTTGGGTGTTGAGTTTGATACGTTTTTATACATATTGGATAGTAGCCCTTTATCTGATATGTCAATCGTAAATAATTTCTCCCATTCTGTCGGTTGTCTTTTGGTTTTGTGGACTGTTTCTTTTGCTGTGCCAAAGGTTTTTATCTTGATGAAATCCCAATAGTTCATTTTTGCCCTGGCTTCCCGTGCCTTTGGTGATGTTTCTAGGAAGAAGTTGCTGCGGCTGAGGTCGAAGAGCTTGCTACCTGTGTTCTCCTTTCGGATTTTGATGGAGTCCTGTCTCACATTGAGGTCTTTCAAACATTTGGAGTCTATTTTTGTGGGTGGTGTCAGGAAATGGTCCAGTGTCATTCTTCTGCATGGGGCTCTCCAATTTCCACAACTCCAGTTGTTGAAGAGACTCTCTTTTTGCCATTGGACATTCTTTCCTGCTCTGTCAAAGATAAGTTGACCATAGAGTTGAGGGTCCATTTCTGGGCTCTCGATTCTGTTCCATGGATCTATGTGTCTGTTTTTGTGCCAGTACCATACTGTCTTGATGATGACAGCTTTGTCATAGAGCTGGAAGTCCAGAATTGTGATGCCGCCAGCTTTGCTTTTCTTTCTCAATATTCCTCTGGCTATTCGTGGTCTCTTCTGGTTCCATTCAAATCTTAGGATTATTTGTTCCATTTCTTGGAAAAAAGTGGATGGTATTTTGACGGGGATTGCATTGAATGTGTAGATTGCTCTAAGTAGCATCGACCGCTTCACAATGTTGGTTCTCCCAATCCATGAGCATGGAACGTTTTTCCGTTTCTTTGTGTCTTCTTCAATTTCTTTCCTGAGTATTTGGTAGTTTTCTGAGTACAGATCCTTTGCCTCTTGGGTTCAACTTATTCCTAGGTCTCTTCTGGTTTTGGGTGCAGTTGTGAATGGGATCGACTCCTTGATTTGTCTCTCTTCTGTCTTGTTGTTGGTGTATAGGAATGCCAGTGATTTCTGTGCATTGATTTTATAGCCTGCTACTTGACGGAATTGCTGTGTGAGTTCTAGCAGTTTTGGGGTGGAGTCTTTTGGGTTTCCACATAAAGTATCATATCATCTGCAAAGAGTGAGAGTTTGACTTCCTCTCTGCCGACTTGGATGCCTTTGATTTCTTTTTGTTGTCTGATTGCTGTGGCTAGGACTTCTAATACTATGTTGAATAGCAGTGGTGAGAGTGGCTATCCCTCCCGCGTTCCTGACCTTAGGGGAAAAGATCTCAGCTTTTCCCCATTGAGAATGATATTCCCTGTAGGTTGTTCGTAGATGGCTTTTATGATATTGAGGTATGTACCCGCTGTCCCTATACTCTGAAGAGTTTTGATCGAGAAAGTGTGCTTTTCTTTGTCAAATGGTTTTTCTGCATCTATTGAGAGGATCATATGATTCTTGTTCTTTCTTTTGTTAATGTGTTTTATCACGTTGATTGATCTGCGGATTTTGAACCAGCCTTGCAGCCCAGGGATAAATCCCACTTGGTCATGGTGAATACTCCTTTTCATCTACTGTTGGATCCTCTTGGCTAGTATTTTGGTGAGAATTTTTGCATCGATGTTCATCAAGGATATTGGTCTCTAATACTCCTTTTTGATGGGATCTTTGTCTGGTTTTGGGATCAAGGTAATGGTGGCCTCATAAAATGAGTTTGGAAGTTTTCCTTCCATTTCTATTGTTTGGAACAGTTTCAGGAGAATAGGTATTAATTCTTCTTTAAATGTCTGATAGAATTCCCCTGGGAATCCATCTGGCCCTGGGCTTTGGTTTCTTGGGAGGTTTTTGATCACTACTTCAATTGCCTTCGTGGTTATAGGACTGTTCAGGTTTTCTATTTCTTCCTGGGTCAGTTTTGGTAGTTGACACATCTCTAGGAATGCACCCATTTCTTCCAGGTTATGGAATATGCTGCCCTAGGGTTGCTCAGATTACGTTCTTATAATCGTTTGTATTTCTTTGGTGTTGGTTGTGATCTCTCCTCTTTCATTCATGATTTTGTTGGTTTGGGTCATTTCTCTTTTCTTTTTGATCAGCCTGGACAGGGGTGTATCAATCTTGTGAATTCTTTCAAAGAACCAGCTCCTAGTTCCGTTGATCTGTTCTACTGTTCTTTTGGGTTCTATTTCATTGATTTCTGCTCTGATCTGCATGATTTCTCTTCTCCTGCTGGGTTTAGGCTTTATTTGCCGTTCTTTCTCCAGCTCCTTTAGGTGTAGGGTTAGGGTGTGTATTTGAGACCTTTCATGTTTCTTGAGAAAGGCTTGCATTGCTATATACTTTCCTCGCAGGACTGCCTTGGCTGTATCCCAAAGATTTTGGACAGTTGTGTTTTCATTTTCATTGGTTTCCAGGAATTTTTAAATTCTTCTTTAATTTCCTGGTTGACCCATTCATTCTTTCGTAGGATGCTCTTTAGCCTCCATGTATTTGAGTTCTTTCCGACTTTCCTCTTGTGATTGAGTTCTAGTTTCAAAGCATTGTGGTCTGAAAATGTGCAGGGAATGATCCCAATCTTTGGGTACCGGTTGAGACCTGATTTGTGACCTAGGATGTGATCCATTCTGGAGAACGTTCCATGGGCCCTAGAGAAGAATGTGTATTCCGTTGCTTCGGGATGGAACGTTCTGAATATGTCTGTGAAGTCCATTTGGTCCAGTGTGTCATTTAAAGTCTTTATTTCCCTGTTGATCTTTTGCTTAGATGATCTGGCCATTTCAGTCAGGGGGGTGTTAAAGTCCCCCACTATGATTGTATGGTTGTCAATGTCTTTCTTTGCTTTTCTTCTAAATTGCCTTATACAATTGGATGCTCCCATGTTCGGGGCATAGACATTTACAATTGTTAGATCTTCTTCTTGGATAGACCCTTTAAGTAGGATATAGTGTCCTTCTTCATCTCTTATTACAGTCTTTGTTTTTTATTGCTTTGTTAATCACCATGTACTACATCATTTGTTTTGGTGTAGTGTCCCATGATTCATTGTTTGTTCCGAACACACAGTGCTCCATGCAGAATGTGCCCTCTTTAATACCCATCACCAGGCTAACCAATCCCCCGACCCACCTCCCGTCTAGAAACCTCGGATTTTTTTTCAGATTCCATCATCTCTCCTGGTCTGTCTCCCCCTCTCACTAACTCCCCTTCATTCTTCCTCTCCTGCTATCTCCTTCTTTTCCTTTATTCTTAAAATATGTTGCGTTATTTGTTTCAGAAGTAGAGATCTGTGATTCAACAGTCTTACACAATTCACAGCGCTCACCGTAGCTCATACCCTCCCCAATGTCTATCACCCAGCCAGCCCATCCCTCCCACCCCCGACCACTCCAGCAAGCCTCACTCTGTTCCTGAGATTAAGAATTCCTCATATCAGTGAGGTCATATGATACATGTCTTTCTCTGATTGACTTATTTCACTAATCATCGGACCCTCCAGTTCCATCCACGTCGTTGTCCATGGCAACATCTCATTCCTTTTGATGGCTGCGTAATATTCCATTGTGAAGATATATACCACCTCTTCTTTATCCATTCATCTGTCGATGGACATCTTGGCTCTTTCAACAGTTTGGCTATTGTGGACATTGCTGCTACAAACAATGGGGTGCACGTACCGCTTCGGGTCCCTACATTTGTATCTTTGGGGTAAATACCCAGGAGTGCAATTGCTGGATCGGATGGTAGCTCTAATTTCAACTATTTGAGGAACCTCCATCCTGTTTTCCAGAGGGGTTGCACCAGCTTGCATTCCCACCACCAGTGTAGGAGGGTTCCCCTTTCTCCACATCCCCGCCAACCTCTGTCGTTCCCTGACTTGTTCATTTGAGCCATTCTGACGGGTGTGAGGTGGTATCTCATTGAGGTTTTGATGTGGATTTCCCTGATGCCGAGCCGTGTTGAGCAATTTTTCCTGTGCCTGTTGGCCATTTGGATGTCTTCTTTGGAAAAATGTCTGTTCATGTCTTCTGCCTATTTCTTGATTGGATTATTTGTTCTTTGGGTGTTGAGTTTGATACGTTTTTATACATATTGGATAGTAGCCCTTTATCTGATATGTCAATCGTAAATAATTTCTCCCATTCTGTCGGTTGTCTTTTGGTTTTGTGGACTGTTTCTTTTGCTGTGCCAAAGGTTTTTATCTTGATGAAATCCCAATAGTTCATTTTTGCCCTGGCTTCCCGTGCCTTTGGTGATGTTTCTAGGAAGAAGTTGCTGCGGCTGAGGTCGAAGAGCTTGCTACCTGTGTTCTCCTTTCGGATTTTGATGGAGTTCTGTCTCACATTGAGGTCTTTCAAACATTTGGAGTCTATTTCTGTGTGTGGTGTCAGGAAATGGTCCAGTGTCATTCTTCTGCATGGGGCTGTCCAATTTCCACAACTCCAGTTGTTGAAGAGACCCTCTTTTTGCCATTGGACATTCTTTCCTGCTCTGTCAAAGATAAGTTGACCATAGAGTTGAGGGTCCATTTCTGGGCTCTCGATTCTGTTCCATGGATCTATGTGTCTGTTTTTGTGCCAGTACCATACTGTCTTGATGATGACAGCTTTGTCATAGAGCTGGAAGTCCAGAATTGTGATGCCGCCAGCTTTGCTTTTCTTTCTCAATATTCCTCTGGCTATTCGTGGTCTCTTCTGGTTCCATTCAAATCTTAGGATTATTTGTTCCATTTCTTGGAAAAAAGTGGATGGTATTTTGACGGGGATTGCATTGAATGTGTAGATCGCTCTAGGTAGCATTGACCTCTTCACAATGTTGGTTCTCCCAATCCATGAGCATGGAACGTTTTTCCGTTTCTTTGTGTCTTCTTCAATTTCTTTCCTGAGTATTTGGTAGTTTTCTGAGTACAGATCCTTTGCCTCTTGGGTTCCATTTATTCCTAGGTCTCTTCTGGTTTTGGGTGCAGTTGTGAATGGGATCGACTCCTTGATTTGTCTCTCTTCTGTCTTGTTGTTGGTGTATAGGAATGCCAGTGATTTCTGTGCATTGATTTTATAGCCTGCTACTTGACGGAATTGCTGTGTGAGTTCTAGCAGTTTTGGGGTGGAGTCTTTTGGGTTTTCCACATAAAGTATCATATCATCTGCAAAGAGTGAGAGTTTGACTTCCTCTCTGCCGATTTGGATGCCTTGGATTTCTTTTTGTTGTCTGATTGCTGTGGCTAGGACTTCTAATACTATGTTGAATAGCAGTGGTGAGAGTGGCTATCCCTGCCGCGTTCCTGACCTTAGGGGAAAAGATCTCAGCTTTTCCCCATTGAGAATGATATTCGCTGTAGGTTGTTCGTAGATGGCTTTTATGATATTGAGGTATGTACCCGCTGTCCCTATACTCTGAAGAGTTTTGATCCAGAAAGGGGGCTTTACTTTGTCAAATGGTTTTTCTGCATCTATTGAGAGGATCATATGATTCTTGTTCTTTCTTTTGTTAATGTGTTTTATCACGTTGATTGATTTGCGGTTGTTGAACCAGCCTTGCAGCCCAGGGATAAATCCCACTTGGTCATGGTGAATACTCCTTTTCATGTACTGTTGTATCCTCTTGGCTAGTATTTTGGTGAGAATTTTTGCATCGATGTTCATCAAGGATATTGGTCTCTAATACTCTTTTTTGATGGGATCTTTGTCTGGTTTTGGGATCAAGGTAATGGTGGCCTCATAAAATGAGTTTGGAGGTTTTCCTTCCATTTCTATTGTTTGGAACAGTTTCAGGAGAATAGGTATTAATTCTTCTTTAAATGTCTGATAGAATTCCCCTGGGAATCCATCTGGCCCTGGGCTTTGGTTTCTTGGGAGGTTTTTGATGACTACTTCAATTGCCTTCGTGGTTATAGGACTGTTCAGGTTTTCTATTTCTTCCTGGGTCAGTTTTGGTAGTTGACACATCTCTAGGAATGCACCCATTTCTTCCAGGTTATGGAATATGCTGCCCTAGGGTTGCTCAGATTACGTTCTTATAATCGTTTGTATTTCTTTGGTGTTGGTTGTGATCTCTCCTCTTTCATTCATGATTTTGTTGGTTTGGGTCATTTCTCTTTTCTTTTTGATCAGCCTGGACAGGGGTGTATCAATCTTGTGAATTCTTTCAAAGAACCAGCTCCTAGTTCCGTTGATCTGTTCTACTGTTCTTTTGGGTTCTATTTCATTGATTTCTGCTCTGATCTGCATGATTTCTCTTCTCCTGCTGGGTTTAGGCTTTATTTGCCGTTCTTTCTCCAGCTCCTTTAGGTGTAGGGTTAGGGTGTGTATTTGAGACCTTTCATGTTTCTTGAGAAAGGCTTGTATTGCTATATACTTTCCTCGCAGGACTGCCTTGGCTGTATCCCAAAGATTTTGGACAGTTGTGTTTTCATTTTCATTGGTTTCCAGGAATTTTTAAATTCTTCTTTAATTTCCTGGTTGACCCATTCATTCTTTCGTAGGATGCTCTTTAGCCTCCATGTATTTGAGTTCTTTCCGACTTTCCTCTTGTGATTGAGTTCCAGGTTCAAAGCATTGTGGTCTGAAAATGTGCAGGGAATGATCCCAATCTTTGGGTACCGGTTGAGACCTGATTTGTGACCTAGGATGTGATCCATTCTGGAGAACGTTCCATGGGCCCTAGAGAAGAATGTGTATTCCGTTGCTTCGGGATGGAACGTTCTGAATATGTCTGTGAAGTCCATTTGGTCCAGTGTGTCATTTAAAGTCTTTATTTCCCTGTTGATCTTTTGCTTAGATGATCTGGCCATTTCAGTCAGGGGGGTGTTAAAGTCCCCCACTATGATTGTATGGTTGTCAATGTCTTTCTTTGCTTTTCTTCTAAATTGCCTTATACAATTGGATGCTCCCATGTTCGGGGCATAGACATTTACAATTGTTAGATCTTCTTCTTGGATAGACCCTTTAAGTAGGATATAGTGTCCTTCTTCATCTCTTATTACAGTCTTTGTTTTTTATTGCTTTGTTAATCACCATGTACTACATCATTTGTTTTGGTGTAGTGTCCCATGATTCATTGTTTGTTCCGAACACACAGTGCTCCATGCAGAATGTGCCCTCTTTAATACCCATCACCAGGCTAACCAATCCCCCGACCCACCTCCCCTCTAGAAACCTCGGATTTTTTTTCAGAATCCATCATGTCTCCTGGTCTGTCTCCCCCTCTCACTAACTCCCCTTCATTCTTCCTCTCCTGCTATCCCCTTCTTTTCCTTTATTCTTAAAATATGTTGCGTTATTTGTTTCAGAAGTAGAGATCTGTGATTCAACAGTCTTACACAATTCACAGCGCTCACCGTAGCTCATACCCTCCCCAATGTCTATCACCCAGCCAGCCCATCCCTCCCACCCCCGACCACTCCAGCAAGCCTCACTCTGTTCCTGAGATTAAGAATTCCTCATATCAGTGAGGTCATATGATACATGTCTTTCTCTGATTGACTTATTTCACTAATCATCGGACCCTCCAGTTCCATCCACGTCGTTGTCCATGGCAACATCTCATTCCTTTTGATGGCTGCGTAATATTCCATTGTGTAGATATATACCACCTCTTCTTTATCCATTCATCTGTCGATGGACATCTTGGCTCTTTCAACAGTTTGGCTATTGGGGACATTGCTGCTACAAACAATGGGGTGCACGTACCGCTTCGGGTCCCTACATTTGTATCTTGGGGGTAAATACCCAGGAGTGCAATTGCTGGATCGGATGGTAGCTCTAATTTCAACTATTTGAGGAACCTCCATCCTGTTTTCCAGAGGGGTTGCACCAGCTTGCATTCCCACCACCAGTGTAGGAGGGTTCCCCTTTCTCCACATCCCCGCCAACCTCTGTCGTTCCCTGACTTGTTCATTTGAGCCATTCTGACGGGTGTGAGGTGGTATCTCATTGAGGTTTTGATGTGGATTTCCCTGATGCCGAGCCGTGTTGAGCACTTTTTCCTGTGCCTGTTGGCCATTTGGATGTCTTCTTTGGAAAAATGTCTGTTCATGTCTTCTGCCTATTTCTTGATTGGATTATTTGTTCTTTGGGTGTTGAGTTTGATACGTTTTTATACATATTGCATAGTAGCCCTTTATCTGATATGTCAATCGTAAATAATTTCTCCCATTCTGTCGGTTGTCTTTTGGTTTTGTGGACTGTTTCTTTTGCTGTGCCAAAGGTTTTTATCTTGATGAAATCCCAATAGTTCATTTTTGCCCTGGCTTCCCGTGCCTTTGGTGATGTTTCTAGGAAGAAGTTGCTGCGGCTGAGGTCGAAGAGCTTGCGACCTGTGTTCTCCTTTCGGATTTTGATGGAGTCCTGTCTCACATTGAGGTCTTTCAAACATTTGGAGTCTATTTTTGTGTGTGGTGTCAGGAAATGGTCCAGTGTCATTCTTCTGCATGGGGCTGTCCAATTTCCACAACTCCAGTTGTTGAAGAGACCCTCTTTTTGCCATTGGACATTCTTTCCTGCTCTGTCAAAGATAAGTTGACCATAGAGTTGAGGGTCCATTTCTGGGCTCTCGATTCTGTTCCATGGATCTATGTGTCTGTTTTTGTGCCAGTACCATACTGTCTTGATGATGACAGCTTTGTCATAGAGCTGGAAGTCCAGAATTGTGATGCCGCCAGCTTTGCTTTTCTTTCTCAATATTCCTCTGGCTATTCGTGGTCTCTTCTGGTTCCATTCAAATCTTAGGATTATTTGTTCCATTTCTTGGAAAAAAGTGGATGGTATTTTGACGGGGATTGCATTGAATGTGTAGATTGCTCTAAGTAGCATCGACCTCTTCACAATGTTGGTTCTCCCAATCCATGAGCATGGAACGTTTTTCCGTTTCTTTGTGTCTTCTTCAATTTCTTTCCTGAGTATTTGGTAGTTTTCTGAGTACAGATCCTTTGCCTCTTGGGTTCAATTTATTCCTAGGTCTCTTCTGGTTTTGGGTGCAGTTGTGAATGGGATCGACTCCTTGATTTGTCTCTCTTCTGTCTTGTTGTTGGTGTATAGGAATGCCAGTGATTTCTGTGCATTGATTTTATAGCCTGCTACTTGACGGAATTGCTGTGTGAGTTCTAGCAGTTTTGGGGTGGAGTCTTTTGGGTTTTCCACATAAAGTATCATATCATCTGCAAAGAGTGAGAGTTTGACTTCCTCTCTGCCGATTTGGATGCCTTTGATTTCTTTTTGTTGTCTTATTGCTGTGGCTAGGACTTCTAATACTATGTTGAATAGCAGTGGTGAGAGTGGCTATCCCTCCCGCGTTCCTGACCTTAGGGGAAAAGATCTCAGCTTTTCCCCATTGAGAATGATATTCCCTGTAGGTTGTTCGTAGATGGCTTTTATGATATTGAGGTATGTACCCGCTGTCCCTATACTCTGAAGAGTTTTGATCGAGAAAGTGTGCTTTTCTTTGTCAAATGGTTTTTCTGCATCTATTGAGAGGATCATATGATTCTTGTTCTTTCTTTTGTTAATGTGTTTTATCACGTTGATTGATCTGCGGACGTTGAACCAGCCTTGCAGCCCAGGGATAAATCCCACTTGGTCATGGTGAATACTCCTTTTCATCTACTGTTGGATCCTCTTGGCTAGTATTTTGGTGAGAATTTTTGCATCGATGTTCATCAAGGATATTGGTCTCTAATACTCCTTTTTGATGGGATCTTTGTCTGGTTTTGGGATCAAGGTAATGGTGGCCTCATAAAATGAGTTTGGAAGTTTTCCTTCCATTTCTATTGTTTGGAACAGTTTCAGGAGAATAGGTATTAATTCTTCTTTAAATGTCTGATAGAATTCCCCTGGGAATCCATCTGGCCCTGGGCTTTGGTTTCTTGGGAGGTTTTTGATCACTACTTCAATTGCCTTCGTGGTTATAGGACTGTTCAGGTTTTCTATTTCTTCCTGGGTCAGTTTTGGTAGTTGACACATCTCTAGGAATGCACCCATTTCTTCCAGGTTATGGAATATGCTGCCCTAGGGTTGCTCAGATTACGTTCTTATAATCGTTTGTATTTCTTTGGTGTTGGTTGTGATCTCTCCTCTTTCATTCATGATTTTGTTGGTTTGGGTCATTTCTCTGTTCTTTTTGATCAGCCTGGACAGGGGTGTATCAATCTTGTGAATTCTTTCAAAGAACCAGCTCCTAGTTCCGTTGATCTGTTCTACTGTTCTTTTGGGTTCTATTTCATTGATTTCTGCTCTGATCTGCATGATTTCTCTTCTCCTGCTGGGTTTAGGCTTTATTTGCCGTTCTTTCTCCAGCTCCTTTAGGTGTAGGGTTAGGGTGTGTATTTGAGACCTTTCATGTTTCTTGAGAAAGGCTTGTATTGCTATATACTTTCCTCGCAGGACTGCCTTGGCTGTATCCCAAAGATTTTGGACAGTTGTGTTTTCATTTTCATTGGTTTCCAGGAATTTTTAAATTCTTCTTTAATTTCCTGGTTGACCCATTCATTCTTTCGTAGGATGCTCTTTAGCCTCCATGTATTTGAGTTCTTTCCGACTTTCCTCTTGTGATTGAGTTTTAGTTTCAAACATTGTGGTCTGAAAATGTGCAGGGAATGATCCCAATCTTTGGGTACCGGTTGAGACCTGATTTGTGACCTAGGATGTGATCCATTCTGGAGAACGTTCCATGGGCCCTAGAGAAGAATGTGTATTCCGTTGCTTCGGGATGGAACTTTCTGAATATGTCTGTGAAGTCCATTTGGTCCAGTGTGTCATTTAAAGTCTTTATTTCCCTGTTGATCTTTTGCTTAGATGATCTGGCCATTTCAGTCAGGGGGGTGTTAAAGTCCCCCACTATGATTGTATGGTTGTCAATGTCTTTCTTTGCTTTTCTTCTAAATTGCCTTATACAATTGGATGCTCCCATGTTCGGGGCATAGACATTTACAATTGTTAGATCTTCTTCTTGGATAGACCCTTTAAGTAGGATATAGTGTCCTTCTTCATCTCTTATTACAGTCTTTGTTTTTTATTGCTTTGTTAATCACCATGTACTACATCATTTGTTTTGGTGTAGTGTCCCATGATTCATTGTTTGTTCCGAACACACAGTGCTCCATGCAGAATGTGCCCTCTTTAATACCCATCACCAGGCTAACCAATCCCCCGACCCACCTCCCGTCTAGAAACCTCGGATTTTTTTTCAGAATCCATCATCTCTCCTGGTCTGTCTCCCCCTCTCACTAACTCCCCTTCATTCTTCCTCTCCTGCTATCTCCTTCTTTTCCTTTATTCTTAAAATATGTTGCGTTATTTGTTTCAGAAGTAGAGATCTGTGATTCAACAGTCTTACACAATTCACAGCGCTCACCGTAGCTCATACCCTCCCCAATGTCTATCACCCAGCCAGCCCATCCCTCCCACCCCCGACCACTCCAGCAAGCCTCACTCTGTTCCTGAGATTAAGAATTCCTCATATCAGTGAGGTCATATGATACATGTCTTTCTCTGATTGACTTATTTCACTAATCATCGGACCCTCCAGTTCCATCCACGTCGTTGTCCATGGCAACATCTCATTCCTTTTGATGGCTGCGTAATATTCCATTGTGTAGATATATACCACCTCTTCTTTATCCATTCATCTGTCGATGGACATCTTGGCTCTTTCAACAGTTTGGCTATTGTGGACATTGCTGCTACAAACAATGGGGTGCACGTACCGCTTCGGGTCCCTACATTTGTATCTTTGGGGTAAATACCCAGGAGTGCAATTGCTGGATCGGATGGTAGCTCTAATTTCAACTATTTGAGGAACCTCCATCCTGTTTTCCAGAGGGGTTGCACCAGCTTGCATTCCCACCACCAGTGTAGGAGGGTTCCCCTTTCTCCACATCCCCGCCAACCTCTGTCGTTCCCTGACTTGTTCATTTGAGCCATTCTGACGGGTGTGAGGTGGTATCTCATTGAGGTTTTGATGTGGATTTCCCTGATGCCGAGCCGTGTTGAGCACTTTTTCCTGTGCCTGTTGGCCATTTGGATGTCTCCTTTGGAAAAATGTCTGTTCATGTCTTCTGCCTATTTCTTGATTGGATTATTTGTTCTTTGGGTGTTGAGTTTGATACGTTTTTATACATATTGGATAGTAGCCCTTTATCTGATATGTCAATCGTAAATAATTTCTCCCATTCTGTCGGTTGTCTTTTGGTTTTGTGGACTGTTTCTTTTGCTGTGCCAAAGGTTTTTATCTTGATGAAATCCCAATAGTTCATTTTTGCCCTGGCTTCCCGTGCCTTTGGTGATGTTTCTAGGAAGAAGTTGCTGCGGCTGAGGTCGAAGAGCTTGCTACCTGTGTTCTCCTTTCGGATTTTGATGGAGTCCTGTCTCACATTGAGGTCTTTCAAACATTTGGAGTCTATTTTTGTGTGTGGTGTCAGGAAATGGTCCAGTGTCATTCTTCTGCATGGGGCTGTCCAATTTCCACAACTCCAGTTGTTGAAGAGACCCTCTTTTTGCCATTGGACATTCTTTCCTGCTCTGTCAAAGATAAGTTGACCATAGAGTTGAGGGTCCATTTCTGGGCTCTCGATTCTGTTCCATGGATCTATGTGTCTGTTTTTGTGCCAGTACCATACTGTCTTGATGATGACAGCTTTGTCATAGAGCTGGAAGTCCAGAATTGTGATGCCGCCAGCTTTGCTTTTCTTTCTCAATATTCCTCTGGCTATTCGTGGTCTCTTCTGGTTCCATTCAAATCTTAGGATTATTTGTTCCATTTCTTGGAAAAAAGTGGATGGTATTTTGACGGGGATTGCATTGAATGTGTAGATCGCTCTAGGTAGCATTGACCTCTTCACAATGTTGGTTCTCCCAATCCATGAGCATGGAACGTTTTTCCGTTTCTTTGTGTCTTCTTCAATTTCTTTCCTGAGTATTTGGTAGTTTTCTGAGTACAGATCCTTTGCCTCTTGGGTTCCATTTATTCCTAGGTCTCTTCTGGTTTTGGGTGCAGTTGTGAATGGGATCGACTCCTTGATTTGTCTCTCTTCTGTCTTGTTGTTGGTGTATAGGAATGCCACTGATTTCTGTGCATTGATTTTATAGCCTGCTACTTTGCGGAATTGCTGTGTGAGTTCTAGCTGTTTTGGGGTGGAGTCTTTTGGGTTTTCCACATAAAGTATCATATCATCTGCAAAGAGTGAGAGTTTGACTTCCTCTCTGCCGATTTGGATGCCTTTGATTTCTTTTTGTTGTCTGATTGCTGTGGCTAGGACTTCTAATACTATGTTGAATAGCAGTGGTGAGAGTGGCTATCCCTGCCGCGTTCCTGACCTTAGGGGAAAAGATCTCAGCTTTTCCCCATTGAGAATGATATTCGCTGTAGGTTGTTCGTAGATGGCTTTTATGATATTGAGGTATGTACCCGCTGTCCCTATACTCTGAAGAGTATTGATCCAGAAAGGGTGCTTTACTTTGTCAAATGGTTTTTCTGCATCTATTGAGAGGATCATATGATTCTTGTTCTTTCTTTTGTTAATGTGTTTTATCACGTTGATTGATCTGCGGATGTTGAACCAGCCTTGCAGCCCAGGGATAAATCCCACTTAGTCATGGTGAATACTCCTTTTCATGTACTGTTGGATCCTCTTGGCTAGTATTTTGGTGAGAATTTTTGCATCGATGTTCATCAAGGATATTGGTCTCTAATACTCTTTTTTGATGGGATCTTTGTCTGGTTTTGGGATCAAGGTAATGGTGGCCTCATAAAATGAGTTTGGAGGTTTTCCTTCCATTTCTATTGTTTGGAACAGTTTCAGGAGAATAGGTATTAATTCTTCTTTAAATGTCTGATAGAATTCCCCTGGGAATCCATCTGGCCCTGGGCTTTGGTTTCTTGGGAGGTTTTTGATGACTACTTCAATTGCCTTCGTGGTTATAGGACTGTTCAGGTTTTCTATTTCTTCCTGGGTCAGTTTTGGTAGTTGACACATCTCTAGGAATGCACCCATTTCTTCCAGGTTATGGAATATGCTGCCCTAGGGTTGCTCAGATTACGTTCTTATAATCGTTTGTATTTCTTTGGTGTTGGTTGTGATCTCTCCTCTTTCATTCATGATTTTGTTGGTTTGGGTCATTTCTCTTTTCTTTTTGATCAGCCTGGACAGGGGTGTATCAATCTTGTGAATTCTTTCAAAGAACCAGCTCCTAGTTCCGTTGATCTGTTCTACTGTTCTTTTGGGTTCTATTTCATTGATTTCTGCTCTGATCTGCATGATTTCTCTTCTCCTGCTGGGTTTACGCTTTATTTGCCGTTCTTTCTCCAGCTCCTTTAGGTGTAGGGTTAGGGTGTGTATTTGAGACCTTTCATGTTTCTTGAGAAAGGCTTGTATTGCTATATACTTTCCTCGCAGGACTGCCTTGGCTGTATCCCAAAGATTTTGGACAGTTGTGTTTTCATTTTCATTGGTTTCCAGGAATTTTTAAATTCTTCTTTAATTTCCTGGTTGACCCATTCATTCTTTCGTAGGATGCTCTTTAGCCTCCATGTATTTGAGTTCTTTCCGACTTTCCTCTTGTGATTGAGTTCTAGTTTCAAAGCATTGTGGTCTGAAAATGTGCAGGGAATGATCCCAATCTTTGGGTACCGGTTGAGACCTGATTTGTGACCTAGGATGTGATCCATTCTGGAGAACGTTCCATGGGCCCTAGAGAAGAATGTGTATTCCGTTGCTTCGGGATGGAACGTTCTGAATATGTCTGTGAAGTCCATTTGGTCCAGTGTGTCATTTAAAGTCTTTATTTCCCTGTTGATCTTTTGCTTAGATGATCTGGCCATTTCAGTCAGGGGGGTGTTAATGTCCCCCACTATGATTGTATGGTTGTCAATGTCTTTCTTTGCTTTTCTTCTAAATTGCCTTATACAATTGGATGCTCCCATGTTCGGGGCATAGACATTTACAATTGTTAGATCTTCTTCTTGGATAGACCCTTTAAGTAGGATATAGTGTCCTTCTTCATCTCTTATTACAGTCTTTGTTTTTTATTACTTTGTTAATCACCATGTACTACATCATTTGTTTTGGTGTAGTGTCCCATGATTCATTGTTTGTTCCGAACACACAGTGCTCCATGCAGAATGTGCCCTCTTTAATACCCATCACCAGGCTAACCAATCCCCCGACCCACCTCCCGTCTATAAACCTCGGATTTTTTTTCAGAATCCATCATCTCTCCTGGTCTGTCTCCCCCTCTCACTAACTCCCCTTCATTCTTCCTCTCCTGCTATCTCCTTCTTTTCCTTTATTCTTAAAATATGTTGCGTTATTTGTTTCAGAAGTAGAGATCTGTGATTCAACAGTCTTACACAATTCACAGCGCTCACCGTAGCTCATACCCTCCCCAATGTCTATCACCCAGCCAGCCCATCCCTCCCACCCCCGACCACTCCAGCAAGCCTCACTCTGTTCCTGAGATTAAGAATTCCTCATATCAGTGAGGTCATATGATACATGTCTTTCTCTGATTGACTTATTTCACTAATCATCGGACCCTCCAGTTCCATCCACGTCGTTGTCCATGGCAACATCTCATTCCTTTTGATGGCTGCGTAATATTCCATTGTGAAGATATATACCACCTCTTCTTTATCCATTCATCTGTCGATGGACATCTTGGCTCTTTCAACAGTTTGGCTATTGTGGACATTGCTGCTACAAACAATGGGGTGCACGTACCGCTTCGGGTCCCTACATTTGTATCTTTGGGGTAAATACCCAGGAGTGCAATTGCTGGATCGGATGGTAGCTCTAATTTCAACTATTTGAGGAACCTCCATCCTGTTTTCCAGAGGGGTTGCACCAGCTTGCATTCCCACCACCAGTGTAGGAGGGTTCCCCTTTCTCCACATCCCCACCAACCTCTGTCGTTCCCTGACTTGTTCATTTGAGCCATTCTGACGGGTGTGAGGTGGTATCTCATTGAGGTTTTGATGTGGATTTCCCTGATGGGGAGCCGTGTTGAGCACTTTTTCCTGTGCCTGTTGGCCATTTGGATGTCTTCTTTGGAAAAATGTCTGTTCATGTCTTCTGCCTATTTCTTGATTGGATTATTTGTTCTTTGGGTGTTGAGTTTGATACGTTTTTATACATATTGGATAGTAGCCCTTTATCTGATATGTCAATCGTAAATAATTTCTCCCATTCTGTCGGTTGTCTTTTGGTTTTGTGGACTGTTTCTTTTGCTGTGCCAAAGGTTTTTATCTTGAGGAAATCCCAATAGTTCATTTTTGCCCTGGCTTCCCGTGCCTTTGGTGATGTTTCTAGGAAGAAGTTGCTGCGGCTGAGGTCGAAGAGCTTGCTACCTGTGTTCTCCTTTCGGATTTTGATGGAGTCCTGTCTCACATTGAGGTCTTTCAAACATTTGGAGTCTATTTCTGTGTGTGGTGTCAGGAAATGGTCCAGTGTCATTCTTCTGCATGGGGCTGTCCAATTTCCACAACTCCAGTTGTTGAAGAGACCCTCTTTTTGCCATTGGACATTCTTTCCTGCTCTGTCAAAGATAAGTTGACCATAGAGTTGAGGGTCCATTTCTGGGCTCTCGATTCTGTTCCATGGATCTATGTGTCTGTTTTTGTGCCAGTACCATACTGTCTTGATGATGACAGCTTTGTCATAGAGCTGGAAGTCCAGAATTGTGATGCCGCCAGCTTTGCTTTTCTTTCTCAATATTCCTCTGGCTATTCGTGCTCTCTTCTGGTTCCATTCAAATCTTAGGATTATTTGTTCCATTTCTTGGAAAAAAGTGGATGGTATTTTGACGGGGATTGCATTGAATGTGTAGATTGCTCTAGGTAGCATTGACCTCTTCACAATGTTGGTTCTCCCAATCCATGAGCATGGAACGTTTTTCCGTTTCTTTGTGTCTTCTTCAATTTCTTTCCTGAGTATTTGGTAGTTTTCTGAGTACAGATCCTTTGCCTCTTGGGTTCCATTTATTCCTAGGTCTCTTCTGGTTTTGGGTGCAGTTGTGAATGGGATCGACTCCTTGATTTGTCTCTCTTCTGTCTTGTTGTTGGTGTATAGGAATGCAAGTGATTTCTGTGCATTGATTTTATAGCCTGCTACTTGACGGAATTGCTGTGTGAGTTCTAGCAGTTTTGGGGTGGAGTCTTTTGGGTTTTCCACATAAAGTATCATATCATCTGCAAAGAGTGAGAGTTTGACTTCCTCTCTGCCGATTTGGATGCCTTTGATTTCTTTTTGTTGTCTGATTGCTGTGGCTAGGACTTCTAATACTATGTTGAATAGCAGTGGTGAGAGTGGCTATCCCTGCCGCGTTCCTGACCTTAGGGGAAAAGATCTCAGCTTTTCCCCATTGAGAATGATATTCGCTGTAGGTTGTTCGTATTTGGCTTTTATGATATTGAGGTATGTACCCGCTGTCCCTATACTCTGAAGAGTTTTGATCCAGAAAGTGTGCTTTACTTTGTCAAATGGTTTTTCTGCATCTATTGAGAGGATCATATGATTCTTGTTCTTTCTTTTGTTAATGTGTTTTATCACGTTGATTGATTTGCGGATGTTGAACCAGCCTTGCAGCCCAGGGATAAATCCCACTTGGTCATGGTGAATACTCCTTTTCATGTACTGTTGGATCCTCTTGGCTAGTATTTTGGTGAGAATTTTTGCATCGATGTTCATCAAGGATATTGGTCTCTAATACTCTTTTTTGATGGGATCTTTGTCTGGTTTTGGGATCAAGGTAATGGTGGCCTCATAAAATGAGTTTGGAGGTTTTCCTTCCATTTCTATTGTTTGGAACAGTTTCAGGAGAATAGGTATTAATTCTTCTTTAAATGTCTGATAGAATTCCCCTGGGAATCCATCTGGCCCTGGGCTTTGGTTTCTTGGGAGGTTTTTGATGACTACTTCAATTGCCTTCGTGGTTATAGGACTGTTCAGGTTTTCTATTTCTTCCTGGGTCAGTTTTGGTAGTTGACACATCTCTAGGAATGCACCCATTTCTTCCAGGTTATGGAATATGCTGCCCTAGGGTTGCTCAGATTACGTTCTTATAATCGTTTGTATTTCTTTGGTGTTGGTTGTGATCTCTCCTCTTTCATTCATGATTTTGTTGGTTTGGGTCATTTCTCTTTTCTTTTTGATCAGCCTGGACAGGGGTGTATCAATCTTGTGAATTCTTTCAAAGAACAAGCTCCTAGTTCCGTTGATCTGTTCTACTGTTCTTTTGGGTTCTATTTCATTGATTTCTGCTCTGATCTGCATGATTTCTCTTCTCCTGCTGGGTTTAGGCTTTATTTGCCGTTCTTTCTCCAGCTCCTTTAGGTGTAGGGTTAGGGTGTGTATTTGAGACCTTTCATGTTTCTTGAGAAAGGCTTGTATTGCTATATACTTTCCTCGCAGGACTGCCTTGGCTGTATCCCAAAGATTTTGGACAGTTGTGTTTTCATTTTCATTGGTTTCCAGGAATTTTTAAATTCTTCTTTAATTTCCTGGTTGACCCATTCATTCTTTCGTAGGATGCTCTTTAGCCTCCATGTATTTGAGTTCTTTCCGACTTTCCTCTTGTGATTGAGTTCTAGTTTCAAAGCATTGTGGTCTGAAAATGTGCAGGGAATGATCCCAATCTTTGGGTACCGGTTGAGACCTGATTTGTGACCTAGGATGTGATCCATTCTGGAGAACGTTCCATGGGCCCTAGAGAAGAATGTGTATTCCGTTGCTTCGGGATGGAACGTTCTGAATATGTCTGTGAAGTCCATTTGGTCCAGTGTGTCATTTAAAGTCTTTATTTCCCTGTTGATCTTTTGCTTAGATGATCTGGCCATTTCAGTCAGGGGGGTGTTAAAGTCCCCCACTATGATTGTATGGTTGTCAATGTCTTTCTTTGCTTTTCTTCTAAATTGCCTTATACAATTGGATGCTCCCATGTTCGGGGCATAGACATTTACAATTGTTAGATCTTCTTCTTGGATAGACCCTTTAAGTAGGATATAGTGTCCTTCTTCATCTCTTATTACAGTCTTTGTTTTTTATTGCTTTGTTAATCACCATGTACTACATCATTTGTTTTGGTGTAGTGTCCCATGATTCATTGTTTGTTCCGAACACACAGTGCTCCATGCAGAATGTGCCCTCTTTAATACCCATCACCAGGCTAACCAATCCCCCGACCCACCTCCCCTCTAGAAACCTCGGATTTTTTTTCAGAATCCATCATGTCTCCTGGTCTGTCTCCCCCTCTCACTAACTCCCCTTCATTCTTCCTCTCCTGCTATCTCCTTCTTTTCCTTTATTCTTAAAATATGTTGCGTTATTTGTTTCAGAAGTAGAGATCTGTGATTCAACAGTCTTACACAATTCACAGCGCTCACCGTAGCTCATACCCTCCCCAATGTCTATCACCCAGCCAGCCCATCCCTCCCACCCCCGACCACTCCAGCAAGCCTCACTCTGTTCCTGAGATTAAGAATTCCTCATATCAGTGAGGTCATATGATACATGTCTTTCTCTGATTGACTTATTTCACTAATCATCGGACCCTCCAGTTCCATCCACGTCGTTGTCCATGGCAACATCTCATTCCTTTTGATGGCTGCGTAATATTCCATTGTGTAGATATATACCACCTCTTCTTTATCCATTCATCTGTCGATGGACATCTTGGCTCTTTCAACAGTTTGGCTATTGGGGACATTGCTGCTACAAACAATGGGGTGCACGTACCGCTTCGGGTCCCTACATTTGTATCTTGGGGGTAAATACCCAGGAGTGCAATTGCTGGATCGGATGGTAGCTCTAATTTCAACTATTTGAGGAACCTCCATCCTGTTTTCCAGAGGGGTTGCACCAGCTTGCATTCCCACCACCAGTGTAGGAGGGTTCCCCTTTCTCCACATCCCCGCCAACCTCTGTCGTTCCCTGACTTGTTCATTTGAGCCATTCTGACGGGTGTGAGGGGGTATCTCATTGAGGTTTTGATGTGGATTTCCCTGATGCCGAGCCGTGTTGAGCACTTTTTCCTGTGCCTGTTGGCCATTTGGATGTCTTCTTTGGAAAAATGTCTGTTCATGTCTTCTGCCTATTTCTTGATTGGATTATTTGTTCTTTGGGTGTTGAGTTTGATACGTTTTTATACATATTGGATAGTAGCCCTTTATCTGATATGTCAATCGTAAATAATTTCTCCCATTCTGTCGGTTGTCTTTTGGTTTTGTGGACTGTTTCTTTTGCTGTGCCAAAGGTTTTTATCTTGATGAAATCCCAATAGTTCATTTTTGCCCTGGCTTCCCGTGCCTTTGGTGATGTTTCTAGGAAGAAGTTGCTGCGGCTGAGGTCGAAGAGCTTGCTACCTGTGTTCTCCTTTCGGATTTTGATGGAGTCCTGTCTCACATTGAGGTCTTTCAAACATTTGGAGTCTATTTTTGTGTGTGGTGTCAGGAAATGGTCCAGTGTCATTCTTCTGCATGGGGCTGTCCAATTTCCACAACTCCAGTTGTTGAAGAGACCCTCTTTTTGCCATTGGACATTCTTTCCTGCTCTGTCAAAGATAAGTTGACCATAGAGTTGAGGGTCCATTTCTGGGCTCTCGATTCTGTTCCATGGATCTATGTGTCTGTTTTTGTGCCAGTACCATACTGTCTTGATGATGACAGCTTTGTCATAGAGCTGGAAGTCCAGAATTGTGATGCCGCCAGCTTTGCTTTTCTTTCTCAATATTCCTCTGGCTATTCGTGGTCTCTTCTGGTTCCATTCAAATCTTAGGATTATTTGTTCCATTTCTTGGAAAAAAGTGGATGGTATTTTGACGGGGATTGCATTGAATGTGTAGATTGCTCTAAGTAGCATCGACCTCTTCACAATGTTGGTTCTCCCAATCCATGAGCATGGAACGTTTTTCCGTTTCTTTGTGTCTTCTTCAATTTCTTTCCTGAGTATTTGGTTGTTTTCTGAGTACAGATCCTTTGCCTCTTGGGTTCAATTTATTCCTAGGTCTCTTCTGGTTTTGGGTGCAGTTGTGAATGGGATCGACTCCTTGATTTGTCTCTCTTCTGTCTTGTTGTTGGTGTATAGCAATGCCAGTGATTTCTGTGCATTGATTTTATAGCCTGCTACTTGACGGAATTGCTGTGTGAGTTCTAGCAGTTTTGGGGTGGAGTCTTTTGGGTTTTCCACATAAAGTATCATATCATCTGCAAAGAGTGAGAGTTTGACTTCCTCTCTGCCGATTTGGATGCCTTTGATTTCTTTTTGTTGTCTGATTGCTGTGGCTAGGACTTCTAATACTATGTTGAATAGCAGTGGTGAGAGTGGCTATCCCTCCCGCGTTCCTGACCTTAGGGGAAAAGATCTCAGCTTTTCCCCATTGAGAATGATATTCCCTGTAGGTTGTTCGTAGATGGCTTTTATGATATTGAGGTATGTACCCGCTGTCCCTATACTCTGAAGAGTTTTGATCGAGAAAGTGTGCTTTTCTTTGTCAAATGGTTTTTCTGCATCTATTGAGAGGATCATATGATTCTTGTTCTTTCTTTTGTTAATGTGTTTTATCACGTTGATTGATCTGCGGACGTTGAACCAGCCTTGCAGCCCAGGGATAAATCCCACTTGGTCATGGTGAATACTCCTTTTCATGTACTGTTGTATCCTCTTGGCTAGTATTTTGGTGAGAATTTTTGCATCGATGTTCATCAAGGATATTGGTCTCTAATACTCCTTTTTGATGGGATCTTTGTCTGGTTTTGGGATCAAGGTAATGGTGGCCTCATAAAATGAGTTTGGAAGTTTTCCTTCCATTTCTATTGTTTGGAACAGTTTCAGGAGAATAGGTATTAATTCTTCTTTAAATGTCTGATAGAATTCCCCTGGGAATCCATCTGGCCCTGGGCTTTGGTTTCTTGGGAGGTTTTTGATCACTACTTCAATTGCCTTCGTGGTTATAGGACTGTTCAGGTTTTCTATTTCTTCCTGGGTCAGTTTTGGTAGTTGACACATCTCTAGGAATGCACCCATTTCTTCCAGGTTATGGAATATGCTGCCCTAGGGTTGCTCAGATTACGTTCTTATAATCGTTTGTATTTCTTTGGTGTTGGTTGTGATCTCTCCTCTTTCATTCATGATTTTGTTGATTTGGGTCATTTCTCTGTTCTTTTTGATCAGCCTGGACAGGGGTGTATCAATCTTGTGAATTCTTTCAAAGAACCAGCTCCTAGTTCCGTTGATCTGTTCTACTGTTCTTTTGGGTTCTATTTCATTGATTTCTGCTCTGATCTGCATGATTTCTCTTCTCCTGCTGGGTTTAGGCTTTATTTGCCGTTCTTTCTCCAGCTCCTTTAGGTGTAGGGTTAGGGTGTGTATTTGAGACCTTTCATGTTTCTTGAGAAAGGCTTGTATTGCTATATACTTTCCTCGCAGGACTGCCTTGGCTGTATCCCAAAGATTTTGGACAGTTGTGTTTTCATTTTCATTGGTTTCCAGGAATTTTTAAATTCTTCTTTAATTTCCTGGTTGACCCATTCATTCTTTCGTAGGATGCTCTTTAGCCTCCATGTATTTGAGTTCTTTCCGACTTTCCTCTTCTGATTGAGTTCTAGTTTCAAAGCATTGTGGTCTGAAAATGTGCAGGGAATGATCCCAATCTTTGGGTACCGGTTGAGACCTGATTTGTGACCTAGGATGTGATCCATTCTGGAGAACGTTCCATGGGCCCTAGAGAAGAATGTGTATTCCGTTGCTTCGGGATGGAACGTTCTGAATATGTCTGTGAAGTCCATTTGGTCCAGTGTGTCATTTAAAGTCTTTATTTCCCTGTTGATCTTTTGCTTAGATGATCTGGCCATTTCAGTCAGGGGGGTGTTAAAGTCCCCCACTATGATTGTATGGTTGTCAATGTCTTTCTTTGCTTTTCTTCTAAATTGCCTTATACAATTGGATGCTCCCATGTTCGGGGCATAGACATTTACAATTGTTAGATCTTCTTCTTGGATAGACCCTTTAAGTAGGATATAGTGTCCTTCTTCATCTCTTATTACAGTCTTTGTTTTTTATTGCTTTGTTAATCACCATGTACTACATCATTTGTTTTGGTGTAGTGTCCCATGATTCATTGTTTGTTCCGAACACACAGTGCTCCATGCAGAATGTGCCCTCTTTAATACCCATCACCAGGCTAACCAATCCCCCGACCCACCTCCCCTCTAGAAACCTCGGATTTTTTGTCAGAATCCATCATGTCTCCTGGTATGTCTCCCCCTCTCACTAACTCCCCTTCATTCTTCCTCTCCTGCTATCTCCTTCTTTTCCTTTATTCTTAAAATATGTTGCGTTATTTGTTTCAGAAGTAGAGATCTGTGATTCAACAGTCTTACACAATTCACAGCGCTCACCGTAGCTCATACCCTCCCCAATGTCTATCACCCAGCCAGCCCATCCCTCCCACCCCCGACCACTCCAGCAAGCCTCACTCTGTTCCTGAGATTAAGAATTCCTCATATCAGTGAGGTCATATGATACATGTCTTTCTCTGATTGACTTATTTCACTAATCATCGGACCCTCCAGTTCCATCCACGTCGTTGTCCATGGCAACATCTCATTCCTTTTGATGGCTGCGTAATATTCCATTGTGTAGATATATACCACCTCTTCTTTATCCATTCATCTGTCGATGGACATCTTGGCTCTTTCAACAGTTTGGCTATTGGGGACATTGCTGCTACAAGCAATGGGGTGCACGTACCGCTTCGGGTCCCTACATTTGTATCTTGGGGGTAAATACCCAGGAGTGCAATTGCTGGATCGGATGGTAGCTCTAATTTCAACTATTTGAGGAACCTCCATCCTGTTTTCCAGAGGGGTTGCACCAGCTTGCATTCCCACCACCAGTGTAGGAGGGTTCCCCTTTCTCCACATCCCCGCCAACCTCTGTCGTTCCCTGACTTGTTCATTTGAGCCATTCTGACGGGTGTGAGGGGGTATCTCATTGAGGTTTTGATGTGGATTTCCCTGATGCCGAGCCGTGTTGAGCACTTTTTCCTGTGCCTGTTGGCCATTTGGATGTCTTCTTTGGAAAAATGTCTGTTCATGTCTTCTGCCTATTTCTTGATTGGATTATTTGTTCTTTGGGTGTTGAGTTTGATACGTTTTTATACATATTGGATAGTAGCCCTTTATCTGATATGTCAATCGTAAATAATTTCTCCCATTCTGTCGGTTGTCTTTTGGTTTTGTGGACTGTTTCTTTTGCTGTGCCAAAGGTTTTTATCTTGATGAAATCCCAATAGTTCATTTTTGCCCTGGCTTCCCGTGCCTTTGGTGATGTTTCTAGGAAGAAGTTGCTGCGGCTGAGGTCGAAGAGCTTGCTACCTGTGTTCTCCTTTCGGATTTTGATGGAGTCCTGTCTCACATTGAGGTCTTTCAAACATTTGGAGTCTATTTTTGTGTGTGGTGTCAGGAAATGGTCCAGTGTCATTCTTCTGCATGGGGCTGTCCAATTTCCACAACTCCAGTTGTTGAAGAGACCCTCTTTTTGCCATTGGACATTCTTTCCTGCTCTGTCAAAGATAAGTTGACCATAGAGTTGAGGGTCCATTTCTGGGCTCTCGATTCTGTTCCATGGATCTATGTGTCTGTTTTTGTGCCAGTACCATACTGTCTTGATGATGACAGCTTTGTCATAGAGCTGGAAGTCCAGAATTGTGATGCCGCCAGCTTTGCTTTTCTTTCTCAATATTCCTCTGGCTATTCGTGGTCTCTTCTGGTTCCATTCAAATCTTAGGATTATTTGTTCCATTTCTTGGAAAAAAGTGGATGGTATTTTGACGGGGATTGCATTGAATGTGTAGATCGCTCTAGGTAGCATTGACCTCTTCACAATGTTGGTTCTCCCAATCCATGAGCATGGAACGTTTTTCCGTTTCTTTGTGTCTTCTTCAATTTCTTTCCTGAGTATTTGGTAGTTTTCTGAGTACAGATCCTTTGCCTCTTGGGTTCCATTTATTCCTAGGTCTCTTCTGGTTTTGGGTGCAGTTGTGAATGGGATCGACTCCTTGATTTGTCTCTCTTCTGTCTTGTTGTTGGTGTATAGGAATGCCACTGATTTCTGTGCATTGATTTTATAGCCTGCTACTTTGCGGAATTGCTGTGTGAGTTCTAGCTGTTTTGGGGTGGAGTCTTTTGGGTTTTCCACATAAAGTATCATATCATCTGCAAAGAGTGAGAGTTTGACTTCCTCTCTGCCGATTTGGATGCCTTTGATTTCTTTTTGTTGTCTGATTGCTGTGGCTAGGACTTCTAATACTATGTTGAATAGCAGTGGTGAGAGTGGCTATCCCTGCCGCGTTCCTGACCTTAGGGGAAAAGATCTCAGCTTTTCCCCATTGAGAATGATATTCGCTGTCGGTTGTTCGTAGATGGCTTTTATGATATTGAGGTATGTACCCGCTGTCCCTATACTCTGAAGAGTATTGATCCAGAAAGGGTGCTTTACTTTGTCAAATGGTTTTTCTGCATCTATTGAGAGGATCATATGATTCTTGTTCTTTCTTTTGTTAATGTGTTTTATCACGTTGATTGATCTGCGGATGTTGAACCAGCCTTGCAGCCCAGGGATAAATCCCACTTGGTCATGGTGAATACTCCTTTTCATGTACTGTTGGATCCTCTTGGCTAGTATTTTGGTGAGAATTTTTGCATCGATGTTCATCAAGGATATTGGTCTCTAATACTCTTTTTTGATGGGATCTTTGTCTGGTTTTGGGATCAAGGTAATGGTGGCCTCATAAAATGAGTTTGGAGGTTTTCCTTCCATTTCTATTGTTTGGAACAGTTTCAGGAGAATAGGTATTAATTCTTCTTTAAATGTCTGATAGAATTCCCCTGGGAATCCATCTGGCCCTGGGCTTTGGTTTCTTGGGAGGTTTTTGATGACTACTTCAATTGCCTTCGTGGTTATAGGACTGTTCAGGTTTTCTATTTCTTCCTGGGTCAGTTTTGGTAGTTGACACATCTCTAGGAATGCACCCATTTCTTCCAGGTTATGGAATATGCTGCCCTAGGGTTGCTCAGATTACGTTCTTATAATCGTTTGTATTTCTTTGGTGTTGGTTGTGATCTCTCCTCTTTCATTCATGATTTTGTTGGTTTGGGTCATTTCTCTTTTCTTTTTGATCAGCCTGGACAGGGGTGTATCAATCTTGTGAATTCTTTCAAAGAACCAGCTCCTAGTTCCGTTGATATGTTCTACTGTTCTTTTGGGTTCTATTTCATTGATTTCTGCTCTGATCTGCATGATTTCTCTTCTCCTGCTGGGTTTACGCTTTATTTGCCGTTCTTTCTCCAGCTCCTTTAGGTGTAGGGTTAGGGTGTGTATTTGAGACCTTTCATGTTTCTTGAGAAAGGCTTGTATTGCTATATACTTTCCTCGAAGGACTGCCTTGGCTGTATCCCAAAGATTTTGGACAGTTGTGTTTTCATTTTCATTGGTTTCCAGGAATTTTTAAATTCTTCTTTAATTTCCTGGTTGACCCATTCATTCTTTCGTAGGATGCTCTTTAGCCTCCATGTATTTGAGTTCTTTCCGACTTTCCTCTTGTGATTGAGTTCTAGTTTCAAAGCATTGTGGTCTGAAAATGTGCAGGGAATGATCCCAATCTTTGGGTACCGGTTGAGACCTGATTTGTGACCTAGGATGTGATCCATTCTGGAGAACGTTCCATGGGCCCTAGAGAAGAATGTGTATTCCGTTGCTTCGGGATGGAACGTTCTGAATATGTCTGTGAAGTCCATTTGGTCCAGTGTGTCATTTAAAGTCTTTATTTCCCTGTTGATCTTTTGCTTAGATGATCTGGCCATTTCAGTCAGGGGGGTGTTAAAGTCCCCCACTATGATTGTATGGTTGTCAATGTCTTTCTTTGCTTTTCTTCTAAATTGCCTTATACAATTGGATGCTCCCATGTTCGGGGCATAGACATTTACAATTGTTAGATCTTCTTCTTGGATAGACCCTTTAAGTAGGATATAGTGTCCTTCTTCATCTCTTATTACAGTCTTTGTTTTTTATTACTTTGTTAATCACCATGTACTACATCATTTGTTTTGGTGTAGTGTCCCATGATTCATTGTTTGTTCCGAACACACAGTGCTCCATGCAGAATGTGCCCTCTTTAATACCCATCACCAGGCTAACCAATCCCCCGACCCACCTCCCGTCTAGAAACCTCGGATTTTTTTTCAGAATCCATCATCTCTCCTGGTCTGTCTCCCCCTCTCACTAACTCCCCTTCATTCTTCCTCTCCTGCTATCTCCTTCTTTTCCTTTATTCTTAAAATATGTTGCGTTATTTGTTTCAGAAGTAGAGATCTGTGATTCAACAGTCTTACACAATTCACAGCGCTCACCGTAGCTCATACCCTCCCCAATGTCTATCACCCAGCCAGCCCATCCCTCCCACCCCCGACCACTCCAGCAAGCCTCACTCTGTTCCTGAGATTAAGAATTCCTCATATCAGTGAGGTCATATGATACATGTCTTTCTCTGATTGACTTATTTCACTAATCATCGGACCCTCCAGTTCCATCCACGTCGTTGTCCATGGCAACATCTCATTCCTTTTGATGGCTGCGTAATATTCCATTGTGAAGATATATACCACCTCTTCTTTATCCATTCATCTGTCGATGGACATCTTGGCTCTTTCAACAGTTTGGCTATTGTGGACATTGCTGCTACAAACAATGGGGTTCACGTACCGCTTCGGGTCCCTACATTTGTATCTTTGGGGTAAATACCCAGGAGTGCAATTGCTGGATCGAATGGTAGCTCTAATTTCAACTATTTGAGGAACCTCCATCCTGTTTTCCAGAGGGGTTGCACCAGCTTGCATTCCCACCACCAGTGTAGGAGGGTTCCCCTTTCTCCACATCCCCGCCAACCTCTGTCGTTCCCTGACTTGTTCATTTGAGCCATTCTGACGGGTGTGAGGGGGTATCTCATTGAGGTTTTGATGTGGATTTCCCTGATGCCGAGCCGTGTTGAGCAATTTTTCCTGTGCCTGTTGGCCATTTGGATGTCTTCTTTGGAAAAATGTCTGTTCATGTCTTCTGCCTATTTCTTGATTGGATTATTTTTCTTTGGGTGTTGAGTTTGATACGTTTTTATACATATTGGATAGTAGCCCTTTATCTGATATGTCAATCGTAAATAATTTCTCCCATTCTGTCGGTTGTCTTTTGGTTTTGTGGACTGTTTCTTTTGCTGTGCCAAAGGTTTTTATCTTGATGAAATCCCAATAGTTCATTTTTGCCCTGGCTTCCCGTGCCTTTGGTGATGTTTCTAGGAAGAAGTTGCTGCGGCTGAGGTCGAAGAGCTTGCTACCTGTGTTCTCCTTTCGGATTTTGATGGAGTCCTTTCTCACATTGAGGTCTTTCAAACATTTGGAGTCTATTTCTGTGTGTGGTGTCAGGAAATGGTCCAGTGTCATTCTTCTGCATGGGGCTGTCCAATTTCCACAACTCCAGTTGTTGAAGAGACCCTCTTTTTGCCATTGGACATTCTTTCCTGCTCTGTCAAAGATAAGTTGACCATAGAGTTGAGGGTCCATTTCTGGGCTCTCGATTCTGTTCCATGGATCTATGTGTCTGTTTTTGTGCCAGTACCATACTGTCTTGATGATGACAGCTTTGTCATAGAGCTGGAAGTCCAGAATTGTGATGCCGCCAGCTTTGCTTTTCTTTCTCAATATTCCTCTGGCTATTCGTGGTCTCTTCTGGTTCCATTCAAATCTTAGGATTATTTGTTCCATTTCTTGGAAAAAAGTGGATGGTATTTTGACGGGGATTGCATTGAATGTGTAGATCGCTCTAGGTAGCATTGACCTCTTCACAATGTTGGTTCTCCCAATCCATGAGCATGGAACGTTTTTCCGTTTCTTTGTGTCTTCTTCAATTTCTTTCCTGAGTATTTGGTAGTTTTCTGAGTACAGATCCTTTGCCTCTTGGGTTCCATTTATTCCTAGGTCTCTTCTGGTTTTGGGTGCAGTTGTGAATGGGATCGACTCCTTGATTTGTCTCTCTTCTGTCTTGTTGTTGGTGTATAGGAATGCCAGTGATTTCTGTGCATTGATTTTATAGCCTGCTACTTGACGGAATTGCTGTGTGAGTTCTAGCAGTTTTGGGGTGGAGTCTTTTGGGTTTTCCACATAAAGTATCATATCATCTGCAAAGAGTGAGAGTTTGACTTCCTCTCTGCCGATTTGGATGCCTTTGATTTCTTTTTGTTGTCTGATTGCTGTGGCTAGGACTTCTAATACTATGTTGAATAGCAGTGGTGAGAGTGGCTATCCCTGCCGCGTTCCTGACCTTAGGGGAAAAGATCTCAGCTTTTCCCCATTGAGAATGATATTCGCTGTAGGTTGTTCGTAGATGGCTTTTATGATATTGAGGTATGTACCCGCTGTCCCTATACTCTGAAGAGTTTTGATCCAGAAAGGGTGCTTTACTTTGTCAAATGGTTTTTCTGCATCTATTGAGAGGATCATATGATTCTTGTTCTTTCTTTTGTTAATGTGTTTTATCACGTTGATTGATTTGCGGATGTTGAACCAGCCTTGCAGCCCAGGGATAAATCCCACTTGGTCATGGTGAATACTCCTTTTCATGTACTGTTGTATCCTCTTGGCTAGTATTTTGGTGAGAATTTTTGCATCGATGTTCATCAAGGATATTGGTCTCTAATACTCTTTTTTGATGGGATCTTTGTCTGGTTTTGGGATCAAGGTAATGGTGGCCTCATAAAATGAGTTTGGAGGTTTTCCTTCCATTTCTATTGTTTGGAACAGTTTCAGGAGAATAGGTATTAATTCTTCTTTAAATGTCTGATAGAATTCCCCTGGGAATCCATCTGGCCCTGGGCTTTGGTTTCTTGGGAGGTTTTTGATGACTACTTCAATTGCCTTCGTGGTTATAGGACTGTTCAGGTTTTCTATTTCTTCCTGGGTCAGTTTTGGTAGTTGACACATCTCTAGGAATGCACCCATTTCTTCCAGGTTATGGAATATGCTGCCCTAGGGTTGCTCAGATTACGTTCTTATAATCGTTTGTATTTCTTTGGTGTTGGTTGTGATCTCTCCTCTTTCATTCATGATTTTGTTGGTTTGGGTCATTTCTCTTTTCTTTTTGATCAGCCTGGACAGGGGTGTATCAATCTTGTGAATTCTTTCAAAGAACCAGCTCCTAGTTCCGTTGATCTGTTCTACTGTTCTTTTGGGTTCTATTTCATTGATTTCTGCTCTGATCTGCATGATTTCTCTTCTCCTGCTGGGTTTAGGCTTTATTTGCCGTTCTTTCTCCAGCTCCTTTAGGTGTAGGGTTAGGGTGTGTATTTGAGACCTTTCATGTTTCTTGAGAAAGGCTTGTATTGCTATATACTTTCCTCGCAGGACTGCCTTGGCTGTATCCCAAAGATTTTGGACAGTTGTGTTTTCATTTTCATTGGTTTCCAGGAATTTTTAAATTCTTCTTTAATTTCCTGGTTGACCCATTCATTCTTTCGTAGGATGCTCTTTAGCCTCCATGTATTTGAGTTCTTTCCGACTTTCCTCTTGTGATTGAGTTCTAGTTTCAAAGCATTGTGGTCTGAAAATGTGCAGGGAATGATCCCAATCTTTGGGTACCGGTTGAGACCTGATTTGTGACCTAGGATGTGATCCATTCTGGAGAACGTTCCATGGGCCCTAGAGAAGAATGTGTATTCCGTTGCTTCGGGATGGAACGTTCTGAATATGTCTGTGAAGTCCATTTGGTCCAGTGTGTCATTTAAAGTCTTTATTTCCCTGTTGATCTTTTGCTTAGATGATCTGGCCATTTCAGTCAGGGGGGTGTTAAAGTCCCCCACTATGATTGTATGGTTGTCAATGTCTTTCTTTGCTTTTCTTCTAAATTGCCTTATACAATTGGATGCTCCCATGTTCGGGGCATAGACATTTACAATTGTTAGATCTTCTTCTTGGATAGACCCTTTAAGTAGGATATAGTGTCCTTCTTCATCTCTTATTACAGTCTTTGTTTTTTATTGCTTTGTTAATCACCATGTACTACATCATTTGTTTTGGTGTAGTGTCCCATGATTCATTGTTTGTTCCGAACACACAGTGCTCCATGCAGAATGTGCCCTCTTTAATACCCATCACCAGGCTAACCAATCCCCCGACCCACCTCCCCTCTAGAAACCTCGGATTTTTTTTCAGAATCCATCATGTCTCCTGGTCTGTCTCCCCCTCTCACTAACTCCCCTTCATTCTTCCTCTCCTGCTATCTCCTTCTTTTCCTTTATTCTTAAAATATGTTGCGTTATTTGTTTCAGAAGTAGAGATCTGTGATTCAACAGTCTTACACAATTCACAGCGCTCACCGTAGCTCATACCCTCCCCAATGTCTATCACCCAGCCAGCCCATCCCTCCCACCCCCGACCACTCCAGCAAGCCTCACTCTGTTCCTGAGATTAAGAATTCCTCATATCAGTGAGGTCATATGATACATGTCTTTCTCTGATTGACTTATTTCACTAATCATCGGACCCTCCAGTTCCATCCACGTCGTTGTCCATGGCAACATCTCATTCCTTTTGATGGCTGCGTAATATTCCATTGTGTAGATATATACCACCTCTTCTTTATCCATTCATCTGTCGATGGACATCTTGGCTCTTTCAACAGTTTGGCTATTGGGGACATTGCTGCTACAAACAATGGGGTGCACGTACCGCTTCGGGTCCCTACATTTGTATCTTGGGGGTAAATACCCAGGAGTGCAATTGCTGGATCGGATGGTAGCTCTAATTTCAACTATTTGAGGAACCTCCATCCTGTTTTCCAGAGGGGTTGCACCAGCTTGCATTCCCACCACCAGTGTAGGAGGGTTCCCCTTTCTCCACATCCCCGCCAACCTCTGTCGTTCCCTGACTTGTTCATTTGAGCCATTCTGACGGGTGTGAGGGGGTATCTCATTGAGGTTTTGATGTGGATTTCCCTGATGCCGAGCCGTGTTGAGCACTTTTTCCTGTGCCTGTTGGCCATTTGGATGTCTTCTTTGGAAAAATGTCTGTTCATGTCTTCTGCCTATTTCTTGATTGGATTATTTTTCTTTGGGTGTTGAGTTTGATACGTTTTTATACATATTGGATAGTAGCCCTTTATCTGATATGTCAATCGTAAATAATTTCTCCCATTCTGTCGGTTGTCTTTTGGTTTTGTGGACTGTTTCTTTTGCTGTGCCAAAGGTTTTTATCTTGATGAAATCCCAATAGTTCATTTTTGCCCTGGCTTCCCGTGCCTTTGGTGATGTTTCTAGGAAGAAGTTGCTGCGGCTGAGGTCGAAGAGCTTGCTACCTGTGTTCTCCTTTCGGATTTTGATGGAGTCCTGTCTCACATTGAGGTCTTTCAAACATTTGGAGTCTATTTTTGTGTGTGGTGTCAGGAAATGGTCCAGTGTCATTCTTCTGCATGGGGCTGTCCAATTTCCACAACTCCAGTTGTTGAAGAGACCCTCTTTTTGCCATTGGACATTCTTTCCTGCTCTGTCAAAGATAAGTTGACCATAGAGTTGAGGGTCCATTTCTGGGCTCTCGATTCTGTTCCATGGATCTATGTGTCTGTTTTTGTGCCAGTACCATACTGTCTTGATGATGACAGCTTTGTCATAGAGCTGGAAGTCCAGAATTGTGATGCCGCCAGCTTTGCTTTTCTTTCTCAATATTCCTCTGGCTATTCGTGGTCTCTTCTGGTTCCATTCAAATCTTAGGATTATTTGTTCCATTTCTTGGAAAAAAGTGGATGGTATTTTGACGGGGATTGCATTGAATGTGTAGATCGCTCTAGGTAGCATTGACCTCTTCACAATGTTGGTTCTCCCAATCCATGAGCATGGAACGTTTTTCCGTTTCTTTGTGTCTTCTTCAATTTCTTTCCTGAGTATTTGGTAGTTTTCTGAGTACAGATCCTTTGCCTCTTGGGTTCCATTTATTCCTAGGTCTCTTCTGGTTTTGGGTGCAGTTGTGAATGGGATCGACTCCTTGATTTGTCTCTCTTCTGTCTTGTTGTTGGTGTATAGGAATGCCACTGATTTCTGTGCATTGATTTTATAGCCTGCTACTTTGCGGAATTGCTGTGTGAGTTCTAGCTGTTTTGGGGTGGAGTCTTTTGGGTTTTCCACATAAAGTATCATATCATCTGCAAAGAGTGAGAGTTTGACTTCCTCTCTGCCGATTTGGATGCCTTTGATTTCTTTTTGTTGTCTGATTGCTGTGGCTAGGACTTCTAATACTATGTTGAATAGCAGTGGTGAGAGTGGCTATCCCTGCCGCGTTCCTGACCTTAGGGGAAAAGATCTCAGCTTTTCCCCATTGAGAATGATATTCGCTGTAGGTTGTTCGTAGATGGCTTTTATGATATTGAGGTATGTACCCGCTGTCCCTATACTCTGAAGAGTATTGATCCAGAAAGGGTGCTTTACTTTGTCAAATGGTTTTTCTGCATCTATTGAGAGGATCATATGATTCTTGTTCTTTCTTTTGTTAATGTGTTTTATCACGTTGATTGATCTGCGGATGTTGAACCAGCCTTGCAGCCCAGGGATAAATCCCACTTGGTCATGGTGAATACTCCTTTTCATGTACTGTTGGATCCTCTTGGCTAGTATTTTGGTGAGAATTTTTGCATCGATGTTCATCAAGGATATTGGTCTCTAATACTCTTTTTTGATGGGATCTTTGTCTGGTTTTGGGATCAAGGTAATGGTGGCCTCATAAAATGAGTTTGGAGGTTTTCCTTCCATTTCTATTGTTTGGAACAGTTTCAGGAGAATAGGTATTAATTCTTCTTTAAATGTCTGATAGAATTCCCCTGGGAATCCATCTGGCCCTGGGCTTTGGTTTCTTGGGAGGTTTTTGATGACTACTTCAATTGCCTTCGTGGTTATAGGACTGTTCAGGTTTTCTATTTCTTCC
This sequence comes from Eumetopias jubatus, assembly GCF_037043125.1. Classification (NCBI taxonomy): domain Eukaryota; kingdom Metazoa; phylum Chordata; class Mammalia; order Carnivora; family Otariidae; genus Eumetopias; species Eumetopias jubatus. The sequence goes on along the minus strand of NW_028274824.1, from coordinate 5,791,202 downwards.
TGGGTCAGTTTTGGTAGTTGACACATCTCTAGGAATGCACCCATTTCTTCCAGGTTATGGAATATGCTGCCCTAGGGTTGCTCAGATTACGTTCTTATAATCGTTTGTATTTCTTTGGTGTTGGTTGTGATCTCTCCTCTTTCATTCATGATTTTGTTGGTTTGGGTCATTTCTCTTTTCTTTTTGATCAGCCTGGACAGGGGTGTATCAATCTTGTGAATTCTTTCAAAGAACCAGCTCCTAGTTCCGTTGATCTGTTCTACTGTTCTTTTGGGTTCTATTTCATTGATTTCTGCTCTGATCTGCATGATTTCTCTTCTCCTGCTGGGTTTACGCTTTATTTGCCGTTCTTTCTCCAGCTCCTTTAGGTGTAGGGTTAGGGTGTGTATTTGAGACCTTTCATGTTTCTTGAGAAAGGCTTGTATTGCTATATACTTTCCTCGAAGGACTGCCTTGGCTGTATCCCAAAGATTTTGGACAGTTGTGTTTTCATTTTCATTGGTTTCCAGGAATTTTTAAATTCTTCTTTAATTTCCTGGTTGACCCATTCATTCTTTCGTAGGATGCTCTTTAGCCTCCATGTATTTGAGTTCTTTCCGACTTTCCTCTTGTGATTGAGTTCTAGTTTCAAAGCATTGTGGTCTGAAAATGTGCAGGGAATGATCCCAATCTTTGGGTACCGGTTGAGACCTGATTTGTGACCTAGGATGTGATCCATTCTGGAGAACGTTCCATGGGCCCTAGAGAAGAATGTGTATTCCGTTGCTTCGGGATGGAACGTTCTGAATATGTCTGTGAAGTCCATTTGGTCCAGTGTGTCATTTAAAGTCTTTATTTCCCTGTTGATCTTTTGCTTAGATGATCTGGCCATTTCAGTCAGGGGGGTGTTAAAGTCCCCCACTATGATTGTATGGTTGTCAATGTCTTTCTTTGCTTTTCTTCTAAATTGCCTTATACAATTGGATGCTCCCATGTTCGGGGCATAGACATTTACAATTGTTAGATCTTCTTCTTGGATAGACCCTTTAAGTAGGATATAGTGTCCTTCTTCATCTCTTATTACAGTCTTTGTTTTTTATTACTTTGTTAATCACCATGTACTACATCATTTGTTTTGGTGTAGTGTCCCATGATTCATTGTTTGTTCCGAACACACAGTGCTCCATGCAGAATGTGCCCTCTTTAATACCCATCACCAGGCTAACCAATCCCCCGACCCACCTCCCGTCTAGAAACCTCGGATTTTTTTTCAGAATCCATCATCTCTCCTGGTCTGTCTCCCCCTCTCACTAACTCCCCTTCATTCTTCCTCTCCTGCTATCTCCTTCTTTTCCTTTATTCTTAAAATATGTTGCGTTATTTGTTTCAGAAGTAGAGATCTGTGATTCAACAGTCTTACACAATTCACAGCGCTCACCGTAGCTCATACCCTCCCCAATGTCTATCACCCAGCCAGCCCATCCCTCCCACCCCCGACCACTCCAGCAAGCCTCACTCTGTTCCTGAGATTAAGAATTCCTCATATCAGTGAGGTCATATGATACATGTCTTTCTCTGATTGACTTATTTCACTAATCATCGGACCCTCCAGTTCCATCCACGTCGTTGTCCATGGCAACATCTCATTCCTTTTGATGGCTGCGTAATATTCCATTGTGAAGATATATACCACCTCTTCTTTATCCATTCATCTGTCGATGGACATCTTGGCTCTTTCAACAGTTTGGCTATTGTGGACATTGCTGCTACAAACAATGGGGTTCACGTACCGCTTCGGGTCCCTACATTTGTATCTTTGGGGTAAATACCCAGGAGTGCAATTGCTGGATCGAATGGTAGCTCTAATTTCAACTATTTGAGGAACCTCCATCCTGTTTTCCAGAGGGGTTGCACCAGCTTGCATTCCCACCACCAGTGTAGGAGGGTTCCCCTTTCTCCACATCCCCGCCAACCTCTGTCGTTCCCTGACTTGTTCATTTGAGCCATTCTGACGGGTGTGAGGGGGTATCTCATTGAGGTTTTGATGTGGATTTCCCTGATGCCGAGCCGTGTTGAGCAATTTTTCCTGTGCCTGTTGGCCATTTGGATGTCTTCTTTGGAAAAATGTCTGTTCATGTCTTCTGCCTATTTCTTGATTGGATTATTTTTCTTTGGGTGTTGAGTTTGATACGTTTTTATACATATTGGATAGTAGCCCTTTATCTGATATGTCAATCGTAAATAATTTCTCCCATTCTGTCGGTTGTCTTTTGGTTTTGTGGACTGTTTCTTTTGCTGTGCCAAAGGTTTTTATCTTGATGAAATCCCAATAGTTCATTTTTGCCCTGGCTTCCCGTGCCTTTGGTGATGTTTCTAGGAAGAAGTTGCTGCGGCTGAGGTCGAAGAGCTTGCTACCTGTGTTCTCCTTTCGGATTTTGATGGAGTCCTTTCTCACATTGAGGTCTTTCAAACATTTGGAGTCTATTTCTGTGTGTGGTGTCAGGAAATGGTCCAGTGTCATTCTTCTGCATGGGGCTGTCCAATTTCCACAACTCCAGTTGTTGAAGAGACCCTCTTTTTGCCATTGGACATTCTTTCCTGCTCTGTCAAAGATAAGTTGACCATAGAGTTGAGGGTCCATTTCTGGGCTCTCGATTCTGTTCCATGGATCTATGTGTCTGTTTTTGTGCCAGTACCATACTGTCTTGATGATGACAGCTTTGTCATAGAGCTGGAAGTCCAGAATTGTGATGCCGCCAGCTTTGCTTTTCTTTCTCAATATTCCTCTGGCTATTCGTGGTCTCTTCTGGTTCCATTCAAATCTTAGGATTATTTGTTCCATTTCTTGGAAAAAAGTGGATGGTATTTTGACGGGGATTGCATTGAATGTGTAGATCGCTCTAGGTAGCATTGACCTCTTCACAATGTTGGTTCTCCCAATCCATGAGCATGGAACGTTTTTCCGTTTCTTTGTGTCTTCTTCAATTTCTTTCCTGAGTATTTGGTAGTTTTCTGAGTACAGATCCTTTGCCTCTTGGGTTCCATTTATTCCTAGGTCTCTTCTGGTTTTGGGTGCAGTTGTGAATGGGATCGACTCCTTGATTTGTCTCTCTTCTGTCTTGTTGTTGGTGTATAGGAATGCCACTGATTTCTGTGCATTGATTTTATAGCCTGCTACTTGACGGAATTGCTGTGTGAGTTCTAGCAGTTTTGGGGTGGAGTCTTTTGGGTTTTCCACATAAAGTATCATATCATCTGCAAAGAGTGAGAGTTTGACTTCCTCTCTGCCGATTTGGATGCCTTTGATTTCTTTTTGTTGTCTGATTGCTGTGGCTAGGACTTCTAATACTATGTTGAATAGCAGTGGTGAGAGTGGCTATCCCTGCCGCGTTCCTGACCTTAGGGGAAAAGATCTCAGCTTTTCCCCATTGAGAATGATATTCGCTGTAGGTTGTTCGTAGATGGCTTTTATGATATTGAGGTATGTACCCGCTGTCCCTATACTCTGAAGAGTTTTGATCCAGAAAGGGTGCTTTACTTTGTCAAATGGTTTTTCTGCATCTATTGAGAGGATCATATGATTCTTGTTCTTTCTTTTGTTAATGTGTTTTATCACGTTGATTGATTTGCGGATGTTGAACCAGCCTTGCAGCCCAGGGATAAATCCCACTTGGTCATGGTGAATACTCCTTTTCATGTACTGTTGTATCCTCTTGGCTAGTATTTTGGTGAGAATTTTTGCATCGATGTTCATCAAGGATATTGGTCTCTAATACTCTTTTTTGATGGGATCTTTGTCTGGTTTTGGGATCAAGGTAATGGTGGCCTCATAAAATGAGTTTGGAGGTTTTCCTTCCATTTCTATTGTTTGGAACAGTTTCAGGAGAATAGGTATTAATTCTTCTTTAAATGTCTGATAGAATTCCCCTGGGAATCCATCTGGCCCTGGGCTTTGGTTTCTTGGGAGGTTTTTGATGACTACTTCAATTGCCTTCGTGGTTATAGGACTGTTCAGGTTTTCTATTTCTTCCTGGGTCAGTTTTGGTAGTTGACACATCTCTAGGAATGCACCCATTTCTTCCAGGTTATGGAATATGCTGCCCTAGGGTTGCTCAGATTACGTTCTTATAATCGTTTGTATTTCTTTGGTGTTGGTTGTGATCTCTCCTCTTTCATTCATGATTTTGTTGGTTTGGGTCATTTCTCTTTTCTTTTTGATCAGCCTGGACAGGGGTGTATCAATCTTGTGAATTCTTTCAAAGAACCAGCTCCTAGTTCCGTTGATCTGTTCTACTGTTCTTTTGGGTTCTATTTCATTGATTTCTGCTCTGATCTGCATGATTTCTCTTCTCCTGCTGGGTTTAGGCTTTATTTGCCGTTCTTTCTCCAGCTCCTTTAGGTGTAGGGTTAGGGTGTGTATTTGAGACCTTTCATGTTTCTTGAGAAAGGCTTGTATTGCTATATACTTTCCTCGCAGGACTGCCTTGGCTGTATCCCAAAGATTTTGGACAGTTGTGTTTTCATTTTCATTGGTTTCCAGGAATTTTTAAATTCTTCTTTAATTTCCTGGTTGACCCATTCATTCTTTCGTAGGATGCTCTTTAGCCTCCATGTATTTGAGTTCTTTCCGACTTTCCTCTTGTGATTGAGTTCTAGTTTCAAAGCATTGTGGTCTGAAAATGTGCAGGGAATGATCCCAATCTTTGGGTACCGGTTGAGACCTGATTTGTGACCTAGGATGTGATCCATTCTGGAGAACGTTCCATGGGCCCTAGAGAAGAATGTGTATTCCGTTGCTTCGGGATGGAACGTTCTGAATATGTCTGTGAAGTCCATTTGGTCCAGTGTGTCATTTAAAGTCTTTATTTCCCTGTTGATCTTTTGCTTAGATGATCTGGCCATTTCAGTCAGGGGGGTGTTAAAGTCCCCCACTATGATTGTATGGTTGTCAATGTCTTTCTTTGCTTTTCTTCTAAATTGCCTTATACAATTGGATGCTCCCATGTTCGGGGCATAGACATTTACAATTGTTAGATCTTCTTCTTGGATAGACCCTTCTAAGTAGGATATAGTGTCCTTCTTCATCTCTTATTACAGTCTTTGTTTTTTATTGCTTTGTTAATCACCATGTACTACATCATTTGTTTTGGTGTAGTGTCCCATGATTCATTGTTTGTTCCGAACACACAGTGCTCCATGCAGAATGTGCCCTCTTTAATACCCATCACCAGGCTAACCAATCCCCCGACCCACCTCCCCTCTAGAAACCTCGGATTTTTTTTCAGAATCCATCATGTCTCCTGGTCTGTCTCCCCCTCTCACTAACTCCCCTTCATTCTTCCTCTCCTGCTATCTCCTTCTTTTCCTTTATTCTTAAAATATGTTGCGTTATTTGTTTCAGAAGTAGAGATCTGTGATTCAACAGTCTTACACAATTCACAGCGCTCACCGTAGCTCATACCCTCCCCAATGTCTATCACCCAGCCAGCCCATCCCTCCCACCCCCGACCACTCCAGCAAGCCTCACTCTGTTCCTGAGATTAAGAATTCCTCATATCAGTGAGGTCATATGATACATGTCTTTCTCTGATTGACTTATTTCACTAATCATCGGACCCTCCAGTTCCATCCACGTCGTTGTCCATGGCAACATCTCATTCCTTTTGATGGCTGCGTAATATTCCATTGTGTAGATATATACCACCTCTTCTTTATCCATTCATCTGTCGATGGACATCTTGGCTCTTTCAACAGTTTGGCTATTGGGGACATTGCTGCTACAAACAATGGGGTGCACGTACCGCTTCGGGTCCCTACATTTGTATCTTTGGGGTAAATACCCAGGAGTGCAATTGCTGGATCGGATGGTAGCTCTAATTTCAACTATTTGAGGAACCTCCATCCTGTTTTCCAGAGGGGTTGCACCAGCTTGCATTCCCACCACCAGTGTAGGAGGGTTCCCCTTTCTCCACATCCCCGCCAACCTCTGTCGTTCCCTGACTTGTTCATTTGAGCCATTCTGACGGGTGTGAGGGGGTATCTCATTGAGGTTTTGATGTGGATTTCCCTGATGCCGAGCCGTGTTGAGCACTTTTTCCTGTGCCTGTTGGCCATTTGGATGTCTTCTTTGGAAAAATGTCTGTTCATGTCTTCTGCCTATTTCTTGATTGGATTATTTTTCTTTGGGTGTTGAGTTTGATACGTTTTTATACATATTGGATAGTAGCCCTTTATCTGATATGTCAATCGTAAATAATTTCTCCCATTCTGTCGGTTGTCTTTTGGTTTTGTGGACTGTTTCTTTTGCTGTGCCAAAGGTTTTTATCTTGATGAAATCCCAATAGTTCATTTTTGCCCTGGCTTCCCGTGCCTTTGGTGATGTTTCTAGGAAGAAGTTGCTGCGGCTGAGGTCGAAGAGCTTGCTACCTGTGTTCTCCTTTCGGATTTTGATGGAGTCCTGTCTCACATTGAGGTCTTTCAAACATTTGGAGTCTATTTTTGTGTGTGGTGTCAGGAAATGGTCCAGTGTCATTCTTCTGCATGGGGCTGTCCAATTTCCACAACTCCAGTTGTTGAAGAGACCCTCTTTTTGCCATTGGACATTCTTTCCTGCTCTGTCAAAGATAAGTTGACCATAGAGTTGAGGGTCCATTTCTGGGCTCTCGATTCTGTTCCATGGATCTATGTGTCTGTTTTTGTGCCAGTACCATACTGTCTTGATGATGACAGCTTTGTCATAGAGCTGGAAGTCCAGAATTGTGATGCCGCCAGCTTTGCTTTTCTTTCTCAATATTCCTCTGGCTATTCGTGGTCTCTTCTGGTTCCATTCAAATCTTAGGATTATTTGTTCCATTTCTTGGAAAAAAGTGGATGGTATTTTGACGGGGATTGCATTGAATGTGTAGATCGCTCTAGGTAGCATTGACCTCTTCACAATGTTGGTTCTCCCAATCCATGAGCATGGAACGTTTTTCCGTTTCTTTGTGTCTTCTTCAATTTCTTTCCTGAGTATTTGGTAGTTTTCTGAGTACAGATCCTTTGCCTCTTGGGTTCCATTTATTCCTAGGTCTCTTCTGGTTTTGGGTGCAGTTGTGAATGGGATCGACTCCTTGATTTGTCTCTCTTCTGTCTTGTTGTTGGTGTATAGGAATGCCACTGATTTCTGTGCATTGATTTTATAGCCTGCTACTTTGCGGAATTGCTGTGTGAGTTCTAGCTGTTTTGGGGTGGAGTCTTTTGGGTTTTCCACATAAAGTATCATATCATCTGCAAAGGTGAGAGTTTGACTTCCTCTCTGCCGATTTGGATGCCTTTGATTTCTTTTTGTTGTCTGATTGCTGTGGCTAGGACTTCTAATACTATGTTGAATAGCAGTGGTGAGAGTGGCTATCCCTGCCGCGTTCCTGACCTTAGGGGAAAAGATCTCAGCTTTTCCCCATTGAGAATGATATTCGCTGTAGGTTGTTCGTAGATGGCTTTTATGATATTGAGGTATGTACCCGCTGTCCCTATACTCTGAAGAGTTTTGATCCAGAAAGGGTGCTTTACTTTGTCAAATGGTTTTTCTGCATCTATTGAGAGGATCATATGATTCTTGTTCTTTCTTTTGTTAATGTGTTTTATCACGTTGATTGATTTGCGGATGTTGAACCAGCCTTGCAGCCCAGGGATAAATCCCACTTGGTCATGGTGAATACTCCTTTTCATGTACTGTTGGATCCTCTTGGCTAGTATTTTGGTGAGAATTTTTGCATCGATGTTCATCAAGGATATTGGTCTCTAATACTCTTTTTTGATGGGATCTTTGTCTGGTTTTGGGATCAAGGTAATGGTGGCCTCATAAAATGAGTTTGGAGGTTTTCCTTCCATTTCTATTGTTTGGAACAGTTTCAGGAGAATAGGTATTAATTCTTCTTTAAATGTCTGATAGAATTCCCCTGGGAATCCATCTGGCCCTGGGCTTTGGTTTCTTGGGAGGTTTTTGATGACTACTTCAATTGCCTTCGTGGTTATAGGACTGTTCAGGTTTTCTATTTCTTCCTGGGTCAGTTTTGGTAGTTGACACATCTCTAGGAATGCACCCATTTCTTCCAGGTTATGGAATATGCTGCCCTAGGGTTGCTCAGATTACGTTCTTATAATCGTTTGTATTTCTTTGGTGTTGGTTGTGATCTCTCCTCTTTCATTCATGATTTTGTTGGTTTGGGTCATTTCTCTTTTCTTTTTGATCAGCCTGGACAGGGGTGTATCAATCTTGTGAATTCTTTCAAAGAACCAGCTCCTAGTTCCGTTGATCTGTTCTACTGTTCTTTTGGGTTCTATTTCATTGATTTCTGCTCTGATCTGCATGATTTCTCTTCTCCTGCTGGGTTTAGGCTTTATTTGCCGTTCTTTCTCCAGCTCCTTTAGGTGTAGGGTTAGGGTGTGTATTTGAGACCTTTCATGTTTCTTGAGAAAGGCTTGTATTGCTATATACTTTCCTCGCAGGACTGCCTTGGCTGTATCCCAAAGATTTTGGACAGTTGTGTTTTCATTTTCATTGGTTTCCAGGAATTTTTAAATTCTTCTTTAATTTCCTGGTTGACCCATTCATTCTTTCGTAGGATGCTCTTTAGCCTCCATGTATTTGAGTTCTTTCCGACTTTCCTCTTGTGATTGAGTTCTAGTTTCAAAGCATTGTGGTCTGAAAATGTGCAGGGAATGATCCCAATCTTTGGGTACCGGTTGAGACCTGATTTGTGACCTAGGATGTGATCCATTCTGGAGAACGTTCCATGGGCCCTAGAGAAGAATGTGTATTCCGTTGCTTCGGGATGGAACGTTCTGAATATGTCTGTGAAGTCCATTTGGTCCAGTGTGTCATTTAAAGTCTTTATTTCCTTGTTGATCTTTTGCTTAGATGATCTGGCCATTTCAGTCAGGGGGGTGTTAAAGTCCCCCACTATGATTGTATGGTTGTCAATGTCTTTCTTTGCTTTTCTTCTAAATTGCCTTATACAATTGGATGCTCCCATGTTCGGGTCATAGACATTTACAATTGTTAGATCTTCTTCTTGGATAGACCCTTTAAGTAGGATATAGTGTCCTTCTTCATCTCTTATTACAGTCTTTGTTTTTTATTGCTTTGTTAATCACCATGTACTACATCATTTGTTTTGGTGTAGTGTCCCATGATTCATTGTTTGTTCCGAACACACAGTGCTCCATGCAGAATGTGCCCTCTTTAAAACCCATCACCAGGCTAACCAATCCCCCGACCCACCTCCCGTCTAGAAACCTCGGATTTTTTTTCAGAATCCATCATCTCTCCTGGTCTGTCTCCCCCTCTCACTAACTCCCCTTCATTCTTCCTCTCCTGCTATCTCCTTCTTTTCCTTTATTCTTAAAATATGTTGCGTTATTTGTTTCAGAAGTAGAGATCTGTGATTCAACAGTCTTACACAATTCACAGCGCTCACCGTAGCTCATACCCTCCCCAATGTCTATCACCCAGCCAGCCCATCCCTCCCACCCCCGACCACTCCAGAAAGCCTCACTCTGTTCCTGAGATTAAGAATTCCTCATATCAGTGAGGTCATATGATACATGTCTTTCTCTGATTGACTTATTTCACTAATCATCGGACCCTCCAGTTCCATCCACGTCGTTGTCCATGGCAACATCTCATTCCTTTTGATGGCTGCGTAATATTCCATTGTGTAGATATATACCACCTCTTCTTTATCCATTCATCTGTCGATGGACATCTTGGCTCTTTCAACAGTTTGGCTATTGTGGACATTGCTGCTACAAACAATGGGGTGCACGTACCGCTTCGGGTCCCTACATTTGTATCTTTGGGGTAAATACCCAGGAGTGCAATTGCTGGATCGGATGGTAGCTCTAATTTCAACTATTTGAGGAACCTCCATCCTGTTTTCCAGAGGGGTTGCACCAGCTTGCATTCCCACCACCAGTGTAGGAGGGTTCCCCTTTCTCCACATCCCCGCCAACCTCTGTCGTTCCCTGACTTGTTCATTTGAGCCATTCTGACGGGTGTGAGGTGGTATCTCATTGAGGTTTTGATGTGGATTTCCCTGATGCCGAGCCGTGTTGAGCACTTTTTCCTGTGCCTGTTGGCCATTTGGATGTCTTCTTTGGAAAAATGTCTGTTCATGTCTTCTGCCTATTTCTTGATTGGATTATTTGTTCTTTGGGTGTTGAGTTTGATACGTTTTTATACATATTGGATAGTAGCCCTTTATCTGATATGTCAATCGTAAATAATTTCTCCCATTCTGTCGGTTGTCTTTTGGTTTTGTGGACTGTTTCTTTTGCTGTGCCAAAGGTTTTTATCTTGATGAAATCCCAATAGTTCATTTTTGCCCTGGCTTCCCGTGCCTTTGGTGATGTTTCTAGGAAGAAGTTGCTGCGGCTGAGGTCGAAGAGCTTGCTACCTGTGTTCTCCTTTCGGATTTTGATGGAGTCCTGTCTCACATTGAGGTCTTTCAAACATTTGGAGTCTATTTTTGTGTGTGGTGTCAGGAAATGGTCCAGTGTCATTCTTCTGCATGGGGCTGTCCAATTTCCACAACTCCAGTTGTTGAAGAGACCCTCTTTTTGCCATTGGACATTCTTTCCTGCTCTGTCAAAGATAAGTTGACCATAGAGTTGAGGGTCCATTTCTGGGCTCTCGATTCTGTTCCATGGATCTATGTGTCTGTTTTTGTGCCAGTACCATACTGTCTTGATGATGACAGCTTTGTCATAGAGCTGGAAGTCCAGAATTGTGATGCCGCCAGCTTTGCTTTTCTTTCTCAATATTCCTCTGGCTATTCGTGGTCTCTTCTGGTTCCATTCAAATCTTAGGATTATTTGTTCCATTTCTTGGAAAAAAGTGGATGGTATTTTGACGGGGATTGCATTGAATGTGTAGATCGCTCTAGGTAGCATTGACCTCTTCACAATGTTGGTTCTCCCAATCCATGAGCATGGAACGTTTTTCCGTTTCTTTGTGTCTTCTTCAATTTCTTTCCTGAGTATTTGGTAGTTTTCTGAGTACAGATCCTTTGCCTCTTGGGTTCCATTTATTCCTAGGTCTCTTCTGGTTTTGGGTGCAGTTGTGAATGGGATCGACTCCTTGATTTGTCTCTCTTCTGTCTTGTTGTTGGTGTATAGGAATGCCACTGATTTCTGTGCATTGATTTTATAGCCTGCTACTTTGCGGAATTGCTGTGTGAGTTCTAGCTGTTTTGGGGTGGAGTCTTTTGGGTTTTCCACATAAAGTATCATATCATCTGCAAAGAGTGAGAGTTTGACTTCCTCTCTGCCGATTTGGATGCCTTTGATTTCTTTTTGTTGTCTGATTGCTGTGGCTAGGACTTCTAATACTATGTTGAATAGCAGTGGTGAGAGTGGCTATCCCTGCCGCGTTCCTGACCTTAGGGGAAAAGATCTCAGCTTTTCCCCATTGAGAATGATATTCGCTGTAGGTTGTTCGTAGATGGCTTTTATGATATTGAGGTATGTACCCGCTGTCCCTATACTCTGAAGAGTTTTGATCCAGAAAGGGTGCTTTACTTTGTCAAATGGTTTTTCTGCATCTATTGAGAGGATCATATGATTCTTGTTCTTTCTTTTGTTAATGTGTTTTATCACGTTGATTGATTTGCGGATGTTGAACCAGCCTTGCAGCCCAGGGATAAATCCCACTTGGTCATGGTGAATACTCCTTTTCATGTACTGTTGGATCCTCTTGGCTAGTATTTTGGTGAGAATTTTTGCATCGATGTTCATCAAGGATATTGGTCTCTAATACTCTTTTTTGATGGGATCATTGTCTGGTTTTGGGATCAAGGTAATGGTGGCCTCATAAAATGAGTTTGGAGGTTTTCCTTCCATTTCTATTGTTTGGAACAGTTTCAGGAGAATAGGTATTAATTCTTCTTTAAATGTCTGATAGAATTCCCCTGGGAATCCATCTGGCCCTGGGCTTTGGTTTCTTGGGAGGTTTTTGATGACTACTTCAATTGCCTTCGTGGTTATAGGACTGTTCAGGTTTTCTATTTCTTCCTGGGTCAGTTTTGGTAGTTGACACATCTCTAGGAATGCACCCATTTCTTCCAGGTTATGGAATATGCTGCCCTAGGGTTGCTCAGATTACGTTCTTATAATCGTTTGTATTTCTTTGGTGTTGGTTGTGATCTCTCCTCTTTCATTCATGATTTTGTTGGTTTGGGTCATTTCTCTTTTCTTTTTGATCAGCCTGGACAGGGGTGTATCAATCTTGTGAATTCTTTCAAAGAACCAGCTCCTAGTTCCGTTGATCTGTTCTACTGTTCTTTTGGGTTCTATTTCATTGATTTCTGCTCTGATCTGCATGATTTCTCTTCTCCTGCTGGGTTTAGGCTTTATTTGCCGTTCTTTCTCCAGCTCCTTTAGGTGTAGGGTTAGGGTGTGTATTTGAGACCTTTCATGTTTCTTGAGAAAGGCTTGTATTGCTATATACTTTCCTCGCAGGACTGCCTTGGCTGTATCCCAAAGATTTTGGACAGTTGTGTTTTCATTTTCATTGGTTTCCAGGAATTTTTAAATTCTTCTTTAATTTCCTGGTTGACCCATTCATTCTTTCGTAGGATGCTCTTTAGCCTCCATGTATTTGAGTTCTTTCCGACTTTCCTCTTGTGATTGAGTTCTAGTTTCAAAGCATTGTGGTCTGAAAATGTGCAGGGAATGATCCCAATCTTTGGGTACCGGTTGAGACCTGATTTGTGACCTAGGATGTGATCCATTCTGGAGAACGTTCCATGGGCCCTAGAGAAGAATGTGTATTCCGTTGCTTCGGGATGGAACGTTCTGAATATGTCTGTGAAGTCCATTTGGTCCAGTGTGTCATTTAAAGTCTTTATTTCCCTGTTGATCTTTTGCTTAGATGATCTGGCCATTTCAGTCAGGGGGGTGTTAAAGTCCCCCACTATGATTGTATGGTTGTCAATGTCTTTCTTTGCTTTTCTTCTAAATTGCCTTATACAATTGGATGCTCCCATGTTCGGGGCATAGACATTTACAATTGTTAGATCTTCTTCTTGGATAGACCCTTCTAAGTAGGATATAGTGTCCTTCTTCATCTCTTATTACAGTCTTTGTTTTTTATTGCTTTGTTAATCACCATGTACTACATCATTTGTTTTGGTGTAGTGTCCCATGATTCATTGTTTGTTCCGAACACACAGTGCTCCATGCAGAATGTGCCCTCTTTAATACCCATCACCAGGCTAACCAATCCCCCGACCCACCTCCCCTCTAGAAACCTCGGATTTTTTTTCAGAATCCATCATGTCTCCTGGTCTGTCTCCCCCTCTCACTAACTCCCCTTCATTCTTCCTCTCCTGCTATCTCCTTCTTTTCCTTTATTCTTAAAATATGTTGCGTTATTTGTTTCAGAAGTAGAGATCTGTGATTCAACAGTCTTACACAATTCACAGCGCTCACCGTAGCTCATACCCTCCCCAATGTCTATCACCCAGCCAGCCCATCCCTCCCACCCCCGACCACTCCAGCAAGCCTCACTCTGTTCCTGAGATTAAGAATTCCTCATATCAGTGAGGTCATATGATACATGTCTTTCTCTGATTGACTTATTTCACTAATCATCGGACCCTCCAGTTCCATCCACGTCGTTGTCCATGGCAACATCTCATTCCTTTTGATGGCTGCGTAATATTCCATTGTGTAGATATATACCACCTCTTCTTTATCCATTCATCTGTCGATGGACATCTTGGCTCTTTCAACAGTTTGGCTATTGGGGACATTGCTGCTACAAACAATGGGGTGCACGTACCGCTTCGGGTCCCTACATTTGTATCTTTGGGGTAAATACCCAGGAGTGCAATTGCTGGATCGGATGGTAGCTCTAATTTCAACTATTTGAGGAACCTCCATCCTGTTTTCCAGAGGGGTTGCACCAGCTTGCATTCCCACCACCAGTGTAGGAGGGTTCCCCTTTCTCCACATCCCCGCCAACCTCTGTCGTTCCCTGACTTGTTCATTTGAGCCATTCTGACGGGTGTGAGGGGGTATCTCATTGAGGTTTTGATGTGGATTTCCCTGATGCCGAGCCGTGTTGAGCACTTTTTCCTGTGCCTGTTGGCCATTTGGATGTCTTCTTTGGAAAAATGTCTGTTCATGTCTTCTGCCTATTTCTTGATTGGATTATTTTTCTTTGGGTGTTGAGTTTGATACGTTTTTATACATATTGGATAGTAGCCCTTTATCTGATATGTCAATCGTAAATAATTTCTCCCATTCTGTCGGTTGTCTTTTGGTTTTGTGGACTGTTTCTTTTGCTGTGCCAAAGGTTTTTATCTTGATGAAATCCCAATAGTTCATTTTTGCCCTGGCTTCCCGTGCCTTTGGTGATGTTTCTAGGAAGAAGTTGCTGCGGCTGAGGTCGAAGAGCTTGCTACCTGTGTTCTCCTTTCGGATTTTGATGGAGTCCTGTCTCACATTGAGGTCTTTCAAACATTTGGAGTCTATTTTTGTGTGTGGTGTCAGGAAATGGTCCAGTGTCATTCTTCTGCATGGGGCTGTCCAATTTCCACAACTCCAGTTGTTGAAGAGACCCTCTTTTTGCCATTGGACATTCTTTCCTGCTCTGTCAAAGATAAGTTGACCATAGAGTTGAGGGTCCATTTCTGGGCTCTCGATTCTGTTCCATGGATCTATGTGTCTGTTTTTGTGCCAGTACCATACTGTCTTGATGATGACAGCTTTGTCATAGAGCTGGAAGTCCAGAATTGTGATGCCGCCAGCTTTGCTTTTCTTTCTCAATATTCCTCTGGCTATTCGTGGTCTCTTCTGGTTCCATTCAAATCTTAGGATTATTTGTTCCATTTCTTGGAAAAAAGTGGATGGTATTTTGACGGGGATTGCATTGAATGTGTAGATCGCTCTAGGTAGCATTGACCTCTTCACAATGTTGGTTCTCCCAATCCATGAGCATGGAACGTTTTTCCGTTTCTTTGTGTCTTCTTCAATTTCTTTCCTGAGTATTTGGTAGTTTTCTGAGTACAGATCCTTTGCCTCTTGGGTTCCATTTATTCCTAGGTCTCTTCTGGTTTTGGGTGCAGTTGTGAATGGGATCGACTCCTTGATTTGTCTCTCTTCTGTCTTGTTGTTGGTGTATAGGAATGCCACTGATTTCTGTGCATTGATTTTATAGCCTGCTACTTTGCGGAATTGCTGTGTGAGTTCTAGCTGTTTTGGGGTGGAGTCTTTTGGGTTTTCCACATAAAGTATCATATCATCTGCAAAGGTGAGAGTTTGACTTCCTCTCTGCCGATTTGGATGCCTTTGATTTCTTTTTGTTGTCTGATTGCTGTGGCTAGGACTTCTAATACTATGTTGAATAGCAGTGGTGAGAGTGGCTATCCCTGCCGCGTTCCTGACCTTAGGGGAAAAGATCTCAGCTTTTCCCCATTGAGAATGATATTCGCTGTAGGTTGTTCGTAGATGGCTTTTATGATATTGAGGTATGTACCCGCTGTCCCTATACTCTGAAGAGTTTTGATCCAGAAAGGGTGCTTTACTTTGTCAAATGGTTTTTCTGCATCTATTGAGAGGATCATATGATTCTTGTTCTTTCTTTTGTTAATGTGTTTTATCACGTTGATTGATTTGCGGATGTTGAACCAGCCTTGCAGCCCAGGGATAAATCCCACTTGGTCATGGTGAATACTCCTTTTCATGTACTGTTGGATCCTCTTGGCTAGTATTTTGGTGAGAATTTTTGCATCGATGTTCATCAAGGATATTGGTCTCTAATACTCTTTTTTGATGGGATCTTTGTCTGGTTTTGGGATCAAGGTAATGGTGGCCTCATAAAATGAGTTTGGAGGTTTTCCTTCCATTTCTATTGTTTGGAACAGTTTCAGGAGAATAGGTATTAATTCTTCTTTAAATGTCTGATAGAATTCCCCTGGGAATCCATCTGGCCCTGGGCTTTGGTTTCTTGGGAGGTTTTTGATGACTACTTCAATTGCCTTCGTGGTTATAGGACTGTTCAGGTTTTCTATTTCTTCCTGGGTCAGTTTTGGTAGTTGACACATC
Organism: Eumetopias jubatus; assembly: GCF_037043125.1. Classification (NCBI taxonomy): domain Eukaryota; kingdom Metazoa; phylum Chordata; class Mammalia; order Carnivora; family Otariidae; genus Eumetopias; species Eumetopias jubatus. Next base: position 5,775,134 of record NW_028274824.1, on the reverse strand, counting down.
TCTAGGAATGCACCCATTTCTTCCAGGTTATGGAATATGCTGCCCTAGGGTTGCTCAGATTACGTTCTTATAATCGTTTGTATTTCTTTGGTGTTGGTTGTGATCTCTCCTCTTTCATTCATGATTTTGTTGGTTTGGGTCATTTCTCTTTTCTTTTTGATCAGCCTGGACAGGGGTGTATCAATCTTGTGAATTCTTTCAAAGAACCAGCTCCTAGTTCCGTTGATCTGTTCTACTGTTCTTTTGGGTTCTATTTCATTGATTTCTGCTCTGATCTGCATGATTTCTCTTCTCCTGCTGGGTTTAGGCTTTATTTGCCGTTCTTTCTCCAGCTCCTTTAGGTGTAGGGTTAGGGTGTGTATTTGAGACCTTTCATGTTTCTTGAGAAAGGCTTGTATTGCTATATACTTTCCTCGCAGGACTGCCTTGGCTGTATCCCAAAGATTTTGGACAGTTGTGTTTTCATTTTCATTGGTTTCCAGGAATTTTTAAATTCTTCTTTAATTTCCTGGTTGACCCATTCATTCTTTCGTAGGATGCTCTTTAGCCTCCATGTATTTGAGTTCTTTCCGACTTTCCTCTTGTGATTGAGTTCTAGTTTCAAAGCATTGTGGTCTGAAAATGTGCAGGGAATGATCCCAATCTTTGGGTACCGGTTGAGACCTGATTTGTGACCTAGGATGTGATCCATTCTGGAGAACGTTCCATGGGCCCTAGAGAAGAATGTGTATTCCGTTGCTTCGGGATGGAACGTTCTGAATATGTCTGTGAAGTCCATTTGGTCCAGTGTGTCATTTAAAGTCTTTATTTCCTTGTTGATCTTTTGCTTAGATGATCTGGCCATTTCAGTCAGGGGGGTGTTAAAGTCCCCCACTATGATTGTATGGTTGTCAATGTCTTTCTTTGCTTTTCTTCTAAATTGCCTTATACAATTGGATGCTCCCATGTTCGGGGCATAGACATTTACAATTGTTAGATCTTCTTCTTGGATAGACCCTTTAAGTAGGATATAGTGTCCTTCTTCATCTCTTATTACAGTCTTTGTTTTTTATTGCTTTGTTAATCACCATGTACTACATCATTTGTTTTGGTGTAGTGTCCCATGATTCATTGTTTGTTCCGAACACACAGTGCTCCATGCAGAATGTGCCCTCTTTAAAACCCATCACCAGGCTAACCAATCCCCCGACCCACCTCCCGTCTAGAAACCTCGGATTTTTTTTCAGAATCCATCATCTCTCCTGGTCTGTCTCCCCCTCTCACTAACTCCCCTTCATTCTTCCTCTCCTGCTATCTCCTTCTTTTCCTTTATTCTTAAAATATGTTGCGTTATTTGTTTCAGAAGTAGAGATCTGTGATTCAACAGTCTTACACAATTCACAGCGCTCACCGTAGCTCATACCCTCCCCAATGTCTATCACCCAGCCAGCCCATCCCTCCCACCCCCGACCACTCCAGCAAGCCTCACTCTGTTCCTGAGATTAAGAATTCCTCATATCAGTGAGGTCATATGATACATGTCTTTCTCTGATTGACTTATTTCACTAATCATCGGACCCTCCAGTTCCATCCACGTCGTTGTCCATGGCAACATCTCATTCCTTTTGATGGCTGCGTAATATTCCATTGTGTAGATATATACCACCTCTTCTTTATCCATTCATCTGTCGATGGACATCTTGGCTCTTTCAACAGTTTGGCTATTGTGGACATTGCTGCTACAAACAATGGGGTGCACGTACCGCTTCGGGTCCCTACATTTGTATCTTTGGGGTAAATACCCAGGAGTGCAATTGCTGGATCGGATGGTAGCTCTAATTTCAACTATTTGAGGAACCTCCATCCTGTTTTCCAGAGGGGTTGCACCAGCTTGCATTCCCACCACCAGTGTAGGAGGGTTCCCCTTTCTCCACATCCCCGCCAACCTCTGTCGTTCCCTGACTTGTTCATTTGAGCCATTCTGACGGGTGTGAGGTGGTATCTCATTGAGGTTTTGATGTGGATTTCCCTGATGCCGAGCCGTGTTGAGCACTTTTTCCTGTGCCTGTTGGCCATTTGGATGTCTTCTTTGGAAAAATGTCTGTTCATGTCTTCTGCCTATTTCTTGATTGGATTATTTGTTCTTTGGGTGTTGAGTTTGATACGTTTTTATACATATTGGATAGTAGCCCTTTATCTGATATGTCAATCGTAAATAATTTCTCCCATTCTGTCGGTTGTCTTTTGGTTTTGTGGACTGTTTCTTTTGCTGTGCCAAAGGTTTTTATCTTGATGAAATCCCAATAGTTCATTTTTGCCCTGGCTTCCCGTGCCTTTGGTGATGTTTCTAGGAAGAAGTTGCTGCGGCTGAGGTCGAAGAGCTTGCTACCTGTGTTCTCCTTTCGGATTTTGATGGAGTCCTGTCTCACATTGAGGTCTTTCAAACATTTGGAGTCTATTTTTGTGTGTGGTGTCAGGAAATGGTCCAGTGTCATTCTTCTGCATGGGGCTGTCCAATTTCCACAACTCCAGTTGTTGAAGAGACCCTCTTTTTGCCATTGGACATTCTTTCCTGCTCTGTCAAAGATAAGTTGACCATAGAGTTGAGGGTCCATTTCTGGGCTCTCGATTCTGTTCCATGGATCTATGTGTCTGTTTTTGTGCCAGTACCATACTGTCTTGATGATGACAGCTTTGTCATAGAGCTGGAAGTCCAGAATTGTGATGCCGCCAGCTTTGCTTTTCTTTCTCAATATTCCTCTGGCTATTCGTGGTCTCTTCTGGTTCCATTCAAATCTTAGGATTATTTGTTCCATTTCTTGGAAAAAAGTGGATGGTATTTTGACGGGGATTGCATTGAATGTGTAGATCGCTCTAGGTAGCATTGACCTCTTCACAATGTTGGTTCTCCCAATCCATGAGCATGGAACGTTTTTCCGTTTCTTTGTGTCTTCTTCAATTTCTTTCCTGAGTATTTGGTAGTTTTCTGAGTACAGATCCTTTGCCTCTTGGGTTCCATTTATTCCTAGGTCTCTTCTGGTTTTGGGTGCAGTTGTGAATGGGATCGACTCCTTGATTTGTCTCTCTTCTGTCTTGTTGTTGGTGTATAGGAATGCCACTGATTTCTGTGCATTGATTTTATAGCCTGCTACTTTGCGGAATTGCTGTGTGAGTTCTAGCTGTTTTGGGGTGGAGTCTTTTGGGTTTTCCACATAAAGTATCATATCATCTGCAAAGAGTGAGAGTTTGACTTCCTCTCTGCCGATTTGGATGCCTTTGATTTCTTTTTGTTGTCTGATTGCTGTGGCTAGGACTTCTAATACTATGTTGAATAGCAGTGGTGAGAGTGGCTATCCCTGCCGCGTTCCTGACCTTAGGGGAAAAGATCTCAGCTTTTCCCCATTGAGAATGATATTCGCTGTAGGTTGTTCGTAGATGGCTTTTATGATATTGAGGTATGTACCCGCTGTCCCTATACTCTGAAGAGTTTTGATCCAGAAAGGGTGCTTTACTTTGTCAAATGGTTTTTCTGCATCTATTGAGAGGATCATATGATTCTTGTTCTTTCTTTTGTTAATGTGTTTTATCACGTTGATTGATTTGCGGATGTTGAACCAGCCTTGCAGCCCAGGGATAAATCCCACTTGGTCATGGTGAATACTCCTTTTCATGTACTGTTGGATCCTCTTGGCTAGTATTTTGGTGAGAATTTTTGCATCGATGTTCATCAAGGATATTGGTCTCTAATACTCTTTTTTGATGGGATCATTGTCTGGTTTTGGGATCAAGGTAATGGTGGCCTCATAAAATGAGTTTGGAGGTTTTCCTTCCATTTCTATTGTTTGGAACAGTTTCAGGAGAATAGGTATTAATTCTTCTTTAAATGTCTGATAGAATTCCCCTGGGAATCCATCTGGCCCTGGGCTTTGGTTTCTTGGGAGGTTTTTGATCACTACTTCAATTGCCTTCGTGGTTATAGGACTGTTCAGGTTTTCTATTTCTTCCTGGGTCAGTTTTGGTAGTTGACACATCTCTAGGAATGCACCCATTTCTTCCAGGTTATGGAATATGCTGCCCTAGGGTTGCTCAGATTACGTTCTTATAATCGTTTGTATTTCTTTGGTGTTGGTTGTGATCTCTCCTCTTTCATTCATGATTTTGTTGGTTTGGGTCATTTCTCTTTTCTTTTTGATCAGCCTGGACAGGGGTGTATCAATCTTGTGAATTCTTTCAAAGAACCAGCTCCTAGTTCCGTTGATCTGTTCTACTGTTCTTTTGGGTTCTATTTCATTGATTTCTGCTCTGATCTGCATGATTTCTCTTCTCCTGCTGGGTTTAGGCTTTATTTGCCGTTCTTTCTCCAGCTCCTTTAGGTGTAGGGTTAGGGTGTGTATTTGAGACCTTTCATGTTTCTTGAGAAAGGCTTGTATTGCTATATACTTTCCTCGCAGGACTGCCTTGGCTGTATCCCAAAGATTTTGGACAGTTGTGTTTTCATTTTCATTGGTTTCCAGGAATTTTTAAATTCTTCTTTAATTTCCTGGTTGACCCATTCATTCTTTCGTAGGATGCTCTTTAGCCTCCATGTATTTGAGTTCTTTCCGACTTTCCTCTTGTGATTGAGTTCTAGTTTCAAAGCATTGTGGTCTGAAAATGTGCAGGGAATGATCCCAATCTTTGGGTACCGGTTGAGACCTGATTTGTGACCTAGGATGTGATCCATTCTGGAGAACGTTCCATGGGCCCTAGAGAAGAATGTGTATTCCGTTGCTTCGGGATGGAACGTTCTGAATATGTCTGTGAAGTCCATTTGGTCCAGTGTGTCATTTAAAGTCTTTATTTCCCTGTTGATCTTTTCCTTAGATGATCTGGCCATTTCAGTCAGGGGGGTGTTAAAGTCCCCCACTATGATTGTATGGTTGTCAATGTCTTTCTTTGCTTTTCTTCTAAATTGCCTTATACAATTGGATGCTCCCATGTTCGGGGCATAGACATTTACAATTGTTAGATCTTCTTCTTGGATAGACCCTTTAAGTAGGATATAGTGTCCTTCTTCATCTCTTATTACAGTCTTTGTTTTTTATTGCTTTGTTAATCACCATGTACTACATCATTTGTTTTGGTGTAGTGTCCCATGATTCGTTGTTTGTTCCGAACACACAGTGCTCCATGCAGAATGTGCCCTCTTTAATACCCATCACCAGGCTAACCAATCCCCCGACCCACCTCCCGTCTAGAAACCTCGGATTTTTTTTCAGAATCCATCATCTCTCCTGGTCTGTCTCCCCCTCTCACTAACTCCCCTTCATTCTTCCTCTCCTGCTATCTCCTTCTTTTCCTTTATTCTTAAAATATGTTGCGTTATTTGTTTCAGAAGTAGAGATCTGTGATTCAACAGTCTTACACAATTCACAGCGCTCACCGTAGCTCATACCCTCCCCAATGTCTATCACCCAGCCAGCCCATCCCTCCCACCCCCGACCACTCCAGCAAGCCTCACTCTGTTCCTGAGATTAAGAATTCCTCATATCAGTGAGGTCATATGATACATGTCTTTCTCTGATTGACTTATTTCACTAATCATCGGACCCTCCAGTTCCATCCACGTCGTTGTCCATGGCAACATCTCATTCCTTTTGATGGCTGCGTAATATTCCATTGTGTAGATATATACCACCTCTTCTTTATCCATTCATCTGTCGATGGACATCTTGGCTCTTTCAACAGTTTGGCTATTGTGGACATTGCTGCTACAAACAATGGGGTGCACGTACCGCTTCGGGTCCCTACATTTGTATCTTTGGGGTAAATACCCAGGAGTGCAATTGCTGGATCGGATGGTAGCTCTAATTTCAACTATTTGAGGAACCTCCATCCTGTTTTCCAGAGGGGTTGCACCAGCTTGCATTCCCACCACCAGTGTAGGAGGGTTCCCCTTTCTCCACATCCCCGCCAACCTCTGTCGTTCCCTGACTTGTTCATTTGAGCCATTCTGACGGGTGTGAGGTGGTATCTCATTGAGGTTTTGATGTGGATTTCCCTGATGCCGAGCCGTGTTGAGCACTTTTTCCTGTGCCTGTTGGCCATTTGGATGTCTTCTTTGGAAAAATGTCTGTTCATGTCTTCTGCCTATTTCTTGATTGGATTATTTGTTCTTTGGGTGTTGAGTTTGATACGTTTTTATACATATTGGATAGTAGCCCTTTATCTGATATGTCAATCGTAAATAATTTCTCCCATTCTGTCGGTTGTCTTTTGGTTTTGTGGACTGTTTCTTTTGCTGTGCCAAAGGTTTTTATCTTGATGAAATCCCAATAGTTCATTTTTGCCCTGGCTTCCCGTGCCTTTGGTGATGTTTCTAGGAAGAAGTTGCTGCGGCTGAGGTCGAAGAGCTTGCTACCTGTGTTCTCCTTTCGGATTTTGTTGGAGTCCTGTCTCACATTGAGGTCTTTCAAACATTTGGAGTCTATTTTTGTGTGTGGTGTCAGGAAATGGTCCAGTGTCATTCTTCTGCATGGGGCTGTCCAATTTCCACAACTCCAGTTGTTGAAGAGACCCTCTTTTTGCCATTGGACATTCTTTCCTGCTCTGTCAAAGATAAGTTGACCATAGAGTTGAGGGTCCATTTCTGGGCTCTCGATTCTGTTCCATGGATCTATGTGTCTGTTTTTGTGCCAGTACCATACTGTCTTGATGATGACAGCTTTGTCATAGAGCTGGAAGTCCAGAATTGTGATGCCGCCAGCTTTGCTTTTCTTTCTCAATATTCCTCTGGCTATTCGTGGTCTCTTCTGGTTCCATTCAAATCTTAGGATTATTTGTTCCATTTCTTGGAAAAAAGTGGATGGTATTTTGACGGGGATTGCATTGAATGTGTAGATCGCTCTAGGTAGCATTGACCTCTTCACAATGTTGGTTCTCCCAATCCATGAGCATGGAACGTTTTTCCGTTTCTTTGTGTCTTCTTCAATTTCTTTCCTGAGTATTTGGTAGTTTTCTGAGTACAGATCCTTTGCCTCTTGGGTTCCATTTATTCCTAGGTCTCTTCTGGTTTTGGGTGCAGTTGTGAATGGGATCGACTCCTTGATTTGTCTCTCTTCTGTCTTGTTGTTGGTGTATAGGAATGCCACTGATTTCTGTGCATTGATTTTATAGCCTGCTACTTTGCGGAATTGCTGTGTGAGTTCTAGCTGTTTTGGGGTGGAGTCTTTTGGGTTTTCCACATAAAGTATCATATCATCTGCAAAGGTGAGAGTTTGACTTCCTCTCTGCCGATTTGGATGCCTTTGATTTCTTTTTGTTGTCTGATTGCTGTGGCTAGGACTTCTAATACTATGTTGAATAGCAGTGGTGAGAGTGGCTATCCCTGCCGCGTTCCTGACCTTAGGGGAAAAGATCTCAGCTTTTCCCCATTGAGAATGATATTCGCTGTAGGTTGTTCGTAGATGGCTTTTATGATATTGAGGTATGTACCCGCTGTCCCTATACTCTGAAGAGTTTTGATCCAGAAAGGGTGCTTTACTTTGTCAAATGGTTTTTCTGCATCTATTGAGAGGATCATATGATTCTTGTTCTTTCTTTTGTTAATGTGTTTTATCACGTTGATTGATTTGCGGATGTTGAACCAGCCTTGCAGCCCAGGGATAAATCCCACTTGGTCATGGTGAATACTCCTTTTCATGTACTGTTGGATCCTCTTGGCTAGTATTTTGGTGAGAATTTTTGCATCGATGTTCATCAAGGATATTGGTCTCTAATACTCTTTTTTGATGGGATCTTTGTCTGGTTTTGGGATCAAGGTAATGGTGGCCTCATAAAATGAGTTTGGAGGTTTTCCTTCCATTTCTATTGTTTGGAACAGTTTCAGGAGAATAGGTATTAATTCTTCTTTAAATGTCTGATAGAATTCCCCTGGGAATCCATCTGGCCCTGGGCTTTGGTTTCTTGGGAGGTTTTTGATGACTACTTCAATTGCCTTCGTGGTTATAGGACTGTTCAGGTTTTCTATTTCTTCCTGGGTCAGCTTTGGTAGTTGACACATCTCTAGGAATGCACCCATTTCTTCCAGGTTATGGAATATGCTGCCCTAGGGTTGCTCAGATTACGTTCTTATAATCGTTTGTATTTCTTTGGTGTTGGTTGTGATCTCTCCTCTTTCATTCATGATTTTGTTGGTTTGGGTCATTTCTCTTTTCTTTTTGATCAGCCTGGACAGGGGTGTATCAATCTTGTGAATTCTTTCAAAGAACCAGCTCCTAGTTCCGTTGATCTGTTCTACTGTTCTTTTGGGTTCTATTTCATTGATTTCTGCTCTGATCTGCATGATTTCTCTTCTCCTGCTGGGTTTAGGCTTTATTGGCCGTTCTTTCTCCAGCTCCTTTAGGTGTAGGGTTAGGGTGTGTATTTGAGACCTTTCATGTTTCTTGAGAAAGGCTTGTATTGCTATATACTTTCCTCGCAGGACTGCCTTGGCTGTATCCCAAAGATTTTGGACAGTTGTGTTTTCATTTTCATTGGTTTCCAGGAATTTTTAAATTCTTCTTTAATTTCCTGGTTGACCCATTCATTCTTTCGTAGGATGCTCTTTAGCCTCCATGTATTTGAGTTCTTTCCGACTTTCCTCTTGTGATTGAGTTCTAGTTTCAAAGCATTGTGGTCTGAAAATGTGCAGGGAATGATCCCAATCTTTGGGTACCGGTTGAGACCTGATTTGTGACCTAGGATGTGATCCATTCTGGAGAACGTTCCATGGGCCCTAGAGAAGAATGTGTATTCCGTTGCTTCGGGATGGAACGTTCTGAATATGTCTGTGAAGTCCATTTGGTCCAGTGTGTCATTTAAAGTCTTTATTTCCTTGTTGATCTTTTGCTTAGATGATCTGGCCATTTCAGTCAGGGGGGTGTTAAAGTCCCCCACTATGATTGTATGGTTGTCAATGTCTTTCTTTGCTTTTCTTCTAAATTGCCTTATACAATTGGATGCTCCCATGTTCGGGGCATAGACATTTACAATTGTTAGATCTTCTTCTTGGATAGACCCTTTAAGTAGGATATAGTGTCCTTCTTCATCTCTTATTACAGTCTTTGTTTTTTATTGCTTTGTTAATCACCATGTACTACATCATTTGTTTTGGTGTAGTGTCCCATGATTCATTGTTTGTTCCGAACACACAGTGCTCCATGCAGAATGTGCCCTCTTTAAAACCCATCACCAGGCTAACCAATCCCCCGACCCACCTCCCGTCTAGAAACCTCGGATTTTTTTTCAGAATCCATCATCTCTCCTGGTCTGTCTCCCCCTCTCACTAACTCCCCTTCATTCTTCCTCTCCTGCTATCTCCTTCTTTTCCTTTATTCTTAAAATATGTTGCGTTATTTGTTTCAGAAGTAGAGATCTGTGATTCAACAGTCTTACACAATTCACAGCGCTCACCGTAGCTCATACCCTCCCCAATGTCTATCACCCAGCCAGCCCATCCCTCCCACCCCCGACCACTCCAGCAAGCCTCACTCTGTTCCTGAGATTAAGAATTCCTCATATCAGTGAGGTCATATGATACATGTCTTTCTCTGATTGACTTATTTCACTAATCATCGGACCCTCCAGTTCCATCCACGTCGTTGTCCATGGCAACATCTCATTCCTTTTGATGGCTGCGTAATATTCCATTGTGTAGATATATACCACCTCTTCTTTATCCATTCATCTGTCGATGGACATCTTGGCTCTTTCAACAGTTTGGCTATTGTGGACATTGCTGCTACAAACAATGGGGTGCACGTACCGCTTCGGGTCCCTACATTTGTATCTTTGGGGTAAATACCCAGGAGTGCAATTGCTGGATCGGATGGTAGCTCTAATTTCAACTATTTGAGGAACCTCCATCCTGTTTTCCAGAGGGGTTGCACCAGCTTGCATTCCCACCACCAGTGTAGGAGGGTTCCCCTTTCTCCACATCCCCGCCAACCTCTGTCGTTCCCTGACTTGTTCATTTGAGCCATTCTGACGGGTGTGAGGTGGTATCTCATTGAGGTTTTGATGTGGATTTCCCTGATGCCGAGCCGTGTTGAGCACTTTTTCCTGTGCCTGTTGGCCATTTGGATGTCTTCTTTGGAAAAATGTCTGTTCATGTCTTCTGCCTATTTCTTGATTGGATTATTTGTTCTTTGGGTGTTGAGTTTGATACGTTTTTATACATATTGGATAGTAGCCCTTTATCTGATATGTCAATCGTAAATAATTTCTCCCATTCTGTCGGTTGTCTTTTGGTTTTGTGGACTGTTTCTTTTGCTGTGCCAAAGGTTTTTATCTTGATGAAATCCCAATAGTTCATTTTTGCCCTGGCTTCCCGTGCCTTTGGTGATGTTTCTAGGAAGAAGTTGCTGCGGCTGAGGTCGAAGAGCTTGCTACCTGTGTTCTCCTTTCGGATTTTGATGGAGTCCTGTCTCACATTGAGGTCTTTCAAACATTTGGAGTCTATTTTTGTGTGTGGTGTCAGGAAATGGTCCAGTGTCATTCTTCTGCATGGGGCTGTCCAATTTCCACAACTCCAGTTGTTGAAGAGACCCTCTTTTTGCCATTGGACATTCTTTCCTGCTCTGTCAAAGATAAGTTGACCATAGAGTTGAGGGTCCATTTCTGGGCTCTCGATTCTGTTCCATGGATCTATGTGTCTGTTTTTGTGCCAGTACCATACTGTCTTGATGATGACAGCTTTGTCATAGAGCTGGAAGTCCAGAATTGTGATGCCGCCAGCTTTGCTTTTCTTTCTCAATATTCCTCTGGCTATTCGTGGTCTCTTCTGGTTCCATTCAAATCTTAGGATTATTTGTTCCATTTCTTGGAAAAAAGTGGATGGTATTTTGACGGGGATTGCATTGAATGTGTAGATCGCTCTAGGTAGCATTGACCTCTTCACAATGTTGGTTCTCCCAATCCATGAGCATGGAACGTTTTTCCGTTTCTTTGTGTCTTCTTCAATTTCTTTCCTGAGTATTTGGTAGTTTTCTGAGTACAGATCCTTTGCCTCTTGGGTTCCATTTATTCCTAGGTCTCTTCTGGTTTTGGGTGCAGTTGTGAATGGGATCGACTCCTTGATTTGTCTCTCTTCTGTCTTGTTGTTGGTGTATAGGAATGCCACTGATTTCTGTGCATTGATTTTATAGCCTGCTACTTTGCGGAATTGCTGTGTGAGTTCTAGCTGTTTTGGGGTGGAGTCTTTTGGGTTTTCCACATAAAGTATCATATCATCTGCAAAGAGTGAGAGTTTGACTTCCTCTCTGCCGATTTGGATGCCTTTGATTTCTTTTTGTTGTCTGATTGCTGTGGCTAGGACTTCTAATACTATGTTGAATAGCAGTGGTGAGAGTGGCTATCCCTGCCGCGTTCCTGACCTTAGGGGAAAAGATCTCAGCTTTTCCCCATTGAGAATGATATTCGCTGTAGGTTGTTCGTAGATGGCTTTTATGATATTGAGGTATGTACCCGCTGTCCCTATACTCTGAAGAGTTTTGATCCAGAAAGGGTGCTTTACTTTGTCAAATGGTTTTTCTGCATCTATTGAGAGGATCATATGATTCTTGTTCTTTCTTTTGTTAATGTGTTTTATCACGTTGATTGATTTGCGGATGTTGAACCAGCCTTGCAGCCCAGGGATAAATCCCACTTGGTCATGGTGAATACTCCTTTTCATGTACTGTTGGATCCTCTTGGCTAGTATTTTGGTGAGAATTTTTGCATCGATGTTCATCAAGGATATTGGTCTCTAATACTCTTTTTTGATGGGATCATTGTCTGGTTTTGGGATCAAGGTAATGGTGGCCTCATAAAATGAGTTTGGAGGTTTTCCTTCCATTTCTATTGTTTGGAACAGTTTCAGGAGAATAGGTATTAATTCTTCTTTAAATGTCTGATAGAATTCCCCTGGGAATCCATCTGGCCCTGGGCTTTGGTTTCTTGGGAGGTTTTTGATCACTACTTCAATTGCCTTCGTGGTTATAGGACTGTTCAGGTTTTCTATTTCTTCCTGGGTCAGTTTTGGTAGTTGACACATCTCTAGGAATGCACCCATTTCTTCCAGGTTATGGAATATGCTGCCCTAGGGTTGCTCAGATTACGTTCTTATAATCGTTTGTATTTCTTTGGTGTTGGTTGTGATCTCTCCTCTTTCATTCATGATTTTGTTGGTTTGGGTCATTTCTCTTTTCTTTTTGATCAGCCTGGACAGGGGTGTATCAATCTTGTGAATTCTTTCAAAGAACCAGCTCCTAGTTCCGTTGATCTGTTCTACTGTTCTTTTGGGTTCTATTTCATTGATTTCTGCTCTGATCTGCATGATTTCTCTTCTCCTGCTGGGTTTAGGCTTTATTTGCCGTTCTTTCTCCAGCTCCTTTAGGTGTAGGGTTAGGGTGTGTATTTGAGACCTTTCATGTTTCTTGAGAAAGGCTTGTATTGCTATATACTTTCCTCGCAGGACTGCCTTGGCTGTATCCCAAAGATTTTGGACAGTTGTGTTTTCATTTTCATTGGTTTCCAGGAATTTTTAAATTCTTCTTTAATTTCCTGGTTGACCCATTCATTCTTTCGTAGGATGCTCTTTAGCCTCCATGTATTTGAGTTCTTTCCGACTTTCCTCTTGTGATTGAGTTCCAGTTTCAAAGCATTGTGGTCTGAAAATGTGCAGGGAATGATCCCAATCTTTGGGTACCGGTTGAGACCTGATTTGTGACCTAGGATGTGATCCATTCTGGAGAACGTTCCATGGGCCCTAGAGAAGAATGTGTATTCCGTTGCTTCGGGATGGAACGTTCTGAATATGTCTGTGAAGTCCATTTGGTCCAGTGTGTCATTTAAAGTCTTTATTTCCCTGTTGATCTTTTGCTTAGATGATCTGGCCATTTCAGTCAGGGGGGTGTTAAAATCCCCCACTATGATTGTATGGTTGTCAATGTCTTTCTTTGCTTTTCTTCTAAATTGCCTTATACAATTGGATGCTCCCATGTTCGGGGCATAGACATTTACAATTGTTAGATCTTCTTCTTGGATAGACCCTTTAAGTAGGATATAGTGTCCTTCTTCATCTCTTATTCCAGTCTTTGTTTTTTATTGCTTTGTTAATCACCATGTACTACATCATTTGTTTTGGTGTAGTGTCCCATGATTCGTTGTTTGTTCCGAACACACAGTGCTCCATGCAGAATGTGCCCTCTTTAATACCCATCACCAGGCTAACCAATCCCCCGACCCACCTCCCCTCTAGAAACCTCGGATTTTTTTTCAGAATCCATCATGTCTCCTGGTCTGTCTCCCCCTCTCACTAACTCCCCTTCATTCTTCCTCTCCTGCTATCTCCTTCTTTTCCTTTATTCTTAAAATATGTTGCGTTATTTGTTTCAGAAGTAGAGATCTGTGATTCAACAGTCTTACACAATTCACAGCGCTCACCGTAGCTCATACCCTCCCCAATGTCTATCACCCAGCCAGCCCATCCCTCCCACCCCCGACCACTCCAGCAAGCCTCACTCTGTTCCTGAGATTAAGAATTCCTCATATCAGTGAGGTCATATGATACATGTCTTTCTCTGATTGACTTATTTCACTAATCATCGGACCCTCCAGTTCCATCCACGTCGTTGTCCATGGCAACATCTCATTCCTTTTGATGGCTGCGTAATATTCCATTGTGTAGATATATACCACCTCTTCTTTATCCATTCATCTGTCGATGGACATCTTGGCTCTTTCAACAGTTTGGCTATTGGGGACATTGCTGCTACAAACAATGGGGTGCACGTACCGCTTCGGGTCCCTACATTTGTATCTTGGGGGTAAATACCCAGGAGTGCAATTGCTGGATCGGATGGTAGCTCTAATTTCAACTATTTGAGGAACCTCCATCCTGTTTTCCAGAGGGGTTGCACCAGCTTGCATTCCCACCACCAGTGTAGGAGGGTTCCCCTTTCTCCACATCCCCGCCAACCTCTGTCGTTCCCTGACTTGTTCATTTGAGCCATTCTGACGGGTGTGAGGTGGTATCTCATTGAGGTTTTGATGTGGATTTCCCTGATGCCGAGCCGTGTTGAGCACTTTTTCCTGTGCCTGTTGGCCATTTGGATGTCTTCTTTGGAAAAATGTCTGTTCATGTCTTCTGCCTATTTCTTGATTGGATTATTTGTTCTTTGGGTGTTGAGTTTGATACGTTTTTATACATATTGGATAGTAGCCCTTTATCTGATATGTCAATCGTAAATAATTTCTCCCATTCTGTCGGTTGTCTTTTGGTTTTGTGGACTGTTTCTTTTGCTGTGCCAAAGGTTTTTATCTTGATGAAATCCCAATAGTTCATTTTTGCCCTGGCTTCCCGTGCCTTTGGTGATGTTTCTAGGAAGAAGTTGCTGCGGCTGAGGTCGAAGAGCTTGCTACCTGTGTTCTCCTTTCGGATTTTGATGGAGTCCTGTCTCACATTGAGGTCTTTCAAACATTTGGAGTCTATTTTTGTGTGTGGTGTCAGGAAATGGTCCAGTGTCATTCTTCTGCATGGGGCTGTCCAATTTCCACAACTCCAGTTGTTGAAGAGACCCTCTTTTTGCCATTGGACATTCTTTCCTGCTCTGTCAAAGATAAGTTGACCATAGAGTTGAGGGTCCATTTCTGGGCTCTCGATTCTGTTCCATGGATCTATGTGTCTGTTTTTGTGCCAGTACCATACTGTCTTGATGATGACAGCTTTGTCATAGAGCTGGAAGTCCAGAATTGTGATGCCGCCAGCTTTGCTTTTCTTTCTCAATATTCCTCTGGCTATTCGTGGTCTCTTCTGGTTCCATTCAAATCTTAGGATTATTTGTTCCATTTCTTGGAAAAAAGTGGATGGTATTTTGACGGGGATTGCATTGAATGTGTAGATTGCTCTAAGTAGCATCGACCTCTTCACAATGTTGGTTCTCCCAATCCATGAGCATGGAACGTTTTTCCGTTTCTTTGTGTCTTCTTCAATTTCTTTCCTGAGTATTTGGTAGTTTTCTGAGTACAGATCCTTTGCCTCTTGGGTTCAATTTATTCCTAGGTCTCTTCTGGTTTTGGGTGCAGTTGTGAATGGGATCGACTCCTTGATTTGTCTCTCTTCTGTCTTGTTGTTGGTGTATAGGAATGCCACTGATTTCTGTGCATTGATTTTATAGCCTGCTACTTGACGGAATTGCTGTGTGAGTTCTAGCAGTTTTGGGGTGGAGTCTTTTGGGTTTTCCACATAAAGTATCATATCATCTGCAAAGAGTGAGAGTTTGACTTCCTCTCTGCCGATTTGGATGCCTTTGATTTCTTTTTGTTGTCTGATTGCTGTGGCTAGGACTTCTAATACTATGTTGAATAGCAGTGGTGAGAGTGGCTATCCCTCCCGCGTTCCTGACCTTAGGGGAAAAGATCTCAGCTTTTCCCCATTGAGAATGATATTCCCTGTAGGTTGTTCGTAGATGGCTTTTATGATATTGAGGTATGTACCCGCTGTCCCTATACTCTGAAGAGTTTTGATCGAGAAAGTGTGCTTTTCTTTGTCAAATGGTTTTTCTGCATCTATTGAGAGGATCATATGATTCTTGTTCTTTCTTTTGTTAATGTGTTTTATCACGTTGATTGATCTGCGCACGTTGAACCAGCCTTGCAGCCCAGGGATAAATCCCACTTGGTCATGGTGAATACTCCTTTTCATCTACTGTTGGATCCTCTTGGCTAGTATTTTGGTGAGAATTTTTGCATCGATGTTCATCAAGGATATTGGTCTCTAATACTCCTTTTTGATGGGATCTTTGTCTGGTTTTGGGATCAAGGTAATGGTGGCCTCATAAAATGAGTTTGGAAGTTTTCCTTCCATTTCTATTGTTTGGAACAGTTTCAGGAGAATAGGTATTAATTCTTCTTTAAATGTCTGATAGAATTCCCCTGGGAATCCATCTGGCCCTGGGCTTTGGTTTCTTGGGAGGTTTTTGATGACTACTTCAATTGCCTTCGTGGTTATAGGACTGTTCAGGTTTTCTATTTCTTCCTGGGTCAGTTTTGGTAGTTGACACATCTCTAGGAATGCACCCATTTCTTCCAGGTTATGGAATATGCTGCCCTAGGGTTGCTCAGATTACGTTCTTATAATCGTTTGTATTTCTTTGGTGTTGGTTGTGATCTCTCCTCTTTCATTCATGATTTTGTTGATTTGGGTCATTTCTCTGTTCTTTTTGATCAGCCTGGACAGGGGTGTATCAATCTTGTGAATTCTTTCAAAGAACCAGCTCCTAGTTCCGTTGATCTGTTCTACTGTTCTTTTGGGTTCTATTTCATTGATTTCTGCTCTGATCTGCATGATTTCTCTTCTCCTGCTGGGTTTAGGCTTTATTTGCCGTTCTTTCTCCAGCTCCGTTAGGTGTAGGGTTAGGGTGTGTATTTGAGACCTTTCATGTTTCTTGAGAAAGGCTTGTATTGCTATATACTTTCCTCGCAGGACTGCCTTGGCTGTATCCCAAAGATTTTGGACAGTTGTGTTTTCATTTTCATTGGTTTCCATGAATTTTTAAATTCTTCTTTAATTTCCTGGTTGACCCATTCATTCTTTCGTAGGATGCTCTTTAGCCTCCATGTATTTGAGTTCTTTCCGACTTTCCTCTTGTGATTGAGTTCTAGTTTCAAAGCATTGTGGTCTGAAAATGTGCAGGGAATGATCCCAATCTTTGGGTACCGGTTGAGACCTGATTTGTGACCTAGGATGTGATCCATTCTGGAGAACGTTCCATGGGCCCTAGAGAAGAATGTGTATTCCGTTGCTTCGGGATGGAACGTTCTGAATATGTCTGTGAAGTCCATTTGGTCCAGTGTGTCATTTAAAGTCTTTATTTCCCTGTTGATCTTTTGCTTAGATGATCTGGCCATTTCAGTCAGGGGGGTGTTAAAGTCCCCCACTATGATTGTATGGTTGTCAATGTCTTTCTTTGCTTTTCTTCTAAATTGCCTTATACAATTGGATGCTCCCATGTTCGGGGCATAGACATTTACAATTGTTAGATCTTCTTCTTGGATAGACCCTTTAAGTAGGATATAGTGTCCTTCTTCATCTCTTATTACAGTCTTTGTTTTTTATTGCTTTGTTAATCACCATGTACTACATCATTTGTTTTGGTGTAGTGTCCCATGATTCATTGTTTGTTCCGAACACACAGTGCTCCATGCAGAATGTGCCCTCTTTAATACCCATCACCAGGCTAACCAATCCCCCGACCCACCTCCCGTCTAGAAACCTCGGATTTTTTTTCAGAATCCATCATCTCTCCTGGTCTGTCTCCCCCTCTCACTAACTCCCCTTCATTCTTCCTCTCCTGCTATCTCCTTCTTTTCCTTTATTCTTAAAATATGTTGCGTTATTTGTTTCAGAAGTAGAGATCTGTGATTCAACAGTCTTACACAATTCACAGCGCTCACCGTAGCTCATACCCTCCCCAATGTCTATCACCCAGCCAGCCCATCCCTCCCACCCCCGACCACTCCAGCAAGCCTCACTCTGTTCCTGAGATTAAGAATTCCTCATATCAGTGAGGTCATATGATACATGTCTTTCTCTGATTGACTTATTTCACTAATCATCGGACCCTCCAGTTCCATCCACGTCGTTGTCCATGGCAACATCTCATTCCTTTTGATGGCTGCGTAATATTCCATTGTGTAGATATATACCACCTCTTCTTTATCCATTCATCTGTCGATGGACATCTTGGCTCTTTCAACAGTTTGGCTATTGTGGACATTGCTGCTACAAACAATGGGGTGCACGTACCGCTTCGGGTCCCTACATTTGTATCTTTGGGGTAAATACCCAGGAGTGCAATTGCTGGATCGGATGGTAGCTCTAATTTCAACTATTTGAGGAACCTCCATCCTGTTTTCCAGAGGGGTTGCACCAGCTTGCATTCCCACCACCAGTGTAGGAGGGTTCCCCTTTCTCCACATCCCCGCCAACCTCTGTCGTTCCCTGACTTGTTCATTTGAGCCATTCTGACGGGTGTGAGGTGGTATCTCATTGAGGTTTTGATGTGGATTTCCCTGATGCCGAGCCGTGTTGAGCACTTTTTCCTGTGCCTGTTGGCCATTTGGATGTCTTCTTTGGAAAAATGTCTGTTCATGTCTTCTGCCTATTTCTTGATTGGATTATTTGTTCTTTGGGTGTTGAGTTTGATACGTTTTTATACATATTGGATAGTAGCCCTTTATCTGATATGTCAATCGTAAATAATTTCTCCCATTCTGTCGGTTGTCTTTTGGTTTTGTGGACTGTTTCTTTTGCTGTGCCAAAGGTTTTTATCTTGATGAAATCCCAATAGTTCATTTTTGCCCTGGCTTCCCGTGCCTTTGGTGATGTTTCTAGGAAGAAGTTGCTGCGGCTGAGGTCGAAGAGCTTGCTACCTGTGTTCTCCTTTCGGATTTTGATGGAGTCCTGTCTCACATTGAGGTCTTTCAAACATTTGGAGTCTATTTTTGTGTGTGGTGTCAGGAAATGGTCCAGTGTCATTCTTCTGCATGGGGCTGTCCAATTTCCACAACTCCAGTTGTTGAAGAGACCCTCTTTTTGCCATTGGACATTCTTTCCTGCTCTGTCAAAGATAAGTTGACCATAGAGTTGAGGGTCCATTTCTGGGCTCTCGATTCTGTTCCATGGATCTATGTGTCTGTTTTTGTGCCAGTACCATACTGTCTTGATGATGACAGCTTTGTCATAGAGCTGGAAGTCCAGAATTGTGATGCCGCCAGCTTTGCTTTTCTTTCTCAATATTCCTCTGGCTATTCGTGGTCTCTTCTGGTTCCATTCAAATCTTAGGATTATTTGTTCCATTTCTTGGAAAAAAGTGGATGGTATTTTGACGGGGATTGCATTGAATGTGTAGATCGCTCTAGGTAGCATTGACCTCTTCACAATGTTGGTTCTCCCAATCCATGAGCATGGAACGTTTTTCCGTTTCTTTGTGTCTTCTTCAATTTCTTTCCTGAGTATTTGGTAGTTTTCTGAGTACAGATCCTTTGCCTCTTGGGTTCCATTTATTCCTAGGTCTCTTCTGGTTTTGGGTGCAGTTGTGAATGGGATCGACTCCTTGATTTGTCTCTCTTCTGTCTTGTTGTTGGTGTATAGGAATGCCACTGATTTCTGTGCATTGATTTTATAGCCTGCTACTTTGCGGAATTGCTGTGTGAGTTCTAGCTGTTTTGGGGTGGAGTCTTTTGGGTTTTCCACATAAAGTATCATATCATCTGCAAAGAGTGAGAGTTTGACTTCCTCTCTGCCGATTTGGATGCCTTTGATTTCTTTTTGTTGTCTGATTGCTGTGGCTAGGACTTCTAATACTATGTTGAATAGCAGTGGTGAGAGTGGCTATCCCTGCCGCGTTCCTGACCTTAGGGGAAAAGATCTCAGCTTTTCCCCATTGAGAATGATATTCGCTGTAGGTTGTTCGTAGATGGCTTTTATGATATTGAGGTATGTACCCGCTGTCCCTATACTCTGAAGAGTATTGATCCAGAAAGGGTGCTTTACTTTGTCAAATGGTTTTTCTGCATCTATTGAGAGGATCATATGATTCTTGTTCTTTCTTTTGTTAATGTGTTTTATCACGTTGATTGATCTGAGGATGTTGAACCAGCCTTGCAGCCCAGGGATAAATCCCACTTGGTCATGGTGAATACTCCTTTTCATGTACTGTTGGATCCTCTTGGCTAGTATTTTGGTGAGAATTTTTGCATCGATGTTCATCAAGGATATTGGTCTCTAATACTCTTTTTTGATGGGATCTTTGTCTGGTTTTGGGATCAAGGTAATGGTGGCCTCATAAAATGAGTTTGGAGGTTTTCCTTCCATTTCTATTGTTTGGAACAGTTTCAGGAGAATAGGTATTAATTCTTCTTTAAATGTCTGATAGAATTCCCCTGGGAATCCATCTGGCCCTGGGCTTTGGTTTCTTGGGAGGTTTTTGATGACTACTTCAATTGCCTTCGTGGTTATAGGACTGTTCAGGTTTTCTATTTCTTCCTGGGTCAGTTTTGGTAGTTGACACATCTCTAGGAATGCACCCATTTCTTCCAGGTTATGGAATATGCTGCCCTAGGGTTGCTCAGATTACGTTCTTATAATCGTTTGTATTTCTTTGGTGTTGGTTGTGATCTCTCCTCTTTCATTCATGATTTTGTTGGTTTGGGTCATTTCTCTTTTCTTTTTGATCAGCCTGGACAGGGGTGTATCAATCTTGTGAATTCTTTCAAAGAACCAGCTCCTAGTTCCGTTGATCTGTTCTACTGTTCTTTTGGGTTCTATTTCATTGATTTCTGCTCTGATCTGCATGATTTCTCTTCTCCTGCTGGGTTTAGGCTTTATTTGCCGTTCTTTCTCCAGCTCCTTTAGGTGTAGGGTTAGGGTGTGTATTTGAGACCTTTCATGTTTCTTGAGAAAGGCTTGTATTGCTATATACTTTCCTCGCAGGACTGCCTTGGCTGTATCCCAAAGATTTTGGACAGTTGTGTTTTCATTTTCATTGGTTTCCAGGAATTTTTAAATTCTTCTTTAATTTCCTGGTTGACCCATTCATTCTTTCGTAGGATGCTCTTTAGCCTCCATGTATTTGAGTTCTTTCCGACTTTCCTCTTGTGATTGAGTTCTAGTTTCAAAGCATTGTGGTCTGAAAATGTGCAGGGAATGATCCCAATCTTTGGGTACCGGTTGAGACCTGATTTGTGACCTAGGATGTGATCCATTCTGGAGAACGTTCCATGGGCCCTAGAGAAGAATGTGTATTCCGTTGCTTCGGGATGGAACGTTCTGAATATGTCTGTGAAGTCCATTTGGTCCAGTGTGTCATTTAAAGTCTTTATTTCCCTGTTGATCTTTTGCTTAGATGATCTGGCCATTTCAGTCAGGGGGGTGTTAAAGTCCCCCACTATGATTGTATGGTTGTCAATGTCTTTCTTTGCTTTTCTTCTAAATTGCCTTATACAATTGGATGCTCCCATGTTCGGGGCATAGACATTTACAATTGTTAGATCTTCTTCTTGGATAGACCCTTTAAGTAGGATATAGTGTCCTTCTTCATCTCTTATTCCAGTCTTTGTTTTTTATTGCTTTGTTAATCACCATGTACTACATCATTTGTTTTGGTGTAGTGTCCCATGATTCATTGTTTGTTCCGAACACACAGTGCTCCATGCAGAATGTGCCCTCTTTAATACCCATCACCAGGCTAACCAATCCCCCGACCCACCTCCCGTCTAGAAACCTCGGATTTTTTTTCAGAATCCATCATCTCTCCTGGTCTGTCTCCCCCTCTCACTAACTCCCCTTCATTCTTCCTCTCCTGCTATCTCCTTCTTTTCCTTTATTCTTAAAATATGTTGCGTTATTTGTTTCAGAAGTAGAGATCTGTGATTCAACAGTCTTACACAATTCACAGCGCTCACCGTAGCTCATACCCTCCCCAATGTCTATCACCCAGCCAGCCCATCCCTCCCACCCCCGACCACTCCAGCAAGCCTCACTCTGTTCCTGAGATTAAGAATTCCTCATATCAGTGAGGTCATATGATACATGTCTTTCTCTGATTGACTTATTTCACTAATCATCGGACCCTCCAGTTCCATCCACGTCGTTGTCCATGGCAACATCTCATTCCTTTTGATGGCTGCGTAATATTCCATTGTGAAGATATATACCACCTCTTCTTTATCCATTCATCTGTCGATGGACATCTTGGCTCTTTCAACAGTTTGGCTATTGTGGACATTGCTGCTACAAACAATGGGGTGCACGTACCGCTTCGGGTCCCTACATTTGTATCTTTGGGGTAAATACCCAGGAGTGCAATTGCTGGATCGGATGGTAGCTCTAATTTCAACTATTTGAGGAACCTCCATCCTGTTTTCCAGAGGGGTTGCACCAGCTTGCATTCCCACCACCAGTGTAGGAGGGTTCCCCTTTCTCCACATCCCCGCCAACCTCTGTCGTTCCCTGACTTGTTCATTTGAGCCATTCTGACGGGTGTGAGGTGGTATCTCATTGAGGTTTTGATGTGGATTTCCCTGATGCCGAGCCGTGTTGAGCACTTTTTCCTGTGCCTGTTGGCCATTTGGATGTCTTCTTTGGAAAAATGTCTGTTCATGTCTTCTGCCTATTTCTTGATTGGATTATTTGTTCTTTGGGTGTTGAGTTTGATACGTTTTTATACATATTGGATAGTAGCCCTTTATCTGATATGTCAATCGTAAATAATTTCTCCCATTCTGTCGGTTGTCTTTTGGTTTTGTGGACTGTTTCTTTTGCTGTGCCAAAGGTTTTTATCTTGATGAAATCCCAATAGTTCATTTTTGCCCTGGCTTCCCGTGCCTTTGGTGATGTTTCTAGGAAGAAGTTGCTGCGGCTGAGGTCGAAGAGCTTGCTACCTGTGTTCTCCTTTCGGATTTTGATGGAGTCCTGTCTCACATTGAGGTCTTTCAAACATTTGGAGTCTATTTTTGTGTGTGGTGTCAGGAAATGGTCCAGTGTCATTCTTCTGCATGGGGCTGTCCAATTTCCACAACTCCAGTTGTTGAAGAGACCCTCTTTTTGCCATTGGACATTCTTTCCTGCTCTGTCAAAGATAAGTTGACCATAGAGTTGAGGGTCCATTTCTGGGCTCTCGATTCTGTTCCATGGATCTATGTGTCTGTTTTTGTGCCAGTACCATACTGTCTTGATGATGACAGCTTTGTCATAGAGCTGGAAGTCCAGAATTGTGATGCCGCCAGCTTTGCTTTTCTTTCTCAATATTCCTCTGGCTATTCGTGGTCTCTTCTGGTTCCATTCAAATCTTAGGATTATTTGTTCCATTTCTTGGAAAAAAGTGGATGGTATTTTGACGGGGATTGCATTGAATGTGTAGATCGCTCTAGGTAGCATTGACCTCTTCACAATGTTGGTTCTCCCAATCCATGAGCATGGAACGTTTTTCCGTTTCTTTGTGTCTTCTTCAATTTCTTTCCTGAGTATTTGGTAGTTTTCTGAGTACAGATCCTTTGCCTCTTGGGTTCCATTTATTCCTAGGTCTCTTCTGGTTTCGGGTGCAGTTGTGAATGGGATCGACTCCTTGATTTGTCTCTCTTCTGTCTTGTTGTTGGTGTATAGGAATGCCACTGATTTCTGTGCATTGATTTTATAGCCTGCTACTTTGCGGAATTGCTGTGTGAGTTCTAGCTGTTTTGGGGTGGAGTCTTTTGGGTTTTCCACATAAAGTATCATATCATCTGCAAAGAGTGAGAGTTTGACTTCCTCTCTGCCGATTTGGATGCCTTTGATTTCTTTTTGTTGTCTGATTGCTGTGGCTAGGACTTCTAATACTATGTTGAATAGCAGTGGTGAGAGTGGCTATCCCTGCCGCGTTCCTGACCTTAGGGGAAAAGATCTCAGCTTTTCCCCATTGAGAATGATATTCGCTGTAGGTTGTTCGTAGATGGCTTTTATGATATTGAGGTATGTACCCGCTGTCCCTATACTCTGAAGAGTTTTGATCCAGAAAGGGTGCTTTACTTTGTCAAATGGTTTTTCTGCATCTATTGAGAGGATCATATGATTCTTGTTCTTTCTTTTGTTAATGTGTTTTATCACGTTGATTGATTTGCGGATGTTGAACCAGCCTTGCAGCCCAGGGATAAATCCCACTTGGTCATGGTGAATACTCCTTTTCATGTACTGTTGTATCCTCTTGGCTAGTATTTTGGTGAGAATTTTTGCATCGATGTTCATCAAGGATATTGGTCTCTAATACTCTTTTTTGATGGGATCTTTGTCTGGTTTTGGGATCAAGGTAATGGTGGCCTCATAAAATGAGTTTGGAGGTTTTCCTTCCATTTCTATTGTTTGGAACAGTTTCAGGAGAATAGGTATTAATTCTTCTTTAAATGTCTGATAGAATTCCCCTGGGAATCCATCTGGCCCTGGGCTTTGGTTTCTTGGGAGGTTTTTGATGACTACTTCAATTGCCTTCGTGGTTATAGGACTGTTCAGGTTTTCTATTTCTTCCTGGGTCAGTTTTGGTAGTTGACACATCTCTAGGAATGCACCCATTTCTTCCAGGTTATGGAATATGCTGCCCTAGGGTTGCTCAGATTACGTTCTTATAATCGTTTGTATTTCTTTGGTGTTGGTTGTGATCTCTCCTCTTTCATTCATGATTTTGTTGGTTTGGGTCATTTCTCTTTTCTTTTTGATCAGCCTGGACAGGGGTGTATCAATCTTGTGAATTCTTTCAAAGAACCAGCTCCTAGTTCCGTTGATCTGTTCTACTGTTCTTTTGGGTTCTATTTCATTGATTTCTGCTCTGATCTGCATGATTTCTCTTCTCCTGCTGGGTTTAGGCTTTATTTGCCGTTCTTTCTCCAGCTCCTTTAGGTGTAGGGTTAGGGTGTGTATTTGAGACCTTTCATGTTTCTTGAGAAAGGCTTGTATTGCTATATACTTTCCTCGCAGGACTGCCTTGGCTGTATCCCAAAGATTTTGGACAGTTGTGTTTTCATTTTCATTGGTTTCCAGGAATTTTTAAATTCTTCTTTAATTTCCTGGTTGACCCATTCATTCTTTCGTAGGATGCTCTTTAGCCTCCATGTATTTGAGTTCTTTCCGACTTTCCTCTTGTGATTGAGTTCTAGTTTCAAAGCATTGTGGTCTGAAAATGTGCAGGGAATGATCCCAATCTTTGGGTACCGGTTGAGACCTGATTTGTGACCTAGGATGTGATCCATTCTGGAGAACGTTCCATGGGCCCTAGAGAAGAATGTGTATTCCGTTGCTTCGGGATGGAACGTTCTGAATATGTCTGTGAAGTCCATTTGGTCCAGTGTGTCATTTAAAGTCTTTATTTCCCTGTTGATCTTTTGCTTAGATGATCTGGCCATTTCAGTCAGGGGGGTGTTAAAGTCCCCCACTATGATTGTATGGTTGTCAATGTCTTTCTTTGCTTTTCTTCTAAATTGCCTTATACAATTGGATGCTCCCATGTTCGGGGCATAGACATTTACAATTGTTAGATCTTCTTCTTGGATAGACCCTTTAAGTAGGATATAGTGTCCTTCTTCATCTCTTATTCCAGTCTTTGTTTTTTATTGCTTTGTTAATCACCATGTACTACATCATTTGTTTTGGTGTAGTGTCCCATGATTCATTGTTTGTTCCGAACACACAGTGCTCCATGCAGAATGTGCCCTCTTTAATACCCATCACCAGGCTAACCAATCCCCCGACCCACCTCCCGTCTAGAAACCTCGGATTTTTTTTCAGAATCCATCATCTCTCCTGGTCTGTCTCCCCCTCTCACTAACTCCCCTTCATTCTTCCTCTCCTGCTATCTCCTTCTTTTCCTTTATTCTTAAAATATGTTGCGTTATTTGTTTCAGAAGTAGAGATCTGTGATTCAACAGTCTTACACAATTCACAGCGCTCACCGTAGCTCATACCCTCCCCAATGTCTATCACCCAGCCAGCCCATCCCTCCCACCCCCGACCACTCCAGCAAGCCTCACTCTGTTCCTGAGATTAAGAATTCCTCATATCAGTGAGGTCATATGATACATGTCTTTCTCTGATTGACTTATTTCACTAATCATCGGACCCTCCAGTTCCATCCACGTCGTTGTCCATGGCAACATCTCATTCCTTTTGATGGCTGCGTAATATTCCATTGTGTAGATATATACCACCTCTTCTTTATCCATTCATCTGTCGATGGACATCTTGGCTCTTTCAACAGTTTGGCTATTGTGGACATTGCTGCTACAAACAATGGGGTGCACGTACCGCTTCGGGTCCCTACATTTGTATCTTTGGGGTAAATACCCGGGAGTGCAATTGCTGGATCGGATGGTAGCTCTAATTTCAACTATTTGAGGAACCTCCATCCTGTTTTCCAGAGGGGTTGCACCAGCTTGCATTCCCACCACCAGTGTAGGAGGGTTCCCCTTTCTCCACATCCCCGCCAACCTCTGTCGTTCCCTGACTTGTTCATTTGAGCCATTCTGACGGGTGTGAGGTGGTATCTCATTGAGGTTTTGATGTGGATTTCCCTGATGCCGAGCCGTGTTGAGCACTTTTTCCTGTGCCTGTTGGCCATTTGGATGTCTTCTTTGGAAAAATGTCTGTTCATGTCTTCTGCCTATTTCTTGATTGGATTATTTGTTCTTTGGGTGTTGAGTTTGATACGTTTTTATACATATTGGATAGTAGCCCTTTATCTGATATGTCAATCGTAAATAATTTCTCCCATTCTGTCGGTTGTCTTTTGGTTTTGTGGACTGTTTCTTTTGCTGTGCCAAAGGTTTTTATCTTGATGAAATCCCAATACTTCATTTTTGCCCTGGCTTCCCGTGCCTTTGGTGATGTTTCTAGGAAGAAGTTGCTGCGGCTGAGGTCGAAGAGCTTGCTACCTGTGTTCTCCTTTCGGATTTTGATGGAGTCCTGTCTCACATTGAGGTCTTTCAAACATTTGGAGTCTATTTTTGTGTGTGGTGTCAGGAAATGGTCCAGTGTCATTCTTCTGCATGGGGCTGTCCAATTTCCACAACTCCAGTTGTTGAAGAGACCCTCTTTTTGCCATTGGACATTCTTTCCTGCTCTGTCAAAGATAAGTTGACCATAGAGTTGAGGGTCCATTTCTGGGCTCTCGATTCTGTTCCATGGATCTATGTGTCTGTTTTTGTGCCAGTACCATACTGTCTTGATGATGACAGCTTTGTCATAGAGCTGGAAGTCCAGAATTGTGATGCCGCCAGCTTTGCTTTTCTTTCTCAATATTCCTCTGGCTATTCGTGGTCTCTTCTGGTTCCATTCAAATCTTAGGATTATTTGTTCCATTTCTTGGAAAAAAGTGGATGGTATTTTGACGGGGATTGCATTGAATGTGTAGATCGCTCTAGGTAGCATTGACCTCTTCACAATGTTGGTTCTCCCAATCCATGAGCATGGAACGTTTTTCCGTTTCTTTGTGTCTTCTTCAATTTCTTTCCTGAGTATTTGGTAGTTTTCTGAGTACAGATCCTTTGCCTCTTGGGTTCCATTTATTCCTAGGTCTCTTCTGGTTTTGGGTGCAGTTGTGAATGGGATCGACTCCTTGATTTGTCTCTCTTCTGTCTTGTTGTTGGTGTATAGGAATGCCACTGATTTCTGTGCATTGATTTTATAGCCTGCTACTTTGCGGAATTGCTGTGTGAGTTCTAGCTGTTTTGGGGTGGAGTCTTTTGGGTTTTCCACATAAAGTATCATATCATCTGCAAAGAGTGAGAGTTTGACTTCCTCTCTGCCGATTTGGATGCCTTTGATTTCTTTTTGTTGTCTGATTGCTGTGGCTAGGACTTCTAATACTATGTTGAATAGCAGTGGTGAGAGTGGCTATCCCTGCCGCGTTCCTGACCTTAGGGGAAAAGATCTCAGCTTTTCCCCATTGAGAATGATATTCGCTGTAGGTTGTTCGTAGATGGCTTTTATGATATTGAGGTATGTACCCGCTGTCCCTATACTCTGAAGAGTTTTGATCCAGAAAGGGTGCTTTACTTTGTCAAATGGTTTTTCTGCATCTATTGAGAGGATCATATGATTCTTGTTCTTTCTTTTGTTAATGTGTTTTATCACGTTGATTGATTTGCGGATGTTGAACCAGCCTTGCAGCCCAGGGATAAATCCCACTTGGTCATGGTGAATACTCCTTTTCATGTACTGTTGGATCCTCTTGGCTAGTATTTTGGTGAGAATTTTTGCATCGATGTTCATCAAGGATATTGGTCTCTAATACTCTTTTTTGATGGGATCTTTGTCTGGTTTTGGGATCAAGGTAATGGTGGCCTCATAAAATGAGTTTGGAGGTTTTCCTTCCATTTCTATTGTTTGGAACAGTTTCAGGAGAATAGGTATTAATTCTTCTTTAAATGTCTGATAGAATTCCCCTGGGAATCCATCTGGCCCTGGGCTTTGGTTTCTTGGGAGGTTTTTGATGACTACTTCAATTGCCTTCGTGGTTATAGGACTGTTCAGGTTTTCTATTTCTTCCTGGGTCAGTTTTGGTAGTTGACACATCTCTAGGAATGCACCCATTTCTTCCAGGTTATGGAATATGCTGCCCTAGGGTTGCTCAGATTACGTTCTTATAATCGTTTGTATTTCTTTGGTGTTGGTTGTGATCTCTCCTCTTTCATTCATGATTTTGTTGGTTTGGGTCATTTCTCTTTTCTTTTTGATCAGCCTGGACAGGGGTGTATCAATCTTGTGAATTCTTTCAAAGAACCAGCTCCTAGTTCCGTTGATCTGTTCTACTGTTCTTTTGGGTTCTATTTCATTGATTTCTGCTCTGATCTGCATGATTTCTCTTCTCCTGCTGGGTTTAGGCTTTATTTGCCGTTCTTTCTCCAGCTCCTTTAGGTGTAGGGTTAGGGTGTGTATTTGAGACCTTTCATGTTTCTTGAGAAAGGCTTGTATTGCTATATACTTTCCTCGCAGGACTGCCTTGGCTGTATCCCAAAGATTTTGGACAGTTGTGTTTTCATTTTCATTGGTTTCCAGGAATTTTTAAATTCTTCTTTAATTTCCTGGTTGACCCATTCATTCTTTCGTAGGATGCTCTTTAGCCTCCATGTATTTGAGTTCTTTCCGACTTTCCTCTTGTGATTGAGTTCTAGTTTCAAAGCATTGTGGTCTGAAAATGTGCAGGGAATGATCCCAATCTTTGGGTACCGGTTGAGACCTGATTTGTGACCTAGGATGTGATCCATTCTGGAGAACGTTCCATGGGCCCTAGAGAAGAATGTGTATTCCGTTGCTTCGGGATGGAACGTTCTGAATATGTCTGTGAAGTCCATTTGGTCCAGTGTGTCATTTAAAGTCTTTATTTCCCTGTTGATCTTTTGCTTAGATGATCTGGCCATTTCAGTCAGGGGGGTGTTAAAGTCCCCCACTATGATTGTATGGTTGTCAATGTCTTTCTTTGCTTTTCTTCTAAATTGCCTTATACAATTGGATGCTCCCATGTTCGGGGCATAGACATTTACAATTGTTAGATCTTCTTCTTGGATAGACCCTTTAAGTAGGATATAGTGTCCTTCTTCATCTCTTATTCCAGTCTTTGTTTTTTATTGCTTTGTTAATCACCATGTACTACATCATTTGTTTTGGTGTAGTGTCCCATGATTCATTGTTTGTTCCGAACACACAGTGCTCCATGCAGAATGTGCCCTCTTTAATACCCATCACCAGGCTAACCAATCCCCCGACCCACCTCCCGTCTAGAAACCTCGGATTTTTTTTCAGAATCCATCATCTCTCCTGGTCTGTCTCCCCCTCTCACTAACTCCCCTTCATTCTTCCTCTCCTGCTATCTCCTTCTTTTCCTTTATTCTTAAAATATGTTGCGTTATTTGTTTCAGAAGTAGAGATCTGTGATTCAACAGTCTTACACAATTCACAGCGCTCACCGTAGCTCATACCCTCCCCAATGTCTATCACCCAGCCAGCCCATCCCTCCCACCCCCGACCACTCCAGCAAGCCTCACTCTGTTCCTGAGATTAAGAATTCCTCATATCAGTGAGGTCATATGATACATGTCTTTCTCTGATTGACTTATTTCACTAATCATCGGACCCTCCAGTTCCATCCACGTCGTTGTCCATGGCAACATCTCATTCCTTTTGATGGCTGCGTAATATTCCATTGTGAAGATATATACCACCTCTTCTTTATCCATTCATCTGTCGATGGACATCTTGGCTCTTTCAACAGTTTGGCTATTGTGGACATTGCTGCTACAAACAATGGGGTGCACGTACCGCTTCGGGTCCCTACATTTGTATCTTTGGGGTAAATACCCAGGAGTGCAATTGCTGGATCGGATGGTAGCTCTAATTTCAACTATTTGAGGAACCTCCATCCTGTTTTCCAGAGGGGTTGCACCAGCTTGCATTCCCACCACCAGTGTAGGAGGGTTCCCCTTTCTCCACATCCCCGCCAACCTCTGTCGTTCCCTGACTTGTTCATTTGAGCCATTCTGACGGGTGTGAGGTGGTATCTCATTGAGGTTTTGATGTGGATTTCCCTGATGCCGAGCCGTGTTGAGCACTTTTTCCTGTGCCTGTTGGCCATTTGGATGTCTTCTTTGGAAAAATGTCTGTTCATGTCTTCTGCCTATTTCTTGATTGGATTATTTGTTCTTTGGGTGTTGAGTTTGATACGTTTTTATACATATTGGATAGTAGCCCTTTATCTGATATGTCAATCGTAAATAATTTCTCCCATTCTGTCGGTTGTCTTTTGGTTTTGTGGACTGTTTCTTTTGCTGTGCCAAAGGTTTTTATCTTGATGAAATCCCAATAGTTCATTTTTGCCCTGGCTTCCCGTGCCTTTGGTGATGTTTCTAGGAAGAAGTTGCTGCGGCTGAGGTCGAAGAGCTTGCTACCTGTGTTCTCCTTTCGGATTTTGATGGAGTCCTGTCTCACATTGAGGTCTTTCAAACATTTGGAGTCTATTTTTGTGTGTGGTGTCAGGAAATGGTCCAGTGTCATTCTTCTGCATGGGGCTGTCCAATTTCCACAACTCCAGTTGTTGAAGAGACCCTCTTTTTGCCATTGGACATTCTTTCCTGCTCTGTCAAAGATAAGTTGACCATAGAGTTGAGGGTCCATTTCTGGGCTCTCGATTCTGTTCCATGGATCTATGTGTCTGTTTTTGTGCCAGTACCATACTGTCTTGATGATGACAGCTTTGTCATAGAGCTGGAAGTCCAGAATTGTGATGCCGCCAGCTTTGCTTTTCTTTCTCAATATTCCTCTGGCTATTCGTGGTCTCTTCTGGTTCCATTCAAATCTTAGGATTATTTGTTCCATTTCTTGGAAAAAAGTGGATGGTATTTTGACGGGGATTGCATTGAATGTGTAGATCGCCCTAGGTAGCATTGACCTCTTCACAATGTTGGTTCTCCCAATCCATGAGCATGGAACGTTTTTCCGTTTCTTTGTGTCTTCTTCAATTTCTTTCCTGAGTATTTGGTAGTTTTCTGAGTACAGATCCTTTGCCTCTTGGGTTCCATTTATTCCTAGGTCTCTTCTGGTTTTGGGTGCAGTTGTGAATGGGATCGACTCCTTGATTTGTCTCTCTTCTGTCTTGTTGTTGGTGTATAGGAATGCCACTGATTTCTGTGCATTGATTTTATAGCCTGCTACTTTGCGGAATTGCTGTGTGAGTTCTAGCTGTTTTGGGGTGGAGTCTTTTGGGTTTTCCACATAAAGTATCATATCATCTGCAAAGAGTGAGAGTTTGACTTCCTCTCTGCCGATTTGGATGCCTTTGATTTCTTTTTGTTGTCTGATTGCTGTGGCTAGGACTTCTAATACTATGTTGAATAGCAGTGGTGAGAGTGGCTATCCCTGCCGCGTTCCTGACCTTAGGGGAAAAGATCTCAGCTTTTCCCCATTGAGAATGATATTCGCTGTAGGTTGTTCGTAGATGGCTTTTATGATATTGAGGTATGTACCCGCTGTCCCTATACTCTGAAGAGTTTTGATCCAGAAAGGGTGCTTTACTTTGTCAAATGGTTTTTCTGCATCTATTGAGAGGATCATATGATTCTTGTTCTTTCTTTTGTTAATGTGTTTTATCACGTTGATTGATTTGCGGATGTTGAACCAGCCTTGCAGCCCAGGGATAAATCCCACTTGGTCATGGTGAATACTCCTTTTCATGTACTGTTGTATCCTCTTGGCTAGTATTTTGGTGAGAATTTTTGCATCGATGTTCATCAAGGATATTGGTCTCTAATACTCTTTTTTGATGGGATCTTTGTCTGGTTTTGGGATCAAGGTAATGGTGGCCTCATAAAATGAGTTTGGAGGTTTTCCTTCCATTTCTATTGTTTGGAACAGTTTCAGGAGAATAGGTATTAATTCTTCTTTAAATGTCTGATAGAATTCCCCTGGGAATCCATCTGGCCCTGGGCTTTGGTTTCTTGGGAGGTTTTTGATGACTACTTCAATTGCCTTCGTGGTTATAGGACTGTTCAGGTTTTCTATTTCTTCCTGGGTCAGTTTTGGTAGTTGACACATCTCTAGGAATGCACCCATTTCTTCCAGGTTATGGAATATGCTGCCCTAGGGTTGCTCAGATTACGTTCTTATAATCGTTTGTATTTCTTTGGTGTTGGTTGTGATCTCTCCTCTTTCATTCATGATTTTGTTGGTTTGGGTCATTTCTCTTTTCTTTTTGATCAGCCTGGACAGGGGTGTATCAATCTTGTGAATTCTTTCAAAGAACCAGCTCCTAGTTCCGTTGATCTGTTCTACTGTTCTTTTGGGTTCTATTTCATTGATTTCTGCTCTGATCTGCATGATTTCTCTTCTCCTGCTGGGTTTAGGCTTTATTTGCCGTTCTTTCTCCAGCTCCTTTAGGTGTAGGGTTAGGGTGTGTATTTGAGACCTTTCATGTTTCTTGAGAAAGGCTTGTATTGCTATATACTTTCCTCGCAGGACTGCCTTGGCTGTATCCCAAAGATTTTGGACAGTTGTGTTTTCATTTTCATTGGTTTCCAGGAATTTTTAAATTCTTCTTTAATTTCCTGGTTGACCCATTCATTCTTTCGTAGGATGCTCTTTAGCCTCCATGTATTTGAGTTCTTTCCGACTTTCCTCTTGTGATTGAGTTCTAGTTTCAAAGCATTGTGGTCTGAAAATGTGCAGGGAATGATCCCAATCTTTGGGTACCGGTTGAGACCTGATTTGTGACCTAGGATGTGATCCATTCTGGAGAACGTTCCATGGGCCCTAGAGAAGAATGTGTATTCCGTTGCTTCGGGATGGAACGTTCTGAATATGTCTGTGAAGTCCATTTGGTCCAGTGTGTCATTTAAAGTCTTTATTTCCCTGTTGATCTTTTGCTTAGATGATCTGGCCATTTCAGTCAGGGGGGTGTTAAAGTCCCCCACTATGATTGTATGGTTGTCAATGTCTTTCTTTGCTTTTCTTCTAAATTGCCTTATACAATTGGATGCTCCCATGTTCGGGGCATAGACATTTACAATTGTTAGATCTTCTTCTTGGATAGACCCTTTAAGTAGGATATAGTGTCCTTCTTCATCTCTTATTCCAGTCTTTGTTTTTTATTGCTTTGTTAATCACCATGTACTACATCATTTGTTTTGGTGTAGTGTCCCATGATTCATTGTTTGTTCCGAACACACAGTGCTCCATGCAGAATGTGCCCTCTTTAATACCCATCACCAGGCTAACCAATCCCCCGACCCACCTCCCGTCTAGAAACCTCGGATTTTTTTTCAGAATCCATCATCTCTCCTGGTCTGTCTCCCCCTCTCACTAACTCCCCTTCATTCTTCCTCTCCTGCTATCTCCTTCTTTTCCTTTATTCTTAAAATATGTTGCGTTATTTGTTTCAGAAGTAGAGATCTGTGATTCAACAGTCTTACACAATTCACAGCGCTCACCGTAGCTCATACCCTCCCCAATGTCTATCACCCAGCCAGCCCATCCCTCCCACCCCCGACCACTCCAGCAAGCCTCACTCTGTTCCTGAGATTAAGAATTCCTCATATCAGTGAGGTCATATGATACATGTCTTTCTCTGATTGACTTATTTCACTAATCATCGGACCCTCCAGTTCCATCCACGTCGTTGTCCATGGCAACATCTCATTCCTTTTGATGGCTGCGTAATATTCCCTTGTGAAGATATATACCACCTCTTCTTTATCCATTCATCTGTCGATGGACATCTTGGCTCTTTCAACAGTTTGGCTATTGTGGACATTGCTGCTACAAACAATGGGGTGCACGTACCGCTTCGGGTCCCTACATTTGTATCTTTGGGGTAAATACCCAGGAGTGCAATTGCTGGATCGGATGGTAGCTCTAATTTCAACTATTTGAGGAACCTCCATCCTGTTTTCCAGAGGGGTTGCACCAGCTTGCATTCCCACCACCAGTGTAGGAGGGTTCCCCTTTCTCCACATCCCCGCCAACCTCTGTCGTTCCCTGACTTGTTCATTTGAGCCATTCTGACGGGTGTGAGGTGGTATCTCATTGAGGTTTTGATGTGGATTTCCCTGATGCCGAGCCGTGTTGAGCACTTTTTCCTGTGCCTGTTGGCCATTTGGATGTCTTCTTTGGAAAAATGTCTGTTCATGTCTTCTGCCTATTTTTTGATTGGATTATTTGTTCTTTGGGTGTTGAGTTTGATACGTTTTTATACATATTGGATAGTAGCCCTTTATCTGATATGTCATTCGTAAATAATTTCTCCCATTCTGTCGATTGTCTTTTGGTTTTGTGGACTGTTTCTTTTGCTGTGCCAAAGGTTTTATCTTGATGAAATCCCAATAGTTCATTTTTGCCCTGGCTTCCCGTGCCTTTGGTGATGTTTCTAGGAAGAAGTTGCTGCGGCTGAGGTCGAAGAGCTTGCTACCTGTGTTCTCCTTTCGGATTTTGATGGAGTCCTGTCTCACATTGAGGTCTTTCAAACATTTGGAGTCTATTTTTGTGTGTGGTGTCAGGAAATGGTCCAGTGTCATTCTTCTGCATGGGGCTGTCCAATTTCCACAACTCCAGTTGTTGAAGAGACCCTCTTTTTGCCATTGGACATTCTTTCCTGCTCTGTCAAAGATAAGTTCACCATAGAGTTGAGGGTCCATTTCTGGGCTCTCGATTCTGTTCCATGGATCTATGTGTCTGTTTCTGTGCCAGTACCATACTGTCTTGATGATGACAGCTTTGTCATAGAGCTGGAAGTCCAGAATTGTGATGCCGCCAGCTTTGCTTTTCTTTCTCAATATTCCTCTGGCTATTCGTGGTCTCTTCTGGTTCCATTCAAATCTTAGGATTATTTGTT
Source organism: Eumetopias jubatus (assembly GCF_037043125.1). Lineage (NCBI taxonomy): Eukaryota > Metazoa > Chordata > Mammalia > Carnivora > Otariidae > Eumetopias > Eumetopias jubatus. Next base: position 5,740,257 of record NW_028274824.1, on the reverse strand, counting down.
CCATTTCTTGGAAAAAAGTGGATGGTATTTTGACGGGGATTGCATTGAATGTGTAGATTGCTCTAGGTAGCATTGACCTCTTCACAATGTTGGTTCTCCCAGTCCATGAGCATGGAACGTTTTTCCGTTTCTTTGTGTCTTCTTCAATTTCTTTCCTGAGTATTTGGTAGTTTTCTGAGTACAGATCCTTTGCCTCTTGAGTTCAATTTATTCCTAGGTCTCTTCTGGTTTTGGGTGCAGTTGTGAATGGGATCGACTCCTTGATTTGTCTCTCTTCTGTCTTGTTGTTGGTGTATAGGAATGCCAGTGATTTCTGTGCATTGATTTTATAGCCTGCTACTTGACGGAATTGCTGTGTGAGTTCTAGCAGTTTTGGGGTGGAGTCTTTTGGGTTTTCCACATAAAGTATCATATCATCTGCAAAGAGTGAGAGTTTGACTTCCTCTCTGCCGATTTGGATGCCTTTGATTTCTTTTTGTTGTCTGATTGCTGTGGCTAGGACTTCTAATACTATGTTGAATAGCAGTGGTGAGAGTGGGTATCCCTGCCGCGTTCCTGACCTTAGGGGAAAAGATCTCAGCTTTTCCCCATTGAGAATGATATTCCCTGTAGGTTGTTCGTAGATGGCTTTTATGATATTGAGGTATGTACCCGCTGTCCCTATACTCTGAAGAGTTTTGATCGAGAAAGTGTGCTTTTCTTTGTCAAATGGTTTTTCTGCATCTATTGAGAGGATCATATGATTCTTGTTCTTTCTTTTGTTAATGTGTTTTATCACGTTGGTTGATCTGCGGATGTTGAACCAGCCTTGCAGCCCAGGGATAAATCCCACTTGGTCATGGTGAATACTCCTTTTCATGTACTGTTGGATCCTCTTGGCTAGTATTTTGGTGAGAATTTTTGCATCGATGTTCATCAAGGATATTGGTCTCTAATTCTCCTTTTTGATGGGATCTTTGTCTGGTTTTGGGATCAAGGTAATGGTGGCCTCATAAAATGAGTTTGGAAGTTTTCCTTCCATTTCTATTGTTTGGAACAGTTTCAGGAGAATAGGTATTAATTCTTCTTTAAATGTCTGATAGAATTCCCCTGGGAATCCATCTGGCCCTGGGCTTTGGTTTCTTGGGAGGTTTTTGATCACTACTTCAATTGCCTTCGTGGTTATAGGACTGTTCAGGTTTTCTATTTCTTCCTGGGTCAGTTTTGGTAGTTGACACATCTCTAGGAATGCACCCATTTCTTCCAGGTTATGGAATATGCTGCCCTAGGGTTGCTCAGATTACGTTCTTATAATCGTTTGTATTTCTTTGGTGTTGGTTGTGATCTCTCCTCTTTCATTCATGATTTTGTTGATTTGGGTCATTTCTCTTTTCTTTTTGATCAGCCTGGACAGGGGTGTATCAATCTTGTGAATTCTTTCAAAGAACCAGCTCCTAGTTCCGTTGATCTGTTCTACTGTTCTTTTGGGTTCTATTTCATTGATTTCTGCTCTGATCTGCATGATTTCTCTTCTCCTGCTGGGTTTAGGCTTTATTTGCCGTTCTTTCTCCAGCTCCTTTAGGTGTAGGGTTAGGGTGTGTATTTGAGACCTTTCATGTTTCTTGAGAAAGGCTTGTATTGCTATATACTTTCCTCGCAGGACTGCCTTGGCTGTATCCCAAAGATTTTGGACAGTTGTGTTTTCATTTTCATTGGTTTCCAGGAATTTTTAAATTCTTCTTTAATTTCCTGGTTGACCCATTCATTCTTTCGTAGGATGCTCTTTAGCCTCCATGTATTTGAGTTCTTTCCGACTTTCCTCTTGTGATTGAGTTCTAGTTTCAACGCATTGTGGTCTGAAAATGTGCAGGGAATGATCCCAATCTTTGGGTACCGGTTGAGACCTGATTTGTGACCTAGGATGTGATCCATTCTGGAGAACGTTCCATGGGCCCTAGAGAAGAATGTGTATTCCGTTGCTTCGGGATGGAACGTTCTGAATATGTCTGTGAAGTCCATTTGGTCCAGTGTGTCATTTAAAGTCTTTATTTCCTTGTTGATCTTTTGCTTAGATGATCTGGCCATTTCAGTCAGGGGGGTGTTAAAGTCCCCCACTATGATTGTATGGTTGTCAATGTCTTTCTTTGCTTTTCTTCTAAATTGCCTTATACAATTGGATGCTCCCATGTTCGGGGTATAGACATTTACAATTGTTAGATCTTCTTCTTGGATAGACTCTTTAAGTATGATATAGTGTCCTTCTTCATCTCTTATTACAGTCTTTGTCTTTTATTGCTTTGTTAATCACCATGTACTTCATCATTTGCTTTGGTGTAGTGTCCCATGATTCATTGTTTGTTCCGAACACACAGTGCTCCATGCAGAATGTGCCCTCTTTAATACCCATCACCAGGCTAACCAATCCCCCGACCCACCTCCCCTCTAGAAACCTCGGATTTTTTTTCAGAATCCATCATGTCTCCTGGTCTGTCTCCCCCTCTCACTAACTCCCCTTCATTCTTCCTCTCCTGCTATCTCCTTCTTTTCCTTTATTCTTAAAATATGTTGCGTTATTTGTTTCAGAAGTAGAGATCTGTGATTCAACAGTCTTACACAATTCACAGCGCTCACCGTAGCTCATACCCTCCCCAATGTCTATCACCCAGCCAGCCCATCCCTCCCACCCCCGACCACTCCAGCAAGCCTCACTCTGTTCCTGAGATTAAGAATTCCTCATATCAGTGAGGTCATATGATACATGTCTTTCTCTGATTGACTTATTTCACTAATCATCGGACCCTCCAGTTCCATCCACGACGTTGTCCATGGCAACATCTCATTCCTTTTGATGGCTGCGTAATATTCCATTGTGTAGATATATACCACCTCTTCTTTATCCATTCATCTGTCGTTGGACATCTTGGCTCTTTCAACAGTTTGGCTATTGTGGACATTGCTGGTACAAACAATGGGGTGCACGTACCGCTTCGGGTCCCTACATTTGTATCTTTGGGGTAAATACCCAGGAGTGCAATTGCTGGATCGGATGGTAGCTCTAATTTCAACTATTTGAGGAACCTCCATCCTGTTTTCCAGAGGGGTTGCACCAGCTTGCATTCCCACCACCAGTGTAGGAGGGTTCCCCTTTCTCCACATCCCCGCCAACCTCTGTCGTTCCCTGACTTGTTCATTTGAGCCATTCTGACGGGTGTGAGGTGGTATCTCATTGAGGTTTTGATGTGGATTTCCCTGATGCCGAGCCGTGTTGAGCAATTTTTCCTGTGCCTGTTGGCCATTTGGATGTCTTCTTTGGAAAAATGTCTGTTCATGTCTTCTGCCTATTTCTTGATTGGATTATTTGTTCTTTGGGTGTTGAGTTTGATACGTTTTTATACATATTGGATAGTAGCCCTTTATCTGATATGTCAATTCTAAATAATTTCTCCCATTCTGTCGGTTGTCTTTTGGTTTTGTGGACTGTTTCTTTTGCTGTGCCAAAGGTTTTTATCTTGATGAAATCCCAATAGTTCATTTTTGCCCTGGCTTCCCGTGCCTTTGGTGATGTTTCTAGGAAGAAGTTGCTGCGGCTGAGGTCGAAGAGCTTGCTACCTGTGTTCTCCTTTCGGATTTTGATGGAGTCCTGTCTCACATTGAGGTCTTTCAAACATTTGGAGTCTATTTTTGTGTGTGGTGTCAGGAAATGGTCCAGTGTCATTCTTCTGCATGGGGCTGTCCAATTTCCACAACTCCAGTTGTTGAAGAGACCCTCTTTTTGCCATTGGACATTCTTTCCTGCTCTGTCAAAGATAAGTTGACCATAGAGTTGAGGGTCCATTTCTGGGCTCTCGATTCTGTTCCATGGATCTATGTGTCTGTTTTTGTGCCAGTACCATACTGTCTTGATGATGACAGCTTTGTCATAGAGCTGGAAGTCCAGAATTGTGATGCCGCCAGCTTTGCTTTTCTTTCTCAATATTCCTCTGGCTATTCGTGCTCTCTTCTGGTTCCATTCAAATCTTAGGATTATTTGTTCCATTTCTTGGAAAAAAGTGGATGGTATTTTGACGGGGATTGCATTGAATGTGTAGATTGCTCTAAGTAGCATCGACCTCTTCACAATGTTGGTTCTCCCAATCCATGAGCATGGAACGTTTTTCCGTTTCTTTGTGTCTTCTTCAATTTCTTTCCTGAGTATTTGGTAGTTTTCTGAGTACAGATCCTTTGCCTCTTGGGTTCAACTTATTCCTAGGTCTCTTCTGGTTTTGGGTGCAGTTGTGAATGGGATCGACTCCTTGATTTGTCTCTCTACTGTCTTGTTGTTAGTGTATAGGAATGCCAGTGATTTCTGTGCATTGATTTTATAGCCTGCTACTTGACGGAATTGCTGTGTGAGTTCTAGCAGTTTTGGGGTGGAGTCTTTTGGGTTTTCCACATAAAGTATCATATCATCTGCAAAGAGTGAGAGTTTGACTTCCTCTCTGCCGATTTGGATGCCTTTGATTTCTTTTTGTTGTCTGATTGCTGTGGCTAGGACTTCTAATACTATGTTGAATAGCAGTGGTGAGAGTGGCTATCCCTCCCGCGTTCCTGACCTTAGGGGAAAAGATCTCAGCTTTTCCCCATTGAGAATGATATTCCCTGTAGGTTGTTCGTAGATGGCTTTTATGATATTGAGGTATGTACCCGCTGTCCCTATACTCTGAAGAGTTTTGATCGAGAAAGTGTGCTTTTCTTTGTCAAATGGTTTTTCTGCATCTATTGAGAGGATCATATGATTCTTGTTCTTTCTTTTGTTAATGTGTTTTATCACGTTGGTTGATCTGCGGATGTTGAACCAGCCTTGCAGCCCAGGGATAAATCCCACTTGGTCATGGTGAATACTCCTTTTCATCTACTGTTGGATCCTCTTGGCTAGTATTTTGGTGAGAATTTTTGCATCGATGTTCATCAAGGATATTGGTCTCTAATTCTCCTTTTTGATGGGATCTTTGTCTGGTTTTGGGATCAAGGTAATGGTGGCCTCATAAAATGAGTTTGGAAGTTTTCCTTCCATTTCTATTGTTTGGAACAGTTTCAGGAGAATAGGTATTAATTCTTCTTTAAATGTCTGATAGAATTCCCCTGGAAATCCATCTGGCCCTGGGCTTTGGTTTCTTGGGAGGTTTTTGATCACTACTTCAATTGCCTTCGTGGTTATAGGACTGTTCAGGTTTTCTATTTCTTCCTGGGTCAGTTTTGGTAGTTGACACATCTCTAGGAATGCACCCATTTCTTCCAGGTTATGGAATATGCTGCCCTAGGGTTGCTCAGATTACGTTCTTATAATCGTTTGTATTTCTTTGGTGTTGGTTGTGATCTCTCCTCTTTCATTCATGATTTTGTTGATTTGGGTCATTTCTCTTTTCTTTTTGATCAGCCTGGACAGGGGTGTATCAATCTTGTGAATTCTTTCAAAGAACCAGCTCCTAGTTCCGTTGATCTGTTCTACTGTTCTTTTGGGTTCTATTTCATTGATTTCTGCTCTGATCTGCATGATTTCTCTTCTCCTGCTGGGTTTAGGCTTTATTTGCCGTTCTTTCTCCAGCTCCTTTAGGTGTAGGGTTAGGGTGTGTATTTGAGACCTTTCATGTTTCTTGAGAAAGGCTTGTATTGCTATATACTTTCCTCGCAGGACTGCCTTGGCTGTATCCCAAAGATTTTGGACAGTTGTGTTTTCATTTTCATTGGTTTCCAGGAATTTTTAAATTCTTCTTTAATTTCCTGGTTGACCCATTCATTCTTTCGTAGGATGCTCTTTAGCCTCCATGTATTTGAGTTCTTTCCGACTTTCCTCTTGTGATTGAGTTCTAGGTTCAAAGCATTGTGGTCTGAAAATGTGCAGGGAATGATCCCAATCTTTGGGTACCGGTTGAGACCTGATTTGTGACCTAGGATGTGATCCATTCTGGAGAACGTTCCATGGGCCCTAGAGAAGAATGTGTATTCCGTTGCTTCGGGATGGAACGTTCTGAATATGTCTGTGAAGTCCATTTGGTCCAGTGTGTCATTTAAAGTCTTTATTTCCTTGTTGATCTTTTGCTTAGATGATCTGGCCATTTCAGTCAGGGGGGTGTTAAAGTCCCCCACTATGATTGTATGGTTGTCAATGTCTTTCTTTGCTTTTCTTCTAAATTGCCTTATACAATTGGATGCTCCCATGTTCGGGGCATAGACATTTACAATTGTTAGATCTTCTTCTTGGATAGACCCTTTAAGTAGGATATAGTGTCCTTCTTCATCTCTTATTACAGTCTTTGTCTTTTATTGCTTTGTTAATCACCATGTACTACATCATTTGTTTTGGTGTAGTGTCCCATGATTCATTGTTTGTTCCGAACACACAGTGCTCCATGCAGAATGTGCCCTCTTTAATACCCATCACCAGGCTAACCAATCCCCCGACCCACCTCCCCTCTAGAAACCTCGGATTTTTTTTCAGAATCCATCATCTCTCCTGGTCTGTCTCCCCCTCTCACTAACTCCCCTTCATTCTTCCTCTCCTGCTATCTCCTTCTTTTCCTTTATTCTTAAAATATGTTGCGTTATTTGTTTCAGAAGTAGAGATCTGTGATTCAACAGTCTTACACAATTCACAGCGCTCACCGTAGCTCATACCCTCCCCAATGTCTATCACCCAGCCAGCCCATCCCTCCCACCCCCGACCACTCCAGCAAGCCTCACTCTGTTCCTGAGATTAAGAATTCCTCATATCAGTGAGGTCATATGATACATGTCTTTCTCTGATTGACTTATTTCACTAATCATCGGACCCTCCAGTTCCATCCACGTCGTTGTCCATGGCAACATCTCATTCCTTTTGATGGCTGCGTAATATTGCATTGTGTAGATATATACCACCTCTTCTTTATCCATTCATCTGTCGTTGGACATCTTGGCTCTTTCAACAGTTTGGCTATTGTGGACATTGCTGCTACAAACAATGGGGTGCACGTACCGCTTCGGGTCCCTACATTTGTATCTTTGGGGTAAATACCCAGGAGTGCAATTGCTGGATCGGATGGTAGCTCTAATTTCAACTATTTGAGGAACCTCCATCCTGTTTTCCAGAGGGGTTGCACCAGCTTGCATTCCCACCACCAGTGTAGGAGGGTTCCCCTTTCTCCACATCCCCGCCAACCTCTGTCGTTCCCTGACTTGTTCATTTGAGCCATTCTGACGGGTGTGAGGTGGTATCTCATTGAGGTTTTGATGTGGATTTCCCTGATGCCGAGGCGTGTTGAGCACTTTTTCCTGTGCCTGTTGGCCATTTGGATGTCTTCTTTGGAAAAATGTCTGTTCATGTCTTCTGCCTATTTCTTGATTGGATTATTTGTTCTTTGGGTGTTGAGTTTGATACGTTTTTATACATATTGGATAGTAGCCCTTTATCTGATATGTCAATCGTAAATAATTTCTCCCATTCTGTCGGTTGTCTTTTGGTTTTGTGGACTGTTTCTTTTGCTGTGCCAAAGGTTTTTATCTTGATGAAATCCCAATAGTTCATTTTTGCCCTGGCTTCCCGTGCCTTTGGTGATGTTTCTAGGAAGAAGTTGCTGCGGCTGAGGTCGAAGAGCTTGCTACCTGTGTTCTCCTTTCGGATTTTGATGGAGTCCTGTCTCACATTGAGGTCTTTCAAACATTTGGAGTCTATTTTTGTGTGTGGTGTCAGGAAATGGTCCAGTGTCATTCTTCTGCATGGGGCTGTCCAATTTCCACAACTCCAGTTGTTGAAGAGACCCTCTTTTTGCCATTGGACATTCTTTCCTGCTCTGTCAAAGATAAGTTGACCATAGAGTTGAGGGTCCATTTCTGGGCTCTCGATTCTGTTCCATGGATCTATGTGTCTGTTTTTGTGCCAGTACCATACTGTCTTGATGATGACAGCTTTGTCATAGAGCTGGAAGTCCAGAATTGTGATGCCGCCAGCTTTGCTTTTCTTTCTCAATATTCCTCTGGCTATTCGTGGTCTCTTCTGGTTCCATTCAAATCTTAGGATTATTTGTTCCATTTCTTGGAAAAAAGTGGATGGTATTTTGACGGGGATTGCATTGAATGTGTAGATCGCTCTAGGTAGCATTGACCTCTTCACAATGTTGGTTCTCCCAATCCATGAGCATGGAACGTTTTTCCGTTTCTTTGTGTCTTCTTCAATTTCTTTCCTGAGTATTTGGTAGTTTTCTGAGTACAGATCCTTTGCCTCTTGGGTTCCATTTATTCCTAGGTCTCTTCTGGTTTTGGGTGCAGTTGTGAATGGGATCGACTCCTTGATTTGTCTCTCTTCTGTCTTGTTGTTGGTGTATAGGAATGCCACTGATTTCTGTGCATTGATTTTATAGCCTGCTACTTTGCGGAATTGCTGTGTGAGTTCTAGCTGTTTTGGGGTGGAGTCTTTTGGGTTTTCCACATAAAGTATCATATCATCTGCAAAGAGTGAGGGTTTGACTTCCTCTCTGCCGATTTGGATGCCTTTGATTTCTTTTTGTTGTCTGATTGCTGTGGCTAGGACTTCTAATACTATGTTGAATAGCAGTGGTGAGAGTGGCTATCCCTGCCGCGTTCCTGACCTTAGGGGAAAAGATCTCAGCTTTTCCCCATTGAGAATGATATTCGCTGTAGGTTGTTCGTAGATGGCTTTTATGATATTGAGGTATGTACCCGCTGTCCCTATACTCTGAAGAGTTTTGATCCAGAAAGGGTGCTTTACTTTGTCAAATGGTTTTTCTGCATCTATTGAGAGGATCATATGATTCTTGTTCTTTCTTTTGTTAATGTGTTTTATCACGTTGATTGATTTGCGGATGTTGAACCAGCCTTGCAGCCCAGGGATAAATCCCACTTGGTCATGGTGAATACTCCTTTTCATGTACTGTTGGATCCTCTTGGCTAGTATTTTGGTGAGAATTTTTGCATCGATGTTCATCAAGGATATTGGTCTCTAATACTCTTTTTTGATGGGATCTTTGTCTGGTTTTGGGATCAAGGTAATGGTGGCCTCATAAAATGAGTTTGGAGGTTTTCCTTCCATTTCTATTGTTTGGAACAGTTTCAGGAGAATAGGTATTAATTCTTCTTTAAATGTCTGATAGAATTCCCCTGGGAATCCATCTGGCCCTGGGCTTTGGTTTCTTGGGAGGTTTTTGATGACTACTTCAATTGCCTTCGTGGTTATAGGACTGTTCAGGTTTTCTATTTCTTCCTGGGTCAGTTTTGGTAGTTGACACATCTCTAGGAATGCACCCATTTCTTCCAGGTTATGGAATATGCTGCCCTAGGGTTGCTCAGATTACGTTCTTATAATCGTTTGTATTTCTTTGGTGTTGGTTGTGATCTCTCCTCTTTCTTTCATGATTTTGTTGGTTTGGGTCATTTCTCTTTTGTTTTTGATCAGCCTGGACAGGGGTGTATCAATCTTGTGAATTCTTTCAAAGAACCAGCTCCTAGTTCCGTTGATCTGTTCTACTGTTCTTTTGGGTTCTATTTCATTGATTTCTGCTCTGATCTGCATGATTTCTCTTCTCCTGCTGGGTTTACGCTTTATTTGCCGTTCTTTCTCCAGCTCCTTTAGGTGTAGGGTTAGGGTGTGTATTTGAGACCTTTCATGTTTCTTGAGAAAGGCTTGTATTGCTATATACTTTCCTCGCAGGACTGCCTTGGCTGTATCCCAAAGATTTTGGACAGTTGTGTTTTCATTTTCATTGGTTTCCAGGAATTTTTAAATTCTTCTTTAATTTCCTGGTTGACCCATTCATTCTTTCGTAGGATGCTCTTTAGCCTCCATGTATTTGAGTTCTTTCCGACTTTCCTCTTCTGATTGAGTTCTAGTTTCAAAGCATTGTGGTCTGAAAATGTGCAGGGAATGATCCCAATCTTTGGGTACCGGTTGAGACCTGATTTGTGACCTAGGATGTGATCCATTCTGGAGAACGTTCCATGGGCCCTAGAGAAGAATGTGTATTCCGTTGCTTCGGGATGGAACGTTCTGAATATGTCTGTGAAGTCCATTTGGTCCAGTGTGTCATTTAAAGTCTTTATTTCCCTGTTGATCTTTTGCTTAGATGATCTGGCCATTTCAGTCAGGGGGGTGTTAAAGTCCCCCACTATGATTGTATGGTTGTCAATGTCTTTCTTTGCTTTTCTTCTAAATTGCCTTATACAATTGGATGCTCCCATGTTCGGGGCATAGACATTTACAATTGTTAGATCTTCTTCTTGGATAGACCCTTTAAGTAGGATATAGTGTCCTTCTTCATCTCTTATTACAGTCTTTGTTTTTTATTGCTTTGTTAATCACCATGTACTACATCATTTGTTTTGGTGTAGTGTCCCATGATTCATTGTTTGTTCCGAACACACAGTGCTCCATGCAGAATGTGCCCTCTTTAATACCCATCACCAGGCTAACCAATCCCCCGACCCACCTCCCGTCTAGAAACCTCGGATTTTTTTTCAGAATCCATCATCTCTCCTGGTCTGTCTCCCCCTCTCACTAACTCCCCTTCATTCTTCCTGTCCTGCTATCTCCTTCTTTTCCTTTATTCTTAAAATATGTTGCGTTATTTGTTTCAGAAGTAGAGATCTGTGATTCAACAGTCTTACACAATTCACAGCGCTCACCGTAGCTCATACCCTCCCCAATGTCTATCACCCAGCCAGCCCATCCCTCCCACACCCGACCACTCCAGCAAGCCTCACTCTGTTCCTGAGATTAAGAATTCCTCATATCAGTGAGGTCATATGATACATGTCTTTCTCTGATTGACTTATTTCACTAATCATCGGACCCTCCAGTTCCATCCACGTCGTTGTCCATGGCAACATCTCATTCCTTTTGATGGCTGCGTAATATTCCATTGTGTAGATATATACCACCTCTTCTTTATCCATTCATCTGTCGATGGACATCTTGGCTCTTTCAACAGTTTGGCTATTGTGGACATTGCTGCTACAAACAATGGGGTGCACGTACCGCTTCGGGTCCCTACATTTGTATCTTTGGGGTAAATACCCAGGAGTGCAATTGCTGGATCGGATGGTAGCTCTAATTTCAACTATTTGAGGAACCTCCATCCTGTTTTCCAGAGGGGTTGCACCAGCTTGCATTCCCACCACCAGTGTAGGAGGGTTCCCCTTTCTCCACATCCCCGCCAACCTCTGTCGTTCCCTGACTTGTTCATTTGAGCCATTCTGACGGGTGTGAGGTGGTATCTCATTGAGGTTTTGATGTGGATTTCCCTGATGCCGAGCCGTGTTGAGCACTTTTTCCTGTGCCTGTTGGCCATTTGGATGTCTTCTTTGGAAAAATGTCTGTTCATGTCTTCTGCCTATTTCTTGATTGGATTATTTGTTCTTTGGGTGTTGAGTTTGATACGTTTTTATACATATTGGATAGTAGCCCTTTATCTGATATGTCAATCGTAAATAATTTCTCCCATTCTGTCGGTTGTCTTTTGGTTTTGTGGACTGTTTCTTTTGCTGTGCCAAAGGTTTTTATCTTGATGAAATCCCAATAGTTCATTTTTGCCCTGGCTTCCCGTGCCTTTGGTGATGTTTCTAGGAAGAAGTTGCTGCGGCTGAGGTCGAAGAGCTTGCTACCTGTGTTCTCCTTTCGGATTTTGATGGAGTCCTGTCTCACATTGAGGTCTTTCAAACATTTGGAGTCTATTTTTGTGTGTGGTGTCAGGAAATGGTCCAGTGTCATTCTTCTGCATGGGGCTGTCCAATTTCCACAACTCCAGTTGTTGAAGAGACCCTCTTTTTGCCATTGGACATTCTTTCCTGCTCTGTCAAAGATAAGTTGACCATAGAGTTGAGGGTCCATTTCTGGGCTCTCGATTCTGTTCCATGGATCTATGTGTCTGTTTTTGTGCCAGTACCATACTGTCTTGATGATGACAGCTTTGTCATAGAGCTGGAAGTCCAGAATTGTGATGCCGCCAGCTTTGCTTTTCTTTCTCAATATTCCTCTGGCTATTCGTGGTCTCTTCTGGTTCCATTCAAATCTTAGGATTATTTGTTCCATTTCTTGGAAAAAAGTGGATGGTATTTTGACGGGGATTGCATTGAATGTGTAGATTGCTCTAAGTAGCATCGACCTCTTCACAATGTTGGTTCTCCCAATCCATGAGCATGGAACGTTTTTCCGTTTCTTTGTGTCTTCTTCAATTTCTTTCCTGAGTATTTGGTAGTTTTCTGAGTACAGATCCTTTGCCTCTTGGGTTCAATTTATTCCTAGGTCTCTTCTGGTTTTGGGTGCAGTTGTGAATGGGATCGACTCCTTGATTTGTCTCTCTTCTGTCTTGTTGTTAGTGTATAGGAATGCCAGTGATTTCTGTGCATTGATTTTATAGCCTGCTACTTGACGGAATTGCTGTGTGAGTTCTAGCAGTTTTGGGGTGGAGTCTTTTGGGTTTTCCACATAAAGTATCATATCATCTGCAAAGAGTGAGAGTTTGACTTCCTCTCTGCCGATTTGGATGCCTTTGATTTCTTTTTGTTGTCTGATTGCTGTGGCTAGGACTTCTAATACTATGTTGAATAGCAGTGGTGAGAGTGGCTATCCCTCCCGCGTTCCTGACCTTAGGGGAAAAGATCTCAGCTTTTCCCCATTGAGAATGATATTCCCTGTAGGTTGTTCGTAGATGGCTTTTATGATATTGAGGTATGTACCCGCTGTCCCTATACTCTGAAGAGTTTTGATCGAGAAAGTGTGCTTTTCTTTGTCAAATGGTTTTTCTGCATCTATTGAGAGGATCATATGATTCTTGTTCTTTCTTTTGTTAATGTGTTTTATCACGTTGGTTGATCTGCGGATGTTGAACCAGCCTTGCAGCCCAGGGATAAATCCCACTTGGTCATGGTGAATACTCCTTTTCATGTACTGTTGGATCCTCTTGGCTAGTATTTTGGTGAGAATTTTTGCATCGATGTTCATCAAGGATATTGGTCTCTAATTCTCCTTTTTGATGGGATCTTTGTCTGGTTTTGGGATCAAGGTAATGGTGGCCTCATAAAATGAGTTTGGAAGTTTTCCTTCCATTTCTATTGTTTGGAACAGTTTCAGGAGAATAGGTATTAATTCTTCTTTAAATGTCTGATAGAATTCCCCTGGGAATCCATCTGGCCCTGGGCTTTGGTTTCTTGGGAGGTTTTTGATCACTACTTCAATTGCCTTCGTGGTTATAGGACTGTTCAGGTTTTCTATTTCTTCCTGGGTCAGTTTTGGTAGTTGACACATCTCTAGGAATGCACCCATTTCTTCCAGGTTATGGAATATGCTGCCCTAGGGTTGCTCAGATTACGTTCTTATAATCGTTTGTATTTCTTTGGTGTTGGTTGTGATCTCTCCTCTTTCATTCATGATTTTGTTGATTTGGGTCATTTCTCTTTTCTTTTTGATCAGCCTGGACAGGGGTGTATCAATCTTGTGAATTCTTTCAAAGAACCAGCTCCTAGTTCCGTTGATCTGTTCTACTGTTCTTTTGGGTTCTATTTCATTGATTTCTGCTCTGATCTGCATGATTTCTCTTCTCCTGCTGGGTTTAGGCTTTATTTGCCGTTCTTTCTCCAGCTCCTTTAGGTGTAGGGTTAGGGTGTGTATTTGAGACCTTTCATGTTTCTTGAGAAAGGCTTGTATTGCTATATACTTTCCTCGCAGGACTGCCTTGGCTGTATCCCAAAGATTTTGGACAGTTGTGTTTTCATTTTCATTGGTTTCCAGGAATTTTTAAATTCTTCTTTAATTTCCTGGTTGACCCATTCATTCTTTCGTAGGATGCTCTTTAGCCTCCATGTATTTGAGTTCTTTCCGACTTTCCTCTTGTGATTGAGTTCTAGTTTCAAAGCATTGTGGTCTGAAAATGTGCAGGGAATGATCCCAATCTTTGGGTACCGGTTGAGACCTGATTTGTGACCTAGGATGTGATCCATTCTGGAGAACGTTCCATGGGCCCTAGAGAAGAATGTGTATTCCGTTGCTTCGGGATGGAACGTTCTGAATATGTCTGTGAAGTCCATTTGGTCCAGTGTGTCATTTAAAGTCTTTATTTCCTTGTTGATCTTTTGCTTAGATGATCTGGCCATTTCAGTCAGGGGGGTGTTAAAGTCCCCCACTATGATTGTATGGTTGTCAATGTCTTTCTTTGCTTTTCTTCTAAATTGCCTTATACAATTGGATGCTCCCATGTTCGGGGCATAGACATTTACAATTGTTAGATCTTCTTCTTGGATAGACCCTTTAAGTAGGATATAGTGTCCTTCTTCATCTCTTATTACAGTCTTTGTCTTTTATTGCTTTGTTAATCACCATGTACTACATCATTTGTTTTGGTGTAGTGTCCCATGATTCATTGTTTGTTCCGAACACACAGTGCTCCATGCAGAATGTGCCCTCTTTAATACCCATCACCAGGCTAACCAATCCCCCGACCCACCTCCCCTCTAGAAACCTCGGATTTTTTTTCAGAATCCATCATCTCTCCTGGTCTGTCTCCCCCTCTCACTAACTCCCCTTCATTCTTCCTCTCCTGCTCTCTCCTTCTTTTCCTTTATTCTTAAAATATGTTGCGTTATTTGTTTCAGAAGTAGAGATCTGTGATTCAACAGTCTTACACAATTCACACCGCTCACCGTAGCTCATACCCTCCCCAATGTCTATCACCCAGCCAGCCCATCCCTCCCACCCCCGACCACTCCAGCAAGCCTCACTCTGTTCCTGAGATTAAGAATTCCTCATATCAGTGAGGTCATATGATACATGTCTTTCTCTGATTGACTTATTTCACTAATCATCGGACCCTCCAGTTCCATCCACGTCGTTGTCCATGGCAACATCTCATTCCTTTTGATGGCTGCGTAATATTGCATTGTGTAGATATATACCACCTCTTCTTTATCCATTCATCTGTCGTTGGACATCTTGGCTCTTTCAACAGTTTGGCTATTGTGGACATTGCTGCTACAAACAATGGGGTGCACGTACCGCTTCGGGTCCCTACATTTGTATCTTTGGGGTAAATACCCAGGAGTGCAATTGCTGGATCGGATGGTAGCTCTAATTTCAACTATTTGAGGAACCTCCATCCTGTTTTCCAGAGGGGTTGCACCAGCTTGCATTCCCACCACCAGTGTAGGAGGGTTCCCCTTTCTCCACATCCCCGCCAACCTCTGTCGTTCCCTGACTTGTTCATTTGAGCCATTCTGACGGGTGTGAGGTGGTATCTCATTGAGGTTTTGATGTGGATTTCCCTGATGCCGAGGCGTGTTGAGCACTTTTTCCTGTGCCTGTTGGCCATTTGGATGTCTTCTTTGGAAAAATGTCTGTTCATGTCTTCTGCCTATTTCTTGATTGGATTATTTGTTCTTTGGGTGTTGAGTTTGATACGTTTTTATACATATTGGATAGTAGCCCTTTATCTGATATGTCAATCGTAAATAATTTCTCCCATTCTGTCGGTTGTCTTTTGGTTTTGTGGACTGTTTCTTTTGCTGTGCCAAAGGTTTTTATCTTGATGAAATCCCAATAGTTCATTTTTGCCCTGGCTTCCCGTGCCTTTGGTGATGTTTCTAGGAAGAAGTTGCTGCGGCTGAGGTCGAAGAGCTTGCTACCTGTGTTCTCCTTTCGGATTTTGATGGAGTCCTGTCTCACATTGAGGTCTTTCAAACATTTGGAGTCTATTTTTGTGTGTGGTGTCAGGAAATGGTCCAGTGTCATTCTTCTGCATGGGGCTGTCCAATTTCCACAACTCCAGTTGTTGAAGAGACCCTCTTTTTGCCATTGGACATTCTTTCCTGCTCTGTCAAAGATAAGTTGACCATAGAGTTGAGGGTCCATTTCTGGGCTCTCGATTCTGTTCCATGGATCTATGTGTCTGTTTTTGTGCCAGTACCATACTGTCTTGATGATGACAGCTTTGTCATAGAGCTGGAAGTCCAGAATTGTGATGCCGCCAGCTTTGCTTTTCTTTCTCAATATTCCTCTGGCTATTCGTGGTCTCTTCTGGTTCCATTCAAATCTTAGGATTATTTGTTCCATTTCTTGGAAAAAAGTGGATGGTATTTTGACGGGGATTGCATTGAATGTGTAGATTGCTCTAAGTAGCATCGACCTCTTCACAATGTTGGTTCTCCCAATCCATGAGCATGGAACGTTTTTCCGTTTCTTTGTGTCTTCTTCAATTTCTTTCCTGAGTATTTGGTAGTTTTCTGAGTACAGATCCTTTGCCTCTTGGGTTCCATTTATTCCTAGGTCTCTTCTGGTTTTGGGTGCAGTTGTGAATGGGATCGACTCCTTGATTTGTCTCTCTTCTGTCTTGTTGTTGGTGTATAGGAATGCCACTGATTTCTGTGCATTGATTTTATAGCCTGCTACTTTGCGGAATTGCTGTGTGAGTTCTAGCTGTTTTGGGGTGGAGTCTTTTGGGTTTTCCACATAAAGTATCATATCATCTGCAAAGAGTGAGAGTTTGACTTCCTCTCTGCCGATTTGGATGCCTTTGATTTCTTTTTGTTGTCTGATTGCTGTGGCTAGGACTTCTAATACTATGTTGAATAGCAGTGGTGAGAGTGGCTATCCCTGCCGCGTTCCTGACCTTAGGGGAAAAGATCTCAGCTTTTCCCCATTGAGAATGATATTCGCTGTAGGTTGTTCGTAGATGGCTTTTATGATATTGAGGTATGTACCCGCTGTCCCTATACTCTGAAGAGTTTTGATCCAGAAAGGGTGCTTTACTTTGTCAAATGGTTTTTCTGCATCTATTGAGAGGATCATATGATTCTTGTTCTTTCTTTTGTTAATGTGTTTTATCACGTTGATTGATTTGCGGATGTTGAACCAGCCTTGCAGCCCAGGGATAAATCCCACTTGGTCATGGTGAATACTCCTTTTCATGTACTGTTGGATCCTCTTGGCTAGTATTTTGGTGAGAATTTTTGCATCGATGTTCATCAAGGATATTGGTCTCTAATACTCTTTTTTGATGGGATCTTTGTCTGGTTTTGGGATCAAGGTAATGGTGGCCTCATAAAATGAGTTTGGAGGTTTTCCTTCCATTTCTATTGTTTGGAACAGTTTCAGGAGAATAGGTATTAATTCTTCTTTAAATGTCTGATAGAATTCCCCTGGGAATCCATCTGGCCCTGGGCTTTGGTTTCTTGGGAGGTTTTTGATGACTACTTCAATTGCCTTCGTGGTTATAGGACTGTTCAGGTTTTCTATTTCTTCCTGGGTCAGTTTTGGTAGTTGACACATCTCTAGGAATGCACCCATTTCTTCCAGGTTATGGAATATGCTGCCCTAGGGTTGCTCAGATTACGTTCTTATAATCGTTTGTATTTCTTTGGTGTTGGTTGTGATCTCTCCTCTTTCATTCATGATTTTGTTGGTTTGGGTCATTTCTCTTTTGTTTTTGATCAGCCTGGACAGGGGTGTATCAATCTTGTGAATTCTTTCAAAGAACCAGCTCCTAGTTCCGTTGATCTGTTCTACTGTTCTTTTGGGTTCTATTTCATTGATTTCTGCTCTGATCTGCATGATTTCTCTTCTCCTGCTGGGTTTACGCTTTATTTGCCGTTCTTTCTCCAGCTCCTTTAGGTGTAGGGTTAGGGTGTGTATTTGAGACCTTTCATGTTTCTTGAGAAAGGCTTGTATTGCTATATACTTTCCTCGCAGGACTGCCTTGGCTGTATCCCAAAGATTTTGGACAGTTGTGTTTTCATTTTCATTGGTTTCCAGGAATTTTTAAATTCTTCTTTAATTTCCTGGTTGACCCATTCATTCTTTCGTAGGATGCTCTTTAGCCTCCATGTATTTGAGTTCTTTCCGACTTTCCTCTTGTGATTGAGTTCTAGTTTCAAAGCATTGTGGTCTGAAAATGTGCAGGGAATGATCCCAATCTTTGGGTACCGGTTGAGACCTGATTTGTGACCTAGGATGTGATCCATTCTGGAGAACGTTCCATGGGCCCTAGAGAAGAATGTGTATTCCGTTGCTTCGGGATGGAACGTTCTGAATATGTCTGTGAAGTCCATTTGGTCCAGTGTGTCATTTAAAGTCTTTATTTCCCTGTTGATCTTTTGCTTAGATGATCTGGCCATTTCAGTCAGGGGGGTGTTAAAGTCCCCCACTATGATTGTATGGTTGTCAATGTCTTTCTTTGCTTTTCTTCTAAATTGCCTTATACAATTGGATGCTCCCATGTTCGGGGCATAGACATTTACAATTGTTAGATCTTCTTCTTGGATAGACCCTTTAAGTAGGATATAGTGTCCTTCTTCATCTCTTATTACAGTCTTTGTTTTTTATTGCTTTGTTAATCACCATGTACTACATCATTTGTTTTGGTGTAGTGTCCCATGATTCATTGTTTGTTCCGAACACACAGTGCTCCATGCAGAATGTGCCCTCTTTAATACCCATCACCAGGCTAACCAATCCCCCGACCCACCTCCCCTCTAGAAACCTCGGATTTTTTTTCAGAATCCATCATCTCTCCTGGTCTGTCTCCCCCTCTCACTAACTCCCCTTCATTCTTCCTCTCCTGCTATCTCCTTCTTTTCCTTTATTCTTAAAATATGTTGCGTTATTTGTTTCAGAAGTAGAGATCTGTGATTCAACAGTCTTACACAATTCACAGCGCTCACCGTAGCTCATACCCTCCCCAATGTCTATCACCCAGCCAGCCCATCCCTCCCACCCCCGACCACTCCAGCAAGCCTCACTCTGTTCCTGAGATTAAGAATTCCTCATATCAGTGAGGTCATATGATACATGTCTTTCTCTGATTGACTTATTTCACTAATCATCGGACCCTCCAGTTCCATCCACGTCGTTGTCCATGGCAACATCTCATTCCTTTTGATGGCTGCGTAATATTCCATTGTGTAGATATATACCACCTCTTCTTTATCCATTCATCTGTCGATGGACATCTTGGCTCTTTCAACAGTTTGGCTATTGTGGACATTGCTGCTACAAACAATGGGGTGCACGTACCGCTTCGGGTCCCTACATTTGTATCTTTGGGGTAAATACCCAGGAGTGCAATTGCTGGATCGGATGGTAGCTCTAATTTCAACTATTTGAGGAACCTCCATCCTGTTTTCCAGAGGGGTTGCACCAGCTTGCATTCCCACCACCAGTGTAGGAGGGTTCCCCTTTCTCCACATCCCCGCCAACCTCTGTCGTTCCCTGACTTGTTCATTTGAGCCATTCTGACGGGTGTGAGGTGGTATCTCATTGAGGTTTTGATGTGGATTTCCCTGATGCCGAGGCGTGTTGAGCACTTTTTCCTGTGCCTGTTGGCCATTTGGATGTCTTCTTTGGAAAAATGTCTGTTCATGTCTTCTGCCTATTTCTTGATTGGATTATTTGTTCTTTGGGTGTTGAGTTTGATACGTTTTTATACATATTGGATAGTAGCCCTTTATCTGATATGTCAATCGTAAATAATTTCTCCCATTCTGTCGGTTGTCTTTTGGTTTTGTGGACTGTTTCTTTTGCTGTGCCAAAGGTTTTTATCTTGATGAAATCCCAATAGTTCATTTTTGCCCTGGCTTCCCGTGCCTTTGGTGATGTTTCTAGGAAGAAGTTGCTGCGGCTGAGGTCGAAGAGCTTGCTACCTGTGTTCTCCTTTCGGATTTTGATGGAGTCCTGTCTCACATTGAGGTCTTTCAAACATTTGGAGTCTATTTTTGTGTGTGGTGTCAGGAAATGGTCCAGTGTCATTCTTCTGCATGGGGCTGTCCAATTTCCACAACTCCAGTTGTTGAAGAGACCCTCTTTTTGCCATTGGACATTCTTTCCTGCTCTGTCAAAGATAAGTTGACCATAGAGTTGAGGGTCCATTTCTGGGCTCTCGATTCTGTTCCATGGATCTATGTGTCTGTTTTTGTGCCAGTACCATACTGTCTTGATGATGACAGCTTTGTCATAGAGCTGGAAGTCCAGAATTGTGATGCCGCCAGCTTTGCTTTTCTTTCTCAATATTCCTCTGGCTATTCGTGGTCTCTTCTGGTTCCATTCAAATCTTAGGATTATTTGTTCCATTTCTTGGAAAAAAGTGGATGGTATTTTGACGGGGATTGCATTGAATGTGTAGATTGCTCTAAGTAGCATCGACCTCTTCACAATGTTGGTTCTCCCAATCCATGAGCATGGAACGTTTTTCCGTTTCTTTGTGTCTTCTTCAATTTCTTTCCTGAGTATTTGGTAGTTTTCTGAGTACAGATCCTTTGCCTCTTGGGTTCCATTTATTCCTAGGTCTCTTCTGGTTTTGGGTGCAGTTGTGAATGGGATCGACTCCTTGATTTGTCTCTCTTCTGTCTTGTTGTTGGTGTATAGGAATGCCACTGATTTCTGTGCATTGATTTTATAGCCTGCTACTTTGCGGAATTGCTGTGTGAGTTCTAGCTGTTTTGGGGTGGAGTCTTTTGGGTTTTCCACATAAAGTATCATATCATCTGCAAAGAGTGAGAGTTTGACTTCCTCTCTGCCGATTTGGATGCCTTTGATTTCTTTTTGTTGTCTGATTGCTGTGGCTAGGACTTCTAATACTATGTTGAATAGCAGTGGTGAGAGTGGCTATCCCTGCCGCGTTCCTGACCTTAGGGGAAAAGATCTCAGCTTTTCCCCATTGAGAATGATATTCGCTGTAGGTTGTTCGTAGATGGCTTTTATGATATTGAGGTATGTACCCGCTGTCCCTATACTCTGAAGAGTTTTGATCCAGAAAGGGTGCTTTACTTTGTCAAATGGTTTTTCTGCATCTATTGAGAGGATCATATGATTCTTGTTCTTTCTTTTGTTAATGTGTTTTATCACGTTGATTGATCTGCGGATGTTGAACCAGCCTTGCAGCCCAGGGATAAATCCCACTTGGTCATGGTGAATACTCCTTTTCATGTACTGTTGGATCCTCTTGGCTAGTATTTTGGTGAGAATTTTTGCATCGATGTTCATCAAGGATATTGGTCTCTAATACTCTTTTTTGATGGGATCTTTGTCTGGTTTTGGGATCAAGGTAATGGTGGCCTCATAAAATGAGTTTGGAGGTTTTCCTTCCATTTCTATTGTTTGGAACAGTTTCAGGAGAATAGGTATTAATTCTTCTTTAAATGTCTGATAGAATTCCCCTGGGAATCCATCTGGCCCTGGGCTTTGGTTTCTTGGGAGGTTTTTGATGACTACTTCAATTGCCTTCGTGGTTATAGGACTGTTCAGGTTTTCTATTTCTTCCTGGGTCAGTTTTGGTAGTTGACACATCTCTAGGAATGCACCCATTTCTTCCAGGTTATGGAATATGCTGCCCTAGGGTTGCTCAGATTACGTTCTTATAATCGTTTGTATTTCTTTGGTGTTGGTTGTGATCTCTCCTCTTTCATTCATGATTTTGTTGGTTTGGGTCATTTCTCTTTTCTTTTTGATCAGCCTGGACAGGGGTGTATCAATCTTGTGAATTCTTTCAAAGAACCAGCTCCTAGTTCCGTTGATCTGTTCTACTGTTCTTTTGGGTTCTATTTCATTGATTTCTGCTCTGATCTGCATGATTTCTCTTCTCCTGCTGGGTTTAGGCTTTATTTGCCGTTCTTTCTCCAGCTCCTTTAGGTGTAGGGTTAGGGTGTGTATTTGAGACCTTTCATGTTTCTTGAGAAAGGCTTGTATTGCTATATACTTTCCTCGCAGGACTGCCTTGGCTGTATCCCAAAGATTTTGGACAGTTGTGTTTTCATTTTCATTGGTTTCCAGGAATTTTTAAATTCTTCTTTAATTTCCTGGTTGACCCATTCATTCTTTCGTAGGATGCTCTTTAGCCTCCATGTATTTGAGTTCTTTCCGACTTTCCTCTTGTGATTGAGTTCTAGTTTCAAAGCATTGTGGTCTGAAAATGTGCAGGGAATGATCCCAATCTTTGGGTACCGGTTGAGACCTGATTTGTGACCTAGGATGTGATCCATTCTGGAGAACGTTCCATGGGCCCTAGAGAAGAATGTGTATTCCGTTGCTTCGGGATGGAACGTTCTGAATATGTCTGTGAAGTCCATTTGGTCCAGTGTGTCATTTAAAGTCTTTATTTCCCTGTTGATCTTTTGCTGAGATGATCTGGCCATTTCAGTCAGGGGGGTGTTAAAGTCCCCCACTATGATTGTATGGTTGTCAATGTCTTTCTTTGCTTTTCTTCTAAATTGCCTTATACAATTGGATGCTCCCATGTTCGGGGCATAGACATTTACAATTGTTAGATCTTCTTCTTGGATAGACCCTTTAAGTAGGATATAGTGTCCTTCTTCATCTCTTATTACAGTCTTTGTTTTTTATTGCTTTGTTAATCACCATGTACTACATCATTTGTTTTGGTGTAGTGTCCCATGATTCATTGTTTGTTCCGAACACACAGTGCTCCATGCAGAATGTGCCCTCTTTAATACCCATCACCAGGCTAACCAATCCCCCGACCCACCTCCCCTCTAGAAACCTCGGATTTTTTTTCAGAATCCATCATCTCTCCTGGTCTGTCTCCCCCTCTCACTAACTCCCCTTCATTCTTCCTCTCCTGCTATCTCCTTCTTTTCCTTTATTCTTAAAATATGTTGCGTTATTTGTTTCAGAAGTAGAGATCTGTGATTCAACAGTCTTACACAATTCACAGCGCTCACCGTAGCTCATACCCTCCCCAATGTCTATCACCCAGCCAGCCCATCCCTCCCACCCCCGACCACTCCAGCAAGCCTCACTCTGTTCCTGAGATTAAGAATTCCTCATATCAGTGAGGTCATATGATACATGTCTTTCTCTGATTGACTTATTTCACTAATCATCGGACCCTCCAGTTCCATCCACGTCGTTGTCCATGGCAACATCTCATTCCTTTTGATGGCTGCGTAATATTCCATTGTGAAGATATATACCACCTCTTCTTTATCCATTCATCTGTCGATGGACATCTTGGCTCTTTCAACAGTTTGGCTATTGTGGACATTGCTGCTACAAACAATGGGGTGCACGTACCGCTTCGGGTCCCTACATTTGTATCTTTGGGGTAAATACCCAGGAGTGCAATTGCTGGATCGGATGGTAGCTCTAATTTCAACTATTTGAGGAACCTCCATCCTGTTTTCCAGAGGGGTTGCACCAGCTTGCATTCCCACCACCAGTGTAGGAGGGTTCCCCTTTCTCCACATCCCCGCCAACCTCTGTCGTTCCCTGACTTGTTCATTTGAGCCATTCTGACGGGTGTGAGGTGGTATCTCATTGAGGTTTTGATGTGGATTTCCCTGATGCCGAGCCGTGTTGAGCACTTTTTCCTGTGCCTGTTGGCCATTTGGATGTCTTCTTTGGAAAAATGTCTGTTCATGTCTTCTGCCTATTTCTTGATTGGATTATTTGTTCTTTGGGTGTTGAGTTTGATACGTTTTTATACATATTGGATAGTAGCCCTTTATCTGATATGTCAATCGTAAATAATTTCTCCCATTCTGTCGGTTGTCTTTTGGTTTTGTGGACTGTTTCTTTTGCTGTGCCAAAGGTTTTTATCTTGATGAAATCCCAATAGTTCATTTTTGCCCTGGCTTCCCGTGCCTTTGGTGATGTTTCTAGGAAGAAGTTGCTGCGGCTGAGGTCGAAGAGCTTGCTACCTGTGTTCTCCTTTCGGATTTTGATGGAGTCCTGTCTCACATTGAGGTCTTTCAAACATTTGGAGTCTATTTTTGTGTGTGGTGTCAGGAAATGGTCCAGTGTCATTCTTCTGCATGGGGCTGTCCAATTTCCACAACTCCAGTTGTTGAAGAGACCCTCTTTTTGCCATTGGACATTCTTTCCTGCTCTGTCAAAGATAAGTTGACCATAGAGTTGAGGGTCCATTTCTGGGCTCTCGATTCTGTTCCATGGATCTATGTGTCTGTTTTTGTGCCAGTACCATACTGTCTTGATGATGACAGCTTTGTCATAGAGCTGGAAGTCCAGAATTGTGATGCCGCCAGCTTTGCTTTTCTTTCTCAATATTCCTCTGGCTATTCGTGGTCTCTTCTGGTTCCATTCAAATCTTAGGATTATTTGTTCCATTTCTTGGAAAAAAGTGGATGGTATTTTGACGGGGATTGCATTGAATGTGTAGATCGCTCTAGGTAGCATTGACCTCTTCACAATGTTGGTTCTCCCAATCCATGAGCATGGAACGTTTTTCCGTTTCTTTGTGTCTTCTTCAATTTCTTTCCTGAGTATTTGGTAGTTTTCTGAGTACAGATCCTTTGCCTCTTGGGTTCCATTTATTCCTAGGTCTCTTCTGGTTTTGGGTGCAGTTGTGAATGGGATCGACTCCTTGATTTGTCTCTCTTCTGTCTTGTTGTTAGTGTATAGGAATGCCAGTGATTTCTGTGCATTGATTTTATAGCCTGCTACTTGACGGAATTGCTGTGTGAGTTCTAGCAGTTTTGGGGTGGAGTCTTTTGGGTTTTCCACATAAAGTATCATATCATCTGCAAAGAGTGAGAGTTTGACTTCCTCTCTGCCGATTTGGATGCCTTTGATTTCTTTTTGTTGTCTGATTGCTGTGGCTAGGACTTCTAATACTATGTTGAATAGCAGTGGTGAGAGTGGCTATCCCTCCCGCGTTCCTGACCTTAGGGGAAAAGATCTCAGCTTTTCCCCATTGAGAATGATATTCCCTGTAGGTTGTTCGTAGATGGCTTTTATGATATTGAGGTATGAAACCGCTGTCCCTATACTCTGAAGAGTTTTGATCGAGAAAGTGTGCTTTTCTTTGTCAAATGGTTTTTCTGCATCTATTGAGAGGATCATATGATTCTTGTTCTTTCTTTTGTTAATGTGTTTTATCACGTTGGTTGATCTGCGGATGTTGAACCAGCCTTGCAGCCCAGGGATAAATCCCACTTGGTCATGGTGAATACTCCTTTTCATGTACTGTTGGATCCTCTTGGCTAGTATTTTGGTGAGAATTTTTGCATCGATGTTCATCAAGGATATTGGTCTCTAATTCTCCTTTTTGATGGGATCTTTGTCTGGTTTTGGGATCAAGGTAATGGTGGCCTCATAAAATGAGTTTGGAAGTTTTCCTTCCATTTCTATTGTTTGGAACAGTTTCAGGAGAATAGGTATTAATTCTTCTTTAAATGTCTGATAGAATTCCCCTGGGAATCCATCTGGCCCTGGGCTTTGGTTTCTTGGGAGGTTTTTGATCACTACTTCAATTGCCTTCGTGGTTATAGGACTGTTCAGGTTTTCTATTTCTTCCTGGGTCAGTTTTGGTAGTTGACACATCTCTAGGAATGCACCCATTTCTTCCAGGTTATGGAATATGCTGCCCTAGGGTTGCTCAGATTACGTTCTTATAATCGTTTGTATTTCTTTGGTGTTGGTTGTGATCTCTCCTCTTTCATTCATGATTTTGTTGATTTGGGTCATTTCTCTTTTCTTTTTGATCAGCCTGGACAGGGGTGTATCAATCTTGTGAATTCTTTCAAAGAACCAGCTCCTAGTTCCGTTGATCTGTTCTACTGTTCTTTTGGGTTCTATTTCATTGATTTCTGCTCTGATCTGCATGATTTCTCTTCTCCTGCTGGGTTTAGGCTTTATTTGCCGTTCTTTCTCCAGCTCCTTTAGGTGTAGGGTTAGGGTGTGTATTTGAGACCTTTCATGTTTCTTGAGAAAGGCTTGTATTGCTATATACTTTCCTCGCAGGACTGCCTTGGCTGTATCCCAAAGATTTTGGACAGTTGTGTTTTCATTTTCATTGGTTTCCAGGAATTTTTAAATTCTTCTTTAATTTCCTGGTTGACCCATTCATTCTTTCGTAGGATGCTCTTTAGCCTCCATGTATTTGAGTTCTTTCCGACTTTCCTCTTGTGATTGAGTTCTAGTTTCAAAGCATTGTGGTCTGAAAATGTGCAGGGAATGATCCCAATCTTTGGGTACCGGTTGAGACCTGATTTGTGACCTAGGATGTGATCCATTCTGGAGAACGTTCCATGGGCCCTAGAGAAGAATGTGTATTCCGTTGCTTCGGGATGGAACGTTCTGAATATGTCTGTGAAGTCCATTTGGTCCAGTGTGTCATTTAAAGTCTTTATTTCCTTGTTGATCTTTTGCTTAGATGATCTGGCCATTTCAGTCAGGGGGGTGTTAAAGTCCCCCACTATGATTGTATGGTTGTCAATGTCTTTCTTTGCTTTTCTTCTAAATTGCCTTATACAATTGGATGCTCCCATGTTCGGGGCATAGACATTTACAATTGTTAGATCTTCTTCTTGGATAGACCCTTTAAGTAGGATATAGTGTCCTTCTTCATCTCTTATTACAGTCTTTGTCTTTTATTGCTTTGTTAATCACCATGTACTACATCATTTGTTTTGGTGTAGTGTCCCATGATTCATTGTTTGTTCCGAACACACAGTGCTCCATGCAGAATGTGCCCTCTTTAATACCCATCACCAGGCTAACCAATCCCCCGACCCACCTCCCCTCTAGAAACCTCGGATTTTTTTTCAGAATCCATCATCTCTCCTGGTCTGTCTCCCCCTCTCACTAACTCCCCTTCATTCTTCCTCTCCTGCTATCTCCTTCTTTTCCTTTATTCTTAAAATATGTTGCGTTATTTGTTTCAGAAGTAGAGATCTGTGATTCAACAGTCTTACACAATTCACAGCGCTCACCGTAGCTCATACCCTCCCCAATGTCTATCACCCAGCCAGCCCATCCCTCCCACCCCCGACCACTCCAGCAAGCCTCACTCTGTTCCTGAGATTAAGAATTCCTCATATCAGTGAGGTCATATGATACATGTCTTTCTCTGATTGACTTATTTCACTAATCATCGGACCCTCCAGTTCCATCCACGTCGTTGTCCATGGCAACATCTCATTCCTTTTGATGGCTGCGTAATATTCCATTGTGTAGATATATACCACCTCTTCTTTATCCATTCATCTGTCGTTGGACATCTTGGCTCTTTCAACAGTTTGGCTATTGTGGACATTGCTGCTACAAACAATGGGGTGCACGTACCGCTTCGGGTCCCTACATTTGTATCTTTGGGGTAAATACCCAGGAGTGCAATTGCTGGATCGGATGGTAGCTCTAATTTCAACTATTTGAGGAACCTCCATCCTGTTTTCCAGAGGGGTTGCACCAGCTTGCATTCCCACCACCAGTGTAGGAGGGTTCCCCTTTCTCCACATCCCCGCCAACCTCTGTCGTTCCCTGACTTGTTCATTTGAGCCATTCTGACGGGTGTGAGGTGGTATCTCATTGAGGTTTTGATGTGGATTTCCCTGATGCCGAGCCGTGTTGAGCAATTTTTCCTGTGCCTGTTGGCCATTTGGATGTCTTCTTTGGAAAAATGTCTGTTCATGTCTTCTGCCTATTTCTTGATTGGATTATTTGTTCTTTGGGTGTTGAGTTTGATACGTTTTTATACATATTGGATAGTAGCCCTTTATCTGATATGTCAATCGTAAATAATTTCTCCCATTCTGTCGGTTGTCTTTTGGTTTTGTGGACTGTTTCTTTTGCTGTGCCAAAGGTTTTTATCTTGATGAAATCCCAATAGTTCATTTTTGCCCTGGCTTCCCGTGCCTTTGGTGATGTTTCTAGGAAGAAGTTGCTGCGGCTGAGGTCGAAGAGCTTGCTACCTGTGTTCTCCTTTCGGATTTTGATGGAGTCCTGTCTCACATTGAGGTCTTTCAAACATTTGGAGTCTATTTTTGTGTGTGGTGTCAGGAAATGGTCCAGTGTCATTCTTCTGCATGGGGCTGTCCAATTTCCACAACTCCAGTTGTTGAAGAGACCCTCTTTTTGCCATTGGACATTCTTTCCTGCTCTGTCAAAGATAAGTTGACCATAGAGTTGAGGGTCCATTTCTGGGCTCTCGATTCTGTTCCATGGATCTATGTGTCTGTTTTTGTGCCAGTACCATACTGTCTTGATGATGACAGCTTTGTCATAGAGCTGGAAGTCCAGAATTGTGATGCCGCCAGCTTTGCTTTTCTTTCTCAATATTCCTCTGGCTATTCGTGGTCTCTTCTGGTTCCATTCAAATCTTAGGATTATTTGTTCCATTTCTTGGAAAAAAGTGGATGGTATTTTGACGGGGATTGCATTGAATGTGTAGATTGCTCTAAGTAGCATCGACCTCTTCACAATGTTGGTTCTCCCAATCCATGAGCATGGAACGTTTTTCCGTTTCTTTGTGTCTTCTTCAATTTCTTTCCTGAGTATTTGGTAGTTTTCTGAGTACAGATCCTTTGCCTCTTGCGTTCAACTTATTCCTAGGTCTCTTCTGGTTTTGGGTGCAGTTGTGAATGGGATCGACTCCTTGATTTGTCTCTCTTCTCTCTTGTTGTTAGTGTATAGGAATGCCAGTGATTTCTGTGCATTGATTTTATAGCCTGCTACTTGACGGAATTGCTGTGTGAGTTCTAGCAGTTTTGGGGTGGAGTCTTTTGGGTTTTCCACATAAAGTATCATATCATCTGCAAAGAGTGAGAGTTTGACTTCCTCTCTGCCGATTTGGATGCCTTTGATTTCTTTTTGTTGTCTGATTGCTGTGGCTAGGACTTCTAATACTATGTTGAATAGCAGTGGTGAGAGTGGCTATCCCTCCCGCGTTCCTGACCTTAGGGGAAAAGATCTCAGCTTTTCCCCATTGAGAATGATATTCCCTGTAGGTTGTTCGTAGATGGCTTTTATGATATTGAGGTATGTACCTGCTGTCCCTATACTCTGAAGAGTTTTGATCGAGAAAGTGTGCTTTTCTTTGTCAAATGGTTTTTCTGCATCTATTGAGAGGATCATATGATTCTTGTTCTTTCTTTTGTTAATGTGTTTTATCACGTTGGTTGATCTGCGGATGTTGAACCAGCCTTGCAGCCCAGGGATAAATCCCACTTGGTCATGGTGAATACTCCTTTTCATCTACTGTTGGATCCTCTTGGCTAGTATTTTGGTGAGAATTTTTGCATCGATGTTTATCAAGGATATTGGTCTCTAATTCTCCTTTTTGATGGGATCTTTGTCTGGTTTTGGGATCAAGGTAATGGTGGCCTCATAAAATGAGTTTGGAAGTTTTCCTTCCATTTCTATTGTTTGGAACAGTTTCAGGAGAATAGGTATTAATTCTTCTTTAAATGTCTGATAGAATTCCCCTGGAAATCCATCTGGCCCTGGGCTTTGGTTTCTTGGGAGGTTTTTGATCACTACTTCAATTGCCTTCGTGGTTATAAGACTGTTCAGGTTTTCTATTTCTTCCTGGGTCAGTTTTGGTAGTTGACACATCTCTAGGAATGCACCCATTTCTTCCAGGTTATGGAATATGCTGCCCTAGGGTTGCTCAGATTACGTTCTTATAATCGTTTGTATTTCTTTGGTGTTGGTTGTGATCTCTCCTCTTTCATTCATGATTTTGTTGATTTGGGTCATTTCTCTTTTCTTTTTGATCAGCCTGGACAGGGGTGTATCAATCTTGTGAATTCTTTCAAAGAACCAGCTCCTAGTTCCGTTGATCTGTTCTACTGTTCTTTTGCGTTCTATTTCATTGATTTCTGCTCTGATCTGCATGATTTCTCTTCTCCTGCTGGGTTTAGGCTTTATTTGCCGTTCTTTCTCCAGCTCCTTTAGGTGTAGGGTTAGGGTGTGTATTTGAGACCTTTCATGTTTCTTGAGAAAGGCTTGTATTGCTATATACTTTCCTCGCAGGACTGCCTTGGCTGTATCCCAAAGATTTTGGACAGTTGTGTTTTCATTTTCATTGGTTTCCAGGAATTTTTAAATTCTTCTTTAATTTCCTGGTTGACCCATTCATTCTTTCGTAGGATGCTCTTTAGCCTCCATGTATTTGAGTTCTTTCCGACTTTCCTCTTGTGATTGAGTTCTAGTTTCAAAGCATTGTGGTCTGAAAATGTGCAGGGAATGATCCCAATCTTTGGGTACCGGTTGAGACCTGATTTGTGACCTAGGATGTGATCCATTCTGGAGAACGTTCCATGGGCCCTAGAGAAGAATGTGTATTCCGTTGCTTCGGGATGGAACGTTCTGAATATGTCTGTGAAGTCCATTTGGTCCAGTGTGTCATTTAAAGTCTTTATTTCCTTGTTGATCTTTTGCTTAGATGATCTGGCCATTTCAGTCAGGGGGGTGTTAAAGTCCCCCACTATGATTGTATGGTTGTCAATGTCTTTCTTTGCTTTTCTTCTAAATTGCCTTATACAATTGGATGCTCCCATGTTCGGGGCATAGACATTTACAATTGTTAGATCTTCTTCTTGGATAGAACCTTAAAGTAGGATATAGTGTCCTTCTTCATCTCTTATTACAGTCTTTGTTTTTTATTGCTTTGTTAATCACCATGTACTACATCATTTGTTTTGGTGTAGTGTCCCATGATTCATTGTTTGTTCCGAACACACAGCGCTCCATGCAGAATGTGTCCTCTTTAATACCCATCACCAGGCTAACCAATCCCCCGACCCACCTCCCGTCTAGAAACCTCGGATTTTTTTTCAGAATCCATCATCTCTACTGGTCTGTCTCCCCCTCTCACTAACTCCCCTTCATTCTTCCTCTCCTGCTATCTCCTTCTTTTCCTTTATTCTTAAAATATGTTGCGTTATTTGTTTCAGAAGTAGAGATCTGTGATTCAACAGTCTTACACAATTCACACCGCTCACCGTAGCTCATACCCTCCCTAATGTCTATCACCCAGCCAGCCCATCCCTCCCACCCCCGACCACTCCAGCAAGCCTCACTCTGTTCCTGAGATTAAGAATTCCTCATATCAGTGAGGTCATATGATACATGTCTTTCTCTGATTGACTTATTTCACTAATCATCGGACCCTCCAGTTCCATCCACGTCGTTGTCCATGGCAACATCTCATTCCTTTTGATGGCTGCGTAATATTCCATTGTGTAGATATATACCACCTCTTCTTTATCCATTCATCTGTCGATGGACATCTTGGCTCTTTCAACAGTTTGGCTATTGTGGACATTGCTGCTACAAACAATGGGGTGCACGTACCGCTTCGGGTCCCTACATTTGTATCTTTGGGGTAAATACCCAGGAGTGCAATTGCTGGATCGGATGGTAGCTCTAATTTCAACTATTTGAGGAACCTCCATCCTGTTTTCCAGAGGGGTTGCACCAGCTTGCATTCCCACCACCAGTGTAGGAGGGTTCCCCTTTCTCCACATCCCCGCCAACCTCTGTCGTTCCCTGACTTGTTCATTTGAGCCATTCTGACGGGTGTGAGGTGGTATCTCATTGAGGTTTTGATGTGGATTTCCCTGATGCCGAGGCGTGTTGAGCACTTTTTCCTGTGCCTGTTGGCCATTTGGATGTCTTCTTTGGAAAAATGTCTGTTCATGTCTTCTGCCTATTTCTTGATTGGATTATTTGTTCTTTGGGTGTTGAGTTTGATACCTTTTTATACATATTGGATAGTAGCCCTTTATCTGATATGTCAATCGTAAATAATTTCTCCCATTCTGTCGGTTGTCTTTTGGTTTTGTGGACTGTTTCTTTTGCTGTGCCAAAGGTTTTTATCTTGATGAAATCCCAATAGTTCATTTTTGCCCTGGCTTCCCGTGCCTTTGGTGATGTTTCTAGGAAGAAGTTGCTGCGGCTGAGGTCGAAGAGCTTGCTACCTGTGTTCTCCTTTCGGATTTTGATGGAGTCCTGTCTCACATTGAGGTCTTTCAAACATTTGGAGTCTATTTTTGTGTGTGGTGTCAGGAAATGGTCCAGTGTCATTCTTCTGCATGGGGCTGTCCAATTTCCACAACTCCAGTTGTTGAAGAGACCCTCTTTTTGCCATTGGACATTCTTTCCTGCTCTGTCAAAGATAAGTTGACCATAGAGTTGAGGGTCCATTTCTGGGCTCTCGATTCTGTTCCATGGATCTATGTGTCTGTTTTTGTGCCAGTACCATACTGTCTTGATGATGACAGCTTTGTCATAGAGCTGGAAGTCCAGAATTGTGATGCCGCCAGCTTTGCTTTTCTTTCTCAATATTCCTCTGGCTATTCGTGGTCTCTTCTGGTTCCATTCAAATCTTAGGATTATTTGTTCCATTTCTTGGAAAAAAGTGGATGGTATTTTGACGGGGATTGCATTGAATGTGTAGATCGCTCTAGGTAGCATTGACCTCTTCACAATGTTGGTTCTCCCAATCCATGAGCATGGAACGTTTTTCCGTTTCTTTGTGTCTTCTTCAATTTCTTTCCTGAGTATTTGGTAGTTTTCTGAGTACAGATCCTTTGCCTCTTGGGTTCCATTTATTCCTAGGTCTCTTCTGGTTTTGGGTGCAGTTGTGAATGGGATCGACTCCTTGATTTGTCTCTCTTCTGTCTTGTTGTTGGTGTATAGGAATGCCACTGATTTCTGTGCATTGATTTTATAGCCTGCTACTTTGCGGAATTGCTGTGTGAGTTCTAGCTGTTTTGGGGTGGAGTCTTTTGGGTTTTCCACATAAAGTATCATATCATCTGCAAAGAGTGAGAGTTTGACTTCCTCTCTGCCGATTTGGATGCCTTTGATTTCTTTTTGTTGTCTGATTGCTGTGGCTAGGACTTCTAATACTATGTTGAATAGCAGTGGTGAGAGTGGCTATCCCTGCCGCGTTCCTGACCTTAGGGGAAAAGATCTCAGCTTTTCCCCATTGAGAATGATATTCGCTGTAGGTTGTTCGTAGATGGCTTTTATGATATTGAGGTATGTACCCGCTGTCCCTATACTCTGAAGAGTTTTGATCCAGAAAGGGTGCTTTACTTTGTCAAATGGTTTTTCTGCATCTATTGAGAGGATCATATGATTCTTGTTCTTTCTTTTGTTAATGTGTTTTATCACGTTGATTGATTTGCGGATGTTGAACCAGCCTTGCAGCCCAGGGATAAATCCCACTTGGTCATGGTGAATACTCCTTTTCATGTACTGTTGGATCCTCTTGGCTAGTATTTTTGTGAGAATTTTTGCATCGATGTTCATCAAGGATATTGGTCTCTAATACTCTTTTTTGATGGGATCTTTGTCTGGTTTTGGGATCAAGGTAATGGTGGCCTCATAAAATGGGTTTGGAGGTTGTCCTTCCATTTCTATTGTTTGGAACAGTTTCAGGAGAATAGGTATTAATTCTTCTTTAAATGTCTGATAGAATTCCCCTGGGAATCCATCTGGCCCTGGGCTTTGGTTTCTTGGGAGGTTTTTGATGACTACTTCAATTGCCTTCGTGGTTATAGGACTGTTCAGGTTTTCTATTTCTTCCTGGGTCAGTTTTGGTAGTTGACACATCTCTAGGAATGCACCCATTTCTTCCAGGTTATGGAATATGCTGCCCTAGGGTTGCTCAGATTACGTTCTTATAATCGTTTGTATTTCTTTGGTGTTGGTTGTGATCTCTCCTCTTTCATTCATGATTTTGTTGGTTTGGGTCATTTCTCTTTTCTTTTTGATCAGCCTGGACAGGGGTGTATCAATCTTGTGAATTCTTTCAAAGAACCAGCTCCTAGTTCCGTTGATCTGTTCTACTGTTCTTTTGGGTTCTATTTCATTGATTTCTGCTCTGATCTGCATGATTTCTCTTCTCCTGCTGGGTTTAGGCTTTATTTGCCGTTCTTTCTCCAGCTCCTTTAGGTGTAGGGTTAGGGTGTGTATTTGAGACCTTTCATGTTTCTTGAGAAAGGCTTGTATTGCTATATACTTTCCTCGCAGGACTGCCTTGGCTGTATCCCAAAGATTTTGGACAGTTGTGTTTTCATTTTCATTGGTTTCCAGGAATTTTTAAATTCTTCTTTAATTTCCTGGTTGACCCATTCATTCTTTCGTAGGATGCTCTTTAGCCTCCATGTATTTGAGTTCTTTCCGACTTTCCTCTTGTGATTGAGTTCTAGTTTCAAAGCATTGTGGTCTGAAAATGTGCAGGGAATGATCCCAATCTTTGGGTACCGGTTGAGACCTGATTTGTGACCTAGGATGTGATCCATTCTGGAGAACGTTCCATGGGCCCTAGAGAAGAATGTGTATTCCGTTGCTTCGGGATGGAACGTTCTGAATATGTCTGTGAAGTCCATTTGGTCCAGTGTGTCATTTAAAGTCTTTATTTCCCTGTTGATCTTTTGCTTAGATGATCTGGCCATTTCAGTCAGGGGGGTGTTAAAGTCCCCCACTATGATTGTATGGTTGTCAATGTCTTTCTTTGCTTTTCTTCTAAATTGCCTTATACAATTGGATGCTCCCATGTTCGGGGCATAGACATTTACAATTGTTAGATCTTCTTCTTGGATAGACCCTTTAAGTAGGATATAGTGTCCTTCTTCATCTCTTATTACAGTCTTTGTCTTTTATTGCTTTGTTAATCACCATGTACTACATCATTGGTTTTGGTGTAGTGTCCCATGATTCATTGTTTGTTCCGAACACACAGTGCTCCATGCAGAATGTGCCCTCTTTAATACCCATCACCAGGCTAACCAATCCCCCGACCCACCTCCCGTCTAGAAACCTCGGATTTTTTTTCAGAATCCATTATCTCTCCTGGTCTGTCTCCCCCTCTCTCTAACTCCCCTTCATTCTTCCTCTCCTGCTATCTCCTTCTTTTCCTTTATTCTTAAAATATGTTGCGTTATTTGTTTCAGAAGTAGAGATCTGTGATTCAACAGTCTTACACAATTCACAGCGCTCACCGTAGCTCATACCCTCCCCAATGTCTATCACCCAGCCAGCCCATCACTCCCACCCCCGACCACTCCAGCAAGCCTCACTCTGTTCCTGAGATTAAGAATTCCTCATATCAGTGAGGTCATATGATACATGTCTTTCTCTGATTGACTTATTTCACTAATCATCGGACCCTCCAGTTCCATCCACGTCGTTGTCCATGGCAACATCTCATTCCTTTTGATGGCTGCGTAATATTCCATTGTGTAGATATATACCACCTCTTCTTTATCCATTCATCTGTCGATGGACATCTTGGCTCTTTCAACAGTTTGGCTATTGTGGACATTGCTGCTACAAACAATGGGGTGCACGTACCGCTTCGGGTCCCTACATTTGTATCTTTGGGGTAAATACCCAGGAGTGCAATTGCTGGATCGGATGGTAGCTCTAATTTCAACTATTTGAGGAACCTCCATCCTGTTTTCCAGAGGGGTTGCACCAGCTTGCATTCCCACCACCAGTGTAGGAGGGTTCCCCTTTCTCCACATCCCCGCCAACCTCTGTCGTTCCCTGACTTGTTCATTTGAGCCATTCTGACGGGTGTGAGGTGGTATCTCATTGAGGTTTTGATGTGGATTTCCCTGATGCCGAGCCGTGTTGAGCACTTTTTCCTGTGCCTGTTGGCCATTTGGATGTCTTCTTTGGAAAAATGTCTGTTCATGTCTTCTGCCTATTTCTTGATTGGATTATTTGTTCTTTGGGTGTTGAGTTTGATACGTTTTTATACATATTGGATAGTAGCCCTTTATCTGATATGTCAATCGTAAATAATTTCTCCCATTCTGTCGGTTGTCTTTTGGTTTTGTGGACTGTTTCTTTTGCTGTGCCAAAGGTTTTTATCTTGATGAAATCCCAATAGTTCATTTTTGCCCTGGCTTCCCGTGCCTTTGGTGATGTTTCTAGGAAGAAGTTGCTGCGGCTGAGGTCGAAGAGCTTGCTACCTGTGTTCTCCTTTCGGATTTTGATGGAGTCCTGTCTCACATTGAGGTCTTTCAAACATTTGGAGTCTATTTTTGTGTGTGGTGTCAGGAAATGGTCCAGTGTCATTCTTCTGCATGGGGCTGTCCAATTTCCACAACTCCAGTTGTTGAAGAGACCCTCTTTTTGCCATTGGACATTCTTTCCTGCTCTGTCAAAGATAAGTTGACCATAGAGTTGAGGGTCCATTTCTGGGCTCTCGATTCTGTTCCATGGATCTATGTGTCTGTTTTTCTGCCAGTACCATACTGTCTTGATGATGACAGCTTTGTCATAGAGCTGGAAGTCCATTATTGTGATGCCGCCAGCTTTGCTTTTTTTCTCAATATTCCTCTGGCTATTCGTGGTCTCTTCTGGTTCCATTCAAATCTTAGGATTATTTGTTCCATTTCTTGGAAAAAAGTGGATGGTATTTTGACGGGGATTGCATTGAATGTGTAGATTGCTCTAAGTAGCATCGACCTCTTCACAATGTTGGTTCTCCCAATCCATGAGCATGGAACGTTTTTCCGTTTCTTTGTGTCTTCTTCAATTTCTTTCCTGAGTATTTGGTAGTTTTCTGAGTACAGATCCTTTGCCTCTTGGGTTCCATTTATTCCTAGGTCTCTTCTGGTTTTGGGTGCAGTTGTGAATGGGATCGACTCCTTGATTTGTCTCTCTTCTGTCTTGTTGTTGGTGTATAGGAATGCCAGTGATTTCTGTGCATTGATTTTATAGCCTGCTACTTGACGGAATTGCTGTGTGAGTTCTAGCAGTTTTGGGGTGGAGTCTTTTGGGTTTTCCACATAAAGTATCATATCATCTGCAAAGAGTGAGAGTTTGACTTCCTCTCTGCCGATTTGGATGCCTTTGATTTCTTTTTGTTGTCTGATTGCTGTGGCTAGGACTTCTAATACTATGTTGAATAGCAGTGGTGAGAGTGGCTATCCCTCCCGCGTTCCTGACCTTAGGGGAAAAGATCTCAGCTTTTCCCCATTGAGAATGATATTCCCTGTAGGTTGTTCGTAGATGGCTTTTATGATATTGAGGTATGTACCCGCTGTCCCTATACTCTGAAGAGTTTTGATCGAGAAAGTGTGCTTTTCTTTGTCAAATGGTTTTTCTGCATCTATTGAGAGGATCATATGATTCTTGTTCTTTCTTTTGTTAATGTGTTTTATCACGTTGGTTGATCTGCGGATGTTGAACCAGCCTTGCAGCCCAGGGATAAATCCCACTTGGTCATGGTGAATACTCCTTTTCATGTACTGTTGGATCCTCTTGGCTAGTATTTTGGTGAGAATTTTTGCATCGATGTTCATCAAGGATATTGGTCTCTAATTCTCCTTTTTGATGGGATCTTTGTCTGGTTTTGGGATCAAGGTAATGGTGGCCTCATAAAATGAGTTTGGAAGTTTTCCTTCCATTTCTATTGTTTGGAACAGTTTCAGGAGAATAGGTATTAATTCTTCTTTAAATGTCTGATAGAATTCCCCTGGGAATCCATCTGGCCCTGGGCTTTGGTTTCTTGGGAGGTTTTTGATCACTACTTCAATTGCCTTCGTGGTTATAGGACTGTTCAGGTTTTCTATTTCTTCCTGGGTCAGTTTTGGTAGTTGACACATCTCTAGGAATGCACCCATTTCTTCCAGGTTATGGAATATGCTGCCCTAGGGTTGCTCAGATTACGTTCTTATAATCGTTTGTATTTCTTTGGTGTTGGTTGTGATCTCTCCTCTTTCATTCATGATTTTGTTGATTTGGGTCATTTCTCTTTTCTTTTTGATCAGCCTGGACAGGGGTGTATCAATCTTGTGAATTCTTTCAAAGAACCAGCTCCTAGTTCCGTTGATCTGTTCTACTGTTCTTTTGGGTTCTATTTCATTGATTTCTGCTCTGATCTGCATGATTTCTCTTCTCCTGCTGGGTTTAGGCTTTATTTGCCGTTCTTTCTCCAGCTCCTTTAGGTGTAGGGTTAGGGTGTGTATTTGAGACCTTTCATGTTTCTTGAGAAAGGCTTGTATTGCTATATACTTTCCTCGCAGGACTGCCTTGGCTGTATCCCAAAGATTTTGGACAGTTGTGTTTTCATTTTCATTGGTTTCCAGGAATTTTTAAATTCTTCTTTAATTTCCTGGTTGACCCATTCATTCTTTCGTAGGATGCTCTTTAGCCTCCATGTATTTGAGTTCTTTCCGACTTTCCTCTTGTGATTGAGTTCTAGTTTCAAAGCATTGTGGTCTGAAAATGTGCAGGGAATGATCCCAATCTTTGGGTACCGGTTGAGACCTGATTTGTGACCTAGGATGTGATCCATTCTGGAGAACGTTCCATGGGCCCTAGAGAAGAATGTGTATTCCGTTGCTTCGGGATGGAACGTTCTGAATATGTCTGTGAAGTCCATTTGGTCCAGTGTGTCATTTAAAGTCTTTATTTCCCTGTTGATCTTTTGCTTAGATGATCTGGCCATTTCAGTCAGGGGGGTGTTAAAGTCCCCCACTATGATTGTATGGTTGTCAATGTCTTTCTTTGCTTTTCTTCTAAATTGCCTTATACAATTGGATGCTCCCATGTTCGGGGCATAGACATTTACAATTGTTAGATCTTCTTCTTGGATAGACCCTTTAAGTAGGATATAGTGTCCTTCTTCATCTCTTATTACAGTCTTTGTCTATTATTGCTTTGTTAATCACCATGTACTACATCATTGGTTTTGGTGTAGTGTCCCATGATTCATTGTTTGTTCCGAACACACAGTGCTCCATGCAGAATGTGCCCTCTTTAATACCCATCACCAGGCTAACCAATCCCCCGACCCACCTCCCGTCTAGAAACCTCGGATTTTTTTTCAGAATCCATTATCTCTCCTGGTCTGTCTCCCCCTCTCACTAACTCCCCTTCATTCTTCCTCTCCTGCTATCTCCTTCTTTTCCTTTATTCTTAAAATATGTTGCGTTATTTGTTTCAGAAGTAGAGATCTGTGATTCAACAGTCTTACACAATTCACAGCGCTCACCGTAGCTCATACCCTCCCCAATGTCTATCACCCAGCCAGCCCATCACTCCCACCCCCGACCACTCCAGCAAGCCTCACTCTGTTCCTGAGATTAAGAATTCCTCATATCAGTGAGGTCATATGATACATGTCTTTCTCTGATTGACTTATTTCACTAATCATCGGACCCTCCAGTTCCATCCACGTCGTTGTCCATGGCAACATCTCATTCCTTTTGATGGCTGCGTAATATTCCATTGTGTAGATATATACCACCTCTTCTTTATCCATTCATCTGTCGATGGACATCTTGGCTCTTTCAACAGTTTGGCTATTGTGGACATTGCTGCTACAAACAATGGGGTGCACGTACCGCTTCGGGTCCCTACATTTGTATCTTTGGGGTAAATACCCAGGAGTGCAATTGCTGGATCGGATGGTAGCTCTAATTTCAACTATTTGAGGAACCTCCATCCTGTTTTCCAGAGGGGTTGCACCAGCTTGCATTCCCACCACCAGTGTAGGAGGGTTCCCCTTTCTCCACATCCCCGCCAACCTCTGTCGTTCCCTGACTTGTTCATTTGAGCCATTCTGACGGGTGTGAGGTGGTATCTCATTGAGGTTTTGATGTGGATTTCCCTGATGCCGAGCCGTGTTGAGCACTTTTTCCTGTGCCTGTTGGCCATTTGGATGTCTTCTTTGGAAAAATGTCTGTTCATGTCTTCTGCCTATTTCTTGATTGGATTATTTGTTCTTTGGGTGTTGAGTTTGATACGTTTTTATACATATTGGATAGTAGCCCTTTATCTGATATGTCAATCGTAAATAATTTCTCCCATTCTGTCGGTTGTCTTTTGGTTTTGTGGACTGTTTCTTTTGCTGTGCCAAAGGTTTTTATCTTGATGAAATCCCAATAGTTCATTTTTGCCCTGGCTTCCCGTGCCTTTGGTGATGTTTCTAGGAAGAAGTTGCTGCGGCTGAGGTCGAAGAGCTTGCTACCTGTGTTCTCCTTTCGGATTTTGATGGAGTCCTGTCTCACATTGAGGTCTTTCAAACATTTGGAGTCTATTTTTGTGTGTGGTGTCAGGAAATGGTCCAGTGTCATTCTTCTGCATGGGGCTGTCCAATTTCCACAACTCCAGTTGTTGAAGAGACCCTCTTTTTGCCATTGGACATTCTTTCCTGCTCTGTCAAAGATAAGTTGACCATAGAGTTGAGGGTCCATTTCTGGGCTCTCGATTCTGTTCCATGGATCTATGTGTCTGTTTTTCTGCCAGTACCATACTGTCTTGATGATGACAGCTTTGTCATAGAGCTGGAAGTCCATTATTGTGATGCCGCCAGCTTTGCTTTTTTTCTCAATATTCCTCTGGCTATTCGTGGTCTCTTCTGGTTCCATTCAAATCTTAGGATTATTTGTTCCATTTCTTGGAAAAAAGTGGATGGTATTTTGACGGGGATTGCATTGAATGTGTAGATTGCTCTAAGTAGCATCGACCTCTTCACAATGTTGGTTCTCCCAATCCATGAGCATGGAACGTTTTTCCGTTTCTTTGTGTCTTCTTCAATTTCTTTCCTGAGTATTTGGTAGTTTTCTGAGTACAGATCCTTTGCCTCTTGGGTTCCATTTATTCCTAGGTCTCTTCTGGTTTTGGGTGCAGTTGTGAATGGGATCGACTCCTTGATTTGTCTCTCTTCTGTCTTGTTGTTGGTGTATAGGAATGCCAGTGATTTCTGTGCATTGATTTTATAGCCTGCTACTTGACGGAATTGCTGTGTGAGTTCTAGCAGTTTTGGGGTGGAGTCTTTTGGGTTTTCCACATAAAGTATCATATCATCTGCAAAGAGTGAGAGTTTGACTTCCTCTCTGCCGATTTGGATGCCTTTGATTTCTTTTTGTTGTCTGATTGCTGTGGCTAGGACTTCTAATACTATGTTGAATAGCAGTGGTGAGAGTGGCTATCCCTCCCGCGTTCCTGACCTTAGGGGAAAAGATCTCAGCTTTTCCCCATTGAGAATGATATTCCCTGTAGGTTGTTCGTAGATGGCTTTTATGATATTGAGGTATGTACCCGCTGTCCCTATACTCTGAAGAGTTTTGATCGAGAAAGTGTGCTTTTCTTTGTCAAATGGTTTTTCTGCATCTATTGAGAGGATCATATGATTCTTGTTCTTTCTTTTGTTAATGTGTTTTATCACGTTGGTTGATCTGCGGATGTTGAACCAGCCTTGCAGCCCAGGGATAAATCCCACTTGGTCATGGTGAATACTCCTTTTCATGTACTGTTGGATCCTCTTGGCTAGTATTTTGGTGAGAATTTTTGCATCGATGTTCATCAAGGATATTGGTCTCTAATTCTCCTTTTTGATGGGATCTTTGTCTGGTTTTGGGATCAAGGTAATGGTGGCCTCATAAAATGAGTTTGGAAGTTTTCCTTCCATTTCTATTGTTTGGAACAGTTTCAGGAGAATAGGTATTAATTCTTCTTTAAATGTCTGATAGAATTCCCCTGGGAATCCATCTGGCCCTGGGCTTTGGTTTCTTGGGAGGTTTTTGATCACTACTTCAATTGCCTTCGTGGTTATAGGACTGTTCAGGTTTTCTATTTCTTCCTGGGTCAGTTTTGGTAGTTGACACATCTCTAGGAATGCACCCATTTCTTCCAGGTTATGGAATATGCTGCCCTAGGGTTGCTCAGATTACGTTCTTATAATCGTTTGTATTTCTTTGGTGTTGGTTGTGATCTCTCCTCTTTCATTCATGATTTTGTTGATTTGGGTCATTTCTCTTTTCTTTTTGATCAGCCTGGACAGGGGTGTATCAATCTTGTGAATTCTTTCAAAGAACCAGCTCCTAGTTCCGTTGATCTGTTCTACTGTTCTTTTGGGTTCTATTTCATTGATTTCTGCTCTGATCTGCATGATTTCTCTTCTCCTGCTGGGTTTAGGCTTTATTTGCCGTTCTTTCTCCAGCTCCTTTAGGTGTAGGGTTAGGGTGTGTATTTGAGACCTTTCATGTTTCTTGAGAAAGGCTTGTATTGCTATATACTTTCCTCGCAGGACTGCCTTGGCTGTATCCCAAAGATTTTGGACAGTTGTGTTTTCATTTTCATTGGTTTCCATGAATTTTTAAATTCTTCTTTAATTTCCTGGTTGACCCATTCATTCTTTCGTAGGATGCTCTTTAGCCTCCATGTATTTGAGTTCTTTCCGACTTTCCTCTTGTGATTGAGTTCTAGTTTCAAAGCATTGTGGTCTGAAAATGTGCAGGGAATGATCCCAATCTTTGGGTACCGGTTGAGACCTGATTTGTGACCTAGGATGTGATCCATTCTGGAGAACGTTCCATGGGCCCTAGAGAAGAATGTGTATTCCGTTGCTTCGGGATGGAACGTTCTGAATATGTCTGTGAAGTCCATTTGGTCCAGTGTGTCATTTAAAGTCTTTATTTCCTTGTTGATCTTTTGCTTAGATGATCTGGCCATTTCAGTCAGGGGGGTGTTAAAGTCCCCCACTATGATTGTATGGTTGTCAATGTCTTTCTTTGCTTTTCTTCTAAATTGCCTTATACAATTGGATGCTCCCATGTTCGGGGCATAGACATTTACAATTGTTAGATCTTCTTCTTGGATAGACCCTTTAAGTAGGATATAGTGTCCTTCTTCATCTCTTATTACAGTCTTTGTCTTTTATTGCTTTGTTAATCACCATGTACTACATCATTTGTTTTGGTGTAGTGTCCCATGATTCATTGTTTGTTCCGAACACACAGTGCTCCATGCAGAATGTGCCCTCTTTAATAC
The DNA here is from genome assembly GCF_037043125.1 of Eumetopias jubatus. NCBI lineage: Eukaryota > Metazoa > Chordata > Mammalia > Carnivora > Otariidae > Eumetopias > Eumetopias jubatus. The sequence continues at coordinate 5,697,767 of NW_028274824.1, read as the reverse complement.
CCATCACCAGGCTAACCAATCCCCCGACCCACCTCCCCTCTAGAAACCTCGGATTTTTTTTCAGAATCCATCATCTCTCCTGGTCTGTCTCCCCCTCTCACTAACTCCCCTTCATTCTTCCTCTCCTGCTATCTCCTTCTTTTCCTTTATTCTTAAAATATGTTGCGTTATTTGTTTCAGAAGTAGAGATCTGTGATTCAACAGTCTTACACAATTCACAGCGCTCACCGTAGCTCATACCCTCCCCAATGTCTATCACCCAGCCAGCCCATCCCTCCCACCCCCGACCACTCCAGCAAGCCTCACTCTGTTCCTGAGATTAAGAATTCCTCATATCAGTGAGGTCATATGATACATGTCTTTCTCTGATTGACTTATTTCACTAATCATCGGACCCTCCAGTTCCATCCACGTCGTTGTCCATGGCAACATCTCATTCCTTTTGATGGCTGCGTAATATTCCATTGTGTAGATATATACCACCTCTTCTTTATCCATTCATCTGTCGTTGGACATCTTGGCTCTTTCAACATTTTGGCTATTGTGGACCTTGCTGCTACAAACAATGGGGTGCACGTACCGCTTCGGGTCCCTACATTTGTATCTTTGGGGTAAATACCCAGGAGTGCAATTGCTGGATCGGATGGTAGCTCTAATTTCAACTATTTGAGGAACCTCCATCCTGTTTTCCAGAGGGGTTGCACCAGCTTGCATTCCCACCACCAGTGTAGGAGGGTTCCCCTTTCTCCACATCCCCGCCAACCTCTGTCGTTCCCTGACTTGTTCATTTGAGCCATTCTGACGGGTGTGAGGTGGTATCTCATTGAGGTTTTGATGTGGATTTCCCTGATACCGAGCCGTGTTGAGCACTTTTTCCTGTGCCTGTTGGCCATTTGGATGTCTTCTTTGGAAAAATGTCTGTTCATGTCTTCTGCCTATTTCTTGATTGGATTATTTGTTCTTTGGGTGTTGAGTTTGATACGTTTTTATACATATTGGATAGTAGCCCTTTATCTGATATGTCAATCGTAAATAATTTCTCCCATTCTGTCGGTTGTCTTTTGGTTTTGTGGACTGTTTCTTTTGCTGTGCCAAAGGTTTTTATCTTGATGAAATCCCAATAGTTCATTTTTGCCCTGGCTTCCCGTGCCTTTGGTGATGTTTCTAGGAAGAAGTTGCTGCGGCTGAGGTCGAAGAGATTGCTACCTGTGTTCTCCTTTCGGATTTTGATGGAGTCCTGTCTCACATTGAGGTCTTTCAAACATTTGGAGTCTATTTTTGTGTGTGGTGTCAGGAAATGGTCCAGTGTCATTCTTCTGCATGGGGCTGTCCAATTTCCACAACTCCAGTTGTTGAAGAGACCCTCTTTTTGCCATTGGACATTCTTTCCTGCTCTGTCAAAGATAAGTTGACCATAGAGTTGAGGGTCCATTTCTGGGCTCTCGATTCTGTTCCATGGATCTATGTGTCTGTTTTTGTGCCAGTACCATACTGTCTTGATGATGACAGCTTTGTCATAGAGCTGGAAGTCCAGAATTGTGATGCCGCCAGCTTTGCTTTTCTTTCTCAATATTCCTCTGGCTATTCGTGGTCTCTTCTGGTTCCATTCAAATCTTAGGATTATTTGTTCCATTTCTTGGAAAAAAGTGGATGGTATTTTGACGGGGATTGCATTGAATGTGTAGATTGCTCTAAGTAGCATCGACCTCTTCACAATGTTGGTTCTCCCAATCCATGAGCATGGAACGTTTTTCCGTTTCTTTGTGTCTTCTTCAATTTCTTTCCTGAGTATTTGGTAGTGTTCTGAGTACAGATCCTTTGCCTCTTGGGTTCAATTTATTCCTAGGTCTCTTCTGGTTTTGGGTGCAGTTGTGAATGGGATCGACTCCTTGGTTTGTCTCTCTTCTGTCTTGTTGTTGGTGTATAGGAATGCCAGTGATTTCTGTGCATTGATTTTATAGCCTGCTACTTGACGGAATTGCTGTGTGAGTTCTAGCAGTTTTGGGGTGGAGTCTTTTGGGTTTTCCACATAAAGTATCATATCATCTGCAAAGAGTGAGAGTTTGACTTCCTCTCTGCCGATTTGGATGCCTTTGATTTCTTTTTGTTGTCTGATTGCTGTGGCTAGGACTTCTAATACTATGTTGAATAGCAGTGGTGAGAGTGGCTATCCCTCCCGCGTTCCTGACCTTAGGGGAAAAGATCTCAGCTTTTCCCCATTGAGAATGATATTCCCTGTAGGTTGTTCGTAGATGGCTTTTATGATATTGAGGTATGTACCCGCTGTCCCTATACTCTGAAGAGTTTTGATCGAGAAAGTGTGCTTTTCTTTGTCAAATGGTTTTTCTGCATCTATTGAGAGGATCATATGATTCTTGTTCTTTCTTTTGTTAATGTGTTTTATCACGTTGGTTGATCTGCGGATGTTGAACCAGCCTTGCAGCCCAGGGATAAATCCCACTTGGTCATGGTGAATACTCCTTTTCATGTACTGTTGGATCCTCTTGGCTAGTATTTTGGTGAGAATTTTTGCATCGATGTTCATCAAGGATATTGGTCTCTAATTCTCCTTTTTGATGGGATCTTTGTCTGGTTTTGGGATCAAGGTAATGGTGGCCTCATAAAATGAGTTTGGAAGTTTTCCTTCCATTTCTATTGTTTGGAACAGTTTCAGGAGAATAGGTATTAATTCTTCTTTAAATGTCTGATAGAATTCCCCTGGGAATCCATCTGGCCCTGGGCTTTGGTTTCTTGGGAGGTTTTTGATCACTACTTCAATTGCCTTCGTGGTTATAGGACTGTTCAGGTTTTCTATTTCTTCCTGGGTCAGTTTTGGTAGTTGACACATCTCTAGGAATGCACCCATTTCTTCCAGGTTATGGAATATGCTGCCCTAGGGTTGCTCAGATTACGTTCTTATAATCGTTTGTATTTCTTTGGTGTTGGTTGTGATCTCTCCTCTTTCATTCATGATTTTGTTGATTTGGGTCATTTCTCTTTTCTTTTTGATCAGCCTGGACAGGGGTGTATCAATCTTGTGAATTCTTTCAAAGAACCAGCTCCTAGTTCCGTTGATCTGTTCTACTGTTCTTTTGGGTTCTATTTCATTGATTTCTGCTCTGATCTGCATGATTTCTCTTCTCCTGCTGGGTTTAGGCTTTATTTGCCGTTCTTTCTCCAGCTCCTTTAGGTGTAGGGTTAGGGTGTGTATTTGAGACCTTTCATGTTTCTTGAGAAAGGCTTGTATTGCTATATACTTTCCTCGCAGGACTGCCTTGGCTGTATCCCAAAGATTTTGGACAGTTGTGTTTTCATTTTCATTGGTTTCCATGAATTTTTAAATTCTTCTTTAATTTCCTGGTTGACCCATTCATTCTTTCGTAGGATGCTCTTTAGCCTCCATGTATTTGAGTTCTTTCCGACTTTCCTCTTGTGATTGAGTTCTAGTTTCAAAGCATTGTGGTCTGAAAATGTGCAGGGAATGATCCCAATCTTTGGGTACCGGTTGAGACCTGATTTGTGACCTAGGATGTGATCCATTCTGGAGAACGTTCCATGGGCCCTAGAGAAGAATGTGTATTCCGTTGCTTCGGGATGGAACGTTCTGAATATGTCTGTGAAGTCCATTTGGTCCAGTGTGTCATTTAAAGTCTTTATTTCCTTGTTGATCTTTTGCTTAGATGATCTGGCCATTTCAGTCAGGGGGGTGTTAAAGTCCCCCACTATGATTGTATGGTTGTCAATGTCTTTCTTTGCTTTTCTTCTAAATTGCCTTATACAATTGGATGCTCCCATGTTCGGGGCATAGACATTTACAATTGTTAGATCTTCTTCTTGGATAGACCCTTTAAGTAGGATATAGTGTCCTTCTTCATCTCTTATTACAGTCTTTGTCTTTTATTGCTTTGTTAATCACCATGTACTACATCATTTGTTTTGGTGTAGTGTCCCATGATTCATTGTTTGTTCCGAACACACAGTGCTCCATGCAGAATGTGCCCTCTTTAATACCCATCACCAGGCTAACCAATCCCCCGACCCACCTCCCCTCTAGAAACCTCGGATTTTTTTCAGAATCCATCATCTCTCCTGGTCTGTCTCCCCCTCTCACTAACTCCCCTTCATTCTTCCTCTCCTGCTATCTCCTTCTTTTCCTTTATTCTTAAAATATGTTGCGTTATTTGTTTCAGAAGTAGAGATCTGTGATTCAACAGTCTTACACAATTCACAGCGCTCACCGTAGCTCATACCCTCCCCAATGTCTATCACCCAGCCAGCCCATCCCTCCCACCCCCGACCACTCCAGCAAGCCTCACTCTGTTCCTGAGATTAAGAATTCCTCATATCAGTGAGGTCATATGATACATGTCTTTCTCTGATTGACTTATTTCACTAATCATCGGACCCTCCAGTTCCATCCACGTCGTTGTCCATGGCAACATCTCATTCCTTTTGATGGCTGCGTAATATTCCATTGTGTAGATATATACCACCTCTTCTTTATCCATTCATCTGTCGTTGGACATCTTGGCTCTTTCAACATTTTGGCTATTGTGGACCTTGCTGCTACAAACAATGGGGTGCACGTACCGCTTCGGGTCCCTACATTTGTATCTTTGGGGTAAATACCCAGGAGTGCAATTGCTGGATCGGATGGTAGCTCTAATTTCAACTATTTGAGGAACCTCCATCCTGTTTTCCAGAGGGGTTGCACCAGCTTGCATTCCCACCACCAGTGTAGGAGGGTTCCCCTTTCTCCACATCCCCGCCAACCTCTGTCGTTCCCTGACTTGTTCATTTGAGCCATTCTGACGGGTGTGAGGTGGTATCTCATTGAGGTTTTGATGTGGATTTCCCTGATACCGAGCCGTGTTGAGCACTTTTTCCTGTGCCTGTTGGCCATTTGGATGTCTTCTTTGGAAAAATGTCTGTTCATGTCTTCTGCCTATTTCTTGATTGGATTATTTGTTCTTTGGGTGTTGAGTTTGATACGTTTTTATACATATTGGATAGTAGCCCTTTATCTGATATGTCAATCGTAAATAATTTCTCCCATTCTGTCGGTTGTCTTTTGGTTTTGTGGACTGTTTCTTTTGCTGTGCCAAAGGTTTTTATCTTGATGAAATCCCAATAGTTCATTTTTGCCCTGGCTTCCCGTGCCTTTGGTGATGTTTCTAGGAAGAAGTTGCTGCGGCTGAGGTCGAAGAGATTGCTACCTGTGTTCTCCTTTCGGATTTTGATGGAGTCCTGTCTCACATTGAGGTCTTTCAAACATTTGGAGTCTATTTTTGTGTGTGGTGTCAGGAAATGGTCCAGTGTCATTCTTCTGCATGGGGCTGTCCAATTTCCACAACTCCAGTTGTTGAAGAGACCCTCTTTTTGCCATTGGACATTCTTTCCTGCTCTGTCAAAGATAAGTTGACCATAGAGTTGAGGGTCCATTTCTGGGCTCTCGATTCTGTTCCATGGATCTATGTGTCTGTTTTTGTGCCAGTACCATACTGTCTTGATGATGACAGCTTTGTCATAGAGCTGGAAGTCCAGAATTGTGATGCCGCCAGCTTTGCTTTTCTTTCTCAATATTCCTCTGGCTATTCGTGGTCTCTTCTGGTTCCATTCAAATCTTAGGATTATTTGTTCCATTTCTTGGAAAAAAGTGGATGGTATTTTGACGGGGATTGCATTGAATGTGTAGATTGCTCTAAGTAGCATCGACCTCTTCACAATGTTGGTTCTCCCAATCCATGAGCATGGAAAGTTTTTCCGTTTCTTTGTGTCTTCTTCAATTTCTTTCCTGAGTATTTGGTAGTGTTCTGAGTACAGATCCTTTGCCTCTTGGGTTCAATTTATTCCTAGGTCTCTTCTGGTTTTGGGTGCAGTTGTGAATGGGATCGACTCCTTGGTTTGTCTCTCTTCTGTCTTGTTGTTGGTGTATAGGAATGCCAGTGATTTCTGTGCATTGATTTTATAGCCTGCTACTTGACGGAATTGCTGTGTGAGTTCTAGCAGTTTTGGGGTGGAGTCTTTTGGGTTTTCCACATAAAGTATCATATCATCTGCAAAGAGTGAGAGTTTGACTTCCTCTCTGCCGATTTGGATGCCTTTGATTTCTTTTTGTTGTCTGATTGCTGTGGCTAGGACTTCTAATACTATGTTGAATAGCAGTGGTGAGAGTGGCTATCCCTCCCGCGTTCCTGACCTTAGGGGAAAAGATCTCAGCTTTTCCCCATTGAGAATGATATTCCCTGTAGGTTGTTCGTAGATGGCTTTTATGATATTGAGGTATGTACCCGCTGTCCCTATACTCTGAAGAGTTTTGATCGAGAAAGTGTGCTTTTCTTTGTCAAATGGTTTTTCTGCATCTATTGAGAGGATCATATGATTCTTGTTCTTTCTTTTGTTAATGTGTTTTATCACGTTGGTTGATCTGCGGATGTTGAACCAGCCTTGCAGCCCAGGGATAAATCCCACTTGGTCATGGTGAATACTCCTTTTCATGTACTGTTGGATCCTCTTGGCTAGTATTTTGGTGAGAATTTTTGCATCGATGTTCATCAAGGATATTGGTCTCTAATTCTCCTTTTTGATGGGATCTTTGTCTGGTTTTCGGATCAAGGTAATGGTGGCCTCATAAAATGAGTTTGGAAGTTTTCCTTCCATTTCTATTGTTTGGAACAGTTTCAGGAGAATAGGTATTAATTCTTCTTTAAATGTCTGATAGAATTCCCCTGGGAATCCATCTGGCCCTGGGCTTTGGTTTCTTGGGAGGTTTTTGATCACTACTTCAATTGCCTTCGTGGTTATAGGACTGTTCAGGTTTTCTATTTCTTCCTGGGTCAGTTTTGGTAGTTGACACATCTCTAGGAATGCACCCATTTCTTCCAGGTTATGGAATATGCTGCCCTAGGGTTGCTCAGATTACGTTCTTATAATCGTTTGTATTTCTTTGGTGTTGGTTGTGATCTCTCCTCTTTCATTCATGATTTTGTTGATTTGGGTCATTTCTCTTTTCTTTTTGATCAGCCTGGACAGGGGTGTATCAATCTTGTGAATTCTTTCAAAGAACCAGCTCCTAGTTCCGTTGATCTGTTCTACTGTTCTTTTGGGTTCTATTTCATTGATTTCTGCTCTGATCTGCATGATTTCTCTTCTCCTGCTGGGTTTAGGCTTTATTTGCCGTTCTTTCTCCAGCTCCTTTAGGTGTAGGGTTAGGGTGTGTATTTGAGACCTTTCATGTTTCTTGAGAAAGGCTTGTATTGCTATATACTTTCCTCGCAGGACTGCCTTGGCTGTATCCCAAAGATTTTGGACAGTTGTGTTTTCATTTTCATTGGTTTCCATGAATTTTTAAATTCTTCTTTAATTTCCTGGTTGACCCATTCATTCTTTCGTAGGATGCTGTTTAGCCTCCATGTATTTGAGTTCTTTCCGACTTTCCTCTTGTGATTGAGTTCTAGTTTCAAAGCATTGTGGTCTGAAAATGTGCAGGGAATGATCCCAATCTTTGGGTACCGGTTGAGACCTGATTTGTGACCTAGGATGTGATCCATTCTGGAGAACGTTCCATGGGCCCTAGAGAAGAATGTGTATTCCGTTGCTTCGGGATGGAACGTTCTGAATATGTCTGTGAAGTCCATTTGGTCCAGTGTGTCATTTAAAGTCTTTATTTCCTTGTTGATCTTTTGCTTAGATGATCTGGCCATTTCAGTCAGGGGGGTGTTAAAGTCCCCCACTATGATTGTATGGTTGTCAATGTCTTTCTTTGCTTTTCTTCTAAATTGCCTTATACAATTGGATGCTCCCATGTTCGGGGCATAGACATTTACAATTGTTAGATCTTCTTCTTGGATAGACCCTTTAAGTAGGATATAGTGTCCTTCTTCATCTCTTATTACAGTCTTTGTCTTTTATTGCTTTGTTAATCACCATGTACTACATCATTTGTTTTGGTGTAGTGTCCCATGATTCATTGTTTGTTCCGAACACACAGTGCTCCATGCAGAATGTGCCCTCTTTAATACCCATCACCAGGCTAACCAATCCCCCGACCCACCTCCCCTCTAGAAACCTCGGATTTTTTTTCAGAATCCATCATCTCTCCTGGTCTGTCTCCCCCTCTCACTAACTCCCCTTCATTCTTCCTCTCCTGCTATCTCCTTCTTTTCCTTTATTCTTAAAATATGTTGCGTTATTTGTTTCAGAAGTAGAGATCTGTGATTCAACAGTCTTACACAATTCACAGCGCTCACCGTAGCTCATACCCTCCCCAATGTCTATCACCCAGCCAGCCCATCCCTCCCACCCCCGACCACTCCAGCAAGCCTCACTCTGTTCCTGAGATTAAGAATTCCTCATATCAGTGAGGTCATATGATACATGTCTTTCTCTGATTGACTTATTTCACTAATCATCGGACCCTCCAGTTCCATCCACGTCGTTGTCCATGGCAACATCTCATTCCTTTTGATGGCTGCGTAATATTCCATTGTGTAGATATATACCACCTCTTCTTTATCCATTCATCTGTCGTTGGACATCTTGGCTCTTTCAACAGTTTGGCTATTGTGGACATTGCTGCTACAAACAATGGGGTGCACGTACCGCTTCGGGTCCCTACATTTGTATCTTTGGGGTAAATACCCAGGAGTGCAATTGCTGGATCGGATGGTAGCTCTAATTTCAACTATTTGAGGAACCTCCATCCTGTTTTCCAGAGTGGTTGCACCAGCTTGCATTCCCACCACCAGTGTAGGAGGGTTCCCCTTTCTCCACATCCCCGCCAACCTCTGTCGTTCCCTGACTTGTTCATTTGAGCCATTCTGACGGGTGTGAGGTGGTATCTCATTGAGGTTTTGATGTGGATTTCCCTGATGCCGAGCCGTGTTGAGCACTTTTTCCTGTGCCTGTTGGCCATTTGGATGTCTTCTTTGGAAAAATGTCTGTTCATGTCTTCTGCCTATTTCTTGATTGGATTATTTGTTCTTTGGGTGTTGAGTTTGATACGTTTTTATACATATTGGATAGTAGCCCTTTATCTGATATGTCAATCGTAAATAATTTCTCCCATTCTGTCGGTTGTCTTTTGGTTTTGTGGACTGTTTCTTTTGCTGTGCCAAAGGTTTTTATCTTGATGAAATCCCAATAGTTCATTTTTGCCCTGGCTTCCCGTGCCTTTGGTGATGTTTCTAGGAAGAAGTTGCTGCGGCTGAGGTCGAAGAGCTTGCTACCTGTGTTCTCCTTTCGGATTTTGATGGAGTCCTGTCTCACATTGAGGTCTTTCAAACATTTGGAGTCTATTTTTGTGTGTGGTGTCAGGAAATGGTCCAGTGTCATTCTTCTGCATGGGGCTGTCCAATTTCCACAACTCCAGTTGTTGAAGAGACCCTCTTTTTGCCATTGGACATTCTTTCCTGCTCTGTCAAAGATAAGTTGACCATAGAGTTGAGGGTCCATTTCTGGGCTCTCGATTCTGTTCCATGGATCTATGTGTCTGTTTTTGTGCCAGTACCATACTGTCTTGATGATGACAGCTTTGTCATAGAGCTGGAAGTCCAGAATTGTGATGCCGCCAGCTTTGCTTTTCTTTCTCAATATTCCTCTGGCTATTCGTGGTCTCTTCTGGTTCCATTCAAATCTTAGGATTATTTGTTCCATTTCTTGGAAAAAAGTGGATGGTATTTTGACGGGGATTGCATTGAATGTGTAGATCGCTCTAGGTAGCATTGACCTCTTCACAATGTTGGTTCTCCCAATCCATGAGCATGGAACGTTTTTCCGTTTCTTTGTGTCTTCTTCAATTTCTTTCCTGAGTATTTGGTAGTTTTCTGAGTACAGATCCTTTGCCTCTTGGGTTCCATTTATTCCTAGGTCTCTTCTGGTTTTGGGTGCAGTTGTGAATGGGATCGACTCCTTGATTTGTCTCTCTTCTGTCTTGTTGTTGGTGTATAGGAATGCCACTGATTTCTGTGCATTGATTTTATAGCCTGCTACTTTGCGGAATTGCTGTGTGAGTTCTAGCTGTTTTGGGGTGGAGTCTTTTGGGTTTTCCACATAAAGTATCATATCATCTGCAAAGAGTGAGAGTTTGACTTCCTCTCTGCCGATTTGGATGCCTTTGATTTCTTTTTGTTGTCTGATTGCTGTGGCTAGGACTTCTAATACTATGTTGAATAGCAGTGGTGAGAGTGGCTATCCCTGCCGCGTTCCTGACCTTAGGGGAAAAGATCTCAGCTTTTCCCCATTGAGAATGATATTCGCTGTAGGTTGTTCGTAGATGGCTTTTATGATATTGAGGTATGTACCCGCTGTCCCTATACTCTGAAGAGTTTTGATCCAGAAAGGGTGCTTTACTTTGTCAAATGGTTTTTCTGCATCTATTGAGAGGATCATATGATTCTTGTTCTTTCTTTTGTTAATGTGTTTTATCACGTTGATTGATTTGCGGATGTTGAACCAGCCTTGCAGCCCAGGGATAAATCCCACTTGGTCATGGTGAATACTCCTTTTCATGTACTGTTGGATCCTCTTGGCTAGTATTTTGGTGAGAATTTTTGCATCGATGTTCATCAAGGATATTGGTCTCTAATACTCTTTTTTGATGGGATCTTTGTCTGGTTTTGGGATCAAGGTAATGGTGGCCTCATAAAATGGGTTTGGAGGTTGTCCTTCCATTTCTATTGTTTGGAACAGTTTCAGGAGAATAGGTATTAATTCTTCTTTAAATGTCTGATAGAATTCCCCTGGGAATCCATCTGGCCCTGGGCTTTGGTTTCTTGGGAGGTTTTTGATGACTACTTCAATTGCCTTCGTGGTTATAGGACTGTTCAGGTTTTCTATTTCTTCCTGGGTCAGTTTTGGTAGTTGACACATCTCTAGGAATGCACCCATTTCTTCCAGGTTATGGAATATGCTGCCCTAGGGTTGCTCAGATTACGTTCTTATAATCGTTTGTATTTCTTTGGTGTTGGTTGTGATCTCTCCTCTTTCATTCATGATTTTGTTGGTTTGGGTCATTTCTCTTTTCTTTTTGATCAGCCTGGACAGGGGTGTATCAATCTTGTGAATTCTTTCAAAGAACCAGCTCCTAGTTCCGTTGATCTGTTCTACTGTTCTTTTGGGTTCTATTTCATTGATTTCTGCTCTGATCTGCATGATTTCTCTTCTCCTGCTGGGTTTAGGCTTTATTTGCCGTTCTTTCTCCAGCTCCTTTAGGTGTAGGGTTAGGGTGTGTATTTGAGACCTTTCATGTTTCTTGAGAAAGGCTTGTATTGCTATATACTTTCCTCGCAGGACTGCCTTGGCTGTATCCCAAAGATTTTGGACAGTTGTGTTTTCATTTTCATTGGTTTCCAGGAATTTTTAAATTCTTCTTTAATTTCCTGGTTGACCCATTCATTCTTTCGTAGGATGCTCTTTAGCCTCCATGTATTTGAGTTCTTTCCGACTTTCCTCTTGTGATTGAGTTCTAGTTTCAAAGCATTGTGGTCTGAAAATGTGCAGGGAATGATCCCAATCTTTGGGTACCGGTTGAGACCTGATTTGTGACCTAGGATGTGATCCATTCTGGAGAACGTTCCATGGGCCCTAGAGAAGAATGTGTATTCCGTTGCTTCGGGATGGAACGTTCTGAATATGTCTGTGAAGTCCATTTGGTCCAGTGTGTAATTTAAAGTCTTTATTTCCCTGTTGATCTTTTGCTTAGATGATCTGGCCATTTCAGTCAGGGGGGTGTTAAAGTCCCCCACTATGATTGTATGGTTGTCAATGTCTTTCTTTGCTTTTCTTCTAAATTGCCTTATACAATTGGATGCTCCCATGTTCGGGGCATAGACATTTACAATTGTTAGATCTTCTTCTTGGATAGACCCTTTAAGTAGGATATAGTGTCCTTCTTCATCTCTTATTACAGTCTTTGTCTTTTATTGCTTTGTTAATCACCATGTACTACATCATTGGTTTTGGTGTAGTGTCCCATGATTCATTGTTTGTTCCGAACACACAGTGCTCCATGCAGAATGTGCCCTCTTTAATACCCATCACCAGGCTAACCAATCCCCCGACCCACCTCCCGTCTAGAAACCTCGGATTTTTTTTCAGAATCCATTATCTCTCCTGGTCTGTCTCCCCCTCTCACTAACTCCCCTTCATTCTTCCTCTCCTGCTATCTCCTTCTTTTCCTTTATTCTTAAAATATGTTGCGTTATTTGTTTCAGAAGTAGAGATCTGTGATTCAACAGTCTTACACAATTCACAGCGCTCACCGTAGCTCATACCCTCCCCAATGTCTATCACCCAGCCAGCCCATCCCTCCCACCCCCGACCACTCCAGCAAGCCTCACTCTGTTCCTGAGATTAAGAATTCCTCATATCAGTGAGGTCATATGATACATGTCTTTCTCTGATTGACTTATTTCACTAATCATCGGACCCTCCAGTTCCATCCACGTCGTTGTCCATGGCAACATCTCATTCCTTTTGATGGCTGCGTAATATTCCATTGTGTAGATATATACCACCTCTTCTTTATCCATTCATCTGTCGATGGACATCTTGGCTCTTTCAACAGTTTGGCTATTGTGGACATTGCTGCTACAAACAATGGGGTGCACGTACCGCTTCGGGTCCCTACATTTGTATCTTTGGGGTAAATACCCAGGAGTGCAATTGCTGGATCGGATGGTAGCTCTAATTTCAACTATTTGAGGAACCTCCATCCTGTTTTCCAGAGGGGTTGCACCAGCTTGCATTCCCACCACCAGTGTAGGAGGGTTCCCCTTTCTCCACATCCCCGCCAACCTCTGTCGTTCCCTGACTTGTTCATTTGAGCCATTCTGACGGGTGTGAGGTGGTATCTCATTGAGGTTTTGATGTGGATTTCCCTGATGCCGAGCCGTGTTGAGCACTTTTTCCTGTGCCTGTTGGCCATTTGGATGTCTTCTTTGGAAAAATGTCTGTTCATGTCTTCTGCCTATTTCTTGATTGGATTATTTGTTCTTTGGGTGTTGAGTTTGATACGTTTTTATACATATTGGATAGTAGCCCTTTATCTGATATGTCAATCGTAAATAATTTCTCCCATTCTGTCGGTTGTCTTTTGGTTTTGTGGACTGTTTCTTTTGCTGTGCCAAAGGTTTTTATCTTGATGAAATCCCAATAGTTCATTTTTGCCCTGGCTTCCCGTGCCTTTGGTGATGTTTCTAGGAAGAAGTTGTTGCGGCTGAGGTCGAAGAGCTTGCTACCTGTGTTCTCCTTTCGGATTTTGATGGAGTCCTGTCTCACATTGAGGTCTTTCAAACATTTGGAGTCTATTTTTGTGTGTGGTGTCAGGAAATGGTCCAGTGTCATTCTTCTGCATGGGGCTGTCCAATTTCCACAACTCCAGTTGTTGAAGAGACCCTCTTTTTGCCATTGGACATTCTTTCCTGCTCTGTCAAAGATAAGTTGACCATAGAGTTGAGGGTCCATTTCTGGGCTCTCGATTCTGTTCCATGGATCTATGTGTCTGTTTTTGTGCCAGTACCATACTGTCTTGATGATGACAGCTTTGTCATAGAGCTGGAAGTCCATTATTGTGATGCCGCCAGCTTTGCTTTTCTTTCTCAATATTCCTCTGGCTATTCGTGGTCTCTTCTGGTTCCATTCAAATCTTAGGATTATTTGTTCCATTTCTTGGAAAAAAGTGGATGGTATTTTGACGGGGATTGCATTGAATGTGTAGATTGCTCTAAGTAGCATCGACCTCTTCACAATGTTGGTTCTCCCAATCCATGAGCATGGAACGTTTTTCCGTTTCTTTGTGTCTTCTTCAATTTCTTTCCTGAGTATTTGGTAGTTTTCTGAGTACAGATCCTTTGCCTCTTGGGTTCCATTTATTCCTAGGTCTCTTCTGGTTTTGGGTGCAGTTGTGAATGGGATCGACTCCTTGATTTGTCTCTCTTCTGTCTTGTTGTTGGTGTATAGGAATGCCAGTGATTTCTGTGCATTGATTTTATAGCCTGCTACTTGACGGAATTGCTGTGTGAGTTCTAGCAGTTTTGGGGTGGAGTCTTTTGGGTTTTCCACATAAAGTATCATATCATCTGCAAAGAGTGAGAGTTTGACTTCCTCTCTGCCGATTTGGATGCCTTTGATTTCTTTTTGTTGTCTGATTGCTGTGGCTAGGACTTCTAATACTATGTTGAATAGCAGTGGTGAGAGTGGCTATCCCTCCCGCGTTCCTGACCTTAGGGGAAAAGATCTCAGCTTTTCCCCATTGAGAATGATATTCCCTGTAGGTTGTTCGTAGATGGCTTTTATGATATTGAGGTATGTACCCGCTGTCCCTATACTCTGAAGAGTTTTGATCGAGAAAGTGTGCTTTTCTTTGTCAAATGGTTTTTCTGCATCTATTGAGAGGATCATATGATTCTTGTTCTTTCTTTTGTTAATGTGTTTTATCACGTTGGTTGATCTGCGGATGTTGAACCAGCCTTGCAGCCCAGGGATAAATCCCACTTGGTCATGGTGAATACTCCTTTTCATGTACTGTTGGATCCTCTTGGCTAGTATTTTGGTGAGAATTTTTGCATCGATGTTCATCAAGGATATTGGTCTCTAATTCTCCTTTTTGATGGGATCTTTGTCTGGTTTTGGGATCAAGGTAATGGTGGCCTCATAAAATGAGTTTGGAAGTTTTCCTTCCATTTCTATTGTTTGGAACAGTTTCAGGAGAATAGGTATTAATTCTTCTTTAAATGTCTGATAGAATTCCCCTGGGAATCCATCTGGCCCTGGGCTTTGGTTTCTTGGGAGGTTTTTGATCACTACTTCAATTGCCTTCGTGGTTATAGGACTGTTCAGGTTTTCTATTTCTTCCTGGGTCAGTTTTGGTAGTTGACACATCTCTAGGAATGCACCCATTTCTTCCAGGTTATGGAATATGCTGCCCTAGGGTTGCTCAGATTACGTTCTTATAATCGTTTGTATTTCTTTGGTGTTGGTTGTGATCTCTCCTCTTTCATTCATGATTTTGTTGATTTGGGTCATTTCTCTTTTCTTTTTGATCAGCCTGGACAGGGGTGTATCAATCTTGTGAATTCTTTCAAAGAACCAGCTCCTAGTTCCGTTGATCTGTTCTACTGTTCTTTTGGGTTCTATTTCATTGATTTCTGCTCTGATCTGCATGATTTCTCTTCTCCTGCTGGGTTTAGGCTTTATTTGCCGTTCTTTCTCCAGCTCCTTTAGGTGTAGGGTTAGGGTGTGTATTTGAGACCTTTCATGTTTCTTGAGAAAGGCTTGTATTGCTATATACTTTCCTCGCAGGACTGCCTTGGCTGTATCCCAAAGATTTTGGACAGTTGTGTTTTCATTTTCATTGGTTTCCATGAATTTTTAAATTCTTCTTTAATTTCCTGGTTGACCCATTCATTCTTTCGTAGGATGCTCTTTAGCCTCCATGTATTTGAGTTCTTTCCGACTTTCCTCTTGTGATTGAGTTCTAGTTTCAAAGCATTGTGGTCTGAAAATGTGCAGGGAATGATCCCAATCTTTGGGTACCGGTTGAGACCTGATTTGTGACCTAGGATGTGATCCATTCTGGAGAACGTTCCATGGGCCCTAGAGAAGAATGTGTATTCCGTTGCTTCGGGATGGAACGTTCTGAATATGTCTGTGAAGTCCATTTGGTCCAGTGTGTCATTTAAAGTCTTTATTTCCTTGTTGATCTTTTGCTTAGATGATCTGGCCATTTCAGTCAGGGGGGTGTTAAAGTCCCCCACTATGATTGTATGGTTGTCAATGTCTTTCTTTGCTTTTCTTCTAAATTGCCTTATACAATTGGATGCTCCCATGTTCGGGGCATAGACATTTACAATTGTTAGATCTTCTTCTTGGATAGACCCTTTAAGTAGGATATAGTGTCCTTCTTCATCTCTTATTACAGTCTTTGTCTTTTATTGCTTTGTTAATCACCATGTACTACATCATTTGTTTTGGTGTAGTGTCCCATGATTCATTGTTTGTTCCGAACACACAGTGCTCCATGCAGAATGTGCCCTCTTTAATACCCATCACCAGGCTAACCAATCCCCCGACCCACCTCCCCTCTAGAAACCTCGGATTTTTTTTCAGAATCCATCATCTCTCCTGGTCTGTCTCCCCCTCTCACTAACTCCCCTTCATTCTTCCTCTCCTGCTATCTCCTTCTTTTCCTTTATTCTTAAAATATGTTGCGTTATTTGTTTCAGAAGTAGAGATCTGTGATTCAACAGTCTTACACAATTCACAGCGCTCACCGTAGCTCATACCCTCCCCAATGTCTATCACCCAGCCAGCCCATCCCTCCCACCCCCGACCACTCCAGCAAGCCTCACTCTGTTCCTGAGATTAAGAATTCCTCATATCAGTGAGGTCATATGATACATGTCTTTCTCTGATTGACTTATTTCACTAATCATCGGACCCTCCAGTTCCATCCACGTCGTTGGCCATGGCAACATCTCATTCCTTTTGATGGCTGCGTAATATTCCATTGTGTAGATATATACCACCTCTTCTTTATCCATTCATCTGTCGTTGGACATCTTGGCTCTTTCAACAGTTTGGCTATTGTGGACATTGCTGCTACAAACAATGGGGTGCACGTACCGCTTCGGGTCCCTACATTTGTATCTTTGGGGTAAATACCCAGGAGTGCAATTGCTGGATCGGATGGTAGCTCTAATTTCAACTATTTGAGGAACCTCCATCCTGTTTTCCAGAGGGGTTGCACCAGCTTGCATTCCCACCACCAGTGTAGGAGGGTTCCCCTTTCTCCACATCCCCGCCAACCTCTGTCGTTCCCTGACTTGTTCATTTGAGCCATTCTGACGGGTGTGAGGTGGTATCTCATTGAGGTTTTGATGTGGATTTCCCTGATGCCGAGCCGTGTTGAGCAATTTTTCCTGTGCCTGTTGGCCATTTGGATGTCTTCTTTGGAAAAATGTCTGTTCATGTCTTCTGCCTATTTCTTGATTGGATTATTTGTTCTTTGGGTGTTGAGTTTGATACGTTTTTATACATATTGGATAGTAGCCCTTTATCTGATATGTCAATCGTAAATAATTTCTCCCATTCTGTCGGTTGTCTTTTGGTTTTGTGGACTGTTTCTTTTGCTGTGCCAAAGGTTTTTATCTTGATGAAATCCCAATAGTTCATTTTTGCCCTGGCTTCCCGTGCCTTTGGTGATGTTTCTAGGAAGAAGTTGCTGCGGCTGAGGTCGAAGAGCTTGCTACCTGTGTTCTCCTTTCGGATTTTGATGGAGTCCTGTCTCACATTGAGGTCTTTCAAACATTTGGAGTCTATTTTTGTGTGTGGTGTCAGGAAATGGTCCAGTGTCATTCTTCTGCATGGGGCTGTCCAATTTCCACAACTCCAGTTGTTGAAGAGACCCTCTTTTTGCCATTGGACATTCTTTCCTGCTCTGTCAAAGATAAGTTGACCATAGAGTTGAGGGTCCATTTCTGGGCTCTCGATTCTGTTCCATGGATCTATGTGTCTGTTTTTGTGCCAGTACCATACTGTCTTGATGATGACAGCTTTGTCATAGAGCTGGAAGTCCAGAATTGTGATGCCGCCAGCTTTGCTTTTCTTTCTCAATATTCCTCTGGCTATTCGTGGTCTCTTCTGGTTCCATTCAAATCTTAGGATTATTTGTTCCATTTCTTGGAAAAAAGTGGATGGTATTTTGACGGGGATTGCATTGAATGTGTAGATTGCTCTAAGTAGCATCGACCTCTTCACAATGTTGGTTCTCCCAATCCATGAGCATGGAACGTTTTTCCGTTTCTTTGTGTCTTCTTCAATTTCTTTCCTGAGTATTTGGTAGTTTTCTGAGTACAGATCCTTTGCCTCTTGGGTTCAACTTATTCCTAGGTCTCTTCTGGTTTTGGGTGCAGTTGTGAATGGGATCGACTCCTTGATTTGTCTCTCTTCTGTCTTGTTGTTAGTGTATAGGAATGCCAGTGATTTCTGTGCATTGATTTTATAGCCTGCTACTTGACGGAATTGCTGTGTGAGTTCTAGCAGTTTTGGGGTGGAGTCTTTTGGGTTTTCCACATAAAGTATCATATCATCTGCAAAGAGTGAGAGTTTGACTTCCTCTCTGCCGATTTGGATGCCTTTGATTTCTTTTTGTTGTCTGATTGCTGTGGCTAGGACTTCTAATACTATGTTGAATAGCAGTGGTGAGAGTGGCTATCCCTCCCGCGTTCCTGACCTTAGTGGAAAAGATCTCAGCTTTTCCCCATTGAGAATGATATTCCCTGTAGGTTGTACGTAGATGGCTTTTATGATATTGAGGTATGTACCCGCTGTCCCTATACTCTGAAGAGTTTTGATCGAGAAAGTGTGCTTTTCTTTGTCAAATTGTTTTTCTGCATCTATTGAGAGGATCATATGATTCTTGTTCTTTCTTTTGTTAATGTGTTTTATCACGTTGGTTGATCTGCGGATGTTGAACCAGCCTTGCAGCCCAGGGATAAATCCCATTTGGTCATGGTGAATACTCCTTTTCATCTACTGTTGGATCCTCTTGGCTAGTATTTTGGTGAGAATTTTTGCATCGATGTTCATCAAGGATATTGGTCTCTAATTCTCCTTTTTGATGGGATCTTTGTCTGGTTTTGGGATCAAGGTAATGGTGGCCTCATAAAATGAGTTTGGAAGTTTTCCTTCCATTTCTATTGTTTGGAACAGTTTCAGGAGAATAGGTATTAATTCTTCTTTAAATGTCTGATAGAATTCCCCTGGGAATCCATCTGGCCCTGGGCTTTGGTTTCTTGGGAGGTTTTTGATCACTACTTCAATTGCCTTCGTGGTTATAGGACTGTTCAGGTTTTCTATTTCTTCCTGGGTCAGTTTTGGTAGTTGACACATCTCTAGGAATGCACCCATTTCTTCCAGGTTATGGAATATGCTGCCCTAGGGTTGCTCAGATTACGTTCTTATAATCGTTTGTATTTCTTTGGTGTTGGTTGTGATCTCTCCTCTTTCATTCATGATTTTGTTGATTTGGGTCATTTCTCTTTTCTTTTTGATCAGCCTGGACAGGGGTGTATCAATCTTGTGAATTCTTTCAAAGAACCAGCTCCTAGTTCCGTTGATCTGTTCTACTGTTCTTTTGGGTTCTATTTCATTGATTTCTGCTCTGATCTGCATGATTTCTCTTCTCCTGCTGGGTTTAGGCTTTATTTGCCGTTCTTTCTCCAGCTCCTTTAGGTGTAGGGTTAGGGTGTGTATTTGAGACCTTTCATGTTTCTTGAGAAAGGCTTGTATTGCTATATACTTTCCTCGCAGGACTGCCTTGGCTGTATCCCAAAGATTTTGGACAGTTGTGTTTTCATTTTCATTGGTTTCCAGGAATTTTTAAATTCTTCTTTAATTTCCTGGTTGACCCATTCATTCTTTCGTAGGATGCTCTTTAGCCTCCATGTATTTGAGTTCTTTCCGACTTTCCTCTTGTGATTGAGTTCTAGTTTCAAAGCATTGTGGTCTGAAAATGTGCAGGGAATGATCCCAATCTTTGGGTACCGGTTGAGACCTGATTTGTGACCTAGGATGTGATCCATTCTGGAGAACGTTCCATGGGCCCTAGAGAAGAATGTGTATTCCGTTGCTTCGGGATGGAACGTTCTGAATATGTCTGTGAAGTCCATTTGGTCCAGTGTGTCATTTAAAGTCTTTATTTCCTTGTTGATCTTTTGCTTAGATGATCTGGCCATTTCAGTCAGGGGGGTGTTAAAGTCCCCCACTATGATTGTATGGTTGTCAATGTCTTTCTTTGCTTTTCTTCTAAATTGCCTTATACAATTGGATGCTCCCATGTTCGGGGCATAGACATTTACAATTGTTAGATCTTCTTCTTGGATAGACCCTTTAAGTAGGATATAGTGTCCTTCTTCATCTCTTATTACAGTCTTTGTCTTTTATTGCTTTGTTAATCACCATGTACTACATCATTTGTTTTGGTGTAGTGTCCCATGATTCATTGTTTGTTCCGAACACACAGTGCTCCATGCAGAATGTGCCCTCTTTAATACCCATCACCAGGCTAACCAATCCCCCGACCCACCTCCCCTCTAGAAACCTCGGATTTTTTTTCAGAATCCATCATCTCTCCTGGTCTGTCTCCCCCTCTCACTAACTCCCCTTCATTCTTCCTCTCCTGCTATCTCCTTCTTTTCCTTTATTCTTAAAATATGTTGCGTTATTTGTTTCAGAAGTAGAGATCTGTGATTCAACAGTCTTACACAATTCACAGCGCTCACCGTAGCTCATACCCTCCCCAATGTCTATCACCCAGCCAGCCCATCCCTCCCACCCCCGACCACTCCAGCAAGCCTCACTCTGTTCCTGAGATTAAGAATTCCTCATATCAGTGAGGTCATATGATACATGTCTTTCTCTGATTGACTTATTTCACTAATCATCGGACCCTCCAGTTCCATCCACGTCGTTGTCCATGGCAACATCTCATTCCTTTTGATGGCTGCGTAATATTCCATTGTGTAGATATATACCACCTCTTCTTTATCCATTCATCTGTCGATGGACATCTTGGCTCTTTCAAAAGTTTGGCTATTGTGGACCTTGCTGCTACAAACAATGGGGTGCACGTACCGCTTCGGGTCCCTACATTTGTATCTTTGGGGTAAATACCCAGGAGTGCAATTGCTGGATCGGATGGTAGCTCTAATTTCAACTATTTGAGGAACCTCCATCCTGTTTTCCAGAGGGGTTGCACCAGCTTGCATTCCCACCACCAGTGTAGGAGGGTTCCCCTTTCTCCACATCCCCGCCAACCTCTGTCGTTCCCTGACTTGTTCATTTGAGCCATTCTGACGGGTGTGAGGTGGTATCTCATTGAGGTTTTGATGTGGATTTCCCTGATACCGAGCCGTGTTGAGCACTTTTTCCTGTGCCTGTTGGCCATTTGGATGTCTTCTTTGGAAAAATGTCTGTTCATGTCTTCTGCCTATTTCTTGATTGGATTATTTGTTCTTTGGGTGTTGAGTTTGATACGTTTTTATACATATTGGATAGTAGCCCTTTATCTGATATGTCAATCGTAAATAATTTCTCCCATTCTGTCGGTTGTCTTTTGGTTTTGTGGACTGTTTCTTTTGCTGTGCCAAAGGTTTTTATCTTGATGAAATCCCAATAGTTCATTTTTGCCCTGGCTTCCCGTGCCTTTGGTGATGTTTCTAGGAAGAAGTTGCTGCGGCTGAGGTCGAAGAGCTTGCTACCTGTGTTCTCCTTTCGGATTTTGATGGAGTCCTGTCTCACATTGAGGTCTTTCAAACATTTGGAGTCTATTTTTGTGTGTGGTGTCAGGAAATGGTCCAGTGTCATTCTTCTGCATGGGGCTGTCCAATTTCCACAACTCCAGTTGTTGAAGAGACCCTCTTTTTGCCATTGGACATTCTTTCCTGCTCTGTCAAAGTTAAGTTGACCATAGAGTTGAGGGTCCATTTCTGGGCTCTCGATTCTGTTCCATGGATCTATGTGTCTGTTTTTGTGCCAGTACCATACTGTCTTGATGATGACAGCTTTGTCATAGAGCTGGAAGTCCAGAATTGTGATGCCGCCAGCTTTGCTTTTCTTTCTCAATATTCCTCTGGCTATTCGTGGTCTCTTCTGGTTCCATTCAAATCTTAGGATTATTTGTTCCATTTCTTGGAAAAAAGTGGATGGTATTTTGACGGGGATTGCATTGAATGTGTAGATTGCTCTAAGTAACATCGACCTCTTCACAATGTTGGTTCTCCCAATCCATGAGCATGGAACGTTTTTCCGTTTCTTTGTGTCTTCTTCAATTTCTTTCCTGAGTATTTGGTAGTTTTCTGAGTACAGATCCTTTGCCTCTTGGGTTCAATTTATTCCTAGGTCTCTTCTGGTTTTGGGTGCAGTTGTGAATGGGATCGACTCCTTGGTTTGTCTCTCTTCTGTCTTGTTGTTGGTGTATAGGAATGCCAGTGATTTCTGTGCATTGATTTTATAGCCTGCTACTTGACGGAATTGCTGTGTGAGTTCTAGCAGTTTTGGGGTGGAGTCTTTTGGGTTTTCCACATAAAGTATCATATCATCTGCAAAGAGTGAGAGTTTGACTTCCTCTCTGCCGATTTGGATGCCTTTGATTTCTTTTTGTTGTCTGATTGCTGTGGCTAGGACTTCTAATACTATGTTGAATAGCAGTGGTGAGAGTGGCTATCCCTCCCGCGTTCCTGACCTTAGGGGAAAAGATCTCAGCTTTTCCCCATTGAGAATGATATTCGCTGTAGGTTGTTCGTAGATGGCTTTTATGATATTGAGGTATGTACCCGCTGTCCCTATACTCTGAAGAGTTTTGATCGAGAAAGTGTGCTTTTCTTTGTCAAATGGTTTTTCTGCGTCTATTGAGAGGATCATATGATTCTTGTTCTTTCTTTTGTTAATGTGTTTTATCACGTTGGTTGATCTGCGGATGTTGAACCAGCCTTGCAGCCCAGGGATAAATCCCACTTGGTCATGGTGAATACTCCTTTTCATGTACTGTTGGATCCTCTTGGCTAGTATTTTGGTGAGAATTTTTGCATCGATGTTCATCAAGGATATTGGTCTCTAATTCTCATTTTTGATGGGATCTTTGTCTGGTTTTGGGATCAAGGTAATGGTGGCCTCATAAAATGAGTTTGGAAGTTTTCCTTCCATTTCTATTGTTTGGAACAGTTTCAGGAGAATAGGTATTAATTCTTCTTTAAATGTCTGATAGAATTCCCCTGGGAATCCATCTGGCCCTGGGCTTTGGTTTCTTGGGAGGTTTTTGATCACTACTTCAATTGCCTTCGTGGTTATAGGACTGTTCAGGTTTTCTATTTCTTCCTGGGTCAGTTTTGGTAGTTGACACATCTCTAGGAATGCACCCATTTCTTCCAGGTTATGGAATATGCTGCCCTAGGGTTGCTCAGATTACGTTCTTATAATCGTTTGTATTTCTTTGGTGTTGGTTGTGATCTCTCCTCTTTCATTCATGATTTTGTTGATTTGGGTCATTTCTCTTTTCTTTTTGATCAGCCTGGACAGGGGTGTATCAATCTTGTGAATTCTTTCAAAGAACCAGCTCCTAGTTCCGTTGATCTGTTCTACTGTTCTTTTGGGTTCTATTTCATTGATTTCTGCTCTGATCTGCATGATTTCTCTTCTCCTGCTGGGTTTAGGCTTTATTTGCCGTTCTTTCTCCAGCTCCTTTAGGTGTAGGGTTAGGGTGTGTATTTGAGACCTTTCATGTTTCTTGAGAAAGGCTTGTATTGCTATATACTTTCCTCGCAGGACTGCCTTGGCTGTATCCCAAAGATTTTGGACAGTTGTGTTTTCATTTTCATTGGTTTCCATGAATTTTTAAATTCTTCTTTAATTTCCTGGTTGACCCATTCATTCTTTCGTAGGATGCTCTTTAGCCTCCATGTATTTGAGTTCTTTCCGACTTTCCTCTTGTGATTGAGTTCTAGTTTCAAAGCATTGTGGTCTGAAAATGTGCAGGGAATGATCCCAATCTTTGGGTACCGGTTGAGACCTGATTTGTGACCTAGGATGTGATCCATTCTGGAGAACGTTCCATGGGCCCTAGAGAAGAATGTGTATTCCGTTGCTTCGGGATGGAACGTTCTGAATATGTCTGTGAAGTCCATTTGGTCCAGTGTGTCATTTAAAGTCTTTATTTCCTTGTTGATCTTTTGCTTAGATGATCTGGCCATTTCAGTCAGGGGGGTGTTAAAGTCCCCCACTATGATTGTATGGTTGTCAATGTCTTTCTTTGCTTTTCTTCTAAATTGCCTTATACAATTGGATGCTCCCATGTTCGGGGCATAGACATTTACAATTGTTAGATCTTCTTCTTGGATAGACCCTTTAAGTAGGATATAGTGTCCTTCTTCATCTCTTATTACAGTCTTTGTCTTTTATTGCTTTGTTAATCACCATGTACTACATCATTTGTTTTGGTGTAGTGTCCCATGATTCATTGTTTGTTCCGAACACACAGTGCTCCATGCAGAATGTGCCCTCTTTAATACCCATCACCAGGCTAACCAATCCCCCGACCCACCTCCCCTCTAGAAACCTCGGATTTTTTTCAGAATCCATCATCTCTCCTGGTCTGTCTCCCCCTCTCACTAACTCCCCTTCATTCTTCCTCTCCTGCTATCTCCTTCTTTTCCTTTATTCTTAAAATATGTTGCGTTATTTGTTTCAGAAGTAGAGATCTGTGATTCAACAGTCTTACACAATTCACAGCGCTCACCGTAGCTCATACCCTCCCCAATGTCTATCACCCAGCCAGCCCATCCCTCCCACCCCCGACCACTCCAGCAAGCCTCACTCTGTTCCTGAGATTAAGAATTCCTCATATCAGTGAGGTCATATGATACATGTCTTTCTCTGATTGACTTATTTCACTAATCATCGGACCCTCCAGTTCCATCCACGTCGTTGTCCATGGCAACATCTCATTCCTTTTGATGGCTGCGTAATATTCCATTGTGTAGATATATACCACCTCTTCTTTATCCATTCATCTGTCGTTGGACATCTTGGCTCTTTCAACATTTTGGCTATTGTGGACCTTGCTGCTACAAACAATGGGGTGCACGTACCGCTTCGGGTCCCTACATTTGTATCTTTGGGGTAAATACCCAGGAGTGCAATTGCTGGATCGGATGGTAGCTCTAATTTCAACTATTTGAGGAACCTCTATCCTGTTTTCCAGAGGGGTTGCACCAGCTTGCATTCCCACCACCAGTGTAGGAGGGTTCCCCTTTCTCCACATCCCCGCCAACCTCTGTCGTTCCCTGACTTGTTCATTTGAGCCATTCTGACGGGTGTGAGGTGGTATCTCATTGAGGTTTTGATGTGGATTTCCCTGATACCGAGCCGTGTTGAGCACTTTTTCCTGTGCCTGTTGGCCATTTGGATGTCTTCTTTGGAAAAATGTCTGTTCATGTCTTCTGCCTATTTCTTGATTGGATTATTTGTTCTTTGGGTGTTGAGTTTGATACGTTTTTATACATATTGGATAGTAGCCCTTTATCTGATATGTCAATCGTAAATAATTTCTCCCATTCTGTCGGTTGTCTTTTGGTTTTGTGGACTGTTTCTTTTGCTGTGCCAAAGGTTTTTATCTTGATGAAATCCCAATAGTTCATTTTTGCCCTGGCTTCCCGTGCCTTTGGTGATGTTTCTAGGAAGAAGTTGCTGCGGCTGAGGTCGAAGAGATTGCTACCTGTGTTCTCCTTTCGGATTTTGATGGAGTCCTGTCTCACATTGAGGTCTTTCAAACATTTGGAGTCTATTTTTGTGTGTGGTGTCAGGAAATGGTCCAGTGTCATTCTTCTGCATGGGGCTGTCCAATTTCCACAACTCCAGTTGTTGAAGAGACCCTCTTTTTGCCATTGGACATTCTTTCCTGCTCTGTCAAAGATAAGTTGACCATAGAGTTGAGGGTCCATTTCTGGGCTCTCGATTCTGTTCCATGGATCTATGTGTCTGTTTTTGTGCCAGTACCATACTGTCTTGATGATGACAGCTTTGTCATAGAGCTGGAAGTCCAGAATTGTGATGCCGCCAGCTTTGCTTTTCTTTCTCAATATTCCTCTGGCTATTCGTGGTCTCTTCTGGTTCCATTCAAATCTTAGGATTATTTGTTCCATTTCTTGGAAAAAAGTGGATGGTATTTTGACGGGGATTGCATTGAATGTGTAGATTGCTCTAAGTAGCATCGACCTCTTCACAATGTTGGTTCTCCCAATCCATGAGCATGGAACGTTTTTCCGTTTCTTTGTGTCTTCTTCAATTTCTTTCCTGAGTATTTGGTAGTGTTCTGAGTACAGATCCTTTGCCTCTTGGGTTCAATTTATTCCTAGGTCTCTTCTGGTTTTGGGTGCAGTTGTGAATGGGATCGACTCCTTGGTTTGTCTCTCTTCTGTCTTGTTGTTGGTGTATAGGAATGCCAGTGATTTCTGTGCATTGATTTTATAGCCTGCTACTTGACGGAATTGCTGTGTGAGTTCTAGCAGTTTTGGGGTGGAGTCTTTTGGGTTTTCCACATAAAGTATCATATCATCTGCAAAGAGTGAGAGTTTGACTTCCTCTCTGCCGATTTGGATGCCTTTGATTTCTTTTTGTTGTCTGATTGCTGTGGCTAGGACTTCTAATACTATGTTGAATAGCAGTGGTGAGAGTGGCTATCCCTCCCGCGTTCCTGACCTTAGGGGAAAAGATCTCAGCTTTTCCCCATTGAGAATGATATTCCCTGTAGGTTGTTCGTAGATGGCTTTTATGATATTGAGGTATGTACCCGCTGTCCCTATACTCTGAAGAGTTTTGATCGAGAAAGTGTGCTTTTCTTTGTCAAATGGTTTTTCTGCATCTATTGAGAGGATCATATGATTCTTGTTCTTTCTTTTGTTAATGTGTTTTATCACGTTGGTTGATCTGCGGATGTTGAACCAGCCTTGCAGCCCAGGGATAAATCCCACTTGGTCATGGTGAATACTCCTTTTCATGTACTGTTGGATCCTCTTGGCTAGTATTTTGGTGAGAATTTTTGCATCGATGTTCATCAAGGATATTGGTCTCTAATTCTCCTTTTTGATGGGATCTTTGTCTGGTTTTCGGATCAAGGTAATGGTGGCCTCATAAAATGAGTTTGGAAGTTTTCCTTCCATTTCTATTGTTTGGAACAGTTTCAGGAGAATAGGTATTAATTCTTCTTTAAATGTCTGATAGAATTCCCCTGGGAATCCATCTGGCCCTGGGCTTTGGTTTCTTGGGAGGTTTTTGATCACTACTTCAATTGCCTTCGTGGTTATAGGACTGTTCAGGTTTTCTATTTCTTCCTGGGTCAGTTTTGGTAGTTGACACATCTCTAGGAATGCACCCATTTCTTCCAGGTTATGGAATATGCTGCCCTAGGGTTGCTCAGATTACGTTCTTATAATCGTTTGTATTTCTTTGGTGTTGGTTGTGATCTCTCCTCTTTCATTCATGATTTTGTTGATTTGGGTCATTTCTCTTTTCTTTTTGATCAGCCTGGACAGGGGTGTATCAATCTTGTGAATTCTTTCAAAGAACCAGCTCCTAGTTCCGTTGATCTGTTCTACTGTTCTTTTGGGTTCTATTTCATTGATTTCTGCTCTGATCTGCATGATTTCTCTTCTCCTGCTGGGTTTAGGCTTTATTTGCCGTTCTTTCTCCAGCTCCTTTAGGTGTAGGGTTAGGGTGTGTATTTGAGACCTTTCATGTTTCTTGAGAAAGGCTTGTATTGCTATATACTTTCCTCGCAGGACTGCCTTGGCTGTATCCCAAAGATTTTGGACAGTTGTGTTTTCATTTTCATTGGTTTCCATGAATTTTTAAATTCTTCTTTAATTTCCTGGTTGACCCATTCATTCTTTCGTAGGATGCTGTTTAGCCTCCATGTATTTGAGTTCTTTCCGACTTTCCTCTTGTGATTGAGTTCTAGTTTCAAAGCATTGTGGTCTGAAAATGTGCAGGGAATGATCCCAATCTTTGGGTACCGGTTGAGACCTGATTTGTGACCTAGGATGTGATCCATTCTGGAGAACGTTCCATGGGCCCTAGAGAAGAATGTGTATTCCGTTGCTTCGGGATGGAACGTTCTGAATATGTCTGTGAAGTCCATTTGGTCCAGTGTGTCATTTAAAGTCTTTATTTCCTTGTTGATCTTTTGCTTAGATGATCTGGCCATTTCAGTCAGGGGGGTGTTAAAGTCCCCCACTATGATTGTATGGTTGTCAATGTCTTTCTTTGCTTTTCTTCTAAATTGCCTTATACAATTGGATGCTCCCATGTTCGGGGCATAGACATTTACAATTGTTAGATCTTCTTCTTGGATAGACCCTTTAAGTAGGATATAGTGTCCTTCTTCATCTCTTATTACAGTCTTTGTCTTTTATTGCTTTGTTAATCACCATGTACTACATCATTTGTTTTGGTGTAGTGTCCCATGATTCATTGTTTGTTCCGAACACACAGTGCTCCATGCAGAATGTGCCCTCTTTAATACCCATCACCAGGCTAACCAATCCCCCGACCCACCTCCCCTCTAGAAACCTCGGATTTTTTTTCAGAATCCATCATCTCTCCTGGTCTGTCTCCCCCTCTCACTAACTCCCCTTCATTCTTCCTCTCCTGCTATCTCCTTCTTTTCCTTTATTCTTAAAATATGTTGCGTTATTTGTTTCAGAAGTAGAGATCTGTGATTCAACAGTCTTACACAATTCACAGCGCTCACCGTAGCTCATACCCTCCCCAATGTCTATCACCCAGCCAGCCCATCCCTCCCACCCCCGACCACTCCAGCAAGCCTCACTCTGTTCCTGAGATTAAGAATTCCTCATATCAGTGAGGTCATATGATACATGTCTTTCTCTGATTGACTTATTTCACTAATCATCGGACCCTCCAGTTCCATCCACGTCGTTGTCCATGGCAACATCTCATTCCTTTTGATGGCTGCGTAATATTCCATTGTGTAGATATATACCACCTCTTCTTTATCCATTCATCTGTCGTTGGACATCTTGGCTCTTTCAACAGTTTGGCTATTGTGGACATTGCTGCTACAAACAATGGGGTGCACGTACCGCTTCGGGTCCCTACATTTGTATCTTTGGGGTAAATACCCAGGAGTGCAATTGCTGGATCGGATGGTAGCTCTAATTTCAACTATTTGAGGAACCTCCATCCTGTTTTCCAGAGTGGTTGCACCAGCTTGCATTCCCACCACCAGTGTAGGAGGGTTCCCCTTTCTCCACATCCCCGCCAACCTCTGTCGTTCCCTGACTTGTTCATTTGAGCCATTCTGACGGGTGTGAGGTGGTATCTCATTGAGGTTTTGATGTGGATTTCCCTGATGCCGAGCCGTGTTGAGCACTTTTTCCTGTGCCTGTTGGCCATTTGGATGTCTTCTTTGGAAAAATGTCTGTTCATGTCTTCTGCCTATTTCTTGATTGGATTATTTGTTCTTTGGGTGTTGAGTTTGATACGTTTTTATACATATTGGATAGTAGCCCTTTATCTGATATGTCAATCGTAAATAATTTCTCCCATTCTGTCGGTTGTCTTTTGGTTTTGTGGACTGTTTCTTTTGCTGTGCCAAAGGTTTTTATCTTGATGAAATCCCAATAGTTCATTTTTGCCCTGGCTTCCCGTGCCTTTGGTGATGTTTCTAGGAAGAAGTTGCTGCGGCTGAGGTCGAAGAGCTTGCTACCTGTGTTCTCCTTTCGGATTTTGATGGAGTCCTGTCTCACATTGAGGTCTTTCAAACATTTGGAGTCTATTTTTGTGTGTGGTGTCAGGAAATGGTCCAGTGTCATTCTTCTGCATGGGGCTGTCCAATTTCCACAACTCCAGTTGTTGAAGAGACCCTCTTTTTGCCATTGGACATTCTTTCCTGCTCTGTCAAAGATAAGTTGACCATAGAGTTGAGGGTCCATTTCTGGGCTCTCGATTCTGTTCCATGGATCTATGTGTCTGTTTTTGTGCCAGTACCATACTGTCTTGATGATGACAGCTTTGTCATAGAGCTGGAAGTCCAGAATTGTGATGCCGCCAGCTTTGCTTTTCTTTCTCAATATTCCTCTGGCTATTCGTGGTCTCTTCTGGTTCCATTCAAATCTTAGGATTATTTGTTCCATTTCTTGGAAAAAAGTGGATGGTATTTTGACGGGGATTGCATTGAATGTGTAGATCGCTCTAGGTAGCATTGACCTCTTCACAATGTTGGTTCTCCCAATCCATGAGCATGGAACGTTTTTCCGTTTCTTTGTGTCTTCTTCAATTTCTTTCCTGAGTATTTGGTAGTTTTCTGAGTACAGATCCTTTGCCTCTTGGGTTCCATTTATTCCTAGGTCTCTTCTGGTTTTGGGTGCAGTTGTGAATGGGATCGACTCCTTGATTTGTCTCTCTTCTGTCTTGTTGTTGGTGTATAGGAATGCCACTGATTTCTGTGCATTGATTTTATAGCCTGCTACTTTGCGGAATTGCTGTGTGAGTTCTAGCTGTTTTGGGGTGGAGTCTTTTGGGTTTTCCACATAAAGTATCATATCATCTGCAAAGAGTGAGAGTTTGACTTCCTCTCTGCCGATTTGGATGCCTTTGATTTCTTTTTGTTGTCTGATTGCTGTGGCTAGGACTTCTAATACTATGTTGAATAGCAGTGGTGAGAGTGGCTATCCCTGCCGCGTTCCTGACCTTAGGGGAAAAGATCTCAGCTTTTCCCCATTGAGAATGATATTCGCTGTAGGTTGTTCGTAGATGGCTTTTATGATATTGAGGTATGTACCCGCTGTCCCTATACTCTGAAGAGTTTTGATCCAGAAAGGGTGCTTTACTTTGTCAAATGGTTTTTCTGCATCTATTGAGAGGATCATATGATTCTTGTTCTTTCTTTTGTTAATGTGTTTTATCACGTTGATTGATTTGCGGATGTTGAACCAGCCTTGCAGCCCAGGGATAAATCCCACTTGGTCATGGTGAATACTCCTTTTCATGTACTGTTGGATCCTCTTGGCTAGTATTTTGGTGAGAATTTTTGCATCGATGTTCATCAAGGATATTGGTCTCTAATACTCTTTTTTGATGGGATCTTTGTCTGGTTTTGGGATCAAGGTAATGGTGGCCTCATAAAATGGGTTTGGAGGTTGTCCTTCCATTTCTATTGTTTGGAACAGTTTCAGGAGAATAGGTATTAATTCTTCTTTAAATGTCTGATAGAATTCCCCTGGGAATCCATCTGGCCCTGGGCTTTGGTTTCTTGGGAGGTTTTTGATGACTACTTCAATTGCCTTCGTGGTTATAGGACTGTTCAGGTTTTCTATTTCTTCCTGGGTCAGTTTTGGTAGTTGACACATCTCTAGGAATGCACCCATTTCTTCCAGGTTATGGAATATGCTGCCCTAGGGTTGCTCAGATTACGTTCTTATAATCGTTTGTATTTCTTTGGTGTTGGTTGTGATCTCTCCTCTTTCATTCATGATTTTGTTGGTTTGGGTCATTTCTCTTTTCTTTTTGATCAGCCTGGACAGGGGTGTATCAATCTTGTGAATTCTTTCAAAGAACCAGCTCCTAGTTCCGTTGATCTGTTCTACTGTTCTTTTGGGTTCTATTTCATTGATTTCTGCTCTGATCTGCATGATTTCTCTTCTCCTGCTGGGTTTAGGCTTTATTTGCCGTTCTTTCTCCAGCTCCTTTAGGTGTAGGGTTAGGGTGTGTATTTGAGACCTTTCATGTTTCTTGAGAAAGGCTTGTATTGCTATATACTTTCCTCGCAGGACTGCCTTGGCTGTATCCCAAAGATTTTGGACAGTTGTGTTTTCATTTTCATTGGTTTCCAGGAATTTTTAAATTCTTCTTTAATTTCCTGGTTGACCCATTCATTCTTTCGTAGGATGCTCTTTAGCCTCCATGTATTTGAGTTCTTTCCGACTTTCCTCTTGTGATTGAGTTCTAGTTTCAAAGCATTGTGGTCTGAAAATGTGCAGGGAATGATCCCAATCTTTGGGTACCGGTTGAGACCTGATTTGTGACCTAGGATGTGATCCATTCTGGAGAACGTTCCATGGGCCCTAGAGAAGAATGTGTATTCCGTTGCTTCGGGATGGAACGTTCTGAATATGTCTGTGAAGTCCATTTGGTCCAGTGTGTAATTTAAAGTCTTTATTTCCCTGTTGATCTTTTGCTTAGATGATCTGGCCATTTCAGTCAGGGGGGTGTTAAAGTCCCCCACTATGATTGTATGGTTGTCAATGTCTTTCTTTGCTTTTCTTCTAAATTGCCTTATACAATTGGATGCTCCCATGTTCGGGGCATAGACATTTACAATTGTTAGATCTTCTTCTTGGATAGACCCTTTAAGTAGGATATAGTGTCCTTCTTCATCTCTTATTACAGTCTTTGTCTTTTATTGCTTTGTTAATCACCATGTACTACATCATTGGTTTTGGTGTAGTGTCCCATGATTCATTGTTTGTTCCGAACACACAGTGCTCCATGCAGAATGTGCCCTCTTTAATACCCATCACCAGGCTAACCAATCCCCCGACCCACCTCCCGTCTAGAAACCTCGGATTTTTTTTCAGAATCCATTATCTCTCCTGGTCTGTCTCCCCCTCTCACTAACTCCCCTTCATTCTTCCTCTCCTGCTATCTCCTTCTTTTCCTTTATTCTTAAAATATGTTGCGTTATTTGTTTCAGAAGTAGAGATCTGTGATTCAACAGTCTTACACAATTCACAGCGCTCACCGTAGCTCATACCCTCCCCAATGTCTATCACCCAGCCAGCCCATCCCTCCCACCCCCGACCACTCCAGCAAGCCTCACTCTGTTCCTGAGATTAAGAATTCCTCATATCAGTGAGGTCATATGATACATGTCTTTCTCTGATTGACTTATTTCACTAATCATCGGACCCTCCAGTTCCATCCACGTCGTTGTCCATGGCAACATCTCATTCCTTTTGATGGCTGCGTAATATTCCATTGTGTAGATATATACCACCTCTTCTTTATCCATTCATCTGTCGATGGACATCTTGGCTCTTTCAACAGTTTGGCTATTGTGGACATTGCTGCTACAAACAATGGGGTGCACGTACCGCTTCGGGTCCCTACATTTGTATCTTTGGGGTAAATACCCAGGAGTGCAATTGCTGGATCGGATGGTAGCTCTAATTTCAACTATTTGAGGAACCTCCATCCTGTTTTCCAGAGGGGTTGCACCAGCTTGCATTCCCACCACCAGTGTAGGAGGGTTCCCCTTTCTCCACATCCCCGCCAACCTCTGTCGTTCCCTGACTTGTTCATTTGAGCCATTCTGACGGGTGTGAGGTGGTATCTCATTGAGGTTTTGATGTGGATTTCCCTGATGCCGAGCCGTGTTGAGCACTTTTTCCTGTGCCTGTTGGCCATTTGGATGTCTTCTTTGGAAAAATGTCTGTTCATGTCTTCTGCCTATTTCTTGATTGGATTATTTGTTCTTTGGGTGTTGAGTTTGATACGTTTTTATACATATTGGATAGTAGCCCTTTATCTGATATGTCAATCGTAAATAATTTCTCCCATTCTGTCGGTTGTCTTTTGGTTTTGTGGACTGTTTCTTTTGCTGTGCCAAAGGTTTTTATCTTGATGAAATCCCAATAGTTCATTTTTGCCCTGGCTTCCCGTGCCTTTGGTGATGTTTCTAGGAAGAAGTTGTTGCGGCTGAGGTCGAAGAGCTTGCTACCTGTGTTCTCCTTTCGGATTTTGATGGAGTCCTGTCTCACATTGAGGTCTTTCAAACATTTGGAGTCTATTTTTGTGTGTGGTGTCAGGAAATGGTCCAGTGTCATTCTTCTGCATGGGGCTGTCCAATTTCCACAACTCCAGTTGTTGAAGAGACCCTCTTTTTGCCATTGGACATTCTTTCCTGCTCTGTCAAAGATAAGTTGACCATAGAGTTGAGGGTCCATTTCTGGGCTCTCGATTCTGTTCCATGGATCTATGTGTCTGTTTTTGTGCCAGTACCATACTGTCTTGATGATGACAGCTTTGTCATAGAGCTGGAAGTCCATTATTGTGATGCCGCCAGCTTTGCTTTTCTTTCTCAATATTCCTCTGGCTATTCGTGGTCTCTTCTGGTTCCATTCAAATCTTAGGATTATTTGTTCCATTTCTTGGAAAAAAGTGGATGGTATTTTGACGGGGATTGCATTGAATGTGTAGATTGCTCTAAGTAGCATCGACCTCTTCACAATGTTGGTTCTCCCAATCCATGAGCATGGAACGTTTTTCCGTTTCTTTGTGTCTTCTTCAATTTCTTTCCTGAGTATTTGGTAGTTTTCTGAGTACAGATCCTTTGCCTCTTGGGTTCCATTTATTCCTAGGTCTCTTCTGGTTTTGGGTGCAGTTGTGAATGGGATCGACTCCTTGATTTGTCTCTCTTCTGTCTTGTTGTTGGTGTATAGGAATGCCAGTGATTTCTGTGCATTGATTTTATAGCCTGCTACTTGACGGAATTGCTGTGTGAGTTCTAGCAGTTTTGGGGTGGAGTCTTTTGGGTTTTCCACATAAAGTATCATATCATCTGCAAAGAGTGAGAGTTTGACTTCCTCTCTGCCGATTTGGATGCCTTTGATTTCTTTTTGTTGTCTGATTGCTGTGGCTAGGACTTCTAATACTATGTTGAATAGCAGTGGTGAGAGTGGCTATCCCTCCCGCGTTCCTGACCTTAGGGGAAAAGATCTCAGCTTTTCCCCATTGAGAATGATATTCCCTGTAGGTTGTTCGTAGATGGCTTTTATGATATTGAGGTATGTACCCGCTGTCCCTATACTCTGAAGAGTTTTGATCGAGAAAGTGTGCTTTTCTTTGTCAAATGGTTTTTCTGCATCTATTGAGAGGATCATATGATTCTTGTTCTTTCTTTTGTTAATGTGTTTTATCACGTTGGTTGATCTGCGGATGTTGAACCAGCCTTGCAGCCCAGGGATAAATCCCACTTGGTCATGGTGAATACTCCTTTTCATGTACTGTTGGATCCTCTTGGCTAGTATTTTGGTGAGAATTTTTGCATCGATGTTCATCAAGGATATTGGTCTCTAATTCTCCTTTTTGATGGGATCTTTGTCTGGTTTTGGGATCAAGGTAATGGTGGCCTCATAAAATGAGTTTGGAAGTTTTCCTTCCATTTCTATTGTTTGGAACAGTTTCAGGAGAATAGGTATTAATTCTTCTTTAAATGTCTGATAGAATTCCCCTGGGAATCCATCTGGCCCTGGGCTTTGGTTTCTTGGGAGGTTTTTGATCACTACTTCAATTGCCTTCGTGGTTATAGGACTGTTCAGGTTTTCTATTTCTTCCTGGGTCAGTTTTGGTAGTTGACACATCTCTAGGAATGCACCCATTTCTTCCAGGTTATGGAATATGCTGCCCTAGGGTTGCTCAGATTACGTTCTTATAATCGTTTGTATTTCTTTGGTGTTGGTTGTGATCTCTCCTCTTTCATTCATGATTTTGTTGATTTGGGTCATTTCTCTTTTCTTTTTGATCAGCCTGGACAGGGGTGTATCAATCTTGTGAATTCTTTCAAAGAACCAGCTCCTAGTTCCGTTGATCTGTTCTACTGTTCTTTTGGGTTCTATTTCATTGATTTCTGCTCTGATCTGCATGATTTCTCTTCTCCTGCTGGGTTTAGGCTTTATTTGCCGTTCTTTCTCCAGCTCCTTTAGGTGTAGGGTTAGGGTGTGTATTTGAGACCTTTCATGTTTCTTGAGAAAGGCTTGTATTGCTATATACTTTCCTCGCAGGACTGCCTTGGCTGTATCCCAAAGATTTTGGACAGTTGTGTTTTCATTTTCATTGGTTTCCATGAATTTTTAAATTCTTCTTTAATTTCCTGGTTGACCCATTCATTCTTTCGTAGGATGCTCTTTAGCCTCCATGTATTTGAGTTCTTTCCGACTTTCCTCTTGTGATTGAGTTCTAGTTTCAAAGCATTGTGGTCTGAAAATGTGCAGGGAATGATCCCAATCTTTGGGTACCGGTTGAGACCTGATTTGTGACCTAGGATGTGATCCATTCTGGAGAACGTTCCATGGGCCCTAGAGAAGAATGTGTATTCCGTTGCTTCGGGATGGAACGTTCTGAATATGTCTGTGAAGTCCATTTGGTCCAGTGTGTCATTTAAAGTCTTTATTTCCTTGTTGATCTTTTGCTTAGATGATCTGGCCATTTCAGTCAGGGGGGTGTTAAAGTCCCCCACTATGATTGTATGGTTGTCAATGTCTTTCTTTGCTTTTCTTCTAAATTGCCTTATACAATTGGATGCTCCCATGTTCGGGGCATAGACATTTACAATTGTTAGATCTTCTTCTTGGATAGACCCTTTAAGTAGGATATAGTGTCCTTCTTCATCTCTTATTACAGTCTTTGTCTTTTATTGCTTTGTTAATCACCATGTACTACATCATTTGTTTTGGTGTAGTGTCCCATGATTCATTGTTTGTTCCGAACACACAGTGCTCCATGCAGAATGTGCCCTCTTTAATACCCATCACCAGGCTAACCAATCCCCCGACCCACCTCCCCTCTAGAAACCTCGGATTTTTTTTCAGAATCCATCATCTCTCCTGGTCTGTCTCCCCCTCTCACTAACTCCCCTTCATTCTTCCTCTCCTGCTATCTCCTTCTTTTCCTTTATTCTTAAAATATGTTGCGTTATTTGTTTCAGAAGTAGAGATCTGTGATTCAACAGTCTTACACAATTCACAGCGCTCACCGTAGCTCATACCCTCCCCAATGTCTATCACCCAGCCAGCCCATCCCTCCCACCCCCGACCACTCCAGCAAGCCTCACTCTGTTCCTGAGATTAAGAATTCCTCATATCAGTGAGGTCATATGATACATGTCTTTCTCTGATTGACTTATTTCACTAATCATCGGACCCTCCAGTTCCATCCACGTCGTTGGCCATGGCAACATCTCATTCCTTTTGATGGCTGCGTAATATTCCATTGTGTAGATATATACCACCTCTTCTTTATCC
This sequence comes from Eumetopias jubatus, assembly GCF_037043125.1. Lineage (NCBI taxonomy): Eukaryota > Metazoa > Chordata > Mammalia > Carnivora > Otariidae > Eumetopias > Eumetopias jubatus. Next base: position 5,661,174 of record NW_028274824.1, on the reverse strand, counting down.
ATTCATCTGTCGTTGGACATCTTGGCTCTTTCAACAGTTTGGCTATTGTGGACATTGCTGCTACAAACAATGGGGTGCACGTACCGCTTCGGGTCCCTACATTTGTATCTTTGGGGTAAATACCCAGGAGTGCAATTGCTGGATCGGATGGTAGCTCTAATTTCAACTATTTGAGGAACCTCCATCCTGTTTTCCAGAGGGGTTGCACCAGCTTGCATTCCCACCACCAGTGTAGGAGGGTTCCCCTTTCTCCACATCCCCGCCAACCTCTGTCGTTCCCTGACTTGTTCATTTGAGCCATTCTGACGGGTGTGAGGTGGTATCTCATTGAGGTTTTGATGTGGATTTCCCTGATGCCGAGCCGTGTTGAGCAATTTTTCCTGTGCCTGTTGGCCATTTGGATGTCTTCTTTGGAAAAATGTCTGTTCATGTCTTCTGCCTATTTCTTGATTGGATTATTTGTTCTTTGGGTGTTGAGTTTGATACGTTTTTATACATATTGGATAGTAGCCCTTTATCTGATATGTCAATCGTAAATAATTTCTCCCATTCTGTCGGTTGTCTTTTGGTTTTGTGGACTGTTTCTTTTGCTGTGCCAAAGGTTTTTATCTTGATGAAATCCCAATAGTTCATTTTTGCCCTGGCTTCCCGTGCCTTTGGTGATGTTTCTAGGAAGAAGTTGCTGCGGCTGAGGTCGAAGAGCTTGCTACCTGTGTTCTCCTTTCGGATTTTGATGGAGTCCTGTCTCACATTGAGGTCTTTCAAACATTTGGAGTCTATTTTTGTGTGTGGTGTCAGGAAATGGTCCAGTGTCATTCTTCTGCATGGGGCTGTCCAATTTCCACAACTCCAGTTGTTGAAGAGACCCTCTTTTTGCCATTGGACATTCTTTCCTGCTCTGTCAAAGATAAGTTGACCATAGAGTTGAGGGTCCATTTCTGGGCTCTCGATTCTGTTCCATGGATCTATGTGTCTGTTTTTGTGCCAGTACCATACTGTCTTGATGATGACAGCTTTGTCATAGAGCTGGAAGTCCAGAATTGTGATGCCGCCAGCTTTGCTTTTCTTTCTCAATATTCCTCTGGCTATTCGTGGTCTCTTCTGGTTCCATTCAAATCTTAGGATTATTTGTTCCATTTCTTGGAAAAAAGTGGATGGTATTTTGACGGGGATTGCATTGAATGTGTAGATTGCTCTAAGTAGCATCGACCTCTTCACAATGTTGGTTCTCCCAATCCATGAGCATGGAACGTTTTTCCGTTTCTTTGTGTCTTCTTCAATTTCTTTCCTGAGTATTTGGTAGTTTTCTGAGTACAGATCCTTTGCCTCTTGGGTTCAACTTATTCCTAGGTCTCTTCTGGTTTTGGGTGCAGTTGTGAATGGGATCGACTCCTTGATTTGTCTCTCTTCTGTCTTGTTGTTAGTGTATAGGAATGCCAGTGATTTCTGTGCATTGATTTTATAGCCTGCTACTTGACGGAATTGTTGTGTGAGTTCTAGCAGTTTTGGGGTGGAGTCTTTTGGGTTTTCCACATAAAGTATCATATCATCTGCAAAGAGTGAGAGTTTGACTTCCTCTCTGCCGATTTGGATGCCTTTGATTTCTTTTTGTTGTCTGATTGCTGTGGCTAGGACTTCTAATACTATGTTGAATAGCAGTGGTGAGAGTGGCTATCCCTCCCGCGTTCCTGACCTTAGTGGAAAAGATCTCAGCTTTTCCCCATTGAGAATGATATTCCCTGTAGGTTGTACGTAGATGGCTTTTATGATATTGAGGTATGTACCCGCTGTCCCTATACTCTGAAGAGTTTTGATCGAGAAAGTGTGCTTTTCTTTGTCAAATTGTTTTTCTGCATCTATTGAGAGGATCATATGATTCTTGTTCTTTCTTTTGTTAATGTGTTTTATCACGTTGGTTGATCTGCGGATGTTGAACCAGCCTTGCAGCCCAGGGATAAATCCCATTTGGTCATGGTGAATACTCCTTTTCATCTACTGTTGGATCCTCTTGGCTAGTATTTTGGTGAGAATTTTTGCATCGATGTTCATCAAGGATATTGGTCTCTAATTCTCCTTTTTGATGGGATCTTTGTCTGGTTTTGGGATCAAGGTAATGGTGGCCTCATAAAATGAGTTTGGAAGTTTTCCTTCCATTTCTATTGTTTGGAACAGTTTCAGGAGAATAGGTATTAATTCTTCTTTAAATGTCTGATAGAATTCCCCTGGGAATCCATCTGGCCCTGGGCTTTGGTTTCTTGGGAGGTTTTTGATCACTACTTCAATTGCCTTCGTGGTTATAGGACTGTTCAGGTTTTCTATTTCTTCCTGGGTCAGTTTTGGTAGTTGACACATCTCTAGGAATGCACCCATTTCTTCCAGGTTATGGAATATGCTGCCCTAGGGTTGCTCAGATTACGTTCTTATAATCGTTTGTATTTCTTTGGTGTTGGTTGTGATCTCTCCTCTTTCATTCATGATTTTGTTGATTTGGGTCATTTCTCTTTTCTTTTTGATCAGCCTGGACAGGGGTGTATCAATCTTGTGAATTCTTTCAAAGAACCAGCTCCTAGTTCCGTTGATCTGTTCTACTGTTCTTTTGGGTTCTATTTCATTGATTTCTGCTCTGATCTGCATGATTTCTCTTCTCCTGCTGGGTTTAGGCTTTATTTGCCGTTCTTTCTCCAGCTCCTTTAGGTGTAGGGTTAGGGTGTGTATTTGAGACCTTTCATGTTTCTTGAGAAAGGCTTGTATTGCTATATACTTTCCTCGCAGGACTGCCTTGGCTGTATCCCAAAGATTTTGGACAGTTGTGTTTTCATTTTCATTGGTTTCCAGGAATTTTTAAATTCTTCTTTAATTTCCTGGTTGACCCATTCATTCTTTCGTAGGATGCTCTTTAGCCTCCATGTATTTGAGTTCTTTCCGACTTTCCTCTTGTGATTGAGTTCTAGTTTCAAAGCATTGTGGTCTGAAAATGTGCAGGGAATGATCCCAATCTTTGGGTACCGGTTGAGACCTGATTTGTGACCTAGGATGTGATCCATTCTGGAGAACGTTCCATGGGCCCTAGAGAAGAATGTGTATTCCGTTGCTTCGGGATGGAACGTTCTGAATATGTCTGTGAAGTCCATTTGGTCCAGTGTGTCATTTAAAGTCTTTATTTCCTTGTTGATCTTTTGCTTAGATGATCTGGCCATTTCAGTCAGGGGGGTGTTAAAGTCCCCCACTATGATTGTATGGTTGTCAATGTCTTTCTTTGCTTTTCTTCTAAATTGCCTTATACAATTGGATGCTCCCATGTTCGGGGCATAGACATTTACAATTGTTAGATCTTCTTCTTGGATAGACCCTTTAAGTAGGATATAGTGTCCTTCTTCATCTCTTATTACAGTCTTTGTCTTTTATTGCTTTGTTAATCACCATGTACTACATCATTTGTTTTGGTGTAGTGTCCCATGATTCATTGTTTGTTCCGAACACACAGTGCTCCATGCAGAATGTGCCCTCTTTAATACCCATCACCAGGCTAACCAATCCCCCGACCCACCTCCCCTCTAGAAACCTCGGATTTTTTTTCAGAATCCATCATCTCTCCTGGTCTGTCTCCCCCTCTCACTAACTCCCCTTCATTCTTCCTCTCCTGCTATCTCCTTCTTTTCCTTTATTCTTAAAATATGTTGCGTTATTTGTTTCAGAAGTAGAGATCTGTGATTCAACAGTCTTACACAATTCACAGCGCTCACCGTAGCTCATACCCTCCCCAATGTCTATCACCCAGCCAGCCCATCCCTCCCACCCCCGACCACTCCAGCAAGCCTCACTCTGTTCCTGAGATTAAGAATTCCTCATATCAGTGAGGTCATATGATACATGTCTTTCTCTGATTGACTTATTTCACTAATCATCGGACCCTCCAGTTCCATCCACGTCGTTGTCCATGGCAACATCTCATTCCTTTTGATGGCTGCGTAATATTCCATTGTGTAGATATATACCACCTCTTCTTTATCCATTCATCTGTCGATGGACATCTTGGCTCTTTCAAAAGTTTGGCTATTGTGGACCTTGCTGCTACAAACAATGGGGTGCACGTACCGCTTCGGGTCCCTACATTTGTATCTTTGGGGTAAATACCCAGGAGTGCAATTGCTGGATCGGATGGTAGCTCTAATTTCAACTATTTGAGGAACCTCCATCCTGTTTTCCAGAGGGGTTGCACCAGCTTGCATTCCCACCACCAGTGTAGGAGGGTTCCCCTTTCTCCACATCCCCGCCAACCTCTGTCGTTCCCTGACTTGTTCATTTGAGCCATTCTGACGGGTGTGAGGTGGTATCTCATTGAGGTTTTGATGTGGATTTCCCTGATACCGAGCCGTGTTGAGCACTTTTTCCTGTGCCTGTTGGCCATTTGGATGTCTTCTTTGGAAAAATGTCTGTTCATGTCTTCTGCCTATTTCTTGATTGGATTATTTGTTCTTTGGGTGTTGAGTTTGATACGTTTTTATACATATTGGATAGTAGCCCTTTATCTGATATGTCAATCGTAAATAATTTCTCCCATTCTGTCGGTTGTCTTTTGGTTTTGTGGACTGTTTCTTTTGCTGTGCCAAAGGTTTTTATCTTGATGAAATCCCAATAGTTCATTTTTGCCCTGGCTTCCCGTGCCTTTGGTGATGTTTCTAGGAAGAAGTTGCTGCGGCTGAGGTCGAAGAGCTTGCTACCTGTGTTCTCCTTTCGGATTTTGATGGAGTCCTGTCTCACATTGAGGTCTTTCAAACATTTGGAGTCTATTTTTGTGTGTGGTGTCAGGAAATGGTCCAGTGTCATTCTTCTGCATGGGGCTGTCCAATTTCCACAACTCCAGTTGTTGAAGAGACCCTCTTTTTGCCATTGGACATTCTTTCCTGCTCTGTCAAAGTTAAGTTGACCATAGAGTTGAGGGTCCATTTCTGGGCTCTCGATTCTGTTCCATGGATCTATGTGTCTGTTTTTGTGCCAGTACCATACTGTCTTGATGATGACAGCTTTGTCATAGAGCTGGAAGTCCAGAATTGTGATGCCGCCAGCTTTGCTTTTCTTTCTCAATATTCCTCTGGCTATTCGTGGTCTCTTCTGGTTCCATTCAAATCTTAGGATTATTTGTTCCATTTCTTGGAAAAAAGTGGATGGTATTTTGACGGGGATTGCATTGAATGTGTAGATTGCTCTAAGTAACATCGACCTCTTCACAATGTTGGTTCTCCCAATCCATGAGCATGGAACGTTTTTCCGTTTCTTTGTGTCTTCTTCAATTTCTTTCCTGAGTATTTGGTAGTTTTCTGAGTACAGATCCTTTGCCTCTTGGGTTCAATTTATTCCTAGGTCTCTTCTGGTTTTGGGTGCAGTTGTGAATGGGATCGACTCCTTGGTTTGTCTCTCTTCTGTCTTGTTGTTGGTGTATAGGAATGCCAGTGATTTCTGTGCATTGATTTTATAGCCTGCTACTTGACGGAATTGCTGTGTGAGTTCTAGCAGTTTTGGGGTGGAGTCTTTTGGGTTTTCCACATAAAGTATCATATCATCTGCAAAGAGTGAGAGTTTGACTTCCTCTCTGCCGATTTGGATGCCTTTGATTTCTTTTTGTTGTCTGATTGCTGTGGCTAGGACTTCTAATACTATGTTGAATAGCAGTGGTGAGAGTGGCTATCCCTCCCGCGTTCCTGACCTTAGGGGAAAAGATCTCAGCTTTTCCCCATTGAGAATGATATTCGCTGTAGGTTGTTCGTAGATGGCTTTTATGATATTGAGGTATGTACCCGCTGTCCCTATACTCTGAAGAGTTTTGATCGAGAAAGTGTGCTTTTCTTTGTCAAATGGTTTTTCTGCGTCTATTGAGAGGATCATATGATTCTTGTTCTTTCTTTTGTTAATGTGTTTTATCACGTTGGTTGATCTGCGGATGTTGAACCAGCCTTGCAGCCCAGGGATAAATCCCACTTGGTCATGGTGAATACTCCTTTTCATGTACTGTTGGATCCTCTTGGCTAGTATTTTGGTGAGAATTTTTGCATCGATGTTCATCAAGGATATTGGTCTCTAATTCTCATTTTTGATGGGATCTTTGTCTGGTTTTGGGATCAAGGTAATGGTGGCCTCATAAAATGAGTTTGGAAGTTTTCCTTCCATTTCTATTGTTTGGAACAGTTTCAGGAGAATAGGTATTAATTCTTCTTTAAATGTCTGATAGAATTCCCCTGGGAATCCATCTGGCCCTGGGCTTTGGTTTCTTGGGAGGTTTTTGATCACTACTTCAATTGCCTTCGTGGTTATAGGACTGTTCAGGTTTTCTATTTCTTCCTGGGTCAGTTTTGGTAGTTGACACATCTCTAGGAATGCACCCATTTCTTCCAGGTTATGGAATATGCTGCCCTAGGGTTGCTCAGATTACGTTCTTATAATCGTTTGTATTTCTTTGGTGTTGGTTGTGATCTCTCCTCTTTCATTCATGATTTTGTTGATTTGGGTCATTTCTCTTTTCTTTTTGATCAGCCTGGACAGGGGTGTATCAATCTTGTGAATTCTTTCAAAGAACCAGCTCCTAGTTCCGTTGATCTGTTCTACTGTTCTTTTGGGTTCTATTTCATTGATTTCTGCTCTGATCTGCATGATTTCTCTTCTCCTGCTGGGTTTAGGCTTTATTTGCCGTTCTTTCTCCAGCTCCTTTAGGTGTAGGGTTAGGGTGTGTATTTGAGACCTTTCATGTTTCTTGAGAAAGGCTTGTATTGCTATATACTTTCCTCGCAGGACTGCCTTGGCTGTATCCCAAAGATTTTGGACAGTTGTGTTTTCATTTTCATTGGTTTCCATGAATTTTTAAATTCTTCTTTAATTTCCTGGTTGACCCATTCATTCTTTCGTAGGATGCTCTTTAGCCTCCATGTATTTGAGTTCTTTCCGACTTTCCTCTTGTGATTGAGTTCTAGTTTCAAAGCATTGTGGTCTGAAAATGTGCAGGGAATGATCCCAATCTTTGGGTACCGGTTGAGACCTGATTTGTGACCTAGGATGTGATCCATTCTGGAGAACGTTCCATGGGCCCTAGAGAAGAATGTGTATTCCGTTGCTTCGGGATGGAACGTTCTGAATATGTCTGTGAAGTCCATTTGGTCCAGTGTGTCATTTAAAGTCTTTATTTCCTTGTTGATCTTTTGCTTAGATGATCTGGCCATTTCAGTCAGGGGGGTGTTAAAGTCCCCCACTATGATTGTATGGTTGTCAATGTCTTTCTTTGCTTTTCTTCTAAATTGCCTTATACAATTGGATGCTCCCATGTTCGGGGCATAGACATTTACAATTGTTAGATCTTCTTCTTGGATAGACCCTTTAAGTAGGATATAGTGTCCTTCTTCATCTCTTATTACAGTCTTTGTCTTTTATTGCTTTGTTAATCACCATGTACTACATCATTTGTTTTGGTGTAGTGTCCCATGATTCATTGTTTGTTCCGAACACACAGTGCTCCATGCAGAATGTGCCCTCTTTAATACCCATCACCAGGCTAACCAATCCCCCGACCCACCTCCCCTCTAGAAACCTCGGATTTTTTTCAGAATCCATCATCTCTCCTGGTCTGTCTCCCCCTCTCACTAACTCCCCTTCATTCTTCCTCTCCTGCTATCTCCTTCTTTTCCTTTATTCTTAAAATATGTTGCGTTATTTGTTTCAGAAGTAGAGATCTGTGATTCAACAGTCTTACACAATTCACAGCGCTCACCGTAGCTCATACCCTCCCCAATGTCTATCACCCAGCCAGCCCATCCCTCCCACCCCCGACCACTCCAGCAAGCCTCACTCTGTTCCTGAGATTAAGAATTCCTCATATCAGTGAGGTCATATGATACATGTCTTTCTCTGATTGACTTATTTCACTAATCATCGGACCCTCCAGTTCCATCCACGTCGTTGTCCATGGCAACATCTCATTCCTTTTGATGGCTGCGTAATATTCCATTGTGTAGATATATACCACCTCTTCTTTATCCATTCATCTGTCGTTGGACATCTTGGCTCTTTCAACAGTTTGGCTATTGTGGACCTTGCTGCTACAAACAATGGGGTGCACGTACCGCTTCGGGTCCCTACATTTGTATCTTTGGGGTAAATACCCAGGAGTGCAATTGCTGGATCGGATGGTAGCTCTAATTTCAACTATTTGAGGAACCTCCATCCTGTTTTCCAGAGGGGTTGCACCAGCTTGCATTCCCACCACCAGTGTAGGAGGGTTCCCCTTTCTCCACATCCCCGCCAACCTCTGTCGTTCCCTGACTTGTTCATTTGAGCCATTCTGACGGGTGTGAGGTGGTATCTCATTGAGGTTTTGATGTGGATTTCCCTGATGCCGAGCCGTGTTGAGCACTTTTTCCTGTGCCTGTTGGCCATTTGGATGTCTTCTTTGGAAAAATGTCTGTTCATGTCTTCTGCCTATTTCTTGATTGGATTATTTGTTCTTTGGGTGTTGAGTTTGATACGTTTTTATACATATTGGATAGTAGCCCTTTATCTGATATGTCAATCGTAAATAATTTCTCCCATTCTGTCGGTTGTCTTTTGGTTTTGTGGACTGTTTCTTTTGCTGTGCCAAAGGTTTTTATCTTGATGAAATCCCAATAGTTCATTTTTGCCCTGGCTTCCCGTGCCTTTGGTGATGTTTCTAGGAAGAAGTTGCTGCGGCTGAGGTCGAAGAGCTTGCTACCTGTGTTCTCCTTTCGGATTTTGATGGAGTCCTGTCTCACATTGAGGTCTTTCAAACATTTGGAGTCTATTTTTGTGTGTGGTGTCAGGAAATGGTCCAGTGTCATTCTTCTGCATGGGGCTGTCCAATTTCCACAACTCCAGTTGTTGAAGAGACCCTCTTTTTGCCATTGGACATTCTTTCCTGCTCTGTCAAAGATAAGTTGACCATAGAGTTGAGGGTCCATTTCTGGGCTCTCGATTCTGTTCCATGGATCTATGTGTCTGTTTTTGTGCCAGTACCATACTGTCTTGATGATGACAGCTTTGTCATAGAGCTGGAAGTCCAGAATTGTGATGCCGCCAGCTTTGCTTTTCTTTCTCAATATTCCTCTGGCTATTCGTGGTCTCTTCTGGTTCCATTCAAATCTTAGGATTATTTGTTCCATTTCTTGGAAAAAAGTGGATGGTATTTTGACGGGGATTGCATTGAATGTGTAGATTGCTCTAAGTAGCATCGACCTCTTCACAATGTTGGTTCTCCCAATCCATGAGCATGGAACGTTTTTCCGTTTCTTTGTGTCTTCTTCAATTTCTTTCCTGAGTATTTGGTAGTTTTCTGAGTACAGATCCTTTGCCTCTTGGGTTCAATTTATTCCTAGGTCTCTTCTGGTTTTGGGTGCAGTTGTGAATGGGATCGACTCCTTGATTTGTCTCTCTTCTGTCTTGTTGTTGGTGTATAGGAATGCCACTGATTTCTGTGCATTGATTTTATAGCCTGCTACTTGACGGAATTGCTGTGTGAGTTCTAGCAGTTTTGGGGTGGAGTCTTTTGGGTTTTCCACATAAAGTATCATATCATCTGCAAAGAGTGAGAGTTTGACTTCCTCTCTGCCGATTTGGATGCCTTTGATTTCTTTTTGTTGTCTGATTGCTGTGGCTAGGACTTCTAATACTATGTTGAATAGCAGTGGTGAGAGTGGCTATCCCTGCCGCGTTCCTGACCTTAGGGGAAAAGATCTCAGCTTTTCCCCATTGAGAATGATATTCGCTGTAGGTTGTTCGTAGATGGCTTTTATGATATTGAGGTATGTACCCGCTGTCCCTATACTCTGAAGAGTTTTGATCCAGAAAGTGTGCTTTACTTTGTCAAATGGTTTTTCTGCATCTATTGAGAGGATCATATGATTCTTGTTCTTTCTTTTGTTAATGTGTTTTATCACGTTGATTGATTTGCGGATGTTGAACCAGCCTTGCAGCCCAGGGATAAAACCCACTTGGCCATGGTGAATACTCCTTTTCATCTACTGTTGGATCCTCGTGGCTAGTATTTTGGTGAGAATTTTTGCATCGATGTTCATCAAGGATATTGGTCTCTAATACTCCTTTTTGATGGGATCTTTGTCTGGTTTTGGGATCAAGGTAATGGTGGCCTCATAAAATGAGTTTGGAAGTTTTCCTTCCATTTCTATTGTTTGGAACAGTTTCAGGAGAATAGGTATTAATTCTTCTTTAAATGTCTGATAGAATTCCCCTGGGAATCCATCTGGCCCTGGGCTTTGGTTCCTTGGGAGGTTTTTGATGACTACTTCAATTGCCTTCGTGGTTATAGGACTGTTCAGGTTTTCTATTTCTTCCTGGGTCAGTTTTGGTAGTTGACACATCTCTAGGAATGCACCCATTTCTTCCAGGTTATGGAATATGCTGCCCTAGGGTTGCTCAGATTACGTTCTTATAATCGTTTGTATTTCTTTGGTGTTGGTTGTGATCTCTCCTCTTTCATTCATGATTTTGTTGATTTGGGTCATTTCTCTTTTCTTTTTGATCAGCCTGGACAGGGGTGTATCAATCTTGTGAATTCTTTCAAAGAACCAGCTCCTAGTTCCGTTGATCTGTTCTACTGTTCTTTTGGGTTCTATTTCATTGATTTCTGCTCTGATCTGCATTATTTCTCTTCTCCTGCTGGGTTTACGCTTTATTTGCCGTTCTTTCTCCAGCTCCTTTAGGTGTAGGGTTAGGGTGTGTATTTGAGACCTTTCATGTTTCTTGAGAAAGGCTTGTATTGCTATATACTTTCCTCGCAGGACTGCCTTGGCTGTATCCCAAAGATTTTGGACAGTTGTGTTTTCATTTTCATTGGTTTCCAGGAATTTTTAAATTCTTCTTTAATTTCCTGGTTGACCCATTCATTCTTTCGTAGGATGCTCTTTAGCCTCCATGTATTTGAGTTCTTTCCGACTTTCCTCTTCTGATTGAGTTCTAGTTTCAAAGCATTGTGGTCTGAAAATGTGCAGGGGATGATCCCAATCTTTGGGTACCGGTTGAGACCTGATTTGTGACCTAGGATGTGATCCATTCTGGAGAACGTTCCATGGGCCCTAGAGAAGAATGTGTATTCCGTTGCTTCGGGATGGAATGTTCTGAATATGTCTGTGAAGTCCATTTGGTCCAGTGTGTCATTTAAAGTCTTTATTTCCTTGTTGATCTTTTGCTTAGATGATCTGGCCATTTCAGTCAGGGGGGTGTTAAAGTCCCCCACTATGATTGTATGGTTGTCAATGTCTTTCTTTGCTTTTCTTCTAAATTGCCTTATATAATTGGATGCTCCCATGTTCGGGGCATAGACATTTACAATTGTTAGATCTTCTTTTTGGATAGACCCTTTAAGTAGGATATAGTGTCCTTCTTCATCTCTTATTACAGTCTTTGTCTTTTATTGCTTTGTTAATCACCATGTACTACATCATTTGTTTTGGTGTAGTGTCCCATGATTCATTGTTTGTTCCGAACACACAGTGCTCCATGCTGAATGTGCCCTCTTTAATACCCATCACCAGGCTAACCAATCCCCCGACCCACCTCCCCTCTAGAAACCTCGGATTTTTTTTCAGAATCCATCATCTCTCCTGGTCTGTCTCCCCCTCTCACTAACTCCCCTTCATTCTTCCTCTCCTGCTATCTCCTTCTTTTCCTTTATTCTTAAAATATGTTGCGTTATTTGTTTCAGAAGTAGAGATCTGTGATTCAACAGTCTTACACAATTCACAGCGCTCACCGTAGCTCATACCCTCCCCAATGTCTATCACCCAGCCAGCCCATCCCTCCCACCCCCGACCACTCCAGCAAGCCTCACTCTGTTCCTGAGATTAAGAATTCCTCATATCCGTGAGGTCATATGATACATGTCTTTCTCTGATTGACTTATTTCACTAATCATCGGACCCTCCAGTTCCATCCACGTCGTTGTCCATGGCAACATCTCATTCCTTTTGATGGCTGCGTAATATTCCATTGTGTAGATATATACCACCTCTTCTTTATCCATTCATCTGTCGATGGACATCTTGGCTCTTTCAACAGTTTGGCTATTGTGGACATTGCTGCTACAAACAATGGGGTGCACGTACCGCTTCGGGTCCCTACATTTGTATCTTTGGGGTAAATACCCAGGAGTGCAATTGCTGGATCGGATGGTAGCTCTAATTTCAACTATTTGAGGAACCTCCATCCTGTTTTCCAGAGGGGTTGCACCAGCTTGCATTCCCACCACCAGTGTAGGAGGGTTCCCCTTTCTCCACATCCCCGCCAACCTCTGTCGTTCCCTGACTTGTTCATTTGAGCCATTCTGACGGGTGTGAGGTGGTATCTCATTGAGGTTTTGATGTGGATTTCCCTGATGCCGAGCCGTGTTGAGCACTTTTTCCTGTGCCTGTTGGCCATTTGGATGTCTTCTTTGGAAAAATGTCTGTTCATGTCTTCTGCCTATTTCTTGATTGGATTATTTGTTCTTTGGGTGTTGAGTTTGATACGTTTTTATACATATTGGATAGTAGCCCTTTATCTGATATGTCAATCGTAAATAATTTCTCCCATTCTGTCGGTTGTCTTTTGGTTTTGTGGACTGTTTCTTTTGCTGTGCCAAAGGTTTTTATCTTGATGAAATCCCAATAGTTCATTTTTGCCCTGGCTTCCCGTGCCTTTGGTGATGTTTCTAGGAAGAAGTTGCTGCGGCTGAGGTCGAAGTGATTGCTACCTGTGTTCTCCTTTCGGATTTTGATGGAGTCCTGTCTCACATTGAGGTCTTTCAAACATTTGGAGTCTATTTTTGTGTGTGGTGTCAGGAAATGGTCCAGTGTCATTCTTCTGCATGGGGCTGTCCAATTTCCACAACTCCAGTTGTTGAAGAGACCCTCTTTTTGCCATTGGACATTCTTTCCTGCTCTGTCAAAGATAAGTTGACCATAGAGTTGAGGGTCCATTTCTGGGCTCTCGATTCTGTTCCATGGATCTATGTGTCTGTTTTTGTGCCAGTACCATACTGTCTTGATGATGACAGCTTTGTCATAGAGCTGGAAGTCCAGAATTGTGATGCCGCCAGCTTTGCTTTTCTTTCTCAATATTCCTCTGGCTATTCGTGGTCTCTTCTGGTTCCATTCAAATCTTACGATTATTTGTTCCATTTCTTGGAAAAAAGTGGATGGTATTTTGACGGGGATTGCATTGAATGTGTAGATTGCTCTAAGTAGCATCGACCTCTTCACAATGTTGGTTCTCCCAATCCATGAGCATGGAACGTTTTTCCGTTTCTTTGTGTCTTCTTCAATTTCTTTCCTGAGTATTTGGTAGTGTTCTGAGTACAGATCCTTTGCCTCTTGGGTTCAATTTATTCCTAGGTCTCTTCTGGTTTTGGGTGCAGTTGTGAATGGGATCGACTCCTTGGTTTGTCTCTCTTCTGTCTTGTTGTTGGTGTATAGGAATGCCAGTGATTTCTGTGCATTGATTTTATAGCCTGCTACTTGACGGAATTGCTGTGTGAGTTCTAGCAGTTTTGGGGTGGAGTCTTTTGGGTTTTCCACATAAAGTATCATATCATCTGCAAAGAGTGAGAGTTTGACTTCCTCTCTGCCGATTTGGATGCCTTTGATTTCTTTTTGTTGTCTGATTGCTGTGGCTAGGACTTCTAATACTATGTTGAATAGCAGTGGTGAGAGTGGCTATCCCTCCCGCGTTCCTGACCTTAGGGGAAAAGATCTCAGCTTTTCCCCATTGAGAATGATATTCCCTGTAGGTTGTTCGTAGATGGCTTTTATGATATTGAGGTATGTACCCGCTGTCCCTATACTCTGAAGAGTTTTGATCGAGAAAGTGTGCTTTTCTTTGTCAAATGGTTTTTCTGCATCTATTGAGAGGATCATATGATTCTTGTTCTTTCTTTTGTTAATGTGTTTTATCACGTTGGTTGATCTGCGGATGTTGAACCAGCCTTGCAGCCCAGGGATAAATCCCACTTGGTCATGGTGAATACTCCTTTTCATGTACTGTTGGATCCTCTTGGCTAGTATTTTGGTGAGAATTTTTGCATCGATGTTCATCAAGGATATTGGTCTCTAATTCTCCTTTTTGATGGGATCTTTGTCTGGTTTTCGGATCAAGGTAATGGTGGCCTCATAAAATGAGTTTGGAAGTTTTCCTTCCATTTCTATTGTTTGGAACAGTTTCAGGAGAATAGGTATTAATTCTTCTTTAAATGTCTGATAGAATTCCCCTGGGAATCCATCTGGCCCTGGGCTTTGGTTTCTTGGGAGGTTTTTGATCACTACTTCAATTGCCTTCGTGGTTATAGGACTGTTCAGGTTTTCTATTTCTTCCTGGGTCAGTTTTGGTAGTTGACACATCTCTAGGAATGCACCCATTTCTTCCAGGTTATGGAATATGCTGCCCTAGGGTTGCTCAGATTACGTTCTTATAATCGTTTGTATTTCTTTGGTGTTGGTTGTGATCTCTCCTCTTTCATTCATGATTTTGTTGATTTGGGTCATTTCTCTTTTCTTTTTGATCAGCCTGGACAGGGGTGTATCAATCTTGTGAATTCTTTCAAAGAACCAGCTCCTAGTTCCGTTGATCTGTTCTACTGTTCTTTTGGGTTCTATTTCATTGATTTCTGCTCTGATCTGCATGATTTCTCTTCTCCTGCTGGGTTTAGGCTTTATTTGCCGTTCTTTCTCCAGCTCCTTTAGGTGTAGGGTTAGGGTGTGTATTTGAGACCTTTCATGTTTCTTGAGAAAGGCTTGTATTGCTATATACTTTCCTCGCAGGACTGCCTTGGCTGTATCCCAAAGATTTTGGACAGTTGTGTTTTCATTTTCATTGGTTTCCATGAATTTTTAAATTCTTCTTTAATTTCCTGGTTGACCCATTCATTCTTTCGTAGGATGCTGTTTAGCCTCCATGTATTTGAGTTCTTTCCGACTTTCCTCTTGTGATTGAGTTCTAGTTTCAAAGCATTGTGGTCTGAAAATGTGCAGGGAATGATCCCAATCTTTGGGTACCGGTTGAGACCTGATTTGTGACCTAGGATGTGATCCATTCTGGAGAACGTTCCATGGGCCCTAGAGAAGAATGTGTATTCCGTTGCTTCGGGATGGAACGTTCTGAATATGTCTGTGAAGTCCATTTGGTCCAGTGTGTCATTTAAAGTCTTTATTTCCTTGTTGATCTTTTGCTTAGATGATCTGGCCATTTCAGTCAGGGGGGTGTTAAAGTCCCCCACTATGATTGTATGGTTGTCAATGTCTTTCTTTGCTTTTCTTCTAAATTGCCTTATACAATTGGATGCTCCCATGTTCGGGGCATAGACATTTACAATTGTTAGATCTTCTTCTTGGATAGACCCTTTAAGTAGGATATAGTGTCCTTCTTCATCTCTTATTACAGTCTTTGTCTTTTATTGCTTTGTTAATCACCATGTACTACATCATTTGTTTTGGTGTAGTGTCCCATGATTCATTGTTTGTTCCGAACACACAGTGCTCCATGCAGAATGTGCCCTCTTTAATACCCATCACCAGGCTAACCAATCCCCCGACCCACCTCCCCTCTAGAAACCTCGGATTTTTTTTCAGAATCCATCATCTCTCCTGGTCTGTCTCCCCCTCTCACTAACTCCCCTTCATTCTTCCTCTCCTGCTATCTCCTTCTTTTCCTTTATTCTTAAAATATGTTGCGTTATTTGTTTCAGAAGTAGAGATCTGTGATTCAACAGTCTTACACAATTCACAGCGCTCACCGTAGCTCATACCCTCCCCAATGTCTATCACCCAGCCAGCCCATCCCTCCCACCCCCGACCACTCCAGCAAGCCTCACTCTGTTCCTGAGATTAAGAATTCCTCATATCAGTGAGGTCATATGATACATGTCTTTCTCTGATTGACTTATTTCACTAATCATCGGACCCTCCAGTTCCATCCACGTCGTTGTCCATGGCAACATCTCATTCCTTTTGATGGCTGCGTAATATTCCATTGTGTAGATATATACCACCTCTTCTTTATCCATTCATCTGTCGTTGGACATCTTGGCTCTTTCAACAGTTTGGCTATTGTGGACATTGCTGCTACAAACAATGGGGTGCACGTACCGCTTCGGGTCCCTACATTTGTATCTTTGGGGTAAATACCCAGGAGTGCAATTGCTGGATCGGATGGTAGCTCTAATTTCAACTATTTGAGGAACCTCCATCCTGTTTTCCAGAGTGGTTGCACCAGCTTGCATTCCCACCACCAGTGTAGGAGGGTTCCCCTTTCTCCACATCCCCGCCAACCTCTGTCGTTCCCTGACTTGTTCATTTGAGCCATTCTGACGGGTGTGAGGTGGTATCTCATTGAGGTTTTGATGTGGATTTCCCTGATGCCGAGCCGTGTTGAGCACTTTTTCCTGTGCCTGTTGGCCATTTGGATGTCTTCTTTGGAAAAATGTCTGTTCATGTCTTCTGCCTATTTCTTGATTGGATTATTTGTTCTTTGGGTGTTGAGTTTGATACGTTTTTATACATATTGGATAGTAGCCCTTTATCTGATATGTCAATCGTAAATAATTTCTCCCATTCTGTCGGTTGTCTTTTGGTTTTGTGGACTGTTTCTTTTGCTGTGCCAAAGGTTTTTATCTTGATGAAATCCCAATAGTTCATTTTTGCCCTGGCTTCCCGTGCCTTTGGTGATGTTTCTAGGAAGAAGTTGCTGCGGCTGAGGTCGAAGAGCTTGCTACCTGTGTTCTCCTTTCGGATTTTGATGGAGTCCTGTCTCACATTGAGGTCTTTCAAACATTTGGAGTCTATTTTTGTGTGTGGTGTCAGGAAATGGTCCAGTGTCATTCTTCTGCATGGGGCTGTCCAATTTCCACAACTCCAGTTGTTGAAGAGACCCTCTTTTTGCCATTGGACATTCTTTCCTGCTCTGTCAAAGATAAGTTGACCATAGAGTTGAGGGTCCATTTCTGGGCTCTCGATTCTGTTCCATGGATCTATGTGTCTGTTTTTGTGCCAGTACCATACTGTCTTGATGATGACAGCTTTGTCATAGAGCTGGAAGTCCAGAATTGTGATGCCGCCAGCTTTGCTTTTCTTTCTCAATATTCCTCTGGCTATTCGTGGTCTCTTCTGGTTCCATTCAAATCTTAGGATTATTTGTTCCATTTCTTGGAAAAAAGTGGATGGTATTTTGACGGGGATTGCATTGAATGTGTAGATCGCTCTAGGTAGCATTGACCTCTTCACAATGTTGGTTCTCCCAATCCATGAGCATGGAACGTTTTTCCGTTTCTTTGTGTCTTCTTCAATTTCTTTCCTGAGTATTTGGTAGTTTTCTGAGTACAGATCCTTTGCCTCTTGGGTTCCATTTATTCCTAGGTCTCTTCTGGTTTTGGGTGCAGTTGTGAATGGGATCGACTCCTTGATTTGTCTCTCTTCTGTCTTGTTGTTGGTGTATAGGAATGCCACTGATTTCTGTGCATTGATTTTATAGCCTGCTACTTTGCGGAATTGCTGTGTGAGTTCTAGCTGTTTTGGGGTGGAGTCTTTTGGGTTTTCCACATAAAGTATCATATCATCTGCAAAGAGTGAGAGTTTGACTTCCTCTCTGCCGATTTGGATGCCTTTGATTTCTTTTTGTTGTCTGATTGCTGTGGCTAGGACTTCTAATACTATGTTGAATAGCAGTGGTGAGAGTGGCTATCCCTGCCGCGTTCCTGACCTTAGGGGAAAAGATCTCAGCTTTTCCCCATTGAGAATGATATTCGCTGTAGGTTGTTCGTAGATGGCTTTTATGATATTGAGGTATGTACCCGCTGTCCCTATACTCTGAAGAGTTTTGATCCAGAAAGGGTGCTTTACTTTGTCAAATGGTTTTTCTGCATCTATTGAGAGGATCATATGATTCTTGTTCTTTCTTTTGTTAATGTGTTTTATCACGTTGATTGATTTGCGGATGTTGAACCAGCCTTGCAGCCCAGGGATAAATCCCACTTGGTCATGGTGAATACTCCTTTTCATGTACTGTTGGATCCTCTTGGCTAGTATTTTGGTGAGAATTTTTGCATCGATGTTCATCAAGGATATTGGTCTCTAATACTCTTTTTTGATGGGATCTTTGTCTGGTTTTGGGATCAAGGTAATGGTGGCCTCATAAAATGGGTTTGGAGGTTGTCCTTCCATTTCTATTGTTTGGAACAGTTTCAGGAGAATAGGTATTAATTCTTCTTTAAATGTCTGATAGAATTCCCCTGGGAATCCATCTGGCCCTGGGCTTTGGTTTCTTGGGAGGTTTTTGATGACTACTTCAATTGCCTTCGTGGTTATAGGACTGTTCAGGTTTTCTATTTCTTCCTGGGTCAGTTTTGGTAGTTGACACATCTCTAGGAATGCACCCATTTCTTCCAGGTTATGGAATATGCTGCCCTAGGGTTGCTCAGATTACGTTCTTATAATCGTTTGTATTTCTTTGGTGTTGGTTGTGATCTCTCCTCTTTCATTCATGATTTTGTTGGTTTGGGTCATTTCTCTTTTCTTTTTGATCAGCCTGGACAGGGGTGTATCAATCTTGTGAATTCTTTCAAAGAACCAGCTCCTAGTTCCGTTGATCTGTTCTACTGTTCTTTTGGGTTCTATTTCATTGATTTCTGCTCTGATCTGCATGATTTCTCTTCTCCTGCTGGGTTTAGGCTTTATTTGCCGTTCTTTCTCCAGCTCCTTTAGGTGTAGGGTTAGGGTGTGTATTTGAGACCTTTCATGTTTTTTGAGAAAGGCTTGTATTGCTATATACTTTCCTCGCAGGACTGCCTTGGCTGTATCCCAAAGATTTTGGACAGTTGTGTTTTCATTTTCATTGGTTTCCAGGAATTTTTAAATTCTTCTTTAATTTCCTGGTTGACCCATTCATTCTTTCGTAGGATGCTCTTTAGCCTCCATGTATTTGAGTTCTTTCCGACTTTCCTCTTGTGATTGAGTTCTAGTTTCAAAGCATTGTGGTCTGAAAATGTGCAGGGAATGATCCCAATCTTTGGGTACCGGTTGAGACCTGATTTGTGACCTAGGATGTGATCCATTCTGGAGAACGTTCCATGGGCCCTAGAGAAGAATGTGTATTCCGTTGCTTCGGGATGGAACGTTCTGAATATGTCTGTGAAGTCCATTTGGTCCAGTGTGTAATTTAAAGTCTTTATTTCCCTGTTGATCTTTTGCTTAGATGATCTGGCCATTTCAGTCAGGGGGGTGTTAAAGTCCCCCACTATGATTGTATGGTTGTCAATGTCTTTCTTTGCTTTTCTTCTAAATTGCCTTATACAATTGGATGCTCCCATGTTCGGGGCATAGACATTTACAATTGTTAGATCTTCTTCTTGGATAGACCCTTTAAGTAGGATATAGTGTCCTTCTTCATCTCTTATTACAGTCTTTGTCTTTTATTGCTTTGTTAATCACCATGTACTACATCATTGGTTTTGGTGTAGTGTCCCATGATTCATTGTTTGTTCCGAACACACAGTGCTCCATGCAGAATGTGCCCTCTTTAATACCCATCACCAGGCTAACCAATCCCCCGACCCACCTCCCGTCTAGAAACCTCGGATTTTTTTTCAGAATCCATTATCTCTCCTGGTCTGTCTCCCCCTCTCACTAACTCCCCTTCATTCTTCCTCTCCTGCTATCTCCTTCTTTTCCTTTATTCTTAAAATATGTTGCGTTATTTGTTTCAGAAGTAGAGATCTGTGATTCAACAGTCTTACACAATTCACAGCGCTCACCGTAGCTCATACCCTCCCCAATGTCTATCACCCAGCCAGCCCATCCCTCCCACCCCCGACCACTCCAGCAAGCCTCACTCTGTTCCTGAGATTAAGAATTCCTCATATCAGTGAGGTCATATGATACATGTCTTTCTCTGATTGACTTATTTCACTAATCATCGGACCCTCCAGTTCCATCCACGTCGTTGTCCATGGCAACATCTCATTCCTTTTGATGGCTGCGTAATATTCCATTGTGTAGATATATACCACCTCTTCTTTATCCATTCATCTGTCGATGGACATCTTGGCTCTTTCAACAGTTTGGCTATTGTGGACATTGCTGCTACAAACAATGGGGTGCACGTACCGCTTCGGGTCCCTACATTTGTATCTTTGGGGTAAATACCCAGGAGTGCAATTGCTGGATCGGATGGTAGCTCTAATTTCAACTATTTGAGGAACCTCCATCCTGTTTTCCAGAGGGGTTGCACCAGCTTGCATTCCCACCACCAGTGTAGGAGGGTTCCCCTTTCTCCACATCCCCGCCAACCTCTGTCGTTCCCTGACTTGTTCATTTGAGCCATTCTGACGGGTGTGAGGTGGTATCTCATTGAGGTTTTGATGTGGATTTCCCTGATGCCGAGCCGTGTTGAGCACTTTTTCCTGTGCCTGTTGGCCATTTGGATGTCTTCTTTGGAAAAATGTCTGTTCATGTCTTCTGCCTATTTCTTGATTGGATTATTTGTTCTTTGGGTGTTGAGTTTGATACGTTTTTATACATATTGGATAGTAGCCCTTTATCTGATATGTCAATCGTAAATAATTTCTCCCATTCTGTCGGTTGTCTTTTGGTTTTGTGGACTGTTTCTTTTGCTGTGCCAAAGGTTTTTATCTTGATGAAATCCCAATAGTTCATTTTTGCCCTGGCTTCCCGTGCCTTTGGTGATGTTTCTAGGAAGAAGTTGTTGCGGCTGAGGTCGAAGAGCTTGCTACCTGTGTTCTCCTTTCGGATTTTGATGGAGTCCTGTCTCACATTGAGGTCTTTCAAACATTTGGAGTCTATTTTTGTGTGTGGTGTCAGGAAATGGTCCAGTGTCATTCTTCTGCATGGGGCTGTCCAATTTCCACAACTCCAGTTGTTGAAGAGACCCTCTTTTTGCCATTGGACATTCTTTCCTGCTCTGTCAAAGATAAGTTGACCATAGAGTTGAGGGTCCATTTCTGGGCTCTCGATTCTGTTCCATGGATCTATGTGTCTGTTTTTGTGCCAGTACCATACTGTCTTGATGATGACAGCTTTGTCATAGAGCTGGAAGTCCATTATTGTGATGCCGCCAGCTTTGCTTTTCTTTCTCAATATTCCTCTGGCTATTCGTGGTCTCTTCTGGTTCCATTCAAATCTTAGGATTATTTGTTCCATTTCTTGGAAAAAAGTGGATGGTATTTTGACGGGGATTGCATTGAATGTGTAGATTGCTCTAAGTAGCATCGACCTCTTCACAATGTTGGTTCTCCCAATCCATGAGCATGGAACGTTTTTCCGTTTCTTTGTGTCTTCTTCAATTTCTTTCCTGAGTATTTGGTAGTTTTCTGAGTACAGATCCTTTGCCTCTTGGGTTCCATTTATTCCTAGGTCTCTTCTGGTTTTGGGTGCAGTTGTGAATGGGATCGACTCCTTGATTTGTCTCTCTTCTGTCTTGTTGTTGGTGTATAGGAATGCCAGTGATTTCTGTGCATTGATTTTATAGCCTGCTACTTGACGGAATTGCTGTGTGAGTTCTAGCAGTTTTGGGGTGGAGTCTTTTGGGTTTTCCACATAAAGTATCATATCATCTGCAAAGAGTGAGAGTTTGACTTCCTCTCTGCCGATTTGGATGCCTTTGATTTCTTTTTGTTGTCTGATTGCTGTGGCTAGGACTTCTAATACTATGTTGAATAGCAGTGGTGAGAGTGGCTATCCCTCCCGCGTTCCTGACCTTAGGGGAAAAGATCTCAGCTTTTCCCCATTGAGAATGATATTCCCTGTAGGTTGTTCGTAGATGGCTTTTATGATATTGAGGTATGTACCCGCTGTCCCTATACTCTGAAGAGTTTTGATCGAGAAAGTGTGCTTTTCTTTGTCAAATGGTTTTTCTGCATCTATTGAGAGGATCATATGATTCTTGTTCTTTCTTTTGTTAATGTGTTTTATCACGTTGGTTGATCTGCGGATGTTGAACCAGCCTTGCAGCCCAGGGATAAATCCCACTTGGTCATGGTGAATACTCCTTTTCATGTACTGTTGGATCCTCTTGGCTAGTATTTTGGTGAGAATTTTTGCATCGATGTTCATCAAGGATATTGGTCTCTAATTCTCCTTTTTGATGGGATCTTTGTCTGGTTTTGGGATCAAGGTAATGGTGGCCTCATAAAATGAGTTTGGAAGTTTTCCTTCCATTTCTATTGTTTGGAACAGTTTCAGGAGAATAGGTATTAATTCTTCTTTAAATGTCTGATAGAATTCCCCTGGGAATCCATCTGGCCCTGGGCTTTGGTTTCTTGGGAGGTTTTTGATCACTACTTCAATTGCCTTCGTGGTTATAGGACTGTTCAGGTTTTCTATTTCTTCCTGGGTCAGTTTTGGTAGTTGACACATCTCTAGGAATGCACCCATTTCTTCCAGGTTATGGAATATGCTGCCCTAGGGTTGCTCAGATTACGTTCTTATAATCGTTTGTATTTCTTTGGTGTTGGTTGTGATCTCTCCTCTTTCATTCATGATTTTGTTGATTTGGGTCATTTCTCTTTTCTTTTTGATCAGCCTGGACAGGGGTGTATCAATCTTGTGAATTCTTTCAAAGAACCAGCTCCTAGTTCCGTTGATCTGTTCTACTGTTCTTTTGGGTTCTATTTCATTGATTTCTGCTCTGATCTGCATGATTTCTCTTCTCCTGCTGGGTTTAGGCTTTATTTGCCGTTCTTTCTCCAGCTCCTTTAGGTGTAGGGTTAGGGTGTGTATTTGAGACCTTTCATGTTTCTTGAGAAAGGCTTGTATTGCTATATACTTTCCTCGCAGGACTGCCTTGGCTGTATCCCAAAGATTTTGGACAGTTGTGTTTTCATTTTCATTGGTTTCCATGAATTTTTAAATTCTTCTTTAATTTCCTGGTTGACCCATTCATTCTTTCGTAGGATGCTCTTTAGCCTCCATGTATTTGAGTTCTTTCCGACTTTCCTCTTGTGATTGAGTTCTAGTTTCAAAGCATTGTGGTCTGAAAATGTGCAGGGAATGATCCCAATCTTTCGGTACCGGTTGAGACCTGATTTGTGACCTAGGATGTGATCCATTCTGGAGAACGTTCCATGGGCCCTAGAGAAGAATGTGTATTCCGTTGCTTCGGGATGGAACGTTCTGAATATGTCTGTGAAGTCCATTTGGTCCAGTGTGTCATTTAAAGTCTTTATTTCCTTGTTGATCTTTTGCTTAGATGATCTGGCCATTTCAGTCAGGGGGGTGTTAAAGTCCCCCACTATGATTGTATGGTTGTCAATGTCTTTCTTTGCTTTTCTTCTAAATTGCCTTATACAATTGGATGCTCCCATGTTCGGGGCATAGACATTTACAATTGTTAGATCTTCTTCTTGGATAGACCCTTTAAGTAGGATATAGTGTCCTTCTTCATCTCTTATTACAGTCTTTGTCTTTTATTGCTTTGTTAATCACCATGTACTACATCATTTGTTTTGGTGTAGTGTCCCATGATTCATTGTTTGTTCCGAACACACAGTGCTCCATGCAGAATGTGCCCTCTTTAATACCCATCACCAGGCTAACCAATCCCCCGACCCACCTCCCCTCTAGAAACCTCGGATTTTTTTTCAGAATCCATCATCTCTCCTGGTCTGTCTCCCCCTCTCACTAACTCCCCTTCATTCTTCCTCTCCTGCTATCTCCTTCTTTTCCTTTATTCTTAAAATATGTTGCGTTATTTGTTTCAGAAGTAGAGATCTGTGATTCAACAGTCTTACACAATTCACAGCGCTCACCGTAGCTCATACCCTCCCCAATGTCTATCACCCAGCCAGCCCATCCCTCCCACCCCCGACCACTCCAGCAAGCCTCACTCTGTTCCTGAGATTAAGAATTCCTCATATCAGTGAGGTCATATGATACATGTCTTTCTCTGATTGACTTATTTCACTAATCATCGGACCCTCCAGTTCCATCCACGTCGTTGGCCATGGCAACATCTCATTCCTTTTGATGGCTGCGTAATATTCCATTGTGTAGATATATACCACCTCTTCTTTATCCATTCATCTGTCGTTGGACATCTTGGCTCTTTCAACAGTTTGGCTATTGTGGACATTGCTGCTACAAACAATGGGGTGCACGTACCGCTTCGGGTCCCTACATTTGTATCTTTGGGGTAAATACCCAGGAGTGCAATTGCTGGATCGGATGGTAGCTCTAATTTCAACTATTTGAGGAACCTCCATCCTGTTTTCCAGAGGGGTTGCACCAGCTTGCATTCCCACCACCAGTGTAGGAGGGTTCCCCTTTCTCCACATCCCCGCCAACCTCTGTCGTTCCCTGACTTGTTCATTTGAGCCATTCTGACGGGTGTGAGGTGGTATCTCATTGAGGTTTTGATGTGGATTTCCCTGATGCCGAGCCGTGTTGAGCAATTTTTCCTGTGCCTGTTGGCCATTTGGATGTCTTCTTTGGAAAAATGTCTGTTCATGTCTTCTGCCTATTTCTTGATTGGATTATTTGTTCTTTGGGTGTTGAGTTTGATACGTTTTTATACATATTGGATAGTAGCCCTTTATCTGATATGTCAATCGTAAATAATTTCTCCCATTCTGTCGGTTGTCTTTTGGTTTTGTGGACTGTTTCTTTTGCTGTGCCAAAGGTTTTTATCTTGATGAAATCCCAATAGTTCATTTTTGCCCTGGCTTCCCGTGCCTTTGGTGATGTTTCTAGGAAGAAGTTGCTGCGGCTGAGGTCGAAGAGCTTGCTACCTGTGTTCTCCTTTCGGATTTTGATGGAGTCCTGTCTCACATTGAGGTCTTTCAAACATTTGGAGTCTATTTTTGTGTGTGGTGTCAGGAAATGGTCCAGTGTCATTCTTCTGCATGGGGCTGTCCAATTTCCACAACTCCAGTTGTTGAAGAGACCCTCTTTTTGCCATTGGACATTCTTTCCTGCTCTGTCAAAGATAAGTTGACCATAGAGTTGAGGGTCCATTTCTGGGCTCTCGATTCTGTTCCATGGATCTATGTGTCTGTTTTTGTGCCAGTACCATACTGTCTTGATGATGACAGCTTTGTCATAGAGCTGGAAGTCCAGAATTGTGATGCCGCCAGCTTTGCTTTTCTTTCTCAATATTCCTCTGGCTATTCGTGGTCTCTTCTGGTTCCATTCAAATCTTAGGATTATTTGTTCCATTTCTTGGAAAAAAGTGGATGGTATTTTGACGGGGATTGCATTGAATGTGTAGATTGCTCTAAGTAGCATCGACCTCTTCACAATGTTGGTTCTCCCAATCCATGAGCATGGAACGTTTTTCCGTTTCTTTGTGTCTTCTTCAATTTCTTTCCTGAGTATTTGGTAGTTTTCTGAGTACAGATCCTTTGCCTCTTGGGTTCAACTTATTCCTAGGTCTCTTCTGGTTTTGGGTGCAGTTGTGAATGGGATCGACTCCTTGATTTGTCTCTCTTCTGTCTTGTTGTTAGTGTATAGGAATGCCAGTGATTTCTGTGCATTGATTTTATAGCCTGCTACTTGACGGAATTGCTGTGTGAGTTCTAGCAGTTTTGGGGTGGAGTCTTTTGGGTTTTCCACATAAAGTATCATATCATCTGCAAAGAGTGAGAGTTTGACTTCCTCTCTGCCGATTTGGATGCCTTTGATTTCTTTTTGTTGTCTGATTGCTGTGGCTAGGACTTCTAATACTATGTTGAATAGCAGTGGTGAGAGTGGCTATCCCTCCCGCGTTCCTGACCTTAGTGGAAAAGATCTCAGCTTTTCCCCATTGAGAATGATATTCCCTGTAGGTTGTACGTAGATGGCTTTTATGATATTGAGGTATGTACCCGCTGTCCCTATACTCTGAAGAGTTTTGATCGAGAAAGTGTGCTTTTCTTTGTCAAATTGTTTTTCTGCATCTATTGAGAGGATCATATGATTCTTGTTCTTTCTTTTGTTAATGTGTTTTATCACGTTGGTTGATCTGCGGATGTTGAACCAGCCTTGCAGCCCAGGGATAAATCCCATTTGGTCATGGTGAATACTCCTTTTCATCTACTGTTGGATCCTCTTGGCTAGTATTTTGGTGAGAATTTTTGCATCGATGTTCATCAAGGATATTGGTCTCTAATTCTCCTTTTTGATGGGATCTTTGTCTGGTTTTGGGATCAAGGTAATGGTGGCCTCATAAAATGAGTTTGGAAGTTTTCCTTCCATTTCTATTGTTTGGAACAGTTTCAGGAGAATAGGTATTAATTCTTCTTTAAATGTCTGATAGAATTCCCCTGGGAATCCATCTGGCCCTGGGCTTTGGTTTCTTGGGAGGTTTTTGATCACTACTTCAATTGCCTTCGTGGTTATAGGACTGTTCAGGTTTTCTATTTCTTCCTGGGTCAGTTTTGGTAGTTGACACATCTCTAGGAATGCACCCATTTCTTCCAGGTTATGGAATATGCTGCCCTAGGGTTGCTCAGATTACGTTCTTATAATCGTTTGTATTTCTTTGGTGTTGGTTGTGATCTCTCCTCTTTCATTCATGATTTTGTTGATTTGGGTCATTTCTCTTTTCTTTTTGATCAGCCTGGACAGGGGTGTATCAATCTTGTGAATTCTTTCAAAGAACCAGCTCCTAGTTCCGTTGATCTGTTCTACTGTTCTTTTGGGTTCTATTTCATTGATTTCTGCTCTGATCTGCATGATTTCTCTTCTCCTGCTGGGTTTAGGCTTTATTTGCCGTTCTTTCTCCAGCTCCTTTAGGTGTAGGGTTAGGGTGTGTATTTGAGACCTTTCATGTTTCTTGAGAAAGGCTTGTATTGCTATATACTTTCCTCGCAGGACTGCCTTGGCTGTATCCCAAAGATTTTGGACAGTTGTGTTTTCATTTTCATTGGTTTCCAGGAATTTTTAAATTCTTCTTTAATTTCCTGGTTGACCCATTCATTCTTTCGTAGGATGCTCTTTAGCCTCCATGTATTTGAGTTCTTTCCGACTTTCCTCTTGTGATTGAGTTCTAGTTTCAAAGCATTGTGGTCTGAAAATGTGCAGGGAATGATCCCAATCTTTGGGTACCGGTTGAGACCTGATTTGTGACCTAGGATGTGATCCATTCTGGAGAACGTTCCATGGGCCCTAGAGAAGAATGTGTATTCCGTTGCTTCGGGATGGAACGTTCTGAATATGTCTGTGAAGTCCATTTGGTCCAGTGTGTCATTTAAAGTCTTTATTTCCTTGTTGATCTTTTGCTTAGATGATCTGGCCATTTCAGTCAGGGGGGTGTTAAAGTCCCCCACTATGATTGTATGGTTGTCAATGTCTTTCTTTGCTTTTCTTCTAAATTGCCTTATACAATTGGATGCTCCCATGTTCGGGGCATAGACATTTACAATTGTTAGATCTTCTTCTTGGATAGACCCTTTAAGTAGGATATAGTGTCCTTCTTCATCTCTTATTACAGTCTTTGTCTTTTATTGCTTTGTTAATCACCATGTACTACATCATTTGTTTTGGTGTAGTGTCCCATGATTCATTGTTTGTTCCGAACACACAGTGCTCCATGCAGAATGTGCCCTCTTTAATACCCATCACCAGGCTAACCAATCCCCCGACCCACCTCCCCTCTAGAAACCTCGGATTTTTTTTCAGAATCCATCATCTCTCCTGGTCTGTCTCCCCCTCTCACTAACTCCCCTTCATTCTTCCTCTCCTGCTATCTCCTTCTTTTCCTTTATTCTTAAAATATGTTGCGTTATTTGTTTCAGAAGTAGAGATCTGTGATTCAACAGTCTTACACAATTCACAGCGCTCACCGTAGCTCATACCCTCCCCAATGTCTATCACCCAGCCAGCCCATCCCTCCCACCCCCGACCACTCCAGCAAGCCTCACTCTGTTCCTGAGATTAAGAATTCCTCATATCAGTGAGGTCATATGATACATGTCTTTCTCTGATTGACTTATTTCACTAATCATCGGACCCTCCAGTTCCATCCACGTCGTTGTCCATGGCAACATCTCATTCCTTTTGATGGCTGCGTAATATTCCATTGTGTAGATATATACCACCTCTTCTTTATCCATTCATCTGTCGATGGACATCTTGGCTCTTTCAAAAGTTTGGCTATTGTGGACCTTGCTGCTACAAACAATGGGGTGCACGTACCGCTTCGGGTCCCTACATTTGTATCTTTGGGGTAAATACCCAGGAGTGCAATTGCTGGATCGGATGGTAGCTCTAATTTCAACTATTTGAGGAACCTCCATCCTGTTTTCCAGAGGGGTTGCACCAGCTTGCATTCCCACCACCAGTGTAGGAGGGTTCCCCTTTCTCCACATCCCCGCCAACCTCTGTCGTTCCCTGACTTGTTCATTTGAGCCATTCTGACGGGTGTGAGGTGGTATCTCATTGAGGTTTTGATGTGGATTTCCCTGATACCGAGCCGTGTTGAGCACTTTTTCCTGTGCCTGTTGGCCATTTGGATGTCTTCTTTGGAAAAATGTCTGTTCATGTCTTCTGCCTATTTCTTGATTGGATTATTTGTTCTTTGGGTGTTGAGTTTGATACGTTTTTATACATATTGGATAGTAGCCCTTTATCTGATATGTCAATCGTAAATAATTTCTCCCATTCTGTCGGTTGTCTTTTGGTTTTGTGGACTGTTTCTTTTGCTGTGCCAAAGGTTTTTATCTTGATGAAATCCCAATAGTTCATTTTTGCCCTGGCTTCCCGTGCCTTTGGTGATGTTTCTAGGAAGAAGTTGCTGCGGCTGAGGTCGAAGAGCTTGCTACCTGTGTTCTCCTTTCGGATTTTGATGGAGTCCTGTCTCACATTGAGGTCTTTCAAACATTTGGAGTCTATTTTTGTGTGTGGTGTCAGGAAATGGTCCAGTGTCATTCTTCTGCATGGGGCTGTCCAATTTCCACAACTCCAGTTGTTGAAGAGACCCTCTTTTTGCCATTGGACATTCTTTCCTGCTCTGTCAAAGTTAAGTTGACCATAGAGTTGAGGGTCCATTTCTGGGCTCTCGATTCTGTTCCATGGATCTATGTGTCTGTTTTTGTGCCAGTACCATACTGTCTTGATGATGACAGCTTTGTCATAGAGCTGGAAGTCCAGAATTGTGATGCCGCCAGCTTTGCTTTTCTTTCTCAATATTCCTCTGGCTATTCGTGGTCTCTTCTGGTTCCATTCAAATCTTAGGATTATTTGTTCCATTTCTTGGAAAAAAGTGGATGGTATTTTGACGGGGATTGCATTGAATGTGTAGATTGCTCTAAGTAACATCGACCTCTTCACAATGTTGGTTCTCCCAATCCATGAGCATGGAACGTTTTTCCGTTTCTTTGTGTCTTCTTCAATTTCTTTCCTGAGTATTTGGTAGTTTTCTGAGTACAGATCCTTTGCCTCTTGGGTTCAATTTATTCCTAGGTCTCTTCTGGTTTTGGGTGCAGTTGTGAATGGGATCGACTCCTTGGTTTGTCTCTCTTCTGTCTTGTTGTTGGTGTATAGGAATGCCAGTGATTTCTGTGCATTGATTTTATAGCCTGCTACTTGACGGAATTGCTGTGTGAGTTCTAGCAGTTTTGGGGTGGAGTCTTTTGGGTTTTCCACATAAAGTATCATATCATCTGCAAAGAGTGAGAGTTTGACTTCCTCTCTGCCGATTTGGATGCCTTTGATTTCTTTTTGTTGTCTGATTGCTGTGGCTAGGACTTCTAATACTATGTTGAATAGCAGTGGTGAGAGTGGCTATCCCTCCCGCGTTCCTGACCTTAGGGGAAAAGATCTCAGCTTTTCCCCATTGAGAATGATATTCGCTGTAGGTTGTTCGTAGATGGCTTTTATGATATTGAGGTATGTACCCGCTGTCCCTATACTCTGAAGAGTTTTGATCGAGAAAGTGTGCTTTTCTTTGTCAAATGGTTTTTCTGCGTCTATTGAGAGGATCATATGATTCTTGTTCTTTCTTTTGTTAATGTGTTTTATCACGTTGGTTGATCTGCGGATGTTGAACCAGCCTTGCAGCCCAGGGATAAATCCCACTTGGTCATGGTGAATACTCCTTTTCATGTACTGTTGGATCCTCTTGGCTAGTATTTTGGTGAGAATTTTTGCATCGATGTTCATCAAGGATATTGGTCTCTAATTCTCATTTTTGATGGGATCTTTGTCTGGTTTTGGGATCAAGGTAATGGTGGCCTCATAAAATGAGTTTGGAAGTTTTCCTTCCATTTCTATTGTTTGGAACAGTTTCAGGAGAATAGGTATTAATTCTTCTTTAAATGTCTGATAGAATTCCCCTGGGAATCCATCTGGCCCTGGGCTTTGGTTTCTTGGGAGGTTTTTGATCACTACTTCAATTGCCTTCGTGGTTATAGGACTGTTCAGGTTTTCTATTTCTTCCTGGGTCAGTTTTGGTAGTTGACACATCTCTAGGAATGCACCCATTTCTTCCAGGTTATGGAATATGCTGCCCTAGGGTTGCTCAGATTACGTTCTTATAATCGTTTGTATTTCTTTGGTGTTGGTTGTGATCTCTCCTCTTTCATTCATGATTTTGTTGATTTGGGTCATTTCTCTTTTCTTTTTGATCAGCCTGGACAGGGGTGTATCAATCTTGTGAATTCTTTCAAAGAACCAGCTCCTAGTTCCGTTGATCTGTTCTACTGTTCTTTTGGGTTCTATTTCATTGATTTCTGCTCTGATCTGCATGATTTCTCTTCTCCTGCTGGGTTTAGGCTTTATTTGCCGTTCTTTCTCCAGCTCCTTTAGGTGTAGGGTTAGGGTGTGTATTTGAGACCTTTCATGTTTCTTGAGAAAGGCTTGTATTGCTATATACTTTCCTCGCAGGACTGCCTTGGCTGTATCCCAAAGATTTTGGACAGTTGTGTTTTCATTTTCATTGGTTTCCATGAATTTTTAAATTCTTCTTTAATTTCCTGGTTGACCCATTCATTCTTTCGTAGGATGCTCTTTAGCCTCCATGTATTTGAGTTCTTTCCGACTTTCCTCTTGTGATTGAGTTCTAGTTTCAAAGCATTGTGGTCTGAAAATGTGCAGGGAATGATCCCAATCTTTGGGTACCGGTTGAGACCTGATTTGTGACCTAGGATGTGATCCATTCTGGAGAACGTTCCATGGGCCCTAGAGAAGAATGTGTATTCCGTTGCTTCGGGATGGAACGTTCTGAATATGTCTGTGAAGTCCATTTGGTCCAGTGTGTCATTTAAAGTCTTTATTTCCTTGTTGATCTTTTGCTTAGATGATCTGGCCATTTCAGTCAGGGGGGTGTTAAAGTCCCCCACTATGATTGTATGGTTGTCAATGTCTTTCTTTGCTTTTCTTCTAAATTGCCTTATACAATTGGATGCTCCCATGTTCGGGGCATAGACATTTACAATTGTTAGATCTTCTTCTTGGATAGACCCTTTAAGTAGGATATAGTGTCCTTCTTCATCTCTTATTACAGTCTTTGTTTTTTATTGCTTTGTTAATCACCATGTACTACATCATTTGTTTTGGTGTAGTGTCCCATGATTCATTGTTTGTTCCGAACACACAGTGCTCCATGCAGAATGTGCCCTCTTTAATACCCATCACCAGGCTAACCAATCCCCCGACCCACCTCCCCTCTAGAAACCTCGGATTTTTTTTCAGAATCCATCATCTCTCCTGGTCTGTCTCCCCCTCTCACTAACTCCCCTTCATTCTTCCTCTCCTGCTATCTCCTTCTTTTCCTTTATTCTTAAAATATGTTGCGTTATTTGTTTCAGAAGTAGAGATCTGTGATTCAACAGTCTTACACAATTCACAGCGCTCACCGTAGCTCATACCCTCCCCAATGTCTATCACCCAGCCAGCCCATCCCTCCCACCCCCGACCACTCCAGCAAGCCTCACTCTGTTCCTGAGATTAAGAATTCCTCATATCAGTGAGGTCATATGATACATGTCTTTCTCTGATTGACTTATTTCACTAATCATCGGACCCTCCAGTTCCATCCACGTCGTTGTCCATGGCAACATCTCATTCCTTTTGATGGCTGCGTAATATTCCATTGTGTAGATATATACCACCTCTTCTTTATCCATTCATCTGTCGATGGACATCTTGGCTCTTTCAACAGTTTGGCTATTGTGGACCTTGCTGCTACAAACAATGGGGTGCACGTACCGCTTCGGGTCCCTACATTTGTATCTTTGGGGTAAATACCCAGGAGTGCAATTGCTGGATCGGATGGTAGCTCTAATTTCAACTATTTGAGGAACCTCCATCCTGTTTTCCAGAGGGGTTGCACCAGCTTGCATTCCCACCACCAGTGTAGGAGGGTTCCCCTTTCTCCACATCCCCGCCAACCTCTGTCGTTCCCTGACTTGTTCATTTGAGCCATTCTGACGGGTGTGAGGTGGTATCTCATTGAGGTTTTGATGTGGATTTCCCTGATGCCGAGCCGTGTTGAGCACTTTTTCCTGTGCCTGTTGGCCATTTGGATGTCTTCTTTGGAAAAATGTCTGTTCATGTCTTCTGCCTATTTCTTGATTGGATTATTTGTTCTTTGGGTGTTGAGTTTGATACGTTTTTATACATATTGGATAGTAGCCCTTTATCTGATATGTCAATCGTAAATAATTTCTCCCATTCTGTCGGTTGTCTTTTGGTTTTGTGGACTGTTTCTTTTGCTGTGCCAAAGGTTTTTATCTTGATGAAATCCCAATAGTTCATTTTTGCCCTGGCTTCCCGTGCCTTTGGTGATGTTTCTAGGAAGAAGTTGCTGCGGCTGAGGTCGAAGAGCTTGCTACCTGTGTTCTCCTTTCGGATTTTGATGGAGTCCTGTCTCACATTGAGGTCTTTCAAACATTTGGAGTCTATTTTTGTGTGTGGTGTCAGGAAATGGTCCAGTGTCATTCTTCTGCATGGGGCTGTCCAATTTCCACAACTCCAGTTGTTGAAGAGACCCTCTTTTTGCCATTGGACATTCTTTCCTGCTCTGTCAAAGATAAGTTGACCATAGAGTTGAGGGTCCATTTCTGGGCTCTCGATTCTGTTCCATGGATCTATGTGTCTGTTTTTGTGCCAGTACCATACTGTCTTGATGATGACAGCTTTGTCATAGAGCTGGAAGTCCAGAATTGTGATGCCGCCAGCTTTGCTTTTCTTTCTCAATATTCCTCTGGCTATTCGTGGTCTCTTCTGGTTCCATTCAAATCTTAGGATTATTTGTTCCATTTCTTGGAAAAAAGTGGATGGTATTTTGACGGGGATTGCATTGAATGTGTAGATTGCTCTAAGTAGCATCGACCTCTTCACAATGTTGGTTCTCCCAATCCATGAGCATGGAACGTTTTTCCGTTTCTTTGTGTCTTCTTCAATTTCTTTCCTGAGTATTTGGTAGTTTTCTGAGTACAGATCCTTTGCCTCTTGGGTTCAATTTATTCCTAGGTCTCTTCTGGTTTTGGGTGCAGTTGTGAATGGGATCGACTCCTTGATTTGTCTCTCTTCTGTCTTGTTGTTGGTGTATAGGAATGCCACTGATTTCTGTGCATTGATTTTATAGCCTGCTACTTGACGGAATTGCTGTGTGAGTTCTAGCAGTTTTGGGGTGGAGTCTTTTGGGTTTTCCACATAAAGTATCATATCATCTGCAAAGAGTGAGAGTTTGACTTCCTCTCTGCCGATTTGGATGCCTTTGATTTCTTTTTGTTGTCTGATTGCTGTGGCTAGGACTTCTAATACTATGTTGAATAGCAGTGGTGAGAGTGGCTATCCCTGCCGCGTTCCTGACCTTAGGGGAAAAGATCTCAGCTTTTCCCCATTGAGAATGATATTCGCTGTAGGTTGTTCGTAGATGGCTTTTATGATATTGAGGTATGTACCCGCTGTCCCTATACTCTGAAGAGTTTTGATCCAGAAAGTGTGCTTTACTTTGTCAAATGGTTTTTCTGCATCTATTGAGAGGATCATATGATTCTTGTTCTTTCTTTTGTTAATGTGTTTTATCACGTTGATTGATTTGCGGATGTTGAACCAGCCTTGCAGCCCAGGGATAAAACCCACTTGGCCATGGTGAATACTCCTTTTCATCTACTGTTGGATCCTCGTGGCTAGTATTTTGGTGAGAATTTTTGCATCGATGTTCATCAAGGATATTGGTCTCTAATACTCCTTTTTGATGGGATCTTTGTCTGGTTTTGGGATCAAGGTAATGGTGGCCTCATAAAATGAGTTTGGAAGTTTTCCTTCCATTTCTATTGTTTGGAACAGTTTCAGGAGAATAGGTATTAATTCTTCTTTAAATGTCTGATAGAATTCCCCTGGGAATCCATCTGGCCCTGGGCTTTGGTTCCTTGGGAGGTTTTTGATGACTACTTCAATTGCCTTCGTGGTTATAGGACTGTTCAGGTTTTCTATTTCTTCCTGGGTCAGTTTTGGTAGTTGACACATCTCTAGGAATGCACCCATTTCTTCCAGGTTATGGAATATGCTGCCCTAGGGTTGCTCAGATTACGTTCTTATAATCGTTTGTATTTCTTTGGTGTTGGTTGTGATCTCTCCTCTTTCATTCATGATTTTGTTGATTTGGGTCATTTCTCTTTTCTTTTTGATCAGCCTGGACAGGGGTGTATCAATCTTGTGAATTCTTTCAAAGAACCAGCTCCTAGTTCCGTTGATCTGTTCTACTGTTCTTTTGGGTTCTATTTCATTGATTTCTGCTCTGATCTGCATTATTTCTCTTCTCCTGCTGGGTTTACGCTTTATTTGCCGTTCTTTCTCCAGCTCCTTTAGGTGTAGGGTTAGGGTGTGTATTTGAGACCTTTCATGTTTCTTGAGAAAGGCTTGTATTGCTATATACTTTCCTCGCAGGACTGCCTTGGCTGTATCCCAAAGATTTTGGACAGTTGTGTTTTCATTTTCATTGGTTTCCAGGAATTTTTAAATTCTTCTTTAATTTCCTGGTTGACCCATTCATTCTTTCGTAGGATGCTCTTTAGCCTCCATGTATTTGAGTTCTTTCCGACTTTCCTCTTCTGATTGAGTTCTAGTTTCAAAGCATTGTGGTCTGAAAATGTGCAGGGGATGATCCCAATCTTTGGGTACCGGTTGAGACCTGATTTGTGACCTAGGATGTGATCCATTCTGGAGAACGTTCCATGGGCCCTAGAGAAGAATGTGTATTCCGTTGCTTCGGGATGGAATATTCTGAATATGTCTGTGAAGTCCATTTGGTCCAGTGTGTCATTTAAAGTCTTTATTTCCTTGTTGATCTTTTGCTTAGATGATCTGGCCATTTCAGTCAGGGGGGTGTTAAAGTCCCCCACTATGATTGTATGGTTGTCAATGTCTTTCTTTGCTTTTCTTCTAAATTGCCTTATATAATTGGATGCTCCCATGTTCGGGGCATAGACATTTACAATTGTTAGATCTTCTTTTTGGATAGACCCTTTAAGTAGGATATAGTGTCCTTCTTCATCTCTTATTACAGTCTTTGTCTTTTATTGCTTTGTTAATCACCATGTACTACATCATTTGTTTTGGTGTAGTGTCCCATGATTCATTGTTTGTTCCGAACACACAGTGCTCCATGCTGAATGTGCCCTCTTTAATACCCATCACCAGGCTAACCAATCCCCCGACCCACCTCCCCTCTAGAAACCTCGGATTTTTTTTCAGAATCCATCATCTCTCCTGGTCTGTCTCCCCCTCTCACTAACTCCCCTTCATTCTTCCTCTCCTGCTATCTCCTTCTTTTCCTTTATTCTTAAAATATGTTGCGTTATTTGTTTCAGAAGTAGAGATCTGTGATTCAACAGTCTTACACAATTCACAGCGCTCACCGTAGCTCATACCCTCCCCAATGTCTATCACCCAGCCAGCCCATCCCTCCCACCCCCGACCACTCCAGCAAGCCTCACTCTGTTCCTGAGATTAAGAATTCCTCATAT
The DNA here is from genome assembly GCF_037043125.1 of Eumetopias jubatus. NCBI lineage: Eukaryota > Metazoa > Chordata > Mammalia > Carnivora > Otariidae > Eumetopias > Eumetopias jubatus. The sequence goes on along the minus strand of NW_028274824.1, from coordinate 5,625,236 downwards.
CCGTGAGGTCATATGATACATGTCTTTCTCTGATTGACTTATTTCACTAATCATCGGACCCTCCAGTTCCATCCACGTCGTTGTCCATGGCAACATCTCATTCCTTTTGATGGCTGCGTAATATTCCATTGTGTAGATATATACCACCTCTTCTTTATCCATTCATCTGTCGATGGACATCTTGGCTCTTTCAACAGTTTGGCTATTGTGGACATTGCTGCTACAAACAATGGGGTGCACGTACCGCTTCGGGTCCCTACATTTGTATCTTTGGGGTAAATACCCAGGAGTGCAATTGCTGGATCGGATGGTAGCTCTAATTTCAACTATTTGAGGAACCTCCATCCTGTTTTCCAGAGGGGTTGCACCAGCTTGCATTCCCACCACCAGTGTAGGAGGGTTCCCCTTTCTCCACATCCCCGCCAACCTCTGTCGTTCCCTGACTTGTTCATTTGAGCCATTCTGACGGGTGTGAGGTGGTATCTCATTGAGGTTTTGATGTGGATTTCCCTGATGCCGAGCCGTGTTGAGCACTTTTTCCTGTGCCTGTTGGCCATTTGGATGTCTTCTTTGGAAAAATGTCTGTTCATGTCTTCTGCCTATTTCTTGATTGGATTATTTGTTCTTTGGGTGTTGAGTTTGATACGTTTTTATACATATTGGATAGTAGCCCTTTATCTGATATGTCAATCGTAAATAATTTCTCCCATTCTGTCGGTTGTCTTTTGGTTTTGTGGACTGTTTCTTTTGCTGTGCCAAAGGTTTTTATCTTGATGAAATCCCAATAGTTCATTTTTGCCCTGGCTTCCCGTGCCTTTGGTGATGTTTCTAGGAAGAAGTTGCTGCGGCTGAGGTCGAAGAGCTTGCTACCTGTGTTCTCCTTTCGGATTTTGATGGAGTCCTGTCTCACATTGAGGTCTTTCAAACATTTGGAGTCTATTTTTGTGTGTGGTGTCAGGAAATGGTCCAGTGTCATTCTTCTGCATGGGGCTGTCCAATTTCCACAACTCCAGTTGTTGAAGAGACCCTCTTTTTGCCATTGGACATTCTTTCCTGCTCTGTCAAAGATAAGTTGACCATAGAGTTGAGGGTCCATTTCTGGGCTCTCGATTCTGTTCCATGGATCTATGTGTCTGTTTTTGTGCCAGTACCATACTGTCTTGATGATGACAGCTTTGTCATAGAGCTGGAAGTCCAGAATTGTGATGCCGCCAGCTTTGCTTTTCTTTCTCAATATTCCTCTGGCTATTCGTGGTCTCTTCTGGTTCCATTCAAATCTTACGATTATTTGTTCCATTTCTTGGAAAAAAGTGGATGGTATTTTGACGGGGATTGCATTGAATGTGTAGATTGCTCTAAGTAGCATCGACCTCTTCACAATGTTGGTTCTCCCAATCCATGAGCATGGAACGTTTTTCCGTTTCTTTGTGTCTTCTTCAATTTCTTTCCTGAGTATTTGGTAGTTTTCTGAGTACAGATCCTTTGCCTCTTGGGTTCAATTTATTCCTAGGTCTCTTCTGGTTTTGGGTGCAGTTGTGAATGGGATCGACTCCTTGATTTGTCTCTCTTCTGTCTTGTTGTTGGTGTATAGGAATGCCAGTGATTTCTGTGCATTGATTTTATAGCCTGCTACTTGACGGAATTGCTGTGTGAGTTCTAGCAGTTTTGGGGTGGAGTCTTATGGGTTTTCCACATAAAGTATCATATCATCTGCAAAGAGTGAGAGTTTGACTTCCTCTCTGCCGATTTGGATGCCTTTGATTTCTTTTTGTTGTCTGATTGCTGTGGCTAGGACTTCTAATACTATGTTGAATAGCAGTGGTGAGAGTGGCTATCCCTGCCGCGTTCCTGACCTTAGGGGAAAAGATCTCAGCTTTTCCCCATTGAGAATGATATTCGCTGTAGGTTGTTCGTAGATGGCTTTTATGATATTGAGGTATGTACCCGCTGTCCCTATACTCTGAAGAGTTTTGATCCAGAAAGTGTGCTTTACTTTGTCAAATGGTTTTTCTGCATCTATTGAGAGGATCATATGATTCTTGTTCTTTCTTTTGTTAATGTGTTTTATCACGTTGATTGATTTGCGGATGTTGAACCAGCCTTGCAGCCCAGGGATAAAACCCACTTGGCCATGGTGAATACTCCTTTTCATCTACTGTTGGATCCTCGTGGCTAGTATTTTGGTGAGAATTTTTGCATCGATGTTCATCAAGGATATTGGTCTCTAATACTCCTTTTTGATGGGATCTTTGTCTGGTTTTGGGATCAAGGTAATGGTGGCCTCATAAAATGAGTTTGGAAGTTTTCCTTCCATTTCTATTGTTTGGAACAGTTTCAGGAGAATAGGTATTAATTCTTCTTTAAATGTCTGATAGAATTCCCCTGGGAATCCATCTGGCCCTGGGCTTTGGTTCCTTGGGAGGTTTTTGATGACTACTTCAATTGCCTTCGTGGTTATAGGACTGTTCAGGTTTTCTATTTCTTCCTGGGTCAGTTTTGGTAGTTGACACATCTCTAGGAATGCACCCATTTCTTCCAGGTTATGGAATATGCTGCCCTAGGGTTGCTCAGATTACGTTCTTATAATCGTTTGTATTTCTTTGGTGTTGGTTGTGATCTCTCCTCTTTCATTCATGATTTTGTTGATTTGGGTCATTTCTCTTTTCTTTTTGATCAGCCTGGACAGGGGTGTATCAATCTTGTGAATTCTTTCAAAGAACCAGCTCCTAGTTCCGTTGATCTGTTCTACTGTTCTTTTGGGTTCTATTTCATTGATTTCTGCTCTGATCTGCATGATTTCTCTTCTCCTGCTGGGTTTACGCTTTATTTGCCGTTCTTTCTCCAGCTCCTTTAGGTGTAGGGTTAGGGTGTGTATTTGAGACCTTTCATGTTTCTTGAGAAAGGCTTGTATTGCTATATACTTTCCTCGCAGGACTGCCTTGGCTGTATCCCAAAGATTTTGGACAGTTGTGTTTTCATTTTCATTGGTTTCCAGGAATTTTTAAATTCTTCTTTAATTTCCTGGTTGACCCATTCATTCTTTCGTAGGATGCTCTTTAGCCTCCATGTATTTGAGTTCTTTCCGACTTTCCTCTTCTGATTGAGTTCTAGTTTCAAAGCATTGTGGTCTGAAAATGTGCAGGGAATGATCCCAATCTTTGGGTACCGGTTGAGACCTGATTTGTGACCTAGGATGTGATCCATTCTGGAGAACGTTCCATGGGCCCTAGAGAAGAATGTGTATTCCGTTGCTTCGGGATGGAATGTTCTGAATATGTCTGTGAAGTCCATTTGGTCCAGTGTGTCATTTAAAGTCTTTATTTCCTTGTTGATCTTTTGCTTAGATGATCTGGCCATTTCAGTCAGGGGGGTGTTAAAGTCCCCCACTATGATTGTATGGTTGTCAATGTCTTTCTTTGCTTTTCTTCTAAATTGCCTTATATAATTGGATGCTCCCATGTTCGGGGCATAGACATTTACAATTGTTAGATCTTCTTTTTGGATAGACCCTTTAAGTAGGATATAGTGTCCTTCTTCATCTCTTATTACAGTCTTTGTCTTTTATTGCTTTGTTAATCACCATGTACTACATCATTTGTTTTGGTGTAGTGTCCCATGATTCATTGTTTGTTCCGAACACACAGTGCTCCATGCTGAATGTGCCCTCTTTAATACCCATCACCAGGCTAACCAATCCCCCGACCCACCTCCCCTCTAGAAACCTCGGATTTTTTTTCAGAATCCATCATCTCTCCTGGTCTGTCTCCCCCTCTCACTAACTCCCCTTCATTCTTCCTCTCCTGCTATCTCCTTCTTTTCCTTTATTCTTAAAATATGTTGCGTTATTTGTTTCAGAAGTAGAGATCTGTGATTCAACAGTCTTACACAATTCACAGCGCTCACCGTAGCTCATACCCTCCCCAATGTCTATCACCCAGCCAGCCCATCCCTCCCACCCCCGACCACTCCAGCAAGCCTCACTCTGTTCCTGAGATTAAGAATTCCTCATATCCGTGAGGTCATATGATACATGTCTTTCTCTGATTGACTTATTTCACTAATCATCGGACCCTCCAGTTCCATCCACGTCGTTGTCCATGGCAACATCTCATTCCTTTTGATGGCTGCGTAATATTCCATTGTGTAGATATATACCACCTCTTCTTTATCCATTCATCTGTCGATGGACATCTTGGCTCTTTCAACAGTTTGGCTATTGTGGACATTGCTGCTACAAACAATGGGGTGCACGTACCGCTTCGGGTCCCTACATTTGTATCTTTGGGGTAAATACCCAGGAGTGCAATTGCTGGATCGGATGGTAGCTCTAATTTCAACTATTTGAGGAACCTCCATCCTGTTTTCCAGAGGGGTTGCACCAGCTTGCATTCCCACCACCAGTGTAGGAGGGTTCCCCTTTCTCCACATCCCCGCCAACCTCTGTCGTTCCCTGACTTGTTCATTTGAGCCATTCTGACGGGTGTGAGGTGGTATCTCATTGAGGTTTTGATGTGGATTTCCCTGATGCCGAGCCGTGTTGAGCACTTTTTCCTGTGCCTGTTGGCCATTTGGATGTCTTCTTTGGAAAAATGTCTGTTCATGTCTTCTGCCTATTTCTTGATTGGATTATTTGTTCTTTGGGTGTTGAGTTTGATACGTTTTTATACATATTGGATAGTAGCCCTTTATCTGATATGTCAATCGTAAATAATTTCTCCCATTCTGTCGGTTGTCTTTTGGTTTTGTGGACTGTTTCTTTTGCTGTGCCAAAGGTTTTTATCTTGATGAAATCCCAATAGTTCATTTTTGCCCTGGCTTCCCGTGCCTTTGGTGATGTTTCTAGGAAGAAGTTGCTGCGGCTGAGGTCGAAGAGCTTGCTACCTGTGTTCTCCTTTCGGATTTTGATGGAGTCCTGTCTCACATTGAGGTCTTTCAAACATTTGGAGTCTATTTTTGTGTGTGGTGTCAGGAAATGGTCCAGTGTCATTCTTCTGCATGGGGCTGTCCAATTTCCACAACTCCAGTTGTTGAAGAGACCCTCTTTTTGCCATTGGACATTCTTTCCTGCTCTGTCAAAGATAAGTTGACCATAGAGTTGAGGGTCCATTTCTGGGCTCTCGATTCTGTTCCATGGATCTATGTGTCTGTTTTTGTGCCAGTACCATACTGTCTTGATGATGACAGCTTTGTCATAGAGCTGGAAGTCCAGAATTGTGATGCCGCCAGCTTTGCTTTTCTTTCTCAATATTCCTCTGGCTATTCGTGGTCTCTTCTGGTTCCATTCAAATCTTAGGATTATTTGTTCCATTTCTTGGAAAAAAGTGGATGGTATTTTGACGGGGATTGCATTGAATGTGTAGATTGCTCTAAGTAGCATCGACCTCTTCACAATGTTGGTTCTCCCAATCCATGAGCATGGAACGTTTTTCCGTTTCTTTGTGTCTTCTTCAATTTCTTTCCTGAGTATTTGGTAGTTTTCTGAGTACAGATCCTTTGCCTCTTGGGTTCAATTTATTCCTAGGTCTCTTCTGGTTTTGGGTGCAGTTGTGAATGGGATCGACTCCTTGATTTGTCTCTCTTCTGTCTTGTTGTTGGTGTATAGGAATGCCAGTGATTTCTGTGCATTGATTTTATAGCCTGCTACTTGACGGAATTGCTGTGTGAGTTCTAGCAGTTTTGGGGTGGAGTCTTATGGGTTTTCCACATAAAGTATCATATCATCTGCAAAGAGTGAGAGTTTGACTTCCTCTCTGCCGATTTGGATGCCTTTGATTTCTTTTTGTTGTCTGATTGCTGTGGCTAGGACTTCTAATACTATGTTGAATAGCAGTGGTGAGAGTGGCTATCCCTGCCGCGTTCCTGACCTTAGGGGAAAAGATCTCAGCTTTTCCCCATTGAGAATGATATTCGCTGTAGGTTGTTCGTAGATGGCTTTTATGATATTGAGGTATGTACCCGCTGTCCCTATACTCTGAAGAGTTTTGATCCAGAAAGTGTGCTTTACTTTGTCAAATGGTTTTTCTGCATCTATTGAGAGGATCATATGATTCTTGTTCTTTCTTTTGTTAATGTGTTTTATCACGTTGATTGATTTGCGGATGTTGAACCAGCCTTGCAGCCCAGGGATAAAACCCACTTGGCCATGGTGAATACTCCTTTTCATCTACTGTTGGATCCTCGTGGCTAGTATTTTGGTGAGAATTTTTGCATCGATGTTCATCAAGGATATTGGTCTCTAATACTCCTTTTTGATGGGATCTTTGTCTGGTTTTGGGATCAAGGTAATGGTGGCCTCATAAAATGAGTTTGGAAGTTTTCCTTCCATTTCTATTGTTTGGAACAGTTTCAGGAGAATAGGTATTAATTCTTCTTTAAATGTCTGATAGAATTCCCCTGGGAATCCATCTGGCCCTGGGCTTTGGTTCCTTGGGAGGTTTTTGATGACTACTTCAATTGCCTTCGTGGTTATAGGACTGTTCAGGTTTTCTATTTCTTCCTGGGTCAGTTTTGGTAGTTGACACATCTCTAGGAATGCACCCATTTCTTCCAGGTTATGGAATATGCTGCCCTAGGGTTGCTCAGATTACGTTCTTATAATCGTTTGTATTTCTTTGGTGTTGGTTGTGATCTCTCCTCTTTCATTCATGATTTTGTTGATTTGGGTCATTTCTCTTTTCTTTTTGATCAGCCTGGACAGGGGTGTATCAATCTTGTGAATTCTTTCAAAGAACCAGCTCCTAGTTCCGTTGATCTGTTCTACTGTTCTTTTGGGTTCTATTTCATTGATTTCTGCTCTGATCTGCATGATTTCTCTTCTCCTGCTGGGTTTACGCTTTATTTGCCGTTCTTTCTCCAGCTCCTTTAGGTGTAGGGTTAGGGTGTGTATTTGAGACCTTTCATGTTTCTTGAGAAAGGCTTGTATTGCTATATACTTTCCTCGCAGGACTGCCTTGGCTGTATCCCAAAGATTTTGGACAGTTGTGTTTTCATTTTCATTGGTTTCCAGGAATTTTTAAATTCTTCTTTAATTTCCTGGTTGACCCATTCATTCTTTCGTAGGATGCACTTTAGCCTCCATGTATTTGAGTTCTTTCCGACTTTCCTCTTCTGATTGAGTTCTAGTTTCAAAGCATTGTGGTCTGAAAATGTGCAGGGAATGATCCCAATCTTTGGGTACCGGTTGAGACCTGATTTGTGACCTAGGATGTGATCCATTCTGGAGAACGTTCCATGGGCCCTAGAGAAGAATGTGTATTCCGTTGCTTCGGGATGGAATGTTCTGAATATGTCTGTGAAGTCCATTTGGTCCAGTGTGTCATTTAAAGTCTTTATTTCCTTGTTGATCTTTTGCTTAGATGATCTGGCCATTTCAGTCAGGGGGGTGTTAAAGTCCCCCACTATGATTGTATGGTTGTCAATGTCTTTCTTTGCTTTTCTTCTAAATTGCCTTATATAATTGGATGCTCCCATGTTCGGGGCATAGACATTTACAATTGTTAGATCTTCTTTTTGGATAGACCCTTTAAGTAGGATATAGTGTCCTTCTTCATCTCTTATTACAGTCTTTGTCTTTTATTGCTTTGTTAATCACCATGTACTACATCCTTTGTTTTGGTGTAGTGTCCCATGATTCATTGTTTTTTCCGAACACACAGTGCTCCATGCAGAATGTGCCCTCTTTAATACCCATCACCAGGCTAACCAATCCCCCGACCCACCTCCCCTCTAGAAACCTCGGATTTTTTTTCAGAATCCATCATCTCTCCTGGTCTGTCTCCCCCTCTCACTAACTCCCCTTCATTCTTCCTCTCCTGCTATCTCCTTCTTTTCCTTTATTCTTAAAATATGTTGCGTTATTTGTTTCAGAAGTAGAGATCTGTGATTCAACAGTCTTACACAATTCACAGCGCTCACCGTAGCTCATACCCTCCCCAATGTCTATCACCCAGCCAGCCCATCCCTCCCACCCCCGACCACTCCAGCAAGCCTCACTCTGTTCCTGAGATTAAGAATTCCTCATATCAGTGAGGTCATATGATACATGTCTTTCTCTGATTGACTTATTTCACTAATCATCGGACCCTCCAGTTCCATCCACGTCGTTGTCCATGGCAACATCTCATTCCTTTTGATGGCTGCGTAATATTCCATTGTGTAGATATATACCACCTCTTCTTTATCCATTCATCTGTCGTTGGACATCTTGGCTCTTTCAACAGTTTGGCTATTGTGGACATTGCTGCTACAAACAATGGGGTGCACGTACCGCTTCGGGTCCCTACATTTGTATCTTTGGGGTAAATACCCAGGAGTGCAATTGCTGGATCGGATGGTAGCTCTAATTTCAACTATTTGAGGAACCTCCATCCTGTTTTCCAGAGGGGTTGCACCAGCTTGCATTCCCACCACCAGTGTAGGAGGGTTCCCCTTTCTCCACATCCCCGCCAACCTCTGTCGTTCCCTGACTTGTTCATTTGAGCCATTCTGACGGGTGTGAGGTGGTATCTCATTGAGGTTTTGATGTGGATTTCCCTGATGCCGAGCCGTGTTGAGCACTTTTTCCTGTGCCTGTTGGCCATTTGGATGTCTTCTTTGGAAAAATGTCTGTTCATGTCTTCTGCCTATTTCTTGATTGGATTATTTGTTCTTTGGGTGTTGAGTTTGATACGTTTTTATACATATTGGATAGTAGCCCTTTATCTGATATGTCAATCGTAAATAATTTCTCCCATTCTGTCGGTTGTCTTTTGGTTTTGTGGACTGTTTCTTTTGCTGTGCCAAAGGTTTTTATCTTGATGAAATCCCAATAGTTCATTTTTGCCCTGGCTTCCCGTGCCTTTGGTGATGTTTCTAGGAAGAAGTTGCTGCGGCTGAGGTCGAAGAGCTTGCTACCTGTGTTCTCCTTTCGGATTTTGATGGAGTCCTGTCTCACATTGAGGTCTTTCAAACATTTGGAGTCTATTTTTGTGTGTGGTGTCAGGAAATGGTCCAGTGTCATTCTTCTGCATGGGGCTGTCCAATTTCCACAACTCCAGTTGTTGAAGAGACCCTCTTTTTGCCATTGGACATTCTTTCCTGCTCTGTCAAAGATAAGTTGACCATAGAGTTGAGGGTCCATTTCTGGGCTCTCGATTCTGTTCCATGGATCTATGTGTCTGTTTTTGTGCCAGTACCATACTGTCTTGATGATGACAGCTTTGTCATAGAGCTGGAAGTCCAGAATTGTGATGCCGCCAGCTTTGCTTTTCTTTCTCAATATTCCTCTGGCTATTCGTGGTCTCTTCTGGTTCCATTCAAATCTTAGGATTATTTGTTCCATTTCTTGGAAAAAAGTGGATGGTATTTTGACGGGGATTGCATTGAATGTGTAGATTGCTCTAAGTAGCATCGACCTCTTCACAATGTTGGTTCTCCCAATCCATGAGCATGGAACGTTTTTCCGTTTCTTTGTGTCTTCTTCAATTTCTTTCCTGAGTATTTGGTAGTTTTCTGAGTACAGATCCTTTGCCTCTTGGGTTCAATTTATTCCTAGGTCTCTTCTGGTTTTGGGTGCAGTTGTGAATGGGATCGACTCCTTGATTTGTCTCTCTTCTGTCTTGTTGTTGGTGTATAGGAATGCCAGTGATTTCTGTGCATTGATTTTATAGCCTGCTACTTGACGGAATTGCTGTGTGAGTTCTAGCAGTTTTGGGGTGGAGTCTTATGGGTTTTCCACATAAAGTATCATATCATCTGCAAAGAGTGAGAGTTTGACTTCCTCTCTGCCGATTTGGATGCCTTTGATTTCTTTTTGTTGTCTGATTGCTGTGGCTAGGACTTCTAATACTATGTTGAATAGCAGTGGTGAGAGTGGCTATCCCTGCCGCGTTCCTGACCTTAGGGGAAAAGATCTCAGCTTTTCCCCATTGAGAATGATATTCGCTGTAGGTTGTTCGTAGATGGCTTTTATGATATTGAGGTATGTACCCGCTGTCCCTATACTCTGAAGAGTTTTGATCCAGAAAGTGTGCTTTACTTTGTCAAATGGTTTTTCTGCATCTATTGAGAGGATCATATGATTCTTGTTCTTTCTTTTGTTAATGTGTTTTATCACGTTGATTGATTTGCGGATGTTGAACCAGCCTTGCAGCCCAGGGATAAAACCCACTTGGCCATGGTGAATACTCCTTTTCATCTACTGTTGGATCCTCGTGGCTAGTATTTTGGTGAGAATTTTTGCATCGATGTTCATCAAGGATATTGGTCTCTAATACTCCTTTTTGATGGGATCTTTGTCTGGTTTTGGGATCAAGGTAATGGTGGCCTCTTAAAATGAGTTTGGAAGTTTTCCTTCCATTTCTATTGTTTGGAACAGTTTCAGGAGAATAGGTATTAATTCTTCTTTAAATGTCTGATAGAATTCCCCTGGGAATCCATCTGGCCCTGGGCTTTGGTTCCTTGGGAGGTTTTTGATGACTACTTCAATTGCCTTCGTGGTTATAGGACTTTCAGGTTTTCTATTTCTTCCTGGGTCAGTTTTGGTAGTTGACACATCTCTAGGAATGCACCCATTTCTTCCAGGTTATGGAATATGCTGCCCTAGGGTTGCTCAGATTACGTTCTTATAATCGTTTGTATTTCTTTGGTGTTGGTTGTGATCTCTCCTCTTTCATTCATGATTTTGTTGATTTGGGTCATTTCTCTTTTCTTTTTGATCAGCCTGGACAGGGGTGTATCAATCTTGTGAATTCTTTCAAAGAACCAGCTCCTAGTTCCGTTGATCTGTTCTACTGTTCTTTTGGGTTCTATTTCATTGATTTCTGCTCTGATCTGCATGATTTCTCTTCTCCTGCTGGGTTTACGCTTTATTTGCCGTTCTTTCTCCAGCTCCTTTAGGTGTAGGGTTAGGGTGTGTATTTGAGACCTTTCATGTTTCTTGAGAAAGGCTTGTATTGCTATATACTTTCCTCGCAGGACTGCCTTGGCTGTATCCCAAAGATTTTGGACAGTTGTGTTTTCATTTTCATTGGTTTCCAGGAATTTTTAAATTCTTCTTTAATTTCCTGGTTGACCCATTCATTCTTTCGTAGGATGCTCTTTAGCCTCCATGTATTTGAGTTCTTTCCGACTTTGCTCTTCTGATTGAGTTCTAGTTTCAAAGCATTGTGGTCTGAAAATGTGCAGGGAATGATCCCAATCTTTGGGTACCGGTTGAGACCTGATTTGTGACCTAGGATGTGATCCATTCTGGAGAACGTTCCATGGGCCCTAGAGAAGAATGTGTATTCCGTTGCTTCGGGATGGAACGTTCTGAATATGTCTGTGAAGTCCATTTGGTCCAGTGTGTCATTTAAAGTCTTTATTTCCTTGTTGATCTTTTGCTTAGATGATCTGGCCATTTCAGTCAGGGGGGTGTTAAAGTCCCCCACTATGATTGTATGGTTGTCAATGTCTTTCTTTGCTTTTCTTCTAAATTGCCTTATACAATTGGATGCTCCCATGTTCGGGGCATAGACATTTACAATTGTTAGATCTTCTTTTTGGATAGACCCTTTAAGTAGGATATAGTGTCCTTCTTCATCTCTTATTACAGTCTTTGTCTTTTATTGCTTTGTTAATCACCATGTACTACATCCTTTGTTTTGGTGTAGTGTCCCATGATTCATTGTTTGTTCCGAACACACAGTGCTCCATGCTGAATGTGCCCTCTTTAATACCCATCACCAGGCTAACCAATCCCCCGACCCACCTCCCCTCTAGAAACCTCGGATTTTTTTTCAGAATCCATCATCTCTCCTGGTCTGTCTCCCCCTCTCACTAACTCCCCTTCATTCTTCCTCTCCTGCTATCTCCTTCTTTTCCTTTATTCTTAAAATATGTTGCGTTATTTGTTTCAGAAGTAGAGATCTGTGATTCAACAGTCTTACACAATTCACAGCGCTCACCGTAGCTCATACCCTCCCCAATGTCTATCACCCAGCCAGCCCATCCCTCCCACCCCCGACCACTCCAGCAAGCCTCACTCTGTTCCTGAGATTAAGAATTCCTCATATCCGTGAGGTCATATGATACATGTCTTTCTCTGATTGACTTATTTCACTAATCATCGGACCCTCCAGTTCCATCCACGTCGTTGTCCATGGCAACATCTCATTCCTTTTGATGGCTGCGTAATATTCCATTGTGTAGATATATACCACCTCTTCTTTATCCATTCATCTGTCGATGGACATCTTGGCTCTTTCAACAGTTTGGCTATTGTGGACATTGCTGCTACAAACAATGGGGTGCACGTACCGCTTCGGGTCCCTACATTTGTATCTTTGGGGTAAATACCCAGGAGTGCAATTGCTGGATCGGATGGTAGCTCTAATTTCAACTATTTGAGGAACCTCCATCCTGTTTTCCAGAGGGGTTGCACCAGCTTGCATTCCCACCACCAGTGTAGGAGGGTTCCCCTTTCTCCACATCCCCGCCAACCTCTGTCGTTCCCTGACTTGTTCATTTGAGCCATTCTGACGGGTGTGAGGTGGTATCTCATTGAGGTTTTGATGTGGATTTCCCTGATGCCGAGCCGTGTTGAGCACTTTTTCCTGTGCCTGTTGGCCATTTGGATGTCTTCTTTGGAAAAATGTCTGTTCATGCCTTCTGCCTATATTTGATTGGATTATTTGTTCTTTGGGTGTTGAGTTTGATACGTTTTTATACATATTGGATAGTAGCCCTTTATCTGATATGTCATTCGTAAATAATTTCTCCCATTCTGTCGGTTATCTTTTGGTTTTGTGGACTGTTTCTTTTGCTGTGCCAAAGGTTTTTATCTTGATGAAATCCCAATAGTTCATTTTTGCCCTGGCTTCCCGTGCCTTTGGTGATGTTTCTAGGAAGAAGTTGCTGCGGCTGAGGTCGAAGAGCTTGCTACCTGTGTTCTCCTTTCGGATTTTGATGGAGTCCTGTCTCACATTGAGGTCTTTCAAACATTTGGAGTCTATTTTTGTGTGTGGTGTCAGGAAATGGTCCAGTGTCATTCTTCTGCATGGGGCTGTCCAATTTCCACAACTCCAGTTTTTGAAGAGACGCTCTTTTTGCCATTGGACATTCTTTCCTGCTCTGTCAAAGATAAGTTGACCATAGAGTTGAGGGTCCATTTCTGGGCTCTCGATTCTGTTCCATGGATCTATGTGTCTGTTTTTGTGCCAGTACCATACTGTCTTGATGATGACAGCTTTGTCATAGAGCTGGAAGTCCAGAATTGTGATGCCGCCAGCTTTGCTTTTCTTTCTCAATATTCCTCTGGCTATTCGTGGTCTCTTCTGGTTCCATTCAAATCTTAGGATTATTTGTTCCATTTCTTGGAAAAAAGTGGATGGTATTTTGACGGGGATTGCATTGAATGTGTAGATTGCTCTAGGTAGCATTGACCTCTTCACAATGTTGGTTCCCCCAGTCCATGAGCATGGAACGTTTTTCCGTTTCTTTGTGTCTTCTTCAATTTCTTTCCTGAGTATTTGGTAGTTTTCTGGGTACAGATCCTTTGCCTCTTGGGTTCAATTTATTCCTAGGTCTCTTCTGGTTTTGGGTGCAGTTGTGAATGGGATCGACTCCTTGATTTGTCTCTCTTCTGTCTTGTTGTTGGTGTATAGGAATGCCAGTGATTTCTGTGCATTGATTTTATAGCCTGCTACTTGACGGAATTGCTGTGTGAGTTCTAGCAGTTTTGGGGTGGAGTCTTTTGGGTTTTCCACATAAAGTATCATATCATCTGCAAAGAGTGAGAGTTTGACTTCCTCTCTGCCGATTTGGATGCCTTTGATTTCTTTTTGTTGTCTGATTGCTGTGGCTAGGACTTCTAATACTATGTTGAATAGCAGTGGTGAGAGTGGCTATCCCTGCCGCGTTCCTGACCTTAGGGGAAAAGATCTCAGCTTTTCCCATTGAGAATGATATTCGCTGTAGGTTGTTCGTAGATGGCTTTTATGATATTGAGGTATGTACCCGCTGTCCCTATACTCTGAACAGTTTTGATGCAGAAAGTGTGCTTTACTTTGTCAAATGGATTTTCTGCATCTATTGAGAGGATCATATGATTCTTGTTCTTTCTTTTGTTAATGTGTTTTATCACGTTGATTGATTTGCGGATGTTGAACCAGCCTTGCAGCCCAGGGATAAATCCCACTTGGTCATGGTGAATACTCCTTTTCATGTACTGTTGGATCCCCTTGGCTAGTATTTTGGTGAGAATTTTTGCATCGATGTTCATCAAGGATATTGGTCTCTAATACTCCTTTTTGATGGGATCTTTGTCTGGTTTTGGGATCAAGGTAATGGTGGCCTCATAAAATGAGTTTGGAAGTTTTCCTTCCATTTCTATTGTTTGGAACAGTTTCAGGAGAATAGGTATTAATTCTTCTTTAAATGTCTGATAGAATTCCCCTGGGAATCCATCTGGCCCTGGGCTTTGGTTTCTTGGGAGGTTTTTGATGACTACTTCAATTGCCTTCGTGGTTATAGGACTGTTCAGGTTTTGTATTTCTTCCTGGGTCAGTTTTGGTAGTTGACACATCTCTAGGAATGCACCCATTTCTTCCAGGTTATGGAATATGCTACCCTAGTGTTGCTCAGATTACGTTCTTATAATCGTTTGTATTTCTTTGGTGTTGGTTGTGATCTCTCCTCTTTCATTCATGATTTTGTTGATTTGGGTCATTTCTCTTTTCTTTTTGATCAACCTGGACAGGGGTGTATCAATCTTGTGAATTCTTTCAAAGTACCAGCTCCTAGTTCCGTTGGTCTGTTCTACTGTTCTTTTGGGTTCTATTTCATTGATTTCTGCTCTGATCTGCATGATTTCTCTTCTCCTGCTGGGTTTAGGCTTTATTTGCCGTTCTTTCTCCAGCTCCTTTAGGTGTAGGGTTAGGGTGTGTATTTGAGACCTTTCATGTTTCTTGAGAAAGGCTTGTATTGCTATATACTTTCCTCGCAGGACTGCCTTGGCTGTATCCCAAAGATTTTGGACAGTTGTGTTTTCATTTTCATTGGTTTCCAGGAATTTTTAAATTCTTCTTTAATTTCCTGGTTGACCCATTCATTCTTTCGTAGGATGCTCTTTAGCCTCCATGTATTTGAGTTCTTTCCGACTTTCCTCTTGTGATTGAGTTCTAGTTTCAAAGCATTGTGGTCTGAAAATGTGCAGGGAATGATCCCAATCTTTGGGTACCGGTTGAGACCTGATTTGTGACCTAGGATGTGATCCATTCTGGAGAACGTTCCATGGGCCCTAGAGAAGAATGTGTATTCCGTTGCTTCGGGATGGAACGTTCTGAATATGTCTGTGAAGTCCATTTGGTCCAGTGTGTCATTTAAAGTCTTTATTTCCTTGTTGATCTTTTGCTTAGATGATCTGGCCATTTCAGTCAGGGGGGTGTTAAAGTCCCCCACTATGATTGTATGGTTGTCAATGTCTTTCTTTGCTTTTCTTCTAAATTGCCTTATACAATTGGATGCTCCCATGTTCGGGGCATAGACATTTACAATTGTTAGATCTTCTTCTTGGATAGACCCTTTAAGTAGGATATAGTGTCCTTCTTCATCTCTTATTACAGTCTTTGTTTTTTATTGCTTTGTTAATCACCATGTACTACATCATTTGATTTGGTGTAGTGTCCCATGATTCATTGTTTGTTCCGAACACACAGTGCTCCATGCAGAATGTGCCCTCTTTAATACCCATCACCAGGCTAACCAAACCCCCGACCCACCTCCCCTCTAGAAATCTCGGATTTTTTTTCAGAATCCATCATCTCTCCTGGTCTGTCTCCCCCTCTCCCTAACTCCCCTTCATTCTTCCTCTCCTGCTATCTCCTTCATTCCTTTATTCTTAAAATATGTTGCGTTATTTGTTTCAGAAGTAGAGATCTGTGATTCAACAGTCTTACACAATTCACAGCGCTCACCGTAGCTCATACCCTCCCCAATGTCTATCACCCAGCCAGCCCATCCTTCCCACCCCCGACCACTCCAGCAAGCCTCACTCTGTTCCTGAGATTAAGAATTCCTCATATCAGTGAGGTCATATGATACATGTCTTTCTCTGATTGACTTATTTCACTAATCATCGGACCCTCCAGTTCCATCCACGTCGTTGTCCATGGCAACATCTCATTCCTTTTGATGGCTGCGTAATATTCCATTGTGTATATATATACCACCTCTTCTTTATCCATTCATCTGTCGATGGACATCTTGGCTCTTTCAACAGTTTGGCTATTGTGGACATTGCTGCTATAAACAATGGGGTGCACGTACCGCTTCGAGTCCCTACATTTGTATCTTTGGGGTAAATACCCAGGAGTGCAATTGCTGGATCGGATGGTAGCTCTAATTTCAACTATTTGAGGAACCTCCATCCTGTTTTCCAGAGGGGTTGCACCAGCTTGCATTCCCACCACCAGTGTAGGAGGGTTCCCCTTTCTCCACATCCCCGCCAACCTCTGTCGTTCCCTGACTTGTTCATTTCAGCCATTCTGACGGGTGTGAGGTGGTATCTCATTGAGGTTTTGATGTGGATTTCCCTGATGCCGAGCCGTGTTGAGCACTTTTTCCTGTGCCTGTTGGCCATTTGGATGTCTTCTTTGGAAAAATATCTGTTCATGTCTTCTGCCTATTTTTTGATTGGATTATTTGTTCTTTGGGTGTTGAGTTTGATACGTTTTTATACATATTGGATAGTAGCCCTTTATCTGATATGTCATTCGTAAATAATTTCTCCCATTCTGTCGGTTGTCTTTTGGTTTTGTGGACTGTTTCTTTTGCTGTGCCAAAGGTTTTTATCTTGATGAAATCCCAATAGTTCATTTTTGCCCTTGCTTCCCGTGCCTTTGGTGATGTTTCTAGGAAGAAGTTGCTGCGGCTGAGGTCGAAGAGCTTGCTACCTGTGTTCTCCTTTCGGATTTTGATGGAGTCCTGTCTCACATTGAGGTCTTTCAAACATTTGGAGTCTATTTTTGTGTGTGGTGTCAGGAAATGGTCCAGTGTCATTCTTCTGCATGGGGCTGTCCAATTTCCACAACTCCAGTTGTTGAAGAGACCCTCTTTTTGCCATTGGACATTCTTTCCTGCTCTGTCAAAGATAAGTTGACCATAGAGTTGAGGGTCCATTTCTGGGCTCTCGATTCTGTTCCATGGATCTATGTGTCTGTTTTTGTGCCAGTACCATACTGTCTTGATGATGACAGCTTTGTCATAGAGCTGGAAGTCCAGAATTGTGATGCCGCCAGCTTTGCTTTTCTTTCTCAATATTCCTCTGGCTATTCGTGGTCTCTTCTGGTTCCATTCAAATCTTAGGATTATTTGTTCCATTTCTTGGAAAAAAGTGGATGGTATTTTGACGGGGATTGCATTGAATGTGTAGATCGCTCTAGGTAGCATTGACCTCTTCACAATGTTGGTTCTCCCAGTCCATGAGCATGGAACGTTTTTCCGTTTCTTTGTGTCTTCTTCAATTTCTTTCCTGAGTATTTGGTAGTTTTCTGAGTACAGATCCTTTGCCTCTTGGGTTCAATTTATTCCTAGGTCTCTTCTGGTTTTGGGTGCAGTTGTGAATGGGATCGACTCCTTGATTTGTCTCTCTTCTGTCTTGTTGTTGGTGTATAGGAATGCCACTGATTTCTGTGCATTGATTTTATAGCCTGCTACTTGACGGAATTGCTGTGTGAGTTCTAGCAGTTTTGGGGTGGAGTCTTTTGGGTTTTCCACATAAAGTATCATATCATCTGCAAAGAGTGAGAGTTTGACTTCCTCTCTGCCGATTTGGATGCCTTTGATTTCTTTTTGTTGTCTGATTGCTGTGGCTAGGACTTCTAATACTATGTTGAATAGCAGTGGTGAGAGTGGCTATCCCTGCCGCGTTCCTGACCTTAGGGGAAAAGATCTCAGCTTTTCCCCATTGAGAATGATATTCGCTGTAGGTTGTTCGTAGATGGCTTTTATGATATTGAGGTATGTACCCGCTGTCCCTATACTCTGAAGAGTTTTGATCCAGAAAGGGTGCTTTACTTTGTCAAATGGTTTTTCTGCATCTATTGAGAGGATCATATGATTCTTGTTCTTTCTTTTGTTAATGTGTTTTATCACGTTGATTGATTTGCGGATGTTGAACCAGCCTTGCAGCCCAGGGATAAATCCCACTTGGTCATGGTGAATACTCCTTTTCATGTACTGTTGGATCCCCTTGGCTAGTATTTTGGTGAGAATTTTTGCATCGATGTTCATCAAGGATATTGGTCTCTAATACTCCTTTTTGATGGGATCTTTGTCTGGTTTTGGGATCAAGGTAATGGTGGCCTCATAAAATGAGTTTGGAAGTTTTCCTTCCATTTCTATTGTTTGGAACAGTTTCAGGAGAATAGGTATTAATTCTTCTTTAAATGTCTGATAGAATTCCCCTGGGAATCCATCTGGCCCTGGGCTTTGGTTCCTTGGGAGGTTTTTGATGACTACTTCAATTGCCTTCGTGGTTATAGGACTGTTCAGGTTTTCTATTTCTTCCTGGGTCAGTTTTGGTAGTTGACACATCTCTAGGAATGCACCCATTTCTTCCAGGTTATGGAATATGCTGCCCTAGGGTTGCTCAGATTACGTTCTTATAATCGTTTGTATTTCTTTGGTGTTGGTTGTGATCTCTCCTCTTTCATTCATGATTTTGTTGATTTGGGTCATTTCTCTTTTCTTTTTGATCAGCCTGGACAGGGGTGTATCAATCTTGTGAATTCTTTCAAAGAACCAGCTCCTAGTTCCGTTGATCTGTTCTACTGTTCTTTTGGGTTCTATTTCATTGATTTCTGCTCTGATCTGCATGATTTCTCTTCTCCTGCTGGGTTTAGGCTTTATTTGCCGTTCTTTCTCCAGCTCCTTTAAGTGTAGGGTTAGGGTGTGTATTTGAGACCTTTCATGTTTCTTGAGAAAGGCTTGTATTGCTATATACTTTCCTCGCAGGACTGCCTTGGCTGTATCCCAAAGATTTTGGACAGTTGTGTTTTCATTTTCATTGGTTTCCAGGAATTTTTAAATTCTTCTTTAATTTCCTGGTTGACCCATTCATTCTTTCGTAGGATGCTCTTTAGCCTCCATGTATTTGAGTTCTTTCCGACTTTCCTCTTGTGATTGAGTTCTAGTTTCAAAGCATTGTGGTCTGAAAATGTGCAGGGAATGATCCCAATCTTTGGGTACCGGTTGAGACCTGATTTGTGACCTAGGATGTGATCCATTCTGGAGAACGTTCCATGGGCCCTAGAGAAGAATGTGTATTCCGTTGCTTCGGGATGGAACGTTCTGAATATGTCTGTGAAGTCCATTTGGTCCAGTGTGTCATTTAAAGTCTTTATTTCCTTGTTGATCTTTTGCTTAGATGATCTGGCCATTTCAGTCAGGGGGGTGTTAAAGTCCCCCACTATGATTGTATGGTTGTCAATGTCTTTCTTTGCTTTTCTTCTAAATTGCCTTATACAATTGGATGCTCCCATGTTCGGGGCATAGACATTTACAATTGTTAGATCTTCTTCTTGGATAGACCCTTTAAGTAGGATATAGTGTCCTTCTTCATCTCTTATTACAGTCTTTGTCTTTTATTGCTTTGTTAATCACCATGTACTACATCATTTGATTTGGTGTAGTGTCCCATGATTCATTGTTTGTTCCGAACACACAGTGCTCCATGGAGAATGTGCCCTCTTTAATACCCATCACCAGGCTAACCAATCCCCCGACCCACCTCCCCTCTAGAAACCTCGGATTTTTTTTCAGAATCCATCATCTCTCCTGGTCTGTCTCCCCCTCTCCCTAACTCCCCTTCATTCTTCCTCTCCTGCTATCTCCTTCATTCCTTTATTCTTAAAATATGTTGCGTTATTTGTTTCAGAAGTAGAGATCTGTGATTCAACAGTCTTACACAATTCACAGCGCTCACCGTAGCTCATACCCTCCCCAATGTCTATCACCCAGCCAGCCCATCCTTCCCACCCCCGACCACTCCAGCAAGCCTCACTCTGTTCCTGAGATTAAGAATTCCTCATATCAGTGAGGTCATATGATACATGTCTTTCTCTGATTGACTTATTTCACTAATCATCGGACCCTCCAGTCCCATCCACGTCGTTGTCCATGGCAACATCTCATTCCTTTTGATGGCTGCGTAATATTCCATTGTGTATATATATACCACCTCTTCTTTATCCATTCATCTGTCGATGCACATCTTGGCTCTTTCAACAGTTTGGCTATTGTGGACATTGCTGCTATAAACAATGGGGTGCACGTACCGCTTCGGGTCCCTACATTTGTATCTTTGGGGTAAATACCCAGGAGTGCAATTGCTGGATCGGATGGTAGCTCTAATTTCAACTATTTGAGGAACCTCCATCCTGTTTTCCAGAGGGGTTGCACCAGCTTGCATTCCCACCACCAGTGTAGGAGGGTTCCCCTTTCTCCACATCCCCGCCAACCTCTGTCGTTCCCTGACTTGTTCATTTGAGCCATTCTGACGGGTGTGAGGTGGTATCTCATTGAGGTTTTGATGTGGATTTCCCTGATGCCGAGCCGTGTTGAGCACTTTTTCCTGTGCCTGTTGGCCATTTGGATGTCTTCTTTGGAAAAATATCTGTTCATGTCTTCTGCCTATTTTTTGATTGGATTATTTGTTCTTTGGGTGTTGAGTTTGATACGTTTTTATACATATTGGATAGTAGCCCTTTATCTGATATGTCATTCGTAAATAATTTCTCCCATTCTGTCGGTTGTCTTTTGGTTTTGTGGACTGTTTCTTTTGCTGTGCCAAAGGTTTTTATCTTGATGAAATCCCAATAGTTCATTTTTGCCCTGGCTTCCCGTGCCTTTGGTGATGTTTCTAGGAAGAAGTTGCTGCGGCTGAGGTCGAAGAGCTTGCTACCTGTGTTCTCCTTTCGGATTTTGATGGAGTCCTGTCTCACATTGAGGTCTTTCAAACATTTGGAGTCTATTTTTGTGTGTGGTGTCAGGAAATGGTCCAGTGTCATTCTTCTGCATGGGGCTGTCCAATTTCCACAACTCCAGTTGTTGAAGAGACCCTCTTTTTGCCATTGGACATTCTTTCCTGCTCTGTCAAAGATAAGTTGACCATAGAGTTGAGGGTCCATTTCTGGGCTCTCGATTCTGTTCCATGGATCTATGTGTCTGTTTTTGTGCCAGTACCATACTGTCTTGATGATGACAGCTTTGTCATAGAGCTGGAAGTCCAGAATTGTGATGCCGCCAGCTTTGCTTTTCTTTCTCAATATTCCTCTGGCTATTCGTGGTCTCTTCTGGTTCCATTCAAATCTTAGGATTATTTGTTCCATTTCTTGGAAAAAAGTGGATGGTATTTTGACGGGGATTGCATTGAATGTGTAGATCGCTCTAGGTAGCATTGACCTCTTCACAATGTTGGTTCTCCCAGTCCATGAGCATGGAACGTTTTTCCGTTTCTTTGTGTCTTCTTCAATTTCTTTCCTGAGTATTTGGTAGTTATCTGAGTACAGATCCTTTGCCTCTTGGGTTCAATTTATTCCTAGGTCTCTTCTGGTTTTGGGTGCAGTTGTGAATGGGATCGACTCCTTGATTTGTCTCTCTTCTGTCTTGTTGTTGGTGTATAGGAATGCCACTGATTTCTGTGCATTGATTTTATAGCCTGCTACTTGACGGAATTGCTGTGTGAGTTCTAGCAGTTTTGGGGTGGAGTCTTTTGGGTTTTCCACATAAAGTATCATATCATCTGCAAAGAGTGAGAGTTTGACTTCCTCTCTGCCGATTTGGATGCCTTTGATTTCTTTTTGTTGTCTGATTGCTGTGGCTAGGACTTCTAATACTATGTTGAATAGCAGTGGTGAGAGTGGCTATCCCTGCCGCGTTCCTGACCTTAGGGGAAAAGATCTCAGCTTTTCCCCATTGAGAATGATATTCGCTGTAGGTTGTTCGTAGATGGCTTTTATGATATTGAGGTATGTACCCGCTGTCCCTATACTCTGAAGAGTTTTGATCCAGAAAGGGTGCTTTACTTTGTCAAATGGTTTTTCTGCATCTATTGAGAGGATCATATGATTCTTGTTCTTTCTTTTGTTAATGTGTTTTATCACGTTGATTGATTTGCGGATGTTGAACCAGCCTTGCAGCCCAGGGATAAATCCCACTTGGTCATGGTGAATACTCCTTTTCATGTACTGTTGGATCCCCTTGGCTAGTATTTTGGTGAGAATTTTTGCATCGATGTTCATCAAGGATATTGGTCTCTAATACTCCTTTTTGATGGGATCTTTGTCTGGTTTTGGGATCAAGGTAATGGTGGCCTCATAAAATGAGTTTGGAAGTTTTCCTTCCATTTCTATTGTTTGGAACAGTTTCAGGAGAATAGGTATTAATTCTTCTTTAAATGTCTGATAGAATTCCCCTGGGAATCCATCTGGCCCTGGGCTTTGGTTCCTTGGGAGGTTTTTGATGACTACTTCAATTGCCTTCGTGGTTATAGGACTGTTCAGGTTTTCTATTTCTTCCTGGGTCAGTTTTGGTAGTTGACACATCTCTAGGAATGCACCCATTTCTTCCAGGTTATGGAATATGCTGCCCTAGGGTTGCTCAGATTACGTTCTTATAATCGTTTGTATTTCTTTGGTGTTGGTTGTGATCTCTCCTCTTTCATTCATGATTTTGTTGATTTGGGTCATTTCTCTTTTCTTTTTGATCAGCCTGGACAGGGGTGTATCAATCTTGTGAATTCTTTCAAAGAACCAGCTCCTAGTTCCGTTGATCTGTTCTACTGTTCTTTTGGGTTCTATTTCATTGATTTCTGCTCTGATCTGCATGATTTCTCTTCTCCTGCTGGGTTTAGGCTTTATTTGCCGTTCTTTCTCCAGCTCCTTTAGGTGTAGGGTTAGGGTGTGTATTTGAGACCTTTCATGTTTCTTGAGAAAGGCTTGTATTGCTATATACTTTCCTCGCAGGACTGCCTTGGCTGTATCCCAAAGATTTTGGACAGTTGTGTTTTCATTTTCATTGGTTTCCAGGAATTTTTAAATTCTTCTTTAATTTCCTGGTTGACCCATTCATTCTTTCGTAGGATGCTCTTTAGCCTCCATGTATTTGAGTTCTTTCCGACTTTCCTCTTGTGATTGAGTTCTAGTTTCAAAGCATTGTGGTCTGAAAATGTGCAGGGAATGATCCCAATCTTTGGGTACCGGTTGAGACCTGATTTGTGACCTAGGATGTGATCCATTCTGGAGAACGTTCCATGGGCCCTAGAGAAGAATGTGTATTCCGTTGCTTCGGGATGGAACGTTCTGAATATGTCTGTGAAGTCCATTTGGTCCAGTGTGTCATTTAAAGTCTTTATTTCCTTGTTGATCTTTTGCTTAGATGATCTGGCCATTTCAGTCAGGGGGGTGTTAAAGTCCCCCACTATGATTGTATGGTTGTCAATGTCTTTCTTTGCTTTTCTTCTAAATTGCCTTATACAATTGGATGCTCCCATGTTCGGGGCATAGACATTT
Source organism: Eumetopias jubatus (assembly GCF_037043125.1). Lineage (NCBI taxonomy): Eukaryota > Metazoa > Chordata > Mammalia > Carnivora > Otariidae > Eumetopias > Eumetopias jubatus. Next base: position 5,601,708 of record NW_028274824.1, on the reverse strand, counting down.
ACAATTGTTAGATCTTCTTTTTGGATAGACCCTTTAAGTAGGATATAGTGTCCTTCTTCATCTCTTATTACAGTCTTTGTCTTTTATTGCTTTGTTAATCACCATGTACTACATCCTTTGTTTTGGTGTAGTGTCCCATGATTCATTGTTTGTTCCGAACACACAGTGCTCCATGCTGAATGTGCCCTCTTTAATACCCATCACCAGGCTAACCAATCCCCCGACCCACCTCCCCTCTAGAAACCTCGGATTTTTTTTCAGAATCCATCATCTCTCCTGGTCTGTCTCCCCCTCTCACTAACTCCCCTTCATTCTTCCTCTCCTGCTATCTCCTTCTTTTCCTTTATTCTTAAAATATGTTGCGTTATTTGTTTCAGAAGTAGAGATCTGTGATTCAACAGTCTTACACAATTCACAGCGCTCACCGTAGCTCATACCCTCCCCAATGTCTATCACCCAGCCAGCCCATCCCTCCCACCCCCGACCACTCCAGCAAGCCTCACTCTGTTCCTGAGATTAAGAATTCCTCATATCCGTGAGGTCATATGATACATGTCTTTCTCTGATTGACTTATTTCACTAATCATCGGACCCTCCAGTTCCATCCACGTCGTTGTCCATGGCAACATCTCATTCCTTTTGATGGCTGCGTAATATTCCATTGTGTAGATATATACCACCTCTTCTTTATCCATTCATCTGTCGATGGACATCTTGGCTCTTTCAACAGTTTGGCTATTGTGGACATTGCTGCTACAAACAATGGGGTGCACGTACCGCTTCGGGTCCCTACATTTGTATCTTTGGGGTAAATACCCAGGAGTGCAATTGCTGGATCGGATGGTAGCTCTAATTTCAACTATTTGAGGAACCTCCATCCTGTTTTCCAGAGGGGTTGCACCAGCTTGCATTCCCACCACCAGTGTAGGAGGGTTCCCCTTTCTCCACATCCCCGCCAACCTCTGTCGTTCCCTGACTTGTTCATTTGAGCCATTCTGACGGGTGTGAGGTGGTATCTCATTGAGGTTTTGATGTGGATTTCCCTGATGCCGAGCCGTGTTGAGCACTTTTTCCTGTGCCTGTTGGCCATTTGGATGTCTTCTTTGGAAAAATGTCTGTTCATGCCTTCTGCCTATATTTGATTGGATTATTTGTTCTTTGGGTGTTGAGTTTGATACGTTTTTATACATATTGGATAGTAGCCCTTTATCTGATATGTCATTCGTAAATAATTTCTCCCATTCTGTCGGTTATCTTTTGGTTTTGTGGACTGTTTCTTTTGCTGTGCCAAAGGTTTTTATCTTGATGAAATCCCAATAGTTCATTTTTGCCCTGGCTTCCCGTGCCTTTGGTGATGTTTCTAGGAAGAAGTTGCTGCGGCTGAGGTCGAAGAGCTTGCTACCTGTGTTCTCCTTTCGGATTTTGATGGAGTCCTGTCTCACATTGAGGTCTTTCAAACATTTGGAGTCTATTTTTGTGTGTGGTGTCAGGAAATGGTCCAGTGTCATTCTTCTGCATGGGGCTGTCCAATTTCCACAACTCCAGTTTTTGAAGAGACGCTCTTTTTGCCATTGGACATTCTTTCCTGCTCTGTCAAAGATAAGTTGACCATAGAGTTGAGGGTCCATTTCTGGGCTCTCGATTCTGTTCCATGGATCTATGTGTCTGTTTTTGTGCCAGTACCATACTGTCTTGATGATGACAGCTTTGTCATAGAGCTGGAAGTCCAGAATTGTGATGCCGCCAGCTTTGCTTTTCTTTCTCAATATTCCTCTGGCTATTCGTGGTCTCTTCTGGTTCCATTCAAATCTTAGGATTATTTGTTCCATTTCTTGGAAAAAAGTGGATGGTATTTTGACGGGGATTGCATTGAATGTGTAGATTGCTCTAGGTAGCATTGACCTCTTCACAATGTTGGTTCCCCCAGTCCATGAGCATGGAACGTTTTTCCGTTTCTTTGTGTCTTCTTCAATTTCTTTCCTGAGTATTTGGTAGTTTTCTGGGTACAGATCCTTTGCCTCTTGGGTTCAATTTATTCCTAGGTCTCTTCTGGTTTTGGGTGCAGTTGTGAATGGGATCGACTCCTTGATTTGTCTCTCTTCTGTCTTGTTGTTGGTGTATAGGAATGCCAGTGATTTCTGTGCATTGATTTTATAGCCTGCTACTTGACGGAATTGCTGTGTGAGTTCTAGCAGTTTTGGGGTGGAGTCTTTTGGGTTTTCCACATAAAGTATCATATCATCTGCAAAGAGTGAGAGTTTGACTTCCTCTCTGCCGATTTGGATGCCTTTGATTTCTTTTTGTTGTCTGATTGCTGTGGCTAGGACTTCTAATACTATGTTGAATAGCAGTGGTGAGAGTGGCTATCCCTGCCGCGTTCCTGACCTTAGGGGAAAAGATCTCAGCTTTTCCCATTGAGAATGATATTCGCTGTAGGTTGTTCGTAGATGGCTTTTATGATATTGAGGTATGTACCCGCTGTCCCTATACTCTGAACAGTTTTGATGCAGAAAGTGTGCTTTACTTTGTCAAATGGATTTTCTGCATCTATTGAGAGGATCATATGATTCTTGTTCTTTCTTTTGTTAATGTGTTTTATCACGTTGATTGATTTGCGGATGTTGAACCAGCCTTGCAGCCCAGGGATAAATCCCACTTGGTCATGGTGAATACTCCTTTTCATGTACTGTTGGATCCCCTTGGCTAGTATTTTGGTGAGAATTTTTGCATCGATGTTCATCAAGGATATTGGTCTCTAATACTCCTTTTTGATGGGATCTTTGTCTGGTTTTGGGATCAAGGTAATGGTGGCCTCATAAAATGAGTTTGGAAGTTTTCCTTCCATTTCTATTGTTTGGAACAGTTTCAGGAGAATAGGTATTAATTCTTCTTTAAATGTCTGATAGAATTCCCCTGGGAATCCATCTGGCCCTGGGCTTTGGTTTCTTGGGAGGTTTTTGATGACTACTTCAATTGCCTTCGTGGTTATAGGACTGTTCAGGTTTTGTATTTCTTCCTGGGTCAGTTTTGGTAGTTGACACATCTCTAGGAATGCACCCATTTCTTCCAGGTTATGGAATATGCTACCCTAGTGTTGCTCAGATTACGTTCTTATAATCGTTTGTATTTCTTTGGTGTTGGTTGTGATCTCTCCTCTTTCATTCATGATTTTGTTGATTTGGGTCATTTCTCTTTTCTTTTTGATCAACCTGGACAGGGGTGTATCAATCTTGTGAATTCTTTCAAAGTACCAGCTCCTAGTTCCGTTGGTCTGTTCTACTGTTCTTTTGGGTTCTATTTCATTGATTTCTGCTCTGATCTGCATGATTTCTCTTCTCCTGCTGGGTTTAGGCTTTATTTGCCGTTCTTTCTCCAGCTCCTTTAGGTGTAGGGTTAGGGTGTGTATTTGAGACCTTTCATGTTTCTTGAGAAAGGCTTGTATTGCTATATACTTTCCTCGCAGGACTGCCTTGGCTGTATCCCAAAGATTTTGGACAGTTGTGTTTTCATTTTCATTGGTTTCCAGGAATTTTTAAATTCTTCTTTAATTTCCTGGTTGACCCATTCATTCTTTCGTAGGATGCTCTTTAGCCTCCATGTATTTGAGTTCTTTCCGACTTTCCTCTTGTGATTGAGTTCTAGTTTCAAAGCATTGTGGTCTGAAAATGTGCAGGGAATGATCCCAATCTTTGGGTACCGGTTGAGACCTGATTTGTGACCTAGGATGTGATCCATTCTGGAGAACGTTCCATGGGCCCTAGAGAAGAATGTGTATTCCGTTGCTTCGGGATGGAACGTTCTGAATATGTCTGTGAAGTCCATTTGGTCCAGTGTGTCATTTAAAGTCTTTATTTCCTTGTTGATCTTTTGCTTAGATGATCTGGCCATTTCAGTCAGGGGGGTGTTAAAGTCCCCCACTATGATTCTATGGTTGTCAATGTCTTTCTTTGCTTTTCTTCTAAATTGCCTTATACAATTGGATGCTCCCATGTTCGGGGCATAGACATTTACAATTGTTAGATCTTCTTCTTGGATAGACCCTTTAAGTAGGATATAGTGTCCTTCTTCATCTCTTATTACAGTCTTTGTTTTTTATTGCTTTGTTAATCACCATGTACTACATCATTTGATTTGGTGTAGTGTCCCATGATTCATTGTTTGTTCCGAACACACAGTGCTCCATGCAGAATGTGCCCTCTTTAATACCCATCACCAGGCTAACCAAACCCCCGACCCACCTCCCCTCTAGAAATCTCGGATTTTTTTTCAGAATCCATCATCTCTCCTGGTCTGTCTCCCCCTCTCCCTAACTCCCCTTCATTCTTCCTCTCCTGCTATCTCCTTCATTCCTTTATTCTTAAAATATGTTGCGTTATTTGTTTCAGAAGTAGAGATCTGTGATTCAACAGTCTTACACAATTCACAGCGCTCACCGTAGCTCATACCCTCCCCAATGTCTATCACCCAGCCAGCCCATCCTTCCCACCCCCGACCACTCCAGCAAGCCTCACTCTGTTCCTGAGATTAAGAATTCCTCATATCAGTGAGGTCATATGATACATGTCTTTCTCTGATTGACTTATTTCACTAATCATCGGACCCTCCAGTTCCATCCACGTCGTTGTCCATGGCAACATCTCATTCCTTTTGATGGCTGCGTAATATTCCATTGTGTATATATATACCACCTCTTCTTTATCCATTCATCTGTCGATGGACATCTTGGCTCTTTCAACAGTTTGGCTATTGTGGACATTGCTGCTATAAACAATGGGGTGCACGTACCGCTTCGAGTCCCTACATTTGTATCTTTGGGGTAAATACCCAGGAGTGCAATTGCTGGATCGGATGGTAGCTCTAATTTCAACTATTTGAGGAACCTCCATCCTGTTTTCCAGAGGGGTTGCACCAGCTTGCATTCCCACCACCAGTGTAGGAGGGTTCCCCTTTCTCCACATCCCCGCCAACCTCTGTCGTTCCCTGACTTGTTCATTTCAGCCATTCTGACGGGTGTGAGGTGGTATCTCATTGAGGTTTTGATGTGGATTTCCCTGATGCCGAGCCGTGTTGAGCACTTTTTCCTGTGCCTGTTGGCCATTTGGATGTCTTCTTTGGAAAAATATCTGTTCATGTCTTCTGCCTATTTTTTGATTGGATTATTTGTTCTTTGGGTGTTGAGTTTGATACGTTTTTATACATATTGGATAGTAGCCCTTTATCTGATATGTCATTCGTAAATAATTTCTCCCATTCTGTCGGTTGTCTTTTGGTTTTGTGGACTGTTTCTTTTGCTGTGCCAAAGGTTTTTATCTTGATGAAATCCCAATAGTTCATTTTTGCCCTTGCTTCCCGTGCCTTTGGTGATGTTTCTAGGAAGAAGTTGCTGCGGCTGAGGTCGAAGAGCTTGCTACCTGTGTTCTCCTTTCGGATTTTGATGGAGTCCTGTCTCACATTGAGGTCTTTCAAACATTTGGAGTCTATTTTTGTGTGTGGTGTCAGGAAATGGTCCAGTGTCATTCTTCTGCATGGGGCTGTCCAATTTCCACAACTCCAGTTGTTGAAGAGACCCTCTTTTTGCCATTGGACATTCTTTCCTGCTCTGTCAAAGATAAGTTGACCATAGAGTTGAGGGTCCATTTCTGGGCTCTCGATTCTGTTCCATGGATCTATGTGTCTGTTTTTGTGCCAGTACCATACTGTCTTGATGATGACAGCTTTGTCATAGAGCTGGAAGTCCAGAATTGTGATGCCGCCAGCTTTGCTTTTCTTTCTCAATATTCCTCTGGCTATTCGTGGTCTCTTCTGGTTCCATTCAAATCTTAGGATTATTTGTTCCATTTCTTGGAAAAAAGTGGATGGTATTTTGACGGGGATTGCATTGAATGTGTAGATCGCTCTAGGTAGCATTGACCTCTTCACAATGTTGGTTCTCCCAGTCCATGAGCATGGAACGTTTTTCCGTTTCTTTGTGTCTTCTTCAATTTCTTTCCTGAGTATTTGGTAGTTTTCTGAGTACAGATCCTTTGCCTCTTGGGTTCAATTTATTCCTAGGTCTCTTCTGGTTTTGGGTGCAGTTGTGAATGGGATCGACTCCTTGATTTGTCTCTCTTCTGTCTTGTTGTTGGTGTATAGGAATGCCACTGATTTCTGTGCATTGATTTTATAGCCTGCTACTTGACGGAATTGCTGTGTGAGTTCTAGCAGTTTTGGGGTGGAGTCTTTTGGGTTTTCCACATAAAGTATCATATCATCTGCAAAGAGTGAGAGTTTGACTTCCTCTCTGCCGATTTGGATGCCTTTGATTTCTTTTTGTTGTCTGATTGCTGTGGCTAGGACTTCTAATACTATGTTGAATAGCAGTGGTGAGAGTGGCTATCCCTGCCGCGTTCCTGACCTTAGGGGAAAAGATCTCAGCTTTTCCCCATTGAGAATGATATTCGCTGTAGGTTGTTCGTAGATGGCTTTTATGATATTGAGGTATGTACCCGCTGTCCCTATACTCTGAAGAGTTTTGATCCAGAAAGGGTGCTTTACTTTGTCAAATGGTTTTTCTGCATCTATTGAGAGGATCATATGATTCTTGTTCTTTCTTTTGTTAATGTGTTTTATCACGTTGATTGATTTGCGGATGTTGAACCAGCCTTGCAGCCCAGGGATAAATCCCACTTGGTCATGGTGAATACTCCTTTTCATGTACTGTTGGATCCCCTTGGCTAGTATTTTGGTGAGAATTTTTGCATCGATGTTCATCAAGGATATTGGTCTCTAATACTCCTTTTTGATGGGATCTTTGTCTGGTTTTGGGATCAAGGTAATGGTGGCCTCATAAAATGAGTTTGGAAGTTTTCCTTCCATTTCTATTGTTTGGAACAGTTTCAGGAGAATAGGTATTAATTCTTCTTTAAATGTCTGATAGAATTCCCCTGGGAATCCATCTGGCCCTGGGCTTTGGTTCCTTGGGAGGTTTTTGATGACTACTTCAATTGCCTTCGTGGTTATAGGACTGTTCAGGTTTTCTATTTCTTCCTGGGTCAGTTTTGGTAGTTGACACATCTCTAGGAATGCACCCATTTCTTCCAGGTTATGGAATATGCTGCCCTAGGGTTGCTCAGATTACGTTCTTATAATCGTTTGTATTTCTTTGGTGTTGGTTGTGATCTCTCCTCTTTCATTCATGATTTTGTTGATTTGGGTCATTTCTCTTTTCTTTTTGATCAGCCTGGACAGGGGTGTATCAATCTTGTGAATTCTTTCAAAGAACCAGCTCCTAGTTCCGTTGATCTGTTCTACTGTTCTTTTGGGTTCTATTTCATTGATTTCTGCTCTGATCTGCATGATTTCTCTTCTCCTGCTGGGTTTAGGCTTTATTTGCCGTTCTTTCTCCAGCTCCTTTAGGTGTAGGGTTAGGGTGTGTATTTGAGACCTTTCATGTTTCTTGAGAAAGGCTTGTATTGCTATATACTTTCCTCGCAGGACTGCCTTGGCTGTATCCCAAAGATTTTGGACAGTTGTGTTTTCATTTTCATTGGTTTCCAGGAATTTTTAAATTCTTCTTTAATTTCCTGGTTGACCCATTCATTCTTTCGTAGGATGCTCTTTAGCCTCCATGTATTTGAGTTCTTTCCGACTTTCCTCTTGTGATTGAGTTCTAGTTTCAAAGCATTGTGGTCTGAAAATGTGCAGGGAATGATCCCAATCTTTGGGTACCGGTTGAGACCTGATTTGTGACCTAGGATGTGATCCATTCTGGAGAACGTTCCATGGGCCCTAGAGAAGAATGTGTATTCCGTTGCTTCGGGATGGAACGTTCTGAATATGTCTGTGAAGTCCATTTGGTCCAGTGTGTCATTTAAAGTCTTTATTTCCTTGTTGATCTTTTGCTTAGATGATCTGGCCATTTCAGTCAGGGGGGTGTTAAAGTCCCCCACTATGATTGTATGGTTGTCAATGTCTTTCTTTGCTTTTCTTCTAAATTGCCTTATACAATTGGATGCTCCCATGTTCGGGGCATAGACATTTACAATTGTTAGATCTTCTTCTTGGATAGACCCTTTAAGTAGGATATAGTGTCCTTCTTCATCTCTTATTACAGTCTTTGTCTTTTATTGCTTTGTTAATCACCATGTACTACATCATTTGTTTTGGTGTAGTGTCCCATGATTCATTGTTTGTTCCGAACACACAGTGCTCCATGGAGAATGTGCCCTCTTTAATACCCATCACCAGGCTAACCAATCCCCCGACCCACCTCCCCTCTAGAAACCTCGGATTTTTTTTCAGAATCCATCATCTCTCCTGGTCTGTCTCCCCCTCTCCCTAACTCCCCTTCATTCTTCCTCTCCTGCTATCTCCTTCATTCCTTTATTCTTAAAATATGTTGCGTTATTTGTTTCAGAAGTAGAGATCTGTGATTCAACAGTCTTACACAATTCACAGCGCTCACCGTAGCTCATACCCTCCCCAATGTCTATCACCCAGCCAGCCCATCCTTCCCACCCCCGACCACTCCAGCAAGCCTCACTCTGTTCCTGAGATTAAGAATTCCTCATATCAGTGAGGTCATATGATACATGTCTTTCTCTGATTGACTTATTTCACTAATCATCGGACCCTCCAGTCCCATCCACGTCGTTGTCCATGGCAACATCTCATTCCTTTTGATGGCTGCGTAATATTCCATTGTGTATATATATACCACCTCTTCTTTATCCATTCATCTGTCGATGCACATCTTGGCTCTTTCAACAGTTTGGCTATTGTGGACATTGCTGCTATAAACAATGGGGTGCACGTACCGCTTCGGGTCCCTACATTTGTATCTTTGGGGTAAATACCCAGGAGTGCAATTGCTGGATCGGATGGTAGCTCTAATTTCAACTATTTGAGGAACCTCCATCCTGTTTTCCAGAGGGGTTGCACCAGCTTGCATTCCCACCACCAGTGTAGGAGGGTTCCCCTTTCTCCACATCCCCGCCAACCTCTGTCGTTCCCTGACTTGTTCATTTGAGCCATTCTGACGGGTGTGAGGTGGTATCTCATTGAGGTTTTGATGTGGATTTCCCTGATGCCGAGCCGTGTTGAGCACTTTTTCCTGTGCCTGTTGGCCATTTGGATGTCTTCTTTGGAAAAATATCTGTTCATGTCTTCTGCCTATTTTTTGATTGGATTATTTGTTCTTTGGGTGTTGAGTTTGATACGTTTTTATACATATTGGATAGTAGCCCTTTATCTGATATGTCATTCGTAAATAATTTCTCCCATTCTGTCGGTTGTCTTTTGGTTTTGTGGACTGTTTCTTTTGCTGTGCCAAAGGTTTTTATCTTGATGAAATCCCAATAGTTCATTTTTGCCCTGGCTTCCCGTGCCTTTGGTGATGTTTCTAGGAAGAAGTTGCTGCGGCTGAGGTCGAAGAGCTTGCTACCTGTGTTCTCCTTTCGGATTTTGATGGAGTCCTGTCTCACATTGAGGTCTTTCAAACATTTGGAGTCTATTTTTGTGTGTGGTGTCAGGAAATGGTCCAGTGTCATTCTTCTGCATGGGGCTGTCCAATTTCCACAACTCCAGTTGTTGAAGAGACCCTCTTTTTGCCATTGGACATTCTTTCCTGCTCTGTCAAAGATAAGTTGACCATAGAGTTGAGGGTCCATTTCTGGGCTCTCGATTCTGTTCCATGGATCTATGTGTCTGTTTTTGTGCCAGTACCATACTGTCTTGATGATGACAGCTTTGTCATAGAGCTGGAAGTCCAGAATTGTGATGCCGCCAGCTTTGCTTTTCTTTCTCAATATTCCTCTGGCTATTCGTGGTCTCTTCTGGTTCCATTCAAATCTTAGGATTATTTGTTCCATTTCTTGGAAAAAAGTGGATGGTATTTTGACGGGGATTGCATTGAATGTGTAGATCGCTCTAGGTAGCATTGACCTCTTCACAATGTTGGTTCTCCCAGTCCATGAGCATGGAACGTTTTTCCGTTTCTTTGTGTCTTCTTCAATTTCTTTCCTGAGTATTTGGTAGTTATCTGAGTACAGATCCTTTGCCTCTTGGGTTCAATTTATTCCTAGGTCTCTTCTGGTTTTGGGTGCAGTTGTGAATGGGATCGACTCCTTGATTTGTCTCTCTTCTGTCTTGTTGTTGGTGTATAGGAATGCCACTGATTTCTGTGCATTGATTTTATAGCCTGCTACTTGACGGAATTGCTGTGTGAGTTCTAGCAGTTTTGGGGTGGAGTCTTTTGGGTTTTCCACATAAAGTATCATATCATCTGCAAAGAGTGAGAGTTTGACTTCCTCTCTGCCGATTTGGATGCCTTTGATTTCTTTTTGTTGTCTGATTGCTGTGGCTAGGACTTCTAATACTATGTTGAATAGCAGTGGTGAGAGTGGCTATCCCTGCCGCGTTCCTGACCTTAGGGGAAAAGATCTCAGCTTTTCCCCATTGAGAATGATATTCGCTGTAGGTTGTTCGTAGATGGCTTTTATGATATTGAGGTATGTACCCGCTGTCCCTATACTCTGAAGAGTTTTGATCCAGAAAGGGTGCTTTACTTTGTCAAATGGTTTTTCTGCATCTATTGAGAGGATCATATGATTCTTGTTCTTTCTTTTGTTAATGTGTTTTATCACGTTGATTGATTTGCGGATGTTGAACCAGCCTTGCAGCCCAGGGATAAATCCCACTTGGTCATGGTGAATACTCCTTTTCATGTACTGTTGGATCCCCTTGGCTAGTATTTTGGTGAGAATTTTTGCATCGATGTTCATCAAGGATATTGGTCTCTAATACTCCTTTTTGATGGGATCTTTGTCTGGTTTTGGGATCAAGGTAATGGTGGCCTCATAAAATGAGTTTGGAAGTTTTCCTTCCATTTCTATTGTTTGGAACAGTTTCAGGAGAATAGGTATTAATTCTTCTTTAAATGTCTGATAGAATTCCCCTGGGAATCCATCTGGCCCTGGGCTTTGGTTCCTTGGGAGGTTTTTGATGACTACTTCAATTGCCTTCGTGGTTATAGGACTGTTCAGGTTTTCTATTTCTTCCTGGGTCAGTTTTGGTAGTTGACACATCTCTAGGAATGCACCCATTTCTTCCAGGTTATGGAATATGCTGCCCTAGGGTTGCTCAGATTACGTTCTTATAATCGTTTGTATTTCTTTGGTGTTGGTTGTGATCTCTCCTCTTTCATTCATGATTTTGTTGATTTGGGTCATTTCTCTTTTCTTTTTGATCAGCCTGGACAGGGGTGTATCAATCTTGTGAATTCTTTCAAAGAACCAGCTCCTAGTTCCGTTGATCTGTTCTACTGTTCTTTTGGGTTCTATTTCATTGATTTCTGCTCTGATCTGCATGATTTCTCTTCTCCTGCTGGGTTTAGGCTTTATTTGCCGTTCTTTCTCCAGCTCCTTTAGGTGTAGGGTTAGGGTGTGTATTTGAGACCTTTCATGTTTCTTGAGAAAGGCTTGTATTGCTATATACTTTCCTCGCAGGACTGCCTTGGCTGTATCCCAAAGATTTTGGACAGTTGTGTTTTCATTTTCATTGGTTTCCAGGAATTTTTAAATTCTTCTTTAATTTCCTGGTTGACCCATTCATTCTTTCGTAGGATGCTCTTTAGCCTCCATGTATTTGAGTTCTTTCCGACTTTCCTCTTGTGATTGAGTTCTAGTTTCAAAGCATTGTGGTCTGAAAATGTGCAGGGAATGATCCCAATCTTTGGGTACCGGTTGAGACCTGATTTGTGACCTAGGATGTGATCCATTCTGGAGAACGTTCCATGGGCCCTAGAGAAGAATGTGTATTCCGTTGCTTCGGGATGGAACGTTCTGAATATGTCTGTGAAGTCCATTTGGTCCAGTGTGTCATTTAAAGTCTTTATTTCCTTGTTGATCTTTTGCTTAGATGATCTGGCCATTTCAGTCAGGGGGGTGTTAAAGTCCCCCACTATGATTGTATGGTTGTCAATGTCTTTCTTTGCTTTTCTTCTAAATTGCCTTATACAATTGGATGCTCCCATGTTCGGGGCATAGACATTTACAATTGTTAGATCTTCTTCTTGGATAGACCCTTTAAGTAGGATATAGTGTCCTTCTTCATCTCTTATTACAGTCTTTGTCTTTTATTGCTTTGTTAATCACCATGTACTACATCATTTGTTTTGGTGTAGTGTCCCATGATTCATTGTTTGTTCCGAACACACAGTGCTCCATGCAGAATGTGCCCTCTTTAATACCCATCACCAGGCTAACCAATCCCCCGACCCACCTCCCCTCTAGAAACCTCGGATTTTTTTCAGAATCCATCATCTCTCCTGGTCTGTCTCCCCCTCTCACTAACTCCCCTTCATTCTTCCTCTCCTGCTATCTCCTTCTTTTCCTTTATTCTTAAAATATGTTGCGTTATTTGTTTCAGAAGTAGAGATCTGTGATTCAACAGTCTTACACAATTCACAGCGCTCACCGTAGCTCATACCCTCCCCAATGTCTATCACCCAGCCAGCCCATCCTTCCCACCCCCGACCACTCCAGCAAGCCTCACTCTGTTCCTGAGATTAAGAATTCCTCCTATCAGTGAGGTCATATGATACATGTCTTTCTCTGATTGACTTATTTCACTAATCATCGGACCCTCCAGTCCCATCCACGTCGTTGTCCATGGCAACATCTCATTCCTTTTGATGGCTGCGTAATATTCCATTGTGTATATATATACCACCTCTTCTTTATCCATTCATCTGTCGATGGACATCTTGGCTCTTTCAACAGTTTGGCTATTGTGGACATTGCTGCTATAAACAATGGGGTGCACGTACCGCTTCGGGTCCCTACATTTGTATCTTTGGGGTAAATACCCAGGAGTGATATTGCTGGATCGGATGGTAGCTCTAATTTCAACTATTTGAGGAACCTCCATCCTGTTTTCCAGAGGGGTTGCACCAGCTTGCATTCCCACCACCAGTGTAGGAGGGTTCCCCTTTCTCCACATCCCCGCCAACCTCTGTCGTTCCCTGACTTGTTCATTTGAGCCATTCTGACGGGTGTGAGGTGGTATCTCATTGAGGTTTTGATGTGGATTTCCCTGATGCCAAGCCGTGTTGAGCACTTTTTCCTGTGCCTGTTGGCCATTTGGATGTCTTCTTTGGAAAAATGTCTGTTCATGTCTTCTGCCTATTTCTTGATTGGATTATTTGTTCTTTGGGTGTTGAGTTTGATACGTTTTTATACATATTGGATAGTAGCCCTTTATCTGATATGTCATTCGTAAATAATTTCTCCCATTCTGTCGGTTGTCTTTTGGTTTTGTGGACTGTTTCTTTTGCTGTGCCAAAGGTTTTTATCTTGATGAAATCCCAATAGTTCATTTTTGCCCTGGCTTCCCGTGCCTTTGGTGATGTTTCTAGGAAGAAGTTGCTGTGGCTGAGGTCGAAGAGCTTGCTACCTGTGTTCTCCTTTCGGATTTTGATGGAGTCCTGTCTCACATTGAGGTCTTTCAAACATTTGGAGTCTATTTTTGTGTGTGGTGTCAGGAAATGGTCCAGTGTCATTCTTCTGCATGGGGCTGTCCAATTTCCACAACTCCAGTTGTTGAAGAGACCCTCTTTTTGCCATTGGACATTCTTTCCTGCTCTGTCAAAGATAAGTTGACCATAGAGTTGAGGGTCCATTTCTGGGCTCTCGATTCTGTTCCATGGATCTATGTGTCTGTTTTTGTGCCAGTACCATACTGTCTTGATGATGACAGCTTTGTCATAGAGCTGGAAGTCCAGAATTGTGATGCCGCCAGCTTTGCTTTTCTTTCTCAATATTCCTCTGGCTATTCGTGGTCTCTTCTGGTTCCATTCAAATCTTAGGATTATTTGTTCCATTTCTTGGAAATAAGTGGATGGTATTTTGACGGGTATTGCATTGAATGTGTAGATTGCTCTAAGTAGCATCGACCTCTTCACAATGTTGGTTCTCCCAATCCATGAGCATGGAACGTTTTTCCGTTTCTTTGTGTCTTCTTCAATTTCTTTCCTGAGTATTTGGTAGTTTTCTGAGTACAGATCCTTTGCCTCTTGGGTTCAATTTATTCCTAGGTCTCTTCTGGTTTTGGGTGCAGTTGTGAATGGGATCGACTCCTTGATTTGTCTCTCTTCTGTCTTGTTGTTGGTGTATAGGAATGCCAGTGATTTCTGTGCATTGATTTTATAGCCTGCTACTTGACGGAATTGCTGTGTGAGTTCTAGCAGTTTTGGGGTGGAGTCTTTTGGGTTTTCCACATAAAGTATCATATCATCTGCAAAGAGTGAGAGTTTGACTTCCTCTCTGCCGATTTGGATGCCTTTGATTTCTTTTTGTTGTCTGATTGCTGTGGCTAGGACTTCTAATACTATGTTGAATAGCAGTGGTGAGAGTGGCTATCCCTCCCGCGTTCCTGACCTTAGGGGAAAAGATCTCAGCTTTTCCCCATTGAGAATGATATTCCCTGTAGGTTGTACGTAGATGGCTTTTATGATATTGAGGTATGTACCCGCTGTCCCTATACTCTGAAGAGTTTTGATCGAGAAAGTGTTCTTTTCTTTGTCAAATGGTTTTTCTGCATCTATTGAGAGGATCATATGATTCTTGTTCTTTCTTTTGTTAATGTGTTTTATCACGTTGGTTGATCTGCGGATGTTGAACCACCCTTGCAGCCCAGGGATAAATCCCACTTGGTCATGGTGAATACTCCTTTTCCTCTACTGTTGGATCCTCTTGGCTAGTATTTTGGTGAGAATTTTTGCATCGATGTTCATCAAGGATATTGGTCTCTAATTCTCCTTTTTGATGGGATCTTTGTCTGGTTTTGGGATCAAGGTAATGGTGGCCTCATAAAATGGGTTTGGAGGTTTTCCTTCCATTTCTATTGTTTGGAACAGTTTCAGGAGAATAGGTATTAATTCTTCTTTAAATGTCTGATAGAATTCCCCTGGGAATCCATCTGGCCCTGGGCTTTGGTTTCTTGGGAGGTTTTTGATCACTACTTCAATTGCCTTCGTGGTTATAGGACTGTTCAGGTTTTCTATTTCTTCCTGGGTCAGTTTTGGTAGTTGACACATCTCTAGGAATGCACCCATTTCTTCCAGGTTATGGAATATGCTGCCCTAGGGTTGCTCAGATTACGTTCTTATAATCGTTTGTATTTCTTTGGTGTTGGTTGTGATCTCTCCTCTTTCATTCATGATTTTGTTGATTTGGGTCATTTCTCTTTTCTTTTTGATCAGCCTGGACAGGGGTGTATCAATCTTGTGAATTCTTTCAAAGAACCAGCTCCTAGTTCCGTTGATCTGTTCTACTGTTCTTTTGGGTTCTATTTCATTGATTTCTGCTCTGATCTGCATGATTTCTCTTCTCCTGCTGGGTTTAGGCTTTATTTGCCGTTCTTTCTCCAGCTCCTTTAGGTGTAGGGTTAGGGTGTGTATTTGAGACCTTTCATGTTTCTTGAGAACGGCTTGTATTGCTATATACTTTCCTCGCAGGACTGCCTTGGCTGTATCCCAAAGATTTTGGACAGTTGTGTTTTCATTTTCATTGGTTTCCAGGAATTTTTAAATTCTTCTTTAATTTCCTGGTTGACCGATTCATTCTTTCGTAGGATGCTCTTTAGCCTCCATGTATTTGAGTTCTTTCCGACTTTCCTCTTGTGATTGAGTTCTAGTTTCAAAGCATTGTGGTCTGAAAATGTGCAGGGAATGATCCCAATCTTTGGGTACCGGTTGAGACCTGATTTGTGACCTAGGATGTGATCCATTCTGGAGAA
Source organism: Eumetopias jubatus (assembly GCF_037043125.1). NCBI lineage: Eukaryota > Metazoa > Chordata > Mammalia > Carnivora > Otariidae > Eumetopias > Eumetopias jubatus. Next base: position 5,585,934 of record NW_028274824.1, on the reverse strand, counting down.
CGTTCCATGGGCCCTAGAGAAGAATGTGTATTCCGTTGCTTCGGGATGGAACGTTCTGAATATGTCTGTGAAGTCCATTTGGTCCAGTGTGTCATTTAAAGTCTTTATTTCCTTGTTGATCTTTTGCTTAGATGATCTGGCCATTTCAGTCAGGGGGGTGTTAAAGTCCCCCACTATGATTGTATGGTTGTCAATGTCTTTCTTTGCTTTTCTTCTAAATTGCCTTATACAATTGGATGCTCCCATGTTCGGGGCATAGACATTTACAATTGTTAGATCTTCTTCTTGGATAGACCCTTTAAGTAGGATATAGTGTCCTTCTTCATCTCTTATTACAGTCTTTGTCTTTTATTGCTTTGTTAATCACCATGTACTACATCATTTGTTTTGGTGTAGTGTCCCATGATTCATTGTTTGTTCCGAACACACAGTGCTCCATGCAGAATGTGCCCTCTTTAATACCCATCACCAGGCTAACCAATCCCCCGACCCACCTCCCGTCTAGAAACCTCGGATTTTTTTTCAGAATCCATCATCTCTCCTGGTCTGTCTCCCCCTCTCACTAACTCCCCTTCATTCTTCCTCTCCTGCTATCTCCTTCTTTTCCTTTATTCTTAAAATATGTTGCGTTATTTGTTTCAGAAGTAGAGATCTGTGATTCAACAGTCTTACACAATTCACAGCGCTCACCGTAGCTCATACCCTCCCCAATGTCTATCACCCAGCCAGCCCATCCCTCCCACCCCCGACCACTCCAGCAAGCCTCACTCTGTTCCTGAGATTAAGAATTCCTCATATCAGTGAGGTCATATGATACATGTCTTTCTCTGATTGACTTATTTCACTAATCATCGGACCCTCCAGTCCCATCCACGTCGTTGTCCATGGCAACATCTCATTCCTTTTGATGGCTGCGTAATATTCCATTGTGTAGATATATACCACCTCTTCTTTATCCATTCATCTGTCGATGGACATCTTGGCTCTTTCAACAGTTTGGCTATTGTGGACATTGCTGCTACAAACAATGGGGTGCACGTACCGCTTCGGGTCCCTACATTTGTATCTTTGGGGTAAATACCCAGGAGTGCAATTGCTGGATCGGATGGTAGCTCTAATTTCAACTATTTGAGGAACCTCCATCCTGTTTTCCAGAGGGGTTGCACCAGCTTGCATTCCCACCACCAGTGTAGGAGGGTTCCCCTTTCTCCACATCCCCGCCAACCTCTGTCGTTCCCTGACTTGTTCATTTGAGCCATTCTGACGGGTGTGAGGTGGTATCTCATTGAGGTTTTGATGTGGATTTCCCTGATGCCGAGCCGTGTTGAGCACTTTTTCCTGTGCCTGTTGGCCATTTGGATGTCTTCTTTGGAAAAATGTCTGTTCATGTCTTCTGCCTATTTCTTGATTGGATTATTTGTTCTTTGGGTGTTGAGTTTGATACGTTTTTATACATATTGGATAGTAGCCCTTTATCTGATATGTCAATCGTAAATAATTTCTCCCATTCTGTCGGTTGTCTTTTGGTTTTGTGGACTGTTTCTTTTGCTGTGCCAAAGGTTTTTATCTTGATGAAATCCCAATAGTTCATTTTTGCCCTGGCTTCCCGTGCCTTTGGTGATGTTTCTAGGAAGAAGTTGCTGTGGCTGAGGTCGAAGAGCTTGCTACCTGTGTTCTCCTTTCGGATTTTGATGGAGTCCTGTCTCACATTGAGGTCTTTCAAACATTTGGAGTCTATTTTTGTGTGTGGTGTCAGGAAATGGTCCAGTGTCATTCTTCTGCATGGGGCTGTCCAATTTCCACAACTCCAGTTGTTGAAGAGACCCTCTTTTTGCCATTGGACATTCTTTCCTGCTCTGTCAAAGATAAGTTGACCATAGAGTTGAGGGTCCATTTCTGGGCTCTCGATTCTGTTCCATGGATCTATGTGTCTGTTTTTGTGCCAGTACCATACTGTCTTGATGATGACAGCTTTGTCATAGAGCTGGAAGTCCAGAATTGTGATGCCGCCAGCTTTGCTTTTCTTTCTCAATATTCCTCTGGCTATTCGTGGTCTCTTCTGGTTCCATTCAAATCTTAGGATTATTTGTTCCATTTCTTGGAAAAAAGTGGATGGTATTTTGACGGGGATTGCATTGAATGTGTAGATCGCTCTAGGTAGCATCGACCTCTTCACAATGTTGGTTCTCCCAATCCATGAGCATGGAACGTTTTTCCGTTTCTTTGTGTCTTCTTCAATTTCTTTCCTGAGTATTTGGTAGTTTTCTGAGTACAGATCCTTTGCCTCTTGGGTTCAATTTATTCCTAGGTCTCTTCTCGTTTTGGGTGCAGTTGTGAATGGGATCGACTCCTTGATTTGTCTCTCTTCTGTCTTGTTGTTGGTGTATAGGAATGCCAGTGATTTCTGTGCATTGATTTTATAGCCTGCTACTTGACGGAATTGCTGTGTGAGTTCTAGCAGTTTTGGGGTGGAGTCTTTTGGGTTATCCACATAAAGTATCATATCATCTGCAAAGAGTGAGAGTTTGACTTCCTCTCTGCCGATTTGGATGCCTTTGATTTCTTTTTGTTGTCTGATTGCTGTGGCTAGGACTTCTAATACTATGTTGAATAGCAGTGGTGAGAGTGGCTATCCCTCCCGCGTTCCTGACCTTAGGGGAAAAGATCTCAGCTTTTCCCCATTGAGAATGATATTCCCTGTAGGTTGTTCGTAGATGGCTTTTATGATATTGAGGTATGTACCCGCTGTCCCTATACTCTGAAGAGTTTTGATCGAGAAAGTGTGCTTTTCTTTGTCAAATGGTTTTTCTGCATCTATTGAGAGGATCATATGATTCTTGTTCTTTCTTTTGTTAATGTGTTTTATCACGTTGGTTGATCTGCGGATGTTGAACCAGCCTTGCAGCCCAGGGATAAATCCCACTTGGTCATGGTGAATACTCCTTTTCATGTACTGTTGGATCCTCTTGGCTAGTATTTTGGTGAGAATTTTTGCATCGATGTTCATCAAGGATATTGGTCTCTAATTCTCCTTTTTGATGGGATCTTTGTCTGGTTTTGGGATCAAGGTAATGGTGGCCTCATAAAATGAGTTTGGAAGTTTTCCTTCCATTTCTATTGTTTGGAACAGTTTCAGGAGAATAGGTATTAATTCTTCTTTAAATGTCTGATAGAATTCCCCTGGGAATCCATCTGGCCCTGGGCTTTGGTTTCTTGGGAGGTTTTTGATCACTACTTCAATTGCCTTCGTGGTTATAGGACTGTTCAGGTTTTCTATTTCTTCCTGGGTCAGTTTTGGTAGTTGACACATCTCTAGGAATGCACCCATTTCTTCCAGGTTATGGAATATGCTGCCATAGGGTTGCTCAGATTACGTTCTTATAATCGTTTGTATTTCTTTGGTGTTGGTTGTGATCTCTCCTCTTTCATTCATGATTTTGTTGATTTGGGTCATTTCTCTTTTCTTTTTGATCAGCCTGGACAGGGGTGTATCAATCTTGTGAATTCTTTCAAAGAACCAGCTCCTAGTTCCGTTGATCTGTTCTACTGTTCTTTTGGGTTCTATTTCATTGATTTCTGCTCTGATCTGCATGATTTCTCTTCTCCTGCTGGGTTTAGGCTTTATTTGCCGTTCTTTCTCCAGCTCCTTTAGGTGTAGGGTTAGGGTGTGTATTTGAGACCTTTCATGTTTCTTGAGAAAGGCTTGTATTGCTATATACTTTCCTCGCAGGACTGCCTTGGCTGTATCCCAAAGATTTTGGACAGTTGTGTTTTCATTTTCATTGGTTTCCAGGAATTTTTAAATTCTTCTTTAATTTCCTGGTTGACCCATTCATTCTTTCGTAGGATGCTCTTTAGCCTCCATGTATTTGAGTTCTTTCCGACTTTCCTCTTGTGATTGAGTTCTAGTTTCAAAGCATTGTGGTCTGAAAATGTGCAGGGAATGATCCCAATCTTTGGGTACCGGTTGAGACCTGATTTGTGACCTAGGATGTGATCCATTCTGGAGAACGTTCCATGGGCCCTAGAGAAGAATGTGTATTCCGTTGCTTCGGGATGGAACGTTCTGAATATGTCTGTGAAGTCCATTTGGTCCAGTGTGTCATTTAAAGTCTTTATTTCCTTGTTGATCTTTTGCTTAGATGATCTGGCCATTTCAGTCAGGGGGGTGTTAAAGTCCCCCACTATGATTGTATGGTTGTCAATGTCTTTCTTTGCTTTTCTTCTAAATTGCCTTATACAATTGGATGCTCCCATGTTCGGGGCATAGACATTTACAATTGTTAGATCTTCTTCTTGGATAGACCCTTTAAGTAGGATATAGTGTCCTTCTTCATCTCTTATTACAGTCTTTGTCTTTTATTGCTTTGTTAATCACCATGTACTACATCATTTGTTTTGGTGTAGTGTCCCATGATTCATTGTTTGTTCCGAACACACAGTGCTCCATGCAGAATGTGCCCTCTTTAATACCCATCACCAGGCTAACCAATCCCCCGACCCACCTCCCGTCTAGAAACCTCGGATTTTTTTTCAGAATCCATCATCTCTCCTGGTCTGTCTCCCCCTCTCACTAACTCCCCTTCATTCTTCCTCTCCTGCTATCTCCTTCTTTTCCTTTATTCTTAAAATATGTTGCGTTATTTGTTTCAGAAGTAGAGATCTGTGATTCAACAGTCTTACACAATTCACAGCGCTCACCGTAGCTCATACCCTCCCCAATGTCTATCACCCAGCCAGCCCATCCCTCCCACCCCCGACCACTCCAGCAAGCCTCACTCTGTTCCTGAGATTAAGAATTCCTCATATCAGTGAGGTCATATGATACATGTCTTCCTCTGATTGACTTATTTCACTAATCATCGGACCCTCCAGTTCCATCCACGTCGTTGTCCATGGCAACATCTCATTCCTTTTGATGGGTGCGTAATATTCCATTGTGTAGATATATACCACCTCTTCTTTATCCATTCATCTGTCGTTGGACATCTTGGCTCTTTCAACAGTTTGGCTATTGTGGACATTGCTGCTACAAACAATGGGGTGCACGTACCGCTTCGGGTCCCTACATTTGTATCTTTGGGGTAAATACCCAGGAGTGCAATTGCTGGATCGGATGGTAGCTCTAATTTCAACTATTTGAGGAACCTCCATCCTGTTTTCCAGAGTGGTTGCACCAGCTTGCATTCCCACCACCAGTGTAGGAGGGTTCCCCTTTCTCCACATCCCCGCCAACCTCTGTCGTTCCCTGACTTGTTCATTTGAGCCATTCTGACGGGTGTGAGGTGGTATCTCATTGAGGTTTTGATGTGGATTTCCCTGATGCCGAGCCGTGTTGAGCACTTTTTCCTGTGCCTGTTGGCCATTTGGATGTCTTCTTTGGAAAAATGTCTGTTCATGTCTTCTGCCTATTTCTTGATTGGATTATTTGTTCTTTGGGTGTTGAGTTTGATACGTTTTTATACATATTGGATAGTAGCCCTTTATCTGATATGTCAATCGTAAATAATTTCTCCCATTCTGTCGGTTGTCTTTTGGTTTTGTGGACTGTTTCTTTTGCTGTGCCAAAGGTTTTTATCTTGATGAAATCCCAATAGTTCATTTTTGCCCTGGCTTCCCGTGCCTTTGGTGATGTTTCTAGGAAGAAGTTGCTGCGGCTGAGGTCGAAGAGCTTGCTACCTGTGTTCTCCTTTCGGATTTTGATGGAGTCCTGTCTCACATTGAGGTCTTTCAAACATTTGGAGTCTATTTTTGTGTGTGGTGTCAGGAAATGGTCCAGTGTCATTCTTCTGCATGGGGCTGTCCAATTTCCACAACTCCAGTTGTTGAAGAGACCCTCTTTTTGCCATTGGACATTCTTTCCTGCTCTGTCAAAGATAAGTTGACCATAGAGTTGAGGGTCCATTTCTGGGCTCTCGATTCTGTTCCATGGATCTATGTGTCTGTTTTTGTGCCAGTACCATACTGTCTTGATGATGACAGCTTTGTCATAGAGCTGGAAGTCCAGAATTGTGATGCCGCCAGCTTTGCTTTTCTTTCTCAATATTCCTCTGGCTATTCGTGGTCTCTTCTGGTTCCATTCAAATCTTAGGATTATTTGTTCCATTTCTTGGAAAAAAGTGGATGGTATTTTGACGGGGATTGCATTGAATGTGTAGATCGCTCTAGGTAGCATCGACCTCTTCACAATGTTGGTTCTCCCAATCCATGAGCATGGAACGTTTTTCCGTTTCTTTGTGTCTTCTTCAATTTCTTTCCTGAGTATTTGGTAGTTTTCTGAGTACAGATCCTTTGCCTCTTGGGTTCAATTTATTCCTAGGTCTCTTCTCGTTTTGGGTGCAGTTGTGAATGGGATCGACTCCTTGATTTGTCTCTCTTCTGTCTTGTTGTTGGTGTATAGGAATGCCAGTGATTTCTGTGCATTGATTTTATAGCCTGCTACTTGACGGAATTGCTGTGTGAGTTCTAGCAGTTTTGGGGTGGAGTCTTTTGGGTTATCCACATAAAGTATCATATCATCTGCAAAGAGTGAGAGTTTGACTTCCTCTCTGCCGATTTGGATGCCTTTGATTTCTTTTTGTTGTCTGATTGCTGTGGCTAGGACTTCTAATACTATGTTGAATAGCAGTGGTGAGAGTGGCTATCCCTCCCGCGTTCCTGACCTTAGGGGAAAAGATCTCAGCTTTTCCCCATTGAGAATGATATTCCCTGTAGGTTGTTCGTAGATGGCTTTTATGATATTGAGGTATGTACCCGCTGTCCCTATACTCTGAAGAGTTTTGATCGAGAAAGTGTGCTTTTCTTTGTCAAATGGTTTTTCTGCATCTATTGAGAGGATCATATGATTCTTGTTCTTTCTTTTGTTAATGTGTTTTATCACGTTGGTTGATCTGCGGATGTTGAACCAGCCTTGCAGCCCAGGGATAAATCCCACTTGGTCATGGTGAATACTCCTTTTCATGTACTGTTGGATCCTCTTGGCTAGTATTTTGGTGAGAATTTTTGCATCGATGTTCATCAAGGATATTGGTCTCTAATTCTCCTTTTTGATGGGATCTTTGTCTGGTTTTGGGATCAAGGTAATGGTGGCCTCATAAAATGAGTTTGGAAGTTTTCCTTCCATTTCTATTGTTTGGAACAGTTTCAGGAGAATAGGTATTAATTCTTCTTTAAATGTCTGATAGAATTCCCCTGGGAATCCATCTGGCCCTGGGCTTTGGTTTCTTGGGAGGTTTTTGATCACTACTTCAATTGCCTTCGTGGTTATAGGACTGTTCAGGTTTTCTATTTCTTCCTGGGTCAGTTTTGGTAGTTGACACATCTCTAGGAATGCACCCATTTCTTCCAGGTTATGGAATATGCTGCCCTAGGGTTGCTCAGATTACGTTCTTATAATCGTTTGTATTTCTTTGGTGTTGGTTGTGATCTCTCCTCTTTCATTCATGATTTTGTTGATTTGGGTCATTTCTCTTTTCTTTTTGATCAGCCTGGACAGGGGTGTATCAATCTTGTGAATTCTTTCAAAGAACCAGCTCCTAGTTCCGTTGATCTGTTCTACTGTTCTTTTGGGTTCTATTTCATTGATTTCTGCTCTGATCTGCATGATTTCTCTTCTCCTGCTGGGTTTAGGCTTTATTTGCCGTTCTTTCTCCAGCTCCTTTAGGTGTAGGGTTAGGGTGTGTATTTGAGACCTTTCATGTTTCTTGAGAAAGGCTTGTATTGCTATATACTTTCCTCGCAGGACTGCCTTGGCTGTATCCCAAAGATTTTGGACAGTTGTGTTTTCATTTTCATTGGTTTCCAGGAATTTTTAAATTCTTCTTTAATTTCCTGGTTGACCCATTCATTCTTTCGTAGGATGCTCTTTAGCCTCCATGTATTTGAGTTCTTTCCGACTTTCCTCTTGTGATTGAGTTCTAGTTTCAAAGCATTGTGGTCTGAAAATGTGCAGGGAATGATCCCAATCTTTGGGTACCGGTTGAGACCTGATTTGTGACCTAGGATGTGATCCATTCTGGAGAACGTTCCATGGGCCCTAGAGAAGAATGTGTATTCCGTTGCTTCGGGATGGAACGTTCTGAATATGTCTGTGAAGTCCATTTGGTCCAGTGTGTCATTTAAAGTCTTTATTTCCTTGTTGATCTTTTGCTTAGATGATCTGGCCATTTCAGTCAGGGGGGTGTTAAAGTCCCCCACTATGATTGTATGGTTGTCAATGTCTTTCTTTGCTTTTCTTCTAAATTGCCTTATACAATTGGATGCTCCCATGTTCGGGGCATAGACATTTACAATTGTTAGATCTTCTTCTTGGATAGACCCTTTAAGTAGGATATAGTGTCCTTCTTCATCTCTTATTACAGTCTTTGTCTTTTATTGCTTTGTTAATCACCATGTACTACATCATTTGTTTTGGTGTAGTGTCCCATGATTCATTGTTTGTTCCGAACACACAGTGCTCCATGCAGAATGTGCCCTCTTTAATACCCATCACCAGGCTAACCAATCCCCCGACCCACCTCCCGTCTAGAAACCTCGGATTTTTTTTCAGAATCCATCATCTCTCCTGGTCTGTCTCCCCCTCTCACTAACTCCCCTTCATTCTTCCTCTCCTGCTATCTCCTTCTTTTCCTTTATTCTTAAAATATGTTGCGTTATTTGTTTCAGAAGTAGAGATCTGTGATTCAACAGTCTTACACAATTCACAGCGCTCACCGTAGCTCATACCCTCCCCAATGTCTATCACCCAGCCAGCCCATCCCTCCCACCCCCGACCACTCCAGCAAGCCTCACTCTGTTCCTGAGATTAAGAATTCCTCATATCAGTGAGGTCATATGATACATGTCTTCCTCTGATTGACTTATTTCACTAATCATCGGACCCTCCAGTTCCATCCACGTCGTTGTCCATGGCAACATCTCATTCCTTTTGATGGGTGCGTAATATTCCATTGTGTAGATATATACCACCTCTTCTTTATCCATTCATCTGTCGTTGGACATCTTGGCTCTTTCAACAGTTTGGCTATTGTGGACATTGCTGCTACAAACAATGGGGTGCACGTACCGCTTCGGGTCCCTACATTTGTATCTTTGGGGTAAATACCCAGGAGTGCAATTGCTGGATCGGATGGTAGCTCTAATTTCAACTATTTGAGGAACCTCCATCCTGTTTTCCAGAGTGGTTGCACCAGCTTGCATTCCCACCACCAGTGTAGGAGGGTTCCCCTTTCTCCACATCCCCGCCAACCTCTGTCGTTCCCTGACTTGTTCATTTGAGCCATTCTGACGGGTGTGAGGTGGTATCTCATTGAGGTTTTGATGTGGATTTCCCTGATGCCGAGCCGTGTTGAGCACTTTTTCCTGTGCCTGTTGGCCATTTGGATGTCTTCTTTGGAAAAATGTCTGTTCATGTCTTCTGCCTATTTCTTGATTGGATTATTTGTTCTTTGGGTGTTGAGTTTGATACGTTTTTATACATATTGGATAGTAGCCCTTTATCTGATATGTCAATCGTAAATAATTTCTCCCATTCTGTCGGTTGTCTTTTGGTTTTGTGGACTGTTTCTTTTGCTGTGCCAAAGGTTTTTATCTTGATGAAATCCCAATAGTTCATTTTTGCCCTGGCTTCCCGTGCCTTTGGTGATGTTTCTAGGAAGAAGTTGCTGCGGCTGAGGTCGAAGAGCTTGCTACCTGTGTTCTCCTTTCGGATTTTGATGGAGTCCTGTCTCACATTGAGGTCTTTCAAACATTTGGAGTCTATTTTTGTGTGTGGTGTCAGGAAATGGTCCAGTGTCATTCTTCTGCATGGGGCTGTCCAATTTCCACAACTCCAGTTGTTGAAGAGACCCTCTTTTTGCCATTGGACATTCTTTCCTGCTCTGTCAAAGATAAGTTGACCATAGAGTTGAGGGTCCATTTCTGGGCTCTCGATTCTGTTCCATGGATCTATGTGTCTGTTTTTGTGCCAGTACCATACTGTCTTGATGATGACAGCTTTGTCATAGAGCTGGAAGTCCAGAATTGTGATGCCGCCAGCTTTGCTTTTCTTTCTCAATATTCCTCTGGCTATTCGTGGTCTCTTCTGGTTCCATTCAAATCTTAGGATTATTTGTTCCATTTCTTGGAAAAAAGTGGATGGTATTTTGACGGGGATTGCATTGAATGTGTAGATCGCTCTAGGTAGCATCGACCTCTTCACAATGTTGGTTCTCCCAATCCATGAGCATGGAACGTTTTTCCGTTTCTTTGTGTCTTCTTCAATTTCTTTCCTGAGTATTTGGTAGTTTTCTGAGTACAGATCCTTTGCCTCTTGGGTTCCATTTATTCCTAGGTCTCTTCTCGTTTTGGGTGCAGTTGTGAATGGGATCGACTCCTTGATTTGTCTCTCTTCTGTCTTGTTGTTGGTGTATAGGAATGCCAGTGATTTCTGTGCATTGATTTTATAGCCTGCTACTTGACGGAATTGCTGTGTGAGTTCTAGCAGTTTTGGGGTGGAGTCTTTTGGGTTTTCCACATAAAGTATCATATCATCTGCAAAGAGTGAGAGTTTGACTTCCTCTCTGCCGATTTGGATGCCTTGGATTTCTTTTTGTTGTCTGATTGCTGTGGCTAGGACTTCTAATACTATGTTGAATAGCAGTGGTGAGAGTGGCTATCCCTCCCGCGTTCCTGACCTTAGGGGAAAAGATCTCAGCTTTTCCCCATTGAGAATGATATTCCCTGTAGGTTGTTCGTAGATGGCTTTTATGATATTGAGGTATGTACCCGCTGTCCCTATACTCTGAAGAGTTTTGATCGAGAAAGTGTGCTTTTCTTTGTCAAATGGTTTTTCTGCATCTATTGAGAGGATCATATGATTCTTGTTCTTTCTTTTGTTAATGTGTTTTATCACGTTGGTTGATCTGCGGATGTTGAACCAGCCTTGCAGCCCAGGGATAAATCCCACTTGGTCATGGTGAATACTCCTTTTCATGTACTGTTGGATCCTCTTGGCTAGTATTTTGGTGAGAATTTTTGCATCGATGTTCATCAAGGATATTGGTCTCTAATTCTCCTTTTTGATGGGATCTTTGTCTGGTTTTGGGATCAAGGTAATGGTGGCCTCATAAAATGAGTTTGGAAGTTTTCCTTCCATTTCTATTGTTTGGAACAGTTTCAGGAGAATAGGTATTAATTCTTCTTTAAATGTCTGATAGAATTCCCCTGGGAATCCATCTGGCCCTGGGCTTTGGTTTCTTGGGAGGTTTTTGATCACTACTTCAATTGCCTTCGTGGTTATAGGACTGTTCAGGTTTTCTATTTCTTCCTGGGTCAGTTTTGGTAGTTGACACATCTCTAGGAATGCACCCATTTCTTCCAGGTTATGGAATATGCTGCCCTAGGGTTGCTCAGATTACGTTCTTATAATCGTTTGTATTTCTTTGGTGTTGGTTGTGATCTCTCCTCTTTCATTCATGATTTTGTTGATTTGGGTCATTTCTCTTTTCTTTTTGATCAGCCTGGACAGGGGTGTATCAATCTTGTGAATTCTTTCAAAGAACCAGCTCCTAGTTCCGTTGATCTGTTCTACTGTTCTTTTGGGTTCTATTTCATTGATTTCTGCTCTGATCTGCATGATTTCTCTTCTCCTGCTGGGTTTAGGCTTTATTTGCCGTTCTTTCTCCAGCTCCTTTAGGTGTAGGGTTAGGGTGTGTATTTGAGACCTTTCATGTTTCTTGAGAAAGGCTTGTATTGCTATATACTTTCCTCGCAGGACTGCCTTGGCTGTATCCCAAAGATTTTGGACAGTTGTGTTTTCATTTTCATTGGTTTCCAGGAATTTTTAAATTCTTCTTTAATTTCCTGGTTGACCCATTCATTCTTTCGTAGGATGCTCTTTAGCCTCCATGTATTTGAGTTCTTTCCGACTTTCCTCTTGTGATTGAGTTCTAGTTTCAAAGCATTGTGGTCTGAAAATGTGCAGGGAATGATCCCAATCTTTGGGTACCGGTTGAGACCTGATTTGTGACCTAGGATGTGATCCATTCTGGAGAACGTTCCATGGGCCCTAGAGAAGAATGTGTATTCCGTTGCTTCGGGATGGAACGTTCTGAATATGTCTGTGAAGTCCATTTGGTCCAGTGTGTCATTTAAAGTCTTTATTTCCTTGTTGATCTTTTGCTTAGATGATCTGGCCATTTCAGTCAGGGGGGTGTTAAAGTCCCCCACTATGATTGTATGGTTGTCAATGTCTTTCTTTGCTTTTCTTCTAAATTGCCTTATACAATTGGATGCTCCCATGTTCGGGGCATAGACATTTACAATTGTTAGATCTTCTTCTTGGATAGACCCTTTAAGTAGGATATAGTGTCCTTCTTCATCTCTTATTACAGTCTTTGTCTTTTATTGCTTTGTTAATCACCATGTACTACATCATTTGTTTTGGTGTAGTGTCCCATGATTCATTGTTTTTTCCGAACACACAGTGCTCCATGCAGAATGTGCCCTCTTTAATACCCATCACCAGGCTAACCAATCCCCCGACCCACCTCCCCTCTAGAAACCTCGGATTTTTTTTCAGAATCCATCATCTCTCCTGGTCTGTCTCCCCCTCTCACTAACTCCCCTTCATTCTTCCTCTCCTGCTATCTCCTTCTTTTCCTTTATTCTTAAAATATGTTGCGTTATTTGTTTCAGAAGTAGAGATCTGTGATTCAACAGTCTTACACAATTCACAGCGCTCACCGTAGCTCATACCCTCCCCAATGTCTATCACCCAGCCAGCCCATCCCTCCCACCCCCGACCACTCCAGCAAGCCTCACTCTGTTCCTGAGATTAAGAATTCCTCATATCAGTGAGGTCATATGATACATGTCTTTCTCTGATTGACTTATTTCACTAATCATCGGACCCTCCAGTTCCATCCACGTCGTTGTCCATGGCAACATCTCATTCCTTTTGATGGCTGCGTAATATTCCATTGTGTAGATATATACCACCTCTTCTTTATCCATTCATCTGTCGTTGGACATCTTGGCTCTTTCAACAGTTTGGCTATTGTGGACATTGCTGCTACAAACAATGGGGTGCACGTACCGCTTCGGGTCCCTACATTTGTATCTTTGGGGTAAATACCCAGGAGTGCAATTGCTGGATCGGATGGTAGCTCTAATTTCAACTATTTGAGGAACCTCCATCCTGTTTTCCAGAGGGGTTGCACCAGCTTGCATTCCCACCACCAGTGTAGGAGGGTTCCCCTTTCTCCACATCCCCGCCAACCTCTGTCGTTCCCTGACTTGTTCATTTGAGCCATTCTGACGGGTGTGAGGTGGTATCTCATTGAGGTTTTGATGTGGATTTCCCTGATGCCGAGCCGTGTTGAGCACTTTTTCCTGTGCCTGTTGGCCATTTGGATGTCTTCTTTGGAAAAATGTCTGTTCATGTCTTCTGCCTATTTCTTGATTGGATTATTTGTTCTTTGGGTGTTGAGTTTGATACGTTTTTATACATATTGGATAGTAGCCCTTTATCTGATATGTCAATCGTAAATAATTTCTCCCATTCTGTCGGTTGTCTTTTGGTTTTGTGGACTGTTTCTTTTGCTGTGCCAAAGGTTTTTATCTTGATGAAATCCCAATAGTTCATTTTTGCCCTGGCTTCCCGTGCCTTTGGTGATGTTTCTAGGAAGAAGTTGCTGCGGCTGAGGTCGAAGAGCTTGCTACCTGTGTTCTCCTTTCGGATTTTGATGGAGTCCTGTCTCACATTGAGGTCTTTCAAACATTTGGAGTCTATTTTTGTGTGTGGTGTCAGGAAATGGTCCAGTGTCATTCTTCTGCATGGGGCTGTCCAATTTCCACAACTCCAGTTGTTGAAGAGACCCTCTTTTTGCCATTGGACATTCTTTCCTGCTCTGTCAAAGATAAGTTGACCATAGAGTTGAGGGTCCATTTCTGGGCTCTCGATTCTGTTCCATGGATCTATGTGTCTGTTTTTGTGCCAGTACCATACTGTCTTGATGATGACAGCTTTGTCATAGAGCTGGAAGTCCAGAATTGTGATGCCGCCAGCTTTGCTTTTCTTTCTCAATATTCCTCTGGCTATTCGTGGTCTCTTCTGGTTCCATTCAAATCTTAGGATTATTTGTTCCATTTCTTGGAAAAAAGTGGATGGTATTTTGACGGGGATTGCATTGAATGTGTAGATCGCTCTAAGTAGCATCGACCTCTTCACAATGTTGGTTCTCCCAATCCATGAGCATGGAACGTTTTTCCGTTTCTTTGTGTCTTCTTCAATTTCTTTCCTGAGTATTTGGTAGTTTTCTGAGTACAGATCCTTTGCCTCTTGGGTTCCATTTATTCCTAGGTCTCTTCTGGTTTTGGGTGCAGTTGTGAATGGGATCGACTCCTTGATTTGTCTCTCTTCTGTCTTGTTGTTGGTGTATAGGAATGCCAGTGATTTCTGTGCATTGATTTTATAGCCTGCTACTTGACGGAATTGCTGTGTGAGTTCTAGCAGTTTTGGGGTGGAGTCTTTTGGGTTTTCCACATAAAGTATCATATCATCTGCAAAGAGTGAGAGTTTGACTTCCTCTCTGCCGATTTGGATGCCTTGGATTTCTTTTTGTTGTCTGATTGCTGTGGCTAGGACTTCTAATACTATGTTGAATAGCAGTGGTGAGAGTGGCTATCCCTCCCGCGTTCCTGACCTTAGGGGAAAAGATCTCAGCTTTTCCCCATTGAGAATGATATTCCCTGTAGGTTGTTCGTAGATGGCTTTTATGATATTGAGGTATGTACCCGCTGTCCCTATACTCTGAAGAGTTTTGATCGAGAAAGTGTGCTTTTCTTTGTCAAATGGTTTTTCTGCATCTATTGAGAGGATCATATGATTCTTGTTCTTTCTTTTGTTAATGTGTTTTATCACGTTGGTTGATCTGCGGATGTTGAACCAGCCTTGCAGCCCAGGGATAAATCCCACTTGGTCATGGTGAATACTCCTTTTCATGTACTGTTGGATCCTCTTGGCTAGTATTTTGGTGAGAATTTTTGCATCGATGTTCATCAAGGATATTGGTCTCTAATTCTCCTTTTTGATGGGATCTTTGTCTGGTTTTGGGATCAAGGTAATGGTGGCCTCATAAAATGAGTTTGGAAGTTTTCCTTCCATTTCTATTGTTTGGAACAGTTTCAGGAGAATAGGTATTAATTCTTCTTTAAATGTCTGATAGAATTCCCCTGGGAATCCATCTGGCCCTGGGCTTTGGTTTCTTGGGAGGTTTTTGATCACTACTTCAATTGCCTTCGTGGTTATAGGACTGTTCAGGTTTTCTATTTCTTCCTGGGTCAGTTTTGGTAGTTGACACATCTCTAGGAATGCACCCATTTCTTCCAGGTTATGGAATATGCTGCCATAGGGTTGCTCAGATTACGTTCTTATAATCGTTTGTATTTCTTTGGTGTTGGTTGTGATCTCTCCTCTTTCATTCATGATTTTGTTGATTTGGGTCATTTCTCTTTTCTTTTTGATCAGCCTGGACAGGGGTGTATCAATCTTGTGAATTCTTTCAAAGAACCAGCTCCTAGTTCCGTTGATCTGTTCTACTGTTCTTTTGGGTTCTATTTCATTGATTTCTGCTCTGATCTGCATGATTTCTCTTCTCCTGCTGGGTTTAGGCTTTATTTGCCGTTCTTTCTCCAGCTCCTTTAGGTGTAGGGTTAGGGTGTGTATTTGAGACCTTTCATGTTTCTTGAGAAAGGCTTGTATTGCTATATACTTTCCTCGCAGGACTGCCTTGGCTGTATCCCAAAGATTTTGGACAGTTGTGTTTTCATTTTCATTGGTTTCCAGGAATTTTTAAATTCTTCTTTAATTTCCTGGTTGACCCATTCATTCTTTCGTAGGATGCTCTTTAGCCTCCATGTATTTGAGTTCTTTCCGACTTTCCTCTTGTGATTGAGTTCTAGTTTCAAAGCATTGTGGTCTGAAAATGTGCAGGGAATGATCCCAATCTTTGGGTACCGGTTGAGACCTGATTTGTGACCTAGGATGTGATCCATTCTGGAGAACGTTCCATGGGCCCTAGAGAAGAATGTGTATTCCGTTGCTTCGGGATGGAACGTTCTGAATATGTCTGTGAAGTCCATTTGGTCCAGTGTGTCATTTAAAGTCTTTATTTCCCTGTTGATCTTTTGCTGAGATGATCTGGCCATTTCAGTCAGGGGGGTGTTAAAGTCCCCCACTATGATTGTATGGTTGTCAATGTCTTTCTTTGCCTTTCTTCTAAATTGCCTTATACAATTGGATGCTCCCATGTTCGGGGCATAGACATTTACAATTGTTAGATCTTCTTCTTGGATAGACCCTTTAAGTAGGATATAGTGTCCTTCTTCATCTCTTATTACAGTCTTTGTCTTTTATTGCTTTGTTAATCACCATGTACTACATCATTTGTTTTGGTGTAGTGTCCCATGATTCATTGTTTTTTCCGAACACACAGTGCTCCATGCAGAATGTGCCCTCTTTAATACCCATCACCAGGCTAACCAATCCCCCGACCCACCTCCCCTCTAGAAACCTCGGATTTTTTTTCAGAATCCATCATCTCTCCTGGTCTGTCTCCCCCTCTCACTAACTCCCCTTCATTCTTCCTCTCCTGCTATCTCCTTCTTTTCCTTTATTCTTAAAATATGTTGCGTTATTTGTTTCAGAAGTAGAGATCTGTGATTCAACAGTCTTACACAATTCACAGCGCTCACCGTAGCTCATACCCTCCCCAATGTCTATCACCCAGCCAGCCCATCCCTCCCACCCCCGACCACTCCAGCAAGCCTCACTCTGTTCCTGAGATTAAGAATTCCTCATATCAGTGAGGTCATATGATACATGTCTTTCTCTGATTGACTTATTTCACTAATCATCGGACCCTCCAGTCCCATCCACGTCGTTGTCCATGGCAACATCTCATTCCTTTTGATGGCTGCGTAATATTCCATTGTGTAGATATATACCACCTCTTCTTTATCCATTCATCTGTCGATGGACATCTTGGCTCTTTCAACAGTTTGGCTATTGTGGACATTGCTGCTACAAACAATGGGGTGCACGTACCGCTTCGGGTCCCTACATTTGTATCTTTGGGGTAAATACCCAGGAGTGCAATTGCTGGATCGGATGGTAGCTCTAATTTCAACTATTTGAGGAACCTCCATCCTGTTTTCCAGAGGGGTTGCACCAGCTTGCATTCCCACCACCAGTGTAGGAGGGTTCCCCTTTCTCCACATCCCCGCCAACCTCTGTCGTTCCCTGACTTGTTCATTTGAGCCATTCTGACGGGTGTGAGGTGGTATCTCATTGAGGTTTTGATGTGGATTTCCCTGATGCCGAGCCGTGTTGAGCACTTTTTCCTGTGCCTGTTGGCCATTTGGATGTCTTCTTTGGAAAAATGTCTGTTCATGTCTTCTGCCTATTTCTTGATTGGATTATTTGTTCTTTGGGTGTTGAGTTTGATACGTTTTTATACATATTGGATAGTAGCCCTTTATCTGATATGTCAATCGTAAA
Organism: Eumetopias jubatus; assembly: GCF_037043125.1. Classification (NCBI taxonomy): domain Eukaryota; kingdom Metazoa; phylum Chordata; class Mammalia; order Carnivora; family Otariidae; genus Eumetopias; species Eumetopias jubatus. The sequence continues at coordinate 5,568,395 of NW_028274824.1, read as the reverse complement.
TAATTTCTCCCATTCTGTCGGTTGTCTTTTGGTTTTGTGGACTGTTTCTTTTGCTGTGCCAAAGGTTTTTATCTTGATGAAATCCCAATAGTTCATTTTTGCCCTGGCTTCCCGTGCCTTTGGTGATGTTTCTAGGAAGAAGTTGCTGCGGCTGAGGTCGAAGAGCTTGCTACCTGTGTTCTCCTTTCGGATTTTGATGGAGTCCTGTCTCACATTGAGGTCTTTCAAACATTTGGAGTCTATTTTTGTGTGTGGTGTCAGGAAATGGTCCAGTGTCATTCTTCTGCATGGGGCTGTCCAATTTCCACAACTCCAGTTGTTGAAGAGACCCTCTTTTTGCCATTGGACATTCTTTCCTGCTCTGTCAAAGATAAGTTGACCATAGAGTTGAGGGTCCATTTCTGGGCTCTCGATTCTGTTCCATGGATCTATGTGTCTGTTTTTGTGCCAGTACCATACTGTCTTGATGATGACAGCTTTGTCATAGAGCTGGAAGTCCAGAATTGTGATGCCGCCAGCTTTGCTTTTCTTTCTCAATATTCCTCTGGCTATTCGTGGTCTCTTCTGGTTCCATTCAAATCTTAGGATTATTTGTTCCATTTCTTGGAAAAAAGTGGATGGTATTTTGACGGGGATTGCATTGAATGTGTAGATCGCTCTAGGTAGCATTGACCTCTTCACAATGTTGGTTCTCCCAATCCATGAGCATGGAACGTTTTTCCGTTTCTTTGTGTCTTCTTCAATTTCTTTCCTGAGTATTTGGTAGTTTTCTGAGTACAGATCCTTTGCCTCTTGGGTTCCATTTATTCCTAGGTCTCTTCTGGTTTTGGGTGCAGTTGTGAATGGGATCGACTCCTTGATTTGTCTCTCTTCTGTCTTGTTGTTAGTGTATAGGAATGCCAGTGATTTCTGTGCATTGATTTTATAGCCTGCTACTTGACGGAATTGCTGTGTGAGTTCTAGCAGTTTTGGGGTGGAGTCTTTTGGGTTTTCCACATAAAGTATCATATCATCTGCAAAGAGTGAGAGTTTGACTTCCTCTCTGCCGATTTGGATGCCTTTGATTTCTTTTTGTTGTCTGATTGCTGTGGCTAGGACTTCTAATACTATGTTGAATAGCAGTGGTGAGAGTGGCTATCCCTCCCGCGTTCCTGACCTTAGGGGAAAAGATCTCAGCTTTTCCCCATTGAGAATGATATTCCCTGTAGGTTGTTCGTAGATGGCTTTTATGATATTGAGGTATGTACCCGCTGTCCCTATACTCTGAAGAGTTTTGATCGAGAAAGTGTGCTTTTCTTTGTCAAATGGTTTTTCTGCATCTATTGAGAGGATCATATGATTCTTGTTCTTTCTTTTGTTAATGTGTTTTATCACGTTGGTTGATCTGCGGATGTTGAACCAGCCTTGCAGCCCAGGGATAAATCCCACTTGGTCATGGTGAATACTCCTTTTCATGTACTGTTGGATCCTCTTGGCTAGTATTTTGGTGAGAATTTTTGCATCGATGTTCATCAAGGATATTGGTCTCTAATTCTCCTTTTTGATGGGATCTTTGTCTGGTTTTGGGATCAAGGTAATGGTGGCCTCATAAAATGAGTTTGGAAGTTTTCCTTCCATTTCTATTGTTTGGAACAGTTTCAGGAGAATAGGTATTAATTCTTCTTTAAATGTCTGATAGAATTCCCCTGGGAATCCATCTGGCCCTGGGCTTTGGTTTCTTGGGAGGTTTTTGATCACTACTTCAATTGCCTTCGTGGTTATAGGACTGTTCAGGTTTTCTATTTCTTCCTGGGTCAGTTTTGGTAGTTGACACATCTCTAGGAATGCACCCATTTCTTCCAGGTTATGGAATATGCTGCCCTAGGGTTGCTCAGATTACGTTCTTATAATCGTTTGTATTTCTTTGGTGTTGGTTGTGATCTCTCCTCTTTCATTCATGATTTTGTTGGTTTGGGTCATTTCTCTTTTCTTTTTGATCAGCCTGGACAGGGGTGTATCAATCTTGTGAATTCTTTCAAAGAACCAGCTCCTAGTTCCGTTGATCTGTTCTACTGTTCTTTTGGGTTCTATTTCATTGATTTCTGCTCTGATCTGCATGATTTCTCTTCTCCTGCTGGGTTTAGGCTTTATTTGCCGTTCTTTCTCCAGCTCCTTTAGGTGTAGGGTTAGGGTGTGTATTTGAGACCTTTCATGTTTCTTGAGAAAGGCTTGTATTGCTATATACTTTCCTCGCAGGACTGCCTTGGCTGTATCCCAAAGATTTTGGACAGTTGTGTTTTCATTTTCATTGGTTTCCAGGAATTTTTAAATTCTTCTTTAATTTCCTGGTTGACCCATTCATTCTTCCGTAGGATGCTCTTTAGCCTCCATGTATTTGAGTTCTTTCCGACTTTCCTCTTGTGATTGAGTTCTAGTTTCAAAGCATTGTGGTCTGAAAATGTGCAGGGAATGATCCCAATCTTTGGGTACCGGTTGAGACCTGATTTGTGACCTAGGATGTGATCCATTCTGGAGAACGTTCCATGGGCCCTAGAGAAGAATGTGTATTCCGTTGCTTCGGGATGGAACGTTCTGAATATGTCTGTGAAGTCCATTTGGTCCAGTGTGTCATTTAAAGTCTTTATTTCCTTGTTGATCTTTTGCTTAGATGATCTGGCCATTTCAGTCAGGGGGGTGTTAAAGTCCCCCACTATGATTGTATGGTTGTCAATGTCTTTCTTTGCTTTTCTTCTAAATTGCCTTATACAATTGGATGCTCCCATGTTCGGGGCATAGACATTTACAATTGTTAGATCTTCTTCTTGGATAGACCCTTTAAGTAGGATATAGTGTCCTTCTTCATCTCTTATTACAGTCTTTGTCTTTTATTGCTTTGTTAATCACCATGTACTACATCATTGGTTTTGGTGTAGTGTCCCATGATTCATTGTTTGTTCCGAACACACAGTGCTCCATGCAGAATGTGCCCTCTTTAATACCCATCACCAGGCTAACCAATCCCCCGACCCACCTCCCCTCTAGAAACCTCGGATTTTTTTTCAGAATCCATCATCTCTCCTGGTCTGTCTCCCCCTCTCACTAACTCCCCTTCATTCTTCCTCTCCTGCTATCTCCTTCTTTTCCTTTATTCTTAAAATATGTTGCGTTATTTGTTTCAGAAGTAGAGATCTGTGATTCAACAGTCTTACACAATTCACAGCGCTCACCGTAGCTCATACCCTCCCCAATGTCTATCACCCAGCCAGCCCATCCCTCCCACCCCCGACCACTCCAGCAAGCCTCACTCTGTTCCTGAGATTAAGAATTCCTCATATCAGTGAGTTCATATGATACATGTCTTTCTCTGATTGACTTATTTCACTAATCATCGGACCCTCCAGTTCCATCCACGTCGTTGTCCATGGCAACATCTCATTCCTTTTGATGGCTGCGTAATATTCCATTGTGTAGATATATACCACCTCTTCTTTATCCATTCATCTGTCGTTGGACATCTTGGCTCTTTCAACAGTTTGGCTATTGTGGACATTGCTGCTACAAACAATGGGGTGCACGTACCGCTTCGGGTCCCTACATTTGTATCTTTGGGGTAAATACCCAGGAGTGCAATTGCTGGATCGGATGGTAGCTCTAATTTCAACTATTTGAGGAACCTCCATCCTGTTTTCCAGAGGGGTTGCACCAGCTTGCATTCCCACCACCAGTGTAGGAGGGTTCCCCTTTCTCCACATCCCCGCCAACCTCTGTCGTTCCCTGACTTGTTCATTTGAGCCATTCTGACGGGTGTGAGGTGGTATCTCATTGAGGTTTTGATGTGGATTTCCCTGATGCCGAGCCGTGTTGAGCACTTTTTCCTGTGCCTGTTGGCCATTTGGATGTCTTCTTTGGAAAAATGTCTGTTCATGTCTTCTGCCTATTTCTTGATTGGATTATTTGTTCTTTGGGTGTTGAGTTTGATACGTTTTTATACATATTGGATAGTAGCCCTTTATCTGATATGTCAATCGTAAATAATTTCTCCCATTCTGTCGGTTGTCTTTTGGTTTTGTGGACTGTTTCTTTTGCTGTGCCAAAGGTTTTTATCTTGATGAAATCCCAATAGTTCATTTTTGCCCTGGCTTCCCGTGCCTTTGGTGATGTTTCTAGGAAGAAGTTGCTGCGGCTGAGGTCGAAGAGCTTGCTACCTGTGTTCTCCTTTCGGATTTTGATGGAGTCCTGTCTCACATTGAGGTCTTTCAAACATTTGGAGTCTATTTTTGTGTGTGGTGTCAGGAAATGGTCCAGTGTCATTCTTCTGCATGGGGCTGTCCAATTTCCACAACTCCAGTTGTTGAAGAGACCCTCTTTTTGCCATTGGACATTCTTTCCTGCTCTGTCAAAGATAAGTTGACCATAGAGTTGAGGGTCCATTTCTGGGCTCTCGATTCTGTTCCATGGATCTATGTGTCTGTTTTTGTGCCAGTACCATACTGTCTTGATGATGACAGCTTTGTCATAGAGCTGGAAGTCCAGAATTGTGATGCCGCCAGCTTTGCTTTTCTTTCTCAATATTCCTCTGGCTATTCGTGGTCTCTTCTGGTTCCATTCAAATCTTAGGATTATTTGTTCCATTTCTTGGAAAAAAGTGGATGGTATTTTGACGGGGATTGCATTGAATGTGTAGATTGCTCTAAGTAGCATCGACCTCTTCACAATGTTGGTTCTCCCAATCCATGAGCATGGAACGTTTTTCCGTTTCTTTGTGTCTTCTTCAATTTCTTTCCTGAGTATTTGGTAGTTTTCTGAGTACAGATCCTTTGCCTCTTGGGTTCAACTTATTCCTAGGTCTCTTCTGGTTTTGGGTGCAGTTGTGAATGGGATCGACTCCTTGATTTGTCTCTCTTCTGTCTTGTTGTTTGTTTATAGGAATGCCAGTGATTTCTGTGCATTGATTTTATAGCCTGCTACTTGACGGAATTGCTGTGTGAGTTCTAGCAGTTTTGGGGTGGAGTCTTTTGGGTTTTCCACATAAAGTATCATATCATCTGCAAAGAGTGAGAGTTTGACTTCCTCTCTGCCGATTTGGATGCCTTTGATTTCTTTTTGTTGTCTGATTGCTGTGGCTAGGACTTCTAATACTATGTTGAATAGCAGTGGTGAGAGTGGCTATCCCTCCCGCGTTCCTGACCTTAGGGGAAAAGATCTCAGCTTTTCCCCATTGAGAATGATATTCCCTGTAGGTTGTACGTAGATGGCTTTTATGATATTGAGGTATGTACCCGCTGTCCCTATACTCTGAAGAGTTTTGATCGAGAAAGTGTGCTTTTCTTTGTCAAATGGTTTTTCTGCATCTATTGAGAGGATCATATGATTCTTGTTCTTTCTTTTGTTAATGTGTTTTATCACGTTGGTTGATCTGCGGATGTTGAACCAGCCTTGCAGCCCAGGGATAAATCCCACTTGGTCATGGTGAATACTCCTTTTCATGTACTGTTGGATCCTCTTGGCTAGTATTTTGGTGAGAATTTTTGCATCGATGTTCATCAAGGATATTGGTCTCTAATTCTCCTTTTTGATGGGATCTTTGTCTGGTTTTGGGATCAAGGTAATGGTGGCCTCATAAAATGAGTTTGGAAGTTTTCCTTCCATTTCTATTGTTTGGAACAGTTTCAGGAGAATAGGTATTAATTCTTCTTTAAATGTCTGATAGAATTCCCCTGGGAATCCATCTGGCCCTGGGCTTTGGTTTCTTGGGAGGTTTTTGATCACTACTTCAATTGCCTTCGTGGTTATAGGACTGTTCAGGTTTTCTCTTTCTTCCTGGGTCAGTTTTGGTAGTTGACACATCTCTAGGAATGCACCCATTTCTTCCAGGTTATGGAATATGCTGCCCTAGGGTTGCTCAGATTACGTTCTTATAATCGTTTGTATTTCTTTGGTGTTGGTTGTGATCTCTCCTCTTTCATTCATGATTTTGTTGATTTGGGTCATTTCTCTTTTCTTTTTGATCAGCCTGGACAGGGGTGTATCAATCTTGTGAATTCTTTCAAAGAACCAGCTCCTAGTTCCGTTGATCTGTTCTACTGTTCTTTTGGGTTCTATTTCATTGATTTCTGCTCTGATCTGCATGATTTCTCTTCTCCTGCTGGGTTTAGGCTTTATTTGCCGTTCTTTCTCCAGCTCCTTTAGGTGTAGGGTTAGGGTGTGTATTTGAGACCTTTCATGTTTCTTGAGAAAGGCTTGTATTGCTATATACTTTCCTCGCAGGACTGCCTTGGCTGTATCCCAAAGATTTTGGACAGTTGTGTTTTCATTTTCATTGGTTTCCAGGAATTTTTAAATTCTTCTTTAATTTCCTGGTTGACCCATTCATTCTTTCGTAGGATGCTCTTTAGCCTCCATGTATTTGAGTTCTTTCCGACTTTCCTCTTCTGATTGAGTTCTAGTTTCAAAGCATTGTGGTCTGAAAATGTGCAGGGAATGATCCCAATCTTTGGGTACCGGTTGAGACCTGATTTGTGACCTAGGATGTGATCCATTCTGGAGAACGTTCCATGGGCCCTAGAGAAGAATGTGTATTCCGTTGCTTCGGGATGGAACGTTCTGAATATGTCTGTGAAGTCCATTTGGTCCAGTGTGTCATTTAAAGTCTTTATTTCCTTGTTGATCTTTTGCTTAGATGATCTGGCCATTTCAGTCAGGGGGTTGTTAAAGTCCCCCACTCTGATTGTATGGTTGTCAATGTCTTTCTTTGCTTTTCTTCTAAATTGCCTTATATAATTGGATGCTCCCATGTTCGGGGCATAGACATTTACAATTGTTAGATCTTCTTCTTGGATAGACCCTTTAAGTAGGATATAGTGTCCTTCTTCATCTCTTATTACAGTCTTTGTTTTTTATTGCTTTGTTAATCACCATGTACTACATCGTTTGTTTTGGTGTAGTGTCCCATGATTCATTGTTTGTTCCGAACACACAGTGCTCCATGCAGAATGTGCCCTCTTTAATACCCATCACCAGGCTAACCAATCCCCCGACCCACCTCCCCTCTAGAAACCTCGGATTTTTTTTCAGAATCCATCATCTCTCCTGGTCTGTCTCCCCCTCTCACTAACTCCCCTTCATTCTTCCTCTCCTGCTATCTCCTTCTTTTCCTTTATTCTTAAAATATGTTGCGTTATTTGTTTCAGAAGTAGAGATCTGTGATTCAACAGTCTTACACAATTCACAGCGCTCACCGTAGCTCATACCCTCCCCAATGTCTATCACCCAGCCAGCCCATCCCTCCCACCCCCGACCACTCCAGCAAGCCTCACTCTGTTCCTGAGATTAAGAATTCCTCATATCCGTGAGGTCATATGATACATGTCTTTCTCTGATTGACTTATTTCACTAATCATCGGACCCTCCAGTTCCATCCACGTCGTTGTCCATGGCAACATCTCATTCCTTTTGATGGCTGCGTAATATTCCATTGTGTAGATATATACCACCTCTTCTTTATCCATTCATCTGTCGATGGACATCTTGGCTCTTTCAACAGTTTGGCTATTGTGGACATTGCTGCTACAAACAATGGGGTGCACGTACCGCTTCGGGTCCCTACATTTGTATCTTTGGGGTAAATACCCAGGAGTGCAATTGCTGGATCGGATGGTAGCTCTAATTTCAACTATTTGAGGAACCTCCATCTTGTTTTCCAGAGGGGTTGCACCAGCTTGCATTCCCACCACCAGTGTAGGAGGGTTCCCCTTTCTCCACATCCCCGCCAACCTCTGTCGTTCCCTGACTTGTTCATTTGAGCCATTCTGACGGGTGTGAGGTGGTATCTCATTGAGGTTTTGATGTGGATTTCCCTGATGCCGAGCCGTGTTGAGCAATTTTTCCTGTGCCTGTTGGCCATTTGGATGTCTTCTTTGGAAAAATGTCTGTTCATGTCTTCTGCCTATTTCTTGATTGGATTATTTGTTCTTTGGGTGTTGAGTTTGATACGTTTTTATACATATTGGATAGTAGCCCTTTATCTGATATGTCAATCGTAAATAATTTCTCCCATTCTGTCGGTTGTCTTTTGGTTTTGTGGACTGTTTCTTTTGCTGTGCCAAAGGTTTTTATCTTGATGAAATCCCAATAGTTCATTTTTGCCCTGGCTTCCCGTCCCTTTGGTGATGTTTCTAGGAAGAAGTTGCTGCGGCTGAGGTCGAAGAGCTTGCTACCTGTGTTCTCCTTTCGGATTTTGATGGAGTCCTGTCTCACATTGAGGTCTTTCAAACATTTGGAGTCTATTTTTGTGTGTGGTGTCAGGAAATGGTCCAGTGTCATTCTTCTGCATGGGGCTGTCCAATTTCCACAACTCCAGTTGTTGAAGAGACGCTCTTTTTGCCATTGGACATTCTTTCCTGCTCTGTCAAAGATAAGTTGACCATAGAGTTGAGGGTCCATTTCTGGGCTCTCGATTCTGTTCCATGGATCTATGTGTCTGTTTTTGTGCCAGTACCATACTGTCTTGATGATGACAGCTTTGTCATAGAGCTGGAAGTCCAGAATTGTGATGCCGCCAGCTTTGCTTTTCTTTCTCAATATTCCTCTGGCTATTCGTGGTCTCTTCTGGTTCCATTCAAATCTTAGGATTATTTGTTCCATTTCTTGGAAAAAAGTGGATGGTATTTTGACGGGGATTGCATTGAATGTGTAGATTGCTCTAGGTAGCATTGACCTCTTCACAATGTTGGTTCCCCCAGTCCATGAGCATGGAACGTTTTTCCGTTTCTTTGTGTCTTCTTCAATTTCTTTCCTGAGTATTTGGTAGTTTTCTGAGTACAGATCCTTTGCCTCTTGGGTTCAATTTATTCCTAGGTCTCTTCTGGTTTTGGGTGCAGTTGTGAATGGGATCGACTCCTTGATTTGTCTCTCTTCTGTCTTGTTGTTGGTGTATAGTAATGCCAGTGATTTCTGTGCATTGATTTTATAGCCTGCTACTTGACGGAATTGCTGTGTGAGTTCTAGCAGTTTTGGGGTGGAGTCTTTTGGGTTTTCCACATAAAGTATCATATCATCTGCAAAGAGTGAGAGTTTGACTTCCTCTCTGCCGATTTGGATGCCTTTGATTTCTTTTTGTTGTCTGATTGCTGTGGCTAGGACTTCTAATACTATGTTGAATAGCAGTGGTGAGAGTGGCTATCCCTGCCGCGTTCCTGACCTTAGGGGAAAAGATCTCAGCTTTTCCCATTGAGAATGATATTCGCTGTAGGTTGTTCGTAGATGGCTTTTATGATATTGAGGTATGTACCCGCTGTCCCTATACTCTGAAGAGTTTTGATGCAGAAAGTGTGCTTTACTTTGTCAAATGGTTTTTCTGCATCTATTGAGAGGATCATATGATTCTTGTTCTTTCTTTTGTTAATGTGTTTTATCACGTTGATTGATTTGCGGATGTTGAACCAGCCTTGCAGCCCAGGGATAAATCCCACTTGATCATGGTGAATACTCCTTTTCATGTACTGTTGGATCCCCTTGGCTAGTATTTTGGTGAGAATTTTTGCATCGATGTTCATCAAGGATATTGGTCTCTAATACTCCTTTTTGATGGGATCTTTGTCTGGTTTTGGGATCAAGGTAATGGTGGCCTCATAAAATGAGTTTGGAAGTTTTGCTTCCATTTCTATTGTTTGGAACAGTTTCAGGAGAATAGGTATTAATTCTTCTTTAAATGTCTGATAGAATTCCCCTGGGAATCCATCTGGCCCTGGGCTTTGGTTTCTTGGGAGGTTTTTGATCACTACTTCAATTGCCTTCGTGGTTATAGGACTGTTCAGGTTTTCTATTTCTTCCTGGGTCAGTTTTGGTAGTTGACACATCTCTAGGAATGCACCCATTTCTTCCAGGTTATGGAATATGCTGCCCTAGTGTTGCTCAGATTACGTTCTTATAATCGTTTGTATTTCTTTGGTGTTGGTTGTGATCTCTCCTCTTTCATTCATGATTTTGTTGATTTGGGTCATTTCTCTTTTCTTTTTGATCAACCTGGACAGGGGTGTATCAATCTTGTGAATTCTTTCAAAGAACCAGCTCCTAGTTCCGTTGATCTGTTCTACTGTTCTTTTGGGTTCTATTTCATTGATTTCTGCTCTGATCTGCATGATTTCTCTTCTCCTGCTGGGTTTAGGCTTTATTTGCCGTTCTTTCTCCAGATCCTTTAGGTGTAGGGTTAGGGTGTGTATTTGAGACCTTTCATGTTTCTTGAGAAAGGCTTGTATTGCTATATACTTTCCTCGCAGGACTGCCTTGGCTGTATCCCAAAGATTTTGGACAGTTGTGTTTTCATTTTCATTGGTTTCCAGGAATTTTTAAATTCTTCTTTAATTTCCTGGTTGACCCATTCATTCTTTCGTAGGATGCTCTTTAGCCTCCATGTATTTGAGTTCTTTCCGACTTTCCTCTTGTGATTGAGTTCTAGTTTCAAAGCATTGTGGTCTGAAAATGTGCAGGGAATGATCCCAATCTTTGGGTACCGGTTGAGACCTGATTTGTGACCTAGGATGTGATCCATTCTGGAGAACGTTCCATGGGCCCTAGAGAAGAATGTGTATTCCGTTGCTTCGGGATGGAACGTTCTGAATATGTCTGTGAAGTCCATTTGGTCCAGTGTGTCATTTAAAGTCTTTATTTCCTTGTTGATCTTTTGCTTAGATGATCTGGCCATTTCAGTCAGGGGGGTGTTAAAGTCCCCCACTATGATTGTATGGTTGTCAATGTCTTTCTTTGCTTTTCTTCTAAATTGCCTTATACAATTGGATGCTCCCATGTTCGGGGCATAGACATTTACAATTGTTAGATCTTCTTCTTGGATAGACCCTTTAAGTAGGATATAGTGTCCTTCCTCATCTCTTATTACAGTCTTTGTTTTTTATTGCTTTGTTAATCACCATGTACTACATCATTTGATTTGGTGTAGTGTCCCATGATTCATTGTTTGTTCCGAACACACAGTGCTCCATGCAGAATGTGCCCTCTTTAATACCCATCACCAGGCTAACCAAACCCCCGACCCACCTCCCCTCTAGAAACCTCGGATTTTTTTTCAGAATCCATCATCTCTCCTGGTCTGTCTCCCCCTCTCACTAACTCCCCTTCATTCTTCCTCTCCTGCTATCTCCTTCATTCCTTTATTCTTAAAATATGTTGCGTTATTTGTTTCAGAAGTAGAGATCTGTGATTCAACAGTCTTACACAATTCACAGCGCTCACCGTAGCTCATACCCTCCCCAATGTCTATCACCCAGCCAGCCCATCCTTCCCACCCCCGACCACTCCAGCAAGCCTCACTCTGTTCCTGAGATTAAGAATTCCTCATATCAGTGAGGTCATATGATACATGTCTTTCTCTGATTGACTTATTTCACTAATCATCGGACCCTCCAGTTCCATCCACGTCGTTGTCCATGGCAACATCTCATTCCTTTTGATGGCTGCGTAATATTCCATTGTGTATATATATACCACCTCTTCTTTATCCATTCATCTGTCGATGGACATCTTGGCTCTTTCAACAGTTTGGCTATTGTGGACATTGCTGCTATAAACAATGGGGTGCACGTACCGCTTCGAGTCCCTACATTTGTATCTTTGGGGTAAATACCCAGGAGTGCAATTGCTGGATCGGATGGTAGCTCTAATTTCAACTATTTGAGGAACCTCCATCCTGTTTTCCAGAGGGGTTGCACCAGCTTGCATTCCCACCACCAGTGTAGGAGGGTTCCCCTTTCTCCACATCCCCGCCAACCTCTGTCGTTCCCTGACTTGTTCATTTGAGCCATTCTGACGGGTGTGAGGTGGTATCTCATTGAGGTTTTGATGTGGATTTCCCTGATGCCGAGCCGTGTTGAGCACTTTTTCCTGTGCCTGTTGGCCATTTGGATGTCTTCTTTGGAAAAATATCTGTTCATGTCTTCTGCCTATTTTTTGATTGGATTATTTGTTCTTTGGGTGTTGAGTTTGATACGTTTTTATACATATTGGATAGTAGCCCTTTATCTGATATGTCATTCGTAAATAATTTCTCCCATTCTGTCGGTTGTCTTTTGGTTTTGTGGACTGTTTCTTTTGCTGTGCCAAAGGTTTTTATCTTGATGAAATCCCAATAGTTCATTTTTGCCCTGGCTTCCCGTGCCTTTGGTGATGTTTCTAGGAAGAAGTTGCTGCGGCTGAGGTCGAAGAGCTTGCTACCTGTGTTCTCCTTTCGGATTTTGATGGAGTCCTGTCTCACATTGAGGTCTTTCAAACATTTGGAGTCTATTTTTGTGTGTGGTGTCAGGAAATGGTCCAGTGTCATTCTTCTGCATGGGGCTGTCCAATTTCCACAACTCCAGTTGTTGAAGAGACCCTCTTTTTGCCATTGGACATTCTTTCCTGCTCTGTCAAAGATAAGTTGACCATAGAGTTGAGGGTCCATTTCTGGGCTCTCGATTCTGTTCCATGGATCTATGTGTCTGTTTTTGTGCCAGTACCATACTGTCTTGATGATGACAGCTTTGTCATAGAGCTGGAAGTCCAGAATTGTGATGCCGCCAGCTTTGCTTTTCTTTCTCAATATTCCTCTGGCTATTCGTGGTCTCTTCTGGTTCCATTCAAATCTTAGGATTATTTGTTCCATTTCTTGGAAAAAAGTGGATGGTATTTTGACGGGGATTGCATTGAATGTGTAGATCGCTCTAGGTAGCATTGACCTCTTCACAATGTTGGTTCTCCCAGTCCATGAGCATGGAACGTTTTTCCGTTTCTTTGTGTCTTCTTCAATTTCTTTCCTGAGTATTTGGTAGTTTTCTGAGTACAGATCCTTTGCCTCTTGGGTTCAATTTATTCCTAGGTCTCTTCTGGTTTTGGGTGCAGTTGTGAATGGGATCGACTCCTTGATTTGTCTCTCTTCTGTCTTGTTGTTGGTGTATAGGAATGCCACTGATTTCTGTGCATTGATTTTATAGCCTGCTACTTGACGGAATTGCTGTGTGAGTTCTAGCAGTTTTGGGGTGGAGTCTTTTGGGTTTTCCACATAAAGTATCATATCATCTGCAAAGTGTGAGAGTTTGACTTCCTCTCTGCCGATTTGGATGCCTTTGATTTCTTTTTGTTGTCTGATTGCTGTGGCTAGGACTTCTAATACTATGTTGAATAGCAGTGGTGAGAGTGGCTATCCCTGCCGCGTTCCTGACCTTAGGGGAAAAGATCTCAGCTTTTCCCCATTGAGAATGATATTCGCTGTAGGTTGTTCGTAGATGGCTTTTATGATATTGAGGTATGTACCCGCTGTCCCTATACTCTGAAGAGTTTTGATCCAGAAAGGGTGCTTTACTTTGTCAAATGGTTTTTCTGCATCTATTGAGAGGATCATATGATTCTTGTTCTTTCTTTTGTTAATGTGTTTTATCACGTTGATTGATTTGCGGATGTTGAACCAGCCTTGCAGCCCAGGGATAAATCCCACTTGGTCATGGTGAATACTCCTTTTCATGTACTGTTGGATCCCCTTGGCTAGTATTTTGGTGAGAATTTTTGCATCGATGTTCATCAAGGATATTGGTCTCTAATACTCCTTTTTGATGGGATCTTTGTCTGGTTTTGGGATCAAGGTAATGGTGGCCTCATAAAATGAGTTTGGAAGTTTTCCTTCCATTTCTATTGTTTGGAACAGTTTCAGGAGAATAGGTATTAATTCTTCTTTAAATGTCTGATAGAATTCCCCTGGGAATCCATCTGGCCCTGGGCTTTGGTTCCTTGGGAGGTTTTTGATGACTACTTCAATTGCCTTCGTGGTTATAGGACTGTTCAGGTTTTCTATTTCTTCCTGGGTCAGTTTTGGTAGTTGACACATCTCTAGGAATGCACCCATTTCTTCCAGGTTATGGAATATGCTGCCCTAGGGTTGCTCAGATTACGTTCTTATAATCGTTTGTATTTCTTTGGTGTTGGTTGTGATCTCTCCTCTTTCATTCATGATTTTGTTGATTTGGGTCATTTCTCTTTTCTTTTTGATCAGCCTGGACAGGGGTGTATCAATCTTGTGAATTCTTTCAAAGAACCAGCTCCTAGTTCCGTTGATCTGTTCTACTGTTCTTTTGGGTTCTATTTCATTGATTTCTGCTCTGATCTGCATGATTTCTCTTCTCCTGCTGGGTTTAGGCTTTATTGGCCGTTCTTTCTCCAGCTCCTTTAGGTGTAGGGTTAGGGTGTGTATTTGAGACCTTTCATGTTTCTTGAGAAAGGCTTGTATTGCTATATACTTTCCTCGCAGGACTGCCTTGGCTGTATCCCAAAGATTTTGGACAGTTGTGTTTTCATTTTCATTGGTTTCCAGGAATTTTTAAATTCTTCTTTAATTTCCTGGTTGACCCATTCATTCTTTCGTAGGATGCTCTTTAGCCTCCATGTATTTGAGTTCTTTCCGACTTTCCTCTTCTGATTGAGTTCTAGTTTCAAAGCATTGTGGTCGGAAAATGTGCAGGGAATGATCCCAATCTTTGGGTACCGGTTGAGACCTGATTTGTGACCTAGGATGTGATCCATTCTGGAGAACGTTCCATGGGCCCTAGAGAAGAATGTGTATTCCGTTGCTTCGGGATGGAACGTTCTGAATATGTCTGTGAAGTCCATTTGGTCCAGTGTGTCATTTAAAGTCTTTATTTCCTTGTTGATCTTTTGCTTAGATGATCTGGCCATTTCAGTCAGGGGGGTGTTAAAGTCCCCCACTATGATTGTATGGTTGTCAATGTCTTTCTTTGCTTTTCTTCTAAATTGCCTTATACAATTGGATGCTCCCATGTTCGGGGCATAGACATTTACAATTGTTAGATCTTCTTCTTGGATAGACCCTTTAAGTAGGATATAGTGTCCTTCTTCATCTCTTATTACAGTCTTTGTTTTTTATTGCTTTGTTAATCACCATGTACTACATCATTTGATTTGGTGTAGTGTCCCATGATTCATTGTTTGTTCCGAACACACAGTGCTCCATGGAGAATGTGCCCTCTTTAATACCCATCACCAGGCTAACCAATCCCCCGACCCACCTCCCCTCTAGAAACCTCGGATTTTTTTTCAGAATCCATCATCTCTCCTGGTCTGTCTCCCCCTCTCCCTAACTCCCCTTCATTCTTCCTCTCCTGCTATCTCCTTCATTCCTTTATTCTTAAAATATGTTGCGTTATTTGTTTCAGAAGTAGAGATCTGTGATTCAACAGTCTTACACAATTCACAGCGCTCACCGTAGCTCATACCCTCCCCAATGTCTATCACCCAGCCAGCCCATCCTTCCCACCCCCGACCACTCCAGCAAGCCTCACTCTGTTCCTGAGATTAAGAATTCCTCATATCAGTGAGGTCATATGATACATGTCTTTCTCTGATTGACTTATTTCACTAATCATCGGACCCTCCAGTCCCATCCACGTCGTTGTCCATGGCAACATCTCATTCCTTTTGATGGCTGCGTAATATTCCATTGTGTATATATATACCACCTCTTCTTTATCCATTCATCTGTCGATGCACATCTTGGCTCTTTCAACAGTTTGGCTATTGTGGACATTGCTGCTATAAACAATGGAGTGCACGTACCGCTTCGGGTCCCTACATTTGTATCTTTGGGGTAAATACCCAGGAGTGCAATTGCTGGATCGGATGGTAGCTCTAATTTCAACTATTTGAGGAACCTCCATCCTGTTTTCCAGAGGGGTTGCACCAGCTTGCATTCCCACCACCAGTGTAGGAGGGTTCCCCTTTCTCCACATCCCCGCCAAACTCTGTCGTTCCCTGACTTGTTCATTTGAGCCATTCTGACGGGTGTGAGGTGGTATCTCATTGAGGTTTTGATGTGGATTTCCCTGATGCCGAGCCGTGTTGAGCACTTTTTCCTGTGCCTGTTGGCCATTTGGATGTCTTCTTTGGAAAAATATCTGTTCATGTCTTCTGCCTATTTTTTGATTGGATTATTTGTTCTTTGGGTGTTGAGTTTGATACGTTTTTATACATATTGGATAGTAGCCCTTTATCTGATATGTCATTCGTAAATAATTTCTCCCATTCTGTCGGTTGTCTTTTGGTTTTGTGGACTGTTTCTTTTGCTGTGCCAAAGGTTTTTATCTTGATGAAATCCCAATAGTTCATTTTTGCCCTGGCTTCCCGTGCCTTTGGTGATGTTTCTAGGAAGAAGTTGCTGCGGCTGAGGTCGAAGAGCTTGCTACCTGTGTTCTCCTTTCGGATTTTGATGGAGTCCTGTCTCACATTGAGGTCTTTCAAACATTTGGAGTCTATTTTTGTGTGTGGTGTCAGGAAATGGTCCAGTGTCATTCTTCTGCATGGGGCTGTCCAATTTCCACAACTCCAGTTGTTGAAGAGACCCTCTTTTTGCCATTGGACATTCTTTCCTGCTCTGTCAAAGATAAGTTGACCATAGAGTTGAGGGTCCATTTCTGGGCTCTCGATTCTGTTCCATGGATCTATGTGTCTGTTTTTGTGCCAGTACCATACTGTCTTGATGATGACAGCTTTGTCATAGAGCTGGAAGTCCAGAATTGTGATGCCGCCAGCTTTGCTTTTCTTTCTCAATATTCCTCTGGCTATTCGTGGTCTCTTCTGGTTCCATTCAAATCTTAGGATTATTTGTTCCATTTCTTGGAAAAAAGTGGATGGTATTTTGACGGGGATTGCATTGAATGTGTAGATCGCTCTAGGTAGCATTGACCTCTTCACAATGTTGGTTCTCCCAGTCCATGAGCATGGAACGTTTTTCCGTTTCTTTCTGTCTTCTTCAATTTCTTTCCTGAGTATTTGGTAGTTATCTGAGTACAGATCCTTTGCCTCTTGGGTTCAATTTATTCCTAGGTCTCTTCTGGTTTTGGGTGCAGTTGTGAATGGGATCGACTCCTTGATTTGTCTCTCTTCTGTCTTGTTGTTGGTGTATAGGAATGCCACTGATTTCTGTGCATTGATTTTATAGCCTGCTACTTGACGGAATTGCTGTGTGAGTTCTAGCAGTTTTGGGGTGGAGTCTTTTGGGTTTTCCACATAAAGTATCATATCATCTGCAAAGAGTGAGAGTTTGACTTCCTCTCTGCCGATTTGGATGCCTTTGATTTCTTTTTGTTGTCTGATTGCTGTGGCTAGGACTTCTAATACTATGTTGAATAGCAGTGGTGAGAGTGGCTATCCCTGCCGCGTTCCTGACCTTAGGGGAAAAGATCTCAGCTTTTCCCCATTGAGAATGATATTCGCTGTAGGTTGTTCGTAGATGGCTTTTATGATATTGAGGTATGTACCCGCTGTCCCTATACTCTGAAGAGTTTTGATCCAGAAAGGGTGCTTTACTTTGTCAAATGGTTTTTCTGCATCTATTGAGAGGATCATATGATTCTTGTTCTTTCTTTTGTTAATGTGTTTTATCACGTTGATTGATTTGCGGATGTTGAACCAGCCTTGCAGCCCAGGGATAAATCCCACTTGGTCATGGTGAATACTCCTTTTCATGTACTGTTGGATCCCCTTGGCTAGTATTTTGGTGAGAATTTTTGCATCGATGTTCATCAAGGATATTGGTCTCTAATACTCCTTTTTGATGGGATCTTTGTCTGGTTTTGGGATCAAGGTAATGGTGGCCTCATAAAATGAGTTTGGAAGTTTTCCTTCCATTTCTATTGTTTGGAACAGTTTCAGGAGAATAGGTATTAATTCTTCTTTAAATGTCTGATCGAATTCCCCTGGGAATCCATCTGGCCCTGGGCTTTGGTTTCTTGGGAGGTTTTTGATGACTACTTCAATTGCCTTCGTGGTTATAGGACTGTTCAGGTTTTCTATTTCTTCCTGGGTCAGTGTTGGTAGTTGACACATCTCTAGGAATGCACCCATTTCTTCCAGGTTATGGAATATGCTGCCCTAGGGTTGCTCAGATTACCTTCTTATAATCGTTTGTATTTCTTTGGTGTTGGTTGTGATCTCTCCTCTTTCATTCATGATTTTGTTGATTTGGGTCATTTCTCTTTTCTTTTTGATCAGCCTGGACAGGGGTGTATCAATCTTGTGAATTCTTTCAAAGAACCAGCTCCTAGTTCCGTTGATCTGTTCTACTGTTCTTTTGGGTTCTATTTCATTGATTTCTGCTCTGATCTGCATGATTTCTCTTCTCCTGCTGGGTTTAGGCTTTATTTGCCGTTCTTTCTCCAGCTCCTTTAGGTGTAGGGTTAGGGTGTGTATTTGAGACCTTTCATGTTTCTTGAGAAAGGCTTGTATTGCTATATACTTTCCTCGCAGGACTGCCTTGGCTGTATCCCAAAGATTTTGGACAGTTGTGTTTTCATTTTCATTGGTTTCCAGGAATTTTTAAATTCTTCTTTAATTTCCTGGTTGACCCATTCATTCTTTCGTAGGATGCTCTTTAGCCTCCATGTATTTGAGTTCTTTCCGACTTTCCTCTTGTGATTGAGTTCTAGTTTCAAAGCATTGTGGTCTGAAAATGTGCAGGGAATCATCCCAATCTTTGGGTACCGGTTGAGACCTGATTTGTGACCTAGGATGTGATCCATTCTGGAGAACGTTCCATGGGCCCTAGAGAAGAATGTGTATTCCGTTGCTTCGGGATGGAACGTTCTGAATATGTCTGTGAAGTCCATTTGGTCCAGTGTGTCATTTAAAGTCTTTATTTCCTTGTTGATCTTTTGCTTAGATGATCTGGCCATTACAGTCAGGGGGGTGTTAAAGTCCCCCACTATGATTGTATGGTTGTCAATGTCTCTCTTTGCTTTTCTTCTAAATTGCCTTATACAATTGGATGCTCCCATGTTCGGGGCATAGACATTTACAATTGTTAGATCTTCTTCTTGGATAGACCCTTTAAGTAGGATATAGTGTCCTTCTTCATCTCTTATTACAGTCTTTGTTTTTTATTGCTTTGTTAATCACCATGTACTACATCATTTGATTTGGTGTAGTGTCCAATGATTCATTGTTTGTTCCGAACACACAGTGCTCCATGGAGAATGTGCCCTCTTTAATACCCATCACCAGGCTAACCAATCCCCCGACCCACCTCCCCTCTAGAAACCTCGGATTTTTTTTCAGAATCCATCATCTCTCCTGGTCTGTCTCCCCCTCTCCCTAACTCCCCTTCATTCTTCCTCTCCTGCTATCTCCTTCATTCCTTTATTCTTAAAATATGTTGCGTTATTTGTTTCAGAAGTAGAGATCTGTGATTCAACAGTCTTACACAATTCACAGCGCTCACCGTAGCTCATACCCTCCCCAATGTCTATCACCCAGCCAGCCCATCCTTCCCACCCCCGACCACTCCAGCAAGCCTCACTCTGTTCCTGAGATTAAGAATTCCTCATATCAGTGAGGTCATATGATACATGTCTTTCTCTGATTGACTTATTTCACTAATCATCGGACCCTCCAGTCCCATCCACGTCGTTGTCCATGGCAACATCTCATTCCTTTTGATGGCTGCGTAATATTCCATTGTGTATATATATGCCACCTCTTCTTTATCCATTCATCTGTCGATGCACATCTTGGCTCTTTCAACAGTTTGGCTATTGTGGACATTGCTGCTATAAACAATGGGGTGCACGTACCGCTTCGGGTCCCTACATTTGTATCTTTGGGGTAAATACCCAGGAGTGCAATTGCTGGATCGGATGGTAGCTCTAATTTCAACTATTTGAGGAACCTCCATCCTGTTTTCCAGAGGGGTTGCACCAGCTTGCATTCCCACCACCAGTGTAGGAGGGTTCCCCTTTCTCCACATCCCCGCCAACCTCTGTCGTTCCCTGACTTGTTCATTTGAGCCATTCTGACGGGTGTGAGGTGGTATCTCATTGAGGTTTTGATGTGGATTTCCCTGATGCCGAGCCGTGTTGAGCACTTTTTCCGGTGCCTGTTGGCCATTTGGATGTCTTCTTTGGAATAATATCTGTTCATGTCTTCTGCCTATTTCTTGATTGGATTATTTGTTCTTTGGGTGTTGAGTTTGATACGTTTTTATACATATTGGATAGTAGCCCTTTATCTGATATGTCATTCGTAAATAATTTCTCCCATTCTGTCGGTTGTCTTTTGGTTTTATGGACTGTTTCTTTTGCTGTGCCAAAGGTTTTTATCTTGATGAAATCCCAATAGTTCATTTTTGCCCTGGCTTCCCGTGCCTTTGGTGATGTTTCTAGGAAGAAGTTGCTGCGGCTGAGGTCGAAGAGCTTGCTACCTGTGTTCTCCTTTCGGATTTTGATGGAGTCCTGTCTCACATTGAGGTCTTTCAAACATTTGGAGTCTCTTTTTGTGTGTGGTGTCAGGAAATGGTCCAGTGTCATTCTTCTGCATGGGGCTGTCCAATTTCCACAACTCCAGTTGTTGAAGAGACCCTCTTTTTGCCATTGGACATTCTTTCCTGCTCTGTCAAAGATAAGTTGACCATAGAGTTGAGGGTCCATTTCTGGGCTCTCGATTCTGTTCCATGGATCTATGTGTCTGTTTTTGTGCCAGTACCATACTGTCTTGATGATGACAGCTTTGTCATAGAGCTGGAAGTCCAGAATTGTGATGCCGCCAGCTTTGCTTTTCTTTCTCAATATTCCTCTGGCTATTCGTGGTCTCTTCTGGTTCCATTCAAATCTTAGGACTATTTGTTCCATTTCTTGGAAAAAAGTGGATGGTATTTTGACGGGGATTGCATTGAATGTGTAGATTGCTCTAGGTAGCATTGACCTCTTCACAATGTTGGTTCTCCCAGTCCATGAGCATGGAACGTTTTTCCGTTTCTTTGTGTCTTCTTCAATTTCTTTCCTGAGTATTTGGTAGTTTTCTGAGTACAGATCCTTTGCCTCTTGGGTTCAATTTATTCCTAGGTCTCTTCTGGTTTTGGGTGCAGTTGTGAATGGGATCGACTCCTTGATTTGTCTCTCTTCTGTCTTGTTGTTGGTGTATAGGAATGCCACTGATTTCTGTGCATTGATTTTATAGCCTGCTACTTGACGGAATTGCTGTGTGAGTTGTAGCAGTTTTGGGGTGGAGTCTTTTGGGTTTTCCACATAAAGTATCATATCATCTGCAAAGAGTGAGAGTTTGACTTCCTCTCTGCCGATTTGGATGCCTTTGATTTCTTTTTGTTGTCTGATTGCTGTGGCTAGGACTTCTAATACTATGTTGAATAGCAGTGGTGAGAGTGGCTATCCCTGCCGCGTTCCTGACCTTAGGGGAAAAGATCTCAGCTTTTCCCCATTGAGAATGATATTCGCTGTAGGTTGTTCGTAGATGGCTTTTATGATATTGAGGTATGTACCCGCTGTCCCTATACTCTGAAGAGTTTTGATCCAGAAAGGGTGCTTTACTTTGTCAAATGGTTTTTCTGCATCTATTGAGAGGATCATATGATTCTTGTTCTTTCTTTTGTTAATGTGTTTTATCACGTTGTTTGATTTGCGGATGTTGAACCAGCCTTGCAGCCCAGGGATAAATCCCACTTGGTCATGGTGAATACTCCTTTTCATGTACTGTTGGATCCTCTTGGCTAGTATTTTGGTGAGAATTTTTGCATCGATGTTCATCAAGGATATTGGTCTCTAATACTCCTTTTTGATGGGATCTTTGTCTGGTTTTGGGATCAAGGTAATGGTGGCCTCATAAAATGAGTTTGGAAGTTTTCCATCCATTTCTATTGTTTGGAACGGTTTCAGGAGAATAGGTATTAATTCTTCTTTAAATGTCTGATAGAATTCCCCTGGGAATCCATCTGGCCCTGGGCTTTGGTTTCTTGGGAGGTTTTTGATGACTACTTCAATTGCCTTCGTGGTTATAGGACTGTTCAGGTTTTCTATTTCTTCCTGGGTCAGTTTTGGTAGTTGACACATCTCTAGGAATGCACCCATTTCTTCCAGGTTATGGAATATGCTGCCCTAGGGTTGCTCAGATTACGTTCTTATAATCGTTTGTATTTCTTTGGTGTTGGTTGTGATCTCTCCTCTTTCATTCATGATTTTGTTGATTTGGGTCATTTCTCTTTTCTTTTTGATCAGCCTGGACAGGGGTGTATCAATCTTGTGAATTCTTTCAAAGAACCAGCTCCTAGTTCCGTTGATCTGTTCTACTGTTCTTTTGGGTTCTATTTCATTGATTTCTGCTCTGATCTGCATGATTTCTCTTCTCCTGCTGGGTTTAGGCTTTATTTGCCGTTCTTTCTCCAGCTCCTTTAGGTGTAGGGTTAGGGTGTGTATTTGAGACCTTTCATGTTTCTTGAGAAAGGCTTGTATTGCTATATACTTTCCTCGCAGGACTGCCTTGGCTGTATCCCAAAGATTTTGGACAGTTGTGTTTTCATTTTCATTGGTTTCCATGAATTTTTAGAATCTTCTTTAATTTCCTGGTTGACCCATTCATTCTTTCGTAGGATGCTCTTTAGCCTCCATGTATTTGAGTTCTTTCCGACTTTCCTCTTGTGATTGAGTTCTAATTTCAAAGCATTGTGGTCTGAAAATGTGGAGGGAATGATCCCAATCTTTGGGTACCGGTTGAGACCTGATTTGTGACCTTGGATGTGATCCATTCTGGAGAACGTTCCATGGGCCCTAGAGAAGAATGTGTATTCCGTTGCTTCGGGATGGAACGTTCTGAATATGTCTGTGAAGTCCATTTGGTCCAGTGTGTCATTTAAAGTCTTTATTTCCTTGTTGATCTTTTGCTTAGATGATCTGGCCATTTCAGTCAGGGGGGTGTTAAAGTCCCCCACTATGATTGTATGGGTGTCAATGTCTTTCTTTGCTTTTCTTCTAAATTGCCTTATACAATTGGATGCTCCCATGTTCGGGGCATAGACATTTACAATTGTTAGATCTTCTTCTTGGATAGACCCTTTAAGTAGGATATAGTGTCCTTCTTCATCTCTTATTACAGTCTTTGTTTTTTATCGCTTTGTTAATCACCATGTACTACATCATTTGTTTTGGTGTAGTGTCCCATGATTCATTGTTTGTTCCGAACACACAGTGCTCCATGCAGAATGTGCCCTCTTTAATACCCATCACCAGGCTAACCAATCCCCCGACCCACCACCCCTCTAGAAACATCGGATTTTTTTTCAGAATCCATCATCTCTCCTGGTCTGTCTCCCCCTATCACTAACTCCCCTTCATTCTTCCTCTCCTGCTATCTCCTTCATTCCTTTATTCTTAAAATATGTTGCGATATTTGTTTCAGAAGTAGAGATCTGTGATTCAACAGTCTTACACAATTCACAGCGCTCACTGTAGCTCATACCCTCCCCAATGTCTATCACCCAGCCAGCCCATCCTTCCCACCCCCGACCACTCCAGCAAGCCTCACTCTGTTCCTGAGATTAAGAATTCCTCCTATCAGTGAGGTCATATGATACATGTCTTTCTCTGATTGACTTATTTCACTAATCATCGGACCCTCCAGTCCCATCCACGTCGTTGTCCATGGCAACATCTCATTCCTTTTGATGGCTGCGTAATATTCCATTGTGTATATATATACCACCTCTTCTTTATCCATTCATCTGTCGATGGACATCTTGGCTCTTTCAACAGTTTGGCTATTGTGGACATTGCTGCTATAAACAATGGGGTGCACGTACCGCTTCGGGTCCCTACATTTGTATCTTTGGGGTAAATACCCAGGAGTGCTATTGCTGGATCGGATGGTAGCTCTAATTTCAACTATTTGAGGAACCTCCATCCTGTTTTCCAGAGGGGTTGCACCAGCTTGCATTCCCACCACCAGTGTAGGAGGGTTCCCCTTTCTCCACATCCCCGCCAACCTCTGTCGTTCCCTGACTTGTTCATTTGAGCCATTCTGACGGGTGTGAGGTGGTATCTCATTGAGGTTTTGATGTGGAATTCCCTGATTCCGAGCCGTGTTGAGCACTTTTTCCTGTGCCTGTTGGCCATTTGGATGTCTTCTTTGGAAAAATGTCTCTTCATGTCTTCTGTCTATTTTTTGATTGGATTATTTGTTCTTTGGGTGTTGAGTTTGATACGTTTTTATACATATTGGATAGTAGCCCTTTATCTGATATGTCATTCGTAAATAATTTCTCCCATTCTGTCGGTTGTCTTTTGGTTTTGTGGACTGTTTCTTTTGCTGTGCCAAAGGTTTTTATCTTGATGAAATCCCAATAGTTCATTTTTGCCCTGGCTTCCTGTGCCTTTGGTGATGTTTCTAGGAAGAAGTTGCTGTGGCTGAGGTCGAAGAGCTTGCTACCTGTGTTCTCCTTTCGGATTTTGATGGAGTCCTGTCTCACATTGAGGTCTTTCAAACATTTGGAGTCTATTTTTGTGTGTGGTGTCAGGAAATGGTCCAGTGTCATTCTTCTGCATGGGGCTGTCCAATTTCCACAACTCCAGTTGTTGAAGAGACCCTCTTTTTGCCATTGGACATTCTTTCCTGCTCTGTCAAAGATAAGTTGACCATAGAGTTGAGGGTCCATTTCTGGGCTCTCGATTCTGTTCCATGGATCTATGTGTCTGTTTTTGTGCCACTACCATACTGTCTTGATGATGACAGCTTTGTCATAGAGCTGGAAGTCCAGAATTGTGATGCCGCCAGCTTTGCTTTTCTTTCTCAATATTCCTCTGGCTATTCGTGGTCTCTTCTGGTTCCATTCAAATCTTAGGATTATTTGTTCCATTTCTTGGAAATAAGTGGATGGTATTTTGACGGGTATTGCATTGAATGTGTAGATTGCTCTAAGTAGCATCGACCTCTTCACAATGTTGTTTCTCCCAATCCATGAGCATGGAACGTTTTTCCGTTTCTTTGTGTCTTCTTCAATTTCTTTCCTGAGTATTTGGTAGTTTTCTGAGTACAGATCCTTTGCCTCTTGGGTTCAATTTATTCCTAGTTCTCTTCTGGTTTTGGGTGCAGTTGTGAATGGGATCGACTCCTTGATTTGTCTCTCTTCTGTCTTGTTGTTGGTGTATAGGAATGCCAGTGATTTCTGTGCATTGATTTTATAGCCTGCTACTTGACGGAATTGCTGTGTGAGTTCTAGCAGTTTTGGGGTGGAGTCTTTTGGGTTTTCCACATAAAGTATCATATCATCTGCAAAGAGTGAGAGTTTGACTTCCTCTCTGCCGATTTGGATGCCTTTGATTTCTTTTTGTTGTCTGATTGCTGTGGCTAGGACTTCTAATACTATGTTGAATAGCAGTGGTGAGAGTGGCTATCCCTGCCGCGTTCCTGACCTTAGGGGAAAAGATCTCAGCTTTTCCCATTGAGAATGATATTCGCTGTAGGTTGTTCGTAGATGGCTTTTATGATATTGAGGTATGTACCCGCTGTCCCTATACTCTGAAGAGTTTTGATGCAGAAAGTGTGCTTTACTTTGTCAAATGGTTTTTCTGCATCTATTGAGAGGATCATATGATTCTTGTTCTTTCTTTGGTTAATGTGTTTTATCACGTTGATTGATTTGCGGATGTTGAACCAGCCTTGCAGCCCAGGGATAAATCCCACTTGGTCATGGTGAATACTCCTTTTCATGTACTGTTGGATCCCCTTGGCTAGTATTTTGGTGAGAATTTTTGCATCGATGTTCATCAAGGATATTGGTCTCTAATACTCCTTTTTGATGGGATCTTTGTCTGGTTTTGGGATCAAGGTAATGGTGGCCTCATAAAATGAGTTTGGAAGTTTTCCTTCCATTTCTATTGTTTGGAACAGTTTCAGGAGAATAGGTATTAATTCTTCTTTAAATGTCTGATAGAATTCCCCTGGGAATCCATCTGGCCCTGGGCTTTGGTTCCTTGGGAGGTTTTTGATGACTACTTCAATTGCCTTCGTGGTTATAGGACTGTTCAGGTTTTCTATTTCTTCCTGGGTCAGTTTTGGTAGTTGACACATCTCTAGGAATGCACCCATTTCTTCCAGGTTATGGAATATGCTGCCCTAGGGTTGCTCAGATTACGTTCTTATAATCGTTTGTATTTCTTTGGTGTTGGTTGTGATCTCTCCTCTTTCATTCATGATTTTGTTGATTTGGGTCATTTCTCTTTTCTTTTTGATCAGCCTGGACAGGGGTGTATCAATCTTGTGAATTCTTTCAAAGAACCAGCTCCTAGTTCCGTTGATCTGTTCTACTGTTCTTTTGGGTTCTATTTCATTGATTTCTGCTCTGATCTGCATGATTTCTCTTCTCCTGCTGGGTTTACGCTTTATTTGCCGTTCTTTCTCCAGCTCCTTTAGGTGTAGGGTTAGGGTGTGTATTTGAGACCTTTCATGTTTCTTGAGAAAGGCTTGTATTGCTATATACTTTCCTCGCAGGACTGCCTTGGCTGTATCCCAAAGATTTTGGACAGTTGTGTTTTCATTTTCATTGGTTTCCAGGAATTTTTAAATTCTTCTTTAATTTCCTGGTTGACCCATTCATTCTTTCGTAGGATGCTCTTTAGCCTCCATGTATTTGAGTTCTTTCCGACTTTCCTCTTCTGATTGAGTTCTAGTTTCAAAGCATTGTGGTCTGAAAATGTGCAGGGAATGATCCCAATCTTTGGGTACCGGTTGAGACCTGATTTGTGACCTAGGATGTGATCCATTCTGGAGAACGTTCCATGGGCCCTAGAGAAGAATGTGTATTCCGTTGCTTCGGGATGGAATGTTCTGAATATGTCTGTGAAGTCCATTTGGTCCAGTGTGTCATTTAAAGTCTTTATTTCCTTGTTGATCTTTTGCTTAGATGATCTGGCCATTTCAGTCAGGGGGGTGTTAAAGTCCCCCACTATGATTGTATGGTTGTCAATGTCTTTCTTTGCTTTTCTTCTAAATTGCCTTATATAATTGGATGCTCCCATGTTCGGGGCATAGACATTTACAATTGTTAGATCTTCTTCTTGGATAGACCCTTTAAGTAGGATATAGTGTCCTTCTTCATCTCTTATTACAGTCTTTGTCTTTTATTGCTTTGTTAATCACCATGTACTACATCATTTGTTTTGGTGTAGTGTCCCATGATTCATTGTTTGTTCCGAACACACAGTGCTCCATGCAGAATGTGCCCTCTTTAATACCCATCACCAGGCTAACCAATCCCCCGACCCACCTCCCCTCTAGAAACCTCGGATTTTTTTTCAGAATCCATCATCTCTCCTGGTCTGTCTCCCCCTCTCACTAACTCCCCTTCATTCTTCCTCTCCTGCTATCTCCTTCTTTTCCTTTATTCTTAAAATATGTTGCGTTATTTGTTTCAGAAGTAGAGATCTGTGATTCAACAGTCTTACACAATTCACAGCGCTCACCGTAGCTCATACCCTCCCCAATGTCTATCACCCAGCCAGCCCATCCCTCCCACCCCCGACCACTCCAGCAAGCCTCACTCTGTTCCTGAGATTAAGAATTCCTCATATCAGTGAGGTCATATGATACATGTCTTTCTCTGATTGACTTATTTCACTAATCATCGGACCCTCCAGTTCCATCCACGTCGTTGTCCATGGCAACATCTCATTCCTTTTGATGGCTGCGTAATATTCCATTGTGTAGATATATACCACCTCTTCTTTATCCATTCATCTGTCGATGGACATCTTGGCTCTTTCAACAGTTTGGGTATTGTGGACATTGCTGCTACAAACAATGGGGTGCACGTACCGCTTCGGGTCCCTACATTTGTATCTTTGGGGTAAATACCCAGGAGTGCAATTGCTGGATCGGATGGTAGCTCTAATTTCAACTATTTGAGGAACCTCCATCCTGTTTTCCAGAGGGGTTGCACCAGCTTGCATTCCCACCACCAGTGTAGGAGGGTTCCCCTTTCTCCACATCCCCGCCAACCTCTGTCGTTCCCTGACTTGTTCATTTGAGCCATTCTGACGGGTGTGAGGTGGTATCTCATTGAGGTTTTGATGTGGATTTCCCTGATGCCGAGCCGTGTTGAGCACTTTTTCCTGTGCCTGTTGGCCATTTGGATGTCTTCTTTGGAAAAATGTCTGTTCATGTCTTCTGCCTATTTTTTGATTGGATTATTTGTTCTTTGGGTGTTGAGTTTGATACGTTTTTATACATATTGGATAGTAGCCCTTTATCTGATATGTCATTCGTAAATAATTTCTCCCATTCTGTCGGTTATCTTTTGGTTTTGTGGACTGTTTCTTTTGCTGTGCCAAAGGTTTTTATCTTGATGAAATCCCAATAGTTCATTTTTGCCCTGGCTTCCCGTGCCTATGGTGATGTTTCTAGGAAGAAGTTGCTGCGGCTGAGGTCGAAGAGCTTGCTACCTGTGTTCTCCTTTCGGATTTTGATGGAGTCCTGTCTCACATTGAGGTCTTTCAAACATTTGGAGTCTATTTTTGTGTGTGGTGTCAGGAAATGGTCCAGTGTCATTCTTCTGCATGGGGCTGTCCGATTTCCACAACTCCAGTTGTTGAAGAGACCCTCTTTTTGCCATTGGACATTCTTTCCAGCTCTGTCAAAGATAAGTTGACCATAGAGTTGAGGGTCCATTTCTGGGCTCTCGATTCTGTTCCATGGATCTATGTGTCTGTTTTTGTGCCAGTACCATACTGTCTTGATGATGACAGCTTTGACATAGAGCTGGAAGTCCAGAATTGTGATGCCGCCAGCTTTGCTTTTCTTTCTCAATATTCCTCTGGCTATTCGTGGTCTCTTCTGGTTCCATTCAAATCTTAGGATTATTTGTTCCATTTCTTGGAAAAAAGTGGATGGTATTTTGACGGGGATTGCATTGAATGTGTAGATTGCTCTAGGTAGCATTGACCTCTTCACAATGTTGTTTCCCCCAGTCCATGAGCATGGAACGTTTTTCCGTTTCTTTGTGTCTTCTTCAATTTCTTTCCTGAGTATTTGGTAGTTTTCTGAGTACAGATCCTTTGCCTCTTGGGTTCAATTTATTCCTAGGTCTCTTCTGGTTTTGGGTGCAGTTGTGAATGGGATCGACTCCTTGATTTGTCTCTCTTCTGTCTTGTTGTTGGTGTATAGGAATGCCAGTGATTTCTGTGCATTGATTTTATAGCCTGCTACTTGACGGAATTGCTGTGTGAGTTCTAGCAGTTTTGGGGTGGAGTCTTTTGGGTTTTCCACATAAAGTATCATATCATCTGCAAAGAGTGAGAGTTTGACTTCCTCTCTGCCGATTTGGATGCCTTTGATTTCTTTTTGTTGTCTGATTGCTGTGGCTAGGACTTCTAATACTATGTTGAATAGCAGTGGTGAGAGTGGCTATCCCTGCCGCGTTCCTGACCTTAGGGGAAAAGATCTCAGCTTTTCCCATTGAGAATGATATTCGCTGTAGGTTGTTCGTAGATGGCTTTTATGATATTGAGGTATGTACCCGCTGTCCCTATACTCTGAAGAGTTTTGATGCAGAAAGTGTGCTTTACTTTGTCAAATGGTTTTTCTGCATCTATTGAGAGGATCATATGATTCTTGTTCTTTCTTTTGTTAATGTGTTTTATCACGTTGATTGATTTGCGGATGTTGAACCAGCCTTGCAGCCCAGGGATAAATCCCACTTGGTCATGGTGAATACTCCTTTTCATGTACTGTTGGATCCCCTTGGCTCGTATTTTGGTGAGAATTTTTGCATCGATGTTCATCAGTGATATTGGTCTCTAATACTCCTTTTTGATGGGATCTTTGTCTGGTTTTGGGATCAAGGTAATGGTGGTCTCATAAAATGAGTTTGGAAGTTTTCCTTCCATTTCTCTTGTTTGGAACAGTTTCAGGAGAATAGGTATTAATTCTTCTTTAAATGTCTGATCGAATTCCCCTGGGAATCCATCTGGCCCTGGGCTTTGGTTTCTTGGGAGGTTTTTGATCACTACTTCAATTGCCTTCGTGGTTATAGGACTGTTCAGGTTTTCTATTTCTTCCTGGGTCAGTTTTGGTAGTTGACACATCTCTAGGAATGCACCCATTTCTTCCAGGTTATGGAATATGCTGCCCTAGGGTTGCTCAGATTACGTTCTTATAATCGTTTGTATTTCTTTGGTGTTGGTTGTGATCTCTCCTCTTTCATTCATGATTTTGTTGATTTGGGTCATTTCTCTTTTCTTTTTGATCAACCTGGACAGGGGTGTATCAATCTTGTGAATTCTTTCAAAGAACCAGCTCCTAGTTCCGTTGATCTGTTCTACTGTTCTTTTGGGTTCTATTTCATTGATTTCTGCTCTGATCTGCATGATTTCTCTTCTCCTGCTGGGTTTAGGCTTTATTTGCCGTTCTTTCTCCAGCTCCTTTAGGTGTAGGGTTAGGGTGTGTATTTGAGACCTTTCATGTTTCTTGAGAAAGGCTTGTATTGCTATATACTTTCCTCGCAGGACTGCCTTGGCTGTATCCCAAAGATTTTGGACAGTTGTGTTTTCATTTTCATTGGTTTCCAGGAATTTTTAAATTCTTCTTTAATTTCCTGGTTGACCCATTCATTCTTTCGTAGGATGCTCTTTAGCCTCCATGTATTTGAGTTCTTTCCGACTTTCCTCTTGTGATTGAGTTCTAGTTTCAAAGCATTGTGGTCTGAAAATGTGCAGGGAATGATCCCAATCTTTGGGTACCGGTTGAGACCTGATTTGTGACCTAGGATGTGATCCATTCTGGAGAACGTTCCATGGGCCCTAGAGAAGAATGTGTATTCCGTTGCTTCGGGATGGAACGTTCTGAATATGTCTGTGAAGTCCATTTGGTCCAGTGTGTCATTTAAAGTCTTTATTTCCTTGTTGATCTTTTGCTTAGATGATCTGGCCATTACAGTCAGGGGGGTGTTAAAGTCCCCCACTATGATTGTATGGTTGTCAATGTCTTTCTTTGCTTTTCTTCTAAATTGCCTTATACAATTGGATGCTCCCATGTTCGGGGCATAGACATTTACAATTGTTAGATCTTCTTCTTGGATAGACCCTTTAAGTAGGATATAGTGTCCTTCTTCATCTCTTATTACAGTCTTTGTTTTTTATTGCTTTGTTAATCACCATGTACTACATCATTTGATTTGGTGTAGTGTCCCATGATTCATTGTTTGTTCCGAACACACAGTGCTCCATGGAGAATGTGCCCTCTTTAATACCCATCACCAGGCTAACCAATCCCCCGACCCACCACCCCTCTAGAAACCTCGGATTTTTTTTCAGAATCCATCATCTCTCCTGGTCTGTCTCCCCCTCTCCCTAACTCCCCTTCATTCTTCCTCTCCTGCTATCTCCTTCATTCCTTTATTCTTAAAATATGTTGCGTTATTTGTTTCAGAAGTAGAGATCTGTGATTCAACAGTCTTACACAATTCACAGCGCTCACCGTAGCTCATACCCTCCCCAATGTCTATCACCCAGCCAGCCCATCCTTCCCACCCCCGACCACTCCAGCAAGCCTCACTCTGTTCCTGAGATTAAGAATTCCTCATATCAGTGAGGTCATATGATACATGTCTTTCTCTGATTGACTTATTTCACTAATCATCGGACCCTCCAGTCCCATCCACGTCGTTGTCCATGGCAACATCTCATTCCTTTTGATGGCTGCGTAATATTCCATTGTGTATATATATGCCACCTCTTCTTTATCCATTCATCTGTCGATGCACATCTTGGCTCTTTCAACAGTTTGGCTATTGTGGACATTGCTGCTATAAACAATGGGGTGCACGTACCGCTTCGGGTCCCTACATTTGTATCTTTGGGGTAAATACCCAGGAGTGTAATTGCTGGATCGGATGGTAGCTCTAATTTCAACTATTTGAGGAACCTCCATCCTGTTTTCCAGAGGGGTTGCACCAGCTTGCATTCCCACCACCAGTGTAGGAGGGTTCCCCTTTCTCCACATCCCCGCCAACCTCTGTCGTTCCCTGACTTGTTCATTTGAGCCATTCTGACGGGTGTGAGGTGGTATCTCATTGAGGTTTTGATGTGGATTTCCCTGATGCCGAGCCGTGTTGAGCACTTTTTCCGGTGCCTGTTGGCCATTTGGATGTCTTCTTTGGAATAATATCTGTTCATGTCTTCTGCCTATTTTTTGATTGGATTATTTGTTCTTTGGGTGTTGAGTTTGATACGTTTTTATACATATTGGATAGTAGCCCTTTATCTGATATGTCATTCGTAAATAATTTCTCCCATTCTGTCGGTTGTCTTTTGGTTTTATGGACTGTTTCTTTTGCTGTGCCAAAGGTTTTTATCTTGATGAAATCCCAATAGTTCATTTTTGCCCTGGCTTCCCGTGCCTTTGTTGATGTTTCTAGGAAGAAGTTGCTGCGGCTGAGGTCGAAGAGCTTGCTACCTGTGTTCTCCTTTCGGATTTTGATGGAGTCCTGTCTCACATTGAGGTCTTTCAAACATTTGGAGTCTATTTTTGTGTGTGGTGTCAGGAAATGGTCCAGTGTCATTCTTCTGCATGGGGCTGTCCAATTTCCACAACTCCAGTTGTTGAAGAGACCCTCTTTTTGCCATTGGACATTCTTTCCTGCTCTGTCAAAGATAAGTTGACCATAGAGTTGAGGGTCCATTTCTGGGCTCTCGATTCTGTTCCATGGATCTATGTGTCTGTTTTTGTGCCAGTACCATACTGTCTTGATGATGACAGCTTTGTCATAGAGCTGGAAGTCCAGAATTGTGATGCCGCCAGCTTTGCTTTTCTTTCTCAATATTCCTCTGGCTATTCGTGGTCTCTTCTGGTTCCATTCAAATCTTAGGACTATTTGTTCCATTTCTTGGAAAAAAGTGGATGGTATTTTGACGGGGATTGCAATGAATGTGTAGATTGCTCTAGGTAGCATTGACCTCTTCACAATGTTGGTTCTCCCAGTCCATGAGCATGGAACGTTTTTCCGTTTCTTTGTGTCTTCTTCAATTTCTTTCCTGAGTATTTGGTAGTTTTCTGAGTACAGATCCTTTGCCTCTTGGGTTCAATTTATTCCTAGGTCTCTTCTGGTTTTGGGTGCAGTTGTGAATGGGATCGACTCCTTGATTTGTCTCTCTTCTGTCTTGTTGTTGGTGTATAGGAATGCCACTGATTTCTGTGCATTGATTTTATAGCCTGCTACTTGACGGAATTGCTGTGTGAGTTCTAGCAGTTTTGGGGTGGAGTCTTTTGGGTTTTCCACATAAAGTATCATATCATCTGCAAAGAGTGAGAGTTTGACTTCCTCTCTGCCGATTTGGATGCCTTGGATTTCTTTTTGTTGTCTGATTGCTGTGGCTAGGACTTCTAATACTATGTTGAATAGCAGTGGTGAGAGTGGCTATCCCTGCCGCGTTCCTGACCTTAGGGGAAAAGATCTCAGCTTTTCCCCATTGAGAATGATATTCGCTGTAGGTTGTTCGTAGATGGCTTTTATGATATTGAGGTATGTACCCGCTGTCCCTATACTCTGAAGAGTTTTGATCCAGAAAGGGTGCTTTACTTTGTCAAATGGTTTTTCTGCATCTATTGAGAGGATCATATGATTCTTGTTCTTTCTTTTGTTAATGTGTTTTATCACGTTGTTTGATTTGCGGATGTTGAACCAGCCTTGCAGCCCAGGGATAAATCCCACTTGGTCATGGTGAATACTCCTTTTCATGTACTGTTGGATCCTCTTGGCTAGTATTTTGGTGAGAATTTTTGCATCGATGTTCATCAAGGATATTGGTCTCTAATACTCCTTTTTGATGGGATCTTTGTCTGGTTTTGGGATCAAGGTAATGGTGGCCTCATAAAATGAGTTTGGAAGTTTTCCATCCATTTCTATTGTTTGGAACGGTTTCAGGAGAATAGGTATTAATTCTTCTTTAAATGTCTGATAGAATTCCCCTGGGAATCCATCTGGCCCTGGGCTTTGGTTTCTTGGGAGGTTTTTGATGACTACTTCAATTGCCTTCGTGGTTATAGGACTGTTCAGGTTTTCTATTTCTTCCTGGGTCAGTTTTGGTAGTTGACACATCTCTAGGAATGCACCCATTTCTTCCAGGTTATGGAATATGCTGCCCTAGGGTTGCTCAGATTACGTTCTTATAATCGTTTGTATTTCTTTGGTGTTGGTTGTGATCTCTCCTCTTTCATTCATGATTTTGTTGATTTGGGTCATTTCTCTTTTCTTTTTGATCAGCCTGGACAGGGGTGTATCAATCTTGTGAATTCTTTCAAAGAACCAGCTCCTAGTTCCGTTGATCTGTTCTACTGTTCTTTTGGGTTCTATTTCATTGATTTCTGCTCTGATCTGCATGATTTCTCTTCTCCTGCTGGGTTTAGGCTTTATTTGCCGTTCTTTCTCCAGCTCCTTTAGGTGTAGGGTTAGGGTGTGTATTTGAGACCTTTCATGTTTCTTGAGAAAGGCTTGTATTGCTATATACTTTCCTCGCAGGACTGCCTTGGCTGTATCCCAAAGATTTTGGACAGTTGTGTTTTCATTTTCATTGGTTTCCATGAATTTTTAGAATCTTCTTTAATTTCCTGGTTGACCCATTCATTCTTTCGTAGGATGCTCTTTAGCCTCCATGTATTTGAGTTCTTTCCGACTTTCCTCTTGTGATTGAGTTCTAATTTCAAAGCATTGTGGTCTGAAAATGTGCAGGGAATGATCCCAATCTTTGGGTACCGGTTGAGACCTGATTTGTGACCTAGGATGTGATCCATTCTGGAGAACGTTCCATGGGCCCTAGAGAAGAATGTGTATTCCGTTGCTTCGGGATGGAACGTTCTGAATATGTCTGTGAAGTCCATTTGGTCCAGTGTGTCATTTAAAGTCTTTATTTCCTTGTTGATCTTTTGCTTAGATGATCTGGCCATTTCAGTCAGGGGGGTGTTAAAGTCCCCCACTATGATTGTATGGGTGTCAATGTCTTTCTTTGCTTTTCTTCTAAATTGCCTTATACAATTGGATGCTCCCATGTTCGGGGCATAGACATTTACAATTGTTAGATCTTCTTCTTGGATAGACCCTTTAAGTAGGATATAGTGTCCTTCTTCATCTCTTATTACAGTCTTTGTTTTTTATCGCTTTGTTAATCACCATGTACTACATCATTTGTTTTGGTGTAGTGTCCCATGATTCATTGTTTGTTCCGAACACACAGTGCTCCATGCAGAATGTGCCCTCTTTAATACCCATCACCAGGCTAACCAATCCCCCGACCCACCACCCCTCTAGAAACATCGGATTTTTTTTCAGAATCCATCATCTCTCCTGGTCTGTCTCCCCCTATCACTAACTCCCCTTCATTCTTCCTCTCCTGCTATCTCCTTCATTCCTTTATTCTTAAAATATGTTGCGATATTTGTTTCAGAAGTAGAGATCTGTGATTCAACAGTCTTACACAATTCACAGCGCTCACTGTAGCTCATACCCTCCCCAATGTCTATCACCCAGCCAGCCCATCCTTCCCACCCCCGACCACTCCAGCAAGCCTCACTCTGTTCCTGAGATTAAGAATTCCTCCTATCAGTGAGGTCATATGATACATGTCTTTCTCTGATTGACTTATTTCACTAATCATCGGACCCTCCAGTCCCATCCACGTCGTTGTCCATGGCAACATCTCATTCCTTTTGATGGCTGCGTAATATTCCATTGTGTATATATATACCACCTCTTCTTTATCCATTCATCTGTCGATGGACATCTTGGCTCTTTCAACAGTTTGGCTATTGTGGACATTGCTGCTATAAACAATGGGGTGCACGTACCGCTTCGGGTCCCTACATTTGTATCTTTGGGGTAAATACCCAGGAGTGCTATTGCTGGATCGGATGGTAGCTCTAATTTCAACTATTTGAGGAACCTCCATCCTGTTTTCCAGAGGGGTTGCACCAGCTTGCATTCCCACCACCAGTGTAGGAGGGTTCCCCTTTCTCCACATCCCCGCCAACCTCTGTCGTTCCCTGACTTGTTCATTTGAGCCATTCTGACGGGTGTGAGGTGGTATCTCATTGAGGTTTTGATGTGGATTTCCCTGATTCCGAGCCGTGTTGAGCACTTTTTCTTGTGCCTGTTGGCCATTTGGATGTCTTCTTTGGAAAAATGTCTGTTCATGTCTTCTGTCTATTTTTTGATTGGATTATTTGTTCTTTGGGTGTTGAGTTTGATACGTTTTTATACATATTGGATAGTAGCCCTTTATCTGATATGTCATTCGTAAATAATTTCTCCCATTCTGTCGGTTGTCTTTTGGTTTTGTGGACTGTTTCTTTTGCTGTGCCAAAGGTTTTTATCTTGATGAAATCCCAATAGTTCATTTTTGCCCTGGCTTCCTGTGCCTTTGGTGCTGTTTCTAGGAAGAAGTTGCTGTGGCTGAGGTCGAAGAGCTTGCTACCTGTGTTCTCCTTTCGGATTTTGATGGAGTCCTGTCTCACATTGAGGTCTTTCAAACATTTGGAGTCTATTTTTGTGTGTGGTGTCAGGAAATGGTCCAGTGTCATTCTTCTGCATGGGGCTGTCCAATTTCCACAACTCCAGTTGTTGAAGAGACCCTCTTTTTGCCATTGGACATTCTTTCCTGCTCTGTCAAAGATAAGTTGACCATAGAGTTGAGGGTCCATTTCTGGGCTCTCGATTCTGTTCCATGGATCTATGTGTCTGTTTTTGTGCCAGTACCATACTGTCTTGATGATGACAGCTTTGTCATAGAGCTGGAAGTCCAGAATTGTGATGCCGCCAGCTTTGCTTTTCTTTCTCAATATTCCTCTGGCTATTCGTGGTCTCTTCTGGTTCCATTCAAATCTTAGGATTATTTGTTCCATTTCTTGGAAATAAGTGGATGGTATTTTGACGGATATTGCATTGAATGTGTAGATTGCTCTAAGTAGCATCGACCTCTTCACAATGTTGGTTCTCCCAATCCATGAGCATGGAACGTTTTTCCGTTTCTTTGTGTCTTCTTCAATTTCTTTCCTGAGTATTTGGTAGTTTTCTGAGTACAGATCCTTTGCCTCTTGGGTTCAATTTATTCCTAGGTCTCTTCTGGTTTTGGGTGCAGTTGTGAATGGGATCGACTCCTTGATTTGTCTCTCTTCTGTCTTGTTGTTGGTGTATAGGAATGCCAGTGATTTCTGTGCATTGATTTTATAGCCTGCTACTTGACGGAATTGCTGTGTGAGTTCTAGCAGTTTTGGGGTGGAGTCTTTTGGGTTTTCCACATAAAGTATCATATCATCTGCAAAGAGTGAGAGTTTGACTTCCTCTCTGCCGATTTGGATGCCTTTGATTTCTTTTTGTTGTCTGATTGCTGTGGCTAGGACTTCTAATACTATGTTGAATAGCAGTGGTGAGAGTGGCTATCCCTCCCGCGTTCCTGACCTTAGGGGAAAAGATCTCAGCTTTTCCCCATTGAGAATGATATTCCCTGTAGGTTGTTCGTAGATGGCTTTTATGATATTGAGGTATGTACCCGCTGTCCCTATACTCTGAAGAGTTTTGATCGAGAAAGTGTGCTTTTCTTTGTCAAATGGTTTTTCTGCATCTATTGAGAGGATCATATGATTCTTGTTCTTTCTTTTGTTAATGTGTTTTATCACGTTGATTGATTTGCGGATGTTGAACCAGCCTTGCAGCCCAGGGATAAAACCCACTTGGCCATGGTGAATACTCCTTTTCATCTACTGTTGGATCCTCGTGGCTAGTATTTTGGTGAGAATTTTTGCATCGATGTTCATCAAGGATATTGGTCTCTAATACTCCTTTTTGATGGGATCTTTGTCTGGTTTTGGGATCAAGGTAATGGTGGCCTCATAAAATGAGTTTGGAAGTTTTCCTTCCATTTCTATTGTTTGGAACAGTTTCAGGAGAATAGGTATTAATTCTTCTTTAAATGTCTGATAGAATTCCCCTGGGAATCCATCTGGCCCTGGGCTTTGGTTCCTTGGGAGGTTTTTGATGACTACTTCAATTGCCTTCGTGGTTATAGGACTGTTCAGGTTTTCTCTTTTTCCTGGGTCAGTTTTGGTAGTTGACACATCTCTAGGAATGCACCCATTTCTTCCAGGTTATGGAATATGCTGCCCTAGGGTTGCTCAGATTACGTTCTTATAATCGTTTGTATTTCTTTGGTGTTGGTTGTGATCTCTCCTCTTTCATTCATGATTTTGTTGATTTGGGTCATTTCTCTTTTCTTTTTGATCAGCCTGGACAGGGGTGTATCAATCTTGTGAATTCTTTCAAAGAACCAGCTCCTAGTTCCGTTGATCTGTTCTACTGTTCTTTTGGGTTCTATTTCATTGATTTCTGCTCTGATCTGCATGATTTCTCTTCTCCTGCTGGGTTTAGGCTTTATTTGCCGTTCTTTCTCCAGCTCCTTTAGGTGTAGGGTTAGGGTGTGTATTTGAGACCTTTCATGTTTCTTGAGAAAGGCTTGTATTGCTATATACTTTCCTCGCAGGACTGCCTTGGCTGTATCCCAAAGATTTTGGACAGTTGTGTTTTCATTTTCATTGGTTTCCAGGAATTTTTAAATTCTTCTTTAATTTCCTGGTTGACCCATTCATTCTTTCTTAGGATGCTCTTTAGCCTCCATGTATTTGAGTTCTTTCCGACTTTCCTCTTCTGATTGAGTTCTAGTTTCAAAGCATTGTGGTCTGAAAATGTGCAGGGAATGATCCCAATCTTTGGGTACCGGTTGAGTCCTGATTTGTGACCTAGGATGTGATCCATTCTGGAGAACGTTCCATGGGCCCTAGAGAAGAATGTGTATTCCGTTGCTTCGGGATGGAATGTTCTGAATATGTCTGTGAAGTCCATTTGGTCCAGTGTGTCATTTAAAGTCTTTATTTCCTTGTTGATCTTTTGCTTAGATGATCTGGCCATTTCAGTCAGGGGGGTGTTAAAGTCCCCCACTATGATTGTATGGTTGTCAATGTCTTTCTTTGCTTTTCTTCTAAATTGCCTTATATAATTGGATGCTCCCATGTTCGGGGCATAGACATTTACAATTGTTAGATCTTCTTCTTGGATAGACCCTTTAAGTAGGATATAGTGTCCTTCTTCATCTCTTATTACAGTCTTTGTTTTTTATTGCTTTGTTAATCACCATGTACTACATCATTTGATTTGGTGTAGTGTCCCATGATTCATTGTTTGTTCCGAACACACAGTGCTCCATGCAGAATGTGCCCTCTTTAATACCCATCACCAGGCTAACCAAACCCCCGACCCACCTCCCCTCTAGAAACCTCGGATTTTTTTTCAGAATCCATCATCTCTCCTGGTCTGTCTCCCCCTCTCACTAACTCCCCTTCATTCTTCCTCTCCTGCTATCTCCTTCATTCCTTTATTCTTAAAATATGTTGCGTTATTTGTTTCAGAAGTAGAGATCTGTGATTCAATAGTCTTACACAATTCACAGCGCTCACCGTAGCTCATACCCTCCCCAATGTCGATCACCCAGCCAGCCCATCCTTCCCACCCCCGACCACTCCAGCAAGCCTCACTCTGTTCCTGAGATTAAGAATTCCTCATATCAGTGAGGTCATATGATACATGTCTTTCTCTGATTGACTTATTTCACTAATCATCGGACCCTCCAGTCCCATCCACGTCGTTGTCCATGGCAACATCTCATTCCTTTTGATGGCTGCGTAATATTCCATTGTGTATATATATACCACCTCTTCTTTATCCATTCATCTGTCGATGGACATCTTGGCTCTTTCAACAGTTTGGCTATTGTGGACATTGCTGCTATAAACAATGGGGTGCACGTACCGCTTCGAGTCCCTACATTTGTAACTTTGGGGTAAATACCCAGGAGTGCAATTGCTGCATCGGATGGTAGCTCTAATTTCAACTATTTGAGGAACCTCCATCCTGTTTTCCAGAGGGGTTGCACCAGCTTGCATTCCCACCACCAGTGTAGGAGGGTTCCCCTTTCTCCACATCCCCGCCAACCTCTGTCGTTCCCTGACTTGTTCATTTGAGCCATTCTGACGGGTGTGAGGTGGTATCTCATTGAGGTTTTGATGTGGATTTCCCTGATGCCGAGCCGTGTTGAGCACTTTTTCCGGTGCCTGTTGGCCATTTGGATGTCTTCTTTGGAAAAATATCTGTTCATGTCTTCTGCCTATTTTTTGATTGGATTATTTGTTCTTTGGGTGTTGAGTTTGATACGTTTTTATACATATTGGATAGTAGCCCTTTATCTGATATGTCATTCGTAAATAATTTCTCCCATTCTGTCGGTTGTCTTTTGGTTTTGTGGACTGTTTCTTTTGCTGTGCCAAAGGTTTTTATCTTGATGAAATCCCAATAGTTCATTTTTGCCCTGGCTTCCCGTGCCTTTGGTGATGTTTCTAGGAAGAAGTTGCTGCGGCTGAGGTCGAAGAGCTTGCTACCTGTGTTCTCCTTTCGGATTTTGATGGAGTCCTGTCTCACATTGAGGTCTTTCAAACATTTGGAGTCTATTTTTGTGTGTGGTGTCAGGAAATGGTCCAGTGTCATTCTTCTGCATGGGGCTGTCCAATTTCCACAACTCCAGTTGTTGAAGAGACCCTCTTTTTGCCATTGGACATTCTTTCCTGCTCTGTCAAAGATAAGTTGACCATAGAGTTGAGGGTCCATTTCTGGGCTCTCGATTCTGTTCCATGGATCTATGTGTCTGTTTTTGTGCCAGTACCATACTGTCTTGATGATGACAGCTTTGTCATAGAGCTGGAAGTCCAGAATTGTGATGCCGCCAGCTTTGCTTTTCTTTCTCAATATTCCTCTGGCTATTCGTGGTCTCTTCTGGTTCCATTCAAATCTTAGGATTATTTGTTCCATTTCTTGGAAAAAAGTGGATGGTATTTTGACGGGGATTGCATTGAATGTGTAGATCGCTCTAGGTAGCATTGACCTCTTCACAATGTTGGTTCTCCCAGTCCATGAGCATGGAACGTTTTTCCGTTTCTTTGTGTCTTCTTCAATTTCTTTCCTGAGTATTTGGTAGTTTTCTGAGTACAGATCCTTT
The DNA here is from genome assembly GCF_037043125.1 of Eumetopias jubatus. Lineage (NCBI taxonomy): Eukaryota > Metazoa > Chordata > Mammalia > Carnivora > Otariidae > Eumetopias > Eumetopias jubatus. Next base: position 5,527,509 of record NW_028274824.1, on the reverse strand, counting down.
GCCTCTTGGGTTCAATTTATTCCTAGGTCTCTTCTGGTTTTGGGTGCAGTTGTGAATGGGATCGACTCCTTGATTTGTCTCTCTTCTGTCTTGTTGTTGGTGTATAGGAATGCCACTGATTTCTGTGCATTGATTTTATAGCCTGCTACTTGACGGAATTGCTGTGTGAGTTCTAGCAGTTTTGGGGTGGAGTCTTTTGGGTTTTCCACATAAAGTATCATATCATCTGCAAAGAGTGAGAGTTTGACTTCCTCTCTGCCGATTTGGATGCCTTTGATTTCTTTTTGTTGTCTGATTGCTGTGGCTAGGACTTCTAATACTATGTTGAATAGCAGTGGTGAGAGTGGCTATCCCTGCCGCGTTCCTGACCTTAGGGGAAAAGATCTCAGCTTTTCCCCATTGAGAATGATATTCGCTGTAGGTTGTTCGTAGATGGCTTTTATGATATTGAGGTATGTACCCGCTGTCCCTATACTCTGAAGAGTTTTGATCCAGAAAGGGTGCTTTACTTTGTCAAATGGTTTTTCTGCATCTATTGAGAGGATCATATGATTCTTGTTCTTTCTATTGTTAATGTGTTTTATCACGTTGATTGATTTGCGGATGTTGAACCAGCCTTGCAGCCCAGGGATAAATCCCACTTGGTCATGGTGAATACTCCTTTTCATGTACTGTTGGATCCCCTTGGCTAGTATTTTGGTGAGAATTTTTGCATCGATGTTCATCAAGGATATTGGTCTCTAATACTCCTTTTTGATGGGATCTTTGTCTGGTTTTGGGATCAAGGTAATGGTGGCCTCATAAAATGAGTTTGGAAGTTTTCCTTCCATTTCTATTGTTTGGAACAGTTTCAGGAGAATAGGTATTAATTCTTCTTTAAATGTCTGATCGAATTCCCCTGGGAATCCATCTGGCCCTGGGCTTTGGTTTCTTGGGAGGTTTTTGATGACTACTTCAATTGCCTTCGTGGTTATAGGACTGTTCAGGTTTTCTATTTCTTCCTGGGTCAGTTTTGGTAGTTGACACATCTCTAGGAATGCACCCATTTCTTCCAGGTTATGGAATATGCTGCCCTAGGGTTGCTCAGATTACCTTCTTATAATCGTTTGTATTTCTTTGGTGTTGGTTGTGATCTCTCCTCTTTCATTCATGATTTTGTTGATTTGGGTCATTTCTCTTTTCTTTTTGATCAGCCTGGACAGGGGTGTATCAATCTTGTGAATTCTTTCAAAGAACCAGCTCCTAGTTCCGTTGATCTGTTCTACTGTTCTTTTGGGTTCTATTTCATTGATTTCTGCTCTGATCTGCATGATTTCTCTTCTCCTGCTGGGTTTAGGCTTTATTTGCCGTTCTTTCTCCAGCTCCTTTAGGTGTAGGGTTAGGGTGTGTATTTGAGACCTTTCATGTTTCTTGAGAAAGGCTTGTATTGCTATATACTTTCCTCGCAGGACTGCCTTGGCTGTATCCCAAAGATTTTGGACAGTTGTGTTTTCATTTTCATTGGTTTCCAGGAATTTTTAAATTCTTCTTTAATTTCCTGGTTGACCCATTCATTCTTTCGTAGGATGCTCTTTAGCCTCCATGTATTTGAGTTCTTTCCGACTTTCCTCTTGTGATTGAGTTCTAGTTTCAAAGCATTGTGGTCTGAAAATGTGCAGGGAATGATCCCAATCTTTGGGTACCGGTTGAGACCTGATTTGTGACCTAGGATGTGATCCATTCTGGAGAACGTTCCATGGGCCCTAGAGAAGAATGTGTATTCCGTTGCTTCGGGATGGAACGTTCTGAATATGTCTGTGAAGTCCATTTGGTCCAGTGTGTCATTTAAAGTCTTTATTTCCTTGTTGATCTTTTGCTTAGATGATCTGGCCATTTCAGTCAGGGGGGTGTTAAAGTCCCCCACTATGATTGTATGGTTGTCAATGTCTTTCTTTGCTTTTCTTCTAAATTGCCTTATACAATTGGATGCTCCCATGTTCGGGGCATAGACATTTACAATTGTTACATCTTCTTCTTGGATAGACCCTTTAAGTAGGATATAGTGTCCTTCTTCATCTCTTATTACAGTCTTTGTTTTTTATTGCTTTGTTAATCACCATGTACTACATCATTTGATTTGGTGTAGTGTCCCATGATTCATTGTTTGTTCCGAACACACAGTGCTCCATGGAGAATGTGCCCTCTTTAATACCCATCACCAGGCTAACCAATCCCCCGACCCACCTCCCCTCTAGAGACCTCGGATTTTTTTTCAGAATCCATCATCTCTCCTGGTCTGTCTCCCCCTCTCCCTAACTCCCCTTCATTCTTCCTCTCCTGCTATCTCCTTCATTCCTTTATTCTTAAAATATGTTGCGTTATTTGTTTCAGAAGTAGAGATCTGTGATTCAACAGTCTTACACAATTCACAGCGCTCACCGTAGCTCATACCCTCCCCAATGTCTATCACCCAGCCAGCCCATCCCTCCCACCCCCGACCACTCCAGCAAGCCTCACTCTGTTCCTGAGATTAAGAATTCCTCATATCAGTGAGGTCATATGATACATGTCTTTCTCTGATTGACTTATTTCACTAATCATCGGACCCTCCAGTCCCATCCACGTCGTTGTCCATGGCAACATCTCATTCCTTTTGATGGCTGCGTAATATTCCATTGTGTATATATATGCCACCTCTTCTTTATCCATTCATCTGTCGATGCACATCTTGGCTCTTTCAACAGTTTGGCTATTGTGGACATTGCTGCTATAAACAATGGGGTGCACGTACCGCTTCGGGTCCCTACATTTGTATCTTTGGGGTAAATACCCAGGAGTGCAATTGCTGGATCGGATGGTAGCTCTAATTTCAACTATTTGAGGAACCTCCATCCTGTTTTCCAGAGGGGTTGCACCAGCTTGCATTCCCACCACCAGTGTAGGAGGGTTCCCCTTTCTCCACATCCCCGCCAACCTCTGTCCTTCCCTGACTTGTTCATTTGAGCCATTCTGACGGGTGTGAGGTGGTATCTCATTGAGGTTTTGATGTGGATTTCCCTGATGCCGAGCCGTGTTGAGCACTTTTTCCGGTGCCTGTTGGCCATTTGGATGTCTTCTTTGGAATAATATCTGTTCATGTCTTCTGCCTATTTTTTGATTGGATTATTTGTTCTTTGGGTGTTGAGTTTGATACGTTTTTATACATATTGGATAGTAGCCCTTTATCTGATATGTCATTCGTAAATAATTTCTCCCATTCTGTCGGTTGTCTTTTGGTTTTGTGGACTGTTTCTTTTGTTGTGCCAAAGGTTTTTATCTTGATGAAATCCCAATAGTTCATTTTTGCCCTGGCTTCCCGTGCCTTTGGTGATGTTTCTAGGAAGAAGTTGCTGCGGCTGAGGTCGAAGAGCTTGCTACCTGTGTTCTCCTTTCGGATTTTGATGGAGTCCTGTCTCACATTGAGGTCTTTCAAACATTTGGAGTCTATTTTTGTGTGTGGTGTCAGGAAATGGTCCAGTGTCATTCTTCTGCATGGGGCTGTCCAATTTCCACAACTCCAGTTGTTGAAGAGACCCTCTTTTTGCCATTGGACATTCTTTCCTGCTCTGTCAAAGATAAGTTGACCATAGAGTTGAGGGTCCATTTCTGGGCTCTCGATTCTGTTCCATGGATCTATGTGTCTGTTTTTGTGCCAGTACCATACTGTCTTGATGATGACAGCTTTGTCATAGAGCTGGAAGTCCAGAATTGTGATGCCGCCAGCTTTGCTTTTCTTTCTCAATATTCCTCTGGCTATTCGTGGTCTCTTCTGGTTCCATTCAAATCTTAGGATTATTTGTTCCATTTCTTGGAAAAAAGTGGATGGTATTTTGACGGGGATTGCATTGAATGTGTAGATTGCTCTAGGTAGCATTGACCTCTTCACAATGTTGGTTCTCCCAGTCCATGAGCATGGAACGTTTTTCCGTTTCTTTGTGTCTTCTTCAATTTCTTTCCTGAGTATTTGGTAGTTTTCTGAGTACAGATCCTTTGCCTCTTGGGTTCAATTTATTCCTAGGTCTCTTCTGGTTTTGGGTGCAGTTGTGAATGGGATCGACTCCTTGATTTGTCTCTCTTCTGTCTTGTTGTTGGTGTATAGGAATGCCACTGATTTCTGTGCATTGATTTTATAGCCTGCTACTTGATGGAATTGCTGTGTGAGTTCTAGCAGTTTTGGGGTGGAGTCTTTTGGGTTTTCCACATAAAGTATCATACCATCTGCAAAGAGTGAGAGTTTGACTTCCTCTCTGCCGATTTGGATGCCTTGGATTTCTTTTTGTTGTCTGATTGCTGTGGCTAGGACTTCTAATACTATGTTGAATAGCAGTGGTGAGAGTGGCTATCCCTGCCGCGTTCCTGAACTTAGGGGAAAAGATCTCAGCTTTTCCCCATTGAGAATGATATTCGCTGTAGGTTGTTCGTAGATGGCTTTTATGATATTGAGGTATGTACCCGCTGTCCCTATACTCTGAAGAGTTTTGATCCAGAAAGGGTGCTTTACTTTGTCAAATGGTTTTTCTGCATCTATTGAGAGGATCATATGATTCTTGTTCTTTCTTTTGTTAATGTGTTTTATCACGTTGGTTGATCTGCGGATGTTGAACCAGCCTTGCAGCCCAGGGATAAATCCCACTTGGTCATGGTGAATACTCATTTTCATGTACTGTTGGATCCTCTTGGCTAGTATTTTGGTGAGAATTTTTGCATCGATGTTCATCAAGGATATTGGTCTCTAATTCTCCTTTTTGATGGGATCTTTGTCTGGTTTTGGGATCAAGGTAATGGTGGCCTCATAAAATGAGTTTGGAAGTTTTCCTTCCATTTCTATTGTTTGGAACAGTTTCAGGAGAATAGGTATTAATTCTTCTTTAAATGTCTGATAGAATTCCCCTGGGAATCCATCTGGCCCTGGGCTTTGGTTTCTTGGGAGGTTTTTGATCACTACTTCAATTGCCTTCGTGGTTATAGGACTGTTCAGGTTTTCTATTTCTTCCTGGGTCAGTTTTGGTAGTTGACACATCTCTAGGAATGCACCCATTTCTTCCAGGTTATGGAATATGCTGCCCTAGGGTTGCTCAGATTACGTTCTTATAATCGTTTGTATTTCTTTGGTGTTGGTTGTGATCTCTCCTCTTTCATTCATGATTTTGTTGATTTGGGTCATTTCTCTTTTCTTTTTGATCAGCCTGGACAGGGGTGTATCAATCTTGTGAATTCTTTCAAAGAACCAGCTCCTAGTTCCGTTGATCTGTTCTACTGTTCTTTTGGGTTCTATTTCATTGATTTCTGCTCTGATCTGCATGATTTCTCTTCTCCTGCTGGGTTTAGGCTTTATTTGCCGTTCTTTCTCCAGCTCCTTTAGGTGTAGGGTTAGGGTGTGTATTTGAGACCTTTCATGTTTCTTGAGAAAGGCTTGTATTGCTATATACTTTCCTCGCAGGACTGCCTTGGCTGTATCCCAAAGATTTTGGACAGTTGTGTTTTCATTTTCATTGGTTTCCAGGAATTTTTAAATTCTTCTTTAATTTCCTGGTTGACCCATTCATTCTTTCGTAGGATGCTCTTTAGCCTCCATGTATTTGAGTTCTTTCCGACTTTCCTCTTGTGATTGAGTTCTAGTTTCAAAGCATTGTGGTCTGAAAATGTGCAGGGAATGATCCCAATCTTTGGGTACCGGTTGAGACCTGATTTGTGACCTAGGATGTGATCCATTCTGGAGAACGTTCCATGGGCCCTAGAGAAGAATGTGTATTCCGTTGCTTCGGGATGGAATGTTCTGAATATGTCTGTGAAGTCCATTTGGTCCAGTGTGTCATTTAAAGTCTTTATTTCCTTGTTGATCTTTTGCTTAGATGATCTGGCCATTTCAGTCAGGGGGGAGTTAAAGTCCCCCACTATGATTGTATGGTTGTCAATGTCTTTCTTTGCTTTTCTTCTAAATTGCCTTATATAATTGGATGCTCCCATGTTCGGGGCATAGACATTTACAATTGTTAGATCTTCTTCTTGGATAGACCCTTTAAGTAGGATATAGTGTCCTTCTTCATCTCTTATTACAGTCTTTGTCTTTTATTGCTTTGTTAATCACCATGTACTACATCATTTGTTTTGGTGTAGTGTCCCATGATTCATTGTTTGTTCCGAACACACAGTGCTCCATGCAGAATGTGCCCTCTTTAATACCCATCACCAGGCTAACCAATCCCCCGACCCACCTCCCCTCTAGAAACCTCGGATTTTTTTTCAGAATCCATCATCTCTCCTGGTCTGTCTCCCCCTCTCACTAACTCCCCTTCATTCTTCCTCTCCTGCTATCTCCTTCTTTTCCTTTATTCTTAAAATATGTTGCGTTATTTGTTTCAGAAGTAGAGATCTGTGATTCAACAGTCTTACACAATTCACAGCGCTCACCGTAGCTCATACCCTCCCCAATGTCTATCACCCAGCCAGCCCATCCCTCCCACCCCCGACCACTCCAGCAAGCCTCACTCTGTTCCTGAGATTAAGAATTCCTCATATCAGTGAGGTCATATGATACATGTCTTTCTCTGATTGACTTATTTCACTCATCATCGGACCCTCCAGTTCCATCCACGTCGTTGTCCATGGCAACATCTCATTCCTTTTGATGGCTGCGTAATATTCCATTGTGTATATATATACCACCTCTTCTTTATCCATTCATCTGTCGATGGACATCTTGGCTCTTTCAACAGTTTGGCTATTGTGGACATTGCTGCTATAAACAATGGGGTGCACGTACCGCTTCGAGTCCCTACATTTGTATCTTTGGGGTAAATACCCAGGAGTGCAATTGCTGGATCGGATGGTAGCTCTAATTTCAACTATTTGAGGAACCTCCATCCTGTTTTCCAGAGGGGTTGCACCAGCTTGCATTCCCACCACCAGTGTAGGAGGGTTCCCCTTTCTCCACATCCCCGCCAACCTCTGTCGTTCCCTGACTTGTTCATTTGAGCCATTCTGACGGGTGTGAGGTGGTATCTCATTGAGGTTTTGATGTGGATTTCCCTGATGCCGAGCCGTGTTGAGCACTTTTTCCTGTGCCTGTGGGCCATTTGGATGTCTTCTTTGGAAAAATATCTGTTCATGTCTTCTGCCTATTTTTTGATTGGATTATTTGTTCTTTGGGTGTTGAGTTTGATACGTTTTTATACATATTGGATAGTAGCCCTTTATCTGATATGTCATTCGTAAATAATTTCTCCCATTCTGTCGGTTGTCTTTTGGTTTTGTGGACTGTTTCTTTTGCTGTGCCAAAGGTTTTTATCTCGATGAAATCCCAATAGTTCATTTTTGCCCTGGCTTCCCGTGCATTTGGTGATGTTTCTAGGAAGAAGTTGCTGCGGCTGAGGTCGAAGAGCTTGCTACCTGTGTTCTCCATTCGCATTTTGATGGAGTCCTGTCTCACATTGAGGTCTTTCAAACATTTGGAGTCTATTTTTGTGTGTGGTGTCAGGAAATGGTCCGGTGTCATTCTTCTGCATGGGGCTGTCCAATTTCCACAACTCCAGTTGTTGAAGAGACCCTCTTTTTGCCATTGGACATTCTTTCCTGCTCTGTCAAAGATAAGTTGACCATAGAGTTGAGGGTCCATTTCTGGGCTCTCGATTCTGTTCCATGGATCTATGTGTCTGTTTTTGTGCCAGTACCATACTGTCTTGATGATGACAGCTTTGTCATAGAGCTGGAAGTCCAGAATTGTGATGCCGCCAGCTTTGCTTTTCTTTCTCAATATTCCTCTGGCTATTCGTGGTCTCTTCTGGTTCCATTCAAATCTTAGGATTATTTGTTCCATTTCTTGGAAAAAAGTGGATGGTATTTTGACGGGGATTGCATTGAATGTGTAGATTGCTCTAGGTAGCATTGACCTCTTCACAATGTTGGTACTCCCAGTCCATGAGCATGGAACGTTTTTCCGTTTCTTTGTGTCTTCTTCAATTTCTTTCCTGAGTATTTGGTAGTTTTCTGAGTACAGATCCTTTGCCTCTTGGGTTCAATTTATTCCTAGGTCTCTTCTGGTTTTGGGTGCAGTTGTGAATGGGATCGACTCCTTGATTTGTCTCTCTTCTGTCTTGTTGTTGGTGTATAGGAATGCCACTGATTTCTGTGCATTGATTTTATAGCCTGCTACTTGACGGAATTGCTGTGTGAGTTCTAGCAGTTTTGGGGTGGAGTCTTTTGGGTTTTCCACATAAAGTATCATATCATCTGCAAAGAGTGAGAGTTTGACTTCCTCTCTGCCGATTTGGATGCCTTGGATTTCTTTTTGTTGTCTGATTGCTGTGGCTAGGACTTCTAATACTATGTTGAATAGCAGTGGTGAGAATGGCTATCCCTGCCGCGTTCCTGACCTTAGGGGAAAAGATCTCAGCTTTTCCCCATTGAGAATGATATTCGCTGTAGGTTGTTCGTAGATGGCTTTTATGATATTGAGGTATGTACCCGCTGTCCCTATACTCTGAAGAGTTTTGATCCAGAAAGGGTGCTTTACTTTGTCAAATGGTTTTTCTGCATCTATTGAGAGGACCATATGATTCTTGTTCTTTCTTTTGTTAATGTGTTTTATCACGTTGATTGATTTGCGGTTGTTGAACCAGCCATGCAGCCCAGGGATAAATCCCACTTGGTCATGGTGAATACTCCTTTTCATGTACTGTTGGATCCTCTTGGCTAGTATTTTGGTGAGAATTTTTGCATCGATGTTCATCAAGGATATTGGTCTCTAATAATCCTTTTTGATGGGATCTTTGTCTGGTTTTGGGATCAAGGGATTGGTGGCCTCATAAAATGAGTTTGGAAGTTTTCCTTCCATTTCTATTGTTTGGAACGGTTTCAGGAGAATAGGTATTAATTCTTCTTTAAATGTCTGATAGAATTCCCCTGGGAATCCACCTGGCCCTGGGCTTTGGTTTCTTGGGAGGTTTTTCATGACTACTTCAATTGCCTTCGTGGTTATAGGACTGTTCAGGTTTTCTATTTCTTCCTGGGTCAGTTTTGGTAGTTGACACATCTCTAGGAATGCACCCATTTCTTCCAAGTTATGGAATATGCTGCCCTAGGGTTGCTCAGATTACGTTCTTATAATCGTTTGTATTTCTTTGGTGTTGGTTGTGATCTCTCCTCTTTCATTCATGATTTTGTTGATTTGGGTCATTTCTCTTTTCTTTTTGATCAGCCTGGACAGGGGTGTATCAATCTTGTGAATTCTTTCAAAGAACCAGCTCCTAGTTCCGTTGATCTGTTGTACTGTTCTTTTGGGTTCTATTTCATTGATTTCTGCTCTGATCTGCATGATTTCTCTTCTCCTGCTGGGTTTAGGCTTTATTTGCCGTTCTTTCTCCAGCTCCTTTAGGTGTAGGGTTAGGGTGTGTATTTGAGACCTTTCATGTTTCTTGAGAAAGGCTTGTATTGCTATATACTTTCCTCGCAGGACTGCCTTGGCTGTATCCCAAAGATTTTGGACAGTTGTGTTTTCATTTTCATTGGTTTCCATGAATTTTTAAAATCTTCTTTAATTTCCTGGTTGACCCATTCATTCTTTCGTAGGATGCTCTTTAGCCTCCATGTATTTGAGTTCTTTCCGACTTTCCTCTTGTGATTGAGTTCTAGTTTCAAAGCATTGTGGTCTGAAAATGTGCAGGGAATGATCCCAATCTTTGGGTACCGGTTGAGACCTGATTTGTGACCTAGGATGTGATCCATTCTGGAGAACGTTCCATGGGCCCTAGAGAAGAATGTGTATTCCGTTGCTTCGGGATGGAACGTTCTGAATATGTCTTTGAAGTCCATTTGGTCCAGTGTGTCATTTAAATTCTTTATTTCCTTGTTGATCTTTTGCTTAGATGATCTGGCCATTTCAGTCAGGGGGGTGTTAAAGTCCCCAGCTATGATTGTATGGTTGTCAAAGTCTTTCTTTGCTTTTCTTCTAAATTGCCTTATACAATTGGATGCTCCCATGTTCGGGGCATACACATTTACAATTGTTAGATCTTCTTCTTGGATAGACCCTTTAAGTAGGATATAGTGTCCTTCTTCATCTCTTATTACAGTCTTTGTTTTTTATCGCTTTGTTAATCACCATGTACTACATCATTTGTTTTGGTGTAGTGTCCCATGATTCATTGTTTGTTCCGAACACACAGTGCTCCATGCAGAATGTGCCCTCTTTAATACCCATCACCAGGCTAACCAATCCCCCGACCCACCACCCCTCTAGAAACCTCGGATTTTTTTTCAGAATCCATCATCTCTCCTGGTCTGCCTCCCCCTCTCACTAACTCCCCTTCATTCTTCCTCTCCTGCTACCTCCTTCATTCCTTTATTCTTAAAATATGTTGCGTTATTTGTTTCAGAAGTAGAGATCTGTGATTCAACAGTCTTACACAATTCACAGCGCTCACCGTAGCTCATACCCTCCCCAATGTCTATCACCCAGCCAGCCCATCCTTCCCACCCCCGACCACTCCAGCAAGCCTCACTCTGTTCCTGAGATTAAGAATTCCTCATATCAGTGAGGTCATATGATACATGTCTTTCTCTGATTGACTTATTTCACTAATCATCGGACCCTCCAGTCCCATCCACGTCGTTGTCCATGGCAACATCTCATTCCTTTTGATGGCTGCGTAATATTCCATTGTGTATATATATACCACCTCTTCTTTATCCATTCATCTGTCGATGGACATCTTGGCTCTTTCAACAGTTTGGCTATTGTGGACATTGCTGCTATAAACAATGGGGTGCACGTACCGCTTCGGGTCCCTACATTTGTATCTTTGGGGTAAATACCCAGGAGTGCTATTGCTGGATCGGATGGTAGCTCTAATTTCAACTATTTGAGGAACCTCCATCCTGTTTTCCAGAGGGGTTGCACCAGCTTGCATTCCCACCACCAGTGTAGGAGGGTTCCCCTTTCTCCACATCCCCGCCAACCTCTGTCGTTCCCTGACTTGTTCATTTGACCCATTCTGACGGGTGTGAGGTGGTATCTCATTGAGGTTTTGATGTGGATTTCCCTGATGCCGAGCCGTGTTGAGCACTTTTTCCTGTGCCTGTTGGCCATTTGGATGTCTTCTTTGGAAAAATGTCTGTTCATGTCTTCTGCCTATTTTTTGATTGGATTATTTGTTCTTTGGGTGTTGAGTTTGATACGTTTTTATACATATTGGATAGTAGCCCTTTATCTGATATGTCAATCGTAAATAATTTCTCCCATTCTGTCGGTTGTCTTTTGGTTTTGTGGACTGTTTCTTTTGCTGTGCCAAAGGTTTTTATCTTGATGAAATCCCAATTGTTCATTTTTGCCCTGGCTTCCCGTGCCTTTGGTGATGTTTCTAGGAAGAACTTGCTGCGGCTGAGGTCGAAGAGCTTGCTACCTGTGTTCTCCTTTCGGATTTTGATGGAGTCCTGTCTCACATTGAGGTCTTTCAATCATTTGGAGTCTATTTTTGTGTGTGGTGTCAGGAAACGGTCCGGTGTCATTCTTCTGCATGGGGCTGTCCAATTTCCACAACTCCAGTTGTTGAAGAGACCCTCTTTTTGCCATTGGACATTCTTTCCTGCTCTGTCAAAGATAAGTTGACCATAGAGTTGAGGGTCCATTTCTGGGCTCTCGATTCTGTTCCATGGATCTATGTGTCTGTTTTTGTGCCAGTACCATACTGTCTTGATGATGACAGCTTTGTCATAGAGCTGGAAGACCAGAATTGTGATGCCGCCAGCTTTGCTTTTCTTTCTCAATATTCCTCTGGCTATTCGTGGTCTCTTCTGGTTCCATTCAAATCTTAGGATTATTTGTTCCATTTCTTGGAAAAAAGTGGATGGTATTTTGACGGGGATTGCATTGAATGTGTAGATCGCTCTAGGTAGCATTGACCTCTTCACAATGTTGGTTCTCCCAATCCATGAGCATGGAACGTTTTTCCGTTTCTTTGTGTCTTCTTCAATTTCTTTCCTGAGTATTTGGTAGTTTTCTGAGTACAGATCCTTTGCCTCTTGGGTTCCATTTATTCCTAGGTCTCTTCTGGTTTTGGGTGCAGTTGTGAATGGGATCGACTCCTTGATTTGTCTCTCTTCTGTCTTGTTGTTGGTGTATAGGAATGCCACTGATTTCTGTGCATTGATTTTATAGCCTGCTACTTTGCGGAATTGCTGTGTGAGTTCTAGCTGTTTTGGGGTGGAGTCTTTTGGGTTTTCCACATAAAGTATCATATCATCTGCAAAGAGTGAGAGTTTGACTTCCTCTCTGCCGATTTGGATGCCTTTGATTTCTTTTTGTTGTCTGATTGCTGTGGCTAGGACTTCTAATACTATGTTGAATAGCAGTGGTGAGAGTGGCTATCCCTGCCGCGTTCCTGACCTTAGGGGAAAAGATCTCATCTTTTCCCCATTGAGAATGATATTCGCTGTAGGTTGTTCGTAGATGGCTTTTATGATATTGAGGTATGTACCCGCTGTCCCTATACTCTGAAGAGTTTTGATCCAGAAAGGGTGCTTTACTTTGTCAAATGGTTTTTCTGCATCTATTGAGAGGATCATATGATTCTTGTTCTTTCTTTTGTTAATGTGTTTTATCACGTTGATCGATTTGCGGATGTTGAACCAGCCTTGCAGCCCAGGGATAAATCCCACTTGGTCATGGTGAATACTCCTTTTCATGTACTGTTGGATCCTCTTGGCTAGTATTTTGGTGAGAATTTTTGCATCGATGTTCATCAAGGATATTGCTCTCTAATACTCCTTTTTGATGGGATCTTTGTCTGGTTTTGGGATCAAGGTAATGGTGGCTTCGTAAAATGAGTTTGGAAGTTTTACTTCTATTTCTATTGTTTGGAACAGTTTCAGGAGAGTAGGTATTAATTCTTCTTTAAATGTCTGATAGAATTCCCCTGGGAATCCATCTGGCCCTGGGCTTTGGGTTCTTGGGAGGTTTTTGATGACTACTTCAATTGCCTTCGTGGTTATAGGACTGTTCAGGTTTTCTATTTCTTCCTGGGTCAGTTTTGGTAGTTGACACATCTCTAGGAATGCACCCATTTCTTCCAGGTTATGGAATATGCTGCCCTAGGGTTGCTCAGATTACGTTCTTATAATCGTTTGTATTTCTTTGGTGTTGGTTGTGATCTCTCCTCTTTCATTCATGATTTTGTTGATTTGGGTCATTTCTCTTTTCTTTTTGATCAGCCTGGACAGGGGTGTATCAATCTTGTGAATTCTTTCAAAGAACCAGCTCCTAGTTCCGTTGATCTGTTCTACTGTTCTTTTGGGTTCTATTTCATTGATTTCTGCTCTGATCTGCATGATTTCTCTTCTCCTGCTGGGTTTAGGCTTTATTGGCCGTTCTTTCTCCAGCTCCTTTAGGTGTAGGGTTAGGTTGTGTATTTGAGACCTTTCATGTTTCTTGAGAAAGGCTTGTATTGCTATATACTTTCCTCGCAGGACTGCCTTGGCTGTATCCCAAAGATTTTGGACAGTTGTGTTTTCATTTTCATTGGTTTCCAGGAATTTTTAAATTCTTCTTTAATTTCCTGGTTGACCCATTCATTCTTTCGTAGGATGCTCTTTAGCCTCCATGTATTTGAGTTCTTTCCGACTTTCCGCTTGTGATTGAGTTCTAGTTTCAAAGCATTGTGGTCTGCAAATGTGCAGGGAATGATCGCAATCTTTGGGTACCGGTTGAGACCTGATTTGTGACCTAGGATGTGATCCATTCTGGAGAACGTTCCATGGGCCCTAGAGAAGAATGTGTATTCCGTTGCTTCGGGATGGAACGTTCTGAATATGTCTGTGAAGTCCATTTGGTCCAGTGTGTCATTTAAAGTCTTTATTTCCTTGTTGATCTTTTGCTTAGATGATCTGGCCATTTCAGTCAGGGGGGTGTCAAAGTCCCCCACTATTATTGTATGGTTGTCAATGTCTTTCTTTGCTTTTCTTCTAAATTGCCTTATATAATTGGATGCTCCCATGTTCGGGGCATAGACATTTACAATTGTTAGATCTTCTTCTTGGATAGACCCTTTAAGTAGGATATAGTGTCCTTCTTCATGTCTTATTACAGTCTTTGTTTTTTATTGCTTTGTTAATCACCATGTACTACATCATTTGTTTTGGTGTAGTGTCCCATGATTCATTGTTTGTTCCGAACACACAGTGCTCCATGCAGAATGTGCCCTCTTTAATACCCATCACCAGGCTAACCAATCCCCCGACACACCTCCCCTCTAGAAATCTCGGATTTCTTTTCAGAATCCATCATCTCTCCTGGTCTGTCTCCCCCTCTCACTAACTCCCCTTCATTCTTCCTCTCCTGCTATCTCCTTCTTTTCTTTATTCTTAAAATATGTTGCGTTATTTGTTTCAGAAGTAGAGATCTGTGATTCAACAGTCTTACACAATTCACAGCGCTCACCGTAGCTCATACCCTCCCCAATGTCTATCACCCAGCCAGCCCATCCCTCCCACCCCCGACCACTCCAGCAAGCCTCACTCTGTTCCTGAGATTAAGAATTCCTCATATCCGTGAGGTCATATGATACATGTCTTTCTCTGACTGACTTATTTCACTAATCATCGGACCCTCCAGTTCCATCCACGTCGTTGTCCATGGCAACATCTCATTCCTTTTGATGGCTGCGTAATATTCCATTGTGTAGATATATACCACCTCTTCTTTATCCATTCATCTGTCGATGGACATCTTGGCTCTTTCAACAGTTTGGCTATTGTGGACATTGCTGCTATAAACAATGGGGTGCACGTACCGCTTCGGGTCCCTACATTTGTATCTTTGGGGTAAATACCCAGGAGTGCAATTGCTGGATCGGAAGGTAGCTCTAATTTCAACTATTCGAGGAACCTCCATCCTGTTTTCCAGAGGGGTTGCACCAGCTTGCATTCCCACCACCAGTGTAGGAGGGTTCCCCATTCTCCACATCCCCGCCAACCTCTGTCGTTCCCTGACTTGTTCATTTGAGCCATTCTGACGGCTGTGAGGGGGTATCTCATTGAGGTTTTGATGTGGATTTCCCTGATGCCGAGCCGTGTTGAGCACTCTTTCCTGTGCCTGTGGGCCATTTGGATGTCTTCTTTGGAAAAATGTCTGTTCATGTCTTCTGCCTATTTTTTGATTGGATTATTTGTTCTTTGGGTGTTGAGTTTGATACGTTTTTATACATATTCGATAGTAGCCCTTTATCTGATATGTCATTCGTAAATAATTTCTCCCATTCTGTCGGTTGTCTTTTGGTTTTGTGGACTGTTTCTTTTGCTGTGCCAAAGGTTTTTATCTCGATGAAATCCCAATAGTTCATTTTTGCCCTGGCTTCCCGTGCATTTGGTGATGTTTCTAGGAAGAAGTTGCTGCGGCTGAGGTCGAAGAGCTTGCTACCTGTGTTCTCCCTTAGGATTTTGATGGAGTCCTTTCTCACATTGAGGTCTTTCAAACATTTGGAGTCAATTTTTGTGTGTGGTGTCAGGAAATGGTCCAGTGTCATTCTTCTGCATGGGGCTGTCCAATTTCCACAACTCCAGTTGTTGAAGAGACTCTCTTTTTGCCATTGGACATTCTTTCCTGCTCTGTCAAAGATAAGTTGACCATAGAGTTGAGGGTCCATTTCTGGGCTCTCGATTCTGTTCCATGGATCTATGTGTCTGTTTTTGTGCCAGTACCATACTGTCTTGATGATGACAGCTTTGTCATAGAGCTGGAAGTCCAGAATTGTGATGCCGCCAGCTTTGCTTTTCTTTCTCAATATTCCTCTGGCTATTCGTGGTCTCTTCTGGTTCCATTCAAATCTTAGGATTATTTGTTCCATTTCTTGATAAAAAGTGGATGGTATTTTGACGGGGATTGCATTGAATGTGTAGATTGCTCTAGGTAGCATTGACCTCTTCACAATGTTGGTTCTCCCAATCCATGAGCATGGAACATTTTTCCGTTTCTTTGTGTCTTCTTCAATTTCTTTCCTGAGTATTTGGTAGTTTTCTGAGTACAGATCCTTTGCCTCTTGGGTTCAATTTACTCCTAGGTCTCTTCTGGTTTTGGGTGCAGTTGTGAATGGGATCGACTCCTTGATTTGTCTCTCTTCTGTCTTGTTGTTGGTGTATAGGAATGCCAGTGATTTCTGTGCATTGATTTTATAGCCTGCTACTTGACGGAATTGCTGTGTGAGTTCTAGCTGTTTTGGGGTGGAGTCTTTTGGGTTTTCCACATAAAGTATCATATCATCTGCAAAGAGTGAGAGTTTGACTTCCTCTCTGCCGATTTGGATGCCTTTGATTTCTTTTTGTTGTCTGATTGCTGTGGCTAGGACTTCTAATACTATGTTGAATAGCAGTGGTGAGAGTGGCTATCCCTGCCGCGTTCCTGACCTTAGGGGAAAAGATCTCAGCTTTTCCCCATTGAGAATGATATTCGCTGTAGGTTGTTCGTAGATGGCTTTTATGATATTGAGGTATGTACCCGCTGTCCCTATACTCTGAAGAGTTTTGATCCAGAAAGTGTGCTTTACTTTGTCAAATGGTTTTTCTGCATCTATTGAGAGGATCATATGATTCTTGTTCTTTCTTTTGTTAATGTGTTTTATCACGTTGATTGATTTGCGGATGTTGAACCAGCCTTGCAGCCCAGGGATAAATCCCACTTGGTCATGGTGAATACTCCTTTTCATGTACTGTTGGATCCTCTTGGCTAGTATTTTGGTGAGAATTTTTGCATCGATGTTCATCAAGGATATTGGTCTCTAATACTCCTTTTTGATGGGATCTTTGTCTGGTTTTGGGATCAAGGTAATGGTGGCCTCATAAAATGAGTTTGGAAGTTTTCCTTCCATTTCTATTGTTTGGAACAGTTTCAGGAGAATAGGTATTAATTCTTCTTTAAATGTCTGATAGAATTCCCCTGGGAATCCATCTGGCCCTGGGCTTTGGGTTCTTGGGAGGTTTTTGGTGACTACTTCAATTGCCTTCGTGGTTATAGGACTGTTCAGGTTTTCTATTTCTTCCTGGGTCAGTTTTGGTAGTTGACACATCTCTAGGAATGCACCCATTTCTTCCAGGTTATGGAATATGGTGCCATAGGGTTGCTCACATTACGTTCTTATAATCGTTTGTATTTCTTTGGTGTTGGTTGTGATCTCTCCTCTTTCATTCATGATTTTGTTGATTTGGGTCATTTCTCTTTTCTTTCTGATCAGCCTGGACAGGGGTGTATCAATCTTGTGAATTCTTTCAAAGAACCAGCTCCTAGTTCCGTTGATCTGTTCTACTGTTCTTTTGGGTTCTATTTCATTGATTTCTGCTCTGATCTGCATGATTTCTATTCTCCTGCTGGGTTAGGCTTTATTTGCCGTTCTCTCTCCAGCTCCTTTAGGTGTAGGGTTAGGGTGTGTATTTGAGACCTTTCATGTTTCTTGAGAAAGACTTGTATTGCTATATACTTTCCTCGCAGGACTGCCTTGGCTGTATCCCAAAGATTTTGGACAGTTGTGTTTTCATTTTCATTGGTTTCCAAGAATTTTTAAATTCTTCTTTACTTTCCTGGTTGACCCATTCATTCTTTCGTAGGATGCTCTTTAGCCTCCATGTATTTGAGTTCTTTCCGACTTTCCTCTTGTGATTGAGTTCTAGTTTCAAAGCATTGTGGTCTGAAAATGTGCAGGGAATGATCCCAATCTTTGGGTACCGGTTGAGACCTGATTTTTGACCTAGGATGTGATCCATTCTGGAGAACGTTCCATGGGCCCTAGAGAAGAATGTGTATTCCGTTGCTTCGGGATGGAACGTTCTGAATATGTCTGTGAAGTCCATTTGGTCCAGTGTGTCATTTAAAGTCTTTATTTCCTTGTTGATGTTTTGCTTAGATGATCTGGCCATTTCAGTCAGGGGGGTGTTAAAGTCCCCCACTATGATTGTATGGTTGTCAATGTCTTTCTTTGCTTTTCTTCTAAATTGCCTTATACAATTGGATGCTCCCATGTTCGGGGCATAGACATTTACAATTGTTAGATCTTCTTCTTGGATAGACCCTTTAAGTAGGATACAGTGTCCTTCTTCATGTCTTATTACAGTCTTTGTTTTTTATTGTTTTGTTAATCACCATGTACTACATCATTTGTTTTGGTGTAGTGTCCCATGATTCATTGTTTTTTCCGAACACACAGTGCTCCATGCAGAATGTGCCGTCTTTAATACCCATCACCAGGCTAACCAATCCCCCGACCCACCTCCGCTCTAGAAACCTCGGATTTTTTTTCAGAATCCATCATCTCTCCTGGTCTGTCTCCCCCTCTCACTAACTCCCCTTCATTCTTCCTCTCCTGCTATCTCCTTCTTTTCCTTTATTCTTAAAATATGTTGCGTTATTTGTTTCAGAAGTAGAGATCTGTGATTCAACAGTCTTACACAATTCACAGCGCTCACCGTAGCTCATACACTCCCCAATGTCTATCACCCAGCCAGCCCATCCCTCCCACCCCCGACCACTCCAGCAAGCCTCACTCTGTTCCTGAGATTAAGAATTCCTCCTATCAGTGAGGTCATATGATACATCTCTTTCTCTGATTGACTTATTTCACTAATCATCGGACCCTCCAGTTCCATCCACGTCGTTGTCCATGGCAACATCTCATTCCTTTTGATGGCTGCGTAATATTCCATTGTGTAGATATATACCACCTCTTCTTTATCCATTCATCTGTCGATGGACATCTTGGCTCTTTCAACAGTTTGGCTATTGTGGACATTGCTGCTATAAACAATGGGGTGCACGTACCGCTTCGGGTCCCTACATTTGTATCTTTGGGGTAAATACCCAGGAGTGCAATGGCTGGATCGGATGGTAGCTCTAATTTCAACTATTTGAGGATCCTCCATCCTGTTTACCAGAGGGGTTGCACCAGCTTGCATTCCCACCACCAGTGTAGGAGGGTTTCCCTTTCTCCACATCCCCGCCAACCTCTGTCGTTCCCTGACTTGTTCATTTGAGCCATTCTGACGGGTGTGAGGTGGTATCTCATTGAGGTTTTGATGTGGATTTCCCTGATGCCGAGCCGTGTTGAGCACTTTTTCCTGTGCCTGTTGGCCATTTGGATGTCTTCTTTGGAAAAATGTCTGTTCATGTCTTCTGCCTATTTTTTGATTGGATTATTTGTTCTTTGGGTGTTGAGTTTGATACGTTTTTATACATATTGGATAGTAGCCCTTTATCTGATATGTCATTCGTAAATAATTTCTCCCATTCTGTCGGTTGTCTTTTGGTTTTGTGGACTGTTTCTTTTGCTGTGCCAAAGGTTTTTATCTTGATGAAATCCCAATAGTTCATTTTTGCCCTGGCTTCCCGTGCCTTTGCTGATGTTTCTAGGAAGAAGTTGCTGCGGCTGAGGTCGAAGAGCTTGCTACCTGTGTTCTCCTTTAGGATTTTGATGGAGTCCTGTCTCACACTGAGGTCTTTCAAACATTTGGAGTCTATTTTTGTGTGTGGTGTCAGGAAATGGTCCAGTGTCATTCTTCTGCATGGGGCTGTCCAATTTCCACAACTCCAGTTGTTGAAGAGACTCTCTTTTTGCCATTGGACATTCTTTCCTGCTCTGTCAAAGATAAGTTGACCATAGAGTTGAGGGTCCATTTCTGGGCTCTCGATTCTGTTCCATGGATCTATGTGTCAGTTTTTGTGCCAGTACCCTACTGTCTTGATGATGACAGCTTTGTCATAGAGCTGGAAGTCCAGAATTGTGATGCCGCCAGCTTTGCTTTTCTTTCTCAATATTCCTCTGGCTATTCGTGGTCTCTTCTGGTTCCATTCAAATCTTAGGATTATTTGTTCCATTTCTTGGAAAAAAGTGGATGGTATTTTGACGGGGATTGCATTGCATGTGTAGATTGCTCTAGGTAGCATTGACCTCTTCACAATGTTGGTTCTCCCAATCCATGAGCATGGAACGTTTTTCCGTTTCTTTGTGTCTTCTTCAATTTCTTTCCTGAGTATTTGGTAGTTTTCTGGGTACAGATCCTTTGCCTCTTGGGTTCAATTTATTCCTAGGTCTCTTCTGGTTTTGGGTGCAGTTGTGAATGGGATCGACTCCTTGATTTGTCTCTCTTCTGTCTTGTTGTTGGTGTATAGGAATGCCACTGATGTCTGTGCATTGATTTTATAGCCTGCTACTTGACGGAATTGCTGTGTGAGTTGTAGCAGTTTTGGGGTGGAGTTTTTTGGGTTTTCCACATAAAGTATCATATCATCTGCAAAGAGTGAGAGTTTGACTTCCTCTCTGCCGATTTGGATGCCTTGGATTTCTTTTTGTTGTCTGATTGCTGTGGCTAGGACTTCTAATACTATGTTGAATAGCAGTGGTGAGAGTGGCTATCCCTGCCGCGTTCCTGACCTTAGGGGAAAAGGTCTCAGCTTTTCCCCATTGAGAATGATATTCGCTGTAGGTTGTTCGTAGATGGCTTTTATGATATTGAGGTATGTACCCGCTGTCCCTGTACTCTGAAGAGTTTTAATCCAGAAAGTGTGCTTTACTTTGTCAAATGGTTTTTCTGCATCTATTGAGAGGATCATATGATTCTTGTTCTTTCTTTGGTTAATGTGTTTTATCACGTTGATTGATTTGCGGATGTTGAACCAGCCTTGCAGCCCAGGGATAAATCCCACTTGGTCATGGTGAATACTCCTTTTCATGTACTGTTGGGTCCTCTTGGGTAGAATTTTGGTGAGAATTTTTGCATCGATGTTCATCAAGGATATTGGTCTCTAATACTCCTTTTTGATGGGATCTTTGTCTGGTTTTGGGATCAAGGTAATGGTGGCCTCATAAAATGAGTTTGGAAGTTTTCCTTCCATTTCTATTGTTTGGAACAGTTTCAGGAGAATAGGTATTAATTCTTCTTTAAATGTCTGATAGAATTCCCCTGGGAATCCATCTGGCCCTGGGCTTTGGTTTCTTGGGAGGTTTTTGATGACTACTTCAATTGCCTTCGTGGTTATAGGACTGTTCAGGTTTTCTCTTTCTTCCTGGGTCAGTTTTGGTAGTTGACACATCTCTAGGAATGCACCCATTTCTTCCAGGTTATGGAATATGCTGCCATAGGGTTGCTCAGATTACGTTCTTATAATCGTTTGTATTTCTTTGCTGTTGGTTGTGATCTCTCCTCCTTCATTCATGATTTTGTTGATTTGGGTCATTTCTCTTTTCTCTTTGATCAGCCTGGACAGGGGTGTATCAATCTTGTGAATTCTTTCAAAGAACCAGCTCCTAGTTCCGTTGATCTGTTCTACTGTTCTTTTGGGTTCTATTTCATTGATTTCTGCTCTGATCTGCATGATTTCTCTTCTCCTGCTGGGTTTACGCTTTATTGGCCGTTCTTTCTCCAGTTCCTTTAGGTGTAGGGTTAGGGTGTGTATTTGAGACCTTTCATGTTTCTTGAGAAAGGCTTGTATTGCTATATACTTTCCTCGCAGGACTGCCTTGGCTGTATCCCAAAGATTTTGGACAGTTGTGTTTTCATTTTCATTGGTTTCCATGAATTTTTAAATTCTTCTTTAATTTCCTGGTTGACCCATTCATTCTTTCGTAGGATGCTCTTTAGCCTCCATGTATTTGAGTTCTTTCCGACTTTCCTCTTGTGATTGAGTTCTAGTTTCAAAGCATTGTGGTCTGAAAATGTGCAGGGAATGATCCCAATCTTTGGGTACCGGTTGAGACCTGATTTGTGACCTAGGATGTGATCCATTCTGGAGAACGTTCCATGGGCCCTAGAGAAGAATGTGTATTCCGTTGCTTCGGGATGGAACGTTCTGAATATGTCTGTGAAGTCCATTTGGTCCAGTGTGTCATTTAAAGTCTTTATTTCCTTGTTGATCTTTTGCTTAGATGATCTGGCCATTTCAGTCAGGGGGGTGTTAAAGTCCCCCACTATGATTGTATGGTTGTCACTGTCTTTCTTTGCTTTTCTTCTAAATTGCCTTATATAATTGGATGCTCCCATGTTCGGGGCATAGACATTTACAATTGTTAGATCTTCTTCTTGGATAGACCCTTTAAGTAGGATATAGTGTCCTTCTTCATCTCTTATTACAGTCTTTGTTTTTTATTGCTTTGTTAATCACCATGTACTACATCATTTGTTTTGGTGTAGTGTCCCATGATTCATTGTTTGTTCCGAACACACAGTGCTCCATGCAGAATGTGCCCTCTTTAATACCCATCACCAGGCTAACCAATCCCCCGACCCACCTCCCCTCTAGAAACCTCGGATTTTTTTTCAGAATCCATCATCTCTCCTGGTCTGTCTCCCCCTCTCACTAACTCCCCTTCATTCTTCCTCTCCTGCTATCTCCTTCTTTTCCTTTATTCTTAAAATATGATGCGTTATTTGTTTCAGAAGTAGAGATCTGTGATTCAACAGTCTTACACAATTCACAGCGCTCACCGTAGCTCATACCCTCCCCAATGTCTATCACCCAGCCAGCCCATCCCTCCCACCCCCGACCACTCCAGCAAGCCTCACTCTGTTCCTGAGATTAAGAATTCCTCCTATCAGTGAGGTCATATGATACATGTCTTTCTCTGATTGACTTATTTCACTAATCATCGGACCCTCCAGTTCCATCCACGTCGTTGTCCATGGCAACATCTCATTCCTTTTGATGGCTGCGTAATATTCCATTGGGAAGATATATACCACCTCTTCTTTATCCACTCATCTGTCGATGGACATCTTGGCTCTTTCAACAGTTTGGCTATTGTGGACATTGCTGCTATAAACAATGGGGTGCATGTACCGCTTCGGGTCCCTACATTTGTATCTTTGGGGTAAATACCCAGGAGTGCAATTGCTGGATCGGATGGTAGCTCTAATTTCAACTATTTGAGGAACCTCCATCCTGATTTCCAGAGGGGTTGCCCCAGCTTGCATTCCCACCACCAGTGTAGGAGGGTTCCCCTTAAGGGTTAAGGGATGTGGAGGGTTCCACATCCCCGCCAATCTCTGTCGTTCCCTAACTTGTTCATTTGAGCCATTCTGACGGGTGTGAGAGGGTATCTCATTGAGGTTTTGATGTGGATTTCCCTGATGCCGAGCCGTGTTGAGCACTTTTTCCTGTGCCTGTTGGCAATTTGGATGTCTTCTTTGGAAAAATGTCTGTTCATGTCTTCTGCCTATTTTTTGATTGGATTAATTGTTCTTGGGTGTTGAGTTTGATACGTTTTTATACATATTGGATAGTAGCCCTTTATCTGATATGTCATTCGTAAATAATTTCTCCCATTCTGTCGGTTGTCTTTTGGTTTTGTGGACTGTTTCATTTGCTGTGCCAAAGGTTTTTATCTTGATGAAATCCCAATAGTTCCTTTTTGCCCTGGATTCCCGTGCCTTTGGTGATGTTTGTAGGAAGAAGTTGCTGCGGCTGAGGTCGAAGAGCTTGCTACCTGTGTTCTCCTTTAGGATTTTGATGCAGTCTTGTCTCACACTGAGGTCTTTCAAACATTTGGAGTCTATTTTTGTGTGTGGTGTCAGGAAATGGTCCAGTGTCATTCTTCTGCATGGGGCTGTCCAATTTCCACAACTCCAGTTGTGGAAGAGACTCTCTTTTTGCCATTGGACATTCTTTCCTGCTCTGTCAAAGATAAGTTGACCATAGAGTTGAGGGTCCATTTCTGGGCTCTCGATTCTGTTCCATGGATCCATCTGTCTGTTTTTGTGCCAGTACCATACTGTCTTGATGATGACAGCTTTGTCATAGAGCTGGAAGTCCAGAATTGTGATGCCGCCAGCTTTGCTTTTCTTTCTCAATATTCCTCTGGCTATTCGTGGTCTCTTCTGGTTCCATTCAAATCTTAGGATTATTTGTTCCATTTCTTGGAAAAAAGTGGATGGTATTTTGACGGGGATTGCATTGCATGTGTAGATTGCTCTAGGTAGCATTGACCTCTTCACAATGTTGGTTCTCCCAATCCATGAGCATGGAACGTTTTTCCGTTTCTTTGTGTCTTCTTCAATTTCTTTCCTGAGTATTTGGTAGTTTTCTGAGTACAGATCCTTTGCCTCTTGGGTTCAATGTATTCCTAGGTGTCTTCTGGTTTTGGGTGCAGTTGTGAATGGGATCGACTCCTTGATTTGTCTCTCTTCTGTCTTGTTGTTGGTGTATAGGAATGCCACTGATTTCTGTGCATTGATTTTATAGCCTGCTACCTGACGGAATTGCTGTGTGAGTTGTAGCAGTTTTGGGGTGGAGTCTTTTGGGTTTTCCACATAAAGTATCATATCATCTGCAAAGAGTGAGAGTTTGACTTCCTCTCTGCCGATTTGGATGCCTTTGATTTCTTTTTGTTGTCTGATTGCTGTGGCTAGGACTTCTAATACTATGTTGAATAGCAGTGGTGAGAGTGGCTATCCCTGCCGCGTTCCTGACCTTAGGGGAAAAGATCTCAGCTTTTCCCCATTGAGAATGATATTCGCTGTAGGTTGTTCGTAGATGGCTTTTATGATATTGAGGTATGTACCCGCTGTCCCTGTACTCTGAAGAGTTTTGATCCAGAAAGTGTGCTTTACTTTGTCAAATGGTTTTTCTGCATCTATTGAGAGGATCATATGATTCTTGTTCTTTCTTTGGTTAATGTGTTTTATCACGTTGATTGATTTGCGGATGTTGAACCAGCCTTGCAGCCCAGGGATAAATCCCACTTGGTCATGGTGAATACTCCTTTTCATGTACTGTTGGGTCCTCTTGGCTAGTATTTTGGTGAGAATTTTTGCATCGATGTTCATCAAGGATATTGGTCTCTAATACTCCTTTTTGATGGGATCTTTGTCTGGTTTTGGGATCAAGGTAATGGTGGCCTCATAAAATGAGTTTGGAAGTTTTCCTTCCATTTCTATTGTTTGGAACAGTTTCAGGAGAATAGGTATTAATTCTTCTTTAAATGTCGGATCGAATTCCCCTGGGAATCCATCTGGCCCTGGGCTTTGGTTTCTTGGGAGGTTTTTGATGACTACTTCAATTGCCTTCGTGGTTATAGGACTGTTCAGGTTTTCTCTTTCTTCCTGGGTCAGTTTTGGTAGTTGACACATCTCTAGGAAT
Source organism: Eumetopias jubatus (assembly GCF_037043125.1). Taxonomy (NCBI): domain Eukaryota; kingdom Metazoa; phylum Chordata; class Mammalia; order Carnivora; family Otariidae; genus Eumetopias; species Eumetopias jubatus. The sequence continues at coordinate 5,502,389 of NW_028274824.1, read as the reverse complement.
GCACCCATTTCTTCCAGGTTATGGAATATGCTGCCATAGGGTTGCTCAGATTACGTTCTTATAATCGTTTGTATTTCTTTGGTGTTGGTTGTGATCTCTCCTCCTTCATTCATGATTTTGTTGATTTGGGTCATTTCTCTTTTCTCTTTGATCAGCCTGGACAGGGGTGTATCAATCTTGTGAATTCTTTCAAAGAACCAGCTCCTAGTTCCGTTGATCTGTTCTACTGTTCTTTTGGGTTCTATTTCATTGATTTCTGCTCTGATCTGCATGATTTCTCTTCTCCTGCTGGGTTTACGCTTTATTGGCCGTTCTTTCTCCAGTTCCTTTAGGTGTAGGGTTAGGGTGTGTATTTGAGACCTTTCATGTTTCTTGAGAAAGGCTTGTATTGCTATATACTTTCCTCGCAGGACAGCCTTGGCTGTATCCCAAAGATTTTGGACAGTTGTGTTTTCATTTTCATTGGTTTCCATGAATTTTTAAATTCTTCTTTAATTTCCTGGTTGACCCATTCATTCTTTCGTAGGATGCTCTTTAGCCTCCATGTATTTGAGTTCTTTCCGACTTTCCTCTTGTGATTGAGTTCTAGTTTCAAAGCATTGTGGTCGGAAAATGTGCAGGGAATGATCCCAATCTTTGGGTACCGGTTGAGACCTGATTTGTGACCTAGGATGTGATCCATTCTGGAGAACGTTCCATGGGCCCTAGAGAAGAATGTGTATTCCGTTGCTTCGGGATGGAACGTTCTGAATATGTCTGTGAAGTCCATTTGGTCCAGTGTGTCATTTAAAGTCTTTATTTCCTTGTTGATCTTTTGCTTAGATGATCTGGCCATTTCAGTCAGGGGGGTGTTAAAGTCCCCCACTATGATTGTATGGTTGTCACTGTCTTTCTTTGCTTTTCTTCTAAATTGCCTTATATAATTGGATGCTCCCATGTTCGGGGCATAGACATTTACAATTGTTAGATCTTCTTCTTGGATAGACCCTTTAAGTAGGATATAGTGTCCTTCTTCATCTCTTATTACAGTCTTTGTTTTTTATTGCTTTGTTAATCACCATGTACTACATCATTTGTTTTGGTGTAGTGTCCCATGATTCATTGTTTGTTCCGAACACACAGTGCTCCATGCAGAATGTGCCCTCTTTAATACCCATCACCAGGCTAACCAATCCCCCGACCCACCTCCCCTCTAGAAACCTCGGATTTTTTTTCAGAATCCATCATCTCTCCTGGTCTGTCTCCCCCTCTCACTAACTCCCCTTCATTCTTCCTCTCCTGCTATCTCCTTCTTTTCCTTTATTCTTAAAATATGATGCGTTATTTGTTTCAGAAGTAGAGATCTGTGATTCAACAGTCTTACACAATTCACAGCGCTCACCGTAGCTCATACCCTCCCCAATGTCTATCACCCAGCCAGCCCATCCCTCCCACCCCCGACCACTCCAGCAAGCCTCACTCTGTTCCTGAGATTAAGAATTCCTCCTATCAGTGAGGTCATATGATACATGTCTTTCTCTGATTGACTTATTTCACTAATCATCGGACCCTCCAGTTCCATCCACGTCGTTGTCCATGGCAACATCTCATTCCTTTTGATGGCTGCGTAATATTCAATTGTGTATATATATACCACCTCTTCTTTATCCACTCATCTGTCGATGGACATCTTGGCTCTTTCAACAGTTTGGCTATTGTGGACATTGCTGCTATAAACAATGTGGTGCATGTACCGCTTCGGGTCCCTACATTTGTATCTTTGGGGTAAATACCCAGGAGTGCAATTGCTGGATCGGATGGTAGCTCTAATTTCAACTATTTGAGGAACCTCCATCCTGATTTCCAGAGGGGTTGCCCCAGCTTGCATTCCCACCACCAGTGTAGGAGGGTTCCCCTTTATCCACATCCCCGCCAATCTCTGTCGTTCCCTGACTTGTTCATTTGAGCCATTCTGACGGGTGTGAGAGGGTATCTCATTGATGTTTTGATGTGGATTTACCTGATGCCGAGCCGTGTTGAGCACTTTTTCCTGTGCCTGTTGGCAATTTGGATGTCTTCTTTGGAAAAATGTCTGTTCATGTCTTCTGCCTATTTTTTGATTGGATTATTTGTTCTTGGGTGTTGAGTTTGATACGTTTTTATACATATTGGATAGTAGCCCTTTATCTGATATGTCATTCGTAAATAATTTCTCCCATTCTGTCGGTTGTCTTTTGGTTTTGTGGACTGTTTCATTTGCTGTGCCAAAGGTTTTTATCTTGATGAAATCCCAATAGTTCCTTTTTGCCCTGGATTCCCGTGCCTTTGGTGATGTTTGTAGGAAGAAGTTGCTGCGGCTGAGGTCGAAGAGCTTGCTACCTGTGTTCTCCTTTAGGATTTTGATGCAGTCTTGTCTCACACTGAGGTCTTTCAAACATTTGGAGTCTATTTTTGTGTGTGGTGTCAGGAAATGGTCCAGTGTCATTCTTCTGCATGGGGCTGTCCAATTTCCACAACTCCAGTTGTGGAAGAGACTCTCTTTTTGCCATTGGACATTCTTTCCTGCTCTGTCAAAGATAAGTTGACCATAGAGTTGAGGGTCCATTTCTGGGCTCTCGATTCTGTTCCATGGATCCATCTGTCTGTTTTTGTGCCAGTACCATACTGTCTTGATGATGACAGCTTTGTCATAGAGCTGGAAGTCCAGAATTGTGATGCCGCCAGCTTTGCTTTTCTTTCTCAATATTCCTCTGGCTATTCGTGGTCTCTTCTGGTTCCATTCAAATCTTAGGATTATTTGTTCCATTTCTTGGAAAAAAGTGGATGGTATTTTGACGGGGATTGCATTGCATGTGTAGATTGCTCTAGGTAGCATTGACCTCTTCACAATGTTGGTTCTCCCAATCCATGAGCATGGAACGTTTTTCCGTTTCTTTGTGTCTTCTTCAATTTCTTTCCTGAGTATTTGGTAGTTTTCTGAGTACAGATCCTTTGCCTCTTGGGTTCAATGTATTCCTAGGTGTCTTCTGGTTTTGGGTGCAGTTGTGAATGGGATCGACTCCTTGATTTGTCTCTCTTCTGTCTTGTTGTTGGTGTATAGGAATGCCACTGATGTCTGTGCATTGATTTTATAGCCTGCTACCTGACGGAATTGCTGTGTGAATTGTAGCAGTTTTGGGGTGGAGTCTTTTGGGTTTTCCACATAAAGTATCATATCATCTGCAAAGAGTGAGAGTTTGACTTCCTCTCTGCCGATTTGGATGCCTTTGATTTCTTTTTGTTGTCTGATTGCTGTGGCTAGGACTTCTAATACTATGTTGAATAGCAGTGGTGAGAGTGGCTATCCCTGCCGCGTTCCTGACCTTAGGGGAAAAGATCTCAGCTTTTCCCCATTGAGAATGATATTCGCTGTAGGTTGTTCGTAGATGGCTTTTATGATATTGAGGTATGTACCCGCTGTCCCTGTACTCTGAAGAGTTTTGATCCAGAAAGTGTGCTTTACTTTGTCAAATGGTTTTTCTGCATCTATTGAGAGGATCATATGATTCTTGTTCTTTCTTTGGTTAATGTGTTTTATCACGTTGATTGATTTGCGGATGTTGAACCAGCCTTGCAGCCCAGGGATAAATCCCACTTGGTCATGGTGAATACTCCTTTTCATGTACTGTTGGGTCCTCTTGGCTAGTATTTTGGTGAGAATTTTTGCATCGATGTTCATCAAGGATATTGGTCTCTAATACTCCTTTTTGATGGGATCTTTGTCTGGTTTTGGGATCAAGGTAATGGTGGCCTCATAAAATGAGTTTGGAAGTTTTCCTTCCATTTCTATTGTTTGGAACAGTTTCAGGAGAATAGGTATTAATTCTTCTTTAAATGTCGGATCGAATTCCCCTGGGAATCCATCTGGCCCTGGGCTTTGGTTTCTTGGGAGGTTTTTGATGACTACTTCAATTGCCTTCGTGGTTATAGGACTGTTCAGGTTTTCTCTTTCTTCCTGGGTCAGTTTTGGTAGTTGACACATCTCTAGGAATGCACCCATTTCTTCCAGGTTATGGAATATGCTGCCATAGGGTTGCTCAGATTACGTTCTTATAATCGTTTGTATTTCTTTGGTGTTGGTTGTGATCTCTCCTCCTTCATTCATGATTTTGTTGATTTGGGTCATTTCTCTTTTCTTTTTGATCAGCCTGGACAGGGGTGTATCAATCTTGTGAATTCTTTCAAAGAACCAGCTCCTAGTTCCGTTGATCTGTTCTACTGTTCTTTTGGGTTCTATTTCATTGATTTCTGCTCTGATCTGCATGATTTCTCTTCTCCTGCTGGGTTTAGGCTTTATTGGCCGTTCTTTCTCCAGCTCCTTTAGGTGTAGGGTTAGGGTGTTTATTTGAGACCTTTCATGTTTCTTGAGAAAGGCTTGTATTGCTATATACTTTCTTCGCAGGACAGCCTTGGCTGTATCCCAAAGATTTTGGACAGTTGTGTTTTCATTTTCATTGGTTTCCATGAATTTTTAAATTCTTCTTTAATTTCCTGGTTGACCCATTCATTCTTTCGTAGGATGCTCTTTAGCCTCCATGTATTTGAGTTCTTTCCGACTTTCCTCTTGTGATTGAGTTCTAGTTTCAAAGCATTGTGGTCTGCAAATGTGCAGGGAATGATCCCAATCTTTGGGTACCGTTTGAGACCTGATTTGTGACCTAGGATGTGATCCATTCTGGAGAACGTTCCATGGGCCCTAGAGAAGAATGTATATTCCGTTGCTTCGGGATGGAACGTTCTGAATATGTCTGTGAAGTCCATTTGGTCCAGTGTGTCATTTAAAGTCTTTATTTCCTTGTTGATCTTTTGCTTAGATGATCTGGCCATTTCAGTCAGGGGGGTGTTAAAGTCCCCCACTATGATTGTATGGTTGTCAATGTCTTTCTTTGCTTTTCTTCTAAATTGCCTTATATAATTGGATGCTCCCATGTTCGGGGCATACACATTTACAATAGTTAGATCTTCTTCTTGGATAGACCCTTTAAGTAGGATATAGTGTCCTTCTTCATCTCTTATTACAGTCTTTGTTTTTTATTGCTTTGTTAATCACCATGTACTACATCATTTGTTTTGGTGTAGTGTCCCATGATTCATTGTTTGTTCCGAACACACAGTGCTCCATGCAGAATGTGCCCTCTTTAATACCCATCACCAGGCTAACCAATCCCCCGACCCACCTCCCCTCTAGAAACCTCGGATTTTTTTTCAGAATCCATCATCTCTCCTGGTCTGTCTCCCCCTCTCACTAACTCCCCTTCATTCTTCCTCTCCTGCTATCTCCTTCTTTTCCTTTATTCTTAAAATATGATGCGTTATTTGTTTCAGAAGTAGAGATCTGTGATTCAACAGTCTTACACAATTCACAGCGCTCACCGTAGCTCATACCCTCCCCAATGTCTATCACCCAGCCAGCCCATCCCTCCCACCCCCGACCACTCCAGCAAGCCTCACTCTGTTCCTGAGATTAAGAATTCCTCCTATCAGTGAGGTCATATGATACATGTCTTTCTCTGATTGACTTATTTCACTAATCATCGGACCCTCCAGTTCCATCCACGTCGTTGTCCATGGCAACATCTCATTCCTTTTGATGGCTGCGTAATATTCCATTGGGAAGATATATACCACCTCTTCTTTATCCACTCATCTGTCGATGGACATCTTGGCTCTTTCAACAGTTTGGCTATTGTGGACATTGCTGCTATAAACAATGGGGTGCATGTACCGCTTCGGGTCCCTACATTTGTATCTTTGGGGTAAATACCCAGGAGTGCAATTGCTGGATCGGATGGTAGCTCTAATTTCAACTATTTGAGGAACCTCCATCCTGATTTCCAGAGGGGTTGCCCCAGCTTGCATTCCCACCACCAGTGTAGGAGGGTTCCCCTTAAGGGTTAAGGGATGTGGAGGGTTCCACATCCCCGCCAATCTCTGTCGTTCCCTAACTTGTTCATTTGAGCCATTCTGACGGGTGTGAGAGGGTATCTCATTGAGGTTTTGATGTGGATTTCCCTGATGCCGAGCCGTGTTGAGCACTTTTTCCTGTGCCTGTTGGCAATTTGGATGTCTTCTTTGGAAAAATGTCTGTTCATGTCTTCTGCCTATTTTTTGATTGGATTAATTGTTCTTGGGTGTTGAGTTTGATACGTTTTTATACATATTGGATAGTAGCCCTTTATCTGATATGTCATTCGTAAATAATTTCTCCCATTCTGTCGGTTGTCTTTTGGTTTTGTGGACTGTTTCATTTGCTGTGCCAAAGGTTTTTATCTTGATGAAATCCCAATAGTTCCTTTTTGCCCTGGATTCCCGTGCCTTTGGTGATGTTTGTAGGAAGAAGTTGCTGCGGCTGAGGTCGAAGAGCTTGCTACCTGTGTTCTCCTTTAGGATTTTGATGCAGTCTTGTCTCACACTGAGGTCTTTCAAACATTTGGAGTCTATTTTTGTGTGTGGTGTCAGGAAATGGTCCAGTGTCATTCTTCTGCATGGGGCTGTCCAATTTCCACAACTCCAGTTGTGGAAGAGACTCTCTTTTTGCCATTGGACATTCTTTCCTGCTCTGTCAAAGATAAGTTGACCATAGAGTTGAGGGTCCATTTCTGGGCTCTCGATTCTGTTCCATGGATCCATCTGTCTGTTTTTGTGCCAGTACCATACTGTCTTGATGATGACAGCTTTGTCATAGAGCTGGAAGTCCAGAATTGTGATGCCGCCAGCTTTGCTTTTCTTTCTCAATATTCCTCTGGCTATTCGTGGTCTCTTCTGGTTCCATTCAAATCTTAGGATTATTTGTTCCATTTCTTGGAAAAAAGTGGATGGTATTTTGACGGGGATTGCATTGCATGTGTAGATTGCTCTAGGTAGCATTGACCTCTTCACAATGTTGGTTCTCCCAATCCATGAGCATGGAACGTTTTTCCGTTTCTTTGTGTCTTCTTCAATTTCTTTCCTGAGTATTTGGTAGTTTTCTGAGTACAGATCCTTTGCCTCTTGGGTTCAATGTATTCCTAGGTGTCTTCTGGTTTTGGGTGCAGTTGTGAATGGGATCGACTCCTTGATTTGTCTCTCTTCTGTCTTGTTGTTGGTGTATAGGAATGCCACTGATTTCTGTGCATTGATTTTATAGCCTGCTACCTGACGGAATTGCTGTGTGAGTTGTAGCAGTTTTGGGGTGGAGTCTTTTGGGTTTTCCACATAAAGTATCATATCATCTGCAAAGAGTGAGAGTTTGACTTCCTCTCTGCCGATTTGGATGCCTTTGATTTCTTTTTGTTGTCTGATTGCTGTGGCTAGGACTTCTAATACTATGTTGAATAGCAGTGGTGAGAGTGGCTATCCCTGCCGCGTTCCTGACCTTAGGGGAAAAGATCTCAGCTTTTCCCCATTGAGAATGATATTCGCTGTAGGTTGTTCGTAGATGGCTTTTATGATATTGAGGTATGTACCCGCTGTCCCTGTACTCTGAAGAGTTTTGATCCAGAAAGTGTGCTTTACTTTGTCAAATGGTTTTTCTGCATCTATTGAGAGGATCATATGATTCTTGTTCTTTCTTTGGTTAATGTGTTTTATCACGTTGATTGATTTGCGGATGTTGAACCAGCCTTGCAGCCCAGGGATAAATCCCACTTGGTCATGGTGAATACTCCTTTTCATGTACTGTTGGGTCCTCTTGGCTAGTATTTTGGTGAGAATTTTTGCATCGATGTTCATCAAGGATATTGGTCTCTAATACTCCTTTTTGATGGGATCTTTGTCTGGTTTTGGGATCAAGGTAATGGTGGCCTCATAAAATGAGTTTGGAAGTTTTCCTTCCATTTCTATTGTTTGGAACAGTTTCAGGAGAATAGGTATTAATTCTTCTTTAAATGTCGGATCGAATTCCCCTGGGAATCCATCTGGCCCTGGGCTTTGGTTTCTTGGGAGGTTTTTGATGACTACTTCAATTGCCTTCGTGGTTATAGGACTGTTCAGGTTTTCTCTTTCTTCCTGGGTCAGTTTTGGTAGTTGACACATCTCTAGGAATGCACCCATTTCTTCCAGGTTATGGAATATGCTGCCATAGGGTTGCTCAGATTACGTTCTTATAATCGTTTGTATTTCTTTGGTGTTGGTTGTGATCTCTCCTCCTTCATTCATGATTTTGTTGATTTGGGTCATTTCTCTTTTCTCTTTGATCAGCCTGGACAGGGGTGTATCAATCTTGTGAATTCTTTCAAAGAACCAGCTCCTAGTTCCGTTGATCTGTTCTACTGTTCTTTTGGGTTCTATTTCATTGATTTCTGCTCTGATCTGCATGATTTCTCTTCTCCTGCTGGGTTTACGCTTTATTGGCCGTTCTTTCTCCAGTTCCTTTAGGTGTAGGGTTAGGGTGTGTATTTGAGACCTTTCATGTTTCTTGAGAAAGGCTTGTATTGCTATATACTTTCCTCGCAGGACAGCCTTGGCTGTATCCCAAAGATTTTGGACAGTTGTGTTTTCATTTTCATTGGTTTCCATGAATTTTTAAATTCTTCTTTAATTTCCTGGTTGACCCATTCATTCTTTCGTAGGATGCTCTTTAGCCTCCATGTATTTGAGTTCTTTCCGACTTTCCTCTTGTGATTGAGTTCTAGTTTCAAAGCATTGTGGTCGGAAAATGTGCAGGGAATGATCCCAATCTTTGGGTACCGGTTGAGACCTGATTTGTGACCTAGGATGTGATCCATTCTGGAGAACGTTCCATGGGCCCTAGAGAAGAATGTGTATTCCGTTGCTTCGGGATGGAACGTTCTGAATATGTCTGTGAAGTCCATTTGGTCCAGTGTGTCATTTAAAGTCTTTATTTCCTTGTTGATCTTTTGCTTAGATGATCTGGCCATTTCAGTCAGGGGGGTGTTAAAGTCCCCCACTATGATTGTATGGTTGTCACTGTCTTTCTTTGCTTTTCTTCTAAATTGCCTTATATAATTGGATGCTCCCATGTTCGGGGCATAGACATTTACAATTGTTAGATCTTCTTCTTGGATAGACCCTTTAAGTAGGATATAGTGTCCTTCTTCATCTCTTATTACAGTCTTTGTTTTTTATTGCTTTGTTAATCACCATGTACTACATCATTTGTTTTGGTGTAGTGTCCCATGATTCATTGTTTGTTCCGAACACACAGTGCTCCATGCAGAATGTGCCCTCTTTAATACCCATCACCAGGCTAACCAATCCCCCGACCCACCTCCCCTCTAGAAACCTCGGATTTTTTTTCAGAATCCATCATCTCTCCTGGTCTGTCTCCCCCTCTCACTAACTCCCCTTCATTCTTCCTCTCCTGCTATCTCCTTCTTTTCCTTTATTCTTAAAATATGATGCGTTATTTGTTTCAGAAGTAGAGATCTGTGATTCAACAGTCTTACACAATTCACAGCGCTCACCGTAGCTCATACCCTCCCCAATGTCTATCACCCAGCCAGCCCATCCCTCCCACCCCCGACCACTCCAGCAAGCCTCACTCTGTTCCTGAGATTAAGAATTCCTCCTATCAGTGAGGTCATATGATACATGTCTTTCTCTGATTGACTTATTTCACTAATCATCGGACCCTCCAGTTCCATCCACGTCGTTGTCCATGGCAACATCTCATTCCTTTTGATGGCTGCGTAATATTCAATTGTGTATATATATACCACCTCTTCTTTATCCACTCATCTGTCGATGGACATCTTGGCTCTTTCAACAGTTTGGCTATTGTGGACATTGCTGCTATAAACAATGTGGTGCATGTACCGCTTCGGGTCCCTACATTTGTATCTTTGGGGTAAATACCCAGGAGTGCAATTGCTGGATCGGATGGTAGCTCTAATTTCAACTATTTGAGGAACCTCCATCCTGATTTCCAGAGGGGTTGCCCCAGCTTGCATTCCCACCACCAGTGTAGGAGGGTTCCCCTTTATCCACATCCCCGCCAATCTCTGTCGTTCCCTGACTTGTTCATTTGAGCCATTCTGACGGGTGTGAGAGGGTATCTCATTGATGTTTTGATGTGGATTTACCTGATGCCGAGCCGTGTTGAGCACTTTTTCCTGTGCCTGTTGGCAATTTGGATGTCTTCTTTGGAAAAATGTCTGTTCATGTCTTCTGCCTATTTTTTGATTGGATTATTTGTTCTTGGGTGTTGAGTTTGATACGTTTTTATACATATTGGATAGTAGCCCTTTATCTGATATGTCATTCGTAAATAATTTCTCCCATTCTGTCGGTTGTCTTTTGGTTTTGTGGACTGTTTCATTTGCTGTGCCAAAGGTTTTTATCTTGATGAAATCCCAATAGTTCCTTTTTGCCCTGGATTCCCGTGCCTTTGGTGATGTTTGTAGGAAGAAGTTGCTGCGGCTGAGGTCGAAGAGCTTGCTACCTGTGTTCTCCTTTAGGATTTTGATGCAGTCTTGTCTCACACTGAGGTCTTTCAAACATTTGGAGTCTATTTTTGTGTGTGGTGTCAGGAAATGGTCCAGTGTCATTCTTCTGCATGGGGCTGTCCAATTTCCACAACTCCAGTTGTGGAAGAGACTCTCTTTTTGCCATTGGACATTCTTTCCTGCTCTGTCAAAGATAAGTTGACCATAGAGTTGAGGGTCCATTTCTGGGCTCTCGATTCTGTTCCATGGATCCATCTGTCTGTTTTTGTGCCAGTACCATACTGTCTTGATGATGACAGCTTTGTCATAGAGCTGGAAGTCCAGAATTGTGATGCCGCCAGCTTTGCTTTTCTTTCTCAATATTCCTCTGGCTATTCGTGGTCTCTTCTGGTTCCATTCAAATCTTAGGATTATTTGTTCCATTTCTTGGAAAAAAGTGGATGGTATTTTGACGGGGATTGCATTGCATGTGTAGATTGCTCTAGGTAGCATTGACCTCTTCACAATGTTGGTTCTCCCAATCCATGAGCATGGAACGTTTTTCCGTTTCTTTGTGTCTTCTTCAATTTCTTTCCTGAGTATTTGGTAGTTTTCTGAGTACAGATCCTTTGCCTCTTGGGTTCAATGTATTCCTAGGTGTCTTCTGGTTTTGGGTGCAGTTGTGAATGGGATCGACTCCTTGATTTGTCTCTCTTCTGTCTTGTTGTTGGTGTATAGGAATGCCACTGATGTCTGTGCATTGATTTTATAGCCTGCTACCTGACGGAATTGCTGTGTGAATTGTAGCAGTTTTGGGGTGGAGTCTTTTGGGTTTTCCACATAAAGTATCATATCATCTGCAAAGAGTGAGAGTTTGACTTCCTCTCTGCCGATTTGGATGCCTTTGATTTCTTTTTGTTGTCTGATTGCTGTGGCTAGGACTTCTAATACTATGTTGAATAGCAGTGGTGAGAGTGGCTATCCCTGCCGCGTTCCTGACCTTAGGGGAAAAGATCTCAGCTTTTCCCCATTGAGAATGATATTCGCTGTAGGTTGTTCGTAGATGGCTTTTATGATATTGAGGTATGTACCCGCTGTCCCTGTACTCTGAAGAGTTTTGATCCAGAAAGTGTGCTTTACTTTGTCAAATGGTTTTTCTGCATCTATTGAGAGGATCATATGATTCTTGTTCTTTCTTTGGTTAATGTGTTTTATCACGTTGATTGATTTGCGGATGTTGAACCAGCCTTGCAGCCCAGGGATAAATCCCACTTGGTCATGGTGAATACTCCTTTTCATGTACTGTTGGGTCCTCTTGGCTAGTATTTTGGTGAGAATTTTTGCATCGATGTTCATCAAGGATATTGGTCTCTAATACTCCTTTTTGATGGGATCTTTGTCTGGTTTTGGGATCAAGGTAATGGTGGCCTCATAAAATGAGTTTGGAAGTTTTCCTTCCATTTCTATTGTTTGGAACAGTTTCAGGAGAATAGGTATTAATTCTTCTTTAAATGTCGGATCGAATTCCCCTGGGAATCCATCTGGCCCTGGGCTTTGGTTTCTTGGGAGGTTTTTGATGACTACTTCAATTGCCTTCGTGGTTATAGGACTGTTCAGGTTTTCTCTTTCTTCCTGGGTCAGTTTTGGTAGTTGACACATCTCTAGGAATGCACCCATTTCTTCCAGGTTATGGAATATGCTGCCATAGGGTTGCTCAGATTACGTTCTTATAATCGTTTGTATTTCTTTGGTGTTGGTTGTGATCTCTCCTCCTTCATTCATGATTTTGTTGATTTGGGTCATTTCTCTTTTCTTTTTGATCAGCCTGGACAGGGGTGTATCAATCTTGTGAATTCTTTCAAAGAACCAGCTCCTAGTTCCGTTGATCTGTTCTACTGTTCTTTTGGGTTCTATTTCATTGATTTCTGCTCTGATCTGCATGATTTCTCTTCTCCTGCTGGGTTTAGGCTTTATTGGCCGTTCTTTCTCCAGCTCCTTTAGGTGTAGGGTTAGGGTGTTTATTTGAGACCTTTCATGTTTCTTGAGAAAGGCTTGTATTGCTATATACTTTCTTCGCAGGACAGCCTTGGCTGTATCCCAAAGATTTTGGACAGTTGTGTTTTCATTTTCATTGGTTTCCATGAATTTTTAAATTCTTCTTTAATTTCCTGGTTGACCCATTCATTCTTTCGTAGGATGCTCTTTAGCCTCCATGTATTTGAGTTCTTTCCGACTTTCCTCTTGTGATTGAGTTCTAGTTTCAAAGCATTGTGGTCTGCAAATGTGCAGGGAATGATCCCAATCTTTGGGTACCGTTTGAGACCTGATTTGTGACCTAGGATGTGATCCATTCTGGAGAACGTTCCATGGGCCCTAGAGAAGAATGTATATTCCGTTGCTTCGGGATGGAACGTTCTGAATATGTCTGTGAAGTCCATTTGGTCCAGTGTGTCATTTAAAGTCTTTATTTCCTTGTTGATCTTTTGCTTAGATGATCTGGCCATTTCAGTCAGGGGGGTGTTAAAGTCCCCCACTATGATTGTATGGTTGTCAATGTCTTTCTTTGCTTTTCTTCTAAATTGCCTTATATAATTGGATGCTCCCATGTTCGGGGCATACACATTTACAATAGTTAGATCTTCTTCTTGGATAGACCCTTTAAGTAGGATATAGTGTCCTTCTTCATCTCTTATTACAGTCTTTGTTTTTTATTGCTTTGTTAATCACCATGTACTACATCATTTGTTTTGGTGTATTGTCCCATGATTCATTGTTTGTTCCGAACACACAGTGCTCCATGCAGAATGTGCCCTCTTTAATACCCATCACCAGGCTAACCAATCCCCCGACCCACCTCCCCTCTAGAAACCTCGGATTTTTTTTCAGAATCCATCATCTCTCCTGGTCTGTCTCCCCCTCTCACTAACTCCCCTTCATTCTTCCTCTCCTGCTATCTCCTTCTTTTCCTTTATTCTTAAAATATGATGCGTTATTTGTTTCAGAAGTAGAGATCTGTGATTCAACAGTCTTACACAATTCACAGCGCTCACCGTAGCTCATACCCTCCCCAATGTCTATCACGCAGCCAGCCCATCCCTCCCACCCCCGACCACTCCAGCAAGCCTCACTCTGTTCCTGAGATTAAGAATTCCTCATATCAGTGAGGTCATATGATACATGTCTTTCTCTGATTGACTTATTTCACTAATCATCGGACCCTCCACTTCCATCCACGTCGTTGTCCATGGCAACATCTCATTCCTTTTGATGGCTGCGTAATATTCCATTGTGTATATATATACCACCTCTTCTTTATCCACTCATCTGTCGATGGACATCTTGGCTCTTTCAACAGTTTGGCTATTGTGGACATTGCTGCTATAAACAATGGGGTGCACGTACCGCTTCGGGTCCCTACATTTGTATCTTTGGGGTAAATACCCAGGAGTGCAATTGCTGGATCGGATGGTAGCTCTAATTTCAACTATTTGAGGAACCTCCATCCTGTTTTCCAGAGGGGTTGCCCCAGCTTGCATTCCCACCACCAGTGTAGGAGGGTTCCCCTTTCTCCACATCCCCGCCAACCTCTGTCGTTCCCTGACTTGTGCATTTGAGCCATTCTGACGGGTGTGAGAGGGTATCTCATTGAGGTTTTGATGTGGATTTCCCTGATGCCGAGCCGTGTTGAGCACTTTTTCCTGTGCCTGTTGGCCATTTGGATGTCTTCTTTGGAAAAATGTCTGTTCATGACTTCTGCCTATTTTTTGATTGGATTACTTGTTCTTTGGGTGTTGAGTTTGATACGTTTTTATACATATTGGATAGTAGCCCTTTATCTGATATGTCATTCGTAAATATTTTCTCCCATTCTGTCGGTTGTCTTTTGGTTTTGTGGACTGTTTCTTTTGCTGTGCCAAAGGTTTTTATCTTGATGAAATCCCAATAGTTCATTTTTGCCCTTGCTTCCCGTGCCTTTGGTGATGTTTGTAGGAAGAAGTTGCTGCGGCTGAGGTCGAAGAGCTTGCTACCTGTGTTCTCCTTTAGGATTTTGATGGAGTCCTGTCTCACATTGAGGTCTTTCAAACATTTGGACTCTATTTTTGTGTGTGGTGTCAGGAAATGGTCCAGTGTCATTCTTCTGCATGGGGCTGTCCAATTTCCACAACTCCAGTTGTGGAAGAGACTCTCTTTTTGCCATTGGACATTCTTTCCTGCTCTGTCAAAGGTAAGTTGACCATAGAGTTGAGGGTCCACTTCTGGACTCTCGATTCTGTTCCATGGATCTATGTGTCTGTTTTTGTGCCAGTACCATACTGTCTTGATGATGACAGCTTTGTCATAGAGCTGGAAGTCGAGAATTGTGATGCCGCCAGCTTTGCTTTTCTTTCTCAATATTCCTCTGGCTATTCGTGGTCTCTTCTGGTTCCATTCAAATCTTAGGATTATTTGTTCCATTTCTTGGAAAAAAGTGGATGGTATTTTGATGGGGATTGCATTGCATGTGTAGATTGCTCTAGGTAGCATTGACCTCTTCACAATGTTGGTTCTCCCAGTCCATGAGCATGGAACGTTTTTCCGTTTCTTTGTGTCTTCTTCAATTTCTTTCCTGAGTATTTGGTAGTTTTCTGAGTACAGATCCTTTGCCTCTTGGGTTCAATGTATTCCTAGGTGTCTTCTGGTTTTGGGTGCAGTTGTGAATGGGATCGACTCCTTGATTTGTCTCTCTTCTGTCTTGTTGTTGGTGTATAGGAATGCCACTGATGTCTGTGCATTGATTTTATAGCCTGCTACTTGACGGAATTGCTGTGTGAGTTGTAGCAGTTTTGGGGTGGAGTTTTTTGGGTTTTCCACATAAAGTATCATATCATCTGCAAAGAGTGAGAGTTTGACTTCCTCTCTGCCGATTTGGATGCCTTGGATTTCTTTTTGTTGTCTGATTGCTGTGGCTAGGACTTCTAATACTATGTTGAATAGCAGTGGTGAGAGTGGCTATCCCTGCCGCGTTCCTGACCTTAGGGGAAAAGATCTCAGCTTTTCCCCATTGAGAATGATATTCGCTGTAGGTTGTTCGTAGATGGCTTTTATGATATTGAGGTATGTACCCGCTGTCCCTGTACTCTGAAGAGTTTTGATCCAGAAAGTGTGCTTTACTTTGTCAAATGGTTTTTCTGCATCTATTGAGAGGATCATATGATTCTTGTTCTTTCTTTGGTTAATGTGTTTTTCACGTTGATTGATTTGCGGATGTTGAACCAGCCTTGCAGCCCAGGGATAAATCCCACTTGGTCATGGTGAATACTCCTTTTCATGTACTGTTGGGTCCTCTTGGCTAGTATTTTGGTGAGAATTTTTGCATCGATGTTCATCAAGGATATTGGTCTCTAATACTCCTTTTTGATGGGATCTTTGTCTGGTTTTGGGATCAAGGTAATGGTGGCCTCATAAAATGAGTTTGGAAGTTTTCCTTCCATTTCTATTGTTTGGAACAGTTTCAGGAGAATAGGTATTAATTCTTCTTTAAATGTCTGATAGAATTCCCCTGGGAATCCATCTGGCCCTGGG
Source organism: Eumetopias jubatus (assembly GCF_037043125.1). NCBI lineage: Eukaryota > Metazoa > Chordata > Mammalia > Carnivora > Otariidae > Eumetopias > Eumetopias jubatus. The sequence goes on along the minus strand of NW_028274824.1, from coordinate 5,486,445 downwards.
CTTTGGTTTCTTGGGAGGTTTTTGATGACTACTTCAATTGCCTTCGTGGTTATAGGACTGTTCAGGTTTTCTCTTTCTTCCTGGGTCAGTTTTGGTAGTTGACACATCTCTAGGAATGCACCCATTTCTTCCAGGTTATGGAATATGCTGCCATAGGGTTGCTCAGATTACGTTCTTATAATCGCTTGTATTTCTTTGGTGTTGGTTGTGATCTCTCCTCCTTCATTCATGATTTTGTTGATTTGGGTCATTTCTCTTTTCTTTTTGATCAGCCTGGACAGGGGTGTATCAATCTTGTGAATTCTTTCAAAGAACCAGCTCCTAGTTCCGTTGATCTGTTCTACTGTTCTTTTGGGTTCTATTTCATTGATTTCTGCTCTGATCTGCATGATTTCTCTTCTCCTGCTGGGTTTAGGCTTTATTGGCCGTTCTTTCTCCAGCTCCTTTAGGTGTAGGGTTAGGGTGTGTATTTGAGACCTTTCATGTTTCTTGAGAAAGGCTTGTATTGCTATATACTTTCCTCGCAGGACTGCCTTGGCTGTATCCCAAAGATTTTGGACAGTTGTGTTTTCATTTTCATTGGTTTCCATGAATTTTTAAATTCTTCTTTAATTTCCTGGTTGACCCATTCATTCTTTCGTAGGATGCTCTTTAGCCTCCATGTATTTGAGTTCTTTCCGACTTTCCTCTTGTGATTGAGTTCTAGTTTCAAAGCATTGTGGTCTGAAAATGTGCAGGGAATGATCCCAATCTTTGGGTACCGGTTGAGACCTGATTTGTGACCTAGGATGTGATCCATTCTGGAGAACGTTCCATGGGCCCTAGAGAAGAATGTGTATTCCGTTGCTTCGGGATGGAACGTTCTGAATATGTCTGTGAAGTCCATTTGGTCCAGTGTGTCATTTAAAGTCTTTATTTCCTTGTTGATCTTTTGCTTAGATGATCTGGCCATTTCAGTCAGGGGGGTGTTAAAGTCCCCCACTATGATTGTATGGTTGTCACTGTCTTTCTTTGCTTTTCTTCTAAATTGCCTTATATAATTGGATGCTCCCATGTTCGGGGCATAGACATTTACAATTGTTAGATCTTCTTCTTGGATAGACCCTTTAAGTAGGATATAGTGTCCTTCTTCATCTCTTATTACAGTCTTTGTTTTTTATTGCTTTGTTAATCACCATGTACTACATCATTTGTTTTGGTGTAGTGTCCCATGATTCATTGTTTGTTCCGAACACACAGTGCTCCATGCAGAATGTGCCCTCTTTAATACCCATCACCAGGCTAACCAATCCCCCGACCCACCTCCCCTCTAGAAACCTCGGATTTTTTTTCAGAATCCATCATCTCTCCTGGTCTGTCTCCCCCTCTCACTAACTCCCCTTCATTCTTCCTCTCCTGCTATCTCCTTCTTTTCCTTTATTCTTAAAATATGATGCGTTATTTGTTTCAGAAGTAGAGATCTGTGATTCAACAGTCTTACACAATTCACAGCGCTCACCGTAGCTCATACCCTCCCCAATGTCTATCACCCAGCCAGCCCATCCCTCCCACCCCCGACCACTCCAGCAAGCCTCACTCTGTTCCTGAGATTAAGAATTCCTCCTATCAGTGAGGTCATATGATACATGTCTTTCTCTGATTGACTTATTTCACTAATCATCGGACCCTCCAGTTCCATCCACGTCGTTGTCCATGGCAACATCTCATTCCTTTTGATGGCTGCGTAATATTCAATTGTGTATATATATACCACCTCTTCTTTATCCACTCATCTGTCGATGGACATCTTGGCTCTTTCAACAGTTTGGCTATTGTGGACATTGCTGCTATAAACAATGTGGTGCACGTACCGCTTCGGGTCCCTACATTTGTATCTTTGGGGTAAATACCCAGGAGTGCAATTGCTGGATCGGATGGTAGCTCTAATTTCAACTATTTGAGGAACCTCCATCCTGTTTTCCAGAGGGGTTGCCCCAGCTTGCATTCCCACCACCAGTGTAGGAGGGTTCCCCTTTATCCACATCCCCGCCAATCTCTGTCGTTCTCTGACTTGTTCATTTGAGCCATTCTGACGGGTGTGAGAGGGTATCTCATTTAGGTTTTGATGTGGATTTCCCTGATGCCGAGCCGTGTTGAGCACTTTTTCCTGTGCCTGTTGGCAATTTGGATGTCTTCTTTGGAAAAATGTCTGTTCATGTCTTCTGCCTATTTTTTGATTGGATTATTTGTTCTTGGGTGTTGAGTTTGATACGTTTTTATACATATTGGATAGTAGCCCTTTATCTGATATGTCATTCGTAAATAATTTCTCCCATTCTGTCGGTTGTCTTTTGGTTTTGTGGACTGTTTCTTTTGCTGTGCCAAAGGTTTTTATCTTGATGAAATCCCAATAGTTCCTTTTTGCCCTGGATTCCCGTGCCTTTGGTGATGTTTGTAGGAAGAAGTTGCTGCGGCTGAGGTCGAAGAGCTTGCTACCTGTGTTCTCCTTTAGGATTTTGATGGAGTCCTGTCTCACACTGAGGTCTTTCAAACATTTGGAGTCTATTTTTGTGTGTGGTGTCAGGAAATGGTCCAGTGTCATTCTTCTGCATGGGGCTGTCCAATTTCCACAACTCCAGTTGTAGAAGAGACTCTCTTTTTGCCATTGGACATTCTTTCCTGCTCTGTCAAAGATAAGTTGACCATAGAGTTGAGGGTCCATTTCTGGGCTCTCGATTCTGTTCCATGGATCTATGTGTCTGTTTTTGTGCCAGTACCCTACTGTCTTGATGATGACAGCTTTGTCATAGAGCTGGAAGTCCAGAATTGTGATGCCGCCAGCTTTGCTTATCTTTCTCAATATTCCTCTGGCTATTCGTGGTCTCTTCTGGTTCCATTCAAATCTTAGGATTATTTGTTCCATTTCTTGGAAAAAAGTGGATGGTATTTTGACGGGGATTGCATTGCATGTGTAGATTGCTCTAGGTAGCATTGACCTCTTCACAATGTTGGTTCTCCCAATCCATGAGCATGGAACGTTTTTCCGTTTCTTTGTGTCTTCTTCAATTTCTTTCCTGAGTATTTGGTAGTTTTCTGGGTACAGATCCTTTGCCTCTTGGGTTCAATTTATTCCTAGGTCTCTTCTGGTTTTGGGTGCAGTTGTGAATGGGATCGACTCCTTGATTTGTCTCTCTTCTGTCTTGTTGTTGGTGTATAGGAATGCCACTGATGTCTGTGCATTGATTTTATAGCCTGCTACTTGACGGAATTGCTGTGTGAGTTGTAGCAGTTTTGGGGTGGAGTCTTTTGGGTTTTCCACATAAAGTATCATATCATCTGCAAAGAGTGAGAGTTTGACTTCCTCTCTGCCGATTTGGATGCCTTTGATTTCTTTTTGTTGTCTGATTGCTGTGGCTAGGACTTCTAATACTATGTTGAATAGCAGTGGTGAGAGTGGCTATCCCTGCCGCGTTCCTGACCTTAGGGGAAAAGATCTCAGCTTTTCCCCATTGAGAATGATATTCGCTGTAGGTTGTTCGTAGATGGCTTTTATGATATTGAGGTATGTACCCGCTGTCCCTGTACTCTGAAGAGTTTTGATCCAGAAAGTGTGCTTTACTTTGTCAAATGGTTTTTCTGCATCTATTGAGAGGATCATATGATTCTTGTTCTTTCTTTGGTTAATGTGTTTTATTACGTTGATTGATTTGCGGATGTTGAACCAGCCTTGCAGCCCAGGGATAAATCCCACTTGGTCATGGTGAATACTCCTTTTCATGTACTGTTGGGTCCTCTTGGCTAGTATTTTGGTGAGAATTTTTGCATCGATGTTCATCAAGGATATTGGTCTCTAATACTCCTTTTTGATGGGATCTTTGTCTGGTTTTGGGATCAAGGTAATGGTGGCCTCATAAAATGAGTTTGGAAGTTTTCCTTCCATTTCTATTGTTTGGAACAGTTTCAGGAGAATAGGTATTAATTCTTCTTTAAATGTCGGATAGAATTCCCCTGGGAATCCATCTGGCCCTGGGCTTTGGTTTCTTGGGAGGTTTTTGATGACTACTTCAATTGCCTTCGTGGTTATAGGACTCTTCAGGTTTTCTCTTTCTTCCTGGGTCAGTTTTGGTAGTTGACACATCTCTAGGAATGCACCCATTTCTTCCAGGTTATGGAATATGCTGCCATAGGGTTGCTCAGATTACGTTCTTATAATCGTTTGTATTTCTTTGGTGTTGGTTGTGATCTCTCCTCCTTCATTCATGATTTTGTTGATTTGGGTCATTTCTCTTTTCTTTTTGATCAGCCTGGACAGGGGTGTATCAATCTTGTGAATTCTTTCAAAGAACCAGCTCCTAGTTCCGTTGATCTGTTCTACTGTTCTTTTGGGTTCTATTTCATTGATTTCTGCTCTGATCTGCATGATTTCTCTTCTCCTGCTGGGTTTAGGCTTTATTGGCCGTTCTTTCTCCAGCTCCTTTAGGTGTAGGGTTAGGGTGTGTATTTGAGACCTTTCATGTTTCTTGAGAAAGGCTTGTATTGCTATATACTTTCCTCGCAGGACAGCCTTGGCTGTATCCCAAAGATTTTGGACAGTTGTGTTTTCATTTTCATTGGTTTCCATGAATTTTTAAATTCTTCTTTAATTTCCTGGTTGACCCATTCATTCTTTCGTAGGATGCTCTTTAGCCTCCATGTATTTGAGTTCTTTCCGACTTTCCTCTTGTGATTGAGTTCTAGTTTCAAAGCATTGTGGTCTGCAAATGTGCAGGGAATGATCCCAATCTTTGGGTACCGGTTGAGACCTGATTTGTGACCTAGGATGTGATCCATTCTGGAGAACGTTCCATGGGCCCTAGAGAAGAATGTATATTCCGTTGCTTCGGGATGGAACGTTCTGAATATGTCTGTGAAGTCCATTTGGTCCAGTGTGTCATTTAAAGTCTTTATTTCCTTGTTGATCTTTTGCTTAGATGATCTGGCCATTTCAGTCAGGGGGGTGTTAAAGTCCCCCACTATGATTGTATGGTTGTCAATGTCTTTCTTTGCTTTTCTTCTAAATTGCCTTATATAATTGGATGCTCCCATGTTCGGGGCATACACATTTACAATAGTTAGATCTTCTTCTTGGATAGACCCTTTAAGTAGGATATAGTGTCCTTCTTCATCTCTTATTACAGTCTTTGTTTTTTATTGCTTTGTTAATCACCATGTACTACATCATTTGTTTTGGTGTAGTGTCCCATGATTCATTGTTTGTTCGGAACACACAGTGCTCCATGCAGAATGTGCCCTCTTTAATACCCATCACCAGGCTAACCAATCCCGCGACCCACCTCCCCTCTAGAAACCTCGGATTTTTTTTCAGAATCCATCATCTCTCCTGGTCTGTCTCCCCCTCTCACTAACTCCCCTTCATTCTTCCTCTCCTGCTATCTCCTTCTTTTCCTTTATTCTTAAAATATGATGCGTTATTTGTTTCAGAAGTAGAGATCTGTGATTCAACAGTCTTACACAATTCACAGCGCTCACCGTAGCTCATACACTCCCCAATGTCTATCACCCAGCCAGCCCATCCCTCCCACCCCCGACCACTCCAGCAAGCCTCACTCTGTTCCTGAGATTAAGAATTCCTCCTATCAGTGAGGTCATATGATACATGTCTTTCTCTGATTGACTTATTTCACTCATCATCGGACCCTCCACTTCCATCCACGTCGTTGTCCATGGCAACATCTCATTCCTTTTGATGGCTGCGTAATATTCAATTGTGTATATATATACCACCTCTTCTTTATCCACTCATCTGTCGATGGACATCTTGGCTCTTTCAACAGTTTGGCTATTGTGGACATTGCTGCTATAAACAATGTGGTGCACGTACCGCTTCGGGTCCCTACATTTGTATCTTTGGGGTAAATACCCAGGAGTGCAATTGCTGGATCGGATGGTAGCTCTAATTTCAACTATTTGAGGAACCTCCATCCTGTTTTCCAGAGGGGTTGCCCCAGCTTGCATTCCCACCACCAGTGTAGGAGGGTTCCCCTTTATCCACATCCCCGCCAATCTCTGTCGTTCTCTGACTTGTTCATTTGAGCCATTCTGACGGGTGTGAGAGGGTATCTCATTTAGGTTTTGATGTGGATTTCCCTGATGCCGAGCCGTGTTGAGCACTTTTTCCTGTGCCTGTTGGCAATTTGGATGTCTTCTTTGGAAAAATGTCTGTTCATGTCTTCTGCCTATTTTTTGATTGGATTATTTGTTCTTGGGTGTTGAGTTTGATACGTTTTTATACATATTGGATAGTAGCCCTTTATCTGATATGTCATTCGTAAATAATTTCTCCCATTCTGTCGGTTGTCTTTTGGTTTTGTGGACTGTTTCTTTTGCTGTGCCAAAGGTTTTTATCTTGATGAAATCCCAATAGTTCCTTTTTGCCCTGGATTCCCGTGCCTTTGGTGATGTTTGTAGGAAGAAGTTGCTGCGGCTGAGGTCGAAGAGCTTGCTACCTGTGTTCTCCTTTAGGATTTTGATGGAGTCCTGTCTCACACTGAGGTCTTTCAAACATTTGGAGTCTATTTTTGTGTGTGGTGTCAGGAAATGGTCCAGTGTCATTCTTCTGCATGGGGCTGTCCAATTTCCACAACTCCAGTTGTAGAAGAGACTCTCTTTTTGCCATTGGACATTCTTTCCTGCTCTGTCAAAGATAAGTTGACCATAGAGTTGAGGGTCCATTTCTGGGCTCTCGATTCTGTTCCATGGATCTATGTGTCTGTTTTTGTGCCAGTACCCTACTGTCTTGATGATGACAGCTTTGTCATAGAGCTGGAAGTCCAGAATTGTGATGCCGCCAGCTTTGCTTTTCTTTCTCAATATTCCTCTGGCTATTCGTGGTCTCTTCTGGTTCCATTCAAATCTTAGGATTATTTGTTCCATTTCTTGGAAAAAAGTGGATGGTATTTTGACGGGGATTGCATTGCATGTGTAGATTGCTCTAGGTAGCGTTGACCTCTTCACAATGTTGGTTCTCCCAATCCATGAGCATGGAACGTTTTTCCGTTTCTTTGTGTCTTCTTCAATTTCTTTCCTGAGTATTTGGTAGTTTTCTGGGTACAGATCCTTTGCCTCTTGGGTTCAATGTATTCCTAGGTCTCTTCTGGTTTTGGGTGCAGTTGTGAATGGGATCGACTCCTTGATTTGTCTCTCTTCTGTCTTGTTGTTGGTGTATAGGAATGCCACTGATGTCTGTGCATTGATTTTATAGCCTGCTACTTGACGGAATTGCTGTGTGAGTTGTAGCAGTTTTGGGGTGGAGTCTTTTGGGTTTTCCACATAAAGTATCATATCATCTGCAAAGAGTGAGAGTTTGACTTCCTCTCTGCCGATTTGGATGCCTTTGATTTCTTTTTGTTGTCTGATTGCTGTGGCTAGGACTTCTAATACTATGTTGAATAGCAGTGGTGAGAGTGGCTATCCCTGCCGCGTTCCTGACCTTAGGGGAAAAGATCTCAGCTTTTCCCCATTGAGAATGATATTCGCTGTAGGTTGTTCGTAGATGGCTTTTATGATATTGAGGTATGTACCCGCTGTCCCTGTACTCTGAAGAGTTTTGATCCAGAAAGTGTGCTTTACTTTGTCAAATGGTTTTTCTGCATCTATTGAGAGGATCATATGATTCTTGTTCTTTCTTTGGTTAATGTGTTTTATTACGTTGATTGATTTGCGGATGTTGAACCAGCCTTGCAGCCCAGGGATAAATCCCACTTGGTCATGGTGAATACTCCTTTTCATGTACTGTTGGGTCCTCTTGGCTAGTATTTTGGTGAGAATTTTTGCATCGATGTTCATCAAGGATATTGGTCTCTAATACTCCTTTTTGATGGGATCTTTGTCTGGTTTTGGGATCAAGGTAATGGTGGCCTCATAAAATGAGTTTGGAAGTTTTCCTTCCATTTCTATTGTTTGGAACAGTTTCAGGAGAATAGGTATTAATTCTTCTTTAAATGTCGGATAGAATTCCCCTGGGAATCCATCTGGCCCTGGGCTTTGGTTTCTTGGGAGGTTTTTGATGACTACTTCAATTGCCTTCGTGGTTATAGGACTCTTCAGGTTTTCTCTTTCTTCCTGGGTCAGTTTTGGTAGTTGACACATCTCTAGGAATGCACCCATTTCTTCCAGGTTATGGAATATGCTGCCATAGGGTTGCTCAGATTACGTTCTTATAATCGTTTGTATTTCTTTGGTGTTGGTTGTGATCTCTCCTCCTTCATTCATGATTTTGTTGATTTGGGTCATTTCTCTTTTCTTTTTGATCAGCCTGGACAGGGGTGTATCAATCTTGTGAATTCTTTCAAAGAACCAGCTCCTAGTTCCGTTGATCTGTTCTACTGTTCTTTTGGGTTCTATTTCATTGATTTCTGCTCTGATCTGCATGATTTCTCTTCTCCTGCTGGGTTTAGGCTTTATTGGCCGTTCTTTCTCCAGCTCCTTTAGGTGTAGGGTTAGGGTGTGTATTTGAGACCTTTCATGTTTCTTGAGAAAGGCTTGTATTGCTATATACTTTCCTCGCAGGACAGCCTTGGCTGTATCCCAAAGATTTTGGACAGTTGTGTTTTCATTTTCATTGGTTTCCATGAATTTTTAAATTCTTCTTTAATTTCCTGGTTGACCCATTCATTCTTTCGTAGGATGCTCTTTAGCCTCCATGTATTTGAGTTCTTTCCGACTTTCCTCTTGTGATTGAGTTCTAGTTTCAAAGCATTGTGGTCTGAAAATGTGCAGGGAATGATCCCAATCTTTGGGTACCGGTTGAGACCTGATTTGTGACCTAGGATGTGATCCATTCTGGAGAACGTTCCATGGGCCCTAGAGAAGAATGTATATTCCGTTGCTTCGGGATGGAACGTTCTGAATATGTCTGTGAAGTCCATTTGGTCCAGTGTGTCATTTAAAGTCTTTATTTCCTTGTTGATCTTTTGCTTAGATGATCTGGCCATTTCAGTCAGGGGGGTGTTAAAGTCCCCCACTATGATTGTATGGTTGTCAATGTCTTTCTTTGCTTTTCTTCTAAATTGCCTTATATAATTGGATGCTCCCATGTTCGGGGCATACACATTTACAATAGTTAGATCTTCTTCTTTGATAGACCCTTTAAGTAGGATATAGTGTCCTTCTTCATCTCTTATTACAGTCTTTGTTTTTTATTGCTTTGTTAATCACCATGTACTACATCATTTGTTTTGGTGTAGTGTCCCATGATTCATTGTTTGTTCGGAACACACAGTGCTCCATGCAGAATGTGCCCTCTTTAATACCCATCACCAGGCTAACCAATCCCGCGACCCACCTCCCCTCTAGAAACCTCGGATTTTTTTTCAGAATCCATCATCTCTCCTGGTCTGTCTCCCCCTCTCACTAACTCCCCTTCATTCTTCCTCTCCTGCTATCTCCTTCTTTTCCTTTATTCTTAAAATATGATGCGTTATTTGTTTCAGAAGTAGAGATCTGTGATTCAACAGTCTTACACAATTCACAGCGCTCACCGTAGCTCATACACTCCCCAATGTCTATCACCCAGCCAGCCCATCCCTCCCACCCCCGACCACTCCAGCAAGCCTCACTCTGTTCCTGAGATTAAGAATTCCTCATATCAGTGAGGTCATATGATACATGTCTTTCTCTGATTGACTTATTTCACTCATCATCGGACCCTCCACTTCCATCCACGTCGTTGTCCATGGCAACATCTCATTCCTTTTGATGGCTGCGTAATATTCCATTGTGTATATATATACCACCTCTTCTTTATCCACTCATCTGTCGATGGACATCTTGGCTCTTTCAACAGTTTGGCTATTGTGGACATTGCTGCTATAAACAATGGGGTGCACGTACCGCTTCGGGTCCCTACATTTGTATCTTTGGGGTAAATACCCAGGAGTGCAATTGCTGGATCGGATGGTAGCTCTAATTTCAACTATTTGAGGAACCTCCATCCTGTTTTCCAGAGGGGTTGCACCAGCTTGCATTCCCACCACCAGTGTAGGAGGGTTCCCCTTTCTCCACATCCCCGCCAACCTCTGTCGTTCCCTGACTTGTTCATTTGAGCCATTCTGACGGGTGTGAGAGGGTATCTCATTGAGGTTTTGATGTGGATTTCCCTGATGCCGAGCCGTGTTGAGCACTTTTTCCTGTGCCTGTTGGCCATTTGGATGTCTTCTTTGGAAAAATGTCTGTTCATGTCTTCTGCCTATTTTTTGATTGGATTACTTGTTCTTTGGGTGTTGAGTTTGATACGTTTTTATACATATTGGATAGTAGCCCTTTATCTGATATGTCATTCGTAAATATTTTCTCCCATTCTGTCGGTTGTCTTTTGGTTTTGTGGACTGTTTCTTTTGCTGTGCCAAAGGTTTTTATCTTGATGAAATCCCAATAGTTCATTTTTGCCCTTGCTTCCCGTGCCTTTGGTGATGTTTGTAGGAAGAAGTTGCTGCGGTTGAGGTCGAAGAGCTTGCTACCTGTGTTCTCCTGTAGGATTTTGATGGAGTCCTGTCTCACATTGAGGTCTTTCAAACATTTGGACTCTATTTTTGTGTGTGGTGTCAGGAAATGGTCCAGTGTCATTCTTCTGCATGGGGCTGTCCAATTTCCACAACTCCAATTGTGGAAGAGACTCTCTTTTTGCCATTGGACATTCTTTCCTGCTCTGTCAAAGGTAAGTTGACCATAGAGTTGAGGGTCCACTTCTGGGCTCTCGATTCTGTTCCATGGATCTATGTGTCTGTTTTTGTGCCAGTACCATACTGTCTTGATGATGACAGCTTTGTCATAGAGCTGGAAGTCGAGAATTGTGATGCCGCCAGCTTTGCTTTTCTTTCTCAATATTCCTCTGGCTATTCGTTGTCTCTTCTGGTTCCATTCAAATCTTAGGATTATTTGTTCCATTTCTTGGAAAAAAGTGGATGGTATTTTGATGGGGATTGCATTGCATGTGTAGATTGCTCTAGGTAGCATTGACCTCTTCACAATGTTGGTTCTCCCAGTCCATGAGCATGGAACGTTTTTCCGTTTCTTTGTGTCTTCTTCAATTTCTTTCCTGAGTATTTGGTAGTTTTCTGAGTACAGATCCTTTGCCTCTTGGGTTCAATGTATTCCTAGGTGTCTTCTGGTTTTGGGTGCAGTTGTGAATGGGATCGACTCCTTGATTTGTCTCTCTTCTGTCTTGTTGTTGGTGTATAGGAATGCCACTGATGTCTGTGCATTGATTTTATAGCCTGCTACTTGACGGAATTGCTGTGTGAGTTGTAGCAGTTTTGGGGTGGAGTCTTTTGGGTTTTCCACATAAAGTATCATATCATCTGCAAAGAGTGAGAGTTTGACTTCCTCTCTGCCGATTTGGATGCCTTGGATTTTTTTTGTTGTCTGATTGCTGTGGCTAGGACTTCTAATACTATGTTAAATAGCAGTGGTGAGAGTGGCTATCCCTGCCGCGTTCCTGACCTTAGGGGAAAAGATCTCAGCTTTTCCCCATTGAGAATGATATTCGCTGTAGGTTGTTCGTAGATGGCTTTTATGATATTGAGGTATGTACCCGCTGTCCCTGTACTCTGAAGAGTTTTGATCCAGAAAGTGTGCTTTACTTTGTCAAATGGTTTTTCTGCATCTATTGAGAGGATCATATGATTCTTGTTCTTTCTTTGGTTAATGTGTTTTATCACGTTGATTGATTTGCGGATGTTGAACCAGCCTTGCAGCCCAGGGATAAATCCCACTTGGTCATGGTGAATACTCCTTTTCATGTACTGTTGGATCCTCTTGGCTAGTATTTTGGTGAGAATTTTTGCATCGATGTTCATCAAGGATATTGGTCTCTAATACTCCTTTTTGATGGGATCTTTGTCTGGTTTTGGGATCAAGGTAATGGTGGCCTCATAAAATGAGTTTGGAAGTTTTCCTTCCATTTCTATTGTTTGGAACAGTTTCAGGAGAATAGGTATTAATTCTTCTTTAAATGTCGGATAGAATTCCCCTGGGAATCCATCTGGCCCTGGGCTTTGGTTTCTTGGGAGGTTTTTGATGGCTACTTCAATTGCCTTCGTGGTTATAGGACTGTTCAGGTTTTCTCTTTCTTCCTGGGTCAGTTTTGGTAGTTGACACATCTCTAGGAATGCACCCATTTCTTCCAGGTTATGGAATATGCTGCCATAGGGTTGCTCAGATTACGTTCTTATAATCGCTTGTATTTCTTTGGTGTTGGTTGTGATCTCTCCTCTTTCATTCATGATTTTGTTGATTTGGGTCATTTCTCTTTTCTTTTTGATCAGCCTGGACAGGGGTGTATCAATCTTGTGAATTCTTTCAAAGAACCAGCTCCTAGTTCCGTTGATCTGTTCTACTGTTCTTTTGGGTTCTATTTCATTGATTTCTGCTCTGATCTGCATGATTTCTCTTCTCCTGCTGGGTTTAGGCTTTATTGGCCGTTCTTTCTCCAGCTCCTTTAGGTGTAGGGTTAGGGTGTGTATTTGAGACCTTTCATGTTTCTTGAGAAAGGCTTGTATTGCTATATACTTTCCTCGCAGGACTGCCTTGGCTGTATCCCAAAGATTTTGGACAGTTGTGTTTTCATTTTCATTGGTTTCCATGAATTTTTAAATTCTTCTTTAATTTCCTGGTTGACCCATTCATTCTTTCGTAGGATGCTCTTTAGCCTCCATGTATTTGAGTTCTTTCCGACTTTCCTCTTGTGATTGAGTTCTAGTTTCAAAGCATTGTGGGCTGAAAATGTGCAGGGAATGATCCCAATCTTTGGGTACCGGTTGAGACCTGATTTGTGACCTAGGATGTGATCCATTCTGGAGAACGTTCCATGGGCCCTAGAGAAGAATGTGTATTCCGTTGCTTCGGGATGGAACGTTCTGAATATGTCTGTGAAGTCCATTTGGTCCAGTGTGTCATTTAAAGTCTTTATTTCCTTGTTGATCTTTTGCTTAGATGATCTGGCCATTTCAGTCAGGGGGGTGTTAAAGTCCTCCACTCTGATTGTATGGTTGTCAATGTCTTTCTTTGCTTTTCTTCTAAATTGCCTTATATAATTGGATGCTCCCATGTTCGGGGCATAGACATTTACAATTGTTAGATCTTCTTCTTGGATAGACCCTTTAAGTAGGATATAGTGTCCTTCTTCATCTCTTATTGCAGTCTTTGTTTTTTATTGCTTTGTTAATCACCATGTACTACATCATTTGTTTTGGTGTAGTGTCCCATGATTCATTGTTTGTTCCGGCCACACAGTGCTCCATGCAGAATGTGCCCTCTTTGATACCCATCACCAGGCTAACCAATCCCCCGACCCACCTCCCCTCTAGAAACCTCGGATTTTTTTTCAGAATCCATCATCTCTCCTGGTCTGTCTCCCCCTCTCACTAACTCCCCTTCATTCTTCCTCTCCTGCTATCTCCTTCTTTTCCTTTATTCTTAAAATATGTTGCGTTATTTGTTTCAGAAGTAGAGATCTGTGATTCAACAGTCTTACACAATTCACAGCGCTCACCGTAGCTCATACCCTCCCCAATGTCTATCACCCAGCCAGCCCATCCCTCCCACCCCCGACCACTCCAGCAAGCCTCACTCTGTTCCTGAGATTAAGAATTCCTCCTATCAGTGAGGTCATATGATACATCTCTTTCTCTGATTGACTTATTTCACTAATCATCGGACCCTCCAGTTCCATCTACGTCGTTGTCCATGGCAACATCTCATTCCTTTTGATGGCTGCGTAATATTCCATTGTGTATATATATACCACTTCTTCTTTATCCACTCATCTATCGATGGACATCTTGGCTCTTTCAACAGTTTGGCTATTGTGGACATTGCTGCTATAAACAATGGGGTGCACGTACCGCTTCGGGTCCCTACATTTGTATCTTTGGGGTAAATACCCAGGAGTGCAATTGCTGGATCGGATGGTAGCTCTAATTTCAACTATTTGAGGAACCTCCATCCTGTTTTCCAGAGGGGTTGCCCCAGCTTGCATTCCCACCACCAGTGTAGGAGGGTTCCCCTTTCTCCACATCCCCGCCAACCTCTGTCGTTCCCTGACTTGTTCATTTGAGCCATTCTGACGGGTGTGAGGGGGTATCTCATTGAGGTTTTGATGTGGATTTCCCTGATGCCGAGCCGTGTTGAGCACTTTTTCATGTGCCTGTTGGCCATTTGGATGTCTTCTTTGGAAAAATGTCTGTTCATGACTTCTGCCTATTTTTTGATTGGATTATTTGTTCTTTGGGTGTTGAGTTTGATACGTTTTTATACATATTGGATAGTAGCCCTTTATCTGATATGTCATTCGTAAATAATTTCTCCCATTCTGTCGGTTGTCTTTTGGTTTTGTGGACTGTTTCTTTTGCTGTGCCAAAGGTTTTTATCTTGATGAAATCCCAATAGTTCCTTTTTGCCCTGGATTCCCGTGCCTTTGGTGATGTTTGTAGGAAGAAGTTGCTGCGGCTGAGGTCGAAGAGCTTGCTACCTGTGTTCTCCTTTAGGATTTTGATGGAGTCCTGTCTCACACTGAGGTCTTTCAAACATTTGGAGTCTATTTTTGTGTGTGGTGTCAGGAAATGGTCCAGTGTCATTCTTCTGCATGGGGCTGTCCAATTTCCACAACTCCAGTTGTTGAAGAGACTCTCTTTTTGCCATTGGACAATCTTTCCTGCTCTGTCAAAGATAAGTTGACCATAGAGTTGAGGGTCCATTTCTGGGCTCTCGATTCTGTTCCATGGATCTATGTGTCTGTTTTTGTGCCAGTACCCTACTGTCTTGATGATGACAGCTTTGTCATAGAGCTGGAAGTCCAGAATTGTGATGCCGCCAGCTTTGCTTTTCTTTCTCAATATTCCTCTGGCTATTCGTGGTCTCTTCTGGTTCCATTCAAATCTTAGGATTATTTGTTCCATTTCTTGGAAAAAAGTGGATGGTATTTTGACGGGGATTGCATTGCATGTGTAGATTGCTCTAGGTAGCATTGACCTCTTCACAATGTTGGTTCTCCCAATCCATGAGCATGGAACGTTTTTCCGTTTCTTTGTGTCTTCTTCAATTTCTTTCCTGAGTATTTGGTAGTTTTCTGGGTACAGATCCTTTGCCTCTTGGGTTCAATTTATTCCTAGGTCTCTTCTGGTTTTGGGTGCAGTTGTGAATGGGATCGACTCCTTGATTTGCCTCTCTTCTGTCTTGTTGTTGGTGTATAGGAATGCCACTGATGTCTGTGCATTGATTTTATAGCCTGCTACTTGACGGAATTGCTGTGTGAGTTGTAGCAGTTTTGGGGTGGAGTCTTTTGGGTTTTCCACATAAAGTATCATATCATCTGCAAAGAGTGAGAGTTTGACTTCCTCTCTGCCGATTTGGATGCCTTTGATTTCTTTTTGTTGTCTGATTGCTGTGGCTAGGACTTCTAATACTATGTTGAATAGCAGTGGTGAGAGTGGCTATCCCTGCCGCGTTCCTGACCTTAGGGGAAAAGATCTCAGCTTTTCCCCATTGAGAATGATATTCGCTGTAGGTTGTTCGTAGATGGCTTTTATGATATTGAGGTATGTACCCGCTGTCCCTGTACTCTGAAGAGTTTTGATCCAGAAAGTGTGCTTTACTTTGTCAAATGGTTTTTCTGCATCTATTGAGAGGATCATATGATTCTTGTTCTTTCTTTGGTTAATGTGTTTTATCACGTTGATTGATTTGCGGATGTTGAACCAGCCTTGCAGCCCAGGGATAAATCCCAATTGGTCATGGTGAATACTCCTTTTCATGTACTGTTGGGTCCTCTTGGCTAGTATTTTGGTGAGAATTTTTGCATCGATGTTCATCAAGGATATTGGTCTCTACTACTCCTTTTTGATGGGATCTTTGTCTGGTTTTGGGATCAAGGTAATGGTGGCCTCATAAAATGAGTTTGGAAGTTTTCCTTCCATTTCTATTGTTTGGAACAGTTTCAGGAGAATAGGTATTAATTCTTCTTTAAATGTCTGATAGAATTCCCCTGGGAATCCATCTGGCCCTGGGCTTTGGTTTCTTGGGAGGTTTTTGATGACTACTTCAATTGCCTTCGTGGTTATAGGACTGTTCAGGTTTTCTCTTTCTTCCTGGGTCAGTTTTGGTAGTTGACACATCTCTAGGAATGCACCCATTTCTTCCAGGTTATGGAATATGCTGCCATAGGGTTGCTCAGATTACGTTCTTATAATCGTTTGTATTTCTTTGGTGTTGGTTGTGATCTCTCCTCCTTCATTCATGATTTTGTTGATTTGGGTCATTTCTCTTTTCTTTTTGATCAGCCTGGACAGGGGTGTATCAATCTTGTGAATTCTTTCAAAGAACCAGCTCCTAGTTCCGTTGATCTGTTCTACTGTTCTTTTGGGTTCTATTTCATTGATTTCTGCTCTGATCTGCATGATTTCTCTTCTCCTGCTGGGTTTAGGCTTTATTGGCCGTTCTTTCTCCAGCTCCTTTAGGTGTAGGGTTAGGGTGTGTATTCGAGACCTTTCATGTTTCTTGAGAAAGGCTTGTATTGCTATATACTTTCCTCGCAGGACAGCCTTGGCTGTATCCCAAAGATTTTGGACAGTTGTGTTTTCATTTTCATTGGTTTCCATGAATTTTTATATTCTTCTTTAATTTCCTGGTTGACCCATTCATTCTTTCGTAGGATGCTCTTTAGCCTCCATGTATTTGAGTTCTTTCCGACTTTCCTCTTGTGATTGAGTTCTAGTTTCAAAGCATTGTGGTCTGCAATGTGCAGGGAATGATCCCAATCTTTGGGTACCGGTTGAGACCTGATTTGTGACCTAGGATGTGATCCATTCTGGAGAACGTTCCATGGGCCCTAGAGAAGAATGTATATTCCGTTGCTTCGGGATGGAACGTTCTGAATATGTCTGTGAAGTCCATTTGGTCCAGTGTGTCATTTAAAGTCTTTATTTCCTTGTTGATCTTTTGCTTAGATGATCTGGCCATTTCAGTCAGGGGGGTGTTAAAGTCCCCCACTATGATTGTATGGTTGTCAATGTCTTTCTTTGCTTTTCTTCTAAATTGCCTTATATAATTGGATGCTCCCATGTTCGGGGCATACACATTTACAATAGTTAGATCTTCTTCTTTGATAGACCCTTTAAGTAGGATATAGTGTCCTTCTTCATCTCTTATTACAGTCTTTGTTTTTTATTGCTTTGTTAATCACCATGTACTACATCATTTGTTTTGGTGTAGTGTCCCATGATTCATTGTTTGTTCCGAACACACAGTGCTCCATGCAGAATGTGCCCTCTTTAATACCCATCACCAGGCTAACCAATCCCGCGACCCACCTCCCCTCTAGAAACCTCGGATTTTTTTTCAGAATCCATCATCTCTCCTGGTCTGTCTCCCCCTCTCACTAACTCCCCTTCATTCTTCCTCTCCTGCTATCTCCTTCTTTTCCTTTATTCTTAAAATATGATGCGTTATTTGTTTCAGAAGTAGAGATCTGTGATTCAACAGTCTTACACAATTCACAGCGCTCACCGTAGCTCATACCCTCCCCAATGTCTATCACCCAGCCAGCCCATCCCTCCCACCCCCGACCACTCCAGCAAGCCTCACTCTGTTCCTGAGATTAAGAATTCCTCATATCAGTGAGGTCATATGATAAATGTCTTTCTCTGATTGACTTATTTCACTAATCATCGGACCCTCCACTTCCATCCACGTCGTTGTCCATGGCAACATCTCATTCCTTTTGATGGCTGCGTAATATTCCATTGTGTATATATATACCACCTCTTCTTTATCCACTCATCTGTCGATGGACATCTTGGCTCTTTCAACAGTTTGGCTATTGTGGACATTGCTGCTATAAACAATGGGGTGCACGTACCGCTTCGGGTCCCTACATTTGTATCTTTGGGGTAAATACCCAGGAGTGCAATTGCTGGATCGGATGGTAGCTCTAATTTCAACTATTTGAGGACCCTCCATCCTGTTTTCCAGAGGGGTTGCACCAGCTTGCATTCCCACCAC
The DNA here is from genome assembly GCF_037043125.1 of Eumetopias jubatus. Lineage (NCBI taxonomy): Eukaryota > Metazoa > Chordata > Mammalia > Carnivora > Otariidae > Eumetopias > Eumetopias jubatus. The sequence goes on along the minus strand of NW_028274824.1, from coordinate 5,468,412 downwards.
CAGTGTAGGAGGGTTCCCCTTTCTCCACATCCCCGCCAACCTCTGTCGTTCCCTGACTTGTTCATTTGAGCCATTCTGACGGGTGTGAGAGGGTATCTCATTGAGGTTTTGATGTGGATTTCCCTGATGCCGAGCCGTGTTGAGCACTTTTTCCTGTGCCTGTTGGCCATTTGGATGTCTTCTTTGGAAAAATGTCTGTTCATGTCTTCTGCCTATTTTTTGATTGGATTATTTGTTCTTTGGGTGTTGAGTTTGATACGTTTTTATACATATTGGATAGTAGCCCTTTATCTGATATGTCATTCGTAAATATTTTCTCCCATTCTGTCGGTTGTCTTTTGGTTTTGTGGACTGTTTCTTTTGCTGTGCCAAAGGTTTTTATCTTGATGAAATCCCAATAGTTCATTTTTGCCCTTGCTTCCCGTGCCTTTGGTGATGTTTGTAGGAAGAAGTTGCTGCGGCTGAGGTCGAAGAGCTTGCTACCTGTGTTCTCCTTTAGGATTTTGATGGAGTCCTGTCTCACATTGAGGTCTTTCAAACGTTTGGACTCTATTTTTGTGTGTGGTGTCAGGAAATGGTCCAGTGTCATTCTTCTGCATGGGGCTGTCCAATTTCCACAACTCCAGTTGTGGAAGAGACTCTCTTTTTGCCATTGGACATTCTTTCCTGCTCTGTCAAAGGTAAGTTGACCATAGAGTTGAGGGTCCACTTCTGGGCTCTCGATTCTGTTCCATGGATCTATGTGTCTGTTTTTGTGCCAGTACCATACTGTCTTGATGATGACAGCTTTGTCATAGAGCTGGAAGTCGAGAATTGTGATGCCGCCAGCTTTGCTTTTCTTTCTCAATATTCCTCTGGCTATTCGTGGTCTCTTCTGGTTCCATTCAAATCTTAGGATTATTTATTCCATTTCTTGGAAAAAAGTGGATGGTATTTTGATGGGGATTGCATTGCATGTGTAGATTGCTCTAGGTAGCATTGACCTCTTCACAAAGTTGGTTCTCCCAGTCCATGAGCATGGAACGTTTTTCCGTTTCTTTGTGTCTTCTTCAATTTCTTTCCTGAGTATTTGGTAGTTTTCTGAGTACAGATCCTTTGCCTCTTGGGTTCAATTTATTCCTAGGTCTCTTCTGGTTTTGGGTGCAGTTGTGAATGGGATCGACTCCTTGATTTGTCTCTATTCTGTCTTGTTGTTGGTGTGTAGGAATGCCACTGATGTCTGTGCATTGATTTTATAGCCTGCTACTTGACGGAATTGCTGTGTGAGTTGTAGCAGTTTTGGGGTGGAGTCTTTTGGGTTTTCCACATAAAGTATCATATCATCTGCAAAGAGTGAGAGTTTGACTTCCTCTCTGCCGATTTGGATGCCTTTGATTTCTTTTTGTTGTCTGATTGCTGTGGCTAGGTATTCTAATACTATGTTGAATAGCAGTGGTGAGAGTGGCTATCCCTGCCGCGTTCCTGACCTTAGGGGAAAAGATCTCAGCTTTTCCCCATTGAGAATGATATTCGCTGTAGGTTGTTCGTAGATGGCTTTTATGATATTGAGGTATGTACCCGCTGTCCCTGTACTCTGAAGAGTTTTGATCCAGAAAGTGTGCTTTACTTTGTCAAATGGTTTTTCTGCATCTATTGAGAGGATCATATGATTCTTGTTCTTTCTTTGGTTAATGTGTTTTATCACGTTGATTGATTTGCGGATGTTGAACCAGCCTTGCAGCCCAGGGATAAATCCCACTTGGTCATGGTGAATACTCCTTTTCATGTACTGTTGGATCCTCTTGGCTAGTATTTTGGTGAGAATTTTTGCATCGATGTTCATCAAGGATATTGGTCTCTAATACTCCTTTTTGATGGGATCTTTGTCTGGTTTTGGGATCAAGGTAATGGTGGCCTCATAAAATGAGTTTGGAAGTTTTCCTTCCATTTCTATTGTTTGGAACAGTTTCAGGAGAATAGGTATTAATTCTTCTTTAAATGTCGGATAGAATTCCCCTGGGAATCCATCTGGCCCTGGGCTTTGGTTTCTTGGGAGGTTTTTGATGACTACTTCAATTGCCTTCGTGGTTATAGGACTGTTCAGGTTTTCTCTTTCTTCCTGGGTCAGTTTTGGTAGTTGACACATCTCTAGGAATGCACCCATTTCTTCCAGGTTATGGAATATGCTGCCCTAGGGTTGCTCAGATTACGTTCTTATAATCGCTTGTATTTCTTTGGTGTTGGTTGTGATCTCTCCTCTTTCATTCATGATTTTGTTGATTTGGGTCATTTCTCTTTTCTTTTTGATCAGCCTGGACAGGGGTGTATCAATCTTGTGAATTCTTTCAAAGAACCAGCTCCTAGTTCCGTTGATCTGTTCTACTGTTCTTTTGGGTTCTATTTCATTGATTTCTGCTCTGATCTGCATGATTTCTCTTCTCCTGCTGGGTTTAGGCTTTATTGGCCGTTCTTTCTCCAGCTCCTTTAGGTGTAGGGTTAGGGTGTGTATTTGAGACCTTTCATGTTTCTTGAGAAAGGCTTGTATTGCTATATACTTTCCTCGCAGGACTGCCTTGGCTGTATCCCAAAGATTTTGGACAGTTGTGTTTTCATTTTCATTGGTTTCCATGAATTTTTAAATTCTTCTTTAATTTCCTGGTTGACCCATTCATTCTTTCGTAGGATGCTCTTTAGCCTCCATGTTTTTGAGTTCTTTCCGACTTTTCTCTTGTGATTGAGTTCTAGTTTCAAAGCATTGTGGTCTGAAAATGTGCAGGGAATGATCCCAATCTTTGGGTACCGGTTGAGACCTGATTTGTGACCTAGGATGTGATCCATTCTGGAGAACGTTCCATGGGCCCTAGAGAAGAATGTGTATTCCGTTGCTTCGGGATGGAACGTTCTGAATATGTCTGTGAAGTCCGTTTGGTCCAGTGTGTCATTTAATGTCTTTATTTCCTTGTTGATCTTTTGCTTAAATGATCTGGCCATTTCAGTCAGGGGGGTGTTAAAGTCCCCCACTCTGATTGTATGGTTGTCAATGTCTTTCTTTGCTTTTCTTCTAAATTGCCTTATATAATTGGATGCTCCCATGTTCGGGGCATAGACATTTACAATTGTTAGATCTTCTTCTTGGATAGACCCTTTAAGTAGGATATAGTGTCCTTCTTCATCTCTTATTGCAGTCTTTGTTTTTTATTGCTTTGTTAATCACCATGTACTACATCATTTGTTTTGGTGTAGTGTCCCATGATTCATTGTTTGTTCCGAACACACAGTGCTCCATGCAGAATGTGCCCTCTTTAATACCCATCACCAGGCTAACCAATCCCCCGACCCACCTCCCCTCTAGAAACCTCGGATTTTTTTTCAGAACCCATCATCTCTCCTGGTCTGTCTCCCCCTCTCACTAACTCCCCTTCATTCTTCCTCTCCTGCTATCTCCTTCTTTTCCTTTATTCTTAAAATATGTTGCGTTATTTGTTTCAGAAGTAGAGATCTGTGATTCAACAGTCTTACACAATTCACAGCGCTCACCGTAGCTCATACCCTCCCCAATGTCTATCACCCAGCCAGCCCATCCCTCCCACCCCCGACCACTCCAGCAAGCCTCACTCTGTTCCTGAGATTAAGAATTCCTCCTATCAGTGAGGTCATATGATACATGTCTTTCTCTGATTGACTTATTTCACTAATCATCGGACCCTCCACTTACATCCACGTCGTTGTCCATGGCAACATCTCATTCCTTTTGATGGCTGCGTAATATTCAATTGTGTATATATATACCACCTCTTCTTTATCCATTCATCTGTCGATGGACATCTTGGCTCTTTCAACAGTTTGGCTATTGTGGACATTGCTGCTATAAACAATGGGGTGCACGTACCGCTTCGGGTCCCTACATTTGTATCTTTGGGGTAAATACCCAGGAGTGCAATTGCTGGATCGGATGGTAGCTCTAATTTCAACTATTTGAGGAACCTCCATCCTGTTTTCCAGAGGGGTTGCCCCAGCTTGCATTCCCACCACCAGTGTAGGAGGGTTCCCCTTTATCCACATCCCCGCCAATCTCTGTCGTTCCCTGACTTGTTCATTTGAGCCATTCTGACGGGTGTGAGAGGGTATCTCATTGAGGTTTTGATGTGGATTTCCCTGATGCCGAGCCGTGTTGAGCACTTTTTCCTGTGCCTGTTGGCCATTTGGATGTCTTCTTTGGAAAAATATCTGTTCATGTCTTCTGCCTATTTTTTGATTGGATTATTTGTTCTTGGGTGTTGAGTTTGATACGTTTTTATACATATTGGATAGTAGCCCTTTATCTGATATGTCATTCGTAAATAATTTCTCCCATTCTGTCGGTTGTCTTTTGGTTTTGTGGACTGTTTCTTTTGCTGTGCCAAAGGTTATTATCTTGATGAAATCCCAATAGTTCCTTTTTGCCCTGGCTTCCCGTGCCTTTGGTGATGTTTGTAGGAAGAAGTTGCTGCGGCTGAGGTCGAAGAGCTTGCTACCTGTGTTCTCCTTTAGGATTTTGATGGAGTCTTGTCTCACACTGAGGTCTTTCAAACATTTGGAGTCTATTTTTGTGTGTGGTGTCAGGAAATGGTCCAGTGTCATTCTTCTGCATGGGGCTGTCCAATTTCCACAACTCCAGTTGTGGAAGAGACTCTCTTTTTGCCATTGGACATTCTTTCCTGCTCTGTCAAAGATAAGTTGACCATAGAGTTGAGGGTCCATTTCTGGGCTCTCGATTCTTTTCCATGGATCTATGTGTCTGTTTTTGTGCCAGTACCATACTGTCTTGATGATGACAGCTTTGTCATAGAGCTGGAAGTCCAGAATTGTGATGCCGCCAGCTTTGCTTTTCTTTCTCAATATTCCTCTGGCTATTTGTGGTCTCTTCTGGTTCCATTCAAATCTTAGGATTATTTGTTCCATTTCTTGGAAAAAAGTGGATGGTATTTTGACGGGGATTGCATTGCATGTGTAGATTGCTCTAGGTAGCATTGACCTCTTCACAATGTTGGTTCTCCCAATCCATGAGCATGGAACGTTTTTCCGTTTCTTTGTGTCTTCTTCAATTTCTTTCCTGAGTATTTGGTAGTTTTCGGGGTACAGATCCTTTGCCTCTTGGGTTCAATTTATTCCTAGGTCTCTTCTGGTTTTGGGTGCAGTTGTGAATGGGATCGACTCCTTGATTTGTCTCTCTTCTGTCTTGTTGTTGGTGTATAGGAATGCCACTGATTTCTGTGCATTGATTTTATAGCCTGCTACTTGACGGAATTGCTGTGTGAGTTGTAGCAGTTTTGGGGTGGAGTCTTTTGGGTTTTCCACATAAAGTATCATATCATCTGCAAAGAGTGAGAGTTTGACTTCCTCTCTGCCGATTTGGATGCCTTGGATTTCTTTTTGTTGTCTGATTGCTGTGGCTAGGACTTCTAATACTATGTTGAATAGCAGTGGTGAGAGTGGCTATCCCTGCCGCGTTCCTGACCTTAGGGGAAAAGATCTCAGCTTTTCCCCATTGAGAATGATATTCGCTGTAGGTTGTTCGTAGATGGCTTTTATGATATTGAGGTATGTACCCGCTGTCCCTGTACTCTGAAGAGTTTTGATCCAGAAAGTGTGCTTTACTTTGTCAAATGGTTTTTCTGCATCTATTGAGAGGATCATATGATTCTTGTTCTTTCTTTTGTTAATGTGTTTTATCACATTGATTGATTTGCGGATGTTGAACCAGCCTTGCAGCCCAGGGATAAATCCCACTTGGTCATGGTGAATACTCCTTTTCATGTACTGTTGGATCCTCTTGGCTAGTATTTTGGTGAGAATTTTTGCATCGATGTTCATCAAGGATATTGGTCTCTAATACTCCTTTTTGATGGGATCTTTGTCTCGTTTTGAGATCAAGGTAATGGTGGCCTCATAAAATGAGTTTGGAAGTTTTCCTTCCATTTCTATTGTTTGGAACAGTTGAAGGAGAATAGGTATTAATTCTTCTTTAAATGTCTGATAGAATTCCCCTGGGAATCCATCTGGCCCTGAGCTTGGGTTTCTTGGGAGGTTTTTGATGACTACTTCAATTGCCTTCGTGGTTATAGGACTGTTCAGGTTTTCTCTTTCTTCCTGGGTCAGTTTTGGTAGTTGACACATCTCTAGGAATGCACCCATTTCTTCCAGGTTATGGAATATGCTGCCATAGGGTTGCTCAGATTACGTTCTTATAATCGTTTGTATTTCTTTGGTGTTGGTTGTGATCTCTCCTCTTTCATTCATGATTTTGTTGATTTGGGTCATTTCTCTTTTCTTTTTGATCAGCCTGGACAGGGGTGTATCAATCTTGTGAATTCTTTCAAAGAACCAGCTCCTAGTTCCGTTGATCTGTTCTACTGTTCTTTTGGGTTCTATTTCATTGATTTCTGCTCTGATCTGCATGATTTCTCTTCTCCTGCTGGGTTTAGGCTTTATTGGCCGTTCTTTCTCCAGCTCCTTTAGGTGTAGGGTTAGGGTGTGTATTTGAGACCTTTCATGTTTCTTGAGAAAGGCTTGTATTGCTATATACTTTCCTCGCAGGACTGCCTTGGCTGTATCCCAAAGATTTTGGACAGTTGTGTTTTCATTTTCATTGGTTTCCATGAATTTTTAAATTCTTGTTTAATTTCCTGGTTGACCCATTCATTCTTTCGTAGGATGCTCTTTAGCCTCCATGTATTTGAGTTCTTTCCGACTTTCCTCTTGTAATTGAGTTCTAGTTTCAAAGCATTGTGGTCTGAAAATGTGCAGGGAATGATCCCAATCTTTGGGTACCGGTTGAGACCTGATTTGTGACCTAGGATGTGATCCATTCTGGAGAACGTTCCATGGGCCCTAGAGAAGAATGTGTATTCCGTTGCTTCGGGATGGAACGTTCTGAATATGTCTGTGAAGTCCATTTGTTCCAGTGTGTCATTTAAAGTCTTTATTTCCTTGTTGATCTTTTGCTTAGATGATCTGGCCATTTCAGTCAGGGGGGTGTTAAAGTCCCCCACTATGATTGTATGGTTGTCAATGTCTTTCTTTGCTTTTCTTCTAAATTGCCTTATATAATTGGATGCTCCCATGTTCGGGGCATAGACATTTACAATTGTTAGATCTTCTTCTTGGATAGACCCTTTAAGTAGGATATAGTGTCCTTCTTCATCTCTTATTACAGTCTTTGTTTTTTATTGCTTTGTTAATCACCATGTACTACATCATTTGTTTTGGTGTAGTGTCCCATGATTCATTGTTTGTTCCGAACACACAGTGCTCCATGCAGAATGTGCCCTCTTTAATACCCATCACCAGGCTAACCAATCCCCCGACCCACCTCCCCTCTAGGAACCTCGGATTTTTTTTCAGAATCCATCATCTCTCCTGGTCTGTCTCCCCCTCTCACTAACTCCCCTTCATTCTTCCTCTCCTGCTATCTCCTTCTTTTCCTTTATTCTTAAAATATGTTGCGTTATTTGTTTCAGAAGTAGAGATCTGTGATTCAACAGTCTTACACAATTCACAGCGCTCACCGTAGCTCATACCCTCCCCAATGTCTATCACCCAGCCAGCCCATCCCTCCCACCCCCGACCACTCCAGCAAGCCTCACTCTGTTCCTGAGATTAAGAATTCCTCATATCAGTGAGGTCATATGATACATGTCTTTCTCTGATTGACTTATTTCACTAATCATCAGACCCTGCAGTTCCATCCACGTCGTTGTCCATGGCAACATCTCATTCCTTTTGATGGCTGCGTAATATTCCATTGTGTATATATATACCACCTCTTCTTTATCCAGTCATCTGTCGATGGACATCTTGGCTCTTTCAACAGTTTGCCTATTGTGGACATTGCTGCTATAAACAATGGGGTGCACGTACCGCTTCGGGTCCCTACATTTGTATCTTTGGGGTAAATACCCAGGAGTGCAATTGCTGGATCGGATGGTAGCTCTAATTTCAACTGTGTGAGGAAACTCCATCCTGTTTTCCAGAGGGGTTGCACCAGCTTGCATTCCCACCACCAGTGTAGGAGGGTTCCCCTTTCTCCATATCCCCGCCAACCTCTGTCGTTCCCTGACTTGTTCATTTGAGCCATTCTGACGGGTGTGAGGGGGTATCTCATTGAGGTTTTGATGTGGATTTCCCTGATGCCGAGCCGTGTTGAGCACTTTTTCATGTGCCTGTTGGACATTTGGATGTCTTCTTTGGAAAAATGTCTGTTCATGCCTTCTCCCTATTTTTTGATTGGATTATTTGTTCTTTGGGTGTTGAGTTTGATACGTTTTTATACATATTGGATAGTAGCCCTTTATCTGATATGTCATTCGTAAATAATTTCTCCCATTCTGTCGGTTGTCTTTTGGTTTTGTGGACTGTTTCTTTTGCTGTGCCAAAGTTTTTTATCTTGATGAAATCCCAATAGTTCATTTTTGCCCTGGATTCCCGTGCCTTTGGTGATGTTTGTAGGAAGAAGTTGCTGCGGCTGAGGTCGAAGAGCTTGCTACCTGTGTTCTCCTTTAGGATTTTGATGGAGTCCTTTCTCACATTGAGGTCTTTCAAACATTTGGACTCTATTTTTGTGTGTGGTGTCAGGAAATGGTCCAGTGTCATTCTTCTGCATGGGGCTGTCCAATTTCCACAACTCCAGTTGTTGAAGAGACTCTCTTTTTGCCATTGGACATTCTTTCCTGCTCTGTCAAAGATAAGTTGACCATAGAGTTGAGGGTCCATTTCTGGGCTCTCGATTCTGTTCCATGGATCTATGTGTCTGGTTTTGTGCCAGTACCATACTGTCTTGATGATGACAGCTTTGTCATAGAGCTGGAAGTCCAGGATTGTGATGCCGCCAGCTTTGCTTTTCTTTCTCAATATTCCTCTGGCTATTCGTGGTCTCTTCTGGTTCCATTCAAATCTTAGGATTATTTGTTCCATTTCTTGGAAAAAAGTGGATGGTATTTTGACGGGGATTGCATTGCATGTGTAGATTGCTCAAGGTAGCATTGACCTCTTCACAATGTTGGTTCTCCCAATCCATGAGCATGGAACGTTTTTCCGTTTCTTTGTGTCTTCTTCAATTTCTTTCCTGAGTATTTGGTAGTTTTCGGGTTACAGATCCTTTGCCTCTTGGGTTCAATTTATTCCTAGGTCTCTTCTGGTTTTGGGTGCAGTTGTGAATGGGATCGACTCCTTGATTTGTCTCTCTTCTGTCTTGTTGTTGGTGTATAGGAATGCCACTGATTTCTGTGCATTGATTTTATAGCCTGCTACTTGACGGAATTGCTGTGTGAGTTGTAGCAGTTTTGGGGTGGAGTCTTTTGGGTTTTCCACATAAAGTATCATATCATCTGCAAAGAGTGAGAGTTTGACTTCCTCTCTGCCGATTTGGATGCCTTGGATTTCTTTTTGTTGTCTGATTGCTGTGGCTAGGACTTCTAATACTATGTTGAATAGCAGTGGTGAGAGTGGCTATCCCTGCCGCGTTCCTGACCTTAGGGGAAAAGATCTCAGCTTTTCCCCATTGAGAATGATATTCGCTGTAGGTTGTTCGTAGATGGCTTTTATGATATTGAGGTATGTACCCGCTGTCCCTGTACTCTGAAGAGTTTTGATCCAGAAAGTGTGCTTTACTTTGTCAAATGGTTTTTCTGCATCTATTGAGAGGATCATATGATTCTTGTTCTTTCTTTGGTTAATGTGTTTTATCACGTTGATTGATTTGCGGATGTTGAACCAGCCTTGCAGCCCAGGGATAAATCCCACTTGGTCATGGTGAATACTCCTTTTCATGTACTGTTGGGTCCTCTTGGCTAGTATTTTGGTGAGAATTTTTGCATCGATGTTCATCAAGGATATTGGTCTCTAATACTCCTTTTTGATGGGATCTTTGTCTGGTTTTGGGATCAAGGTAATGGTGGCCTCATAAAATGAGATTGGAAGATTTCCTTCCATTTCTATTGTTTGGAACAGTTTCAGGAGAATAGGTATTAATTCTTCTTTAAATGTCGGATAGAATTCCCCTGGGAATCCATCTGGCCCTGGGCTTTGGTTTCTTGGGAGGTTTTTGATGACTACTTCAATTGCCTTCGTGGTTATAGGACTGTTCAGGTTTTCTCTTTCTTCCTGGGTCAGTTTTGGTAGTTGACACATCTCTAGGAATGCACCCATTTCTTCCAGGTTATGGAATATGCTGCCATAGGGTTGCTCAGATTACGTTCTTATAATCGTTTGTATTTCTTTGGTGTTGGTTGTGATCTCTCCTCCTTCATTCATGATTTTGTTGATTTGGGTCATTTCTCTTTTCTTTTTGATCAGCCTGGACAGGGGTGTATCAATCTTGTGAATTCTTTCAAAGAACCAGCTCCTAGTTCCGTTGATCTGTTCTACTGTTCTTTTGGGTTCTATTTCATTGATTTCTGCTCTGATCTGCATGATTTCTCTTCTCCTGCTGGGTTTAGGCTTTATTGGCCGTTCTTTCTCCAGCTCCTTTAGGTGTAGGGTTAGGGTGTGTATTTGAGACCTTTCATGTTTCTTGAGAAAGGCTTGTATTGCTATATACTTTCCTCGCAGGACTGCCTTGGCTGTATCCCAAAGATTTTGGACAGTTGTGTTTTCATTTTCATTGGTTTCCATGAATTTTTAAATTCTTCTTTAATTTCCTGGTTGACCCATTCTTTCTTTCGTAGGATGCTCTTTAGCCTCCATGTATTTGAGTTCTTTCCGAATTTCCTCTTGTGATTGAGTTCTAGTTTCAAAGCATTGTGGTCTGAAAATGTGCAGGGAATGATCCCAATCTTTGGGTACCGGTTGAGACCTGATTTGTGACCTAGGATGTGATCCATTCTGGAGAACGTTCCATGGGCCCTAGAGAAGAATGTGTATTCCGTTGCTTCGGGATGGAAAGTTCTGAATATGTCTGTGAAGTCCATTTGGTCCAGTGTGTCATTTAAAGTCTTTATTTCCTTGTTGATCTTTTGCTTAGATGATCTGGCCATTTCAGTCAGGGGGGTGTTAAAGTCCCCCACTATGATTGTATGGTTGTCAATGTCTTTCTTTGCTTTTCTTCTAAATTGCCTTATATAATTGGATGCTCCCATGTTCGGGGCATAGACATTTACAATTGTTAGATCTTCTTCTTGGATAGACCCTTTAAGTAGGATATAGTGTCCTTCTTCATCTCTTATTACAGTCTTTGTTTTTTATTGCTTTTTTAATCACCATGGACTACATCATTTGTTTTGGTGTAGTGTCCCATGATTCATTGTTTGTTCCGAACACACAGTGCTCCATGCAGAATGTGCCCTCTTTAATACCCATCACCAGGCTAACCAATCCCCCGACCCACCTCCCCTCTAGAAACCTCGGATTTTTTTTCAGAATCCATCATCTCTCCTGGTCTGTCTCCCCCTCTCACTAACTCCCCTTCATTCTTCCTCTCCTGCTATCTCCTTCTTTTCCTTTATTCTTAAAATATGTTGCGTTATTTGTTTCAGAAGTAGAGATCTGTGATTCAACAGTCTTACACAATTCACAGCGCTCACCGTAGCTCATACCCTCCCCAATGTCTATCACCCAGCCAGCCCATCCCTCCCACCCCCGACCACTCCAGCAAGCCTCACTCTGTTCCTGAGATTAAGAATTCCTCCTATCAGTGAGGTCATATGATACATGTCTTTCTCTGATTGACTTATTTCACTAATCATCGGACCCTCCAGTTCCATCTACGTCGTTGTCCATGGCAACATCTCATTCCTTTTGATGGCTGCGTAATATTCCATTGTGTATATATATACCACTTCTTCTTTATCCACTCATCTATCGATGGACATCTTGGCTCTTTCAACAGTTTGGCTATTGTGGACATTGCTGCTATAAACAATGGGGTGCACGTACCGCTTCGGGTCCCTACATTTGTATCTTTGGGGTAAATACCCAGGAGTGCAATTGCTGGATCGGATGGTAGCTCTAATTTCAACTCTTTGAGGAACCTCCATCCTGTTTTCCAGAGGGGTTGCCCCAGCTTGCATTCCCACCACCAGTGTAGGAGGGTTCCCCTTTCTCCACATCCCCGCCAACCTCTGTCGTTCCCTGACTTGTTCATTTGAGCCATTCTGACGGGTGTGAGGGGGTATCTCATTGAGGTTTTGATGTGGATTTCCCTGATGCCGAGCCGTGTTGAGCACTTTTTCATGTGCCTGTTGGCCATTTGGATTTCTTCTTTGGAAAAATGTCTGTTCATGACTTCTGCCTATTTTTTGATTGGATTATTTGTTCTTTGGGTGTTGAGTTTGATACGTTTTTATACATATTGGATAGTAGCCCTTTATCTGATATGTCATTCGTAAATAATTTCTCCCATTCTGTCGGTTGTCTTTTGGTTTTGTGGACTGTTTCTTTTGCTGTGCCAAAGGTTTTTATCTTGATGAAATCCCAATAGTTCCTTTTTGCCCTGGATTCCCGTGCCTTTGGTGATGTTTGTAGGAAGAAGTTGCTGCGGCTGAGGTCGAAGAGCTTGCTACCTGTGTTCTCCTTTAGGATTTTGATGGAGTCCTGTCTCACACTGAGGTCTTTCAAACATTTGGAGTCTATTTTTGTGTGTGGTGTCAGGAAATGGTCCAGTGTCATTCTTCTGCATGGGGCTGTCCAATTTCCACAACTCCAGTTGTTGAAGAGACTCTCTTTTTGCCATTGGACAATCTTTCCTGCTCTGTCAAAGATAAGTTGACCATAGAGTTGAGGGTCCATTTCTGGGCTCTCGATTCTGTTCCATGGATCTATGTGTCTGTTTTTGTGCCAGTACCCTACTGTCTTGATGATGACAGCTTTGTCATAGAGCTGGAAGTCCAGAATTGTGATGCCGCCAGCTTTGCTTTTCTTTCTCAATATTCCTCTGGCTATTCGTGGTCTCTTCTGGTTCCATTCAAATCTTAGGATTATTTGTTCCATTTCTTGGAAAAAAGTGGATGGTATTTTGACGGGGATTGCATTGCATGTGTAGATTGCTCTAGGTAGCATTGACCTCTTCACAATGTTGGTTCTCCCAATCCATGAGCATGGAACGTTTTTCCGTTTCTTTGTGTCTTCTTCAATTTCTTTCCTGAGTATTTGGTAGTTTTCTGGGTACAGATCCTTTGCCTCTTGGGTTCAATTTATTCCTAGGTCTCTTCTGGTTTTGGGTGCAGTTGTGAATGGGATCGACTCCTTGATTTGCCTCTCTTCTGTCTTGTTGTTGGTGTATAGGAATGCCACTGATGTCTGTGCATTGATTTTATAGCCTGCTACTTGACGGAATTGCTGTGTGAGTTGTAGCAGTTTTGGGGTGGAGTCTTTTGGGTTTTCCACATAAAGTATCATATCATCTGCAAAGAGTGAGAGTTTGACTTCCTCTCTGCCGATTTGGATGCCTTTGATTTCTTTTTGTTGTCTGATTGCTGTGGCTAGGACTTCTAATACTATGTTGAATAGCAGTGGTGAGAGTGGCTATCCCTGCCGCGTTCCTGACCTTAGGGGAAAAGATCTCAGCTTTTCCCCATTGAGAATGATATTCGCTGTAGGTTGTTCGTAGATGGCTTTTATGATATTGAGGTATGTACCCGCTGTCCCTGTACTCTGAAGAGTTTTGATCCAGAAAGTGTGCTTTACTTTGTCAAATGGTTTTTCTGCATCTATTGAGAGGATCATATGATTCTTGTTCTTTCTTTGGTTAATGTGTTTTATCACGTTGATTGATTTGCGGATGTTGAACCAGCCTTGCAGCCCAGGGATAAATCCCACTTGGTCATGGTGAATACTCCTTTTCATGTACTGTTGGGTCCTCTTGGCTAGTATTTTGGTGAGAATTTTTGCATCGATGTTCATCAAGGATATTGGTCTCTACTACTCCTTTTTGATGGGATCTTTGTCTGGTTTTGGGATCAAGGTAATGGTGGCCTCATAAAATGAGTTTGGAAGTTTTCCTTCCATTTCTATTGTTTGGAACAGTTTCAGGAGAATAGGTATTAATTCTTCTTTAAATGTCTGATAGAATTCCCCTGGGAATCCATCTGGCCCTGGGCTTTGGTTTCTTGGGAGGTTTTTGATGACTACTTCAATTGCCTTCGTGGTTATAGGACTGTTCAGGTTTTCTCTTTCTTCCTGGGTCAGTTTTGGTAGTTGACACATCTCTAGGAATGCACCCATTTCTTCCAGGTTATGGAATATGCTGCCATAGGGTTGCTCAGATTACGTTCTTATAATCGTTTGTATTTCTTTGGTGTTGGTTGTGATCTCTCCTCCTTCATTCATGATTTTGTTGATTTGGGTCATTTCTCTTTTCTTTTTGATCAGCCTGGACAGGGGTGTATCAATCTTGTGAATTCTTTCAAAGAACCAGCTCCTAGTTCCGTTGATCTGTTCTACTGTTCTTTTGGGTTCTATTTCATTGATTTCTGCTCTGATCTGCATGATTTCTCTTCTCCTGCTGGGTTTAGGCTTTATTGGCCGTTCTTTCTCCAGCTCCTTTAGGTGTAGGGTTAGGGTGTGTATTCGAGACCTTTCATGTTTCTTGAGAAAGGCTTGTATTGCTATATACTTTCCTCGCAGGACAGCCTTGGCTGTATCCCAAAGATTTTGGACAGTTGTGTTTTCATTTTCATTGGTTTCCATGAATTTTTATATTCTTCTTTAATTTCCTGGTTGACCCATTCATTCTTTCGTAGGATGCTCTTTAGCCTCCATGTATTTGAGTTCTTTCCGACTTTCCTCTTGTGATTGAGTTCTAGTTTCAAAGCATTGTGGTCTGCAATGTGCAGGGAATGATCCCAATCTTTGGGTACCGGTTGAGACCTGATTTGTGACCTAGGATGTGATCCATTCTGGAGAACGTTCCATGGGCCCTAGAGAAGAATGTATATTCCGTTGCTTCGGGATGGAACGTTCTGAATATGTCTGTGAAGTCCATTTGGTCCAGTGTGTCATTTAAAGTCTTTATTTCCTTGTTGATCTTTTGCTTAGATGATCTGGCCATTTCAGTCAGGGGGGTGTTAAAGTCCCCCACTATGATTGTATGGTTGTCAATGTCTTTCTTTGCTTTTCTTCTAAATTGCCTTATATAATTGGATGCTCCCATGTTCGGGGCATAGACATTTACAATTGTTAGATCTTCTTCTTGGATAGACCCTTTAAGTAGGATATAGTGTCCTTCTTCATCTCTTATTACAGTCTTTGTTTTTTATTGCTTTTTTAATCACCATGGACTACATCATTTGTTTTGGTGTAGTGTCCCATGATTCATTGTTTGTTCCGAACACACAGTGCTCCATGCAGAATGTGCCCTCTTTAATACCCATCACCAGGCTAACCAATCCCCCGACCCACCTCCCCTCTAGAAACCTCGGATTTTTTTTCAGAATCCATCATCTCTCCTGGTCTGTCTCCCCCTCTCACTAACTCCCCTTCATTCTTCCTCTCCTGCTATCTCCTTCTTTTCCTTTATTCTTAAAATATGTTGCGTTATTTGTTTCAGAAGTAGAGATCTGTGATTCAACAGTCTTACACAATTCACAGCGCTCACCGTAGCTCATACCCTCCCCAATGTCTATCACCCAGCCAGCCCATCCCTCCCACCCCCGACCACTCCAGCAAGCCTCACTCTGTTCCTGAGATTAAGAATTCCTCCTATCAGTGAGGTCATATGATACATGTCTTTCTCTGATTGACTTATTTCACTAATCATCGGACCCTCCACTTACATCCACGTCGTTGTCCATGGCAACATCTCATTCCTTTTGATGGCTGCGTAATATTCAATTGTGTATATATATACCACCTCTTCTTTATCCATTCATCTGTCGATGGACATCTTGGCTCTTTCAACAGTTTGGCTATTGTGGACATTGCTGCTATAAACAATGGGGTGCACGTACCGCTTCGGGTCCCTACATTTGTATCTTTGGGGTAAATACCCAGGAGTGCAATTGCTGGATCGGATGGTAGCTCTAATTTCAACTATTTGAGGAACCTCCATCCTGTTTTCCAGAGGGGTTGCCCCAGCTTGCATTCCCACCACCAGTGTAGGAGGGTTCCCCTTTATCCACATCCCCGCCAATCTCTGTCGTTCCCTGACTTGTTCATTTGAGCCATTCTGACGGGTGTGAGAGGGTATCTCATTGAGGTTTTGATGTGGATTTCCCTGATGCCGAGCCGTGTTGAGCACTTTTTCCTGTGCCTGTTGGCCATTTGGATGTCTTCTTTGGAAAAATATCTGTTCATGTCTTCTGCCTATTTTTTGATTGGATTATTTGTTCTTGGGTGTTGAGTTTGATACGTTTTTATACATATTGGATAGTAGCCCTTTATCTGATATGTCATTCGTAAATAATTTCTCCCATTCTGTCGGTTGTCTTTTGGTTTTGTGGACTGTTTCTTTTGCTGTGCCAAAGGTTATTATCTTGATGAAATCCCAATAGTTCCTTTTTGCCCTGGCTTCCCGTGCCTTTGGTGATGTTTGTAGGAAGAAGTTGCTGCGGCTGAGGTCGAAGAGCTTGCTACCTGTGTTCTCCTTTAGGATTTTGATGGAGTCTTGTCTCACACTGAGGTCTTTCAAACATTTGGAGTCTATTTTTGTGTGTGGTGTCAGGAAATGGTCCAGTGTCATTCTTCTGCATGGGGCTGTCCAATTTCCACAACTCCAGTTGTGGAAGAGACTCTCTTTTTGCCATTGGACATTCTTTCCTGCTCTGTCAAAGATAAGTTGACCATAGAGTTGAGGGTCCATTTCTGGGCTCTCGATTCTTTTCCATGGATCTATGTGTCTGTTTTTGTGCCAGTACCATACTGTCTTGATGATGACAGCTTTGTCATAGAGCTGGAAGTCCAGAATTGTGATGCCGCCAGCTTTGCTTTTCTTTCTCAATATTCCTCTGGCTATTTGTGGTCTCTTCTGGTTCCATTCAAATCTTAGGATTATTTGTTCCATTTCTTGGAAAAAAGTGGATGGTATTTTGACGGGGATTGCATTGCATGTGTAGATTGCTCTAGGTAGCATTGACCTCTTCACAATGTTGGTTCTCCCAATCCATGAGCATGGAACGTTTTTCCGTTTCTTTGTGTCTTCTTCAATTTCTTTCCTGAGTATTTGGTAGTTTTCGGGGTACAGATCCTTTGCCTCTTGGGTTCAATTTATTCCTAGGTCTCTTCTGGTTTTGGGTGCAGTTGTGAATGGGATCGACTCCTTGATTTGTCTCTCTTCTGTCTTGTTGTTGGTGTATAGGAATGCCACTGATTTCTGTGCATTGATTTTATAGCCTGCTACTTGACGGAATTGCTGTGTGAGTTGTAGCAGTTTTGGGGTGGAGTCTTTTGGGTTTTCCACATAAAGTATCATATCATCGGCAAAGAGTGAGAGTTTGACTTCCTCTCTGCCGATTTGGATGCCTTGGATTTCTTTTTGTTGTCTGATTGCTGTGGCTAGGACTTCTAATACTATGTTGAATAGCAGTGGTGAGAGTGGCTATCCCTGCCGCGTTCCTGACCTTAGGGGAAAAGATCTCAGCTTTTCCCCATTGAGAATGATATTCGCTGTAGGTTGTTCGTAGATGGCTTTTATGATATTGAGGTATGTACCCGCTGTCCCTGTACTCTGAAGAGTTTTGATCCAGAAAGTGTGCTTTACTTTGTCAAATGGTTTTTCTGCATCTATTGAGAGGATCATATGATTCTTGTTCTTTCTTTTGTTAATGTGTTTTATCACATTGATTGATTTGCGGATGTTGAACCAGCCTTGCAGCCCAGGGATAAATCCCACTTGGTCATGGTGAATACTCCTTTTCATGTACTGTTGGATCCTCTTGGCTAGTATTTTGGTGAGAATTTTTGCATCGATGTTCATCAAGGATATTGGTCTCTAATACTCCTTTTTGATGGGATCTTTGTCTCGTTTTGAGATCAAGGTAATGGTGGCCTCATAAAATGAGTTTGGAAGTTTTCCTTCCATTTCTATTGTTTGGAACAGTTGAAGGAGAATAGGTATTAATTCTTCTTTAAATGTCTGATAGAATTCCCCTGGGAATCCATCTGGCCCTGAGCTTGGGTTTCTTGGGAGGTTTTTGATGACTACTTCAATTGCCTTCGTGGTTATAGGACTGTTCAGGTTTTCTCTTTCTTCCTGGGTCAGTTTTGGTAGTTGACACATCTCTAGGAATGCACCCATTTCTTCCAGGTTATGGAATATGCTGCCATAGGGTTGCTCAGATTACGTTCTTATAATCGTTTGTATTTCTTTGGTGTTGGTTGTGATCTCTCCTCTTTCATTCATGATTTTGTTGATTTGGGTCATTTCTCTTTTCTTTTTGATCAGCCTGGACAGGGGTGTATCAATCTTGTGAATTCTTTCAAAGAACCAGCTCCTAGTTCCGTTGATCTGTTCTACTGTTCTTTTGGGTTCTATTTCATTGATTTCTGCTCTGATCTGCATGATTTCTCTTCTCCTGCTGGGTTTAGGCTTTATTGGCCGTTCTTTCTCCAGCTCCTTTAGGTGTAGGGTTAGGGTGTGTATTTGAGACCTTTCATGTTTCTTGAGAAAGGCTTGTATTGCTATATACTTTCCTCGCAGGACTGCCTTGGCTGTATCCCAAAGATTTTGGACAGTTGTGTTTTCATTTTCATTGGTTTCCATGAATTTTTAAATTCTTGTTTAATTTCCTGGTTGACCCATTCATTCTTTCGTAGGATGCTCTTTAGCCTCCATGTATTTGAGTTCTTTCCGACTTTCCTCTTGTAATTGAGTTCTAGTTTCAAAGCATTGTGGTCTGAAAATGTGCAGGGAATGATCCCAATCTTTGGGTACCGGTTGAGACCTGATTTGTGACCTAGGATGTGATCCATTCTGGAGAACGTTCCATGGGCCCTAGAGAAGAATGTGTATTCCGTTGCTTCGGGATGGAACGTTCTGAATATGTCTGTGAAGTCCATTTGTTCCAGTGTGTCATTTAAAGTCTTTATTTCCTTGTTGATCTTTTGCTTAGATGATCTGGCCATTTCAGTCAGGGGGGTGTTAAAGTCCCCCACTATGATTGTATGGTTGTCAATGTCTTTCTTTGCTTTTCTTCTAAATTGCCTTATATAATTGGATGCTCCCATGTTCGGGGCATAGACATTTACAATTGTTAGATCTTCTTCTTGGATAGACCCTTTAAGTAGGATATAGTGTCCTTCTTCATCTCTTATTACAGTCTTTGTTTTTTATTGCTTTGTTAATCACCATGTACTACATCATTTGTTTTGGTGTAGTGTCCCATGATTCATTGTTTGTTCCGAACACACAGTGCTCCATGCAGAATGTGCCCTCTTTAATACCCATCACCAGGCTAACCAATCCCCCGACCCACCTCCCCTCTAGGAACCTCGGATTTTTTTTCAGAATCCATCATCTCTCCTGGTCTGTCTCCCCCTCTCACTAACTCCCCTTCATTCTTCCTCTCCTGCTATCTCCTTCTTTTCCTTTATTCTTAAAATATGTTGCGTTATTTGTTTCAGAAGTAGAGATCTGTGATTCAACAGTCTTACACAATTCACAGCGCTCACCGTAGCTCATACCCTCCCCAATGTCTATCACCCAGCCAGCCCATCCCTCCCACCCCCGACCACTCCAGCAAGCCTCACTCTGTTCCTGAGATTAAGAATTCCTCATATCAGTGAGGTCATATGATACATGTCTTTCTCTGATTGACTTATTTCACTAATCATCAGACCCTGCAGTTCCATCCACGTCGTTGTCCATGGCAACATCTCATTCCTTTTGATGGCTGCGTAATATTCCATTGTGTATATATATACCACCTCTTCTTTATCCAGTCATCTGTCGATGGACATCTTGGCTCTTTCAACAGTTTGCCTATTGTGGACATTGCTGCTATAAACAATGGGGTGCACGTACCGCTTCGGGTCCCTACATTTGTATCTTTGGGGTAAATACCCAGGAGTGCAATTGCTGGATCGGATGGTAGCTCTAATTTCAACTGTGTGAGGAAACTCCATCCTGTTTTCCAGAGGGGTTGCACCAGCTTGCATTCCCACCACCAGTGTAGGAGGGTTCCCCTTTCTCCATATCCCCGCCAACCTCTGTCGTTCCCTGACTTGTTCATTTGAGCCATTCTGACGGGTGTGAGGGGGTATCTCATTGAGGTTTTGATGTGGATTTCCCTGATGCCGAGCCGTGTTGAGCACTTTTTCATGTGCCTGTTGGACATTTGGATGTCTTCTTTGGAAAAATGTCTGTTCATGCCTTCTCCCTATTTTTTGATTGGATTATTTGTTCTTTGGGTGTTGAGTTTGATACGTTTTTATACATATTGGATAGTAGCCCTTTATCTGATATGTCATTCGTAAATAATTTCTCCCATTCTGTCGGTTGTCTTTTGGTTTTGTGGACTGTTTCTTTTGCTGTGCCAAAGTTTTTTATCTTGATGAAATCCCAATAGTTCATTTTTGCCCTGGATTCCCGTGCCTTTGGTGATGTTTGTAGGAAGAAGTTGCTGCGGCTGAGGTCGAAGAGCTTGCTACCTGTGTTCTCCTTTAGGATTTTGATGGAGTCCTTTCTCACATTGAGGTCTTTCAAACATTTGGACTCTATTTTTGTGTGTGGTGTCAGGAAATGGTCCAGTGTCATTCTTCTGCATGGGGCTGTCCAATTTCCACAACTCCAGTTGTTGAAGAGACTCTCTTTTTGCCATTGGACATTCTTTCCTGCTCTGTCAAAGATAAGTTGACCATAGAGTTGAGGGTCCATTTCTGGGCTCTCGATTCTGTTCCATGGATCTATGTGTCTGGTTTTGTGCCAGTACCATACTGTCTTGATGATGACAGCTTTGTCATAGAGCTGGAAGTCCAGGATTGTGATGCCGCCAGCTTTGCTTTTCTTTCTCAATATTCCTCTGGCTATTCGTGGTCTCTTCTGGTTCCATTCAAATCTTAGGATTATTTGTTCCATTTCTTGGAAAAAAGTGGATGGTATTTTGACGGGGATTGCATTGCATGTGTAGATTGCTCAAGGTAGCATTGACCTCTTCACAATGTTGGTTCTCCCAATCCATGAGCATGGAACGTTTTTCCGTTTCTTTGTGTCTTCTTCAATTTCTTTCCTGAGTATTTGGTAGTTTTCGGGTTACAGATCCTTTGCCTCTTGGGTTCAATTTATTCCTAGGTCTCTTCTGGTTTTGGGTGCAGTTGTGAATGGGATCGACTCCTTGATTTGTCTCTCTTCTGTCTTGTTGTTGGTGTATAGGAATGCCACTGATTTCTGTGCATTGATTTTATAGCCTGCTACTTGACGGAATTGCTGTGTGAGTTGTAGCAGTTTTGGGGTGGAGTCTTTTGGGTTTTCCACATAAAGTATCATATCATCTGCAAAGAGTGAGAGTTTGACTTCCTCTCTGCCGATTTGGATGCCTTGGATTTCTTTTTGTTGTCTGATTGCTGTGGCTAGGACTTCTAATACTATGTTGAATAGCAGTGGTGAGAGTGGCTATCCCTGCCGCGTTCCTGACCTTAGGGGAAAAGATCTCAGCTTTTCCCCATTGAGAATGATATTCGCTGTAGGTTGTTCGTAGATGGCTTTTATGATATTGAGGTATGTACCCGCTGTCCCTGTACTCTGAAGAGTTTTGATCCAGAAAGTGTGCTTTACTTTGTCAAATGGTTTTTCTGCATCTATTGAGAGGATCATATGATTCTTGTTCTTTCTTTGGTTAATGTGTTTTATCACGTTGATTGATTTGCGGATGTTGAACCAGCCTTGCAGCCCAGGGATAAATCCCACTTGGTCATGGTGAATACTCCTTTTCATGTACTGTTGGGTCCTCTTGGCTAGTATTTTGGTGAGAATTTTTGCATCGATGTTCATCAAGGATATTGGTCTCTAATACTCCTTTTTGATGGGATCTTTGTCTGGTTTTGGGATCAAGGTAATGGTGGCCTCATAAAATGAGATTGGAAGATTTCCTTCCATTTCTATTGTTTGGAACAGTTTCAGGAGAATAGGTATTAATTCTTCTTTAAATGTCGGATAGAATTCCCCTGGGAATCCATCTGGCCCTGGGCTTTGGTTTCTTGGGAGGTTTTTGATGACTACTTCAATTGCCTTCGTGGTTATAGGACTGTTCAGGTTTTCTCTTTCTTCCTGGGTCAGTTTTGGTAGTTGACACATCTCTAGGAATGCACCCATTTCTTCCAGGTTATGGAATATGCTGCCATAGGGTTGCTCAGATTACGTTCTTATAATCGTTTGTATTTCTTTGGTGTTGGTTGTGATCTCTCCTCCTTCATTCATGATTTTGTTGATTTGGGTCATTTCTCTTTTCTTTTTGATCAGCCTGGACAGGGGTGTATCAATCTTGTGAATTCTTTCAAAGAACCAGCTCCTAGTTCCGTTGATCTGTTCTACTGTTCTTTTGGGTTCTATTTCATTGATTTCTGCTCTGATCTGCATGATTTCTCTTCTCCTGCTGGGTTTAGGCTTTATTGGCCGTTCTTTCTCCAGCTCCTTTAGGTGTAGGGTTAGGGTGTGTATTTGAGACCTTTCATGTTTCTTGAGAAAGGCTTGTATTGCTATATACTTTCCTCGCAGGACTGCCTTGGCTGTATCCCAAAGATTTTGGACAGTTGTGTTTTCATTTTCATTGGTTTCCATGAATTTTTAAATTCTTCTTTAATTTCCTGGTTGACCCATTCTTTCTTTCGTAGGATGCTCTTTAGCCTCCATGTATTTGAGTTCTTTCCGAATTTCCTCTTGTGATTGAGTTCTAGTTTCAAAGCATTGTGGTCTGAAAATGTGCAGGGAATGATCCCAATCTTTGGGTACCGGTTGAGACCTGATTTGTGACCTAGGATGTGATCCATTCTGGAGAACGTTCCATGGGCCCTAGAGAAGAATGTGTATTCCGTTGCTTCGGGATGGAAAGTTCTGAATATG
Source organism: Eumetopias jubatus (assembly GCF_037043125.1). Taxonomy (NCBI): domain Eukaryota; kingdom Metazoa; phylum Chordata; class Mammalia; order Carnivora; family Otariidae; genus Eumetopias; species Eumetopias jubatus. Next base: position 5,445,470 of record NW_028274824.1, on the reverse strand, counting down.
TCTGTGAAGTCCATTTGGTCCAGTGTGTCATTTAAAGTCTTTATTTCCTTGTTGATCTTTTGCTTAGATGATCTGGCCATTTCAGTCAGGGGGGTGTTAAAGTCCCCCACTATGATTGTATGGTTGTCAATGTCTTTCTTTGCTTTTCTTCTAAATTGCCTTATATAATTGGATGCTCCCATGTTCGGGGCATAGACATTTACAATTGTTAGATCTTCTTCTTGGATAGACCCTTTAAGTAGGATATAGTGTCCTTCTTCATCTCTTATTACAGTCTTTGTTTTTTATTGCTTTTTTAATCACCATGGACTACATCATTTGTTTTGGTGTAGTGTCCCATGATTCATTGTTTGTTCCGAACACACAGTGCTCCATGCAGAATGTGCCCTCTTTAATACCCATCACCAGGCTAACCAATCCCCCGACCCACCTCCCCTCTAGAAACCTCGGATTTTTTTTCAGAATCCATCATCTCTCCTGGTCTGTCTCCCCCTCTCACTAACTCCCCTTCATTCTTCCTCTCCTGCTATCTCCTTCTTTTCCTTTATTCTTAAAATATGTTGCGTTATTTGTTTCAGAAGTAGAGATCTGTGATTCAACAGTCTTACACAATTCACAGCGCTCACCGTAGCTCATACCCTCCCCAATGTCTATCACCCAGCCAGCCCATCCCTCCCACCCCCGACCACTCCAGCAAGCCTCACTCTGTTCCTGAGATTAAGAATTCCTCCTATCAGTGAGGTCATATGATACATGTCTTTCTCTGATTGACTTATTTCACTAATCATCGGACCCTCCAGTTCCATCTACGTCGTTGTCCATGGCAACATCTCATTCCTTTTGATGGCTGCGTAATATTCCATTGTGTATATATATACCACTTCTTCTTTATCCACTCATCTATCGATGGACATCTTGGCTCTTTCAACAGTTTGGCTATTGTGGACATTGCTGCTATAAACAATGGGGTGCACGTACCGCTTCGGGTCCCTACATTTGTATCTTTGGGGTAAATACCCAGGAGTGCAATTGCTGGATCGGATGGTAGCTCTAATTTCAACTCTTTGAGGAACCTCCATCCTGTTTTCCAGAGGGGTTGCCCCAGCTTGCATTCCCACCACCAGTGTAGGAGGGTTCCCCTTTCTCCACATCCCCGCCAACCTCTGTCGTTCCCTGACTTGTTCATTTGAGCCATTCTGACGGGTGTGAGGGGGTATCTCATTGAGGTTTTGATGTGGATTTCCCTGATGCCGAGCCGTGTTGAGCACTTTTTCATGTGCCTGTTGGCCATTTGGATGTCTTCTTTGGAAAAATGTCTGTTCATGACTTCTGCCTATTTTTTGATTGGATTATTTGTTCTTTGGGTGTTGAGTTTGATACGTTTTTATACATATTGGATAGTAGCCCTTTATCTGATATGTCATTCGTAAATAATTTCTCCCATTCTGTCGGTTGTCTTTTGGTTTTGTGGACTGTTTCTTTTGCTGTGCCAAAGGTTTTTATCTTGATGAAATCCCAATAGTTCCTTTTTGCCCTGGATTCCCGTGCCTTTGGTGATGTTTGTAGGAAGAAGTTGCTGCGGCTGAGGTCGAAGAGCTTGCTACCTGTGTTCTCCTTTAGGATTTTGATGGAGTCCTGTCTCACACTGAGGTCTTTCAAACATTTGGAGTCTATTTTTGTGTGTGGTGTCAGGAAATGGTCCAGTGTCATTCTTCTGCATGGGGCTGTCCAATTTCCACAACTCCAGTTGTTGAAGAGACTCTCTTTTTGCCATTGGACAATCTTTCCTGCTCTGTCAAAGATAAGTTGACCATAGAGTTGAGGGTCCATTTCTGGGCTCTCGATTCTGTTCCATGGATCTATGTGTCTGTTTTTGTGCCAGTACCCTACTGTCTTGATGATGACAGCTTTGTCATAGAGCTGGAAGTCCAGAATTGTGATGCCGCCAGCTTTGCTTTTCTTTCTCAATATTCCTCTGGCTATTCGTGGTCTCTTCTGGTTCCATTCAAATCTTAGGATTATTTGTTCCATTTCTTGGAAAAAAGTGGATGGTATTTTGACGGGGATTGCATTGCATGTGTAGATTGCTCTAGGTAGCATTGACCTCTTCACAATGTTGGTTCTCCCAATCCATGAGCATGGAACGTTTTTCCGTTTCTTTGTGTCTTCTTCAATTTCTTTCCTGAGTATTTGGTAGTTTTCTGGGTACAGATCCTTTGCCTCTTGGGTTCAATTTATTCCTAGGTCTCTTCTGGTTTTGGGTGCAGTTGTGAATGGGATCGACTCCTTGATTTGCCTCTCTTCTGTCTTGTTGTTGGTGTATAGGAATGCCACTGATGTCTGTGCATTGATTTTATAGCCTGCTACTTGACGGAATTGCTGTGTGAGTTGTAGCAGTTTTGGGGTGGAGTCTTTTGGGTTTTCCACATAAAGTATCATATCATCTGCAAAGAGTGAGAGTTTGACTTCCTCTCTGCCGATTTGGATGCCTTTGATTTCTTTTTGTTGTCTGATTGCTGTGGCTAGGACTTCTAATACTATGTTGAATAGCAGTGGTGAGAGTGGCTATCCCTGCCGCGTTCCTGACCTTAGGGGAAAAGATCTCAGCTTTTCCCCATTGAGAATGATATTCGCTGTAGGTTGTTCGTAGATGGCTTTTATGATATTGAGGTATGTACCCGCTGTCCCTGTACTCTGAAGAGTTTTGATCCAGAAAGTGTGCTTTACTTTGTCAAATGGTTTTTCTGCATCTATTGAGAGGATCATATGATTCTTGTTCTTTCTTTGGTTAATGTGTTTTATCACGTTGATTGATTTGCGGATGTTGAACCAGCCTTGCAGCCCAGGGATAAATCCCACTTGGTCATGGTGAATACTCCTTTTCATGTACTGTTGGGTCCTCTTGGCTAGTATTTTGGTGAGAATTTTTGCATCGATGTTCATCAAGGATATTGGTCTCTACTACTCCTTTTTGATGGGATCTTTGTCTGGTTTTGGGATCAAGGTAATGGTGGCCTCATAAAATGAGTTTGGAAGTTTTCCTTCCATTTCTATTGTTTGGAACAGTTTCAGGAGAATAGGTATTAATTCTTCTTTAAATGTCTGATAGAATTCCCCTGGGAATCCATCTGGCCCTGGGCTTTGGTTTCTTGGGAGGTTTTTGATGACTACTTCAATTGCCTTCGTGGTTATAGGACTGTTCAGGTTTTCTCTTTCTTCCTGGGTCAGTTTTGGTAGTTGACACATCTCTAGGAATGCACCCATTTCTTCCAGGTTATGGAATATGCTGCCATAGGGTTGCTCAGATTACGTTCTTATAATCGTTTGTATTTCTTTGGTGTTGGTTGTGATCTCTCCTCCTTCATTCATGATTTTGTTGATTTGGGTCATTTCTCTTTTCTTTTTGATCAGCCTGGACAGGGGTGTATCAATCTTGTGAATTCTTTCAAAGAACCAGCTCCTAGTTCCGTTGATCTGTTCTACTGTTCTTTTGGGTTCTATTTCATTGATTTCTGCTCTGATCTGCATGATTTCTCTTCTCCTGCTGGGTTTAGGCTTTATTGGCCGTTCTTTCTCCAGCTCCTTTAGGTGTAGGGTTAGGGTGTGTATTCGAGACCTTTCATGTTTCTTGAGAAAGGCTTGTATTGCTATATACTTTCCTCGCAGGACAGCCTTGGCTGTATCCCAAAGATTTTGGACAGTTGTGTTTTCATTTTCATTGGTTTCCATGAATTTTTATATTCTTCTTTAATTTCCTGGTTGACCCATTCATTCTTTCGTAGGATGCTCTTTAGCCTCCATGTATTTGAGTTCTTTCCGACTTTCCTCTTGTGATTGAGTTCTAGTTTCAAAGCATTGTGGTCTGCAATGTGCAGGGAATGATCCCAATCTTTGGGTACCGGTTGAGACCTGATTTGTGACCTAGGATGTGATCCATTCTGGAGAACGTTCCATGGGCCCTAGAGAAGAATGTATATTCCGTTGCTTCGGGATGGAACGTTCTGAATATGTCTGTGAAGTCCATTTGGTCCAGTGTGTCATTTAAAGTCTTTATTTCCTTGTTGATCTTTTGCTTAGATGATCTGGCCATTTCAGTCAGGGGGGTGTTAAAGTCCCCCACTATGATTGTATGGTTGTCAATGTCTTTCTTTGCTTTTCTTCTAAATTGCCTTATATAATTGGATGCTCCCATGTTCGGGGCATAGACATTTACAATTGTTAGATCTTCTTCTTGGATAGACCCTTTAAGTAGGATATAGTGTCCTTCTTCATCTCTTATTACAGTCTTTGTTTTTTATTGCTTTTTTAATCACCATGGACTACATCATTTGTTTTGGTGTAGTGTCCCATGATTCATTGTTTGTTCCGAACACACAGTGCTCCATGCAGAATGTGCCCTCTTTAATACCCATCACCAGGCTAACCAATCCCCCGACCCACCTCCCCTCTAGAAACCTCGGATTTTTTTTCAGAATCCATCATCTCTCCTGGTCTGTCTCCCCCTCTCACTAACTCCCCTTCATTCTTCCTCTCCTGCTATCTCCTTCTTTTCCTTTATTCTTAAAATATGTTGCGTTATTTGTTTCAGAAGTAGAGATCTGTGATTCAACAGTCTTACACAATTCACAGCGCTCACCGTAGCTCATACCCTCCCCAATGTCTATCACCCAGCCAGCCCATCCCTCCCACCCCCGACCACTCCAGCAAGCCTCACTCTGTTCCTGAGATTAAGAATTCCTCATATCAGTGAGGTCATATGATACATGTCTTTCTCTGATTGACTTATTTCACTAATCATCGGACCCTCCACTTCCATCCACGTCGTTGTCCATGGCAACATCTCATTCCTTTTGATGGCTGCGTAATATTCCATTGTGTATATATATACCACCTCTTCTTTATCCACTCATCTGTCGATGGACATCTTGGCTCTTTCAACAGTTTGGCTACTGTGGACATTGCTGCTATAAACAATGGGGTGCACGTACCGCTTCGGTTCCCTACATTTGTATCTTTGGGGTAAATACCCAGGAGTGCAATTGCTGGATCGGATGGTAGCTCTAATTTCAACTATTTGAGGAACCTCCATCCTGTTTTCCAGAGGGGTTGCCCCAGCTTGCATTCCCACCACCAGTGTAGGAGGGTTCCCCTTTCTCCACATCCCCGCCAACCTCTGTCGTTCCCTGACTTGTTCATTTGAGCCATTCTCACGGGTGTGAGAGGGTATCTCATTGAGGTTTTGATGTGGATTTCCCTGATGCCGAGCCGTGTTGAGCACTCTTTCCTGTGCCTGTGGGCCATTTGGATGTCTTCTTTGGAAAAATATCTGTTCATGTCTTCTGCCTATTTTTTGATTGGATTATTTGTTCTTTGGGTGTTGAGTTTGATACGTTTTTATTCATATTGGATAGTAGCCCTTTATCTGATATGTCATTCGTAAATAATTTCTCCCATTCTGTCGGTTGTGTTTTGGTTTTGTGGACTGTTTCTTTTGCTGTGCCAAAGGTTTTTATCTTGATGAAATCCCAATAGTTCATTTTTGCCCTGGCTTCCCGTGCCTTTGGTGATGTTTGTAGGAAGAAGTTGCTGCGGCTGAGGTCGAAGAGCTTGCTACCTGTGTTCTCCTTTAGGATTTTGATTGAGTCCTGTCTCACACTGAGGTCTTTCAAACATTTGGAGTCTATTTTTGTGTGTGGTGTCAGGAAATGGTCCAGTGTCATTCTTCTGCATGGGGCTGTCCCATTTCCACAACTCCAGTTGTTGAAGAGACTCTCTTTTTGCCATTGGACATTCTTTCCTGCTCTGTCAAAGATAAGTTGACCAGAGAGTTGAGGGTCCATTTCTGGGCTCTCGATTCTGTTCCATGGATCTATGTGTCTGTTTTTGTGCCAGTACCATACTGTCTTGATGATGACAGCTTTGTCATAGAGCTGGAAGTCCAGAATTGTGATGCCGCCAGCTTTGCTTTCCTTTCTCAATATTCCTCTGGCTATTCGTGGTCTCTTCTGGTTCCATTCAAATCTTAGGATTATTTGTTCCATTTCTTGGAAAAAAGTGGATGGTATTTTGACGGGGATTGCATTGCATGTGTAGATTGCTCTAGGTAGCATTGACCTCTTCACAATGTTGGTTCTCCCAATCCATGAGCATGGAACGTTTTTCCGTTTCTTTGTGTCTTCTTCAATTTCTTTCCTGAGTATTTGGTAGTTTTCGAGTTACAGATCCTTTGCCTCTTGGGTTCAATTTATTCCTAGGTCTCTTCTGGTTTTGGGTGCAGTTGTGAATGGGATCGACTCCTTGATTTGTCTCTCTTCTGTCTTGTTGTTGGTGTATAGGAATGCCACTGATGTCTGTGCATTGATTTTATAGCCTGCTACTTGACGGAATTGCTGTGTGAGTTGTAGCAGTTTTGGGGTGGAGTCTTTTGGGTTTTCCACATAAAGTATCATATCATCGGCAAAGAGTGAGAGTTTGACTTCCTCTCTGCCGATTTGGATGCCTTGGATTTCTTTTTGTTGTCTGATTGCTGTGGCTAGGACTTCTAATACTATGTTGAATAGCAGTGGTGAGAGTGGCTATCCCTGCCGCGTTCCTGACCTTAGGGGAAAAGATCTCAGCTTTTCCCCATTGAGAATGATATTCGCTGTAGGTTGTTCGTAGATGGCTTTTATGATATTGAGGTATGTACTCGCTGTCCCTGTACTCTGAAGAGTTTTGATCCAGAAAGTGTGCTTTACTTTGTCAAATGGTTTTTCTGCATCTATTGAGAGGATCATATGATTCTTGTTCTTTCTTTGGTTAATGTGTTTTATCACGTTGATTGATTTGCGGATGTTGAACCAGCCTTGCAGCCCAGGGATAAAACCCACTTGGTCATGGTGAATACTCCTTTTCATGTACTGTTGGATCCTCTTGGCTAGTATTTTGGTGAGAATTTTTGCATCGATGTTCATCAAGGATATTGGTCTCTAATACTCCTTTTTGATGGGATCTTTGTCTGGCTTTGGGATCAAGGTAATGGTGGCCTCATAAAATGAGTTTGGAAGTTTTCCTTCCATTTCTATTGTTTGGAACAGTTTCAGGAGAATAGGTATTAATTCTTCTTTAAATGTCGGATAGAATTCCCCTGGGAATCCATCTGGCCCTGGGCTTTGGTTTCTTGGGAGGTTTTTGATGACTACTTCAATTGCCTTCGTGGTTATAGGACTGTTCAGGTTTTCTATTTCTTCCTGGGTCAGTTTTGGTAGTTGACACATCTCTAGGAATGCACCCATTTCTTCCAGGTTATGGAATATGCTGCCATAGGGTTGCTCAGATTACGTTCTTATAATCGCTTGTATTTCTTTGGTGTTGGTTGTGATCTCTCCTCTTTCATTCATGATTTTGTTGATTTGGGTCATTTCTCTTTTCTTTTTGATCAGCCTGGACAGGGGTGTATCAATCTTGTGAATTCTTTCAAAGAACCAGCTCCCAGTTCCGTTGATCTGTTCTACTGTTCTTTTGGGTTCTATTTCATTGATTTCTGCTCTGATCTGCATGATTTCTCTTCTCCTGCTGGGTTTAGGCTTTATTGGCCGTTCTTTCTCCAGCTCCTTTAGGTGTAGGGTTAGGGTGTGTATTTGAGACCTTTCATGTTTCTTGAGAAAGGCTTGTATTGCTATATACTTTCCTCGCAGGACTGCCTTGGCTGTATCCCAAAGATTTTGGACAGTTGTGTTTTCATTTTCATTGGTTTCCATGAATTTTTAAATTCTTCTTTAATTTCCTGGTTGACCCATTCATTCTTTCGTAGGATGCTCTTTAGCCTCCATGTATTTGAGTTGTTTCCGACTTTCCTCTTCTGATTGAGTTCTAGTTTCAAAGCATTGTGGTCTGAAAATGTGCAGGGAATGATCCCAATCTTTGGGTACCGGTTGAGACCTGATTTGTGACCTAGGATGTGATCCATTCTGGAGAACGTTCCATGGGCCCTAGAGAAGAATGTGTATTCCGTTGCTTCGGGAAGGAACGTTCTGAATATGTCTGTGAAGTCCATTTGGTCCAGTGTGTCATTTAAAGTCTTTATTTCCTTGTTGATCTTTTGCTTAGATGATCTGGCCATTTCAGTCAGGGGGGTGTTAAAGTCCCCCAATATGATTGTATGGTTGTCAATGTCTTTCTTTGCTTTTCTTCTAAATTGCCTTATATAATTGGATGCTCCCATGTTCGGGGCATAGACATTTACAATTGTTAGATCTTCTTCTTGGATAGACCCTTTAAGTAGGATATAGTGTCCTTCTTCATCTCTTATTACACTCTTTGTTTTTTATTGCTTTGTTAATCACCATGTACTACATCATTTGTTTTGGTGTAGTGTCCCATGATTCATTGTTTGTTCCGAACACACAGTGCTCTATGCAGAATGTGCCCTCTTTAATACCCATCACCAGGCTAACCAATCCCCCGACCCACCTCCCCTCTAGAAACCTCGGATTTTTTTTCAGAATCCATCATCTCTCCTGGTCTGTCTCCCCTTCTCACTAACTCCCCTTCATTCTTCCTCTCCTGCTATCTCCTTCTTTTCCTTTATTCTTAAAATATGTTGCGTTATTTGTTTCAGAAGTAGAGATCTGTGATTCAACAGTCTTACACAATTCACAGCGCTCACCGTAGCTCATACCCTCCCCAATGTCTATCACCCAGCCAGCCCATCCCTCCCACCCCCGACCACTCCAGCAAGCCTCACTCTGTTCCTGAGATTAAGAATTCCTCATATCAGTGAGGTCATATGATACATGTCTTTCTCAGATTGACTTATTTCACTAATCATCGGACCCTCCACTTCCATCCACGTCGTTGTCCATGGCAACATCTCATTCCTTTTGATGGCTGCGTAATATTGCATTGTGTATATATATACCACCTCTTCTTTATCCCTTCATCTGTCGATGGACATATTGGCTCTTTCAACAGTTTGGCTACTGTGGACATTGCTGCTATAAACAATGGGGCGCACGTACCGCTTCGGGTCCCTACATTTGTATCTTTGGGGTAAATACCCAGGAGTGCAATTGCTGGATCGGATGGTAGCTCTAATTTCAACTATTTGAGGAACCTCCATCCTGTTTTCCAGAGGGGTTGCACCAGCTTGCATTCCCACCACCAGTGTAGGAGGGTTCCCCTTTCTCCACATCCCCGCCAACCTCTGTCGTTCCCTGACTTGTTCATTTGAGCCATTCTGACGGGTGTGAGGGGGTATCTCATTGAGGTTTTGATGTGGATTTCCCTGATGCCGAGCCGTGTTGAGCACTTTTTCCTGTGCCTGTTGGCCATTTGGATATCTTCTTTGGAAAAATGTCTGTTCATGTCTTCTGCCTATTTTTTGATTGGATTATTTGTTCTTTGGGTGTTGAGTTTGATACGTTTTTATACATATTGGATAGTAGCCCTTTATCTGATATGTCATTCGTAAATAATTTCTCCCATTCTGTCGGTTGTGTTTTGGTTTTGTGGACTGTTTCTTTTGCTGTGCCAAAGGTTTTTATCTTGATGAAATCCCAATAGTTCATTTTTGCCCTGGCTTCCCGTGCCTTTGGTGATGTTTGTAGGAAGAAGTTGCTGCGGCTGAGGTCGAAGAGCTTGCTACCTGTGTTCTCCTTTAGGATTTTGATGGAGTCCTGTCTCACACTGAGGTCTTTCAAACATTTGGAGTCTATTTTTGTGTGTGGTGTCAGGAAATGGTCCAGTGTCATTCTTCTGCATGGGGCTGTCCAATTTCCACAACTCCAGTTGTTGAAGAGACTCTCTTTTTGCCATTGGACATTCTTTCCTGCTCTGTCAAAGATAAGTTGACCATAGAGTTGAGGGTCCATTTCTGGGCTCTCGATTCTGTTCCATGGATCTATGTATCTGTTTTTGTGCCAGTACCATACTGTCTTGATGATGACAGCTTTGTCATAGAGCTGGAAGTCCAGAATTGTGATGCCGCCAGCTTTGCTTTTCTTTCTCAATATTCCTCTGGCTATTCGTGGTCTCTTCTGGTTCCATTCAAATCTTAGGATTATTTGTTCCATTTCTTGGAAAAAAGTGGATGGTATTTTGACGGGGATTGCATTGCATGTGTAGATTGCTCTAGGTAGCATTGACCTCTTCACAATGTTGGTTCTCCCAATCCATGAGCATGGAACGTTTTTCCGTTTGTGTCTTCTTCAATTTCTTTCCTGAGTATTTGGTAGTTTTCTGGGTACAGATCCTTTGCCTCTTGGGTTCAATTTATTCCTAGGTCTCTTCTGGTTTTGGGTGCAGTTGTGAATGGGATCGACTCCTTGATTTGTCTCTCTTCTGTCTTGTTGTTGGTGTATAGGAATGCCACTGATGTCTGTGCATTGATTTTATAGCCTGCTACTTGACGGAATTGCTGTGTGAGTCGTAGCAGTTTTGGGGTGGAGTTTTTTGGGTTTTCCACATAAAGTATCATATCATCTGCAAAGAGTGAGAGTTTGACTTCCTCTCTGCCGATTTGGATGCCTTGGATTTCTTTTTGTTGTCTGATTGCTGTGGCTAGGACTTCTAATACTATGTTGAATAGCAGTGGTGAGAGTGGCTATCCCTGCCGCGTTCCTGACCTTAGGGGAGAAGATCTCAGCTTTTCCCCATTGAGAATGATATTCGCTGTAGGTTGTTCGTAGATGGCTTTTATGATATTGAGGTATGTACCCGCTGTCCCTGTACTCTGAAGAGTTTTGATCCAGAAAGTGTGCTTTACTTTGTCAAATGGTTTTTCTGCATCTATTGAGAGGATCATATGATTCTTGTTCTTTCTTTGGTTAATGTGTTTTATCACGTTGATTGATTTGCGGATGTTGAACCAGCCTTGCAGCCCAGGGATAAATCCCACTTGTTCATGGTGAAGACTCCTTTTCATGTACTGTTGGGTCCTCTTGGCTAGTATTTTGGTGAGAATTTTTGCATCGATGTTCATCAAGGATATTGGTCTCTAATACTCCTTTTTGATGGGATCTTTGTCTGGTTTTGGGATCAAGGTAATGGTGGCCTCATAAAATGAGATTGGAAGTTTTCCTTCCATTTCTATTGTTTGGAACAGTTTCAGGAGAATAGGTATTAATTCTTCTTTAAATGTCTGATAGAATTCCCCTGGGAATCCATCTGGCCCTGGGCTTTGGTTTCTTGGGAGGTTTTTGATGACTACTTCAATTGCCTTCGTGGTTATAGGACTGTTCAGGTTTTCTCTTTCTTCCTGGGTCAGTTTTGGTAGTTGACACATCTCTAGGAATGCACCCATTTCTTCCAGGTTATGGAATATGCTGCCATAGGGTTGCTCAGATTACGTTCTTATAATCGCTTGTATTTCTTTGGTGTTGGTTGTGATCTCTCCTCTTTCATTCATGATTTTGTTGATTTGGGTCATTTCTCTTTTCTTTTTGATCAGCCTGGACAGGGGTGTATCAATCTTGTGAATTCTTTCAAAGAACCAGCTCCTAGTTCCGTTGATCTGTTCTACTGTTCTTTTGGGTTCTATTTCATTGATTTCTGCTCTGATCTGCATGATTTCTCTTCTCCTGCTGGGTTTAGGCTTTATTGGCCGTTCTTTCTCCAGCTCCTTTAGGTGTAGGGTTAGGGTGTGTATTTGAGACCTTTCATGTTTCTTGAGAAAGGCTTGTATTGCTATATACTTTCCTCGCAGGACTGCCTTGGCTGTATCCCAAAGATTTTGGACAGTTGTGTTTTCATTTTCATTGGTTTCCATGAATTTTTAAATTCTTCTTTAATTTCCTGGTTGACCCATTCATTCTTTCGTAGGATGCTCTTTAGCCTCCATGTATTTGAGTTCTTTCCGACTTTCCTCTTGTGATTGAGTTCTAGTTTCAAAGCATTGTGGTCTGAAAATGTGCAGGGAATGATCCCAATCTTTGGGTACCGGTTGAGACCTGATTTGTGACCTAGGATGTGATCCATTCTGGAGAACGTTCCATGGGCCCTAGAGAAGAATGTGTATTCCGTTGCTTCGGGATGGAACGTTCTGAATATGTCTGTGAAGTCCATTTGGTCCAGTGTGTCATTTAAAGTCTTTATTTCCTTGTTGATCTTTTGCTTAGATGATCTGGCCATTTCAGTCAGGGGGGTGTTAAAGTCCCCCACTCTGATTGTATGGTTGTCAATGTCTTTCTTTGCTTTTCTTCTAAATTGCCTTATATAATTGGATGCTCCCATGTTCGGGGCATAGACATTTACAATTGTTAGATCTTCTTCTTGGATAGACCCTTTAAGTAGGATATAGTGTCCTTCTTCATCTCTTATTACAGTCTTTGTTTTTTATTGCTTTGTTAATCACCATGTACTACATCATTTGTTTTGGTGTAGTGTCCCATGATTCATTGTTTGTTCCGAGCACACAGTGCTCCATGCAGAATGTGCCCTCTTTAATACCCATCACCAGGCTAACCAATCCCCCGACCCACCTCCCCTCTAGAAACCTCGGATTTTTTTTCAGAATCCATCATCTCTCCTGGTCTGTCTCCCCCTCTCACTAACTCCCCTTCATTCTTCCTCTCCTGCTATCTCCTTCTTTTCCTTTATTCTTAAAATATGTTGCGTTATTTGTTTCAGAAGTAGAGATCTGTGATTCAACAGTCTTACACAATTCACAGCGCTCACCGTAGCTCATACCCTCCCCAATGTCTATCACCCAGCCAGCCCATCCCTCCCACCCCCGACCACTCCAGCAAGCCTCACTCTGTTCCTGAGATTAAGAATTCCTCATATCAGTGAGGTCATATGATACATGTCTTTCTCTGATTGACTTATTTCACTAATCATCGGACCCTCCAGTTCCATCCACGTCGTTGTCCATGGCAACATCTCATTCCTTTTGATGGCTGCGTAATATTCCATTGTGTATATATATACCACTTCTTCTTTATCCACTCTTCTGTCGATGGACATCTTGGCTCTTTCAACAGTTTGGCTATTGTGGACATTGCTGCTATAAACAATGGGGTGCACGTACCGCTTCGGGTCCCTACATTTGTATCTTTGGGGTAAATACCCAGGAGTGCAATTGCTGGATCGGATGGTAGCTCTAATTTCAACTATTTGAGGAACCTCCATCCTGTTTTCCAGAGGGGTTGCACCAGCTTGCATTCCCACCACCAGTGTAGGAGGGTTCCCCTTTCTCCACATCCCCGCCAACCTCTGTCGTTCCCTGACTTGTTCATTTGAGCCATTCTGACGGGTGTGAGGGGGTATCTCATTGAGGTTTTGATGTGGATTTCCCTGATGCCGAGCCGTGTTGAGCACTTTTTCCTGTGCCTGTGGGCCATTTGGATATCTTCTTTGGAAAAATGTCTGTTCATGTCTTCTGCCTATTTTTTGATTGGATTATTTGTTCTTTGGGTGTTGAGTTTGATACGTTTTTATACATATTGGATAGTAGCCCTTTATCTGATATGTCATTTGTAAATAATTTCTCCCATTCTGTCGGTTGTGTTTTGGTTTTGTGGACTGTTTCTTTTGCTGTGCCAAAGGTTTTTATCTTGATGAAATCCCAATAGTTCATTTTTGCCCTTGCTTCCCGTGCCTTTGGTGATGTTTGTAGGAAGAAGTTGCTGCGGCTGAGGTCGAAGAGCTTGCTACCTGGGTTCTCCTTTAGGATTTTGATGGAGTCCTGTCTCACATTGAGGTCTTTCAAACATTTGGACTCTATTTTTGTGTGTGGTGTCAGGAAATGGTCCAGTGTCATTCTTCTGCATGGGGCTGTCCAATTTCCACAACTCCAGTTGTTGAAGAGACTCTCTTTTTGCCATTGGACATTTTTTCCTGCTCTGTCAAAGTTAAGTTGACCATAGAGTTGAGGGTCCACTTCTGGGCTCTCGATTCTGTTCCATGGATCTATGTGTCTGTTTTTGTGCCAGTACCATACTGTCTTGATGATGACAGCTTTGTCATAGAGCTGGAAGTCCAGAATTGTGATGCCGCCAGCTTTGCTTTTCTTTCTCAATATTCCTCTGGCTATTCGTGGTCTCTTCTGGTTCCATTCAAATCTTAGGATTATTTGTTCCATTTCTTGGAAAAAAGTGGATGGTATTTTGATGGGGATTGCATTGCATGTGTAGATTGCTCTAGGTAGCATTCACCTCTTCACAATGTTGGTTCTAACAGTCCATGAGCATGGAACGTTTTTCCGTTTCTTTGTGTCTTCTTCAATTTCTTTCCTGAGTATTTGGTAGTTTTCTGAGTACAGATCCTTTGCCTCTTGGGTTCAATGTATTCCTAGGTCTCTTCTGGTTTTGGGTGCAGTTGTGAATGGGATCGACTCCTTGATTTGTCTCTCTTCTGTCTTGTTGTTGGTGTATAGGAATGCCACTGATGTCTGTGCATTGATTTTATAGCCTGCTACTTGACGGAATTGCTGTGTGAGTTGTAGCAGTTTGGGGTGGAGTCTTTTGGGTTTTCCACATAAAGTATCATATCATCGGCAAAGAGTGAGAGTTTGACTTCCTCTCTGCCGATTTGGATGCCTTGGATTTCTTTTTGTTGTCTGATTGCTGTGGCTAGGACTTCTAATACTATGTTGAATAGCAGTGGTGAGAGTGGCTATCCCTGCCGCGTTCCTGACCTTAGGGGAAAAGATCTCAGCTTTTCCCCATTGAGAATGATATTCGCTGTAGGTTGTTCGTAGATGGCTTTTATGATATTGAGGTATGTACCCGCTGTCCCTGTACTCCGAAGGGTTTTGATCCAGAAAGTGTGCTTTACTTTGTCAAATGGTTTTTCTGCATCTATTGAGAGGATCATATGATTCTTGTTCTTTCTTTGGTTAATGTGTTTTATCACGTTGATTGATTTGCGGATGTTGAACCAGCCTTGCAGCCCAGGGATAAATCCCACTTGGTCATGGTGAATACTCCTTTTCATGTACTGTTGGGTCCTCTTGGCTAGTATTTTGGTGAGAATTTTTGCATCGATGTTCATCAAGGATATTGGTCTCTAATACTCCTTTTTGATGGGATCTTTGTCTGGTTTTGGGATCAAGGTAATGGTGGCCTCATAAAATGAGTTTGGAAGTTTTCCTTCCATTTCTATTGTTTGGAACAGTTTCAGGAGAATAGGTATTAATTCTTCTTTAAATGTCGGATAGAATTCCCCTGGGAATCCATCTGGCCCTGGGCTTTGGTTTCTTGGGAGGTTTTTGATGACTACTTCAATTGCCTTCGTGGTTATAGGACTGTTCAGGTTTTCTCTTTCTTCCTGGGTCAGTTTTGGTAGTTGACACATCTCTAGGAATGCACCCATTTCTTCCAGGTTATGGAATATGCTGCCCTAGGGTTGCTCAGATTACGTTCTTATAATCGCTTGTATTTCTTTGGTGTTGGTTGTGATCTCTCCTCTTTCATTCATGATTTTGTTGATTTGGGTCATTTCTCTTTTCTTTTTGATCAGCCTGGACAGGGGTGTATCAATCTTGTGAATTCTTTCAAAGAACCAGCTCCTAGTTCCGTTGATCTGTTCTACTGTTCTTTTGGGTTCTATTTCATTGATTTCTGCTCTGATCTGCATGATTTCTCTTCTCCTGCTGGGTTTAGGCTTTATTGGCCGTTCTTTCTCCAGCTCCTTTAGGTGTAGGGTTAGGGTGTGTATTTGAGACCTTTCATGTTTCTTGAGAAAGGCTTGTATTGCTATATACTTTCCTCGCAGGACTGCCTTGGCTGTATCCCAAAGATTTTGGACAGTTGTGTTTTCATTTTCATTGGTTTCCATGAATTTTTAAATTCTTCTTTAATTTCCTGGTTGACCCATTCATTCTTTCGTAGGATGCTCTTTAGCCTCCATGTATTTGAGTTCTTTCCGACTTTCCTCTTGTGATTGAGTTCTAGTTTCAAAGCATTGTGGTCTGAAAATGTGCAGGGAATGATCCCAATCTTTGGGTACCGGTTGAGACCTGATTTGTGACCTAGGATGTGATCCATTCTGGAGAACGTTCCATGGGCCCTAGAGAAGAATGTGTATTCCGTTGCTTCGGGATGGAACGTTCTGAATATGTCTGTGAAGTCCATTTGGTCCAGTGTGTCATTTAAAGTCTTTATTTCCTTGTTGATCTTTTGCTTAGATGATCTGGCCATTTCAGTCAGGGGGGTGTTAAAGTCCCCCACTATGATTGTATGGTTGTCAATGTCTTTCTTTGCTTTTCTTCTAAATTGCCTTATATAATTGGATGCTCCCATGTTCGGGGCATAGACATTTACAATTGTTAGATCTTCTTCTTGGATAGACCCTTTAAGTAGGATATAGTGTCCTTCTTCATCTCTTATTACAGTCTTTGTTTTTTATTGCTTTGTTAATCACCATGTACTACATCATTTGTTTTGGTGTAGTGTCCCATGATTCATTGTTTGTTCCGAACACACAGTGCTCCATGCAGAATGTGCCCTCTTTAATACCCATCACCAGGCTAACCAATCCCCCGACCCACCTCCCCTCTAGAAACCTCGGATTTTTTTTCAGAATCCATCATCTCTCCTGGTCTGTCTCCCCCTCTCACTAACTCCCCTTCATTCTTCCTCTCCTGCTATCTCCTTCTTTTCCTTTATTCTTAAAATATGTTGCGTTATTTGTTTCAGAAGTAGAGATCTGTGATTCAACAGTCTTACACAATTCACAGCGCTCACCGTAGCTCATACCCTCCCCAATGTCTATCACCCAGCCAGCCCATCCCTCCCACCCCCGACCACTCCAGCAAGCCTCACTCTGTTCCTGAGATTAAGAATTCCTCATATCAGTGAGGTCATATGATACATGTCTTTCTCTGATTGACTTATTTCACTAATCATCGGACCCTCCACTTCCATCCACGTCGTTGTCCATGGCAACATCTCATTCCTTTTGATGGCTGCGTAATATTCCATTGTGTATATATATACCACCTCTTCTTTATCCCTTCATCTGTCGATGGACATATTGGCTCTTTCAACAGTTTGGCTACTGTGGACATTGCTGCTATAAACAATGGGGCGCACGTACCGCTTCGGGTCCCTACATTTGTATCTTTGGGGTAAATACCCAGGAGTGCAATTGCTGGATCGGATGGTAGCTCTAATTTCAACTATTTGAGGAACCTCCATCCTGTTTTCCAGAGGGGTTGCACCAGCTTGCATTCCCACCACCAGTGTAGGAGGGTTCCCCTTTCTCCACATCCCCGCCAAACTCTGTCGTTCCCTGACTTGTTCATTTGAGCCATTCTGACGGGTGTGAGGGGGTATCTCATTGAGGTTTTGATGTGGATTTCCCTGATGCCGAGCCGTGTTGAGCACTTTTTCCTGTGCCTGTTGGCCATTTGGATATCTTCTTTGGAAAAATGTCTGTTCATGTCTTCTGCCTATTTTTTGATTGGATTATTTGTTCTTTGGGTGTTGAGTTTGATACGTTTTTATACATATTGGATAGTAGCCCTTTATCTGATATGTCATTCGTAAATAATTTCTCCCATTCTGTCGGTTGTGTTTTGGTTTTGTGGACTGTTTCTTTTGCTGTGCCAAAGGTTTTTATCTTGATGAAATCCCAATAGTTCATTTTTGCCCTGGCTTCCCGTGCCTTTGGTGATGTTTGTAGGAAGAAGTTGCTGCGGCTGAGGTCGAAGAGCTTGCTACCTGTGTTCTCCTTTAGGATTTTGATGGAGTCCTGTCTCACACTGAGGTCTTTCAAACATTTGGAGTCTATTTTTGTGTGTGGTGTCAGGAAATGGTCCAGTGTCATTCTTCTGCATGGGGCTGTCCAATTTCCACAACTCCAGTTGTTGAAGAGACTCTCTTTTTGCCATTGGACATTCTTTCCTGCTCTGTCAAAGATAAGTTGACCATAGAGTTGAGGGTCCATTTCTGGGCTCTCGATTCTGTTCCATGGATCTATGTATCTGTTTTTGTGCCAGTACCATACTGTCTTGATGATGACAGCTTTGTCATAGAGCTGGAAGTCCAGAATTGTGATGCCGCCAGCTTTGCTTTTCTTTCTCAATATTCCTCTGGCTATTCGTGGTCTCTTCTGGTTCCATTCAAATCTTAGGATTATTTGTTCCATTTCTTGGAAAAAAGTGGATGGTATTTTGACGGGGATTGCATTGCATGTGTAGATTGCTCTAGGTAGCATTGACCTCTTCACAATGTTGGTTCTCCCAATCCATGAGCATGGAACGTTTTTCCGTTTCTTTGTGTCTTCTTCAATTTCTTTCCTGAGTATTTGGTAGTTTTCTGGGTACAGATCCTTTGCCTCTTGGGTTCAATTTATTCCTAGGTCTCTTCTGGTTTTGGGTGCAGTTGTGAATGGGATCGACTCCTTGATTTGTCTCTCTTCTGTCTTGTTGTTGGTGTATAGGAATGCCACTGATGTCTGTGCATTGATTTTATAGCCTGCTACTTGACGGAATTGCTGTGTGAGTCGTAGCAGTTTTGGGGTGGAGTTTTTTGGGTTTTCCACATAAAGTATCATATCATCTGCAAAGAGTGAGAGTTTGACTTCCTCTCTGCCGATTTGGATGCCTTGGATTTCTTTTTGTTGTCTGATTGCTGTGGCTAGGACTTCTAATACTATGTTGAATAGCAGTGGTGAGAGTGGCTATCCCTGCCGCGTTCCTGACCTTAGGGGAAAAGATCTCAGCTTTTCCCCATTGAGAATGATATTCGCTGTAGGTTGTTCGTAGATGGCTTTTATGATATTGAGGTATGTACCCGCTGTCCCTGTACTCCGAAGGGTTTTGATCCAGAAAGTGTGCTTTACTTTGTCAAATGGTTTTTCTGCATCTATTGAGAGGATCATATGATTCTTGTTCTTTCTTTGGTTAATGTGTTTTATCACGTTGATTGATTTGCGGATGTTGAACCAGCCTTGCAGCCCAGGGATAAATCCCACTTGGTCATGGTGAATACTCCTTTTCATGTACTGTTGGGTCCTCTTGGCTAGTATTTTGGTGAGAATTTTTGCATCGATGTTCATCAAGGATATTGGTCTCTAATACTCCTTTTTGATGGGATCTTTGTCTGGTTTTGGGATCAAGGTAATGGTGGCCTCATAAAATGAGTTTGGAAGTTTTCCTTCCATTTCTATTGTTTGGAACAGTTTCAGGAGAATAGGTATTAATTCTTCTTTAAATGTCGGATAGAATTCCCCTGGGAATCCATCTGGCCCTGGGCTTTGGTTTCTTGGGAGGTTTTTGATGACTACTTCAATTGCCTTCGTGGTTATAGGACTGTTCAGGTTTTCTCTTTCTTCCTGGGTCAGTTTTGGTAGTTGACACATCTCTAGGAATGCACCCATTTCTTCCAGGTTATGGAATATGCTGCCATAGGGTTGCTCAGATTACGTTCTTATAATCGCTTGTATTTCTTTGGTGTTGGTTGTGATCTCTCCTCTTTCATTCATGATTTTGTTGATTTGGGTCATTTCTCTTTTCTTTTTGATCAGCCTGGACAGGGGTGTATCAATCTTGTGAATTCTTTCAAAGAACCAGCTCCTAGTTCCGTTGATCTGTTCTACTGTTCTTTTGGGTTCTATTTCATTGATTTCTGCTCTGATCTGCATGATTTCTCTTCTCCTGCTGGGTTTAGGCTTTATTGGCCGTTCTTTCTCCAGCTCCTTTAGGTGTAGGGTTAGGGTGTGTATTTGAGACCTTTCATGTTTCTTGAGAAAGGCTTGTATTGCTATATACTTTCCTCGCAGGACTGCCTTGGCTGTATCCCAAAGATTTTGGACAGTTGTGTTTTCATTTTCATTGGTTTCCATGAATTTTTAAATTCTTCTTTAATTTCCTGGTTGACCCATTCATTCTTTCGTAGGATGCTCTTTAGCCTCCATGTATTTGAGTTCTTTCCGACTTTCCTCTTGTGATTGAGTTCTAGTTTCAAAGCATTGTGGTCTGAAAATGTGCAGGGAATGATCCCAATCTTTGGGTACCGGTTGAGACCTGATTTGTGACCTAGGATGTGATCCATTCTGGAGAACGTTCCATGGGCCCTAGAGAAGAATGTGTATTCCGTTGCTTCGGGATGGAACGTTCTGAATATGTCTGTGAAGTCCATTTGGTCCAGTGTGTCATTTAAAGTCTTTATTTCCTTGTTGATCTTTTGCTTAGATGATCTGGCCATTTCAGTCAGGGGGGTGTTAAAGTCCCCCACTATGATTGTATGGTTGTCAATGTCTTTCTTTGCTTTTCTTCTAAATTGCCTTATATAATTGGATGCTCCCATGTTCGGGGCATAGACATTTACAATTGTTAGATCTTCTTCTTGGATAGACCCTTTAAGTAGGATATAGTGTCCTTCTTCATCTCTTATTACAGTCTTTGTTTTTTATTGCTTTGTTAATCACCATGTACTACATCATTTGTTTTGGTGTAGTGTCCCATGATTCATTGTTTGTTCCGAACACACAGTGCTCCATGCAGAATGTGCCCTCTTTAATACCCATCACCAGGCTAACCAATCCCCCGACCCACCTCCCCTCTAGAAACCTCGGATTTTTTTTCAGAATCCATCATCTCTCCTGGTCTGTCTCCCCCTCTCACTAACTCCCCTTCATTCTTCCTCTCCTGCTATCTCCTTCTTTTCCTTTATTCTTAAAATATGTTGCGTTATTTGTTTCAGAAGTAGAGATCTGTGATTCAACAGTCTTACACAATTCACAGCGCTCACCGTAGCTCATACCCTCCCCAATGTCTATCACCCAGCCAGCCCATCCCTCCCACCCCCGACCACTCCAGCAAGCCTCACTCTGTTCCTGAGATTAAGAATTCCTCATATCAGTGAGGTCATATGATACATGTCTTTCTCTGATTGACTTATTTCACTAATCATCGGACCCTCCACTTCCATCCACGTCGTTGTCCATGGCAACATCTCATTCCTTTTGATGGCTGCGTAATATTCCATTGTGTATATATATACCACCTCTTCTTTATCCCTTCATCTGTCGATGGACATATTGGCTCTTTCAACAGTTTGGCTACTGTGGACATTGCTGCTATAAACAATGGGGCGCACGTACCGCTTCGGGTCCCTACATTTGTATCTTTGGGGTAAATACCCAGGAGTGCAATTGCTGGATCGGATGGTAGCTCTAATTTCAACTATTTGAGGAACCTCCATCCTGTTTTCCAGAGGGGTTGCACCAGCTTGCATTCCCACCACCAGTGTAGGAGGGTTCCCCTTTCTCCACATCCCCGCCAAACTCTGTCGTTCCCTGACTTGTTCATTTGAGCCATTCTGACGGGTGTGAGGGGGTATCTCATTGAGGTTTTGATGTGGATTTCCCTGATGCCGAGCCGTGTTGAGCACTTTTTCCTGTGCCTGTTGGCCATTTGGATATCTTCTTTGGAAAAATGTCTGTTCATGTCTTCTGCCTATTTTTTGATTGGATTATTTGTTCTTTGGGTGTTGAGTTTGATACGTTTTTATACATATTGGATAGTAGCCCTTTATCTGATATGTCATTCGTAAATAATTTCTCCCATTCTGTCGGTTGTGTTTTGGTTTTGTGGACTGTTTCTTTTGCTGTGCCAAAGGTTTTTATCTTGATGAAATCCCAATAGTTCATTTTTGCCCTGGCTTCCCGTGCCTTTGGTGATGTTTGTAGGAAGAAGTTGCTGCGGCTGAGGTCGAAGAGCTTGCTACCTGTGTTCTCCTTTAGGATTTTGATGGAGTCCTGTCTCACACTGAGGTCTTTCAAACATTTGGAGTCTATTTTTGTGTGTGGTGTCAGGAAATGGTCCAGTGTCATTCTTCTGCATGGGGCTGTCCAATTTCCACAACTCCAGTTGTTGAAGAGACTCTCTTTTTGCCATTGGACATTCTTTCCTGCTCTGTCAAAGATAAGTTGACCATAGAGTTGAGGGTCCATTTCTGGGCTCTCGATTCTGTTCCATGGATCTATGTATCTGTTTTTGTGCCAGTACCATACTGTCTTGATGATGACAGCTTTGTCATAGAGCTGGAAGTCCAGAATTGTGATGCCGCCAGCTTTGCTTTTCTTTCTCAATATTCCTCTGGCTATTCGTGGTCTCTTCTGGTTCCATTCAAATCTTAGGATTATTTGTTCCATTTCTTGGAAAAAAGTGGATGGTATTTTGACGGGGATTGCATTGCATGTGTAGATTGCTCTAGGTAGCATTGACCTCTTCACAATGTTGGTTCTCCCAATCCATGAGCATGGAACGTTTTTCCGTTTCTTTGTGTCTTCTTCAATTTCTTTCCTGAGTATTTGGTAGTTTTCTGGGTACAGATCCTTTGCCTCTTGGGTTCAATTTATTCCTAGGTCTCTTCTGGTTTTGGGTGCAGTTGTGAATGGGATCGACTCCTTGATTTGTCTCTCTTCTGTCTTGTTGTTGGTGTATAGGAATGCCACTGATGTCTGTGCATTGATTTTATAGCCTGCTACTTGACGGAATTGCTGTGTGAGTCGTAGCAGTTTTGGGGTGGAGTTTTTTGGGTTTTCCACATAAAGTATCATATCATCTGCAAAGAGTGAGAGTTTGACTTCCTCTCTGCCGATTTGGATGCCTTGGATTTCTTTTTGTTGTCTGATTGCTGTGGCTAGGACTTCTAATACTATGTTGAATAGCAGTGGTGAGAGTGGCTATCCCTGCCGCGTTCCTGACCTTAGGGGAAAAGATCTCAGCTTTTCCCCATTGAGAATGATATTCGCTGTAGGTTGTTCGTAGATGGCTTTTATGATATTGAGGTATGTACCCGCTGTCCCTGTACTCTGAAGAGTTTTGATCCAGAAAGTGTGCTTTACTTTGTCAAATGGTTTTTCTGCATCTATTGAGAGGATCATATGATTCTTGTTCTTTCTTTGGTTAATGTGTTTTATCACGTTGATTGATTTGCGGATGTTGAACCAGCCTTGCAGCCCAGGGATAAATCCCACTTGGTCATGGTGAATACTCCTTTTCATGTACTGTTGGGTCCTCTTGGCTAGTATTTTGGTGAGAATTTTTGCATCGATGTTCATCAAGGATATTGGTCTCTAATACTCCTTTTTGATGGGATCTTTGTCTGGTTTTGGGATCAAGGTAATGGTGGCCTCATAAAATGAGATTGGAAGTTTTCCTTCCATTTCTATTGTTTGGAACAGTTTCAGGAGAATAGGTATTAATTCTTCTTTAAATGTCTGATAGAATTCCCCTGGGAATCCATCTGGCCCTGGGCTTTGGTTTCTTGGGAGGTTTTTGATGACTACTTCAATTGCCTTCGTGGTTATAGGACTGTTCAGGTTTTCTCTTTCTTCCTGGGTCAGTTTTGGTAGTTGACACATCTCTAGGAATGCACCCATTTCTTCCAGGTTATGGAATATGCTGCCATAGGGTTGCTCAGATTACGTTCTTATAATCGCTTGTATTTCTTTGGTGTTGGTTGTGATCTCTCCTCTTTCATTCATGATTTTGTTGATTTGGGTCATTTCTCTTTTCTTTTTGATCAGCCTGGACAGGGGTGTATCAATCTTGTGAATTCTTTCAAAGAACCAGCTCCTAGTTCCGTTGATCTGTTCTACTGTTCTTTTGGGTTCTATTTCATTGATTTCTGCTCTGATCTGCATGATTTCTCTTCTCCTGCTGGGTTTAGGCTTTATTGGCCGTTCTTTCTCCAGCTCCTTTAGGTGTAGGGTTAGGGTGTGTATTTGAGACCTTTCATGTTTCTTGAGAAAGGCTTGTATTGCTATATACTTTCCTCGCAGGACTGCCTTGGCTGTATCCCAAAGATTTTGGACAGTTGTGTTTTCATTTTCATTGGTTTCCATGAATTTTTAAATTCTTCTTTAATTTCCTGGTTGACCCATTCTTTCTTTCGTAGGATGCTCTTTAGCCTCCATGTATTTGAGTTCTTTCCGACTTTCCTCTTGTGATTGAGTTCTAGTTTCAAAGCATTGTGGTCTGAAAATGTGCAGGGAATGATCCCAATCTTTGGGTACCGGTTGAGACCTGATTTGTGACCTAGGATGTGATCCATTCTGGAGAACGTTCCATGGGCCCTAGAGAAGAATGTGTATTCCGTTGCTTCGGGATGGAACGTTCTGAATATGTCTGTGAAGTCCATTTGGTCCAGTGTGTCATTTAAAGACTTTATTTCCTTGTTGATCTTTTGCTTAGATGATCTGGCCATTTCAGTCAGGGGGGTGTTAAAGTCCCCCACTATGATTGTATGGTTGTCAATGTCTTTCTTTGCTTTTCTTCTAAATTGCCTTATACAATTGGATGCTCCCATGTTCGGGGCATAGACATTTACAATTGTTAGATCTTCTTCTTGGATAGACCCTTTAAGTAGGATATAGTGTCCTTCTTCATCTCTTATTACAGTCTTTGTCTTTTATTGCTTTGTTAATCACCATGTACTACATCATTTGTTTTGGTGTAGTGTCCCATGATTCATTGTTTGTTCCGAACACACAGTGCTCCATGCAGAATGTGCCCTCTTTAATACCCATCACCAGGCTAACCAATCCCCCGACCCACCTCCCCTCTAGAAACCTCGGATTTTTTTTCAGAATCCATCATCTCTCCTGGTCTGTCTCCCCCTCTCACTAACTCCCCTTCATTCTTCCTCTCCTGCTATCTCCTTCTTTTCCTTTATTCTTAAAATATGTTGCGTTATTTGTTTCAGAAGTAGAGATCTGTGATTCAACAGTCTTACACAATTCACAGCGCTCACCGTAGCTCATACCCTCCCCAATGTCTATCACCCAGCCAGCCCATCCCTCCCACCCCCGACCACTCCAGCAAGCCTCACTCTGTTCCTGAGATTAAGAATTCCTCATATCAGTGAGGTCATATGATACATGTCTTTCTCTGATTGACTTATTTCACTAATCATCGGACCCTCCAGTTCCATCCACGTCGTTGTCCATGGCAACATCTCATTCCTTTTGATGGCTGCGTAATATTCCATTGTGTATATATATACCACTTCTTCTTTATCCACTCTTCTGTCGATGGACATCTTGGCTCTTTCAACAGTTTGGCTATTGTGGACATTGCTGCTATAAACAATGGGGTGCACGTACCGCTTCGGGTCCCTACATTTGTATCTTTGGGGTAAATACCCAGGAGTGCAATTGCTGGATCGGATGGTAGCTCTAATTTCAACTATTTGAGGAACCTCCATCCTGTTTTCCAGAGGGGTTGCACCAGCTTGCATTCCCACCACCAGTGTAGGAGGGTTCCCCTTTCTCCACATCCCCGCCAACCTCTGTCGTTCCCTGACTTGTTCATTTGAGCCATTCTGACGGGTGTGAGGGGGTATCTCATTGAGGTTTTGATGTGGATTTCCCTGATGCCGAGCCGTGTTGAGCACTTTTTCCTGTGCCTGTGGGCCATTTGGATATCTTCTTTGGAAAAATGTCTGTTCATGTCTTCTGCCTATTTTTTGATTGGATTATTTGTTCTTTGGGTGTTGAGTTTGATACGTTTTTATACATATTGGATAGTAGCCCTTTATCTGATATGTCATTTGTAAATAATTTCTCCCATTCTGTCGGTTGTGTTTTGGTTTTGTGGACTGTTTCTTTTGCTGTGCCAAAGGTTTTTATCTTGATGAAATCCCAATAGTTCATTTTTGCCCTTGCTTCCCGTGCCTTTGGTGATGTTTGTAGGAAGAAGTTGCTGCGGCTGAGGTCGAAGAGCTTGCTACCTGGGTTCTCCTTTAGGATTTTGATGGAGTCCTGTCTCACATTGAGGTCTTTCAAACATTTGGACTCTATTTTTGTGTGTGGTGTCAGGAAATGGTCCAGTGTCATTCTTCTGCATGGGGCTGTCCAATTTCCACAACTCCAGTTGTTGAAGAGACTCTCTTTTTGCCATTGGACATTTTTTCCTGCTCTGTCAAAGTTAAGTTGACCATAGAGTTGAGGGTCCACTTCTGGGCTCTCGATTCTGTTCCATGGATCTATGTGTCTGTTTTTGTGCCAGTACCATACTGTCTTGATGATGACAGCTTTGTCATAGAGCTGGAAGTCCAGAATTGTGATGCCGCCAGCTTTGCTTTTCTTTCTCAATATTCCTCTGGCTATTCGTGGTCTCTTCTGGTTCCATTCAAATCTTAGGATTATTTGTTCCATTTCTTGGAAAAAAGTGGATGGTATTTTGATGGGGATTGCATTGCATGTGTAGATTGCTCTAGGTAGCATTCACCTCTTCACAATGTTGGTTCTAACAGTCCATGAGCATGGAACGTTTTTCCGTTTCTTTGTGTCTTCTTCAATTTCTTTCCTGAGTATTTGGTAGTTTTCTGAGTACAGATCCTTTGCCTCTTGGGTTCAATGTATTCCTAGGTCTCTTCTGGTTTTGGGTGCAGTTGTGAATGGGATCGACTCCTTGATTTGTCTCTCTTCTGTCTTGTTGTTGGTGTATAGGAATGCCACTGATGTCTGTGCATTGATTTTATAGCCTGCTACTTGACGGAATTGCTGTGTGAGTTGTAGCAGTTTGGGGTGGAGTCTTTTGGGTTTTCCACATAAAGTATCATATCATCGGCAAAGAGTGAGAGTTTGACTTCCTCTCTGCCGATTTGGATGCCTTGGATTTCTTTTTGTTGTCTGATTGCTGTGGCTAGGACTTCTAATACTATGTTGAATAGCAGTGGTGAGAGTGGCTATCCCTGCCGCGTTCCTGACCTTAGGGGAAAAGATCTCAGCTTTTCCCCATTGAGAATGATATTCGCTGTAGGTTGTTCGTAGATGGCTTTTATGATATTGAGGTATGTACCCGCTGTCCCTGTACTCCGAAGGGTTTTGATCCAGAAAGTGTGCTTTACTTTGTCAAATGGTTTTTCTGCATCTATTGAGAGGATCATATGATTCTTGTTCTTTCTTTGGTTAATGTGTTTTATCACGTTGATTGATTTGCGGATGTTGAACCAGCCTTGCAGCCCAGGGATAAATCCCACTTGGTCATGGTGAATACTCCTTTTCATGTACTGTTGGGTCCTCTTGGCTAGTATTTTGGTGAGAATTTTTGCATCGATGTTCATCAAGGATATTGGTCTCTAATACTCCTTTTTGATGGGATCTTTGTCTGGTTTTGGGATCAAGGTAATGGTGGCCTCATAAAATGAGTTTGGAAGTTTTCCTTCCATTTCTATTGTTTGGAACAGTTTCAGGAGAATAGGTATTAATTCTTCTTTAAATGTCGGATAGAATTCCCCTGGGAATCCATCTGGCCCTGGGCTTTGGTTTCTTGGGAGGTTTTTGATGACTACTTCAATTGCCTTCGTGGTTATAGGACTGTTCAGGTTTTCTCTTTCTTCCTGGGTCAGTTTTGGTAGTTGACACATCTCTAGGAATGCACCCATTTCTTCCAGGTTATGGAATATGCTGCCATAGGGTTGCTCAGATTACGTTCTTATAATCGCTTGTATTTCTTTGGTGTTGGTTGTGATCTCTCCTCTTTCATTCATGATTTTGTTGATTTGGGTCATTTCTCTTTTCTTTTTGATCAGCCTGGACAGGGGTGTATCAATCTTGTGAATTCTTTCAAAGAACCAGCTCCTAGTTCCGTTGATCTGTTCTACTGTTCTTTTGGGTTCTATTTCATTGATTTCTGCTCTGATCTGCATGATTTCTCTTCTCCTGCTGGGTTTAGGCTTTATTGGCCGTTCTTTCTCCAGCTCCTTTAGGTGTAGGGTTAGGGTGTGTATTTGAGACCTTTCATGTTTCTTGAGAAAGGCTTGTATTGCTATATACTTTCCTCGCAGGACTGCCTTGGCTGTATCCCAAAGATTTTGGACAGTTGTGTTTTCATTTTCATTGGTTTCCATGAATTTTTAAATTCTTCTTTAATTTCCTGGTTGACCCATTCATTCTTTCGTAGGATGCTCTTTAGCCTCCATGTATTTGAGTTCTTTCCGACTTTCCTCTTGTGATTGAGTTCTAGTTTCAAAGCATTGTGGTCTGAAAATGTGCAGGGAATGATCCCAATCTTTGGGTACCGGTTGAGACCTGATTTGTGACCTAGGATGTGATCCATTCTGGAGAACGTTCCATGGGCCCTAGAGAAGAATGTGTATTCCGTTGCTTCGGGATGGAACGTTCTGAATATGTCTGTGAAGTCCATTTGGTCCAGTGTGTCATTTAAAGTCTTTATTTCCTTGTTGATCTTTTGCTTAGATGATCTGGCCATTTCAGTCAGGGGGGTGTTAAAGTCCCCCACTATGATTGTATGGTTGTCAATGTCTTTCTTTGCTTTTCTTCTAAATTGCCTTATATAATTGGATGCTCCCATGTTCGGGGCATAGACATTTACAATTGTTAGATCTTCTTCTTGGATAGACCCTTTAAGTAGGATATAGTGTCCTTCTTCATCTCTTATTACAGTCTTTGTTTTTTATTGCTTTGTTAATCACCATGTACTACATCATTTGTTTTGGTGTAGTGTCCCATGATTCATTGTTTGTTCCGAACACACAGTGCTCCATGCAGAATGTGCCCTCTTTAATACCCATCACCAGGCTAACCAATCCCCCGACCCACCTCCCCTCTAGAAACCTCGGATTTTTTTTCAGAATCCATCATCTCTCCTGGTCTGTCTCCCCCTCTCACTAACTCCCCTTCATTCTTCCTCTCCTGCTATCTCCTTCTTTTCCTTTATTCTTAAAATATGTTGCGTTATTTGTTTCAGAAGTAGAGATCTGTGATTCAACAGTCTTACACAATTCACAGCGCTCACCGTAGCTCATACCCTCCCCAATGTCTATCACCCAGCCAGCCCATCCCTCCCACCCCCGACCACTCCAGCAAGCCTCACTCTGTTCCTGAGATTAAGAATTCCTCATATCAGTGAGGTCATATGATACATGTCTTTCTCTGATTGACTTATTTCACTAATCATCGGACCCTCCACTTCCATCCACGTCGTTGTCCATGGCAACATCTCATTCCTTTTGATGGCTGCGTAATATTCCATTGTGTATATATATACCACCTCTTCTTTATCCCTTCATCTGTCGATGGACATATTGGCTCTTTCAACAGTTTGGCTACTGTGGACATTGCTGCTATAAACAATGGGGCGCACGTACCGCTTCGGGTCCCTACATTTGTATCTTTGGGGTAAATACCCAGGAGTGCAATTGCTGGATCGGATGGTAGCTCTAATTTCAACTATTTGAGGAACCTCCATCCTGTTTTCCAGAGGGGTTGCACCAGCTTGCATTCCCACCACCAGTGTAGGAGGGTTCCCCTTTCTCCACATCCCCGCCAAACTCTGTCGTTCCCTGACTTGTTCATTTGAGCCATTCTGACGGGTGTGAGGGGGTATCTCATTGAGGTTTTGATGTGGATTTCCCTGATGCCGAGCCGTGTTGAGCACTTTTTCCTGTGCCTGTTGGCCATTTGGATATCTTCTTTGGAAAAATGTCTGTTCATGTCTTCTGCCTATTTTTTGATTGGATTATTTGTTCTTTGGGTGTTGAGTTTGATACGTTTTTATACATATTGGATAGTAGCCCTTTATCTGATATGTCATTCGTAAATAATTTCTCCCATTCTGTCGGTTGTGTTTTGGTTTTGTGGACTGTTTCTTTTGCTGTGCCAAAGGTTTTTATCTTGATGAAATCCCAATAGTTCATTTTTGCCCTGGCTTCCCGTGCCTTTGGTGATGTTTGTAGGAAGAAGTTGCTGCGGCTGAGGTCGAAGAGCTTGCTACCTGTGTTCTCCTTTAGGATTTTGATGGAGTCCTGTCTCACACTGAGGTCTTTCAAACATTTGGAGTCTATTTTTGTGTGTGGTGTCAGGAAATGGTCCAGTGTCATTCTTCTGCATGGGGCTGTCCAATTTCCACAACTCCAGTTGTTGAAGAGACTCTCTTTTTGCCATTGGACATTCTTTCCTGCTCTGTCAAAGATAAGTTGACCATAGAGTTGAGGGTCCATTTCTGGGCTCTCGATTCTGTTCCATGGATCTATGTATCTGTTTTTGTGCCAGTACCATACTGTCTTGATGATGACAGCTTTGTCATAGAGCTGGAAGTCCAGAATTGTGATGCCGCCAGCTTTGCTTTTCTTTCTCAATATTCCTCTGGCTATTCGTGGTCTCTTCTGGTTCCATTCAAATCTTAGGATTATTTGTTCCATTTCTTGGAAAAAAGTGGATGGTATTTTGACGGGGATTGCATTGCATGTGTAGATTGCTCTAGGTAGCATTGACCTCTTCACAATGTTGGTTCTCCCAATCCATGAGCATGGAACGTTTTTCCGTTTCTTTGTGTCTTCTTCAATTTCTTTCCTGAGTATTTGGTAGTTTTCTGGGTACAGATCCTTTGCCTCTTGGGTTCAATTTATTCCTAGGTCTCTTCTGGTTTTGGGTGCAGTTGTGAATGGGATCGACTCCTTGATTTGTCTCTCTTCTGTCTTGTTGTTGGTGTATAGGAATGCCACTGATGTCTGTGCATTGATTTTATAGCCTGCTACTTGACGGAATTGCTGTGTGAGTCGTAGCAGTTTTGGGGTGGAGTTTTTTGGGTTTTCCACATAAAGTATCATATCATCTGCAAAGAGTGAGAGTTTGACTTCCTCTCTGCCGATTTGGATGCCTTGGATTTCTTTTTGTTGTCTGATTGCTGTGGCTAGGACTTCTAATACTATGTTGAATAGCAGTGGTGAGAGTGGCTATCCCTGCCGCGTTCCTGACCTTAGGGGAAAAGATCTCAGCTTTTCCCCATTGAGAATGATATTCGCTGTAGGTTGTTCGTAGATGGCTTTTATGATATTGAGGTATGTACCCGCTGTCCCTGTACTCTGAAGAGTTTTGATCCAGAAAGTGTGCTTTACTTTGTCAAATGGTTTTTCTGCATCTATTGAGAGGATCATATGATTCTTGTTCTTTCTTTGGTTAATGTGTTTTATCACGTTGATTGATTTGCGGATGTTGAACCAGCCTTGCAGCCCAGGGATAAATCCCACTTGGTCATGGTGAATACTCCTTTTCATGTACTGTTGGGACCTCTTGGCTAGTATTTTGGTGAGAATTTTTGCATCGATGTTCATCAAGGATATTGGTCTCTAATACTCCTTTTTGATGGGATCTTTGTCTGGTTTTGGGATCAAGGTAATGGTGGCCTCATAAAATGAGATTGGAAGTTTTCCTTCCATTTCTATTGTTTGGAACAGTTTCAGGAGAATAGGTATTAATTCTTCTTTAAATGTCTGATAGAATTCCCCTGGGAATCCATCTGGCCCTGGGCTTTGGTTTCTTGGGAGGTTTTTGATGACTACTTCAATTGCCTTCGTGGTTATAGGACTGTTCAGGTTTTCTCTTTCTTCCTGGGTCAGTTTTGGTAGTTGACACATCTCTAGGAATGCACCCATTTCTTCCAGGTTATGGAATATGCTGCCATAGGGTTGCTCAGATTACGTTCTTATAATCGCTTGTATTTCTTTGGTGTTGGTTGTGATCTCTCCTCTTTCATTCATGATTTTGTTGATTTGGGTCATTTCTCTTTTCTTTTTGATCAGCCTGGACAGGGGTGTATCAATCTTGTGAATTCTTTCAAAGAACCAGCTCCTAGTTCCGTTGATCTGTTCTACTGTTCTTTTGGGTTCTATTTCATTGATTTCTGCTCTGATCTGCATGATTTCTCTTCTCCTGCTGGGTTTAGGCTTTATTGGCCGTTCTTTCTCCAGCTCCTTTAGGTGTAGGGTTAGGGTGTGTATTTGAGACCTTTCATGTTTCTTGAGAAAGGCTTGTATTGCTATATACTTTCCTCGCAGGACTGCCTTGGCTGTATCCCAAAGATTTTGGACAGTTGTGTTTTCATTTTCATTGGTTTCCATGAATTTTTAAATTCTTCTTTAATTTCCTGGTTGACCCATTCTTTCTTTCGTAGGATGCTCTTTAGCCTCCATGTATTTGAGTTCTTTCCGACTTTCCTCTTGTGATTGAGTTCTAGTTTCAAAGCATTGTGGTCTGAAAATGTGCAGGGAATGATCCCAATCTTTGGGTACCGGTTGAGACCTGATTTGTGACCTAGGATGTGATCCATTCTGGAGAACGTTCCATGGGCCCTAGAGAAGAATGTGTATTCCGTTGCTTCGGGATGGAACGTTCTGAATATGTCTGTGAAGTCCATTTGGTCCAGTGTGTCATTTAAAGACTTTATTTCCTTGTTGATCTTTTGCTTAGATGATCTGGCCATTTCAGTCAGGGGGGTGTTAAAGTCCCCCACTATGATTGTATGGTTGTCAATGTCTTTCTTTGCTTTTCTTCTAAATTGCCTTATACAATTGGATGCTCCCATGTTCGGGGCATAGACATTTACAATTGTTAGATCTTCTTCTTGGATAGACCCTTTAAGTAGGATATAGTGTCCTTCTTCATCTCTTATTACAGTCTTTGTCTTTTATTGCTTTGTTAATCACCATGTACTACATCATTTGTTTTGGTGTAGTGTCCCATGATTCATTGTTTGTTCCGAACACACAGTGCTCCATGCAGAATGTGCCCTCTTTAATACCCATCACCAGGCTAACCAATCCCCCGACCCACCTCCCCTCTAGAAACCTCGGATTTTTTTTCAGAATCCATCATCTCTCCTGGTCTGTCTCCCCCTCTCACTAACTCCCCTTCATTCTTCCTCTCCTGCTATCTCCTTCTTTTCCTTTATTCTTAAAATATGTTGCGTTATTTGTTTCAGAAGTAGAGATCTGTGATTCAACAGTCTTACACAATTCACAGCGCTCACCGTAGCTCATACCCTCCCCAATGTCTATCACCCAGCCAGCCCATCCCTCCCACCCCCGACCACTCCAGCAAGCCTCACTCTGTTCCTGAGATTAAGAATTCCTCATATCAGTGAGGTCATATGATACATGTCTTTCTCTGATTGACTTATTTCACTAATCATCGGACCCTCCAGTTCCATCCACGTCGTTGTCCATGGCAACATCTCATTCCTTTTGATGGCTGCGTAATATTCCATTGTGTATATATATACCACTTCTTCTTTATCCACTCTTCTGTCGATGGACATCTTGGCTCTTTCAACAGTTTGGCTATTGTGGACATTGCTGCTATAAACAATGGGGTGCACGTACCGCTTCGGGTCCCTACATTTGTATCTTTGGGGTAAATACCCAGGAGTGCAATTGCTGGATCGGATGGTAGCTCTAATTTCAACTATTTGAGGAACCTCCATCCTGTTTTCCAGAGGGGTTGCACCAGCTTGCATTCCCACCACCAGTGTAGGAGGGTTCCCCTTTCTCCACATCCCCGCCAACCTCTGTCGTTCCCTGACTTGTTCATTTGAGCCATTCTGACGGGTGTGAGGGGGTATCTCATTGAGGTTTTGATGTGGATTTCCCTGATGCCGAGCCGTGTTGAGCACTTTTTCCTGTGCCTGTGGGCCATTTGGATATCTTCTTTGGAAAAATGTCTGTTCATGTCTTCTGCCTATTTTTTGATTGGATTATTTGTTCTTTGGGTGTTGAGTTTGATACGTTTTTATACATATTGGATAGTAGCCCTTTATCTGATATGTCATTTGTAAATAATTTCTCCCATTCTGTCGGTTGTGTTTTGGTTTTGTGGACTGTTTCTTTTGCTGTGCCAAAGGTTTTTATCTTGATGAAATCCCAATAGTTCATTTTTGCCCTTGCTTCCCGTGCCTTTGGTGATGTTTGTAGGAAGAAGTTGCTGCGGCTGAGGTCGAAGAGCTTGCTACCTGGGTTCTCCTTTAGGATTTTGATGGAGTCCTGTCTCACATTGAGGTCTTTCAAACATTTGGACTCTATTTTTGTGTGTGGTGTCAGGAAATGGTCCAGTGTCATTCTTCTGCATGGGGCTGTCCAATTTCCACAACTCCAGTTGTTGAAGAGACTCTCTTTTTGCCATTGGACATTTTTTCCTGCTCTGTCAAAGTTAAGTTGACCATAGAGTTGAGGGTCCACTTCTGGGCTCTCGATTCTGTTCCATGGATCTGTGTGTCTGTTTTTGTGCCAGTACCGTACTGTCTTGATGATGACAGCTTTGTCATAGAGCTGGAAGTCCAGAATTGTGATGCCGCCAGCTTTGCTTTTCTTTCTCAATATTCCTCTGGCTATTCGTGGTCTCTTCTGGTTCCATTCAAATCTTAGGATTATTTGTTCCATTTCTTGGAAAAAAGTGGATGGTATTTTGATGGGGATTGCATTGCATGTGTAGATTGCTCTAGGTAGCATTCACCTCTTCACAATGTTGGTTCTAACAGTCCATGAGCATGGAACGTTTTTCCGTTTCTTTGTGTCTTCTTCAATTTCTTTCCTGAGTATTTGGTAGTTTTCTGAGTACAGATCCTTTGCCTCTTGGGTTCAATGTATTCCTAGGTCTCTTCTGGTTTTGGGTGCAGTTGTGAATGGGATCGACTCCTTGATTTGTCTCTCTTCTGTCTTGTTGTTGGTGTATAGGAATGCCACTGATGTCTGTGCATTGATTTTATAGCCTGCTACTTGACGGAATTGCTGTGTGAGTTGTAGCAGTTTGGGGTGGAGTCTTTTGGGTTTTCCACATAAAGTATCATATCATCGGCAAAGAGTGAGAGTTTGACTTCCTCTCTGCCGATTTGGATGCCTTGGATTTCTTTTTGTTGTCTGATTGCTGTGGCTAGGACTTCTAGTACTATGTTGAATAGCAGTGGTGAGAGTGGCTATCCCTGCCGCGTTCCTGACCTTAGGGGAAAAGATCTCAGCTTTTCCCCATTGAGAATGATATTCGCTGTAGGTTGTTCGTAGATGGCTTTTATGATATTGAGGTATGTACCCGCTGTCCCTGTACTCTGAAGAGTTTTGATCCAGAAAGTGTGCTTTACTTTGTCAAATGGTTTTTCTGCATCTATTGAGAGGATCATATGATTCTTGTTCTTTCTTTGGTTAATGTGTTTTATCACGTTGATTGATTTGCGGATGTTGAACCAGCCTTGCAGCCCAGGGATAAATCCCACTTGGTCATGGTGAATACTCCTTTTCATGTACTGTTGGGTCCTCTTGGCTAGTATTTTGGTGAGAATTTTTGCATCGATGTTCATCAAGGATATTGGTCTCTAATACTCCTTTTTGATGGGATCTTTGTCTGGTTTTGGGATCAAGGTAATGGTGGCCTCATAAAATGAGTTTGGAAGTTTTCCTTCCATTTCTATTGTTTGGAACAGTTTCAGGAGAATAGGTATTAATTCTTCTTTAAATGTCGGATAGAATTCCCCTGGGAATCCATCTGGCCCTGGGCTTTGGTTTCTTGGGAGGTTTTTGATGACTACTTCAATTGCCTTCGTGGTTATAGGACTGTTCAGGTTTTCTCTTTCTTCCTGGGTCAGTTTTGGTAGTTGACACATCTCTAGGAATGCACCCATTTCTTCCAGGTTATGGAATATGCTGCCATAGGGTTGCTCAGATTACGTTCTTATAATCGCTTGTATTTCTTTGGTGTTGGTTGTGATCTCTCCTCTTTCATTCATGATTTTGTTGATTTGGGTCATTTCTCTTTTCTTTTTGATCAGCCTGGACAGGGGTGTATCAATCTTGTGAATTCTTTCAAAGAACCAGCTCCTAGTTCCGTTGATCTGTTCTACTGTTCTTTTGGGTTCTATTTCATTGATTTCTGCTCTGATCTGCATGATTTCTCTTCTCCTGCTGGGTTTAGGCTTTATTGGCCGTTCTTTCTCCAGCTCCTTTAGGTGTAGGGTTAGGGTGTGTATTTGAGACCTTTCATGTTTCTTGAGAAAGGCTTGTATTGCTATATACTTTCCTCGCAGGACTGCCTTGGCTGTATCCCAAAGATTTTGGACCGTTGTGTTTTCATTTTCATTGGTTTCCATGAATTTTTAAATTCTTCTTTAATTTCCTGGTTGACCCATTCATTCTTTCGTAGGATGCTCTTTAGCCTCCATGTATTTGAGTTCTTTCCGACTTTCCTCTTGTGATTGAGTTCTAGTTTCAAAGCATTGAGGTCAGAAAATGTGCAGGGAATGATTCCAATCTTTGGGTACCGGTTGAGACCTGATTTGTGACCTAGGATGTGATCCATTCTGGAGAACGTTCCATGGGCCCTAGAGAAGAATGTGTATTCCGTTGCTTCGGGATGGAACGTTCTGAATATGTCTGTGAAGTCCATTTGGTCCAGTGTGTCATTTAAAGTCTTTATTTCCTTGTTGATCTTTTGCTTAGATGATCTGGCCATTTCAGTCAGGGGGGTGTTAAAGTCCCCCACTATGATTGTATGGTTGTCAATGTCTTTCTTTGCTTTTCTTCTAAATTGCCTTATATAATTGGATGCTCCCATGTTCGGGGCATAGACATTTACAATTGTTAGATCTTCTTCTTGGATAGACCCTTTAAGTAGGATATAGTGTCCTTCTTCATCTCTTATTACACTCTTTGTTTTTTATTGCTTTGTTAATCACCATGTACTACATCATTTGTTTTGGTGTAGTGTCCCATGATTCATTATTTGTTCCGAACACACAGTGCTCTATGCAGAATGTGCCCTCTTTAATACCCATCACCAGGCTAACCAATCCCCCGACCCACCTCCCCTCTAGAAACCTCGGATTTTTTTTCAGAATCCATCATCTCTCCTGGTCTGTCTCCCCCTCTCACTAACTCCCCTTCATTCTTCCTCTCCTGCTATCTCCTTCTTTTCCTTTATTCTTAAAATATGTTGCGTTATTTGTTTCAGAAGTAGAGATCTGTGATTCAACAGTCTTACACAATTCACAGCGCTCACCGTAGCTCATACCCTCCCCAATGTCTATCACCCAGCCAGCCCATCCCTCCCACCCCCGACCACTCCAGCAAGCCTCACTCTGTTCCTGAGATTAAGAATTCCTCATATCAGTGAGGTCATATGATACATGTCTTTCTCTGATTGACTTATTTCACTAATCATCGGACCCTCCACTTACATCCACGTCGTTGTCCATGGCAACATCTCATTCCTTTTGATGGCTGCGTAATATTCCATTGTGTATATATATACCACCTCTTCTTTATCCACTCATCTGTCGATGGACATCTTGGCTCTTTCAACTGTTTGGCTATTGTGGACATTGCTGCTATAAACAATGGGGTGCACGTACCGCTTCGGGTCCCTACATTTGTATCTTTGGGGTAAATACCCAGGAGTGCAATTGCTGGATCGGATGGTAGCTCTAATTTCAACTATTTGAGGAACCTCCATCCTGTTTTCCAGAGGGGTTGCCCCAGCTTGCATTCCC
The DNA here is from genome assembly GCF_037043125.1 of Eumetopias jubatus. Classification (NCBI taxonomy): domain Eukaryota; kingdom Metazoa; phylum Chordata; class Mammalia; order Carnivora; family Otariidae; genus Eumetopias; species Eumetopias jubatus. Next base: position 5,408,263 of record NW_028274824.1, on the reverse strand, counting down.
ACCACCAGTGTAGGAGGGTTCCCCTTTCTCCACATCCCCGCCAACCTCTGTCGTTCCCTGACTTGTTCATTTGAGCCATTCTGACGGGTGTGAGGGGGTATCTCATTGAGGTTTTGATGTGGATTTCCCTGATGCCGAGCCGTGTTGAGCACTTTTTCATGTGCCTGTTGGCCATTTGGATGTCTTCTTTGGAAAAATGTCTGTTCATGCCTTCTGCCTATTTTTTGATTGGATTATTTGTTCTTTGGGTGTTGAGTTTGATACGTTTTTATACATATTGGATAGTAGCCCTTTATCTGATATGTCATTCGTAAATAATTTCTCCCATTCTGTCGGTTGTCTTTTGGTTTTGTGGACTGTTTCTTTTGCTGTGCCAAAGGTTTTTATCTTGATGAAATCCCAATAGTTCCTTTTTGCCCTGGCTTCCCGTGCCTTTGGTGATGTTTGTAGGAAGAAGTTGCTGCGGCTGAGGTCGAAGAGCTTGCTACCTGTGTTCTCCTTTAGGATTTTGATGGAGTCCTGTCTCACACTGAGGTCTTTCAAACATTTGGAGTCTATTTTTGTGTGTGGTGTCAGGAAATGGTCCAGTGTCATTCTTCTGCATGGGACTGTCCAATTTCCACAACTCCAGTTGTTGAAGAGACTCTCTTTTTGCCATTGGACATTCTTTCCTGCTCTGTCAAAGATAAGTTAACCATAGAGTTGAGGGTCCATTTCTGGGCTCTCGATTCTGTTCCATGGATCTATGTGTCTGTTTTTGTGCCAGTACCCTACTGTCTTGATGATGACAGCTTTGTCATAGAGCTGGAAGTCCAGAATTGTGATGCCGCCAGCTTTGCTTTTCTTTCTCAATATTCCTCTGGCTATTCGTGGTCTCTTTTGGTTCCATTCAAATCTTAGGATTATTTGTTCCATTTCTTGGAAAAGAGTGGATGGTATTTTGACGGGGATTGCATTGCATGTGTAGATTGCTCTAGGTAGCATTGACCTCTTCACAATGTTGGTTCTCCCAATCCATGAGCATGGAACGTTTTTCCGTTTCTTTGTGTCTTCTTCAATTTCTTTCCTGAGTATTTGGTAGTTTTCTGAGTACAGATCCTTTGCCTCTTGGGTTCAATTTATTCCTAGGTCTCTTCTGGTTTTGGGTGCAGTTGTGAATGGGATCGACTCCTTGATTTGTCTCTCTTCTGTCTTGTTGTTGGTGTATAGGAATGCCACTGATGTCTGTGCATTGATTTTATAGCCTGCTACTTGACGGAATTGCTGTGTGAGTTGTAGCAGTTTTGGGGTGGAGTCTTTTGGGTTTTCCACATAAAGTATCATATCATCGGCAAAGAGTGAGAGTTTGACTTCCTCTCTGCCGATTTGGATGCCTTGGATTTCTTTTTGTTGTCTGATTGCTGTGGCTAGGACTTCTAATACTATGTTGAATAGCTGTGGTGAGAGTGGCTATCCCTGCCGCTTTCCTGACCTTAGGGGAAAAGATCTCAGCTTTTCCCCATTGAGAATGATATTCGCTGTAGGTTGTTCGTAGATGGCTTTTATGATATTGAGGTATGTACCCGCTGTCCCTGTACTCTGAAGAGTTTTGATCCAGAAAGTGTGCTTTACTTTGTCAAATGGTTTTTCTGCATCTATTGAGAGGATCATATGATTCTTGTTCTTTCTTTGGTTAATGTGTTTTATCACGTTGATTGATTTGCGGATGTTGAACCAGCCTTGCAGCCCAGGGATAAATCCCACTTGGTCATGGTGAATACTCCTTTTCATGTACTGTTGGGTCCTCTTGGCTAGTGTTTTGGTGAGAATTTTTGCATCGATGTTCATCAAGGATATTGGTCTCTAATACTCCTTTTTGATGGGATCTTTGTCTGGTTTTGGGATCAAGGTAATGGTGGCCTCATAAAATGAGATTGGAAGTTTTCCTTCCATTTCTATTGTTTGGAACAGTTTCAGGAGAATAGGTATTAATTCTTCTTTAAATGTCGGATAGAATTCCCCTGGGAATCCATCTGGCCCTGGGCTTTGGTTTCTTGGGAGGTTTTTGATGACTACTTCAATTGCCTTCGTGGTTATAGGACTGTTCAGGTTTTCTCTTTCTTCCTGGGTCAGTTTTGGTAGTTGACACATCTCTAGGAATGCACCCATTTCTTCCAGGTTATGGAATATGCTGCCATAGGGTTGCTCAGATTACGTTCTTATAATCGCTTGTATTTCTTTGGTGTTGGTTGTGATCTCTCCTCCTTCATTCATGATTTTGTTGATTTGGGTCATTTCTCTTTTCTTTTTGATCAGCCTGGACAGGGGTGTATCAATCTTGTGAATTCTTTCAAAGAACCAGCTCCTAGTTCCGTTGATCTGTTCTACTGTTCTTTTGGGTTCTATTTCATTGATTTCTGCTCTGATCTGCATGATTTCTCTTCTCCTGCTGGGTTTAGGCTTTATTGGCCGTTCTTTCTCCAGCTCCTTTAGGTGTAGGGTTAGGGTGTGTATTTGAGACCTTTCATGTTTCTTGAGAAAGGCTTGTATTGCTATATATTTTCCTCGCAGGACTGCCTTGGCTGTATCCCAAAGATTTTGGACAGTTGTGTTTTCATTTTCATTGGTTTCCATGAATTTTTAAATTCTTCTTTAATTTCCTGGTTGACCCATTCATTCTTTCGTAGGATGCTCTTTAGCCTCCATGTATTTGAGTTGTTTCCGACTTTCCTCTTCTGATTGAGTTCTAGTTTCAAAGCATTGTGGTCTGAAAATGTGCAGGGAATGATCCCAATCTTTGGGTACCGGTTGAGACCTGATTTGTGACCTAGGATGTGATCCATTCTGGAGAACGTTCCATGGGCCCTAGAGAAGAATGTGTATTCCGTTGCTTCGGGAAGGAACGTTCTGAATATGTCTGTGAAGTCCATTTGGTCCAGTGTGTCATTTAAAGTCTTTATTTCCTTGTTGATCTTTTGCTTAGATGATCTGGCCATTTCAGTCAGGGGGGTGTTAAAGTCCCCCACTCTGATTGTATGGTTGTCAATGCCTTTCTTTGCTTTTCTTCTAAATTGCCTTATATAATTGGATGCTCCCATGTTCGGGGCATAGACATTTACAATTGTTAGATCTTCTTCTTGGATAGAACCTTTAAGTAGGATATAGTGTCCTTCTTCATCTCTTATTACAGTCTTTGTTTTTTATTGCTTTGTTAATCACCATGTACTACATCGTTTGTTTTGGTGTAGTGTCCCATGATTCATTGTTTGTTCCGAACACACAGTGCTCCATGCAGAATGTGCCCTCTTTAATACCCATCACCAGGCTAACCAATCCCCCGACCCACCTCCCCTCTAGAAACCTCGGATTTTTTTTCAGAATCCATCATCTCTCCTGGTCTGTCTCCCCCTCTCACTAACTCCCCTTCATTCTTCCTCTCCTGCTATCTCCTTCTTTTCCTTTATTCTTAAAATATGTTGCGTTATTTGTTTCAGAAGTAGAGATCTGTGATTCAACAGTCTTACACAATTCACAGCGCTCACCGTAGCTCATACACTCCCCAATGTCTATCACCCAGCCAGCCCATCCCTCCCACCCCCGACCACTCCAGCAAGCCTCACTCTGTTCCTGAGATTAAGAATTCCTCATATCAGTGGGGTCATATGATACATGTCTTTCTCAGATTGACTTATTTCACTAATCATCGGACCCTCCAGTTCCATGCACGTCGTTGTCCATGGCAACATCTCATTCCTTTTGATGGCTGCGTAATATTCCATTGTGTATATATATACCACTTCTTCTTTATCCACTCATCTGTCGATGGACATCTTGGCTCTTTCAACAGTTTGGCTATTGTGGACATTGCTGCTATAAACAATGGGGTGCACGTACCGCTTCGGGTCCCTACATTTGTATCTTTGGGGTAAATACCCAGGAGTGCAATTGCTGGATCGGATGGTAGCTCTAATTTCAACTATTTGAGGAACCTCCATCCTGTTTTCCAGAGGGGTTGCCCCAGCTTGCATTCCCACCACCAGTGTAGGAGGGTTCCCCTTTCTCCACATCCCCGCCAACCTCTGTCGTTCCCTGACTTGTTCATTTGAGCCATTCTGACGGGTGTGAGGGGGTATCTCATTGAGGTTTTGATGTGGATTTCCCTGATGCCGAGCCGTGTTGAGCACTTTTTCCTGTGCCTGTTGGCCATTTGTATGTCTTCTTTGGAAAAATGTCTGTTCATGCCTTCTGCCTATATTTGATTGGATTATTTGTTCTTTGGGTGTTGAGTTTGATACGTTTTTATACATATTGGATAGTAGCCCTTTATCTGATATGTCATTCGTAAATAATTTCTCCCATTCTGTCGGTTGTCTTTTGGTTTTGTGGACTGTTTCTTTTGCTGTGCCAAAGGTTTTTATCTTGATGAAATCCCAATAGTTCCTTTTTGCCCTGGATTCCCGTGCCTTTGGTGATGTTTGTAGGAAGGAGTTGCTGCGGCTGAGGTCGAAGAGCTTGCTACCTGTGTTCTCCTTTAGGATTTTGATGGAGTCCTGTCTCACACTGAGGTCTTTCAAACATTTGGAGTCTATTTTTGTGTGTGGTGTCAGGAAATGGTCCAGTGTCATTCTTCTGCATGGGGCTGTCCAATTTCCACAACTCCAGTTGTTGAAGAGACTCTCTTTTTGCCATTGGACATTCTTTCCTGCTCTGTCAAAGATAAGTTGACCATAGAGTTGAGGGTCCATTTCTGGGCTCTCGATTCTGTTCCATGGATCTATGTGTCTGTTTTTGTGCCAGTACCCTACTGTCTTGATGATGACAGCTTTGTCATAGAGCTGGAAGTCCAGAATTGTGATGCCGCCAGCTTTGCTTTTCTTTCTCAATATTCCTCTGGCTATTCGTGGTCTCTTCTGGTTCCATTCAAATCTTAGGATTATTTGTTCCATTTCTTGGAAAAAAGTGGATGGTATTTTGACGGGGATTGCATTGCATGTGTAGATTGCTCTAGGTAGCGTTGACCTCTTCACAATGTTGGTTCTCCCAATCCATGAGCATGGAACGTTTTTCCGTTTCTTTGTGTCTTCTTCAATTTCTTTCCTGAGTATTTGGTAGTTTTCTGAGTACAGATCCTTTGCCTCTTGGGTTCAATGTATTCCTAGGTCTCTTCTGGTTTTGGGTGCAGTTGTGAATGGGATCGACTCCTTGATTTGTCTCTCTTCTGTCTTGTTGTTGGTGTATAGGAATGCCACTGATGTCTGTGCATTGATTTTATAGCCTGCTACTTGACGGAATTGCTGTGTGAGTTGTAGCAGTTTTGGGGTGGAGTCTTTTGGGTTTTCCACATAAAGTATCATATCATCGGCAAAGAGTGAGAGTTTGACTTCCTCTCTGCCGATTTGGATGCCTTGGATTTCTTTTTGTTGTCTGATTGCTGTGGCTAGGACTTCTAATACTATGTTGAATAGCAGTGTTGAGAGTGGCTATCCCTGCCGCGTTCCTGACCTTAGGGGAAAAGATCTCAGCTTTTCCCCATTGAGAATGATATTCGCTGTAGGTTGTTCGTAGATGGCTTTTATGATATTGAGGTATGTACCCGCTGTCCCTGTACTCTGAAGAGTTTTGATCCAGAAAGTGTGCTTTACTTTGTCAAATGGTTTTTCTGCATCTATTGAGAGGATCATATGATTCTTGTTCTTTCTTTGGTTAATGTGTTTTATCACGTTGATTGATTTGCGGATGTTGAACCAGCCTTGCAGCCCAGGGATAAATCCCACTTGGTCATGGTGAATACTCCTTTTCATGTACTGTTGGGTCCTCTTGGCTAGTATTTTGGTGAGAATTTTTGCATCGATGTTCATCAAGGATATTGGTCTCTAATACTCCTTTTTGATGGGATCTTTGTCTGGTTTTGGGATCAAGGTAATGGTGGCCTCATAAAATGAGTTTGGAAGTTTTCCTTCCATTTCTATTGTTTGGAACAGTTTCAGGAGAATAGGTATTAATTCTTCTTTAAATGTCGGATAGAATTCCCCTGGGAATCCATCTGGCCCTGGGCTTTGGTTTCTTGGGAGGTTTTTGATGACTACTTCAATTGCCTTCGTGGTTATAGGACTGTTCAGGTTTTCTCTTTCTTCCTGGGTCAGTTTTGGTAGTTGACACATCTCTAGGAATGCACCCATTTCTTCCAGGTTATGGAATATGCTGCCATAGGGTTGCTCAGATTACGTTCTTATAATCGCTTGTATTTCTTTGGTGTTGGTTGTGATCTCTCCTCTTTCATTCATGATTTTGTTGATTTGGGTCATTTCTCTTTTCTTTTTGATCAGCCTGGACAGGGGTGTATCAATCTTGTGAATTCTTTCAAAGAACCAGCTCCTAGTTCCGTTGATCTGTTCTACTGTTCTTTTGGGTTCTATTTCATTGATTTCTGCTCTGATCTGCATGATTTCTCTTCTCCTGCTGGGTTTAGGCTTTATTGGCCGTTCTTTCTCCAGCTCCTTTAGGTGTAGGGTTAGGGTGTGTATTTGAGACCTTTCATGTTTCTTGAGAAAGGCTTGTATTGCTATATACTTTCCTCGCAGGACTGCCTTGGCTGTATCCCAAAGATTTTGGACAGTTGTGTTTTCATTTTCATTGGTTTCCATGAATTTTTAAATTCTTCTTTAATTTCCTGGTTGACCCATTCATTCTTTCGTAGGATGCTCTTTAGCCTCCATGTATTTGAGTTCTTTCCGACTTTCCTCTTGTGATTGAGTTCTAGTTTCAAAGCATTGTGGTCTGAAAATGTGCAGGGAATGATCCCAATCTTTGGGTACCGGTTGAGACCTGATTTGTGACCTAGGATGTGATCCATTCTGGAGAACGTTCCATGGGCCCTAGAGAAGAATGTGTATTCCGTTGCATCGGGAAGGAACGTTCTGAATATGTCTGTGAAGTCCATTTGGTCCAGTGTGTCATTTAAAGTCTTTATTTCCTTGTTGATCTTTTGCTTAGATGATCTGGCCATTTCAGTCAGGGGGGTGTTAAAGTCCCCCACTCTGATTGTATGGTTGTCAATGTCTTTCTTTGCTTTTCTTCTAAATTGCCTTATATAATTGGATGCTCCCATATTCGGGGCATAGACATTTACAATTGTTAGATCTTCTTCTTGGATAGACCCTTTAAGTAGGATATAGTGTCCTTCTTCATCTCTTATTACACTCTTTGTTTTTTATTGCTTTGTTAATCACCATGTACTACATCATTTGTTTTGGTGTAGTGTCCCATGATTCATTGTTTGTTCCGAACACACAGTGCTCTATGCAGAATGTGCCCTCTTTAATACCCATCACCAGGCTAACCAATCCCCCGACCCACCTCCCCTCTAGAAACCTCGGATTTTTTTTCAGAATCCATCATCTCTCCTGGTCTGTCTCCCCCTCTCACTAACTCCCCTTCATTCTTCCTCTCCTGCTATCTCCTTCTTTTCCTTTATTCTTAAAATATGTTGCGTTATTTGTTTCAGAAGTAGAGATCTGTGATTCAACAGTCTTACACAATTCACAGCGCTCACCGTAGCTCATATCCTCCCCAATGTCTATCACCCAGCCAGCCCATCCCTCCCACCCCCGACCATTCCAGCAAGCCTCACTCTGTTCCTGAGATTAAGAATTCCTCATATCAGTGAGGTCATATGATACATGTCTTTCTCAGATTGACTTATTTCACTAATCATCGGACCCTCCAGTTCCATCCACGTCGTTGTCCATGGCAACATCTCATTCCTTTTGATGGCTGCGTAATATTCCATTGTGTATATATATACCACTTCTTCCTTATCCACTCATCTGTCGATGGACATCTTGGCTCTTTCAACAGTTTGGCTATTGTGGACATTGCTGCTATAAACAATGGGGTGCACGTACCGCTTCGGGTCCCTACATTTGTATCTTTGGGGTAAATACCCAGGAGTGCAATTGCTGGATCGGATGGTAGCTCTAATTTCAACTATTTGAGGAACCTCCATCCTGTTTTCCAGAGGGGTTGCACCAGCTTGCATTCCCACCACCAGTGTAGGAGGGTTCCCCTTTCTCCACATCCCCGCCAACCTCTGTCGTTCCCTGACTTGTTCATTTGAGATATTCTGACGGGTGTGAGGGGGTATCTCATTGAGGTTTTGATGTGGATTTCCCTGATGCCGAGCCGTGTTGAGCACTTTTTCCTGTGCCTGTTGGCCATTTGGATGTCTTCTTTGGAAAAATGTCTGTTCATGCCTTCTGCCTATGTTTTGATTGGATTATTTGTTCTTTGGGTGTTGAGTTTGATACGTTTTTATACATATTGGATAGTAGCCCTTTATCTGATATGTCATTCGTAAATAATTTCTCCCATTCTTTCGGTTGTGTTTTGGTTTTGTGGACTGTTTCTTTTGCTGTGCCAAAGGTTTTTATCTTGATGAAATCCCAATAGTTCATTTTTGCCCTGGCTTCCCGTGCCTTTGGTGATGTTTGTAGGAAGAAGTTGCTGCGGCTGAGGTCGAAGAGCTTGCTACGTGTGTTCTCCTTTAGGATTTTGATGGAGTCCTGTCTCACACTGAGGTCTTTCAAACATTTGGAGTCTATTTTTGTGTGTGGTGTCAGGAAATGGTCCACTGTCATTCTTCTGCATGGGGCTGTCCAATTTCCACAACTCCAGTTGTTGAAGAGACTCTCTTTTTGCCATTGGACATTCTTTCCTGCTCTGTCAAAGATAAGTTGACCATAGAGTTGAGGGTCCATTTCTGGGCTCTCGATTCTGTTCCATGGATCTATGTATCTGTTTTTGTGCCAGTACCATACTGTCTTGATGATGACAGCTTTGTCATAGAGCTGGAAGTCCAGAATTGTGATGCCGCCAGCTTTGCTTTTCTTTCTCAATATTCCTCTGGCTATTCGTGGTCTCTTCTGGTTCCATTCAAATCTTAGGATTATTTGTTCCATTTCTTGGAAAAAAGTGGATGGTATTTTGACGGGGATTGCATTGCATGTGTAGATTGCTCTAGGTAGCATTGACCTCTTCACAATGTTGGTTCTCCCAATCCATGAGCATGGAACGTTTTTCCGTTTCTTTGTGTCTTCTTCAATTTCTTTCCTGAGTATTTGGTAGTTTTCTGGGTACAGATCCTTTGCCTCTTGGGTTCAATTTATTCCTAGGTCTCTTCTGGTTTTGGGTGCAGTTGTGAATGGGATCGACTCCTTGATTTGTCTCTCTTCTGTCTTGTTGTTGGTGTATAGGAATGCCACTGATGTCTGTGCATTGATTTTATAGCCTGCTACTTGACGGAATTGCTGTGTGAGTTGTAGCAGTTTTGGGGTGGAGTTTTTTGGGTTTTCCACATAAAGTATCATATCATCTGCAAAGAGTGAGAGTTTGACTTCCTCTCTGCCGATTTGGATGCCTTGGATTTCTTTTTGTTGTCTGATTGCTGTGGCTAGGACTTCTAATACTATGTTGAATAGCAGTGGTGAGAGTGGCTATCCCTGCCGCGTTCCTGACCTTAGGGGAAAAGACCTCAGCTTTTCCCCATTGAGAATGATATTCGCTGTAGGTTGTTCGTAGATGGCTTTTATGATATTGAGGTATGTACCCGCTGTCCCTGTACTCTGAAGAGTTTTGATCCAGAAAGTGTGCTTTACTTTGTCAAATGGTTTTTCTGCATCTATTGAGAGGATCATATGATTCTTGTTCTTTCTTTGGTTAATGTGTTTTATCACGTTGATTGATTTGCGGATGTTGAACCAGCCTTGCAGCCCAGGGATAAATCCCACTTGGTCATGGTGAATACTCCTTTTCATGTACTGTTGGGTCCTCTTGGCTAGTATTTTGGTGAGAATTTTTGCATCGATGTTCATCAAGGATATTGGTCTCTAATACTCCTTTTTGATGGGATCTTTGTCTGGTTTTGGGATCAAGGTAATGGTGGCCTCATAAAATGAGTTTGGAAGTTTTCCGTCCATTTCTATTGTTTGGAACAGTTTCAGGAGAATAGGTATTAATTCTTCTTTAAATGTCGGATAGAATTCCCCTGGGAATCCATCTGGCCCTGGGCTTTGGTTTCTTGGGAGGTTTTTGATGACTACTTCAATTGCCTTCGTGGTTATAGGACTGTTCAGGTTTTCTCTTTCTTCCTGGGTCAGTTTTGGTAGTTGACACATCTCTAGGAATGCACCCATTTCCTCCAGGTTATGGAATATGCTGCCATAGGGTTGCTCAGATTACGTTCTTATAATCGTTTGTATTTCTTTGGTGTTGGTTGTGATCTCTCCTCCTTCATTCATGATTTTGTTGATTTGGGTCATTTCTCTTTTCTTTTTGATCAGCCTGGACAGGGGTGTATCAATCTTGTGAATTCTTTCAAAGAACCAGCTCCTAGTTCCGTTGATCTGTTCTACTGTTCTTTTGGGTTCTATTTCATTGATTTCTGCTCTGATCTGCATGATTTCTCTTCTCCTGCTGGGTTTAGGCTTTATTGGCCGTTCTTTCTCCAGCTCCTTTAGGTGTAGGGTTAGGGTGTGTATTTGAGACCTTTCATGTTTCTTGAGAAAGGCTTGTATTGCTATATACTTTCCTCGCAGGACTGCCTTGGCTGTATCCCAAAGATTTTGGACAGTTGTGTTTTCATTTTCATTGGTTTCCATGAATTTTTAAATTCTTCTTTAATTTCCTGGTTGACCCATTCTTTCTTTCGTAGGATGCTCTTTAGCCTCCATGTATTTGAGTTCTTTCCGACTTTCCTCTTGTGATTGAGTTCTAGTTTCAAAGCATTGTGGTCTGAAAATGTGCAGGGAATGATCCCAATCTTTGGGTACCGGTTGAGACCTGATTTGTGACCTAGGATGTGATCCATTCTGGAGAACGTTCCATGGGCCCTAGAGAAGAATGTGTATTCCGTTGCTTCGGGAAGGAACGTTCTGAATATGTCTGTGAAGTCCATTTGGTCCAGTGTGTCATTTAAAGTCTTTATTTCCTTGTTGATCTTTTGCTTAGATGATCTGGCCATTTCAGTCAGGGGGGTGTTAAAGTCCCCCACTCTGATTGTATGGTTGTCAATGTCTTTCTTTGCTTTTCTTCTAAATTGCCTTATATAATTGGATGCTCCCATGTTCGGGGCATAGACATTTACAATTGTTAGATCTTCTTCTTGGATAGACCCTTTAAGTAGGATATAGTGTCCTTCTTCATCTCTTATTACAGTCTTTGTTTTTTATTGCTTTGTTAATCACCATGTACTACATCATTTGTTTTGGTGTAGTGTCACATGATTCATTGTTTGTTCCGAACACACAGTGCTCCATGCAGAATGTGCCCTCTTTAATACCCGTCACCAGGCTAACCAATCCCCCGACCCACCTCCCCTCTAGAAACCTCGGATTTTTTTTCAGAATCCATCATCTCTCCTGGTCTGTCTCCCCCTCTCACTAACTCCCCTTCATTCTTCCTCTCCTGCTATCTCCTTCTTTTCCTTTATTCTTAAAATATGTTGCGTTATTTGTTTCAGAAGTAGAGATCTGTGATTCAACAGTCTTACACAATTCACAGCGCTCACCGTAGCTCATACCCTCCCCAATGTCTATCACCCAGCCAGCCCATCCCTCCCACCCCCGACCACTCCAGCAAGCCTCACTCTCTTCCTGAGATTAAGAATTCCTCATATCAGTGAGGTCATATGATACATGTCTTTCTCTGATTGACTTATTTCACTAATCATCGGACCCTCCACTTCCATCCACGTCGTTGTCCATGGCAACATCTCATTCCTTTTGATGGCTGCGTAATATTCCATTGTGTATATATATACCACCTCTTCTTTATCCACTCATCTGTCGATGGACATCTTGGCTCTTTCAAAAGTTTGGCTACTGTGGACATTGCTGCTATAAACAATGGGGTGCACGTACCGCTTCGGGTCCCTACATTTGTATCTTTGGGGTAAATACCCAGGAGTGCAATTGCTGGATCGGATGGTAGCTCTAATTTCAACTATTTGAGGAACCTCCATCCTGTTTTCCACAGGGGTTGCCCCAGCTTGCATTCCCACCACCAGTGTAGGAGGGTTCCCCTTTCTCCACATCCCCGCCAACCTCTGTCGTTCCCTGACTTGTTCATTTGAGCCATTCTGACGGGTGTGAGAGGGTATCTCATTGAGGTTTTGATGTGGATTTCCCTGATGCCGAGCCGTGTTGAGCACTTTTTCCTGTGCCTGTGGGCCATTTGGATGTCTTCTTTGGAAAAATGTCTGTTCATGCCTTCTGCCTATTTTTTGATTGGATTATTTGTTCTTTGGGTGTTGAGTTTGATACGTTTTTATACATATTGGATAGTAGCCCTTTATCTGATATGTCATTCGTAAATAATTTCTCCCATTCTGTCGGTTGTCTTTTGGTTTTGTGGACTGTTTCTTTTGCTGTGCCAAAGGTTTTTATCTTGATGAAATCCCAATAGTTCCTTTTTGCCCTGGATTCCCGTGCCTTTGGTGATGTTTGTAGGAAGGAGTTGCTGCGGCTGAGGTCGAAGAGCTTGCTACCTGTGTTCTCCTTTAGGATTTTGATGGAGTCCTGTCTCACACTGAGGTCTTTCAAACATTTGGAGTCTATTTTTGTGTGTGGTGTCAGGAAATGGTCCAGTGTATTCTTCTGCATGGGGCTGTCCAATTTCCACAACTCCAGTTGTTGAAGAGACTCTCTTTTTGCCATTGGACATTCTTTCCTGCTCTGTCAAAGATAAGTTGACCATAGAGTTGAGGGTCCATTTCTGGGCTCTCGATTCTGTTCCATGGATCTATGTGTCTGTTTTTGTGCCAGTACCCTACTGTCTTGATGATGACAGCTTTGTCATAGAGCTGGAAGTCCAGAATTGTGATGCCGCCAGCTTTGCTTTTCTTTCTCAATATTCCTCTGGCTATTCGTGGTCTCTTCTGGTTCCATTCAAATCTTAGGATTATTTGTTCCATTTCTTGGAAAAAAGTGGATGGTATTTTGACGGGGATTGCATTGCATGTGTAGATTGCTCTAGGTAGCATTGACCTCTTCACAATGTTGGTTCTCCCAATCCATGAGCATGGAACGTTTTTCCGTTTCTTTGTGTCTTCTTCAATTTCTTTCCTGAGTATTTGGTAGTTTTCTGAGTACAGATCCTTTGCCTCTTGGGTTCAATTTATTCCTAGGTCTCTTCTGGTTTTGGGTGCAGTTGTGAATGGGATCGACTCCTTGATTTGTCTCTCTTCTGTCTTGTTGTTGGTGTATAGGAATGCCACTGATGTCTGTGCATTGATTTTATAGCCTGCTACTTGACGGAATTGCTGTGTGAGTTGTAGCAGTTTTGGGGTGGAGTCTTTTGGGTTTTCCACATAAAGTATCATATCATCTGCAAAGAGTGAGAGTTTGACTTCCTCTCTGCCGATTTGGATGCCTTGGATTTCTTTTTGTTGTCTGATTGCTGTGGCTAGGACTTCTAATACTATGTTGAATAGCAGTGGTGAGAGTGGCTATCCCTGCCGCGTTCCTGACCTTAGGGGAAAAGATCTCAGCTTTTCCCCATTGAGAATGATATTCGCTGTAGGTTGTTCGTAGATGGCTTTTATGATATTGAGGTATGTACCCGCTGTCCCTGTACTCTGAAGAGTTTTGATCCAGAAAGTGTGCTTTACTTTGTCAAATGGTTTTTCTGCATCTATTGAGAGGATCATATGATTCTTGTTCTTTCTTTGGTTAATGTGTTTTATCACGTAGATTGATTTGCGGATGTTGAACCAGCCTTGCAGCCCAGGGATAAATCCCACTTGGTCATGGTGAATACTCCTTTTCATGTACTGTTGGGTCCTCTTGGCTAGTATTTTGGTGAGAATTTTTGCATCGATGTTCATCAAGGATATTGGTCTCTAATACTCCTTTTTGATGGGATCTTTGTCTGGTTTTGGGATCAAGGTAATGGTGGCCTCATAAAATGAGTTTGGAAGTTTTCCTTCCATTTCTATTGTTTGGAACAGTTTCAGGAGAATAGGTATTAATTCTTCTTTAAATGTCTGATAGAATTCCCCTGGGAATCCATCTGGCCCTGGGCTTTGGTTTCTTGGGAGGTTTTTGATGACTACTTCAATTGCCTTCGTGGTTATAGGACTGTTCAGGTTTTCTCTTTCTTCCTGGGTCAGATTTGGTAGTTGACACATCTCTAGGAATGCACCCATTTCTTCCAGGTTATGGAATATGCTGCCATAGGGTTGCTCAGATTACGTTCTTATAATCGTTTGTATTTCTTTGGTGTTGGTTGTGATCTCTCCTCCTTCATTCATGATTTTGTTGATTTGGGTCATTTCTCTTTTCTTTTTGATCAGCCTGGACAGGGGTGTATCAATCTTGTGAATTCTTTCAAAGAACCAGCTCCTAGTTCCGTTGATCTGTTCTACTGTTCTTTTGGGTTCTATTTCATTGATTTCTGCTCTGATCTGCATGATTTCTCTTCTCCTGCTGGGTTTAGGCTTTATTGGCCGTTCTTTCTCCAGCTCCTTTAGGTGTAGGGTTAGGGTGTGTATTTGAGACCTTTCATGTTTCTTGAGAAAGGCTTGTATTGCTATATACTTTCCTCGCAGGACTGCCTTGGCTGTATCCCAAAGATTTTGGACAGTTGTGTTTTCATTTTCATTGGTTTCCATGAATTTTTAAATTCTTCTTTAATTTCCTGGTTGACCCATTCATTCTTTCGTAGGATGCTCTTTAGCCTCCATGTATTTGAGTTCTTTCCGACTTTCCTCTTGTGATTGAGTTCTAGTTTCAAAGCATTGAGGTCTGAAAATGTGCAGGGAATGATCCCAATCTTTGGGTACCGGTTGAGACCTGATTTGTGACCTAGGATGTGATCCATTCTGGAGAACGTTCCATGGGCCCTAGAGAAGAATATGTATTCCGTTGCTTCGGGATGGAACGTTCTGAATATGTCTGTGAAGTCCATTTGGTCCAGTGTGTCATTTAAAGTCTTTATTTCCTTGTTGATCTTTTGCTTAGATGATCTGGCCATTTCAGTCAGGGGGGTGTTAAAGTCCCCCACTCTGATTGTATGGTTGTCAATGTCTTTCTTTGCTTTTCTTCTAAATTGCCTTATATAATTGGATGCTCCCATGTTCGGGGCATAGACATTTACAATTGTTAGATCTTCTTCTTGGATAGACCCTTTAAGTAGGATATAGTGTCCTTCTTCATCTCTTATTACAGCCTTTGTTTTTTATTGCTTTGTTAATCACCATGTACTACATCATTTGTTTTGGTGTAGTGTCCCATGATTCATTGTTTGTTCCGAACACACAGTGCTCCATGCAGAATGTGCCCTCTTTAATACCCATCACCAGGCTAACCAATCCCCCGACCCACCTCCCCTCTAGAAACCTCGGATTTTTTTTCAGAATCCATCATCTCTCCTGGTCTGTCTCCCCCTCTCACTAACTCCCCTTCATTCTTCCTCTCCTGCTATCTCCTTCTTTTCCTTTATTCTTAAAATATGTTGCGTTATTTGTTTCAGAAGTAGAGATCTGTGATTCAACAGTCTTACACAATTCACAGCGCTCACCGTAGCTCATACCCTCCCCAATGTCTATCACCCAGCCAGCCCATCCCTCCCACCCCCGACCACTCCAGCAAGCCTCACTCTGTTCCTGAGATTAAGAATTCCTCATATCAGTGAGGTCATATGATACATGTCTTTCTCTGATTGACTTATTTCACTAATCATCGGACCCTCCACTTCCATCCACGTCGTTGTCCATGGCAACATCTCATTCCTTTTGATGGCTGCGTAATATTCCATTGTGTATATATATACCACCTCTTCTTTATCCACTCATCTGTCGATGGACATCTTGGCTCTTTCAAAAGTTTGGCTACTGTGGACATTGCTGCTATAAACAATGGGGTGCACGTACCGCTTCGGGTCCCTACATTTGTATCTTTGGGGTAAATACCCAGGAGTGCAATTGCTGGATCGGATGGTAGCTCTAATTTCAACTATTTGAGGAACCTCCATCCTGTTTTCCAGAGGGGTTGCCCCAGCTTGCATTCCCACCACCAGTGTAGGAGGGTTCCCCTTTCTCCACATCCCCGCCAACCTCTGTCGTTCCCTGACTTGTTCATTTGAGCCATTCTGACGGGTGTGAGGGGGTATCTCATTGAGGTTTTGATGTGGATTTCCCTGATGCCGAGCCGTGTTGAGCACTTTTTCCTGTGCCTGTGGGCCATTTGGATGTCTTCTTTGGAAAAATGTCTGTTCATGCCTTCTGCCTATTTTTTGATTGGATTATTTGTTCTTTGGGTGTTGAGTTTGATACGTTTTTATACATATTGGATAGTAGCCCTTTATCTGATATGTCATTCGTAAATAATTTCTCCCATTCTGTCGGTTGTCTTTTGGTTTTGTGGACTGTTTCTTTTGCTGTGCCAAAGGTTTTTATCTTGATGAAATCCCAATAGTTCCTTTTTGCCCTGGCTTCCCGTGCCTTTGGTGATGTTTGTAGGAAGAAGTTGCTGCGGCTGAGGTCGAAGAGCTTGCTACCTGTGTTCTCCTTTAGAATTTTGATGGAGTCCTGTCTCACACTGAGGTCTTTCAAACATTTGGAGTCTATTTTTGTGTGTGGTGTCAGGAAATGGTCCAGTGTCATTCTTCTGCATGGGGCTGTCCCATTTCCACAACTCCAGTTGTTGAAGAGACTCTCTTTTTGCCATTGGACATTCTTTCCTGCTCTGTCAAAGATAAGTTGACCCTAGAGTTGAGGGTCCATTTCTGGGCTCTCGATTCTGTTCCATGGATCTATGTGTCTGTTTTTGTGCCAGTACCCTACTGTCTTGATGATGACAGCTTTGTCATAGAGCTGGAAGTCCAGAATTGTGATGCCGCCAGCTTTGCTTTTCTTTCTCAATATTCCTCTGGCTATTCGTGGTCTCTTCTGGTTCCATTCAAATCTTAGGATTATTTGTTCCATTTCTTGGAAAAAAGTGGATGGTATTTTGACGGGGATTGCATTGCATGTGTAGATTGCTCTAGGTAGCATTGACCTCTTCACAATGTTGGTTCTCCCAATCCATGAGCATGGAACGTTTTTCCGTTTCTTTGTGTCTTCTTCAATTTCTTTCCTGAGTATTTGGTAGTTTTCTGAGTACAGATCCTTTGCCTCTTGGGTTCAATTTATTCCTAGGTCTCTTCTGGTTTTGGGTGCAGTTGTGAATGGGATCGACTCCTTGATTTGTCTCTCTTCTGTCTTGTTGTTGGTGTATAGGAATGCCACTGATGTCTGTGCATTGATTTTATAGCCTGCTACTTGACGGAATTGCTGTGTGAGTTGTAGCAGTTTTGGGGTGGAGTCTTTTGGGTTTTCCACATAAAGTATCATATCATCGGCAAAGAGTGAGAGTTTGACTTCCTCTCTGCCGATTTGGATGCCTTGGATTTCTTTTTGTTGTCTGATTGCTGTGGCTAGGACTTCTAATACTATGTTGAATAGCAGTGGTGAGAGTGGCTATCCCTGCCGCGTTCCTGACCTTAGGGGAAAAGATCTCAGCTTTTCCCCATTGAGAATGATATTCGCTGTAGGTTGTTCGTAGATGGCTTTTATGATATTGAGGTATGTACCCGCTGTCCCTGTACTCTGAAGAGTTTTGATCCAGAAAGTGTGCTTTACTTTGTCAAATGGTTTTTCTGCATCTATTGAGAGGATCATATGATTCTTGTTCTTTCTTTGGTTAATGTGTTTTATCACGTTGATTGATTTGCGGATGTTGAACCAGCCTTGCAGCCCAGGGATAAATCCCACTTGGTCATGGTGAATACTCCTTTTCATGTACTGTTGGGTCCTCTTGGCTAGTATTTTGGTGAGAATTTTTGCATCGATGTTCATCAAGGATATTGGTCTCTAATACTCCTTTTTGATGGGATCTTTGTCTGGTTTTGGGATCAAGGTAATGGTGGCCTCATAAAATGAGTTTGGAAGTTTTCCTTCCATTTCTATTGTTTGGAACAGTTTCAGGAGAATAGGTATTAATTCTTCTTTAAATGTCGGATAGAATTCCCCTGGGAATCCATCTGGCCCTGGGCTTTGGTTTCTTGGGAGGTTTTTGATGACTACTTCAATTGCCTTCGTGGTTATAGGACTGTTCAGGTTTTCTCTTTCTTCCTCGGTCAGATTTGGTAGTTGACACATCTCTAGGAATGCACCCATTTCTTCCAGGTTATGGAATATGCTGCCATAGGGTTGCTCAGATTACGTTCTTATAATCGTTTGTATTTCTTTGGTGTTGGTTGTGATCTCTCCTCCTTCATTCATGATTTTGTTGATTTGGGTCATTTCTCTTTTCTTTTTGATCAGCCTGGACAGGGGTGTATCAATCTTGTGAATTCTTTCAAAGAACCAGCTCCTAGTTCCGTTGATCTGTTCTACTGTTCTTTTGGGTTCTATTTCATTGATTTCTGCTCTGATCTGCATGATTTCTCTTCTCCTGCTGGGTTTAGGCTTTATTGGCCGTTCTTTCTCCAGCTCCTTTAGGTGTAGGGTTAGGGTGTGTATTTGAGACCTTTCATGTTTCTTGAGAAAGGCTTGTATTGCTATATACTTTCCTCGCAGGACTGCCTTGGCTGTATCCCAAAGATTTTGGACAGTTGTGTTTTCATTTTCATTGGTTTCCATGAATTTTTAAATTCTTCTTTAATTTCCTGGTTGACCCATTCATTCTTTCGTAGGATGCTCTTTAGCCTCCATGTATTTGAGTTCTTTCCGACTTTCCTCTTGTGATTGAGTTCTAGTTTCAAAGCATTGAGGTCTGAAAATGTGCAGGGAATGATCCCAATCTTTGGGTACCGGTTGAGACCTGATTTGTGACCTAGGATGTGATCCATTCTGGAGAACGTTCCATGGGCCCTAGAGAAGAATGTGTATTCCGTTGCTTCGGGATGGAACGTTCTGAATATGTCTGTGAAGTCCATTTGTTCCAGTGTGTCATTTAAAGTCTTTATTTCCTTGTTGATCTTTTGCTTAGATGATCTGGCCATTTCAGTCAGGGGGGTGTTAAAGTCCCCCACTATGATTGTATGGTTGTCAATGTCTTTCTTTGCTTTTCTTCTAAATTGCCTTATATAATTGGATGCTCCCATGTTCGGGGCATAGACATTTACAATTGTTAGATCTTCTTCTTGGATAGACCCTTTAAGTAGGATATAGTGTCCTTCTTCATCTCTTATTACAGCCTTTGTTTTTTATTGCTTTGTTAATCACCATGTACTACATCATTTGTTTTGGTGTAGTGTCCCATGATTCATTGTTTGTTCCGAACACACAGTGCTCCATGCAGAATGTGCCCTCTTTAATACCCATCACCAGGCTAACCAATCCCCCGACCCACCTCCCCTCTAGAAACCTCGGATTTTTTTTCAGAATCCATCATCTCTCCTGGTCTGTCTCCCCCTCTCACTAACTCCCCTTCATTCTTCCTCTCCTGCTATCTCCTTCTTTTCCTTTATTCTTAAAATATGTTGCGTTATTTGTTTCAGAAGTAGAGATCTGTGATTCAACAGTCTTACACAATTCACAGCGCTCACCGTAGCTCATACCCTCCCCAATGTCTATCACCCAGCCAGCCCATCCCTCCCACCCCCGACCACTCCAGCAAGCCTCACTCTGTTCCTGAGATTAAGAATTCCTCATATCAGTGAGGTCATATGATACATGTCTTTCTCTGATTGACTTATTTCACTAATCATCGGACCCTCCACTTCCATCCACGTCGTTGTCCATGGCAACATCTCATTCCTTTTGATGGCTGCGTAATATTCCATTGTGTATATATATACCACCTCTTCTTTATCCACTCATCTGTCGATGGACATCTTGGCTCTTTCAACAGTTTGGCTACTGTGGACATTGCTGCTATAAACAATGGGGTGCACGTACCGCTTCGGGTCCCTACATTTGTATCTTTGGGGTAAATACCCAGGAGTGCAATTGCTGGATCGGATGGTAGCTCTAATTTCAACTATTTGAGGAACCTCCATCCTGTTTTCCAGAGGGGTTGCCCCAGCTTGCATTCCCACCACCAGTGTAGGAGGGTTCCCCTTTCTCCACATCCCCGCCAACCTCTGTCGTTCCCTGACTTGTTCATTTGAGCCATTCTGACGGGTGTGAGGGGGTATCTCATTGAGGTTTTGATGTGGATTTCCCTGATGCCGAGCCGTGTTGAGCACTTTTTCCTGTGCCTGTGGGCCATTTGGATGTCTTCTTTGGAAAAATGTCTGTTCATGTCTTCTGCCTATTTTTTGATTGGATTATTTGTTCTTTGGGTGTTGAGTTTGATACGTTTTTATACATATTGGATAGTAGCCCTTTATCTGATATGTCATTCGTAAATAATTTCTCCCATTCTGTCGGTTGTGTTTTGGTTTTGTGGACTGTTTCTTTTGCTGTGCCAAAGGTTTTTATCTTGATGAAATCCCAATAGTTCCTTTTTGCCCTGGCTTCCCGTGCCTTTGGTGATGTTTGTAGGAAGAAGTTGCTGCGGCTGAGGTCGAAGAGCTTGCTACCTGTGTTCTCCTTTAGGATTTTAATGGAGTCCTGTCTCACACTGAGGTCTTTCAAACATTTGGAGTCTATTTTTGTGTGTGGTGTCAGGAAATGGTCCAGTGTCATTCTTCTGCATGGGGCTGTCCCATTTCCACAACTCCAGTTGTTGAAGAGACTCTCTTTTTGCCATTGGACATTCTTTCCTGCTCTGTCAAAGATAAGTTGACCATAGAGTTGAGGGTCCATTTCTGGGCTCTCGATTCTGTTCCATGGATCTATGTGTCTGTTTTTGTGCCAGTACCCTACTGTCTTGATGATGACAGCTTTGTCATAGAGCTGGAAGTCCAGAATTGTGATGCCGCCAGCTTTGCTTTTCTTTCTCAATATTCCTCTGGCTATTCGTGGTCTCTTCTGGTTCCATTCAAATCTTAGGATTATTTGTTCCATTTCTTGGAAAAAAGTGGATGGTATTTTGACGGGGATTGCATTGCATGTGTAGATTGCTCTAGGTAGCATTGACCTCTTCACAATGTTGGTTCTCCCAATCCATGAGCATGGAACGTTTTTCCGTTTCTTTGTGTCTTCTTCAATTTCTTTCCTGAGTATTTGGTAGTTTTCTGAGTACAGATCCTTTGCCTCTTGGGTTCAATGTATTCCTAGGTCTCTTCTGGTTTTGGGTGCAGTTGTGAATGGGATCGACTCCTTGATTTGTCTCTCTTCTGTCTTGTTGTTGGTGTATAGGAATGCCACTGATGTCTGTGCATTGATTTTATAGCCTGCTACTTGACGGAATTGCTGTGTGAGTTGTAGCAGTTTTGGGGTGGAGTCTTTTGGGTTTTCCACATAAAGTATCATATCATCTGCAAAGAGTGAGAGTTTGACTTCCTCTCTGCCGATTTGGATGCCTTGGATTTCTTTTTGTTGTCTGATTGCTGTGGCTAGGACTTCTAATACTATGTTGAATAGCAGTGGTGAGAGTGGCTATCCCTGCCGCGTTCCTGACCTTAGGGGAAAAGATCTCAGCTTTTCCCCATTGAGAATGATATTCGCTGTAGGTTGTTCGTAGATGGCTTTTATGATATTGAGGTATGTACCCGCTGTCCCTGTACTCTGAAGGGTTTTGATCCAGAAAGTGTGCTTTACTTTGTCAAATGGTTTTTCTGCATCTATTGAGAGGATCATATGATTCTTGTTCTTTCTTTGGTTAATGTGTTTTATCACGTTGATTGATTTGCGGATGTTGAACCAGCCTTGCAGCCCAGGGATAAATCCCACTTGGTCATGGTGAATACTCCGTTTCATGTACTGTTGGGTCCTCTTGGCTAGTATTTTGGTGAGAATTTTTGCATCGATGTTCATCAAGGATATTGGTCTCTAATACTCCTTTTTGATGGGATCTTTGTCTGGTTTTGGGATCAAGGTAATGGTGGCCTCATAAAATGAGATTGGAAGTTTTCCTTCCATTTCTATTGTTTGGAACAGTTTCAGGAGAATAGGTATTAATTCTTCTTTAAATGTCTGATAGAATTCCCCTGGGAATCCATCTGGCCCTGGGCTTTGGTTTCTTGGGAGGTTTTTGATGACTACTTCAATTGCCTTCGTGGTTATAGGACTGTTCAGGTTTTCTCTTTCTTCCTGGGTCAGTTTTGGTAGTTGACACATCTCTAGGAATGCACCCATTTCTTCCAGGTTATGGAATATGCTGCCATAGGGTTGCTCAGATTACGTTCTTATAATCGTTTGTATTTCTTTGGTGTTGGTTGTGATCTCTCCTCCTTCATTCATGATTTTGTTGATTTGGGTCATTTCTCTTTTCTTTTTGATCAGCCTGGACAGGGGTGTATCAATCTTGTGAATTCTTTCAAAGAACCAGCTCCTAGTTCCGTTGATCTGTTCTACTGTTCTTTTGGGTTCTATTTCATTGATTTCTGCTCTGATCTGCATGATTTCTCTTCTCCTGCTGGGTTTAGGCTTTATTGGCCGTTCTTTCTCCAGCTCCTTTAGGTGTAGGGTTAGGGTGTGTATTTGAGACCTTTCATGTTTCTTGAGAAAGGCTTGTATTGCTATATACTTTCCTCGCAGGACTGCCTTGGCTGTATCCCAAAGATTTTGGACAGTTGTGTTTTCATTTTCATTGGTTTCCATGAATTTTTAAATTCTTCTTTAATTTCCTGGTTGACCCATTCATTCTTTCGTAGGATGCTCTTTAGCCTCCATGTATTTGAGTTCTTTCCGACTTTCCTCTTGTGATTGAGTTCTAGTTTCAAAGCATTGTGGTCTGAAAATGTGCAGGGAATGATCCCAATCTTTGGGTACCGGTTGAGACCTGATTTGTGACCTAGGATGTGATCCATTCTGGAGAACGTTCCATGGGCCCTAGAGAAGAATGTGTATTCCGTTGCTTCGGGATGGAACGTTCTGAATATGTCTGTGAAGTCCATTTGGTCCAGTGTGTCATTTAAAGTCTTTATT
The DNA here is from genome assembly GCF_037043125.1 of Eumetopias jubatus. NCBI lineage: Eukaryota > Metazoa > Chordata > Mammalia > Carnivora > Otariidae > Eumetopias > Eumetopias jubatus. Next base: position 5,385,270 of record NW_028274824.1, on the reverse strand, counting down.
TCCTTGTTGATCTTTTGCTTAGATGATCTGGCCATTTCAGTCAGGGGGGTGTTAAAGTCCCCCACTCTGATTGTATGGTTGTCAATGTCTTTCTTTGCTTTTCTTCTAAATTGCCTTATATAATTGGATGCTCCCATGTTCGGGGCATAGACATTTACAATTGTTAGATCTTCTTCTTGGATAGACCCTTTAAGTAGGATATAGTGTCCTTCTTCATCTCTTATTACAGCCTTTGTTTTTTATTGCTTTGTTAATCACCATGTACTACATCATTTGTTTTGGTGTAGTGTCCCATGATTCATTGTTTGTTCCGAACACACAGTGCTCCATGCAGAATGTGCCCTCTTTAATACCCATCACCAGGCTAACCAATCCCCCGACCCACCTCCCCTCTAGAAACCTCGGATTTTTTTTCAGAATCCATCATCTCTCCTGGTCTGTCTCCCCCTCTCACTAACTCCCCTTCATTCTTCCTCTCCTGCTATCTCCTTCTTTTCCTTTATTCTTAAAATATGTTGCGTTATTTGTTTCAGAAGTAGAGATCTGTGATTCAACAGTCTTACACAATTCACAGCGCTCACCGTAGCTCATACCCTCCCCAATGTCTATCACCCAGCCAGCCCATCCCTCCCACCCCCGACCACTCCAGCAAGCCTCACTCTGTTCCTGAGATTAAGAATTCCTCATATCAGTGAGGTCATATGATACATGTCTTTCTCTGATTGACTTATTTCACTAATCATCGGACCCTCCACTTCCATCCACGTCGTTGTCCATGGCAACATCTCATTCCTTTTGATGGCTGCGTAATATTCCATTGTGTATATATATACCACCTCTTCTTTATCCACTCATCTGTCGATGGACATCTTGGCTCTTTCAACAGTTTGGCTACTGTGGACATTGCTGCTATAAACAATGGGGTGCACGTACCGCTTCGGGTCCCTACATTTGTATCTTTGGGGTAAATACCCAGGAGTGCAATTGCTGGATCGGATGGTAGCTCTAATTTCAACTATTTGAGGAACCTCCATCCTGTTTTCCAGAGGGGTTGCCCCAGCTTGCATTCCCACCACCAGTGTAGGAGGGTTCCCCTTTCTCCACATCCCCGCCAACCTCTGTCGTTCCCTGACTTGTTCATTTGAGCCATTCTGACGGGTGTGAGGGGGTATCTCATTGAGGTTTTGATGTGGATTTCCCTGATGCCGAGCCGTGTTGAGCACTTTTTCCTGTGCCTGTGGGCCATTTGGATGTCTTCTTTGGAAAAATGTCTGTTCATGTCTTCTGCCTATTTTTTGATTGGATTATTTGTTCTTTGGGTGTTGAGTTTGATACGTTTTTATACATATTGGATAGTAGCCCTTTATCTGATATGTCATTCGTAAATAATTTCTCCCATTCTGTCGGTTGTGTTTTGGTTTTGTGGACTGTTTCTTTTGCTGTGCCAAAGGTTTTTATCTTGATGAAATCCCAATAGTTCATTTTTGCCCTGGCTTCCCGTGCCTTTGGTGATGTTTGTAGGAAGGAGTTGCTGCGGCTGAGGTCGAAGAGCTTGCTACCTGTGTTCTCCTTTAGGATTTTGATGGAGTCCTGTCTCACACTGAGGTCTTTCAAACATTTGGAGTCTATTTTTGTGTGTGGTGTCAGGAAATGGTCCAGTGTCATTCTTCTGCATGGGGCTGTCCCATTTCCACAACTCCAGTTGTTGAAGAGACTCTCTTTTTGCCATTGGACATTCTTTCCTGCTCTGTCAAAGATAAGTTGACCATAGAGTTGAGGGTCCATTTCTGGGCTCTCGATTCTGTTCCATGGATCTATGTGTCTGTTTTTGTGCCAGTACCCTACTGTCTTGATGATGACAGCTTTGTCATAGAGCTGGAAGTCCAGAATTGTGATGCCGCCAGCTTTGCTTTTCTTTCTCAATATTCCTCTGGCTATTCGTGGTCTCTTCTGGTTCCATTCAAATCTTAGGATTATTTGTTCCATTTCTTGGAAAAAAGTGGATGGTATTTTGACGGGGATTGCATTGCATGTGTAGATTGCTCTAGGTAGCATTGACCTCTTCACAATGTTGGTTCTCCCAATCCATGAGCATGGAACGTTTTTCCGTTTCTTTGTGTCTTCTTCAATTTCTTTCCTGAGTATTTGGTAGTTTTCTGAGTACAGATCCTTTGCCTCTTGGGTTCAATTTATTCCTAGGTCTCTTCTGGTTTTGGGTGCAGTTGTGAATGGGATCGACTCCTTGATTTGTCTCTCTTCTGTCTTGTTGTTGGTGTATAGGAATGCCACTGATGTCTGTGCATTGATTTTATAGCCTGCTACTTGACGGAATTGCTGTGTGAGTTGTAGCAGTTTTGGGGTGGAGTCTTTTGGGTTTTCCACATAAAGTATCATATCATCTGCAAAGAGTGAGAGTTTGACTTCCTCTCTGCCGATTTGGATGCCTTGGATTTCTTTTTGTTGTCTGATTGCTGTGGCTAGGACTTCTAATACTATGTTGAATAGCAGTGGTGAGAGTGGCTATCCCTGCCGCGTTCCTGACCTTAGGGGAAAAGATCTCAGCTTTTCCCCATTGAGAATGATATTCGCTGTAGGTTGTTCGTAGATGGCTTTTATGATATTGAGGTATGTACCCGCTGTCCCTGTACTCTGAAGAGTTTTGATCCAGAAAGTGTGCTTTACTTTGTCAAATGGTTTTTCTGCATCTATTGAGAGGATCATATGATTCTTGTTCTTTCTTTGGTTAATGTGTTTTATCACGTTGATTGATTTGCGGATGTTGAACCAGCCTTGCAGCCCAGGGATAAATCCCACTTGGTCATGATGAATACTCCTTTTCATGTACTGTTGGGTCCTCTTGGCTAGTATTTTGGTGAGAATTTTTGCATCGATGTTCATCAAGGATATTGGTCTCCTATACTCCTTTTTGATGGGATCTTTGTCTGGTTTTGGGATCAAGGTAATGGTGGCCTCATAAAATGAGATTGGAAGTTTTCCTTCTATTTCTATTGTTTGGAACAGTTTCAGGAGAATAGGTATTAATTCTTCTTTAAATGTCTGATAGAATTCCCCTGGGAATCCATCTGGCCCTGGGCTTTGGTTTCTTGGGAGGTTTTTGATGACTACTTCAATTGCCTTCGTGGTTATAGGACTGTTCAGGTTTTCTCTTTCTTCCTGGGTCAGTTTTGGTAGTTGACACATCTCTAGGAATGCACCCATTTCTTCCAGGTTATGGAATATGCTGCCATAGGGTTGCTCAGATTACGTTCTTATAATCGTTTGTATTTCTTTGGTGTTGGTTGTGATCTCTCCTCCTTCATTCATGATTTTGTTGATTTGGGTCATTTCTCTTTTCTTTTTGATCAGCCTGGACAGGGGTGTATCAGTCTTGTGAATTCTTTCAAAGAACCAGCTCCTAGTTCCGTTGATCTGTTCTACTGTTCTTTTGGGTTCTATTTCATTGATTTCTGCTCTGATCTGCATGATTTCTCTTCTCCTGCTGGGTTTAGGCTTTATTGGCCGTTCTTTCTCCAGCTCCTTTAGGTGTAGGGTTAGGGTGTGTATTTGAGACCTTTCATGTTTCTTGAGAAAGGCTTGTATTGCTATATACTTTCCTCGCAGGACTGCCTTGGCTGTATCCCAAAGATTTTGGACAGTTGTGTTTTCATTTTCATTGGTTTCCATGAATTTTTAAATTCTTCTTTAATTTCCTGGTTGACCCATTCATTCTTTCGTAGGATGCTCTTTAGCCTCCATGTATTTGAGTTCTTTCCGACTTTCCTCTTGTGATTGAGTTCTAGTTTCAAAGCATTGTGGTCTGAAAATGTGCAGGGAATGATCCCAATCTTTGGGTACCGGTTGAGACCTGATTTGTGACCTAGGATGTGATCCATTCTGGAGAACGTTCCATGGGCCCTAGAGAAGAATGTGTATTCCGTTGCTTCGGGATGGAACGTTCTGAATATGTCTGTGAAGTCCATTTGGTCCAGTGTGTCATTTAAAGTCTTTATTTCCTTGTTGATCTTTTGCTTAGATGATCTGGCCATTTCAGTCAGGGGGGTGTTAAAGTCCCCCACTGTGATTGTATGGTTGTCAATGTCTTTCTTTGCTTTTCTTCTAAATTGCCTTATATAATTGGATGCTCCCATGTTCGGGGCATAGACATTTACAATTGTTAGATCTTCTTCTTGGATAGACCCTTTAAGTAGGATATAGTGTCCTTCTTCATCTCTTATTACAGTCTTTGTTTTTTATTGCTTTGTTAATCACCATGTACTACATCGTTTGTTTTGGTGTAGTGTCCCATGATTCATTGTTTGTTCCGAACACACAGTGCTCCATGCAGAATGTGCCCTCTTTAATACCCATCACCAGGCTAACCAATCCCCCGACCCACCTCCCCTCTAGAAACCTCGGATTTTTTTTCAGAATCCATCATCTCTCCTGGTCTGTCTCCCCCTCTCACTAACTCCCCTTCATTCTTCCTCTCCTGCTATCTCCTTCTTTTCCTTTATTCTTAAAATATGTTGCGTTATTTGTTTCAGAAGTAGAGATCTGTGATTCAACAGTCTTACACAATTCACAACGCTCACCGTAGCTCATACCCTCCCCAATGTCTATCACCCAGCCAGCCCATCCCTCCCACCCCCGACCACTCCAGCAAGCCTCACTCTGTTCCTGAGATTAAGAATTCCTCATATCAGTGAGGTCATATGATACATGTCTTTCTCTGATTGACTTATTTCACTAATCATCGGACCCTCCACTTCCATCCACGTCGTTGTCCATGGCAACATCTCATTCCTTTTGATGGCTGCGTAATATTCCATTGTGTATATATATACCACCTCTTCTTTATCCACTCATCTGTCGATGGACATCTTGGCTCTTTCAAAAGTTTGGCTACTGTGGACATTGCTGCTATAAACAATGGGGTGCACGTACCGCTTCGGGTCCCTACATTTGTATCTTTGGGGTAAATACCCAGGAGTGCAATTGCTGGATCGGATGGTAGCTCTAATTTCAACTATTTGAGGAACCTCCATCCTGTTTTCCAGAGGGGTTGCCCCAGCTTGCATTCCCACCACAAGTGTAGGAGGGTTCCCGTTTCTCCACATCCCCGCCAACCTCTGTCGTTCCCTGACTTGTTCATTTGAGCCATTCTGACGGGTGTGAGAGGGTATCTCATTGAGGTTTTGATGTGGATTTCCCTGATGCCGAGCCGTGTTGAGCACTTTTTCCTGTGCCTGTGGGCCATTTGGATGTCTTCTTTGGAAAAATGTCTGTTCATGCCTTCTGCCTATTTTTTGATTGGATTATTTGTTCTTTGGGTGTTGAGTTTGATACGTTTTTATACATATTGGATAGTAGCCCTTTATCTGATATGTCATTCGTAAATAATTTCTCCCATTCTGTCGGTTGTCTTTTGGTTTTGTGGACTGTTTCTTTTGCTGTGCCAAAGGTTTTTATCTTGATGAAATCCCAATAGTTCCTTTTTGCCCTGGATTCCCGTGCCTTTGGTGATGTATGTAGGAAGGAGTTGCTGCGGCTGAGGTCGAAGAGCTTGCTACCTGTGTTCTCCTTTAGGATTTTGATGGAGTCCTGTCTCACACTGAGGTCTTTCAAACATTTGGAGTCTATTTTTGTGTGTGGTGTCAGGAAATGGTCCAGTGTCATTCTTCTGCATGGGGCTGTCCAATTTCCACAACTCCAGTTGTTGAAGAGACTCTCTTTTTGCCTTGGACATTCTTTCCTGCTCTGTCAAAGATAAGTTGACCCTAGAGTTGAGGGTCCATTTCTGGGCTCTCGATTCTGTTCCATGGATCTATGTGTCTGTTTTTGTGCCAGTACCCTACTGTCTTGATGATGACAGCTTTGTCATAGAGCTGGAAGTCCAGAATTGTGATGCCGCCAGCTTTGCTTTTCTTTCTCAATATTCCTCTGGCTATTCGTGGTCTCTTCTGGTTCCATTCAAATCTTAGGATTATTTGTTCCATTTCTTGGAAAAAAGTGGATGGTATTTTGACGGGGATTGCATTGCATGTGTAGATTGCTCTAGGTAGCATTGACCTCTTCACAATGTTGGTTCTCCCAATCCATGAGCATGGAACGTTTTTCCGTTTCTTTGTGTCTTCTTCAATTTCTTTCCTGAGTATTTGGTAGTTTTCTGAGTACAGATCCTTTGCCTCTTGGGTTCAATTTATTCCTAGGTCTCTTCTGGTTTTGGGTGCAGTTGTGAATGGGATCGACTCCTTGATTTGTCTCTCTTCTGTCTTGTTGTTGGTGTATAGGAATGCCACTGATGTCTGTGCATTGATTTTATAGCCTGCTACTTGACCGAATTGCTGTGTGAGTTGTAGCAGTTTTGGGGTGGAGTCTTTTGGGTTTTCCACATAAAGTATCATATCATCGGCAAAGAGTGAGAGTTTGACTTCCTCTCTGCCGATTTGGATGCCTTGGATTTCTTTTTGTTGTCTGATTGCTGTGGCTAGGACTTCTAATACTATGTTGAATAGCAGTGGTGAGAGTGGCTATCCCTGCCGCGTTCCTGACCTTAGGGGAAAAGATCTCAGCTTTTCCCCATTGAGAATGATATTCGCTGTAGGTTGTTCGTAGATGGCTTTTATGATATTGAGGTATGTACCCGCTGTCCCTGTACTCTGAAGAGTTTTGATCCAGAAAGTGTGCTTTACTTTGTCAAATGGTTTTTCTGCATCTATTGAGAGGATCATATGATTCTTGTTCTTTCTTTGGTTAATGTGTTTTATCACGTTGATTGATTTGCGGATGTTGAACCAGCCTTGCAGCCCAGGGATAAATCCCACTTGGTCATGGTGAATACTCCTTTTCATGTACTGTTGGGTCCTCTTGGCTAGTATTTTGGTGAGAATTTTTGCATCGATGTTCATCAAGGATATTGGTCTCTAATACTCCTTTTTGATGGGATCTTTGTCTGGTTTTGGGATCAAGGTAATGGTGGCCTCATAAAATGAGTTTGGAAGTTTTCCTTCCATTTCTATTGTTTGGAACAGTTTCAGGAGAATAGGTATTAATTCTTCTTTAAATGTCGGATAGAATTCCCCTGGGAATCCATCTGGCCCTGGGCTTTGGTTTCTTGGGAGGTTTTTGATGACTACTTCAATTGCCTTCGTGGTTATAGGACTGTTCAGGTTTTCTCTTTCTTCCTGGGTCAGTTTTGGTAGTTGACACATCTCTAGGAATGCACCCATTTCTTCCAGGTTATGGAATATGCTGCCATAGGGTTGCTCAGATTACGTTCTTATAATCGTTTGTATTTCTTTGGTGTTGGTTGTGATCTCTCCTCCTTCATTCATGATTTTGTTGATTTGGGTCATTTCTCTTTTCTTTTTGATCAGCCTGGACAGGGGTGTATCAATCTTGTGAATTCTTTCAAAGAACCAGCTCCTAGTTCCGTTGATCTGTTCTACTGTTCTTTTGGGTTCTATTTCATTGATTTCTGCTCTGATCTGCATGATTTCTCTTCTCCTGCTGGGTTTAGGCTTTATTGGCCGTTCTTTCTCCAGCTCCTTTAGGTGTAGGGTTAGGGTGTGTATTTGAGACCTTTCATGTTTCTTGAGAAAGGCTTGTATTGCTATATACTTTCCTCGCAGGACTGCCTTGGCTGTATCCCAAAGATTTTGGACAGTTGTGTTTTCATTTTCATTGGTTTCCATGAATTTTTAAATTCTTCTTTAATTTCCTGGTTGACCCATTCATTCTTTCGTAGGATGCTCTTTAGCCTCCATGTATTTGAGTTCTTTCCGACTTTCCTCTTGTGATTGAGTTCTAGTTTCAAAGCATTGAGGTCTGAAAATGTGTAGGGAATGATCCCAATCTTTGGGTACCGGTTGAGACCTGATTTGTGACCTAGGATGTGATCCATTCTGGAGAACGTTCCATGGGCCCTAGAGAAGAATGTGTATTCCGTTGCTTTGGGATGGAACGTTCTGAATATGTCTGTGAAGTCCATTTGGTCCAGTGTGTCATTTAAAGTCTTTATTTCCTTGTTGATCTTTTGCTTAGATGATCTGGCCATTTCAGTCAGGGGGGTGTTAAAGTCCCCCACTCTGATTGTATGGTTGTCAATGTCTTTCTTTGCTTTTCTTCTAAATTGCCTTATATAATTGGATGCTCCCATGTTCGGGGCATAGACATTTACAATTGTTAGATCTTCTTCTTGGATAGACCCTTTAAGTAGGATATAGTGTCCTTCTTCATCTCTTATTACAGCCTTTTTTTTTTATTGCTTTGTTAATCACCATGTACTACATCATTTGTTTTGGTGTAGTGTCCCATGATTCATTGTTTGTTCCGAACACACAGTGCTCCATGCAGAATGTGCCCTCTTTAATACCCATCACCAGGCTAACCAATCCCCCGACCCACCTCCCCTCTAGAAACCTCGGATTTTTTTTCAGAATCCATCATCTCTCCTGGTCTGTCTCCCCCTCTCACTAACTCCCCTTCATTCTTCCTCTCCTGCTATCTCCTTCTTTTCCTTTATTCTTAAAATATGTTGCGTTATTTGTTTCAGAAGTAGAGATCTGTGATTCAACAGTCTTACACAATTCACAGCGCTCACCGTAGCTCATACCCTCCCCAATGTCTATCACCCAGCCAGCCCATCCCTCCCACCCCCGACCACTCCAGCAAGCCTCACTCTGTTCCTGAGATTAAGAATTCCTCATATCAGTGAGGTCATATGATACATGTCTTTCTCTGATTGACTTATTTCACTCATCATCGGACCCTCCACTTCCATCCACGTCGTTGTCCATGGCAACATCTCATTCCTTTTGATGGCTGCGTAATATTCCATTGTGTATATATATACCACCTCTTCTTTATCCACTCATCTGTCGATGGACATCTTGGCTCTTTCAACAGTTTGGCTACTGTGGACATTGCTGCTATAAACAATGGGGTGCACGTACCGCTTCGGGTCCCTACATTTGTATCTTTGGGGTAAATACCCAGGAGTGCAATTGCTGGATCGGATGGTAGCTCTAATTTCAACTATTTGAGGAACCTCCATCCTGTTTTCCAGAGGGGTTGCCCCAGCTTGCATTCCCACCACCAGTGTAGGAGGGTTCCCCTTTCTCCACATCCCCGCCAACCTCTGTCGTTCCCTGACTTGTTCATTTGAGCCATTCTGACGGGTGTGAGGGGGTATCTCATTGAGGTTTTGATGTGGATTTCCCTGATGCCGAGCCGTGTTGAGCACTTTTTCCTGTGCCTGTGGGCCATTTGGATGTCTTCTTTGGAAAAATGTCTGTTCATGTCTTCTGCCTATTTTTTGATTGGATTATTTGTTCTTTGGGTGTTGAGTTTGATACGTTTTTATACATATTGGATAGTAGCCCTTTATCTGATATGTCATTCGTAAATAATTTCTCCCATTCTGTCGGTTGTGTTTTGGTTTTGTGGACTGTTTCTTTTGCTGTGCCAAAGGTTTTTATCTTGATGAAATCCCAATAGTTCCTTTTTGCCCTGGCTTCCCGTGCCTTTGGTGATGTTTGTAGGAAGAAGTTGCTGCGGCTGAGGTCGAAGAGCTTGCTACCTGTGTTCTCCTTTAGGATTTTGATGGAGTCCTGTCTCACACTGAGGTCTTTCAAACATTTGGAGTCTATTTTTGTGTGTGGTGTCAGGAAATGGTCCAGTGTCATTCTTCTGCATGGGGCTGTCCCATTTCCACAACTCCAGTTGTTGAAGAGACTCTCTTTTTGCCATTGGACATTCTTTCCTGCTCTGTCAAAGATAAGTTGACCATAGAGTTGAGGGTCCATTTCTGGGCTCTCGATTCTGTTCCATGGATCTATGTGTCTGTTTTTGTGCCAGTACCCTACTGTCTTGATGATGACAGCTTTGTCATAGAGCTGGAAGTCCAGAATTGTGATGCCGCCAGCTTTGCTTTTCTTTCTCAATATTCCTCTGGCTATTCGTGGTCTCTTCTGGTTCCATTCAAATCTTAGGATTATTTGTTCCATTTCTTGGAAAAAAGTGGATGGTATTTTGACGGGGATTGCATTGCATGTGTAGATTGCTCTAGGTAGCATTGACCTCTTCACAATGTTGGTTCTCCCAATCCATGAGCATGGAACGTTTTTCCGTTTCTTTGTGTCTTCTTCAATTTCTTTCCTGAGTATTTGGTAGTTTTCTGAGTACAGATCCTTTGCCTCTTGGGTTCAATGTATTCCTAGGTCTCTTCTGGTTTTGGGTGCAGTTGTGAATGGGATCGACTCCTTGATTTGTCTCTCTTCTGTCTTGTTGTTGGTGTATAGGAATGCCACTGATGTCTGTGCATTGATTTTATAGCCTGCTACTTGACGGAATTGCTGTGTGAGTTGTAGCAGTTTTGGGGTGGAGTCTTTTGGGTTTTCCACATATAGTATCATATCATTCTGCAAAGAGTGAGAGTTTGACTTCCTCTCTGCCGATTTGGATGCCTTGGATTTCTTTTTGTTGTCTGATTGCTGTGGCTAGGACTTCTAATACTATGTTGAATAGCAGTGGTGAGAGTGGCTATCCCTGCCGCGTTCCTGACCTTAGGGGAAAAGATCTCAGCTTTTCCCCATTGAGAATGATATTCGCTGTAGGTTGTTCGTAGATGGCTTTTATGATATTGAGGTATGTACCCGCTGTCCCTGTACTCTGAAGGGTTTTGATCCAGAAAGTGTGCTTTACTTTGTCAAATGGTTTTTCTGCATCTATTGAGAGGATCATATGATTCTTGTTCTTTCTTTGGTTAATGTGTTTTATCACGTTGATTGATTTGCGGATGTTGAACCAGCCTTGCAGCCCAGGGATAAATCCCACTTGGTCATGGTGAATACTCCGTTTCATGTACTGTTGGGTCCTCTTGGCTAGTATTTTGGTGAGAATTTTTGCATCGATGTTCATCAAGGATATTGGTCTCTAATACTCCTTTTTGATGGGATCTTTGTCTGGTTTTGGGATCAAGGTAATGGTGGCCTCATAAAATGAGATTGGAAGTTTTCCTTCCATTTCTATTGTTTGGAACAGTTTCAGGAGAATAGGTATTAATTCTTCTTTAAATGTCGGATAGAATTCCCCTGGGAATCCATCTGGCCCTGGGCTTTGGTTTCTTGGGAGGTTTTTGATGACTACTTCAATTGCCTTCGTGGTTATAGGACTGTTCAGGTTTTCTCTTTCTTCCTGGGTCAGTTTTGGTAGTTGACACATCTCTAGGAATGCACCCATTTCTTCCAGGTTATGGAATATGCTGCCATAGGGTTGCTCAGATTACGTTCTTATAATCGCTTGTATTTCTTTGGTGTTGGTTGTGATCTCTCCTCCTTCATTCATGATTTTGTTGATTTGGGTCATTTCTCTTTTCTTTTTGATCAGCCTGGACAGGGGTGTATCAATCTTGTGAATTCTTTCAAAGAACCAGCTCCTAGTTCCGTTGATCTGTTCTACTGTTCTTTTGGGTTCTATTTCATTGATTTCTGCTCTGATCTGCATGATTTCTCTTCTCCTGCTGGGTTTAGGCTTTATTGGCCGTTCTTTCTCCAGCTCCTTTAGGTGTAGGGTTAGGGTGTGTATTTGAGACCTTTCATGTTTCTTGAGAAAGGCTTGTATTGCTATATACTTTCCTCGCAGGACTGCCTTGGCTGTATCCCAAAGATTTTGGACAGTTGTGTTTTCATTTTCATTGGTTTCCATGAATTTTTAAATTCTTCTTTAATTTCCTGGTTGACCCATTCATTCTTTCGTAGGATGCTCTTTAGCCTCCATGTATTTGAGTTGTTTCCGACTTTCCTCTTCTGATTGAGTTCTAGTTTCAAAGCATTGTGGTCTGAAAATGTGCAGGGAATGATCCCAATCTTTGGGTACCGGTTGAGACCTGATTTGTGACCTAGGATGTGATCCATTCTGGAGAACGTTCCATGGGCCCTAGAGAAGAATGTGTATTCCGTTGCTTCGGGAAGGAACGTTCTGAATATGTCTGTGAAGTCCATTTGGTCCAGTGTGTCATTTAAAGTCTTTATTTCCTTGTTGATCTTTTGCTTAGATGATCTGGCCATTTCAGTCAGGGGGGTGTTAAAGTCCCCCACTCTGATTGTATGGTTGTCAATGTCTTTCTTTGCTTTTCTTCTAAATTGCCTTATATAATTGGATGCTCCCATGTTCGGGGCATAGACATTTACAATTGTTAGATCTTCTTCTTGGATAGACCCTTTAAGTAGGATATAGTGTCCTTCTTCATCTCTTATTACAGCCTTTGTTTTTTATTGCTTTGTTAATCACCATGTACTACATCATTTGTTTTGGTGTAGTGTCCCATGATTCATTGTTTGTTCCGAACACACAGTGCTCCATGCAGAATGTGCCCTCTTTAATACCCATCACCAGGCTAACCAATCCCCCGACCCACCTCCCCTCTAGAAACCTCGGATTTTTTTTCAGAATCCATCATCTCTCCTGGTCTGTCTCCCCCTCTCACTAACTCCCCTTCATTCTTCCTCTCCTGCTATCTCCTTCTTTTCCTTTATTCTTAAAATATGTTGCGTTATTTGTTTCAGAAGTAGAGATCTGTGATTCAACAGTCTTACACAATTCACAGCGCTCACCGTAGCTCATACCCTCCCCAATGTCTATCACCCAGCCAGCCCATCCCTCCCACCCCCGACCACTCCAGCAAGCCTCACTCTGTTCCTGAGATTAAGAATTCCTCATATCAGTGAGGTCATATGATACATGTCTTTCTCTGATTGACTTATTTCACTAATCATCGGACCCTCCACTTCCATCCACGTCGTTGTCCATGGCAACATCTCATTCCTTTTGATGGCTGCGTAATATTCCATTGTGTATATATATACCACCTCTTCTTTATCCACTCATCTGTCGATGGACATCTTGGCTCTTTCAACAGTTTGGCTACTGTGGACATTGCTGCTATAAACAATGGGGTGCACGTACCGCTTCGGGTCCCTACATTTGTATCTTTGGGGTAAATACCCAGGAGTGCAATTGCTGGATCGGATGGTAGCTCTAATTTCAACTATTTGAGGAACCTCCATCCTGTTTTCCAGAGGGGTTGCCCCAGCTTGCATTCCCACCACCAGTGTAGGAGGGTTCCCCTTTCTCCACATCCCCGCCAACCTCTGTCGTTCCCTGACTTGTTCATTTGAGCCATTCTGACGGGTGTGAGGGGGTATCTCATTGAGGTTTTGATGTGGATTTCCCTGATGCCGAGCCGTGTTGAGCACTTTTTCCTGTGCCTGTGGGCCATTTGGATGTCTTCTTTGGAAAAATGTCTGTTCATGTCTTCTGCCTATTTTTTGATTGGATTATTTGTTCTTTGGGTGTTGAGTTTGATACGTTTTTATACATATTGGATAGTAGCCCTTTATCTGATATGTCATTCGTAAATAATTTCTCCCATTCTGTCGGTTGTGTTTTGGTTTTGTGGACTGTTTCTTTTGCTGTGCCAAAGGTTTTTATCTTGATGAAATCCCAATAGTTTATTTTTGCCCTGGCTTCCCGTGCCTTTGGTGATGTTTGTAGGAAGGAGTTGCTGCGGCTGAGGTCGAAGAGCTTGCTACCTGTGTTCTCCTTTAGGATTTTGATGGAGTCCTGTCTCACACTGAGGTCTTTCAAACATTTGGAGTCTATTTTTGTGTGTGGTGTCAGGAAATGGTCCAGTGTCATTCTTCTGCATGGGGCTGTCCCATTTCCACAACTCCAGTTGTTGAAGAGACTCTCTTTTTGCCATTGGACATTCTTTCCTGCTCTGTGAAAGATAAGTTGACCATAGAGTTGAGGGTCCATTTCTGGGCTCTCGATTCTGTTCCATGGATCTATGTGTCTGTTTTTGTGCCAGTACCCTACTGTCTTGATGATGACAGCTTTGTCATAGAGCTGGAAGTCCAGAATTGTGATGCCGCCAGCTTTGCTTTTCTTTCTCAATATTCCTCTGGCTATTCGTGGTCTCTTCTGGTTCCATTCAAATCTTAGGATTATTTGTTCCATTTCTTGGAAAAAAGTGGATGGTATTTTGACGGGGATTGCATTGCATGTGTAGATTGCTCTAGGTAGCATTGACCTCTTCACAATGTTGGTTCTCCCAATCCATGAGCATGGAACGTTTTTCCGTTTCTTTGTGTCTTCTTCAATTTCTTTCCTGAGTATTTGGTAGTTTTCTGAGTACAGATCCTTTGCCTCTTGGGTTCAATGTATTCCTAGGTCTCTTCTGGTTTTGGGTGCAGTTGTGAATGGGATCGACTCCTTGATTTGTCTCTCTTCTGTCTTGTTGTTGGTGTATAGGAATGCCACTGATGTCTGTGCATTGATTTTATAGCCTGCTACTTGACGGAATTGCTGTGTGAGTTGTAGCAGTTTTGGGGTGGAGTCTTTTGGGTTTTCCACATATAGTATCATATCATCTGCAAAGAGTGAGTGTTTGACTTCCTCTCTGCCGATTTGGATGCCTTGGATTTCTTTTTGTTGTCTGATTGCTGTGGCTAGGACTTCTAATACTATGTTGAATAGCAGTGGTGAGAGTGGCTATCCCTGCCGCGTTCCTGACCTTAGGGGAAAAGATCTCAGCTTTTCCCCATTGAGAATGATATTCGCTGTAGGTTGTTCGTAGATGGCTTTTATGATATTGAGGTATGTACCCGCTGTCCCTGTACTCTGAAGAGTTTTGATCCAGAAAGTGTGCTTTACTTTGTCAAATGGTTTTTCTGCATCTATTGAGAGGATCATATGATTCTTGTTCTTTCTTTGGTTAATGTGTTTTATCACGTTGATTGATTTGCGGATGTTGAACCAGCCTTGCAGCCCAGGGATAAATCCCACTTGGTCATGGTGAATACTCCTTTTCATGTACTGTTGGGTCCTCTTGGCTAGTATTTTGGTGAGAATTTTTGCATCGATGTTCATCAAGGATATTGGTCTCTAATACTCCTTTTTGATGGGATCTTTGTCTGGTTTTGGGATCAAGGTAATGGTGGCCTCATAAAATGAGATTGGAAGTTTTCCTTCCATTTCTATTGTTTGGAACAGTTTCAGGAGAATAGGTATTAATTCTTCTTTAAATGTCTGATAGAATTCCCCTGGGAATCCATCTGGCCCTGGGCTTTGGTTTCTTGGGAGGTTTTTGATGACTACTTCAATTGCCTTCGTGGTTATAGGACTGTTCAGGTTTTCTCTTTCTTCCTGGGTCAGTTTTGGTAGTTGACACATCTCTAGGAATGCACCCATTTCTTCCAGGTTATGGAATATGCTGCCATAGGTTTGCTCAGATTACGTTCTTATAATCGTTTGTATTTCTTTGGTGTTGGTTGTGATCTCTCCTCCTTCATTCATGATTTTGTTGATTTGGGTCATTTCTCTTTTCTTTTTGATCAGCCTGGACAGGGGTGTATCAATCTTGTGAATTCTTTCAAAGAACCAGCTCCTAGTTCCGTTGATCTGTTCTACTGTTCTTTTGGGTTCTATTTCATTGATTTCTGCTCTGATCTGCATGATTTCTCTTCTCCTGCTGGGTTTAGGCTTTATTGGCCGTTCTTTCTCCAGCTCCTTTAGGTGTAGGGTTAGGGTGTGTATTTGAGACCTTTCATGTTTCTTGAGAAAGGCTTGTATTGCTATATACTTTCCTCGCAGGACTGCCTTGGCTGTATCCCAAAGATTTTGGACAGTTGTGTTTTCATTTTCATTGGTTTCCATGAATTTTTAAATTCTTCTTTAATTTCCTGGTTGACCCATTCATTCTTTCGTAGGATGCTCTTTAGCCTCCATGTATTTGAGTTCTTTCCGACTTTCCTCTTGTGATTGAGTTCTAGTTTCAAAGCATTGTGGTCTGAAAATGTGCAGGGAATGATCCCAATCTTTGGGTACCGGTTGAGACCTGATTTGTGACCTAGGATGTGATCCATTCTGGAGAACGTTCCATGGGCCCTAGAGAAGAATGTGTATTCCGTTGCTTCGGGATGGAACGTTCTGAATATGTCTGTGAAGTCCATTTGGTCCAGTGTGTCATTTAAAGTCTTTATTTCCTTGTTGATCTTTTGCTTAGATGATCTGGCCATTTCAGTCAGGGGGGTGTTAAAGTCCCCCACTCTGATTGTATGGTTGTCAATGTCTTTCTTTGCTTTTCTTCTAAATTGCCTTATATAATTGGATGCTCCCATGTTCGGGGCATAGACATTTACAATTGTTAGATCTTCTTCTTGGATAGACCCTTTAAGTAGGATATAGTGTCCTTCTTCATCTCTTATTACAGTCTTTGTTTTTTATTGCTTTGTTAATCACCATGTACTACATCATTTGTTTTGGTGTAGTGTCCCATGATTCATTGTTTGTTCCGAACACACAGTGCTCCATGCAGAATGTGCCCTCTTTAATACCCATCACCAAGCTAACCAATCCCCCGACCCACCTCCCCTCTAGAAACCTCGGATTTTTTTTCAGAATCCATCATCTCTCCTGGTCTGTCTCCCCCTCTCACTAACTCCCCTTCATTCTTCCTCTCCTGCTATCTCCTTCTTTTCCTTTATTCTTAAAATATGTTGCGTTATTTGTTTCAGAAGTAGAGATCTGTGATTCAACAGTCTTACACAATTCACAGCGCTCACCGTAGCTCATACCCTCCCCAATGTCTATCACCAAGCCAGCCCATCCCTCCCACCCCCGACCACTCCAGCAAGCCTCACTCTCTTCCTGAGATTAAGAATTCCTCATATCAGTGAGGTCATATGATACATGTCTTTCTCTGATTGACTTATTTCACTAATCATCGGACCCTCCACTTCCATCCACGTCGTTGTCCATGGCAACATCTCATTCCTTTTGATGGCTGCGTAATATTCCATTGTGTATATATATACCACCTCTTCTTTCTCCACTCATCTGTCGATGGACATCTTGGCTCTTTCAAAAGTTTGGATACTGTGGACATTGCTGCTATAAACAATGGGGTGCACGTACCGCTTCGGGTCCCTACATTTGTATCTTTGGGGTAAATACCCAGGAGTGCAATTGCTGGATCGGATGGTAGCTCTAATTTCAACTATTTGAGGAACCTCCATCCTGTTTTCCAGAGGGGTTGCCCCAGCTTGCATTCCCACCACCAGTGTAGGAGGGTTCCCCTTTCTCCACATCCCCGCCAACCTCTGTCGTTCCCTGACTTGTTCATTTGAGCCATTCTGACGGGTGTGAGAGGGTATCTCATTGAGGTTTTGATGTGGATTTCCCTGATGCCGAGCCGTGTTGAGCACTTTTTCCTGTGCCTGTGGGCCATTTGGATGTCTTCTTTGGAAAAATGTCTGTTCATGCCTTCTGCCTATTTTTTGATTGGATTATTTGTTCTTTGGGTGTTGAGTTTGATACGTTTTTATACATATTGGATAGTAGCCCTTTATCTGATATGTCATTCGTAAATAATTTCTCCCATTCTGTCGGTTGTCTTTTGGTTTTGTGGACTGTTTCTTTTGCTGTGCCAAAGGTTTTTATCTTGATGAAATCCCAATAGTTCCTTTTTGCCCTGGATTCCCGTGCCTTTGGTGATGTTTGTAGGAAGGAGTTGCTGCGGCTGAGGTCGAAGAGCTTGCTACCTGTGTTCTCCTTTAGGATTTTGATGGAGTCCTGTCTCACACTGAGGTCTTTCAAACATTTGGAGTCTATTTTTGTGTGTGGTGTCAGGAAATGGTCCAGTGTCATTCTTCTGCATGGGGCTGTCCAATTTCCACAACTCCAGTTGTTGAAGAGACTCTCTTTTTGCCATTGGACATTCTTTCCTGCTCTGTCAAAGATAAGTTGACCATAGAGTTGAGGGTCCATTTCTGGGCTCTCGATTCTGTTCCATGGATCTATGTGTCTGTTTTTGTGCCAGTACCCTACTGTCTTGATGATGACAGCTTTGTCATAGAGCTGGAAGTCCAGAATTGTGATGCCGCCAGCTTTGCTTTTCTTTCTCAATATTCCTCTGGCTATTCGTGGTCTCTTCTGGTTCCATTCAAATCTTAGGATTATTTGTTCCATTTCTTGGAAAAAAGTGGATGGTATTTTGACGGGGATTGCATTGCATGTGTAGATTGCTCTAGGTAGCATTGACCTCTTCACAATGTTGGTTCTCCCAATCCATGAGCATGGAACGTTTTTCCGTTTCTTTGTGTCTTCTTCAATTTCTTTCCTGAGTATTTGGTAGTTTTCTGAGTACAGATCCTTTGCCTCTTGGGTTCAATGTATTCCTAGGTCTCTTCTGGTTTTGGGTGCAGTTGTGAATGGGATCGACTCCTTGATTTGTCTCTCTTCTGTCTTGTTGTTGGTGTATAGGAATGCCACTGATGTCTGTGCATTGATTTTATAGCCTGCTACTTGACGGAATTGCTGTGTGAGTTGTAGCAGTTTTGGGGTGGAGTCTTTTGGGTTTTCCACATAAAGTATCATATCATCTGCAAAGAGTGAGAGTTTGACTTCCTCTCTGCCGATTTGGATGCCTTGGATTTCTTTTTGTTGTCTGATTGCTGTGGCTAGGACTTCTAATACTATGTTGAATAGCAGTGGTGAGAGTGGCTATCCCTGCCGCGTTCCTGACCTTAGGGGAAAAGATCTCAGCTTTTCCCCATTGAGAATGATATTCGCTGTAGGTTGTTCGTAGATGGCTTTTATGATATTGAGGTATGTACCCGCTGTCCCTGTACTCTGAAGAGTTTTGATCCAGAAAGTGTGCTTTACTTTGTCAAATGGTTTTTCTACATCTATTGAGAGGATCATATGATTCTTGTTCTTTCTTTGGTTAATGTGTTTTATCACGTTGATTGATTTGCGGATGTTGAACCAGCCTTGCAGCCCAGGGATAAATCCCACTTGGTCATGATGAATACTCCTTTTCATGTACTGTTGGGTCCTCTTGGCTAGTATTTTGGTGAGAATTTTTGCATCGATGTTCATCAAGGATATTGGTCTCTAATACTCCTTTTTGATGGGATCTTTGTCTGGTTTTGGGATCAAGGTAATGGTGGCCTCATAAAATGAGTTTGGAAGTTTTCCTTCCATTTCTATTGTTTGGAACAGTTTCAGGAGAATAGGTATTAATTCTTCTTTAAATGTCTGATAGAATTCCCCTGGGAATCCATCTGGCCCTGGGCTTTGGTTTCTTGGGAGGTTTTTGATGACTACTTCAATTGCCTTCGTGGTTATAGGACTGTTCAGGTTTTCTCTTTCTTCCTGGGTCAGTTTTGGTAGTTGACACATCTCTAGGAATGCACCCATTTCTTCCAGGTTATGGAATATGCTGCCATAGGGTTGCTCAGATTACGTTCTTATAATCGTTTGTATTTCTTTGGTGTTGGTTGTGATCTCTCCTCCTTCATTCATGATTTTGTTGATTTGGGTCATTTCTCTTTTCTTTTTGATCAGCCTGGACAGGGGTGTATCAATCTTGTGAATTCTTTCAAAGAACCAGCTCCTAGTTCCGTTGATCTGTTCTACTGTTCTTTTGGGTTCTATTTCATTGATTTCTGCTCTGATCTGCATGATTTCTCTTCTCCTGCTGGGTTTAGGCTTTATTGGCCGTTCTTTCTCCAGCTCCTTTAGGTGTAGGGTTAGGGTGTGTATTTGAGACCTTTCATGTTTCTTGAGAAAGGCTTGTATTGCTATATACTTTCCTCGCAGGACTGCCTTGGCTGTATCCCAAAGATTTTGGACAGTTGTGTTTTCATTTTCATTGGTTTCCATGAATTTTTAAATTCTTCTTTAATTTCCTGGTTGACCCATTCATTCTTTCGTAGGATGCTCTTTAGCCTCCATGTATTTGAGTTCTTTCCGACTTTCCTCTTGTGATTGAGTTCTAGTTTCAAAGCATTGAGGTCTGAAAATGTGCAGGGAATGATCCCAATCTTTGGGTACCGGTTGAGACCTGATTTGTGACCTAGGATGTGATCCATTCTGGAGAACGTTCCATGGGCCCTAGAGAAGAATGTGTATTCCGTTGCTTCGGGATGGAACGTTCTGAATATGTCTGTGAAGTCCATTTGGTCCAGTGTGTCATTTAAAGTCTTTATTTCCTTGTTGATCTTTTGCTTAGATGATCTGGCCATTTCAGTCAGGGGGGTGTTAAAGTCCCCCACTATGATTGTATGGTTGTCAATGTCTTTCTTTGCTTTTCTTCTAAATTGCCTTATATAATTGGATGCTCCCATGTTCGGGGCATAGACATTTATAATTGTTAGATCTTCTTCTTGGATAGACCCTTTAAGTAGGATATAGTGTCCTTCTTCATCTCTTATTACAGCCTTTTTTTTTATTGCTTTGTTAATCACCATGTACTACATCATTTGTTTTGGTGTAGTGTCCCATGATTCATTGTTTGTTCCGAACACACAGTGCTCCATGCAGAATGTGCCCTCTTTAATACCCATCACCAGGCTAACCAATCCCCCGACCCACCTCCCCTCTAGAAACCTCGGATTTTTTTTCAGAATCCATCATCTCTCCTGGTCTGTCTCCCCCTCTCACTAACTCCCCTTCATTCTTCCTCTCCTGCTATCTCCTTCTTTTCCTTTATTCTTAAAATATGTTGCGTTATTTGTTTCAGAAGTAGAGATCTGTGATTCAACAGTCTTACACAATTCACAGCGCTCACCGTAGCTCATACCCTCCCCAATGTCTATCACCCAGCCAGCCCATCCCTCCCACCCCCGACCACTCCAGCAAGCCTCACTCTGTTCCTGAGATTAAGAATTCCTCATATCAGTGAGGTCATATGATACATGTCTTTCTCTGATTGACTTATTTCACTCATCATCGGACCCTCCACTTCCATCCACGTCGTTGTCCATGGCAACATCTCATTCCTTTTGATGGCTGCGTAATATTCCATTGTGTATATATATACCACCTCTTCTTTATCCACTCATCTGTCGATGGACATCTTGGCTCTTTCAACAGTTTGGCTACTGTGGACATTGCTGCTATAAACAATGGGGTGCACGTACCGCTTCGGGTCCCTACATTTGTATCTTTGGGGTAAATACCCAGGAGTGCAATTGCTGGATCGGATGGTAGCTCTAATTTCAACTATTTGAGGAACCTCCATCCTGTTTTCCAGAGGGGTTGCCCCAGCTTGCATTCCCACCACCAGTGTAGGAGGGTTCCCCTTTCTCCACATCCCCGCCAACCTCTGTCGTTCCCTGACTTGTTCATTTGAGCCATTCTGACGGGTGTGAGGGGGTATCTCATTGAGGTTTTGATGTGGATTTCCCTGATGCCGAGCCCTGTTGAGCACTTTTTCCTGTGCCTGTGGGCCATTTGGATGTCTTCTTTGGAAAAATGTCTGTTCATGTCTTCTGCCTATTTTTTGATTGGATTATTTGTTCTTTGGGTGTTGAGTTTGATACGTTTTTATACATATTGGATAGTAGCCCTTTATCTGATATGTCATTCGTAAATAATTTCTCCCATTCTGTCGGTTGTGTTTTGGTTTTGTGGACTGTTTCTTTTGCTGTGCCAAAGGTTTTTATCTTGATGAAATCCCAATAGTTCATTTTTGCCCTGGCTTCCCGTGCCTTTGGTGATGTTTGTAGGAAGAAGTTGCTGCGGCTGAGGTCGAAGAGCTTGCTACCTGTGTTCTCCTTTAGGATTTTGATGGAGTCCTGTCTCACACTGAGGTCTTTCAAACATTTGGAGTCTATTTTTGTGTGTGGTGTCAGGAAATGGTCCAGTGTCATTCTTCTGCATGGGGCTGTCCCATTTCCACAACTCCAGTTGTTGAAGAGACTCTCTTTTTGCCATTGGACATTCTTTCCTGCTCTGTCAAAGATAAGTTGACCATAGAGTTGAGGGTCCATTTCTGGGCTCTCGATTCTGTTCCATGGATCTATGTGTCTGTTTTTGTGCCAGTACCCTACTGTCTTGATGATGACAGCTTTGTCATAGAGCTGGAAGTCCAGAATTGTGATGCCGCCAGCTTTGCTTTTCTTTCTCAATATTCCTCTGGCTATTCGTGGTCTCTTCTGGTTCCATTCAAATCTTAGGATTATTTGTTCCATTTCTTGGAAAAAAGTGGATGGTATTTTGACGGGGATTGCATTGCATGTGTAGATTGCTCTAGGTAGCATTGACCTCTTCACAATGTTGGTTCTCCCAATCCATGAGCATGGAACGTTTTTCCGTTTCTTTGTGTCTTCTTCAATTTCTTTCCTGAGTATTTGGTAGTTTTCTGAGTACAGATCCTTTGCCTCTTGGGTTCAATGTATTCCTAGGTCTCTTCTGGTTTTGGGTGCAGTTGTGAATGGGATCGACTCCTTGATTTGTCTCTCTTCTGTCTTGTTGTTGGTGTATAGGAATGCCACTGATGTCTGTGCATTGATTTTATAGCCTGCTACTTGACGGAATTGCTGTGTGAGTTGTAGCAGTTTTGGGGTGGAGTCTTTTGGGTTTTCCACATATAGTATCATATCATCTGCAAAGAGTGAGAGTTTGACTTCCTCTCTGCCGATTTGGATGCCTTGGATTTCTTTTTGTTGTCTGATTGCTGTGGCTAGGACTTCTAATACTATGTTGAATAGCAGTGGTGAGAGTGGCTATCCCTGCCGCGTTCCTGACCTTAGGGGAAAAGATCTCAGCTTTTCCCCATTGAGAATGATATTCGCTGTAGGTTGTTCGTAGATGGCTTTTATGATATTGAGGTATGTACCCGCTGTCCCTGTACTCTGAAGAGTTTTGATCCAGAAAGTGTGCTTTACTTTGTCAAATGGTTTTTCTGCATCTATTGAGAGGATCATATGATTCTTGTTCTTTCTTTGGTTAATGTGTTTTATCACGTTGATTGATTTGCGGATGTTGAACCAGCCTTGCAGCCCAGGGATAAATCCCACTTGGTCATGGTGAATACTCCTTTTCATGTACTGTTGGGTCCTCTTGGCTAGTATTTTGGTGAGAATTTTTGCATCGATGTTCATCAAGGATATTGGTCTCTAATACTCCTTTTTGATGGGATCTTTGTCTGGTTTTGGGATCAAGGTAATGGTGGCCTCATAAAATGAGATTGGAAGTTTTCCTTCCATTTCTATTGTTTGGAACAGTTTCAGGAGAATAGGTATTAATTCTTCTTTAAATGTCGGATAGAATTCCCCTGGGAATCCATCTGGCCCTGGGCTTTGGTTTCTTGGGAGGTTTTTGATGACTACTTCAATTGCCTTCGTGGTTATAGGACTGTTCAGGTTTTCTCTTTCTTCCTGGGTCAGTTTTGGTAGTTGACACATCTCTAGGAATGCACCCATTTCTTCCAGGTTATGGAATATGCTGCCATAGGGTTGCTCAGATTACGTTCTTATAATCGCTTGTATTTCTTTGGTGTTGGTTGTGATCTCTCCTCCTTCATTCATGATTTTGTTGATTTGGGTCATTTCTCTTTTCTTTTTGATCAGCCTGGACAGGGGTGTATCAATCTTGTGAATTCTTTCAAAGAACCAGCTCCTAGTTCCGTTGATCTGTTCTACTGTTCTTTTGGGTTCTATTTCATTGATTTCTGCTCTGATCTGCATGATTTCTCTTCTCCTGCTGGGTTTAGGCTTTATTGGCCGTTCTTTCTCCAGCTCCTTTAGGTGTAGGGTTAGGGTGTGTATTTGAGACCTTTCATGTTTCTTGAGAAAGGCTTGTATTGCTATATACTTTCCTCGCAGGACTGCCTTGGCTGTATCCCAAAGATTTTGGACAGTTGTGTTTTCATTTTCATTGGTTTCCATGAATTTTTAAATTCTTCTTTAATTTCCTGGTTGACCCATTCATTCTTTCGTAGGATGCTCTTTAGCCTCCATGTATTTGAGTTGTTTCCGACTTTCCTCTTCTGATTGAGTTCTAGTTTCAAAGCATTGTGGTCTGAAAATGTGCAGGGAATGATCCCAATCTTTGGGTACCGGTTGAGACCTGATTTGTGACCTAGGATGTGATCCATTCTGGAGAACGTTCCATGGGCCCTAGAGAAGAATGTGTATTCCGTTGCTTCGGGAAGGAACGTTCTGAATATGTCTGTGAAGTCCATTTGGTCCAGTGTGTCATTTAAAGTCTTTATTTCCTTGTTGATCTTTTGCTTAGATGATCTGGCCATTTCAGTCAGGGGGGTGTTAAAGTCCCCCACTCTGATTGTATGGTTGTCAATGTCTTTCTTTGCTTTTCTTCTAAATTGCCTTATACAATTGGATGCTCCCATGTTCGGGGCATAGACATTTACAATTGTTAGATCTTCTTCTTGGATAGACCCTTTAAGTAGGATATAGTGTCCTTCTTCATCTCTTATTACACTCTTTCTTTTTTATTGCTTTGTTAATCACCATGTACTACATCATTTGTTTTGGTGTAGTGTCCCATGATTCATTGTTTGTTCCGAACACACAGTGCTCTATGCAGAATGTGCCCTCTTTAATACCCATCACCAGGCTAACCAATCCCCCGACCCACCTCCCCTCTAGAAACCTCGGATTTTTTTTCAGAATCCATCATCTCTCCTGGTCTGTCTCCCCCTCTCACTAACTCCCCTTCATTCTTCCTCTCCTGCTATCTCCTTCTTTTCCTTTATTCTTAAAATATGTTGCGTTATTTGTTTCAGAAGTAGAGATCTGTGATTCAACAGTCTTACACAATTCACAGCGCTCACCGTAGCTCATACCCTCCCCAATGTCTATCACCCAGCCAGCCCATCCCTCCCACCCCCGACCACTCCAGCAAGCCTCACTCTGTTCCTGAGATTAAGAATTCCTCATATCAGTGAGGTCATATGATACATGTCTTTCTCAGATTGACTTATTTCACTAATCATCGGACCCTCCAGTTCCATCCACGTCGTTGTCCATGGCAACATCTCATTCCTTTTGATGGCTGCGTAATATTCCATTGTGTATATATATACCACTTCTTCTTTATCCACTCATCTGTCGATGGACATCTTGGCTCTTTCAACAGTTTGGCTATTGTGGACATTGCTGCTATAAACAATGGGGTGCACGTACCGCTTCGGGTCCCTACATTTGTATCTTTGGGGTAAATACCCAGGAGTGCAATTGCTGGATCGGATGGTAGCTCTAATTTCAACTATTTGAGGAACCTCCATCCTGTTTTCCAGAGGGGTTGCCCCAGCTTGCATTCCCACCACCAGTGTAGGAGGGTTCCCCTTTCTCCACATCCCCGCCAACCTCTGTCGTTCCCTGACTTGTTCATTTGAGCCATTCTGACGGGTGTGAGGGGGTATCTCATTGAGGTTTTGATGTGGATTTCCCTGATGCCGAGCCGTGTTGAGCACTTTTTCCTGTGCCTGTTGGCCATTTGGATGTCTTCTTTGGAAAAATGTCTGTTCATGCCTTCTGCCTATATTTGATTGGATTATTTGTTCTTTGGGTGTTGAGTTTGATACGTTTTTATACATATTGGATAGTAGCCCTTTATCTGATATGTCATTCGTAAATAATTTCTCCCATTCTGTCGGTTGTCTTTTGGTTTTGTGGACTGTTTCTTTTGCTGTGCCAAAGGTTTTTATCTTGATGAAATCCCAATAGTTCCTTTTTGCCCTGGATTCCCGTGCCTTTGGTGATGTTTGTAGGAAGGAGTTGCTGCGGCTGAGGTCGAAGAGCTTGCTACCTGTGTTCTCCTTTAGGATTTTGATGGAGTCCTGTCTCACACTGAGGTCTTTCAAACATTTGGAGTCTATTTTTGTGTGTGGTGTCAGGAAATGGTCCAGTGTCATTCTTCTGCATGGGGCTGTCCAATTTCCACAACTCCAGTTGTTGAAGAGACTCTCTTTTTGCCATTGGACATTCTTTCCTGCTCTGTCAAAGATAAGTTGACCATAGAGTTGAGGGTCCATTTCTGGGCTCTCGATTCTGTTCCATGGATCTATGTGTCTGTTTTTGTGCCAGTACCCTACTGTCTTGATGATGACAGCTTTGTCATAGAGCTGGAAGTCCAGAATTGTGATGCCGCCAGCTTTGCTTTTCTTTCTCAATATTCCTCTGGCTATTCGTGGTCTCTTCTGGTTCCATTCAAATCTTAGGATTATTTGTTCCATTTCTTGGAAAAAAGTGGATGGTATTTTGACGGGGATTGCATTGCATGTGTAGATTGCTCTAGGTAGCGTTGACCTCTTCACAATGTTGGTTCTCCCAATCCATGAGCATGGAACGTTTTTCCGTTTCTTTGTGTCTTCTTCAATTTCTTTCCTGAGTATTTGGTAGTTTTCTGGGTACAGATCCTTTGCCTCTTGGGTTCAATTTATTCCTAGGTCTCTTCTGGTTTTGGGTGCAGTTGTGAATGGGATCGACTCCTTGATTTGTCTCTCTTCTGTCTTGTTGTTGGTGTATAGGAATGCCACTGATGTCTGTGCATTGATTTTATAGCCTGCTACTTGACCGAATTGCTGTGTGAGTTGTAGCAGTTTTGGGGTGGAGTCTTTTGGGTTTTCCACATAAAGTATCATATCATCGGCAAAGAGTGAGAGTTTGACTTCCTCTCTGCCGATTTGGATGCCTTGGATTTCTTTTTGTTGTCTGATTGCTGTGGCTAGGACTTCTAATACTATGTTGAATAGCAGTGGTGAGAGTGGCTATCCCTGCCGCGTTCCTGACCTTAGGGGAAAAGATCTCAGCTTTTCCCCATTGAGAATGATATTCGCTGTAGGTTGTTCGTAGATGGCTTTTATGATATTGAGGTATGTACCCGCTGTCCCTGTACTCTGAAGAGTTTTGATCCAGAAAGTGTGCTTTACTTTGTCAAATGGTTTTTCTGCATCTATTGAGAGGATCATATGATTCTTGTTCTTTCTTTGGTTAATGTGTTTTATCACGTTGATTGATTTGCGGATGTTGAACCAGCCTTGCAGCCCAGGGATAAATCCCACTTGGTCATGGTGAATACTCCTTTTCATGTACTGTTGGGTCCTCTTGGCTAGTATTTTGGTGAGAATTTTTGCATCGATGTTCATCAAGGATATTGGTCTCTAATACTCCTTTTTGATGGGATCTTTGTCTGGTTTTGGGATCAAGGTAATGGTGGCCTCATAAAATGAGTTTGGAAGTTTTCCTTCCATTTCTATTGTTTGGAACAGTTTCAGGAGAATAGGTATTAATTCTTCTTTAAATGTCGGATAGAATTCCCCTGGGAATCCATCTGGCCCTGGGCTTTGGTTTCTTGGGAGGTTTTTGATGACTACTTCAATTGCCTTCGTGGTTATAGGACTGTTCAGGTTTTCTCTTTCTTCCTGGGTCAGTTTTGGTAGTTGACACATCTCTAGGAATGCACCCATTTCTTCCAGGTTATGGAATATGCTGCCATAGGGTTGCTCAGATTACGTTCTTATAATCGTTTGTATTTCTTTGGTGTTGGTTGTGATCTCTCCTCCTTCATTCATGATTTTGTTGATTTGGGTCATTTCTCTTTTCTTTTTGATCAGCCTGGACAGGGGTGTATCAATCTTGTGAATTCTTTCAAAGAACCAGCTCCTAGTTCCGTTGATCTGTTCTACTGTTCTTTTGGGTTCTATTTCATTGATTTCTGCTCTGATCTGCATGATTTCTCTTCTCCTGCTGGGTTTAGGCTTTATTGGCCGTTCTTTCTCCAGCTCCTTTAGGTGTAGGGTTAGGGTGTGTATTTGAGACCTTTCATGTTTCTTGAGAAAGGCTTGTATTGCTATATACTTTCCTCGCAGGACTGCCTTGGCTGTATCCCAAAGATTTTGGACAGTTGTGTTTTCATTTTCATTGGTTTCCATGAATTTTTAAATTCTTCTTTAATTTCCTGGTTGACCCATTCATTCTTTCGTAGGATGCTCTTTAGCCTCCATGTATTTGAGTTCTTTCCGACTTTCCTCTTGTGATTGAGTTCTAGTTTCAAAGCATTGAGGTCTGAAAATGTGCAGGGAATGATCCCAATCTTTGGGTACCGGTTGAGACCTGATTTGTGACCTAGGATGTGATCCATTCTGGAGAACGTTCCATGGGCCCTAGAGAAGAATGTGTATTCCGTTGCTTCGGGATGGAACGTTCTGAATATGTCTGTGAAGTCCATTTGGTCCAGTGTGTCATTTAAAGTCTTTATTTCCTTGTTGATCTTTTGCTTAGATGATCTGGCCATTTCAGTCAGGGGGGTGTTAAAGTCCCCCACTATGATTGTATGGTTGTCAATGTCTTTCTTTGCTTTTCTTCTAAATTGCCTTATATAATTGGATGCTCCCATGTTCGGGGCATAGACATTTACAATTGTTAGATCTTCTTCTTGGATAGACCCTTTAAGTAGGATATAGTGTCCTTCTTCATCTCTTATTACAGCCTTTTTTTTTTATTGCTTTGTTAATCACCATGTACTACATCATTTGTTTTGGTGTAGTGTCCCATGATTCATTGTTTGTTCCGAACACACAGTGCTCCATGCAGAATGTGCCCTCTTTAATACCCATCACCAGGCTAACCAATCCCCCGACCCACCTCCCCTCTAGAAACCTCGGATTTTTTTTCAGAATCCATCATCTCTCCTGGTCTGTCTCCCCCTCTCACTAACTCCCCTTCATTCTTCCTCTCCTGCTATCTCCTTCTTTTCCTTTATTCTTAAAATATGTTGCGTTATTTGTTTCAGAAGTAGAGATCTGTGATTCAACAGTCTTACACAATTCACAGCGCTCACCGTAGCTCATACCCTCCCCAATGTCTATCACCCAGCCAGCCCATCCCTCCCACCCCCGACCACTCCAGCAAGCCTCACTCTGTTCCTGAGATTAAGAATTCCTCATATCAGTGAGGTCATATGATACATGTCTTTCTCTGATTGACTTATTTCACTCATCATCGGACCCTCCACTTCCATCCACGTCGTTGTCCATGGCAACATCTCATTCCTTTTGATGGCTGCGTAATATTCCATTGTGTATATATATACCACCTCTTCTTTATCCACTCATCTGTCGATGGACATCTTGGCTCTTTCAACAGTTTGGCTACTGTGGACATTGCTGCTATAAACAATGGGGTGCACGTACCGCTTCGGGTCCCTACATTTGTATCTTTGGGGTAAATACCCAGGAGTGCAATTGCTGGATCGGATGGTAGCTCTAATTTCAACTATTTGAGGAACCTCCATCCTGTTTTCCAGAGGGGTTGCCCCAGCTTGCATTCCCACCACCAGTGTAGGAGGGTTCCCCTTTCTCCACATCCCCGCCAACCTCTGTCGTTCCCTGACTTGTTCATTTGAGCCATTCTGACGGGTGTGAGGGGGTATCTCATTGAGGTTTTGATGTGGATTTCCCTGATGCCGAGCCGTGTTGAGCACTTTTTCCTGTGCCTGTGGGCCATTTGGATGTCTTCTTTGGAAAAATGTCTGTTCATGTCTTCTGCCTATTTTTTGATTGGATTATTTGTTCTTTGGGTGTTGAGTTTGATACGTTTTTATACATATTGGATAGTAGCCCTTTATCTGATATGTCATTCGTAAATAATTTCTCCCATTCTGTCGGTTGTGTTTTGGTTTTGTGGACTGTTTCTTTTGCTGTGCCAAAGGTTTTTATCTTGATGAAATCCCAATAGTTCATTTTTGCCCTGGCTTCCCGTGCCTTTGGTGATGTTTGTAGGAAGAAGTTGCTGCGGCTGAGGTCGAAGAGCTTGCTACCTGTGTTCTCCTTTAGGATTTTGATGGAGTCCTGTCTCACACTGAGGTCTTTCAAACATTTGGAGTCTATTTTTGTGTGTGGTGTCAGGAAATGGTCCAGTGTCATTCTTCTGCATGGGGCTGTCCCATTTCCACAACTCCAGTTGTTGAAGAGACTCTCTTTTTGCCATTGGACATTCTTTCCTGCTCTGTCAAAGATAAGTTGACCATAGAGTTGAGGGTCCATTTCTGGGCTCTCGATTCTGTTCCATGGATCTATGTGTCTGTTTTTGTGCCAGTACCCTACTGTCTTGATGATGACAGCTTTGTCATAGAGCTGGAAGTCCAGAATTGTGATGCCGCCAGCTTTGCTTTTCTTTCTCAATATTCCTCTGGCTATTCGTGGTCTCTTCTGGTTCCATTCAAATCTTAGGATTATTTGTTCCATTTCTTGGAAAAAAGTGGATGGTATTTTGACGGGGATTGCATTGCATGTGTAGATTGCTCTAGGTAGCATTGACCTCTTCACAATGTTGGTTCTCCCAATCCATGAGCATGGAACGTTTTTCCGTTTCTTTGTGTCTTCTTCAATTTCTTTCCTGAGTATTTGGTAGTTTTCTGAGTACAGATCCTTTGCCTCTTGGGTTCAATGTATTCCTAGGTCTCTTCTGGTTTTGGGTGCAGTTGTGAATGGGATCGACTCCTTGATTTGTCTCTCTTCTGTCTTGTTGTTGGTGTATAGGAATGCCACTGATGTCTGTGCATTGATTTTATAGCCTGCTACTTGACGGAATTGCTGTGTGAGTTGTAGCAGTTTTGGGGTGGAGTCTTTTGGGTTTTCCACATATAGTATCATATCATCTGCAAAGAGTGAGAGTTTGACTTCCTCTCTGCCGATTTGGATGCCTTGGATTTCTTTTTGTTGTCTGATTGCTGTGGCTAGGACTTCTAATACTATGTTGAATAGCAGTGGTGAGAGTGGCTATCCCTGCCGCGTTCCTGACCTTAGGGGAAAAGATCTCAGCTTTTCCCCATTGAGAATGATATTCGCTGTAGGTTGTTCGTAGATGGCTTTTATGATATTGAGGTATGTACCCGCTGTCCCTGTACTCTGAAGAGTTTTGATCCAGAAAGTGTGCTTTACTTTGTCAAATGGTTTTTCTGCATCTATTGAGAGGATCATATGATTCTTGTTCTTTCTTTGGTTAATGTGTTTTATCACGTTGATTGATTTGCGGATGTTGAACCAGCCTTGCAGCCCAGGGATAAATCCCACTTGGTCATGGTGAATACTCCTTTTCATGTACTGTTGGGTCCTCTTGGCTAGTATTTTGGTGAGAATTTTTGCATCGATGTTCATCAAGGATATTGGTCTCTAATACTCCTTTTTGATGGGATCTTTGTCTGGTTTTGGGATCAAGGTAATGGTGGCCTCATAAAATGAGATTGGAAGTTTTCCTTCCATTTCTATTGTTTGGAACAGTTTCAGGAGAATAGGTATTAATTCTTCTTTAAATGTCGGATAGAATTCCCCTGGGAATCCATCTGGCCCTGGGCTTTGGTTTCTTGGGAGGTTTTTGATGACTACTTCAATTGCCTTCGTGGTTATAGGACTGTTCAGGTTTTCTCTTTCTTCCTGGGTCAGTTTTGGTAGTTGACACATCTCTAGGAATGCACCCATTTCTTCCAGGTTATGGAATATGCTGCCATAGGGTTGCTCAGATTACGTTCTTATAATCGCTTGTATTTCTTTGGTGTTGGTTGTGATCTCTCCTCCTTCATTCATGATTTTGTTGATTTGGGTCATTTCTCTTTTCTTTTTGATCAGCCTGGACAGGGGTGTATCAATCTTGTGAATTCTTTCAAAGAACCAGCTCCTAGTTCCGTTGATCTGTTCTACTGTTCTTTTGGGTTCTATTTCATTGATTTCTGCTCTGATCTGCATGATTTCTCTTCTCCTGCTGGGTTTAGGCTTTATTGGCCGTTCTTTCTCCAGCTCCTTTAGGTGTAGGGTTAGGGTGTGTATTTGAGACCTTTCATGTTTCTTGAGAAAGGCTTGTATTGCTATATACTTTCCTCGCAGGACTGCCTTGGCTGTATCCCAAAGATTTTGGACAGTTGTGTTTTCATTTTCATTGGTTTCCATGAATTTTTAAATTCTTCTTTAATTTCCTGGTTGACCCATTCATTCTTTCGTAGGATGCTCTTTAGCCTCCATGTATTTGAGTTGTTTCCGACTT
Organism: Eumetopias jubatus; assembly: GCF_037043125.1. Classification (NCBI taxonomy): domain Eukaryota; kingdom Metazoa; phylum Chordata; class Mammalia; order Carnivora; family Otariidae; genus Eumetopias; species Eumetopias jubatus. Next base: position 5,353,417 of record NW_028274824.1, on the reverse strand, counting down.
TCCTCTTCTGATTGAGTTCTAGTTTCAAAGCATTGTGGTCTGAAAATGTGCAGGGAATGATCCCAATCTTTGGGTACCGGTTGAGACCTGATTTGTGACCTAGGATGTGATCCATTCTGGAGAACGTTCCATGGGCCCTAGAGAAGAATGTGTATTCCGTTGCTTCGGGAAGGAACGTTCTGAATATGTCTGTGAAGTCCATTTGGTCCAGTGTGTCATTTAAAGTCTTTATTTCCTTGTTGATCTTTTGCTTAGATGATCTGGCCATTTCAGTCAGGGGGGTGTTAAAGTCCCCCACTCTGATTGTATGGTTGTCAATGTCTTTCTTTGCTTTTCTTCTAAATTGCCTTATATAATTGGATGCTCCCATGTTCGGGGCATAGACATTTACAATTGTTAGATCTTCTTCTTGGATAGACCCTTTAAGTAGGATATAGTGTCCTTCTTCATCTCTTATTACAGCCTTTGTTTTTTATTGCTTTGTTAATCACCATGTACTACATCATTTGTTTTGGTGTAGTGTCCCATGATTCATTGTTTGTTCCGAACACACAGTGCTCCATGCAGAATGTGCCCTCTTTAATACCCATCACCAGGCTAACCAATCCCCCGACCCACCTCCCCTCTAGAAACCTCGGATTTTTTTTCAGAATCCATCATCTCTCCTGGTCTGTCTCCCCCTCTCACTAACTCCCCTTCATTCTTCCTCTCCTGCTATCTCCTTCTTTTCCTTTATTCTTAAAATATGTTGCGTTATTTGTTTCAGAAGTAGAGATCTGTGATTCAACAGTCTTACACAATTCACAGCGCTCACCGTAGCTCATACCCTCCCCAATGTCTATCACCCAGCCAGCCCATCCCTCCCACCCCCGACCACTCCAGCAAGCCTCACTCTGTTCCTGAGATTAAGAATTCCTCATATCAGTGAGGTCATATGATACATGTCTTTCTCTGATTGACTTATTTCACTAATCATCGGACCCTCCACTTCCATCCACGTCGTTGTCCATGGCAACATCTCATTCCTTTTGATGGCTGCGTAATATTCCATTGTGTATATATATACCACCTCTTCTTTATCCACTCATCTGTCGATGGACATCTTGGCTCTTTCAACAGTTTGGCTACTGTGGACATTGCTGCTATAAACAATGGGGTGCACGTACCGCTTCGGGTCCCTACATTTGTATCTTTGGGGTAAATACCCAGGAGTGCAATTGCTGGATCGGATGGTAGCTCTAATTTCAACTATTTGAGGAACCTCCATCCTGTTTTCCAGAGGGGTTGCCCCAGCTTGCATTCCCACCACCAGTGTAGGAGGGTTCCCCTTTCTCCACATCCCCGCCAACCTCTGTCGTTCCCTGACTTGTTCATTTGAGCCATTCTGACGGGTGTGAGGGGGTATCTCATTGAGGTTTTGATGTGGATTTCCCTGATGCCGAGCCGTGTTGAGCACTTTTTCCTGTGCCTGTGGGCCATTTGGATGTCTTCTTTGGAAAAATGTCTGTTCATGTCTTCTGCCTATTTTTTGATTGGATTATTTGTTCTTTGGGTGTTGAGTTTGATACGTTTTTATACATATTGGATAGTAGCCCTTTATCTGATATGTCATTCGTAAATAATTTCTCCCATTCTGTCGGTTGTGTTTTGGTTTTGTGGACTGTTTCTTTTGCTGTGCCAAAGGTTTTTATCTTGATGAAATCCCAATAGTTCATTTTTGCCCTGGCTTCCCGTGCCTTTGGTGATGTTTGTAGGAAGGAGTTGCTGCGGCTGAGGTCGAAGAGCTTGCTACCTGTGTTCTCCTTTAGGATTTTGATGGAGTCCTGTCTCACACTGAGGTCTTTCAAACATTTGGAGTCTATTTTTGTGTGTGGTGTCAGGAAATGGTCCAGTGTCATTCTTCTGCATGGGGCTGTCCCATTTCCACAACTCCAGTTGTTGAAGAGACTCTCTTTTTGCCATTGGACATTCTTTCCTGCTCTGTCAAAGATAAGTTGACCATAGAGTTGAGGGTCCATTTCTGGGCTCTCGATTCTGTTCCATGGATCTATGTGTCTGTTTTTGTGCCAGTACCCTACTGTCTTGATGATGACAGCTTTGTCATAGAGCTGGAAGTCCAGAATTGTGATGCCGCCAGCTTTGCTTTTCTTTCTCAATATTCCTCTGGCTATTCGTGGTCTCTTCTGGTTCCATTCAAATCTTAGGATTATTTGTTCCATTTCTTGGAAAAAAGTGGATGGTATTTTGACGGGGATTGCATTGCATGTGTAGATTGCTCTAGGTAGCATTGACCTCTTCACAATGTTGGTTCTCCCAATCCATGAGCATGGAACGTTTTTCCGTTTCTTTGTGTCTTCTTCAATTTCTTTCCTGAGTATTTGGTAGTTTTCTGAGTACAGATCCTTTGCCTCTTGGGTTCAATGTATTCCTAGGTCTCTTCTGGTTTTGGGTGCAGTTGTGAATGGGATCGACTCCTTGATTTGTCTCTCTTCTGTCTTGTTGTTGGTGTATAGGAATGCCACTAATGTCTGTGCATTGATTTTATAGCCTGCTACTTGACGGAATTGCTGTGTGAGTTGTAGCAGTTTTGGGGTGGAGTCTTTTGGGTTTTCCACATATAGTATCATATCATCTGCAAAGAGTGAGTGTTTGACTTCCTCTCTGCCGATTTGGATGCCTTGGATTTCTTTTTGTTGTCTGATTGCTGTGGCTAGGACTTCTAATACTATGTTGAATAGCAGTGGTGAGAGTGGCTATCCCTGCCGCGTTCCTGACCTTAGGGGAAAAGATCTCAGCTTTTCCCCATTGAGAATGATATTCGCTGTAGGTTGTTCGTAGATGGCTTTTATGATATTGAGGTATGTACCCGCTGTCCCTGTACTCTGAAGAGTTTTGATCCAGAAAGTGTGCTTTACTTTGTCAAATGGTTTTTCTGCATCTATTGAGAGGATCATATGATTCTTGTTCTTTCTTTGGTTAATGTGTTTTATCACGTTGATTGATTTGCGGATGTTGAACCAGCCTTGCAGCCCAGGGATAAATCCCACTTGGTCATGGTGAATACTCCTTTTCATGTACTGTTGGGTCCTCTTGGCTAGTATTTTGGTGAGAATTTTTGCATCGATGTTCATCAAGGATATTGGTCTCTAATACTCCTTTTTGATGGGATCTTTGTCTGGTTTTGGGATCAAGGTAATGGTGGCCTCATAAAATGAGATTGGAAGTTTTCCTTCCATTTCTATTGTTTGGAACAGTTTCAGGAGAATAGGTATTAATTCTTCTTTAAATGTCTGATAGAATTCCCCTGGGAATCCATCTGGCCCTGGGCTTTGGTTTCTTGGGAGGTTTTTGATGACTACTTCAATTGCCTTCGTGGTTATAGGACTGTTCAGGTTTTCTCTTTCTTCCTGGGTCAGTTTTGGTAGTTGACACATCTCTAGGAATGCACCCATTTCTTCCAGGTTATGGAATATGCTGCCATAGGTTTGCTCAGATTACGTTCTTATAATCGTTTGTATTTCTTTGGTGTTGGTTGTGATCTCTCCTCCTTCATTCATGATTTTGTTGATTTGGGTCATTTCTCTTTTCTTTTTGATCAGCCTGGACAGGGGTGTATCAATCTTGTGAATTCTTTCAAAGAACCAGCTCCTAGTTCCGTTGATCTGTTCTACTGTTCTTTTGGGTTCTATTTCATTGATTTCTGCTCTGATCTGCATGATTTCTCTTCTCCTGCTGGGTTTAGGCTTTATTGGCCGTTCTTTCTCCAGCTCCTTTAGGTGTAGGGTTAGGGTGTGTATTTGAGACCTTTCATGTTTCTTGAGAAAGGCTTGTATTGCTATATACTTTCCTCGCAGGACTGCCTTGGCTGTATCCCAAAGATTTTGGACAGTTGTGTTTTCATTTTCATTGGTTTCCATGAATTTTTAAATTCTTCTTTAATTTCCTGGTTGACCCATTCATTCTTTCGTAGGATGCTCTTTAGCCTCCATGTATTTGAGTTCTTTCCGACTTTCCTCTTGTGATTGAGTTCTAGTTTCAAAGCATTGTGGTCTGAAAATGTGCAGGGAATGATCCCAATCTTTGGGTACCGGTTGAGACCTGATTTGTGACCTAGGATGTGATCCATTCTGGAGAACGTTCCATGGGCCCTAGAGAAGAATGTGTATTCCGTTGCTTCGGGATGGAACGTTCTGAATATGTCTGTGAAGTCCATTTGGTCCAGTGTGTCATTTAAAGTCTTTATTTCCTTGTTGATCTTTTGCTTAGATGATCTGGCCATTTCAGTCAGGGGGGTGTTAAAGTCCCCCACTCTGATTGTATGGTTGTCAATGTCTTTCTTTGCTTTTCTTCTAAATTGCCTTATATAATTGGATGCTCCCATGTTCGGGGCATAGACATTTACAATTGTTAGATCTTCTTCTTGGATAGACCCTTTAAGTAGGATATAGTGTCCTTCTTCATCTCTTATTACAGTCTTTGTTTTTTATTGCTTTGTTAATCACCATGTACTACATCATTTGTTTTGGTGTAGTGTCCCATGATTCATTGTTTGTTCCGAACACACAGTGCTCCATGCAGAATGTGCCCTCTTTAATACCCATCACCAAGCTAACCAATCCCCCGACCCACCTCCCCTCTAGAAACCTCGGATTTTTTTTCAGAATCCATCATCTCTCCTGGTCTGTCTCCCCCTCTCACTAACTCCCCTTCATTCTTCCTCTCCTGCTATCTCCTTCTTTTCCTTTATTCTTAAAATATGTTGCGTTATTTGTTTCAGAAGTAGAGATCTGTGATTCAACAGTCTTACACAATTCACAGCGCTCACCGTAGCTCATACCCTCCCCAATGTCTATCACCAAGCCAGCCCATCCCTCCCACCCCCGACCACTCCAGCAAGCCTCACTCTCTTCCTGAGATTAAGAATTCCTCATATCAGTGAGGTCATATGATACATGTCTTTCTCTGATTGACTTATTTCACTAATCATCGGACCCTCCACTTCCATCCACGTCGTTGTCCATGGCAACATCTCATTCCTTTTGATGGCTGCGTAATATTCCATTGTGTATATATATACCACCTCTTCTTTCTCCACTCATCTGTCGATGGACATCTTGGCTCTTTCAAAAGTTTGGATACTGTGGACATTGCTGCTATAAACAATGGGGTGCACGTACCGCTTCGGGTCCCTACATTTGTATCTTTGGGGTAAATACCCAGGAGTGCAATTGCTGGATCGGATGGTAGCTCTAATTTCAACTATTTGAGGAACCTCCATCCTGTTTTCCAGAGGGGTTGCCCCAGCTTGCATTCCCACCACCAGTGTAGGAGGGTTCCCCTTTCTCCACATCCCCGCCAACCTCTGTCGTTCCCTGACTTGTTCATTTGAGCCATTCTGACGGGTGTGAGAGGGTATCTCATTGAGGTTTTGATGTGGATTTCCCTGATGCCGAGCCGTGTTGAGCACTTTTTCCTGTGCCTGTGGGCCATTTGGATGTCTTCTTTGGAAAAATGTCTGTTCATGCCTTCTGCCTATTTTTTGATTGGATTATTTGTTCTTTGGGTGTTGAGTTTGATACGTTTTTATACATATTGGATAGTAGCCCTTTATCTGATATGTCATTCGTAAATAATTTCTCCCATTCTGTCGGTTGTCTTTTGGTTTTGTGGACTGTTTCTTTTGCTGTGCCAAAGGTTTTTATCTTGATGAAATCCCAATAGTTCCTTTTTGCCCTGGATTCCCGTGCCTTTGGTGATGTTTGTAGGAAGGAGTTGCTGCGGCTGAGGTCGAAGAGCTTGCTACCTGTGTTCTCCTTTAGGATTTTGATGGAGTCCTGTCTCACACTGAGGTCTTTCAAACATTTGGAGTCTATTTTTGTGTGTGGTGTCAGGAAATGGTCCAGTGTCATTCTTCTGCATGGGGCTGTCCAATTTCCACAACTCCAGTTGTTGAAGAGACTCTCTTTTTGCCATTGGACATTCTTTCCTGCTCTGTCAAAGATAAGTTGACCATAGAGTTGAGGGTCCATTTCTGGGCTCTCGATTCTGTTCCATGGATCTATGTGTCTGTTTTTGTGCCAGTACCCTACTGTCTTGATGATGACAGCTTTGTCATAGAGCTGGAAGTCCAGAATTGTGATGCCGCCAGCTTTGCTTTTCTTTCTCAATATTCCTCTGGCTATTCGTGGTCTCTTCTGGTTCCATTCAAATCTTAGGATTATTTGTTCCATTTCTTGGAAAAAAGTGGATGGTATTTTGACGGGGATTGCATTGCATGTGTAGATTGCTCTAGGTAGCATTGACCTCTTCACAATGTTGGTTCTCCCAATCCATGAGCATGGAACGTTTTTCCGTTTCTTTGTGTCTTCTTCAATTTCTTTCCTGAGTATTTGGTAGTTTTCTGAGTACAGATCCTTTGCCTCTTGGGTTCAATGTATTCCTAGGTCTCTTCTGGTTTTGGGTGCAGTTGTGAATGGGATCGACTCCTTGATTTGTCTCTCTTCTGTCTTGTTGTTGGTGTATAGGAATGCCACTGATGTCTGTGCATTGATTTTATAGCCTGCTACTTGACGGAATTGCTGTGTGAGTTGTAGCAGTTTTGGGGTGGAGTCTTTTGGGTTTTCCACATAAAGTATCATATCATCTGCAAAGAGTGAGAGTTTGACTTCCTCTCTGCCGATTTGGATGCCTTGGATTTCTTTTTGTTGTCTGATTGCTGTGGCTAGGACTTCTAATACTATGTTGAATAGCAGTGGTGAGAGTGGCTATCCCTGCCGCGTTCCTGACCTTAGGGGAAAAGATCTCAGCTTTTCCCCATTGAGAATGATATTCGCTGTAGGTTGTTCGTAGATGGCTTTTATGATATTGAGGTATGTACCCGCTGTCCCTGTACTCTGAAGAGTTTTGATCCAGAAAGTGTGCTTTACTTTGTCAAATGGTTTTTCTACATCTATTGAGAGGATCATATGATTCTTGTTCTTTCTTTGGTTAATGTGTTTTATCACGTTGATTGATTTGCGGATGTTGAACCAGCCTTGCAGCCCAGGGATAAATCCCACTTGGTCATGATGAATACTCCTTTTCATGTACTGTTGGGTCCTCTTGGCTAGTATTTTGGTGAGAATTTTTGCATCGATGTTCATCAAGGATATTGGTCTCTAATACTCCTTTTTGATGGGATCTTTGTCTGGTTTTGGGATCAAGGTAATGGTGGCCTCATAAAATGAGTTTGGAAGTTTTCCTTCCATTTCTATTGTTTGGAACAGTTTCAGGAGAATAGGTATTAATTCTTCTTTAAATGTCTGATAGAATTCCCCTGGGAATCCATCTGGCCCTGGGCTTTGGTTTCTTGGGAGGTTTTTGATGACTACTTCAATTGCCTTCGTGGTTATAGGACTGTTCAGGTTTTCTCTTTCTTCCTGGGTCAGTTTTGGTAGTTGACACATCTCTAGGAATGCACCCATTTCTTCCAGGTTATGGAATATGCTGCCATAGGGTTGCTCAGATTACGTTCTTATAATCGTTTGTATTTCTTTGGTGTTGGTTGTGATCTCTCCTCCTTCATTCATGATTTTGTTGATTTGGGTCATTTCTCTTTTCTTTTTGATCAGCCTGGACAGGGGTGTATCAATCTTGTGAATTCTTTCAAAGAACCAGCTCCTAGTTCCGTTGATCTGTTCTACTGTTCTTTTGGGTTCTATTTCATTGATTTCTGCTCTGATCTGCATGATTTCTCTTCTCCTGCTGGGTTTAGGCTTTATTGGCCGTTCTTTCTCCAGCTCCTTTAGGTGTAGGGTTAGGGTGTGTATTTGAGACCTTTCATGTTTCTTGAGAAAGGCTTGTATTGCTATATACTTTCCTCGCAGGACTGCCTTGGCTGTATCCCAAAGATTTTGGACAGTTGTGTTTTCATTTTCATTGGTTTCCATGAATTTTTAAATTCTTCTTTAATTTCCTGGTTGACCCATTCATTCTTTCGTAGGATGCTCTTTAGCCTCCATGTATTTGAGTTCTTTCCGACTTTCCTCTTGTGATTGAGTTCTAGTTTCAAAGCATTGAGGTCTGAAAATGTGCAGGGAATGATCCCAATCTTTGGGTACCGGTTGAGACCTGATTTGTGACCTAGGATGTGATCCATTCTGGAGAACGTTCCATGGGCCCTAGAGAAGAATGTGTATTCCGTTGCTTCGGGATGGAACGTTCTGAATATGTCTGTGAAGTCCATTTGGTCCAGTGTGTCATTTAAAGTCTTTATTTCCTTGTTGATCTTTTGCTTAGATGATCTGGCCATTTCAGTCAGGGGGGTGTTAAAGTCCCCCACTATGATTGTATGGTTGTCAATGTCTTTCTTTGCTTTTCTTCTAAATTGCCTTATATAATTGGATGCTCCCATGTTCGGGGCATAGACATTTACAATTGTTAGATCTTCTTCTTGGATAGACCCTTTAAGTAGGATATAGTGTCCTTCTTCATCTCTTATTACAGCCTTTTTTTTTATTGCTTTGTTAATCACCATGTACTACATCATTTGTTTTGGTGTAGTGTCCCATGATTCATTGTTTGTTCCGAACACACAGTGCTCCATGCAGAATGTGCCCTCTTTAATACCCATCACCAGGCTAACCAATCCCCCGACCCACCTCCCCTCTAGAAACCTCGGATTTTTTTTCAGAATCCATCATCTCTCCTGGTCTGTCTCCCCCTCTCACTAACTCCCCTTCATTCTTCCTCTCCTGCTATCTCCTTCTTTTCCTTTATTCTTAAAATATGTTGCGTTATTTGTTTCAGAAGTAGAGATCTGTGATTCAACAGTCTTACACAATTCACAGCGCTCACCGTAGCTCATACCCTCCCCAATGTCTATCACCCAGCCAGCCCATCCCTCCCACCCCCGACCACTCCAGCAAGCCTCACTCTGTTCCTGAGATTAAGAATTCCTCATATCAGTGAGGTCATATGATACATGTCTTTCTCTGATTGACTTATTTCACTCATCATCGGACCCTCCACTTCCATCCACGTCGTTGTCCATGGCAACATCTCATTCCTTTTGATGGCTGCGTAATATTCCATTGTGTATATATATACCACCTCTTCTTTATCCACTCATCTGTCGATGGACATCTTGGCTCTTTCAACAGTTTGGCTACTGTGGACATTGGTGCTATAAACAATGGGGTGCACGTACCGCTTCGGGTCCCTACATTTGTATCTTTGGGGTAAATACCCAGGAGTGCAATTGCTGGATCGGATGGTAGCTCTAATTTCAACTATTTGAGGAACATCCATCCTGTTTTCCAGAGGGGTTGCCCCAGCTTGCATTCCCACCACCAGTGTAGGAGGGTTCCCCTTTCTCCACATCCCCGCCAACCTCTGTCGTTCCCTGACTTGTTCATTTGAGCCATTCTGACGGGTGTGAGGGGGTATCTCATTGAGGTTTTGATGTGGATTTCCCTGATGCCGAGCCGTGTTGAGCACTTTTTCCTGTGCCTGTGGGCCATTTGGATGTCTTCTTTGGAAAAATGTCTGTTCATGTCTTCTGCCTATTTTTTGATTGGATTATTTGTTCTTTGGGTGTTGAGTTTGATACGTTTTTATACATATTGGATAGTAGCCCTTTATCTGATATGTCATTCGTAAATAATTTCTCCCATTCTGTCGGTTGTGTTTTGGTTTTGTGGACTGTTTCTTTTGCTGTGCCAAAGGTTTTTATCTTGATGAAATCCCAATAGTTCATTTTTGCCCTGGCTTCCCGTGCCTTTGGTGATGTTTGTAGGAAGAAGTTGCTGCGGCTGAGGTCGAAGAGCTTGCTACCTGTGTTCTCCTTTAGGATTTTGATGGAGTCCTGTCTCACACTGAGGTCTTTCAAACATTTGGAGTCTATTTTTGTGTGTGGTGTCAGGAAATGGTCCAGTGTCATTCTTCTGCATGGGGCTGTCCCATTTCCACAACTCCAGTTGTTGAAGAGACTCTCTTTTTGCCATTGGACATTCTTTCCTGCTCTGTCAAAGATAAGTTGACCATAGAGTTGAGGGTCCATTTCTGGGCTCTCGATTCTGTTCCATGGATCTATGTGTCTGTTTTTGTGCCAGTACCCTACTGTCTTGATGATGACAGCTTTGTCATAGAGCTGGAAGTCCAGAATTGTGATGCCGCCAGCTTTGCTTTTCTTTCTCAATATTCCTCTGGCTATTCGTGGTCTCTTCTGGTTCCATTCAAATCTTAGGATTATTTGTTCCATTTCTTGGAAAAAAGTGGATGGTATTTTGACGGGGATTGCATTGCATGTGTAGATTGCTCTAGGTAGCATTGACCTCTTCACAATGTTGGTTCTCCCAATCCATGAGCATGGAACGTTTTTCCGTTTCTTTGTGTCTTCTTCAATTTCTTTCCTGAGTATTTGGTAGTTTTCTGAGTACAGATCCTTTGCCTCTTGGGTTCAATGTATTCCTAGGTCTCTTCTGGTTTTGGGTGCAGTTGTGAATGGGATCGACTCCTTGATTTGTCTCTCTTCTGTCTTGTTGTTGGTGTATAGGAATGCCACTGATGTCTGTGCATTGATTTTATAGCCTGCTACTTGACGGAATTGCTGTGTGAGTTGTAGCAGTTTTGGGGTGGAGTCTTTTGGGTTTTCCACATATAGTATCATATCATCTGCAAAGAGTGAGAGTTTGACTTCCTCTCTGCCGATTTGGATGCCTTGGATTTCTTTTTGTTGTCTGATTGCTGTGGCTAGGACTTCTAATACTATGTTGAATAGCAGTGGTGAGAGTGGCTATCCCTGCCGCGTTCCTGACCTTAGGGGAAAAGATCTCAGCTTTTCCCCATTGAGAATGATATTCGCTGTAGGTTGTTCGTAGATGGCTTTTATGATATTGAGGTATGTACCCGCTGTCCCTGTACTCTGAAGAGTTTTGATCCAGAAAGTGTGCTTTACTTTGTCAAATGGTTTTTCTGCATCTATTGAGAGGATCATATGATTCTTGTTCTTTCTTTGGTTAATGTGTTTTATCACGTTGATTGATTTGCGGATGTTGAACCAGCCTTGCAGCCCAGGGATAAATCCCACTTGGTCATGGTGAATACTCCTTTTCATGTACTGTTGGGTCCTCTTGGCTAGTATTTTGGTGAGAATTTTTGCATCGATGTTCATCAAGGATATTGGTCTCTAATACTCCTTTTTGATGGGATCTTTGTCTGGTTTTGGGATCAAGGTAATGGTGGCCTCATAAAATGAGATTGGAAGTTTTCCTTCCATTTCTATTGTTTGGAACAGTTTCAGGAGAATAGGTATTAATTCTTCTTTAAATGTCGGATAGAATTCCCCTGGGAATCCATCTGGCCCTGGGCTTTGGTTTCTTGGGAGGTTTTTGATGACTACTTCAATTGCCTTCGTGGTTATAGGACTGTTCAGGTTTTCTCTTTCTTCCTGGGTCAGTTTTGGTAGTTGACACATCTCTAGGAATGCACCCATTTCTTCCAGGTTATGGAATATGCTGCCATAGGGTTGCTCAGATTACGTTCTTATAATCGCTTGTATTTCTTTGGTGTTGGTTGTGATCTCTCCTCCTTCATTCATGATTTTGTTGATTTGGGTCATTTCTCTTTTCTTTTTGATCAGCCTGGACAGGGGTGTATCAATCTTGTGAATTCTTTCAAAGAACCAGCTCCTAGTTCCGTTGATCTGTTCTACTGTTCTTTTGGGTTCTATTTCATTGATTTCTGCTCTGATCTGCATGATTTCTCTTCTCCTGCTGGGTTTAGGCTTTATTGGCCGTTCTTTCTCCAGCTCCTTTAGGTGTAGGGTTAGGGTGTGTATTTGAGACCTTTCATGTTTCTTGAGAAAGGCTTGTATTGCTATATACTTTCCTCGCAGGACTGCCTTGGCTGTATCCCAAAGATTTTGGACAGTTGTGTTTTCATTTTCATTGGTTTCCATGAATTTTTAAATTCTTCTTTAATTTCCTGGTTGACCCATTCATTCTTTCGTAGGATGCTCTTTAGCCTCCATGTATTTGAGTTTTTTCCGACTTTCCTCTTCTGATTGAGTTCTAGTTTCAAAGCATTGTGGTCTGAAAATGTGCAGGGAATGATCCCAATCTTTGGGTACCGGTTGAGACCTGATTTGTGACCTAGGATGTGATCCATTCTGGAGAACGTTCCATGGGCCCTAGAGAAGAATGTGTATTCCGTTGCTTCGGGAAGGAACGTTCTGAATATGTCTGTGAAGTCCATTTGGTCCAGTGTGTCATTTAAAGTCTTTATTTCCTTGTTGATCTTTTGCTTAGATGATCTGGCCATTTCAGTCAGGGGGGTGTTAAAGTCCCCCACTCTGATTGTATGGTTGTCAATGTCTTTCTTTGCTTTTCTTCTAAATTGCCTTATACAATTGGATGCTCCCATGTTCGGGGCATAGACATTTACAATTGTTAGATCTTCTTCTTGGATAGACCCTTTAAGTAGGATATAGTGTCCTTCTTCATCTCTTATTACACTCTTTCTTTTTTATTGCTTTGTTAATCACCATGTACTACATCATTTGTTTTGGTGTAGTGTCCCATGATTCATTGTTTGTTCCGAACACACAGTGCTCTATGCAGAATGTGCCCTCTTTAATACCCATCACCAGGCTAACCAATCCCCCGACCCACCTCCCCTCTAGAAACCTCGGATTTTTTTTCAGAATCCATCATCTCTCCTGGTCTGTCTCCCCCTCTCACTAACTCCCCTTCATTCTTCCTCTCCTGCTATCTCCTTCTTTTCCTTTATTCTTAAAATATGTTGCGTTATTTGTTTCAGAAGTAGAGATCTGTGATTCAACAGTCTTACACAATTCACAGCGCTCACCGTAGCTCATACCCTCCCCAATGTCTATCACCCAGCCAGCCCATCCCTCCCACCCCCGACCACTCCAGCAAGCCTCACTCTGTTCCTGAGATTAAGAATTCCTCATATCAGTGAGGTCATATGATACATGTCTTTCTCAGATTGACTTATTTCACTAATCATCGGACCCTCCAGTTCCATCCACGTCGTTGTCCATGGCAACATCTCATTCCTTTTGATGGCTGCGTAATATTCCATTGTGTATATATATACCACTTCTTCTTTATCCACTCATCTGTCGATGGACATCTTGGCTCTTTCAACAGTTTGGCTATTGTGGACATTGCTGCTATAAACAATGGGGTGCACGTACCGCTTCGGGTCCCTACATTTGTATCTTTGGGGTAAATACCCAGGAGTGCAATTGCTGGATCGGATGGTAGCTCTAATTTCAACTATTTGAGGAACCTCCATCCTGTTTTCCAGAGGGGTTGCCCCAGCTTGCATTCCCACCACCAGTGTAGGAGGGTTCCCCTTTCTCCACATCCCCGCCAACCTCTGTCGTTCCCTGACTTGTTCATTTGAGCCATTCTGACGGGTGTGAGGGGGTATCTCATTGAGGTTTTGATGTGGATTTCCCTGATGCCGAGCCGTGTTGAGCACTTTTTCCTGTGCCTGTTGGCCATTTGGATGTCTTCTTTGGAAAAATGTCTGTTCATGCCTTCTGCCTATATTTGATTGGATTATTTGTTCTTTGGGTGTTGAGTTTGATACGTTTTTATACATATTGGATAGTAGCCCTTTATCTGATATGTCATTCGTAAATAATTTCTCCCATTCTGTCGGTTGTCTTTTGGTTTTGTGGACTGTTTCTTTTGCTGTGCCAAAGGTTTTTATCTTGATGAAATCCCAATAGTTCCTTTTTGCCCTGGATTCCCGTGCCTTTGGTGATGTTTGTAGGAAGGAGTTGCTGCGGCTGAGGTCGAAGAGCTTGCTACCTGTGTTCTCCTTTAGGATTTTGATGGAGTCCTGTCTCACACTGAGGTCTTTCAAACATTTGGAGTCTATTTTTGTGTGTGGTGTCAGGAAATGGTCCAGTGTCATTCTTCTGCATGGGGCTGTCCAATTTCCACAACTCCAGTTGTTGAAGAGACTCTCTTTTTGCCATTGGACATTCTTTCCTGCTCTGTCAAAGATAAGTTGACCATAGAGTTGAGGGTCCATTTCTGGGCTCTCGATTCTGTTCCATGGATCTATGTGTCTGTTTTTGTGCCAGTACCCTACTGTCTTGATGATGACAGCTTTGTCATAGAGCTGGAAGTCCAGAATTGTGATGCCGCCAGCTTTGCTTTTCTTTCTCAATATTCCTCTGGCTATTCGTGGTCTCTTCTGGTTCCATTCAAATCTTAGGATTATTTGTTCCATTTCTTGGAAAAAAGTGGATGGTATTTTGACGGGGATTGCATTGCATGTGTAGATTGCTCTAGGTAGCGTTGACCTCTTCACAATGTTGGTTCTCCCAATCCATGAGCATGGAACGTTTTTCCGTTTCTTTGTGTCTTCTTCAATTTCTTTCCTGAGTATTTGGTAGTTTTCTGGGTACAGATCCTTTGCCTCTTGGGTTCAATTTATTCCTAGGTCTCTTCTGGTTTTGGGTGCAGTTGTGAATGGGATCGACTCCTTGATTTGTCTCTCTTCTGTCTTGTTGTTGGTGTATAGGAATGCCACTGATGTCTGTGCATTGATTTTATAGCCTGCTACTTGACCGAATTGCTGTGTGAGTTGTAGCAGTTTTGGGGTGGAGTCTTTTGGGTTTTCCACATAAAGTATCATATCATCGGCAAAGAGTGAGAGTTTGACTTCCTCTCTGCCGATTTGGATGCCTTGGATTTCTTTTTGTTGTCTGATTGCTGTGGCTAGGACTTCTAATACTATGTTGAATAGCAGTGGTGAGAGTGGCTATCCCTGCCGCGTTCCTGACCTTAGGGGAAAAGATCTCAGCTTTTCCCCATTGAGAATGATATTCGCTGTAGGTTGTTCGTAGATGGCTTTTATGATATTGAGGTATGTACCCGCTGTCCCTGTACTCTGAAGAGTTTTGATCCAGAAAGTGTGCTTTACTTTGTCAAATGGTTTTTCTGCATCTATTGAGAGGATCATATGATTCTTGTTCTTTCTTTGGTTAATGTGTTTTATCACGTTGATTGATTTGCGGATGTTGAACCAGCCTTGCAGCCCAGGGATAAATCCCACTTGGTCATGGTGAATACTCCTTTTCATGTACTGTTGGGTCCTCTTGGCTAGTATTTTGGTGAGAATTTTTGCATCGATGTTCATCAAGGATATTGGTCTCTAATACTCCTTTTTGATGGGATCTTTGTCTGGTTTTGGGATCAAGGTAATGGTGGCCTCATAAAATGAGTTTGGAAGTTTTCCTTCCATTTCTATTGTTTGGAACAGTTTCAGGAGAATAGGTATTAATTCTTCTTTAAATGTCGGATAGAATTCCCCTGGGAATCCATCTGGCCCTGGGCTTTGGTTTCTTGGGAGGTTTTTGATGACTACTTCAATTGCCTTCGTGGTTATAGGACTGTTCAGGTTTTCTCTTTCTTCCTGGGTCAGTTTTGGTAGTTGACACATCTCTAGGAATGCACCCATTTCTTCCAGGTTATGGAATATGCTGCCATAGGGTTGCTCAGATTACGTTCTTATAATCGTTTGTATTTCTTTGGTGTTGGTTGTGATCTCTCCTCCTTCATTCATGATTTTGTTGATTTGGGTCATTTCTCTTTTCTTTTTGATCAGCCTGGACAGGGGTGTATCAATCTTGTGAATTCTTTCAAAGAACCAGCTCCTAGTTCCGTTGATCTGTTCTACTGTTCTTTTGGGTTCTATTTCATTGATTTCTGCTCTGATCTGCATGATTTCTCTTCTCCTGCTGGGTTTAGGCTTTATTGGCCGTTCTTTCTCCAGCTCCTTTAGGTGTAGGGTTAGGGTGTGTATTTGAGACCTTTCATGTTTCTTGAGAAAGGCTTGTATTGCTATATACTTTCCTCGCAGGACTGCCTTGGCTGTATCCCAAAGATTTTGGACAGTTGTGTTTTCATTTTCATTGGTTTCCATGAATTTTTAAATTCTTCTTTAATTTCCTGGTTGACCCATTCATTCTTTCGTAGGATGCTCTTTAGCCTCCATGTATTTGAGTTCTTTCCGACTTTCCTCTTGTGATTGAGTTCTAGTTTCAAAGCATTGAGGTCTGAAAATGTGCAGGGAATGATCCCAATCTTTGGGTACCGGTTGAGACCTGATTTGTGACCTAGGATGTGATCCATTCTGGAGAACGTTCCATGGGCCCTAGAGAAGAATGTGTATTCCGTTGCTTCGGGATGGAACGTTCTGAATATGTCTGTGAAGTCCATTTGGTCCAGTGTGTCATTTAAAGTCTTTATTTCCTTGTTGATCTTTTGCTTAGATGATCTGGCCATTTCAGTCAGGGGGGTGTTAAAGTCCCCCACTATGATTGTATGGTTGTCAATGTCTTTCTTTGCTTTTCTTCTAAATTGCCTTATATAATTGGATGCTCCCATGTTCGGGGCATAGACATTTACAATTGTTAGATCTTCTTCTTGGATAGACCCTTTAAGTAGGATATAGTGTCCTTCTTCATCTCTTATTACAGCCTTTTTTTTTATTGCTTTGTTAATCACCATGTACTACATCATTTGTTTTGGTGTAGTGTCCCATGATTCATTGTTTGTTCCGAACACACAGTGCTCCATGCAGAATGTGCCCTCTTTAATACCCATCACCAGGCTAACCAATCCCCCGACCCACCTCCCCTCTAGAAACCTCGGATTTTTTTTCAGAATCCATCATCTCTCCTGGTCTGTCTCCCCCTCTCACTAACTCCCCTTCATTCTTCCTCTCCTGCTATCTCCTTCTTTTCCTTTATTCTTAAAATATGTTGCGTTATTTGTTTCAGAAGTAGAGATCTGTGATTCAACAGTCTTACACAATTCACAGCGCTCACCGTAGCTCATACCCTCCCCAATGTCTATCACCCAGCCAGCCCATCCCTCCCACCCCCGACCACTCCAGCAAGCCTCACTCTGTTCCTGAGATTAAGAATTCCTCATATCAGTGAGGTCATATGATACATGTCTTTCTCTGATTGACTTATTTCACTCATCATCGGACCCTCCACTTCCATCCACGTCGTTGTCCATGGCAACATCTCATTCCTTTTGATGGCTGCGTAATATTCCATTGTGTATATATATACCACCTCTTCTTTATCCACTCATCTGTCGATGGACATCTTGGCTCTTTCAACAGTTTGGCTACTGTGGACATTGCTGCTATAAACAATGGGGTGCACGTACCGCTTCGGGTCCCTACATTTGTATCTTTGGGGTAAATACCCAGGAGTGCAATTGCTGGATCGGATGGTAGCTCTAATTTCAACTATTTGAGGAACATCCATCCTGTTTTCCAGAGGGGTTGCCCCAGCTTGCATTCCCACCACCAGTGTAGGAGGGTTCCCCTTTCTCCACATCCCCGCCAACCTCTGTCGTTCCCTGACTTGTTCATTTGAGCCATTCTGACGGGTGTGAGGGGGTATCTCATTGAGGTTTTGATGTGGATTTCCCTGATGCCGAGCCGTGTTGAGCACTTTTTCCTGTGCCTGTGGGCCATTTGGATGTCTTCTTTGGAAAAATGTCTGTTCATGTCTTCTGCCTATTTTTTGATTGGATTATTTGTTCTTTGGGTGTTGAGTTTGATACGTTTTTATACATATTGGATAGTAGCCCTTTATCTGATATGTCATTCGTAAATAATTTCTCCCATTCTGTCGGTTGTGTTTTGGTTTTGTGGACTGTTTCTTTTGCTGTGCCAAAGGTTTTTATCTTGATGAAATCCCAATAGTTCATTTTTGCCCTGGCTTCCCGTGCCTTTGGTGATGTTTGTAGGAAGAAGTTGCTGCGGCTGAGGTCGAAGAGCTTGCTACCTGTGTTCTCCTTTAGGATTTTGATGGAGTCCTGTCTCACACTGAGGTCTTTCAAACATTTGGAGTCTATTTTTGTGTGTGGTGTCAGGAAATGGTCCAGTGTCATTCTTCTGCATGGGGCTGTCCCATTTCCACAACTCCAGTTGTTGAAGAGACTCTCTTTTTGCCATTGGACATTCTTTCCTGCTCTGTCAAAGATAAGTTGACCATAGAGTTGAGGGTCCATTTCTGGGCTCTCGATTCTGTTCCATGGATCTATGTGTCTGTTTTTGTGCCAGTACCCTACTGTCTTGATGATGACAGCTTTGTCATAGAGCTGGAAGTCCAGAATTGTGATGCCGCCAGCTTTGCTTTTCTTTCTCAATATTCCTCTGGCTATTCGTGGTCTCTTCTGGTTCCATTCAAATCTTAGGATTATTTGTTCCATTTCTTGGAAAAAAGTGGATGGTATTTTGACGGGGATTGCATTGCATGTGTAGATTGCTCTAGGTAGCATTGACCTCTTCACAATGTTGGTTCTCCCAATCCATGAGCATGGAACGTTTTTCCGTTTCTTTGTGTCTTCTTCAATTTCTTTCCTGAGTATTTGGTAGTTTTCTGAGTACAGATCCTTTGCCTCTTGGGTTCAATGTATTCCTAGGTCTCTTCTGGTTTTGGGTGCAGTTGTGAATGGGATCGACTCCTTGATTTGTCTCTCTTCTGTCTTGTTGTTGGTGTATAGGAATGCCACTGATGTCTGTGCATTGATTTTATAGCCTGCTACTTGACGGAATTGCTGTGTGAGTTGTAGCAGTTTTGGGGTGGAGTCTTTTGGGTTTTCCACATATAGTATCATATCATCTGCAAAGAGTGAGAGTTTGACTTCCTCTCTGCCGATTTGGATGCCTTGGATTTCTTTTTGTTGTCTGATTGCTGTGGCTAGGACTTCTAATACTATGTTGAATAGCAGTGGTGAGAGTGGCTATCCCTGCCGCGTTCCTGACCTTAGGGGAAAAGATCTCAGCTTTTCCCCATTGAGAATGATATTCGCTGTAGGTTGTTCGTAGATGGCTTTTATGATATTGAGGTATGTACCCGCTGTCCCTGTACTCTGAAGAGTTTTGATCCAGAAAGTGTGCTTTACTTTGTCAAATGGTTTTTCTGCATCTATTGAGAGGATCATATGATTCTTGTTCTTTCTTTGGTTAATGTGTTTTATCACGTTGATTGATTTGCGGATGTTGAACCAGCCTTGCAGCCCAGGGATAAATCCCACTTGGTCATGGTGAATACTCCTTTTCATGTACTGTTGGGTCCTCTTGGCTAGTATTTTGGTGAGAATTTTTGCATCGATGTTCATCAAGGATATTGGTCTCTAATACTCCTTTTTGATGGGATCTTTGTCTGGTTTTGGGATCAAGGTAATGGTGGCCTCATAAAATGAGATTGGAAGTTTTCCTTCCATTTCTATTGTTTGGAACAGTTTCAGGAGAATAGGTATTAATTCTTCTTTAAATGTCGGATAGAATTCCCCTGGGAATCCATCTGGCCCTGGGCTTTGGTTTCTTGGGAGGTTTTTGATGACTACTTCAATTGCCTTCGTGGTTATAGGACTGTTCAGGTTTTCTCTTTCTTCCTGGGTCAGTTTTGGTAGTTGACACATCTCTAGGAATGCACCCATTTCTTCCAGGTTATGGAATATGCTGCCATAGGGTTGCTCAGATTACGTTCTTATAATCGCTTGTATTTCTTTGGTGTTGGTTGTGATCTCTCCTCCTTCATTCATGATTTTGTTGATTTGGGTCATTTCTCTTTTCTTTTTGATCAGCCTGGACAGGGGTGTATCAATCTTGTGAATTCTTTCAAAGAACCAGCTCCTAGTTCCGTTGATCTGTTCTACTGTTCTTTTGGGTTCTATTTCATTGATTTCTGCTCTGATCTGCATGATTTCTCTTCTCCTGCTGGGTTTAGGCTTTATTGGCCGTTCTTTCTCCAGCTCCTTTAGGTGTAGGGTTAGGGTGTGTATTTGAGACCTTTCATGTTTCTTGAGAAAGGCTTGTATTGCTATATACTTTCCTCGCAGGACTGCCTTGGCTGTATCCCAAAGATTTTGGACAGTTGTGTTTTCATTTTCATTGGTTTCCATGAATTTTTAAATTCTTCTTTAATTTCCTGGTTGACCCATTCATTCTTTCGTAGGATGCTCTTTAGCCTCCATGTATTTGAGTTGTTTCCGACTTTCCTCTTCTGATTGAGTTCTAGTTTCAAAGCATTGTGGTCTGAAAATGTGCAGGGAATGATCCCAATCTTTGGGTACCGGTTGAGACCTGATTTGTGACCTAGGATGTGATCCATTCTGGAGAACGTTCCATGGGCCCTAGAGAAGAATGTGTATTCCGTTGCTTCGGGAAGGAACGTTCTGAATATGTCTGTGAAGTCCATTTGGTCCAGTGTGTCATTTAAAGTCTTTATTTCCTTGTTGATCTTTTGCTTAGATGATCTGGCCATTTCAGTCAGGGGGGTGTTAAAGTCCCCCACTCTGATTGTATGGTTGTCAATGTCTTTCTTTGCTTTTCTTCTAAATTGCCTTATACAATTGGATGCTCCCATGTTCGGGGCATAGACATTTACAATTGTTAGATCTTCTTCTTGGATAGACCCTTTAAGTAGGATATAGTGTCCTTCTTCATCTCTTATTACACTCTTTCTTTTTTATTGCTTTGTTAATCACCATGTACTACATCATTTGTTTTGGTGTAGTGTCCCATGATTCATTGTTTGTTCCGAACACACAGTGCTCTATGCAGAATGTGCCCTCTTTAATACCCATCACCAGGCTAACCAATCCCCCGACCCACCTCCCCTCTAGAAACCTCGGATTTTTTTTCAGAATCCATCATCTCTCCTGGTCTGTCTCCCCCTCTCACTAACTCCCCTTCATTCTTCCTCTCCTGCTATCTCCTTCTTTTCCTTTATTCTTAAAATATGTTGCGTTATTTGTTTCAGAAGTAGAGATCTGTGATTCAACAGTCTTACACAATTCACAGCGCTCACCGTAGCTCATACCCTCCCCAATGTCTATCACCCAGCCAGCCCATCCCTCCCACCCCCGACCACTCCAGCAAGCCTCACTCTGTTCCTGAGATTAAGAATTCCTCATATCAGTGAGGTCATATGATACATGCCTTTCTCAGATTGACTTATTTCACTAATCATCGGACCCTCCAGTTCCATCCACGTCGTTGTCCATGGCAACATCTCATTCCTTTTGATGGCTGCGTAATATTCCATTGTGTATATATATACCACTTCTTCTTTATCCACTCATCTGTCGATGGACATCTTGGCTCTTTCAACAGTTTGGCTATTGTGGACATTGCTGCTATAAACAATGGGGTGCACGTACCGCTTCGGGTCCCTACATTTGTATCTTTGGGGTAAATACCCAGGAGTGCAATTGCTGGATCGGATGGTAGCTCTAATTACAACTATTTGAGGAACCTCCATCCTGTTTTCCAGAGGGGTTGCCCCAGCTTGCATTCCCACCACCAGTGTAGGAGGGTTCCCCTTTCTCCACATCCCCGCCAACCTCTGTCGTTCCCTGACTTGTTCATTTGAGCCATTCTGACGGGTGTGAGGGGGTATCTCATTGAGGTTTTGATGTGGATTTCCCTGATGCCGAGCCGTGTTGAGCACTTTTTCCTGTGCCTGTTGGCCATTTGGATGTCTTCTTTGGAAAAATGTCTGTTCATGCCTTCTGCCTATATTTGATTGGATTATTTGTTCTTTGGGTGTTGAGTTTGATACGTTTTTATACATATTGGATAGTAGCCCTTTATCTGATATGTCATTCGTAAATAATTTCTCCCATTCTGTCGGTTGTCTTTTGGTTTTGTGGACTGTTTCTTTTGCTGTGCCAAAGGTTTTTATCTTGATGAAATCCCAATAGTTCCTTTTTGCCCTGGATTCCCGTGCCTTTGGTGATGTTTGTAGGAAGGAGTTGCTGCGGCTGAGGTCGAAGAGCTTGCTACCTGTGTTCTCCTTTAGGATTTTGATGGAGTCCTGTCTCACACTGAGGTCTTTCAAACATTTGGAGTCTATTTTTGTGTGTGGTGTCAGGAAATGGTCCAGTGTCATTCTTCTGCATGGGGCTGTCCAATTTCCACAACTCCAGTTGTTGAAGAGACTCTCTTTTTGCCATTGGATATTCTTTCCTGCTCTGTCAAAGATAAGTTGACCATAGAGTTGAGGGTCCATTTCTGGGCTCTCGATTCTGTTCCATGGATCTATGTGTCTGTTTTTGTGCCAGTACCCTACTGTCTTGATGATGACAGCTTTGTCATAGAGCTGGAAGTCCAGAATTGTGATGCCGCCAGCTTTGCTTTTCTTTCTCAATATTCCTCTGGCTATTCGTGGTCTCTTCTGGTTCCATTCAAATCTTAGGATTATTTGTTCCATTTCTTGGAAAAAAGTGGATGGTATTTTGACGGGGATTGCATTGCATGTGTAGATTGCTCTAGGTAGCGTTGACCTCTTCACAATGTTGGTTCTCCCAATCCATGAGCATGGAACGTTTTTCCGTTTCTTTGTGTCTTCTTCAATTTCTTTCCTGAGTATTTGGTAGTTTTCTGGGTACAGATCCTTTGCCTCTTGGGTTCAATTTATTCCTAGGTCTCTTCTGGTTTTGGGTGCAGTTGTGAATGGGATCGACTCCTTGATTTGTCTCTCTTCTGTCTTGTTGTTGGTGTATAGGAATGCCACTGATGTCTGTGCATTGATTTTATAGCCTGCTACTTGACCGAATTGCTGTGTGAGTTGTAGCAGTTTTGGGGTGGAGTCTTTTGGGTTTTCCACATAAAGTATCATATCATCGGCAAAGAGTGAGAGTTTGACTTCCTCTCTGCCGATTTGGATGCCTTGGATTTCTTTTTGTTGTCTGATTGCTGTGGCTAGGACTTCTAATACTATGTTGAATAGCAGTGGTGAGAGTGGCTATCCCTGCCGCGTTCCTGACCTTAGGGGAAAAGATCTCAGCTTTTCCCCATTGAGAATGATATTCGCTGTAGGTTGTTCGTAGATGGCTTTTATGATATTGAGGTATGTACCCGCTGTCCCTGTACTCTGAAGAGTTTTGATCCAGAAAGTGTGCTTTACTTTGTCAAATGGTTTTTCTGCATCTATTGAGAGGATCATATGATTCTTGTTCTTTCTTTGGTTAATGTGTTTTATCACGTTGATTGATTTGCGGATGTTGAACCAGCCTTGCAGCCCAGGGATAAATCCCACTTGGTCATGGTGAATACTCCTTTTCATGTACTGTTGGGTCCTCTTGGCTAGTATTTTGGTGAGAATTTTTGCATCGATGTTCATCAAGGATATTGGTCTCTAATACTCCTTTTTGATGGGATCTTTGTCTGGTTTTGGGATCAAGGTAATGGTGGCCTCATAAAATGAGTTTGGAAGTTTTCCTTCCATTTCTATTGTTTGGAACAGTTTCAGGAGAATAGGTATTAATTCTTCTTTAAATGTCGGATAGAATTCCCCTGGGAATCCATCTGGCCCTGGGCTTTGGTTTCTTGGGAGGTTTTTGATGACTACTTCAATTGCCTTCGTGGTTATAGGACTGTTCAGGTTTTCTCTTTCTTCCTGGGTCAGTTTTGGTAGTTGACACATCTCTAGGAATGCACCCATTTCTTCCAGGTTATGGAATATGCTGCCATAGGGTTGCTCAGATTACGTTCTTATAATCGTTTGTATTTCTTTGGTGTTGGTTGTGATCTCTCCTCCTTCATTCATGATTTTGTTGATTTGGGTCATTTCTCTTTTCTTTTTGATCAGCCTGGACAGGGGTGTATCAATCTTGTGAATTCTTTCAAAGAACCAGCTCCTAGTTCCGTTGATCTGTTCTACTGTTCTTTTGGGTTCTATTTCATTGATTTCTGCTCTGATCTGCATGATTTCTCTTCTCCTGCTGGGTTTAGGCTTTATTGGCCGTTCTTTCTCCAGCTCCTTTAGGTGTAGGGTTAGGGTGTGTATTTGAGACCTTTCATGTTTCTTGAGAAAGGCTTGTATTGCTATATACTTTCCTCGCAGGACTGCCTTGGCTGTATCCCAAAGATTTTGGACAGTTGTGTTTTCATTTTCATTGGTTTCCATGAATTTTTAAATTCTTCTTTAATTTCCTGGTTGACCCATTCATTCTTTCGTAGGATGCTCTTTAGCCTCCATGTATTTGAGTTCTTTCCGACTTTCCTCTTGTGATTGAGTTCTAGTTTCAAAGCATTGAGGTCTGAAAATGTGCAGGGAATGATCCCAATCTTTGGGTACCGGTTGAGACCTGATTTGTGACCTAGGATGTGATCCATTCTGGAGAACGTTCCATGGGCCCTAGAGAAGAATGTGTATTCCGTTGCTTCGGGATGGAACGTTCTGAATATGTCTGTGAAGTCCATTTGGTCCAGTGTGTCATTTAAAGTCTTTATTTCCTTGTTGATCTTTTGCTTAGATGATCTGGCCATTTCAGTCAGGGGGGTGTTAAAGTCCCCCACTATGATTGTATGGTTGTCAATGTCTTTCTTTGCTTTTCTTCTAAATTGCCTTATATAATTGGATGCTCCCATGTTCGGGGCATAGACATTTACAATTGTTAGATCTTCTTCTTGGATAGACCCTTTAAGTAGGATATAGTGTCCTTCTTCATCTCTTATTACAGCCTTTTTTTTTTATTGCTTTGTTAATCACCATGTACTACATCATTTGTTTTGGTGTAGTGTCCCATGATTCATTGTTTGTTCCGAACACACAGTGCTCCATGCAGAATGTGCCCTCTTTAATACCCATCACCAGGCTAACCAATCCCCCGACCCACCTCCCCTCTAGAAACCTCGGATTTTTTTTCAGAATCCATCATCTCTCCTGGTCTGTCTCCCCCTCTCACTAACTCCCCTTCATTCTTCCTCTCCTGCTATCTCCTTCTTTTCCTTTATTCTTAAAATATGTTGCGTTATTTGTTTCAGAAGTAGAGATCTGTGATTCAACAGTCTTACACAATTCACAGCGCTCACCGTAGCTCATACCCTCCCCAATGTCTATCACCCAGCCAGCCCATCCCTCCCACCCCCGACCACTCCAGCAAGCCTCACTCTGTTCCTGAGATTAAGAATTCCTCATATCAGTGAGGTCATATGATACATGTCTTTCTCTGATTGACTTATTTCACTCATCATCGGACCCTCCACTTCCATCCACGTCGTTGTCCATGGCAACATCTCATTCGTTTTGATGGCTGCGTAATATTCCATTGTGTATATATATACCACCTCTTCTTTATCCACTCATCTGTCGATGGACATCTTGGCTCTTTCAACAGTTTGGCTACTGTGGACATTGCTGCTATAAACAATGGGGTGCACGTACCGCTTCGGGTCCCTACATTTGTATCTTTGGGGTAAATACCCAGGAGTGCAATTGCTGGATCGGATGGTAGCTCTAATTTCAACTATTTGAGGAACCTCCATCCTGTTTTCCAGAGGGGTTGCCCCAGCTTGCATTCCCACCACCAGTGTAGGAGGGTTCCCCTTTCTCCACATCCCCGCCAACCTCTGTCGTTCCCTGACTTGTTCATTTGAGCCATTCTGACGGGTGTGAGGGGGTATCTCATTGAGGTTTTGATGTGGATTTCCCTGATGCCGAGCCGTGTTGAGCACTTTTTCCTGTGCCTGTGGGCCATTTGGATGTCTTCTTTGGAAAAATGTCTGTTCATGTCTTCTGCCTATTTTTTGATTGGATTATTTGTTCTTTGGGTGTTGAGTTTGATACGTTTTTATACATATTGGATAGTAGCCCTTTATCTGATATGTCATTCGTAAATAATTTCTCCCATTCTGTCGGTTGTGTTTTGGTTTTGTGGACTGTTTCTTTTGCTGTGCCAAAGGTTTTTATCTTGATGAAATCCCAATAGTTCATTTTTGCCCTGGCTTCCCGTGCCTTTGGTGATGTTTGTAGGAAGAAGTTGCTGCGGCTGAGGTCGAAGAGCTTGCTACCTGTGTTCTCCTTTAGGATTTTGATGGAGTCCTGTCTCACACTGAGGTCTTTCAAACATTTGGAGTCTATTTTTGTGTGTGGTGTCAGGAAATGGTCCAGTGTCATTCTTCTGCATGGGGCTGTCCCATTTCCACAACTCCAGTTGTTGAAGAGACTCTCTTTTTGCCATTGGACATTCTTTCCTGCTCTGTCAAAGATAAGTTGACCATAGAGTTGAGGGTCCATTTCTGGGCTCTCGATTCTGTTCCATGGATCTATGTGTCTGTTTTTGTGCCAGTACCCTACTGTCTTGATGATGACAGCTTTGTCATAGAGCTGGAAGTCCAGAATTGTGATGCCGCCAGCTTTGCTTTTCTTTCTCAATATTCCTCTGGCTATTCGTGGTCTCTTCTGGTTCCATTCAAATCTTAGGATTATTTGTTCCATTTCTTGGAAAAAAGTGGATGGTATTTTGACGGGGATTGCATTGCATGTGTAGATTGCTCTAGGTAGCATTGACCTCTTCACAATGTTGGTTCTCCCAATCCATGAGCATGGAACGTTTTTCCGTTTCTTTGTGTCTTCTTCAATTTCTTTCCTGAGTATTTGGTAGTTTTCTGAGTACAGATCCTTTGCCTCTTGGGTTCAATGTATTCCTAGGTCTCTTCTGGTTTTGGGTGCAGTTGTGAATGGGATCGACTCCTTGATTTGTCTCTCTTCTGTCTTGTTGTTGGTGTATAGGAATGCCACTGATGTCTGTGCATTGATTTTATAGCCTGCTACTTGACGGAATTGCTGTGTGAGTTGTAGCAGTTTTGGGGTGGAGTCTTTTGGGTTTTCCACATATAGTATCATATCATCTGCAAAGAGTGAGAGTTTGACTTCCTCTCTGCCGATTTGGATGCCTTGGATTTCTTTTTGTTGTCTGATTGCTGTGGCTAGGACTTCTAATACTATGTTGAATAGCAGTGGTGAGAGTGGCTATCCCTGCCGCGTTCCTGACCTTAGGGGAAAAGATCTCAGCTTTTCCCCATTGAGAATGATATTCGCTGTAGGTTGTTCGTAGATGGCTTTTATGATATTGAGGTATGTACCCGCTGTCCCTGTACTCTGAAGAGTTTTGATCCAGAAAGTGTGCTTTACTTTGTCAAATGGTTTTTCTGCATCTATTGAGAGGATCATATGATTCTTGTTCTTTCTTTGGTTAATGTGTTTTATCACGTTGATTGATTTGCGGATGTTGAACCAGCCTTGCAGCCCAGGGATAAATCCCACTTGGTCATGGTGAATACTCCTTTTCATGTACTGTTGGGTCCTCTTGGCTAGTATTTTGGTGAGAATTTTTGCATCGATGTTCATCAAGGATATTGGTCTCTAATACTCCTTTTTGATGGGATCTTTGTCTGGTTTTGGGATCAAGGTAATGGTGGCCTCATAAAATGAGATTGGAAGTTTTCCTTCCATTTCTATTGTTTGGAACAGTTTCAGGAGAATAGGTATTAATTCTTCTTTAAATGTCGGATAGAATTCCCCTGGGAATCCATCTGGCCCTGGGCTTTGGTTTCTTGGGAGGTTTTTGATGACTACTTCAATTGCCTTCGTGGTTATAGGACTGTTCAGGTTTTCTCTTTCTTCCTGGGTCAGTTTTGGTAGTTGACACATCTCTAGGAATGCACCCATTTCTTCCAGGTTATGGAATATGCTGCCATAGGGTTGCTCAGATTACGTTCTTATAATCGCTTGTATTTCTTTGGTGTTGGTTGTGATCTCTCCTCCTTCATTCATGATTTTGTTGATTTGGGTCATTTCTCTTTTCTTTTTGATCAGCCTGGACAGGGGTGTATCAATCTTGTGAATTCTTTCAAAGAACCAGCTCCTAGTTCCGTTGATCTGTTCTACTGTTCTTTTGGGTTCTATTTCATTGATTTCTGCTCTGATCTGCATGATTTCTCTTCTCCTGCTGGGTTTAGGCTTTATTGGCCGTTCTTTCTCCAGCTCCTTTAGGTGTAGGGTTAGGGTGTGTATTTGAGACCTTTCATGTTTCTTGAGAAAGGCTTGTATTGCTATATACTTTCCTCGCAGGACTGCCTTGGCTGTATCCCAAAGATTTTGGACAGTTGTGTTTTCATTTTCATTGGTTTCCATGAATTTTTAAATTCTTCTTTAATTTCCTGGTTGACCCATTCATTCTTTCGTAGGATGCTCTTTAGCCTCCATGTATTTGAGTTTTTTCCGACTTTCCTCTTCTGATTGAGTTCTAGTTTCAAAGCATTGTGGTCTGAAAATGTGCAGGGAATGATCCCAATCTTTGGGTACCGGTTGAGACCTGATTTGTGACCTAGGATGTGATCCATTCTGGAGAACGTTCCATGGGCCCTAGAGAAGAATGTGTATTCCGTTGCTTCGGGAAGGAACGTTCTGAATATGTCTGTGAAGTCCATTTGGTCCAGTGTGTCATTTAAAGTCTTTATTTCCTTGTTGATCTTTTGCTTAGATGATCTGGCCATTTCAGTCAGGGGGGTGTTAAAGTCCCCCACTCTGATTGTATGGTTGTCAATGTCTTTCTTTGCTTTTCTTCTAAATTGCCTTATACAATTGGATGCTCCCATGTTCGGGGCATAGACATTTACAATTGTTAGATCTTCTTCTTGGATAGACCCTTTAAGTAGGATATAGTGTCCTTCTTCATCTCTTATTACACTCTTTCTTTTTTATTGCTTTGTTAATCACCATGTACTACATCATTTGTTTTGGTGTAGTGTCCCATGATTCATTGTTTGTTCCGAACACACAGTGCTCTATGCAGAATGTGCCCTCTTTAATACCCATCACCAGGCTAACCAATCCCCCGACCCACCTCCCCTCTAGAAACCTCGGATTTTTTTTCAGAATCCATCATCTCTCCTGGTCTGTCTCCCCCTCTCACTAACTCCCCTTCATTCTTCCTCTCCTGCTATCTCCTTCTTTTCCTTTATTCTTAAAATATGTTGCGTTATTTGTTTCAGAAGTAGAGATCTGTGATTCAACAGTCTTACACAATTCACAGCGCTCACCGTAGCTCATACCCTCCCCAATGTCTATCACCCAGCCAGCCCATCCCTCCCACCCCCGACCACTCCAGCAAGCCTCACTCTGTTCCTGAGATTAAGAATTCCTCATATCAGTGAGGTCATATGATACATGTCTTTCTCAGATTGACTTATTTCACTAATCATCGGACCCTCCAGTTCCATCCACGTCGTTGTCCATGGCAACATCTCATTCCTTTTGATGGCTGCGTAATATTCCATTGTGTATATATATACCACTTCTTCTTTATCCACTCATCTGTCGATGGACATCTTGGCTCTTTCAACAGTTTGGCTATTGTGGACATTGCTGCTATAAACAATGGGGTGCACGTACCGCTTCGGGTCCCTACATTTGTATCTTTGGGGTAAATACCCAGGAGTGCAATTGCTGGATCGGATGGTAGCTCTAATTTCAACTATTTGAGGAACCTCCATCCTGTTTTCCAGAGGGGTTGCCCCAGCTTGCATTCCCACCACCAGTGTAGGAGGGTTCCCCTTTCTCCACATCCCCGCCAACCTCTGTCGTTCCCTGACTTGTTCATTTGAGCCATTCTGACGGGTGTGAGGGGGTATCTCATTGAGGTTTTGATGTGGATTTCCCTGATGCCGAGCCGTGTTGAGCACTTTTTCCTGTGCCTGTTGGCCATTTGGATGTCTTCTTTGGAAAAATGTCTGTTCATGCCTTCTGCCTATATTTGATTGGATTATTTGTTCTTTGGGTGTTGAGTTTGATACGTTTTTATACATATTGGATAGTAGCCCTTTATCTGATATGTCATTCGTAAATAATTTCTCCCATTCTGTCGGTTGTCTTTTGGTTTTGTGGACTGTTTCTTTTGCTGTGCCAAAGGTTTTTATCTTGATGAAATCCCAATAGTTCCTTTTTGCCCTGGATTCCCGTGCCTTTGGTGATGTTTGTAGGAAGGAGTTGCTGCGGCTGAGGTCGAAGAGCTTGCTACCTGTGTTCTCCTTTAGGATTTTGATGGAGTCCTGTCTCACACTGAGGTCTTTCAAACATTTGGAGTCTATTTTTGTGTGTGGTGTCAGGAAATGGTCCAGTGTCATTCTTCTGCATGGGGCTGTCCAATTTCCACAACTCCAGTTGTTGAAGAGACTCTCTTTTTGCCATTGGACATTCTTTCCTGCTCTGTCAAAGATAAGTTGACCATAGAGTTGAGGGTCCATTTCTGGGCTCTCGATTCTGTTCCATGGATCTATGTGTCTGTTTTTGTGCCAGTACCCTACTGTCTTGATGATGACAGCTTTGTCATAGAGCTGGAAGTCCAGAATTGTGATGCCGCCAGCTTTGCTTTTCTTTCTCAATATTCCTCTGGCTATTCGTGGTCTCTTCTGGTTCCATTCAAATCTTAGGATTATTTGTTCCATTTCTTGGAAAAAAGTGGATGGTATTTTGACGGGGATTGCATTGCATGTGTAGATTGCTCTAGGTAGCGTTGACCTCTTCACAATGTTGGTTCTCCCAATCCATGAGCATGGAACGTTTTTCCGTTTCTTTGTGTCTTCTTCAATTTCTTTCCTGAGTATTTGGTAGTTTTCTGGGTACAGATCCTTTGCCTCTTGGGTTCAATTTATTCCTAGGTCTCTTCTGGTTTTGGGTGCAGTTGTGAATGGGATCGACTCCTTGATTTGTCTCTCTTCTGTCTTGTTGTTGGTGTATAGGAATGCCACTGATGTCTGTGCATTGATTTTATAGCCTGCTACTTGACCGAATTGCTGTGTGAGTTGTAGCAGTTTTGGGGTGGAGTCTTTTGGGTTTTCCACATAAAGTATCATATCATCGGCAAAGAGTGAGAGTTTGACTTCCTCTCTGCCGATTTGGATGCCTTGGATTTCTTTTTGTTGTCTGATTGCTGTGGCTAGGACTTCTAATACTATGTTGAATAGCAGTGGTGAGAGTGGCTATCCCTGCCGCGTTCCTGACCTTAGGGGAAAAGATCTCAGCTTTTCCCCATTGAGAATGATATTCGCTGTAGGTTGTTCGTAGATGGCTTTTATGATATTGAGGTATGTACCCGCTGTCCCTGTACTCTGAAGAGTTTTGATCCAGAAAGTGTGCTTTACTTTGTCAAATGGTTTTTCTGCATCTATTGAGAGGATCATATGATTCTTGTTCTTTCTTTGGTTAATGTGTTTTATCACGTTGATTGATTTGCGGATGTTGAACCAGCCTTGCAGCCCAGGGATAAATCCCACTTGGTCATGGTGAATACTCCTTTTCATGTACTGTTGGGTCCTCTTGGCTAGTATTTTGGTGAGAATTTTTGCATCGATGTTCATCAAGGATATTGGTCTCTAATACTCCTTTTTGATGGGATCTTTGTCTGGTTTTGGGATCAAGGTAATGGTGGCCTCATAAAATGAGTTTGGAAGTTTTCCTTCCATTTCTATTGTTTGGAACAGTTTCAGGAGAATAGGTATTAATTCTTCTTTAAATGTCGGATAGAATTCCCCTGGGAATCCATCTGGCCCTGGGCTTTGGTTTCTTGGGAGGTTTTTGATGACTACTTCAATTGCCTTCGTGGTTATAGGACTGTTCAGGTTTTCTCTTTCTTCCTGGGTCAGTTTTGGTAGTTGACACATCTCTAGGAATGCACCCATTTCTTTCAGGTTATGGAATATGCTGCCATAGGGTTGCTCAGATTACGTTCTTATAATCGCTTGTATTTCTTTGGTGTTGGTTGTGATCTCTCCTCTTTCATTCATGATTTTGTTGATTTGGGTCATTTCTCTTTTCTTTTTGATCAGCCTGGACAGGGGTGTATCAATCTTGTGAATTCTTTCAAAGAACCAGCTCCTAGTTCCGTTGATCTGTTCTACTGTTCTTTTGGGTTCTATTTCATTGATTTCTGCTCTGATCTGCATGATTTCTCTTCTCCTGCTGGGTTTAGGCTTTATTGGCCGTTCTTTCTCCAGCTCCTTTAGGTGTAGGGTTAGGGTGTGTATTTGAGACCTTTCATGTTTCTTGAGAAAGGCTTGTATTGCTATATACTTTCCTCGCAGGACTGCCTTGGCTGTATCCCAAAGATTTTGGACAGTTGTGTTTTCATTTTCATTGGTTTCCATGAATTTTTAAATTCTTCTTTAATTTCCTGGTTGACCCATTCATTCTTTCGTAGGATGCTCTTTAGCCTCCATGTATTTGAGTTCTTTCCGACTTTCCTCTTGTGATTGAGTTCTAGTTTCAAAGCATTGTGGTCTGAAAATGTGCAGGGAATGATCCCAATCTTTGGGTACCGGTTGAGACCTGATTTGTGACCTAGGATGTGATCCATTCTGGAGAACGTTCCATGGGCCCTAGAGAAGAATGTGTATTCCGTTGCTTCGGGATGGAACGTTCTGAATATGTCTGTGAAGTCCATTTGGTCCAGTGTGTCATTTAAAGTCTTTATTTCCTTGTTGATCTTTTGCTTAGATGATCTGGCCATTTCAGTCAGGGGGGTGTTAAAGTCCCCCACTCTGATTGTATGGTTGTCAATGTCTTTCTTTGCTTTTCTTCTAAATTGCCTTATATAATTGGATGCTCCCATGTTCGGGGCATAGACATTTACAATTGTTAGATCTTCTTCTTGGATAGACCCTTTAAGTAGGATATAGTGTCCTTCTTCATCTCTTATTACAGTCTTTGTTTTTTATTGCTTTGTTAATCACCATGTACTACATCATTTGTTTTGGTGTAGTGTCCCATGATTCATTGTTTGTTCCGAACACACAGTGCTCTATGCAGAATGTGCCCTCTTTAATACCCATCACCAGGCTAACCAATCCCCCGACCCACCTCCCCTCTAGAAACCTCGGATTTTTTTTCAGAATCCATCATCTCTCCTGGTCTGTCTCCCCCTCTCACTAACTCCCCTTCATTCTTCCTCTCCTGCTATCTCCTTCTTTTCCTTTATTCTTAAAATATGTTGCGTTATTTGTTTCAGAAGTAGAGATCTGTGATTCAACAGTCTTACACAATTCACAGCGCTCACCGTAGCTCATACCCTCCCCAATGTCTATCACCCAGCCAGCCCATCCCTCCCACCCCCGACCATTCCAGCAAGCCTCACTCTGTTCCTGAGATTAAGAATACCTCATATCAGTGAGGTCATATGATACATGTCTTTCTCAGATTGACTTATTTCACTAATCATCGGACCCTCCAGTTCCATCCACGTCGTTGTCCATGGCAACATCTCATTCCTTTTGATGGCTGCGTAATATTCCATTGTGTATATATATACCACTTCTTCCTTATCCACTCATCTGTCGATGGACATCTTGGCTCTTTCAACAGTTTCGCTATTGTGGACATTGCTGCTATAAACAATGGGGTGCACGTACCGCTTCGGGTCCCTACATTTGTATCTTTGGGGTAAATACCCAGGAGTGCAATTGCTGGATCGGATGGTAGCTCTAATTTCAACTATTTGAGGAACCTCCATCCTGTTTTCCAGAGGGGTTGCACCAGCTTGCATTCCCACCACCAGTGTAGGAGGGTTCCCCTTTCTCCACATCCCCGCCAACCTCTGTCGTTCCCTGACTTGTTCATTTGAGCCATTCTGACGGGTGTGAGGGGGTATCTCATTGAGGTTTTGATGTGGATTTCCCTGATGCCGAGCCGTGTTGAGCACTTTTTCCTGTGCCTGTTGGCCATTTGGATGTCTTCTTTGGAAAAATGTCTGTTCATGCCTTCTGCCTATTTTTTGATTGGATTATTTGTTCTTTGGGTGTTGAGTTTGATACGTTTTTATACATATTGGATAGTAGCCCTTTATCTGATATGTCATTCGTAAATAATTTCTCCCATTCTTTCGGTTGTGTTTTGGTTTTGTGGACTGTTTCTTTTGCTGTGCCAAAGGTTTTTATCTTGATGAAATCCCAATAGTTCATTTTTGCCCTGGCTTCCCGTGCCTTTGGTGATGTTTGTAGGAAGAAGTTGCTGCGGCTGAGGTCGAAGAGCTTGCTACCTGTGTTCTCCTTTAGGATTTTGATGGAGTCCTGTCTCACACTGAGGTCTTTCAAACATTTGGAGTCTATTTTTGTGTGTGGTGTCAGGAAATGGTCCAGTGTCATTCTTCTGCATGGGGCTGTCCAATTTCCACAACTCCAGTTGTTGAAGAGACTCTCTTTTTGCCATTGGACATTCTTTCCTGCTCTGTCAAAGATAAGTTGACCATAGAGTTGAGGGTCCATTTCTGGGCTCTCGATTCTGTTCCATGGATCTATGTATCTGTTTTTGTGCCAGTACCATACTGTCTTGATGATGACAGCTTTGTCATAGAGCTGGAAGTCCAGAATTGTGATGCCGCCAGCTTTGCTTTTCTTTCTCAATATTCCTCTGGCTATTCGTGGTCTCTTCTGGTTCCATTCAAATCTTAGGATTATTTGTTCCATTTCTTGGAAAAAAGTGGATGGTATTTTGACGGGGATTGCATTGCATGTGTAGATTGCTCTAGGTAGCATTGACCTCTTCACAATGTTGGTTCTCCCAATCCATGAGCATGGAACGTTTTTCCGTTTCTTTGTGTCTTCTTCAATTTCTTTCCTGAGTATTTGGTAGTTTTCTGGGTACAGATCCTTTGCCTCTTGGGTTCAATTTATTCCTAGGTCTCTTCTGGTTTTGGGTGCAGTTGTGAATGGGATCGACTCCTTGATTTGTCTCTCTTCTGTCTTGTTGTTGGTGTATAGGAATGCCACTGATGTCTGTGCATTGATTTTATAGCCTGCTACTTGACGGAATTGCTGTGTGAGTTGTAGCAGTTTTGGGGTGGAGTTTTTTGGGTTTTCCACATAAAGTATCATATCATCTGCAAAGAGTGAGAGTTTGACTTCCTCTCTGCCGATTTGGATGCCTTGGATTTCTTTTTGTTGTCTGATTGCTGTGGCTAGGACTTCTAATACTATGTTGAATAGCAGTGGTGAGAGTGGCTATCCCTGCCGCGTTCCTGACCTTAGGGGAAAAGATCTCAGCTTTTCCCCATTGAGAATGATATTCGCTGTAGGTTGTTCGTAGATGGCTTTTATGATATTGAGGTATGTACCCGCTGTCCCTGTACTCTGAAGAGTTTTGATCCAGAAAGTGTGCTTTACTTTGTCAAATGGTTTTTCTGCATCTATTGAGAGGATCATATGATTCTTGTTCTTTCTTTGGTTAATGTGTTTTATCACGTTGATTGATTTGCGGATGTTGAACCAGCCTTGCAGCCCAGGGATAAATCCCACTTGGTCATGGTGAATACTCCTTTTCATGTACTGTTGGGTCCTCTTGGCTAGTATTTTGGTGAGAATTTTTGCATCGATGTTCATCAAGGATATTGGTCTCTAATACTCCTTTTTGATGGGATCTTTGTCTGGTTTTGGGATCAAGGTAATGGTGGCCTCATAAAATGAGATTGGAAGTTTTCCTTCCATTTCTATTGTTTGGAACAGTTTCAGGAGAATAGGTATTAATTCTTCTTTAAATGTCTGATAGAATTCCCCTGGGAATCCATCTGGCCCTGGGCTTTGGTTTCTTGGGAGGTTTTTGATGACTACTTCAATTGCCTTCGTGGTTATAGGACTGTTCAGGTTTTCTCTTTCTTCCTGGGTCAGTTTTGGTAGTTGACACATCTCTAGGAATGCACCCATTTCTTCCAGGTTATGGAATATGCTGCCATAGGGTTGCTCAGATTACGTTCTTATAATCGTTTGTATTTCTTTGGTGTTGGTTGTGATCTCTCCTCCTTCATTCATGATTTTGTTGATTTGGGTCATTTCTCTTTTCTTTTTGATCAGCCTGGACAGGGGTGTATCAATCTTGTGAATTCTTTCAAAGAACCAGCTCCTAGTTCCGTTGATCTGTTCTACTGTTCTTTTGGGTTCTATTTCATTGATTTCTGCTCTGATCTGCATGATTTCTCTTCTCCTGCTGGGTTTAGGCTTTATTGGCCGTTCTT
Organism: Eumetopias jubatus; assembly: GCF_037043125.1. NCBI lineage: Eukaryota > Metazoa > Chordata > Mammalia > Carnivora > Otariidae > Eumetopias > Eumetopias jubatus. The sequence goes on along the minus strand of NW_028274824.1, from coordinate 5,317,574 downwards.
TCTCCAGCTCCTTTAGGTGTAGGGTTAGGGTGTGTATTTGAGACCTTTCATGTTTCTTGAGAAAGGCTTGTATTGCTATATACTTTCCTCGCAGGACTGCCTTGGCTGTATCCCAAAGATTTTGGACAGTTGTGTTTTCATTTTCATTGGTTTCCATGAATTTTTAAATTCTTCTTTAATTTCCTGGTTGACCCATTCATTCTTTCGTAGGATGCTCTTTAGCCTCCATGTATTTGAGTTCTTTCCGACTTTCCTCTTGTGATTGAGTTCTAGTTTCAAAGCATTGTGGTCTGAAAATGTGCAGGGAATGATCCCAATCTTTGGGTACCGGTTGAGACCTGATTTGTGACCTAGGATGTGATCCATTCTGGAGAACGTTCCATGGGCCCTAGAGAAGAATGTGTATTCCGTTGCTTCGGGATGGAACGTTCTGAATATGTCTGTGAAGTCCATTTGGTCCAGTGTGTCATTTAAAGTCTTTATTTCCTTGTTGATCTTTTGCTTAGATGATCTGGCCATTTCAGTCAGGGGGGTGTTAAAGTCCCCCACTCTGATTGTATGGTTGTCAATGTCTTTCTTTGCTTTTCTTCTAAATTGCCTTATATAATTGGATGCTCCCATGTTCGGGGCATAGACATTTACAATTGTTAGATCTTCTTCTTGGATAGACCCTTTAAGTAGGATATAGTGTCCTTCTTCATCTCTTATTACAGTCTTTGTTTTTTATTGCTTTGTTAATCACCATGTACTACATCATTTGTTTTGGTGTAGTGTCCCATGATTCATTGTTTGTTCCGAACACACAGTGCTCCATGCAGAATGTGCCCTCTTTAATACCCATCACCAGGCTAACCAATCCCCCGACCCACCTCCCCTCTAGAAACCTCGGATTTTTTTTCAGAATCCATCATCTCTCCTGGTCTGTCTCCCCCTCTCACTAACTCCCCTTCATTCTTCCTCTCCTGCTATCTCCTTCTTTTCCTTTATTCTTAAAATATGTTGCGTTATTTGTTTCAGAAGTAGAGATCTGTGATTCAACAGTCTTACACAATTCACAGCGCTCACCGTAGCTCATACCCTCCCCAATGTCTATCACCCAGCCAGCCCATCCCTCCCACCCCCGACCACTCCAGCAAGCCTCACTCTGTTCCTGAGATTAAGAATTCCTCATATCAGTGAGGTGATATGATACATGTCTTTCTCTGATTGACTTATTTCACTAATCATCGGACCCTCCACTTCCATCCACGTCGTTGTCCATGGCAACATCTCATTCCTTTTGATGGCTGCGTAATATTCCATTGTGTATATATATACCACCTCTTCTTTATCCACTCATCTGTCGATGGACATCTTGGCTCTTTCAACAGTTTGGCTATTGAGGACATTGCTGCTATAAACAATGGGGTGCACGTACCGCTTCGGGTCCCTACATTTGTATCTTTGGGGTAAATATCCAGGAGTGCAATTGCTGGATCGGATGGTAGCTCTAATTTCAACTATTTGAGGAACCTCCATCCTGTTTTCCAGAGGGGTTGCCCCAGCTTGCATTCCCACCACCAGTGTAGGAGGGTTCCCCTTTCTCCACATCCCCGCCAACCTCTGTCGTTCCCTGACTTGTTCATTTGAGCCATTCTGACGGGTGTGAGGGGGTATCTCATTGAGGTTTTGATGTGGATTTCCCTGATGCCGAGCCGTGTTGAGCACTTTTTCGTGTGCCTGTTGGCCATTTGGATGTCTTCTTTGGAAAAATGTCTGTTCATGCCTTCTGCCTATTTTTTGATTGGATTATTTGTTCTTTGGGTGTTGAGTTTGATACGTTTTTATACATATTGGATAGTAGCCCTTTATCTGATATGTCATTCGTAAATAATTTCTCCCATTCTGTCGGTTGTCTTTTGGTTTTGTGGACTGTTTCTTTTGCTGTGCCAAAGGTTTTTATCTTGATGAAATCCCAATAGTTCCTTTTTGCCCTGGCTTCCCGTGCCTTTGGTGATGTTTGTAGGAAGAAGTTGCTGCGGCTGAGGTCGAAGAGCTTGCTACCTGTGTTCTCCTTTAGGATTTTGATGGAGTCCTGTCTCACACTGAGGTCTTTCAAACATTTGGAGTCTATTTTTGTGTGTGGTGTCAGGAAATGGTCCAGTGTCATTCTTCTGCATGGGGCTGTCCAATTTCCACAACTCCAGTTGTTGAAGAGACTCTCTTTTTGCCATTGGACATTCTTTCCTGCTCTGTCAAAGATAAGTTGACCATAGAGTTGAGGGTCCATTTCTGGGCTCTCGATTCTGTTCCATGGATCTATGTGTCTGTTTTTGTGCCAGTACCCTACTGTCTTGATGATGACAGCTTTGTCATAGAGCTGGAAGTCCAGAATTGTGATGCCGCCAGCTTTGCTTTTCTTTCTCAATATTCCTCTGGCTATTCGTGGTCTCTTCTGGTTCCATTCAAATCTTAGGATTATTTGTTCCATTTCTTGGAAAAAAGTGGATGGTATTTTGACGGGGATTGCATTGCATGTGTAGATTGCTCTAGGTAGCATTGACCTCTTCACAATGTTGGTTCTCCCAATCCATGAGCATGGAACGTTTTTCCGTTTCTTTGTGTCTTCTTCAATTTCTTTCCTGAGTATTTGGTAGTTTTCTGAGTACAGATCCTTTGCCTCTTGGGTTCAATTTATTCCTAGGTCTCTTCTGGTTTTGGGTGCAGTTGTGAATGGGATCGACTCCTTGATTTGTCTCTCTTCTGTCTTGTTGTTGGTGTGTAGGAATGCCACTGATGTCTGTGCATTGATTTTATAGCCTGCTACTTGACGGAATTGCTGTGTGAGTTGTAGCAGTTTTGGGGTGGAGTCTTTTGGGTTTTCCACATAAAGTATCATATCATCGGCAAAGAGTGAGAGTTTGACTTCCTCTCTGCCGATTTGGATGCTTTGGATTTCTTTTTGTTGTCTGATTGCTGTGGCTAGGACTTCTAATACTATGTTGAATAGCAGTGGTGAGAGTGGCTATCCCTGCCGCGTTCCTGACCTTAGGGGAAAAGATCTCAGCTTTTCCCCATTGAGAATGATATTCGCTGTAGGTTGTTCGTAGATGGCTTTTATGATATTGAGGTATGTACCCGCTGTCCCTGTACTCTGAAGAGTTTTGATCCAGAAAGTGTGCTTTACTTTGTCAAATGGTTTTTCTGCATCTATTGAGAGGATCATATGATTCTTGTTCTTTCTTTGGTTAATGTGTTTTATCACGTTGATTGATTTGCGGATGTTGAACCAGCCTTGCAGCCCAGGGATAAATCCCACTTGGTCATGGTGAATACTCCGTTTCATGTACTGTTGGGTCCTCTTGGCTAGTATTTTGGTGAGAATTTTTGCATCGATGTTCATCAAGGATATTGGTCTCTAATACTCCTTTTTGATGGGATCTTTGTCTGGTTTTGGGATCAAGGTAATGGTGGCCTCATAAAATGAGATTGGAAGTTTTCCTTCCATTTCTATTGTTTGGAACAGTTTCAGGAGAATAGGTATTAATTCTTCTTTAAATGTCTGATAGAATTCCCCTGGGAATCCATCTGGCCCTGGGCTTTGGTTTCTTGGGAGGTTTTTGATGACTACTTCAATTGCCTTCGTGGTTATAGGACTGTTCAGGTTTTCTCTTTCTTCCTGGGTCAGTTTTGGTAGTTGACACATCTCTAGGAATGCACCCATTTCTTCCAGGTTATGGAATATGCTGCCATAGGGTTGCTCAGATTACGTTCTTATAATCGTTTGTATTTCTTTGGTGTTGGTTGTGATCTCTCCTCCTTCATTCATGATTTTTTTGATTTGGGTCATTTCTCTTTTCTTTTTGATCAGCCTGGACAGGGGTGTATCAATCTTGTGAATTCTTTCAAAGAACCAGCTCCTAGTTCCGTTGATCTGTTCTACTGTTCTTTTGGGTTCTATTTCATTGATTTCTGCTCTGATCTGCATGATTTCTCTTCTCCTGCTGGGTTTAGGCTTTATTGGCCGTTCTTTCTCCAGCTCCTTTAGGTGTAGGGTTAGGGTGTGTATTTGAGACCTTTCATGTTTCTTGAGAAAGGCTTGTATTGCTATATACTTTCCTCGCAGGACTGCCTTGGCTGTATCCCAAAGATTTTGGACAGTTGTGTTTTCATTTTCATTGGTTTCCATGAATTTTTAAATTCTTCTTTAATTTCCTGGTTGACCCATTCATTCTTTCGTAGGATGCTCTTTAGCCTCCATGTATTTGAGTTCTTTCCGACTTTCCTCTTGTGATTGAGTTCTAGTTTCAAAGCATTGTGGTCTGCAAATGTGCAGGGAATGATCCCAATCTTTGGGTACCGGTTGAGACCTGATTTGTGACCTAGGATGTGATCCATTCTGGAGAACGTTCCATGGGCCCTAGAGAAGAATGTGTATTCCGTTGCTTCGGGATGGAACGTTCTGAATATGTCTGTGAAGTCCATTTGGTCCAGTGTGTCATTTAAAGTCTTTATTTCCTTGTTGATCTTTTGCTTAGATGATCTGGCCATTTCAGTCAGGGGGGTGTTAAAGTCCCCCACTCTGATTGTATGGTTGTCAATGTCTTTCTTTGCTTTTCTTCTAAATTGCCTTATATAATTGGATGCTCCCATGTTCGGGGCATAGACATTTACAATTGTTAGATCTTCTTCTTGGATAGACCCTTTAAGTAGGATATAGTGTCCTTCTTCATCTCTTATTACAGTCTTTGTTTTTTATTGCTTTGTTAATCACCATGTACTACATCATTTGTTTTGGTGTAGTGTCCCATGATTCATTGTTTGTTCCGAACACACAGTGCTCCATGCAGAATGTGCCCTCTTTAATACCCATCACCAGGCTAACCAATCCCCCGACCCACCTCCCCTCTAGAAACCTCGGATTTTTTTCAGAATCCATCATCTCTCCTGGTCTGTCTCCCCCTCTCACTAACTCCCCTTCATTCTTCCTCTCCTGCTATCTCCTTCTTTTCCTTTATTCTTAAAATATGTTGCGTTATTTGTTTCAGAAGTAGAGATCTGTGATTCAACAGTCTTACACAATTCACAGCGCTCACCGTAGCTCATACCCTCCCCAATGTCTATCACCCAGCCAGCCCATCCCTCCCACCCCCGACCACTCCAGCAAGCCTCACTCTGTTCCTGAGATTAAGAATTCCTCATATCAGTGAGGTCATATGATACATGTCTTTCTCTGATTGACTTATTTCACTAATCATCGGACCCTCCACTTCCATCCACGTCGTTGTCCATGGCAACATCTCATTCCTTTTGATGGCTGCGTAATATTCCATTGTGTATATATATACCACCTCTTCTTTATCCACTCATCTGTCGATGGACATCTTGGCTCTTTCAACTGTTTGGCTATTGTGGACATTGCTGCTATAAACAATGGGGTGCACGTACCGCTTCGGGTCCCTACATTTGTATCTTTGGGGTAAATACCCAGGAGTGCAATTGCTGGATCGGATGGTAGCTCTAATTTCAACTATTTGAGGAACCTCCATCCTGTTTTCCAGAGGGGTTGCCCCAGCTTGCATTCCCACCACCAGTGTAGGAGGGTTCCCCTTTCTCCACATCCCCGCCAACCTCTGTCGTTCCCTGACTTGTTCATTTGAGCCATTCTGACGGGTGTGAGGGGGTATCTCATTGAGGTTTTGATGTGGATTTCCCTGATGCCGAGCCGTGTTGAGGACTTTTTCATGTGCCTGTTGGCCATTTGGATGTCTTCTTTGGAAAAATGTCTGTTCATGCCTTCTGCCTATTTTTTGATTGGATTATTTGTTCTTTGGGTGTTGAGTTTGATACGTTTTTATACATATTGGATAGTAGCCCTTTATCTGATATGTCATTCTTAAATAATTTCTCCCATTCTGTCGGTTGTCTTTTGGTTTTGTGGACTGTTTCTTTTGCTGTGCCAAAGGTTTTTATCTTGATGAAATCCCAATAGTTCCTTTTTGCCCTGGATTCCCGTGCCTTTGGTGATGTTTGTAGGAAGAAGTTGCTGCGGCTGAGGTCGAAGAGCTTGCTACCTGTGTTCTCCTTTAGGATTTTGATGGAGTCCTGTCTCACACTGAGGTCTTTCAAACATTTGGAGTCTATTTTTGTGTGTGGTGTCAGGAAATGGTCCAGTGTCATTCTTCTGCATGGGGCTGTCCAATTTCCACAACTCCAGTTGTTGAAGAGACTCTCTTTTTGCCATTGGACATTCTTTCCTGCTCTGTCAAAGATAAGTTGACCATAGAGTTGAGGGTCCATTTCTGGGCTCTCGATTCTGTTCCATGGATCTATGTGTCTGTTTTTGTGCCAGTACCCTACTGTCTTGATGATGACAGCTTTGTCATAGAGCTGGAAGTCCAGAATTGTGATGCCGCCAGCTTTGCTTTTCTTTCTCAATATTCCTCTGGCTATTCGTGGTCTATTCTGGTTCCATTCAAATCTTAGGATTATTTGTTCCATTTCTTGGAAAAAAGTGGATGGTATTTTGACGGGGATTGCATTGCATGTGTAGATTGCTCTAGGTAGCATTGACCTCTTCACAATGTTGGTTCTCCCAATCAATGAGCATGGAACGTTTTTCCGTTTCTTTGTGTCTTCTTCAATTTCTTTCCTGAGTATTTGGTAGTTTTCTGGGTACAGATCCTTTGCCTCTTGGGTTCAATGTATTCCTAGGTCTCTTCTGGTTTTGGGTGCAGTTGTGAATGGGATCGACTCCTTGATTTGTCTCTCTTCTGTCTTGTTGTTGGTGTATAGGAATGCCACTGATGTCTGTGCATTGATTTTATAGCCTGCTACTTGACGGAATTGCTGTGTGAGTTGTAGCAGTTTTGGGGTGGAGTCTTTTGGGTTTTCCACATAAAGTATCATATCATCTGCAAAGAGTGAGAGTTTGACTTCCTCTCTGCCGATTTGGATGCCTTGGATTTCTTTTTGTTGTCTGATTGCTGTGGCTAGGACTTCTAATACTATGTTGAATAGCAGTGGTGAGAGTGGCTATCCCTGCCGCGTTCCTGACCTTAGGGGAAAAGATCTCAGCTTTTCCCCATTGAGAATGATATTCGCTGTAGGTTGTTCGTAGATGGCTTTTATGATATTGAGGTATGTACCCGCTGTCCCTGTACTCTGAAGAGTTTTGATCCAGAAAGTGTGCTTTACTTTGTCAAATGGTTTTTCTGCATCTATTGAGAGGATCATATGATTCTTGTTCTTTCTTTGGTTAATGTGTTTTATCACGTTGATTGATTTGCGGATGTTGAACCAGCCTTGCAGCCCAGGGATAAATCCCACTTGGTCATGGTGAATACTCCGTTTCATGTACTGTTGGGTCCTCTTGGCTAGTATTTTGGTGAGAATTTTTGCATCGATGTTCATCAAGGATATTGGTCTCTAATACTCCTTTTTGATGGGATCTTTGTCTGGTTTTGGGATCAAGGTAATGGTGGCCTCATAAAATGAGTTTGGAAGTTTTCCTTCCATTTCTATTGTTTGGAACAGTTTCAGGAGAATAGGTATTAATTCTTCTTTAAATGTCTGATAGAATTCCCCTGGGAATCCATCTGGCCCTGGGCTTTGGTTTCTTGGGAGGTTTTTGATGACTACTTCAATTGCCTTCGTGGTTATAGGACTGTTCAGGTTTTCTCTTTCTTCCTGGGTCAGTTTTGGTAGTTGACACATCTCTAGGAATGCACCCATTTCTTCCAGGTTATGGAATATGCTGCCATAGGGTTGCTCAGATTACGTTCTTATAATCGTTTGTATTTCTTTGGTGTTGGTTGTGATCTCTCCTCCTTCATTCATGATTTTGTTGATTTGGGTCATTTCTCTTTTCTTTTTGATCAGCCTGGACAGGGGTGTATCAATCTTGTGAATTCTTTCAAAGAACCAGCTCCTAGTTCCGTTGATCTGTTCTACTGTTCTTTTGGGTTCTATTTCATTGATTTCTGCTCTGATCTGCATGATTTCTCTTCTCCTGCTGGGTTTAGGCTTTATTGGCCGTTCTTTCTCCAGCTCCTTTAGGTGTAGGGTTAGGGTGTGTATTTGAGACCTTTCATGTTTCTTGAGAAAGGCTTGTATTGCTATATACTTTCCTCGCAGGACTGCCTTGGCTGTATCCCAAAGATTTTGGACAGTTGTGTTTTCATTTTCATTGGTTTCCATGAATTTTTAAATTCTTCTTTAATTTCCTGGTTGACCCATTCATTCTTTCGTAGGATGCTCTTTAGCCTCCATGTATTTGAGTTCTTTCCGACTTTCCTCTTGTGATTGAGTTCTAGTTTCAAAGCATTGTGGTCTGAAAATGTGCAGGGAATGATCCCAATCTTTGGGTACCGGTTGAGACCTGATTTGTGACCTAGGATGTGATCCATTCTGGAGAACGTTCCATGGGCCCTAGAGAAGAATGTGTATTCCGTTGCTTCGGGATGGAACGTTCTGAATATGTCTGTGAAGTCCATTTGGTCCAGTGTGTCATTTAAAGTCTTTATTTCCTTGTTGATCTTTTGCTTAGATGATCTGGCCATTTCAGTCAGGGGGGTGTTAAAGTCCCCCACTCTGATTGTATGGTTGTCAATGTCTTTCTTTGCTTTTCTTCTAAATTGCCTTATATAATTGGATGCTCCCATGTTCGGGGCATAGACATTTACAATTGTTAGATCTTCTTCTTGGATAGACCCTTTAAGTAGGATATCGTGTCCTTCTTCATCTCTTATTACACTCTTTGTTTTTTATTGCTTTGTTAATCACCATGTACTACATCATTTGTTTTGGTGTAGTGTCCCATGATTCATTGTTTGTTCCGAACACACAGTGCTCCATGCAGAATGTGCCCTCTTTAATACCCATCACCAGGCTAACCAATCCCCCGACCCACCTCCCCTCTAGAAACCTCGGATTTTTTTTCAGAATCCATCATCTCTCCTGGTCTGTCTCCCCCTCTCACTAACTCCCCTTCATTCTTCCTCTCCTGCTATCTCCTTCTTTTCCTTTATTCTTAAAATATGTTGCGTTATTTGTTTCAGAAGTAGAGATCTGTGATTCAACAGTCTTACACAATTCACAGCGCTCACCGTAGCTCATACCCTCCCCAATGTCTATCACCCAGCCAGCCCATCCCTCCCACCCCCGACCACTCCAGCAAGCCTCACTCTGTTCCTGAGATTAAGAATTCCTCATATCAGTGAGGTCATATGATACATGTCTTTCTCTGATTGACTTATTTCACTAATCATCGGACCCTCCAGTTCCATCCACGTCGTTGTCCATGGCAACATCTCATTCCTTTTGATGGCTGCGTAATATTCCATTGTGTATATATATACCACCTCTTCTTTATCCACTCATCTGTCGATGGACATCTTGGCTCTTTCAACTGTTTGGCTATTGTGGACATTGCTGCTATAAACAATGGGGTGCACGTACCGCTTCGGGTCCCTACATTTGTATCTTTGGGGTAAATACCCAGGAGTGCAATTGCTGGATCGGATGGTAGCTCTAATTTCAACTATTTGAGGAACCTCCATCCTGTTTTCCAGAGGGGTTGCCCCAGCTTGCATTCCCACCACCAGTGTAGGAGGGTTCCCCTTTCTCCACATCCCCGCCAACCTCTGTCGTTCCCTGACTTGTTCATTTGAGCCATTCTGACGGGTGTGAGGGGGTATCTCATTGAGGTTTTGATGTGGATTTCCCTGATGCCGAGCCGTGTTGAGCACTTTTTCCTGTGCCTGTTGGCCATTTGGATGTCTTCTTTGGAAAAATGTCTGTTCATGCCTTCTGCCTATTTTTTGATTGGATTATTTGTTCTTTGGGTGTTGAGTTTGATACGTTTTTATACATATTGGATAGTAGCCCTTTATCTGATATGTCATTCGTAAATAATTTCTCCCATTCTGTCGGTTGTCTTTTGGTTTTGTGGACTGTTTCTTTTGCTGTGCCAAAGGTTTTTATCTTGATGAAATCCCAATAGTTCCTTTTTGCCCTGGCTTCCCGTGCCTTTGGTGATGTTTGTAGGAAGAAGTTGCTGCGGCTGAGGTCGAAGAGCTTGCTACCTGTGTTCTCCTTTAGGATTTTGATGGAGTCCTGTCTCACACTGAGGTCTTTCAAACATTTGGAGTCTATTTTTGTGTGTGGTGTCAGGAAATGGTCCAGTGTCATTCTTCTGCATGGGGCTGTCCAATTTCCACAACTCCAGTTGTTGAAGAGACTCTCTTTTTGCCATTGGACATTCTTTCCTGCTCTGTCAAAGATAAGTTGACCATAGAGTTGAGGGTCCATTTCTGGGCTCTCGATTCTGTTCCATGGATCTATGTGTCTGTTTTTGTGCCAGTACCCTACTGTCTTGATGATGACAGCTTTGTCATAGAGCTGGAAGTGCAGAATTGTGATGCCGCCAGCTTTGCTTTTCTTTCTCAATATTCCTCTGGCTATTCGTGGTCTATTCTGGTTCCATTCAAATCTTAGGATTATTTGTTCCATTTCTTGGAAAAAAGTGGATGGTATTTTGACGGGGATTGCATTGCATGTGTAGATTGCTCTAGGTAGCATTGACCTCTTCACAATGTTGGTTCTCCCAATCCATGAGCATGGAACGTTTTTCCGTTTCTTTGTGTCTTCTTCAATTTCTTTCCTGAGTATTTGGTAGTTTTCTGGGTACAGATCCTTTGCCTCTTGGGTTCAATTTATTCCTAGGTCTCTTCTGGTTTTGGGTGCAGTTGTGAATGGGATCGACTCCTTGATTTGTCTCTCTTCTGTCTTGTTGTTGGTGTATAGGAATGCCACTGATGTCTGTGCATTGATTTTATAGCCTGCTACTTGACGGAATTGCTGTGTGAGTTGTAGCAGTTTTGGGGTGGAGTCTTTTGGGTTTTCCACATAAAGTATCATATCATCTGCAAAGAGTGAGAGTTTGACTTCCTCTCTGCCGATTTGGATGCCTTGGATTTCTTTTTGTTGTCTGATTGCTGTGGCTAGGACTTCTAATACTATGTTGAATAGCAGTGGTGAGAGTGGCTATCCCTGCCGCGTTCCTGACCTTAGGGGAAAAGATCTCAGCTTTTCCCCATTGAGAATGATATTCGCTGTAGGTTGTTCGTAGATGGCTTTTATGATATTGAGGTATGTACCCGCTGTCCCTGTACTCTGAAGAGTTTTGATCCAGAAAGTGTGCTTTACTTTGTCAAATGGTTTTTCTGCATCTATTGAGAGGATCATATGATTCTTGTTCTTTCTTTGGTTAATGTGTTTTATCACGTTGATTGATTTGCGGATGTTGAACCAGCCTTGCAGCCCAGGGATAAATCCCACTTGGTCATGGTGAATACTCCGTTTCATGTACTGTTGGATCCTCTTGGCTAGTATTTTGATGAGAATTTTTGCATCGATGTTCATCAAGGATATTGGTCTCTAATACTCCTTTTTGATGGGATCTTTGTCTGGTTTTGGGATCAAGGTAATGGTGGCCTCATAAAATGAGTTTGGAAGTTTTCCTTCCATTTCTATTGTTTGGAACAGTTTCAGGAGAATAGGTATTAATTCTTCTTTAAATGTCTGATAGAATTCCCCTGGGAATCCATCTGGCCCTGGGCTTTGGTTTCTTGGGAGGTTTTTGATGACTACTTCAATTGCCTTCGTGGTTATAGGACTGTTCAGGTTTTCTCTTTCTTCCTGGGTCAGTTTTGGTAGTTGACACATCTCTAGGAATGCACCCATTTCTTCCAGGTTATGGAATATGCTGCCATAGGGTTGCTCAGATTACGTTCTTATAATCGTTTGTATTTCTTTGGTGTTGGTTGTGATCTCTCCTCCTTCATTCATGATTTTGTTGATTTGGGTCATTTCTCTTTTCTTTTTGATCAGCCTGGACAGGGGTGTATCAATCTTGTGAATTCTTTCAAAGAACCAGCTCCTAGTTCCGTTGATCTGTTCTACTGTTCTTTTGGGTTCTATTTCATTGATTTCTGCTCTGATCTGCATGATTTCTCTTCTCCTGCTGGGTTTAGGCTTTATTGGCCGTTCTTTCTCCAGCTCCTTTAGGTGTAGGGTTAGGGTGTGTTTTTGAGACCTTTCATGTTTCTTGAGAAAGGCTTGTATTGCTATATACTTTCCTCGCAGGACTGCCTTGGCTGTATCCCAAAGATTTTGGACAGTTGTGTTTTCATTTTCATTGGTTTCCATGAATTTTTAAATTCTTCTTTAATTTCCTGGTTGACCCATTCATTCTTTCGTAGGATGCTCTTTAGCCTCCATGTATTTGAGTTCTTTCCGACTTTCCTCTTGTGATTGAGTTCTAGTTTCAAAGCATTGTGGTCTGAAAATGTGCAGGGAATGATCCCAATCTTTGGGTACCGGTTGAGACCTGATTTGTGACCTAGGATGTGATCCATTCTGGAGAACGTTCCATGGGCCCTAGAGAAGAATGTGTATTCCGTTGCTTCGGGATGGAACGTTCTGAATATGTCTGTGAAGTCCATTTGGTCCAGTGTGTCATTTAAAGTCTTTATTTCCTTGTTGATCTTTTGCTTAGATGATCTGGCCATTTCAGTCAGGGGGGTGTTAAAGTCCCCCACTCTGATTGTATGGTTGTCAATGTCTTTCTTTGCTTTTCTTCTAAATTGCCTTATATAATTGGATGCTCCCATGTTCGGGGCATAGACATTTACAATTGTTAGATCTTCTTCTTGGATAGACCCTTTAAGTAGGATATAGTGTCCTTCTTCATCTCTTATTACAGTCTTTGTTTTTTATTGCTTTGTTAATCACCATGTACTACATCATTTGTTTTGGTGTAGTGTCCCATGATTCATTGTTTGTTCCGAACACACAGTGCTCCATGCAGAATGTGCCCTCTTTAATACCCATCACCAGGCTAACCAATCCCCCGACCCACCTCCCCTCTAGAAACCTCGGATTTTTTTTCAGAATCCATCATCTCTCCTGGTCTGTCTCCCCCTCTCACTAACTCCCCTTCATTCTTCCTCTCCTGCTATCTCCTTCTTTTCCTTTATTCTTAAAATATGTTGCGTTATTTGTTTCAGAAGTAGAGATCTGTGATTCAACAGTCTTACACAATTCACAGCGCTCACCGTAGCTCATACCCTCCCCAATGTCTATCACCCAGCCAGCCCATCCCTCCCACCCCCGACCACTCCAGCAAGCCTCACTCTGTTCCTGAGATTAAGAATTCCTCATATCAGTGAGGTGATATGATACATGTCTTTCTCTGATTGACTTATTTCACTAATCATCGGACCCTCCACTTCCATCCACGTCGTTGTCCATGGCAACATCTCATTCCTTTTGATGGCTGCGTAATATTCCATTGTGTATATATATACCACCTCTTCTTTATCCACTCATCTGTCGATGGACATCTTGGCTCTTTCAACTGTTTGGCTATTGAGGACATTGCTGCTATAAACAATGGGGTGCACGTACCGCTTCGGGTCCCTACATTTGTATCTTTGGGGTAAATATCCAGGAGTGCAATTGCTGGATCGGATGGTAGCTCTAATTTCAACTATTTGAGGAACCTCCATCCTGTTTTCCAGAGGGGTTGCCCCAGCTTGCATTCCCACCACCAGTGTAGGAGGGTTCCCCTTTCTCCACATCCCCGCCAACCTCTGTCGTTCCCTGACTTGTTCATTTGAGCCATTCTGACGGGTGTGAGGGGGTATCTCATTGAGGTTTTGATGTGGATTTCCCTGATGCCGAGCCGTGTTGAGCACTTTTTCGTGTGCCTGTTGGCCATTTGGATGTCTTCTTTGGAAAAATGTCTGTTCATGCCTTCTGCCTATTTTTTGATTGGATTATTTGTTCTTTGGGTGTTGAGTTTGATACGTTTTTATACATATTGGATAGTAGCCCTTTATCTGATATGTCATTCGTAAATAATTTCTCCCATTCTGTCGGTTGTCTTTTGGTTTTGTGGACTGTTTCTTTTGCTGTGCCAAAGGTTTTTATCTTGATGAAATCCCAATAGTTCCTTTTTGCCCTGGCTTCCCGTGCCTTTGGTGATGTTTGTAGGAAGAAGTTGCTGCGGCTGAGGTCGAAGAGCTTGCTACCTGTGTTCTCCTTTAGGATTTTGATGGAGTCCTGTCTCACACTGAGGTCTTTCAAACATTTGGAGTCTATTTTTGTGTGTGGTGTCAGGAAATGGTCCAGTGTCATTCTTCTGCATGGGGCTGTCCAATTTCCACAACTCCAGTTGTTGAAGAGACTCTCTTTTTGCCATTGGACATTCTTTCCTGCTCTGTCAAAGATAAGTTGACCATAGAGTTGAGGGTCCATTTCTGGGCTCTCGATTCTGTTCCATGGATCTATGTGTCTGTTTTTGTGCCAGTACCCTACTGTCTTGATGATGACAGCTTTGTCATAGAGCTGGAAGTCCAGAATTGTGATGCCGCCAGCTTTGCTTTTCTTTCTCAATATTCCTCTGGCTATTCGTGGTCTCTTCTGGTTCCATTCAAATCTTAGGATTATTTGTTCCATTTCTTGGAAAAAAGTGGATGGTATTTTGACGGGGATTGCATTGCATGTGTAGATTGCTCTAGGTAGCATTGACCTCTTCACAATGTTGGTTCTCCCAATCAATGAGCATGGAACGTTTTTCCGTTTCTTTGTGTCTTCTTCAATTTCTTTCCTGAGTATTTGGTAGTTTTCTGGGTACAGATCCTTTGCCTCTTGGGTTCAATTTATTCCTAGGTCTCTTCTGGTTTTGGGTGCAGTTGTGAATGGGATCGACTCCTTGATTTGTCTCTCTTCTGTCTTGTTGTTGGTGTATAGGAATGCCACTGATGTCTGTGCATTGATTTTATAGCCTGCTACTTGACGGAATTGCTGTGTGAGTTGTAGCAGTTTTGGGGTGGAGTCTTTTGGGTTTTCCACATAAAGTATCATATCATCTGCAAAGAGTGAGAGTTTGACTTCCTCTCTGCCGATTTGGATGCCTTGGATTTCTTTTTGTTGTCTGATTGCTGTGGCTAGGACTTCTAATACTATGTTGAATAGCAGTGGTGAGAGTGGCTATCCCTGCCGCGTTCCTGACCTTAGGGGAAAAGATCTCAGCTTTTCCCCATTGAGAATGATATTCGCTGTAGGTTGTTCGTAGATGGCTTTTATGATATTGAGGTATGTACCCGCTGTCCCTGTACTCTGAAGAGTTTTGATCCAGAAAGTGTGCTTTACTTTGTCAAATGGTTTTTCTGCATCTATTGAGAGGATCATATGATTCTTGTTCTTTCTTTGGTTAATGTGTTTTATCACGTTGATTGATTTGCGGATGTTGAACCAGCCTTGCAGCCCAGGGATAAATCCCACTTGGTCATGGTGAATACTCCGTTTCATGTACTGTTGGGTCCTCTTGGCTAGTATTTTGGTGAGAATTTTTGCATCGATGTTCATCAAGGATATTGGTCTCTAATACTCCTTTTTGATGGGATCTTTGTCTGGTTTTGGGATCAAGGTAATGGTGGCCTCATAAAATGAGTTTGGAAGTTTTCCTTCCATTTCTATTGTTTGGAACAGTTTCAGGAGAATAGGTATTAATTCTTCTTTAAATGTCTGATAGAATTCCCCTGGGAATCCATCTGGCCCTGGGCTTTGGTTTCTTGGGAGGTTTTTGATGACTACTTCAATTGCCTTCGTGGTTATAGGACTGTTCAGGTTTTCTCTTTCTTCCTGGGTCAGTTTTGGTAGTTGACACATCTCTAGGAATGCACCCATTTCTTCCAGGTTATGGAATATGCTGCCATAGGGTGGCTCAGATTACGTTCTTATAATCGTTTGTATTTCTTTGGTGTTGGTTGTGATCTCTCCTCCTTCATTCATGATTTTGTTGATTTGGGTCATTTCTCTTTTCTTTTTGATCAGCCTGGACAGGGGTGTATCAATCTTGTGAATTCTTTCAAAGAACCAGCTCCTAGTTCCGTTGATCTGTTCTACTGTTCTTTTGGGTTCTATTTCATTGATTTCTGCTCTGATCTGCATGATTTCTCTTCTCCTGCTGGGTTTAGGCTTTATTGGCCGTTCTTTCTCCAGCTCCTTTAGGTGTAGGGTTAGGGTGTGTATTTGAGACCTTTCATGTTTCTTGAGAAAGGCTTGTATTGCTATATACTTTCCTCGCAGGACTGCCTTGGCTGTATCCCAAAGATTTTGGACAGTTGTGTTTTCATTTTCATTGGTTTCCATGAATTTTTAAATTCTTCTTTAATTTCCTGGTTGACCCATTCATTCTTTCGTAGGATGCTCTTTAGCCTCCATGTATTTGAGTTCTTTCCGACTTTCCTCTTGTGATTGAGTTCTAGTTTCAAAGCATTGTGGTCTGAAAATGTGCAGGGAATGATCCCAATCTTTGGGTACCGGTTGAGACCTGATTTGTGACCTAGGATGTGATCCATTCTGGAGAACGTTCCATGGGCCCTAGAGAAGAATGTGTATTCCGTTGCTTCGGGATGGAACGTTCTGAATATGTCTGTGAAGTCCATTTGGTCCAGTGTGTCATTTAAAGTCTTTATTTCCTTGTTGATCTTTTGCTTAGATGATCTGGCCATTTCAGTCAGGGGGGTGTTAAAGTCCCCCACTCTGATTGTATGGTTGTCAATGTCTTTCTTTGCTTTTCTTCTAAATTGCCTTATATAATTGGATGCTCCCATGTTCGGGGCATAGACATTTACAATTGTTAGATCTTCTTCTTGGATAGACCCTTTAAGTAGGATATCGTGTCCTTCTTCATCTCTTATTACACTCTTTGTTTTTTATTGCTTTGTTAATCACCATGTACTACATCATTTGTTTTGGTGTAGTGTCCCATGATTCATTGTTTGTTCCGAACACACAGTGCTCCATGCAGAATGTGCCCTCTTTAATACCCATCACCAGGCTAACCAATCCCCCGACCCACCTCCCCTCTAGAAACCTCGGATTTTTTTTCAGAATCCATCATCTCTCCTGGTCTGTCTCCCCCTCTCACTAACTCCCCTTCATTCTTCCTCTCCTGCTATCTCCTTCTTTTCCTTTATTCTTAAAATATGTTGCGTTATTTGTTTCAGAAGTAGAGATCTGTGATTCAACAGTCTTACACAATTCACAGCGCTCACCGTAGCTCATACCCTCCCCAATGTCTATCACCCAGCCAGCCCATCCCTCCCACCCCCGACCACTCCAGCAAGCCTCACTCTGTTCCTGAGATTAAGAATTCCTCATATCAGTGAGGTCATATGATACATGTCTTTCTCTGATTGACTTATTTCACTAATCATCGGACCCTCCAGTTCCATCCACGTCGTTGTCCATGGCAACATCTCATTCCTTTTGATGGCTGCGTAATATTCCATTGTGTATATATATACCACCTCTTCTTTATCCACTCATCTGTCGATGGACATCTTGGCTCTTTCAACTGTTTGGCTATTGTGGACATTGCTGCTATAAACAATGGGGTGCACGTACCGCTTCGGGTCCCTACATTTGTATCTTTGGGGTAAATACCCAGGAGTGCAATTGCTGGATCGGATGGTAGCTCTAATTTCAACTATTTGAGGAACCTCCATCCTGTTTTCCAGAGGGGTTGCCCCAGCTTGCATTCCCACCACCAGTGTAGGAGGGTTCCCCTTTCTCCACATCCCCGCCAACCTCTGTCGTTCCCTGACTTGTTCATTTGAGCCATTCTGACGGGTGTGAGGGGGTATCTCATTGAGGTTTTGATGTGGATTTCCCTGATGCCGAGCCGTGTTGAGCACTTTTTCCTGTGCCTGTTGGCCATTTGGATGTCTTCTTTGGAAAAATGTCTGTTCATGCCTTCTGCCTATTTTTTGATTGGATTATTTGTTCTTTGGGTGTTGAGTTTGATACGTTTTTATACATATTGGATAGTAGCCCTTTATCTGATATGTCATTCGTAAATAATTTCTCCCATTCTGTCGGTTGTCTTTTGGTTTTGTGGACTGTTTCTTTTGCTGTGCCAAAGGTTTTTATCTTGATGAAATCCCAATAGTTCCTTTTTGCCCTGGCTTCCCGTGCCTTTGGTGATGTTTGTAGGAAGAAGTTGCTGCGGCTGAGGTCGAAGAGCTTGCTACCTGTGTTCTCCTTTAGGATTTTGATGGAGTCCTGTCTCACACTGAGGTCTTTCAAACATTTGGAGTCTATTTTTGTGTGTGGTGTCAGGAAATGGTCCAGTGTCATTCTTCTGCATGGGGCTGTCCAATTTCCACAACTCCAGTTGTTGAAGAGACTCTCTTTTTGCCATTGGACATTCTTTCTTGCTCTGTCAAAGATAAGTTGACCATAGAGTTGAGGGTCCATTTCTGGGCTCTCGATTCTGTTCCATGGATCTATGTGTCTGTTTTTGTGCCAGTACCCTACTGTCTTGATGATGACAGCTTTGTCATAGAGCTGGAAGTCCAGAATTGTGATGCCGCCAGCTTTGCTTTTCTTTCTCAATATTCCTCTGGCTATTCGTGGTCTCTTCTGGTTCCATTCAAATCTTAGGATTCTTTGTTCCATTTCTTGGAAAAAAGTGGATGGTATTTTGACGGGGATTGCATTGCATGTGTAGATTGCTCTAGGTAGCATTGACCTCTTCACAATGTTGGTTCTCCCAATCCATGAGCATGGAACGTTTTTCCGTTTCTTTGTGTCTTCTTCAATTTCTTTCCTGAGTATTTGGTAGTTTTCTGGGTACAGATCCTTTGCCTCTTGGGTTCAATTTATTCCTAGGTCTCTTCTGGTTTTGGGTGCAGTTGTGAATGGGATCGACTCCTTGATTTGTCTCTCTTCTGTCTTGTTGTTGGTGTATAGGAATGCCACTGATGTCTGTGCATTGATTTTATAGCCTGCTACTTGACGGAATTGCTGTGTGAGTTGTAGCAGTTTTGGGGTGGAGTCTTTTGGGTTTTCCACATAAAGTATCATATCATCGGCAAAGAGTGAGAGTTTGACTTCCTCTCTGCCGATTTGGATGCTTTGGATTTCTTTTTGTTGTCTGATTGCTGTGGCTAGGACTTCTAATACTATGTTGAATAGCAGTGGTGAGAGTGGCTATCCCTGCCGCGTTCCTGACCTTAGGGGAAAAGATCTCAGCTTTTCCCCATTGAGAATGATATTCGCTGTAGGTTGTTCGTAGATGGCTTTTATGATATTGAGGTATGTACCCGCTGTCCCTGTACTCTGAAGAGTTTTGATCCAGAAAGTGTGCTTTACTTTGTCAAATGGTTTTTCTGCATCTATTGAGAGGATCATATGATTCTTGTTCTTTCTTTGGTTAATGTGTTTTATCACGTTGATTGATTTGCGGATGTTGAACCAGCCTTGCAGCCCAGGGATAAATCCCACTTGGTCATGGTGAATACTCCTTTTCATGTACTGTTGGGTCCTCTTGGCTAGTATTTTGGTGAGAATTTTTGCATCGATGTTCATCAAGGATATTGGTCTCTAATACTCCTTTTTGATGGGATCTTTGTCTGGTTTTGGGATCAAGGTAATGGTGGCCTCATAAAATGAGATTGGAAGTTTTCCTTCCATTTCTATTGTTTGGAACAGTTTCAGGAGAATAGGTATTAATTCTTCTTTAAATGTCTGATAGAATTCCCTTGGGAATCCATCTGGCCCTGGGCTTTGGTTTCTTGGGAGGTTTTTGATGACTACTTCAATTGCCTTCGTGGTTATAGGACTGTTCAGGTTTTCTCTTTCTTCCTGGGTCAGTTTTGGTAGTTGACACATCTCTAGGAATGCACCCATTTCTTCCAGGTTATGGAATATGCTGCCATAGGGTTGCTCAGATTACGTTCTTATAATCGTTTGTATTTCTTTGGTGTTGGTTGTGATCTCTCCTCCTTCATTCATGATTTTGTTGATTTGGGTCATTTCTCTTTTCTTTTTGATCAGCCTGGACAGGGGTGTATCAATCTTGTGAATTCTTTCAAAGAACCAGCTCCTAGTTCCGTTGATCTGTTCTACTGTTCTTTTGGGTTCTATTTCATTGATTTCTGCTCTGATCTGCATGATTTCTCTTCTCCTGCTGGGTTTAGGCTTTATTGGCCGTTCTTTCTCCAGCTCCTTTAGGTGTAGGGTTAGGGTGTGTATTTGAGACCTTTCATGTTTCTTGAGAAAGGCTTGTATTGCTATATACTTTCCTCGCAGGACTGCCTTGGCTGTATCCCAAAGATTTTGGACAGTTGTGTTTTCATTTTCATTGGTTTCCATGAATTTTTAAATTCTTCTTTAATTTCCTGGTTGACCCATTCATTCTTTCGTAGGATGCTCTTTAGCCTCCATGTATTTGAGTTCTTTCCGACTTTCCTCTTGTGATTGAGTTCTAGTTTCAAAGCATTGTGGTCTGAAAATGTGCAGGGAATGATCCCAATCTTTGGGTACCGGTTGAGACCTGATTTGTGACCTAGGATGTGATCCATTCTGGAGAACGTTCCATGGGCCCTAGAGAAGAATGTGTATTCCGTTGCTTCGGGATGGAACGTTCTGAATATGTCTGTGAAGTCCATTTGGTCCAGTGTGTCATTTAAAGTCTTTATTTCCTTG
Source organism: Eumetopias jubatus (assembly GCF_037043125.1). Taxonomy (NCBI): domain Eukaryota; kingdom Metazoa; phylum Chordata; class Mammalia; order Carnivora; family Otariidae; genus Eumetopias; species Eumetopias jubatus. Next base: position 5,297,030 of record NW_028274824.1, on the reverse strand, counting down.
TTGATCTTTTGCTTAGATGATCTGGCCATTTCAGTCAGGGGGGTGTTAAAGTCCCCCACTCTGATTGTATGGTTGTCAATGTCTTTCTTTGCTTTTCTTCTAAATTGCCTTATATAATTGGATGCTCCCATGTTCGGGGCATAGACATTTACAATTGTTAGATCTTCTTCTTGGATAGACCCTTTAAGTAGGATATAGTGTCCTTCTTCATCTCTTATTACACTCTTTGTTTTTTATTGCTTTGTTAATCACCATGTACTACATCATTTGTTTTGGTGTAGTGTCCCATGATTCATTGTTTGTTCCGAACACACAGTGCTCCATGCAGAATGTGCCCTCTTTAATACCCATCACCAGGCTAACCAATCCCCCGACCCACCTCCCCTCTAGAAACCTCGGATTTTTTTTCAGAATCCATCATCTCTCCTGGTCTGTCTCCCCCTCTCACTAACTCCCCTTCATTCTTCCTCTCCTGCTATCTCCTTCTTTTCCTTTATTCTTAAAATATGTTGCGTTATTTGTTTCAGAAGTAGAGATCTGTGATTCAACAGTCTTACACAATTCACAGCGCTCACCGTAGCTCATACCCTCCCCAATGTCTATCACCCAGCCAGCCCATCCCTCCCACCCCCGACCACTCCAGCAAGCCTCACTCTGTTCCTGAGATTAAGAATTCCTCATATCAGTGAGGTCATATGATACATGTCTTTCTCTGATTGACTTATTTCACTAATCATCGGACCCTCCACTTCCATCCACGTCGTTGTCCATGGCAACATCTCATTCCTTTTGATGGCTGCGTAATATTCCATTGTGTATATATATACCACCTCTTCTTTATCCACTCATCTGTCGATGGACATCTTGGCTCTTTCAACTGTTTGGCTATTGTGGACATTGCTGCTATAAACAATGGGGTGCACGTACCGCTTCGGGTCCCTACATTTGTATCTTTGGGGTAAATACCCAGGAGTGCAATTGCTGGATCGGATGGTAGCTCTAATTTCAACTATTTGAGGAACGTCCATCCTGTTTTCCAGAGGGGTTGCCCCAGCTTGCATTCCCACCACCAGTGTAGGAGGGTTCCCCTTTCTCCACATCCCCGCCAACCTCTGTCGTTCCCTGACTTGTTCATTTGAGCCATTCTGACGGGTGTGAGGGGGTATCTCATTGAGGTTTTGATGTGGATTTCCCTGATGCCGAGCCGTGTTGAGCACTTTTTCATGTGCCTGTTGGCCATTTGGATGTCTTCTTTGGAAAAATGTCTGTTCATGCCTTCTGCCTATTTTTTGATTGGATTATTTGTTCTTTGGGTGTTGAGTTTGATACGTTTTTATACATATTGGATAGTAGCCCTTTATCTGATATGTCATTCGTAAATAATTTCTCCCATTCTGTCGGTTGTCTTTTGGTTTTGTGGACTGTTTCTTTTGCTGTGCCAAAGGTTTTTATCTTGATGAAATCCCAATAGTTCCTTTTTGCCCTGGCTTCCCGTGCCTTTGGTGATGTTTGTAGGAAGAAGTTGCTGCGGCTGAGGTCGAAGAGCTTGCTACCTGTGTTCTCCTTTAGGATTTTGATGGAGTCCTGTCTCACACTGAGGTCTTTCAAACATTTGGAGTCTATTTTTGTGTGTGGTGTCAGGAAATGGTCCAGTGTCATTCTTCTGCATGGGGCTGTCCCATTTCCACAACTCCAGTTGTTGAAGAGACTCTCTTTTTGCCATTGGACATTCTTTCCTGCTCTGTCAAAGATAAGTTGACCATAGAGTTGAGGGTCCATTTCTGGGCTCTCGATTCTGTTCCATGGATCTATGTGTCTGTTTTTGTGCCAGTACCCTACTGTCTTGATGATGACAGCTTTGTCATAGAGCTGGAAGTCCAGAATTGTGATGCCGCCAGCTTTGCTTTTCTTTCTCAATATTCCTCTGGCTATTCGTGGTCTCTTCTGGTTCCATTCAAATCTTAGGATTATTTGTTCCATTTCTTGGAAAAAAGTGGATGGTATTTTGACGGGGATTGCATTGCATGTGTAGATTGCTCTAGGTAGCATTGACCTCTTCACAATGTTGGTTCTCCCAATCCATGAGCATGGAACGTTTTTCCGTTTCTTTGTGTCTTCTTCAATTTCTTTCCTGAGTATTTGGTAGTTTTCTGAGTACAGATCCTTTGCCTCTTGGGTTCAATTTATTCCTAGGTCTCTTCTGGTTTTGGGTGCAGTTGTGAATGGGATCGACTCCTTGATTTGTCTCTCTTCTGTCTTGTTGTTGGTGTATAGGAATGCCACTGATGTCTGTGCATTGATTTTATAGCCTGCTACTTGACGGAATTGCTGTGTGAGTTGTAGCAGTTTTGGGGTGGAGTCTTTTGGGTTTTCCACATAAAGTATCATATCATCGGCAAAGAGTGAGAGTTTGACTTCCTCTCTGCCGTTTTGGATGCCTTGGATTTCTTTTTGTTGTCTGATTGCTGTGGCTAGGACTTCTAATACTATGTTGAATAGCAGTGGTGAGAGTGGCTATCCCTGCCGCGTTCCTGACCTTAGGGGAAAAGATCTCAGCTTTTCCCCATTGAGAATGATATTCGCTGTAGGTTGTTCGTAGATGGCTTTTATGATATTGAGGTATGTACCCGCTGTCCCTGTACTCTGAAGAGTTTTGATCCAGAAAGTGTGCTTTACTTTGTCAAATGGTTTTTCTGCATCTATTGAGAGGATCATATGATTCTTGTTCTTTCTTTGGTTAATGTGTTTTATCACGTTGATTGATTTGCGGATGTTGAACCAGCCTTGCAGCCCAGGGATAAATCCCACTTGGTCATGGTGAATACTCCTTTTCATGTACTGTTGAGTCCTCTTGGCTAGTATTTTGGTGAGAATTTTTGCATCGATGTTCATCAAGGATATTGGTCTCTAATACTCCTTTTTGATGGGATCTTTGTCTGGTTTTGGGATCAAGGTAATGGTGGCCTCATAAAATGAGTTTGGAAGTTTTCCTTCCATTTCTATTGTTTGGAACAGTTTCAGGAGAATAGGTATTAATTCTTCTTTAAATGTCTGATAGAATTCCCCTGGGAATCCATCTGGCCCTGGGCTTTGGTTTCTTGGGAGGTTTTTGATGACTACTTCAATTGCCTTCGTGGTTATAGGACTGTTCAGGTTTTCTCTTTCTTCCTGGGTCAGTTTTGGTAGTTGACACATCTCTAGGAATGCACCCATTTCTTCCAGGTTATGGAATATGCTGCCATAGGGTTGCTCAGATTACGTTCTTATAATCGTTTGTATTTCTTTGGTGTTGGTTGTGATCTCTCCTCCTTCATTCATGATTTTGTTGATTTGGGTCATTTCTCTTTTCTTTTTGATCAGCCTGGACAGGGGTGTATCAATCTTGTGAATTCTTTCAAAGAACCAGCTCCTAGTTCCGTTGATCTGTTCTACTGTTCTTTTGGGTTCTATTTCATTGATTTCTGCTCTGATCTGCATGATTTCTCTTCTCCTGCTGGGTTTAGGCTTTATTGGCCGTTCTTTCTCCAGCTCCTTTAGGTGTAGGGTTAGGGTGTGTATTTGAGACCTTTCATGTTTCTTGAGAAAGGCTTGTATTGCTATATACTTTCCTCGCAGGACTGCCTTGGCTGTATCCCAAAGATTTTGGACAGTTGTGTTTTCATTTTCATTGGTTTCCATGAATTTTTAAATTCTTCTTTAATTTCCTGGTTGACCCATTCATTCTTTCGTAGGATGCTCTTTAGCCTCCATGTATTTGAGTTCTTTCCGACTTTCCTCTTGTGATTGAGTTCTAGTTTCAAAGCATTGTGGTCTGAAAATGTGCAGGGAATGATCCCAATCTTTGGGTACCGGTTGAGACCTGATTTGTGACCTAGGATGTGATCCATTCTGGAGAACGTTCCATGGGCCCTAGAGAAGAATGTGTATTCCGTTGCTTCGGGATGGAACGTTCTGAATATGTCTGTGAAGTCCATTTGGTCCAGTGTGTCATTTAAAGTCTTTATTTCCTTGTTGATCTTTTGCTTAGATGATCTGGCCATTTCAGTCAGGGGGGTGTTAAAGTCCCCCACTCTGATTGTATGGTTGTCAATGTCTTTCTTTGCTTTTCTTCTAAATTGCCTTATATAATTGGATGCTCCCATGTTCGGGGCATAGACATTTACAATTGTTAGATCTTCTTCTTGGATAGACCCTTTAAGTAGGATATCGTGTCCTTCTTCATCTCTTATTACACTCTTTGTTTTTTATTGCTTTGTTAATCACCATGTACTACATCATTTGTTTTGGTGTAGTGTCCCATGATTCATTGTTTGTTCCGAACACACAGTGCTCCATGCAGAATGTGCCCTCTTTAATACCCATCACCAGGCTAACCAATCCCCCGACCCACCTCCCCTCTAGAAACCTCGGATTTTTTTTCAGAATCCATCATCTCTCCTGGTCTGTCTCCCCCTCTCACTAACTCCCCTTCATTCTTCCTCTCCTGCTATCTCCTTCTTTTCCTTTATTCTTAAAATATGTTGCGTTATTTGTTTCAGAAGTAGAGATCTGTGATTCAACAGTCTTACACAATTCACAGCGCTCACCGTAGCTCATACCCTCCCCAATGTCTATCACCCAGCCAGCCCATCCCTCCCACCCCCGACCACTCCAGCAAGCCTCACTCTGTTCCTGAGATTAAGAATTCCTCATATCAGTGAGGTCATATGATACATGTCTTTCTCTGATTGACTTATTTCACTAATCATCGGACCCTCCACTTCCATCCACGTCGTTGTCCATGGCAACATCTCATTCCTTTTGATGGCTGCGTAATATTCCATTGTGTATATATATACCACCTCTTCTTTATCCACTCATCTGTCGATGGACATCTTGGCTCTTTCAACTGTTTGGCTATTGTGGACATTGCTGCTATAAACAATGGGGTGCACGTACCGCTTCGGGTCCCTACATTTGTATCTTTGGGGTAAATACCCAGGAGTGCAATTGCTGGATCGGATGGTAGCTCTAATTTCAACTATTTGAGGAACCTCCATCCTGTTTTCCAGAGGGGTTGCCCCAGCTTGCATTCCCACCACCAGTGTAGGAGGGTTCCCCTTTCTCCACATCCCCGCCAACCTCTGTCGTTCCCTGACTTGTTCATTTGAGCCATTCTGACGGGTGTGAGGGGGTATCTCATTGAGGTTTTGATGTGGATTTCCCTGATGCCGAGCCGTGTTGAGCACTTTTTCATGTGCCTGTTGGCCATTTGGATGTCTTCTTTGGAAAAATGTCTGTTCATGCCTTCTGCCTATTTTTTGATTGGATTATTTGTTCTTTGGGTGTTGAGTTTGATACGTTTTTATACATATTGGATAGTAGCCCTTTATCTGATATGTCATTCTTAAATAATTTCTCCCATTCTGTCGGTTGTCTTTTGGTTTTGTGGACTGTTTCTTTTGCTGTGCCAAAGGTTTTTATCTTGATGAAATCCCAATAGTTCCTTTTTGCCCTGGCTTCCCGTGCCTTTGGTGATGTTTGTAGGAAGAAGTTGCTGCGGCTGAGGTCGAAGAGCTTGCTACCTGTGTTCTCCTTTAGGATTTTGATGGAGTCCTGTCTCACACTGAGGTCTTTCAAACATTTGGAGTCTATTTTTGTGTGTGGTGTCAGGAAATGGTCCAGTGTCATTCTTCTGCATGGGGCTGTCCAATTTCCACAACCCCAGTTGTTGAAGAGACTCTCTTTTTGCCATTGGACATTCGTTCCTGCTCTGTCAAAGATAAGTTGACCATAGAGTTGAGGGTCCATTTCTGGGCTCTCGATTCTGTTCCATGGATCTATGTGTCTGTTTTTGTGCCAGTACCCTACTGTCTTGATGATGACAGCTTTGTCATAGAGCTGGAAGTCCAGAATTGTGATGCCGCCAGCTTTGCTTTTCTTTCTCAATATTCCTCTGGCTATTCGTGGTCTCTTCTGGTTCCATTCAAATCTTAGGATTATTTGTTCCATTTCTTGGAAAAAAGTGGATGGTATTTTGACGGGGATTGCATTGCATGTGTAGATTGCTCTAGGTAGCATTGACCTCTTCACAATGTTGGTTCTCCCAATCCATGAGCATGGAACGTTTTTCCGTTTCTTTGTGTCTTCTTCAATTTCTTTCCTGAGTATTTGGTAGTTTTCTGGGTACAGATCCTTTGCCTCTTGGGTTCAATTTATTCCTAGGTCTCTTCTGGTTTTGGGTGCAGTTGTGAATGGGATCGACTCCTTGATTTGTCTCTCTTCTGTCTTGTTGTTGGTGTATAGGAATGCCACTGATGTCTGTGCATTGATTTTATAGCCTGCTACTTGACGGAATTGCTGTGTGAGTTGTAGCAGTTTTGGGGTGGAGTCTTTTGGGTTTTCCACATAAAGTATCATATCATCTGCAAAGAGTGAGAGTTTGACTTCCTCTCTGCCGATTTGGATGCCTTGGATTTCTTTTTGTTGTCTGATTGCTGTGGCTAGGACTTCTAATACTATGTTGAATAGCAGTGGTGAGAGTGGCTATCCCTGCCGCGTTCCTGACCTTAGGGGAAAAGATCTCAGCTTTTCCCCATTGAGAATGATATTCGCTGTAGGTTGTTCGTAGATGGCTTTTATGATATTGAGGTATGTACCCGCTGTCCCTGTACTCTGAAGAGTTTTGATCCAGAAAGTGTGCTTTACTTTGTCAAATGGTTTTTCTGCATCTATTGAGAGGATCATATGATTCTTGTTCTTTCTTTGGTTAATGTGTTTTATCACGTTGATTGATTTGCGGATGTTGAACCAGCCTTGCAGCCCAGGGATAAATCCCACTTGGTCATGGTGAATACTCCTTTTCATGTACTGTTGGGTCCTCTTGGCTAGTATTTTGGTGAGAATTTTTGCATCGATGTTCATCAAGGATATTGGTCTCTAATACTCCTTTTTGATGGGATCTTTGTCTGGTTTTGGGATCAAGGTAATGGTGGCCTCATAAAATGAGATTGGAAGTTTTCCTTCCATTTCTATTGTTTGGAACAGTTTCAGGAGAATAGGTATTAATTCTTCTTTAAATGTCTGATAGAATTCCCCTGGGAATCCATCTGGCCCTGGGCTTTGGTTTCTTGGGAGGTTTTTGATGACTACTTCAATTGCCTTCGTGGTTATAGGACTGTTCAGGTTTTCTCTTTCTTCCTGGGTCAGTTTTGGTAGTTGACACATCTCTAGGAATGCACCCATTTCTTCCAGGTTATGGAATATGCTGCCATAGGGTTGCTCAGATTACGTTCTTATAATCGTTTGTATTTCTTTGGTGTTGGTTGTGATCTCTCCTCCTTCATTCATGATTTTGTTGATTTGGGTCATTTCTCTTTTCTTTTTGATCAGCCTGGACAGGGGTGTATCAATCTTGTGAATTCTTTCAAAGAACCAGCTCCTAGTTCCGTTGATCTGTTCTACTGTTCTTTTGGGTTCTATTTCATTGATTTCTGCTCTGATCTGCATGATTTCTCTTCTCCTGCTGGGTTTAGGCTTTATTGGCCGTTCTTTCTCCAGCTCCTTTAGGTGTAGGGTTAGGGTGTGTATTTGAGACCTTTCATGTTTCTTGAGAAAGGCTTGTATTGCTATATACTTTCCTCGCAGGACTGCCTTGGCTGTATCCCAAAGATTTTGGACAGTTGTGTTTTCATTTTCATTGGTTTCCATGAATTTTTAAATTCTTCTTTAATTTCCTGGTTGACCCATTCATTCTTTCGTAGGATGCTCTTTAGCCTCCATGTATTTGAGTTCTTTCCGACTTTCCTCTTGTGATTGAGTTCTAGTTTCAAAGCATTGTGGTCTGCAAATGTGCAGGGAATGATCCCAATCTTTGGGTACCGGTTGAGACCTGATTTGTGACCTAGGATGTGATCCATTCTGGAGAACGTTCCATGGGCCCTAGAGAAGAATGTGTATTCCGTTGCTTCGGGATGGAACGTTCTGAATATGTCTGTGAAGTCCATTTGGTCCAGTGTGTCATTTAAAGTCTTTATTTCCTTGTTGATCTTTTGCTTAGATGATCTGGCCATTTCAGTCAGGGGGGTGTTAAAGTCCCCCACTCTGATTGTATGGTTGTCAATGTCTTTCTTTGCTTTTCTTCTAAATTGCCTTATATAATTGGATGCTCCCATGTTCGGGGCATAGACATTTACAATTGTTAGATCTTCTTCTTGGATAGACCCTTTAAGTAGGATATAGTGTCCTTCTTCATCTCTTATTACAGTCTTTGTTTTTTATTGCTTTGTTAATCACCATGTACTACATCGTTTGTTTTGGTGTAGTGTCCCATGATTCATTGTTTGTTCCGAACACACAGTGCTCCATGCAGAATGTGCCCTCTTTAATACCCATCACCAGGCTAACCAATCCCCCGACCCACCTCCCCTCTAGAAACCTCGGATTTTTTTTCAGAATCCATCATCTCTCCTGGTCTGTCTCCCCCTCTCACTAACTCCCCTTCATTCTTCCTCTCCTGCTATCTCCTTCTTTTCCTTTATTCTTAAAATATGTTGCGTTATTTGTTTCAGAAGTAGAGATCTGTGATTCAACAGTCTTACACAATTCACAGCGCTCACCGTAGCTCATACCCTCCCCAATGTCTATCACCCAGCCAGCCCATCCCTCCCACCCCCGACCACTCCAGCAAGCCTCACTCTGTTCCTGAGATTAAGAATTCCTCATATCAGTGAGGTCATATGATACATGTCTTTCTCTGATTGACTTATTTCACTAATCATCGGACCCTCCACTTCCATCCACGTCGTTGTCCATGGCAACATCTCATTCCTTTTGATGGCTGCGTAATATTCCATTGTGTATATATATACCACCTCTTCTTTATCCACTCATCTGTCGATGGACATCTTGGCTCTTTCAACTGTTTGGCTATTGTGGACATTGCTGCTATAAACAATGGGGTGCACGTACCGCTTCGGGTCCCTACATTTGTATCTTTGGGGTAAATACCCAGGAGTGCAATTGCTGGATCGGATGGTAGCTCTAATTTCAACTATTTGAGGAACCTCCATCCTGTTTTCCAGAGGGGTTGCCCCAGCTTGCATTCCCACCACCAGTGTAGGAGGGTTCCCCTTTCTCCACATCCCCGCCAACCTCTGTCGTTCCCTGACTTGTTCATTTGAGCCATTCTGACGGGTGTGAGGGGGTATCTCATTGAGGTTTTGATGTGGATTTCCCTGATGCCGAGCCGTGTTGAGCACTTTTTCCTGTGCCTGTGGGCCATTTGGATGTCTTCTTTGGAAAAATGTCTGTTCATGTCTTCTGCCTATTTTTTGATTGGATTATTTGTTCTTTGGGTGTTGAGTTTGATACGTTTTTATACATATTGGATAGTAGCCCTTTATCTGATATGTCATTCGTAAATAATTTCTCCCATTCTGTCGGTTGTGTTTTGGTTTTGTGGACTGTTTCTTTTGCTGTGCCAAAGGTTTTTATCTTGATGAAATCCCAATAGTTCCTTTTTGCCCTGGCTTCCCGTGCCTTTGGTGATGTTTGTAGGAAGGAGTTGCTGCGGCTGAGGTCGAAGAGCTTGCTACCTGTGTTCTCCTTTAGGATTTTGATGGAGTCCTGTCTCACACTGAGGTCTTTCAAACATTTGGAGTCTATTTTTGTGTGTGGTGTCAGGAAATGGTCCAGTGTCATTCTTCTGCATGGGGCTGTCCCATTTCCACAACTCCAGTTGTTGAAGAGACTCTCTTTTTGCCATTGGACATTCTTTCCTGCTCTGTCAAAGATAAGTTGACCATAGAGTTGAGGGTCCATTTCTGGGCTCTCGATTCTGTTCCATGGATCTATGTGTCTGTTTTTGTGCCAGTACCCTACTGTCTTGATGATGACAGCTTTGTCATAGAGCTGGAAGTCCAGAATTGTGATGCCGCCAGCTTTGCTTTTCTTTCTCAATATTCCTCTGGCTATTCGTGGTCTCTTCTGGTTCCATTCAAATCTTAGGATTATTTGTTCCATTTCTTGGAAAAAAGTGGATGGTATTTTGACGGGGATTGCATTGCATGTGTAGATTGCTCTAGGTAGCATTGACCTCTTCACAATGTTGGTTCTCCCAATCCATGAGCATGGAACGTTTTTCCGTTTCTTTGTGTCTTCTTCAATTTCTTTCCTGAGTATTTGGTAGTTTTCTGGGTACAGATCCTTTGCCTCTTGGGTTCAATTTATTCCTAGGTCTCTTCTGGTTTTGGGTGCAGTTGTGAATGGGATCGACTCCTTGATTTGTCTCTCTTCTGTCTTGTTGTTGGTGTATAGGAATGCCACTGATGTCTGTGCATTGATTTTATAGCCTGCTACTTGACGGAATTGCTGTGTGAGTTGTAGCAGTTTTGGGGTGGAGTCTTTTGGGTTTTCCACATAAAGTATCATATCATCGGCAAAGAGTGAGAGTTTGACTTCCTCTCTGCCGTTTTGGATGCCTTGGATTTCTTTTTGTTGTCTGATTGCTGTGGCTAGGACTTCTAATACTATGTTGAATAGCAGTGGTGAGAGTGGCTATCCCTGCCGCGTTCCTGACCTTAGGGGAAAAGATCTCAGCTTTTCCCCATTGAGAATGATATTCGCTGTAGGTTGTTCGTAGATGGCTTTTATGATATTGAGGTATGTACCCGCTGTCCCTGTACTCTGAAGAGTTTTGATCCAGAAAGTGTGCTTTACTTTGTCAAATGGTTTTTCTGCATCTATTGAGAGGATCATATGATTCTTGTTCTTTCTTTGGTTAATGTGTTTTATCACGTTGATTGATTTGCGGATGTTGAACCAGCCTTGCAGCCCAGGGATAAATCCCACTTGGTCATGGTGAATACTCCTTTTCATGTACTGTTGGGTCCTCTTGGCTAGTATTTTGGTGAGAATTTTTGCATCGATGTTCATCAAGGATATTGGTCTCTAATACTCCTTTTTGATGGGATCTTTGTCTGGTTTTGGGATCAAGGTAATGGTGGCCTCATAAAATGAGATTGGAAGTTTTCCTTCCATTTCTATTGTTTGGAACAGTTTCAGGAGAATAGGTATTAATTCTTCTTTAAATGTCTGATAGAATTCCCCTGGGAATCCATCTGGCCCTGGGCTTTGGTTTCTTGGGAGGTTTTTGATGACTACTTCAATTGCCTTCGTGGTTATAGGACTGTTCAGGTTTTCTCTTTCTTCCTGGGTCAGTTTTGGTAGTTGACACATCTCTAGGAATGCACCCATTTCTTCCAGGTTATGGAATATGCTGCCATAGGGTTGCTCAGATTACGTTCTTATAATCGTTTGTATTTCTTTGGTGTTGGTTGTGATCTCTCCTCCTTCATTCATGATTTTGTTGATTTGGGTCATTTCTCTTTTCTTTTTGATCAGCCTGGACAGGGGTGTATCAATCTTGTGAATTCTTTCAAAGAACCAGCTCCTAGTTCCGTTGATCTGTTCTACTGTTCTTTTGGGTTCTATTTCATTGATTTCTGCTCTGATCTGCATGATTTCTCTTCTCCTGCTGGGTTTAGGCTTTATTGGCCGTTCTTTCTCCAGCTCCTTTAGGTGTAGGGTTAGGGTGTGTATTTGAGACCTTTCATGTTTCTTGAGAAAGGCTTGTATTGCTATATACTTTCCTCGCAGGACTGCCTTGGCTGTATCCCAAAGATTTTGGACAGTTGTGTTTTCATTTTCATTGGTTTCCAGGAATTTTTAAATTCTTCTTTAATTTCCTGGTTGACCCATTCATTCTTTCGTAGGATGCTCTTTAGCCTCCATGTATTTGAGTTCTTTCCGACTTTCCTCTTGTGATTGAGTTCTAGTTTCAAAGCATTGTGGTCTGCAAATGTGCAGGGAATGATCCCAATCTTTGGGTACCGGTTGAGACCTGATTTGTGACCTAGGATGTGATCCATTCTGGAGAACGTTCCATGGGCCCTAGAGAAGAATGTGTATTCCGTTGCTTCGGGATGGAACGTTCTGAATATGTCTGTGAAGTCCATTTGGTCCAGTGTGTCATTTAAAGTCTTTATTTCCTTGTTGATCTTTTGCTTAGATGATCTGGCCATTTCAGTCAGGGGGGTGTTAAAGTCCCCCACTCTGATTGTATGGTTGTCAATGTCTTTCTTTGCTTTTCTTCTAAATTGCCTTATATAATTGGATGCTCCCATGTTCGGGGCATAGACATTTACAATTGTTAGATCTTCTTCTTGGATAGACCCTTTAAGTAGGATATAGTGTCCTTCTTCATCTCTTATTACAGTCTTTGTTTTTTATTGCTTTGTTAATCACCATGTACTACATCGTTTGTTTTGGTGTAGTGTCCCATGATTCATTGTTTGTTCCGAACACACAGTGCTCCATGCAGAATGTGCCCTCTTTAATACCCATCACCAGGCTAACCAATCCCCCGACCCACCTCCCCTCTAGAAACCTCGGATTTTTTTTCAGAATCCATCATCTCTCCTGGTCTGTCTCCCCCTCTCACTAACTCCCCTTCATTCTTCCTCTCCTGCTATCTCCTTCTTTTCCTTTATTCTTAAAATATGTTGCGTTATTTGTTTCAGAAGTAGAGATCTGTGATTCAACAGTCTTACACAATTCACAGCGCTCACCGTAGCTCATACCCTCCCCAATGTCTATCACCCAGCCAGCCCATCCCTCCCACCCCCGACCACTCCAGCAAGCCTCACTCTGTTCCTGAGATTAAGAATTCCTCATATCAGTGAGGTCATATGATACATGTCTTTCTCTGATTGACTTATTTCACTAATCATCGGACCCTCCACTTCCATCCACGTCGTTGTCCATGGCAACATCTCATTCCTTTTGATGGCTGCGTAATATTCCATTGTGTATATATATACCACCTCTTCTTTATCCACTCATCTGTCGATGGACATCTTGGCTCTTTCAACTGTTTGGCTATTGTGGACATTGCTGCTATAAACAATGGGGTGCACGTACCGCTTCGGGTCCCTACATTTGTATCTTTGGGGTAAATACCCAGGAGTGCAATTGCTGGATCGGATGGTAGCTCTAATTTCAACTATTTGAGGAACCTCCATCCTGTTTTCCAGAGGGGTTGCCCCAGCTTGCATTCCCACCACCAGTGTAGGAGGGTTCCCCTTTCTCCACATCCCCGCCAACCTCTGTCGTTCCCTGACTTGTTCATTTGAGCCATTCTGACGGGTGTGAGGGGGTATCTCATTGAGGTTTTGATGTGGATTTCCCTGATGCCGAGCCGTGTTGAGCACTTTTTCCTGTGCCTGTGGGCCATTTGGATGTCTTCTTTGGAAAAATGTCTGTTCATGTCTTCTGCCTATTTTTTGATTGGATTATTTGTTCTTTGGGTGTTGAGTTTGATACGTTTTTATACATATTGGATAGTAGCCCTTTATCTGATATGTCATTCGTAAATAATTTCTCCCATTCTGTCGGTTGTGTTTTGGTTTTGTGGACTGTTTCTTTTGCTGTGCCAAAGGTTTTTATCTTGATGAAATCCCAATAGTTCATTTTTGCCCTGGCTTCCCGTGCCTTTGGTGATGTTTGTAGGAAGGAGTTGCTGCGGCTGAGGTCGAAGAGCTTGCTACCTGTGTTCTCCTTTAGGATTTTGATGGAGTCCTGTCTCACACTGAGGTCTTTCAAACATTTGGAGTCTATTTTTGTGTGTGGTGTCAGGAAATGGTCCAGTGTCATTCTTCTGCATGGGGCTGTCCCATTTCCACAACTCCAGTTGTTGAAGAGACTCTCTTTTTGCCATTGGACATTCTTTCCTGCTCTGTCAAAGATAAGTTGACCATAGAGTTGAGGGTCCATTTCTGGGCTCTCGATTCTGTTCCATGGATCTATGTGTCTGTTTTTGTGCCAGTACCCTACTGTCTTGATGATGACAGCTTTGTCATAGAGCTGGAAGTCCAGAATTGTGATGCCGCCAGCTTTGCTTTTCTTTCTCAATATTCCTCTGGCTATTCGTGGTCTCTTCTGGTTCCATTCAAATCTTAGGATTATTTGTTCCATTTCTTGGAAAAAAGTGGATGGTATTTTGACGGGGATTGCATTGCATGTGTAGATTGCTCTAGGTAGCATTGACCTCTTCACAATGTTGGTTCTCCCAATCCATGAGCATGGAACGTTTTTCCGTTTCTTTGTGTCTTCTTCAATTTCTTTCCTGAGTATTTGGTAGTTTTCTGGGTACAGATCCTTTGCCTCTTGGGTTCAATTTATTCCTAGGTCTCTTCTGGTTTTGGGTGCAGTTGTGAATGGGATCGACTCCTTGATTTGTCTCTCTTCTGTCTTGTTGTTGGTGTATAGGAATGCCACTGATGTCTGTGCATTGATTTTATAGCCTGCTACTTGACGGAATTGCTGTGTGAGTTGTAGCAGTTTTGGGGTGGAGTCTTTTGGGTTTTCCACATAAAGTATCATATCATCGGCAAAGAGTGAGAGTTTGACTTCCTCTCTGCCGTTTTGGATGCCTTGGATTTCTTTTTGTTGTCTGATTGCTGTGGCTAGGACTTCTAATACTATGTTGAATAGCAGTGGTGAGAGTGGCTATCCCTGCCGCGTTCCTGACCTTAGGGGAAAAGATCTCAGCTTTTCCCCATTGAGAATGATATTCGCTGTAGGTTGTTCGTAGATGGCTTTTATGATATTGAGGTATGTACCCGCTGTCCCTGTACTCTGAAGAGTTTTGATCCAGAAAGTGTGCTTTACTTTGTCAAATGGTTTTTCTGCATCTATTGAGAGGATCATATGATTCTTGTTCTTTCTTTGGTTAATGTGTTTTATCACGTTGATTGATTTGCGGATGTTGAACCAGCCTTGCAGCCCAGGGATAAATCCCACTTGGTCATGGTGAATACTCCTTTTCATGTACTGTTGGGTCCTCTTGGCTAGTATTTTGGTGAGAATTTTTGCATCGATGTTCATCAAGGATATTGGTCTCTAATACTCCTTTTTGATGGGATCTTTGTCTGGTTTTGGGATCAAGGTAATGGTGGCCTCATAAAATGAGATTGGAAGTTTTCCTTCCATTTCTATTGTTTGGAACAGTTTCAGGAGAATAGGTATTAATTCTTCTTTAAATGTCTGATAGAATTCCCCTGGGAATCCATCTGGCCCTGGGCTTTGGTTTCTTGGGAGGTTTTTGATGACTACTTCAATTGCCTTCGTGGTTATAGGACTGTTCAGGTTTTCTCTTTCTTCCTGGGTCAGTTTTGGTAGTTGACACATCTCTAGGAATGCACCCATTTCTTCCAGGTTATGGAATATGCTGCCATAGGGTTGCTCAGATTACGTTCTTATAATCGTTTGTATTTCTTTGGTGTTGGTTGTGATCTCTCCTCCTTCATTCATGATTTTGTTGATTTGGGTCATTTCTCTTTTCTTTTTGATCAGCCTGGACAGGGGTGTATCAATCTTGTGAATTCTTTCAAAGAACCAGCTCCTAGTTCCGTTGATCTGTTCTACTGTTCTTTTGGGTTCTATTTCATTGATTTCTGCTCTGATCTGCATGATTTCTCTTCTCCTGCTGGGTTTAGGCTTTATTGGCCGTTCTTTCTCCAGCTCCTTTAGGTGTAGGGTTAGGGTGTGTATTTGAGACCTTTCATGTTTCTTGAGAAAGGCTTGTATTGCTATATACTTTCCTCGCAGGACTGCCTTGGCTGTATCCCAAAGATTTTGGACAGTTGTGTTTTCATTTTCATTGGTTTCCAGGAATTTTTAAATTCTTCTTTAATTTCCTGGTTGACCCATTCATTCTTTCGTAGGATGCTCTTTAGCCTCCATGTATTTGAGTTCTTTCCGACTTTCCTCTTGTGATTGAGTTCTAGTTTCAAAGCATTGTGGTCTGCAAATGTGCAGGGAATGATCCCAATCTTTGGGTACCGGTTGAGACCTGATTTGTGACCTAGGATGTGATCCATTCTGGAGAACGTTCCATGGGCCCTAGAGAAGAATGTGTATTCCGTTGCTTCGGGATGGAACGTTCTGAATATGTCTGTGAAGTCCATTTGGTCCAGTGTGTCATTTAAAGTCTTTATTTCCTTGTTGATCTTTTGCTTAGATGATCTGGCCATTTCAGTCAGGGGGGTGTTAAAGTCCCCCACTCTGATTGTATGGTTGTCAATGTCTTTCTTTGCTTTTCTTCTAAATTGCCTTATATAATTGGATGCTCCCATGTTCGGGGCATAGACATTTACAATTGTTAGATCTTCTTCTTGGATAGACCCTTTAAGTAGGATATAGTGTCCTTCTTCATCTCTTATTACAGTCTTTGTTTTTTATTGCTTTGTTAATCACCATGTACTACATCGTTTGTTTTGGTGTAGTGTCCCATGATTCATTGTTTGTTCCGAACACACAGTGCTCCATGCAGAATGTGCCCTCTTTAATACCCATCACCAGGCTAACCAATCCCCCGACCCACCTCCCCTCTAGAAACCTCGGATTTTTTTTCAGAATCCATCATCTCTCCTGGTCTGTCTCCCCCTCTCACTAACTCCCCTTCATTCTTCCTCTCCTGCTATCTCCTTCTTTTCCTTTATTCTTAAAATATGTTGCGTTATTTGTTTCAGAAGTAGAGATCTGTGATTCAACAGTCTTACACAATTCACAGCGCTCACCGTAGCTCATACCCTCCCCAATGTCTATCACCCAGCCAGCCCATCCCTCCCACCCCCGACCACTCCAGCAAGCCTCACTCTGTTCCTGAGATTAAGAATTCCTCATATCAGTGAGGTCATATGATACATGTCTTTCTCTGATTGACTTATTTCACTAATCATCGGACCCTCCACTTCCATCCACGTCGTTGTCCATGGCAACATCTCATTCCTTTTGATGGCTGCGTAATATTCCATTGTGTATATATATACCACCTCTTCTTTATCCACTCATCTGTCGATGGACATCTTGGCTCTTTCAAAAGTTTGGCTACTGTGGACATTGCTGCTATAAACAATGGGGTGCACGTACCGCTTCGGGTCCCTACATTTGTATCTTTGGGGTAAATACCCAGGAGTGCAATTGCTGGATCGGATGGTAGCTCTAATTTCAACTATTTGAGGAACCTCCATCCTGTTTTCCAGAGGGGTTGCCCCAGCTTGCATTCCCACCACCAGTGTAGGAGGGTTCCCCTTTCTCCACATCCCCGCCAACCTCTGTCGTTCCCTGACTTGTTCATTTGAGCCATTCTGACGGGTGTGAGGGGGTATCTCATTGAGGTTTTGATGTGGATTTCCCTGATGCCGAGCCGTGTTGAGCACTTTTTCCTGTGCCTGTGGGCCATTTGGATGTCTTCATTGGAAAAATGTCTGTTCATGTATTCTGCCTATTTTTTGATTGGATTATTTGTTCTTTGGGTGTTGAGTTTGATACGTTTTTATACATATTGGATAGTAGCCCTTTATCTGATATGTCATTCGTAAATAATTTCTCCCATTCTGTCGGTTGTGTTTTGGTTTTGTGGACTGTTTCTTTTGCTGTGCCAAAGGTTTTTATCTTGATGAAATCCCAATAGTTCCTTTTTGCCCTGGCTTCCCGTGCCTTTGGTGATGTTTGTAGGAAGGAGTTGCTGCGGCTGAGGTCGAAGAGCTTGCTACCTGTGTTCTCCTTTAGGATTTTGATGGAGTCCTGTCTCACACTGAGGTCTTTCAAACATTTGGAGTCTATTTTTGTGTGTGGTGTCAGGAAATGGTCCAGTGTCATTCTTCTGCATGGGGCTGTCCCATTTCCACAACTCCAGTTGTTGAAGAGACTCTCTTTTTGCCATTGGACATTCTTTCCTGCTCTGTCAAAGATAAGTTGACCATAGAGTTGAGGGTCCATTTCTGGGCTCTCGATTCTGTTCCATGGATCTATGTGTCTGTTTTTGTGCCAGTACCCTACTGTCTTGATGATGACAGCTTTGTCATAGAGCTGGAAGTCCAGAATTGTGATGCCGCCAGCTTTGCTTTTCTTTCTCAATATTCCTCTGGCTATTCGTGGTCTCTTCTGGTTCCATTCAAATCTTAGGATTATTTGTTCCATTTCTTGGAAAAAAGTGGATGGTATTTTGACGGGGATTGCATTGCATGTGTAGATTGCTCTAGGTAGCATTGACCTCTTCACAATGTTGGTTCTCCCAATCCATGAGCATGGAACGTTTTTCCGTTTCTTTGTGTCTTCTTCAATTTCTTTCCTGAGTATTTGGTAGTTTTCTGGGTACAGATCCTTTGCCTCTTGGGTTCAATTTATTCCTAGGTCTCTTCTGGTTTTGGGTGCAGTTGTGAATGGGATCGACTCCTTGATTTGTCTCTCTTCTGTCTTGTTGTTGGTGTATAGGAATGCCACTGATGTCTGTGCATTGATTTTATAGCCTGCTACTTGACGGAATTGCTGTGTGAGTTGTAGCAGTTTTGGGGTGGAGTCTTTTGGGTTTTCCACATAAAGTATCATATCATCGGCAAAGAGTGAGAGTTTGACTTCCTCTCTGCCGATTTGGATGCCTTGGATTTCTTTTTGTTGTCTGATTGCTGTGGCTAGGACTTCTAATACTATGTTGAATAGCAGTGGTGAGAGTGGCTATCCCTGCCGCGTTCCTGACCTTAGGGGAAAAGATCTCAGCTTTTCCCCATTGAGAATGATATTCGCTGTAGGTTGTTCGTAGATGGCTTTTATGATATTGAGGTATGTACCCGCTGTCCCTGTACTCTGAAGAGTTTTGATCCAGAAAGTGTGCTTTACTTTGTCAAATGGTTTTTCTGCATCTATTGAGAGGATCATATGATTCTTGTTCTTTCTTTGGTTAATGTGTTTTATCACGTTGATTGATTTGCAGATGTTGAACCAGCCTTGCAGCCCAGGGATAAATCCCACTTGGTCATGGTGAATACTCCTTTTCATGTACTGTTGGGTCCTCTTGGCTAGTATTTTGGTGAGAATTTTTGCATCGATGTTCATCAAGGATATTGGTCTCTAATACTCCTTTTTGATGGGATCTTTGTCTGGTTTTGGGATCAAGGTAATGGTGGCCTCATAAAATGAGATTGGAAGTTTTCCTTCCATTTCTATTGTTTGGAACAGTTTCAGGAGAATAGGTATTAATTCTTCTTTAAATGTCTGATAGAATTCCCCTGGGAATCCATCTGGCCCTGGGCTTTGGTTTCTTGGGAGGTTTTTGATGACTACTTCAATTGCCTTCGTGGTTATAGGACTGTTCAGGTTTTCTCTTTCTTCCTGGGTCAGTTTTGGTAGTTGACACATCTCTAGGAATGCACCCATTTCTTCCAGGTTATGGAATATGCTGCCATAGGGTTGCTCAGATTACGTTCTTATAATCGTTTGTATTTCTTTGGTGTTGGTTGTGATCTCTCCTCCTTCATTCATGATTTTGTTGATTTGGGTCATTTCTCTTTTCTTTTTGATCAGCCTGGACAGGGGTGTATCAATCTTGTGAATTCTTTCAAAGAACCAGCTCCTAGTTCCGTTGATCTGTTCTACTGTTCTTTTGGGTTCTATTTCATTGATTTCTGCTCTGATCTGCATGATTTCTCTTCTCCTGCTGGGTTTAGGCTTTATTGGCCGTTCTTTCTCCAGCTCCTTTAGGTGTAGGGTTAGGGTGTGTATTTGAGACCTTTCATGTTTCTTGAGAAAGGCTTGTATTGCTATATACTTTCCTCGCAGGACTGCCTTGGCTGTATCCCAAAGATTTTGGACAGTTGTGTTTTCATTTTCATTGGTTTCCAGGAATTTTTAAATTCTTCTTTAATTTCCTGGTTGACCCATTCATTCTTTCGTAGGATGCTCTTTAGCCTCCATGTATTTGAGTTCTTTCCGACTTTCCTCTTGTGATTGAGTTCTAGTTTCAAAGCATTGTGGTCTGCAAATGTGCAGGGAATGATCCCAATCTTTGGGTACCGGTTGAGACCTGATTTGTGACCTAGGATGTGATCCATTCTGGAGAACGTTCCATGGGCCCTAGAGAAGAATGTGTATTCCGTTGCTTCGGGATGGAACGTTCTGAATATGTCTGTGAAGTCCATTTGGTCCAGTGTGTCATTTAAAGTCTTTATTTCCTTGTTGATCTTTTGCTTAGATGATCTGGCCATTTCAGTCAGGGGGTTGTTAAAGTCCCCCACTCTGATTGTATGGTTGTCAATGTCTTTCTTTGCTTTTCTTCTAAATTGCCTTATATAATTGGATGCTCCCATGTTCGGGGCATAGACATTTACAATTGTTAGATCTTCTTCTTGGATAGACCCTTTAAGTAGGATATAGTGTCCTTCTTCATCTCTTATTACAGTCTTTGTTTTTTATTGCTTTGTTAATCACCATGTACTACATCGTTTGTTTTGGTGTAGTGTCCCATGATTCATTGTTTGTTCCGAACACACAGTGCTCCATGCAGAATGTGCCCTCTTTAATACCCATCACCAGGCTAACCAATCCCCCGACCCACCTCCCCTCTAGAAACCTCGGATTTTTTTTCAGAATCCATCATCTCTCCTGGTCTGTCTCCCCCTCTCACTAACTCCCCTTCATTCTTCCTCTCCTGCTATTTCCTTCTTTTCCTTTATTCTTAAAATATGTTGCGTTATTTGTTTCAGAAGTAGAGATCTGTGATTCAACAGTCTTACACAATTCACAGCGCTCACCGTAGCTCATACCCTCCCCAATGTCTATCACCCAGCCAGCCCATCCCTCCCACCCCCGACCACTCCAGCAAGCCTCACTCTGTTCCTGAGATTAAGAATTCCTCCTATCAGTGAGGTCATATGATACATGTCTTTCTCTGATTGACTTATTTCACTAATCATCGGACCCTCCACTTCCATCCACGTCGTTGTCCATGGCAACATCTCATTCCTTTTGATGGCTGCGTAATATTCCATTGTGTATATATATACCACCTCTTCTTTATCCACTCATCTGTCGATGGACATCTTGGCTCTTTCAACTGCTTGGCTACTGTGGACATTGCTGCTATAAACAATGGGGTGCACGTACCGCTTCGGGTCCCTACATTTGTATCTTTGGGGTAAATACCCAGGAGTGCAATTGCTGGATCGGATGGTAGCTCTAATTTCAACTATTTGAGGAACCTCCATCCTGTTTTCCAGAGGGGTTGCCCCAGCTTGCATTCCCACCACCAGTGTAGGAGGGTTCCCCTTTCTCCACATCCCCGCCAACCTCTGTCGTTCCCTGACTTGTTCATTTGAGCCATTCTGACGGGTGTGAGGGGGTATCTCATTGAGGTTTTGATGTGGATTTCCCTGATGCCGAGCCGTGTTGAGCACTTTTTCCTGTGCCTGTGGGCCATTTGGATGTCTTCTTTGGAAAAATGTCTGTTCATGTCTTCTGCCTATTTTTTGATTGGATTATTTGTTCTTTGGGTGTTGAGTTTGATACGTTTTTATACATATTGGATAGTAGCCCTTTATCTGATATGTCATTCGTAAATAATTTCTCCCATTCTGTCGGTTGTCTTTTGGTTTTGTGGACTGTTTCTTTTGCTGTGCCAAAGGTTTTTATCTTGATGAAATCCCAATAGTTCCTTTTTGCCCTGGCTTCCCGTGCCTTTGGTGATGTTTGTAGGAAGGAGTTGCTGCGGCTGAGGTCGAAGAGCTTGCTACCTGTGTTCTCCTTTAGGATTTTGATGGAGTCCTGTCTCACACTGAGGTCTTTCAAACATTTGGAGTCTATTTTTGTGTGTGGTGTCAGGAAATGGTCCAGTGTCATTCTTCTGCATGGGGCTGTCCCATTTCCACAACTCCAGTTGTTGAAGAGACTCTCTTTTTGCCATTGGACATTCTTTCCTGCTCTGTCAAAGATAAGTTGACCATAGAGTTGAGGGTCCATTTCTGGGCTCTCGATTCTGTTCCATGGATCTATGTGTCTGTTTTTGTGCCAGTACCCTACTGTCTTGATGATGACAGCTTTGTCATAGAGCTGGAAGTCCAGAATTGTGATGCCGCCAGCTTTGCTTTTCTTTCTCAATATTCCTCTGGCTATTCGTGGTCTCTTCTGGTTCCATTCAAATCTTAGGATTATTTGTTCCATTTCTTGGAAAAAAGTGGATGGTATTTTGACGGGGATTGCATTGCATGTGTAGATTGCTCTAGGTAGCATTGACCTCTTCACAATGTTGGTTCTCCCAATCCATGAGCATGGAACGTTTTTCCGTTTCTTTGTGTCTTCTTCAATTTCTTTCCTGAGTATTTGGTAGTTTTCTGGGTACAGATCCTTTGCCTCTTGGGTTCAATTTATTCCTAGGTCTCTTCTGGTTTTGGGTGCAGTTGTGAATGGGATCGACTCCTTGATTTGTCTCTCTTCTGTCTTGTTGTTGGTGTATAGGAATGCCACTGATGTCTGTGCATTGATTTTATAGCCTGCTACTTGACGGAATTGCTGTGTGAGTTGTAGCAGTTTTGGGGTGGAGTCTTTTGGGTTTTCCACATAAAGTATCATATCATCGGCAAAGAGTGAGAGTTTGACTTCCTCTCTGCCGATTTGGATGCCTTGGATTTCTTTTTGTTGTCTGATTGCTGTGGCTAGGACTTCTAATACTATGTTGAATAGCAGTGGTGAGAGTGGCTATCCCTGCCGCGTTCCTGACCTTAGGGGAAAAGATCTCAGCTTTTCCCCATTGAGAATGATATTCGCTGTAGGTTGTTCGTAGATGGCTTTTATGATATTGAGGTATGTACCCGCTGTCCCTGTACTCTGAAGAGTTTTGATCCAGAAAGTGTGCTTTACTTTGTCAAATGGTTTTTCTGCATCTATTGAGAGGATCATATGATTCTTGTTCTTTCTTTGGTTAATGTGTTTTATCACGTTGATTGATTTGCGGATGTTGAACCAGCCTTGCAGCCCAGGGATAAATCCCACTTGGTCATGGTGAATACTCCTTTTCATGTACTGTTGGGTCCTCTTGGCTAGTATTTTGGTGAGAATTTTTGCATCGATGTTCATCAAGGATATTGGTCTCTAATACTCCTTTTTGATGGGATCTTTGTCTGGTTTTGGGATCAAGGTAATGGTGGCCTCATAAAATGAGTTTGGAAGTTTTCCTTCCATTTCTATTGTTTGGAACAGTTTCAGGAGAATAGGTATTAATTCTTCTTTAAATGTCTGATAGAATTCCCCTGGGAATCCATCTGGCCCTGGGCTTTGGTTTCTTGGGAGGTTTTTGATGACTACTTCAATTGCCTTCGTGGTTATAGGACTGTTCAGGTTTTCTCTTTCTTCCTGGGTCAGATTTGGTAGTTGACACATCTCTAGGAATGCACCCATTTCTTCCAGGTTATGGAATATGCTGCCATAGGGTTGCTCAGATTACGTTCTTATAATCGTTTGTATTTCTTTGGTGTTGGTTGTGATCTCTCCTCCTTCATTCATGATTTTGTTGATTTGGGTCATTTCTCTTTTCTTTTTGATCAGCCTGGACAGGGGTGTATCAATCTTGTGAATTCTTTCAAAGAACCAGCTCCTAGTTCCGTTGATCTGTTCTACTGTTCTTTTGGGTTCTATTTCATTGATTTCTGCTCTGATCTGCATGATTTCTCTTCTCCTGCTGGGTTTAGGCTTTATTGGCCGTTCTTTCTCCAGCTCCTTTAGGTGTAGGGTTAGGGTGTGTATTTGAGACCTTTCATGTTTCTTGAGAAAGGCTTGTATTGCTATATACTTTCCTCGCAGGACTGCCTTGGCTGTATCCCAAAGATTTTGGACAGTTGTGTTTTCATTTTCATTGGTTTCCATGAATTTTTAAATTCTTCTTTAATTTCCTGGTTGACCCATTCTTTCTTTCGTAGGATGCTCTTTAGCCTCCATGTATTTGAGTTCTTTCCGACTTTCCTCTTGTGATTGAGTTCTAGTTTCAAAGCATTGTGGTCTGAAAATGTGCAGGGAATGATCCCAATCTTTGGGTACCGGTTGAGACCTGATTTGTGACCTAGGATGTGATCCATTCTGGAGAACGTTCCATGGGCCCTAGAGAAGAATGTGTATTCCGTTGCTTCGGGATGGAACGTTCTGAATATGTCTGTGAAGTCCATTTGTTCCAGTGTGTCATTTAAAGTCTTTATTTCCTTGTTGATCTTTTGCTTAGATGATCTGGCCATTTCAGTCAGGGGGGTGTTAAAGTCCCCCACTCTGATTGTATGGTTGTCAATGTCTTTCTTTGCTTTTCTTCTAAATTGCCTTATATAATTGGATGCTCCCATGTTCGGGGCATAGACATTTACAACTGTTAGATCTTCTTCTTGGATAGACCCTTTAAGTAGGATATAGTGTCCTTCTTCATCTCTTATTACAGCCTTTGTTTTTTATTGCTTTGTTAATCACCATGTACTACATCATTTGTTTTGGTGTAGTGTCCCATGATTCATTGTTTGTTCCGAACACACAGTGCTCCATGCAGAATGTGCCCTCTTTAATACCCATCACCAGGCTAACCAATCCCCCGACCCACCTCCCCTCTAGAAACCTCGGATTTTTTTTCAGAATCCATCATCTCTCCTGGTCTGTCTCCCCCTCTCACTAACTCCCCTTCATTCTTCCTCTCCTGCTATCTCCTTCTTTTCCTTTATTCTTAAAATATGTTGCGTTATTTGTTTCAGAAGTAGAGATCTGTGATTCAACAGTCTTACACAATTCACAGCGCTCACCGTAGCTCATACCCTCCCCAATGTCTATCACCCAGCCAGCCCATCCCTCCCACCCCCGACCACTCCAGCAAGCCTCACTCTGTTCCTGAGATTAAGAATTCCTCATATCAGTGAGGTCATATGATACATGTCTTTCTCTGATTGACTTATTTCACTAATCATCGGACCCTCCCCTTCCATCCACGTCGTTGTCCATGGCAACATCTCATTCCTTTTGATGGCTGCGTAATATTCCATTGTGTATATATATACCACCTCTTCTTTATCCACTCATCTGTCGATGGACATCTTGGCTCTTTCAAAAGTTTGGCTACTCTGGACATTGCTGCTATAAACAATGGGGTGCACGTACCGCTTCGGGTCCCTACATTTGTATCTTTGGGGTAAATACCCAGGAGTGCAATTGCTGGATCGGATGGTAGCTCTAATTTCAACTATTTGAGGAACCTCCATCCTGTTTTCCAGAGGGGTTGCCCCAGCTTGCATTCCCACCACCAGTGTAGGAGGGTTCCCCTTTCTCCACATCCCCGCCAACCTCTGTCGTTCCCTGACTTGTTCATTTGAGCCATTCTGACGGGTGTGAGGGGGTATCTCATTGAGGTTTTGATGTGGATTTCCCTGATGCCGAGCCGTGTTGAGCACTTTTTCCTGTGCCTGTGGGCCATTTGGATGTCTTCTTTGGAAAAATGTCTGTTCATGTCTTCTGCCTATTTTTTGATTGGATTATTTGTTCTTTGGGTGTTGAGTTTGATACGTTTTTATACATATTGGATAGTAGCCCTTTATCTGATATGTCATTCGTAAATAATTTCTCCCATTCTGTCGGTTGTGTTTTGGTTTTGTGGACTGTTTCTTTTGCTGTGCCAAAGGTTTTTATCTTGATGAAATCCCAATAGTTCCTTTTTGCCCTGGCTTCCCGTGCCTTTGGTGATGTTTGTAGGAAGGAGTTGCTGCGGCTGAGGTCGAAGAGCTTGCTACCTGTGTTCTCCTTTAGGATTTTGATGGAGTCCTGTCTCACACTGAGGTCTTTCAAACATTTGGAGTCTATTTTTGTGTGTGGTGTCAGGAAATGGTCCAGTGTCATTCTTCTGCATGGGGCTGTCCCATTTCCACAACTCCAGTTGTTGAAGAGACTCTCTTTTTGCCATTGGACATTCTTTCCTGCTCTGTCAAAGATAAGTTGACCATAGAGTTGAGGGTCCATTTCTGGGCTCTCGATTCTGTTCCATGGATCTATGTGTCTGTTTTTGTGCCAGTACCCTACTGTCTTGATGATGACAGCTTTGTCATAGAGCTGGAAGTCCAGAATTGTGATGCCGCCAGCTTTGCTTTTCTTTCTCAATATTCCTCTGGCTATTCGTGGTCTCTTCTGGTTCCATTCAAATCTTAGGATTATTTGTTCCATTTCTTGGAAAAAAGTGGATGGTATTTTGACGGGGATTGCATTGCATGTGTAGATTGCTCTAGGTAGCATTGACCTCTTCACAATGTTGGTTCTCCCAATCCATGAGCATGGAACGTTTTTCCGTTTCTTTGTGTCTTCTTCAATTTCTTTCCTGAGTATTTGGTAGTTTTCTGGGTACAGATCCTTTGCCTCTTGGGTTCAATTTATTCCTAGGTCTCTTCTGGTTTTGGGTGCAGTTGTGAATGGGATCGACTCCTTGATTTGTCTCTCTTCTGTCTTGTTGTTGGTGTATAGGAATGCCACTGATGTCTGTGCATTGATTTTATAGCCTGCTACTTGACGGAATTGCTGTGTGAGTTGTAGCAGTTTTGGGGTGGAGTCTTTTGGGTTTTCCACATAAAGTATCATATCATCGGCAAAGAGTGAGAGTTTGACTTCCTCTCTGCCGATTTGGATGCCTTGGATTTCTTTTTGTTGTCTGATTGCTGTGGCTAGGACTTCTAATACTATGTTGAATAGCAGTGGTGAGAGTGGCTATCCCTGCCGCGTTCCTGACCTTAGGGGAAAAGATCTCAGCTTTTCCCCATTGAGAATGATATTCGCTGTAGGTTGTTCGTAGATGGCTTTTATGATATTGAGGTATGTACCCGCTGTCCCTGTACTCTGAAGAGTTTTGATCCAGAAAGTGTGCTTTACTTTGTCAAATGGTTTTTCTGCATCTATTGAGAGGATCATATGATTCTTGTTCTTTCTTTGGTTAATGTGTTTTATCACGTTGATTGATTTGCGGATGTTGAACCAGCCTTGCAGCCCAGGGATAAATCCCACTTGGTCATGGTGAATACTCCTTTTCATGTACTGTTGGGTCCTCTTGGCTAGTATTTTGGTGAGAATTTTTGCATCGATGTTCATCAAGGATATTGGTCTCTAATACTCCTTTTTGATGGGATCTTTGTCTGGTTTTGGGATCAAGGTAATGGTGGCCTCATAAAATGAGTTTGGAAGTTTTCCTTCCATTTCTATTGTTTGGAACAGTTTCAGGAGAATAGGTATTAATTCTTCTTTAAATGTCTGATAGAATTCCCCTGGGAATCCATCTGGCCCTGGGCTTTGGTTTCTTGGGAGGTTTTTGATGACTACTTCAATTGCCTTCGTGGTTATAGGACTGTTCAGGTTTTCTCTTTCTTCCTGGGTCAGATTTGGTAGTTGACACATCTCTAGGAATGCACCCATTTCTTCCAGGTTATGGAATATGCTGCCATAGGGTTGCTCAGATTACGTTCTTATAATCGTTTGTATTTCTTTGGTGTTGGTTGTGATCTCTCCTCCTTCATTCATGATTTTGTTGATTTGGGTCATTTCTCTTTTCTTTTTGATCAGCCTGGACAGGGGTGTATCAATCTTGTGAATTCTTTCAAAGAACCAGCTCCTAGTTCCGTTGATCTGTTCTACTGTTCTTTTGGGTTCTATTTCATTGATTTCTGCTCTGATCTGCATGATTTCTCTTCTCCTGCTGGGTTTAGGCTTTATTGGCCGTTCTTTCTCCAGCTCCTTTAGGTGTAGGGTTAGGGTGTGTATTTGAGACCTTTCATGTTTCTTGAGAAAGGCTTGTATTGCTATATACTTTCCTCGCAGGACTGCCTTGGCTGTATCCCAAAGATTTTGGACAGTTGTGTTTTCATTTTCATTGGTTTCCAGGAATTTTTAAATTCTTCTTTAATTTCCTGGTTGACCCATTCTTTCTTTCGTAGGATGCTCTTTAGCCTCCATGTATTTGAGTTCTTTCCGACTTTCCTCTTGTGATTCAGTTCTAGTTTCAAAGCATTGTGGTCTGAAAATGTGCAGGGAATGATCCCAATCTTTGGGTACCGGTTGAGACCTGATTTGTGACCTAGGATGTGATCCATTCTGGAGAACGTTCCATGGGCCCTAGAGAAGAATGTGTATTCCGTTGCTTCGGGATGGAACGTTCTGAATATGTCTGTGAAGTCCATTTGGTCCAGTGTGTCATTTAAAGTCTTTATTTCCTTGTTGATCTTTTGCTTAGATGATCTGGCCATTTCAGTCAGGGGGGTGTTAAAGTCCCCCACTCTGATTGTATGGTTGTCAATGTCTTTCTTTGCTTTTCTTCTAAATTGCCTTATATAATTGGATGCTCCCATGTTCGGGGCATAGACATTTACAACTGTTAGATCTTCTTCTTGGATAGACCCTTTAAGTAGGATATAGTGTCCTTCTTCATCTCTTATTACAGCCTTTGTTTTTTATTGCTTTGTTAATCACCATGTACTACATCGTTTGTTTTGGTGTAGTGTCCCATGATTCATTGTTTGTTCCGAACACACAGTGCTCCATGCAGAATGTGCCCTCTTTAATACCCATCACCAGGCTAACCAATCCCCCGACCCACCTCCCCTCTAGAAACCTCGGATTTTTTTTCAGAATCCATCATCTCTCCTGGTCTGTCTCCCCCTCTCACTAACTCCCCTTCATTCTTCCTCTCCTGCTATCTCCTTCTTTTCCTTTATTCTTAAAATATGTTGCGTTATTTGTTTCAGAAGTAGAGATCTGTGATTCAACAGTCTTACACAATTCACAGCGCTCACCGTAGCTCATACCCTCCCCAATGTCTATCACCCAGCCAGCCCATCCCTCCCACCCCCGACCACTCCAGCAAGCCTCACTCTGTTCCTGAGATTAAGAATTCCTCATATCAGTGAGGTCATATGATACATGTCTTTCTCTGATTGACTTATTTCACTAATCATCGGACCCTCCCCTTCCATCCACGTCGTTGTCCATGGCAACATCTCATTCCTTTTGATGGCTGCGTAATATTCCATTGTGTATATATATACCACCTCTTCTTTATCCACTCATCTGTCGATGGACATCTTGGCTCTTTCAAAAGTTTGGCTACTGTGGACATTGCTGCTATAAACAATGGGGTGCACGTACCGCTTCGGGTCCCTACATTTGTATCTTTGGGGTAAATACCCAGGAGTGCAATTGCTGGATCGGATGGTAGCTCTAATTTCAACTATTTGAGGAACCTCCATCCTGTTTTCCAGAGGGGTTGCCCCAGCTTGCATTCCCACCACCAGTGTAGGAGGGTTCCCCTTTCTCCACATCCCCGCCAACCTCTGTCGTTCCCTGACTTGTTCATTTGAGCCATTCTGACGGGTGTGAGGGGGTATCTCATTGAGGTTTTGATGTGGATTTCCCTGATGCCGAGCCGTGTTGAGCACTTTTTCCTGTGCCTGTGGGCCATTTGGATGTCTTCTTTGGAAAAATGTCTGTTCATGTCTTCTGCCTATTTTTTGATTGGATTATTTGTTCTTTGGGTGTTGAGTTTGATACGTTTTTATACATATTGGATAGTAGCCCTTTATCTGATATGTCATTCGTAAATAATTTCTCCCATTCTGTCGGTTGTCTTTTGGTTTTGTGGACTGTTTCTTTTGCTGTGCCAAAGGTTTTTATCTTGATGAAATCCCAATAGTTCCTTTTTGCCCTGGCTTCCCGTGCCTTTGGTGATGTTTGTAGGAAGGAGTTGCTGCGGCTGAGGTCGAAGAGCTTGCTACCTGTGTTCTCCTTTAGGATTTTGATGGAGTCCTGTCTCACACTGAGGTCTTTCAAACATTTGGAGTCTATTTTTGTGTGTGGTGTCAGGAAATGGTCCAGTGTCATTCTTCTGCATGGGGCTGTCCCATTTCCACAACTCCAGTTGTTGAAGAGACTCTCTTTTTGCCATTGGACATTCTTTCCTGCTCTGTCAAAGATAAGTTGACCATAGAGTTGAGGGTCCATTTCTGGGCTCTCGATTCTGTTCCATGGATCTATGTGTCTGTTTTTGTGCCAGTACCCTACTGTCTTGATGATGACAGCTTTGTCATAGAGCTGGAAGTCCAGAATTGTGATGCCGCCAGCTTTGCTTTTCTTTCTCAATATTCCTCTGGCTATTCGTGGTCTCTTCTGGTTCCATTCAAATCTTAGGATTATTTGTTCCATTTCTTGGAAAAAAGTGGATGGTATTTTGACGGGGATTGCATTGCATGTGTAGATTGCTCTAGGTAGCATTGACCTCTTCACAATGTTGGTTCTCCCAATCCATGAGCATGGAACGTTTTTCCGTTTCTTTGTGTCTTCTTCAATTTCTTTCCTGAGTATTTGGTAGTTTTCTGGGTACAGATCCTTTGCCTCTTGGGTTCAATTTATTCCTAGGTCTCTTCTGGTTTTGGGTGCAGTTGTGAATGGGATCGACTCCTTGATTTGTCTCTCTTCTGTCTTGTTGTTGGTGTATAGGAATGCCACTGATGTCTGTGCATTGATTTTATAGCCTGCTACTTGACGGAATTGCTGTGTGAGTTGTAGCAGTTTTGGGGTGGAGTCTTTTGGGTTTTCCACATAAAGTATCATATCATCGGCAAAGAGTGAGAGTTTGACTTCCTCTCTGCCGATTTGGATGCCTTGGATTTCTTTTTGTTGTCTGATTGCTGTGGCTAGGACTTCTAATACTATGTTGAATAGCAGTGGTGAGAGTGGCTATCCCTGCCGCGTTCCTGACCTTAGGGGAAAAGATCTCAGCTTTTCCCCATTGAGAATGATATTCGCTGTAGGTTGTTCGTAGATGGCTTTTATGATATTGAGGTATGTACCCGCTGTCCCTGTACTCTGAAGAGTTTTGATCCAGAAAGTGTGCTTTACTTTGTCAAATGGTTTTTCTGCATCTATTGAGAGGATCATATGATTCTTGTTCTTTCTTTGGTTAATGTGTTTTATCACGTTGATTGATTTGCGGATGTTGAACCAGCCTTGCAGCCCAGGGATAAATCCCACTTGGTCATGGTGAATACTCCTTTTCATGTACTGTTGGGTCCTCTTGGCTAGTATTTTGGTGAGAATTTTTGCATCGATGTTCATCAAGGATATTGGTCTCTAATACTCCTTTTTGATGGGATCTTTGTCTGGTTTTGGGATCAAGGTAATGGTGGCCTCATAAAATGAGATTGGAAGTTTTCCTTCCATTTCTATTGTTTGGAACAGTTTCAGGAGAATAGGTATTAATTCTTCTTTAAATGTCTGATAGAATTCCCCTGGGAATCCATCTGGCCCTGGGCTTTGGTTTCTTGGGAGGTTTTTGATGACTACTTCAATTGCCTTCGTGGTTATAGGACTGTTCAGGTTTTCTCTTTCTTCCTGGGTCAGTTTTGGTAGTTGACACATCTCTAGGAATGCACCCATTTCTTCCAGGTTATGGAATATGCTGCCATAGGGTTGCTCAGATTACGTTCTTATAATCGTTTGTATTTCTTTGGTGTTGGTTGTGATCTCTCCTCCTTCATTCATGATTTTGTTGATTTGGGTCATTTCTCTTTTCTTTTTGATCAGCCTGGACAGGGGTGTATCAATCTTGTGAATTCTTTCAAAGAACCAGCTCCTAGTTCCGTTGATCTGTTCTACTGTTCTTTTGGGTTCTATTTCATTGATTTCTGCTCTGATCTGCATGATTTCTCTTCTCCTGCTGGGTTTAGGCTTTATTGGCCGTTCTTTCTCCAGCTCCTTTAGGTGTAGGGTTAGGGTGTGTATTTGAGACCTTTCATGTTTCTTGAGAAAGGCTTGTATTGCTATATACTTTCCTCGCAGGACTGCCTTGGCTGTATCCCAAAGATTTTGGACAGTTGTGTTTTCATTTTCATTGGTTTCCAGGAATTTTTAAATTCTTCTTTAATTTCCTGGTTGACCCATTCATTCTTTCGTAGGATGCTCTTTAGCCTCCATGTATTTGAGTTCTTTCCGACTTTCCTCTTGTGATTGAGTTCTAGTTTCAAAGCATTGTGGTCTGAAAATGTGCAGGGAATGATCCCAATCTTTGGGTACCGGTTGAGACCTGATTTGTGACCTAGGATGTGATCCATTCTGGAGAACGTTCCATGGGCCCTAGAGAAGAATGTGTATTCCGTTGCTTCGGGATGGAACGTTCTGAATATGTCTGTGAAGTCCATTTGGTCCAGTGTGTCATTTAAAGTCTTTATTTCCTTGTTGATCTTTTGCTTAGATGATCTGGCCATTTCAGTCAGGGGGTTGTTAAAGTCCCCCACTCTGATTGTATGGTTGTCAATGTCGTTCTTTGCTTTTCTTCTAAATTGCCTTATATAATTGGATGCTCCCATGTTCGGGGCATAGACATTTACAATTGTTAGATCTTCTTCTTGGATAGACCCTTTAAGTAGGATATAGTGTCCTTCTTCATCTCTTATTACAGTCTTTGTTTTTTATTGCTTTGTTAATCACCATGTACTACATCGTTTGTTTTGGTGTAGTGTCCCATGATTCATTGTTTGTTCCGAACACACAGTGCTCCATGCAGAATGTGCCCTCTTTAATACCCATCACCAGGCTAACCAATCCCCCGACCCACCTCCCCTCTAGAAACCTCGGATTTTTTTTCAGAATCCATCATCTCTCCTGGTCTGTCTCCCCCTCTCACTAACTCCCCTTCATTCTTCCTCTCCTGCTATCTCCTTCTTTTCCTTTATTCTTAAAATATGTTGCGTTATTTGTTTCAGAAGTAGAGATCTGTGATTCAACAGTCTTACACAATTCACAGCGCTCACCGTAGCTCATACCCTCCCCAATGTCTATCACCCAGCCAGCCCATCCCTCCCACCCCCGACCACTCCAGCAAGCCTCACTCTGTTCCTGAGATAAAGAATTCCTCATATCAGTGAGGTCATATGATACATGTCTTTCTCTGATTGACTTATTTCACTAATCATCGGACCCTCCCCTTCCATCCACGTCGTTGTCCATGGCAACATCTCATTCCTTTTGATGGCTGCGTAATATTCCATTGTGAAGATATATACCACCTCTTCTTTATCCACTCATCTGTCGATGGACATCTTGGCTCTTTCAACTGTTTGGCTATTGTGGACATTGCTGCTATAAACAATGGGGTGCACGTACCGCTTCGGGTCCCTACATTTGTATCTTTGGGGTAAATACCCAGGAGTGCAATTGCTGGATCGGATGGTAGCTCTAATTTCAACTATTTGAGGAACCTCCATCCTGTTTTCCAGAGGGGTTGCCCCAGCTTGCATTCCCACCACCAGTGTAGGAGGGTTCCCCTTTCTCCACATCCCCGCCAACCTCTGTCGTTCCCTGACTTGTTCATTTGAGCCATTCTGACGGGTGTGAGGGGGTATCTCATTGAGGTTTTGATGTGGATTTCCCTGATGCCGAGCCGTGTTGAGCACTTTTTCCTGTGCCTGTGGGCCATTTGGATGTCTTCTTTGGAAAAATGTCTGTTCATGTCTTCTGCCTATTTTTTGATTGGATTATTTGTTCTTTGGGTGTTGAGTTTGATACGTTTTTATACATATTGGATAGTAGCCCTTTATCTGATATGTCATTCGTAAATAATTTCTCCCATTCTGTCGGTTGTGTTTTGGTTTTGTGGACTGTTTCTTTTGCTGTGCCAAAGGTTTTTATCTTGATGAAATCCCAATAGTTCCTTTTTGCCCTGGCTTCCCGTGCCTTTGGTGATGTTTGTAGGAAGGAGTTGCTGCGGCTGATGTCGAAGAGCTTGCTACCTGTGTTCTCCTTTAGGATTTTGATGGAGTCCTGTCTCACACTGAGGTCTTTCAAACATTTGGAGTCTATTTTTGTGTGTGGTGTCAGGAAATGGTCCAGTGTCATTCTTCTGCATGGGGCTGTCCCATTTCCACAACTCCAGTTGTTGAAGAGACTCTCTTTTTGCCATTGGACATTCTTTCCTGCTCTGTCAAAGATAAGTTGACCATAGAGTTGAGGGTCCATTTCTGGGCTCTCGATTCTGTTCCATGGATCTATGTGTCTGTTTTTGTGCCAGTACCCTACTGTCTTGATGATGACAGCTTTGTCATAGAGCTGGAAGTCCAGAATTGTGATGCCGCCAGCTTTGCTTTTCTTTCTCAATATTCCTCTGGCTATTCGTGGTCTCTTCTGGTTCCATTCAAATCTTAGGATTATTTGTTCCATTTCTTGGAAAAAAGTGGATGGTATTTTGACGGGGATTGCATTGCATGTGTAGATTGCTCTAGGTAGCATTGACCTCTTCACAATGTTGGTTCTCCCAATCCATGAGCATGGAACGTTTTTCCGTTTCTTTGTGTCTTCTTCAATTTCTTTCCTGAGTATTTGGTAGTTTTCTGAGTACAGATCCTTTGCCTCTTGGGTTCAATTTATTCCTAGGTCTCTTCTGGTTTTGGGTGCAGTTGTGAATGGGATCGACTCCTTGATTTGTCTCTCTTCTGTCTTGTTGTTGGTGTATAGGAATGCCACTGATGTCTGTGCATTGATTTTATAGCCTGCTACTTGACGGAATTGCTGTGTGAGTTGTAGCAGTTTTGGGGTGGAGTCTTTTGGGTTTTCCACATAAAGTATCATATCATCGGCAAAGAGTGAGAGTTTGACTTCCTCTCTGCCGATTTGGATGCCTTGGATTTCTTTTTGTTGTCTGATTGCTGTGGCTAGGACTTCTAATACTATGTTGAATAGCAGTGGTGAGAGTGGCTATCCCTGCCGCGTTCCTGACCTTAGGGGAAAAGATCTCAGCTTTTCCCCATTGAGAATGATATTCGCTGTAGGTTGTTCGTAGATGGCTTTTATGATATTGAGGTATGTACCCGCTGTCCCTGTACTCTGAAGAGTTTTGATCCAGAAAGTGTGCTTTACTTTGTCAAATGGTTTTTCTGCATCTATTGAGAGGATCATATGATTCTTGTTCTTTCTTTGGTTAATGTGTTTTATCACGTTGATTGATTTGCGGATGTTGAACCAGCCTTGCAGCCCAGGGATAAATCCCACTTGGTCATGGTGAATACTCCTTTTCATGTACTGTTGGGTCCTCTTGGCTAGTATTTTGGTGAGAATTTTTGCATCGATGTTCATCAAGGATATTGGTCTCTAATACTCCTTTTTGATGGGATCTTTGTCTGGTTTTGGGATCAAGGTAATGGTGGCCTCATAAAATGAGATTGGAAGTTTTCCTTCCATTTCTATTGTTTGGAACAGTTTCAGGAGAATAGGTATTAATTCTTCTTTAAATGTCTGATAGAATTCCCCTGGGATTCCATCTGGCCCTGGGCTTTGGTTTCTTGGGAGGTTTTTGATGACTACTTCAATTGCCTTCGTGGTTATAGGACTGTTCAGGTTTTCTCTTTCTTCCTGGGTCAGTTTTGGTAGTTGACACATCTCTAGGAATGCACCCATTTCTTCCAGGTTATGGAATATGCTGCCATAGGGTTGCTCAGATTACGTTCTTATAATCGTTTGTATTTCTTTGGTGTTGGTTGTGATCTCTCCTCCTTCATTCATGATTTTGTTGATTTGGGTCATTTCTCTTTTCTTTTTGATCAGCCTGGACAGGGGTGTATCAATCTTGTGAATTCTTTCAAAGAACCAGCTCCTAGTTCCGTTGATCTGTTCTACTGTTCTTTTGGGTTCTATTTCATTGATTTCTGCTCTGATCTGCATGATTTCTCTTCTCCTGCTGGGTTTAGGCTTTATTGGCCGTTCTTTCTCCAGCTCCTTTAGGTGTAGGGTTAGGGTGTGTATTTGAGACCTTTCATGTTTCTTGAGAAAGGCTTGTATTCCTATATACTTTCCTCGCAGGACTGCCTTGGCTGTATCCCAAAGATTTTGGACAGTTGTGTTTTCATTTTCATTGGTTTCCAGGAATTTTTAAATTCTTCTTTAATTTCCTGGTTGACCCATTCATTCTTTCGTAGGATGCTCTTTAGCCTCCATGTATTTGAGTTCTTTCCGACTTTCCTCTTGTGATTGAGTTCTAGTTTCAAAGCATTGTGGTCTGAAAATGTGCAGGGAATGATCCCAATCTTTGGGTACCGGTTGAGACCTGATTTGTGACCTAGGATGTGATCCATTCTGGAGAACGTTCCATGGGCCCTAGAGAAGAATGTGTATTCCGTTGCTTCGGGATGGAACGTTCTGAATATGTCTGTGAAGTCCATTTGGTCCAGTGTGTCATTTAAAGTCTTTATTTCCTTGTTGATCTTTTGCTTAGATGATCTGGCCATTTCAGTCAGGGGGGTGTTAAAGTCCCCCACTCTGATTGTATGGTTGTCAATGTCTTTCTTTGCTTTTCTTCTAAATTGCCTTATATAATTCGATGCTCCCATGTTCGGGGCATAGACATTTACAATTGTTAGATCTTCTTCTTGGATAGACCCTTTAAGTAGGATATAGTGTCCTTCTTCATCTCTTATTACAGTCTTTGTTTTTTATTGCTTTGTTAATCACCATGTACTACATCGTTTGTTTTGGTGTAGTGTCCCATGATTCATTGTTTGTTCCGAACACACAGTGCTCCATGCAGAATGTGCCCTCTTTAATACCCATCACCAGGCTAACCAATCCCCCGACCCACCTCCCCTCTAGAAACCTCGGATTTTTTTTCAGAATACATCATCTCTCCTGGTCTGTCTCCCCCTCTCACTAACTCCCCTTCATTCTTCCTCTCCTGCTATCTCCTTCTTTTCCTTTATTCTTAAAATATGTTGCGTTATTTGTTTCAGAAGTAGAGATCTGTGATTCAACAGTCTTACACAATTCACAGCGCTCACCGTAGCTCATACCCTCCCCAATGTCTATCACCCAGCCAGCCCATCCCTCCCACCCCCGACCACTCCAGCAAGCCTCACTCAGTTCCTGAGATTAAGAATTCCTCATATCAGTGAGGTCATATGATACATGTCTTTCTCTGATTGACTTATTTCACTAATCATCGGACCCTCCACTTCCATCCACGTCGTTGTCCATGGCAACATCTCATTCCTTTTGATGGCTGCGTAATATTCCATTGTGTATATATATACCACCTCTTCTTTATCCACTCATCTGTCGATGGACATCTTGGCTCTTTCAACTGTTTGGCTATTGTGGACATTGCTGCTATAAACAATGGGGTGCACGTACCGCTTCGGGTCCCTACATTTGTATCTTTGGGGTAAATACCCAGGAGTGCAATTGCTGGATCGGATGGTAGCTCTAATTTCAACTATTTGAGGAACCTCCATCCTGTTTTCCAGAGGGGTTGCCCCAGCTTGCATTCCCACCACCAGTGTAGGAGGGTTCCCCTTTCTCCACATCCCCGCCAACCTCTGTCGTTCCCTGACTTGTTCATTTGAGCCATTCTGACGGGTGTGAGGGGGTATCTCATTGAGGTTTTGATGTGGATTTCCCTGATGCCGAGCCGTGTTGAGCACTTTTTCCTGTGCCTGTGGGCCATTTGGATGTCTTCTTTGGAAAAATGTCTGTTCATGTCTTCTGCCTATTTTTTGATTGGATTATTTGTTCTTTGGGTGTTGAGTTTGATACGTTTTTATACATATTGGATAGTAGCCCTTTATCTGATATGTCATTCGTAAATAATTTCTCCCATTCTGTCGGTTGTGTTTTGGTTTTGTGGACTGTTTCTTTTGCTGTGCCAAAGGTTTTTATCTTGATGAAATCCCAATAGTTCCTTTTTGCCCTGGCTTCCCGTGCCTTTGGTGATGTTTGTAGGAAGGAGTTGCTGCGGCTGAGGTCGAAGAGCTTGCTACCTGTGTTCTCCTTTAGGATTTTGATGGAGTCCTGTCTCACACTGAGGTCTTTCAAACATTTGGAGTCTATTTTTGTGTGTGGTGTCAGGAAATGGTCCAGTGTCATTCTTCTGCATGGGGCTGTCCCATTTCCACAACTCCAGTTGTTGAAGAGACTCTCTTTTTGCCATTGGACATTCTTTCCTGCTCTGTCAAAGATAAGTTGACCATAGAGTTGAGGGTCCATTTCTGGGCTCTCGATTCTGTTCCATGGATCTATGTGTCTGTTTTTGTGCCAGTACCCTACTGTCTTGATGATGACAGCTTTGTCATAGAGCTGGAAGTCCAGAATTGTGATGCCGCCAGCTTTGCTTTTCTTTCTCAATATTCCTCTGGCTATTCGTGGTCTCTTCTGGTTCCATTCAAATCTTAGGATTATTTGTTCCATTTCTTGGAAAAAAGTGGATGGTATTTTGACGGGGATTGCATTGCATGTGTAGATTGCTCTAGGTAGCATTGACCTCTTCACAATGTTGGTTCTCCCAATCCATGAGCATGGAACGTTTTTCCGTTTCTTTGTGTCTTCTTCAATTTCTTTCCTGAGTATTTGGTAGTTTTCTGAGTACAGATCCTTTGCCTCTTGGGTTCAATTTATTCCTAGGTCTCTTCTGGTTTTGGGTGCAGTTGTGAATGGGATCGACTCCTTGATTTGTCTCTCTTCTGTCTTGTTGTTGGTGTATAGGAATGCCACTGATGTCTGTGCATTGATTTTATAGCCTGCTACTTGACGGAATTGCTGTGTGAGTTGTAGCAGTTTTGGGGTGGAGTCTTTTGGGTTTTCCACATAAAGTATCATATCATCGGCAAAGAGTGAGAGTTTGACTTCCTCTCTGCCGATTTGGATGCCTTGGATTTCTTTTTGTTGTCTGATTGCTGTGGCTAGGACTTCTAATACTATGTTGAATAGCAGTGGTGAGAGTGGCTATCCCTGCCGCGTTCCTGACCTTAGGGGAAAAGATCTCAGCTTTTCCCCATTGAGAATGATATTCGCTGTAGGTTGTTCGTAGATGGCTTTTATGATATTGAGGTATGTACCCGCTGTCCCTGTACTCTGAAGAGTTTTGATCCAGAAAGTGTGCTTTACTTTGTCAAATGGTTTTTCTGCATCTATTGAGAGGATCATATGATTCTTGTTCTTTCTTTGGTTAATGTGTTTTATCACGTTGATTGATTTGCGGATGTTGAACCAGCCTTGCAGCCCAGGGATAAATCCCACTTGGTCATGGTGAATACTCCTTTTCATGTACTGTTGGGTCCTCTTGGCTAGTATTTTGGTGAGAATTTTTGCATCGATGTTCATCAAGGATATTGGTCTCTAATACTCCTTTTTGATGGGATCTTTGTCTGGTTTTGGGATCAAGGTAATGGTGGCCTCATAAAATGAGTTTGGAAGTTTTCCTTCCATTTCTATTGTTTGGAACAGTTTCAGGAGAATAGGTATTAATTCTTCTTTAAAGGTCTGATAGAATTCCCCTGGGAATCCATCTGGCCCTGGGCTTTGGTTTCTTGGGAGGTTTTTGATGACTACTTCAATTGCCTTCGTGGTTATAGGACTGTTCAGGTTTTCTCTTTCTTCCTGGGTCAGATTTGGTAGTTGATACATCTCTAGGAATGCACCCATTTCTTCCAGGTTATGGAATATGCTGCCATAGGGTTGCTCAGATTACGTTCTTATAATCGTTTGTATTTCTTTGGTGTTGGTTGTGATCTCTCCTCCTTCATTCATGATTTTGTTGATTTGGGTCATTTCTCTTTTCTTTTTGATCAGCCTGGACAGGGGTGTATCAATCTTGTGAATTCTTTCAAAGAACCAGCTCCTAGTTCCGTTGATCTGTTCTACTGTTCTTTTGGGTTCTATTTCATTGATTTCTGCTCTGATCTGCATGATTTCTCTTCTCCTGCTGGGTTTAGGCTTTATTGGCCGTTCTTTCTCCAGCTCCTTTAGGTGTAGGGTTAGGGTGTGTATTTGAGACCTTTCATGTTTCTTGAGAAAGGCTTGTATTGCTATATACTTTCCTCGCAGGACTGCCTTGGCTGTATCCCAAAGATTTTGGACAGTTGTGTTTTCATTTTCATTGGTTTCCATGAATTTTTAAATTCTTCTTTAATTTCCTGGTTGACCCATTCTTTCTTTCGTAGGATGCTCTTTAGCCTCCATGTATTTGAGTTCTTTCCGACTTTCCTCTTCTGATTGAGTTCTAGTTTCAAAGCATTGTGGTCTGAAAATGTGCAGGGAATGATCCCAATCTTTGGGTACCGGTTGAGACCTGATTTGTGACCTAGGATGTGATCCATTCTGGAGAACGTTCCATGGGCCCTAGAGAAGAATGTGTATTCCGTTGCTTCGGGATGGAACGTTCTGAATATGTCTGTGAAGTCCATTTGGTCCAGTGTGTCATTTAAAGTCTTTATTTCCTTGTTGATCTTTTGCTTAGATGATCTGGCCATTTCAGTCAGGGGGGTGTTAAAGTCCCCCACTCTGATTGTATGGTTGTCAATGTCTTTCTTTGCTTTTCTTCTAAATTGCCTTATATAATTGGATGCTCCCATGTTCGGGGCATAGACATTTACAATTGTTAGATCTTCTTCTTGGATAGACCCTTTAAGTAGGATATAGTGTCCTTCTTCATCTCTTATTACAGTCTTTGTTTTTTATTGCTTTGTTAATCACCATGTACTACATCGTTTGTTTTGGTGTAGTGTCCCATGATTCATTGTTTGTTCCGAACACACAGTGCTCCATGCAGAATGTGCCCTCTTTAATACCCATCACCAGGCTAACCAATCCCCCGACCCACCTCCCCTCTAGAAACCTCGGATTTTTTTTCAGAATCCATCATCTCTCCTGGTCTGTCTCCCCCTCTCACTAACTCCCCTTCATTCTTCCTCTCCTGCTATCTCCTTCTTTTCCTTTATTCTTAAAATATGTTGCGTTATTTGTTTCAGAAGTAGAGATCTGTGATTCAACAGTCTTACACAATTCACAGCGCTCACCGTAGCTCATACCCTCCCCAATGTCTATCACCCAGCCAGCCCATCCCTCCCACCCCCGACCACTCCAGCAAGCCTCACTCTCTTCCTGAGATTAAGAATTCCTCATATCAGTGAGGTCATATGATACATGTCTTTCTCTGATTGACTTATTTCACTAATCATCGGACCCTCCACTTCCATCCACGTCGTTGTCCATGGCAACATCTCATTCCTTTTGATGGCTGCGTAATATTCCATTGTGTATATATATACCACCTCTTCTTTATCCACTCATCTGTCGATGGACATCTTGGCTCTTTCAAAAGTTTGGCTACTGTGGACATTGCTGCTATAAACAATGGGGTGCACGTACCGCTTCGGGTCCCTACATTTGTACCTTTGGGGTAAATACCCAGGAGTGCAATTGCTGGATCGGATGGTAGCTCTAATTTCAACTATTTGAGGAACCTCCATCCTGTTTTCCAGAGGGGTTGCCCCAGCTTGCATTCCCACCACCAGTGTAGGAGGGTTCCCCTTTCTCCACATCCCCGCCAACCTTTGTCGTTCCCTGACTTGTTCATTTGAGCCATTCTGACGGGTGTGAGAGGGTATCTCATTGAGGTTTTGATGTGGATTTCCCTGATGCCGAGCCGTGTTGAGCACTTTTTCCTGTGCCTGTGGGCCATTTGGATGTCTTCTTTGGAAAAATGTCTGTTCATGCCTTCTGCCTATTTTTTGATTGGATTATTTGTTCTTTGGGTGTTGAGTTTGATACGTTTTTATACATATTGGATAGTAGCCCTTTATCTGATATGTCATTCTTAAATAATTTCTCCCATTCTGTCGGTTGTCTTTTGGTTTTGGGGACTGTTTCTTTTGCTGTGCCAAAGGTTTTTATCTTGATGAAATCCCAATAGTTCCTTTTTGCCCTGGATTCCCGTGCCTTTGGTGATGTTTGTAGGAAGGAGTTGCTGCGGCTGAGGTCGAAGAGCTTGCTACCTGTGTTCTCCTTTAGGATTTTGATGGAGTCCTGTCTCACACTGAGGTCTTTCAAACATTTGGAGTCTATTTTTGTGTGTGGTGTCAGGAAATGGTCCAGTGTCATTCTTCTGCATGGGGCTGTCCCATTTCCACAACTCCAGTTGTTGAAGAGACTCTCTTTTTGCCATTGGACATTCTTTCCTGCTCTGTCAAAGATAAGTTGACCATAGAGTTGAGGGTCCATTTCTGGGCTCTCGATTCTGTTCCATGGATCTATGTGTCTGTTTTTGTGCCAGTACCCTACTGTCTTGATGATGACAGCTTTGTCATAGAGCTGGAAGTCCAGAATTGTGATGCCGCCAGCTTTGCTTTTCTTTCTCAATATTCCTCTGGCTATTCGTGGTCTCTTCTGGTTCCATTCAAATCTTAGGATTATTTGTTCCATTTCTTGGAAAAAAGTGGATGGTATTTTGACGGGGATTGCATTGCATGTGTAGATTGCTCTAGGTAGCATTGACCTCTTCACAATGTTGGTTCTCCCAATCCATGAGCATGGAACGTTTTTCCGTTTCTTTGTGTCTTCTTCAATTTCTTTCCTGAGTATTTGGTAGTTTTCTGAGTACAGATCCTTTGCCTCTTGGGTTCAATTTATTCCTAGGTCTCTTCTGGTTTTGGGTGCAGTTGTGAATGGGATCGACTCCTTGATTTGTCTCTCTTCTGTCTTGTTGTTGGTGTATAGGAATGCCACTGATGTCTGTGCATTGATTTTATAGCCTGCTACTTGACGGAATTGCTGTGTGAGTTGTAGCAGTTTTGGGGTGGAGTCTTTTGGGTTTTCCACATAAAGTATCATATCATCTGCAAAGAGTGAGAGTTTGACTTCCTCTCTGCCGATTTGGATGCCTTGGATTTCTTTTTGTTGTCTGATTGCTGTGGCTAGGACTTCTAATACTATGTTGAATAGCAGTGGTGAGAGTGGCTATCCCTGCCGCGTTCCTGACCTTAGGGGAAAAGATCTCAGCTTTTCCCCATTGAGAATGATATTCGCTGTAGGTTGTTCGTAGATGGCTTTTATGATATTGAGGTATGTACCCGCTGTCCCTGTACTCTGAAGAGTTTTGATCCAGAAAGTGTGCTTTACTTTGTCAAATGGTTTTTCTGCATCTATTGAGAGGATCATATGATTCTTGTTCTTTCTTTGGTTAATGTGTTTTATCACGTTGATTGATTTGCGGATGTTGAACCAGCCTTGCAGCCCAGGGATAAATCCCACTTGGTCATGGTGAATACTCCTTTTCATGTACTGTTGGGTCCTCTTGGCTAGTATTTTGGTGAGAATTTTTGCATCGATGTTCATCAAGGATATTGGTCTCTAATACTCCTTTTTGATGGGATCTTTGTCTGGTTTTGGGATCAAGGTAATGGTGGCCTCATAAAATGAGTTTGGAAGTTTTCCTTCCATTTCTATTGTTTGGAACAGTTTCAGGAGAATAGGTATTAATTCTTCTTTAAATGTCTGATAGAATTCCCCTGGGAATCCATCTGGCCCTGGGCTTTGGTTTCTTGGGAGGTTTTTGATGACTACTTCAATTGCCTTCGTGGTTATAGGACTGTTCAGGTTTTCTCTTTCTTCCTGGGTCAGATTTGGTAGTTGACACATCTCTAGGAATGCACCCATTTCTTCCAGGTTATGGAATATGCTGCCATAGGGTTGCTCAGATTACGTTCTTATAATCGTTTGTATTTCTTTGGTGTTGGTTGTGATCTCTCCTCCTTCATTCATGATTTTGTTGATTTGGGTCATTTCTCTTTTCTTTTTGATCAGCCTGGACAGGGGTGTATCAATCTTGTGAATTCTTTCAAAGAACCAGCTCCTAGTTCCGTTGATCTGTTCTACTGTTCTTTTGGGTTCTATTTCATTGATTTCTGCTCTGATCTGCATGATTTCTCTTCTCCTGCTGGGTTTAGGCTTTATTGGCCGTTCTTTCTCCAGCTCCTTTAGGTGTAGGGTTAGGGTGTGTATTTGAGACCTTTCATGTTTCTTGAGAA
This sequence comes from Eumetopias jubatus, assembly GCF_037043125.1. Lineage (NCBI taxonomy): Eukaryota > Metazoa > Chordata > Mammalia > Carnivora > Otariidae > Eumetopias > Eumetopias jubatus. The sequence continues at coordinate 5,253,336 of NW_028274824.1, read as the reverse complement.
AGGCTTGTATTGCTATATACTTTCCTCGCAGGACTGCCTTGGCTGTATCCCAAAGATTTTGGACAGTTGTGTTTTCATTTTCATTGGTTTCCAGGAATTTTTAAATTCTTCTTTAATTTCCTGGTTGACCCATTCATTCTTTCCTAGGATGCTCTTTAGCCTCCATGTATTTGAGTTCTTTCCGACTTTCCTCTTGTGATTGAGTTCTAGTTTCAAAGCATTGAGGTCTGAAAATGTGCAGGGAATGATCCCAATCTTTGGGTACCGGTTGAGACCTGATTTGTGACCTAGGATGTGATCCATTCTGGAGAACGTTCCATGGGCCCTAGAGAAGAATGTGTATTCCGTTGCTTTGGGATGGAACGTTCTGAATATGTCTGTGAAGTCCATTTGTTCCAGTGTGTCATTTAAAGTCTTTATTTCCTTGTTGATCTTTTGCTTAGATGATCTGGCCATTTCAGTCAGGGGGGTGTTAAAGTCCCCCACTATGATTGTATGGTTGTCAATGTCTTTCTTTGCTTTTCTTCTAAATTGCCTTATATAATTGGATGCTCCCATGTTCGGGGCATAGACATTTACAATTGTTAGATCTTCTTCTTGGATAGACCCTTTAAGTAGGATATAGTGTCCTTCTTCATCTCTTATTACAGCCTTTGTTTTTTATTGCTTTGTTAATCACCATGTACTACATCATTTGTTTTGGTGTAGTGTCCCATGATTCATTGTTTGTTCCGAACACACAGTGCTCCATGCAGAATGTGCCCTCTTTAATACCCATCACCAGGCTAACCAATCCCCCGACCCACCTCCCCTCTAGAAACCTCGGATTTTTTTTCAGAATCCATCATCTCTCCTGGTCTGTCTCCCCCTCTCACTAACTCCCCTTCATTCTTCCTCTCCTGCTATCTCCTTCTTTTCCTTTATTCTTAAAATATGTTGCGTTATTTGTTTCAGAAGTAGAGATCTGTGATTCAACAGTCTTACACAATTCACAGCGCTCACCGTAGCTCATACCCTCCCCAATGTCTATCACCCAGCCAGCCCATCCCTCCCACCCCCGACCACTCCAGCAAGCCTCACTCTGTTCCTGAGATTAAGAATTCCTCATATCAGTGAGGTCATATGATACATGTCTTTCTCTGATTGACTTATTTCACTAATCATCGGACCCTCCACTTCCATCCACGTCGTTGTCCATGGCAACATCTCATTCCTTTTGATGGCTGCGTAATATTCCATTGTGTATATATATACCACCTCTTCTTTATCCACTCATCTGTCGATGGACATCTTGGCTCTTTCAACAGTTTGGCTACTGTGGACATTGCTGCTATAAACAATGGGGTGCACGTACCGCTTCGGGTCCCTACATTTGTATCTTTGGGGTAAATACCCAGGAGTGCAATTGCTGGATCGGATGGTAGCTCTAATTTCAACTATTTGAGGAACCTCCATCCTGTTTTCCAGAGGGGTTGCCCCAGCTTGCATTCCCACCACCAGTGTAGGAGGGTTCCCCTTTCTCCACATCCCCGCCAACCTCTGTCGTTCCCTGACTTGTTCATTTGAGCCATTCTGACGGGTGTGAGGGGGTATCTCATTGAGGTTTTGATGTGGATTTCCCTGATGCCGAGCCGTGTTGAGCACTTTTTCCTGTGCCTGTGGGCCATTTGGATGTCTTCTTTGGAAAAATGTCTGTTCATGTCTTCTGCCTATTTTTTGATTGGATTATTTGTTCTTTGGGTGTTGAGTTTGATACGTTTTTATACATATTGGATAGTAGCCCTTTATCTGATATGTCATTCGTAAATAATTTCTCCCATTCTGTCGGTTGTGTTTTGGTTTTGTGGACTGTTTCTTTTGCTGTGCCAAAGGTTTTTATCTTGATGAAATCCCAATAGTTCATTTTTGCCCTGGCTTCCCGTGCCTTTGGTGATGTTTGTAGGAAGGAGTTGCTGCGGCTGAGGTCGAAGAGCTTGCTACCTGTGTTCTCCTTTAGGATTTTGATGGAGTCCTGTCTCACACTGAGGTCTTTCAAACATTTGGAGTCTATTTGTGTGTGTGGTGTCAGGAAATTGTCCAGTGTCATTCTTCTGCATGGGGCTGTCCCATTTCCACAACTCCAGTTGTTGAAGAGACTCTCTTTTTGCCATTGGACATTCTTTCCTGCTCTGTCAAAGATAAGTTGACCATAGAGTTGAGGGTCCATTTCTGGGCTCTCGATTCTGTTCCATGGATCTATGTGTCTGTTTTTGTGCCAGTACCCTACTGTCTTGATGATGACAGCTTTGTCATAGAGCTGGAAGTCCAGAATTGTGATGCCGCCAGCTTTGCTTTTCTTTCTCAATATTCCTCTGGCTATTCGTGGTCTCTTCTGGTTCCATTCAAATCTTAGGATTATTTGTTCCATTTCTTGGAAAAAAGTGGATGGTATTTTGACGGGGATTGCATTGCATGTGTAGATTGCTCTAGGTAGCATTGACCTCTTCACAATGTTGGTTCTCCCAATCCATGAGCATGGAACGTTTTTCCGTTTCTTTGTGTCTTCTTCAATTTCTTTCCTGAGTATTTGGTAGTTTTCTGAGTACAGATCCTTTGCCTCTTGGGTTCAATTTATTCCTAGGTCTCTTCTGGTTTTGGGTGCAGTTGTGAATGGGATCGACTCCTTGATTTGTCTCTCTTCTGTCTTGTTGTTGGTGTATAGGAATGCCACTGATGTCTGTGCATTGATTTTATAGCCTGCTACTTGACGGAATTGCTGTGTGAGTTGTAGCAGTTTTGGGGTGGAGTCTTTTGGGTTTTCCACATAAAGTATCATATCATCTGCAAAGAGTGAGAGTTTGACTTCCTCTCTGCCGATTTGGATGCCTTGGATTTCTTTTTGTTGTCTGATTGCTGTGGCTAGGACTTCTAATACTATGTTGAATAGCAGTGGTGAGAGTGGCTATCCCTGCCGCGTTCCTGACCTTAGGGGAAAAGATCTCAGCTTTTCCCCATTGAGAATGATATTCGCTGTAGGTTGTTCGTAGATGGCTTTTATGATATTGAGGTATGTACCCGCTGTCCCTGTACTCTGAAGAGTTTTGATCCAGAAAGTGTGCTTTACTTTGTCAAATGGTTTTTCTGCATCTATTGAGCGGATCATATGATTCTTGTTCTTTCTTTGGTTAATGTGTTTTATCACGTTGATTGATTTGCGGATGTTGAACCAGCCTTGCAGCCCAGGGATAAATCCCACTTGGTCATGGTGAATACTCCTTTTCATGTACTGTTGGGTCCTCTTGGCTAGTATTTTGGTGAGAATTTTTGCATCGATGTTCATCAAGGATATTGGTCTCTAATACTCCTTTTTGATGGGATCTTTGTCTGGTTTTGGGATCAAGGTAATGGTGGCCTCATAAAATGAGTTTGGAAGTTTTCCTTCCATTTCTATTGTTTGGAACAGTTTCAGGAGAATAGGTATTAATTCTTCTTTAAATGTCTGATAGAATTCCCCTGGGAATCCATCTGGCCCTGGGCTTTGGTTTCTTGGGAGGTTTTTGATGACTACTTCAATTGCCTTCGTGGTTATAGGACTGTTCAGGTTTTCTCTTTCTTCCTGGGTCAGATTTGGTAGTTGACACATCTCTAGGAATGCACCCATTTCTTCCAGGTTATGGAATATGCTGCCATAGGGTTGCTCAGATTACGTTCTTATAATCGTTTGTATTTCTTTGGTGTTGGTTGTGATCTCTCCTCCTTCATTCATGATTTTGTTGATTTGGGTCATTTCTCTTTTCTTTTTGATCAGCCTGGACAGGGGTGTATCAATCTTGTGAATTCTTTCAAAGAACCAGCTCCTAGTTCCGTTGATCTGTTCTACTGTTCTTTTGGGTTCTATTTCATTGATTTCTGCTCTGATCTGCATGATTTCTCTTCTCCTGCTGGGTTTAGGCTTTATTGGCCGTTCTTTCTCCAGCTCCTTTAGGTGTAGGGTTAGGGTGTGTATTTGAGACCTTTCATGTTTCTTGAGAAAGGCTTGTATTGCTATATACTTTCCTCGCAGGACTGCCTTGGCTGTATCCCAAAGATTTTGGACAGTTGTGTTTTCATTTTCATTGGTTTCCAGGAATTTTTAAATTCTTCTTTAATTTCCTGGTTGACCCATTCATTCTTTCGTAGGATGCTCTTTAGCCTCCATGTATTTGAGTTCTTTCCGACTTTCCTCTTGTGATTGAGTTCTAGTTTCAAAGCATTGAGGTCTGAAAATGTGCAGGGAATGATCCCAATCTTTGGGTACCGGTTGAGACCTGATTTGTGACCTAGGATGTGATCCATTCTGGAGAACGTTCCATGGGCCCTAGAGAAGAATGTGTATTCCGTTGCTTCGGGATGGAACGTTCTGAATATGTCTGTGAAGTCCATTTGTTCCAGTGTGTCATTTAAAGTCTTTATTTCCTTGTTGATCTTTTGCTTAGATGATCTGGCCATTTCAGTCAGGGGGGTGTTAAAGTCCCCCACTATGATTGTATGGTTGTCAATGTCTTTCTTTGCTTTTCTTCTAAATTGCCTTATATAATTGGATGCTCCCATGTTCGGGGCATAGACATTTACAATTGTTAGATCTTCTTCTTGGATAGACCCTTTAAGTAGGATATAGTGTCCTTCTTCATCTCTTATTACAGCCTTTGTTTTTTATTGCTTTGTTAATCACCATGTACTACATCATTTGTTTTGGTGTAGTGTCCCATGATTCATTGTTTGTTCCGAACACACAGTGCTCCATGCAGAATGTGCCCTCTTTAATACCCATCACCAGGCTAACCAATCCCCCGACCCACCTCCCCTCTAGAAACCTCGGATTTTTTTTCAGAATCCATCATCTCTCCTGGTCTGTCTCCCCCTCTCACTAAGTCCCCTTCATTCTTCCTCTCCTGCTATCTCCTTCTTTTCCTTTATTCTTAAAATATGTTGCGTTATTTGTTTCAGAAGTAGAGATCTGTGATTCAACAGTCTTACACAATTCACAGCGCTCACCGTAGCTCATACCCTCCCCAATGTCTATCACCCAGCCAACCCATCCCTCCCACCCCCGACCACTCCAGCAAGCCTCACTCTCTTCCTGAGATTAAGAATTCCTCATATCAGTGAGGTCATATGATACATGTCTTTCTCTGATTGACTTATTTCACTAATCATCGGACCCTCCCCTTCCATCCAGGGCGTTGTCCATGGCAACATCTCATTCCTTTTGATGGCTGCGTAATATTCCATTGTGTATATATATACCACCTCTTCTTTATCCACTCATCTGTCGATGGACATCTTGGCTCTTTCAAAAGTTTGGCTACTGTGGACATTGCTGCTATAAACAATGGGGTGCACGTACCGCTTCGGGTCCCTACATTTGTACCTTTGGGGTAAATACCCAGGAGTGCAATTGCTGGATCGGATGGTAGCTCTAATTTCAACTATTTGAGGAACCTCCATCCTGTTTTCCAGAGGGGTTGCCCCAGCTTGCATTCCCACCACCAGTGTAGGAGGGTTCCCCTTTCTCCACATCCCCGCCAACCTTTGTCGTTCCCTGACTTGTTCATTTGAGCCATTCTGACGGGTGTGAGAGGGTATCTCTTTGAGGTTTTGATGTGGATTTCCCTGATGCCGAGCCGTGTTGAGCACTTTTTCCTGTGCCTGTGGGCCATTTGGATGTCTTCTTTGGAAAAATGTCTGTTCATGCCTTCTGCCTATTTTTTGATTTGATTATTTGTTCTTTGGGTGTTGAGTTTGATACGTTTTTATACATATTGGATAGTAGCCCTTTATCTGATATGTCATTCTTAAATAATTTCTCCCATTCTGTCGGTTGTGTTTTGGTTTTGGGGACTGTTTCTTTTGCTGTGCCAAAGGTTTTTATCTTGATGAAATCCCAATAGTTCCTTTTTGCCCTGGATTCCCGTGCCTTTGGTGATGTTTGTAGGAAGGAGTTGCTGCGGCTGAGGTCGAAGAGCTTGCTACCTGTGTTCTCCTTTAGGATTTTGATGGAGTCCTGTCTCACACTGAGGTCTTTCAAACATTTGGAGTCTATTTTTGTGTGTGGTGTCAGGAAATGGTCCAGTGTCATTCTTCTGCATGGGGCTGTCCCATTTCCACAACTCCAGTTGTTGAAGAGACTCTCTTTTTGCCATTGGACATTCTTTCCTGCTCTGTCAAAGATAAGTTGACCATAGAGTTGAGGGTCCATTTCTGGGCTCTCGATTCTGTTCCATGGATCTATGTGTCTGTTTTTGTGCCAGTACCCTACTGTCTTGATGATGACAGCTTTGTCATAGAGCTGGAAGTCCAGAATTGTGATGCCGCCAGCTTTGCTTTTCTTTCTCAATATTCCTCTGGCTATTCGTGGTCTCTTCTGGTTCCATTCAAATCTTAGGATTATTTGTTCCATTTCTTGGAAAAAAGTGGATGGTATTTTGACGGGGATTGCATTGCATGTGTAGATTGCTCTAGGTAGCATTGACCTCTTCACAATGTTGGTTCTCCCAATCCATGAGCATGGAACGTTTTTCCGTTTCTTTGTGTCTTCTTCAATTTCTTTCCTGAGTATTTGGTAGTTTTCTGAGTACAGATCCTTTGCCTCTTGGGTTCAATTTATTCCTAGGTCTCTTCTGGTTTTGGGTGCAGTTGTGAATGGGATCGACTCCTTGATTTGTCTCTCTTCTGTCTTGTTGTTGGTGTATAGGAATGCCACTGATGTCTGTGCATTGATTTTATAGCCTGCTACTTGACGGAATTGCTGTGTGAGTTGTAGCAGTTTTGGGGTGGAGTCTTTTGGGTTTTCCACATAAAGTATCATATCATCTGCAAAGAGTGAGAGTTTGACTTCCTCTCTGCCGATTTGGATGCCTTGGATTTCTTTTTGTTGTCTGATTGCTGTGGCTAGGACTTCTAATACTATGTTGAATAGCAGTGGTGAGAGTGGCTATCCCTGCCGCGTTCCTGACCTTAGGGGAAAAGATCTCAGCTTTTCCCCATTGAGAATGATATTCGCTGTAGGTTGTTCGTAGATGGCTTTTATGATATTGAGGTATGTACCCGCTGTCCCTGTACTCTGAAGAGTTTTGATCCAGAAAGTGTGCTTTACTTTGTCAAATGGTTTTTCTGCATCTATTGAGAGGATCATATGATTCTTGTTCTTTCTTTGGTTAATGTGTTTTATCACGTTGATTGATTTGCGGATGTTGAACCAGCCTTGCAGCCCAGGGATAAATCCCACTTGGTCATGGTGAATACTCCTTTTCATGTACTGTTGGGTCCTCTTGGCTAGTATTTTGGTGAGAATTTTTGCATCGATGTTCATCAAGGATATTGGTCTCTAATACTCCTTTTTGATGGGATCTTTGTCTGGTTTTGGGATCAAGGTAATGGTGGCCTCATAAAATGAGTTTGGAAGTTTTCCTTCCATTTCTATTGTTTGGAACAGTTTCAGGAGAATAGGTATTAATTCTTCTTTAAATGTCTGATAGAATTCCCCTGGGAATCCATCTGGCCCTGGGCTTTGGTTTCTTGGGAGGTTTTTGATGACTACTTCAATTGCCTTCGTGGTTATAGGACTGTTCAGGTTTTCTCTTTCTTCCTGGGTCAGATTTGGTAGTTGACACATCTCTAGGAATGCACCCATTTCTTCCAGGTTATGGAATATGCTGCCATAGGGTTGCTCAGATTACGTTCTTATAATCGTTTGTATTTCTTTGGTGTTGGTTGTGATCTCTCCTCCTTCATTCATGATTTTGTTGATTTGGGTCATTTCTCTTTTCTTTTTGATCAGCCTGGACAGGGGTGTATCAATCTTGTGAATTCTTTCAAAGAACCAGCTCCTAGTTCCGTTGATCTGTTCTACTGTTCTTTTGGGTTCTATTTCATTGATTTCTGCTCTGATCTGCATGATTTCTCTTCTCCTGCTGGGTTTAGGCTTTATTGGCCGTTCTTTCTCCAGCTCCTTTAGGTGTAGGGTTAGGGTGTGTATTTGAGACCTTTCATGTTTCTTGAGAAAGGCTTGTATTGCTATATACTTTCCTCGCAGGACTGCCTTGGCTGTATCCCAAAGATTTTGGACAGTTGTGTTTTCATTTTCATTGGTTTCCAGGAATTTTTAAATTCTTCTTTAATTTCCTGGTTGACCCATTCATTCTTTCGTAGGATGCTCTTTAGCCTCCATGTATTTGAGTTCTTTCCGACTTTCCTCTTGTGATTGAGTTCTAGTTTCAAAGCATTGAGGTCTGAAAATGTGCAGGGAATGATCCCAATCTTTGGGTACCGGTTGAGACCTGATTTGTGACCTAGGATGTGATCCATTCTGGAGAACGTTCCATGGGCCCTAGAGAAGAATGTGTATTCCGTTGCTTCGGGATGGAACGTTCTGAATATGTCTGTGAAGTCCATTTGTTCCAGTGTGTCATTTAAAGTCTTTATTTCCTTGTTGATCTTTTGCTTAGATGATCTGGCCATTTCAGTCAGGGGGGTGTTAAAGTCCCCCACTATGATTGTATGGTTGTCAATGTCTTTCTTTGCTTTTCTTCTAAATTGCCTTATATAATTGGATGCTCCCATGTTCGGGGCATAGACATTTACAATTGTTAGATCTTCTTCTTGGATAGACCCTTTAAGTAGGATATAGTGTCCTTCTTCATCTCTTATTACAGCCTTTGTTTTTTATTGCTTTGTTAATCACCATGTACTACATCATTTGTTTTGGTGTAGTGTCCCATGATTCATTGTTTGTTCCGAACACACAGTGCTCCATGCAGAATGTGCCCTCTTTAATACCCATCACCAGGCTAACCAATCCCCCGACCCACCTCCCCTCTAGAAACCTCGGATTTTTTTTCAGAATCCATCATCTCTCCTGGTCTGTCTCCCCCTCTCACTAAGTCCCCTTCATTCTTCCTCTCCTGCTATCTCCTTCTTTTCCTTTATTCTTAAAATATGTTGCGTTATTTGTTTCAGAAGTAGAGATCTGTGATTCAACAGTCTTACACAATTCACAGCGCTCACCGTAGCTCATACCCTCCCCAATGTCTATCACCCAGCCAGCCCATCCCTCCCACCCCCGACCACTCCAGCAAGCCTCACTCTGTTCCTGAGATTAAGAATTCCTCATATCAGTGAGGTCATATGATACATGTCTTTCTCTGATTGACTTATTTCACTAATCATCGGACCCTCCCCTTCCATCCACGTCGTTGTCCATGGCAACATCTCATTCCTTTTGATGGCTGCGTAATATTCCATTGTGTATATATATACCACCTCTTCTTTATCCACTCATCTGTCGATGGACATCTTGGCTCTTTCAAAAGTTTGGCTACTGTGGACATTGCTGCTATAAACAATGGGGTGCACGTACCGCTTCGGGTCCCTACATTTGTACCTTTGGGGTAAATACCCAGGAGTGCAATTGCTGGATCGGATGGTAGCTCTAATTTCAACTATTTGAGGAACCTCCATCCTGTTTTCCAGAGGGGTTGCCCCAGCTTGCATTCCCACCACCAGTGTAGGAGGGTTCCCCTTTCTCCACATCCCCGCCAACCTTTGTCGTTCCCTGACTTGTTCATTTGAGCCATTCTGACGGGTGTGAGAGGGTATCTCATTGAGGTTTTGATGTGGATTTCCCTGATGCCGAGCCGTGTTGAGCACTTTTTCCTGTGCCTGTGGGCCATTTGGATGTCTTCTTTGGAAAAATGTCTGTTCATGCCTTCTGCCTATTTTTTGATTGGATTATTTGTTCTTTGGGTGTTGAGTTTGATACGTTTTTATACATATTGGATAGTAGCCCTTTATCTGATATGTCATTCTTAAATAATTTCTCCCATTCTGTCGGTTGTCTTTTGGTTTTGGGGACTGTTTCTTTTGCTGTGCCAAAGGTTTTTATCTTGATGAAATCCCAATAGTTCCTTTTTGCCCTGGATTCCCGTGCCTTTGGTGATGTTTGTAGGAAGGAGTTGCTGCGGCTGAGGTCGAAGAGCTTGCTACCTGTGTTCTCCTTTAGGATTTTGATGGAGTCCTGTCTCACACTGAGGTCTTTCAAACATTTGGAGTCTATTTTTGTGTGTGGTGTCAGGAAATGGTCCAGTGTCATTCTTCTGCATGGGGCTGTCCCATTTCCACAACTCCAGTTGTTGAAGAGACTCTCTTTTTGCCATTGGACATTCTTTCCTGCTCTGTCAAAGATAAGTTGACCATAGAGTTGAGGGTCCATTTCTGGGCTCTCGATTCTGTTCCATGGATCTATGTGTCTGTTTTTGTGCCAGTACCCTACTGTCTTGATGATGACAGCTTTGTCATAGAGCTGGAAGTCCAGAATTGTGATGCCGCCAGCTTTGCTTTTCTTTCTCAATATTCCTCTGGCTATTCGTGGTCTCTTCTGGTTCCATTCAAATCTTAGGATTATTTGTTCCATTTCTTGGAAAAAAGTGGATGGTATTTTGACGGGGATTGCATTGCATGTGTAGATTGCTCTAGGTAGCATTGACCTCTTCACAATGTTGGTTCTCCCAATCCATGAGCATGGAACGTTTTTCCGTTTCTTTGTGTCTTCTTCAATTTCTTTCCTGAGTATTTGGTAGTTTTCTGAGTACAGATCCTTTGCCTCTTGGGTTCAATTTATTCCTAGGTCTCTTCTGGTTTTGGGTGCAGTTGTGAATGGGATCGACTCCTTGATTTGTCTCTCTTCTGTCTTGTTGTTGGTGTATAGGAATGCCACTGATGTCTGTGCATTGATTTTATAGCCTGCTACTTGACGGAATTGCTGTGTGAGTTGTAGCAGTTTTGGGGTGGAGTCTTTTGGGTTTTCCACATAAAGTATCATATCATCTGCAAAGAGTGAGAGTTTGACTTCCTCTCTGCCGATTTGGATGCCTTGGATTTCTTTTTGTTGTCTGATTGCTGTGGCTAGGACTTCTAATACTATGTTGAATAGCAGTGGTGAGAGTGGCTATCCCTGCCGCGTTCCTGACCTTAGGGGAAAAGATCTCAGCTTTTCCCCATTGAGAATGATATTCGCTGTAGGTTGTTCGTAGATGGCTTTTATGATATTGAGGTATGTACCCGCTGTCCCTGTACTCTGAAGAGTTTTGATCCAGAAAGTGTGCTTTACTTTGTCAAATGGTTTTTCTGCATCTATTGAGAGGATCATATGATTCTTGTTCTTTCTTTGGTTAATGTGTTTTATCACGTTGATTGATTTGCGGATGTTGAACCAGCCTTGCAGCCCAGGGATAAATCCCACTTGGTCATGGTGAATACTCCTTTTCATGTACTGTTGGGTCCTCTTGGCTAGTATTTTGGTGAGAATTTTTGCATCGATGTTCATCAAGGATATTGGTCTCTAATACTCCTTTTTGATGGGATCTTTGTCTGGTTTTGGGATCAAGGTAATGGTGGCCTCATAAAATGAGTTTGGAAGTTTTCCTTCCATTTCTATTGTTTGGAACAGTTTCAGGAGAATAGGTATTAATTCTTCTTTAAATGTCTGATAGAATTCCCCTGGGAATCCATCTGGCCCTGGGCTTTGGTTTCTTGGGAGGTTTTTGATGACTACTTCAATTGCCTTCGTGGTTATAGGACTGTTCAGGTTTTCTCTTTCTTCCTGGGTCAGATTTGGTAGTTGACACATCTCTAGGAATGCACCCATTTCTTCCAGGTTATGGAATATGCTGCCATAGGGTTGCTCAGATTACGTTCTTATAATCGTTTGTATTTCTTTGGTGTTGGTTGTGATCTCTCCTCCTTCATTCATGATTTTGTTGATTTGGGTCATTTCTCTTTTCTTTTTGATCAGCCTGGACAGGGGTGTATCAATCTTGTGAATTCTTTCAAAGAACCAGCTCCTAGTTCCGTTGATCTGTTCTACTGTTCTTTTGGGTTCTATTTCATTGATTTCTGCTCTGATCTGCATGATTTCTCTTCTCCTGCTGGGTTTAGGCTTTATTGGCCGTTCTTTCTCCAGCTCCTTTAGGTGTAGGGTTAGGGTGTGTATTTGAGACCTTTCATGTTTCTTGAGAAAGGCTTGTATTGCTATATACTTTCCTCGCAGGACTGCCTTGGCTGTATCCCAAAGATTTTGGACAGTTGTGTTTTCATTTTCATTGGTTTCCAGGAATTTTTAAATTCTTCTTTAATTTCCTGGTTGACCCATTCATTCTTTCCTAGGATGCTCTTTAGCCTCCATGTATTTGAGTTCTTTCCGACTTTCCTCTTGTGATTGAGTTCTAGTTTCAAAGCATTGAGGTCTGAAAATGTGCAGGGAATGATCCCAATCTTTGGGTACCGGTTGAGACCTGATTTGTGACCTAGGATGTGATCCATTCTGGAGAACGTTCCATGGGCCCTAGAGAAGAATGTGTATTCCGTTGCTTCGGGATGGAACGTTCTGAATATGTCTGTGAAGTCCATTTGTTCCAGTGTGTCATTTAAAGTCTTTATTTCCTTGTTGATCTTTTGCTTAGATGATCTGGCCATTTCAGTCAGGGGGGTGTTAAAGTCCCCCACTATGATTGTATGGTTGTCAATGTCTTTCTTTGCTTTTCTTCTAAATTGCCTTATATAATTGGATGCTCCCATGTTCGGGGCATAGACATTTACAATTGTTAGATCTTCTTCTTGGATAGACCCTTTAAGTAGGATATAGTGTCCTTCTTCATCTCTTATTACAGCCTTTGTTTTTTATTGCTTTGTTAATCACCATGTACTACATCATTTGTTTTGGTGTAGTGTCCCATGATTCATTGTTTGTTCCGAACACACAGTGCTCCATGCAGAATGTGCCCTCTTTAATACCCATCACCAGGCTAACCAATCCCCCGACCCACCTCCCCTCTAGAAACCTCGGATTTTTTTTCAGAATCCATCATCTCTCCTGGTCTGTCTCCCCCTCTCACTAACTCCCCTTCATTCTTCCTCTCCTGCTATCTCCTTCTTTTCCTTTATTCTTAAAATATGTTGCGTTATTTGTTTCAGAAGTAGAGATCTGTGATTCAACAGTCTTACACAATTCACAGCGCTCACCGTAGCTCATACCCTCCCCAATGTCTATCACCCAGCCAGCCCATCCCTCCCACCCCCGACCACTCCAGCAAGCCTCACTCTCTTCCTGAGATTAAGAATTCCTCATATCAGTGAGGTCATATGATACATGTCTTTCTCTGATTGACTTATTTCACTAATCATCGGACCCTCCACTTCCATCCACGTCGTTGTTCATGGCAACATCTCATTCCTTTTGATGGCTGCGTAATATTCCATTGTGTATATATATACCACCTCTTCTTTATCCACTCATCTGTCGATGGACATCTTGGCTCTTTCAACAGTTTGGCTACTGTGGACATTGCTGCTATAAACAATGGGGTGCACGTACCGCTTCGGGTCCCTACATTTGTATCTTTGGGGTAAATACCCAGGAGTGCAATTGCTGGATCGGATGGTAGCTCTAATTTCAACTATTTGAGGAACCTCCATCCTGTTTTCCAGAGGGGTTGCCCCAGCTTGCATTCCCACCACCAGTGTAGGAGGGTTCCCCTTTCTCCACATCCCCGCCAACCTCTGTCGTTCCCTGACTTGTTCATTTGAGCCATTCTGACGGGTGTGAGGGGGTATCTCATTGAGGTTTTGATGTGGATTTCCCTGATGCCGAGCCGTGTTGAGCACTTTTTCCTGTGCCTGTGGGCCATTTGGATGTCTTCTTTGGAAAAATGTCTGTTCATGTCTTCTGCCTATTTTTTGATTGGATTATTTGTTCTTTGGGTGTTGAGTTTGATACGTTTTTATACATATTGGATAGTAGCCCTTTATCTGATATGTCATTCGTAAATAATTTCTCCCATTCTGTCGGTTGTGTTTTGGTTTTGTGGACTGTTTCTTTTGCTGTGCCAAAGGTTTTTATCTTGATGAAATCCCAATAGTTCATTTTTGCCCTGGCTTCCCGTGCCTTTGGTGATGTTTGTAGGAAGGAGTTGCTGCGGCTGAGGTCGAAGAGCTTGCTACCTGTGTTCTCCTTTAGGATTTTGATGGAGTCCTGTCTCACACTGAGGTCTTTCAAACATTTGGAGTCTATTTTTGTGTGTGGTGTCAGGAAATGGTCCAGTGTCATTCTTCTGCATGGGGCTGTCCCATTTCCACAACTCCAGTTGTTGAAGAGACTCTCTTTTTGCCATTGGACATTCTTTCCTGCTCTGTCAAAGATAAGTTGACCATAGAGTTGAGGGTCCATTTCTGGGCTCTCGATTCTGTTCCATGGATCTATGTGTCTGTTTTTGTGCCAGTACCCTACTGTCTTGATGATGACAGCTTTGTCATAGAGCTGGAAGTCCAGAATTGTGATGCCGCCAGCTTTGCTTTTCTTTCTCAATATTCCTCTGGCTATTCGTGGTCTCTTCTGGTTCCATTCAAATCTTAGGATTATTTGTTCCATTTCTTGGAAAAAAGTGGATGGTATTTTGACGGGGATTGCATTGCATGTGTAGATTGCTCTAGGTAACATTGACCTCTTCACAATGTTGGTTCTCCCAATCCATGAGCATGGAACGTTTTTCCGTTTCTTTGTGTCTTCTTCAATTTCTTTCCTGAGTATTTGGTAGTTTTCTGAGTACAGATCCTTTGCCTCTTGGGTTCAATTTATTCCTAGGTCTCTTCTGGTTTTGGGTGCAGTTGTGAATGGGATCGACTCCTTGATTTGTCTCTCTTCTGTCTTGTTGTTGGTGTATAGGAATGCCACTGATGTCTGTGCATTGATTTTATAGCCTGCTACTTGACGGAATTGCTGTGTGAGTTGTAGCAGTTTTGGGGTGGAGTCTTTTGGGTTTTCCACATAAAGTATCATATCATCTGCAAAGAGTGAGAGTTTGACTTCCTCTCTGCCGATTTGGATGCCTTGGATTTCTTTTTGTTGTCTGATTGCTGTGGCTAGGACTTCTAATACTATGTTGAATAGCAGTGGTGAGAGTGGCTATCCCTGCGGCGTTCCTGACCTTAGGGGAAAAGATCTCAGCTTTTCCCCATTGAGAATGATATTCGCTGTAGGTTGTTCGTAGATGGCTTTTATGATATTGAGGTATGTACCCGCTGTCCCTGTACTCTGAAGAGTTTTGATCCAGAAAGTGTGCTTTACTTTGCAAATGGTTTTTCTGCATCTATTGAGAGGATCATATGATTCTTGTTCTTTCTTTGGTTAATGTGTTTTATCACGTTGATTGATTTGCGGATGTTGAACCAGCCTTGCAGCCCAGGGATAAATCCCACTTGGTCATGGTGAATACTCCTTTTCATGTACTGTTGGGTCCTCTTCGCTAGTATTTTGGTGAGAATTTTTGCATCGATGTTCATCAAGGATATTGGTCTCTAATACTCCTTTTTGATGGGATCTTTGTCTGGTTTTGGGATCAAGGTAATGGTGGCCTCATAAAATGAGATTGGAAGTTTTCCTTCCATTTCTATTGTTTGGAACAGTTTCAGGAGAATAGGTATTAATTCTTCTTTAAATGTCTGATAGAATTCCCCTGGGAATCCATCTGGCCCTGGGCTTTGGTTTCTTGGGAGGTTTTTGATGACTACTTCAATTGCCTTCGTGGTTATAGGACTGTTCAGGTTTTCTCTTTCTTCCTGGGTCAGATTTGGTAGTTGACACATCTCTAGGAATGCACCCATTTCTTCCAGGTTATGGAATATGCTGCCATAGGGTTGCTCAGATTACGTTCTTATAATCGTTTGTATTTCTTTGGTGTTGGTTGTGATCTCTCCTCCTTCATGCATGATTTTGTTGATTTGGGTCATTTCTCTTTTCTTTTTGATCAGCCTGGACAGGGGTGTATCAATCTTGTGAATTCTTTCAAAGAACCAGCTCCTAGTTCCGTTGATCTGTTCTACTGTTCTTTTGGGTTCTATTTCATTGATTTCTGCTCTGATCTGCATGATTTCTCTTCTCCTGCTGGGTTTAGGCTTTATTGGCCGTTCTTTCTCCAGCTCCTTTAGGTGTAGGGTTAGGGTGTGTATTTGAGACCTTTCATGTTTCTTGAGAAAGGCTTGTATTGCTATATACTTTCCTCGCAGGACTGCCTTGGCTGTATCCCAAAGATTTTGGACAGTTGTGTTTTCATTTTCATTGGTTTCCATGAATTTTTAAATTCTTCTTTAATTTCCTGGTTGACCCATTCATTCTTTCGTAGGATGCTCTTTAGCCTCCATGTATTTGAGTTCTTTCCGACTTTCCTCTTGTGATTGAGTTCTAGTTTCAAAGCATTGAGGTCTGAAAATGTGCAGGGAATGATCCCAATCTTTGGGTACCGGTTGAGACCTGATTTGTGACCTAGGATGTGATCCATTCTGGAGAACGTTCCATGGGCCCTAGAGAAGAATGTGTATTCCGTTGCTTCGGGATGGAACGTTCTGAATATGTCTGTGAAGTCCATTTGTTCCAGTGTGTCATTTAAAGTCTTTATTTCCTTGTTGATCTTTTGCTTAGATGATCTGGCCATTTCAGTCAGGGGGGTGTTAAAGTCCCCCACTATGATTGTATGGTTGTTAATGTCTTTCTTTGCTTTTCTTCTAAATTGCCTTATATAATTGGATGCTCCCATGTTCGGGGCATAGACATTTACAATTGTTAGATCTTCTTCTTGGATAGACCCTTTAAGTAGGATATAGTGTCCTTCTTCATCTCTTATTACAGCCTTTGTTTTTTATTGCTTTGTTAATCACCATGTACTACATCATTTGTTTTGGTGTAGTGTCCCATGATTCATTGTTTGTTCCGAACACACAGTGCTCCATGCAGAATGTGCCCTCTTTAATACCCATCACCAGGCTAACCAATCCCCCGACCCACCTCCCCTCTAGAAACCTCGGATTTTTTTTCAGAATCCATCATCTCTCCTGGTCTGTCTCCCCCTCTCACTAACTCCCCTTCATTCTTCCTCTCCTGCTATCTCCTTCTTTTCCTTTATTCTTAAAATATGTTGCGTTATTTGTTTCAGAAGTAGAGATCTGTGATTCAACAGTCTTACACAATTCACAGCGCTCACCGTAGCTCATACCCTCCCCAATGTCTATCACCCAGCCAGCCCATCCCTCCCACCCCCGACCACTCCAGCAAGCCTCACTCTGTTCCTGAGATTAAGAATTCCTCATATCAGTGAGGTCATATGATACATGTCTTTCTCTGATTGACTTATTTCACTAATCATCGGACCCTCCACTTCCATCCACGTCGTTGTCCATGGCAACATCTCATTCCTTTTGATGGCTGCGTAATATTCCATTGTGTATATATATACCACCTCTTCTTTATCCACTCATCTGTCGATGGACATCTTGGCTCTTTCAAAAGTTTGGCTACTGTGGACATTGCTGCTATAAACAATGGGGTGCACGTACCGCTTCGGGTCCCTACATTTGTATCTTTGGGGTAAATACCCAGGAGTGCAATTGCTGGATCGGATGGTAGCTCTAATTTCAACTATTTGAGGAACCTCCATCCTGTTTTCCAGAGGGGTTGCCCCAGCTTGCATTCCCACCACCAGTGTAGGAGGGTTCCCCTTTCTCCACATCCCCGCCAACCTCTGTCGTTCCCTGACTTGTTCATTTGAGCCATTCTGACGGGTGTGAGGGGGTATCTCATTGAGGTTTTGATGTGGATTTCCCTGATGCCGAGCCGTGTTGAGCATTTTTTCATGTGCCTGTTGGCCATTTGGATGTCTTCTTTGGAAAAATGTCTGTTCATGCCTTCTGCCTATTTTTTGATTGGATTATTTGTTCTTTGGGTGTTGAGTTTGATACGTTTTTATACATATTGGATAGTAGCCCTTTATCTGATATGTCATTCTTAAATAATTTCTCCCATTCTGTCGGTTGTCTTTTGGTTTTGTGGACTGTTTCTTTTGCTGTGCCAAAGGTTTTTATCTTGATGAAATCCCAATAGTTCCTTTTTGCCCTGGATTCCCGTGCCTTTGGTGATGTTTGTAGGAAGGAGTTGCTGCGGCTGAGGTCGAAGAGCTTGCTACCTGTGTTCTCCTTTAGGATTTTGATGGAGTCCTGTCTCACACTGAGGTCTTTCAAACATTTGGAGTCTATTTTTGTGTGTGGTGTCAGGAAATGGTCCAGTGTCATTCTTCTGCATGGGGCTGTCCCATTTCCACAACTCCAGTTGTTGAAGAGACTCTCTTTTTGCCATTGGACATTCTTTCCTGCTCTGTCAAAGATAAGTTGACCATAGAGTTGAGGGTCCATTTCTGGGCTCTCGATTCTGTTCCATGGATCTATGTGTCTGTTTTTGTGCCAGTACCCTACTGTCTTGATGATGACAGCTTTGTCATAGAGCTGGAAGTCCAGAATTGTGATGCCGCCAGCTTTGCTTTTCTTTCTCAATATTCCTCTGGCTATTCGTGGTCTCTTCTGGTTCCATTCAAATCTTAGGATTATTTGTTCCATTTCTTGGAAAAAAGTGGATGGTATTTTGACGGGGATTGCATTGCATGTGTAGATTGCTCTAGGTAGCATTGACCTCTTCACAATGTTGGTTCTCCCAATCCATGAGCATGGAACGTTTTTCCGTTTCTTTGTGTCTTCTTCAATTTCTTTCCTGAGTATTTGGTAGTTTTCTGAGTACAGATCCTTTGCCTCTTGGGTTCAATTTATTCCTAGGTCTCTTCTGGTTTTGGGTGCAGTTGTGAATGGGATCGACTCCTTGATTTGTCTCTCTTCTGTCTTGTTGTTGGTGTATAGGAATGCCACTGATGTCTGTGCATTGATTTTATAGCCTGCTACTTGACGGAATTGCTGTGTGAGTTGTAGCAGTTTTGGGGTGGAGTCTTTTGGGTTTTCCACATAAAGTATCATATCATCGGCAAAGAGTGAGAGTTTGACTTCCTCTCTGCCGATTTGGATGCCTTGGATTTCTTTTTGTTGTCTGATTGCTGTGGCTAGGACTTCTAATACTATGTTGAATAGCAGTGGTGAGAGTGGCTATCCCTGCCGCGTTCCTGACCTTAGGGGAAAAGATCTCAGCTTTTCCCCATTGAGAATGATATTCGCTGTAGGTTGTTCGTAGATGGCTTTTATGATATTGAGGTATGTACCCGCTGTCCCTGTACTCTGAAGAGTTTTGATCCAGAAAGTGTGCTTTACTTTGTCAAATGGTTTTTCTGCATCTATTGAGAGGATCATATGATTCTTGTTCTTTCTTTGGTTAATGTGTTTTATCACGTTGATTGATTTGCGGATGTTGAACCAGCCTTGCAGCCCAGGGATAAATCCCACTTGGTCATGGTGAATACTCCTTTTCATGTACTGTTGGGTCCTCTTGGCTAGTATTTTGGTGAGAATTTTTGCATCGATGTTCATCAAGGATATTGGTCTCTAATACTCCTTTTTGATGGGATCTTTGTCTGGTTTTGGGATCAAGGTAATGGTGGCCTCATAAAATGAGTTTGGAAGTTTTCCTTCCATTTCTATTGTTTGGAACAGTTTCAGGAGAATAGGTATTAATTCTTCTTTAAATGTCTGATAGAATTCCCCTGGGAATCCATCTGGCCCTGGGCTTTGGTTTCTTGGGAGGTTTTTGATGACTACTTCAATTGCCTTCGTGGTTATAGGACTGTTCAGGTTTTCTCTTTCTTCCTGGGTCAGATTTGGTAGTTGACACATCTCTAGGAATGCACCCATTTCTTCCAGGTTATGGAATATGCTGCCATAGGGTTGCTCAGATTACGTTCTTATAATCGTTTGTATTTCTTTGGTGTTGGTTGTGATCTCTCCTCCTTCATTCATGATTTTGTTGATTTGGGTCATTTCTCTTTTCTTTTTGATCAGCCTGGACAGGGGTGTATCAATCTTGTGAATTCTTTCAAAGAACCAGCTCCTAGTTCCGTTGATCTGTTCTACTGTTCTTTTGGGTTCTATTTCATTGATTTCTGCTCTGATCTGCATGATTTCTCTTCTCCTGCTGGGTTTAGGCTTTATTGGCCGTTCTTTCTCCAGCTCCTTTAGGTGTAGGGTTAGGGTGTGTATTTGAGACCTTTCATGTTTCTTGAGAAAGGCTTGTATTGCTATATACTTTCCTCGCAGGACTGCCTTGGCTGTATCCCAAAGATTTTGGACAGTTGTGTTTTCATTTTCATTGGTTTCCAGGAATTTTTAAATTCTTCTTTAATTTCCTGGTTGACCCATTCATTCTTTCGTAGGATGCTCTTTAGCCTCCATGTATTTGAGTTCTTTCCGACTTTCCTCTTGTGATTGAGTTCTAGTTTCAAAGCATTGAGGTCTGAAAATGTGCAGGGAATGATCCCAATCTTTGGGTACCGGTTGAGACCTGATTTGTGACCTAGGATGTGATCCATTCTGGAGAACGTTCCATGGGCCCTAGAGAAGAATGTGTATTCCGTTGCTTCGGGATGGAACGTTCTGAATATGTCTGTGAAGTCCATTTGTTCCAGTGTGTCATTTAAAGTCTTTATTTCCTTGTTGATCTTTTGCTTAGATGATCTGGCCATTTCAGTCAGGGGGGTGTTAAAGTCCCCCACTATGATTGTATGGTTGTCAATGTCTTTCTTTGCTTTTCTTCTAAATTGCCTTATATAATTGGATGCTCCCATGTTCGGGGCATAGACATTTACAATTGTTAGATCTTCTTCTTGGATAGACCCTTTAAGTAGGATATAGTGTCCTTCTTCATCTCTTATTACAGCCTTTGTTTTTTATTGCTTTGTTAATCACCATGTACTACATCATTTGTTTTGGTGTAGTGTCCCATGATTCATTGTTTGTTCCGAACACACAGTGCTCCATGCAGAATGTGCCCTCTTTAATACCCATCACCAGGCTAACCAATCCCCCGACCCACCTCCCCTCTAGAAACCTCGGATTTTTTTTCAGAATCCATCATCTCTCCTGGTCTGTCTCCCCCTCTCACTAAGTCCCCTTCATTCTTCCTCTCCTGCTATCTCCTTCTTTTCCTTTATTCTTAAAATATGTTGCGTTATTTGTTTCAGAAGTAGAGATCTGTGATTCAACAGTCTTACACAATTCACAGCGCTCACCGTAGCTCATACCCTCCCCAATGTCTATCACCCAGCCAGCCCATCCCTCCCACCCCCGACCACTCCAGCAAGCCTCACTCTCTTCCTGAGATTAAGAATTCCTCATATCAGTGAGGTCATATGATACATGTCTTTCTCTGATTGACTTATTTCACTAATCATCGGACCCTCCCCTTCCATCCACGTCGTTGTCCATGGCAACATCTCATTCCTTTTGATGGCTGCGTAATATTCCATTGTGTATATATATACCACCTCTTCTTTATCCACTCATCTGTCGATGGACATCTTGGCTCTTTCAAAAGTTTGGCTACTGTGGACATTGCTGCTATAAACAATGGGGTGCACGTACCGCTTCGGGTCCCTACATTTGTACCTTTGGGGTAAATACCCAGGAGTGCAATTGCTGGATCGGATGGTAGCTCTAATTTCAACTATTTGAGGAACCTCCATCCTGTTTTCCAGAGGGGTTGCCCCAGCTTGCATTCCCACCACCAGTGTAGGAGGGTTCCCCTTTCTCCACATCCCCGCCAACCTTTGTCGTTCCCTGACTTGTTCATTTGAGCCATTCTGACGGGTGTGAGAGGGTATCTCATTGAGGTTTTGATGTGGATTTCCCTGATGCCGAGCCGTGTTGAGCACTTTTTCCTGTGCCTGTGGGCCATTTGGATGTCTTCTTTGGAAAAATGTCTGTTCATGCCTTCTGCCTATTTTTTGATTGGATTATTTGTTCTTTGGGTGTTGAGTTTGATACGTTTTTATACATATTGGATAGTAGCCCTTTATCTGATATGTCATTCTTAAATAATTTCTCCCATTCTGTCGGTTGTCTTTTGGTTTTGGGGACTGTTTCTTTTGCTGTGCCAAAGGTTTTTATCTTGATGAAATCCCAATAGTTCCTTTTTGCCCTGGATTCCCGTGCCTTTGGTGATGTTTGTAGGAAGGAGTTGCTGCGGCTGAGGTCGAAGAGCTTGCTACCTGTGTTCTCCTTTAGGATTTTGATGGAGTCCTGTCTCACACTGAGGTCTTTCAAACATTTGGAGTCTATTTTTGTGTGTGGTGTCAGGAAATGGTCCAGTGTCATTCTTCTGCATGGGGCTGTCCCATTTCCACAACTCCAGTTGTTGAAGAGACTCTCTTTTTGCCATTGGACATTCTTTCCTGCTCTGTCAAAGATAAGTTGACCATAGAGTTGAGGGTCCATTTCTGGGCTCTCGATTCTGTTCCATGGATCTATGTGTCTGTTTTTGTGCCAGTACCCTACTGTCTTGATGATGACAGCTTTGTCATAGAGCTGGAAGTCCAGAATTGTGATGCCGCCAGCTTTGCTTTTCTTTCTCAATATTCCTCTGGCTATTCGTGGTCTCTTCTGGTTCCATTCAAATCTTAGGATTATTTGTTCCATTTCTTGGAAAAAAGTGGATGGTATTTTGACGGGGATTGCATTGCATGTGTAGATTGCTCTAGGTAGCATTGACCTCTTCACAATGTTGGTTCTCCCAATCCATGAGCATGGAACGTTTTTCCGTTTCTTTGTGTCTTCTTCAATTTCTTTCCTGAGTATTTGGTAGTTTTCTGAGTACAGATCCTTTGCCTCTTGGGTTCAATTTATTCCTAGGTCTCTTCTGGTTTTGGGTGCAGTTGTGAATGGGATCGACTCCTTGATTTGTCTCTCTTCTGTCTTGTTGTTGGTGTATAGGAATGCCACTGATGTCTGTGCATTGATTTTATAGCCTGCTACTTGACGGAATTGCTGTGTGAGTTGTAGCAGTTTTGGGGTGGAGTCTTTTGGGTTTTCCACATAAAGTATCATATCATCTGCAAAGAGTGAGAGTTTGACTTCCTCTCTGCCGATTTGGATGCCTTGGATTTCTTTTTGTTGTCTGATTGCTGTGGCTAGGACTTCTAATACTATGTTGAATAGCAGTGGTGAGAGTGGCTATCCCTGCCGCGTTCCTGACCTTAGGGGAAAAGATCTCAGCTTTTCCCCATTGAGAATGATATTCGCTGTAGGTTGTTCGTAGATGGCTTTTATGATATTGAGGTATGTACCCGCTGTCCCTGTACTCTGAAGAGTTTTGATCCAGAAAGTGTGCTTTACTTTGCCAAATGGTTTTTCTGCATCTATTGAGAGGATCATATGATTCTTGTTCTTTCTTTGGTTAATGTGTTTTATCACGTTGATTGATTTGCGGATGTTGAACCAGCCTTGCAGCCCAGGGATAAATCCCACTTGGTCATGGTGAATACTCCTTTTCATGTACTGTTGGGTCCTCTTGGCTAGTATTTTGGTGAGAATTTTTGCATCGATGTTCATCAAGGATATTGGTCTCTAATACTCCTTTTTGATGGGATCTTTGTCTGGTTTTGGGATCAAGGTAATGGTGGCCTCATAAAATGAGTTTGGAAGTTTTCCTTCCATTTCTATTGTTTGGAACAGTTTCAGGAGAATAGGTATTAATTCTTCTTTAAATGTCTGATAGAATTCCCCTGGGAATCCATCTGGCCCTGGGCTTTGGTTTCTTGGGAGGTTTTTGATGACTACTTCAATTGCCTTCGTGGTTATAGGACTGTTCAGGTTTTCTCTTTCTTCCTGGGTCAGATTTGGTAGTTGACACATCTCTAGGAATGCACCCATTTCTTCCAGGTTATGGAATATGCTGCCATAGGGTTGCTCAGATTACGTTCTTATAATCGTTTGTATTTCTTTGGTGTTGGTTGTGATCTCTCCTCCTTCATTCATGATTTTGTTGATTTGGGTCATTTCTCTTTTCTTTTTGATCAGCCTGGACAGGGGTGTATCAATCTTGTGAATTCTTTCAAAGAACCAGCTCCTAGTTCCGTTGATCTGTTCTACTGTTCTTTTGGGTTCTATTTCATTGATTTCTGCTCTGATCTGCATGATTTCTCTTCTCCTGCTGGGTTTAGGCTTTATTGGCCGTTCTTTCTCCAGCTCCTTTAGGTGTAGGGTTAGGGTGTGTATTTGAGACCTTTCATGTTTCTTGAGAAAGGCTTGTATTGCTATATACTTTCCTCGCAGGACTGCCTTGGCTGTATCCCAAAGATATTGGACAGTTGTGTTTTCATTTTCATTGGTTTCCATGAATTTTTAAATTCTTCTTTAATTTCCTGGTTGACCCATTCATTCTTTCGTAGGATGCTCTTTAGCCTCCATGTATTTGAGTTCTTTCCGACTTTCCTCTTGTGATTGAGTTCTAGTTTCAAAGCATTGAGGTCTGAAAATGTGCAGGGAATGATCCCAATCTTTGGGTACCGGTTGAGACCTGATTTGTGACCTAGGATGTGATCCATTCTGGAGAACGTTCCATGGGCCCTAGAGAAGAATGTGTATTCCGTTGCTTCGGGATGGAACGTTCTGAATATGTCTGTGAAGTCCATTTGTTCCAGTGTGTCATTTAAAGTCTTTATTTCCTTGTTGATCTTTTGCTTAGATGATCTGGCCATTTCAGTCAGGGGGGTGTTAAAGTCCCCCACTATGATTGTATGGTTGTCAATGTCTTTCTTTGCTTTTCTTCTAAATTGCCTTATATAATTGGATGCTCCCATGTTCGGGGCATAGACATTTACAATTGTTAGATCTTCTTCTTGGATAGACCCTTTAAGTAGGATATAGTGTCCTTCTTCATCTCTTATTACAGCCTTTGTTTTTTATTGCTTTGTTAATCACCATGTACTACATCATTTGTTTTGGTGTAGTGTCCCATGATTCATTGTTTGTTCCGAACACACAGTGCTCCATGCAGAATGTGCCCTCTTTAATACCCATCACCAGGCTAACCAATCCCCCGACCCACCTCCCCTCTAGAAACCTCGGATTTTTTTTCAGAATCCATCATCTCTCCTGGTCTGTCTCCCCCTCTCACTAACTCCCCTTCATTCTTCCTCTCCTGCTATCTCCTTCTTTTCCTTTATTCTTAAAATATGTTGCGTTATTTGTTTCAGAAGTAGAGATCTGTGATTCAACAGTCTTACACAATTCACAGCGCTCACCGTAGCTCATACCCTCCCCAATGTCTATCACCCAGCCAGCCCATCCCTCCCACCCCCGACCACTCCAGCAAGCCTCACTCAGTTCCTGAGATTAAGAATTCCTCATATCAGTGAGGTCATATGATACATGTCTTTCTCTGATTGACTTATTTCACTAATCATCGGACCCTCCACTTCCATCCACGTCGTTGTCCATGGCAACATCTCATTCCTTTTGATGGCTGCGTAATATTCCATTGTGTATATATATACCACCTCTTCTTTATCCACTCATCTGTCGATGGACATCTTGGCTCTTTCAACTGTTTGGCTATTGTGGACATTGCTGCTATAAACAATGGGGTGCACGTACCGCTTCGGGTCCCTACATTTGTATCTTTGGGGTAAATACCCAGGAGTGCAATTGCTGGATCGGATGGTAGCTCTAATTTCAACTATTTGAGGAACCTCCATCCTGTTTTCCAGAGGGGTTGCCCCAGCTTGCATTCCCACCACCAGTGTAGGAGGGTTCCCCTTTCTCCACATCCCCGCCAACCTCTGTCGTTCCCTGACTTGTTCATTTGAGCCATTCTGACGGGTGTGAGGGGGTATCTCATTGAGGTTTTGATGTGGATTTCCCTGAGGCCGAGCCGTGTTGAGCACTTTTTCCTGTGCCTGTGGGCCATTTGGATGTCTTCTTTGGAAAAATGTCTGTTCATGTCTTCTGCCTATTTTTTGATTGGATTATTTGTTCTTTGGGTGTTGAGTTTGATACGTTTTTATACATATTGGATAGTAGCCCTTTATCTGATATGTCATTCGTAAATAATTTCTCCCATTCTGTCGGTTGTGTTTTGGTTTTGTGGACTGTTTCTTTTGCTGTGCCAAAGGTTTTTATCTTGATGAAATCCCAATAGTTCCTTTTTGCCCTGGCTTCCCGTGCCTTTGGTGATGTTTGTAGGAAGGAGTTGCTGCGGCTGAGGTCGAAGAGCTTGCTACCTGTGTTCTCCTTTAGGATTTTGATGGAGTCCTGTCTCACACTGAGGTCTTTCAAACATTTGGAGTCTATTTTTGTGTGTGGTGTCAGGAAATGGTCCAGTGTCATTCTTCTGCATGGGGCTGTCCCATTTCCACAACTCCAGTTGTTGAAGAGACTCTCTTTTTGCCATTGGACATTCTTTCCTGCTCTGTCAAAGATAAGTTGACCATAGAGTTGAGGGTCCATTTCTGGGCTCTCGATTCTGTTCCATGGATCTATGTGTCTGTTTTTGTGCCAGTACCCTACTGTCTTGATGATGACAGCTTTGTCATAGAGCTGGAAGTCCAGAATTGTGATGCCGCCAGCTTTGCTTTTCTTTCTCAATATTCCTCTGGCTATTCGTGGTCTCTTCTGGTTCCATTCAAATCTTAGGATTATTTGTTCCATTTCTTGGAAAAAAGTGGATGGTATTTTGACGGGGATTGCATTGCATGTGTAGATTGCTCTAGGTAGCATTGACCTCTTCACAATGTTGGTTCTCCCAATCCATGAGCATGGAACGTTTTTCCGTTTCTTTGTGTCTTCTTCAATTTCTTTCCTGAGTATTTGGTAGTTTTCTGAGTACAGATCCTTTGCCTCTTGGGTTCAATTTATTCCTAGGTCTCTTCTGGTTTTGGGTGCAGTTGTGAATGGGATCGACTCCTTGATTTGTCTCTCTTCTGTCTTGTTGTTGGTGTATAGGAATGCCACTGATGTCTGTGCATTGATTTTATAGCCTGCTACTTGACGGAATTGCTGTGTGAGTTGTAGCAGTTTTGGGGTGGAGTCTTTTGGGTTTTCCACATAAAGTATCATATCATCGGCAAAGAGTGAGAGTTTGACTTCCTCTCTGCCGATTTGGATGCCTTGGATTTCTTTTTGTTGTCTGATTGCTGTGGCTAGGACTTCTAATACTATGTTGAATAGCAGTGGTGAGAGTGGCTATCCCTGCCGCGTTCCTGACCTTAGGGGAAAAGATCTCAGCTTTTCCCCATTGAGAATGATATTCGCTGTAGGTTGTTCGTAGATGGCTTTTATGATATTGAGGTATGTACCCGCTGTCCCTGTACTCTGAAGAGTTTTGATCCAGAAAGTGTGCTTTACTTTGTCAAATGGTTTTTCTGCATCTATTGAGAGGATCATATGATTCTTGTTCTTTCTTTGGTTAATGTGTTTTATCACGTTGATTGATTTGCGGATGTTGAACCAGCCTTGCAGCCCAGGGATAAATCCCACTTGGTCATGGTGAATACTCCTTTTCATGTACTGTTGGGTCCTCTTGGCTAGTATTTTGGTGAGAATTTTTGCATCGATGTTCATCAAGGATATTGGTCTCTAATACTCCTTTTTGATGGGATCTTTGTCTGGTTTTGGGATCAAGGTAATGGTGGCCTCATAAAATGAGTTTGGAAGTTTTCCTTCCATTTCTATTGTTTGGAACAGTTTCAGGAGAATAGGTATTAATTCTTCTTTAAAGGTCTGATAGA
Source organism: Eumetopias jubatus (assembly GCF_037043125.1). NCBI lineage: Eukaryota > Metazoa > Chordata > Mammalia > Carnivora > Otariidae > Eumetopias > Eumetopias jubatus. Next base: position 5,225,785 of record NW_028274824.1, on the reverse strand, counting down.
ATTCCCCTGGGAATCCATCTGGCCCTGGGCTTTGGTTTCTTGGGAGGTTTTTGATGACTACTTCAATTGCCTTCGTGGTTATAGGACTGTTCAGGTTTTCTCTTTCTTCCTGGGTCAGATTTGGTAGTTGACACATCTCTAGGAATGCACCCATTTCTTCCAGGTTATGGAATATGCTGCCATAGGGTTGCTCAGATTACGTTCTTATAATCGTTTGTATTTCTTTGGTGTTGGTTGTGATCTCTCCTCCTTCATTCATGATTTTGTTGATTTGGGTCATTTCTCTTTTCTTTTTGATCAGCCTGGACAGGGGTGTATCAATCTTGTGAATTCTTTCAAAGAACCAGCTCCTAGTTCCGTTGATCTGTTCTACTGTTCTTTTGGGTTCTATTTCATTGATTTCTGCTCTGATCTGCATGATTTCTCTTCTCCTGCTGGGTTTAGGCTTTATTGGCCGTTCTTTCTCCAGCTCCTTTAGGTGTAGGGTTAGGGTGTGTATTTGAGACCTTTCATGTTTCTTGAGAAAGGCTTGTATTGCTATATACTTTCCTCGCAGGACTGCCTTGGCTGTATCCCAAAGATTTTGGACAGTTGTGTTTTCATTTTCATTGGTTTCCATGAATTTTTAAATTCTTCTTTAATTTCCTGGTTGACCCATTCTTTCTTTCGTAGGATGCTCTTTAGCCTCCATGTATTTGAGTTCTTTCCGACTTTCCTCTTGTGATTGAGTTCTAGTTTCAAAGCATTGTGGTCTGAAAATGTGCAGGGAATGATCCCAATCTTTGGGTACCTGTTGAGACCTGATTTGTGACCTAGGATGTGATCCATTCTGGAGAACGTTCCATGGGCCCTAGAGAAGAATGTGTATTCCGTTGCTTCGGGATGGAACGTTCTGAATATGTCTGTGAAGTCCATTTGTTCCAGTGTGTCATTTAAAGTCTTTATTTCCTTGTTGATCTTTTGCTTAGATGATCTGGCCATTTCAGTCAGGGGGGTGTTAAAGTCCCCCACTATGATTGTATGGTTGTCAATGTCTTTCTTTGCTTTTCTTCTAAATTGCCTTATATAATTGGATGCTCCCATGTTCGGGGCATAGACATTTACAATTGTTAGATCTTCTTCTTGGATAGACCCTTTAAGTAGGATATAGTGTCCTTCTTCATCTCTTATTACAGCCTTTGTTTTTTATTGCTTTGTTAATCACCATGTACTACATCATTTGTTTGGTGTAGTGTCCCATGATTCATTGTTTGTTCCGAACACACAGTGCTCCATGCAGAATGTGCCCTCTTTAATACCCATCACCAGGCTAACCAATCCCCCGACCCACCTCCCCTCTAGAAACCTCGGATTTTTTTTCAGAATCCATCATCTCTCCTGGTCTGTCTCCCCCTCTCACTAACTCCCCTTCATTCTTCCTCTCCTTCTATCTCCTTCTTTTCCTTTTTCTTAAAATATGTTGCGTTATTTGTTTCAGAAGTAGAGATCTGTGATTCAACAGTCTTACACAATTCACAGCGCTCACCGTAGCTCATACCCTCCCCAATGTCTATCACCCAGCCAGCCCATCCCTCCCACCCCCGACCACTCCAGCAAGCCTCACTCTGTTCCTGAGATTAAGAATTCCTCATATCAGTGAGGCCATATGATACATGTCTTTCTCTGATTGACTTATTTCACTAATCATCGGACCCTCCCCTTCCATCCACGTCGTTGTCCATGGCAACATCTCATTCCTTTTGATGGCTGCGTAATATTCCATTGTGTATATATATACCACCTCTTCTTTATCCACTCATCTGTCGATGGACATCTTGGCTCTTTCAACAGTTTGGCTACTGTGGACATTGCTGCTATAAACAATGGGGTGCACGTACCGCTTCGGGTCCCTACATTTGTATCTTTGGGGTAAATACCCAGGAGTGCAATTGCTGGATCGGATGGTAGCTCTAATTTCAACTATTTGAGGAAACTCCATCCTGTTTTCCAGAGGGGTTGCCCCAGCTTGCATTCCCACCACCAGTGTAGGAGGGTTCCCCTTTCTCCACATCCCCGCCAACCTCTGTCGTTCCCTGACTTGTTCATTTGAGCCATTCTGACGGGTGTGAGAGGGTATCTCATTGAGGTTTTGATGTGGATTTCCCTGATGCCGAGCCGTGTTGAGCACTTTTTCCTGTGCCTGTGGGCCATTTGGATGTCTTCTTTGGAAAAATGTCTGTTCATGTCTTCTGCCTATTTTTTGATTGGATTATTTGTTCTTTGGGTGTTGAGTTTGATACGTTTTTATACATATTGGATAGTAGCCCTTTATCTGATATGTCATTCGTAAATAATTTCTCCCATTCTGTCGGTTGTGTTTTGGTTTTGTGGACTGTTTCTTTTGCTGTGCCAAAGGTTTTTATCTTGATGAAATCCCAATAGTTCCTTTTTGCCCTGGCTTCCCGTGCCTTTGGTGATGTTTGTAGGAAGGAGTTGCTGCGGCTGAGGTCGAAGAGCTTGCTACCTGTGTTCTCCTTTAGGATTTTGATGGAGTCCTGTCTCACACTGAGGTCTTTCAAACATTTGGAGTCTATTTTTGTGTGTGGTGTCAGGAAATGGTCCAGTGTCATTCTTCTGCATGGGGCTGTCCCATTTCCACAACTCCAGTTGTTGAAGAGACTCTCTTTTTGCCATTGGACATTCTTTCCTGCTCTGTCAAAGATAAGTTGACCATAGAGTTGAGGGTCCATTTCTGGGCTCTCGATTCTGTTCCATGGATCTATGTGTCTGTTTTTGTGCCAGTACCCTACTGTCTTGATGATGACAGCTTTGTCATAGAGCTGGAAGTCCAGAATTGTGATGCCGCCAGCTTTGCTTTTCTTTCTCAATATTCCTCTGGCTATTCGTGGTCTCTTCTGGTTCCATTCAAATCTTAGGATTATTTGTTCCATTTCTTGGAAAAAAGTGGATGGTATTTTGACGGGGATTGCATTGCATGTGTAGATTGCTCTAGGTAGCATTGACCTCTTCACAATGTTGGTTCTCCCAATCCATGAGCATGGAACGTTTTTCCGTTTCTTTGTGTCTTCTTCAATTTCTTTCCTGAGTATTTGGTAGTTTTCGGGTTACAGATCCTTTGCCTCTTGGGTTCAATTTATTCCTAGGTCTCTTCTGGTTTTGGGTGCAGTTGTGAATGGGATCGACTCCTTGATTTGTCTCTCTTCTGTCTTGTTGTTGGTGTATAGGAATGCCACTGATGTCTGTGCATTGATTTTATAGCCTGCTACTTGACGGAATTGCTGTGTGAGTTGTAGCAGTTTTGGGGTGGAGTCTTTGGGTTTTCCACATAAATATCATATCATCGGCAAAGAGTGAGAGTTTGACTTCCTCTCTGCCGATTTGGATGCCTTGGATTTCTTTTTGTTGTCTGATTGCTGTGGCTAGGACTTCTAATACTATGTTGAATAGCAGTGGTGAGAGTGGCTATCCCTGCCGCGTTCCTGACCTTAGGGGAAAAGACCTCAGCTTTTCCCCATTGAGAATGATATTCGCTGTAGGTTGTTCGTAGATGGCTTTTATGATATTGAGGTATGTACCCGCTGTCCCTGTACTCTGAAGAGTTTTGATCCAGAAAGTGTGCTTTACTTTGTCAAATGGTTTTTCTGCATCTATTGAGAGGATCATATGATTCTTGTTCTTTCTTTGGTTAATGTGTTTTATCACGTTGATTGATTTGCGGATGTTGAACCAGCCTTGCAGCCCAGGGATAAATCCCACTTGGTCATGGTGAATACTCCTTTTCATGTACTGTTGGGTCCTCTTGGCTAGTATTTTGGTGAGAATTTTTGCATCGATGTTCATCAAGGATATTGGTCTCTAATACTCCTTTTTGATGGGATCTTTGTCTGGTTTTGGGATCAAGGTAATGGTGGCCTCATAAAATGAGTTTGGAAGTTTTCCTTCCATTTCTATTGTTTGGAACAGTTTCAGGAGAATAGGTATTAATTCTTCTTTAAAGGTCTGATAGAATTCCCCTGGGAATCCATCTGGCCCTGGGCTTTGGTTTCTTGGGAGGTTTTTGATGACTACTTCAATTGCCTTCGTGGTTATAGGACTGTTCAGGTTTTCTCTTTCTTCCTGGGTCAGTTTTGGTAGTTGACACATCTCTAGGAATGCACCCATTTCTTCCAGGTTATGGAATATGCTGCCATAGGGTTGCTCAGATTACGTTCTTATAATCGTTTGTATTTCTTTGGTGTTGGTTGTGATCTCTCCTCCTTCATTCATGATTTTGTTGATTTGGGTCATTTCTCTTTTCTTTTTGATCAGCCTGGACAGGGGTGTATCAATCTTGTGAATTCTTTCAAAGAACCAGCTCCTAGTTCCGTTGATCTGTTCTACTGTTCTTTTGGGTTCTATTTCATTGATTTCTGCTCTGATCTGCATGATTTCTCTTCTCCTGCTGGGTTTAGGCTTTATTGGCCGTTCTTTCTCCAGCTCCTTTAGGTGTAGGGTTAGGGTGTGTATTTGAGACCTTTCATGTTTCTTGAGAAAGGCTTGTATTGCTATATACTTTCCTCGCAGGACTGCCTTGGCTGTATCCCAAAGATTTTGGACAGTTGTGTTTTCATTTTCATTGGTTTCCAGGAATTTTTAAATTCTTCTTTAATTTCCTGGTTGACCCATTCTTTCTTTCGTAGGATGCTCTTTAGCCTCCATGTATTTGAGTTCTTTCCGACTTTCCTCTTCTGATTGAGTTCTAGTTTCAAAGCATTGTGGTCTGAAAATGTGCAGGGAATGATCCCAATCTTTGGGTACCGGTTGAGACCTGATTTGTGACCTAGGATGTGATCCATTCTGGAGAACGTTCCATGGGCCCTAGAGAAGAATGTGTATTCCGTTGCTTCGGGATGGAACGTTCTGAATATGTCTGTGAAGTCCATTTGGTCCAGTGTGTCATTTAAAGTCTTTATTTCCTTGTTGATCTTTTGCTTAGATGATCTGGCCATTTCAGTCAGGGGGGTGTTAAAGTCCCCCACTCTGATTGTATGGTTGTCAATGTCTTTCTTTGCTTTTCTTCTAAATTGCCTTATATAATTGGATGCTCCCATGTTCGGGGCATAGACATTTACAATTGTTAGATCTTCTTCTTGGATAGACCCTTTAAGTAGGATATAGTGTCCTTCTTCATCTCTTATTACAGTCTTTGTTTTTTATTGCTTTGTTAATCACCATGTACTACATCGTTTGTTTTGGTGTAGTGTCCCATGATTCATTGTTTGTTCCGAACACACAGTGCTCCATGCAGAATGTGCCCTCTTTAATACCCATCACCAGGCTAACCAATCCCCCGACCCACCTCCCCTCTAGAAACCTCGGATTTTTTTTCAGAATCCATCATCTCTCCTGGTCTGTCTCCCCCTCTCACTAACTCCCCTTCATTCTTCCTCTCCTGCTATCTCCTTCTTTTCCTTTATTCTTAAAATATGTTGCGTTATTTGTTTCAGAAGTAGAGATCTGTGATTCAACAGTCTTACACAATTCACAGCGCTCACCGTAGCTCATACCCTCCCCAATGTCTATCACCCAGCCAGCCCATCCCTCCCACCCCCGACCACTCCAGCAAGCCTCACTCTCTTCCTGAGATTAAGAATTCCTCATATCAGTGAGGTCATATGATACATGTCTTTCTCTGATTGACTTATTTCACTAATCATCGGACCCTCCACTTCCATCCACGTCGTTGTCCATGGCAACATCTCATTCCTTTTGATGGCTGCGTAATATTCCATTGTGTATATATATACCACCTCTTCTTTATCCACTCATCTGTCGATGGACATCTTGGCTCTTTCAAAAGTTTGGCTACTGTGGACATTGCTGCTATAAACAATGGGGTGCACGTACCGCTTCGGGTCCCTACATTTGTACCTTTGGGGTAAATACCCAGGAGTGCAATTGCTGGATCGGATGGTAGCTCTAATTTCAACTATTTGAGGAACCTCCATCCTGTTTTCCAGAGGGGTTGCCCCAGCTTGCATTCCCACCACCAGTGTAGGAGGGTTCCCCTTTCTCCACATCCCCGCCAACCTTTGTCGTTCCCTGACTTGTTCATTTGAGCCATTCTGACGGGTGTGAGAGGGTATCTCATTGAGGTTTTGATGTGGATTTCCCTGATGCCGAGCCGTGTTGAGCACTTTTTCCTGTGCCTGTGGGCCATTTGGATGTCTTCTTTGGAAAAATGTCTGTTCATGCCTTCTGCCTATTTTTTGATTGGATTATTTGTTCTTTGGGTGTTGAGTTTGATACGTTTTTATACATATTGGATAGTAGCCCTTTATCTGATATGTCATTCTTAAATAATTTCTCCCATTCTGTCGGTTGTCTTTTGGTTTTGGGGACTGTTTCTTTTGCTGTGCCAAAGGTTTTTATCTTGATGAAATCCCAATAGTTCCTTTTTGCCCTGGATTCCCGTGCCTTTGGTGATGTTTGTAGGAAGGAGTTGCTGCGGCTGAGGTCGAAGAGCTTGCTACCTGTGTTCTCCTTTAGGATTTTGATGGAGTCCTGTCTCACACTGAGGTCTTTCAAACATTTGGAGTCTATTTTTGTGTGTGGTGTCAGGAAATGGTCCAGTGTCATTCTTCTGCATGGGGCTGTCCCATTTCCACAACTCCAGTTGTTGAAGAGACTCTCTTTTTGCCATTGGACATTCTTTCCTGCTCTGTCAAAGATAAGTTGACCATAGAGTTGAGGGTCCATTTCTGGGCTCTCGATTCTGTTCCATGGATCTATGTGTCTGTTTTTGTGCCAGTACCCTACTGTCTTGATGATGACAGCTTTGTCATAGAGCTGGAAGTCCAGAATTGTGATGCCGCCAGCTTTGCTTTTCTTTCTCAATATTCCTCTGGCTATTCGTGGTCTCTTCTGGTTCCATTCAAATCTTAGGATTATTTGTTCCATTTCTTGGAAAAAAGTGGATGGTATTTTGACGGGGATTGCATTGCATGTGTAGATTGCTCTAGGTAGCATTGACCTCTTCACAATGTTGGTTCTCCCAATCCATGAGCATGGAACGTTTTTCCGTTTCTTTGTGTCTTCTTCAATTTCTTTCCTGAGTATTTGGTAGTTTTCTGAGTACAGATCCTTTGCCTCTTGGGTTCAATTTATTCCTAGGTCTCTTCTGGTTTTGGGTGCAGTTGTGAATGGGATCGACTCCTTGATTTGTCTCTCTTCTGTCTTGTTGTTGGTGTATAGGAATGCCACTGATGTCTGTGCATTGATTTTATAGCCTGCTACTTGACGGAATTGCTGTGTGAGTTGTAGCAGTTTTGGGGTGGAGTCTTTTGGGTTTTCCACATAAAGTATCATATCATCTGCAAAGAGTGAGAGTTTGACTTCCTCTCTGCCGATTTGGATGCCTTGGATTTCTTTTTGTTGTCTGATTGCTGTGGCTAGGACTTCTAATACTATGTTGAATAGCAGTGGTGAGAGTGGCTATCCCTGCCGCGTTCCTGACCTTAGGGGAAAAGATCTCAGCTTTTCCCCATTGAGAATGATATTCGCTGTAGGTTGTTCGTAGATGGCTTTTATGATATTGAGGTATGTACCCGCTGTCCCTGTACTCTGAAGAGTTTTGATCCAGAAAGTGTGCTTTACTTTGTCAAATGGTTTTTCTGCATCTATTGAGAGGATCATATGATTCTTGTTCTTTCTTTGGTTAATGTGTTTTATCACGTTGATTGATTTGCGGATGTTGAACCAGCCTTGCAGCCCAGGGATAAATCCCACTTGGTCATGGTGAATACTCCTTTTCATGTACTGTTGGGTCCTCTTGGCTAGTATTTTGGTGAGAATTTTTGCATCGATGTTCATCAAGGATATTGGTCTCTAATACTCCTTTTTGATGGGATCTTTGTCTGGTTTTGGGATCAAGGTAATGGTGGCCTCATAAAATGAGTTTGGAAGTTTTCCTTCCATTTCTATTGTTTGGAACAGTTTCAGGAGAATAGGTATTAATTCTTCTTTAAATGTCTGATAGAATTCCCCTGGGAATCCATCTGGCCCTGGGCTTTGGTTTCTTGGGAGGTTTTTGATGACTACTTCAATTGCCTTCGTGGTTATAGGACTGTTCAGGTTTTCTCTTTCTTCCTGGGTCAGATTTGGTAGTTGACACATCTCTAGGAATGCACCCATTTCTTCCAGGTTATGGAATATGCTGCCATAGGGTTGCTCAGATTACGTTCTTATAATCGTTTGTATTTCTTTGGTGTTGGTTGTGATCTCTCCTCCTTCATTCATGATTTTGTTGATTTGGGTCATTTCTCTTTTCTTTTTGATCAGCCTGGACAGGGGTGTATCAATCTTGTGAATTCTTTCAAAGAACCAGCTCCTAGTTCCGTTGATCTGTTCTACTGTTCTTTTGGGTTCTATTTCATTGATTTCTGCTCTGATCTGCATGATTTCTCTTCTCCTGCTGGGTTTAGGCTTTATTGGCCGTTCTTTCTCCAGCTCCTTTAGGTGTAGGGTTAGGGTGTGTATTTGAGACCTTTCATGTTTCTTGAGAAAGGCTTGTATTGCTATATACTTTCCTCGCAGGACTGCCTTGGCTGTATCCCAAAGATTTTGGACAGTTGTGTTTTCATTTTCATTGGTTTCCATGAATTTTTAAATTCTTCTTTAATTTCCTGGTTGACCCATTCATTCTTTCGTAGGATGCTCTTTAGCCTCCATGTATTTGAGTTCTTTCCGACTTTCCTCTTGTGATTGAGTTCTAGTTTCAAAGCATTGAGGTCTGAAAATGTGCAGGGAATGATCCCAATCTTTGGGTACCGGTTGAGACCTGATTTGTGACCTAGGATGTGATCCATTCTGGAGAACGTTCCATGGGCCCTAGAGAAGAATGTGTATTCCGTTGCTTTGGGATGGAACGTTCTGAATATGTCTGTGAAGTCCATTTGTTCCAGTGTGTCATTTAAAGTCTTTATTTCCTTGTTGATCTTTTGCTTAGATGATCTGGCCATTTCAGTCAGGGGGGTGTTAAAGTCCCCCACTATGATTGTATGGTTGTCAATGTCTTTCTTTGCTTTTCTTCTAAATTGCCTTATATAATTGGATGCTCCCATGTTCGGGGCATAGACATTTACAATTGTTAGATCTTCTTCTTGGATAGACCCTTTAAGTAGGATATAGTGTCCTTCTTCATCTCTTATTACAGCCTTTGTTTTTTATTGCTTTGTTAATCACCATGTACTACATCATTTGTTTTGGTGTAGTGTCCCATGATTCATTGTTTGTTCCGAACACACAGTGCTCCATGCAGAATGTGCCCTCTTTAATACCCATCACCAGGCTAACCAATCCCCCGACCCACCTCCCCTCTAGAAACCTCGGATTTTTTTTCAGAATCCATCATCTCTCCTGGTCTGTCTCCCCCTCTCACTAACTCCCCTTCATTCTTCCTCTCCTGCTATCTCCTTCTTTTCCTTTATTCTTAAAATATGTTGCGTTATTTGTTTCAGAAGTAGAGATCTGTGATTCAACAGTCTTACACAATTCACAGCGCTCACCGTAGCTCATACCCTCCCCAATGTCTATCACCCAGCCAGCCCATCCCTCCCACCCCCGACCACTCCAGCAAGCCTCACTCTGTTCCTGAGATTAAGAATTCCTCATATCAGTGAGGTCATATGATACATGTCTTTCTCTGATTGACTTATTTCACTAATCATCGGACCCTCCACTTCCATCCACGTCGTTGTCCATGGCAACATCTCATTCCTTTTGATGGCTGCGTAATATTCCATTGTGTATATATATACCACCTCTTCTTTATCCACTCATCTGTCGATGGACATCTTGGCTCTTTCAACAGTTTGGCTACTGTGGACATTGCTGCTATAAACAATGGGGTGCACGTACCGCTTCGGGTCCCTACATTTGTATCTTTGGGGTAAATACCCAGGAGTGCAATTGCTGGATCGGATGGTAGCTCTAATTTCAACTATTTGAGGAACCTCCATCCTGTTTTCCAGAGGGGTTGCCCCAGCTTGCATTCCCACCACCAGTGTAGGAGGGTTCCCCTTTCTCCACATCCCCGCCAACCTCTGTCGTTCCCTGACTTGTTCATTTGAGCCATTCTGACGGGTGTGAGGGGGTATCTCATTGAGGTTTTGATGTGGATTTCCCTGATGCCGAGCCGTGTTGAGCACTTTTTCCTGTGCCTGTGGGCCATTTGGATGTCTTCTTTGGAAAAATGTCTGTTCATGTCTTCTGCCTATTTTTTGATTGGATTATTTGTTCTTTGGGTGTTGAGTTTGATACGTTTTTATACATATTGGATAGTAGCCCTTTATCTGATATGTCATTCGTAAATAATTTCTCCCATTCTGTCGGTTGTGTTTTGGTTTTGTGGACTGTTTCTTTTGCTGTGCCAAAGGTTTTTATCTTGATGAAATCCCAATAGTTCATTTTTGCCCTGGCTTCCCGTGCCTTTGGTGATGTTTGTAGGAAGGAGTTGCTGCGGCTGAGGTCGAAGAGCTTGCTACCTGTGTTCTCCTTTAGGATTTTGATGGAGTCCTGTCTCACACTGAGGTCTTTCAAACATTTGGAGTCTATTTTTGTGTGTGGTGTCAGGAAATTGTCCAGTGTCATTCTTCTGCATGGGGCTGTCCCATTTCCACAACTCCAGTTGTTGAAGAGACTCTCTTTTTGCCATTGGACATTCTTTCCTGCTCTGTCAAAGATAAGTTGACCATAGAGTTGAGGGTCCATTTCTGGGCTCTCGATTCTGTTCCATGGATCTATGTGTCTGTTTTTGTGCCAGTACCCTACTGTCTTGATGATGACAGCTTTGTCATAGAGCTGGAAGTCCAGAATTGTGATGCCGCCAGCTTTGCTTTTCTTTCTCAATATTCCTCTGGCTATTCGTGGTCTCTTCTGGTTCCATTCAAATCTTAGGATTATTTGTTCCATTTCTTGGAAAAAAGTGGATGGTATTTTGACGGGGATTGCATTGCATGTGTAGATTGCTCTAGGTAGCATTGACCTCTTCACAATGTTGGTTCTCCCAATCCATGAGCATGGAACGTTTTTCCGTTTCTTTGTGTCTTCTTCAATTTCTTTCCTGAGTATTTGGTAGTTTTCTGAGTACAGATCCTTTGCCTCTTGGGTTCAATTTATTCCTAGGTCTCTTCTGGTTTTGGGTGCAGTTGTGAATGGGATCGACTCCTTGATTTGTCTCTCTTCTGTCTTGTTGTTGGTGTATAGGAATGCCACTGATGTCTGTGCATTGATTTTATAGCCTGCTACTTGACGGAATTGCTGTGTGAGTTGTAGCAGTTTTGGGGTGGAGTCTTTTGGGTTTTCCACATAAAGTATCATATCATCTGCAAAGAGTGAGAGTTTGACTTCCTCTCTGCCGATTTGGATGCCTTGGATTTCTTTTTGTTGTCTGATTGCTGTGGCTAGGACTTCTAATACTATGTTGAATAGCAGTGGTGAGAGTGGCTATCCCTGCCGCGTTCCTGACCTTAGGGGAAAAGATCTCAGCTTTTCCCCATTGAGAATGATATTCGCTGTAGGTTGTTCGTAGATGGCTTTTATGATATTGAGGTATGTACCCGCTGTCCCTGTACTCTGAAGAGTTTTGATCCAGAAAGTGTGCTTTACTTTGTCAAATGGTTTTTCTGCATCTATTGAGCGGATCATATGATTCTTGTTCTTTCTTTGGTTAATGTGTTTTATCACGTTGATTGATTTGCGGATGTTGAACCAGCCTTGCAGCCCAGGGATAAATCCCACTTGGTCATGGTGAATACTCCTTTTCATGTACTGTTGGGTCCTCTTGGCTAGTATTTTGGTGAGAATTTTTGCATCGATGTTCATCAAGGATATTGGTCTCTAATACTCCTTTTTGATGGGATCTTTGTCTGGTTTTGGGATCAAGGTAATGGTGGCCTCATAAAATGAGTTTGGAAGTTTTCCTTCCATTTCTATTGTTTGGAACAGTTTCAGGAGAATAGGTATTAATTCTTCTTTAAATGTCTGATAGAATTCCCCTGGGAATCCATCTGGCCCTGGGCTTTGGTTTCTTGGGAGGTTTTTGATGACTACTTCAATTGCCTTCGTGGTTATAGGACTGTTCAGGTTTTCTCTTTCTTCCTGGGTCAGATTTGGTAGTTGACACATCTCTAGGAATGCACCCATTTCTTCCAGGTTATGGAATATGCTGCCATAGGGTTGCTCAGATTACGTTCTTATAATCGTTTGTATTTCTTTGGTGTTGGTTGTGATCTCTCCTCCTTCATTCATGATTTTGTTGATTTGGGTCATTTCTCTTTTCTTTTTGATCAGCCTGGACAGGGGTGTATCAATCTTGTGAATTCTTTCAAAGAACCAGCTCCTAGTTCCGTTGATCTGTTCTACTGTTCTTTTGGGTTCTATTTCATTGATTTCTGCTCTGATCTGCATGATTTCTCTTCTCCTGCTGGGTTTAGGCTTTATTGGCCGTTCTTTCTCCAGCTCCTTTAGGTGTAGGGTTAGGGTGTGTATTTGAGACCTTTCATGTTTCTTGAGAAAGGCTTGTATTGCTATATACTTTCCTCGCAGGACTGCCTTGGCTGTATCCCAAAGATTTTGGACAGTTGTGTTTTCATTTTCATTGGTTTCCAGGAATTTTTAAATTCTTCTTTAATTTCCTGGTTGACCCATTCATTCTTTCGTAGGATGCTCTTTAGCCTCCATGTATTTGAGTTCTTTCCGACTTTCCTCTTGTGATTGAGTTCTAGTTTCAAAGCATTGAGGTCTGAAAATGTGCAGGGAATGATCCCAATCTTTGGGTACCGGTTGAGACCTGATTTGTGACCTAGGATGTGATCCATTCTGGAGAACGTTCCATGGGCCCTAGAGAAGAATGTGTATTCCGTTGCTTCGGGATGGAACGTTCTGAATATGTCTGTGAAGTCCATTTGTTCCAGTGTGTCATTTAAAGTCTTTATTTCCTTGTTGATCTTTTGCTTAGATGATCTGGCCATTTCAGTCAGGGGGGTGTTAAAGTCCCCCACTATGATTGTATGGTTGTCAATGTCTTTCTTTGCTTTTCTTCTAAATTGCCTTATATAATTGGATGCTCCCATGTTCGGGGCATAGACATTTACAATTGTTAGATCTTCTTCTTGGATAGACCCTTTAAGTAGGATATAGTGTCCTTCTTCATCTCTTATTACAGCCTTTGTTTTTTATTGCTTTGTTAATCACCATGTACTACATCATTTGTTTTGGTGTAGTGTCCCATGATTCATTGTTTGTTCCGAACACACAGTGCTCCATGCAGAATGTGCCCTCTTTAATACCCATCACCAGGCTAACCAATCCCCCGACCCACCTCCCCTCTAGAAACCTCGGATTTTTTTTCAGAATCCATCATCTCTCCTGGTCTGTCTCCCCCTCTCACTAAGTCCCCTTCATTCTTCCTCTCCTGCTATCTCCTTCTTTTCCTTTATTCTTAAAATATGTTGCGTTATTTGTTTCAGAAGTAGAGATCTGTGATTCAACAGTCTTACACAATTCACAGCGCTCACCGTAGCTCATACCCTCCCCAATGTCTATCACCCAGCCAGCCCATCCCTCCCACCCCCGACCACTCCAGCAAGCCTCACTCTCTTCCTGAGATTAAGAATTCCTCATATCAGTGAGGTCATATGATACATGTCTTTCTCTGATTGACTTATTTCACTAATCATCGGACCCTCCCCTTCCATCCACGTCGTTGTCCATGGCAACATCTCATTCCTTTTGATGGCTGCGTAATATTCCATTGTGTATATATATACCACCTCTTCTTTATCCACTCATCTGTCGATGGACATCTTGGCTCTTTCAAAAGTTTGGCTACTGTGGACATTGCTGCTATAAACAATGGGGTGCACGTACCGCTTCGGGTCCCTACATTTGTACCTTTGGGGTAAATACCCAGGAGTGCAATTGCTGGATCGGATGGTAGCTCTAATTTCAACTATTTGAGGAACCTCCATCCTGTTTTCCAGAGGGGTTGCCCCAGCTTGCATTCCCACCACCAGTGTAGGAGGGTTCCCCTTTCTCCACATCCCCGCCAACCTTTGTCGTTCCCTGACTTGTTCATTTGAGCCATTCTGACGGGTGTGAGAGGGTATCTCTTTGAGGTTTTGATGTGGATTTCCCTGATGCCGAGCCGTGTTGAGCACTTTTTCCTGTGCCTGTGGGCCATTTGGATGTCTTCTTTGGAAAAATGTCTGTTCATGCCTTCTGCCTATTTTTTGATTGGATTATTTGTTCTTTGGGTGTTGAGTTTGATACGTTTTTATACATATTGGATAGTAGCCCTTTATCTGATATGTCATTCTTAAATAATTTCTCCCATTCTGTCGGTTGTGTTTTGGTTTTGGGGACTGTTTCTTTTGCTGTGCCAAAGGTTTTTATCTTGATGAAATCCCAATAGTTCCTTTTTGCCCTGGATTCCCGTGCCTTTGGTGATGTTTGTAGGAAGGAGTTGCTGCGGCTGAGGTCGAAGAGCTTGCTACCTGTGTTCTCCTTTAGGATTTTGATGGAGTCCTGTCTCACACTGAGGTCTTTCAAACATTTGGAGTCTATTTTTGTGTGTGGTGTCAGGAAATGGTCCAGTGTCATTCTTCTGCATGGGGCTGTCCCATTTCCACAACTCCAGTTGTTGAAGAGACTCTCTTTTTGCCATTGGACATTCTTTCCTGCTCTGTCAAAGATAAGTTGACCATAGAGTTGAGGGTCCATTTCTGGGCTCTCGATTCTGTTCCATGGATCTATGTGTCTGTTTTTGTGCCAGTACCCTACTGTCTTGATAATGACAGCTTTGTCATAGAGCTGGAAGTCCAGAATTGTGATGCCGCCAGCTTTGCTTTTCTTTCTCAATATTCCTCTGGCTATTCGTGGTCTCTTCTGGTTCCATTCAAATCTTAGGATTATTTGTTCCATTTCTTGGAAAAAAGTGGATGGTATTTTGACGGGGATTGCATTGCATGTGTAGATTGCTCTAGGTAGCATTGACCTCTTCACAATGTTGGTTCTCCCAATCCATGAGCATGGAACGTTTTTCCGTTTCTTTGTGTCTTCTTCAATTTCTTTCCTGAGTATTTGGTAGTTTTCTGAGTACAGATCCTTTGCCTCTTGGGTTCAATTTATTCCTAGGTCTCTTCTGGTTTTGGGTGCAGTTGTGAATGGGATCGACTCCTTGATTTGTCTCTCTTCTGTCTTGTTGTTGGTGTATAGGAATGCCACTGATGTCTGTGCATTGATTTTATAGCCTGCTACTTGACGGAATTGCTGTGTGAGTTGTAGCAGTTTTGGGGTGGAGTCTTTTGGGTTTTCCACATAAAGTATCATATCATCTGCAAAGAGTGAGAGTTTGACTTCCTCTCTGCCGATTTGGATGCCTTGGATTTCTTTTTGTTGTCTGATTGCTGTGGCTAGGACTTCTAATACTATGTTGAATAGCAGTGGTGAGAGTGGCTATCCCTGCCGCGTTCCTGACCTTAGGGGAAAAGATCTCAGCTTTTCCCCATTGAGAATGATATTCGCTGTAGGTTGTTCGTAGATGGCTTTTATGATATTGAGGTATGTACCCGCTGTCCCTGTACTCTGAAGAGTTTTGATCCAGAAAGTGTGCTTTACTTTGTCAAATGGTTTTTCTGCATCTATTGAGAGGATCATATGATTCTTGTTCTTTCTTTGGTTAATGTGTTTTATCACGTTGATTGATTTGCGGATGTTGAACCAGCCTTGCAGCCCAGGGATAAATCCCACTTGGTCATGGTGAATACTCCTTTTCATGTACTGTTGGGTCCTCTTGGCTAGTATTTTGGTGAGAATTTTTGCATCGATGTTCATCAAGGATATTGGTCTCTAATACTCCTTTTTGATGGGATCTTTGTCTGGTTTTGGGATCAAGGTAATGGTGGCCTCATAAAATGAGTTTGGAAGTTTTCCTTCCATTTCTATTGTTTGGAACAGTTTCAGGAGAATAGGTATTAATTCTTCTTTAAATGTCTGATAGAATTCCCCTGGGAATCCATCTGGCCCTGGGCTTTGGTTTCTTGGGAGGTTTTTGATGACTACTTCAATTGCCTTCGTGGTTATAGGACTGTTCAGGTTTTCTCTTTCTTCCTGGGTCAGATTTGGTAGTTGACACATCTCTAGGAATGCACCCATTTCTTCCAGGTTATGGAATATGCTGCCATAGGGTTGCTCAGATTACGTTCTTATAATCGTTTGTATTTCTTTGGTGTTGGTTGTGATCTCTCCTCCTTCATTCATGATTTTGTTGATTTGGGTCATTTCTCTTTTCTTTTTGATCAGCCTGGACAGGGGTGTATCAATCTTGTGAATTCTTTCAAAGAACCAGCTCCTAGTTCCGTTGATCTGTTCTACTGTTCTTTTGGGTTCTATTTCATTGATTTCTGCTCTGATCTGCATGATTTCTCTTCTCCTGCTGGGTTTAGGCTTTATTGGCCGTTCTTTCTCCAGCTCCTTTAGGTGTAGGGTTAGGGTGTGTATTTGAGACCTTTCATGTTTCTTGAGAAAGGCTTGTATTGCTATATACTTTCCTCGCAGGACTGCCTTGGCTGTATCCCAAAGATTTTGGACAGTTGTGTTTTCATTTTCATTGGTTTCCAGGAATTTTTAAATTCTTCTTTAATTTCCTGGTTGACCCATTCATTCTTTCGTAGGATGCTCTTTAGCCTCCATGTATTTGAGTTCTTTCCGACTTTCCTCTTGTGATTGAGTTCTAGTTTCAAAGCATTGTGGTCTGAAAATGTGCAGGGAATGATCCCAATCTTTGGGTACCGGTTGAGACCTGATTTGTGACCTAGGATGTGATCCATTCTGGAGAACGTTCCATGGGCCCTAGAGAAGAATGTGTATTCCGTTGCTTCGGGATGGAACGTTCTGAATATGTCTGTGAAGTCCATTTGTTCCAGTGTGTCATTTAAAGTCTTTATTTCCTTGTTGATCTTTTGCTTAGATGATCTGGCCATTTCAGTCAGGGGGGTGTTAAAGTCCCCCACTCTGATTGTATGGTTGTCAATGTCTTTCTTTGCTTTTCTTCTAAATTGCCTTATATAATTGGATGCTCCCATGTTCGGGGCATAGACATTTACAATTGTTAGATCTTCTTCTTGGATAGACCCTTTAAGTAGGATATAGTGTCCTTCTTCATCTCTTATTACAGCCTTTGTTTTTTATTGCTTTGTTAATCACCATGTACTACATCATTTGTTTTGGTGTAGTGTCCCATGATTCATTGTTTGTTCCGAACACACAGTGCTCCATGCAGAATGTGCCCTCTTTAATACCCATCACCAGGCTAACCAATCCCCCGACCCACCTCCCCTCTAGAAACCTCGGATTTTTTTTCAGAATCCATCATCTCTCCTGGTCTGTCTCCCCCTCTCACTAAGTCCCCTTCATTCTTCCTCTCCTGCTATCTCCTTCTTTTCCTTTATTCTTAAAATATGTTGCGTTATTTGTTTCAGAAGTAGAGATCTGTGATTCAACAGTCTTACACAATTCACAGCGCTCACCGTAGCTCATACCCTCCCCAATGTCTATCACCCAGCCAGCCCATCCCTCCCACCCCCGACCACTCCAGCAAGCCTCACTCTCTTCCTGAGATTAAGAATTCCTCATATCAGTGAGGTCATATGATACATGTCTTTCTCTGATTGACTTATTTCACTAATCATCGGACCCTCCCCTTCCATCCACGTCGTTGTCCATGGCAACATCTCATTCCTTTTGATGGCTGCGTAATATTCCATTGTGTATATATATACCACCTCTTCTTTATCCACTCATCTGTCGATGGACATCTTGGCTCTTTCAAAAGTTTGGCTACTGTGGACATTGCTGCTATAAACAATGGGGTGCACGTACCGCTTCGGGTCCCTACATTTGTACCTTTGGGGTAAATACCCAGGAGTGCAATTGCTGGATCGGATGGTAGCTCTAATTTCAACTATTTGAGGAACCTCCATCCTGTTTTCCAGAGGGGTTGCCCCAGCTTGCATTCCCACCACCAGTGTAGGAGGGTTCCCCTTTCTCCACATCCCCGCCAACCTTTGTCGTTCCCTGACTTGTTCATTTGAGCCATTCTGACGGGTGTGAGAGGGTATCTCATTGAGGTTTTGATGTGGATTTCCCTGATGCCGAGCCGTGTTGAGCACTTTTTCCTGTGCCTGTGGGCCATTTGGATGTCTTCTTTGGAAAAATGTCTGTTCATGCCTTCTGCCTATTTTTTGATTGGATTATTTGTTCTTTGGGTGTTGAGTTTGATACGTTTTTATACATATT
Source organism: Eumetopias jubatus (assembly GCF_037043125.1). Taxonomy (NCBI): domain Eukaryota; kingdom Metazoa; phylum Chordata; class Mammalia; order Carnivora; family Otariidae; genus Eumetopias; species Eumetopias jubatus. The sequence continues at coordinate 5,207,449 of NW_028274824.1, read as the reverse complement.
GGATAGTAGCCCTTTATCTGATATGTCATTCTTAAATAATTTCTCCCATTCTGTCGGTTGTCTTTTGGTTTTGGGGACTGTTTCTTTTGCTGTGCCAAAGGTTTTTATCTTGATGAAATCCCAATAGTTCCTTTTTGCCCTGGATTCCCGTGCCTTTGGTGATGTTTGTAGGAAGGAGTTGCTGCGGCTGAGGTCGAAGAGCTTGCTACCTGTGTTCTCCTTTAGGATTTTGATGGAGTCCTGTCTCACACTGAGGTCTTTCAAACATTTGGAGTCTATTTTTGTGTGTGGTGTCAGGAAATGGTCCAGTGTCATTCTTCTGCATGGGGCTGTCCCATTTCCACAACTCCAGTTGTTGAAGAGACTCTCTTTTTGCCATTGGACATTCTTTCCTGCTCTGTCAAAGATAAGTTGACCATAGAGTTGAGGGTCCATTTCTGGGCTCTCGATTCTGTTCCATGGATCTATGTGTCTGTTTTTGTGCCAGTACCCTACTGTCTTGATGATGACAGCTTTGTCATAGAGCTGGAAGTCCAGAATTGTGATGCCGCCAGCTTTGCTTTTCTTTCTCAATATTCCTCTGGCTATTCGTGGTCTCTTCTGGTTCCATTCAAATCTTAGGATTATTTGTTCCATTTCTTGGAAAAAAGTGGATGGTATTTTGACGGGGATTGCATTGCATGTGTAGATTGCTCTAGGTAGCATTGACCTCTTCACAATGTTGGTTCTCCCAATCCATGAGCATGGAACGTTTTTCCGTTTCTTTGTGTCTTCTTCAATTTCTTTCCTGAGTATTTGGTAGTTTTCTGAGTACAGATCCTTTGCCTCTTGGGTTCAATTTATTCCTAGGTCTCTTCTGGTTTTGGGTGCAGTTGTGAATGGGATCGACTCCTTGATTTGTCTCTCTTCTGTCTTGTTGTTGGTGTATAGGAATGCCACTGATGTCTGTGCATTGATTTTATAGCCTGCTACTTGACGGAATTGCTGTGTGAGTTGTAGCAGTTTTGGGGTGGAGTCTTTTGGGTTTTCCACATAAAGTATCATATCATCTGCAAAGAGTGAGAGTTTGACTTCCTCTCTGCCGATTTGGATGCCTTGGATTTCTTTTTGTTGTCTGATTGCTGTGGCTAGGACTTCTAATACTATGTTGAATAGCAGTGGTGAGAGTGGCTATCCCTGCCGCGTTCCTGACCTTAGGGGAAAAGATCTCAGCTTTTCCCCATTGAGAATGATATTCGCTGTAGGTTGTTCGTAGATGGCTTTTATGATATTGAGGTATGTACCCGCTGTCCCTGTACTCTGAAGAGTTTTGATCCAGAAAGTGTGCTTTACTTTGTCAAATGGTTTTTCTGCATCTATTGAGAGGATCATATGATTCTTGTTCTTTCTTTGGTTAATGTGTTTTATCACGTTGATTGATTTGCGGATGTTGAACCAGCCTTGCAGCCCAGGGATAAATCCCACTTGGTCATGGTGAATACTCCTTTTCATGTACTGTTGGGTCCTCTTGGCTAGTATTTTGGTGAGAATTTTTGCATCGATGTTCATCAAGGATATTGGTCTCTAATACTCCTTTTTGATGGGATCTTTGTCTGGTTTTGGGATCAAGGTAATGGTGGCCTCATAAAATGAGTTTGGAAGTTTTCCTTCCATTTCTATTGTTTGGAACAGTTTCAGGAGAATAGGTATTAATTCTTCTTTAAATGTCTGATAGAATTCCCCTGGGAATCCATCTGGCCCTGGGCTTTGGTTTCTTGGGAGGTTTTTGATGACTACTTCAATTGCCTTCGTGGTTATAGGACTGTTCAGGTTTTCTCTTTCTTCCTGGGTCAGATTTGGTAGTTGACACATCTCTAGGAATGCACCCATTTCTTCCAGGTTATGGAATATGCTGCCATAGGGTTGCTCAGATTACGTTCTTATAATCGTTTGTATTTCTTTGGTGTTGGTTGTGATCTCTCCTCCTTCATTCATGATTTTGTTGATTTGGGTCATTTCTCTTTTCTTTTTGATCAGCCTGGACAGGGGTGTATCAATCTTGTGAATTCTTTCAAAGAACCAGCTCCTAGTTCCGTTGATCTGTTCTACTGTTCTTTTGGGTTCTATTTCATTGATTTCTGCTCTGATCTGCATGATTTCTCTTCTCCTGCTGGGTTTAGGCTTTATTGGCCGTTCTTTCTCCAGCTCCTTTAGGTGTAGGGTTAGGGTGTGTATTTGAGACCTTTCATGTTTCTTGAGAAAGGCTTGTATTGCTATATACTTTCCTCGCAGGACTGCCTTGGCTGTATCCCAAAGATTTTGGACAGTTGTGTTTTCATTTTCATTGGTTTCCAGGAATTTTTAAATTCTTCTTTAATTTCCTGGTTGACCCATTCATTCTTTCGTAGGATGCTCTTTAGCCTCCATGTATTTGAGTTCTTTCCGACTTTCCTCTTGTGATTGAGTTCTAGTTTCAAAGCATTGAGGTCTGAAAATGTGCAGGGAATGATCCCAATCTTTGGGTACCGGTTGAGACCTGATTTGTGACCTAGGATGTGATCCATTCTGGAGAACGTTCCATGGGCCCTAGAGAAGAATGTGTATTCCGTTGCTTCGGGATGGAACGTTCTGAATATGTCTGTGAAGTCCATTTGTTCCAGTGTGTCATTTAAAGTCTTTATTTCCTTGTTGATCTTTTGCTTAGATGATCTGGCCATTTCAGTCAGGGGGGTGTTAAAGTCCCCCACTATGATTGTATGGTTGTCAATGTCTTTCTTTGCTTTTCTTCTAAATTGCCTTATATAATTGGATGCTCCCATGTTCGGGGCATAGACATTTACAATTGTTAGATCTTCTTCTTGGATAGACCCTTTAAGTAGGATATAGTGTCCTTCTTCATCTCTTATTACAGCCTTTGTTTTTTATTGCTTTGTTAATCACCATGTACTACATCATTTGTTTTGGTGTAGTGTCCCATGATTCATTGTTTGTTCCGAACACACAGTGCTCCATGCAGAATGTGCCCTCTTTAATACCCATCACCAGGCTAACCAATCCCCCGACCCACCTCCCCTCTAGAAACCTCGGATTTTTTTTCAGAATCCATCATCTCTCCTGGTCTGTCTCCCCCTCTCACTAACTCCCCTTCATTCTTCCTCTCCTGCTATCTCCTTCTTTTCCTTTATTCTTAAAATATGTTGCGTTATTTGTTTCAGAAGTAGAGATCTGTGATTCAACAGTCTTACACAATTCACAGCGCTCACCGTAGCTCATACCCTCCCCAATGTCTATCACCCAGCCAGCCCATCCCTCCCACCCCCGACCACTCCAGCAAGCCTCACTCTCTTCCTGAGATTAAGAATTCCTCATATCAGTGAGGTCATATGATACATGTCTTTCTCTGATTGACTTATTTCACTAATCATCGGACCCTCCACTTCCATCCACGTCGTTGTCCATGGCAACATCTCATTCCTTTTGATGGCTGCGTAATATTCCATTGTGTATATATATACCACCTCTTCTTTATCCACTCATCTGTCGATGGACATCTTGGCTCTTTCAACAGTTTGGCTACTGTGGACATTGCTGCTATAAACAATGGGGTGCACGTACCGCTTCGGGTCCCTACATTTGTATCTTTGGGGTAAATACCCAGGAGTGCAATTGCTGGATCGGATGGTAGCTCTAATTTCAACTATTTGAGGAACCTCCATCCTGTTTTCCAGAGGGGTTGCCCCAGCTTGCATTCCCACCACCAGTGTAGGAGGGTTCCCCTTTCTCCACATCCCCGCCAACCTCTGTCGTTCCCTGACTTGTTCATTTGAGCCATTCTGACGGGTGTGAGGGGGTATCTCATTGAGGTTTTGATGTGGATTTCCCTGATGCCGAGCCGTGTTGAGCACTTTTTCCTGTGCCTGTGGGCCATTTGGATGTCTTCTTTGGAAAAATGTCTGTTCATGTCTTCTGCCTATTTTTTGATTGGATTATTTGTTCTTTGGGTGTTGAGTTTGATACGTTTTTATACATATTGGATAGTAGCCCTTTATCTGATATGTCATTCGTAAATAATTTCTCCCATTCTGTCGGTTGTGTTTTGGTTTTGTGGACTGTTTCTTTTGCTGTGCCAAAGGTTTTTATCTTGATGAAATCCCAATAGTTCATTTTTGCCCTGGCTTCCCGTGCCTTTGGTGATGTTTGTAGGAAGGAGTTGCTGCGGCTGAGGTCGAAGAGCTTGCTACCTGTGTTCTCCTTTAGGATTTTGATGGAGTCCTGTCTCACACTGAGGTCTTTCAAACATTTGGAGTCTATTTTTGTGTGTGGTGTCAGGAAATGGTCCAGTGTCATTCTTCTGCATGGGGCTGTCCCATTTCCACAACTCCAGTTGTTGAAGAGACTCTCTTTTTGCCATTGGACATTCTTTCCTGCTCTGTCAAAGATAAGTTGACCATAGAGTTGAGGGTCCATTTCTGGGCTCTCGATTCTGTTCCATGGATCTATGTGTCTGTTTTTGTGCCAGTACCCTACTGTCTTGATGATGACAGCTTTGTCATAGAGCTGGAAGTCCAGAATTGTGATGCCGCCAGCTTTGCTTTTCTTTCTCAATATTCCTCTGGCTATTCGTGGTCTCTTCTGGTTCCATTCAAATCTTAGGATTATTTGTTCCATTTCTTGGAAAAAAGTGGATGGTATTTTGACGGGGATTGCATTGCATGTGTAGATTGCTCTAGGTAGCATTGACCTCTTCACAATGTTGGTTCTCCCAATCCATGAGCATGGAACGTTTTTCCGTTTCTTTGTGTCTTCTTCAATTTCTTTCCTGAGTATTTGGTAGTTTTCTGAGTACAGATCCTTTGCCTCTTGGGTTCAATTTATTCCTAGGTCTCTTCTGGTTTTGGGTGCAGTTGTGAATGGGATCGACTCCTTGATTTGTCTCTCTTCTGTCTTGTTGTTGGTGTATAGGAATGCCACTGATGTCTGTGCATTGATTTTATAGCCTGCTACTTGACGGAATTGCTGTGTGAGTTGTAGCAGTTTTGGGGTGGAGTCTTTTGGGTTTTCCACATAAAGTATCATATCATCTGCAAAGAGTGAGAGTTTGACTTCCTCTCTGCCGATTTGGATGCCTTGGATTTCTTTTTGTTGTCTGATTGCTGTGGCTAGGACTTCTAATACTATGTTGAATAGCAGTGGTGAGAGTGGCTATCCCTGCCGCGTTCCTGACCTTAGGGGAAAAGATCTCAGCTTTTCCCCATTGAGAATGATATTCGCTGTAGGTTGTTCGTAGATGGCTTTTATGATATTGAGGTATGTACCCGCTGTCCCTGTACTCTGAAGAGTTTTGATCCAGAAAGTGTGCTTTACTTTGCAAATGGTTTTTCTGCATCTATTGAGAGGATCATATGATTCTTGTTCTTTCTTTGGTTAATGTGTTTTATCACGTTGATTGATTTGCGGATGTTGAACCAGCCTTGCAGCCCAGGGATAAATCCCACTTGGTCATGGTGAATACTCCTTTTCATGTACTGTTGGGTCCTCTTCGCTAGTATTTTGGTGAGAATTTTTGCATCGATGTTCATCAAGGATATTGGTCTCTAATACTCCTTTTTGATGGGATCTTTGTCTGGTTTTGGGATCAAGGTAATGGTGGCCTCATAAAATGAGATTGGAAGTTTTCCTTCCATTTCTATTGTTTGGAACAGTTTCAGGAGAATAGGTATTAATTCTTCTTTAAATGTCTGATAGAATTCCCCTGGGAATCCATCTGGCCCTGGGCTTTGGTTTCTTGGGAGGTTTTTGATGACTACTTCAATTGCCTTCGTGGTTATAGGACTGTTCAGGTTTTCTCTTTCTTCCTGGGTCAGATTTGGTAGTTGACACATCTCTAGGAATGCACCCATTTCTTCCAGGTTATGGAATATGCTGCCATAGGGTTGCTCAGATTACGTTCTTATAATCGTTTGTATTTCTTTGGTGTTGGTTGTGATCTCTCCTCCTTCATTCATGATTTTGTTGATTTGGGTCATTTCTCTTTTCTTTTTGATCAGCCTGGACAGGGGTGTATCAATCTTGTGAATTCTTTCAAAGAACCAGCTCCTAGTTCCGTTGATCTGTTCTACTGTTCTTTTGGGTTCTATTTCATTGATTTCTGCTCTGATCTGCATGATTTCTCTTCTCCTGCTGGGTTTAGGCTTTATTGGCCGTTCTTTCTCCAGCTCCTTTAGGTGTAGGGTTAGGGTGTGTATTTGAGACCTTTCATGTTTCTTGAGAAAGGCTTGTATTGCTATATACTTTCCTCGCAGGACTGCCTTGGCTGTATCCCAAAGATTTTGGACAGTTGTGTTTTCATTTTCATTGGTTTCCATGAATTTTTAAATTCTTCTTTAATTTCCTGGTTGACCCATTCATTCTTTCGTAGGATGCTCTTTAGCCTCCATGTATTTGAGTTCTTTCCGACTTTCCTCTTGTGATTGAGTTCTAGTTTCAAAGCATTGAGGTCTGAAAATGTGCAGGGAATGATCCCAATCTTTGGGTACCGGTTGAGACCTGATTTGTGACCTAGGATGTGATCCATTCTGGAGAACGTTCCATGGGCCCTAGAGAAGAATGTGTATTCCGTTGCTTCGGGATGGAACGTTCTGAATATGTCTGTGAAGTCCATTTGTTCCAGTGTGTCATTTAAAGTCTTTATTTCCTTGTTGATCTTTTGCTTAGATGATCTGGCCATTTCAGTCAGGGGGGTGTTAAAGTCCCCCACTATGATTGTATGGTTGTTAATGTCTTTCTTTGCTTTTCTTCTAAATTGCCTTATATAATTGGATGCTCCCATGTTCGGGGCATAGACATTTACAATTGTTAGATCTTCTTCTTGGATAGACCCTTTAAGTAGGATATAGTGTCCTTCTTCATCTCTTATTACAGCCTTTGTTTTTTATTGCTTTGTTAATCACCATGTACTACATCATTTGTTTTGGTGTAGTGTCCCATGATTCATTGTTTGTTCCGAACACACAGTGCTCCATGCAGAATGTGCCCTCTTTAATACCCATCACCAGGCTAACCAATCCCCCGACCCACCTCCCCTCTAGAAACCTCGGATTTTTTTTCAGAATCCATCATCTCTCCTGGTCTGTCTCCCCCTCTCACTAACTCCCCTTCATTCTTCCTCTCCTGCTATCTCCTTCTTTTCCTTTATTCTTAAAATATGTTGCGTTATTTGTTTCAGAAGTAGAGATCTGTGATTCAACAGTCTTACACAATTCACAGCGCTCACCGTAGCTCATACCCTCCCCAATGTCTATCACCCAGCCAGCCCATCCCTCCCACCCCCGACCACTCCAGCAAGCCTCACTCTGTTCCTGAGATTAAGAATTCCTCATATCAGTGAGGTCATATGATACATGTCTTTCTCTGATTGACTTATTTCACTAATCATCGGACCCTCCACTTCCATCCACGTCGTTGTCCATGGCAACATCTCATTCCTTTTGATGGCTGCGTAATATTCCATTGTGTATATATATACCACCTCTTCTTTATCCACTCATCTGTCGATGGACATCTTGGCTCTTTCAAAAGTTTGGCTACTGTGGACATTGCTGCTATAAACAATGGGGTGCACGTACCGCTTCGGGTCCCTACATTTGTATCTTTGGGGTAAATACCCAGGAGTGCAATTGCTGGATCGGATGGTAGCTCTAATTTCAACTATTTGAGGAACCTCCATCCTGTTTTCCAGAGGGGTTGCCCCAGCTTGCATTCCCACCACCAGTGTAGGAGGGTTCCCCTTTCTCCACATCCCCGCCAACCTCTGTCGTTCCCTGACTTGTTCATTTGAGCCATTCTGACGGGTGTGAGGGGGTATCTCATTGAGGTTTTGATGTGGATTTCCCTGATGCCGAGCCGTGTTGAGCATTTTTTCATGTGCCTGTTGGCCATTTGGATGTCTTCTTTGGAAAAATGTCTGTTCATGCCTTCTGCCTATTTTTTGATTGGATTATTTGTTCTTTGGGTGTTGAGTTTGATACGTTTTTATACATATTGGATAGTAGCCCTTTATCTGATATGTCATTCTTAAATAATTTCTCCCATTCTGTCGGTTGTCTTTTGGTTTTGTGGACTGTTTCTTTTGCTGTGCCAAAGGTTTTTATCTTGATGAAATCCCAATAGTTCCTTTTTGCCCTGGATTCCCGTGCCTTTGGTGATGTTTGTAGGAAGGAGTTGCTGCGGCTGAGGTCGAAGAGCTTGCTACCTGTGTTCTCCTTTAGGATTTTGATGGAGTCCTGTCTCACACTGAGGTCTTTCAAACATTTGGAGTCTATTTTTGTGTGTGGTGTCAGGAAATTGTCCAGTGTCATTCTTCTGCATGGGGCTGTCCCATTTCCACAACTCCAGTTGTTGAAGAGACTCTCTTTTTGCCATTGGACATTCTTTCCTGCTCTGTCAAAGATAAGTTGACCATAGAGTTGAGGGTCCATTTCTGGGCTCTCGATTCTGTTCCATGGATCTATGTGTCTGTTTTTGTGCCAGTACCCTACTGTCTTGATGATGACAGCTTTGTCATAGAGCTGGAAGTCCAGAATTGTGATGCCGCCAGCTTTGCTTTTCTTTCTCAATATTCCTCTGGCTATTCGTGGTCTCTTCTGGTTCCATTCAAATCTTAGGATTATTTGTTCCATTTCTTGGAAAAAAGTGGATGGTATTTTGACGGGGATTGCATTGCATGTGTAGATTGCTCTAGGTAGCATTGACCTCTTCACAATGTTGGTTCTCCCAATCCATGAGCATGGAACGTTTTTCCGTTTCTTTGTGTCTTCTTCAATTTCTTTCCTGAGTATTTGGTAGTTTTCTGAGTACAGATCCTTTGCCTCTTGGGTTCAATTTATTCCTAGGTCTCTTCTGGTTTTGGGTGCAGTTGTGAATGGGATCGACTCCTTGATTTGTCTCTCTTCTGTCTTGTTGTTGGTGTATAGGAATGCCACTGATGTCTGTGCATTGATTTTATAGCCTGCTACTTGACGGAATTGCTGTGTGAGTTGTAGCAGTTTTGGGGTGGAGTCTTTTGGGTTTTCCACATAAAGTATCATATCATCTGCAAAGAGTGAGAGTTTGACTTCCTCTCTGCCGATTTGGATGCCTTGGATTTCTTTTTGTTGTCTGATTGCTGTGGCTAGGACTTCTAATACTATGTTGAATAGCAGTGGTGAGAGTGGCTATCCCTGCCGCGTTCCTGACCTTAGGGGAAAAGATCTCAGCTTTTCCCCATTGAGAATGATATTCGCTGTAGGTTGTTCGTAGATGGCTTTTATGATATTGAGGTATGTACCCGCTGTCCCTGTACTCTGAAGAGTTTTGATCCAGAAAGTGTGCTTTACTTTGTCAAATGGTTTTTCTGCATCTATTGAGAGGATCATATGATTCTTGTTCTTTCTTTGGTTAATGTGTTTTATCACGTTGATTGATTTGCGGATGTTGAACCAGCCTTGCAGCCCAGGGATAAATCCCACTTGGTCATGGTGAATACTCCTTTTCATGTACTGTTGGGTCCTCTTGGCTAGTATTTTGGTGAGAATTTTTGCATCGATGTTCATCAAGGATATTGGTCTCTAATACTCCTTTTTGATGGGATCTTTGTCTGGTTTTGGGATCAAGGTAATGGTGGCCTCATAAAATGAGTTTGGAAGTTTTCCTTCCATTTCTATTGTTTGGAACAGTTTCAGGAGAATAGGTATTAATTCTTCTTTAAATGTCTGATAGAATTCCCCTGGGAATCCATCTGGCCCTGGGCTTTGGTTTCTTGGGAGGTTTTTGATGACTACTTCAATTGCCTTCGTGGTTATAGGACTGTTCAGGTTTTCTCTTTCTTCCTGGGTCAGATTTGGTAGTTGACACATCTCTAGGAATGCACCCATTTCTTCCAGGTTATGGAATATGCTGCCATAGGGTTGCTCAGATTACGTTCTTATAATCGTTTGTATTTCTTTGGTGTTGGTTGTGATCTCTCCTCCTTCATTCATGATTTTGTTGATTTGGGTCATTTCTCTTTTCTTTTTGATCAGCCTGGACAGGGGTGTATCAATCTTGTGAATTCTTTCAAAGAACCAGCTCCTAGTTCCGTTGATCTGTTCTACTGTTCTTTTGGGTTCTATTTCATTGATTTCTGCTCTGATCTGCATGATTTCTCTTCTCCTGCTGGGTTTAGGCTTTATTGGCCGTTCTTTCTCCAGCTCCTTTAGGTGTAGGGTTAGGGTGTGTATTTGAGACCTTTCATGTTTCTTGAGAAAGGCTTGTATTGCTATATACTTTCCTCGCAGGACTGCCTTGGCTGTATCCCAAAGATTTTGGACAGTTGTGTTTTCATTTTCATTGGTTTCCAGGAATTTTTAAATTCTTCTTTAATTTCCTGGTTGACCCATTCATTCTTTCGTAGGATGCTCTTTAGCCTCCATGTATTTGAGTTCTTTCCGACTTTCCTCTTGTGATTGAGTTCTAGTTTCAAAGCATTGAGGTCTGAAAATGTGCAGGGAATGATCCCAATCTTTGGGTACCGGTTGAGACCTGATTTGTGACCTAGGATGTGATCCATTCTGGAGAACGTTCCATGGGCCCTAGAGAAGAATGTGTATTCCGTTGCTTCGGGATGGAACGTTCTGAATATGTCTGTGAAGTCCATTTGTTCCAGTGTGTCATTTAAAGTCTTTATTTCCTTGTTGATCTTTTGCTTAGATGATCTGGCCATTTCAGTCAGGGGGGTGTTAAAGTCCCCCACTATGATTGTATGGTTGTCAATGTCTTTCTTTGCTTTTCTTCTAAATTGCCTTATATAATTGGATGCTCCCATGTTCGGGGCATAGACATTTACAATTGTTAGATCTTCTTCTTGGATAGACCCTTTAAGTAGGATATAGTGTCCTTCTTCATCTCTTATTACAGCCTTTGTTTTTTATTGCTTTGTTAATCACCATGTACTACATCATTTGTTTTGGTGTAGTGTCCCATGATTCATTGTTTGTTCCGAACACACAGTGCTCCATGCAGAATGTGCCCTCTTTAATACCCATCACCAGGCTAACCAATCCCCCGACCCACCTCCCCTCTAGAAACCTCGGATTTTTTTTCAGAATCCATCATCTCTCCTGGTCTGTCTCCCCCTCTCACTAAGTCCCCTTCATTCTTCCTCTCCTGCTATCTCCTTCTTTTCCTTTATTCTTAAAATATGTTGCGTTATTTGTTTCAGAAGTAGAGATCTGTGATTCAACAGTCTTACACAATTCACAGCGCTCACCGTAGCTCATACCCTCCCCAATGTCTATCACCCAGCCAGCCCATCCCTCCCACCCCCGACCACTCCAGCAAGCCTCACTCTCTTCCTGAGATTAAGAATTCCTCATATCAGTGAGGTCATATGATACATGTCTTTCTCTGATTGACTTATTTCACTAATCATCGGACCCTCCACTTCCATCCACGTCGTTGTCCATGGCAACATCTCATTCCTTTTGATGGCTGCGTAATATTCCATTGTGTATATATATACCACCTCTTCTTTATCCACTCATCTGTCGATGGACATCTTGGCTCTTTCAAAAGTTTGGCTACTGTGGACATTGCTGCTATAAACAATGGGGTGCACGTACCGCTTCGGGTCCCTACATTTGTACCTTTGGGGTAAATACCCAGGAGTGCAATTGCTGGATCGGATGGTAGCTCTAATTTCAACTATTTGAGGAACCTCCATCCTGTTTTCCAGAGGGGTTGCCCCAGCTTGCATTCCCACCACCAGTGTAGGAGGGTTCCCCTTTCTCCACATCCCCGCCAACCTTTGTCGTTCCCTGACTTGTTCATTTGAGCCATTCTGACGGGTGTGAGAGGGTATCTCATTGAGGTTTTGATGTGGATTTCCCTGATGCCGAGCCGTGTTGAGCACTTTTTCCTGTGCCTGTGGGCCATTTGGATGTCTTCTTTGGAAAAATGTCTGTTCATGCCTTCTGCCTATTTTTTGATTGGATTATTTGTTCTTTGGGTGTTGAGTTTGATACGTTTTTATACATATTGGATAGTAGCCCTTTATCTGATATGTCATTCTTAAATAATTTCTCCCATTCTGTCGGTTGTCTTTTGGTTTTGGGGACTGTTTCTTTTGCTGTGCCAAAGGTTTTTATCTTGATGAAATCCCAATAGTTCCTTTTTGCCCTGGATTCCCGTGCCTTTGGTGATGTTTGTAGGAAGGAGTTGCTGCGGCTGAGGTCGAAGAGCTTGCTACCTGTGTTCTCCTTTAGGATTTTGATGGAGTCCTGTCTCACACTGAGGTCTTTCAAACATTTGGAGTCTATTTTTGTGTGTGGTGTCAGGAAATGGTCCAGTGTCATTCTTCTGCATGGGGCTGTCCCATTTCCACAACTCCAGTTGTTGAAGAGACTCTCTTTTTGCCATTGGACATTCTTTCCTGCTCTGTCAAAGATAAGTTGACCATAGAGTTGAGGGTCCATTTCTGGGCTCTCGATTCTGTTCCATGGATCTATGTGTCTGTTTTTGTGCCAGTACCCTACTGTCTTGATGATGACAGCTTTGTCATAGAGCTGGAAGTCCAGAATTGTGATGCCGCCAGCTTTGCTTTTCTTTCTCAATATTCCTCTGGCTATTCGTGGTCTCTTCTGGTTCCATTCAAATCTTAGGATTATTTGTTCCATTTCTTGGAAAAAAGTGGATGGTATTTTGACGGGGATTGCATTGCATGTGTAGATTGCTCTAGGTAGCATTGACCTCTTCACAATGTTGGTTCTCCCAATCCATGAGCATGGAACGTTTTTCCGTTTCTTTGTGTCTTCTTCAATTTCTTTCCTGAGTATTTGGTAGTTTTCTGAGTACAGATCCTTTGCCTCTTGGGTTCAATTTATTCCTAGGTCTCTTCTGGTTTTGGGTGCAGTTGTGAATGGGATCGACTCCTTGATTTGTCTCTCTTCTGTCTTGTTGTTGGTGTATAGGAATGCCACTGATGTCTGTGCATTGATTTTATAGCCTGCTACTTGACGGAATTGCTGTGTGAGTTGTAGCAGTTTTGGGGTGGAGTCTTTTGGGTTTTCCACATAAAGTATCATATCATCTGCAAAGAGTGAGAGTTTGACTTCCTCTCTGCCGATTTGGATGCCTTGGATTTCTTTTTGTTGTCTGATTGCTGTGGCTAGGACTTCTAATACTATGTTGAATAGCAGTGGTGAGAGTGGCTATCCCTGCCGCGTTCCTGACCTTAGGGGAAAAGATCTCAGCTTTTCCCCATTGAGAATGATATTCGCTGTAGGTTGTTCGTAGATGGCTTTTATGATATTGAGGTATGTACCCGCTGTCCCTGTACTCTGAAGAGTTTTGATCCAGAAAGTGTGCTTTACTTTGCCAAATGGTTTTTCTGCATCTATTGAGAGGATCATATGATTCTTGTTCTTTCTTTGGTTAATGTGTTTTATCACGTTGATTGATTTGCGGATGTTGAACCAGCCTTGCAGCCCAGGGATAAATCCCACTTGGTCATGGTGAATACTCCTTTTCATGTACTGTTGGGTCCTCTTGGCTAGTATTTTGGTGAGAATTTTTGCATCGATGTTCATCAAGGATATTGGTCTCTAATACTCCTTTTTGATGGGATCTTTGTCTGGTTTTGGGATCAAGGTAATGGTGGCCTCATAAAATGAGTTTGGAAGTTTTCCTTCCATTTCTATTGTTTGGAACAGTTTCAGGAGAATAGGTATTAATTCTTCTTTAAATGTCTGATAGAATTCCCCTGGGAATCCATCTGGCCCTGGGCTTTGGTTTCTTGGGAGGTTTTTGATGACTACTTCAATTGCCTTCGTGGTTATAGGACTGTTCAGGTTTTCTCTTTCTTCCTGGGTCAGATTTGGTAGTTGACACATCTCTAGGAATGCACCCATTTCTTCCAGGTTATGGAATATGCTGCCATAGGGTTGCTCAGATTACGTTCTTATAATCGTTTGTATTTCTTTGGTGTTGGTTGTGATCTCTCCTCCTTCATTCATGATTTTGTTGATTTGGGTCATTTCTCTTTTCTTTTTGATCAGCCTGGACAGGGGTGTATCAATCTTGTGAATTCTTTCAAAGAACCAGCTCCTAGTTCCGTTGATCTGTTCTACTGTTCTTTTGGGTTCTATTTCATTGATTTCTGCTCTGATCTGCATGATTTCTCTTCTCCTGCTGGGTTTAGGCTTTATTGGCCGTTCTTTCTCCAGCTCCTTTAGGTGTAGGGTTAGGGTGTGTATTTGAGACCTTTCATGTTTCTTGAGAAAGGCTTGTATTGCTATATACTTTCCTCGCAGGACTGCCTTGGCTGTATCCCAAAGATTTTGGACAGTTGTGTTTTCATTTTCATTGGTTTCCATGAATTTTTAAATTCTTCTTTAATTTCCTGGTTGACCCATTCATTCTTTCCTAGGATGCTCTTTAGCCTCCATGTATTTGAGTTCTTTCCGACTTTCCTCTTGTGATTGAGTTCTAGTTTCAAAGCATTGAGGTCTGAAAATGTGCAGGGAATGATCCCAATCTTTGGGTACCGGTTGAGACCTGATTTGTGACCTAGGATGTGATCCATTCTGGAGAACGTTCCATGGGCCCTAGAGAAGAATGTGTATTCCGTTGCTTCGGGATGGAACGTTCTGAATATGTCTGTGAAGTCCATTTGTTCCAGTGTGTCATTTAAAGTCTTTATTTCCTTGTTGATCTTTTGCTTAGATGATCTGGCCATTTCAGTCAGGGGGGTGTTAAAGTCCCCCACTATGATTGTATGGTTGTCAATGTCTTTCTTTGCTTTTCTTCTAAATTGCCTTATATAATTGGATGCTCCCATGTTCGGGGCATAGACATTTACAATTGTTAGATCTTCTTCTTGGATAGACCCTTTAAGTAGGATATAGTGTCCTTCTTCATCTCTTATTACAGCCTTTGTTTTTTATTGCTTTGTTAATCACCATGTACTACATCATTTGTTTTGGTGTAGTGTCCCATGATTCATTGTTTGTTCCGAACACACAGTGCTCCATGCAGAATGTGCCCTCTTTAATACCCATTACAAGGCTAACCAATCCCCCGACCCACCTCCCCTCTAGAAACCTCGGATTTTTTTTCAGAATCCATCATCTCTCCTGGTCTGTCTCCCCCTCTCACTAACTCCCCTTCATTCTTCCTCTCCTGCTATCTCCTTCTTTTCCTTTATTCTTAAAATATGTTGCGTTATTTGTTTCAGAAGTAGAGATCTGTGATTCAACAGTCTTACACAATTCACAGCGCTCACCGTAGCTCATACCCTCCCCAATGTCTATCACCCAGCCAGCCCATCCCTCCCACCCCCGACCACTCCAGCAAGCCTCACTCTGTTCCTGAGATTAAGAATTCCTCATATCAGTGAGGTCATATGATACATGTCTTTCTCTGATTGACTTATTTCACTAATCATCGGACCCTCCACTTCCATCCACGTCGTTGTCCATGGCAACATCTCATTCCTTTTGATGGCTGCGTAATATTCCATTGTGTATATATATACCACCTCTTCTTTATCCACTCATCTGTCGATGGACATCTTGGCTCTTTCAACAGTTTGGCTACTGTGGACATTGCTGCTATAAACAATGGGGTGCACGTACCGCTTCGGGTCCCTACATTTGTATCTTTGGGGTAAATACCCAGGAGTGCAATTGCTGGATCGGATGGTAGCTCTAATTTCAAATATTTGAGGAACCTCCATCCTGTTTTCCAGAGGGGTTGCCCCAGCTTGCATTCCCACCACCAGTGTAGGAGGGTTCCCCTTTCTCCACATCCCCGCCAACCTCTGTCGTTCCCTGACTTGTTCATTTGAGCCATTCTGACGGGTGTGAGGGGGTATCTCATTGAGGTTTTGATGTGGATTTCCCTGATGCCGAGCCGTGTTGAGCACTTTTTCCTGTGCCTGTGGGCCATTTGGATGTCTTCTTTGGAAAAATGTCTGTTCATGTCTTCTGCCTATTTTTTGATTGGATTATTTGTTCTTTGGGTGTTGAGTTTGATACGTTTTTATACATATTGGATAGTAGCCCTTTATCTGATATGTCATTCGTAAATAATTTCTCCCATTCTGTCGGTTGTGTTTTGGTTTTGTGGACTGTTTCTTTTGCTGTGCCAAAGGTTTTTATCTTGATGAAATCCCAATAGTTCATTTTTGCCCTGGCTTCCCGTGCCTTTGGTGATGTTTGTAGGAAGGAGTTGCTGCGGCTGAGGTCGAAGAGCTTGCTACCTGTGTTCTCCTTTAGGATTTTGATGGAGTCCTGTCTCACACTGAGGTCTTTCAAACATTTGGAGTCTATTTTTGTGTGTGGTGTCAGGAAATGGTCCAGTGTCATTCTTCTGCATGGGGCTGTCCCATTTCCACAACTCCAGTTGTTGAAGAGACTCTCTTTTTGCCATTGGACATTCTTTCCTGCTCTGTCAAAGATAAGTTGACCATAGAGTTGAGGGTCCATTTCTGGGCTCTCGATTCTGTTCCATGGATCTATGTGTCTGTTTTTGTGCCAGTACCCTACTGTCTTGATGATGACAGCTTTGTCATAGAGCTGGAAGTCCAGAATTGTGATGCCGCCAGCTTTGCTTTTCTTTCTCAATATTCCTCTGGCTATTCGTGGTCTCTTCTGGTTCCATTCAAATCTTAGGATTATTTGTTCCATTTCTTGGAAAAAAGTGGATGGTATTTTGACGGGGATTGCATTGCATGTGTAGATTGCTCTAGGTAACATTGACCTCTTCACAATGTTGGTTCTCCCAATCCATGAGCATGGAACGTTTTTCCGTTTCTTTGTGTCTTCTTCAATTTCTTTCCTGAGTATTTGGTAGTTTTCTGAGTACAGATCCTTTGCCTCTTGGGTTCAATTTATTCCTAGGTCTCTTCTGGTTTTGGGTGCAGTTGTGAATGGGATCGACTCCTTGATTTGTCTCTCTTCTGTCTTGTTGTTGGTGTATAGGAATGCCACTGATGTCTGTGCATTGATTTTATAGCCTGCTACTTGACGGAATTGCTGTGTGAGTTGTAGCAGTTTTGGGGTGGAGTCTTTTGGGTTTTCCACATAAAGTATCATATCATCTGCAAAGAGTGAGAGTTTGACTTCCTCTCTGCCGATTTGGATGCCTTGGATTTCTTTTTGTTGTCTGATTGCTGTGGCTAGGACTTCTAATACTATGTTGAATAGCAGTGGTGAGAGTGGCTATCCCTGCCGCGTTCCTGACCTTAGGGGAAAAGATCTCAGCTTTTCCCCATTGAGAATGATATTCGCTGTAGGTTGTTCGTAGATGGCTTTTATGATATTGAGGTATGTACCCGCTGTCCCTGTACTCTGAAGAGTTTTGATCCAGAAAGTGTGCTTTACTTTGCAAATGGTTTTTCTGCATCTATTGAGAGGATCATATGATTCTTGTTCTTTCTTTGGTTAATGTGTTTTATCACGTTGATTGATTTGCGGATGTTGAACCAGCCTTGCAGCCCAGGGATAAATCCCACTTGGTCATGGTGAATACTCCTTTTCATGTACTGTTGGGTCCTCTTCGCTAGTATTTTGGTGAGAATTTTTGCATCGATGTTCATCAAGGATATTGGTCTCTAATACTCCTTTTTGATGGGATCTTTGTCTGGTTTTGGGATCAAGGTAATGGTGGCCTCATAAAATGAGATTGGAAGTTTTCCTTCCATTTCTATTGTTTGGAACAGTTTCAGGAGAATAGGTATTAATTCTTCTTTAAATGTCTGATAGAATTCCCCTGGGAATCCATCTGGCCCTGGGCTTTGGTTTCTTGGGAGGTTTTTGATGACTACTTCAATTGCCTTCGTGGTTATAGGACTGTTCAGGTTTTCTCTTTCTTCCTGGGTCAGTTTTGGTAGTTGACACATCTCTAGGAATGCACCCATTTCTTCCAGGTTATGGAATATGCTGCCATAGGGTTGCTCAGATTACGTTCTTATAATCGTTTGTATTTCTTTGGTGTTGGTTGTGATCTCTCCTCCTTCATTCATGATTTTGTTGATTTGGGTCATTTCTCTTTTCTTTTTGATCAGCCTGGACAGGGGTGTATCAATCTTGTGAATTCTTTCAAAGAACCAGCTCCTAGTTCCGTTGATCTGTTCTACTGTTCTTTTGGGTTCTATTTCATTGATTTCTGCTCTGATCTGCATGATTTCTCTTCTCCTGCTGGGTTTAGGCTTTATTGGCCGTTCTTTCTCCAGCTCCTTTAGGTGTAGGGTTAGGGTGTGTATTTGAGACCTTTCATGTTTCTTGAGAAAGGCTTGTATTGCTATATACTTTCCTCGCAGGACTGCCTTGGCTGTATCCCAAAGATTTTGGACAGTTGTGTTTTCATTTTCATTGGTTTCCATGAATTTTTAAATTCTTCTTTAATTTCCTGGTTGACCCATTCATTCTTTCGTAGGATGCTCTTTAGCCTCCATGTATTTGAGTTCTTTCCGACTTTCCTCTTGTGATTGAGTTCTAGTTTCAAAGCATTGAGGTCTGAAAATGTGCAGGGAATGATCCCAATCTTTGGGTACCGGTTGAGACCTGATTTGTGACCTAGGATGTGATCCATTCTGGAGAACGTTCCATGGGCCCTAGAGAAGAATGTGTATTCCGTTGCTTCGGGATGGAACGTTCTGAATATGTCTGTGAAGTCCATTTGTTCCAGTGTGTCATTTAAAGTCTTTATTTCCTTGTTGATCTTTTGCTTAGATGATCTGGCCATTTCAGTCAGGGGGGTGTTAAAGTCCCCCACTATGATTGTATGGTTGTTAATGTCTTTCTTTGCTTTTCTTCTAAATTGCCTTATATAATTGGATGCTCCCATGTTCGGGGCATAGACATTTACAATTGTTAGATCTTCTTCTTGGATAGACCCTTTAAGTAGGATATAGTGTCCTTCTTCATCTCTTATTACAGCCTTTGTTTTTTATTGCTTTGTTAATCACCATGTACTACATCATTTGTTTTGGTGTAGTGTCCCATGATTCATTGTTTGTTCCGAACACACAGTGCTCCATGCAGAATGTGCCCTCTTTAATACCCATCACCAGGCTAACCAATCCCCCGACCCACCTCCCCTCTAGAAACCTCGGATTTTTTTTCAGAATCCATCATCTCTCCTGGTCTGTCTCCCCCTCTCACTAACTCCCCTTCATTCTTCCTCTCCTGCTATCTCCTTCTTTTCCTTTATTCTTAAAATATGTTGCGTTATTTGTTTCAGAAGTAGAGATCTGTGATTCAACAGTCTTACACAATTCACAGCGCTCACCGTAGCTCATACCCTCCCCAATGTCTATCACCCAGCCAGCCCATCCCTCCCACCCCCGACCACTCCAGCAAGCCTCACTCTGTTCCTGAGATTAAGAATTCCTCATATCAGTGAGGTCATATGATACATGTCTTTCTCTGATTGACTTATTTCACTAATCATCGGACCCTCCACTTCCATTCACGTCGTTGTCCATGGCAACATCTCATTCCTTTTGATGGCTGCGTAATATTCCATTGTGTATATATATACCACCTCTTCTTTATCCACTCATCTGTCGATGGACATCTTGGCTCTTTCAAAAGTTTGGCTACTGTGGACATTGCTGCTATAAACAATGGGGTGCACGTACCGCTTCGGGTCCCTACATTTGTATCTTTGGGGTAAATACCCAGGAGTGCAATTGCTGGATCGGATGGTAGCTCTAATTTCAACTATTTGAGGAACCTCCATCCTGTTTTCCAGAGGGGTTGCCCCAGCTTGCATTCCCACCACCAGTGTAGGAGGGTTCCCCTTTCTCCACATCCCCGCCAACCTCTGTCGTTCCCTGACTTGTTCATTTGAGCCATTCTGACGGGTGTGAGGGGGTATCTCATTGAGGTTTTGATGTGGATTTCCCTGATGCCGAGCCGTGTTGAGCATTTTTTCATGTGCCTGTTGGCCATTTGGATGTCTTCTTTGGAAAAATGTCTGTTCATGCCTTCTGCCTATTTTTTGATTGGATTATTTGTTCTTTGGGTGTTGAGTTTGATACGTTTTTATACATATTGGATAGTAGCCCTTTATCTGATATGTCATTCTTAAATAATTTCTCCCATTCTGTCGGTTGTCTTTTGGTTTTGTGGACTGTTTCTTTTGCTGTGCCAAAGGTTTTTATCTTGATGAAATCCCAATAGTTCCTTTTTGCCCTGGATTCCCGTGCCTTTGGTGATGTTTGTAGGAAGGAGTTGCTGCGGCTGAGGTCGAAGAGCTTGCTACCTGTGTTCTCCTTTAGGATTTTGATGGAGTCCTGTCTCACACTGAGGTCTTTCAAACATTTGGAGTCTATTTTTGTGTGTGGTGTCAGGAAATTGTCCAGTGTCATTCTTCTGCATGGGGCTGTCCCATTTCCACAACTCCAGTTGTTGAAGAGACTCTCTTTTTGCCATTGGACATTCTTTCCTGCTCTGTCAAAGATAAGTTGACCATAGAGTTGAGGGTCCATTTCTGGGCTCTCGATTCTGTTCCATGGATCTATGTGTCTGTTTTTGTGCCAGTACCCTACTGTCTTGATGATGACAGCTTTGTCATAGAGCTGGAAGTCCAGAATTGTGATGCCGCCAGCTTTGCTTTTCTTTCTCAATATTCCTCTGGCTATTCGTGGTCTCTTCTGGTTCCATTCAAATCTTAGGATTATTTGTTCCATTTCTTGGAAAAAAGTGGATGGTATTTTGACGGGGATTGCATTGCATGTGTAGATTGCTCTAGGTAGCATTGACCTCTTCACAATGTTGGTTCTCCCAATCCATGAGCATGGAACGTTTTTCCGTTTCTTTGTGTCTTCTTCAATTTCTTTCCTGAGTATTTGGTAGTTTTCTGAGTACAGATCCTTTGCCTCTTGGGTTCAATTTATTCCTAGGTCTCTTCTGGTTTTGGGTGCAGTTGTGAATGGGATCGACTCCTTGATTTGTCTCTCTTCTGTCTTGTTGTTGGTGTATAGGAATGCCACTGATGTCTGTGCATTGATTTTATAGCCTGCTACTTGACGGAATTGCTGTGTGAGTTGTAGCAGTTTTGGGGTGGAGTCTTTTGGGTTTTCCACATAAAGTATCATATCATCTGCAAAGAGTGAGAGTTTGACTTCCTCTCTGCCGATTTGGATGCCTTGGATTTCTTTTTGTTGTCTGATTGCTGTGGCTAGGACTTCTAATACTATGTTGAATAGCAGTGGTGAGAGTGGCTATCCCTGCCGCGTTCCTGACCTTAGGGGAAAAGATCTCAGCTTTTCCCCATTGAGAATGATATTCGCTGTAGGTTGTTCGTAGATGGCTTTTATGATATTGAGGTATGTACCCGCTGTCCCTGTACTCTGAAGAGTTTTGATCCAGAAAGTGTGCTTTACTTTGTCAAATGGTTTTTCTGCATCTATTGAGAGGATCATATGATTCTTGTTCTTTCTTTGGTTAATGTGTTTTATCACGTTGATTGATTTGCGGATGTTGAACCAGCCTTGCAGCCCAGGGATAAATCCCACTTGGTCATGGTGAATACTCCTTTTCATGTACTGTTGGGTCCTCTTGGCTAGTATTTTGGTGAGAATTTTTGCATCGATGTTCATCAAGGATATTGGTCTCTAATACTCCTTTTTGATGGGATCTTTGTCTGGTTTTGGGATCAAGGTAATGGTGGCCTCATAAAATGAGTTTGGAAGTTTTCCTTCCATTTCTATTGTTTGGAACAGTTTCAGGAGAATAGGTATTAATTCTTCTTTAAATGTCTGATAGAATTCCCCTGGGAATCCATCTGGCCCTGGGCTTTGGTTTCTTGGGAGGTTTTTGATGACTACTTCAATTGCCTTCGTGGTTATAGGACTGTTCAGGTTTTCTCTTTCTTCCTGGGTCAGATTTGGTAGTTGACACATCTCTAGGAATGCACCCATTTCTTCCAGGTTATGGAATATGCTGCCATAGGGTTGCTCAGATTACGTTCTTATAATCGTTTGTATTTCTTTGGTGTTGGTTGTGATCTCTCCTCCTTCATTCATGATTTTGTTGATTTGGGTCATTTCTCTTTTCTTTTTGATCAGCCTGGACAGGGGTGTATCAATCTTGTGAATTCTTTCAAAGAACCAGCTCCTAGTTCCGTTGATCTGTTCTACTGTTCTTTTGGGTTCTATTTCATTGATTTCTGCTCTGATCTGCATGATTTCTCTTCTCCTGCTGGGTTTAGGCTTTATTGGCCGTTCTTTCTCCAGCTCCTTTAGGTGTAGGGTTAGGGTGTGTATTTGAGACCTTTCATGTTTCTTGAGAAAGGCTTGTATTGCTATATACTTTCCTCGCAGGACTGCCTTGGCTGTATCCCAAAGATTTTGGACAGTTGTGTTTTCATTTTCATTGGTTTCCAGGAATTTTTAAATTCTTCTTTAATTTCCTGGTTGACCCATTCATTCTTTCGTAGGATGCTCTTTAGCCTCCATGTATTTGAGTTCTTTCCGACTTTCCTCTTGTGATTGAGTTCTAGTTTCAAAGCATTGAGGTCTGAAAATGTGCAGGGAATGATCCCAATCTTTGGGTACCGGTTGAGACCTGATTTGTGACCTAGGATGTGATCCATTCTGGAGAACGTTCCATGGGCCCTAGAGAAGAATGTGTATTCCGTTGCTTCGGGATGGAACGTTCTGAATATGTCTGTGAAGTCCATTTGTTCCAGTGTGTCATTTAAAGTCTTTATTTCCTTGTTGATCTTTTGCTTAGATGATCTGGCCATTTCAGTCAGGGGGGTGTTAAAGTCCCCCACTATGATTGTATGGTTGTCAATGTCTTTCTTTGCTTTTCTTCTAAATTGCCTTATATAATTGGATGCTCCCATGTTCGGGGCATAGACATTTACAATTGTTAGATCTTCTTCTTGGATAGACCCTTTAAGTAGGATATAGTGTCCTTCTTCATCTCTTATTACAGCCTTTGTTTTTTATTGCTTTGTTAATCACCATGTACTACATCATTTGTTTTGGTGTAGTGTCCCATGATTCATTGTTTGTTCCGAACACACAGTGCTCCATGCAGAATGTGCCCTCTTTAATACCCATCACCAGGCTAACCAATCCCCCGACCCACCTCCCCTCTAGAAACCTCGGATTTTTTTTCAGAATCCATCATCTCTCCTGGTCTGTCTCCCCCTCTCACTAAGTCCCCTTCATTCTTCCTCTCCTGCTATCTCCTTCTTTTCCTTTATTCTTAAAATATGTTGCGTTATTTGTTTCAGAAGTAGAGATCTGTGATTCAACAGTCTTACACAATTCACAGCGCTCACCGTAGCTCATACACTCCCCAATGTCTATCACCCAGCCAGCCCATCCCTCCCACCCCCGACCACTCCAGCAAGCCTCACTCTGTTCCTGAGATTAAGAATTCCTCATATCAGTGAGGTCATATGATACATGTCTTTCTCTGATTGACTTATTTCACTAATCATCGGACCCTCCACTTCCATCCACGTCGTTGTCCATGGCAACATCTCATTCCTTTTGATGGCTGCGTAATATTCCATTGTGTATATATATACCACCTCTTCTTTATCCACTCATCTGTCGATGGACATCTTGGCTCTTTCAACAGTTTGGCTACTGTGGACATTGCTGCTATAAACAATGGGGTGCACGTACCGCTTCGGGTCCCTACATTTGTATCTTTGGGGTAAATACCCAGGAGTGCAATTGCTGGATCGGATGGTAGCTCTAATTTCAACTATTTGAGGAACCTCCATCCTGTTTTCCAGAGGGGTTGCCCCAGCTTGCATTCCCACCACCAGTGTAGGAGGGTTCCCCTTTCTCCACATCCCCGCCAACCTCTGTCGTTCCCTGACTTGTTCATTTGAGCCATTCTGACGGGTGTGAGGGGGTATCTCATTGAGGTTTTGATGTGGATTTCCCTGATGCCGAGCCGTGTTGAGCACTTTTCCCTGTGCCTGTGGGCCATTTGGATGTCTTCTTTGGAAAAATGTCTGTTCATGTCTTCTGCCTATTTTTTGATTGGATTATTTGTTCTTTGGGTGTTGAGTTTGATACGTTTTTATACATATTGGATAGTAGCCCTTTATCTGATATGTCATTCGTAAATAATTTCTCCCATTCTGTCGGTTGTGTTTTGGTTTTGTGGACTGTTTCTTTTGCTGTGCCAAAGGTTTTTATCTTGATGAAATCCCAATAGTTCATTTTTGCCCTGGCTTCCCGTGCCTTTGGTGATGTTTGTAGGAAGGAGTTGCTGCGGCTGAGGTCGAAGAGCTTGCTACCTGTGTTCTCCTTTAGGATTTTGATGGAGTCCTGTCTCACACTGAGGTCTTTCAAACATTTGGAGTCTATTTTTGTGTGTGGTGTCAGGAAATGGTCCAGTGTCATTCTTCTGCATGGGGCTGTCCCATTTCCACAACTCCAGTTGTTGAAGAGACTCTCTTTTTGCCATTGGACATTCTTTCCTGCTCTGTCAAAGATAAGTTGACCATAGAGTTGAGGGTCCATTTCTGGGCTCTCGATTCTGTTCCATGGATCTATGTGTCTGTTTTTGTGCCAGTACCCTACTGTCTTGATGATGACAGCTTTGTCATAGAGCTGGAAGTCCAGAATTGTGATGCCGCCAGCTTTGCTTTTCTTTCTCAATATTCCTCTGGCTATTCGTGGTCTCTTCTGGTTCCATTCAAATCTTAGGATTATTTGTTCCATTTCTTGGAAAAAAGTGGATGGTATTTTGACGGGGATTGCATTGCATGTGTAGATTGCTCTAGGTAGCATTGACCTCTTCACAATGTTGGTTCTCCCAATCCATGAGCATGGAACGTTTTTCCGTTTCTTTGTGTCTTCTTCAATTTCTTTCCTGAGTATTTGGTAGTTTTCTGAGTACAGATCCTTTGCCTCTTGGGTTCAATTTATTCCTAGGTCTCTTCTGGTTTTGGGTGCAGTTGTGAATGGGATCGACTCCTTGATTTGTCTCTCTTCTGTCTTGTTGTTGGTGTATAGGAATGCCACTGATGTCTGTGCATTGATTTTATAGCCTGCTACTTGACGGAATTGCTGTGTGAGTTGTAGCAGTTTTGGGGTGGAGTCTTTTGGGTTTTCCACATAAAGTATCATATCATCTGCAAAGAGTGAGAGTTTGACTTCCTCTCTGCCGATTTGGATGCCTTGGATTTCTTTTTGTTGTCTGATTGCTGTGGCTAGGACTTCTAATACTATGTTGAATAGCAGTGGTGAGAGTGGCTATCCCTGCCGCGTTCCTGACCTTAGGGGAAAAGATCTCAGCTTTTCCCCATTGAGAATGATATTCGCTGTAGGTTGTTCGTAGATGGCTTTTATGATATTGAGGTATGTACCCGCTGTCCCTGTACTCTGAAGAGTTTTGATCCAGAAAGTGTGCTTTACTTTGTCAAATGGTTTTTCTGCATCTATTGAGAGGATCATATGATTCTTGTTCTTTCTTTGGTTAATGTGTTTTATCACGTTGATTGATTTGCGGATGTTGAACCAGCCTTGCAGCCCAGGGATAAATCCCACTTGGTCATGGTGAATACTCCTTTTCATGTACTGTTGGGTCCTCTTGGCTAGTATTTTGGTGAGAATTTTTGCATCGATGTTCATCAAGGATATTGGTCTCTAATACTCCTTTTTGATGGGATCTTTGTCTGGTTTTGGGATCAAGGTAATGGTGGCCTCATAAAATGAGTTTGGAAGTTTTCCTTCCATTTCTATTGTTTGGAACAGTTTCAGGAGAATAGGTATTAATTCTTCTTTAAATGTCTGATAGAATTCCCCTGGGAATCCATCTGGCCCTGGGCTTTGGTTTCTTGGGAGGTTTTTGATGACTACTTCAATTGCCTTCGTGGTTATAGGACTGTTCAGGTTTTCTCTTTCTTCCTGGGTCAGATTTGGTAGTTGACACATCTCTAGGAATGCACCCATTTCTTCCAGGTTATGGAATATGCTGCCATAGGGTTGCTCAGATTACGTTCTTATAATCGTTTGTATTTCTTTGGTGTTGGTTGTGATCTCTCCTCCTTCATTCATGATTTTGTTGATTTGGGTCATTTCTCTTTTCTTTTTGATCAGCCTGGACAGGGGTGTATCAATCTTGTGAATTCTTTCAAAGAACCAGCTCCTAGTTCCGTTGATCTGTTCTACTGTTCTTTTGGGTTCTATTTCATTGATTTCTGCTCTGATCTGCATGATTTCTCTTCTCCTGCTGGGTTTAGGCTTTATTGGCCGTTCTTTCTCCAGCTCCTTTAGGTGTAGGGTTAGGGTGTGTATTTGAGACCTTTCATGTTTCTTGAGAAAGGCTTGTATTGCTATATACTTTCCTCGCAGGACTGCCTTGGCTGTATCCCAAAGATTTTGGACAGTTGTGTTTTCATTTTCATTGGTTTCCAGGAATTTTTAAATTCTTCTTTAATTTCCTGGTTGACCCATTCATTCTTTCGTAGGATGCTCTTTAGCCTCCATGTATTTGAGTTCTTTCCGACTTTCCTCTTGTGATTGAGTTCTAGTTTCAAAGCATTGAGGTCTGAAAATGTGCAGGGAATGATCCCAATCTTTGGGTACCGGTTGAGACCTGATTTGTGACCTAGGATGTGATCCATTCTGGAGAACGTTCCATGGGCCCTAGAGAAGAATGTGTATTCCGTTGCTTCGGGATGGAACGTTCTGAATATGTCTGTGAAGTCCATTTGTTCCAGTGTGTCATTTAAAGTCTTTATTTCCTTGTTGATCTTTTGCTTAGATGATCTGGCCATTTCAGTCAGGGGGGTGTTAAAGTCCCCCACTATGATTGTATGGTTGTCAATGTCTTTCTTTGCTTTTCTTCTAAATTGCCTTATATAATTGGATGCTCCCATGTTCGGGGCATAGACATTTACAATTGTTAGATCTTCTTCTTGGATAGACCCTTTAAGTAGGATATAGTGTCCTTCTTCATCTCTTATTACAGCCTTTGTTTTTTATTGCTTTGTTAATCACCATGTACTACATCATTTGTTTTGGTGTAGTGTCCCATGATTCATTGTTTGTTCCGAACACACAGTGCTCCATGCAGAATGTGCCCTCTTTAATACCCATCACCAGGCTAACCAATCCCCCGACCCACCTCCCCTCTAGAAACCTCGGATTTTTTTTCAGAATCCATCATCTCTCCTGGTCTGTCTCCCCCTCTCACTAAGTCCCCTTCATTCTTCCTCTCCTGCTATCTCCTTCTTTTCCTTTATTCTTAAAATATGTTGCGTTATTTGTTTCAGAAGTAGAGATCTGTGATTCAACAGTCTTACACAATTCACAGCGCTCACCGTAGCTCATACACTCCCCAATGTCTATCACCCAGCCAGCCCATCCCTCCCACCCCCGACCACTCCAGCAAGCCTCACTCTGTTCCTGAGATTAAGAATTCCTCATATCAGTGAGGTCATATGATACATGTCTTTCTCTGATTGACTTATTTCACTAATCATCGGACCCTCCACTTCCATCCACGTCGTTGTCCATGGCAACATCTCATTCCTTTTGATGGCTGCGTAATATTCCATTGTGTATATATATACCACCTCTTCTTTATCCACTCATCTGTCGATGGACATCTTGGCTCTTTCAACAGTTTGGCTACTGTGGACATTGCTGCTATAAACAATGGGGTGCACGTACCGCTTCGGGTCCCTACATTTGTATCTTTGGGGTAAATACCCAGGAGTGCAATTGCTGGATCGGATGGTAGCTCTAATTTCAACTATTTGAGGAACCTCCATCCTGTTTTCCAGAGGGGTTGCCCCAGCTTGCATTCCCACCACCAGTGTAGGAGGGTTCCCCTTTCTCCACATCCCCGCCAACCTCTGTCGTTCCCTGACTTGTTCATTTGAGCCATTCTGACGGGTGTGAGGGGGTATCTCATTGAGGTTTTGATGTGGATTTCCCTGATGCCGAGCCGTGTTGAGCACTTTTCCCTGTGCCTGTGGGCCATTTGGATGTCTTCTTTGGAAAAATGTCTGTTCATGTCTTCTGCCTATTTTTTGATTGGATTATTTGTTCTTTGGGTGTTGAGTTTGATACGTTTTTATACATATTGGATAGTAGCCCTTTATCTGATATGTCATTCGTAAATAATTTCTCCCATTCTGTCGGTTGTGTTTTGGTTTTGTGGACTGTTTCTTTTGCTGTGCCAAAGGTTTTTATCTTGATGAAATCCCAATAGTTCATTTTTGCCCTGGCTTCCCGTGCCTTTGGTGATGTTTGTAGGAAGGAGTTGCTGCGGCTGAGGTCGAAGA
Organism: Eumetopias jubatus; assembly: GCF_037043125.1. Taxonomy (NCBI): domain Eukaryota; kingdom Metazoa; phylum Chordata; class Mammalia; order Carnivora; family Otariidae; genus Eumetopias; species Eumetopias jubatus. Next base: position 5,179,174 of record NW_028274824.1, on the reverse strand, counting down.
GCTTGCTACCTGTGTTCTCCTTTAGGATTTTGATGGAGTCCTGTCTCACACTGAGGTCTTTCAAACATTTGGAGTCTATTTTTGTGTGTGGTGTCAGGAAATGGTCCAGTGTCATTCTTCTGCATGGGGCTGTCCCATTTCCACAACTCCAGTTGTTGAAGAGACTCTCTTTTTGCCATTGGACATTCTTTCCTGCTCTGTCAAAGATAAGTTGACCATAGAGTTGAGGGTCCATTTCTGGGCTCTCGATTCTGTTCCATGGATCTATGTGTCTGTTTTTGTGCCAGTACCCTACTGTCTTGATGATGACAGCTTTGTCATAGAGCTGGAAGTCCAGAATTGTGATGCCGCCAGCTTTGCTTTTCTTTCTCAATATTCCTCTGGCTATTCGTGGTCTCTTCTGGTTCCATTCAAATCTTAGGATTATTTGTTCCATTTCTTGGAAAAAAGTGGATGGTATTTTGACGGGGATTGCATTGCATGTGTAGATTGCTCTAGGTAGCATTGACCTCTTCACAATGTTGGTTCTCCCAATCCATGAGCATGGAACGTTTTTCCGTTTCTTTGTGTCTTCTTCAATTTCTTTCCTGAGTATTTGGTAGTTTTCGGGTTACAGATCCTTTGCCTCTTGGGTTCAATTTATTCCTAGGTCTCTTCTGGTTTTGGGTGCAGTTGTGAATGGGATCGACTCCTTGATTTGTCTCTCTTCTGTCTTGTTGTTGGTGTATAGGAATGCCACTGATGTCTGTGCATTGATTTTATAGCCTGCTACTTGACGGAATTGCTGTGTGAGTTGTAGCAGTTTTGGGGTGGAGTCTTTTGGGTTTTCCACATAAATATCATATCATCGGCAAAGAGTGAGAGTTTGACTTCCTCTCTGCCGATTTGGATGCCTTGGATTTCTTTTTGTTGTCTGATTGCTGTGGCTAGGACTTCTAATACTATGTTGAATAGCAGTGGTGAGAGTGGCTATCCCTGCCGCGTTCCTGACCTTAGGGGAAAAGACCTCAGCTTTTCCCCATTGAGAATGATATTCGCTGTAGGTTGTTCGTAGATGGCTTTTATGATATTGAGGTATGTACCCGCTGTCCCTGTACTCTGAAGAGTTTTGATCCAGAAAGTGTGCTTTACTTTGTCAAATGGTTTTTCTGCATCTATTGAGAGGATCATATGATTCTTGTTCTTTCTTTGGTTAATGTGTTTTATCACGTTGATTGATTTGCGGATGTTGAACCAGCCTTGCAGCCCAGGGATAAATCCCACTTGGTCATGGTGAATACTCCTTTTCATGTACTGTTGGGTCCTCTTGGCTAGTATTTTGGTGAGAATTTTTGCATCGATGTTCATCAAGGATATTGGTCTCTAATACTCCTTTTTGATGGGATCTTTGTCTGGTTTTGGGATCAAGGTAATGGTGGCCTCATAAAATGAGTTTGGAAGTTTTCCTTCCATTTCTATTGTTTGGAACAGTTTCAGGAGAATAGGTATTAATTCTTCTTTAAATGTCTGATAGAATTCCCCTGGGAATCCATCTGGCCCTGGGCTTTGGTTTCTTGGGAGGTTTTTGATGACTACTTCAATTGCCTTCGTGGTTATATGACTGTTCAGGTTTTCTCTTTCTTCCTGGGTCAGTTTTGGTAGTTGACACATCTCTAGGAATGCACCCATTTCTTCCAGGTTATGGAATATGCTGCCATAGGGTTGCTCAGATTACGTTCTTATAATCGTTTGTATTTCTTTGGTGTTGGTTGTGATCTCTCCTCCTTCATTCATGATTTTGTTGATTTGGGTCATTTCTCTTTTCTTTTTGATCAGCCTGGACAGGGGTGTATCAATCTTGTGAATTCTTTCAAAGAACCAGCTCCTAGTTCCGTTGATCTGTTCTACTGTTCTTTTGGGTTCTATTTCATTGATTTCTGCTCTGATCTGCATGATTTCTCTTCTCCTGCTGGGTTTAGGCTTTATTGGCCGTTCTTTCTCCAGCTCCTTTAGGTGTAGGGTTAGGGTGTGTATTTGAGACCTTTCATGTTTCTTGAGAAAGGCTTGTATTGCTATATACTTTCCTCGCAGGACTGCCTTGGCTGTATCCCAAAGATTTTGGACAGTTGTGTTTTCATTTTCATTGGTTTCCATGAATTTTTAAATTCTTCTTTAATTTCCTGGTTGACCCATTCTTTCTTTCGTAGGATGCTCTTTAGCCTCCATGTATTTGAGTTCTTTCCGACTTTCCTCTTGTGATTGAGTTCTAGTTTCAAAGCATTGTGGTCTGAAAATGTGCAGGGAATGATCCCAATCTTTGGGTACCGGTTGAGACCTGATTTGTGACCTAGGATGTGATCCATTCTGGAGAACGTTCCATGGGCCCTAGAGAAGAATGTGTATTCCGTTGCTTCGGGATGGAACGTTCTGAATATGTCTGTGAAGTCCATTTGGTCCAGTGTGTCATTTAAAGTCTTTATTTCCTTGTTGATCTTTTGCTTAGATGATCTGGCCATTTCAGTCAGGGGGGTGTTAAAGTCCCCCACTCTGATTGTATGGTTGTCAATGTCTTTCTTTGCTTTTCTTCTAAATTGCCTTATATAATTGGATGCTCCCATGTTCGGGGCATAGACATTTACAATTGTTAGATCTTCTTCTTGGATAGACCCTTTAAGTAGGATATAGTGTCCTTCTTCATCTCTTATTACAGTCTTTGTTTTTTATTGCTTTGTTAATCACCATGTACTACATCGTTTGTTTTGGTGTAGTGTCCCATGATTCATTGTTTGTTCCGAACACACAGTGCTCCATGCAGAATGTGCCCTCTTTAATACCCATCACCAGGCTAACCAATCCCCCGACCCACCTCCCCTCTAGAAACCTCGGATTTTTTTTCAGAATCCATCATCTCTCCTGGTCTGTCTCCCCCTCTCACTAACTCCCCTTCATTCTTCCTCTCCTGCTATCTCCTTCTTTTCCTTTATTCATAAAATATGTTGCGTTATTTGTTTCAGAAGTAGAGATCTGTGATTCAACAGTCTTACACAATTCACAGCGCTCACCGTAGCTCATACCCTCCCCAATGTCTATCACCCAGCCAGCCCATCCCTCCCACCCCCGACCACTCCAGCAAGCCTCACTCTGTTCCTGAGATTAAGAATTCCTCATATCAGTGAGGTCATATGATACATGTCTTTCTCTGATTGACTTATTTCACTAATCATCGGACCCTCCACTTCCATCCACGTCGTTGTCCATGGCAACATCTCATTCCTTTTGATGGCTGCGTAATATTCCATTGTGTATATATATACCACCTCTTCTTTATCCACTCATCTGTCGATGGACATCTTGGCTCTTTCAACAGTTTGGCTACTGTGGACATTGCTGCTATAAACAATGGGGTGCACGTACCGCTTCGGGTCCCTACATTTGTATCTTTGGGGTAAATACCCAGGAGTGCAATTGCTGGATCGGATGGTAGCTCTAATTTCAACTATTTGAGGAACCTCCATCCTGTTTTCCAGAGGGGTTGCCCCAGCTTGCATTCCCACCACCAGTGTAGGAGGGTTCCCCTTTCTCCACATCCCCGCCAACCTCTGTCGTTCCCTGACTTGTTCATTTGAGCCATTCTGACGGGTGTGAGGGGGTATCTCATTGAGGTTTTGATGTGGATTTCCCTGATGCCGAGCCGTGTTGAGCACTTTTTCCTGTGCCTGTGGGCCATTTGGATGTCTTCTTTGGAAAAATGTCTGTTCATGTCTTCTGCCTATTTTTTGATTGGATTATTTGTTCTTTGGGTGTTGAGTTTGATACGTTTTTATACATATTGGATAGTAGCCCTTTATCTGATATGTCATTCGTAAATAATTTCTCCCATTCTGTCGGTTGTGTTTTGGTTTTGTGGACTGTTTCTTTTGCTGTGCCAAAGGTTTTTATCTTGATGAAATCCCAATAGTTCATTTTTGCCCTGGCTTCCCGTGCCTTTGGTGATGTTTGTAGGAAGGAGTTGCTGCGGCTGAGGTCGAAGAGCTTGCTACCTGTGTTCTCCTTTAGGATTTTGATGGAGTCCTGTCTCACACTGAGGTCTTTCAAACATTTGGAGTCTATTTTTGTGTGTGGTGTCAGGAAATGGTCCAGTGTCATTCTTCTGCATGGGGCTGTCCCATTTCCACAACTCCAGTTGTTGAAGAGACTCTCTTTTTGCCATTGGACATTCTTTCCTGCTCTGTCAAAGATAAGTTGACCATAGAGTTGAGGGTCCATTTCTGGGCTCTCGATTCTGTTCCATGGATCTATGTGTCTGTTTTTGTGCCAGTACCCTACTGTCTTGATGATGACAGCTTTGTCATAGAGCTGGAAGTCCAGAATTGTGATGCCGCCAGCTTTGCTTTTCTTTCTCAATATTCCTCTGGCTATTCGTGGTCTCTTCTGGTTCCATTCAAATCTTAGGATTATTTGTTCCATTTCTTGGAAAAAAGTGGATGGTATTTTGACGGGGATTGCATTGCATGTGTAGATTGCTCTAGGTAGCATTGACCTCTTCACAATGTTGGTTCTCCCAATCCATGAGCATGGAACGTTTTTCCGTTTCTTTGTGTCTTCTTCAATTTCTTTCCTGAGTATTTGGTAGTTTTCTGAGTACAGATCCTTTGCCTCTTGGGTTCAATTTATTCCTAGGTCTCTTCTGGTTTTGGGTGCAGTTGTGAATGGGATCGACTCCTTGATTTGTCTCTCTTCTGTCTTGTTGTTGGTGTATAGGAATGCCACTGATGTCTGTGCATTGATTTTATAGCCTGCTACTTGACGGAATTGCTGTGTGAGTTGTAGCAGTTTTGGGGTGGAGTCTTTTGGGTTTTCCACATAAAGTATCATATCATCTGCAAAGAGTGAGAGTTTGACTTCCTCTCTGCCGATTTGGATGCCTTGGATTTCTTTTTGTTGTCTGATTGCTGTGGCTAGGACTTCTAATACTATGTTGAATAGCAGTGGTGAGAGTGGCTATCCCTGCCGCGTTCCTGACCTTAGGGGAAAAGATCTCAGCTTTTCCCCATTGAGAATGATATTCGCTGTAGGTTGTTCGTAGATGGCTTTTATGATATTGAGGTATGTACCCGCTGTCCCTGTACTCTGAAGAGTTTTGATCCAGAAAGTGTGCTTTACTTTGTCAAATGGTTTTTCTGCATCTATTGAGAGGATCATATGATTCTTGTTCTTTCTTTGGTTAATGTGTTTTATCACGTTGATTGATTTGCGGATGTTGAACCAGCCTTGCAGCCCAGGGATAAATCCCACTTGGTCATGGTGAATACTCCTTTTCATGTACTGTTGGGTCCTCTTCGCTAGTATTTTGGTGAGAATTTTTGCATCGATGTTCATCAAGGATATTGGTCTCTAATACTCCTTTTTGATGGGATCTTTGTCTGGTTTTGGGATCAAGGTAATGGTGGCCTCATAAAATGAGATTGGAAGTTTTCCTTCCATTTCTATTGTTTGGAACAGTTTCAGGAGAATAGGTATTAATTCTTCTTTAAATGTCTGATAGAATTCCCCTGGGAATCCATCTGGCCCTGGGCTTTGGTTTCTTGGGAGGTTTTTGATGACTACTTCAATTGCCTTCGTGGTTATAGGACTGTTCAGGTTTTCTCTTTCTTCCTGGGTCAGTTTTGGTAGTTGACACATCTCTAGGAATGCACCCATTTCTTCCAGGTTATGGAATATGCTGCCATAGGGTTGCTCAGATTACGTTCTTATAATCGTTTGTATTTCTTTGGTGTTGGTTGTGATCTCTCCTCCTTCATTCATGATTTTGTTGATTTGGGTCATTTCTCTTTTCTTTTTGATCAGCCTGGACAGGGGTGTATCAATCTTGTGAATTCTTTCAAAGAACCAGCTCCTAGTTCCGTTGATCTGTTCTACTGTTCTTTTGGGTTCTATTTCATTGATTTCTGCTCTGATCTGCATGATTTCTCTTCTCCTGCTGGGTTTAGGCTTTATTGGCCGTTCTTTCTCCAGCTCCTTTAGGTGTAGGGTTAGGGTGTGTATTTGAGACCTTTCATGTTTCTTGAGAAAGGCTTGTATTGCTATATACTTTCCTCGCAGGACTGCCTTGGCTGTATCCCAAAGATTTTGGACAGTTGTGTTTTCATTTTCATTGGTTTCCATGAATTTTTAAATTCTTCTTTAATTTCCTGGTTGACCCATTCATTCTTTCCTAGGATGCTCTTTAGCCTCCATGTATTTGAGTTCTTTCCGACTTTCCTCTTGTGATTGAGTTCTAGTTTCAAAGCATTGAGGTCTGAAAATGTGCAGGGAATGATCCCAATCTTTGGGTACCGGTTGAGACCTGATTTGTGACCTAGGATGTGATCCATTCTGGAGAACGTTCCATGGGCCCTAGAGAAGAATGTGTATTCCGTTGCTTCGGGATGGAACGTTCTGAATATGTCTGTGAAGTCCATTTGTTCCAGTGTGTCATTTAAAGTCTTTATTTCCTTGTTGATCTTTTGCTTAGATGATCTGGCCATTTCAGTCAGGGGGGTGTTAAAGTCCCCCACTATGATTGTATGGTTGTCAATGTCTTTCTTTGCTTTTCTTCTAAATTGCCTTATATAATTGGATGCTCCCATGTTCGGGGCATAGACATTTACAATTGTTAGATCTTCTTCTTGGATAGACCCTTTAAGTAGGATATAGTGTCCTTCTTCATCTCTTATTACAGCCTTTGTTTTTTATTGCTTTGTTAATCACCATGTACTACATCATTTGTTTTGGTGTAGTGTCCCATGATTCATTGTTTGTTCCGAACACACAGTGCTCCATGCAGAATGTGCCCTCTTTAATACCCATCACCAGGCTAACCAATCCCCCGACCCACCTCCCCTCTAGAAACCTCGGATTTTTTTTCAGAATCCATCATCTCTCCTGGTCTGTCTCCCCCTCTCACTAACTCCCCTTCATTCTTCCTCTCCTGCTATCTCCTTCTTTTCCTTTATTCTTAAAATATGTTGCGTTATTTGTTTCAGAAGTAGAGATCTGTGATTCAACAGTCTTACACAATTCACAGCGCTCACCGTAGCTCATACCCTCCCCAATGTCTATCACCCAGCCAGCCCATCCCTCCCACCCCCGACCACTCCAGCAAGCCTCACTCTGTTCCTGAGATTAAGAATTCCTCATATCAGTGAGGTCATATGATACATGTCTTTCTCTGATTGACTTATTTCACTAATCATCGGACCCTCCACTTCCATCCACGTCGTTGTCCATGGCAACATCTCATTCCTTTTGATGGCTGCGTAATATTCCATTGTGTATATATATACCACCTCTTCTTTATCCACTCATCTGTCGATGGACATCTTGGCTCTTTCAAAAGTTTGGCTACTGTGGACATTGCTGCTATAAACAATGGGGTGCACGTACCGCTTCGGGTCCCTACATTTGTATCTTTGGGGTAAATACCCAGGAGTGCAATTGCTGGATCGGATGGTAGCTCTAATTTCAACTATTTGAGGAACCTCCATCCTGTTTTCCAGAGGGGTTGCCCCAGCTTGCATTCCCACCACCAGTGTAGGAGGGTTCCCCTTTCTCCACATCCCCGCCAACATCTGTCGTTCCCTGACTTGTTCATTTGAGCCATTCTGACGGGTGTGAGAGGGTATCTCATTGAGGTTTTGATGTGGATTTCCCTGATGCCGAGCCGTGTTGAGCACTTTTTCCTGTGCCTGTGGGCCATTTGGATGTCTTCTTTGGAAAAATGTCTGTTCATGTCTTCTGCCTATTTTTTGATTGGATTATTTGTTCTTTGGGTGTTGAGTTTGATACGTTTTTATACATATTGGATAGTAGCCCTTTATCTGATATCTCATTCGTAAATAATTTCTCCCATTCTGTCGGTTGTGTTTTGGTTTTGTGGACTGTTTCTTTTGCTGTGCCAAAGGTTTTTATCTTGATGAAATCCCAATAGTTCATTTTTGCCCTGGCTTCCCGTGCCTTTGGTGATGTTTGTAGGAAGGAGTTGCTGCGGCTGAGGTCGAAGAGCTTGCTACCTGTGTTCTCCTTTAGGATTTTGATGGAGTCCTGTCTCACACTGAGGTCTTTCAAACATTTGGAGTCTATTTTTGTGTGTGGTGTCAGGAAATGGTCCAGTGTCATTCTTCTGCATGGGGCTGTCCCATTTCCACAACTCCAGTTGTTGAAGAGACTCTCTTTTTGCCATTGGACATTCTTTCCTGCTCTGTCAAAGATAAGTTGACCATAGAGTTGAGGGTCCATTTCTGGGCTCTCGATTCTGTTCCATGGATCTATGTGTCTGTTTTTGTGCCAGTACCCTACTGTCTTGATGATGACAGCTTTGTCATAGAGCTGGAAGTCCAGAATTGTGATGCCGCCAGCTTTGCTTTTCTTTCTCAATATTCCTCTGGCTATTCGTGGTCTCTTCTGGTTCCATTCAAATCTTAGGATTATTTGTTCCATTTCTTGGAAAAAAGTGGATGATATTTTGACGGGGATTGCATTGCATGTGTAGATTGCTCTAGGTAGCATTGACCTCTTCACAATGTTGGTTCTCCCAATCCATGAGCATGGAACGTTTTTCCGTTTCTTTGTGTCTTCTTCAATTTCTTTCCTGAGTATTTGGTAGTTTTCGGGTTACAGATCCTTTGCCTCTTGGGTTCAATTTATTCCTAGGTCTCTTCTGGTTTTGGGTGCAGTTGTGAATGGGATCGACTCCTTGATTTGTCTCTCTTCTGTCTTGTTGTTGGTGTATAGGAATGCCACTGATGTCTGTGCATTGATTTTATAGCCTGCTACTTGACGGAATTGCTGTGTGAGTTGTAGCAGTTTTGGGGTGGAGTCTTTTGGGTTTTCCACATAAATATCATATCATCGGCAAAGAGTGAGAGTTTGACTTCCTCTCTGCCGATTTGGATGCCTTGGATTTCTTTTTGTTGTCTGATTGCTGTGGCTAGGACTTCTAATACTATGTTGAATAGCAGTGGTGAGAGTGGCTATCCCTGCCGCGTTCCTGACCTTAGGGGAAAAGACCTCAGCTTTTCCCCATTGAGAATGATATTCGCTGTAGGTTGTTCGTAGATGGCTTTTATGATATTGAGGTATGTACCCGCTGTCCCTGTACTCTGAAGAGTTTTGATCCAGAAAGTGTGCTTTACTTTGTCAAATGGTTTTTCTGCATCTATTGAGAGGATCATATGATTCTTGTTCTTTCTTTGGTTAATGTGTTTTATCACGTTGATTGATTTGCGGATGTTGAACCAGCCTTGCAGCCCAGGGATAAATCCCACTTGGTCATGGTGAATACTCCTTTTCATGTACTGTTGGGTCCTCTTGGCTAGTATTTTGGTGAGAATTTTTGCATCGATGTTCATCAAGGATATTGGTCTCTAATACTCCTTTTTGATGGGATCTTTGTCTGGTTTTGGGATCAAGGTAATGGTGGCCTCATAAAATGAGTTTGGAAGTTTTCCTTCCATTTCTATTGTTTGGAACAGTTTCAGGAGAATAGGTATTAATTCTTCTTTAAATGTCTGATAGAATTCCCCTGGGAATCCATCTGGCCCTGGGCTTTGGTTTCTTGGGAGGTTTTTGATGACTACTTCAATTGCCTTCGTGGTTATAGGACTGTTCAGGTTTTCTCTTTCTTCCTGGGTCAGTTTTGGTAGTTGACACATCTCTAGGAATGCACCCATTTCTTCCAGGTTATGGAATATGCTGCCATAGGGTTGCTCAGATTACGTTCTTATAATCGTTTGTATTTCTTTGGTGTTGGTTGTGATCTCTCCTCCTTCATTCATGATTTTGTTGATTTGGGTCATTTCTCTTTTCTTTTTGATCAGCCTGGACAGGGGTGTATCAATCTTGTGAATTCTTTCAAAGAACCAGCTCCTAGTTCCGTTGATCTGTTCTACTGTTCTTTTGGGTTCTATTTCATTGATTTCTGCTCTGATCTGCATGATTTCTCTTCTCCTGCTGGGTTTAGGCTTTATTGGCCGTTCTTTCTCCAGCTCCTTTAGGTGTAGGGTTAGGGTGTGTATTTGAGACCTTTCATGTTTCTTGAGAAAGGCTTGTATTGCTATATACTTTCCTCGCAGGACTGCCTTGGCTGTATCCCAAAGATTTTGGACAGTTGTGTTTTCATTTTCATTGGTTTCCATGAATTTTTAAATTCTTCTTTAATTTCCTGGTTGACCCATTCTTTCTTTCGTAGGATGCTCTTTAGCCTCCATGTATTTGAGTTCTTTCCGACTTTCCTCTTGTGATTGAGTTCTAGTTTCAAAGCATTGTGGTCTGAAAATGTGCAGGGAATGATCCCAATCTTTGGGTACCGGTTGAGACCTGATTTGTGACCTAGGATGTGATCCATTCTGGAGAACGTTCCATGGGCCCTAGAGAAGAATGTGTATTCCGTTGCTTCGGGATGGAACGTTCTGAATATGTCTGTGAAGTCCATTTGGTCCAGTGTGTCATTTAAAGTCTTTATTTCCTTGTTGATCTTTTGCTTAGATGATCTGGCCATTTCAGTCAGGGGGGTGTTAAAGTCCCCCACTCTGATTGTATGGTTGTCAATGTCTTTCTTTGCTTTTCTTCTAAATTGCCTTATATAATTGGATGCTCCCATGTTCGGGGCATAGACATTTACAATTGTTAGATCTTCTTCTTGGATAGACCCTTTAAGTAGGATATAGTGTCCTTCTTCATCTCTTATTACAGTCTTTGTTTTTTATTGCTTTGTTAATCACCATGTACTACATCGTTTGTTTTGGTGTAGTGTCCCATGATTCATTGTTTGTTCCGAACACACAGTGCTCCATGCAGAATGTGCCCTCTTTAATACCCATCACCAGGCTAACCAATCCCCCGGCCCACCTCCCCTCTAGAAACCTCGGATTTTTTTTCAGAATCCATCATCTCTCCTGGTCTGTCTCCCCCTCTCACTAACTCCCCTTCATTCTTCCTCTCCTGCTATCTCCTTCTTTTCCTTTATTCTTAAAATATGTTGCGTTATTTGTTTCAGAAGTAGAGATCTGTGATTCAACAGTCTTACACAATTCACAGCGCTCACCGTAGCTCATACCCTCCCCAATGTCTATCACCCAGCCAGCCCATCCCTCCCACCCCCGACCACTCCAGCAAGCCTCACTCTCTTCCTGAGATTAAGAATTCCTCATATCAGTGAGGTCATATGATACATGTCTTTCTCTGATTGACTTATTTCACTAATCATCGGACCCTCCACTTCCATCCACGTCGTTGTCCATGGCAACATCTCATTCCTTTTGATGGCTGCGTTATATTCCATTGTGTATATATATACCACCTCTTCTTTATCCACTCATCTGTCGATGGACATCTTGGCTCTTTCAAAAGTTTGGCTACTGTGGACATTGCTGCTATAAACAATGGGGTGCACGTACCGCTTCGGGTCCCTACATTTGTATCTTTGGGGTAAATACCCAGGAGTGCAATTGCTGGATCGGATGGTAGCTCTAATTTCAACTATTTGAGGAACCTCCATCCTGTTTTCCAGAGGGGTTGCCCCAGCTTGCATTCCCACCACCAGTGTAGGAGGGTTCCCCTTTCTGCACATCCCCGCCAACCTCTGTCGTTCCCTGACTTGTTCATTTGAGCCATTCTGACGGGTGTGAGAGGGTATCTCATTGAGGTTTTGATGTGGATTTCCCTGATGCCGAGCCGTGTTGAGCACTTTTTCCTGTGCCTGTGGGCCATTTGGATGTCTTCTTTGGAAAAATGTCTGTTCATGCCTTCTGCCTATTTTTTGATTGGATTATTTGTTCTTTGGGTGTTGAGTTTGATACGTTTTTATACATATTGGATAGTAGCCCTTTATCTGATATGTCATTCTTAAATAATTTCTCCCATTCTGTCGGTTGTCTTTTGGTTTTGGGGACTGTTTCTTTTGCTGTGCCAAAGGTTTTTATCTTGATGAAATCCCAATAGTTCCTTTTTGCCCTGGATTCCCGTGCCTTTGGTGATGTTTGTAGGAAGGAGTTGCTGCGGCTGAGGTCGAAGAGCTTGCTACCTGTGTTCTCCTTTAGGATTTTGATGGAGTCCTGTCTCACACTGAGGTCTTTCAAACATTTGGAGTCTATTTTTGTGTGTGGTGTCAGGAAATGGTCCAGTGTCATTCTTCTGCATGGGGCTGTCCCATTTCCACAACTCCAGTTGTTGAAGAGACTCTCTTTTTGCCATTGGACATTCTTTCCTGCTCTGTCAAAGATAAGTTGACCATAGAGTTGAGGGTCCATTTCTGGGCTCTCGATTCTGTTCCATGGATCTATGTGTCTGTTTTTGTGCCAGTACCCTACTGTCTTGATGATGACAGCTTTGTCATAGAGCTGGAAGTCCAGAATTGTGATGCCGCCAGCTTTGCTTTTCTTTCTCAATATTCCTCTGGCTATTCGTGGTCTCTTCTGGTTCCATTCAAATCTTAGGATTATTTGTTCCATTTCTTGGAAAAAAGTGGATGGTATTTTGACGGGGATTGCATTGCATGTGTAGATTGCTCTAGGTAGCATTGACCTCTTCACAATGTTGGTTCTCCCAATCCATGAGCATGGAACGTTTTTCCGTTTCTTTGTGTCTTCTTCAATTTCTTTCCTGAGTATTTGGTAGTTTTCTGAGTACAGATCCTTTGCCTCTTGGGTTCAATTTATTCCTAGGTCTCTTCTGGTTTTGGGTGCAGTTGTGAATGGGATCGACTCCTTGATTTGTCTCTCTTCTGTCTTGTTGTTGGTGTATAGGAATGCCACTGATGTCTGTGCATTGATTTTATAGCCTGCTACTTGACGGAATTGCTGTGTGAGTTGTAGCAGTTTTGGGGTGGAGTCTTTTGGGTTTTCCACATAAAGTATCATATCATCGGCAAAGAGTGAGAGTTTGACTTCCTCTCTGCCGATTTGGATGCCTTGGATTTCTTTTTGTTGTCTGATTGCTGTGGCTAGGACTTCTAATACTATGTTGAATAGCAGTGGTGAGAGTGGCTATCCCTGCCGCGTTCCTGACCTTAGGGGAAAAGATCTCAGCTTTTCCCCATTGAGAATGATATTCGCTGTAGGTTGTTCGTAGATGGCTTTTATGATATTGAGGTATGTACCCGCTGTCCCTGTACTCTGAAGAGTTTTGATCCAGAAAGTGTGCTTTACTTTGTCAAATGGTTTTTCTGCATCTATTGAGAGGATCATATGATTCTTGTTCTTTCTTTGGTTAATGTGTTTTATCACGTTGATTGATTTGCGGATGTTGAACCAGCCTTGCAGCCCAGGGATAAATCCCACTTGGTCATGGTGAATACTCCTTTTCATGTACTGTTGGGTCCTCTTGGCTAGTATTTTGGTGAGAATTTTTGCATCGATGTTCATCAAGGATATTGGTCTCTAATACTCCTTTTTGATGGGATCTTTGTCTGGTTTTGGGATCAAGGTAATGGTGGCCTCATAAAATGAGTTTGGAAGTTTTCCTTCCATTTCTATTGTTTGGAACAGTTTCAGGAGAATAGGTATTAATTCTTCTTTAAATGTCTGATAGAATTCCCCTGGGAATCCATCTGGCCCTGGGCTTTGGTTTCTTGGGAGGTTTTTGATGACTACTTCAATTGCCTTCGTGGTTATAGGACTGTTCAGGTTTTCTCTTTCTTCCTGGGTCAGATTTGGTAGTTGACACATCTCTAGGAATGCACCCATTTCTTCCAGGTTATGGAATATGCTGCCATAGGGTTGCTCAGATTACGTTCTTATAATCGTTTGTATTTCTTTGGTGTTGGTTGTGATCTCTCCTCCTTCATTCATGATTGTGTTGATTTGGGTCATTTCTCTTTTCTTTTTGATCAGCCTGGACAGGGGTGTATCAATCTTGTGAATTCTTTCAAAGAACCAGCTCCTAGTTCCGTTGATCTGTTCTACTGTTCTTTTGGGTTCTATTTCATTGATTTCTGCTCTGATCTGCATGATTTCTCTTCTCCTGCTGGGTTTAGGCTTTATTGGCCGTTCTTTCTCCAGCTCCTTTAGGTGTAGGGTTAGGGTGTGTATTTGAGACCTTTCATGTTTCTTGAGAAAGGCTTGTATTGCTATATACTTTCCTCGCAGGACTGCCTTGGCTGTATCCCAAAGATTTTGGACAGTTGTGTTTTCATTTTCATTGGTTTCCAGGAATTTTTAAATTCTTCTTTAATTTCCTGGTTGACCCATTCATTCTTTCGTAGGATGCTCTTTAGCCTCCATGTATTTGAGTTCTTTCCGACTTTCCTCTTGTGATTGAGTTCTAGTTTCAAAGCATTGTGGTCTGAAAATGTGCAGGGAATGATCCCAATCTTTGGGTACCGGTTGAGACCTGATTTGTGACCTAGGATGTGATCCATTCTGGAGAACGTTCCATGGGCCCTAGAGAAGAATGTGTATTCCGTTGCTTCGGGATGGAACGTTCTGAATATGTCTGTGAAGTCCATTTGGTCCAGTGTGTCATTTAAAGTCTTTATTTCCTTGTTGATCTTTTGCTTAGATGATCTGGCCATTTCAGTCAGGGGGGTGTTAAAGTCCCCCACTATGATTGTATGGTTGTCAATGTCTTTCTTTGCTTTTCTTCTAAATTGCCTTATATAATTGGATGCTCCCATGTTCGGGGCATAGACATTTACAATTGTTAGATCTTCTTCTTGGATAGACCCTTTAAGTAGGATATAGTGTCCTTCTTCATCTCTTATTACAGCCTTTGTTTTTTATTGCTTTGTTAATCACCATGTACTACATCATTTGTTTTGGTGTAGTGTCCCATGATTCATTGTTTGTTCCGAACACACAGTGCTCCATGCAGAATGTGCCCTCTTTAATACCCATCACCAGGCTAACCAATCCCCCGACCCACCTCCCCTCTAGAAACCTCGGATTTTTTTTCAGAATCCATCATCTCTCCTGGTCTGTCTCCCCCTCTCACTAACTCCCCTTCATTCTTCCTCTCCTGCTATCTCCTTCTTTTCCTTTATTCTTAAAATATGTTGCGTTATTTGTTTCAGAAGTAGAGATCTGTGATTCAACAGTCTTACACAATTCACAGCGCTCACCGTAGCTCATACCCTCCCCAATGTCTATCACCCAGCCAGCCCATCCCTCCCACCCCCGACCACTCCAGCAAGCCTCACTCTGTTCCTGAGATTAAGAATTCCTCATATCAGTGAGGTCATATGATACATGTCTTTCTCTGATTGACTTATTTCACTAATCATCGGACCCTCCACTTCCATCCACGTCGTTGTCCATGGCAACATCTCATTCCTTTTGATGGCTGCGTAATATTCCATTGTGTATATATATACCACCTCTTCTTTATCCACTCATCTGTCGATGGACATCTTGGCTCTTTCAAAAGTTTGGCTACTGTGGACATTGCTGCTATAAACAATGGGGTGCACGTACCGCTTCGGGTCCCTACATTTGTATCTTTGGGGTAAATACCCAGGAGTGCAATTGCTGGATCGGATGGTAGCTCTAATTTCAACTATTTGAGGAACCTCCATCCTGTTTTCCAGAGGGGTTGCCCCAGCTTGCATTCCCACCACCAGTGTAGGAGGGTTCCCCTTTCTCCACATCCCCGCCAACCTCTGTCGTTCCCTGACTTGTTCATTTGAGCCATTCTGACGGGTGTGAGGGGGTATCTCATTGAGGTTTTGATGTGGATTTCCCTGATGCCGAGCCGTGTTGAGCACTTTTTCCTGTGCCTGTGGGCCATTTGGATGTCTTCTTTGGAAAAATGTCTGTTCATGTCTTCTGCCTATTTTTTGATTGGATTATTTGTTCTTTGGGTGTTGAGTTTGATACGTTTTTATACATATTGGATAGTAGCCCTTTATCTGATATGTCAATCGTAAATAATTTCTCCCATTCTGTCGGTTGTGTTTTGGTTTTGTGGACTGTTTCTTTTGCTGTGCCAAAGGTTTTTATCTTGATGAAATCCCAATAGTTCATTTTTGCCCTGGCTTCCCGTGCCTTTGGTGATGTTTGTAGGAAGGAGTTGCTGCGGCTGAGGTCGAAGAGCTTGCTACCTGTGTTCTCCTTTAGGATTTTGATGGAGTCCTGTCTCACACTGAGGTCTTTCAAACATTTGGAGTCTATTTTTGTGTGTGGTGTCAGGAAATGGTCCAGTGTCATTCTTCTGCATGGGGCTGTCCCATTTCCACAACTCCAGTTGTTGAAGAGACTCTCTTTTTGCCATTGGACATTCTTTCCTGCTCTGTCAAAGATAAGTTGACCATAGAGTTGAGGGTCCATTTCTGGGCTCTCGATTCTGTTCCATGGATCTATGTGTCTGTTTTTGTGCCAGTACCCTACTGTCTTGATGATGACAGCTTTGTCATAGAGCTGGAAGTCCAGAATTGTGATGCCGCCAGCTTTGCTTTTCTTTCTCAATATTCCTCTGGCTATTCGTGGTCTCTTCTGGTTCCATTCAAATCTTAGGATTATTTGTTCCATTTCTTGGAAAAAAGTGGATGGTATTTTGACGGGGATTGCATTGCATGTGTAGATTGCTCTAGGTAGCATTGACCTCTTCACAATGTTGGTTCTCCCAATCCATGAGCATGGAACGTTTTTCCGTTTCTTTGTGTCTTCTTCAATTTCTTTCCTGAGTATTTGGTAGTTTTCTGAGTACAGATCCTTTGCCTCTTGGGTTCAATTTATTCCTAGGTCTCTTCTGGATTTGGGTGCAGTTGTGAATGGGATCGACTCCTTGATTTGTCTCTCTTCTGTCTTGTTGTTGGTGTATAGGAATGCCACTGATGTCTGTGCATTGATTTTATAGCCTGCTACTTGACGGAATTGCTGTGTGAGTTGTAGCAGGTTTGGGGTGGAGTCTTTTGGGTTTTCCACATAAAGTATCATATCATCTGCAAAGAGTGAGAGTTTGACTTCCTCTCTGCCGATTTGGATGCCTTGGATTTCTTTTTGTTGTCTGATTGCTGTGGCTAGGACTTCTAATACTATGTTGAATAGCAGTGGTGAGAGTGGCTATCCCTGCCGCGTTCCTGACCTTAGGGGAAAAGATCTCAGCTTTTCCCCATTGAGAATGATATTCGCTGTAGGTTGTTCGTAGATGGCTTTTATGATATTGAGGTATGTACCCGCTGTCCCTGTACTCTGAAGAGTTTTGATCCAGAAAGTGTGCTTTACTTTGTCAAATGGTTTTTCTGCATCTATTGAGAGGATCATATGATTCTTGTTCTTTCTTTGGTTAATGTGTTTTATCACGTTGATTGATTTGCGGATGTTGAACCAGCCTTGCAGCCCAGGGATAAATCCCACTTGGTCATGGTGAATACTCCTTTTCATGTACTATTGGGTCCTCTTGGCTAGTATTTTGGTGAGAATTTTTGCATCGATGTTCATCAAGGATATTGGTCTCTAATACTCCTTTTTGATGGGATCTTTGTCTGGTTTTGGGATCAAGGTAATGGTGGCCTCATAAAATGAGATTGGAAGTTTTCCTTCCATTTCTATTGTTTGGAACAGTTTCAGGAGAATAGGTATTAATTCTTCTTTAAATGTCTGATAGAATTCCCCTGGGAATCCATCTGGCCCTGGGCTTTGGTTTCTTGGGAGGTTTTTGATGACTACTTCAATTGCCTTCGTGGTTATAGGACTGTTCAGGTTTTCTCTTTCTTCCTGGGTCAGTTTTGGTAGTTGACACATCTCTAGGAATGCACCCATTTCTTCCAGGTTATGGAATATGCTGCCATAGGGTTGCTCAGATTACGTTCTTATAATCGTTTGTATTTCTTTGGTGTTGGTTGTGATCTCTCCTCCTTCATTCATGATTTTGTTGATTTGGGTCATTTCTCTTTTCTTTTTGATCAGCCTGGACAGGGGTGTATCAATCTTGTGAATTCTTTCAAAGAACCAGCTCCTAGTTCCGTTGATCTGTTCTACTGTTCTTTTGGGTTCTATTTCATTGATTTCTGCTCTGATCTGCATGATTTCTCTTCTCCTGCTGGGTTTAGGCTTTATTGGCCGTTCTTTCTCCAGCTCCTTTAGGTGTAGGGTTAGGGTGTGTATTTGAGACCTTTCATGTTTCTTGAGAAAGGCTTGTATTGCTATATACTTTCCTCGCAGGACTGCCTTGGCTGTATCCCAAAGATTTTGGACAGTTGTGTTTTCATTTTCATTGGTTTCCATGAATTTTTAAATTCTTCTTTAATTTCCTGGTTGACCCATTCATTCTTTCGTAGGATGCTCTTTAGCCTCCATGTATTTGAGTTCTTTCCGACTTTCCTCTTGTGATTGAGTTCTAGTTTCAAAGCATTGAGGTCTGAAAATGTGCAGGGAATGATCCCAATCTTTGGGTACCGGTTGAGACCTGATTTGTGACCTAGGATGTGATCCATTCTGGAGAACGTTCCATGGGCCCTAGAGAAGAATGTGTATTCCGTTGCTTCGGGATGGAACGTTCTGAATATGTCTGTGAAGTCCATTTGTTCCAGTGTGTCATTTAAAGTCTTTATTTCCTTGTTGATCTTTTGCTTAGATGATCTGGCCATTTCAGTCAGGGGGGTGTTAAAGTCCCCCACTATGTTTGTATGGTTGTCAATGTCTTTCTTTGCTTTTCTTCTAAATTGCCTTATATAATTGGATGCTCCCATGTTCGGGGCATAGACATTTACAATTGTTAGATCTTCTTCTTGGATAGACCCTTTAAGTAGGATATAGTGTCCTTCTTCATCTCTTATTACAGCCTTTGTTTTTTATTGCTTTGTTAATCACCATGTACTACATCATTTGTTTTGGTGTAGTGTCCCATGATTCATTGTTTGTTCCGAACACACAGTGCTCCATGCAGAATGTGCCCTCTTTAATACCCATCACCAGGCTAACCAATCCCCCGACCCACCTCCCCTCTAGAAACCTCGGATTTTTTTTCAGAATCCATCATCTCTCCTGGTCTGTCTCCCCCTCTCACTAACTCCCCTTCATTCTTCCTCTCCTGCTATCTCCTTCTTTTCCTTTATTCTTAAAATATGTTGCGTTATTTGTTTCAGAAGTAGAGATCTGTGATTCAACAGTCTTACACAATTCACAGCGCTCACCGTAGCTCATACCCTCCCCAATGTCTATCACCCAGCCAGCCCATCCCTCCCACCCCCGACCACTCCAGCAAGCCTCACTCTGTTCCTGAGATTAAGAATTCCTCATATCAGTGAGGTCATATGATACATGTCTTTCTCTGATTGACTTATTTCACTAATCATCGGACCCTCCACTTCCATCCACGTCGTTGTCCATGGCAATATCTCATTCCTTTTGATGGCTGCGTAATATTCCATTGTGTATATATATACCACCTCTTCTTTATCCACTCATCTGTCGATGGACATCTTGGCTCTTTCAAAAGTTTGGCTACTGTGGACATTGCTGCTATAAACAATGGGGTGCACGTACCGCTTCGGGTCCCTACATTTGTATCTTTGGGGTAAATACCCAGGAGTGCAATTGCTGGATCGGATGGTAGCTCTAATTTCAACTATTTGAGGAACCTCCATCCTGTTTTCCAGAGGGGTTGCCCCAGCTTGCATTCCCACCACCAGTGTAGGAGGGTTCCCCTTTCTCCACATCCCCGCCAACCTCTGTCGTTCCCTGACTTGTTCATTTGAGCCATTCTGACGGGTGTGAGAGGGTATCTCATTGAGGTTTTGATGTGGATTTCCCTGATGCCGACCCGTGTTGAGCACTTTTTCCTGTGCCTGTGGGCCATTTGGATGTCTTCTTTGGAAAAATGTCTGTTCATGTCTTCTGCCTATTTTTTGATTGGATTATTTGTTCTTTGGGTGTTGAGTTTGATACGTTTTTATACATATTGGATAGTAGCCCTTTATCTGATATGTCATTCGTAAATAATTTCTCCCATTCTGTCGGTTGTGTTTTGGTTTTGTGGACTGTTTCTTTTGCTGTGCCAAAGGTTTTTATCTTGATGAAATCCCAATAGTTCATTTTTGCCCTGGCTTCCCGTGCCTTTGGTGATGTTTGTAGGAAGGAGTTGCTGCGGCTGAGGTCGAAGAGCTTGCTACCTGTGTTCTCCTTTAGGATTTTGATGGAGTCCTGTCTCACACTGAGGTCTTTCAAACATTTGGAGTCTATTTTTGTGTGTGGTGTCAGGAAATGGTCCAGTGTCATTCTTCTGCATGGGGCTGTCCCATTTCCACAACTCCAGTTGTTGAAGAGACTCTCTTTTTGCCATTGGACATTCTTTCCTGCTCTGTCAAAGATAAGTTGACCATAGAGTTGAGGGTCCATTTCTGGGCTCTCGATTCTGTTCCATGGATCTATGTGTCTGTTTTTGTGCCAGTACCCTACTGTCTTGATGATGACAGCTTTGTCATAGAGCTGGAAGTCCAGAATTGTGATGCCGCCAGCTTTGCTTTTCTTTCTCAATATTCCTCTGGCTATTCGTGGTCTCTTCTGGTTCCATTCAAATCTTAGGATTATTTGTTCCATTTCTTGGAAAAAAGTGGATGGTATTTTGACGGGGATTGCATTGCATGTGTAGATTGCTCTAGGTAGCATTGACCTCTTCACAATGTTGGTTCTCCCAATCCATGAGCATGGAACGTTTTTCCGTTTCTTTGTGTCTTCTTCAATTTCTTTCCTGAGTGTTTGGTAGTTTTCGGGTTACAGATCCTTTACCTCTTGGGTTCAATTTATTCCTAGGTCTCTTCTGGTTTTGGGTGCAGTTGTGAATGGGATCGACTCCTTGATTTGTCTCTCTTCTGTCTTGTTGTTGGTGTATAGGAATGCCACTGATGTCTGTGCATTGATTTTATAGCCTGCTACTTGACGGAATTGCTGTGTGAGTTGTAGCAGTTTTGGGGTGGAGTCTTTTGGGTTTTCCACATAAATATCATATCATCGGCAAAGAGTGAGAGTTTGACTTCCTCTCTGCCGATTTGGATGCCTTGGATTTCTTTTTGTTGTCTGATTGCTGTGGCTAGGACTTCTAATACTATGTTGAATAGCAGTGGTGAGAGTGGCTATCCCTGCCGCGTTCCTGACCTTAGGGGAAAAGACCTCAGCTTTTCCCCATTGAGAATGATATTCGCTGTAGGTTGTTCGTAGATGGCTTTTATGATATTGAGGTATGTACCCGCTGTCCCTGTACTCTGAAGAGTTTTGATCCAGAAAGTGTGCTTTACTTTGTCAAATGGTTTTTCTGCATCTATTGAGAGGATCATATGATTCTTGTTCTTTCTTTGGTTAATGTGTTTTATCACGTTGATTGATTTGCGGATGTTGAACCAGCCTTGCAGCCCAGGGATAAATCCCACTTGGTCATGGTGAATACTCCTTTTCATGTACTGTTGGGTCCTCTTGGCTAGTATTTTGGTGAGAATTTTTGCATCGATGTTCATCAAGGATATTGGTCTCTAATACTCCTTTTTGATGGGATCTTTGTCTGGTTTTGGGATCAAGGTAATGGTGGCCTCATAAAATGAGTTTGGAAGTTTTCCTTCCATTTCTATTGTTTGGAACAGTTTCAGGAGAATAGGTATTAATTCTTCTTTAAATGTCTGATAGAATTCCCCTGGGAATCCATCTGGCCCTGGGCTTTGGTTTCTTGGGAGGTTTTTGATGACTACTTCAATTGCCTTCGTGGTTATAGGACTGTTCAGGTTTTCTCTTTCTTCCTGGGTCAGTTTTGGTAGTTGACACATCTCTAGGAATGCACCCATTTCTTCCAGGTTATGGAATATGCTGCCATAGGGTTGCTCAGATTACGTTCTTATAATCGTTTGTATTTCTTTGGTGTTGGTTGTGATCTCTCCTCCTTCATTCATGATTTTGTTGATTTGGGTCATTTCTCTTTTCTTTTTGATCAGCCTGGACAGGGGTGTATCAATCTTGTGAATTCTTTCAAAGAACCAGCTCCTAGTTCCGTTGATCTGTTCTACTGTTCTTTTGGGTTCTATTTCATTGATTTCTGCTCTGATCTGCATGATTTCTCTTCTCCTGCTGGGTTTAGGCTTTATTGGCCGTTCTTTCTCCAGCTCCTTTAGGTGTAGGGTTAGGGTGTGTATTTGAGACCTTTCATGTTTCTTGAGAAAGGCTTGTATTGCTATATACTTTCCTCGCAGGACTGCCTTGGCTGTATCCCAAAGATTTTGGACAGTTGTGTTTTCATTTTCATTGGTTTCCATGAATTTTTAAATTCTTCTTTAATTTCCTGGTTGACCCATTCTTTCTTTCGTAGGATGCTCTTTAGCCTCCATGTATTTGAGTTCTTTCCGACTTTCCTCTTGTGATTGAGTTCTAGTTTCAAAGCATTGTGGTCTGAAAATGTGCAGGGAATGATCCCAATCTTTGGGTACCGGTTGAGACCTGATTTGTGACCTAGGATGTGATCCATTCTGGAGAACGTTCCATGGGCCCTAGAGAAGAATGTGTATTCCGTTGCTTCGGGATGGAACGTTCTGAATATGTCTGTGAAGTCCATTTGGTCCAGTGTGTCATTTAAAGTCTTTATTTCCTTGTTGATCTTTTGCTTAGATGATCTGGCCATTTCAGTCAGGGGGGTGTTAAAGTCCCCCACTCTGATTGTATGGTTGTCAATGTCTTTCTTTGCTTTTCTTCTAAATTGCCTTATATAATTGGATGCTCCCATGTTCGGGGCATAGACATTTACAATTGTTAGATCTTCTTCTTGGATAGACCCTTTAAGTAGGATATAGTGTCCTTCTTCATCTCTTATTACAGTCTTTGTTTTTTATTGCTTTGTTAATCACCATGTACTACATCATTTGTTTTGGTGTAGTGTCCCATGATTCATTGTTTGTTCCGAACACACAGTGCTCCATGCAGAATGTGCCCTCTTTAATACCCATCACCAGGCTAACCAATCCCCCGACCCACCTCCCCTCTAGAAACCTCGGATTTTTTTTCAGAATCCATCATCTCTCCTGGTCTGTCTCCCCCTCTCACTAACTCCCCTTCATTCTTCCTCTCCTGCTATCTCCTTCTTTTCCTTTATTCTTAAAATATGTTGCGTTATTTGTTTCAGAAGTAGAGATCTGTGATTCAACAGTCTTACACAATTCACAGCGCTCACCGTAGCTCATACCCTCCCCAATGTCTATCACCCAGCCAGCCCATCCCTCCCACCCCCGACCACTCCAGCAAGCCTCACTCTGTTCCTGAGATTAAGAATTCCTCATATCAGTGAGGTCATATGATACATGTCTTTCTCTGATTGACTTATTTCACTAATCATCGGACCCTCCACTTCCATCCACGTCGTTGTCCATGGCAACATCTCATTCCTTTTGATGGCTGCGTAATATTCCATTGTGTATATATATACCACCTCTTCTTTATCCACTCATCTGTCGATGGACATCTTGGCTCTTTCAAAAGTTTGGCTACTGTGGACATTGCTGCTATAAACAATGGTGTGCACGTACCGCTTCGGGTCCCTACATTTGTATCTTTGGGGTAAATACCCAGGAGTGCAATTGCTGGATCGGATGGTAGCTCTAATTTCAACTATTTGAGGAACCTCCATCCTGTTTTACAGAGGGGTTGCCCCAGCTTGCATTCCCACCACCAGTGTAGGAGGGTTCCCCTTTCTCCACATCCCCGCCAACCTCTGTCGTTCCCTGACTTGTTCATTTGAGCCATTCTGACGGGTGTGAGAGGGTATCTCATTGAGGTTTTGATGTGGATTTCCCTGATGCCGAGCCGTGTTGAGCACTTTTTCCTGTGCCTGTGGGCCATTTGGATGTCTTCTTTGGAAAAATGTCTGTTCATGCCTTCTGCCTATTTTTTGATTGGATTATTTGTTCTTTGGGTGTTGAGTTTGATACGTTTTTATACATATTGGATAGTAGCCCTTTATCTGATATGTCATTCTTAAATAATTTCTCCCATTCTGTCGGTTGTCTTTTGGTTTTGGGGACTGTTTCTTTTGCTGTGCCAAAGGTTTTTATCTTGATGAAATCCCAATAGTTCCTTTTTGCCCTGGATTCCCGTGCCTTTGGTGATGTTTGTAGGAAGGAGTTGCTGCGGCTGAGGTCGAAGAGCTTGCTACCTGTGTTCTCCTTTAGGATTTTGATGGAGTCCTGTCTCACACTGAGGTCTTTCAAACATTTGGAGTCTATTTTTGTGTGTGGTGTCAGGAAATGGTCCAGTGTCATTCTTCTGCATGGGGCTGTCCAATTTCCACAACTCCAGTTGTTGAAGAGACTCTCTTTTTGCCATTGGACATTCTTTCCTGCTCTGTCAAAGATAAGTTGACCATAGAGTTGAGGGTCCATTTCTGGGCTCTCGATTCTGTTCCATGGATCTATGTGTCTGTTTTTGTGCCAGTACCCTACTGTCTTGATGATGACAGCTTTGTCATAGAGCTGGAAGTCCAGAATTGTGATGCCGCCAGCTTTGCTTTTCTTTCTCAATATTCCTCTGGCTATTCGTGGTCTCTTCTGGTTCCATTCAAATCTTAGGATTATTTGTTCCATTTCTTGGAAAAAAGTGGATGGTATTTTGACGGGGATTGCATTGCATGTGTAGATTGCTCTAGGTAGCATTGACCTCTTCACAATGTTGGTTCTCCCAATCCATGAGCATGGAACGTTTTTCCGTTTCTTTGTGTCTTCTTCAATTTCTTTCCTGAGTATTTGGTAGTTTTCTGAGTACAGATCCTTTGCCTCTTGGGTTCAATTTATTCCTAGGTCTCTTCTGGTTTTGGGTGCAGTTGTGAATGGGATCGACTCCTTGATTTGTCTCTCTTCTGTCTTGTTGTTGGTGTATAGGAATGCCACTGATGTCTGTGCATTGATTTTATAGCCTGCTACTTGACGGAATTGCTGTGTGAGTTGTAGCAGTTTTGGGGTGGAGTCTTTTGGGTTTTCCACATAAAGTATCATATCATCTGCAAAGAGTGAGAGTTTGACTTCCTCTCTGCCGATTTGGATGCCTTGGATTTCTTTTTGTTGTCTGATTGCTGTGGCTAGGACTTCTAATACTATGTTGAATAGCAGTGGTGAGAGTGGCTATCCCTGCCGCGTTCCTGACCTTAGGGGAAAAGATCTCAGCTTTTCCCCATTGAGAATGATATTCGCTGTAGGTTGTTCGTAGATGGCTTTTATGATATTGAGGTATGTACCCGCTGTCCCTGTACTCTGAAGAGTTTTGACCCAGAAAGTGTGCTTTACTTTGTCAAATGGTTTTTCTGCATCTATTGAGAGGATCATATGATTCTTGTTCTTTCTTTGGTTAATGTGTTTTATCACGTTGATTGATTTGCGGATGTTGAACCAGCCTTGCAGCCCAGGGATAAATCCCACTTGGTCATGGTGAATACTCCTTTTCATGTACTGTTGGGTCCTCTTGGCTAGTATTTTGGTGAGAATTTTTGCATCGATGTTCATCAAGGATATTGGTCTCTAATACTCCTTTTTGATGGGATCTTTGTCTGGTTTTGGGATCAAGGTAATGGTGGCCTCATAAAATGAGTTTGGAAGTTTTCCTTCCATTTCTATTGTTTGGAACAGTTTCAGGAGAATAGGTATTAATTCTTCTTTAAATGTCTGATAGAATTCCCCTGGGAATCCATCTGGCCCTGGGCTTTGGTTTCTTGGGAGGTTTTTGATGACTACTTCAATTGCCTTCGTGGTTATAGGACTGTTCAGGTTTTCTCTTTCTTCCTGGGTCAGTTTTGGTAGTTGACACATCTCTAGGAATGCACCCATTTCTTCCAGGTTATGGAATATGCTGCCATAGGGTTGCTCAGATTACGTTCTTATAATCGTTTGTATTTCTTTGGTGTTGGTTGTGATCTCTCCTCCTTCATTCATGATTTTGTTGATTTGGGTCATTTCTCTTTTCTTTTTGATCAGCCTGGACAGGGGTGTATCAATCTTGTGAATTCTTTCAAAGAACCAGCTCCTAGTTCCGTTGATCTGTTCTACTGTTCTTTTGGGTTCTATTTCATTGATTTCTGCTCTGATCTGCATGATTTCTCTTCTCCTGCTGGGTTTAGGCTTTATTGGCCGTTCTTTCTCCAGCTCCTTTAGGTGTAGGGTTAGGGTGTGTATTTGAGACCTTTCATGTTTCTTGAGAAAGGCTTGTATTGCTATATACTTTCCTCGCAGGACTGCCTTGGCTGTATCCCAAAGATTTTGGACAGTTGTGTTTTCATTTTCATTGGTTTCCATGAATTTTTAAATTCTTCTTTAATTTCCTGGTTGACCCATTCTTTCTTTCGTAGGATGCTCTTTAGCCTCCATGTATTTGAGTTCTTTCCGACTTTCCTCTTGTGATTGAGTTCTAGTTTCAAAGCATTGTGGTCTGAAAATGTGCAGGGAATGATCCCAATCTTTGGGTACCGGTTGAGACCTGATTTGTGACCTAGGATGTGATCCATTCTGGAGAACGTTCCATGGGCCCTAGAGAAGAATGTGTATTCCGTTGCTTCGGGATGGAACGTTCTGAATATGTCTGTGAAGTCCATTTGGTCCAGTGTGTCATTTAAAGTCTTTATTTCCTTGTTGATCTTTTGCTTAGATGATCTGGCCATTTCAGTCAGGGGGGTGTTAAAGTCCCCCACTCTGATTGTATGGTTGTCAATGTCTTTCTTTGCTTTTCTTCTAAATTGCCTTATATAATTGGATGCTCCCAAGTTCGGGGCATAGACATTTACAATTGTTAGATCTTCTTCTTGGATAGACCCTTTAAGTAGGATATAGTGTCCTTCTTCATCTCTTATTACAGTCTTTGTTTTTTATTGCTTTGTTAATCACCATGTACTACATCATTTGTTTTGGTGTAGTGTCCCATGATTCATTGTTTGTTCCGAACACACAGTGCTCCATGCAGAATGTGCCCTCTTTAATACCCATCACCAGGCTAACCAATCCCCCGACCCACCTCCCCTCTAGAAACCTCGGATTTTTTTTCAGAATCCATCATCTCTCCTGGTCTGTCTCCCCCTCTCACTAACTCCCCTTCATTCTTCCTCTCCTGCTATCTCCTTCTTTTCCTTTATTCTTAAAATATGTTGCGTTATTTGTTTCAGAAGTAGAGATCTGTGATTCAACAGTCTTACACAATTCACAGCGCTCACCGTAGCTCATACCCTCCCCAATGTCTATCACCCAGCCAGCCCATCCCTCCCACCCCCGACCATTCCAGCAAGCCTCACTCTCTTCCTGAGATTAAGAATTCCTCATATCAGTGAGGTCATATGATACATGTCTTTCTCTGATTGACTTATTTCACTAATCATCGGACCCTCCACTTCCATCCACGTCGTTGTCCATGGCAACATCTCATTCCTTTTGATGGCTGCGTAATATTCCATTGTGTATATATATACCACCTCTTCTTTATCCACTCATCTGTCGATGGACATCTTGGCTCTTTCAAAAGTTTGGCTACTGTGGACATTGCTGCTATAAACAATGGGGTGCACGTACCGCTTCGGGTCCCTACATTTGTATCTTTGGGGTAAATACCCAGGAGTGCAATTGCTGGATCGGATGGTAGCTCTAATTTCAACTATTTGAGGAACCTCCATCCTGTTTTCCAGAGGGGTTGCCCCAGCTTGCATTCCCACCACCAGTGTAGGAGGGTTCCCCTTTCTCCACATCCCCGCCAACCTCTGTCGTTCCCTGACTTGTTCATTTGAGCCATTCTGACGGGTGTGAGAGGGTATCTCATTGAGGTTTTGATGTGGATTTCCCTGATGCCGAGCCGTGTTGAGCACTTTTTCCTGTGCCTGTGGGCCATTTGGATGTCTTCTTTGGAAAAATGTCTGTTCATGCCTTCTGCCTATTTTTTGATTGGATTATTTGTTCTTTGGGTGTTGAGTTTGATACGTTTTTATACATATTGGATAGTAGCCCTTTATCTGATATGTCATTCTTAAATAATTTCTCCCATTCTGTCGGTTGTCTTTTGGTTTTGGGGACTGTTTCTTTTGCTGTGCCAAAGGTTTTTATCTTGATGAAATCCCAATAGTTCCTTTTTGCCCTGGATTCCCGTGCCTTTGGTGAAGTTTGTAGGAAAGAGTTGCTGCGGCTGAGGTCGAAGAGCTTGCTACCTGTGTTCTCCTTTAGGATTTTGATGGAGTCCTGTCTCACACTGAGGTCTTTCAAACATTTGGAGTCTATTTTTGTGTGTGGTGTCAGGAAATGGTCCAGTGTCATTCTTCTGCATGGGGCTGTCCCATTTCCACAACTCCAGTTGTTGAAGAGACTCTCTTTTTGCCATTGGACATTCTTTCCTGCTCTGTCAAAGATAAGTTGACCATAGAGTTGAGGGTCCATTTCTGGGCTCTCGATTCTGTTCCATGGATCTATGTGTCTGTTTTTGTGCCAGTACCCTACTGTCTTGATGATGACAGCTTTGTCATAGAGCTGGAAGTCCAGAATTGTGATGCCGCCAGCTTTGCTTTTCTTTCTCAATATTCCTCTGGCTATTCGTGGTCTCTTCTGGTTCCATTCAAATCTTAGGATTATTTGTTCCATTTCTTGGAAAAAAGTGGATGGTATTTTGACGGGGATTGCATTGCATGTGTAGATTGCTCTAGGTAGCATTGACCTCTTCACAATGTTGGTTCTCCCAATCCATGAGCATGGAACGTTTTTCCGTTTCTTTGTGTCTTCTTCAATTTCTTTCCTGAGTATTTGGTAGTTTTCTGAGTACAGATCCTTTGCCTCTTGGGTTCAATTTATTCCTAGGTCTCTTCTGGTTTTGGGTGCAGTTGTGAATGGGATCGACTCCTTGATTTGTCTCTCTTCTGTCTTGTTGTTGGTGTATAGGAATGCCACTGATGTCTGTGCATTGATTTTATAGCCTGCTACTTGACGGAATTGCTGTGTGAGTTGTAGCAGTTTTGGGGTGGAGTCTTTTGGGTTTTCCACATAAAGTATCATATCATCTGCAAAGAGTGAGAGTTTGACTTCCTCTCTGCCGATTTGGATGCCTTGGATTTCTTTTTGTTGTCTGATTGCTGTGGCTAGGACTTCTAATACTATGTTGAATAGCAGTGGTGAGAGTGGCTATCCCTGCCGCGTTCCTGACCTTAGGGGAAAAGATCTCAGCTTTTCCCCATTGAGAATGATATTCGCTGTAGGTTGTTCGTAGATGGCTTTTATGATATTGAGGTATGTACCCGCTGTCCCTGTACTCTGAAGAGTTTTGATCCAGAAAGTGTGCTTTACTTTGTCAAATGGTTTTTCTGCATCTATTGAGAGGATCATATGATTCTTGTTCTTTCTTTGGTTAATGTGTTTTATCACGTTGATTGATTTGCGGATGTTGAACCAGCCTTGCAGCCCAGGGATAAATCCCACTTGGTCATGGTGAATACTCCTTTTCATGTACTGTTGGGTCCTCTTGGCTAGTATTTTGGTGAGAATTTTTGCATCGATGTTCATCAAGGATATTGGTCTCTAATACTCCTTTTTGATGGGATCTTTGTCTGGTTTTGGGATCAAGGTAATGGTGGCCTCATAAAATGAGTTTGGAAGTTTTCCTTCCATTTCTATTGTTTGGAACAGTTTCAGGAGAATAGGTATTAATTCTTCTTTAAATGTCTGATAGAATTCCCCTGGGAATCCATCTGGCCCTGGGCTTTGGTTTCTTGGGAGGTTTTTGATGACTACTTCAATTGCCTTCGTGGTTATAGGACTGTTCAGGTTTTCTCTTTCTTCCTGGGTCAGATTTGGTAGTTGACACATCTCTAGGAATGCACCCATTTCTTCCAGGTTATGGAGTATGCTGCCATAGGGTTGCTCAGATTACGTTCTTATAATCGTTTGTATTTCTTTGGTGTTGTTTGTGATCTCTCCTCCTTCATTCATGATTTTGTTGATTTGGGTCATTTCTCTTTTCTTTTTGATCAGCCTGGACAGGGGTGTATCAATCTTGTGAATTCTTTCAAAGAACCAGCTCCTAGTTCCGTTGATCTGTTCTACTGTTCTTTTGGGTTCTATTTCATTGATTTCTGCTCTGATCTGCATGATTTCTCTTCTCCTGCTGGGTTTACGCTTTATTGGCCGTTCTTTCTCCAGCTCCTTTAGGTGTAGGGTTAGGGTGTGTATTTGAGACCTTTCATGTTTCTTGAGAAAGGCTTGTATTGCTATATACTTTCCTCGCAGGACTGCCTTGGCAGTATCCCAAAGATTTTGGACGGTTGTGTTTTCATTTTCATTGGTTTCCATGAATTTTTAAATTCTTCTTTAATTTCCTGGTTGACCCATTCATTCTGTCGTAGGATGCTCTTTAGCCTCCATGTATTTGAGTTCTTTCCGACTTTCCTCTTGTGATTGAGTTCTAGTTTCAAAGCATTGAGGTCTGAAAATGTGCAGGGAATGATCCCAATCTTTGGGTACCGGTTGAGACCTGATTTGTGACCTAGGATGTGATCCATTCTGGAGAACGTTCCATGGGCCCTAGAGAAGAATGTGTATTCCGTTGCTTCGGGATGGAACGTTCTGAATATGTCTGTGAAGTCCATTTGTTCCAGTGTGTCATTTAAAGTCTTTATTTCCTTGTTGATCTTTTGCTTAGATGATCTGGCCATTTCAGTCAGGGGGGTGTTAAAGTCCCCCACTATGATTGTATGGTTGTCAATGTCTTTCTTTGCTTTTCTTCTAAATTGCCTTATATAATTGGATGCTCCCATGTTCGGGGCATAGACATTTACAATTGTTAGATCTTCTTCTTGGATAGACCCTTTAAGTAGGATATAGTGTCCTTCTTCATCTCTTATTACAGCCTTTGTTTTTTATTGCTTTGTTAATCACCATGTACTACATCATTTGTTTTGGTGTAGTGTCCCATGATTCATTGTTTGTTCCGAACACACAGTGCTCCATGCAGAATGTGCCCTCTTTAATACCCATCACCAGGCTAACCAATCCCCCGACCCACCTCCCCTCTAGAAACCTCGGATTTTTTTTCAGAATCCATCATCTCTCCTGGTCTGTCTCCCCCTCTCACTAACTCCCCTTCATTCTTCCTCTCCTGCTATCTCCTTCTTTTCCTTTATTCTTAAAATATGTTGCGTTATTTGTTTCAGAAGTAGAGATCTGTGATTCAACAGTCTTACACAATTCACAGCGCTCACCGTAGCTCATACCCTCCCCAATGTCTATCACCCAGCCAGCCCATCCCTCCCACCCCCGACCACTCCAGCAAGCCTCACTCTGTTCCTGAGATTAAGAATTCCTCATATCAGTGAGGTCATATGATACATGTCTTTCTCTGATTGACTTATTTCACTAATCATCGGACCCTCCACTTCCATCCACGTCGTTGTCCATGGCAACATCTCATTCCTTTTGATGGCTGCGTAATATTCCATTGTGTATATATATACCACCTCTTCTTTATCCACTCATCTGTCGATGGACATCTTGGCTCTTTCAAAAGTTTGGCTACTGTGGACATTGCTGCTATAAACAATGGGGTGCACGTACCGCTTCGGGTCCCTACATTTGTATCTTTGGGGTAAATACCCAGGAGTGCAATTGCTGGATCGGATGGTAGCTCTAATTTCAACTATTTGAGGAACCTCCATCCTGTTTTCCAGAGGGGTTGCCCCAGCTTGCATTCCCACCACCAGTGTAGGAGGGTTCCCCTTTCTCCACATCCCCGCCAACCTCTGTCGTTCCCTGACTTGTTCATTTGAGCCATTCTGACGGGTGTGAGGGGGTATCTCATTGAGGTTTTGATGTGGATTTCCCTGATGCCGAGCCGTGTTGAGCACTTTTTCCTGTGCCTGTGGGCCATTTGGATGTCTTCTTTGGAAAAATGTCTGTTCATGTCTTCTGCCTATTTTTTGATTGGATTATTTGTTCTTTGGGTGTTGAGTTTGATACGTTTTTATACATATTGGATAGTAGCCCTTTATCTGATATGTCATTCGTAAATAATTTCTCCCATTCTGTCGGTTGTGTTTTGGTTTTGTGGACTGTTTCTTTTGCTGTGCCAAAGGTTTTTATCTTGATGAAATCCCAATAGTTCATTTTTGCCCTGGCTTCCCGTGCCTTTGGTGATGTTTGTAGGAAGGAGTTGCTGCGGCTGAGGTCGAAGAGCTTGCTACCTGTGTTCTCCTTTAGGATTTTGATGGAGTCCTGTCTCACACTGAGGTCTTTCAAACATTTGGAGTCTATTTTTGTGTGTGGTGTCAGGAAATGGTCCAGTGTCATTCTTCTGCATGGGGCTGTCCCATTTCCACAACTCCAGTTGTTGTAGAGACTCTCTTTTTGCCATTGGACATTCTTTCCTGCTCTGTCAAAGATAAGTTGACCATAGAGTTGAGGGTCCATTTCTGGGCTCTCGATTCTCTTCCATGGATCTATGTGTCTGTTTTTGTGCCAGTACCCTACTGTCTTGATGATGACAGCTTTGTCATAGAGCTGGAAGTCCAGAATTGTGATGCCGCCAGCTTTGCTTTTCTTTCTCAATATTCCTCTGGCTATTCGTGGTCTCTTCTGGTTCCATTCAAATCTTAGGATTATTTGTTCCATTTCTTGGAAAAAAGTGGATGGTATTTTGACGGGGATTGCATTGCATGTGTAGATTGCTCTAGGTAGCATTGACCTCTTCACAATGTTGGTTCTCCCAATCCATGAGCATGGAACGTTTTTCCGTTTCTTTGTGTCTTCTTCAATTTCTTTCCTGAGTATTTGGTAGTTTTCTGAGTACAGATCCTTTGCCTCTTGGGTTCAATGTATTCCTAGGTCTCTTCTGGTTTTGGGTGCAGTTGTGAATGGGATCGACTCCTTGATTTGTCTCTCTTCTGTCTTGTTGTTGGTGTATAGGAATGCCACTGATGTCTGTGCATTGATTTTATAGCCTGCTACTTGAAGGAATTGCTGTGTGAGTTGTAGCAGTTTTGGGGTGGAGTCTTTTGGGTTTTCCACATAAAGTATCATATCATCGGCAAAGAGTGAGAGTTTGACTTCCTCTCTGCCGATTTGGATGCCTTGGATTTCTTTTTGTTGTCTGATTGCTGTGGCTAGGACTTCTAATACTATGTTGAATAGCAGTGGTGAGAGTGGCTATCCCTGCCGCGTTCCTGACCTTAGGGGAAAAGATCTCAGCTTTTCCCCATTGAGAATGATATTCGCTGTAGGTTGTTCGTAGATGGCTTTTATGATATTGAGGTATGTACCCGCTGTCCCTGTACTCTGAAGAGTTTTGATCCAGAAAGTGTGCTTTACATTGTCAAATGGTTTTTCTGCATCTATTGAGAGGATCATATGATTCTTGTTCTTTCTTTGGTTAATGTGTTTTATCACGTTGATTGATTTGCGGATGTTGAACCAGCCTTGCAGCCCAGGGATAAATCCCACTTGGTCATGGTGAATACTCCTTTTCATGTACTGTTGGGTCCTCTTGGCTAGTATTTTGGTGAGAATTTTTGCATCGATGTTCATCAAGGATATTGGTCTCTAATACTCCT
The DNA here is from genome assembly GCF_037043125.1 of Eumetopias jubatus. Taxonomy (NCBI): domain Eukaryota; kingdom Metazoa; phylum Chordata; class Mammalia; order Carnivora; family Otariidae; genus Eumetopias; species Eumetopias jubatus. The sequence goes on along the minus strand of NW_028274824.1, from coordinate 5,145,715 downwards.
TTTTGATGGGATCTTTGTCTGGTTTTGGGATCAAGGTAATGGTGGCCTCATAAAATGAGATTGGAAGTTTTCCTTCCATTTCTATTGTTTGGAACAGTTTCAGGAGAATAGGTATTAATTCTTCTTTAAATGTCGGATAGAATTCCCCTGGGAATCCATCTGGCCCTGGGCTTTGGTTTCTTGGGAGGTTTTTGATGACTACTTCAATTGCCTTCGTGGTTATAGGACTGTTCAGGTTTTCTCTTTCTTCCTGGGTCAGTTTTGGTAGTTGACACATCTCTAGGAATGCACCCATTTCTTCCAGGTTATGGAATATGCTGCCATAGGGTTGCTCAGATTACGTTCTTATAATCGTTTGTATTTCTTTGGTGTTGGTTGTGATCTCTCCTCCTTCATTCATGATTTTGTTGATTTGGGTCATTTCTCTTTTCTTTTTGATCAGCCTGGACAGGGGTGTATCAATCTTGTGAATTCTTTCAAAGAACCAGCTCCTAGTTCCGTTGATCTGTTCTACTGTTCTTTTGGGTTCTATTTCATTGATTTTTGCTCTGATCTGCATGATTTCTCTTCTCCTGCTGGGTTTAGGCTTTATTGGCCGTTCTTTCTCCAGCTCCTTTAGGTGTAGGGTTAGGGTGTGTATTTGAGACCTTTCATGTTTCTTGAGAAAGGCTTGTATTGCTATATACTTTCCTCGCAGGACTGCCTTGGCTGTATCCCAAAGATTTTGGACAGTTGTGTTTTCATTTTCATTGGTTTCCATGAATTTTTAAATTCTTCTTTAATTTCCTGGTTGACCCATTCATTCTTTCGTAGGATGCTCTTTAGCCTCCATGTATTTGAGTTCTTTCCGACTTTCCTCTTGTGATTGAGTTCTAGTTTCAAAGCATTGTGGTCTGAAAATGTGCAGGGAATGATCCCAATCTTTGGGTACCGGTTGAGACCTGATTTGTGACCTAGGATGTGATCCATTCTGGAGAACGTTCCATGGGCCCTAGAGAAGAATGTGTATTCCGTTGCTTCGGGATGGAACGTTCTGAATATGTCTGTGAAGTCCATTTGGTCCAGTGTGTCATTTAAAGTCTTTATTTCCTTGTTGATCTTTTGCTTAGATGATCTGGCCATTTCAGTCAGGGGGGTGTTAAAGTCCCCCACTATGATTGTATGGTTGTCAATGTCTTTCTTTGCTTTTCTTCTAAATTGCCTTATATAATTGGATGCTCCCATGTTCGGGGCATAGACATTTACAATTGTTAGATCTTCTTCTTGGATAGACCCTTTAAGTAGGATATAGTGTCCTTCTTCATCTCTTATTACAGCCTTTGTTTTTTATTGCTTTGTTAATCACCATGTACTACATCATTTGTTTTGGTGTAGTGTCCCATGATTCATTGTTTGTTCCGAACACACAGTGCTCCATGCAGAATGTGCCCTCTTTAATACCCATCACCAGGCTAACCAATCCCCCGACCCACCTCCCCTCTAGAAACCTCGGATTTTTTTTCAGAATCCATCATCTCTCCTGGTCTGTCTCCCCCTCTCACTAACTCCCCTTCATTCTTCCTCTCCTGCTATCTCCTTCTTTTCCTTTATTCTTAAAATATGTTGCGTTATTTGTTTCAGAAGTAGAGATCTGTGATTCAACAGTCTTACACAATTCACAGCGCTCACCGTAGCTCATACCCTCCCCAATGTCTATCACCCAGCCAGCCCATCCCTCCCACCCCCGACCACTCCAGCAAGCCTCACTCTGTTCCTGAGATTAAGAATTCCTCATATCAGTGAGGTCATATGATACATGTCTTTCTCTGATTGACTTATTTCACTAATCATCGGACCCTCCACTTCCATCCACGTCGTTGTCCATGGCAACATCTCATTCCTTTTGATGGCTGCGTAATATTCCATTGTGTATATATATACCACCTCTTCTTTATCCACTCATCTGTCGATGGACATCTTGGCTCTTTCAACAGTTTGGCTACTGTGGACATTGCTGCTATAAACAATGGGGTGCACGTACCGCTTCGGGTCCCTACATTTGTATCTTTGGGGTAAATACCCAGGAGTGCAATTGCTGGATCGGATGGTAGCTCTAATTTCAAGTATTTGAGGAACCTCCATCCTGTTTTCCAGAGGGGTTGCCCCAGCTTGCATTCCCACCACCAGTGTAGGAGGGTTCCCCTTTCTCCACATCCCCGCCAACCTCTGTCGTTCCCTGACTTGTTCATTTGAGCCATTCTGACGGGTGTGAGAGGGTATCTCATTGAGGTTTTGATGTGGATTTCCCTGATGCCGAGCCGTGTTGAGCACTTTTTCCTGTGCCTGTGGGCCATTTGGATGTCTTCTTTGGAAAAATGTCTGTTCATGTCTTCTGCCTATTTTTTGATTGGATTATTTGTTCTTTGGGTGTTGAGTTTGATACGTTTTTATACATATTGGATAGTAGCCCTTTATCTGATATGTCATTCGTAAATAATTTCTCCCATTCTGTCGGTTGTCTTTTGGTTTTGTGGACTGTTTCTTTTGCTGTGCCAAAGGTTTTTATCTTGATGAAATCCCAATAGTTCCTTTTTGCCCTGGATTCCCGTGCCTTTGGTGATGTTTGTAGGAAGGAGTTGCTGCGGCTGAGGTCGAAGAGCTTGCTACCTGTGTTCTCCTTTAGGATTTTGATGGAGTCCTGTCTCACACTGAGGTCTTTCAAACATTTGGAGTCTATTTTTGTGTGTGGTGTCAGGAAATGGTCCAGTGTCATTCTTCTGCATGGGGCTGTCCCATTTCCACAACTCCAGTTGTTGAAGAGACTCTCTTTTTGCCATTGGACATTCTTTCCTGCTCTGTCAAAGATAAGTTGACCATAGAGTTGAGGGTCCATTTCTGGGCTCTCGATTCTGTTCCATGGATCTATGTGTCTGTTTTTGTGCCAGTACCCTACTGTCTTGATGATGACAGCTTTGTCATAGAGCTGGAAGTCCAGAATTGTGATGCCGCCAGCTTTGCTTTTCTTTCTCAATATTCCTCTGGCTATTCGTGGTCTCTTCTGGTTCCATTCAAATCTTAGGATTATTTGTTCCATTTCTTGGAAAAAAGTGGATGGTATTTTGACGGGGATTGCATTGCATGTGTAGATTGCTCTAGGTAGCATTGACCTCTTCACAATGTTGGTTCTCCCAATCCATGAGCATGGAACGTTTTTCCGTTTCTTTGTGTCTTCTTCAATTTCTTTCCTGAGTATTTGGTAGTTTTCTGAGTACAGATCCTTTGCCTCTTGGGTTCAATTTATTCCTAGGTCTCTTCTGGTTTTGGGTGCAGTTGTGAATGGGATCGACTCCTTGATTTGTCTCTCTTCTGTCTTGTTGTTGGTGTATAGGAATGCCACTGATGTCTGTGCATTGATTTTATAGCCTGCTACTTGACGGAATTGCTGTGTGAGTTGTAGCAGTTTTGGGGTGGAGTCTTTTGGGTTTTCCACATAAAGTATCATATCATCTGCAAAGAGTGAGAGTTTGACTTCCTCTCTGCCGATTTGGATGCCTTGGATTTCTTTTTGTTGTCTGATTGCTGTGGCTAGGACTTCTAATACTATGTTGAATAGCAGTGGTGAGAGTGGCTATCCCTGCCGCGTTCCTGACCTTAGGGGAAAAGATCTCAGCTTTTCCCCATTGAGAATGATATTCGCTGTAGGTTGTTCGTAGATGGCTTTTATGATATTGAGGTATGTACCCGCTGTCCCTGTACTCTGAAGAGTTTTGATCCAGAAAGTGTGCTTTACTTTGTCAAATGGTTTTTCTGCATCTATTGAGAGGATCATATGATTCTTGTTCTTTCTTTGGTTAATGTGTTTTATCACGTTGATTGATTTGCGGATGTTGAACCAGCCTTGCAGCCCAGGGATAAATCCCACTTGGTCATGGTGAATACTCCTTTTCATGTACTGTTGGGTCCTCTTGGCTAGTATTTTGGTGAGAATTTTTGCATCGATGTTCATCAAGGATATTGGTCTCTAATACTCCTTTTTGATGGGATCTTTGTCTGGTTTTGGGATCAAGGTAATGGTGGCCTCATAAAATGAGATTGGAAGTTTTCCTTCCATTTCTATTGTTTGGAACAGTTTCAGGAGAATAGGTATTAATTCTTCTTTAAATGTCTGATAGAATTCCCCTGGGAATCCATCTGGCCCTGGGCTTTGGTTTCTTGGGAGGTTTTTGATGACTACTTCAATTGCCTTCGTGGTTATAGGACTGTTCAGGTTTTCTCTTTCTTCCTGGGTCAGTTTTGGTAGTTGACACATCTCTAGGAATGCACCCATTTCTTCCAGGTTATGGAATATGCTGCCATAGGGTTGCTCAGATTACGTTCTTATAATCGTTTGTATTTCTTTGGTGTTGGTTGTGATCTCTCCTCCTTCATTCATGATTTTGTTGATTTGGGTCATTTCTCTTTTCTTTTTGATCAGCCTGGACAGGGGTGTATCAATCTTGTGAATTCTTTCAAAGAACCAGCTCCTAGTTCCGTTGATCTGTTCTACTGTTCTTTTGGGTTCTATTTCATTGATTTCTGCTCTGATCTGCATGATTTCTCTTCTCCTGCTGGGTTTAGGCTTTATTGGCCGTTCTTTCTCCAGCTCCTTTAGGTGTAGGGTTAGGTTGTGTATTTGAGACCTTTCATGTTTCTTGAGAAAGGCTTGTATTGCTATATACTTTCCTCGCAGGACTGCCTTGGCTGTATCCCAAAGATTTTGGACAGTTGTGTTTTCATTTTCATTGGTTTCCATGAATTTTTAAATTCTTCTTTAATTTCCTGGTTGACCCATTCATTCTTTCGTAGGATGCTCTTTAGCCTCCATGTATTTGAGTTCTTTCCGACTTTCCTCTTGTGATTGAGTTCTAGGTTCAAAGCATTGAGGTCTGAAAATGTGCAGGGAATGATCCCAATCTTTGGGTACCGGTTGAGACCTGATTTGTGACCTAGGATGTGATCCATTCTGGAGAACGTTCCATGGGCCCTAGAGAAGAATGTGTATTCCGTTGCTTCGGGATGGAACGTTCTGAATATGTCTGTGAAGTCCATTTGGTCCAGTGTGTCATTTAAAGTCTTTATTTCCTTGTTGATCTTTTGCTTAGATGATCTGGCCATTTCAGTCAGGGGGGTGTTAAAGTCCCCCACTCTGATTGTATGGTTGTCAATGTCTTTCTTTGCTTTTCTTCTAAATTGCCTTATATAATTGGATGCTCCCATGTTCGGGGCATAGACATTTACAATTGTTAGATCTTCTTCTTGGATAGACCCTTTAAGTAGGATATAGTGTCCTTCTTCATCTCTTATTACAGCCTTTGTTTTTTATTGCTTTGTTAATCACCATGTACTACATCATTTGTTTTGGTGTAGTGTCCCATGATTCATTGTTTGTTCCGAACACACAGTGCTCCATGCAGAATGTGCCCTCTTTAATACCCATCACCAGGCTAACCAATCCCCCGACCCACCTCCCCTCTAGAAACCTCGGATTTTTTTTCAGAATCCATCATCTCTCCTGGTCTGTCTCCCCCTCTCACTAACTCCCCTTCATTCTTCCTCTCCTGCTATCTCCTTCTTTTCCTTTATTCTTAAAATATGTTGCGTTATTTGTTTCAGAAGTAGAGATCTGTGATTCAACAGTCTTACACAATTCACAGCGCTCACCGTAGCTCATACCCTCCCCAATGTCTATCACCCAGCCAGCCCATCCCTCCCACCCCCGACCACTCCAGCAAGCCTCACTCTGTTCCTGAGATTAAGAATTCCTCATATCAGTGAGGTCATATGATACATGTCTTTCTCTGATTGACTTATTTCACTAATCATCGGACCCTCCACTTCCATCCACGTCGTTGTCAATGGCAACATCTCATTCCTTTTGATGGCTGCGTAATATTCCATTGTGTATATATATACCACCTCTTCTTTATCCACTCATCTGTCGATGGACATCTTGGCTCTTTCAACAGTTTGGCTACTGTGGACATTGCTGCTATAAACAATGGGGTGCACGTACCGCTTCGGGTCCCTACATTTGTATCTTTGGGGTAAATACCCAGGAGTGCAATTGCTGGATCGGATGGTAGCTCTAATTTCAACTATTTGAGGAACCTCCATCCTGTTTTCCAGAGGGGTTGCCCCAGCTTGCATTCCCACCACCAGTGTAGGAGGGTTCCCCTTTCTCCACATCCCCGCCAACCTCTGTCGTTCCCTGACTTGTTCATTTGAGCCATTCTGACGGGTGTGAGGGGGTATCTCATTGAGGTTTTGATGTGGATTTCCCTGATGCCGAGCCGTGTTGAGCACTTTTTCCTGTGCCTGTGGGCCATTTGGATGTCTTCTTTGGAAAAATGTCTGTTCATGTCTTCTGCCTATTTTTTGATTGGATTATTTGTTCTTTGGGTGTTGAGTTTGATACGTTTTTATACATATTGGATAGTAGCCCTTTATCTGATATGTCATTCGTAAATAATTTCTCCCATTCTGTCGGTTGTCTTTTGGTTTTGTGGACTGTTTCTTTTGCTGTGCCAAAGGTTTTTATCTTGATGAAATCCCAATAGTTCATTTTTGCCCTGGCTTCCCGTGCCTTTGGTGATGTTTGTAGGAAGAAGTTGCTGCGGCTGAGGTCGAAGAGCTTGCTACCTGTGTTCTCCTTTAGGATTTTGATGGAGTCCTGTCTCACACTGAGGTCTTTCAAACATTTGGAGTCTATTTTTGTGTGTGGTGTCAGGAAATGGTCCAGTGTCATTCTTCTGCATGGGGCTGTCCCATTTCCACAACTCCAGTTGTTGAAGAGACTCTCTTTTTGCCATTGGACATTCTTTCCTGCTCTGTCAAAGATAAGTTGACCATAGAGTTGAGGGTCCATTTCTGGGCTCTCGATTCTGTTCCATGGATCTATGTGTCTGTTTTTGTGCCAGTACCCTACTGTCTTGATGATGACAGCTTTGTCATAGAGCTGGAAGTCCAGAATTGTGATGCCGCCAGCTTTGCTTTTCTTTCTCAATATTCCTCTGGCTATTCGTGGTCTCTTCTGGTTCCATTCAAATCTTAGGATTATTTGTTCCATTTCTTGGAAAAAAGTGGATGGTATTTTGACGGGGATTGCATTGCATGTGTAGATTGCTCTAGGTAGCATTGACCTCTTCACAATGTTGGTTCTCCCAATCCATGAGCATGGAACGTTTTTCCGTTTCTTTGTGTCTTCTTCAATTTCTTTCCTGAGTATTTGGTAGTTTTCTGAGTACAGATCCTTTGCCTCTTGGGTTCAATGTATTCCTAGGTCTCTTCTGGTTTTGGGTGCAGTTGTGAATGGGATCGACTCCTTGATTTGTCTCTCTTCTGTCTTGTTGTTGGTGTATAGGAATGCCACTGATGTCTGTGCATTGATTTTATAGCCTGCTACTTGACGGAATTGCTGTGTGAGTTGTAGCAGTTTTGGGGTGGAGTCTTTTGGGTTTTCCACATAAAGTATCATATCATCTGCAAAGAGTGAGAGTTTGACTTCCTCTCTGCCGATTTGGATGCCTTGGATTTCTTTTTGTTGTCTGATTGCTGTGGCTAGGACTTCTAATACTATGTTGAATAGCAGTGGTGAGAGTGGCTATCCCTGCCGCGTTCCTGACCTTAGGGGAAAAGATCTCAGCTTTTCCCCATTGAGAATGATATTCGCTGTAGGTTGTTCGTAGATGGCTTTTATGATATTGAGGTATGTACCCGCTGTCCCTGTACTCTGAAGAGTTTTGATCCAGAAAGTGTGCTTTACTTTGTCAAATGGTTTTTCTGCATCTATTGAGAGGATCATATGATTCTTGTTCTTTCTTTGGTTAATGTGTTTTATCACGTTGATTGATTTGCGGATGTTGAACCAGCCTTGCAGCCCAGGGATAAATCCCACTTGGTCATGGTGAATACTCCTTTTCATGTACTGTTGGGTCCTCTTGGCTAGTATTTTGGTGAGAATTTTTGCATCGATGTTCATCAAGGATATTGGTCTCTAATACTCCTTTTTGATGGGATCTTTGTCTGGTTTTGGGATCAAGGAAATGGTGGCCTCATAAAATGAGATTGGAAGTTTTCCTTCCATTTCTATTGTTTGAACAGTTTCAGGAGAATAGGTATTAATTCTTCTTTAAATGTCTGATAGAATTCCCCTGGGAATCCATCTGGCCCTGGGCTTTGGTTTCTTGGGAGGTTTTTGATGACTACTTCAATTGCCTTCGTGGTTATAGGACTGTTCAGGTTTTCTCTTTCTTCCTGGGTCAGTTTTGGTAGTTGACACATCTCTAGGAATGCACCCATTTCTTCCAGGTTATGGAATATGCTGCCATAGGGTTGCTCAGATTACGTTCTTATAATCGTTTGTATTTCTTTGGTGTTGGTTGTGATCTCTCCTCCTTCATTCATGATTTTGTTGATTTGGGTCATTTCTCTTTTCTTTTTGATCAGCCTGGACAGGGGTGTATCAATCTTGTGAATTCTTTCAAAGAACCAGCTCCTAGTTCCGTTGATCTGTTCTACTGTTCTTTTGGGTTCTATTTCATTGATTTCTGCTCTGATCTGCATGATTTCTCTTCTCCTGCTGGGTTTAGGCTTTATTGGCCGTTCTTTCTCCAGCTCCTTTAGGTGTAGGGTTAGGGTGTGTATTTGAGACCTTTCATGTTTCTTGAGAAAGGCTTGTATTGCTATATACTTTCCTCGCAGGACTGCCTTGGCTGTATCCCAAAGATTTTGGACAGTTGTGTTTTCATTTTCATTGGTTTCCATGAATTTTTAAATTCTTCTTTAATTTCCTGGTTGACCCATTCATTCTTTCGTAGGATGCTCTTTACCCTCCATGTATTTGAGTTCTTTCCGACTTTCCTCTTGTGATTGAGTTCTAGTTTCAAAGCATTGTGGTCTGAAAATGTGCAGGGAATGATCCCAATCTTTGGGTACCGGTTGAGACCTGATTTGTGACCTAGGATGTGATCCATTCTGGAGAACGTTCCATGGGCCCTAGAGAAGAATGTGTATTCCGTTGCTTCGGGATGGAACGTTCTGAATATGTCTGTGAAGTCCATTTGGTCCAGTGTGTCATTTAAAGTCTTTATTTCCTTGTTGATCTTTTGCTTAGATGATCTGGCCATTTCAGTCAGGGGGGTGTTAAAGTCCCCCACTCTGATTGTATGGTTGTCAATGTCTTTCTTTGCTTTTCTTCTAAATTGCCTTATATAATTGGATGCTCCCATGTTCGGGGCATAGACATTTACAATTGTTAGATCTTCTTCTTGGATAGACCCTTTAAGTAGGATATAGTGTCCTTCTTCATCTCTTATTACAGCCTTTGTTTTTTATTGCTTTGTTAATCACCATGTACTACATCATTTGTTTTGGTGTAGTGTCCCATGATTCATTGTTTGTTCCGAACACACAGTGCTCCATGCAGAATGTGCCCTCTTTAATACCCCTCACCAGGCTAACCAATCCCCCGACCCACCTCCCCTCTAGAAACCTCGGATTTTTTTTCAGAATCCATCATCTCTCCTGGTCTGTCTCCCCCTCTCACTAACTCCCCTTCATTCTTCCTCTCCTGCTATCTCCTTCTTTTCCTTTATTCTTAAAATATGTTGCGTTATTTGTTTCAGAAGTAGAGATCTGTGATTCAACAGTCTTACACAATTCACAGCGCTCACCGTAGCTCATACCCTCCCCAATGTCTATCACCCAGCCAGCCCATCCCTCCCACCCCCGACCACTCCAGCAAGCCTCACTCTGTTCCTGAGATTAAGAATTCCTCATATCAGTGAGGTCATATGATACATGTCTTTCTCTGATTGACTTATTTCACTAATCATCGGACCCTCCACTTCCATCCACGTCGTTGTCCATGGCAACATCTCATTCCTTTTGATGGCTGCGTAATATTCCATTGTGTATATATATACCACCTCTTCTTTATCCACTCATCTGTCGATGGACATCTTGGCTCTTTCAAAAGTTTGGCTACTGTGGACATTGCTGCTATAAACAATGGGGTGCACGTACCGCTTCGGGTCCCTACATTTGTATCTTTGGGGTAAATACCCAGGAGTGCAATTGCTGGATCGGATGGTAGCTCTAATTTCAACTATTTGAGGAACCTCCATCCTGTTTTCCAGAGGGGTTGCCCCAGCTTGCATTCCCACCACCAGTGTAGGAGGGTTCCCCTTTCTCCACATCCCCGCCAACCTCTGTCGTTCCCTGACTTGTTCATTTGAGCCATTCTGACGGGTGTGAGAGGGTATCTCATTGAGGTTTTGATGTGGATTTCCCTGATGCCGAGCCGTGTTGAGCACTTTTTCCTGTGCCTGTGGGCCATTTGGATGTCTTCTTTGGAAAAATGTCTGTTCATGTCTTCTGCCTATTTTTTGATTGGATTATTTGTTCTTTGGGTGTTGAGTTTGATACGTTTTTATACATATTGGATAGTAGCCCTTTATCTGATATGTCATTCGTAAATAATTTCTCCCATTCTGTCGGTTGTGTTTTGGTTTTGTGGACTGTTTCTTTTGCTGTGCCAAAGGTTTTTATCTTGATGAAATCTCAATAGTTCATTTTTGCCCTGGCTTCCCGTGCCTTTGGTGATGTTTTTAGGAAGGAGTTGCTGCGGCTGAGGTCGAAGAGCTTGCTACCTGTGTTCTCCTTTAGGATTTTGATGGAGTCCTGTCTCACACTGAGGTCTTTCAAACATTTGGAGTCTATTTTTGTGTGTGGTGTCAGGAAATGGTCCAGTGTCATTCTTCTGCATGGGGCTGTCCCATTTCCACAACTCCAGTTGTTGAAGAGACTCTCTTTTTGCCATTGGACATTCTTTCCTGCTCTGTCAAAGATAAGTTGACCATAGAGTTGAGGGTCCATTTCTGGGCTCTCGATTCTGTTCCATGGATCTATGTGTCTGTTTTTGTGCCAGTACCCTACTGTCTTGATGATGACAGCTTTGTCATAGAGCTGGAAGTCCAGAATTGTGATGCCGCCAGCTTTGCTTTTCTTTCTCAATATTCCTCTGGCTATTCGTGGTCTCTTCTGGTTCCATTCAAATCTTAGGATTATTTGTTCCATTTCTTGGAAAAAAGTGGATGGTATTTTGACGGGGATTGCATTGCATGTGTAGATTGCTCTAGGTAGCATTGACCTCTTCACAATGTTGGTTCTCCCAATCCATGAGCATGGAACGTTTTTCCGTTTCTTTGTGTCTTCTTCAATTTCTTTCCTGAGTATTTGGTAGTTTTCTGAGTACAGATCCTTTGCCTCTTGGGTTCAATTTATTCCTAGGTCTCTTCTGGTTTTGGGTGCAGTTGTGAATGGGATCGACTCCTTGATTTGTCTCTCTTCTGTCTTGTTGTTGGTGTATAGGAATGCCACTGATGTCTGTGCATTGATTTTATAGCCTGCTACTTGACGGAATTGCTGTGTGAGTTGTAGCAGTTTTGGGGTGGAGTCTTTTGGGTTTTCCACATAAAGTATCATATCATCTGCAAAGAGTGAGAGTTTGACTTCCTCTCTGCCGATTTGGATGCCTTGGATTTCTTTTTGTTGTCTGATTGCTGTGGCTAGGACTTCTAATACTATGTTGAATAGCAGTGGTGAGAGTGGCTATCCCTGCCGCGTTCCTGACCTTAGGGGAAAAGATCTCAGCTTTTCCCCATTGAGAATGATATTCGCTGCAGGTTGTTCGTAGATGGCTTTTATGATATTGAGGTATGTACCCGCTGTCCCTGTACTCTGAAGAGTTTTGATCCAGAAAGTGTGCTTTACTTTGTCAAATGGTTTTTCTGCATCTATTGAGAGGATCATATGATTCTTGTTCTTTCTTTGGTTAATGTGTTTTATCACGTTGATTGATTTGCGGATGTTGAACCAGCCTTGCAGCCCAGGGATAAATCCCACTTGGTCATGGTGAATACTCCTTTTCATGTACTGTTGGGTCCTCTTGGCTAGTATTTTGGTGAGAATTTTTGCATCGATGTTCATCAAGGATATTGGTCTCTAATACTCCTTTTTGATGGGATCTTTGTCTGGTTTTGGGATCAAGGTAATGGTGGCCTCATAAAATGAGATTGGAAGTTTTCCTTCCATTTCTATTGTTTGGAACAGTTTCAGGAGAATAGGTATTAATTCTTCTTTAAATGTCTGATAGAATTCCCCTAGGAATCCATCTGGCCCTGGGCTTTGGTTTCTTGGGAGGTTTTTGATGACTACTTCAATTGCCTTCGTGGTTATAGGACTGTTCAGGTTTTCTCTTTCTTCCTGGGTCAGTTTTGGTAGTTGACACATCTCTAGGAATGCACCCATTTCTTCCAGGTTATGGAATATGCTGCCATAGGGTTGCTCAGATTACGTTCTTATAATCGTTTGTATTTCTTTGGTGTTGGTTGTGATCTCTCCTCCTTCATTCATGATTTTGTTGATTTGGGTCATTTCTCTTTTCTTTTTGATCAGCCTGGACAGGGGTGTATCAATCTTGTGAATTCTTTCAAAGAACCAGCTCCTAGTTCCGTTGATCTGTTCTACTGTTCTTTTGGGTTCTATTTCATTGATTTCTGCTCTGATCTGCATGATTTCTCTTCTCCTGCTGGGTTTAGGCTTTATTGGCCGTTCTTTCTCCAGCTCCTTTAGGTGTAGGGTTAGGGTGTGTATTTGAGACCTTTCATGTTTCTTGAGAAAGGCTTGTATTGCTATATACTTTCCTCGCAGGACTGCCTTGGCTGTATCCCAAAGATTTTGGACAGTTGTGTTTTCATTTTCATTGGTTTCCATGAATTTTTAAATTCTTCTTTAATTTCCTGGTTGACCCATTCTTTCTTTCGTAGGATGCTCTTTAGCCTCCATGTATTTGAGTTCTTTCCGACTTTCCTCTTGTGATTGAGTTCTAGTTTCAAAGCATTGTGGTCTGAAAATGTGCAGGGAATGATCCCAATCTTTGGGTACCGGTTGAGACCTGATTTGTGACCTAGGATGTGATCCATTCTGGAGAACGTTCCATGGGCCCTAGAGAAGAATGTGTATTCCGTTGCTTCGGGATGGAACGTTCTGAATATGTCTGTGAAGTCCATTTGTTCCAGTGTGTCATTTAAAGTCTTTATTTCTTGTTGATCTTTTGCTTAGATGATCTGGCCATTTCAGTCAGGGGGGTGTTAAAGTCCCCCACTATGATTGTATGGTTGTGAATGTCTTTCTTTGCTTTTCTTCTAAATTGCCTTATATAATTGGATGCTCCCATGTTCGGGGCATAGACATTTACAATTGTTAGATCTTCTTCTTGGATAGACCCTTTAAGTAGGATATAGTGTCCTTCTTCATCTCTTATTACAGCCTTTGTTTTTTATTGCTTTTTTAATCACCATGTACTACATCATTTGTTTTGGTGTACTGTCCCATGATTCATTGTTTGTTCCGAACACACAGTGCTCCATGCAGAATGTGCCCTCTTTAATACCCATCACCAGGCTAACCAATCCACCGACCCACCTCCCCTCTAGAAACCTCGGATTTTTTTTCAGAATCCATCATCTCTCCTGGTCTATCTCCCCCTCTCACTAACTCCCCTTCATTCTTCCTCTCCTGCTATCTCCTTCTTTTCCTTTATTCTTAAAATATGTTGCGTTATTTGTTTCAGAAGTAGAGATCTGTGATTCAACAGTCTTACACAATTCACAGCGCTCACCGTAGCTCATACCCTCCCCAATGTCTATCACCCAGCCAGCCCATCCCTCCCACCCCCGACCACTCCAGCAAGCCTCACTCTGTTCCTGAGATTAAGAATTCCTCATATCAGTGAGGTCATATGATACATGTCTTTCTCTGATTGACTTATTTCACTAATCATCGGACCCTCCACTTCCATCCACGTCGTTGTCCATGGCAACATCTCATTCCTTTTGATGGCTGCGTAATATTCCATTGTGTATATATATACCACCTCTTCTTTATCCACTCATCTGTCGATGGACATCTTGGCTCTTTCAAAAGTTTGGCTACTGTGGACATTGCTGCTATAAACAATGGGGTGCACGTACCGCTTGGGGTCCCTACATTTGTATCTTTGGGGTAAATACCCAGGAGTGCAATTGCTGGATCGGATGGTAGCTCTAATTTCAACTATTTGAGGAACCTCCATCCTGTTTTCCAGAGGGGTTGCCCCAGCTTGCATTCCCACCACCAGTGTAGGAGGGTTCCCCTTTCTCCACATCCCCGCCAACCTCTGTCGTTCCCTGACTTGTTCATTTGAGCCATTCTGACGGGTGTGAGAGGGTATCTCATTGAGGTTTTGATGTGGATTTCCCTGATGCCGAGCCGTGTTGAGCACTTTTTCCTGTGCCTGTGGGCCATTTGGATGTCTTCTTTGGAAAAATGTCTGTTCATGTCTTCTGCCTATTTTTTGATTGGATTATTTGTTCTTTGGGTGTTGAGTTTGATACGTTTTTATACATATTGGATAGTAGCCCTTTATCTGATATGTCATTCGTAAATAATTTCTCCCATTCTGTCGGTTGTGTTTTGGTTTTGTGGACTGTTTCTTTTGCTGTGCCAAAGGTTTTTATCTTGATGAAATCCCAATAGTTCATTTTTGCCCTGGCTTCCCGTGCCTTTGGTGATGTTTGTAGGAAGGAGTTGCTGCGGCTGAGGTCGAAGAGCTTGCTACCTGTGTTCTCCTTTAGGATTTTGATGGAGTCCTGTCTCACACTGAGGTCTTTCAAACATTTGGAGTCTATTTTTGTGTGTGGTGTCAGGAAATGGTCCAGTGTCATTCTTCTGCATGGGGCTGTCCAATTTCCACAACTCCAGTTGTTGAAGAGACTCTCTTTTTGCCATTGGACATTCTTTCCTGCTCTGTCAAAGATAAGTTGACCATAGAGTTGAGGGTCCATTTCTGGGCTCTCGATTCTGTTCCATGGATCTATGTGTCTGTTTTTGTGCCAGTACCCTACTGTCTTGATGATGACAGCTTTGTCATAGAGCTGGAAGTCCAGAATTGTGATGCCGCCAGCTTTGCTTTTCTTTCTCAATATTCCTCTGGCTATTCGTGGTCTCTTCTGGTTCCATTCAAATCTTAGGATTATTTGTTCCATTTCTTGAAAAAAGTGGATGGTATTTTGACGGGGATTGCATTGCATGTGTAGATTGCTCTAGGTAGCATTGACCTCTTCACAATGTTGGTTCTCCCAATCCATGAGCATGGAACGTTTTTCCGTTTCTTTGTGTCTTCTTCAATTTCTTTCCTGAGTATTTGGTAGTTTTCTGAGTACAGATCCTTTGCCTCTTGGGTTCAATTTATTCCTAGGTCTCTTCTGGTTTTGGGTGCAGTTGTGAATGGGATCGACTCCTTGATTTGTCTCTCTTCTGTCTTGTTGTTGGTGTATAGGAATGCCACTGATGTCTGTGCATTGATTTTATAGCCTGCTACTTGACGGAATTGCTGTGTGAGTTGTAGCAGTTTTGGGGTGGAGTCTTTTGGGTTTTCCACATAAAGTATCATATCATCTGCAAAGAGTGAGAGTTTGACTTCCTCTCTGCCGATTTGGATGCCTTGGATTTCTTTTTGTTGTCTGATTGCTGTGGCTAGGACTTCTAATACTATGTTGAATAGCAGTGGTGAGAGTGGCTATCCCTGCCGCGTTCCTGACCTTAGGGGAAAAGATCTCAGCTTTTCCCCATTGAGAATGATATTCGCTGTAGGTTGTTCGTAGATGGCTTTTATGATATTGAGGTATGTACCCGCTGTCCCTGTACTCTGAAGAGTTTTGATCCAGAAAGTGTGCTTTACTTTGTCAAATGGTTTTTCTGCATCTATTGAGAGGATCATATGATTCTTGTTCTTTCTTTGGTTAATGTGTTTTATCACGTTGATTGATTTGCGGATGTTGAACCAGCCTTGCAGCCCAGGGATAAATCCCACTTGGTCATGGTGAATACTCCTTTTCATGTACTGTTGGGTCCTCTTGGCTAGTATTTTGGTGAGAATTTTTGCATCGATGTTCATCAAGGATATTGGTCTCTAATACTCCTTTTTGATAGGATCTTTGTCTGGTTTTGGGATCAAGGTAATGGTGGCCTCATAAAATGAGATTGGAAGTTTTCCTTCCATTTCTATTGTTTGGAACAGTTTCAGGAGAATAGGTATTAATTCTTCTTTAAATGTCTGATAGAATTCCCCTGGGAATCCATCTGGCCCTGGGCTTTGGTTTCTTGGGAGGTTTTTGATGACTACTTCAATTGCCTTCGTGGTTATAGGACTGTTCAGGTTTTCTCTTTCTTCCTGGGTCAGTTTTGGTAGTTGACACATCTCTAGGAATGCACCCATTTCTTCCAGGTTATGGAATATGCTGCCATAGGGTTGCTCAGATTACGTTCTTATAATCGTTTGTATTTCTTTGGTGTTGGTTGTGATCTCTCCTCCTTCATTCATGATTTTGTTGATTTGGGTCATTTCTCTTTTCTTTTTGATCAGCCTGGACAGGGGTGTATCAATCTTGTGAATTCTTTCAAAGAACCAGCTCCTAGTTCCGTTGATCTGTTCTACTGTTCTTTTGGGTTCTATTTCATTGATTTCTGCTCTGATCTGCATGATTTCTCTTCTCCTGCTGGGTTTAGGCTTTATTGGCCGTTCTTTCTCCAGCTCCTTTAGGTGTAGGGTTAGGGTGTGTATTTGAGACCTTTCATGTTTCTTGAGAAAGGCTTGTATTGCTATATACTTTCCTCGCAGGACTGCCTTGGCTGTATCCCAAAGATTTTGGACAGTTGTGTTTTCATTTTCATTGGTTTCCATGAATTTTTAAATTCTTCTTTAATTTCCTGGTTGACCCATTCTTTCTTTCGTAGGATGCTCTTTAGCCTCCATGTATTTGAGTTCTTTCCGACTTTCCTCTTGTGATTGAGTTCTAGTTTCAAAGCATTGTGGTCTGAAAATGTGCAGGGAATGATCCCAATCTTTGGGTACCGGTTGAGACCTGATTTGTGACCTAGGATGTGATCCATTCTGGAGAACGTTCCATGGGCCCTAGAGAAGAATGTGTATTCCGTTGCTTCGGGATGGAACGTTCTGAATATGTCTGTGAAGTCCATTTGGTCCAGTGTGTCATTTAAAGTCTTTATTTCCTTGTTGATCTTTTGCTTAGATGATCTGGCCATTTCAGTCAGGGGGGTGTTAAAGTCCCCCACTCTGATTGTATGGTTGTCAATGTCTTTCTTTGCTTTTCTTCTAAATTGCCTTATATAATTGGATGCTCCCATGTTCGGGGCATAGACATTTACAATTGTTAGATCTTCTTCTTGGATAGACCCTTTAAGTAGGATATAGTGTCCTTCTTCATCTCTTATTACAGTCTTTGTTTTTTATTGCTTTGTTAATCACCATGTACTACATCATTTGTTTTGGTGTAGTGTCCCATGATTCATTGTTTGTTCCGAACACACAGTGCTCCATGCAGAATGTGCCCTCTTTAATACCCATCACCAGGCTAACCAATCCCCCGACCCACCTCCCCTCTAGAAACCTCGGATTTTTTTTCAGAATCCATCATCTCTCCTGGTCTGTCTCCCCCTCTCACTAACTCCCCTTCATTCTTCCTCTCCTGCTATCTCCTTCTTTTCCTTTATTCTTAAAATATGTTGCGTTATTTGTTTCAGAAGTAGAGATCTGTGATTCAACAGTCTTACACAATTCACAGCGCTCACCGTAGCTCATACCCTCCCCAATGTCTATCACCCAGCCAGCCCATCCCTCCCACCCCCGACCACTCCAGCAAGCCTCACTCTCTTCCTGAGATTAAGAATTCCTCATATCAGTGAGGTCATATGATACATGTCTTTCTCTGATTGACTTATTTCACTAATCATCGGACCCTCCACTTCCATCCACGTCGTTGTCCATGGCAACATCTCATTCCTTTTGATGGCTGCGTAATATTCCATTGTGTATATATATACCACCTCTTCTTTATCCACTCATCTGTCGATGGACATCTTGGCTCTTTCAAAAGTTTGGCTACTGTGGACATTGCTGCTATAAACAATGGGGTGCACGTACCGCTTCGGGTCCCTACATTTGTATCTTTGGGGTAAATACCCAGGAGTGCAATTGCTGGATCGGATGGTAGCTCTAATTTCAACTATTTGAGGAACCTCCATCCTGTTTTCCAGAGGGGTTGCCCCAGCTTGCATTCCCACCACCAGTGTAGGAGGGTTCCCCTTTCTCCACATCCCCGCCAACCTCTGTCGTTCCCTGACTTGTTCATTTGAGCCATTCTGACGGGTGTGAGAGGGTATCTCATTGAGGTTTTGATGTGGATTTCCCTGATGCCGAGCCGTGTTGAGCACTTTTTCCTGTGCCTGTGGGCCATTTGGATGTCTTCTTTGGAAAAATGTCTGTTCATGCCTTCTGCCTATTTTTTGATTGGATTATTTGTTCTTTGGGTGTTGAGTTTGATACGTTTTTATATATATTGGATAGTAGCCCTTTATCTGATATGTCATTCGTAAATAATTTCTCCCATTCTGTCGGTTGTCTTTTGGTTTTGGGGACTGTTTCTTTTGCTGTGCCAAAGGTTTTTATCTTGATGAAATCCCAATAGTTCCTTTTTGCCCTGGATTCCCGTGCCTTTGGTGATGTTTGTAGGAAGGAGTTGCTGCGGCTGAGGTCGAAGAGCTTGCTACCTGTGTTCTCCTTTAGGATTTTGATGGAGTCCTGTCTCACACTGAGGTCTTTCAAACATTTGGAGTCTATTTTTGTGTGTGGTGTCAGGAAATGGTCCAGTGTCATTCTTCTGCATGGGGCTGTCCAATTTCCACAACTCCAGTTGTTGAAGAGACTCTCTTTTTGCCATTGGACATTCTTTCCTGCTCTGTCAAAGATAAGTTGACCATAGAGTTGAGGGTCCATTTCTGGGCTCTCGATTCTGTTCCATGGATCTATGTGTCTGTTTTTGTGCCAGTACCCTACTGTCTTGATGATGACAGCTTTGTCATAGAGCTGGAAGTCCAGAATTGTGATGCCGCCAGCTTTGCTTTTCTTTCTCAATATTCCTCTGGCTATTCCTGGTCTCTTCTGGTTCCATTCAAATCTTAGGATTATTTGTTCCATTTCTTGGAAAAAAGTGGATGGTATTTTGACGGGGATTGCATTGCATGTGTAGATTGCTCTAGGTAGCATTGACCTCTTCACAATGTTGGTTCTCCCAATCCATGAGCATGGAACGTTTTTCCGTTTCTTTGTGTCTTCTTCAATTTCTTTCCTGAGTATTTGGTAGTTTTCTGAGTACAGATCCTTTGCCTCTTGGGTTCAATTTATTCCTAGGTCTCTTCTGGTTTTGGGTGCAGTTGTGAATGGGATCGACTCCTTGATTTGTCTCTCTTCTGTCTTGTTGTTGGTGTATAGGAATGCCACTGATGTCTGTGCATTGATTTTATAGCCTGCTACTTGACGGAATTGCTGTGTGAGTTGTAGCAGTTTTGGGGTGGAGTCTTTTGGGTTTTCCACATAAAGTATCATATCATCTGCAAAGAGTGAGAGTTTGACTTCCTCTCTGCCGATTTGGATGCCTTGGATTTCTTTTTGTTGTCTGATTGCTGTGGCTAGGACTTCTAATACTATGTTGAATAGCAGTGGTGAGAGTGGCTATCCCTGCCGCGTTCCTGACCTTAGGGGAAAAGATCTCAGCTTTTCCCCATTGAGAATGATATTCGCTGTAGGTTGTTCGTAGATGGCTTTTATGATATTGAGGTATGTACCCGCTGTCCCTGTACTCTGAAGAGTTTTGATCCAGAAAGTGTGCTTTACTTTGTCAAATGGTTTTTCTGCATCTATTGAGAGGATCATATGATTCTTGTTCTTTCTTTGGTTAATGTGTTTTATCACGTTGATTGATTTGCGGATGTTGAACCAGCCTTGCAGCCCAGGGATAAATCCCACTTGGTCATGGTGAATACTCCTTTTCATGTACTGTTGGGTCCTCTTGGCTAGTATTTTGGTGAGAATTTTTGCATCGATGTTCATCAAGGATATTGGTCTCTAATACTCCTTTTTGATGGGATCTTTGTCTGGTTTTGGGATCAAGGTAATGGTGGCCTCATAAAATGAGTTTGGAAGTTTTCCTTCCATTTCTATTGTTTGGAACAGTTTCAGGAGAATAGGTATTAATTCTTCTTTAAATGTCTGATAGAATTCCCCTGGGAATCCATCTGGCCCTGGGCTTTGGTTTCTTGGGAGGTTTTTGATGACTACTTCAATTGCCTTCGTGGTTATAGGACTGTTCAGGTTTTCTCTTTCTTCCTGGGTCAGATTTGGTAGTTGACACATCTCTAGGAATGCACCCATTTCTTCCAGGTTATGGAATATGCTGCCATAGGGTTGCTCAGATTACGTTCTTATAATCGTTTGTATTTCTTTGGTGTTGGTTGTGATCTCTCCTCCTTCACTCATGATTTTGTTGATTTGGGTCATTTCTCTTTTCTTTTTGATCAGCCTGGACAGGGGTGTATCAATCTTGTGAATTCTTTCAAAGAACCAGCTCCTAGTTCCGTTGATCTGTTCTACTGTTCTTTTGGGTTCTATTTCATTGATTTCTGCTCTGATCTGCATGATTTCTCTTCTCCTGCTGGGTTTAGGCTTTATTGGCCGTTCTTTCTCCAGCTCCTTTAGGTGTAGGGTTAGGGTGTGTATTTGAGACCTTTCATGTTTCTTGAGAAAGGCTTGTATTGCTATATACTTTCCTCGCAGGACTGCCTTGGCTGTATCCCAAAGATTTTGGACAGTTGTGTTTTCATTTTCATTGGTTTCCATGAATTTTTAAATTCTTCTTTAATTTCCTGGTTGACCCATTCATTCTTTCGTAGGATGCTCTTTAGCCTCCATGTATTTGAGTTCTTTCCGACTTTCCTCTTGTGATTGAGTTCTAGTTTCAAAGCATTGAGGTCTGAAAATGTGCAGGGAATGATCCCAATCTTTGGGTACCGGTTGAGACCTGATTTGTGACCTAGGATGTGATCCATTCTGGAGAACGTTCCATGGGCCCTAGAGAAGAATGTGTATTCCGTTGCTTCGGGATGGAACGTTCTGAATATGTCTGTGAAGTCCATTTGGTCCAGTGTGTCATTTAAAGTCTTTATTTCCTTGTTGATCTTTTGCTTAGATGATCTGGCCATTTCAGTCAGGGGGGTGTTAAAGTCCCCCACTATGATTGTATGGTTGTCAATGTCTTTCTTTGCTTTTCTTCTAAATTGCCTTATATAATTGGATGCTCCCATGTTCGGGGCATAGACATTTACAATTGTTAGATCTTCTTCTTGGATAGACCCTTTAAGTAGGATATAGTGTCCTTCTTCATCTCTTATTACAGCCTTTGTTTTTTATTGCTTTGTTAATCACCATGTACTACATCATTTGTTTTGGTGTAGTGTCCCATGATTCATTGTTTGTTCCGAACACACAGTGCTCCATGCAGAATGTGCCCTCTTTAATACCCATCACCAGGCTAACCAATCCCCCGACCCACCTCCCCTCTAGAAACCTCGGATTTTTTTTCAGAATCCATCATCTCTCCTGGTCTGTCTCCCCCTCTCACTAACTCCCCTTCATTCTTCCTCTCCTGCTATCTCCTTCTTTTCCTTTATTCTTAAAATATGTTGCGTTATTTGTTTCAGAAGTAGAGATCTGTGATTCAACAGTCTTACACAATTCACAGCGCTCACCGTAGCTCATACCCTCCCCAATGTCTATCACCCAGCCAGCCCATCCCTCCCACCCCCGACCACTCCAGCAAGCCTCACTCTGTTCCTGAGATTAAGAATTCCTCATATCAGTGAGGTCATATGATACATGTCTTTCTCTGATTGACTTATTTCACTAATCATCGGACCCTCCACTTCCATCCACGTCGTTGTCCATGGCAACATCTCATTCCTTTTGATGGCTGCGTAATATTCCATTGTGTATATATATACCACCTCTTCTTTATCCACTCATCTGTCGATGGACATCTTGGCTCTTTCAAAAGTTTGGCTACTGTGGACATTGCTGCTATAAACAATGGGGTGCACGTACCGCTTCGGGTCCCTACATTTGTATCTTTGGGGTAAATACCCAGGAGTGCAATTGCTGGATCGGATGGTAGCTCTAATTTCAACTATTTGAGGAACCTCCATCCTGTTTTCCAGAGGGGTTGCCCCAGCTTGCATTCCCACCACCAGTGTAGGAGGGTTCCCCTTTCTCCACATCCCCGCCAACCTCTGTCGTTCCCTGACTTGTTCATTTGAGCCATTCTGACGGGTGTGAGGGGGTATCTCATTGAGGTTTTGATGTGGATTTCCCTGATGCCGAGCCGTGTTGAGCACTTTTTCCTGTGCCTGTGGGCCATTTGGATGTCTTCTTTGGAAAAATGTCTGTTCATGTCTTCTGCCTATTTTTTGATTGGATTATTTGTTCTTTGGGTGTTGAGTTTGATACGTTTTTATACATATTGGATAGTAGCCCTTTATCTGATATGTCATTCGTAAATAATTTCTCCCATTCTGTCGGTTGTGTTTTGGTTTTGTGGACTGTTTCTTTTGCTGTGCCAAAGGTTTTTATCTTGATGAAATCCCAATAGTTCATTTTTGCCCTGGCTTCCCGTGCCTTTGGTGATGTTTGTAGGAAGGAGTTGCTGCGGCTGAGGTCGAAGAGCTTGCTACCTGTGTTCTCCTTTAGGATTTTGATGGAGTCCTGTCTCACACTGAGGTCTTTCAAACATTTGGAGTCTATTTTTGTGTGTGGTGTCAGGAAATGGTCCAGTGTCATTCTTCTGCATGGGGCTGTCCCATTTCCACAACTCCAGTTGTTGAAGAGACTCTCTTTTTGCCATTGGACATTCTTTCCTGCTCTGTCAAAGATAAGTTGACCATAGAGTTGAGGGTCCATTTCTGGGCTCTCGAATCTGTTCCATGGATCTATGTGTCTGTTTTTGTGCCAGTACCCTACTGTCTTGATGATGACAGCTTTGTCATACAGCTGGAAGTCCAGAATTGTGATGCCGCCAGCTTTGCTTTTCTTTCTCAATATTCCTCTGGCTATTCGTGGTCTCTTCTGGTTCCATTCAAATCTTAGGATTATTTGTTCCATTTCTTGGAAAAAAGTGGATGGTATTTTGACGGGGATTGCATTGCATGTGTAGATTGCTCTAGGTAGCATTGACCTCTTCACAATGTTGGTTCTCCCAATCCATGAGCATGGAACGTTTTTCCGTTTCTTTGTGTCTTCTTCAATTTCTTTCCTGAGTATTTGGTAGTTTTCTGAGTACAGATCCTTTGCCTCTTGGGTTCAATGTATTCCTAGGTCTCTTCTGGTTTTGGGTGCAGTTGTGAATGGGATCGACTCCTTGATTTGTCTCTCTACTGTCTTGTTGTTGGTGTATAGGAATGCCACTGATGTCTGTGCATTGATTTTATAGCCTGCTACTTGACGGAATTGCTGTGTGAGTTGTAGCAGTTTTGGGGTGGAGTCTTTTGGGTTTTCCACATAAATATCATATCATCGGCAAAGAGTGAGAGTTTGACTTCCTCTCTGCCGATTTGGATGCCTTGGATTTCTTTTTGTTGTCTGATTGCTGTGGCTAGGACTTCTAATACTATGTTGAATAGCAGTGGTGAGAGTGGCTATCCCTGCCGCGTTCCTGACCTTAGGGGAAAAGACCTCAGCTTTTCCCCATTGAGAATGATATTCGCTGTAGGTTGTTCGTAGATGGCTTTTATGATATTGAGGTATGTACCCGCTGTCCCTGTACTCTGAAGAGTTTTGATCCAGAAAGTGTGCTTTACTTTGTCAAATGGTTTTTCTGCATCTATTGAGAGGATCATATGATTCTTGTTCTTTCTTTGGTTAATGTGTTTTATCACGTTGATTGATTTGCGGATGTTGAACCAGCCTTGCAGCCCAGGGATAAATCCCACTTGGTCATGGTGAATACTCCTTTTCATGTACTGTTGGGTCCTCTTGGCTAGTATTTTGGTGAGAATTTTTGCATCGATGTTCATCAAGGATATTGGTCTCTAATACTCCTTTTTGATGGGATCTTTGTCTGGTTTTGGGATCAAGGTAATGGTGGCCTCATAAAATGAGTTTGGAAGTTTTCCTTCCATTTCTATTGTTTGGAACAGTTTCAGGAGAATAGGTATTAATTCTTCTTTAAATGTCTGATAGAATTCCCCTGGGAATCCATCTGGCCCTGGGCTTTGGTTTCTTGGGAGGTTTTTGATGACTACTTCAATTGCCTTCGTGGTTATAGGACTGTTCAGGTTTTCTCTTTCTTCCTGGGTCAGTTTTGGTAGTTGACACATCTCTAGGAATGCACCCATTTCTTCCAGGTTATGGAATATGCTGCCATAGGGTTGCTCAGATTACGTTCTTATAATCGTTTGTATTTCTTTGGTGTTGGTTGTGATCTCTCCTCCTTCATTCATGATTTTGTTGATTTGGGTCATTTCTCTTTTCTTTTTGATCAGCCTGGACAGGGGTGTATCAATCTTGTGAATTCTTTCAAAGAACCAGCTCCTAGTTCCGTTGATCTGTTCTACTGTTCTTTTGGGTTCTATTTCATTGATTTCTGCTCTGATCTGCATGATTTCTCTTCTCCTGCTGGGTTTAGGCTTTATTGGCCGTTCTTTCTCCAGCTCCTTTAGGTGTAGGGTTAGGGTGTGTATTTGAGACCTTTCATGTTTCTTGAGAAAGGCTTGTATTGCTATATACTTTCCTCGCAGGACTGCCTTGGCTGTATCCCAAAGATTTTGGACAGTTGTGTTTTCATTTTCATTGGTTTCCATGAATTTTTAAATTCTTCTTTAATTTCCTGGTTGACCCATTCTTTCTTTCGTAGGATGCTCTTTAGCCTCCATGTATTTGAGTTCTTTCCGACTTTCCTCTTGTGATTGAGTTCTAGTTTCAAAGCATTGTGGTCTGAAAATGTGCAGGGAATGATCCCAATCTTTGGGTACCGGTTGAGACCTGATTTGTGACCTAGGATGTGATCCATTCTGGAGAACGTTCCATGGGCCCTAGAGAAGAATGTGTATTCCGTTGCTTCGGGATGGAACGTTCTGAATATGTTTGTGAAGTCCATTTGGTCCAGTGTGTCATTTAAAGTCTTTATTTCCTTGTTGATCTTTTGCTTAGATGATCTGGCCATTTCAGTCAGGGGGGTGTTAAAGTCCCCCACTCTGATTGTATGGTTGTCAATGTCTTTCTTTGCTTTTCTTCTAAATTGCCTTATATAATTGGATGCTCCCAAGTTCGGGGCATAGACATTTACAATTGTTAGATCTTCTTCTTGGATAGACCCTTTAAGTAGGATATAGTGTCCTTCTTCATCTCTTATTACAGTCTTTGTTTTTTATTGCTTTGTTAATCACCATGTACTACATCATTTGTTTTGGTGTAGTGTCCCATGATTCATTGTTTGTTCCGAACACACAGTGCTCCATGCAGAATGTGCCCTCTTTAATACCCATCACCAGGCTAACCAATCCCCCGACCCACCTCCCCTCTAGAAACCTCGGATTTTTTTTCAGAATCCATCATCTCTCCTGGTCTGTCTCCCCCTCTCACTAACTCCCCTTCATTCTTCCTCTCCTGCTATCTCCTTCTTTTCCTTTATTCTTAAAATATGTTGCGTTATTTGTTTCAGAAGTAGAGATCTGTGATTCAACAGTCTTACACAATTCACAGCGCTCACCGTAGCTCATACCCTCCCCAATGTCTATCACCCAGCCAGCCCATCCCTCCCACCCCCGACCACTCCAGCAAGCCTCACTCTCTTCCTGAGATTAAGAATTCCTCATATCAGTGAGGTCATATGATACATGTCTTTCTCTGATTGACTTATTTCACTAATCATCGGACCCTCCACTTCCATCCACGTCGTTGTCCATGGCAACATCTCATTCCTTTTGATGGCTGCGTAATATTCCATTGTGTATATATATACCACCTCTTCTTTATCCACTCATCTGTCGATGGACATCTTGGCTCTTTCAAAAGTTTGGCTACTGTGGACATTGCTGCTATAAACAATGGGGTGCACGTACCGCTTCGGGTCCCTACATTTGTATCTTTGGGGTAAATACCCAGGAGTGCAATTGCTGGATCGGATGGTAGCTCTAATTTCAACTATTTGAGGAACCTCCATCCTGTTTTCCAGAGGGGTTGCCCCAGCTTGCATTCCCACCACCAGTGTAGGAGGGTTCCCCTTTCTCCACATCCCCGCCAACCTCTGTCGTTCCCTGACTTGTTCATTTGAGCCATTCTGACGGGTGTGAGAGGGTATCTCATTGAGGTTTTGATGTGGATTTCCCTGATGCCGAGCCGTGTTGAGCACTTTTTCCTGTGCCTGTGGGCCATTTGGATGTCTTCTTTGGAAAAATGTCTGTTCATGCCTTCTGCCTATTTTTTGATTGGATTATTTGTTCTTTGGGTGTTGAGTTTGATACGTTTTTATACATATTGGATAGTAGCCCTTTATCTGATATGTCATTCTTAAATAATTTCTCCCATTCTGTCGGTTGTCTTTTGGTTTTGGGGTCTGTTTCTTTTGCTGTGCCAAAGGTTTTTATCTTGATGAAATCCCAATAGTTCCTTTTTGCCCTGGATTCCCGTGCCTTTGGTGAAGTTTGTAGGAAAGAGTTGCTGCGGCTGAGGTCGAAGAGCTTGCTACCTGTGTTCTCCTTTAGGATTTTGATGGAGTCCTGTCTCACACTGAGGTCTTTCAAACATTTGGAGTCTATTTTTGTGTGTGGTGTCAGGAAATGGTCCAGTGTCATTCTTCTGCATGGGGCTGTCCCATTTCCACAACTCCAGTTGTTGAAGAGACTCTCTTTTTGCCATTGGACATTCTTTCCTGCTCTGTCAAAGATAAGTTGACCATAGAGTTGAGGGTCCATTTCTGGGCTCTCGATTCTGTTCCATGGATCTATGTGTCTGTTTTTGTGCCAGTACCCTACTGTCTTGATGATGACAGCTTTGTCATAGAGCTGGAAGTCCAGAATTGTGATGCCGCCAGCTTTGCTTTTCTTTCTCAATATTCCTCTGGCTATTCGTGGTCTCTTCTGGTTCCATTCAAATCTTAGGATTATTTGTTCCATTTCTTGGAAAAAAGTGGATGGTATTTTGACGGGGATTGCATTGCATGTGTAGATTGCTCTAGGTAGCATTGACCTCTTCACAATGTTGGTTCTCCCAATCCATGAGCATGGAACGTTTTTCCGTTTCTTTGTGTCTTCTTCAATTTCTTTCCTGAGTATTTGGTAGTTTTCTGTGTACAGATCCTTTGCCTCTTGGGTTCAATTTATTCCTAGGTCTCTTCTGGTTTTGGGTGCAGTTGTGAATGGGATCGACTCCTTGATTTGTCTCTCTTCTGTCTTGTTGTTGGTGTATAGGAATGCCACTGATGTCTGTGCATTGATTTTATAGCCTGCTACTTGACGGAATTGCTGTGTGAGTTGTAGCAGTTTTGGGGTGGAGTCTTTTGGGTTTTCCACATAAAGTATCATATCATCTGCAAAGAGTGAGAGTTTGACTTCCTCTCTGCCGATTTGGATGCCTTGGATTTCTTTTTGTTGTCTGATTGCTGTGGCTAGGACTTCTAATACTATGTTGAATAGCAGTGGTGAGAGTGGCTATCCCTGCCGCGTTCCTGACCTTAGGGGAAAAGATCTCAGCTTTTCCCCATTGAGAATGATATTCGCTGTAGGTTGTTCGTAGATGGCTTTTATGATATTGAGGTATGTACCCGCTGTCCCTGTACTCTGAAGAGTTTTGATCCAGAAAGTGTGCTTTACTTTGTCAAATGGTTTTTCTGCATCTATTGAGAGGATCATATGATTCTTGTTCTTTCTTTGGTTAATGTGTTTTATCACGTTGATTGATTTGCGGATGTTGAACCAGCCTTGCAGCCCAGGGATAAATCCCACTTGGTCATGGTGAATACTCCTTTTCATGTACTGTTGGGTCCTCTTGGCTAGTATTTTGGTGAGAATTTTTGCATCGATGTTCATCAAGGATATTGGTCTCTAATACTCCTTTTTGATGGGATCTTTGTCTGGTTTTGGGATCAAGGTAATGGTGGCCTCATAAAATGAGTTTGGAAGTTTTCCTTCCATTTCTATTGTTTGGAACAGTTTCAGGAGAATAGGTATTAATTCTTCTTTAAATGTCTGATAGAATTCCCCTGGGAATCCATCTGGCCCTGGGCTTTGGTTTCTTGGGAGGTTTTTGATGACTACTTCAATTGCCTTCGTGGTTATAGGACTGTTCAGGTTTTCTCTTTCTTCCTGGGTCAGATTTGGTAGTTGACACATCTCTAGGAATGCACCCATTTCTTCCAGGTTATGGAATATGCTGCCATAGGGTTGCTCAGATTACGTTCTTATAATCGTTTGTATTTCTTTGGTGTTGGTTGTGATCTCTCCTCCTTCACTCATGATTTTGTTGATTTGGGTCATTTCTCTTTTCTTTTTGATCAGCCTGGACAGGGGTGTATCAATCTTGTGAATTCTTTCAAAGAACCAGCTCCTAGTTCCGTTGATCTGTTCTACTGTTCTTTTGGGTTCTATTTCATTGATTTCTGCTCTGATCTGCATGATTTCTCTTCTCCTGCTGGGTTTAGGCTTTATTGGCCGTTCTTTCTCCAGCTCCTTTAGGTGTAGGGTTAGGGTGTGTATTTGAGACCTTTCATGTTTCTTGAGAAAGGCTTGTATTGCTATATACTTTCCTCGCAGGACTGCCTTGGCTGTATCCCAAAGATTTTGGACAGTTGTGTTTTCATTTTCATTGGTTTCCATGAATTTTTAAATTCTTCTTTAATTTCCTGGTTGACCCATTCTTTCTTTCGTAGGATGCTCTTTAGCCTCCATGTATTTGAGTTCTTTCCGACTTTCCTCTTGTGATTGAGTTCTAGTTTCAAAGCATTGAGGTCTGAAAATGTGCAGGGAATGATCCCAATCTTTGGGTACCGGTTGAGACCTGATTTGTGACCTAGGATGTGATCCATTCTGGAGAACGTTCCATGGGCCCTAGAGAAGAATGTGTATTCCGTTGCTTCGGGATGGAACGTTCTGAATATGTCTGTGAAGTCCATTTGGTCCAGTGTGTCATTTAAAGTCTTTATTTCCTTGTTGATCTTTTGCTTAGATGATCTGGCCATTTCAGTCAGGGGGGTGTTAAAGTCCCCCACTATGATTGTATGGTTGTCAATGTCTTTCTTTGCTTTTCTTCTAAATTGCCTTATATAATTGGATGCTCCCATGTTCGGGGCATAGACATTTACAATTGTTAGATCTTCTTCTTGGATAGACCCTTTAAGTAGGATATAGTGTCCTTCTTCATCTCTTATTACAGCCTTTGTTTTTTATTGCTTTGTTAATCACCATGTACTACATCATTTGTTTTGGTGTAGTGTCCCATGATTCATTGTTTGTTCCGAACACACAGTGCTCCATGCAGAATGTGCCCTCTTTAATACCCATCACCAGGCTAACCAATCCCCCGACCCACCTCCCCTCTAGAAACCTCGGATTTTTTTTCAGAATCCATCATCTCTCCTGGTCTGTCTCCCCCTCTCACTAACTCCCCTTCATTCTTCCTCTCCTGCTATCTCCTTCTTTTCCTTTATTCTTAAAATATGTTGCGTTATTTGTTTCAGAAGTAGAGATCTGTGATTCAACAGTCTTACACAATTCACAGCGCTCACCGTAGCTCATACCCTCCCCAATGTCTATCACCCAGCCAGCCCATCCCTCCCACCCCCGACCACTCCAGCAAGCCTCACTCTGTTCCTGAGATTAAGAATTCCTCATATCAGTGAGGTCATATGATACATGTCTTTCTCTGATTGACTTATTTCACTAATCATCGGACCCTCCACTTCCATCCACGTCGTTGTCCATGGCAACATCTCATTCCTTTTGATGGCTGCGTAATATTCCATTGTGTATATATATACCACCTCTTCTTTATCCACTCATCTGTCGATGGACATCTTGGCTCTTTCAAAAGTTTGGCTACTGTGGACATTGCTGCTATAAACAATGGGGTGCACGTACCGCTTCGGGTCCCTACATTTGTATCTTTGGGGTAAATACCCAGGAGTGCAATTGCTGGATCGGATGGTAGCTCTAATTTCAACTATTTGAGGAACCTCCATCCTGTTTTCCAGAGGGGTTGCCCCAGCTTGCATTCCCACCACCAGTGTAGGAGGGTTCCCCTTTCTCCACATCCCCGCCAACCTCTGTCGTTCCCTGACTTGTTCATTTGAGCCATTCTGACGGGTGTGAGGGGGTATCTCATTGAGGTTTTGATGTGGATTTCCCTGATGCCGAGCCGTGTTGAGCACTTTTTCCTGTGCCTGTGGGCCATTTGGATGTCTTCTTTGGAAAAATGTCTGTTCATGTCTTCTGCCTATTTTTTGATTGGATTATTTGTTCTTTGGGTGTTGAGTTTGATACGTTTTTATACATATTGGATAGTAGCCCTTTATCTGATATGTCATTCGTAAATAATTTCTCCCATTCTGTCGGTTGTGTTTTGGTTTTGTGGACTGTTTCTTTTGCTGTGCCAAAGGTTTTTATCTTGATGAAATCCCAATAGTTCATTTTTGCCCTGGCTTCCCGTGCCTTTGGTGATGTTTGTAGGAAGGAGTTGCTGCGGCTGAGGTCGAAGAGCTTGCTACCTGTGTTCTCCTTTAGGATTTTGATGGAGTCCTGTCTCACACTGAGGTCTTTCAAACATTTGGAGTCTATTTTTGTGTGTGGTGTCAGGAAATGGTCCAGTGTCATTCTTCTGCATGGGGCTGTCCCATTTCCACAACTCCAGTTGTTGAAGAGACTCTCTTTTTGCCATTGGACATTCTTTCCTGCTCTGTCAAAGATAAGTTGACCATAGAGTTGAGGGTCCATTTCTGGGCTCTCGAATCTGTTCCATGGATCTATGTGTCTGTTTTTGTGCCAGTACCCTACTGTCTTGATGATGACAGCTTTGTCATACAGCTGGAAGTCCAGAATTGTGATGCCGCCAGCTTTGCTTTTCTTTCTCAATATTCCTCTGGCTATTCGTGGTCTCTTCTGGTTCCATTCAAATCTTAGGATTATTTGTTCCATTTCTTGGAAAAAAGTGGATGGTATTTTGACGGGGATTGCATTGCATGTGTAGATTGCTCTAGGTAGCATTGACCTCTTCACAATGTTGGTTCTCCCAATCCATGAGCATGGAACGTTTTTCCGTTTCTTTGTGTCTTCTTCAATTTCTTTCCTGAGTATTTGGTAGTTTTCTGAGTACAGATCCTTTGCCTCTTGGGTTCAATGTATTCCTAGGTCTCTTCTGGTTTTGGGTGCAGTTGTGAATGGGATCGACTCCTTGATTTGTCTCTCTACTGTCTTGTTGTTGGTGTATAGGAATGCCACTGATGTCTGTGCATTGATTTTATAGCCTGCTACTTGACGGAATTGCTGTGTGAGTTGTAGCAGTTTTGGGGTGGAGTCTTTTGGGTTTTCCACATAAATATCATATCATCGGCAAAGAGTGAGAGTTTGACTTCCTCTCTGCCGATTTGGATGCCTTGGATTTCTTTTTGTTGTCTGATTGCTGTGGCTAGGACTTCTAATACTATGTTGAATAGCAGTGGTGAGAGTGGCTATCCCTGCCGCGTTCCTGACCTTAGGGGAAAAGACCTCAGCTTTTCCCCATTGAGAATGATATTCGCTGTAGGTTGTTCGTAGATGGCTTTTATGATATTGAGGTATGTACCCGCTGTCCCTGTACTCTGAAGAGTTTTGATCCAGAAAGTGTGCTTTACTTTGTCAAATGGTTTTTCTGCATCTATTGAGAGGATCATATGATTCTTGTTCTTTCTTTGGTTAATGTGTTTTATCACGTTGATTGATTTGCGGATGTTGAACCAGCCTTGCAGCCCAGGGATAAATCCCACTTGGTCATGGTGAATACTCCTTTTCATGTACTGTTGGGTCCTCTTGGCTAGTATTTTGGTGAGAATTTTTGCATCGATGTTCATCAAGGATATTGGTCTCTAATACTCCTTTTTGATGGGATCTTTGTCTGGTTTTGGGATCAAGGTAATGGTGGCCTCATAAAATGAGTTTGGAAGTTTTCCTTCCATTTCTATTGTTTGGAACAGTTTCAGGAGAATAGGTATTAATTCTTCTTTAAATGTCTGATAGAATTCCCCTGGGAATCCATCTGGCCCTGGGCTTTGGTTTCTTGGGAGGTTTTTGATGACTACTTCAATTGCCTTCGTGGTTATAGGACTGTTCAGGTTTTCTCTTTCTTCCTGGGTCAGTTTTGGTAGTTGACACATCTCTAGGAATGCACCCATTTCTTCCAGGTTATGGAATATGCTGCCATAGGGTTGCTCAGATTACGTTCTTATAATCGTTTGTATTTCTTTGGTGTTGGTTGTGATCTCTCCTCCTTCATTCATGATTTTGTTGATTTGGGTCATTTCTCTTTTCTTTTTGATCAGCCTGGACAGGGGTGTATCAATCTTGTGAATTCTTTCAAAGAACCAGCTCCTAGTTCCGTTGATCTGTTCTACTGTTCTTTTGGGTTCTATTTCATTGATTTCTGCTCTGATCTGCATGATTTCTCTTCTCCTGCTGGGTTTAGGCTTTATTGGCCGTTCTTTCTCCAGCTCCTTTAGGTGTAGGGTTAGGGTGTGTATTTGAGACCTTTCATGTTTCTTGAGAAAGGCTTGTATTGCTATATACTTTCCTCGCAGGACTGCCTTGGCTGTATCCCAAAGATTTTGGACAGTTGTGTTTTCATTTTCATTGGTTTCCATGAATTTTTAAATTCTTCTTTAATTTCCTGGTTGACCCATTCTTTCTTTCGTAGGATGCTCTTTAGCCTCCATGTATTTGAGTTCTTTCCGACTTTCCTCTTGTGATTGAGTTCTAGTTTCAAAGCATTGTGGTCTGAAAATGTGCAGGGAATGATCCCAATCTTTGGGTACCGGTTGAGACCTGATTTGTGACCTAGGATGTGATCCATTCTGGAGAACGTTCCATGGGCCCTAGAGAAGAATGTGTATTCCGTTGCTTCGGGATGGAACGTTCTGAATATGTTTGTGAAGTCCATTTGGTCCAGTGTGTCATTTAAAGTCTTTATTTCCTTGTTGATCTTTTGCTTAGATGATCTGGCCATTTCAGTCAGGGGGGTGTTAAAGTCCCCCACTCTGATTGTATGGTTGTCAATGTCTTTCTTTGCTTTTCTTCTAAATTGCCTTATATAATTGGATGCTCCCAAGTTCGGGGCATAGACATTTACAATTGTTAGATCTTCTTCTTGGATAGACCCTTTAAGTAGGATATAGTGTCCTTCTTCATCTCTTATTACAGTCTTTGTTTTTTATTGCTTTGTTAATCACCATGTACTACATCATTTGTTTTGGTGTAGTGTCCCATGATTCATTGTTTGTTCCGAACACACAGTGCTCCATGCAGAATGTGCCCTCTTTAATACCCATCACCAGGCTAACCAATCCCCCGACCCACCTCCCCTCTAGAAACCTCGGATTTTTTTTCAGAATCCATCATCTCTCCTGGTCTGTCTCCCCCTCTCACTAACTCCCCTTCATTCTTCCTCTCCTGCTATCTCCTTCTTTTCCTTTATTCTTAAAATATGTTGCGTTATTTGTTTCAGAAGTAGAGATCTGTGATTCAACAGTCTTACACAATTCACAGCGCTCACCGTAGCTCATACCCTCCCCAATGTCTATCACCCAGCCAGCCCATCCCTCCCACCCCCGACCACTCCAGCAAGCCTCACTCTCTTCCTGAGATTAAGAATTCCTCATATCAGTGAGGTCATATGATACATGTCTTTCTCTGATTGACTTATTTCACTAATCATCGGACCCTCCACTTCCATCCACGTCGTTGTCCATGGCAACATCTCATTCCTTTTGATGGCTGCGTAATATTCCATTGTGTATATATATACCACCTCTTCTTTATCCACTCATCTGTCGATGGACATCTTGGCTCTTTCAAAAGTTTGGCTACTGTGGACATTGCTGCTATAAACAATGGGGTGCACGTACCGCTTGGGGTCCCTACATTTGTATCTTTGGGGTAAATACCCAGGAGTGCAATTGCTGGATCGGATGGTAGCTCTAATTTCAACTATTTGAGGAACCTCCATCCTGTTTTCCAGAGGGGTTGCCCCAGCTTGCATTCCCACCACCAGTGTAGGAGGGTTCCCCTTTCTCCACATCCCCGCCAACCTCTGTCGTTCCCTGACTTGTTCATTTGAGCCATTCTGACGGGTGTGAGAGGGTATCTCATTGAGGTTTTGATGTGGATTTCCCTGATGCCGAGCCGTGTTGAGCACTTTTTCCTGTGCCTGTGGGCCATTTGGATGTCTTCTTTGGAAAAATGTCTGTTCATGCCTTCTGCCTATTTTTTGATTGGATTATTTGTTCTTTGGGTGTTGAGTTTGATACGTTTTTATACATATTGGATAGTAGCCCTTTATCTGATATGTCATTCTTAAATAATTTCTCCCATTCTGTCGGTTGTCTTTTGGTTTTGGGGACTGTTTCTTTTGCTGTGCCAAAGGTTTTTATCTTGATGAAATCCCAATAGTTCCTTTTTGCCCTGGATTCCCGTGCCTTTGGTGAAGTTTGTAGGAAAGAGTTGCTGCGGCTGAGGTCGAAGAGCTTGCTACCTGTGTTCTCCTTTAGGATTTTGATGGAGTCCTGTCTCACACTGAGGTCTTTCAAACATTTGGAGTCTATTTTTGTGTGTGGTGTCAGGAAATGGTCCAGTGTCATTCTTCTGCATGGGGCTGTCCCATTTCCACAACTCCAGTTGTTGAAGAGACTCTCTTTTTGCCATTGGACATTCTTTCCTGCTCTGTCAAAGATAAGTTGACCATAGAGTTGAGGGTCCATTTCTGGGCTCTCGATTCTGTTCCATGGATCTATGTGTCTGTTTTTGTGCCAGTACCCTACTGTCTTGATGATGACAGCTTTGTCATAGAGCTGGAAGTCCAGAATTGTGATGCCGCCAGCTTTGCTTTTCTTTCTCAATATTCCTCTGGCTATTCGTGGTCTCTTCTGGTTCCATTCAAATCTTAGGATTATTTGTTCCATTTCTTGGAAAAAAGTGGATGGTATTTTGACGGGGATTGCATTGCATGTGTAGATTGCTCTAGGTAGCATTGACCTCTTCACAATGTTGGTTCTCCCAATCCATGAGCATGGAACGTTTTTCCGTTTCTTTGTGTCTTCTTCAATTTCTTTCCTGAGTATTTGGTAGTTTTCTGAGTACAGATCCTTTGCCTCTTGGGTTCAATTTATTCCTAGGTCTCTTCTGGTTTTGGGTGCAGTTGTGAATGGGATCGACTCCTTGATTTGTCTCTCTTCTGTCTTGTTGTTGGTGTATAGGAATGCCACTGATGTCTGTGCATTGATTTTATAGCCTGCTACTTGACGGAATTGCTGTGTGAGTTGTAGCAGTTTTGGGGTGGAGTCTTTTGGGTTTTCCACATAAAGTATCATATCATCTGCAAAGAGTGAGAGTTTGACTTCCTCTCTGCCGATTTGGATGCCTTGGATTTCTTTTTGTTGTCTGATTGCTGTGGCTAGGACTTCTAATACTATGTTGAATAGCAGTGGTGAGAGTGGCTATCCCTGCCGCGTTCCTGACCTTAGGGGAAAAGATCTCAGCTTTTCCCCATTGAGAATGATATTCGCTGTAGGTTGTTCGTAGATGGCTTTTATGATATTGAGGTATGTACCCGCTGTCCCTGTACTCTGAAGAGTTTTGATCCAGAAAGTGTGCTTTACTTTGTCAAATGGTTTTTCTGCATCTATTGAGAGGATCATATGATTCTTGTTCTTTCTTTGGTTAATGTGTTTTATCACGTTGATTGATTTGCGGATGTTGAACCAGCCTTGCAGCCCAGGGATAAATCCCACTTGGTCATGGTGAATACTCCTTTTCATGTACTGTTGGGTCCTCTTGGCTAGTATTTTGGTGAGAATTTTTGCATCGATGTTCATCAAGGATATTGGTCTCTAATACTCCTTTTTGATGGGATCTTTGTCTGGTTTTGGGATCAAGGTAATGGTGGCCTCATAAAATGAGTTTGGAAGTTTTCCTTCCATTTCTATTGTTTGGAACAGTTTCAGGAGAATAGGTATTAATTCTTCTTTAAATGTCTGATAGAATTCCCCTGGGAATCCATCTGGCCCTGGGCTTTGGTTTCTTGGGAGGTTTTTGATGACTACTTCAATTGCCTTCGTGGATATAGGACTGTTCAGGTTTTCTCTTTCTTCCTGGGTCAGATTTGGTAGTTGACACATCTCTAGGAATGCACCCATTTCTTCCAGGTTATGGAATATGCTGCCATAGGGTTGCTCAGATTACGTTCTTATAATCGTTTGTATTTCTTTGGTGTTGGTTGTGATCTCTCCTCCTTCACTCATGATTTTGTTGATTTGGGTCATTTCTCTTTTCTTTTTGATCAGCCTGGACAGGGGTGTATCAATCTTGTGAATTCTTTCAAAGAACCAGCTCCTAGTTCCGTTGATCTGTTCTACTGTTCTTTTGGGTTCTATTTCATTGATTTCTGCTCTGATCTGCATGATTTCTCTTCTCCTGCTGGGTTTAGGCTTTATTGGCCGTTCTTTCTCCAGCTCCTTTAGGTGTAGGGTTAGGGTGTGTATTTGAGACCTTTCATGTTTCTTGAGAAAGGCTTGTATTGCTATATACTTTCCTCGCAGGACTGCCTTGGCTGTATCCCAAAGATTTTGGACAGTTGTGTTTTCATTTTCATTGGTTTCCATGAATTTTTAAATTCTTCTTTAATTTCCTGGTTGACCCATTCATTCTTTCGTAGGATGCTCTTTAGCCTCCATGTATTTGAGTTCTTTCCGACTTTCCTCTTGTGATTGAGTTCTAGTTTCAAAGCATTGAGGTCTGAAAATGTGCAGGGAATGATCCCAATCTTTGGGTACCGGTTGAGACCTGATTTGTGACCTAGGATGTGATCCATTCTGGAGAACGTTCCATGGGCCCTAGAGAAGAATGTGTATTCCGTTGCTTCGGGATGGAACGTTCTGAATATGTCTGTGAAGTCCATTTGGTCCAGTGTGTCATTTAAAGTCTTTATTTCCTTGTTGATCTTTTGCTTAGATGATCTGGCCATTTCAGTCAGGGGGGTGTTAAAGTCCCCCACTATGATTGTATGGTTGTCAATGTCTTTCTTTGCTTTTCTTCTAAATTGCCTTATATAATTGGATGCTCCCATGTTCGGGGCATAGACATTTACAATTGTTAGATCTTCTTCTTGGATAGACCCTTTAAGTAGGATATAGTGTCCTTCTTCATCTCTTATTACAGCCTTTGTTTTTTATTGCTTTGTTAATCACCATGTACTACATCATTTGTTTTGGTGTAGTGTCCCATGATTCATTGTTTGTTCCGAACACACAGTGCTCCATGCAGAATGTGCCCTCTTTAATACCCATCACCAGGCTAACCAATCCCCCGACCCACCTCCCCTCTAGAAACCTCGGATTTTTTTTCAGAATCCATCATCTCTCCTGGTCTGTCTCCCCCTCTCACTAACTCCCCTTCATTCTTCCTCTCCTGCTATCTCCTTCTTTTCCTTTATTCTTAAAATATGTTGCGTTATTTGTTTCAGAAGTAGAGATCTGTGATTCAACAGTCTTACACAATTCACAGCGCTCACCGTAGCTCATACCCTCCCCAATGTCTATCACCCAGCCAGCCCATCCCTCCCACCCCCGACCACTCCAGCAAGCCTCACTCTGTTCCTGAGATTAAGAATTCCTCATATCAGTGAGGTCATATGATACATGTCTTTCTCTGATTGACTTATTTCACTAATCATCGGACCCTCCACTTCCATCCACGTCGTTGTCCATGGCAACATCTCATTCCTTTTGATGGCTGCGTAATATTCCATTGTGTATATATATACCACCTCTTCTTTATCCACTCATCTGTCGATGGACATCTTGGCTCTTTCAAAAGTTTGGCTACTGTGGACATTGCTGCTATAAACAATGGGGTGCACGTACCGCTTCGGGTCCCTACATTTGTATCTTTGGGGTAAATACCCAGGAGTGCAATTGCTGGATCGGATGGTAGCTCTAATTTCAACTATTTGAGGAACCTCCATCCTGTTTTCCAGAGGGGTTGCCCCAGCTTGCATTCCCACCACCAGTGTAGGAGGGTTCCCCTTTCTCCACATCCCCGCCAACCTCTGTCGTTCCCTGACTTGTTCATTTGAGCCATTCTGACGGGTGTGAGGGGGTATCTCATTGAGGTTTTGATGTGGATTTCCCTGATGCCGAGCCGTGTTGAGCACTTTTTCCTGTGCCTGTGGGCCATTTGGATGTCTTCTTTGGAAAAATGTCTGTTCATGTCTTCTGCCTATTTTTTGATTGGATTATTTGTTCTTTGGGTGTTGAGTTTGATACGTTTTTATACATATTGGATAGTAGCCCTTTATCTGATATGTCATTCGTAAATAATTTCTCCCATTCTGTCGGTTGTGTTTTGGTTTTGTGGACTGTTTCTTTTGCTGTGCCAAAGGTTTTTATCTTGATGAAATCCCAATAGTTCATTTTTGCCCTGGCTTCCCGTGCCTTTGGTGATGTTTGTAGGAAGGAGTTGCTGCGGCTGAGGTCGAAGAGCTTGCTACCTGTGTTCTCCTTTAGGATTTTGATGGAGTCCTGTCTCACACTGAGGTCTTTCAAACATTTGGAGTCTATTTTTGTGTGTGGTGTCAGGAAATGGTCCAGTGTCATTCTTCTGCATGGGGCTGTCCCATTTCCACAACTCCAGTTGTTGAAGAGACTCTCTTTTTGCCATTGGACATTCTTTCCTGCTCTGTCAAAGATAAGTTGACCATAGAGTTGAGGGTCCATTTCTGGGCTCTCGAATCTGTTCCATGGATCTATGTGTCTGTTTTTGTGCCAGTACCCTACTGTCTTGATGATGACAGCTTTGTCATACAGCTGGAAGTCCAGAATTGTGATGCCGCCAGCTTTGCTTTTCTTTCTCAATATTCCTCTGGCTATTCGTGGTCTCTTCTGGTTCCATTCAAATCTTAGGATTATTTGTTCCATTTCTTGGAAAAAAGTGGATGGTATTTTGACGGGGATTGCATTGCATGTGTAGATTGCTCTAGGTAGCATTGACCTCTTCACAATGTTGGTTCTCCCAATCCATGAGCATGGAACGTTTTTCCGTTTCTTTGTGTCTTCTTCAATTTCTTTCCTGAGTATTTGGTAGTTTTCTGAGTACAGATCCTTTGCCTCTTGGGTTCAATTTATTCCTAGGTCTCTTCTGGTTTTGGGTGCAGTTGTGAATGGGATCGACTCCTTGATTTGTCTCTCTTCTGTCTTGTTGTTGGTGTATAGGAATGCCACTGATGTCTGTGCATTGATTTTATAGCCTGCTACTTGACGGAATTGCTGTGTGAGTTGTAGCAGTTTTGGGGTGGAGTCTTTTGGGTTTTCCACATAAAGTATCATATCATCTGCAAAGAGTGAGAGTTTGACTTCCTCTCTGCCGATTTGGATGCCTTGGATTTCTTTTTGTTGTCTGATTGCTGTGGCTAGGACTTCTAATACTATGTTGAATAGCAGTGGTGAGAGTGGCTATCCCTGCCGCGTTCCTGACCTTAGGGGAAAAGATCTCAGCTTTTCCCCATTGAGAATGATATTCGCTGTAGGTTGTTCGTAGATGGCTTTTATGATATTGAGGTATGTACCCGCTGTCCCTGTACTCTGAAGAGTTTTGATCCAGAAAGTGTGCTTTACTTTGTCAAATGGTTTTTCTGCATCTATTGAGAGGATCATATGATTCTTGTTCTTTCTTTGGTTAATGTGTTTTATCACGTTGATTGATTTGCGGATGTTGAACCAGCCTTGCAGCCCAGGGATAAATCCCACTTGGTCATGGTGAATACTCCTTTTCATGTACTGTTGGGTCCTCTTGGCTAGTATTTTGGTGAGAATTTTTGCATCGATGTTCATCAAGGATATTGGTCTCTAATACTCCTTTTTGATGGGATCTTTGTCTGGTTTTGGGATCAAGGTAATGGTGGCCTCATAAAATGAGTTTGGAAGTTTTCCTTCCATTTCTATTGTTTGGAACAGTTTCAGGAGAATAGGTATTAATTCTTCTTTAAATGTCTGATAGAATTCCCCTGGGAATCCATCTGGCCCTGGGCTTTGGTTTCTTGGGAGGTTTTTGATGACTACTTCAATTGCCTTCGTGGTTATAGGACTGTTCAGGTTTTCTCTTTCTTCCTGGGTCAGATTTGGTAGTTGACACATCTCTAGGAATGCACCCATTTCTTCCAGGTTATGGAATATGCTGCCATAGGGTTGCTCAGATTACGTTCTTATAATCGTTTGTATTTCTTTGGTGTTGGTTGTGATCTCTCCTCCTTCACTCATGATTTTGTTGATTTGGGTCATTTCTCTTTTCTTTTTGATCAGCCTGGACAGGGGTGTATCAATCTTGTGAATTCTTTCAAAGAACCAGCTCCTAGTTCCGTTGATCTGTTCTACTGTTCTTTTGGGTTCTATTTCATTGATTTCTGCTCTGATCTGCATGATTTCTCTTCTCCTGCTGGGTTTAGGCTTTATTGGCCGTTCTTTCTCCAGCTCCTTTAGGTGTAGGGTTAGGGTGTGTATTTGAGACCTTTCATGTTTCTTGAGAAAGGCTTGTATTGCTATATACTTTCCTCGCAGGACTGCCTTGGCTGTATCCCAAAGATTTTGGACAGTTGTGTTTTCATTTTCATTGGTTTCCATGAATTTTTAAATTCTTCTTTAATTTCCTGGTTGACCCATTCATTCTTTCGTAGGATGCTCTTTAGCCTCCATGTATTTGAGTTCTTTCCGACTTTCCTCTTGTGATTGAGTTCTAGTTTCAAAGCATTGAGGTCTGAAAATGTGCAGGGAATGATCCCAATCTTTGGGTACCGGTTGAGACCTGATTTGTGACCTAGGATGTGATCCATTCTGGAGAACGTTCCATGGGCCCTAGAGAAGAATGTGTATTCCGTTGCTTCGGGATGGAACGTTCTGAATATGTCTGTGAAGTCCATTTGGTCCAGTGTGTCATTTAAAGTCTTTATTTCCTTGTTGATCTTTTGCTTAGATGATCTGGCCATTTCAGTCAGGGGGGTGTTAAAGTCCCCCACTATGATTGTATGGTTGTCAATGTCTTTCTTTGCTTTTCTTCTAAATTGCCTTATATAATTGGATGCTCCCATGTTCGGGGCATAGACATTTACAATTGTTAGATCTTCTTCTTGGATAGACCCTTTAAGTAGGATATAGTGTCCTTCTTCATCTCTTATTACAGCCTTTGTTTTTTATTGCTTTGTTAATCACCATGTACTACATCATTTGTTTTGGTGTAGTGTCCCATGATTCATTGTTTGTTCCGAACACACAGTGCTCCATGCAGAATGTGCCCTCTTTAATACCCATCACCAGGCTAACCAATCCCCCGACCCACCTCCCCTCTAGAAACCTCGGATTTTTTTTCAGAATCCATCATCTCTCCTGGTCTGTCTCCCCCTCTCACTAACTCCCCTTCATTCTTCCTCTCCTGCTATCTCCTTCTTTTCCTTTATTCTTAAAATATGTTGCGTTATTTGTTTCAGAAGTAGAGATCTGTGATTCAACAGTCTTACACAATTCACAGCGCTCACCGTAGCTCATACCCTCCCCAATGTCTATCACCCAGCCAGCCCATCCCTCCCACCCCCGACCACTCCAGCAAGCCTCACTCTGTTCCTGAGATTAAGAATTCCTCATATCAGTGAGGTCATATGATACATGTCTTTCTCTGATTGACTTATTTCACTAATCATCGGACCCTCCACTTCCATCCACGTCGTTGTCCATGGCAACATCTCATTCCTTTTGATGGCTGCGTAATATTCCATTGTGTATATATATACCACCTCTTCTTTATCCACTCATCTGTCGATGGACATCTTGGCTCTTTCAAAAGTTTGGCTACTGTGGACATTGCTGCTATAAACAATGGGGTGCACGTACCGCTTCGGGTCCCTACATTTGTATCTTTGGGGTAAATACCCAGGAGTGCAATTGCTGGATCGGATGGTAGCTCTAATTTCAACTATTTGAGGAACCTCCATCCTGTTTTCCAGAGGGGTTGCCCCAGCTTGCATTCCCACCACCAGTGTAGGAGGGTTCCCCTTTCTCCACATCCCCGCCAACCTCTGTCGTTCCCTGACTTGTTCATTTGAGCCATTCTGACGGGTGTGAGGGGGTATCTCATTGAGGTTTTGATGTGGATTTCCCTGATGCCGAGCCGTGTTGAGCACTTTTTCCTGTGCCTGTGGGCCATTTGGATGTCTTCTTTGGAAAAATGTCTGTTCATGTCTTCTGCCTATTTTTTGATTGGATTATTTGTTCTTTGGGTGTTGAGTTTGATACGTTTTTATACATATTGGATAGTAGCCCTTTATCTGATATGTCATTCGTAAATAATTTCTCCCATTCTGTCGGTTGTGTTTTGGTTTTGTGGACTGTTTCTTTTGCTGTGCCAAAGGTTTTTATCTTGATGAAATCCCAATAGTTCATTTTTGCCCTGGCTTCCCGTGCCTTTGGTGATGTTTGTAGGAAGGAGTTGCTGCGGCTGAGGTCGAAGAGCTTGCTACCTGTGTTCTCCTTTAGGATTTTGATGGAGTCCTGTCTCACACTGAGGTCTTTCAAACATTTGGAGTCTATTTTTGTGTGTGGTGTCAGGAAATGGTCCAGTGTCATTCTTCTGCATGGGGCTGTCCCATTTCCACAACTCCAGTTGTTGAAGAGACTCTCTTTTTGCCATTGGACATTCTTTCCTGCTCTGTCAAAGATAAGTTGACCATAGAGTTGAGGGTCCATTTCTGGGCTCTCGAATCTGT
Source organism: Eumetopias jubatus (assembly GCF_037043125.1). Lineage (NCBI taxonomy): Eukaryota > Metazoa > Chordata > Mammalia > Carnivora > Otariidae > Eumetopias > Eumetopias jubatus. The sequence goes on along the minus strand of NW_028274824.1, from coordinate 5,102,718 downwards.
TCCATGGATCTATGTGTCTGTTTTTGTGCCAGTACCCTACTGTCTTGATGATGACAGCTTTGTCATACAGCTGGAAGTCCAGAATTGTGATGCCGCCAGCTTTGCTTTTCTTTCTCAATATTCCTCTGGCTATTCGTGGTCTCTTCTGGTTCCATTCAAATCTTAGGATTATTTGTTCCATTTCTTGGAAAAAAGTGGATGGTATTTTGACGGGGATTGCATTGCATGTGTAGATTGCTCTAGGTAGCATTGACCTCTTCACAATGTTGGTTCTCCCAATCCATGAGCATGGAACGTTTTTCCGTTTCTTTGTGTCTTCTTCAATTTCTTTCCTGAGTATTTGGTAGTTTTCTGAGTACAGATCCTTTGCCTCTTGGGTTCAATGTATTCCTAGGTCTCTTCTGGTTTTGGGTGCAGTTGTGAATGGGATCGACTCCTTGATTTGTCTCTCTACTGTCTTGTTGTTGGTGTATAGGAATGCCACTGATGTCTGTGCATTGATTTTATAGCCTGCTACTTGACGGAATTGCTGTGTGAGTTGTAGCAGTTTTGGGGTGGAGTCTTTTGGGTTTTCCACATAAATATCATATCATCGGCAAAGAGTGAGAGTTTGACTTCCTCTCTGCCGATTTGGATGCCTTGGATTTCTTTTTGTTGTCTGATTGCTGTGGCTAGGACTTCTAATACTATGTTGAATAGCAGTGGTGAGAGTGGCTATCCCTGCCGCGTTCCTGACCTTAGGGGAAAAGACCTCAGCTTTTCCCCATTGAGAATGATATTCGCTGTAGGTTGTTCGTAGATGGCTTTTATGATATTGAGGTTTGTACCCGCTGTCCCTGTACTCTGAAGAGTTTTGATCCAGAAAGTGTGCTTTACTTTGTCAAATGGTTTTTCTGCATCTATTGAGAGGATCATATGATTCTTGTTCTTTCTTTGGTTAATGTGTTTTATCACGTTGATTGATTTGCGGATGTTGAACCAGCCTTGCAGCCCAGGGATAAATCCCACTTGGTCATGGTGAATACTCCTTTTCATGTACTGTTGGGTCCTCTTGGCTAGTATTTTGGTGAGAATTTTTGCATCGATGTTCATCAAGGATATTGGTCTCTAATACTCCTTTTTGATGGGATCTTTGTCTGGTTTTGGGATCAAGGTAATGGTGGCCTCATAAAATGAGTTTGGAAGTTTTCCTTCCATTTCTATTGTTTGGAACAGTTTCAGGAGAATAGGTATTAATTCTTCTTTAAATGTCTGATAGAATTCCCCTGGGAATCCATCTGGCCCTGGGCTTTGGTTTCTTGGGAGGTTTTTGATGACTACTTCAATTGCCTTCGTGGTTATAGGACTGTTCAGGTTTTCTCTTTCTTCCTGGGTCAGTTTTGGTAGTTGACACATCTCTAGGAATGCACCCATTTCTTCCAGGTTATGGAATATGCTGCCATAGGGTTGCTCAGATTACGTTCTTATAATCGTTTGTATTTCTTTGGTGTTGGTTGTGATCTCTCCTCCTTCATTCATGATTTTGTTGATTTGGGTCATTTCTCTTTTCTTTTTGATCAGCCTGGACAGGGGTGTATCAATCTTGTGAATTCTTTCAAAGAACCAGCTCCTAGTTCCGTTGATCTGTTCTACTGTTCTTTTGGGTTCTATTTCATTGATTTCTGCTCTGATCTGCATGATTTCTCTTCTCCTGCTGGGTTTAGGCTTTATTGGCCGTTCTTTCTCCAGCTCCTTTAGGTGTAGGGTTAGGGTGTGTATTTGAGACCTTTCATGTTTCTTGAGAAAGGCTTGTATTGCTATATACTTTCCTCGCAGGACTGCCTTGGCTGTATCCCAAAGATTTTGGACAGTTGTGTTTTCATTTTCATTGGTTTCCATGAATTTTTAAATTCTTCTTTAATTTCCTGGTTGACCCATTCATTCTTTCGTAGGATGCTCTTTAGCCTCCATGTATTTGAGTTCTTTCCGACTTTCCTCTTGTGATTGAGTTCTAGTTTCAAAGCATTGTGGTCTGAAAATGTGCAGGGAATGATCCCAATCTTTGGGTACCGGTTGAGACCTGATTTGTGACCTAGGATGTGATCCATTCTGGAGAACGTTCCATGGGCCCTAGAGAAGAATGTGTATTCCGTTGCTTCGGGATGGAACGTTCTGAATATGTCTGTGAAGTCCATTTGGTCCAGTGTGTCATTTAAAGTCTTTATTTCCTTGTTGATCTTTTGCTTAGATGATCTGGCCATTTCAGTCAGGGGGGTGTTAAAGTCCCCCACTCTGATTGTATGGTTGTCAATGTCTTTCTTTGCTTTTCTTCTAAATTGCCTTATATAATTGGATGCTCCCATGTTCGGGGCATAGACATTTACAATTGTTAGATCTTCTTCTTGGATAGACTCTTTAAGTAGGATATAGTGTCCTTCTTCATCTCTTATTACAGTCTTTGTTTTTTATTGCTTTGTTAATCACCATGTACTACATTATTTGTTTTGGTGTAGTGTCCCATGATTCATTGTTTGTTCCGAACACACAGTGCTCCATGCAGAATGTGCCCTCTTTAATACCCATCACCAGGCTAACCAATCCCCCCACCCACCTCCCCTCTAGAAACCTCGGATTTCTTTTCAGAATCCATCATCTCTCCTGGTCTGTCTCCCCCTCTCACTAACTCCCCTTCATTCTTCCTCTCCTGCTATCTCCTTCTTTTCCTTTATTCTTAAAATATGTTGCGTTATTTGTTTCAGAAGTAGAGATCTGTGATTCAACAGTCTTACACAATTCACAGCGCTCACCGTAGCTCATACCCTCCCCAATGTCTATCACCCAGCCAGCCCATCCCTCCCACCCCCGACCACTCCAGCAAGCCTCACTCTCTTCCTGAGATTAAGAATTCCTCATATCAGTGAGGTCATATGATACATGTCTTTCTCTGATTGACTTATTTCACTAATCATCGGACCCTCCACTTCCATCCACGTCGTTGTCCATGGCAACATCTCATTCCTTTTGATGGCTGCGTAATATTCCATTGTGTATATATATACCACCTCTTCTTTATCCACTCATCTGTCGATGGACATCTTGGCTCTTTCAAAAGTTTGGCTACTGTGGACATTGCTGCTATAAACAATGGGGTGCACGTACCGCTTCGGGTCCCTACATTTGTATCTTTGGGGTAAATACCCAGGAGTGCAATTGCTGGATCGGATGGTAGCTCTAATTTCAACTATTTGAGGAACCTCCATCCTGTTTTCCAGAGGGGTTGCCCCAGCTTGCATTCCCACCACCAGTGTAGGAGGGTTCCCCTTTCTCCACATCCCCGCCAACCTCTGTCGTTCCCTGACTTGTTCATTTGAGCCATTCTGACGGGTGTGAGAGGGTATCTCATTGAGGTTTTGATGTGGATTTCCCTGAAGCCGAGCCGTGTTGAGCACTTTTTCCTGTGCCTGTGGGCCATTTGGATGTCTTCTTTGGAAAAATGTCTGTTCATGCCTTCTGCCTATTTTTTGATTGGATTATTTGTTCTTTGGGTGTTGAGTTTGATACGTTTTTATACATATTGGATAGTAGCCCTTTATCTGATATGTCATTCGTAAATAATTTCTCCCATTCTGTCGGTTGTCTTTTGGTTTTGTGGACTGTTTCTTTTGCTGTGCCAAAGGTTTTTATCTTGATGAAATCCCAATAGTTCCTTTTTGCCCTGGATTCCCGTGCCTTTGGTGATGTTTGTAGGAAGGAGTTGCTGCGGCTGAGGTCGAAGAGCTTGCTACCTGTGTTCTCCTTTAGGATTTTGATGGAGTCCTGTCTCACACTGAGGTCTTTCAAACATTTGGAGTCTATTTTTGTGTGTGGTGTCAGGAAATGGTCCAGTGTCATTCTTCTGCATGGGGCTGTCCCATTTCCACAACTCCAGTTGTTGTAGAGACTCTCTTTTTGCCATTGGACATTCTTTCCTGCTCTGTCAAAGATAAGTTGACCATAGAGTTGAGGGTCCATTTCTGGGCTCTCGATTCTGTTCCATGGATCTATGTGTCTGTTTTTGTGCCAGTACCCTACTGTCTTGATGATGACAGCTTTGTCATAGAGCTGGAAGTCCAGAATTGTGATGCCGCCAGCTTTGCTTTTCTTTCTCAATATTCCTCTGGCTATTCGTGGTCTCTTCTGGTTCCATTCAAATCTTAGGATTATTTGTTCCATTTCTTGGAAAAAAGTGGATGGTATTTTGACGGGGATTGCATTGCATGTGTAGATTGCTCTAGGTAGCATTGACCTCTTCACAATGTTGGTTCTCCCAATCCATGAGCATGGAACGTTTTTCCGTTTCTTTGTGTCTTCTTCAATTTCTTTCCTGAGTATTTGGTAGTTTTCTGAGTACAGATCCTTTGCCTCTTGGGTTCAATGTATTCCTAGGTCTCTTCTGGTTTTGGGTGCAGTTGTGAATGGGATCGACTCCTTGATTTGTCTCTCTTCTGTCTTGTTGTTGGTGTATAGGAATGCCACTGATGTCTGTGCATTGATTTTATAGCCTGCTACTTGACGGAATTGCTGTGTGAGTTGTAGCAGTTTTGGGGTGGAGTCTTTTGGGTTTTCCACATAAAGTATCATATCATCTGCAAAGAGTGAGAGTTTGACTTCCTCTCTGCCGATTTGGATGCCTTGGATTTCTTTTTGTTGTCTGATTGCTGTGGCTAGGACTTCTAATACTATGTTGAATAGCAGTGGTGAGAGTGGCTATCCCTGCCGCGTTCCTGACCTTAGGGGAAAAGATCTCAGCTTTTCCCCATTGAGAATGATATTCGCTGTAGGTTGTTCGTAGATGGCTTTTATGATATTGAGGTATGTACCCGCTGTCCCTGTACTCTGAAGAGTTTTGATCCAGAAAGTGTGCTTTACTTTGTCAAATGGTTTTTCTGCATCTATTGAGAGGATCATATGATTCTTGTTCTTTCTTTGGTTAATGTGTTTTATCACGTTGATTGATTTGCGGATGTTGAACCAGCCTTGCAGCCCAGGGATAAATCCCACTTGGTCATGGTGAATACTCCTTTTCATGTACTGTTGGGTCCTCTTGGCTAGTATTTTGGTGAGAATTTTTGCATCGATGTTCATCAAGGATATTGGTCTCTAATACTCCTTTTTGATGGGATCTTTGTCTGGTTTTGGGATCAAGGTAATGGTGGCCTCATAAAATGAGATTGGAAGTTTTCCTTCCATTTCTATTGTTTGGAACAGTTTCAGGAGAATAGGTATTAATTCTTCTTTAAATGTCTGATAGAATTCCCCTGGGAATCCATCTGGCCCTGGGCTTTGGTTTCTTGGGAGGTTTTTGATGACTACTTCAATTGCCTTCGTGGTTATAGGACTGTTCAGGTTTTCTCTTTCTTCCTGGGTCAGTTTTGGTAGTTGACACATCTCTAGGAATGCACCCATTTCTTCCAGGTTATGGAATATGCTGCCATAGGGTTGCTCAGATTACGTTCTTATAATCGTTTGTATTTCTTTGGTGTTGGTTGTGATCTCTCCTCCTTCATTCATGATTTTGTTGATTTGGGTCATTTCTCTTTTCTTTTTGATCAGCCTGGACAGGGGTGTATCAATCTTGTGAATTCTTTCAAAGAACCAGCTCCTAGTTCCGTTGATCTGTTCTACTGTTCTTTTGGGTTCTATTTCATTGATTTTTGCTCTGATCTGCATGATTTCTCTTCTCCTGCTGGGTTTAGGCTTTATTGGCCGTTCTTTCTCCAGCTCCTTTAGGTGTAGGGTTAGGGTGTGTATTTGAGACCTTTCATGTTTCTTGAGAAAGGCTTGTATTGCTATATACTTTCCTCGCAGGACTGCCTTGGCTGTATCCCAAAGATTTTGGACAGTTGTGTTTTCATTTTCATTGGTTTCCATGAATTTTTAAATTCTTCTTTAATTTCCTGGTTGACCCATTCATTCTTTCGTAGGATGCTCTTTAGCCTCCATGTATTTGAGTTCTTTCCGACTTTCCTCTTGTGATTGAGTTCTAGTTTCAAAGCATTGTGGTCTGAAAATGTGCAGGGAATGATCCCAATCTTTGGGTACCGGTTGAGACCTGATTTGTGACCTAGGATGTGATCCATTCTGGAGAACGTTCCATGGGCCCTAGAGAAGAATGTGTATTCCGTTGCTTCGGGATGGAACGTTCTGAATATGTCTGTGAAGTCCATTTGGTCCAGTGTGTCATTTAAAGTCTTTATTTCCTTGTTGATCTTTTGCTTAGATGATCTGGCCATTTCAGTCAGGGGGGTGTTAAAGTCCCCCACTCTGATTGTATGGTTGTCAATGTCTTTCTTTGCTTTTCTTCTAAATTGCCTTATATAATTGGATGCTCCCATGTTCGGGGCATAGACATTTACAATTGTTAGATCTTCTTCTTGGATAGACCCTTTAAGTAGGATATAGTGTCCTTTTCATCTCTTATTACAGTCTTTGTTTTTTATTGCTTTGTTAATCACCATGTACTACATCATTTGTTTTGGTGTAGTGTCCCATGATTCATTGTTTGTTCCGAACACACAGTGCTCCATGCAGAATGTGCCCTCTTTAATACCCATCACCAGGCTAACCAATCCCCCGACCCACCTCCCCTCTAGAAACCTCGGATTTTTTTTCAGAATCCATCATCTCTCCTGGTCTGTCTCCCCCTCTCACTAACTCCCCTTCATTCTTCCTCTCCTGCTATCTCCTTCTTTTCCTTTATTCTTAAAATATGTTGCGTTATTTGTTTCAGAAGTAGAGATCTGTGATTCAACAGTCTTACACAATTCACAGCGCTCACCGTAGCTCATACCCTCCCCAATGTCTATCACCCAGCCAGCCCATCCCTCCCACCCCCGACCACTCCAGCAAGCCTCACTCTCTTCCTGAGATTAAGAATTCCTCATATCAGTGAGGTCATATGATACATGTCTTTCTCTGATTGACTTATTTCACTAATCATCGGACCCTCCACTTCCATCCACGTCGTTGTCCATGGCAACATCTCATTCCTTTTGATGGCTGCGTAATATTCCATTGTGTATATATATACCACCTCTTCTTTATCCATTCATCTGTCGATGGACATCTTGGCTCTTTCAAAAGTTTGGCTACTGTGGACATTGCTGCTATAAACAATGGGGTGCACGTACCGCTTCGGGTCCCTACATTTGTATCTTTGGGGTAAATACCCAGGAGTGCAATTGCTGGATCGGATGGTAGCTCTAATTTCAACTATTTGAGGAACCTCCATCCTGTTTTCCAGAGGGGTTGCCCCAGCTTGCATTCCCACCACCAGTGTAGGAGGGTTCCCCTTTCTCCACATCCCCGCCAACCTCTGTCGTTCCCTGACTTGTTCATTTGAGCCATTCTGACGGGTGTGAGAGGGTATCTCATTGAGGTTTTGATGTGGATTTCCCTGATGCCGAGCCGTGTTGAGCACTTTTTCCTGTGCCTGTGGGCCATTTGGATGTCTTCTTTGGAAAAATGTCTGTTCATGCCTTCTGCCTATTTTTTGATTGGATTATTTGTTCTTTGGGTGTTGAGTTTGATACGTTTTTATACATATTGGATAGTAGCCCTTTATCTGATATGTCATTCGTAAATAATTTCTCCCATTCTGTCGGTTGTCTTTTGGTTTTGTGGACTGTTTCTTTTGCTGTGCCAAAGGTTTTTATCTTGATGAAATCCCAATAGTTCCTTTTTGCCCTGGATTCCCGTGCCTTTGGTGATGTTTGTAGGAAGGAGTTGCTGCGGCTGAGGTCGAAGAGCTTGCTACCTGTGTTCTCCTTTAGGATTTTGATGGAGTCCTGTCTCACACTGAGGTCTTTCAAACATTTGGAGTCTATTTTTGTGTGTGGTGTCAGGAAATGGTCCAGTGTCATTCTTCTGCATGGGGCTGTCCCATTTCCACAACTCCAGTTGTTGAAGAGACTCTCTTTTTGCCATTGGACATTCTTTCCTGCTCTGTCAAAGATAAGTTGACCATAGAGTTGAGGGTCCATTTCTGGGCTCTCGATTCTGTTCCATGGATCTATGTGTCTGTTTTTGTGCCAGTACCCTACTGTCTTGATGATGACAGCTTTGTCATAGAGCTGGAAGTCCAGAATTGTGATGCCGCCAGCTTTGCTTTTCTTTCTCAATATTCCTCTGGCTATTCGTGGTCTCTTCTGGTTCCATTCAAATCTTAGGATTATTTGTTCCATTTCTTGGAAAAAAGTGGATGGTATTTTGACGGGGATTGCATTGCATGTGTAGATTGCTCTAGGTAGCATTGACCTCTTCACAATGTTGGTTCTCCCAATCCATGAGCATGGAACGTTTTTCCGTTTCTTTGTGTCTTCTTCAATTTCTTTCCTGAGTATTTGGTAGTTTTCTGAGTACAGATCCTTTGCCTCTTGGGTTCAATTTATTCCTAGGTCTCTTCTGGTTTTGGGTGCAGTTGTGAATGGGATCGACTCCTTGATTTGTCTCTCTTCTGTCTTGTTGTTGGTGTATAGGAATGCCACTGATGTCTGTGCATTGATTTTATAGCCTGCTACTTGACGGAATTGCTGTGTGAGTTGTAGCAGTTTTGGGGTGGAGTCTTTTGGGTTTTCCACATAAAGTATCATATCATCTGCAAAGAGTGAGAGTTTGACTTCCTCTCTGCCGATTTGGATGCCTTGGATTTCTTTTTGTTGTCTGATTGCTGTGGCTAGGACTTCTAATACTATGTTGAATAGCAGTGGTGAGAGTGGCTATCCCTGCCGCGTTCCTGACCTTAGGGGAAAAGATCTCAGCTTTTCCCCATTGAGAATGATATTCGCTGTAGGTTGTTCGTAGATGGCTTTTATGATATTGAGGTATGTACCCGCTGTCCCTGTACTCTGAAGAGTTTTGATCCAGAAAGTGTGCTTTACTTTGTCAAATGGTTTTTCTGCATCTATTGAGAGGATCATATGATTCTTGTTCTTTCTTTGGTTAATGTGTTTTATCACGTTGATTGATTTGCGGATGTTGAACCAGCCTTGCAGCCCAGGGATAAATCCCACTTGGTCATGGTGAATACTCCTTTTCATGTACTGTTGGGTCCTCTTGGCTAGTATTTTGGTGAGAATTTTTGCATCGATGTTCATCAAGGATATTGGTCTCTAATACTCCTTTTTGATGGGATCTTTGTCTGGTTTTGGGATCAAGGTAATGGTGGCCTCATAAAATGAGTTTGGAAGTTTTCCTTCCATTTCTATTGTTTGGAACAGTTTCAGGAGAATAGGTATTAATTCTTCTTTAAATGTCGGATAGAATTCCCCTGGGAATCCATCTGGCCCTGGGCTTTGGTTTCTTGGGAGGTTTTTGATGACTACTTCAATTGCCTTCGTGGTTATAGGACTGTTCAGGTTTTCTCTTTCTTCCTGGGTCAGTTTTGGTAGTTGACACATCTCTAGGAATGCACCCATTTCTTCCAGGTTATGGAATATGCTGCCATAGGGTTGCTCAGATTACGTTCTTATAATCGTTTGTATTTCTTTGGTGTTGGTTGTGATCTCTCCTCCTTCATTCATGATTTTGTTGATTTGGGTCATTTCTCTTTTCTTTTTGATCAGCCTGGACAGGGGTGTATCAATCTTGTGAATTCTTTCAAAGAACCAGCTCCTAGTTCCGTTGATCTGTTCTACTGTTCTTTTGGGTTCTATTTCATTGATTTCTGCTCTGATCTGCATGATTTCTCTTCTCCTGCTGGGTTTAGGCTTTATTGGCCGTTCTTTCTCCAGCTCCTTTAGGTGTAGGGTTAGGGTGTGTATTTGAGACCTTTCATGTTTCTTGAGAAAGGCTTGTATTGCTATATACTTTCCTCGCAGGACTGCCTTGGCTGTATCCCAAAGATTTTGGACAGTTGTGTTTTCATTTTCATTGGTTTCCATGAATTTTTAAATTCTTCTTTAATTTCCTGGTTGACCCATTCATTCTTTCGTAGGATGCTCTTTAGCCTCCATGTATTTGAGTTCTTTCCGACTTTCCTCTTGTGATTGAGTTCTAGTTTCAAAGCATTGAGGTCTGAAAATGTGCAGGGAATGATCCCAATCTTTGGGTACCGGTTGAGACCTGATTTGTGACCTAGGATGTGATCCATTCTGGAGAACGTTCCATGGGCCCTAGAGAAGAATGTGTATTCCGTTGCTTCGGGATGGAACGTTCTGAATATGTCTGTGAAGTCCATTTGGTCCAGTGTGTCATTTAAAGTCTTTATTTCCTTGTTGATCTTTTGCTTAGATGATCTGGCCATTTCAGTCAGGGGGGTGTTAAAGTCCCCCACTCTGATTGTATGGTTGTCAATGTCTTTCTTTGCTTTTCTTCTAAATTGCCTTATATAATTGGATGCTCCCATGTTCGGGGCATAGACATTTACAATTGTTAGATCTTCTTCTTGGATAGACCCTTTAAGTAGGATATAGTGTCCTTCTTCATCTCTTATTACAGCCTTTGTTTTTTATTGCTTTGTTAATCACCATGTACTACATCATTTGTTTTGGTGTAGTGTCCCATGATTCATTGTTTGTTCCGAACACACAGTGCTCCATGCAGAATGTGCCCTCTTTAATACCCATCACCAGGCTAACCAATCCCCCGACCCACCTCCCCTCTAGAAACCTCGGATTTTTTTTCAGAATCCATCATCTCTCCTGGTCTGTCTCCCCCTCTCACTAACTCCCCTTCATTCTTCCTCTCCTGCTATCTCCTTCTTTTCCTTTATTCTTAAAATATGTTGCGTTATTTGTTTCAGAAGTAGAGATCTGTGATTCAACAGTCTTACACAATTCACAGCGCTCACCGTAGCTCATACCCTCCCCAATGTCTATCACCCAGCCAGCCCATCCATCCCACCCCCGACCACTCCAGCAAGCCTCACTCTGTTCCTGAGATTAAGAATTCCTCATATCAGTGAGGTCATATGATACATGTCTTTCTCTGATTGACTTATTTCACTAATCATCGGACCCTCCACTTCCATCCACGTCGTTGTCCATGGCAACATCTCATTCCTTTTGATGGCTGCGTAATATTCCATTGTGTATATATATACCACCTCTTCTTTATCCACTCATCTGTCGATGGACATCTTGGCTCTTTCAACAGTTTGGCTACTGTGGACATTGCTGCTATAAACAATGGGGTGCACGTACCGCTTCGGGTCCCTACATTTGTATCTTTGGGGTAAATACCCAGGAGTGCAATTGCTGGATCGGATGGTAGCTCTAATTTCAACTATTTGAGGAACCTCCATCCTGTTTTCCAGAGGGGTTGCCCCAGCTTGCATTCCCACCACCAGTGTAGGAGGGTTCCCCTTTCTCCACATCCCCGCCAACCTCTGTCGTTCCCTGACTTGTTCATTTGAGCCATTCTGACGGGTGTGAGGGGGTATCTCATTGAGGTTTTGATGTGGATTTCCCTGATGCCGAGCCGTGTTGAGCACTTTTTCCTGTGCCTGTGGGCCATTTGGATGTCTTCTTTGGAAAAATGTCTGTTCATGTCTTCTGCCTATTTTTTGATTGGATTATTTGTTCTTTGGGTGTTGAGTTTGATACGTTTTTATACATATTGGATAGTAGCCCTTTATCTGATATGTCATTCGTAAATAATTTCTCCCATTCTGTCGGTTGTGTTTTGGTTTTGTGGACTGTTTCTTTTGCTGTGCCAAAGGTTTTTATCTTGATGAAATCCCAATAGTTCATTTTTGCCCTGGCTTCCCGTGCCTTTGGTGATGTTTGTAGGAAGAAGTTGCTGCGGCTGAGGTCGAAGAGCTTGCTACCTGTGTTCTCCTTTAGGATTTTGATGGAGTCCTGTCTCACACTGAGGTCTTTCAAACATTTGGAGTCTATTTTTGTGTGTGGTGTCAGGAAATGGTCCAGTGTCATTCTTCTGCATGGGGCTGTCCCATTTCCACAACTCCAGTTGTTGAAGAGACTCTCTTTTTGCCATTGGACATTCTTTCCTGCTCTGTCAAAGATAAGTTGACCATAGAGTTGAGGGTCCATTTCTGGGCTCTCGATTCTGTTCCATGGATCTATGTGTCTGTTTTTGTGCCAGTACCCTACTGTCTTGATGATGACAGCTTTGTCATAGAGCTGGAAGTCCAGAATTGTGATGCCGCCAGCTTTGCTTTTCTTTCTCAATATTCCTCTGGCTATTCGTGGTCTCTTCTGGTTCCATTCAAATCTTAGGATTATTTGTTCCATTTCTTGGAAAAAAGTGGATGGTATTTTGACGGGGATTGCATTGCATGTGTAGATTGCTCTAGGTAGCATTGACCTCTTCACAATGTTGGTTCTCCCAATCCATGAGCATGGAACGTTTTTCCGTTTCTTTGTGTCTTCTTCAATTTCTTTCCTGAGTATTTGGTAGTTTTCTGAGTACAGATCCTTTGCCTCTTGGGTTCAATGTATTCCTAGGTCTCTTCTGGTTTTGGGTGCAGTTGTGAATGGGATCGACTCCTTGATTTGTCTCTCTTCTGTCTTGTTGTTGGTGTATAGGAATGCCACTGATGTCTGTGCATTGATTTTATAGCCTGCTACTTGACGGAATTGTTGTGTGAGTTGTGGCAGTTTTGGGGTGGAGTCTTTTGGGTTTTCCACATAAAGTATCATATCATCTGCAAAGAGTGAGAGTTTGACTTCCTCTCTGCCGATTTGGATGCCTTGGATTTCTTTTTGTTGTCTGATTGCTGTGGCTAGGACTTCTAATACTATGTTGAATAGCAGTGGTGAGAGTGGCTATCCCTGCCGCGTTCCTGACCTTAGGGGAAAAGATCTCAGCTTTTCCCCATTGAGAATGATATTCGCTGTAGGTTGTTCGTAGATGGCTTTTATGATATTGAGGTATGTACCCGCTGTCCCTGTACTCTGAAGAGTTTTGATCCAGAAAGTGTGCTTTACTTTGTCAAATGGTTTTTCTGCATCTATTGAGAGGATCATATGATTCTTGTTCTTTCTTTGGTTAATGTGTTTTACAACGTTGATTGATTTGCGGATGTTGAACCAGCCTTGCAGCCCAGGGATAAATCCCACTTGGTCATGGTGAATACTCCTTTTCATGTACTGTTGGGTCCTCTTGGCTAGTATTTTGGTGAGAATTTTTGCATCGATGTTCATCAAGGATATTGGTCTCTAATACTCCTTTTTGATGGGATCTTTGTCTGGTTTTGGGATCAAGGTAATGGTGGCCTCATAAAATGAGATTGGAAGTTTTCCTTCCATTTCTATTGTTTGGAACAGTTTCAGGAGAATAGGTATTAATTCTTCTTTAAATGTCTGATAGAATTCCCCTGGGAATCCATCTGGCCCTGGGCTTTGGTTTCTTGGGAGGTTTTTGATGACTACTTCAATTGCCTTCGTGGTTATAGGACTGTTCAGGTTTTCTCTTTCTTCCTGGGTCAGTTTTGGTAGTTGACACATCTCTAGGAATGCACCCATTTCTTCCAGGTTATGGAATATGCTGCCATAGGGTTGCTCAGATTACGTTCTTATAATCGTTTGTATTTCTTTGGTGTTGGTTGTGATCTCTCCTCCTTCATTCATGATTTTGTTGATTTGGGTCATTTCTCTTTTCTTTTTGATCAGCCTGGACAGGGGTGTATCAATCTTGTGAATTCTTTCAAAGAACCAGCTCCTAGTTCCGTTGATCTGTTCTACTGTTCTTTTGGGTTCTATTTCATTGATTTCTGCTCTGATCTGCATGATTTCTCTTCTCCTGCTGGGTTTAGGCTTTATTGGCCGTTCTTTCTCCAGCTCCTTTAGGTGTAGGGTTAGGGTGTGTATTTGAGACCTTTCATGTTTCTTGAGAAAGGCTTGTATTGCTATATACTTTCCTCGCAGGACTGCCTTGGCTGTATCCCAAAGATTTTGGACAGTTGTGTTTTCATTTTCATTGGTTTCCATGAATTTTTAAATTCTTCTTTAATTTCCTGGTTGACCCATTCATTCTTTCGTAGGATGCTCTTTACCCTCCATGTATTTGAGTTCTTTCCGACTTTCCTCTTGTGATTGAGTTCTAGTTTCAAAGCATTGTGGTCTGAAAATGTGCAGGGAATGATCCCAATCTTTGGGTACCGGTTGAGACCTGATTTGTGACCTAGGATGTGATCCATTCTGGAGAACGTTCCATGGGCCCTAGAGAAGAATGTGTATTCCGTTGCTTCGGGATGGAACGTTCTGAATATGTCTGTGAAGTCCATTTGGTCCAGTGTGTCATTTAAAGTCTTTATTTCCTTGTTGATCTTTTGCTTAGATGATCTGGCCATTTCAGTCAGGGGGGTGTTAAAGTCCCCCACTCTGATTGTATGGTTGTCAATGTCTTTCTTTGCTTTTCTTCTAAATTGCCTTATATAATTTGATGCTCCCATGTTCGGGGCATAGACATTTACAATTGTTAGATCTTCTTCTTGGATAGACCCTTTAAGTAGGATATAGTGTCCTTCTTCATCTCTTATTACAGCCTTTGTTTTTTATTGCTTTGTTAATCACCATGTACTACATCATTTGTTTTGGTGTAGTGTCCCATGATTCATTGTTTGTTCCGAACACACAGTGCTCCATGCAGAATGTGCCCTCTTTAATACCCCTCACCAGGCTAACCAATCCCCCGACCCACCTCCCCTCTAGAAACCTCGGATTTTTTTTCAGAATCCATCATCTCTCCTGGTCTGTCTCCCCCTCTCACTAACTCCCCTTCATTCTTCCTCTCCTGCTATCTCCTTCTTTTCCTTTATTCTTAAAATATGTTGCGTTATTTGTTTCAGAAGTAGAGATCTGTGATTCAACAGTCTTACACAATTCACAGCGCTCACCGTAGCTCATACCCTCCCCAATATCTATCACCCAGCCAGCCCATCCCTCCCACCCCCGACCACTCCAGCAAGCCTCACTCTGTTCCTGAGATTAAGAATTCCTCATATCAGTGAGGTCATATGATACATGTCTTTCTCTGATTGACTTATTTCACTAATCATCGGACCCTCCACTTCCATCCACGTCGTTGTCCATGGCAACATCTCATTCCTTTTGATGGCTGCGTAATATTCCATTGTGTATATATATACCACCTCTTCTTTATCCACTCATCTGTCGATGGACATCTTGGCTCTTTCAAAAGTTTGGCTACTGTGGACATTGCTGCTATAAACAATGGGGTGCACGTACCGCTTCGGGTCCCTACATTTGTATCTTTGGGGTAAATACCCAGGAGTGCAATTGCTGGATCGGATGGTAGCTCTAATTTCAACTATTTGAGGAACCTCCATCCTGTTTTCCAGAGGGGTTGCCCCAGCTTGCATTCCCACCACCAGTGTAGGAGGGTTCCCCTTTCTCCACATCCCCGCCAACCTCTGTCGTTCCCTGACTTGTTCATTTGAGCCATTCTGACGGGTGTGAGAGGGTATCTCATTGAGGTTTTGATGTGGATTTCCCTGATGCCGAGCCGTGTTGAGCACTTTTTCCTGTGCCTGTGGGCCATTTGGATGTCTTCTTTGGAAAAATGTCTGTTCATGACTTCTGCCTATTTTTTGATTGGATTATTTGTTCTTTGGGTGTTGAGTTTGATACGTTTTTATACATATTGGATAGTAGCCCTTTATCTGATATGTCATTCGTAAATAATTTCTCCCATTCTGTCGGTTGTGTTTTGGTTTTGTGGACTGTTTCTTTTGCTGTGCCAAAGGTTTTTATCTTGATGAAATCCCAATAGTTCATTTTTGCCCTGGCTTCCCGTGCCTTTGGTGATGTTTGTAGGAAGGAGTTGCTGCGGCTGAGGTCGAAGAGCTTGCTACCTGTGTTCTCCTTTAGGATTTTGATGGAGTCCTGTCTCACACTGAGGTCTTTCAAACATTTGGAGTCTATTTTTGTGTGTGGTGTCAGGAAATGGTCCAGTGTCATTCTTCTGCATGGGGCTGTCCCATTTCCACAACTCCAGTTGTTGAAGAGACTCTCTTTTTGCCATTGGACATTCTTTCCTGCTCTGTCAAAGATAAGTTGACCATAGAGTTGAGGGTCCATTTCTGGGCTCTCGATTCTGTTCCATGGATCTATGTGTCTGTTTTTGTGCCAGTACCCTACTGTCTTGATGATGACAGCTTTGTCATAGAGCTGGAAGTCCAGAATTGTGATGCCGCCAGCTTTGCTTTTCTTTCTCAATATTCCTCTGGCTATTCGTGGTCTCTTCTGGTTCCATTCAAATCTTAGGATTATTTGTTCCATTTCTTGGAAAAAAGTGGATGGTATTTTGACGGGGATTGCATTGCATGTGTAGATTGCTCTAGGTAGCATTGACCTCTTCACAATGTTGGTTCTCCCAATCCATGAGCATGGAACGTTTTTCCGTTTCTTTGTGTCTTCTTCAATTTCTTTCCTGAGTATTTGGTAGTTTTCTGAGTACAGATCCTTTGCCTCTTGGGTTCAATTTATTCCTAGGTCTCTTCTGGTTTTGGGTGCAGTTGTGAATGGGATCGACTCCTTGATTTGTCTCTCTTCTGTCTTGTTGTTGGTGTATAGGAATGCCACTGATGTCTGTGCATTGATTTTATAGCCTGCTACTTGACGGAATTGCTGTGTGAGTTGTAGCAGTTTTGGGGTGGAGTCTTTTGGGTTTTCCACATAAAGTATCATATCATCTGCAAAGAGTGAGAGTTTGACTTCCTCTCTGCCGATTTGGATGCCTTGGATTTCTTTTTGTTGTCTGATTGCTGTGGCTAGGACTTCTAATACTATGTTGAATAGCAGTGGTGAGAGTGGCTATCCCTGCCGCGTTCCTGACCTTAGGGGAAAAGATCTCAGCTTTTCCCCATTGAGAATGATATTCGCTGTAGGTTGTTCGTAGATGGCTTTTATGATATTGAGGTATGTACCCGCTGTCCCTGTACTCTGAAGAGTTTTGATCCAGAAAGTGTGCTTTACTTTGTCAAATGGTTTTTCTGCATCTATTGAGAGGATCATATGATTCTTGTTCTTTCTTTGGTTAATGTGTTTTATCACGTTGATTGATTTGCGGATGTTGAACCAGCCTTGCAGCCCAGGGATAAATCCCACTTGGTCATGGTGAATACTCCTTTTCATGTACTGTTGGGTCCTCTTGGCTAGTATTTTGGTGAGAATTTTTGCATCGATGTTCATCAAGGATATTGGTCTCTAATACTCCTTTTTGATGGGATCTTTGTCTGGTTTTGGGATCAAGGTAATGGTGGCCTCATAAAATGAGATTGGAAGTTTTCCTTCCATTTCTATTGTTTGGAACAGTTTCAGGAGAATAGGTATTAATTCTTCTTTAAATGTCTGATAGAATTCCCCTGGGAATCCATCTGGCCCTGGGCTTTGGTTTCTTGGGAGGTTTTTGATGACTACTTCAATTGCCTTCGTGGTTATAGGACTGTTCAGGTTTTCTCTTTCTTCCTGGGTCAGTTTTGGTAGTTGACACATCTCTAGGAATGCACCCATTTCTTCCAGGTTATGGAATATGCTGCCATAGGGTTGCTCAGATTACGTTCTTATAATCGTTTGTATTTCTTTGGTGTTGGTTGTGATCTCTCCTCCTTCATTCATGATTTTGTTGATTTGGGTCATTTCTCTTTTCTTTTTGATCAGCCTGGACAGGGGTGTATCAATCTTGTGAATTCTTTCAAAGAACCAGCTCCTAGTTCCGTTGATCTGTTCTACTGTTCTTTTGGGTTCTATTTCATTGATTTCTGCTCTGATCTGCATGATTTCTCTTCTCCTGCTGGGTTTAGGCTTTATTGGCCGTTCTTTCTCCAGCTCCTTTAGGTGTAGGGTTAGGGTGTGTATTTGAGACCTTTCATGTTTCTTGAGAAAGGCTTGTATTGCTATATACTTTCCTCGCAGGACTGCCTTGGCTGTATCCCAAAGATTTTGGACAGTTGTGTTTTCATTTTCATTGGTTTCCATGAATTTTTAAATTCTTCTTTAATTTCCTGGTTGACCCATTCTTTCTTTCGTAGGATGCTCCTTAGCCTCCATGTATTTGAGTTCTTTCCGACTTTCCTCTTGTGATTGAGTTCTAGTTTCAAAGCATTGTGGTCTGAAAATGTGCAGGGAATGATCCCAATCTTTGGGTACCGGTTGAGACCTGATTTGTGACCTAGGATGTGATCCATTCTGGAGAACGTTCCATGGGCCCTAGAGAAGAATGTGTATTCCGTTGCTTCGGGATGGAACGTTCTGAATATGTCTGTGAAGTCCATTTGTTCCAGTGTGTCATTTAAAGTCTTTATTTCTTGTTGATCTTTTGCTTAGATGATCTGGCCATTTCAGTCAGGGGGGTGTTAAAGTCCCCCACTCTGATTGTATGGTTGTCAATGTCTTTCTTTGCTTTTCTTCTAAATTGCCTTATATAATTGGATGCTCCCATGTTCGGGGCATAGACATTTACAATTGTTAGATCTTCTTCTTGGATAGACCCTTTAAGTAGGATATAGTGTCCTTCTTCATCTCTTATTACAGCCTTTGTTTTTTATTGCTTTGTTAATCACCATGTACTACATCATTTGTTTTGGTGTAGTGTCCCATGATTCATTGTTTGTTCCGAACACACAGTGCTCCATGCAGAATGTGCCCTCTTTAATACCCCTCACCAGGCTAACCAATCCCCCGACCCACCTCCCCTCTAGAAACCTCGGATTTTTTTTCAGAATCCATCATCTCTCCTGGTCTGTCTCCCCCTCTCACTAACTCCCCTTCATTCTTCCTCTCCTGCTATCTCCTTCTTTTCCTTTATTCTTAAAATATGTTGCGTTATTTGTTTCAGAAGTAGAGATCTGTGATTCAACAGTCTTACACAATTCACAGCGCTCACCGTAGCTCATACCCTCCCCAATGTCTATCACCCAGCCAGCCCATCCCTCCCACCCCCGACCACTCCAGCAAGCCTCACTCTGTTCCTGAGATTAAGAATTCCTCATATCAGTGAGGTCATATGATACATGTCTTTCTCTGATTGACTTATTTCACTAATCATCGGACCCTCCACTTCCATCCACGTCGTTGTCCATGGCAACATCTCATTCCTTTTGATGGCTGCGTAATATTCCATTGTGTATATATATACCACCTCTTCTTTATCCACTCATCTGTCGATGGACATCTTGGCTCTTTCAAAAGTTTGGCTACTGTGGACATTGCTGCTATAAACAATGGGGTGCACGTACCGCTTGGGGTCCCTACATTTGTATCTTTGGGGTAAATACCCAGGAGTGCAATTGCTGGATCGGATGGTAGCTCTAATTTCAACTATTTGAGGAACCTCCATCCTGTTTTCCAGAGGGGTTGCCCCAGCTTGCATTCCCACCACCAGTGTAGGAGGGTTCCCCTTTCTCCACATCCCCGCCAACCTCTGTCGTTCCCTGACTTGTTCATTTGAGCCATTCTGACGGGTGTGAGAGGGTATCTCATTGAGGTTTTGATGTGGATTTCCCTGATGCCGAGCCGTGTTGAGCACTTTTTCCTGTGCCTGTGGGCCATTTGGATGTCTTCTTTGGAAAAATGTCTGTTCATGTCTTCTGCCTATTTTTTGATTGGATTATTTGTTCTTTGGGTGTTGAGTTTGATACGTTTTTATACATATTGGATAGTAGCCCTTTATCTGATATGTCATTCGTAAATAATTTCTCCCATTCTGTCGGTTGTGTTTTGGTTTTGTGGACTGTTTCTTTTGCTGTGCCAAAGGTTTTTATCTTGATGAAATCCCAATAGTTCATTTTTGCCCTGGCTTCCCGTGCCTTTGGTGATGTTTGTAGGAAGGAGTTGCTGCGGCTGAGGTCGAAGAGCTTGCTACCTGTGTTCTCCTTTAGGATTTTGATGGAGTCCTGTCTCACACTGAGGTCTTTCAAACATTTGGAGTCTATTTTTGTGTGTGGTGTCAGGAAATGGTCCAGTGTCATTCTTCTGCATGGGGCTGTCCAATTTCCACAACTCCAGTTGTTGAAGAGACTCTCTTTTTGCCATTGGACATTCTTTCCTGCTCTGTCAAAGATAAGTTGACCATAGAGTTGAGGGTCCATTTCTGGGCTCTCGATTCTGTTCCATGGATCTATGTGTCTGTTTTTGTGCCAGTACCCTACTGTCTTGATGATGACAGCTTTGTCATAGAGCTGGAAGTCCAGAATTGTGATGCCGCCAGCTTTGCTTTTCTTTCTCAATATTCCTCTGGGTATTCGTGGTCTCTTCTGGTTCCATTCAAATCTTAGGATTATTTGTTCCATTTCTTGAAAAAAGTGGATGGTATTTTGACGGGGATTGCATTGCATGTGTAGATTGCTCTAGGTAGCATTGACCTCTTCACAATGTTGGTTCTCCCAATCCATGAGCATGGAACGTTTTTCCGTTTCTTTGTGTCTTCTTCAATTTCTTTCCTGAGTATTTGGTAGTTTTCTGAGTACAGATCCTTTGCCTCTTGGGTTCAATTTATTCCTAGGTCTCTTCTGGTTTTGGGTGCAGTTGTGAATGGGATCGACTCCTTGATTTGTCTCTCTTCTGTCTTGTTGTTGGTGTATAGGAATGCCACTGATGTCTGTGCATTGATTTTATAGCCTGCTACTTGACGGAATTGCTGTGTGAGTTGTAGCAGTTTTGGGGTGGAGTCTTTTGGGTTTTCCACATAAAGTATCATATCATCTGCAAAGAGTGAGAGTTTGACTTCCTCTCTGCCGATTTGGATGCCTTGGATTTCTTTTTGTTGTCTGATTGCTGTGGCTAGGACTTCTAATACTATGTTGAATAGCAGTGGTGAGAGTGGCTATCCCTGCCGCGTTCCTGACCTTAGGGGAAAAGATCTCAGCTTTTCCCCATTGAGAATGATATTCGCTGTAGGTTGTTCGTAGATGGCTTTTATGATATTGAGGTATGTACCCGCTGTCCCTGTACTCTGAAGAGTTTTGATCCAGAAAGTGTGCTTTACTTTGTCAAATGGTTTTTCTGCATCTATTGAGAGGATCATATGATTCTTGTTCTTTCTTTGGTTAATGTGTTTTATCACGTTGATTGATTTGCGGATGTTGAACCAGCCTTGCAGCCCAGGGATAAATCCCACTTGGTCATGGTGAATACTCCTTTTCATGTACTGTTGGGTCCTCTTGGCTAGTATTTTGGTGAGAATTTTTGCATCGATATTCATCAAGGATATTGGTCTCTAATACTCCTTTTTGATAGGATCTTTGTCTGGTTTTGGGATCAAGGTAATGGTGGCCTCATAAAATGAGATTGGAAGTTTTCCTTCCATTTCTATTGTTTGGAACAGTTTCAGGAGAATAGGTATTAATTCTTCTTTAAATGTCGGATAGAATTCCCCTGGGAATCCATCTGGCCCTGGGCTTTGTTTTCTTGGGAGGTTTTTGATGACTACTTCAATTGCCTTCGTGGTTATAGGACTGTTCAGGTTTTCTCTTTCTTCCTGGGTCAGTTTTGGTAGTTGACACATCTCTAGGAATGCACCCATTTCTTCCAGGTTATGGAATATGCTGCCATAGGGTTGCTCAGATTACGTTCTTATAATCGTTTGTATTTCTTTGGTGTTGGTTGTGATCTCTCCTCCTTCATTCATGATTTTGTTGATTTGGGTCATTTCTCTTTTCTTTTTGATCAGCCTGGACAGGGGTGTATCAATCTTGTGAATTCTTTCAAAGAACCAGCTCCTAGTTCCGTTGATCTGTTCTACTGTTCTTTTGGGTTCTATTTCATTGATTTCTGCTCTGATCTGCATGATTTCTCTTCTCCTGCTGGGTTTAGGCTTTATTGGCCGTTCTTTCTCCAGCTCCTTTAGGTGTAGGGTTAGGGTGTGTATTTGAGACCTTTCATGTTTCTTGAGAAAGGCTTGTATTGCTATATACTTTCCTCGCAGGACTGCCTTGGCTGTATCCCAAAGATTTTGGACAGTTGTGTTTTCATTTTCATTGGTTTCCATGAATTTTTAAATTCTTCTTTAATTTCCTGGTTGACCCATTCATTCTTTCGTAGGATGCTCTTTAGCCTCCATGTATTTGAGTTCTTTCCGACTTTCCTCTTGTGATTGAGTTCTAGTTTCAAAGCATTGTGGTCTGAAAATGTGCAGGGAATGATCCCAATCTTTGGGTACCGGTTGAGACCTGATTTGTGACCTAGGATGTGATCCATTCTGGAGAACGTTCCATGGGCCCTAGAGAAGAATGTGTATTCCGTTGCTTCGGGATGGAACGTTCTGAATATGTCTGTGAAGTCCATTTGGTCCAGTGTGTCATTTAAAGTCTTTATTTCCTTGTTGATCTTTTGCTTAGATGATCTGGCCATTTCAGTCAGGGGGGTGTTAAAGTCCCCCACTCTGATTGTATGGTTGTCAATGTCTTTCTTTGCTTTTCTTCTAAATTGCCTTATATAATTGGATGCTCCCATTTTCGGGGCATAGACATTTACAATTGTTAGATCTTCTTCTTGGATAGACCCTTTAAGTAGGATATAGTGTCCTTCTTCATCTCTTATTACAGCCTTTGTTTTTTATTGCTTTGTTAATCACCATGTACTACATCATTTGTTTTGGTGTAGTGTCCCATGATTCATTGTTTGTTCCGAACACACAGTGCTCCATGCAGAATGTGCCCTCTTTAATACCCCTCACCAGGCTAACCAATCCCCCGACCCACCTCCCCTCTAGAAACCTCGGATTTTTTTTCAGAATCCATCATCTCTCCTGGTCTGTCTCCCCCTCTCACTAACTCCCCTTCATTCTTCCTCTCCTGCTATCTCCTTCTTTTCCTTTATTCTTAAAATATGTTGCGTTATTTGTTTCAGAAGTAGAGATCTGTGATTCAACAGTCTTACACAATTCACAGCGCTCACCGTAGCTCATACCCTCCCCAATGTCTATCACCCAGCCAGCCCATCCCTCCCACCCCCGACCACTCCAGCAAGCCTCACTCTCTTCCTGAGATTAAGAATTCCTCATATCAGTGAGGTCATATGATACATGTCTTTCTCTGATTGACTTATTTCACTAATCATCGGACCCTCCACTTCCATCCACGTCGTTGTCCATGGCAACATCTCATTCCTTTTGATGGCTGCGTAATATTCCATTGTGTATATATATACCACCTCTTCTTTATCCACTCATCTGTCGATGGACATCTTGGCTCTTTCAACAGTTTGGCTACTGTGGACATTGCTGCTATAAACAATGGGGTGCACGTACCGCTTCGGGTCCCTACATTTGTATCTTTGGGGTAAATACCCAGGAGTGCAATTGCTGGATCGGATGGTAGCTCTAATTTCAACTATTTGAGGAACCTCCATCCTGTTTTCCAGAGGGGTTGCCCCAGCTTGCATTCCCACCACCAGTGTAGGAGGGTTCCCCTTTCTCCACATCCCCGCCAACCTCTGTCGTTCCCTGACTTGTTCATTTGAGCCATTCTGACGGGTGTGAGGGGGTATCTCATTGAGGTTTTGATGTGGATTTCCCTGATGCCGAGCCGTGTTGAGCACTTTTTCCTGTGCCTGTGGGCCATTTGGATGTCTTCTTTGGAAAAATGTCTGTTCATGTCTTCTGCCTATTTTTTGATTGGATTATTTGTTCTTTGGGTGTTGAGTTTGATACGTTTTTATACATATTGGATAGTAGCCCTTTATCTGATATGTCATTCGTAAATAATTTCTCCCATTCTGTCGGTTGTGTTTTGGTTTTGTGGACTGTTTCTTTTGCTGTGCCAAAGGTTTTTATCTTGATGAAATCCCAATAGTTCATTTTTGCCCTGGCTTCCCGTGCCTTTGGTGATGTTTGTAGGAAGAAGTTGCTGCGGCTGAGGTCGAAGAGCTTGCTACCTGTGTTCTCCTTTAGGATTTTGATGGAGTCCTGTCTCACACTGAGGTCTTTCAAACATTTGGAGTCTATTTTTGTGTGTGGTGTCAGGAAATGGTCCAGTGTCATTCTTCTGCATGGGGCTGTCCCATTTCCACAACTCCAGTTGTTGAAGAGACTCTCTTTTTGCCATTGGACATTCTTTCCTGCTCTGTCAAAGATAAGTTGACCATAGAGTTGAGGGTCCATTTCTGGGCTCTCGATTCTGTTCCATGGATCTATGTGTCTGTTTTTGTGCCAGTACCCTACTGTCTTGATGATGACAGCTTTGTCATAGAGCTGGAAGTCCAGAATTGTGATGCCGCCAGCTTTGCTTTTCTTTCTCAATATTCCTCTGGCTATTCGTGGTCTCTTCTGGTTCCATTCAAATCTTAGGATTATTTGTTCCATTTCTTGGAAAAAAGTGGATGGTATTTTGACGGGGATTGCATTGCATGTGTAGATTGCTCTAGGTAGCATTGACCTCTTCACAATGTTGGTTCTCCCAATCCATGAGCATGGAACGTTTTTCCGTTTCTTTGTGTCTTCTTCAATTTCTTTCCTGAGTATTTGGTAGTTTTCTGAGTACAGATCCTTTGCCTCTTGGGTTCAATGTATTCCTAGGTCTCTTCTGGTTTTGGGTGCAGTTGTGAATGGGATCGACTCCTTGATTTGTCTCTCTTCTGTCTTGTTGTTGGTGTATAGGAATGCCACTGATGTCTGTGCATTGATTTTATAGCCTGCTACTTGACGGAATTGCTGTGTGAGTTGTAGCAGTTTTGGGGTGGAGTCTTTTGGGTTTTCCACATAAAGTATCATATCATCTGCAAAGAGTGAGAGTTTGACTTCCTCTCTGCCGATTTGGATGCCTTGGATTTCTTTTTGTTGTCTGATTGCTGTGGCTAGGACTTCTAATACTATGTTGAATAGCAGTGGTGAGAGTGGCTATCCCTGCCGCGTTCCTGACCTTAGGGGAAAAGATCTCAGCTTTTCCCCATTGAGAATGATATTCGCTGTAGGTTGTTCGTAGATGGCTTTTATGATATTGAGGTATGAACCCGCTGTCCCTGTACTCTGAAGAGTTTTGATCCAGAAAGTGTGCTTTACTTTGTCAAATGGTTTTTCTGCATCTATTGAGAGGATCATATGATTCTTGTTCTTTCTTTGGTTAATGTGTTTTATCACGTTGATTGATTTGCGGATGTTGAACCAGCCTTGCAGCCCAGGGATAAATCCCACTTGGTCATGGTGGATACTCCTTTTCATGTACTGTTGGGTCCTCTTGGCTAGTATTTTGGTGAGAATTTTTGCATCGATGTTCATCAAGGATATTGGTCTCTAATACTCCTTTTTGATGGGATCTTTGTCTGGTTTTGGGATCAAGGTAATGGTGGCCTCATAAAATGAGATTGGAAGTTTTCCTTCCATTTCTATTGTTTGGAACAGTTTCAGGAGAATAGGTATTAATTCTTCTTTAAATGTCTGATAGAATTCCCCTGGGAATCCATCTGGCCCTGGGCTTTGGTTTCTTGGGAGGTTTTTGATGACTACTTCAATTGCCTTCGTGGTTATAGGACTGTTCAGGTTTTCTCTTTCTTCCTGGGTCAGTTTTGGTAGTTGACACATCTCTAGGAATGCACCCATTTCTTCCAGGTTATGGAATATGCTGCCATAGGGTTGCTCAGATTACGTTCTTATAATCGTTTGTATTTCTTTGGTGTTGGTTGTGATCTCTCCTCCTTCATTCATGATTTTGTTGATTTGGGTCATTTCTCTTTTCTTTTTGATCAGCCTGGACAGGGGTGTATCAATCTTGTGAATTCTTTCAAAGAACCAGCTCCTAGTTCCGTTGATCTGTTCTACTGTTCTTTTGGGTTCTATTTCATTGATTTCTGCTCTGATCTGCATGATTTCTCTTCTCCTGCTGGGTTTAGGCTTTATTGGCCGTTCTTTCTCCAGCTCCTTTAGGTGTAGGGTTAGGGTGTGTATTTGAGACCTTTCATGTTTCTTGAGAAAGGCTTGTATTGCTATATACTTTCCTCGCAGGACTGCCTTGGCTGTATCCCAAAGATTTTGGACAGTTGTGTTTTCATTTTCATTGGTTTCCATGAATTTTTAAATTCTTCTTTAATTTCCTGGTTGACCCATTCATTCTTTCGTAGGATGCTCTTTAGCCTCCATGTATTTGAGTTCTTTCCGACTTTCCTCTTGTGATTGAGTTCTAGTTTCAAAGCATTGAGGTCTGAAAATGTGCAGGGAATGATCCCAATCTTTGGGTACCGGTTGAGACCTGATTTGTGACCTAGGATGTGATCCATTCTGGAGAACGTTCCATGGGCCCTAGAGAAGAATGTGTATTCCGTTGCTTCGGGATGGAACGTTCTGAATATGTCTGTGAAGTCCATTTGGTCCAGTGTGTCATTTAAAGTCTTTATTTCCTTGTTGATCTTTTGCTTAGATGATCTGGCCATTTCAGTCAGGGGGGTGTTAAAGTCCCCCACTATGATTGTATGGTTGTCAATGTCTTTCTTTGCTTTTCTTCTAAATTGCCTTATATAATTGGATGCTCCCATGTTCGGGGCATAGACATTTACAATTGTTAGATCTTCTTCTTGGATAGACCCTTTAAGTAGGATATAGTGTCCTTCTTCATCTCTTATTACAGCCTTTGTTTTTTATTGCTTTGTTAATCACCATGTACTACATCATTTGTTTTGGTGTAGTGTCCCATGATTCATTGTTTGTTCCGAACACACAGTGCTCCATGCAGAATGTGCCCTCTTTAATACCCATCACCAGGCTAACCAATCCCCCGACCCACCTCCCCTCTAGAAACCTCGGATTTTTTTTCAGAATCCATCATCTCTCCTGGTCTGTCTCCCCCTCTCACTAACTCCCCTTCATTCTTCCTCTCCTGCTATCTCCTTCTTTTCCTTTATTCTTAAAATATGTTGCGTTATTTGTTTCAGAAGTAGAGATCTGTGATTCAACAGTCTTACACAATTCACAGCGCTCACCGTAGCTCATACCCTCCCCAATGTCTATCACCCAGCCAGCCCATCCCTCCCACCCCCGACCACTCCAGCAAGCCTCACTCTGTTCCTGAGATTAAGAATTCCTCATATCAGTGAGGTCATATGATACATGTCTTTCTCTGATTGACTTATTTCACTAATCATCGGACCCTCCACTTCCATCCACGTCGTTGTCCATGGCAACATCTCATTCCTTTTGATGGCTGCGTAATATTCCATTGTGTATATATATACCACCTCTTCTTTATCCACTCATCTGTCGATGGACATCTTGGCTCTTTCAACAGTTTGGCTATTGTGGACATTGCTGCTATAAACAATGGGGTGCACGTACCGCTTCGGGTCCCTACATTTGTATCTTTGGGGTAAATACCCAGGAGTGCAATTGCTGGATCGGATGGTAGCTCTAATTTCAACTATTTGAGGAACCTCCATCCTGTTTTCCAGAGGGGTTGCACCAGCTTGCATTCCCACCACCAGTGTAGGAGGGTTCCCCTTTCTCCACATCCCCGCCAACCTCTGTCGTTCCCTGACTTGTTCATTTGAGCCATTCTGACGGGTGTGAGGGGGTATCTCATTGAGGTTTTGATGTGGATTTCCCTGATGCCGAGCCGTGTTGAGCACTTTTTCCTGTGCCTGTGGGCCATTTGGATGTCTTCTTTGGAAAAATGTCTGTTCATGTCTTCTGCCTATTTTTTGATTGGATTATTTGTTCTTTGGGTGTTGAGTTTGATACGTTTTTATACATATTGGATAGTAGCCCTTTATCTGATATGTCATTCGTAAATAATTTCTCCCATTCTGTCGGTTGTGTTTTGGTTTTGTGGACTGTTTCTTTTGCTGTGCCAAAGGTTTTTATCTTGATGAAATCCCAATAGTTCATTTTTGCCCTGGCTTCCCGTGCCTTTGGTGATGTTTGTAGGAAGAAGTTGCTGCGGCTGAGGTCGAAGAGCTTGCTACCTGTGTTCTCCTTTAGGATTTTGATGGAGTCCTGTCTCACACTGAGGTCTTTCAAACATTTGGAGTCTATTTTTGTGTGTGGTGTCAGGAAATGGTCCAGTGTCATTCTTCTGCATGGGGCTGTCCCATTTCCACAACTCCAGTTGTTGAAGAGACTCTCTTTTTGCCATTGGACATTCTTTCCTGCTCTGGCAAAGATAAGTTGACCATAGAGTTGAGGGTCCATTTCTGGGCTCTCGATTCTGTTCCATGGATCTATGTGTCTGTTTTTGTGCCAGTACCCTACTGTCTTGATGATGACAGCTTTGTCATAGAGCTGGAAGTCCAGAATTGTGATGCCGCCAGCTTTGCTTTTCTTTCTCAATATTCCTCTGGCTATTCGTGGTCTCTTCTGGTTCCATTCAAATCTTAGGATTATTTGTTCCATTTCTTGGAAAAAAGTGGATGGTATTTTGACGGGGATTGCATTGCATGTGTAGATTGCTCTAGGTAGCATTGACCTCTTCACAATGTTGGTTCTCCCAATCCATGAGCATGGAACGTTTTTCCGTTTCTTTGTGTCTTCTTCAATTTCTTTCCTGAGTATTTGGTAGTTTTCTGAGTACAGATCCTTTGCCTCTTGGGTTCAATGTATTCCTAGGTCTCTTCTGGTTTTGGGTGCAGTTGTGAATGGGATCGACTCCTTGATTTGTCTCTCTTCTGTCTTGTTGTTGGTGTATAGGAATGCCACTGATGTCTGTGCATTGATTTTATAGCCTGCTACTTGACGGAATTGCTGTGTGAGTTGTGGCAGTTTTGGGGTGGAGTCTTTTGGGTTTTCCACATAAAGTATCATATCATCTGCAAAGAGTGAGAGTTTGACTTCCTCTCTGCCGATTTGGATGCCTTGGATTTCTTTTTGTTGTCTGATTGCTGTGGCTAGGACTTCTAATACTATGTTGAATAGCAGTGGTGAGAGTGGCTATCCCTGCCGCGTTCCTGACCTTAGGGGAAAAGATCTCAGCTTTTCCCCATTGAGAATGATATTCGCTGTAGGTTGTTCGTAGATGGCTTTTATGATATTGAGGTATGTACCCGCTGTCCCTGTACTCTGAAGAGTTTTGATCCAGAAAGTGTGCTTTACTTTGTCAAATGGTTTTTCTGCATCTATTGAGAGGATCATATGATTCTTGTTCTTTCTTTGGTTAATGTGTTTTATCACGTTGATTGATTTGCGGATGTTGAACCAGCCTTGCAGCCCAGGGATAAATCCCACTTGGTCATGGTGAATACTCCTTTTCATGTACTGTTGGGTCCTCTTGGCTAGTATTTTGGTGAGAATTTTTGCATCGATGTTCATCAAGGATATTGGTCTCTAATACTCCTTTTTGATGGGATCTTTGTCTGGTTTTGGGATCAAGGTAATGGTGGCCTCATAAAATGAGATTGGAAGTTTTCCTTCCATTTCTATTGTTTGGAACAGTTTCAGGAGAATAGGTATTAATTCTTCTTTAAATGTCTGATAGAATTCCCCTGGGAATCCATCTGGCCCTGGGCTTTGGTTTCTTGGGAGGTTTTTGATGACTACTTCAATTGCCTTCGTGGTTATAGGACTGTTCAGGTTTTCTCTTTCTTCCTGGGTCAGTTTTGGTAGTTGACACATCTCTAGGAATGCACCCATTTCTTCCAGGTTATGGAATATGCTGCCATAGGGTTGCTCAGATTACGTTCTTATAATCGTTTGTATTTCTTTGGTGTTGGTTGTGATCTCTCCTCCTTCATTCATGATTTTGTTGATTTGGGTCATTTCTCTTTTCTTTTTGATCAGCCTGGACAGGGGTGTATCAATCTTGTGAATTCTTTCAAAGAACCAGCTCCTAGTTCCGTTGATCTGTTCTACTGTTCTTTTGGGTTCTATTTCATTGATTTCTGCTCTGATCTGCATGATTTCTCTTCTCCTGCTGGGTTTAGGCTTTATTGGCCGTTCTTTCTCCAGCTCCTTTAGGTGTAGGGTTAGGGTGTGTATTTGAGACCTTTCATGTTTCTTGAGAAAGGCTTGTATTGCTATATACTTTCCTCGCAGGACTGCCTTGGCTGTATCCCAAAGATTTTGGACAGTTGTGTTTTCATTTTCATTGGTTTCCATGAATTTTTAAATTCTTCTTTAATTTCCTGGTTGACCCATTCATTCTTTCGTAGGATGCTCTTTACCCTCCATGTATTTGAGTTCTTTCCGACTTTCCTCTTGTGATTGAGTTCTAGTTTCAAAGCATTGTGGTCTGAAAATGTGCAGGGAATGATCCCAATCTTTGGGTACCGGTTGAGACCTGATTTGTGACCTAGGATGTGATCCATTCTGGAGAACGTTCCATGGGCCCTAGAGAAGAATGTGTATTCCGTTGCTTCGGGATGGAACGTTCTGAATATGTCTGTGAAGTCCATTTGGTCCAGTGTGTCATTTAAAGTCTTTATTTCCTTGTTGATCTTTTGCTTAGATGATCTGGCCATTTCAGTCAGGGGGGTGTTAAAGTCCCCCACTCTGATTGTATGGTTGTCAATGTCTTTCTTTGCTTTTCTTCTAAATTGCCTTATATAATTTGATGCTCCCATGTTCGGGGCATAGACATTTACAATTGTTAGATCTTCTTCTTGGATAGACCCTTTAAGTAGGATATAGTGTCCTTCTTCATCTCTTATTACAGCCTTTGTTTTTTATTGCTTTGTTAATCACCATGTACTACATCATTTGTTTTGGTGTAGTGTCCCATGATTCATTGTTTGTTCCGAACACACAGTGCTCCATGCAGAATGTGCCCTCTTTAATACCCCTCACCAGGCTAACCAATCCCCCGACCCACCTCCCCTCTAGAAACCTCGGATTTTTTTTCAGAATCCATCATCTCTCCTGGTCTGTCTCCCCCTCTCACTAACTCCCCTTCATTCTTCCTCTCCTGCTATCTCCTTCTTTTCCTTTATTCTTAAAATATGTTGCGTTATTTGTTTCAGAAGTAGAGATCTGTGATTCAACAGTCTTACACAATTCACAGCGCTCACCGTAGCTCATACCCTCCCCAATGTCTATCACCCAGCCAGCCCATCCCTCCCACCCCCGACCACTCCAGCAAGCCTCACTCTGTTCCTGAGATTAAGAATTCCTCATATCAGTGAGGTCATATGATACATGTCTTTCTCTGATTGACTTATTTCACTAATCATCGGACCCTCCACTTCCATCCACGTCGTTGTCCATGGCAACATCTCATTCCTTTTGATTGCTGCGTAATATTCCATTGTGTATATATATACCACCTCTTCTTTATCCACTCATCTGTCGAT
This sequence comes from Eumetopias jubatus, assembly GCF_037043125.1. Taxonomy (NCBI): domain Eukaryota; kingdom Metazoa; phylum Chordata; class Mammalia; order Carnivora; family Otariidae; genus Eumetopias; species Eumetopias jubatus. The sequence goes on along the minus strand of NW_028274824.1, from coordinate 5,071,576 downwards.
GGACATCTTGGCTCTTTCAAAAGTTTGGCTACTGTGGACATTGCTGCTATAAACAATGGGGTGCACGTACCGCTTCGGGTCCCTACATTTGTATCTTTGGGGTAAATACCCAGGAGTGCAATTGCTGGATCGGATGGTAGCTCTAATTTCAACTATTTGAGGAACCTCCATCCTGTTTTCCAGAGGGGTTGCCCCAGCTTGCATTCCCACCACCAGTGTAGGAGGGTTCCCCTTTCTCCACATCCCCGCCAACCTCTGTCGTTCCCTGACTTGTTCATTTGAGCCATTCTGACGGGTGTGAGAGGGTATCTCATTGAGGTTTTGATGTGGATTTCCCTGATGCCGAGCCGTGTTGAGCACTTTTTCCTGTGCCTGTGGGCCATTTGGATGTCTTCTTTGGAAAAATGTCTGTTCATGTCTTCTGCCTATTTTTTGATTGGATTATTTGTTCTTTGGGTGTTGAGTTTGATACGTTTTTATACATATTGGATAGTAGCCCTTTATCTGATATGTCATTCGTAAATAATTTCTCCCATTCTGTCGGTTGTGTTTTGGTTTTGTGGACTGTTTCTTTTGCTGTGCCAAAGGTTTTTATCTTGATGAAATCCCAATAGTTCATTTTTGCCCTGGCTTCCCGTGCCTTTGGTGATGTTTGTAGGAAGGAGTTGCTGCGGCTGAGGTCGAAGAGCTTGCTACCTGTGTTCTCCTTTAGGATTTTGATGGAGTCCTGTCTCACACTGAGGTCTTTCAAACATTTGGAGTCTATTTTTGTGTGTGGTGTCAGGAAATGGTCCAGTGTCATTCTTCTGCATGGGGCTGTCCCATTTCCACAACTCCAGTTGTTGAAGAGACTCTCTTTTTGCCATTGGACATTCTTTCCTGCTCTGTCAAAGATAAGTTGACCATAGAGTTGAGGGTCCATTTCTGGGCTCTCGATTCTGTTCCATGGATCTATGTGTCTGTTTTTGTGCCAGTACCCTACTGTCTTGATGATGACAGCTTTGTCATAGAGCTGGAAGTCCAGAATTGTGATGCCGCCAGCTTTGCTTTTCTTTCTCAATATTCCTCTGGCTATTCGTGGTCTCTTCTGGTTCCATTCAAATCTTAGGATTATTTGTTCCATTTCTTGGAAAAAAGTGGATGGTATTTTGACGGGGATTGCATTGCATGTGTAGATTGCTCTAGGTAGCATTGACCTCTTCACAATGTTGGTTCTCCCAATCCATGAGCATGGAACGTTTTTCCGTTTCTTTGTGTCTTCTTCAATTTCTTTCCTGAGTATTTGGTAGTTTTCTGAGTACAGATCCTTTGCCTCTTGGGTTCAATTTATTCCTAGGTCTCTTCTGGTTTTGGGTGCAGTTGTGAATGGGATCGACTCCTTGATTTGTCTCTCTTCTGTCTTGTTGTTGGTGTATAGGAATGCCACTGATGTCTGTGCATTGATTTTATAGCCTGCTACTTGACGGAATTGCTGTGTGAGTTGTAGCAGTTTTGGGGTGGAGTCTTTTGGGTTTTCCACATAAAGTATCATATCATCTGCAAAGAGTGAGAGTTTGACTTCCTCTCTGCCGATTTGGATGCCTTGGATTTCTTTTTGTTGTCTGATTGCTGTGGCTAGGACTTCTAATACTATGTTGAATAGCAGTGGTGAGAGTGGCTATCCCTGCCGCGTTCCTGACCTTAGGGGAAAAGATCTCAGCTTTTCCCCATTGAGAATGATATTCGCTGTAGGTTGTTCGTAGATGGCTTTTATGATATTGAGGTATGTACCCGCTGTCCCTGTACTCTGAAGAGTTTTGATCCAGAAAGTGTGCTTTACTTTGTCAAATGGTTTTTCTGCATCTATTGAGAGGATCATATGATTCTTGTTCTTTCTTTGGTTAATGTGTTTTATCACGTTGATTGATTTGCGGATGTTGAACCAGCCTTGCAGCCCAGGGATAAATCCCACTTGGTCATGGTGAATACTCCTTTTCATGTACTGTTGGGTCCTCTTGGCTAGTATTTTGGTGAGAATTTTTGCATCGATGTTCATCAAGGATATTGGTCTCTAATACTCCTTTTTGATGGGATCTTTGTCTGGTTTTGGGATCAAGGTAATGGTGGCCTCATAAAATGAGATTGGAAGTTTTCCTTCCATTTCTATTGTTTGGAACAGTTTCAGGAGAATAGGTATTAATTCTTCTTTAAATGTCTGATAGAATTCCCCTGGGAATCCATCTGGCCCTGGGCTTTGGTTTCTTGGGAGGTTTTTGATGACTACTTCAATTGCCTTCGTGGTTATAGGACTGTTCAGGTTTTCTCTTTCTTCCTGGGTCAGTTTTGGTAGTTGACACATCTCTAGGAATGCACCCATTTCTTCCAGGTTATGGAATATGCTGCCATAGGGTTGCTCAGATTACGTTCTTATAATCGTTTGTATTTCTTTGGTGTTGGTTGTGATCTCTCCTCCTTCATTCATGATTTTGTTGATTTGGGTCATTTCTCTTTTCTTTTTGATCAGCCTGGACAGGGGTGTATCAATCTTGTGAATTCTTTCAAAGAACCAGCTCCTAGTTCCGTTGATCTGTTCTACTGTTCTTTTGGGTTCTATTTCATTGATTTCTGCTCTGATCTGCATGATTTCTCTTCTCCTGCTGGGTTTAGGCTTTATTGGCCGTTCTTTCTCCAGCTCCTTTAGGTGTAGGGTTAGGGTGTGTATTTGAGACCTTTCATGTTTCTTGAGAAAGGCTTGTATTGCTATATACTTTCCTCGCAGGACTGCCTTGGCTGTATCCCAAAGATTTTGGACAGTTGTGTTTTCATTTTCATTGGTTTCCATGAATTTTTAAATTCTTCTTTAATTTCCTGGTTGACCCATTCATTCTTTCGTAGGATGCTCTTTACCCTCCATGTATTTGAGTTCTTTCCGACTTTCCTCTTGTGATTGAGTTCTAGTTTCAAAGCATTGTGGTCTGAAAATGTGCAGGGAATGATCCCAATCTTTGGGTACCGGTTGAGACCTGATTTGTGACCTAGGATGTGATCCATTCTGGAGAACGTTCCATGGGCCCTAGAGAAGAATGTGTATTCCGTTGCTTCGGGATGGAACGTTCTGAATATGTCTGTGAAGTCCATTTGGTCCAGTGTGTCATTTAAAGTCTTTATTTCCTTGTTGATCTTTTGCTTAGATGATCTGGCCATTTCAGTCAGGGGGGTGTTAAAGTCCCCCACTCTGATTGTATGGTTGTCAATGTCTTTCTTTGCTTTTCTTCTAAATTGCCTTATATAATTGGATGCTCCCATGTTCGGGGCATAGACATTTACAATTGTTAGATCTTCTTCTTGGATAGACCCTTTAAGTAGGATATAGTGTCCTTCTTCATCTCTTATTACAGCCTTTGTTTTTTATTGCTTTGTTAATCACCATGTACTACATCATTTGTTTTGGTGTAGTGTCCCATGATTCATTGTTTGTTCCGAACACACAGTGCTCCATGCAGAATGTGCCCTCTTTAATACCCCTCACCAGGCTAACCAATCCCCCGACCCACCTCCCCTCTAGAAACCTCGGATTTTTTTTCAGAATCCATCATCTCTCCTGGTCTGTCTCCCCCTCTCACTAACTCCCCTTCATTCTTCCTCTCCTGCTATCTCCTTCTTTTCCTTTATTCTTAAAATATGTTGCGTTATTTGTTTCAGAAGTAGAGATCTGTGATTCAACAGTCTTACACAATTCACAGCGCTCACCGTAGCTCATACCCTCCCCAATGTCTATCACCCAGCCAGCCCATCCCTCCCACCCCCGACCACTCCAGCAAGCCTCACTCTGTTCCTGAGATTAAGAATTCCTCATATCAGTGAGGTCATATGATACATGTCTTTCTCTGATTGACTTATTTCACTAATCATCGGACCCTCCACTTCCATCCACGTCGTTGTCCATGGCAACATCTCATTCCTTTTGATGGCTGCGTAATATTCCATTGTGTATATATATACCACCTCTTCTTTATCCACTCATCTGTCGATGGACATCTTGGCTCTTTCAACAGTTTGGCTACTGTGGACATTGCTGCTATAAACAATGGGGTGCACGTACCGCTTGGGGTCCCTACATTTGTATCTTTGGGGTAAATACCCAGGAGTGCAATTGCTGGATCGGATGGTAGCTCTAATTTCAACTATTTGAGGAACCTCCATCCTGTTTTCCAGAGGGGTTGCCCCAGCTTGCATTCCCACCACCAGTGTAGGAGGGTTCCCCTTTCTCCACATCCCCGCCAACCTCTGTCGTTCCCTGACTTGTTCATTTGAGCCATTCTGACGGGTGTGAGAGGGTATCTCATTGAGGTTTTGATGTGGATTTCCCTGATGCCGAGCCGTGTTGAGCACTTTTTCCTGTGCCTGTGGGCCATTTGGATGTCTTCTTTGGAAAAATGTCTGTTCATGTCTTCTGCCTATTTTTTGATTGGATTATTTGTTCTTTGGGTGTTGAGTTTGATACGTTTTTATACATATTGGATAGTAGCCCTTTATCTGATATGTCATTCGTAAATAATTTCTCCCATTCTGTCGGTTGTGTTTTGGTTTTGTGGACTGTTTCTTTTGCTGTGCCAAAGGTTTTTATCTTGATGAAATCCCAATAGTTCATTTTTGCCCTGGCTTCCCGTGCCTTTGGTGATGTTTGTAGGAAGGAGTTGCTGCGGCTGAGGTCGAAGAGCTTGCTACCTGTGTTCTCCTTTAGGATTTTGATGGAGTCCTGTCTCACACTGAGGTCTTTCAAACATTTGGAGTCTATTTTTGTGTGTGGTGTCAGGAAATGGTCCAGTGTCATTCTTCTGCATGGGGCTGTCCCATTTCCACAACTCCAGTTGTTGAAGAGACTCTCTTTTTGCCATTGGACATTCTTTCCTGCTCTGTCAAAGATAAGTTGACCATAGAGTTGAGGGTCCATTTCTGGGCTCTCGATTCTGTTCCATGGATCTATGTGTCTGTTTTTGTGCCAGTACCCTACTGTCTTGATGATGACAGCTTTGTCATAGAGCTGGAAGTCCAGAATTGTGATGCCGCCAGCTTTGCTTTTCTTTCTCAATATTCCTCTGGCTATTCGTGGTCTCTTCTGGTTCCATTCAAATCTTAGGATTATTTGTTCCATTTCTTGGAAAAAAGTGGATGGTATTTTGACGGGGATTGCATTGCATGTGTAGATTGCTCTAGGTAGCATTGACCTCTTCACAATGTTGGTTCTCCCAATCCATGAGCATGGAACGTTTTTCCGTTTCTTTGTGTCTTCTTCAATTTCTTTCCTGAGTATTTGGTAGTTTTCTGAGTACAGATCCTTTGCCTCTTGGGTTCAATTTATTCCTAGGTCTCTTCTGGTTTTGGGTGCAGTTGTGAATGGGATCGACTCCTTGATTTGTCTCTCTTCTGTCTTGTTGTTGGTGTATAGGAATGCCACTGATGTCTGTGCATTGATTTTATAGCCTGCTACTTGACGGAATTGCTGTGTGAGTTGTAGCAGTTTTGGGGTGGAGTCTTTTGGGTTTTCCACATAAAGTATCATATCATCTGCAAAGAGTGAGAGTTTGACTTCCTCTCTGCCGATTTGGATGCCTTGGATTTCTTTTTGTTGTCTGATTGCTGTGGCTAGGACTTCTAATACTATGTTGAATAGCAGTGGTGAGAGTGGCTATCCCTGCCGCGTTCCTGACCTTAGGGGAAAAGATCTCAGCTTTTCCCCATTGAGAATGATATTCGCTGTAGGTTGTTCGTAGATGGCTTTTATGATATTGAGGTATGTACCCGCTGTCCCTGTACTCTGAAGAGTTTTGATCCAGAAAGTGTGCTTTACTTTGTCAAATGGTTTTTCTGCATCTATTGAGAGGATCATATGATTCTTGTTCTTTCTTTGGTTAATGTGTTTTATCACGTTGATTGATTTGCGGATGTTGAACCAGCCTTGCAGCCCAGGGATAAATCCCACTTGGTCATGGTGAATACTCCTTTTCATGTACTGTTGGGTCCTCTTGGCTAGTATTTTGGTGAGAATTTTTGCATCGATGTTCATCAAGGATATTGGTCTCTAATACTCCTTTTTGATGGGATCTTTGTCTGGTTTTGGGATCAAGGTAATGGTGGCCTCATAAAATGAGATTGGAAGTTTTCCTTCCATTTCTATTGTTTGGAACAGTTTCAGGAGAATAGGTATTAATTCTTCTTTAAATGTCTGATAGAATTCCCCTGGGAATCCATCTGGCCCTGGGCTTTGGTTTCTTGGGAGGTTTTTGATGACTACTTCAATTGCCTTCGTGGTTATAGGACTGTTCAGGTTTTCTCTTTCTTCCTGGGTCAGTTTTGGTAGTTGACACATCTCTAGGAATGCACCCATTTCTTCCAGGTTATGGAATATGCTGCCATAGGGTTGCTCAGATTACGTTCTTATAATCGTTTGTATTTCTTTGGTGTTGGTTGTGATCTCTCCTCCTTCATTCATGATTTTGTTGATTTGGGTCATTTCTCTTTTCTTTTTGATCAGCCTGGACAGGGGTGTATCAATCTTGTGAATTCTTTCAAAGAACCAGCTCCTAGTTCCGTTGATCTGTTCTACTGTTCTTTTGGGTTCTATTTCATTGATTTCTGCTCTGATCTGCATGATTTCTCTTCTCCTGCTGGGTTTAGGCTTTATTGGCCGTTCTTTCTCCAGCTCCTTTAGGTGTAGGGTTAGGGTGTGTATTTGAGACCTTTCATGTTTCTTGAGAAAGGCTTGTATTGCTATATACTTTCCTCGCAGGACTGCCTTGGCTGTATCCCAAAGATTTTGGACAGTTGTGTTTTCATTTTCATTGGTTTCCATGAATTTTTAAATTCTTCTTTAATTTCCTGGTTGACCCATTCATTCTTTCGTAGGATGCTCTTTACCCTCCATGTATTTGAGTTCTTTCCGACTTTCCTCTTGTGATTGAGTTCTAGTTTCAAAGCATTGTGGTCTGAAAATGTGCAGGGAATGATCCCAATCTTTGGGTACCGGTTGAGACCTGATTTGTGACCTAGGATGTGATCCATTCTGGAGAACGTTCCATGGGCCCTAGAGAAGAATGTGTATTCCGTTGCTTCGGGATGGAACGTTCTGAATATGTCTGTGAAGTCCATTTGGTCCAGTGTGTCATTTAAAGTCTTTATTTCCTTGTTGATCTTTTGCTTAGATGATCTGGCCATTTCAGTCAGGGGGGTGTTAAAGTCCCCCACTCTGATTGTATGGTTGTCAATGTCTTTCTTTGCTTTTCTTCTAAATTGCCTTATATAATTGGATGCTCCCATGTTCGGGGCATAGACATTTACAATTGTTAGATCTTCTTCTTGGATAGACCCTTTAAGTAGGATATAGTGTCCTTCTTCATCTCTTATTACAGCCTTTGTTTTTTATTGCTTTGTTAATCACCATGTACTACATCATTTGTTTTGGTGTAGTGTCCCATGATTCATTGTTTGTTCCGAACACACAGTGCTCCATGCAGAATGTGCCCTCTTTAATACCCCTCACCAGGCTAACCAATCCCCCGACCCACCTCCCCTCTAGAAACCTCGGATTTTTTTTCAGAATCCATCATCTCTCCTGGTCTGTCTCCCCCTCTCACTAACTCCCCTTCATTCTTCCTCTCCTGCTATCTCCTTCTTTTCCTTTATTCTTAAAATATGTTGCGTTATTTGTTTCAGAAGTAGAGATCTGTGATTCAACAGTCTTACACAATTCACAGCGCTCACCGTAGCTCATACCCTCCCCAATGTCTATCACCCAGCCAGCCCATCCCTCCCACCCCCGACCACTCCAGCAAGCCTCACTCTGTTCCTGAGATTAAGAATTCCTCATATCAGTGAGGTCATATGATACATGTCTTTCTCTGATTGACTTATTTCACTAATCATCGGACCCTCCACTTCCATCCACGTCGTTGTCCATGGCAACATCTCATTCCTTTTGATGGCTGCGTAATATTCCATTGTGTATATATATACCACCTCTTCTTTATCCACTCATCTGTCGATGGACATCTTGGCTCTTTCAAAAGTTTGGCTACTGTGGACATTGCTGCTATAAACAATGGGGTGCACGTACCGCTTCGGGTCCCTACATTTGTATCTTTGGGGTAAATACCCAGGAGTGCAATTGCTGGATCGGATGGTAGCTCTAATTTCAACTATTTGAGGAACCTCCATCCTGTTTTCCAGAGGGGTTGCCCCAGCTTGCATTCCCACCACCAGTGTAGGAGGGTTCCCCTTTCTCCACATCCCCGCCAACCTCTGTCGTTCCCTGACTTGTTCATTTGAGCCATTCTGACGGGTGTGAGAGGGTATCTCATTGAGGTTTTGATGTGGATTTCCCTGATGCCGAGCCGTGTTGAGCACTTTTTCCTGTGCCTGTGGGCCATTTGGATGTCTTCTTTGGAAAAATGTCTGTTCATGTCTTCTGCCTATTTTTTGATTGGATTATTTGTTCTTTGGGTGTTGAGTTTGATACGTTTTTATACATATTGGATAGTAGCCCTTTATCTGATATGTCATTCGTAAATAATTTCTCCCATTCTGTCGGTTGTGTTTTGGTTTTGTGGACTGTTTCTTTTGCTGTGCCAAAGGTTTTTATCTTGATGAAATCCCAATAGTTCATTTTTGCCCTGGCTTCCCGTGCCTTTGGTGATGTTTGTAGGAAGGAGTTGCTGCGGCTGAGGTCGAAGAGCTTGCTACCTGTGTTCTCCTTTAGGATTTTGATGGAGTCCTGTCTCACACTGAGGTCTTTCAAACATTTGGAGTCTATTTTTGTGTGTGGTGTCAGGAAATGGTCCAGTGTCATTCTTCTGCATGGGGCTGTCCCATTTCCACAACTCCAGTTGTTGAAGAGACTCTCTTTTTGCCATTGGACATTCTTTCCTGCTCTGTCAAAGATAAGTTGACCATAGAGTTGAGGGTCCATTTCTGGGCTCTCGATTCTGTTCCATGGATCTATGTGTCTGTTTTTGTGCCAGTACCCTAATGTCTTGATGATGACAGCTTTGTCATAGAGCTGGAAGTCCAGAATTGTGATGCCGCCAGCTTTGCTTTTCTTTCTCAATATTCCTCTGGCTATTCGTGGTCTCTTCTGGTTCCATTCAAATCTTAGGATTATTTGTTCCATTTCTTGGAAAAAAGTGGATGGTATTTTGACGGGGATTGCATTGCATGTGTAGATTGCTCTAGGTAGCATTGACCTCTTCACAATGTTGGTTCTCCCAATCCATGAGCATGGAACGTTTTTCCGTTTCTTTGTGTCTTCTTCAATTTCTTTCCTGAGTATTTGGTAGTTTTCTGAGTACAGATCCTTTGCCTCTTGGGTTCAATTTATTCCTAGGTCTCTTCTGGTTTTGGGTGCAGTTGTGAATGGGATCGACTCCTTGATTTGTCTCTCTTCTGTCTTGTTGTTGGTGTATAGGAATGCCACTGATGTCTGTGCATTGATTTTATAGCCTGCTACTTGACGGAATTGCTGTGTGAGTTGTAGCAGTTTTGGGGTGGAGTCTTTTGGGTTTTCCACATAAAGTATCATATCATCTGCAAAGAGTGAGAGTTTGACTTCCTCTCTGCCGATTTGGATGCCTTGGATTTCTTTTTGTTGTCTGATTGCTGTGGCTAGGACTTCTAATACTATGTTGAATAGCAGTGGTGAGAGTGGCTATCCCTGCCGCGTTCCTGACCTTAGGGGAAAAGATCTCAGCTTTTCCCCATTGAGAATGATATTCGCTGTAGGTTGTTCGTAGATGGCTTTTATGATATTGAGGTATGTACCCGCTGTCCCTGTACTCTGAAGAGTTTTGATCCAGAAAGTGTGCTTTACTTTGTCAAATGGTTTTTCTGCATCTATTGAGAGGATCATATGATTCTTGTTCTTTCTTTGGTTAATGTGTTTTATCACGTTGATTGATTTGCGGATGTTGAACCAGCCTTGCAGCCCAGGGATAAATCCCACTTGGTCATGGTGAATACTCCTTTTCATGTACTGTTGGGTCCTCTTCGCTAGTATTTTGGTGAGAATTTTTGCATCGATGTTCATCAAGGATATTGGTCTCTAATACTCCTTTTTGATGGGATCTTTGTCTGGTTTTGGGATCAAGGTAATGGTGGCCTCATAAAATGAGATTGGAAGTTTTCCTTCCATTTCTATTGTTTGGAACAGTTTCAGGAGAATAGGTATTAATTCTTCTTTAAATGTCTGATAGAATTCCCCTGGGAATCCATCTGGCCCTGGGCTTTCGTTTCTTGGGAGGTTTTTGATGACTACTTCAATTGCCTTCGTGGTTATAGGACTGTTCAGGTTTTCTCTTTCTTCCTGGGTCAGTTTTGGTAGTTGACACATCTCTAGGAATGCACCCATTTCTTCCAGGTTATGGAATATGCTGCCATAGGGTTGCTCAGATTACGTTCTTATAATCGTTTGTATTTCTTTGGTGTTGGTTGTGATCTCTCCTCCTTCATTCATGATTTTGTTGATTTGGGTCATTTCTCTTTTCTTTTTGATCAGCCTGGACAGGGGTGTATCAATCTTGTGAATTCTTTCAAAGAACCAGCTCCTAGTTCCGTTGATCTGTTCTACTGTTCTTTTGGGTTCTATTTCATTGATTTCTGCTCTGATCTGCATGATTTCTCTTCTCCTGCTGGGTTTAGGCTTTATTGGCCGTTCTTTCTCCAGCTCCTTTAGGTGTAGGGTTAGGGTGTGTATTTGAGACCTTTCATGTTTCTTGAGAAAGGCTTGTATTGCTATATACTTTCCTCGCAGGACTGCCTTGGCTGTATCCCAAAGATTTTGGACAGTTGTGTTTTCATTTTCATTGGTTTCCATGAATTTTTAAATTCTTCTTTAATTTCCTGGTTGACCCATTCTTTCTTTCGTAGGATGCTCTTTAGCCTCCATGTATTTGAGTTCTTTCCGACTTTCCTCTTGTGATTGAGTTCTAGTTTCAAAGCATTGTGGTCTGAAAATGTGCAGGGAATGATCCCAATCTTTGGGTACCGGTTGAGACCTGATTTGTGACCTAGGATGTGATCCATTCTGGAGAACGTTCCATGGGCCCTAGAGAAGAATGTGTATTCCGTTGCTTCGGGATGGAACGTTCTGAATATGTCTGTGAAGTCCATTTGTTCCAGTGTGTCATTTAAAGTCTTTATTTCTTGTTGATCTTTTGCTTAGATGATCTGGCCATTTCAGTCAGGGGGGTGTTAAAGTCCCCCACTATGATTGTATGGTTGTCAATGTCTTTCTTTGCTTTTCTTCTAAATTGCCTTATATAATTGGATGCTCCCATGTTCGGGGCATAGACATTTACAATTGTTAGATCTTCTTCTAGGATAGACCCTTTAAGTAGGATATAGTGTCCTTCTTCATCTCTTATTACAGCCTTTGTTTTTTATTGCTTTGTTAATCACCATGTACTACATCATTTGTTTTGGTGTACTGTCCCATGATTCATTGTTTGTTCCGAACACACAGTGCTCCATGCAGAATGTGCCCTCTTTAATACCCCTCACCAGGCTAACCAATCCCCCGACCCACCTCCCCTCTAGAAACCTCGGATTTTTTTTCAGAATCCATCATCTCTCCTGGTCTGTCTCCCCCTCTCACTAACTCCCCTTCATTCTTCCTCTCCTGCTATCTCCTTCTTTTCCTTTATTCTTAAAATATGTTGCGTTATTTGTTTCAGAAGTAGAGATCTGTGATTCAACAGTCTTACACAATTCACAGCGCTCACCGTAGCTCATACCCTCCCCAATGTCTATCACCCAGCCAGCCCATCCCTCCCACCCCCGACCACTCCAGCAAGCCTCACTCTGTTCCTGAGATTAAGAATTCCTCATATCAGTGAGGTCATATGATACATGTCTTTCTCTGATTGACTTATTTCACTAATCATCGGACCCTCCACTTCCATCCACGTCGTTGTCCATGGCAACATCTCATTCCTTTTGATGGCTGCGTAATATTCCATTGTGTATATATATACCACCTCTTCTTTATCCACTCATCTGTCGATGGACATCTTGGCTCTTTCAAAAGTTTGGCTACTGTGGACATTGCTGCTATAAACAATGGGGTGCACGTACCGCTTGGGGTCCCTACATTTGTATCTTTGGGGTAAATACCCAGGAGTGCAATTGCTGGATCGGATGGTAGCTCTAATTTCAACTATTTGAGGAACCTCCATCCTGTTTTCCAGAGGGGTTGCCCCAGCTTGCATTCCCACCACCAGTGTAGGAGGGTTCCCCTTTCTCCACATCCCCGCCAACCTCTGTCGTTCCCTGACTTGTTCATTTGAGCCATTCTGACGGGTGTGAGAGGGTATCTCATTGAGGTTTTGATGTGGATTTCCCTGATGCCGAGCCGTGTTGAGCACTTTTTCCTGTGCCTGTGGGCCATTTGGATGTCTTCTTTGGAAAAATGTCTGTTCATGTCTTCTGCCTATTTTTTGATTGGATTATTTGTTCTTTGGGTGTTGAGTTTGATACGTTTTTATACATATTGGATAGTAGCCCTTTATCTGATATGTCATTCGTAAATAATTTCTCCCATTCTGTCGGTTGTGTTTTGGTTTTGTGGACTGTTTCTTTTGCTGTGCCAAAGGTTTTTATCTTGATGAAATCCCAATAGTTCATTTTTGCCCTGGCTTCCCGTGCCTTTGGTGATGTTTGTAGGAAGGAGTTGCTGCGGCTGAGGTCGAAGAGCTTGCTACCTGTGTTCTCCTTTAGGATTTTGATGGAGTCCTGTCTCACACTGAGGTCTTTCAAACATTTGGAGTCTATTTTTGTGTGTGGTGTCAGGAAATGGTCCAGTGTCATTCTTCTGCATGGGGCTGTCCAATTTCCACAACTCCAGTTGTTGAAGAGACTCTCTTTTTGCCATTGGACATTCTTTCCTGCTCTGTCAAAGATAAGTTGACCATAGAGTTGAGGGTCCATTTCTGGGCTCTCGATTCTGTTCCATGGATCTATGTGTCTGTTTTTGTGCCAGTACCCTACTGTCTTGATGATGACAGCTTTGTCATAGAGCTGGAAGTCCAGAATTGTGATGCCGCCAGCTTTGCTTTTCTTTCTCAATATTCCTCTGGCTATTCGTGGTCTCTTCTGGTTCCATTCAAATCTTAGGATTATTTGTTCCATTTCTTGAAAAAAGTGGATGGTATTTTGACGGGGATTGCATTGCATGTGTAGATTGCTCTAGGTAGCATTGACCTCTTCACAATGTTGGTTCTCCCAATCCATGAGCATGGAACGTTTTTCCGTTTCTTTGTGTCTTCTTCAATTTCTTTCCTGAGTATTTGGTAGTTTTCTGAGTACAGATCCTTTGCCTCTTGGGTTCAATTTATTCCTAGGTCTCTTCTGGTTTTGGGTGCAGTTGTGAATGGGATCGACTCCTTGATTTGTCTCTCTTCTGTCTTGTTGTTGGTGTATAGGAATGCCACTGATGTCTGTGCATTGATTTTATAGCCTGCTACTTGACGGAATTGCTGTGTGAGTTGTAGCAGTTTTGGGGTGGAGTCTTTTGGGTTTTCCACATAAAGTATCATATCATCTGCAAAGAGTGAGAGTTTGACTTCCTCTCTGCCGATTTGGATGCCTTGGATTTCTTTTTGTTGTCTGATTGCTGTGGCTAGGACTTCTAATACTATGTTGAATAGCAGTGGTGAGAGTGGCTATCCCTGCCGCGTTCCTGACCTTAGGGGAAAAGATCTCAGCTTTTCCCCATTGAGAATGATATTCGCTGTAGGTTGTTCGTAGATGGCTTTTATGATATTGAGGTATGTACCCGCTGTCCCTGTACTCTGAAGAGTTTTGATCCAGAAAGTGTGCTTTACTTTGTCAAATGGTTTTTCTGCATCTATTGAGAGGATCATATGATTCTTGTTCTTTCTTTGGTTAATGTGTTTTATCACGTTGATTGATTTGCGGATGTTGAACCAGCCTTGCAGCCCAGGGATAAATCCCACTTGGTCATGGTGAATACTCCTTTTCATGTACTGTTGGGTCCTCTTGGCTAGTATTTTGGTGAGAATTTTTGCATCGATATTCATCAAGGATATTGGTCTCTAATACTCCTTTTTGATAGGATCTTTGTCTGGTTTTGGGATCAAGGTAATGGTGGCCTCATAAAATGAGATTGGAAGTTTTCCTTCCATTTCTATTGTTTGGAACAGTTTCAGGAGAATAGGTATTAATTCTTCTTTAAATGTCGGATAGAATTCCCCTGGGAATCCATCTGGCCCTGGGCTTTGTTTTCTTGGGAGGTTTTTGATGACTACTTCAATTGCCTTCGTGGTTATAGGACTGTTCAGGTTTTCTCTTTCTTCCTGGGTCAGTTTTGGTAGTTGACACATCTCTAGGAATGCACCCATTTCTTCCAGGTTATGGAATATGCTGCCATAGGGTTGCTCAGATTACGTTCTTATAATCGTTTGTATTTCTTTGGTGTTGGTTGTGATCTCTCCTCCTTCATTCATGATTTTGTTGATTTGGGTCATTTCTCTTTTCTTTTTGATCAGCCTGGACAGGGGTGTATCAATCTTGTGAATTCTTTCAAAGAACCAGCTCCTAGTTCCGTTGATCTGTTCTACTGTTCTTTTGGGTTCTATTTCATTGATTTCTGCTCTGATCTGCATGATTTCTCTTCTCCTGCTGGGTTTAGGCTTTATTGGCCGTTCTTTCTCCAGCTCCTTTAGGTGTAGGGTTAGGGTGTGTATTTGAGACCTTTCATGTTTCTTGAGAAAGGCTTGTATTGCTATATACTTTCCTCGCAGGACTGCCTTGGCTGTATCCCAAAGATTTTGGACAGTTGTGTTTTCATTTTCATTGGTTTCCATGAATTTTTAAATTCTTCTTTAATTTCCTGGTTGACCCATTCATTCTTTCGTAGGATGCTCTTTAGCCTCCATGTATTTGAGTTCTTTCCGACTTTCCTCTTGTGATTGAGTTCTAGTTTCAAAGCATTGTGGTCTGAAAATGTGCAGGGAATGATCCCAATCTTTGGGTACCGGTTGAGACCTGATTTGTGACCTAGGATGTGATCCATTCTGGAGAACGTTCCATGGGCCCTAGAGAAGAATGTGTATTCCGTTGCTTCGGGATGGAACGTTCTGAATATGTCTGTGAAGTCCATTTGGTCCAGTGTGTCATTTAAAGTCTTTATTTCCTTGTTGATCTTTTGCTTAGATGATCTGGCCATTTCAGTCAGGGGGGTGTTAAAGTCCCCCACTCTGATTGTATGGTTGTCAATGTCTTTCTTTGCTTTTCTTCTAAATTGCCTTATATAATTGGATGCTCCCATGTTCGGGGCATAGACATTTACAATTGTTAGATCTTCTTCTTGGATAGACCCTTTAAGTAGGATATAGTGTCCTTCTTCATCTCTTATTACAGCCTTTGTTTTTTATTGCTTTGTTAATCACCATGTACTACATCATTTGTTTTGGTGTAGTGTCCCATGATTCATTGTTTGTTCCGAACACACAGTGCTCCATGCAGAATGTGCCCTCTTTAATACCCATCACCAGGCTAACCAATCCCCCGACCCACCTCCCCTCTAGAAACCTCGGATTTTTTTTCAGAATCCATCATCTCTCCTGGTCTGTCTCCCCCTCTCACTAACTCCCCTTCATTCTTCCTCTCCTGCTATCTCCTTCTTTTCCTTTATTCTTAAAATATGTTGCGTTATTTGTTTCAGAAGTAGAGATCTGTGATTCAACAGTCTTACACAATTCACAGCGCTCACCGTAGCTCATACCCTCCCCAATGTCTATCACCCAGCCAGCCCATCCCTCCCACCCCCGACCACTCCAGCAAGCCTCACTCTCTTCCTGAGATTAAGAATTCCTCATATCAGTGAGGTCATATGATACATGTCTTTCTCTGATTGACTTATTTCACTAATCATCGGACCCTCCACTTCCATCCACGTCGTTGTCCATGGCAACATCTCATTCCTTTTGATGGCTGCGTAATATTCCATTGTGTATATATATACCACCTCTTCTTTATCCACTCATCTGTCGATGGACATCTTGGCTCTTTCAACAGTTTGGCTACTGTGGACATTGCTGCTATAAACAATGGGGTGCACGTACCGCTTCGGGTCCCTACATTTGTATCTTTGGGGTAAATACCCAGGAGTGCAATTGCTGGATCGGATGGTAGCTCTAATTTCAACTATTTGAGGAACCTCCATCCTGTTTTCCAGAGGGGTTGCCCCAGCTTGCATTCCCACCACCAGTGTAGGAGGGTTCCCCTTTCTCCACATCCCCGCCAACCTCTGTCGTTCCCTGACTTGTTCATTTGAGCCATTCTGACGGGTGTGAGGGGGTATCTCATTGAGGTTTTGATGTGGATTTCCCTGATGCCGAGCCGTGTTGAGCACTTTTTCCTGTGCCTGTGGGCCATTTGGATGTCTTCTTTGGAAAAATGTCTGTTCATGTCTTCTGCCTATTTTTTGATTGGATTATTTGTTCTTTGGGTGTTGAGTTTGATACGTTTTTATACATATTGGATAGTAGCCCTTTATCTGATATGTCATTCGTAAATAATTTCTCCCATTCTGTCGGTTGTGTTTTGGTTTTGTGGACTGTTTCTTTTGCTGTGCCAAAGGTTTTTATCTTGATGAAATCCCAATAGTTCATTTTTGCCCTGGCTTCCCGTGCCTTTGGTGATGTTTGTAGGAAGAAGTTGCTGCGGCTGAGGTCGAAGAGCTTGCTACCTGTGTTCTCCTTTAGGATTTTGATGGAGTCCTGTCTCACACTGAGGTCTTTCAAACATTTGGAGTCTATTTTTGTGTGTGGTGTCAGGAAATGGTCCAGTGTCATTCTTCTGCATGGGGCTGTCCCATTTCCACAACTCCAGTTGTTGAAGAGACTCTCTTTTTGCCATTGGACATTCTTTCCTGCTCTGTCAAAGATAAGTTGACCATAGAGTTGAGGGTCCATTTCTGGGCTCTCGATTCTGTTCCATGGATCTATGTGTCTGTTTTTGTGCCAGTACCCTACTGTCTTGATGATGACAGCTTTGTCATAGAGCTGGAAGTCCAGAATTGTGATGCCGCCAGCTTTGCTTTTCTTTCTCAATATTCCTCTGGCTATTCGTGGTCTCTTCTGGTTCCATTCAAATCTTAGGATTATTTGTTCCATTTCTTGGAAAAAAGTGGATGGTATTTTGACGGGGATTGCATTGCATGTGTAGATTGCTCTAGGTAGCATTGACCTCTTCACAATGTTGGTTCTCCCAATCCATGAGCATGGAACGTTTTTCCGTTTCTTTGTGTCTTCTTCAATTTCTTTCCTGAGTATTTGGTAGTTTTCTGAGTACAGATCCTTTGCCTCTTGGGTTCAATGTATTCCTAGGTCTCTTCTGGTTTTGGGTGCAGTTGTGAATGGGATCGACTCCTTGATTTGTCTCTCTTCTGTCTTGTTGTTGGTGTATAGGAATGCCACTGATGTCTGTGCATTGATTTTATAGCCTGCTACTTGACGGAATTGCTGTGTGAGTTGTAGCAGTTTTGGGGTGGAGTCTTTTGGGTTTTCCACATAAAGTATCATATCATCTGCAAAGAGTGAGAGTTTGACTTCCTCTCTGCCGATTTGGATGCCTTGGATTTCTTTTTGTTGTCTGATTGCTGTGGCTAGGACTTCTAATACTATGTTGAATAGCAGTGGTGAGAGTGGCTATCCCTGCCGCGTTCCTGACCTTAGGGGAAAAGATCTCAGCTTTTCCCCATTGAGAATGATATTCGCTGTAGGTTGTTCGTAGATGGCTTTTATGATATTGAGGTATGTACCCGCTGTCCCTGTACTCTGAAGAGTTTTGATCCAGAAAGTGTGCTTTACTTTGTCAAATGGTTTTTCTGCATCTATTGAGAGGATCATATGATTCTTGTTCTTTCTTTGGTTAATGTGTTTTATCACGTTGATTGATTTGCGGATGTTGAACCAGCCTTGCAGCCCAGGGATAAATCCCACTTGGTCATGGTGAATACTCCTTTTCATGTACTGTTGGGTCCTCTTGGCTAGTATTTTGGTGAGAATTTTTGCATCGATGTTCATCAAGGATATTGGTCTCTAATACTCCTTTTTGATGGGATCTTTGTCTGGTTTTGGGATCAAGGTAATGGTGGCCTCATAAAATGAGATTGGAAGTTTTCCTTCCATTTCTATTGTTTGGAACAGTTTCAGGAGAATAGGTATTAATTCTTCTTTAAATGTCTGATAGAATTCCCCTGGGAATCCATCTGGCCCTGGGCTTTGGTTTCTTGGGAGGTTTTTGATGACTACTTCAATTGCCTTCGTGGTTATAGGACTGTTCAGGTTTTCTCTTTCTTCCTGGGTCAGTTTTGGTAGTTGACACATCTCTAGGAATGCACCCATTTCTTCCAGGTTATGGAATATGCTGCCATAGGGTTGCTCAGATTACGTTCTTATAATCGTTTGTATTTCTTTGGTGTTGGTTGTGATCTCTCCTCCTTCATTCATGATTTTGTTGATTTGGGTCATTTCTCTTTTCTTTTTGATCAGCCTGGACAGGGGTGTATCAATCTTGTGAATTCTTTCAAAGAACCAGCTCCTAGTTCCGTTGATCTGTTCTACTGTTCTTTTGGGTTCTATTTCATTGATTTCTGCTCTGATCTGCATGATTTCTCTTCTCCTGCTGGGTTTAGGCTTTATTGGCCGTTCTTTCTCCAGCTCCTTTAGGTGTAGGGTTAGGGTGTGTATTTGAGACCTTTCATGTTTCTTGAGAAAGGCTTGTATTGCTATATACTTTCCTCGCAGGACTGCCTTGGCTGTATCCCAAAGATTTTGGACAGTTGTGTTTTCATTTTCATTGGTTTCCATGAATTTTTAAATTCTTCTTTAATTTCCTGGTTGACCCATTCATTCTTTCGTAGGATGCTCTTTACCCTCCATGTATTTGAGTTCTTTCCGACATTCCTCTTGTGATTGAGTTCTAGTTTCAAAGCATTGTGGTCTGAAAATGTGCAGGGAATGATCCCAATCTTTGGGTACCGGTTGAGACCTGATTTGTGACCTAGGATGTGATCCATTCTGGAGAACGTTCCATGGGCCCTAGAGAAGAATGTGTATTCCGTTGCTTCGGGATGGAACGTTCTGAATATGTCTGTGAAGTCCATTTGTTCCAGTGTGTCATTTAAAGTCTTTATTTCCTTGTTGATCTTTTGCTTAGATGATCTGGCCATTTCAGTCAGGGGGGTGTTAAAGTCCCCCACTCTGATTGTATGGTTGTCAATGTCTTTCTTTGCTTTTCTTCTAAATTGCCTTATATAATTGGATGCTCCCATGTTCGGGGCATAGACATTTACAATTGTTAGATCTTCTTCTTGGATAGACCCTTTAAGTAGGATATAGTGTCCTTCTTCATCTCTTATTACAGCCTTTGTTTTTTATTGCTTTGTTAATCACCATGTACTACATCATTTGTTTTGGTGTAGTGTCCCATGATTCATTGTTTGTTCCGAACACACAGTGCTCCATGCAGAATGTGCCCTCTTTAATACCCCTCACCAGGCTAACCAATCCCCCGACCCACCTCCCCTCTAGAAACCTCGGATTTTTTTTCAGAATCCATCATCTCTCCTGGTCTGTCTCCCCCTCTCACTAACTCCCCTTCATTCTTCCTCTCCTGCTATCTCCTTCTTTTCCTTTATTCTTAAAATATGTTGCGTTATTTGTTTCAGAAGTAGAGATCTGTGATTCAACAGTCTTACACAATTCACAGCGCTCACCGTAGCTCATACCCTCCCCAATGTCTATCACCCAGCCAGCCCATCCCTCCCACCCCCGACCACTCCAGCAAGCCTCACTCTGTTCCTGAGATTAAGAATTCCTCATATCAGTGAGGTCATATGATACATGTCTTTCTCTGATTGACTTATTTCACTAATCATCGGACCCTCCACTTCCATCCACGTCGTTGTCCATGGCAACATCTCATTCCTTTTGATGGCTGCGTAATATTCCATTGTGTATATATATACCACCTCTTCTTTATCCACTCATCTGTCGATGGACATCTTGGCTCTTTCAAAAGTTTGGCTACTGTGGACATTGCTGCTATAAACAATGGGGTGCACGTACCGCTTCGGGTCCCTACATTTGTATCTTTGGGGTAAATACCCAGGAGTGCAATTGCTGGATCGGATGGTAGCTCTAATTTCAACTATTTGAGGAACCTCCATCCTGTTTTCCAGAGGGGTTGCCCCAGCTTGCATTCCCACCACCAGTGTAGGAGGGTTCCCCTTTCTCCACATCCCCGCCAACCTCTGTCGTTCCCTGACTTGTTCATTTGAGCCATTCTGACGGGTGTGAGAGGGTATCTCATTGAGGTTTTGATGTGGATTTCCCTGATGCCGAGCCGTGTTGAGCACTTTTTCCTGTGCCTGTGGGCCATTTGGATGTCTTCTTTGGAAAAATGTCTGTTCATGTCTTCTGCCTATTTTTTGATTGGATTATTTGTTCTTTGGGTGTTGAGTTTGATACGTTTTTATACATATTGGATAGTAGCCCTTTATCTGATATGTCATTCGTAAATAATTTCTCCCATTCTGTCG
The DNA here is from genome assembly GCF_037043125.1 of Eumetopias jubatus. Lineage (NCBI taxonomy): Eukaryota > Metazoa > Chordata > Mammalia > Carnivora > Otariidae > Eumetopias > Eumetopias jubatus. The sequence goes on along the minus strand of NW_028274824.1, from coordinate 5,050,980 downwards.
GTTGTGTTTTGGTTTTGTGGACTGTTTCTTTTGCTGTGCCAAAGGTTTTTATCTTGATGAAATCCCAATAGTTCATTTTTGCCCTGGCTTCCCGTGCCTTTGGTGATGTTTGTAGGAAGGAGTTGCTGCGGCTGAGGTCGAAGAGCTTGCTACCTGTGTTCTCCTTTAGGATTTTGATGGAGTCCTGTCTCACACTGAGGTCTTTCAAACATTTGGAGTCTATTTTTGTGTGTGGTGTCAGGAAATGGTCCAGTGTCATTCTTCTGCATGGGGCTGTCCCATTTCCACAACTCCAGTTGTTGAAGAGACTCTCTTTTTGCCATTGGACATTCTTTCCTGCTCTGTCAAAGATAAGTTGACCATAGAGTTGAGGGTCCATTTCTGGGCTCTCGATTCTGTTCCATGGATCTATGTGTCTGTTTTTGTGCCAGTACCCTACTGTCTTGATGATGACAGCTTTGTCATAGAGCTGGAAGTCCAGAATTGTGATGCCGCCAGCTTTGCTTTTCTTTCTCAATATTCCTCTGGCTATTCGTGGTCTCTTCTGGTTCCATTCAAATCTTAGGATTATTTGTTCCATTTCTTGGAAAAAAGTGGATGGTATTTTGACGGGGATTGCATTGCATGTGTAGATTGCTCTAGGTAGCATTGACCTCTTCACAATGTTGGTTCTCCCAATCCATGAGCATGGAACGTTTTTCCGTTTCTTTGTGTCTTCTTCAATTTCTTTCCTGAGTATTTGGTAGTTTTCTGAGTACAGATCCTTTGCCTCTTGGGTTCAATTTATTCCTAGGTCTCTTCTGGTTTTGGGTGCAGTTGTGAATGGGATCGACTCCTTGATTTGTCTCTCTTCTGTCTTGTTGTTGGTGTATAGGAATGCCACTGATGTCTGTGCATTGATTTTATAGCCTGCTACTTGACGGAATTGCTGTGTGAGTTGTAGCAGTTTTGGGGTGGAGTCTTTTGGGTTTTCCACATAAAGTATCATATCATCTGCAAAGAGTGAGAGTTTGACTTCCTCTCTGCCGATTTGGATGCCTTGGATTTCTTTTTGTTGTCTGATTGCTGTGGCTAGGACTTCTAATACTATGTTGAATAGCAGTGGTGAGAGTGGCTATCCCTGCCGCGTTCCTGACCTTAGGGGAAAAGATCTCAGCTTTTCCCCATTGAGAATGATATTCGCTGTAGGTTGTTCGTAGATGGCTTTTATGATATTGAGGTATGTACCCGCTGTCCCTGTACTCTGAAGAGTTTTGATCCAGAAAGTGTGCTTTACTTTGTCAAATGGTTTTTCTGCATCTATTGAGAGGATCATATGATTCTTGTTCTTTCTTTGGTTAATGTGTTTTATCACGTTGATTGATTTGCGGATGTTGAACCAGCCTTGCAGCCCAGGGATAAATCCCACTTGGTCATGGTGAATACTCCTTTTCATGTACTGTTGGGTCCTCTTGGCTAGTATTTTGGTGAGAATTTTTGCATCGATGTTCATCAAGGATATTGGTCTCTAATACTCCTTTTTGATGGGATCTTTGTCTGGTTTTGGGATCAAGGTAATGGTGGCCTCATAAAATGAGATTGGAAGTTTTCCTTCCATTTCTATTGTTTGGAACAGTTTCAGGAGAATAGGTATTAATTCTTCTTTAAATGTCTGATAGAATTCCCCTGGGAATCCATCTGGCCCTGGGCTTTCGTTTCTTGGGAGGTTTTTGATGACTACTTCAATTGCCTTCGTGGTTATAGGACTGTTCAGGTTTTCTCTTTCTTCCTGGGTCAGTTTTGGTAGTTGACACATCTCTAGGAATGCACCCATTTCTTCCAGGTTATGGAATATGCTGCCATAGGGTTGCTCAGATTACGTTCTTATAATCGTTTGTATTTCTTTGGTGTTGGTTGTGATCTCTCCTCCTTCATTCATGATTTTGTTGATTTGGGTCATTTCTCTTTTCTTTTTGATCAGCCTGGACAGGGGTGTATCAATCTTGTGAATTCTTTCAAAGAACCAGCTCCTAGTTCCGTTGATCTGTTCTACTGTTCTTTTGGGTTCTATTTCATTGATTTCTGCTCTGATCTGCATGATTTCTCTTCTCCTGCTGGGTTTAGGCTTTATTGGCCGTTCTTTCTCCAGCTCCTTTAGGTGTAGGGTTAGGGTGTGTATTTGAGACCTTTCATGTTTCTTGAGAAAGGCTTGTATTGCTATATACTTTCCTCGCAGGACTGCCTTGGCTGTATCCCAAAGATTTTGGACAGTTGTGTTTTCATTTTCATTGGTTTCCATGAATTTTTAAATTCTTCTTTAATTTCCTGGTTGACCCATTCTTTCTTTCGTAGGATGCTCTTTAGCCTCCATGTATTTGAGTTCTTTCCGACTTTCCTCTTGTGATTGAGTTCTAGTTTCAAAGCATTGTGGTCTGAAAATGTGCAGGGAATGATCCCAATCTTTGGGTACCGGTTGAGACCTGATTTGTGACCTAGGATGTGATCCATTCTGGAGAACGTTCCATGGGCCCTAGAGAAGAATGTGTATTCCGTTGCTTCGGGATGGAACGTTCTGAATATGTCTGTGAAGTCCATTTGTTCCAGTGTGTCATTTAAAGTCTTTATTTCCTTGTTGATCTTTTGCTTAGATGATCTGGCCATTTCAGTCAGGGGGGTGTTAAAGTCCCCCACTCTGATTGTATGGTTGTCAATGTCTTTCATTGCTTTTCTTCTAAATTGCCTTATATAATTGGATGCTCCCATGTTCGGGGCATAGACATTTACAATTGTTAGATCTTCTTCTTGGATAGACCCTTTAAGTAGGATATAGTGTCCTTCTTCATCTCTTATTACAGCCTTTGTTTTTTATTGCTTTGTTAATCACCATGTACTACATCATTTGTTTTGGTGTAGTGTCCCATGATTCATTGTTTGTTCCGAACACACAGTGCTCCATGCAGAATGTGCCCTCTTTAATACCCATCACCAGGCTAACCAATCCCCCGACCCACCTCCCCTCTAGAAACCTCGGATTTTTTTTCAGAATCCATCATCTCTCCTGGTCTGTCTCCCCCTCTCACTAACTCCCCTTCATTCTTCCTCTCCTGCTATCTCCTTCTTTTCCTTTATTCTTAAAATATGTTGCGTTATTTGTTTCAGAAGTAGAGATCTGTGATTCAACAGTCTTACACAATTCACAGCGCTCACCGTAGCTCATACCCTCCCCAATGTCTATCACCCAGCCAGCCCATCCCTCCCACCCCCGACCACTCCAGCAAGCCTCACTCTGTTCCTGAGATTAAGAATTCCTCATATCAGTGAGGTCATATGATACATGTCTTTCTCTGATTGACTTATTTCACTAATCATCGGACCCTCCACTTCCATCCACGTCGTTGTCCATGGCAACATCTCATTCCTTTTGATGGCTGCGTAATATTCCATTGTGTATATATATACCACCTCTTCTTTATCCACTCATCTGTCGATGGACATCTTGGCTCTTTCAAAAGTTTGGCTACTGTGGACATTGCTGCTATAAACAATGGGGTGCACGTACCGCTTGGGGTCCCTACATTTGTATCTTTGGGGTAAATACCCAGGAGTGCAATTGCTGGATCGGATGGTAGCTCTAATTTCAACTATTTGAGGAACCTCCATCCTGTTTTCCAGAGGGGTTGCCCCAGCTTGCATTCCCACCACCAGTGTAGGAGGGTTCCCCTTTCTCCACATCCCCGCCAACCTCTGTCGTTCCCTGACTTGTTCATTTGAGCCATTCTGACGGGTGTGAGAGGGTATCTCATTGAGGTTTTGATGTGGATTTCCCTGATGCCGAGCCGTGTTGAGCACTTTTTCCTGTGCCTGTGGGCCATTTGGATGTCTTCTTTGGAAAAATGTCTGTTCATGTCTTCTGCCTATTTTTTGATTGGATTATTTGTTCTTTGGGTGTTGAGTTTGATACGTTTTTATACATATTGGATAGTAGCCCTTTATCTGATATGTCATTCGTAAATAATTTCTCCCATTCTGTCGGTTGTGTTTTGGTTTTGTGGACTGTTTCTTTTGCTGTGCCAAAGGTTTTTATCTTGATGAAATCCCAATAGTTCATTTTTGCCCTGGCTTCCCGTGCCTTTGGTGATGTTTGTAGGAAGGAGTTGCTGCGGCTGAGGTCGAAGAGCTTGCTACCTGTGTTCTCCTTTAGGATTTTGATGGAGTCCTGTCTCACACTGAGGTCTTTCAAACATTTGGAGTCTATTTTTGTGTGTGGTGTCAGGAAATGGTCCAGTGTCATTCTTCTGCATGGGGCTGTCCAATTTCCACAACTCCAGTTGTTGAAGAGACTCTCTTTTTGCCATTGGACATTCTTTCCTGCTCTGTCAAAGATAAGTTGACCATAGAGTTGAGGGTCCATTTCTGGGCTCTCGATTCTGTTCCATGGATCTATGTGTCTGTTTTTGTGCCAGTACCCTACTGTCTTGATGATGACAGCTTTGTCATAGAGCTGGAAGTCCAGAATTGTGATGCCGCCAGCTTTGCTTTTCTTTCTCAATATTCCTCTGGCTATTCGTGGTCTCTTCTGGTTCCATTCAAATCTTAGGATTATTTGTTCCATTTCTTGAAAAAAGTGGATGGTATTTTGACGGGGATTGCATTGCATGTGTAGATTGCTCTAGGTAGCATTGACCTCTTCACAATGTTGGTTCTCCCAATCCATGAGCATGGAACGTTTTTCCGTTTCTTTGTGTCTTCTTCAATTTCTTTCCTGAGTATTTGGTAGTTTTCTGAGTACAGATCCTTTGCCTCTTGGGTTCAATTTATTCCTAGGTCTCTTCTGGTTTTGGGTGCAGTTGTGAATGGGATCGACTCCTTGATTTGTCTCTCTTCTGTCTTGTTGTTGGTGTATAGGAATGCCACTGATGTCTGTGCATTGATTTTATAGCCTGCTACTTGACGGAATTGCTGTGTGAGTTGTAGCAGTTTTGGGGTGGAGTCTTTTGGGTTTTCCACATAAAGTATCATATCATCTGCAAAGAGTGAGAGTTTGACTTCCTCTCTGCCGATTTGGATGCCTTGGATTTCTTTTTGTTGTCTGATTGCTGTGGCTAGGACTTCTAATACTATGTTGAATAGCAGTGGTGAGAGTGGCTATCCCTGCCGCGTTCCTGACCTTAGGGGAAAAGATCTCAGCTTTTCCCCATTGAGAATGATATTCGCTGTAGGTTGTTCGTAGATGGCTTTTATGATATTGAGGTATGTACCCGCTGTCCCTGTACTCTGAAGAGTTTTGATCCAGAAAGTGTGCTTTACTTTGTCAAATGGTTTTTCTGCATCTATTGAGAGGATCATATGATTCTTGTTCTTTCTTTGGTTAATGTGTTTTATCACGTTGATTGATTTGCGGATGTTGAACCAGCCTTGCACCCCAGGGATAAATCCCACTTGGTCATGGTGAATACTCCTTTTCATGTACTGTTGGGTCCTCTTGGCTTGTATTTTGGTGAGAATTTTTGCATCGATATTCATCAAGGATATTGGTCTCTAATACTCCTTTTTGATAGGATCTTTGTCTGGTTTTGGGATCAAGGTAATGGTGGCCTCATAAAATGAGATTGGAAGTTTTCCTTCCATTTCTATTGTTTGGAACAGTTTCAGGAGAATAGGTATTAATTCTTCTTTAAATGTCGGATAGAATTCCCCTGGGAATCCATCTGGCCCTGGGCTTTGTTTTCTTGGGAGGTTTTTGATGACTACTTCAATTGCCTTCGTGGTTATAGGACTGTTCAGGTTTTCTCTTTCTTCCTGGGTCAGTTTTGGTAGTTGACACATCTCTAGGAATGCACCCATTTCTTCCAGGTTATGGAATATGCTGCCATAGGGTTGCTCAGATTACGTTCTTATAATCGTTTGTATTTCTTTGGTGTTGGTTGTGATCTCTCCTCCTTCATTCATGATTTTGTTGATTTGGGTCATTTCTCTTTTCTTTTTGATCAGCCTGGACAGGGGTGTATCAATCTTGTGAATTCTTTCAAAGAACCAGCTCCTAGTTCCGTTGATCTGTTCTACTGTTCTTTTGGGTTCTATTTCATTGATTTCTGCTCTGATCTGCATGATTTCTCTTCTCCTGCTGGGTTTAGGCTTTATTGGCCGTTCTTTCTCCAGCTCCTTTAGGTGTAGGGTTAGGGTGTGTATTTGAGACCTTTCATGTTTCTTGAGAAAGGCTTGTATTGCTATATACTTTCCTCGCAGGACTGCCTTGGCTGTATCCCAAAGATTTTGGACAGTTGTGTTTTCATTTTCATTGGTTTCCATGAATTTTTAAATTCTTCTTTAATTTCCTGGTTGACCCATTCATTCTTTCGTAGGATGCTCTTTAGCCTCCATGTATTTGAGTTCTTTCCGACTTTCCTCTTGTGATTGAGTTCTAGTTTCAAAGCATTGTGGTCTGAAAATGTGCAGGGAATGATCCCAAACTTTGGGTACCGGTTGAGACCTGATTTGTGACCTAGGATGTGATCCATTCTGGAGAACGTTCCATGGGCCCTAGAGAAGAATGTGTATTCCGTTGCTTCGGGATGGAACGTTCTGAATATGTCTGTGAAGTCCATTTGGTCCAGTGTGTCATTTAAAGTCTTTATTTCCTTGTTGATCTTTTGCTTAGATGATCTGGCCATTTCAGTCAGGGGGGTGTTAAAGTCCCCCACTCTGATTGTATGGTTGTCAATGTCTTTCTTTGCTTTTCTTCTAAATTGCCTTATATAATTGGATGCTCCCATGTTCGGGGCATAGACATTTACAATTGTTAGATCTTCTTCTTGGATAGACCCTTTAAGTAGGATATAGTGTCCTTCTTCATCTCTTATTACAGCCTTTGTTTTTTATTGCTTTGTTAATCACCATGTACTACATCATTTGTTTTGGTGTAGTGTCCCATGATTCATTGTTTGTTCCGAACACACAGTGCTCCATGCAGAATGTGCCCTCTTTAATACCCATCACCAGGCTAACCAATCCCCCGACCCACCTCCCCTCTAGAAACCTCGGATTTTTTTTCAGAATCCATCATCTCTCCTGGTCTGTCTCCCCCTCTCACTAACTCCCCTTCATTCTTCCTCTCCTGCTATCTCCTTCTTTTCCTTTATTCTTAAAATATGTTGCGTTATTTGTTTCAGAAGTAGAGATCTGTGATTCAACAGTCTTACACAATTCACAGCGCTCACCGTAGCTCATACCCTCCCCAATGTCTATCACCCAGCCAGCCCATCCCTCCCACCCCCGACCACTCCAGCAAGCCTCACTCTCTTCCTGAGATTAAGAATTCCTCATATCAGTGAGGTCATATGATACATGTCTTTCTCTGATTGACTTATTTCACTAATCATCGGACCCTCCACTTCCATCCACGTCGTTGTCCATGGCAACATCTCATTCCTTTTGATGGCTGCGTAATATTCCATTGTGTATATATATACCACCTCTTCTTTATCCACTCATCTGTCGATGGACATCTTGGCTCTTTCAACAGTTTGGCTACTGTGGACATTGCTGCTATAAACAATGGGGTGCACGTACCGCTTCGGGTCCCTACATTTGTATCTTTGGGGTAAATACCCAGGAGTGCAATTGCTGGATCGGATGGTAGCTCTAATTTCAACTATTTGAGGAACCTCCATCCTGTTTTCCAGAGGGGTTGCCCCAGCTTGCATTCCCACCACCAGTGTAGGAGGGTTCCCCTTTCTCCACATCCCCGCCAACCTCTGTCGTTCCCTGACTTGTTCATTTGAGCCATTCTGACGGGTGTGAGGGGGTATCTCATTGAGGTTTTGATGTGGATTTCCCTGATGCCGAGCCGTGTTGAGCACTTTTTCCTGTGCCTGTGGGCCATTTGGATGTCTTCTTTGGAAAAATGTCTGTTCATGACTTCTGCCTATTTTTTGATTGGATTATTTGTTCTTTGGGTGTTGAGTTTGATACGTTTTTATACATATTGGATAGTAGCCCTTTATCTGATATGTCATTCGTAAATAATTTCTCCCATTCTGTCGGTTGTGTTTTGGTTTTGTGGACTGTTTCTTTTGCTGTGCCAAAGGTTTTTATCTTGATGAAATCCCAATAGTTCATTTTTGCCCTGGCTTCCCGTGCCTTTGGTGATGTTTGTAGGAAGAAGTTGCTGCGGCTGAGGTCGAAGAGCTTGCTACCTGTGTTCTCCTTTAGGATTTTGATGGAGTCCTGTCTCACACTGAGGTCTTTCAAACATTTGGAGTCTATTTTTGTGTGTGGTATCAGGAAATGGTCCAGTGTCATTCTTCTGCATGGGGCTGTCCCATTTCCACAACTCCAGTTGTTGAAGAGACTCTCTTTTTGCCATTGGACATTCTTTCCTGCTCTGTCAAAGATAAGTTGACCATAGAGTTGAGGGTCCATTTCTGGGCTCTCGATTCTGTTCCATGGATCTATGTGTCTGTTTTTGTGCCAGTACCCTACTGTCTTGATGATGACAGCTTTGTCATAGAGCTGGAAGTCCAGAATTGTGATGCCGCCAGCTTTGCTTTTCTTTCTCAATATTCCTCTGGCTATTCGTGGTCTCTTCTGGTTCCATTCAAATCTTAGGATTATTTGTTCCATTTCTTGGAAAAAAGTGGATGGTATTTTGACGGGGATTGCATTGCATGTGTAGATTGCTCTAGGTAGCATTGACCTCTTCACAATGTTGGTTCTCCCAATCCATGAGCATGGAACGTTTTTCCGTTTCTTTGTGTCTTCTTCAATTTCTTTCCTGAGTATTTGGTAGTTTTCTGAGTACAGATCCTTTGCCTCTTGGGTTCAATGTATTCCTAGGTCTCTTCTGGTTTTGGGTGCAGTTGTGAATGGGATCGACTCCTTGATTTGTCTCTCTTCTGTCTTGTTGTTGGTGTATAGGAATGCCACTGATGTCTGTGCATTGATTTTATAGCCTGCTACTTGACGGAATTGCTGTGTGAGTTGTAGCAGTTTTGGGGTGGAGTCTTTTGGGTTTTCCACATAAAGTATCATATCATCTGCAAAGAGTGAGAGTTTGACTTCCTCTCTGCCGATTTGGATGCCTTGGATTTCTTTTTGTTGTCTGATTGCTGTGGCTAGGACTTCTAATACTATGTTGAATAGCAGTGGTGAGAGTGGCTATCCCTGCCGCGTTCCTGACCTTAGGGGAAAAGATCTCAGCTTTTCCCCATTGAGAATGATATTCGCTGTAGGTTGTTCGTAGATGGCTTTTATGATATTGAGGTATGTACCCGCTGTCCCTGTACTCTGAAGAGTTTTGATCCAGAAAGTGTGCTTTACTTTGTCAAATGGTTTTTCTGCATCTATTGAGAGGATCATATGATTCTTGTTCTTTCTTTGGTTAATGTGTTTTATCACGTTGATTGATTTGCGGATGTTGAACCAGCCTTGCAGCCCAGGGATAAATCCCACTTGGTCATGGTGAATACTCCTTTTCATGTACTGTTGGGTCCTCTTGGCTAGTATTTTGGTGAGAATTTTTGCATCGATGTTCATCAAGGATATTGGTCTCTAATACTCCTTTTTGATGGGATCTTTGTCTGGTTTTGGGATCAAGGTAATGGTGGCCTCATAAAATGAGATTGGAAGTTTTCCTTCCATTTCTATTGTTTGGAACAGTTTCAGGAGAATAGGTATTAATTCTTCTTTAAATGTCTGATAGAATTCCCCTGGGAATCCATCTGGCCCTGGGCTTTGGTTTCTTGGGAGGTTTTTGATGACTACTTCAATTGCCTTCGTGGTTATAGGACTGTTCAGGTTTTCTCTTTCTTCCTGGGTCAGTTTTGGTAGCTGACACATCTCTAGGAATGCACCCATTTCTTCCAGGCTATGGAATATGCTGCCATAGGGTTGCTCAGATTACGTTCTTATAATCGTTTGTATTTCTTTGGTGTTGGTTGTGATCTCTCCTCCTTCATTCATGATTTTGTTGATTTGGGTCATTTCTCTTTTCTTTTTGATCAGCCTGGACAGGGGTGTATCAATCTTGTGAATTCTTTCAAAGAACCAGCTCCTAGTTCCGTTGATCTGTTCTACTGTTCTTTTGGGTTCTATTTCATTGATTTCTGCTCTGATCTGCATGATTTCTCTTCTCCTGCTGGGTTTAGGCTTTATTGGCCGTTCTTTCTCCAGCTCCTTTAGGTGTAGGGTTAGGGTGTGTATTTGAGACCTTTCATGTTTCTTGAGAAAGGCTTGTATTGCTATATACTTTCCTCGCAGGACTGCCTTGGCTGTATCCCAAAGATTTTGGACAGTTGTGTTTTCATTTTCATTGGTTTCCATGAATTTTTAAATTCTTCTTTAATTTCCTGGTTGACCCATTCATTCTTTCGTAGGATGCTCTTTAGCCTCCATGTATTTGAGTTCTTTCCGACTTTCCTCTTGTGATTGAGTTCTAGTTTCAAAGCATTGTGGTCTGAAAATGTGCAGGGAATGATCCCAATCTTTGGGTACCGGTTGAGACCTGATTTGTGACCTAGGATGTGATCCATTCTGGAGAACGTTCCATGGGCCCTAGAGAAGAATGTGTATTCCGTTGCTTCGGGATGGAACGTTCTGAATATGTCTGTGAAGTCCATTTGGTCCAGTGTGTCATTTAAAGTCTTTATTTCCTTGTTGATCTTTTGCTTAGATGATCTGGCCATTTCAGTCAGGGGGGTGTTAAAGTCCCCCACTCTGATTGTATGGTTGTCAATGTCTTTCTTTGCTTTTCTTCTAAATTGCCTTATATAATTGGATGCTCCCATGTTCGGGGCATAGACATTTACAATTGTTAGATCTTCTTCTTGGATAGACCCTTTAAGTAGGATATAGTGTCCTTCTTCATCTCTTATTACAGCCTTTGTTTTTTATTGCTTTGTTAATCACCATGTACTACATCATTTGTTTTGGTGTAGTGTCCCATGATTCATTGTTTGTTCCGAACACACAGTGCTCCATGCAGAATGTGCCCTCTTTAATACCCCTCACCAGGCTAACCAATCCCCCGACCCACCTCCCCTCTAGAAACCTCGGATTTTTTTTCAGAATCCATCATCTCTCCTGGTCTGTCTCCCCCTCTCACTAACTCCCCTTCATTCTTCCTCTCCTGCTATCTCCTTCTTTTCCTTTATTCTTAAAATATGTTGCGTTATTTGTTTCAGAAGTAGAGATCTGTGATTCAACAGTCTTACACAATTCACAGCGCTCACCGTAGCTCATACCCTCCCCAATGTCTATCACCCAGCCAGCCCATCCCTCCCACCCCCGACCACTCCAGCAAGCCTCACTCTGTTCCTGAGATTAAGAATTCCTCATATCAGTGAGGTCATATGATACATGTCTTTCTCTGATTGACTTATTTCACTAATCATCGGACCCTCCACTTCCATCCACGTCGTTGTCCATGGCAACATCTCATTCCTTTTGATGGCTGCGTAATATTCCATTGTGTATATATATACCACCTCTTCTTTATCCACTCATCTGTCGATGGACATCTTGGCTCTTTCAAAAGTTTGGCTACTGTGGACATTGCTGCTATAAACAATGGGGTGCACGTACCGCTTCGGGTCCCTACATTTGTATCTTTGGGGTAAATACCCAGGAGTGCAATTGCTGGATCGGATGGTAGCTCTAATTTCAACTATTTGAGGAACCTCCATCCTGTTTTCCAGAGGGGTTGCCCCAGCTTGCATTCCCACCACCAGTGTAGGAGGGTTCCCCTTTCTCCACATCCCCGCCAACCTCTGTCGTTCCCTGACTTGTTCATTTGAGCCATTCTGACGGGTGTGAGAGGGTATCTCATTGAGGTTTTGATGTGGATTTCCCTGATGCCGAGCCGTGTTGAGCACTTTTTCCTGTGCCTGTGGGCCATTTGGATGTCTTCTTTGGAAAAATGTCTGTTCATGTCTTCTGCCTATTTTTTGATTGGATTATTTGTTCTTTGGGTGTTGAGTTTGATACGTTTTTATACATATTGGATAGTAGCCCTTTATCTGATATGTCATTCGTAAATAATTTCTCCCATTCTGTCGGTTGTGTTTTGGTTTTGTGGACTGTTTCTTTTGCTGTGCCAAAGGTTTTTATCTTGATGAAATCCCAATAGTTCATTTTTGCCCTGGCTTCCCGTGCCTTTGGTGATGTTTGTAGGAAGGAGTTGCTGCGGCTGAGGTCGAAGAGCTTGCTACCTGTGTTCTCCTTTAGGATTTTGATGGAGTCCTGTCTCACACTGAGGTCTTTCAAACATTTGGAGTCTATTTTTGTGTGTGGTGTCAGGAAATGGTCCAGTGTCATTCTTCTGCATGGGGCTGTCCCATTTCCACAACTCCAGTTGTGGAAGAGACTCTCTTTTTGCCATTGGACATTCTTTCCTGCTCTGTCAAAGATAAGTTGACCATAGAGTTGAGGGTCCATTTCTGGGCTCTCGATTCTGTTCCATGGATCTATGTGTCTGTTTTTGTGCCAGTACCCTACTGTCTTGATGATGACAGCTTTGTCATAGAGCTGGAAGTCCAGAATTGTGATGCCGCCAGCTTTGCTTTTCTTTCTCAATATTCCTCTGGCTATTCGTGGTCTCTTCTGGTTCCATTCAAATCTTAGGATTATTTGTTCCATTTCTTGGAAAAAAGTGGATGGTATTTTGACGGGGATTGCATTGCATGTGTAGATTGCTCTAGGTAGCATTGACCTCTTCACAATGTTGGTTCTCCCAGTCCATGAGCATGGAACGTTTTTCCGTTTCTTTGTGTCTTCTTCAATTTCTTTCCTGAGTATTTGGTAGTTTTCTGAGTACAGATCCTTTGCCTCTTGGGTTCAATTTATTCCTAGGTCTCTTCTGGTTTTGGGTGCAGTTGTGAATGGGATCGACTCCTTGATTTGTCTCTCTTCTGTCTTGTTGTTGGTGTATAGGAATGCCACTGATGTCTGTGCATTGATTTTATAGCCTGCTACTTGACGGAATTGCTGTGTGAGTTGTAGCAGTTTTGGGGTGGAGTCTTTTGGGTTTTCCACATAAAGTATCATATCATCTGCAAAGAGTGAGAGTTTGACTTCCTCTCTGCCGATTTGGATGCCTTGGATTTCTTTTTGTTGTCTGATTGCTGTGGCTAGGACTTCTAATACTATGTTGAATAGCAGTGGTGAGAGTGGCTATCCCTGCCGCGTTCCTGACCTTAGGGGAAAAGATCTCAGCTTTTCCCCATTGAGAATGATATTCGCTGTAGGTTGTTCGTAGATGGCTTTTATGATATTGAGGTATGTACCCGCTGTCCCTGTACTCTGAAGAGTTTTGATCCAGAAAGTGTGCTTTACTTTGTCAAATGGTTTTTCTGCATCTATTGAGAGGATCATATGATTCTTGTTCTTTCTTTGGTTAATGTGTTTTATCACGTTGATTGATTTGCGGATGTTGAACCAGCCTTGCAGCCCAGGGATAAATCCCACTTGGTCATGGTGAATACTCCTTTTCATGTACTGTTGGATCCTCTTGGCTAGTATTTTGGTGAGAATTTTTGCATCGATGTTCATCAAGGATATTGGTCTCTAATACTCCTTTTTGATGGGATCTTTGTCTGGTTTTGGGATCAAGGTAATGGTGGCCTCATAAAATGAGTTTGGAAGTTTTCCTTCCATTTCTATTGTTTGGAACAGTTTCAGGAGAATAGGTATTAATTCTTCTTTAAATGTCGGATAGAATTCCCCTGGGAATCCATCTGGCCCTGGGCTTTGGTTTCTTGGGAGGTTTTTGATGACTACTTCAATTGCCTTCGTGGTTAAAGGACTGTTCAGGTTTTCTCTTTCTTCCTGGGTCAGTTTTGGTAGTTGATACATCTCTAGGAATGCACCCATTTCTTCCAGGTTATGGAATATGCTGCCCTAGGGTTGCTCAGATTACGTTCTTATAATCGTTTGTATTTCTTTGGTGTTGGTTGTGATCTCTCCTCCTTCATTCATGATTTTGTTGATTTGGGTCATTTCTCTTTTCTTTTTGATCAGCCTGGACAGGGGTGTATCAATCTTGTGAATTCTTTCAAAGAACCAGCGCCTAGTTCCGTTGATCTGTTCTACTGTTCTTTTGGGTTCTATTTCATTGATTTCTGCTCTGATCTGCATGATTTCTCTTCTCCTGCTGGGTTTAGGCTTTATTGGCCGTTCTTTCTCCAGCTCCTTTAGGTGTAGGGTTAGGGTGTGTATTTGAGACCTTTCATGTTTCTTGAGAAAGGCTTGTATTGCTATATACTTTCCTCGCAGGACTGCCTTGGCTGTATCCCAAAGATTTTGGACAGTTGTGTTTTCATTTTCATTGGTTTCCATGAATTTTTAAATTCTTCTTTAATTTCCTGGTTGACCCATTCATTCTTTCGTAGGATGCTCTTTACCCTCCATGTATTTGAGTTCTTTCCGACTTTCCTCTTGTGATTGAGTTCTAGTTTCAAAGCATTGTGGTCTGAAAATGTGCAGGGAATGATCCCAATCTTTGGGTACCGGTTGAGACCTGATTTGTGACCTAGGATGTGATCCATTCTGGAGAACGTTCCATGGGCCCTAGAGAAGAATGTGTATTCCGTTGCTTCGGGATGGAACGTTCTGAATATGTCTGTGAAGTCCATTTGGTCCAGTGTGTCATTTAAAGTCTTTATTTCTTGTTGATCTTTTGCTTAGATGATCTGGCCATTTCAGTCAGGGGGGTGTTAAAGTCCCCCACTATGATTGTATGGTTGTCAATGTCTTTCTTTGCTTTTCTTCTAAATTGCCTTATATAATTGGATGCTCTCATGTTCGGGGCATAGACATTTACAATTGTTAGATCTTCTTCTTGGATAGACCCTTTAAGTAGGATATAGTGTCCTTCTTCATCTCTTATTACAGTCTTTGTTTTTTATTGCTTTGTTAATCACCATGTACTACATCATTTGTTTTGGTGTAGTGTCCCATGATTCATTGTTTGTTCCGAACACACAGTGCTCCATGCAGAATGTGCCCTCTTTAATACCCCTCACCAGGCTAACCAATCCCCCGACCCACCTCCCCTCTAGAAACCTCGGATTTTTTTTCAGAATCCATCATCTCTCCTGGTCTGTCTCCCCCTCTCACTAACTCCCCTTCATTCTTCCTCTCCTGCTATCTCCTTCTTTTCCTTTATTCTTAAAATATGTTGCGTTATTTGTTTCAGAAGTAGAGATCTGTGATTCAACAGTCTTACACAATTCACAGCGCTCACCGTAGCTCATACCCTCCCCAATGTCTATCACCCAGCCAGCCCATCCCTCCCACCCCCGACCACTCCAGCAAGCCTCACTCTGTTCCTGAGATTAAGAATTCCTCATATCAGTGAGGTCATATGATACATGTCTTTCTCTGATTGACTTATTTCACTAATCATCGGACCCTCCACTTCCATCCACGTCGTTGTCCATGGCAACATCTCATTCCTTTTGATGGCTGCGTAATATTCCATTGTGTATATATATACCACCTCTTCTTTATCCACTCATCTGTCGATGGACATCTTGGCTCTTTCAAAAGTTTGGCTACTGTGGACATTGCTGCTATAAACAATGGGGTGCACGTACCGCTTGGGGTCCCTACATTTGTATCTTTGGGGTAAATACCCAGGAGTGCAATTGCTGGATCGGATGGTAGCTCTAATTTCAACTATTTGAGGAACCTCCATCCTGTTTTCCAGAGGGGTTGCCCCAGCTTGCATTCCCACCACCAGTGTAGGAGGGTTCCCCTTTCTCCACATCCCCGCCAACCTCTGTCGTTCCCTGACTTGTTCATTTGAGCCATTCTGACGGGTGTGAGAGGGTATCTCATTGAGGTTTTGATGTGGATTTCCCTGATGCCGAGCCGTGTTGAGCACTTTTTCCTGTGCCTGTGGGCCATTTGGATGTCTTCTTTGGAAAAATGTCTGTTCATGTCTTCTGCCTATTTTTTGATTGGATTATTTGTTCTTTGGGTGTTGAGTTTGATACGTTTTTATACATATTGGATAGTAGCCCTTTATCTGATATGTCATTCGTAAATAATTTCTCCCATTCTGTCGGTTGTGTTTTGGTTTTGTGGACTGTTTCTTTTGCTGTGCCAAAGGTTTTTATCTTGATGAAATCCCAATAGTTCATTTTTGCCCTGGCTTCCCGTGCCTTTGGTGATGTTTGTAGGAAGGAGTTGCTGCGGCTGAGGTCGAAGAGCTTGCTACCTGTGTTCTCCTTTAGGATTTTGATGGAGTCCTGTCTCACACTGAGGTCTCTCAAACATTTGGAGTCTATTTTTGTGTGTGGTGTCAGGAAATGGTCCAGTGTCATTCTTCTGCATGGGGCTGTCCAATTTCCACAACTCCAGTTGTTGAAGAGACTCTCTTTTTGCCATTGGACATACTTTCCTGCTCTGTCAAAGATAAGTTGACCATAGAGTTGAGGGTCCATTTCTGGGCTCTCGATTCTGTTCCATGGATCTATGTGTCTGTTTTTGTGCCAGTACCCTACTGTCTTGATGATGACAGCTTTGTCATAGAGCTGGAAGTCCAGAATTGTGATGCCGCCAGCTTTGCTTTTCTTTCTCAATATTCCTCTGGCTATTCGTGGTCTCTTCTGGTTCCATTCAAATCTTAGGATTATTTGTTCCATTTCTTGAAAAAAGTGGATGGTATTTTGACGGGGATTGCATTGCATGTGTAGATTGCTCTAGGTAGCATTGACCTCTTCACAATGTTGGTTCTCCCAATCCATGAGCATGGAACGTTTTTCCGTTTCTTTGTGTCTTCTTCAATTTCTTTCCTGAGTATTTGGTAGTTTTCTGAGTACAGATCCTTTGCCTCTTGGGTTCAATTTATTCCTAGGTCTCTTCTGGTTTTGGGTGCAGTTGTGAATGGGATCGACTCCTTGATTTGTCTCTCTTCTGTCTTGTTGTTGGTGTATAGGAATGCCACTGATGTCTGTGCATTGATTTTATAGCCTGCTACTTGACGGAATTGCTGTGTGAGTTGTAGCAGTTTTGGGGTGGAGTCTTTTGGGTTTTCCACATAAAGTATCATATCATCTGCAAAGAGTGAGAGTTTGACTTCCTCTCTGCCGATTTGGATGCCTTGGATTTCTTTTTGTTGTCTGATTGCTGTGGCTAGGACTTCTAATACTATGTTGAATAGCAGTGGTGAGAGTGGCTATCCCTGCCGCGTTCCTGACCTTAGGGGAAAAGATCTCAGCTTTTCCCCATTGAGAATGATATTCGCTGTAGGTTGTTCGTAGATGGCTTTTATGATATTGAGGTATGTACCCGCTGTCCCTGTACTCTGAAGAGTTTTGATCCAGAAAGTGTGCTTTACTTTGTCAAATGGTTTTTCTGCATCTATTGAGAGGATCATATGATTCTTGTTCTTTCTTTGGTTAATGTGTTTTATCACGTTGATTGATTTGCGGATGTTGAACCAGCCTTGCAGCCCAGGGATAAATCCCACTTGGTCATGGTGAATACTCCTTTTCATGTACTGTTGGGTCCTCTTGGCTAGTATTTTGGTGAGAATTTTTGCATCGATGTTCATCAAGGATATTGGTCTCTAATACTCCTTTTTGATGGGATCTTTGTCTGGTTTTGGGATCAAGGTAATGGTGGCCTCATAAAATGAGATTGGAAGTTTTCCTTCCATTTCTATTGTTTGGAACAGTTTCAGGAGAATAGGTATTAATTCTTCTTTAAATGTCTGATAGAATTCCCCTGGGAATCCATCTGGCCCTGGGCTTTTGTTTCTTGGGAGGTTTTTGATGACTACTTCAATTGCCTTCGTGGTTATAGGACTGTTCAGGTTTTCTCTTTCTTCCTGGGTCAGTTTTGGTAGTTGACACATCTCTAGGAATGCACCCATTTCTTCCAGGTTATGGAATATGCTGCCATAGGGTTGCTCAGATTACGTTCTTATAATCGTTTGTATTTCTTTGGTGTTGGTTGTGATCTCTCCTCCTTCATTCATGATTTTGTTGATTTGGGTCATTTCTCTTTTCTTTTTGATCAGCCTGGACAGGGGTGTATCAATCTTGTGAATTCTTTCAAAGAACCAGCTCCTAGTTCCGTTGATCTGTTCTACTGTTCTTTTGGGTTCTATTTCATTGATTTCTGCTCTGATCTGCATGATTTCTCTTCTCCTGCTGGGTTTAGGCTTTATTGGCCGTTCTTTCTCCAGCTCCTTTAGGTGTAGGGTTAGGGTGTGTATTTGAGACCTTTCATGTTTCTTGAGAAAGGCTTGTATTGCTATATACTTTCCTCGCAGGACTGCCTTGGCTGTATCCCAAAGATTTTGGACAGTTGTGTTTTCATTTTCATTGGTTTCCATGAATTTTTAAATTCTTCTTTAATTTCCTGGTTGACCCATTCATTCTTTCGTAGGATGCTCTTTACCCTCCATGTATTTGAGTTCTTTCCGACTTTCCTCTTGTGATTGAGTTCTAGTTTCAAAGCATTGTGGTCTGAAAATGTGCAGGGAATGATCCCAATCTTTGGGTACCGGTTGAGACCTGATTTGTGACCTAGGATGTGATCCATTCTGGAGAACGTTCCATGGGCCCTAGAGAAGAATGTGTATTCCGTTGCTTCGGGATGGAACGTTCTGAATATGTCTGTGAAGTCCATTTGGTCCAGTGTGTCATTTAAAGTCTTTATTTCCTTGTTGATCTTTTGCTTAGATGATCTGGCCATTTCAGTCAGGGGGGTGTTAAAGTCCCCCACTCTGATTGTATGGTTGTCAATGTCTTTCTTTGCTTTTCTTCTAAATTGCCTTATATAATTGGATGCTCCCATGTTCGGGGCATAGACATTTACAATTGTTAGATCTTCTTCTTGGATAGACCCTTTAAGTAGGATATAGTGTCCTTCTTCATCTCTTATTACAGTCTTTGTTTTTTATTGCTTTGTTAATCACCATGTACTACATCATTTGTTTTGGTGTAGTGTCCCATGATTCATTGTTTGTTCCGAACACACAGTGCTCCATGCAGAATGTGCCCTCTTTAATACCCATCACCAGGCTAACCAATCCCCCGACCCACCTCCCCTCTAGAAACCTCGGATTTTTTTTCAGAATCCATCATCTCTCCTGGTCTGTCTCCCCCTCTCACTAACTCCCCTTCATTCTTCCTCTCCTGCTATCTCCTTCTTTTCCTTTATTCTTAAAATATGTTGCGTTATTTGTTTCAGAAGTAGAGATCTGTGATTCAACAGTCTTACACAATTCACAGCGCTCACCGTAGCTCATACCCTCCCCAATGTCTATCACCCAGCCAGCCCATCCCTCCCACCCCCGACCACTCCAGCAAGCCTCACTCTGTTCCTGAGATTAAGAATTCCTCATATCAGTGAGGTCATATGATACATGTCTTTCTCTGATTGACTTATTTCACTAATCATCGGACCCTCCACTTCCATCCACGTCGTTGTCCATGGCAACATCTCATTCCTTTTGATGGCTGCGTAATATTCCATTGTGTATATATATACCACCTCTTCTTTATCCACTCATCTGTCGATGGACATCTTGGCTCTTTCAAAAGTTTGGCTACTGTGGACATTGCTGCTATAAACAATGGGGTGCACGTACCGCTTGGGGTCCCTACATTTGTATCTTTGGGGTAAATACCCAGGAGTGCAATTGCTGGATCGGATGGTAGCTCTAATTTCAACTATTTGAGGAACCTCCATCCTGTTTTCCAGAGGGGTTGCCCCAGCTTGCATTCCCACCACCAGTGTAGGAGGGTTCCCCTTTCTCCACATCCCCGCCAACCTCTGTCGTTCCCTGACTTGTTCATTTGAGCCATTCTGACGGGTGTGAGAGGGTATCTCATTGAGGTTTTGATGTGGATTTCCCTGATGCCGAGCCGTGTTGAGCACTTTTTCCTGTGCCTGTGGGCCATTTGGATGTCTTCTTTGGAAAAATGTCTGTTCATGCCTTCTGCCTATTTTTTGATTGGATTATTTGTTCTTTGGGTGTTGAGTTTGATACGTTTTTATACATATTGGATAGTAGCCCTTTATCTGATATGTCATTCGTAAATAATTTCTCCCATTCTGTCGGTTGTCTTTTGGTTTTGTGGACTGTTTCTTTTGCTGTGCCAAAGGTTTTTATCTTGATGAAATCCCAATAGTTCCTTTTTGCCCTGGATTCCCGTGCCTTTGGTGATGTTTGTAGGAAGGAGTTGCTGCGGCTGAGGTCGAAGAGCTTGCTACCTGTGTTCTCCTTTAGGATTTTGATGGAGTCCTGTCTCACACTGAGGTCTCTCAAACATTTGGAGTCTATTTTTGTGTGTGGTGTCAGGAAATGGTCCAGTGTCATTCTTCTGCATGGGGCTGTCCAATTTCCACAACTCCAGTTGTTGAAGAGACTCTCTTTTTGCCATTGGACATTCTTTCCTGCTCTGTCAAAGATAAGTTGACCATAGAGTTGAGGGTCCATTTCTGGGCTCTCGATTCTGTTCCATGGATCTATGTGTCTGTTTTTGTGCCAGTACCCTACTGTCTTGATGATGACAGCTTTGTCATAGAGCTGGAAGTCCAGAATTGTGATGCCGCCAGCTTTGCTTTTCTTTCTCAATATTCCTCTGGCTATTCGTGGTCTCTTCTGGTTCCATTCAAATCTTAGGATTATTTGTTCCATTTCTTGGAAAAAAGTGGATGATATTTTGACGGGGATTGCATTGCATGTGTAGATTGCTCTAGGTAGCATTGACCTCTTCACAATGTTGGTTCTCCCAATCCATGAACATGGAACGTTTTTCCGTTTCTTTGTGTCTTCTTCAATTTCTTTCCTGAGTATTTGGTAGTTTTCTGAGTACAGATCCTTTGCCTCTTGGGTTCAATTTATTCCTAGGTCTCTTCTGGTTTTGGGTGCAGTTGTGAATGGGATCGACTCCTTGATTTGTCTCTCTTCTGTCTTGTTGTTGGTGTATAGGAATGCCACTGATGTCTGTGCATTGATTTTATAGCCTGCTACTTGACGGAATTGCTGTGTGAGTTGTAGCAGTTTTGGGGTGGAGTCTTTTGGGTTTTCCACATAAAGTATCATATCATCTGCAAAGAGTGAGAGTTTGACTTCCTCTCTGCCGATTTGGATGCCTTGGATTTCTTTTTGTTGTCTGATTGCTGTGGCTAGGACTTCTAATACTATGTTGAATAGCAGTGGTGAGAGTGGCTATCCCTGCCGCGTTCCTGACCTTAGGGGAAAAGATCTCAGCTTTTCCCCATTGAGAATGATATTCGCTGTAGGTTGTTCGTAGATGGCTTTTATGATATTGAGGTATGTACCCGCTGTCCCTGTACTCTGAAGAGTTTTGATCCAGAAAGTGTGCTTTACTTTGTCAAATGGTTTTTCTGCATCTATTGAGAGGATCATATGATTCTTGTTCTTTCTTTGGTTAATGTGTTTTATCACGTTGATTGATTTGCGGATGTTGAACCAGCCTTGCAGCCCAGGGATAAATCCCACTTGGTCATGGTGAATACTCCTTTTCATGTACTGTTGGGTCCTCTTGGCTAGTATTTTGGTGAGAATTTTTGCATCGATGTTCATCAAGGATATTGGTCTCTAATACTCCTTTTTGATGGGATCTTTGTCTGGTTTTGGGATCAAGGTAATGGTGGCCTCATAAAATGAGATTGGAAGTTTTCCTTCCATTTCTATTGTTTGGAACAGTTTCAGGAGAATAGGTATTAATTCTTCTTTAAATGTCTGATAGAATTCCCCTGGGAATCCATCTGGCCCTGGGCTTTTGTTTCTTGGGAGGTTTTTGATGACTACTTCAATTGCCTTCGTGGTTATAGGACTGTTCAGGTTTTCTCTTTCTTCCTGGGTCAGTTTTGGTAGTTGACACATCTCTAGGAATGCACCCATTTCTTCCAGGTTATGGAATATGCTGCCATAGGGTTGCTCAGATTACGTTCTTATAATCGTTTGTATTTCTTTGGTGTTGGTTGTGATCTCTCCTCCTTCATTCATGATTTTGTTGATTTGGGTCATTTCTCTTTTCTTTTTGATCAGCCTGGACAGGGGTGTATCAATCTTGTGAATTCTTTCAAAGAACCAGCTCCTAGTTCCGTTGATCTGTTCTACTGTTCTTTTGGGTTCTATTTCATTGATTTCTGCTCTGATCTGCATGATTTCTCTTCTCCTGCTGGGTTTAGGCTTTATTGGCCGTTCTTTCTCCAGCTCCTTTAGGTGTAGGGTTAGGGTGTGTATTTGAGACCTTTCATGTTTCTTGAGAAAGGCTTGTATTGCTATATACTTTCCTCGCAGGACTGCCTTGGCTGTATCCCAAAGATTTTGGACAGTTGTGTTTTCATTTTCATTGGTTTCCATGAATTTTTAAATTCTTCTTTAATTTCCTGGTTGACCCATTCATTCTTTCGTAGGATGCTCTTTAGCCTCCATGTATTTGAGTTCTTTCCGACTTTCCTCTTGTGATTGAGTTCTAGTTTTAAAGCATTGTGGTCTGAAAATGTGCAGGGAATGATCCCAAACTTTGGGTACCGGTTGAGACCTGATTTGTGACCTAGGATGTGATCCATTCTGGAGAACGTTCCATGGGCCCTAGAGAAGAATGTGTATTCCGTTGCTTCGGGATGGAACGTTCTGAATATGTCTGTGAAGTCCATTTGGTCCAGTGTGTCATTTAAAGTCTTTATTTCCTTGTTGATCTTTTGCTTAGATGATCTGGCCATTTCAGTCAGGGGGGTGTTAAAGTCCCCCACTCTGATTGTATGGTTGTCAATGTCTTTCTTTGCTTTTCTTCTAAATTGCCTTATATAATTGGATGCTCCCATGTTCGGGGCATAGACATTTACAATTGTTAGATCTTCTTCTTGGATAGACCCTTTAAGTAGGATATAGTGTCCTTCTTCATCTCTTATTACAGTCTTTGTTTTTTATTGCTTTGTTAATCACCATGTACTACATCATTTGTTTTGGTGTAGTGTCCCATGATTCATTGTTTGTTCCGAACACACAGTGCTCCATGCAGAATGTGCCCTCTTTAATACCCATCACCAGGCTAACCAATCCCCCGACCCACCTCCCCTCTAGAAACCTCGGATTTTTTTTCAGAATCCATCATCTCTCCTGGTCTGTCTCCCCCTCTCACTAACTCCCCTTCATTCTTCCTCTCCTGCTATCTCCTTCTTTTCCTTTATTCTTAAAATATGTTGCGTTATTTGTTTCAGAAGTAGAGATCTGTGATTCAACAGTCTTACACAATTCACAGCGCTCACCGTAGCTCATACCCTCCCCAATGTCTATCACCCAGCCAGCCCATCCCTCCCACCCCCGACCACTCCAGCAAGCCTCACTCTCTTCCTGAGATTAAGAATTCCTCATATCAGTGAGGTCATATGATACATGTCTTTCTCTGATTGACTTATTTCACTAATCATCGGACCCTCCACTTCCATCCACGTCGTTGTCCATGGCAACATCTCATTCCTTTTGATGGCTGCGTAATATTCCATTGTGTATATATATACCACCTCTTCTTTATCCACTCATCTGTCGAAGGACATCTTGGCTCTTTCAAAAGTTTGGCTACTGTGGACATTGCTGCTATAAACAATGGGGTGCACGTACCGCTTCGGGTCCCTACATTTGTATCTTTGCGGTAAATACCCAGGAGTGCAATTGCTGGATCGGATGGTAGCTCTAATTTCAACTATTTGAGGAACCTCCATCCTGTTTTCCAGAGGGGTTGCCCCAGCTTGCATTCCCACCACCAGTGTAGGAGGGTTCCCCTTTCTCCACATCCCCGCCAACCTCTGTCGTTCCCTGACTTGTTCATTTGAGCCATTCTGACGGGTGTGAGAGGGTATCTCATTGAGGTTTTGATGTGGATTTCCCTGATGCCGAGCCGTGTTGAGCACTTTTTCCTGTGCCTGTGGGCCATTTGGATGTCTTCTTTGGAAAAATGTCTGTTCATGCCTTCTGCCTATTTTTTGATTGGATTATTTGTTCTTTGGGTGTTGAGTTTGATACGTTTTTATACATATTGGATAGTAGCCCTTTATCTGATATGTCATTCGTAAATAATTTCTCCCATTCTGTCGGTTGTCTTTTGGTTTTGTGGACTGTTTCTTTTGCTGTGCCAAAGGTTTTTATCTTGATGAAATCCCAATAGTTCCTTTTTGCCCTGGATTCCCGTGCCTTTGGTGATGTTTGTAGGAAGGAGTTGCTGCGGCTGAGGTCGAAGAGCTTGCTACCTGTGTTCTCCTTTAGGATTTTGATGGAGTCCTGTCTCACACTGAGGTCTTTCAAACATTTGGAGTCTATTTTTGTGTGTGGTGTCAGGAAATGGTCCAGTGTCATTCTTCTGCATGGGGCTGTCCAATTTCCACAACTCCAGTTGTTGAAGAGACTCTCTTTTTGCCATTGGACATTCTTTCCTGCTCTGTCAAAGATAAGTTGACCATAGAGTTGAGGGTCCATTTCTGGGCTCTCGATTCTGTTCCATGGATCTATGTGTCTGTTTTTGTGCCAGTACCCTACTGTCTTGATGATGACAGCTTTGTCATAGAGCTGGAAGTCCAGAATTGTGATGCCGCCAGCTTTGCTTTTCTTTCTCAATATTCCTCTGGCTATTCGTGGTCTCTTCTGGTTCCATTCAAATCTTAGGATTATTTGTTCCATTTCTTGGAAAAAAGTGGATGATATTTTGACGGGGATTGCATTGCATGTGTAGATTGCTCTAGGTAGCATTGACCTCTTCACAATGTTGGTTCTCCCAATCCATGAGCATGGAACGTTTTTCCGTTTCTTTGTGTCTTCTTCAATTTCTTTCCTGAGTATTTGGTAGTTTTCTGAGTACAGATCCTTTGCCTCTTGGGTTCAATTTATTCCTAGGTCTCTTCTGGTTTTGGGTGCAGTTGTGAATGGGATCGACTCCTTGATTTGTCTCTCTTCTGTCTTGTTGTTGGTGTATAGGAATGCCACTGATGTCTGTGCATTGATTTTATAGCCTGCTACTTGACGGAATTGCTGTGTGAGTTCTAGCAGTTTTGGGGTGGAGTCTTTTGGGTTTTCCACATAAAGTATCATATCATCTGCAAAGAGTGAGAGTTTGACTTCCTCTCTGCCGATTTGGATGCCTTGGATTTCTTTTTGTTGTCTGATTGCTGTGGCTAGGACTTCTAATACTATGATGAATAGCAGTGGTGAGAGTGGCTATCCCTGCCGCGTTCCTGACCTTAGGGGAAAAGATCTCAGCTTTTCCCCATTGAGAATGATATTCGCTGTAGGTTGTTCGTAGATGGCTTTTATGATATTGAGGTATGTACCCGCTGTCCCTGTACTCTGAAGAGTTTTGATCCAGAAAGTGTGCTTTACTTTGTCAAATGGTTTTTCTGCATCTATTGAGAGGATCATATGATTCTTGTTCTTTCTTTGGTTAATGTGTTTTATCACGTTGATTGATTTGCGGATGTTGAACCAGCCTTGCAGCCCAGGGATAAATCCCACTTGGTCATGGTGAATACTCCTTTTCATGTACTGTTGGGTCCTCTTGGCTAGTATTTTGGTGAGAATTTTTGCATCGATGTTCATCAAGGATATTGGTCTCTAATACTCCTTTTTGATGGGATCTTTGTCTGGTTTTGGGATCAAGGTAATGGTGGCCTCATAAAATGAGTTTGGAAGTTTTCCTTCCATTTCTATTGTTTGGAACAGTTTCAGGAGAATAGGTATTAATTCTTCTTTAAATGTCTGATAGAATTCCCCTGGGAATCCATCTGGCCCTGGGCTTTGGTTTCTTGGGAGATTTTTGATGACTACTTCAATTGCCTTCGTGGTTATAGGACTGTTCAGGTTTTCTCTTTCTTCCTGGGTCAGATTTGGTAGTTGACACATCTCTAGGAATGCACCCATTTCTTCCAGGTTATGGAATATGCTGCCATAGGGTTGCTCAGATTACGTTCTTATAATCGTTTGTATTTCTTTGGTGTTGGTTGTGATCTCTCCTCCTTCATTCATGATTTTGTTGATTTGGGTCATTTCTCTTTTCTTTTTGATCAGCCTGGACAGGGGTGTATCAATCTTGTGAATTCTTTCAAAGAACCAGCTCCTAGTTCCGTTGATCTGTTCTACTGTTCTTTTGGGTTCTATTTCATTGATTTCTGCTCTGATCTGCATGATTTCTCTTCTCCTGCTGGGTTTAGGCTTTATTGGCCGTTCTTTCTCCAGCTCCTTTAGGTGTAGGGTTAGGGTGTGTATTTGAGACCTTTCATGTTTCTTGAGAAAGGCTTGTATTGCTATATACTTTCCTCGCAGGACTGCCTTGGCTGTATCCCAAAGATTTTGGACAGTTGTGTTTTCATTTTCATTGGTTTCCATGAATTTTTAAATTCTTCTTTAATTTCCTGGTTGACCCATTCATTCTTTCGTAGGATGCTCTTTAGCCTCCATGTATTTGAGTTCTTTCCGACTTTCCTCTTGTGATTGAGTTCTAGTTTCAAAGCATTGAGGTCTGAAAAGGTGCAGGGAATGATCCCAATCTTTGGGTACCGGTTGAGACCTGATTTGTGACCTAGGATGTGATCCATTCTGGAGAACGTTCCATGGGCCCTAGAGAAGAATGTGTATTCCGTTGCTTCGGGATGGAACGTTCTGAATATGTCTGTGAAGTCCATTTGGTCCAGTGTGTCATTTAAAGTCTTTATTTCCTTGTTGATCTTTTGCTTAGATGATCTGGCCATTTCAGTCAGGGGGGTGTTAAAGTCCCCCACTCTGATTGTATGGTTGTCAATGTCTTTCTTTGCTTTTCTTCTAAATTGCCTTATATAATTGGATGCTCCCATGTTCGGGGCATAGACATTTACAATTGTTAGATCTTCTTCTTGGATAGACCCTTTAAGTAGGATATAGTGTCCTTCTTCATCTCTTATTACAGTCTTTGTTTTTTATTGCTTTGTTAATCACCATGTACTACATCATTTGTTTTGGTGTAGTGTCCCATGATTCATTGTTTGTTCCGAACACACAGTGCTCCATGCAGAATGTGCCCTCTTTAATACCCATCACCAGGCTAACCAATCCCCCGACCCACCTCCCCTCTAGAAACCTCGGATTTTTTTTCAGAATCCATCATCTCTCCTGGTCTGTCTCCCCCTCTCACTAACTCCCCTTCATTCTTCCTCTCCTGCTATCTCCTTCTTTTCCTTTATTCTTAAAATATGTTGCGTTATTTGTTTCAGAAGTAGAGATCTGTGATTCAACAGTCTTACACAATTCACAGCGCTCACCGTAGCTCATACCCTCCCCAATGTCTATCACCCAGCCAGCCCATCCCTCCCACCCCCGACCACTCCAGCAAGCCTCACTCTGTTCCTGAGATTAAGAATTCCTCATATCAGTGAGGTCATATGATACATGTCTTTCTCTGATTGACTTATTTCACTAATCATCGGACCCTCCACTTCCATCCACGTCGTTGTCCATGGCAACATCTCATTCCTTTTGATGGCTGCGTAATATTCCATTGTGTATATATATACCACCTCTTCTTTATCCACTCATCTGTCGATGGACATCTTGGCTCTTTCAAAAGTTTGGCTACTGTGGACATTGCTGCTATAAACAATGGGGTGCACGTACCGCTTGGGGTCCCTACATTTGTATCTTTGGGGTAAATACCCAGGAGTGCAATTGCTGGATCGGATGGTAGCTCTAATTTCAACTATTTGAGGAACCTCCATCCTGTTTTCCAGAGGGGTTGCCCCAGCTTGCATTCCCACCACCAGTGTAGGAGGGTTCCCCTTTCTCCACATCCCCGCCAACCTCTGTCGTTCCCTGACTTGTTCATTTGAGCCATTCTGACGGGTGTGAGAGGGTATCTCATTGAGGTTTTGATGTGGATTTCCCTGATGCCGAGCCGTGTTGAGCACTTTTTCCTGTGCCTGTGGGCCATTTGGATGTCTTCTTTGGAAAAATGTCTGTTCATGTCTTCTGCCTATTTTTTGATTGGATTATTTGTTCTTTGGGTGTTGAGTTTGATACGTTTTTATACATATTGGATAGTAGCCCTTTATCTGATATGTCATTCGTAAATAATTTCTCCCATTCTGTCGGTTGTGTTTTGGTTTTGTGGACTGTTTCTTTTGCTGTGCCAAAGGTTTTTATCTTGATGAAATCCCAATAGTTCATTTTTGCCCTGGCTTCCCGTGCCTTTGGTGATGTTTGTAGGAAGGAGTTGCTGCGGCTGAGGTCGAAGAGCTTGCTACCTGTGTTCTCCTTTAGGATTTTGATGGAGTCCTGTCTCACACTGAGGTCTCTCAAACATTTGGAGTCTATTTTTGTGTGTGGTGTCAGGAAATGGTCCAGTGTCATTCTTCTGCATGGGGCTGTCCAATTTCCACAACTCCAGTTGTTGAAGAGACTCTCTTTTTGCCATTGGACATTCTTTCCTGCTCTGTCAAAGATAAGTTGACCATAGAGTTGAGGGTCCATTTCTGGGCTCTCGATTCTGTTCCATGGATCTATGTGTCTGTTTTTGTGCCAGTACCCTACTGTCTTGATGATGACAGCTTTGTCATAGAGCTGGAAGTCCAGAATTGTGATGCCGCCAGCTTTGCTTTTCTTTCTCAATATTCCTCTGGCTATTCGTGGTCTCTTCTGGTTCCATTCAAATCTTAGGATTATTTGTTCCATTTCTTGAAAAAAGTGGATGGTATTTTGACGGGGATTGCATTGCATGTGTAGATTGCTCTAGGTAGCATTGACCTCTTCACAATGTTGGTTCTCCCAATCCATGAGCATGGAACGTTTTTCCGTTTCTTTGTGTCTTCTTCAATTTCTTTCCTGAGTATTTGGTAGTTTTCTGAGTACAGATCCTTTGCCTCTTGGGTTCAATTTATTCCTAGGTCTCTTCTGGTTTTGGGTGCAGTTGTGAATGGGATCGACTCCTTGATTTGTCTCTCTTCTGTCTTGTTGTTGGTGTATAGGAATGCCACTGATGTCTGTGCATTGATTTTATAGCCTGCTACTTGACGGAATTGCTGTGTGAGTTGTAGCAGTTTTGGGGTGGAGTCTTTTGGGTTTTCCACATAAAGTATCATATCATCTGCAAAGAGTGAGAGTTTGACTTCCTCTCTGCCGATTTGGATGCCTTGGATTTCTTTTTGTTGTCTGATTGCTGTGGCTAGGACTTCTAATACTATGTTGAATAGCAGTGGTGAGAGTGGCTATCCCTGCCGCGTTCCTGACCTTAGGGGAAAAGATCTCAGCTTTTCCCCATTGAGAATGATATTCGCTGTAGGTTGTTCGTAGATGGCTTTTATGATATTGAGGTATGTACCCGCTGTCCCTGTACTCTGAAGAGTTTTGATCCAGAAAGTGTGCTTTACTTTGTCAAATGGTTTTTCTGCATCTATTGAGAGGATCATATGATTCTTGTTCTTTCTTTGGTTAATGTGTTTTATCACGTTGATTGATTTGCGGATGTTGAACCAGCCTTGCAGCCCAGGGATAAATCCCACTTGGTCATGGTGAATACTCCTTTTCATGTACTGTTGGGTCCTCTTGGCTAGTATTTTGGTGAGAATTTTTGCATCGATGTTCATCAAGGATATTGGTCTCTAATACTCCTTTTTGATGGGATCTTTGTCTGGTTTTGGGATCAAGGTAATGGTGGCCTCATAAAATGAGATTGGAAGTTTTCCTTCCATTTCTATTGTTTGGAACAGTTTCAGGAGAATAGGTATTAATTCTTCTTTAAATGTCTGATAGAATTCCCCTGGGAATCCATCTGGCCCTGGGCTTTGGTTTCTTGGGAGGTTTTTGATGACTACTTCAATTGCCTTCGTGGTTATAGGACTGTTCAGGTTTTCTCTTTCTTCCTGGGTCAGTTTTGGTAGTTGACACATCTCTAGGAATGCACCCATTTCTTCCAGGTTATGGAATATGCTGCCATAGGGTTGCTCAAATTACGTTCTTATAATCGTTTGTATTTCTTTGGGGTTGGTTGTGATCTCTCCTCCTTCATTCATGATTTTGTTGATTTGGGTCATTTCTCTTTTCTTTTTGATCAGCCTGGACAGGGGTGTATCAATCTTGTGAATTCTTTCAAAGAACCAGCTCCTAGTTCCGTTGATCTGTTCTACTGTTCTTTTGGGTTCTATTTCATTGATTTCTGCTCTGATCTGCATGATTTCTCTTCTCCTGCTGGGTTTAGGCTTTATTGGCCGTTCTTTCTCCAGCTCCTTTAGGTGTAGGGTTAGGGTGTGTATTTGAGACCTTTCATGTTTCTTGAGAAAGGCTTGTATTGCTATATACTTTCCTCGCAGGACTGCCTTGGCTGTATCCCAAAGATTTTGGACAGTTGTGTTTTCATTTTCATTGGTTTCCATGAATTTTTAAATTCTTCTTTAATTTCCTGGTTGACCCATTCATTCTTTCGTAGGATGCTCTTTAGCCTCCATGTATTTGAGTTCTTTCCGACTTTCCTCTTGTGATTGAGTTCTAGTTTCAAAGCATTGTGGTCTGAAAAGGTGCAGGGAATGATCCCAATCTTTGGGTACCGGTTGAGACCTGATTTGTGACCTAGGATGTGATCCATTCTGGAGAACGTTCCATGGGCCCTAGAGAAGAATGTGTATTCCGTTGCTTCGGGATGGAACGTTCTGAATATGTCTGTGAAGTCCATTTGGTCCAGTGTGTCATTTAAAGTCTTTATTTCCTTGTTGATCTTTTGCTTAGATGATCTGGCCATTTCAGTCAGGGGGGTGTTAAAGTCCCCCACTCTGATTGTATGGTTGTCAATGTCTTTCTTTGCTTTTCTTCTAAATTGCCTTATATAATTGGATGCTCCCATGTTCGGGGCATAGACATTTACAATTGTTAGATCTTCTTCTTGGATAGACCCTTTAAGTAGGATATAGTGTCCTTCTTCATCTCTTATTACAGTCTTTGTTTTTTATTGCTTTGTTAATCACCATGTACTACATCATTTGTTTTGGTGTAGTGTCCCATGATTCATTGTTTGTTCCGAACACACAGTGCTCCATGCAGAATGTGCCCTCTTTAATACCCATCACCAGGCTAACCAATCCCCCGACCCACCTCCCCTCTAGAAACCTCGGATTTTTTTTCAGAATCCATCATCTCTCCTGGTCTGTCTCCCCCTCTCACTAACTCCCCTTCATTCTTCCTCTCCTGCTATCTCCTTCTTTTCCTTTATTCTTAAAATATGTTGCGTTATTTGTTTCAGAAGTAGAGATCTGTGATTCAACAGTCTTACACAATTCACAGCGCTCACCGTAGCTCATACCCTCCCCAATGTCTATCACCCAGCCAGCCCATCCCTCCCACCCCCGACCACTCCAGCAAGCCTCACTCTCTTCCTGAGATTAAGAATTCCTCATATCAGTGAGGTCATATGATACATGTCTTTCTCTGATTGACTTATTTCACTAATCATCGGACCCTCCACTTCCATCCACGTCGTTGTCCATGGCAACATCTCATTCCTTTTGATGGCTGCGTAATATTCCATTGTGTATATATATACCACCTCTTCTTTATCCACTCATCTGTCGATGGACATCTTGGCTCTTTCAAAAGTTTGGCTACTGTGGACATTGCTGCTATAAACAATGGGGTGCACGTACCGCTTCGGGTCCCTACATTTGTATCTTTGGGGTAAATACCCAGGAGTGCAATTGCTGGATCGGATGGTAGCTCTAATTTCAACTATTTGAGGAACCTCCATCCTGTTTTCCAGAGGGGTTGCCCCAGCTTGCATTCCCACCACCAGTGTAGGAGGGTTCCCCTTTCTCCACATCCCCGCCAACCTCTGTCGTTCCCTGACTTGTTCATTTGAGCCATTCTGACGGGTGTGAGAGGGTATCTCATTGAGGTTTTGATGTGGATTTCCCTGATGCCGAGCCGTGTTGAGCACTTTTTCCTGTGCCTGTGGGCCATTTGGATGTCTTCTTTGGAAAAATGTCTGTTCATGCCTTCTGCCTATTTTTTGATTGGATTATTTGTTCTTTGGGGGTTGAGTTTGATACGTTTTTATACATATTGGATAGTAGCCCTTTATCTGATATGTCATTCGTAAATAATTTCTCCCATTCTGTCGGTTGTCTTTTGGTTTTGTGGACTGTTTCTTTTGCTGTGCCAAAGGTTTTTATCTTGATGAAATCCCAATAGTTCCTTTTTGCCCTGGATTCCCGTGCCTTTGGTGATGTTTGTAGGAAGGAGTTGCTGCGGCTGAGGTCGAAGAGCTTGCTACCTGTGTTCTCCTTTAGGATTTTGATGGAGTCCTGTCTCACACTGAGGTCTTTCAAACATTTGGAGTCTATTTTTGTGTGTGGTGTCAGGAAATGGTCCAGTGTCATTCTTCTGCATGGGGCTGTCCAATTTCCACAACTCCAGTTGTTGAAGAGACTCTCTTTTTGCCATTGGACATTCTTTCCTGCTCTGTCAAAGATAAGTTGACCATAGAGTTGAGGGTCCATTTCTGGGCTCTCGATTCTGTTCCATGGATCTATGTGTCTGTTTTTGTGCCAGTACCCTACTGTCTTGATGATGACAGCTTTGTCATAGAGCTGGAAGTCCAGAATTGTGATGCCGCCAGCTTTGCTTTTCTTTCTCAATATTCCTCTGGCTATTCGTGGTCTCTTCTGGTTCCATTCAAATCTTAGGATTATTTGTTCCATTTCTTGGAAAAAAGTGGATGGTATTTTGACGGGGATTGCATTGCATGTGTAGATTGCTCTAGGTAGCATTGACCTCTTCACAATGTTGGTTCTCCCAATCCATGAGCATGGAACGTTTTTCCGTTTCTTTGTGTCTTCTTCAATTTCTTTCCTGAGTATTTGGTAGTTTTCTGAGTACAGATCCTTTGCCTCTTGGGTTCAATGTATTCCTAGGTCTCTTCTGGTTTTGGGTGCAGTTGTGAATGGGATCGACTCCTTGATTTGTCTCTCTTCTGTCTTGTTGTTGGTGTATAGGAATGCCACTGATGTCTGTGCATTGATTTTATAGCCTGCTACTTGACGGAATTGCTGTGTGAGTTGTAGCAGGTTTGGGGTGGAGTCTTTTGGGTTTTCCACATAAAGTATCATATCATCTGCAAAGAGTGAGAGTTTGACTTCCTCTCTGCCGATTTGGATGCCTTGGATTTCTTTTTGTTGTCTGATTGCTGTGGCTAGGACTTCTAATACTATGTTGAATAGCAGTGGTGAGAGTGGCTATCCCTGCCGCGTTCCTGACCTTAGGGGAAAAGATCTCAGCTTTTCCCCATTGAGAATGATATTCGCTGTAGGTTGTTCGTAGATGGCTTTTATGATATTGAGGTATGTACCCGCTGTCCCTGTACTCTGAAGAGTTTTGATCCAGAAAGTGTGCTTTACTTCGTCAAATGGTTTTTCTGCATCTATTGAGAGGATCATATGATTCTTGTTCTTTCTTTGGTTAATGTGTTTTATCACGTTGATTGATTTGCGGATGTTGAACCAGCCTTGCAGCCCAGGGATAAATCCCACTTGGTCATGGTGAATACTCCTTTTCATGTACTGTTGGATCCTCTTGGCTAGTATTTTGGTGAGAATTTTTGCATCGATGTTCATCAAGGATATTGGTCTCTAATACTCCTTTTTGATGGGATCTTTGTCTGGTTTTGGGATCAAGGTAATGGTGGCCTCATAAAATGAGTTTGGAAGTTTTCCTTCCATTTCTATTGTTTGGAACAGTTTCAGGAGAATAGGTATTAATTCTTCTTTAAATGTCGGATAGAATTCCCCTGGGAATCCATCTGGCCCTGGGCTTTGGTTTCTTGGGAGGTTTTTGATGACTACTTCAATTGCCTTCGTGGTTAAAGGACTGTTCAGGTTTTCTCTTTCTTCCTGGGTCAGTTTTGGTAGTTGATACATCTCTAGGAATGCACCCATTTCTTCCAGGTTATGGAATATGCTGCCCTAGGGTTGCTCAGATTACGTTCTTATAATCGTTTGTATTTCTTTGGTGTTGGTTGTGATCTCTCCTCCTTCATTCATGATTTTGTTGATTTGGGTCATTTCTCTTTTCTTTTTGATCAGCCTGGACAGGGGTGTATCAATCTTGTGAATTCTTTCAAAGAACCAGCGCCTAGTTCCGTTGATCTGTTCTACTGTTCTTTTGGGTTCTATTTCATTGATTTCTGCTCTGATCTGCATGATTTCTCTTCTCCTGCTGGGTTTAGGCTTTATTGGCCGTTCTTTCTCCAGCTCCTTTAGGTGTAGGGTTAGGGTGTGTATTTGAGACCTTTCATGTTTCTTGAGAAAGGCTTGTATTGCTATATACTTTCCTCGCAGGACTGCCTTGGCTGTATCCCAAAGATTTTGGACAGTTGTGTTTTCATTTTCATTGGTTTCCATGAATTTTTAAATTCTTCTTTAATTTCCTGGTTGACCCATTCATTCTTTCGTAGGATGCTCTTTACCCTCCATGTATTTGAGTTCTTTCCGACTTTCCTCTTGTGATTGAGTTCTAGTTTCAAAGCATTGTGGTCTGAAAATGTGCAGGGAATGATCCCAATCTTTGGGTACCGGTTGAGACCTGATTTGTGACCTAGGATGTGATCCATTCTGGAGAACGTTCCATGGGCCCTAGAGAAGAATGTGTATTCCGTTGCTTCGGGATGGAACGTTCTGAATATGTCTGTGAAGTCCATTTGGTCCAGTGTGTCATTTAAAGTCTTTATTTCTTGTTGATCTTTTGCTTAGATGATCTGGCCATTTCAGTCAGGGGGGTGTTAAAGTCCCCCACTATGATTGTATGGTTGTCAATGTCTTTCTTTGCTTTTCTTCTAAATTGCCTTATATAATTGGATGCTCTCATGTTCGGGGCATAGACATTTACAATTGTTAGATCTTCTTCTTGGATAGACCCTTTAAGTAGGATATAGTGTCCTTCTTCATCTCTTATTACAGTCTTTGTTTTTTATTGCTTTGTTAATCACCATGTACTACATCATTTGTTTTGGTGTACTGTCCCATGATTCATTGTTTGTTCCGAACACACAGTGCTCCATGCAGAATGTGCCCTCTTTAATACCCCTCACCAGGCTAACCAATCCCCCGACCCACCTCCCCTCTAGAAACCTCGGATTTTTTTTCAGAATCCATCATCTCTCCTGGTCTGTCTCCCCCTCTCACTAACTCCCCTTCATTCTTCCTCTCCTGCTATCTCCTTCTTTTCCTTTATTCTTAAAATATGTTGCGTTATTTGTTTCAGAAGTAGAGATCTGTGATTCAACAGTCTTACACAATTCACAGCGCTCACCGTAGCTCATACCCTCCCCAATGTCTATCACCCAGCCAGCCCATCCCTCCCACCCCCGACCACTCCAGCAAGCCTCACTCTGTTCCTGAGATTAAGAATTCCTCATATCAGTGAGGTCATATGATACATGTCTTTCTCTGATTGACTTATTTCACTAATCATCGGACCCTCCACTTCCATCCACGTCGTTGTCCATGGCAACATCTCATTCCTTTTGATGGCTGCGTAATATTCCATTGTGTATATATATACCACCTCTTCTTTATCCACTCATCTGTCGATGGACATCTTGGCTCTTTCAAAAGTTTGGCTACTGTGGACATTGCTGCTATAAACAATGGGGTGCACGTACCGCTTCGGGTCCCTACATTTGTATCTTTGGGGTAAATACCCAGGAGTGCAATTGCTGGATCGGATGGTAGCTCTAATTTCAACTATTTGAGGAACCTCCATCCTGTTTTCCAGAGGGGTTGCCCCAGCTTGCATTCCCACCACCAGTGTAGGAGGGTTCCCCTTTCTCCACATCCCCGCCAACCTCTGTCGTTCCCTGACTTGTTCATTTGAGCCATTCTGACGGGTGTGAGAGGGTATCTCATTGAGGTTTTGATGTGGATTTCCCTGATGCCGAGCCGTGTTGAGCACTTTTTCCTGTGCCTGTGGGCCATTTGGATGTCTTCTTTGGAAAAATGTCTGTTCATGTCTTCTGCCTATTTTTTGATTGGATTATTTGTTCTTTGGGTGTTGAGTTTGATACGTTTTTATACATATTGGATAGTAGCCCTTTATCTGATATGTCATTCGTAAATAATTTCTCCCATTCTGTCGGTTGTGTTTTGGTTTTGTGGACTGTTTCTTTTGCTGTGCCAAAGGTTTTTATCTTGATGAAATCCCAATAGTTCATTTTTGCCCTGGCTTCCCGTGCCTTTGGTGATGTTTGTAGGAAGGAGTTGCTGCGGCTGAGGTCGAAGAGCTTGCTACCTGTGTTCTCCTTTAGGATTTTGATGGAGTCCTGTCTCACACTGAGGTCTCTCAAACATTTGGAGTCTATTTTTGTGTGTGGTGTCAGGAAATGGTCCAGTGTCATTCTTCTGCATGGGGCTGTCCAATTTCCACAACTCCAGTTGTTGAAGAGACTCTCTTTTTGCCATTGGACATTCTTTCCTGCTCTGTCAAAGATAAGTTGACCATAGAGTTGAGGGTCCATTTCTGGGCTCTCGATTCTGTTCCATGGATCTATGTGTCTGTTTTTGTGCCAGTACCCTACTGTCTTGATGATGACAGCTTTGTCATAGAGCTGGAAGTCCAGAATTGTGATGCCGCCAGCTTTGCTTTTCTTTCTCAATATTCCTCTGGCTATTCGTGGTCTCTTCTGGTTCCATTCAAATCTTAGGATTATTTGTTCCATTTCTTGAAAAAAGTGGATGGTATTTTGACGGGGATTGCATTGCATGTGTAGATTGCTCTAGGTAGCATTGACCTCTTCACAATGTTGGTTCTCCCAATCCATGAGCATGGAACGTTTTTCCGTTTCTTTGTGTCTTCTTCAATTTCTTTCCTGAGTATTTGGTAGTTTTCTGAGTACAGATCCTTTGCCTCTTGGGTTCAATTTATTCCTAGGTCTCTTCTGGTTTTGGGTGCAGTTGTGAATGGGATCGACTCCTTGATTTGTCTCTCTTCTGTCTTGTTGTTGGTGTATAGGAATGCCACTGATGTCTGTGCATTGATTTTATAGCCTGCTACTTGACGGAATTGCTGTGTGAGTTGTAGCAGTTTTGGGGTGGAGTCTTTTGGGTTTTCCACATAAAGTATCATATCATCTGCAAAGAGTGAGAGTTTGACTTCCTCTCTGCCGATTTGGATGCCTTGGATTTCTTTTTGTTGTCTGATTGCTGTGGCTAGGACTTCTAATACTATGTTGAATAGCAGTGGTGAGAGTGGCTATCCCTGCCGCGTTCCTGACCTTAGGGGAAAAGATCTCAGCTTTTCCCCATTGAGAATGATATTCGCTGTAGGTTGTTCGTAGATGGCTTTTATGATATTGAGGTATGTACCCGCTGTCCCTGTACTCTGAAGAGTTTTGATCCAGAAAGTGTGCTTTACTTTGTCAAATGGTTTTTCTGCATCTATTGAGAGGATCATATGATTCTTGTTCTTTCTTTGGTTAATGTGTTTTATCACGTTGATTGATTTGCGGATGTTGAACCAGCCTTGCAGCCCAGGGATAAATCCCACTTGGTCATGGTGAATACTCCTTTTCATGTACTGTTGGGTCCTCTTGGCTAGTATTTTGGTGAGAATTTTTGCATCGATGTTCATCAAGGATATTGGTCTCTAATACTCCTTTTTGATGGGATCTTTGTCTGGTTTTGGGATCAAGGTAATGGTGGCCTCATAAAATGAGATTGGAAGTTTTCCTTCCATTTCTATTGTTTGGAACAGTTTCAGGAGAATAGGTATTAATTCTTCTTTAAATGTCTGATAGAATTCCCCTGGGAATCCATCTGGCCCTGGGCTTTTGTTTCTTGGGAGGTTTTTGATGACTACTTCAATTGCCTTCGTGGTTATAGGACTGTTCAGGTTTTCTCTTTCTTCCTGGGTCAGTTTTGGTAGTTGACACATCTCTAGGAATGCACCCATTTCTTCCAGGTTATGGAATATGCTGCCATAGGGTTGCTCAGATTACGTTCTTATAATCGTTTGTATTTCTTTGGTGTTGGTTGTGATCTCTCCTCCTTCATTCATGATTTTGTTGATTTGGGTCATTTCTCTTTTCTTTTTGATCAGCCTGGACAGGGGTGTATCAATCTTGTGAATTCTTTCAAAGAACCAGCTCCTAGTTCCGTTGATCTGTTCTACTGTTCTTTTGGGTTCTATTTCATTGATTTCTGCTCTGATCTGCATGATTTCTCTTCTCCTGCTGGGTTTAGGCTTTATTGGCCGTTCTTTCTCCAGCTCCTTTAGGTGTAGGGTTAGGGTGTGTATTTGAGACCTTTCATGTTTCTTGAGAAAGGCTTGTATTGCTATATACTTTCCTCGCAGGACTGCCTTGGCTGTATCCCAAAGATTTTGGACAGTTGTGTTTTCATTTTCATTGGTTTCCATGAATTTTTAAATTCTTCTTTAATTTCCTGGTTGACCCATTCATTCTTTCGTAGGATGCTCTTTACCCTCCATGTATTTGAGTTCTTTCCGACTTTCCTCTTGTGATTGAGTTCTAGTTTCAAAGCATTGTGGTCTGAAAATGTGCAGGGAATGATCCCAATCTTTGGGTACCGGTTGAGACCTGATTTGTGACCTAGGATGTGATCCATTCTGGAGAACGTTCCATGGGCCCTAGAGAAGAATGTGTATTCCGTTGCTTCGGGATGGAACGTTCTGAATATGTCTGTGAAGTCCATTTGGTCCAGTGTGTCATTTAAAGTCTTTATTTCCTTGTTGATCTTTTGCTTAGATGATCTGGCCATTTCAGTCAGGGGGGTGTTAAAGTCCCCCACTCTGATTGTATGGTTGTCAATGTCTTTCTTTGCTTTTCTTCTAAATTGCCTTATATAATTGGATGCTCCCATGTTCGGGGCATAGACATTTACAATTGTTAGATCTTCTTCTTGGATAGACCCTTTAAGTAGGATATAGTGTCCTTCTTCATCTCTTATTACAGTCTTTGTTTTTTATTGCTTTGTTAATCACCATGTACTACATCATTTGTTTTGGTGTAGTGTCCCATGATTCATTGTTTGTTCCGAACACACAGTGCTCCATGCAGAATGTGCCCTCTTTAATACCCATCACCAGGCTAACCAATCCCCCGACCCACCTCCCCTCTAGAAACCTCGGATTTTTTTTCAGAATCCATCATCTCTCCTGGTCTGTCTCCCCCTCTCACTAACTCCCCTTCATTCTTCCTCTCCTGCTATCTCCTTCTTTTCCTTTATTCTTAAAATATGTTGCGTTATTTGTTTCAGAAGTAGAGATCTGTGATTCAACAGTCTTACACAATTCACAGCGCTCACCGTAGCTCATACCCTCCCCAATGTCTATCACCCAGCCAGCCCATCCCTCCCACCCCCGACCACTCCAGCAAGCCTCACTCTGTTCCTGAGATTAAGAATTCCTCATATCAGTGAGGTCATATGATACATGTCTTTCTCTGATTGACTTATTTCACTAATCATCGGACCCTCCACTTCCATCCACGTCGTTGTCCATGGCAACATCTCATTCCTTTTGATGGCTGCGTAATATTCCATTGTGTATATATATACCACCTCTTCTTTATCCACTCATCTGTCGATGGACATCTTGGCTCTTTCAAAAGTTTGGCTACTGTGGACATTGCTGCTATAAACAATGGGGTGCACGTACCGCTTGGGGTCCCTACATTTGTATCTTTGGGGTAAATACCCAGGAGTGCAATTGCTGGATCGGATGGTAGCTCTAATTTCAACTATTTGAGGAACCTCCATCCTGTTTTCCAGAGGGGTTGCCCCAGCTTGCATTCCCACCACCAGTGTAGGAGGGTTCCCCTTTCTCCACATCCCCGCCAACCTCTGTCGTTCCCTGACTTGTTCATTTGAGCCATTCTGACGGGTGTGAGAGGGTATCTCATTGAGGTTTTGATGTGGATTTCCCTGATGCCGAGCCGTGTTGAGCACTTTTTCCTGTGCCTGTGGGCCATTTGGATGTCTTCTTTGGAAAAATGTCTGTTCATGCCTTCTGCCTATTTTTTGATTGGATTATTTGTTCTTTGGGTGTTGAGTTTGATACGTTTTTATACATATTGGATAGTAGCCCTTTATCTGATATGTCATTCGTAAATAATTTCTCCCATTCTGTCGGTTGTCTTTTGGTTTTGTGGACTGTTTCTTTTGCTGTGCCAAAGGTTTTTATCTTGATGAAATCCCAATAGTTCCTTTTTGCCCTGGATTCCCGTGCCTTTGGTGATGTTTGTAGGAAGGAGTTGCTGCGGCTGAGGTCGAAGAGCTTGCTACCTGTGTTCTCCTTTAGGATTTTGATGGAGTCCTGTCTCACACTGAGGTCTCTCAAACATTTGGAGTCTATTTTTGTGTGTGGTGTCAGGAAATGGTGCAGTGTCATTCTTCTGCATGGGGCTGTCCAATTTCCACAACTCCAGTTGTTGAAGAGACTCTCTTTTTGCCATTGGACATTCTTTCCTGCTCTGTCAAAGATAAGTTGACCATAGAGTTGAGGGTCCATTTCTGGGCTCTCGATTCTGTTCCATGGATCTATGTGTCTGTTTTTGTGCCAGTACCCTACTGTCTTGATGATGACAGCTTTGTCATAGAGCTGGAAGTCCAGAATTGTGATGCCGCCAGCTTTGCTTTTCTTTCTCAATATTCCTCTGGCTATTCGTGGTCTCTTCTGGTTCCATTCAAATCTTAGGATTATTTGTTCCATTTCTTGGAAAAAAGTGGATGATATTTTGACGGGGATTGCATTGCATGTGTAGATTGCTCTAGGTAGCATTGACCTCTTCACAATGTTGGTTCTCCCAATCCATGAGCATGGAACGTTTTTCCGTTTCTTTGTGTCTTCTTCAATTTCTTTCCTGAGTATTTGGTAGTTTTCTGAGTACAGATCCTTTGCCTCTTGGGTTCAATTTATTCCTAGGTCTCTTCTGGTTTTGGGTGCAGTTGTGAATGGGATCGACTCCTTGATTTGTCTCTCTTCTGTCTTGTTGTTGGTGTATAGGAATGCCACTGATGTCTGTGCATTGATTTTATAGCCTGCTACTTGACGGAATTGCTGTGTGAGTTGTAGCAGTTTTGGGGTGGAGTCTTTTGGGTTTTCCACATAAAGTATCATATCATCTGCAAAGAGTGAGAGTTTGACTTCCTCTCTGCCGATTTGGATGCCTTGGATTTCTTTTTGTTGTCTGATTGCTGTGGCTAGGACTTCTAATACTATGTTGAATAGCAGTGGTGAGAGTGGCTATCCCTGCCGCGTTCCTGACCTTAGGGGAAAAGATCTCAGCTTTTCCCCATTGAGAATGATATTCGCTGTAGGTTGTTCGTAGATGGCTTTTATGATATTGAGGTATGTACCCGCTGTCCCTGTACTCTGAAGAGTTTTGATCCAGAAAGTGTGCTTTACTTTGTCAAATGGTTTTTCTGCATCTATTGAGAGGATCATATGATTCTTGTTCTTTCTTTGGTTAATGTGTTTTATCACGTTGATTGATTTGCGGATGTTGAACCAGCCTTGCAGCCCAGGGATAAATCCCACTTGGTCATGGTGAATACTCCTTTTCATGTACTGTTGGGTCCTCTTGGCTAGTATTTTGGTGAGAATTTTTGCATCGATGTTCATCAAGGATATTGGTCTCTAATACTCCTTTTTGATGGGATCTTTGTCTGGTTTTGGGATCAAGGTAATGGTGGCCTCATAAAATGAGATTGGAAGTTTTCCTTCCATTTCTATTGTTTGGAACAGTTTCAGGAGAATAGGTATTAATTCTTCTTTAAATGTCTGATAGAATTCCCCTGGGAATCCATCTGGCCCTGGGCTTTTGTTTCTTGGGAGGTTTTTGATGACTACTTCAATTGCCTTCGTGGTTATAGGACTGTTCAGGTTTTCTCTTTCTTCCTGGGTCAGTTTTGGTAGTTGACACATCTCTAGGAATGCACCCATTTCTTCCAGGTTATGGAATATGCTGCCATAGGGTTGCTCAGATTACGTTCTTATAATCGTTTGTATTTCTTTGGTGTTGGTTGTGATCTCTCCTCCTTCATTCATGATTTTGTTGATTTGGGTCATTTCTCTTTTCTTTTTGATCAGCCTGGACAGGGGTGTATCAATCTTGTGAATTCTTTCAAAGAACCAGCTCCTAGTTCCGTTGATCTGTTCTACTGTTCTTTTGGGTTCTATTTCATTGATTTCTGCTCTGATCTGCATGATTTCTCTTCTCCTGCTGGGTTTAGGCTTTATTGGCCGTTCTTTCTCCAGCTCCTTTAGGTGTAGGGTTAGGGTGTGTATTTGAGACCTTTCATGTTTCTTGAGAAAGGCTTGTATTGCTATATACTTTCCTCGCAGGACTGCCTTGGCTGTATCCCAAAGATTTTGGACAGTTGTGTTTTCATTTTCATTGGTTTCCATGAATTTTTAAATTCTTCTTTAATTTCCTGGTTGACCCATTCATTCTTTCGTAGGATGCTCTTTAGCCTCCATGTATTTGAGTTCTTTCCGACTTTCCTCTTGTGATTGAGTTCTAGTTTTAAAGCATTGTGGTCTGAAAATGTGCAGGGAATGATCCCAAACTTTGGGTACCGGTTGAGACCTGATTTGTGACCTAGGATGTGATCCATTCTGGAGAACGTTCCATGGGCCCTAGAGAAGAATGTGTATTCCGTTGCTTCGGGATGGAACGTTCTGAATATGTCTGTGAAGTCCATTTGGTCCAGTGTGTCATTTAAAGTCTTTATTTCCTTGTTGATCTTTTGCTTAGATGATCTGGCCATTTCAGTCAGGGGGGTGTTAAAGTCCCCCACTCTGATTGTATGGTTGTCAATGTCTTTCTTTGCTTTTCTTCTAAATTGCCTTATATAATTGGATGCTCCCATGTTCGGGGCATAGACATTTACAATTGTTAGATCTTCTTCTTGGATAGACCCTTTAAGTAGGATATAGTGTCCTTCTTCATCTCTTATTACAGTCTTTGTTTTTTATTGCTTTGTTAATCACCATGTACTACATCATTTGTTTTGGTGTAGTGTCCCATGATTCATTGTTTGTTCCGAACACACAGTGCTCCATGCAGAATGTGCCCTCTTTAATACCCATCACCAGGCTAACCAATCCCCCGACCCACCTCCCCTCTAGAAACCTCGGATTTTTTTTCAGAATCCATCATCTCTCCTGGTCTGTCTCCCCCTCTCACTAACTCCCCTTCATTCTTCCTCTCCTGCTATCTCCTTCTTTTCCTTTATTCTTAAAATATGTTGCGTTATTTGTTTCAGAAGTAGAGATCTGTGATTCAACAGTCTTACACAATTCACAGCGCTCACCGTAGCTCATACCCTCCCCAATGTCTATCACCCAGCCAGCCCATCCCTCCCACCCCCGACCACTCCAGCAAGCCTCACTCTGTTCCTGAGATTAAGAATTCCTCATATCAGTGAGGTCATATGATACATGTCTTTCTCTGATTGACTTATTTCACTAATCATCGGACCCTCCACTTCCATCCACGTCGTTGTCCATGGCAACATCTCATTCCTTTTGATGGCTGCGTAATATTCCATTGTGTATATATATACCACCTCTTCTTTATCCACTCATCTGTCGATGGACATCTTGGCTCTTTCAAAAGTTTGGCTACTGTGGACATTGCTGCTATAAACAATGGGGTGCACGTACCGCTTGGGGTCCCTACATTTGTATCTTTGGGGTAAATACCCAGGAGTGCAATTGCTGGATCGGATGGTAGCTCTAATTTCAACTATTTGAGGAACCTCCATCCTGTTTTCCAGAGGGGTTGCCCCAGCTTGCATTCCCACCACCAGTGTAGGAGGGTTCCCCTTTCTCCACATCCCCGCCAACCTCTGTCGTTCCCTGACTTGTTCATTTGAGCCATTCTGACGGGTGTGAGAGGGTATCTCATTGAGGTTTTGATGTGGATTTCCCTGATGCCGAGCCGTGTTGAGCACTTTTTCCTGTGCCTGTGGGCCATTTGGATGTCTTCTTTGGAAAAATGTCTGTTCATGTCTTCTGCCTATTTTTTGATTGGATTATTTGTTCTTTGGGTGTTGAGTTTGATACGTTTTTATACATATTGGATAGTAGCCCTTTATCTGATATGTCATTCGTAAATAATTTCTCCCATTCTGTCGGTTGTGTTTTGGTTTTGTGGACTGTTTCTTTTGCTGTGCCA
Organism: Eumetopias jubatus; assembly: GCF_037043125.1. Classification (NCBI taxonomy): domain Eukaryota; kingdom Metazoa; phylum Chordata; class Mammalia; order Carnivora; family Otariidae; genus Eumetopias; species Eumetopias jubatus. The sequence continues at coordinate 5,006,824 of NW_028274824.1, read as the reverse complement.
AAGGTTTTTATCTTGATGAAATCCCAATAGTTCATTTTTGCCCTGGCTTCCCGTGCCTTTGGTGATGTTTGTAGGAAGGAGTTGCTGCGGCTGAGGTCGAAGAGCTTGCTACCTGTGTTCTCCTTTAGGATTTTGATGGAGTCCTGTCTCACACTGAGGTCTCTCAAACATTTGGAGTCTATTTTTGTGTGTGGTGTCAGGAAATGGTCCAGTGTCATTCTTCTGCATGGGGCTGTCCAATTTCCACAACTCCAGTTGTTGAAGAGACTCTCTTTTTGCCATTGGACATTCTTTCCTGCTCTGTCAAAGATAAGTTGACCATAGAGTTGAGGGTCCATTTCTGGGCTCTCGATTCTGTTCCATGGATCTATGTGTCTGTTTTTGTGCCAGTACCCTACTGTCTTGATGATGACAGCTTTGTCATAGAGCTGGAAGTCCAGAATTGTGATGCCGCCAGCTTTGCTTTTCTTTCTCAATATTCCTCTGGCTATTCGTGGTCTCTTCTGGTTCCATTCAAATCTTAGGATTATTTGTTCCATTTCTTGGAAAAAAGTGGATGATATTTTGACGGGGATTGCATTGCATGTGTAGATTGCTCTAGGTAGCATTGACCTCTTCACAATGTTGGTTCTCCCAATCCATGAGCATGGAACGTTTTTCCGTTTCTTTGTGTCTTCTTCAATTTCTTTCCTGAGTATTTGGTAGTTTTCTGAGTACAGATCCTTTGCCTCTTGGGTTCAATTTATTCCTAGGTCTCTTCTGGTTTTGGGTGCAGTTGTGAATGGGATCGACTCCTTGATTTGTCTCTCTTCTGTCTTGTTGTTGGTGTATAGGAATGCCACTGATGTCTGTGCATTGATTTTATAGCCTGCTACTTGACGGAATTGCTGTGTGAGTTCTAGCAGTTTTGGGGTGGAGTCTTTTGGGTTTTCCACATAAAGTATCATATCATCTGCAAAGAGTGAGAGTTTGACTTCCTCTCTGCCGATTTGGATGCCTTGGATTTCTTTTTGTTGTCTGATTGCTGTGGCTAGGACTTCTAATACTATGATGAATAGCAGTGGTGAGAGTGGCTATCCCTGCCGCGTTCCTGACCTTAGGGGAAAAGATCTCAGCTTTTCCCCATTGAGAATGATATTCGCTGTAGGTTGTTCGTAGATGGCTTTTATGATATTGAGGTATGTACCCGCTGTCCCTGTACTCTGAAGAGTTTTGATCCAGAAAGTGTGCTTTACTTTGTCAAATGGTTTTTCTGCATCTATTGAGAGGATCATATGATTCTTGTTCTTTCTTTGGTTAATGTGTTTTATCACGTTGATTGATTTGCGGATGTTGAACCAGCCTTGCAGCCCAGGGATAAATCCCACTTGGTCATGGTGAATACTCCTTTTCATGTACTGTTGGGTCCTCTTGGCTAGTATTTTGGTGAGAATTTTTGCATCGATGTTCATCAAGGATATTGGTCTCTAATACTCCTTTTTGATGGGATCTTTGTCTGGTTTTGGGATCAAGGTAATGGTGGCCTCATAAAATGAGTTTGGAAGTTTTCCTTCCATTTCTATTGTTTGGAACAGTTTCAGGAGAATAGGTATTAATTCTTCTTTAAATGTCTGATAGAATTCCCCTGGGAATCCATCTGGCCCTGGGCTTTGGTTTCTTGGGAGATTTTTGATGACTACTTCAATTGCCTTCGTGGTTATAGGACTGTTCAGGTTTTCTCTTTCTTCCTGGGTCAGATTTGGTAGTTGACACATCTCTAGGAATGCACCCATTTCTTCCAGGTTATGGAATATGCTGCCATAGGGTTGCTCAGATTACGTTCTTATAATCGTTTGTATTTCTTTGGTGTTGGTTGTGATCTCTCCTCCTTCATTCATGATTTTGTTGATTTGGGTCATTTCTCTTTTCTTTTTGATCAGCCTGGACAGGGGTGTATCAATCTTGTGAATTCTTTCAAAGAACCAGCTCCTAGTTCCGTTGATCTGTTCTACTGTTCTTTTGGGTTCTATTTCATTGATTTCTGCTCTGATCTGCATGATTTCTCTTCTCCTGCTGGGTTTAGGCTTTATTGGCCGTTCTTTCTCCAGCTCCTTTAGGTGTAGGGTTAGGGTGTGTATTTGAGACCTTTCATGTTTCTTGAGAAAGGCTTGTATTGCTATATACTTTCCTCGCAGGACTGCCTTGGCTGTATCCCAAAGATTTTGGACAGTTGTGTTTTCATTTTCATTGGTTTCCATGAATTTTTAAATTCTTCTTTAATTTCCTGGTTGACCCATTCATTCTTTCGTAGGATGCTCTTTAGCCTCCATGTATTTGAGTTCTTTCCGACTTTCCTCTTGTGATTGAGTTCTAGTTTCAAAGCATTGAGGTCTGAAAAGGTGCAGGGAATGATCCCAATCTTTGGGTACCGGTTGAGACCTGATTTGTGACCTAGGATGTGATCCATTCTGGAGAACGTTCCATGGGCCCTAGAGAAGAATGTGTATTCCGTTGCTTCGGGATGGAACGTTCTGAATATGTCTGTGAAGTCCATTTGGTCCAGTGTGTCATTTAAAGTCTTTATTTCCTTGTTGATCTTTTGCTTAGATGATCTGGCCATTTCAGTCAGGGGGGTGTTAAAGTCCCCCACTCTGATTGTATGGTTGTCAATGTCTTTCTTTGCTTTTCTTCTAAATTGCCTTATATAATTGGATGCTCCCATGTTCGGGGCATAGACATTTACAATTGTTAGATCTTCTTCTTGGATAGACCCTTTAAGTAGGATATAGTGTCCTTCTTCATCTCTTATTACAGTCTTTGTTTTTTATTGCTTTGTTAATCACCATGTACTACATCATTTGTTTTGGTGTAGTGTCCCATGATTCATTGTTTGTTCCGAACACACAGTGCTCCATGCAGAATGTGCCCTCTTTAATACCCATCACCAGGCTAACCAATCCCCCGACCCACCTCCCCTCTAGAAACCTCGGATTTTTTTTCAGAATCCATCATCTCTCCTGGTCTGTCTCCCCCTCTCACTAACTCCCCTTCATTCTTCCTCTCCTGCTATCTCCTTCTTTTCCTTTATTCTTAAAATATGTTGCGTTATTTGTTTCAGAAGTAGAGATCTGTGATTCAACAGTCTTACACAATTCACAGCGCTCACCGTAGCTCATACCCTCCCCAATGTCTATCACCCAGCCAGCCCATCCCTCCCACCCCCGACCACTCCAGCAAGCCTCACTCTGTTCCTGAGATTAAGAATTCCTCATATCAGTGAGGTCATATGATACATGTCTTTCTCTGATTGACTTATTTCACTAATCATCGGACCCTCCACTTCCATCCACGTCGTTGTCCATGGCAACATCTCATTCCTTTTGATGGCTGCGTAATATTCCATTGTGTATATATATACCACCTCTTCTTTATCCACTCATCTGTCGATGGACATCTTGGCTCTTTCAAAAGTTTGGCTACTGTGGACATTGCTGCTATAAACAATGGGGTGCACGTACCGCTTGGGGTCCCTACATTTGTATCTTTGGGGTAAATACCCAGGAGTGCAATTGCTGGATCGGATGGTAGCTCTAATTTCAACTATTTGAGGAACCTCCATCCTGTTTTCCAGAGGGGTTGCCCCAGCTTGCATTCCCACCACCAGTGTAGGAGGGTTCCCCTTTCTCCACATCCCCGCCAACCTCTGTCGTTCCCTGACTTGTTCATTTGAGCCATTCTGACGGGTGTGAGAGGGTATCTCATTGAGGTTTTGATGTGGATTTCCCTGATGCCGAGCCGTGTTGAGCACTTTTTCCTGTGCCTGTGGGCCATTTGGATGTCTTCTTTGGAAAAATGTCTGTTCATGTCTTCTGCCTATTTTTTGATTGGATTATTTGTTCTTTGGGTGTTGAGTTTGATACGTTTTTATACATATTGGATAGTAGCCCTTTATCTGATATGTCATTCGTAAATAATTTCTCCCATTCTGTCGGTTGTGTTTTGGTTTTGTGGACTGTTTCTTTTGCTGTGCCAAAGGTTTTTATCTTGATGAAATCCCAATAGTTCATTTTTGCCCTGGCTTCCCGTGCCTTTGGTGATGTTTGTAGGAAGGAGTTGCTGCGGCTGAGGTCGAAGAGCTTGCTACCTGTGTTCTCCTTTAGGATTTTGATGGAGTCCTGTCTCACACTGAGGTCTCTCAAACATTTGGAGTCTATTTTTGTGTGTGGTGTCAGGAAATGGTCCAGTGTCATTCTTCTGCATGGGGCTGTCCAATTTCCACAACTCCAGTTGTTGAAGAGACTCTCTTTTTGCCATTGGACATTCTTTCCTGCTCTGTCAAAGATAAGTTGACCATAGAGTTGAGGGTCCATTTCTGGGCTCTCGATTCTGTTCCATGGATCTATGTGTCTGTTTTTGTGCCAGTACCCTACTGTCTTGATGATGACAGCTTTGTCATAGAGCTGGAAGTCCAGAATTGTGATGCCGCCAGCTTTGCTTTTCTTTCTCAATATTCCTCTGGCTATTCGTGGTCTCTTCTGGTTCCATTCAAATCTTAGGATTATTTGTTCCATTTCTTGAAAAAAGTGGATGGTATTTTGACGGGGATTGCATTGCATGTGTAGATTGCTCTAGGTAGCATTGACCTCTTCACAATGTTGGTTCTCCCAATCCATGAGCATGGAACGTTTTTCCGTTTCTTTGTGTCTTCTTCAATTTCTTTCCTGAGTATTTGGTAGTTTTCTGAGTACAGATCCTTTGCCTCTTGGGTTCAATTTATTCCTAGGTCTCTTCTGGTTTTGGGTGCAGTTGTGAATGGGATCGACTCCTTGATTTGTCTCTCTTCTGTCTTGTTGTTGGTGTATAGGAATGCCACTGATGTCTGTGCATTGATTTTATAGCCTGCTACTTGACGGAATTGCTGTGTGAGTTGTAGCAGTTTTGGGGTGGAGTCTTTTGTGTTTTCCACATAAAGTATCATATCATCTGCAAAGAGTGAGAGTTTGACTTCCTCTCTGCCGATTTGGATGCCTTGGATTTCTTTTTGTTGTCTGATTGCTGTGGCTAGGACTTCTAATACTATGTTGAATAGCAGTGGTGAGAGTGGCTATCCCTGCCGCGTTCCTGACCTTAGGGGAAAAGATCTCAGCTTTTCCCCATTGAGAATGATATTCGCTGTAGGTTGTTCGTAGATGGCTTTTATGATATTGAGGTATGTACCCGCTGTCCCTGTACTCTGAAGAGTTTTGATCCAGAAAGTGTGCTTTACTTTGTCAAATGGTTTTTCTGCATCTATTGAGAGGATCATATGATTCTTGTTCTTTCTTTGGTTAATGTGTTTTATCACGTTGATTGATTTGCGGATGTTGAACCAGCCTTGCAGCCCAGGGATAAATCCCACTTGGTCATGGTGAATACTCCTTTTCATGTACTGTTGGGTCCTCTTGGCTAGTATTTTGGTGAGAATTTTTGCATCGATGTTCATCAAGGATATTGGTCTCTAATACTCCTTTTTGATGGGATCTTTGTCTGGTTTTGGGATCAAGGTAATGGTGGCCTCATAAAATGAGATTGGAAGTTTTCCTTCCATTTCTATTGTTTGGAACAGTTTCAGGAGAATAGGTATTAATTCTTCTTTAAATGTCTGATAGAATTCCCCTGGGAATCCATCTGGCCCTGGGCTTTGGTTTCTTGGGAGGTTTTTGATGACTACTTCAATTGCCTTCGTGGTTATAGGACTGTTCAGGTTTTCTCTTTCTTCCTGGGTCAGTTTTGGTAGTTGACACATCTCTAGGAATGCACCCATTTCTTCCAGGTTATGGAATATGCTGCCATAGGGTTGCTCAAATTACGTTCTTATAATCGTTTGTATTTCTTTGGGGTTGGTTGTGATCTCTCCTCCTTCATTCATGATTTTGTTGATTTGGGTCATTTCTCTTTTCTTTTTGATCAGCCTGGACAGGGGTGTATCAATCTTGTGAATTCTTTCAAAGAACCAGCTCCTAGTTCCGTTGATCTGTTCTACTGTTCTTTTGGGTTCTATTTCATTGATTTCTGCTCTGATCTGCATGATTTCTCTTCTCCTGCTGGGTTTAGGCTTTATTGGCCGTTCTTTCTCCAGCTCCTTTAGGTGTAGGGTTAGGGTGTGTATTTGAGACCTTTCATGTTTCTTGAGAAAGGCTTGTATTGCTATATACTTTCCTCGCAGGACTGCCTTGGCTGTATCCCAAAGATTTTGGACAGTTGTGTTTTCATTTTCATTGGTTTCCATGAATTTTTAAATTCTTCTTTAATTTCCTGGTTGACCCATTCATTCTTTCGTAGGATGCTCTTTAGCCTCCATGTATTTGAGTTCTTTCCGACTTTCCTCTTGTGATTGAGTTCTAGTTTCAAAGCATTGTGGTCTGAAAAGGTGCAGGGAATGATCCCAATCTTTGGGTACCGGTTGAGACCTGATTTGTGACCTAGGATGTGATCCATTCTGGAGAACGTTCCATGGGCCCTAGAGAAGAATGTGTATTCCGTTGCTTCGGGATGGAACGTTCTGAATATGTCTGTGAAGTCCATTTGGTCCAGTGTGTCATTTAAAGTCTTTATTTCCTTGTTGATCTTTTGCTTAGATGATCTGGCCATTTCAGTCAGGGGGGTGTTAAAGTCCCCCACTCTGATTGTATGGTTGTCAATGTCTTTCTTTGCTTTTCTTCTAAATTGCCTTATATAATTGGATGCTCCCATGTTCGGGGCATAGACATTTACAATTGTTAGATCTTCTTCTTGGATAGACCCTTTAAGTAGGATATAGTGTCCTTCTTCATCTCTTATTACAGTCTTTGTTTTTTATTGCTTTGTTAATCACCATGTACTACATCATTTGTTTTGGTGTAGTGTCCCATGATTCATTGTTTGTTCCGAACACACAGTGCTCCATGCAGAATGTGCCCTCTTTAATACCCATCACCAGGCTAACCAATCCCCCGACCCACCTCCCCTCTAGAAACCTCGGATTTTTTTTCAGAATCCATCATCTCTCCTGGTCTGTCTCCCCCTCTCACTAACTCCCCTTCATTCTTCCTCTCCTGCTATCTCCTTCTTTTCCTTTATTCTTAAAATATGTTGCGTTATTTGTTTCAGAAGTAGAGATCTGTGATTCAACAGTCTTACACAATTCACAGCGCTCACCGTAGCTCATACCCTCCCCAATGTCTATCACCCAGCCAGCCCATCCCTCCCACCCCCGACCACTCCAGCAAGCCTCACTCTCTTCCTGAGATTAAGAATTCCTCATATCAGTGAGGTCATATGATACATGTCTTTCTCTGATTGACTTATTTCACTAATCATCGGACCCTCCACTTCCATCCACGTCGTTGTCCATGGCAACATCTCATTCCTTTTGATGGCTGCGTAATATTCCATTGTGTATATATATACCACCTCTTCTTTATCCACTCATCTGTCGATGGACATCTTGGCTCTTTCAAAAGTTTGGCTACTGTGGACATTGCTGCTATAAACAATGGGGTGCACGTACCGCTTCGGGTCCCTACATTTGTATCTTTGGGGTAAATACCCAGGAGTGCAATTGGTGGATCGGATGGTAGCTCTAATTTCAACTATTTGAGGAACCTCCATCCTGTTTTCCAGAGGGGTTGCCCCAGCTTGCATTCCCACCACCAGTGTAGGAGGGTTCCCCTTTCTCCACATCCCCGCCAACCTCTGTCGTTCCCTGACTTGTTCATTTGAGCCATTCTGACGGGTGTGAGAGGGTATCTCATTGAGGTTTTGATGTGGATTTCCCTGATGCCGAGCCGTGTTGAGCACTTTTTCCTGTGCCTGTGGGCCATTTGGATGTCTTCTTTGGAAAAATGTCTGTTCATGCCTTCTGCCTATTTTTTGATTGGATTATTTGTTCTTTGGGGGTTGAGTTTGATACGTTTTTATACATATTGGATAGTAGCCCTTTATCTGATATGTCATTCGTAAATAATTTCTCCCATTCTGTCGGTTGTCTTTTGGTTTTGTGGACTGTTTCTTTTGCTGTGCCAAAGGTTTTTATCTTGATGAAATCCCAATAGTTCCTTTTTGCCCTGGATTCCCGTGCCTTTGGTGATGTTTGTAGGAAGGAGTTGCTGCGGCTGAGGTCGAAGAGCTTGCTACCTGTGTTCTCCTTTAGGATTTTGATGGAGTCCTGTCTCACACTGAGGTCTTTCAAACATTTGGAGTCTATTTTTGTGTGTGGTGTCAGGAAATGGTCCAGTGTCATTCTTCTGCATGGGGCTGTCCAATTTCCACAACTCCAGTTGTTGAAGAGACTCTCTTTTTGCCATTGGACATTCTTTCCTGCTCTGTCAAAGATAAGTTGACCATAGAGTTGAGGGTCCATTTCTGGGCTCTCGATTCTGTTCCATGGATCTATGTGTCTGTTTTTGTGCCAGTACCCTACTGTCTTGATGATGACAGCTTTGTCATAGAGCTGGAAGTCCAGAATTGTGATGCCGCCAGCTTTGCTTTTCTTTCTCAATATTCCTCTGGCTATTCGTGGTCTCTTCTGGTTCCATTCAAATCTTAGGATTATTTGTTCCATTTCTTGGAAAAAAGTGGATGGTATTTTGACGGGGATTGCATTGCATGTGTAGATTGCTCTAGGTAGCATTGACCTCTTCACAATGTTGGTTCTCCCAATCCATGAGCATGGAACGTTTTTCCGTTTCTTTGTGTCTTCTTCAATTTCTTTCCTGAGTATTTGGTAGTTTTCTGAGTACAGATCCTTTGCCTCTTGGGTTCAATTTATTCCTAGGTCTCTTCTGGTTTTGGGTGCAGTTGTGAATGGGATCGACTCCTTGATTTGTCTCTCTTCTGTCTTGTTGTTGGTGTATAGGAATGCCACTGATGTCTGTGTATTGATTTTATAGCCTGCTACTTGACGGAATTGCTGTGTGAGTTGTAGCAGTTTTGCGGTGGAGTCTTTTGGGTTTTCCACATAAAGTATCATATCATCTGCAAAGAGTGAGAGTTTGACTTCCTCTCTGCCGATTTGGATGCCTTGGATTTCTTTTTGTTGTCTGATTGCTGTGGCTAGGACTTCTAATACTATGTTGAATAGCAGTGGTGAGAGTGGCTATCCCTGCCGCGTTCCTGACCTTAGGGGAAAAGATCTCAGCTTTTCCCCATTGAGAATGATATTCGCTGTAGGTTGTTCGTAGATGGCTTTTATGATATTGAGGTATGTACCCGCTGTCCCTGTACTCTGAAGAGTTTTGATCCAGAAAGTGTGCTTTACTTTGTCAAATGGTTTTTCTGCATCTATTGAGAGGATCATATGATTCTTGTTCTTTCTTTGGTTAATGTGTTTTATCACGTTGATTGATTTGCGGATGTTGAACCAGCCTTGCAGCCCAGGGATAAATCCCACTTGGTCATGGTGAATACTCCTTTTCATGTACTGTTGGGTCCTCTTGGCTAGTATTTTGGTGAGAATTTTTGCATCGATGTTCATCAAGGATATTGGTCTCTAATACTCCTTTTTGATGGGATCTTTGTCTGGTTTTGGGATCAAGGTAATGGTGGCCTCATAAAATGAGTTTGGAAGTTTTCCTTCCATTTCTATTGTTTGGAACAGTTTCAGGAGAATAGGTATTAATTCTTCTTTAAATGTCTGATAGAATTCCCCTGGGAATCCATCTGGCCCTGGGCTTTGGTTTCTTGGGAGGTTTTTGATGACTACTTCAATTGCCTTCGTGGTTATAGGACTGTTCAGGTTTTCTCTTTCTTCCTGGGTCAGATTTGGTAGTTGACACATCTCTAGGAATGCACCCATTTCTTCCAGGTTATGGAATATGCTGCCATAGGGTTGCTCAGATTACGTTCTTATAATCGTTTGTATTTCTTTGGTGTTGGTTGTGATCTCTCCTCCTTCATTCATGATTTTGTTGATTTGGGTCATTTCTCTTTTCTTTTTGATCAGCCTGGACAGGGGTGTATCAATCTTGTGAATTCTTTCAAAGAACCAGCTCCTAGTTCCGTTGATCTGTTCTACTGTTCTTTTGGGTTCTATTTCATTGATTTCTGCTCTGATCTGCATGATTTCTCTTCTCCTGCTGGGTTTAGGCTTTATTGGCCGTTCTTTCTCCAGCTCCTTTAGGTGTAGGGTTAGGGTGTGTATTTGAGACCTTTCATGTTTCTTGAGAAAGGCTTGTATTGCTATATACTTTCCTCGCAGGACTGCCTTGGCTGTATCCCAAAGATTTTGGACAGTTGTGTTTTCATTTTCATTGGTTTCCATGAATTTTTAAATTCTTCTTTAATTTCCTGGTTGACCCATTCATTCTTTCGTAGGATGCTCTTTAGCCTCCATGTATTTGAGTTCTTTCCGACTTTCCTCTTGTGATTGAGTTCTAGTTTCAAAGCATTGAGGTCTGAAAAGGTGCAGGGAATGATCCCAATCTTTGGGTACCGGTTGAGACCTGATTTGTGACCTAGGATGTGATCCATTCTGGAGAACGTTCCATGGGCCCTAGAGAAGAATGTGTATTCCGTTGCTTCGGGATGGAACGTTCTGAATATGTCTGTGAAGTCCATTTGGTCCAGTGTGTCATTTAAAGTCTTTATTTCCTTGTTGATCTTTTGCTTAGATGATCTGGCCATTTCAGTCAGGGGGGTGTTAAAGTCCCCCACTCTGATTGTATGGTTGTCAATGTCTTTCTTTGCTTTTCTTCTAAATTGCCTTATATAATTGGATGCTCCCATGTTCGGGGCATAGACATTTACAATTGTTAGATCTTCTTCTTGGATAGACCCTTTAAGTAGGATATAGTGTCCTTCTTCATCTCTTATTACAGTCTTTGTTTTTTATTGCTTTGTTAATCACCATGTACTACATCATTTGTTTTGGTGTAGTGTCCCATGATTCATTGTTTGTTCCGAACACACAGTGCTCCATGCAGAATGTGCCCTCTTTAATACCCATCACCAGGCTAACCAATCCCCCGACCCACCTCCCCTCTAGAAACCTCGGATTTTTTTTCAGAATCCATCATCTCTCCTGGTCTGTCTCCCCCTCTCACTAACTCCCCTTCATTCTTCCTCTCCTGCTATCTCCTTCTTTTCCTTTATTCTTAAAATATGTTGCGTTATTTGTTTCAGAAGTAGAGATCTGTGATTCAACAGTCTTACACAATTCACAGCGCTCACCGTAGCTCATACCCTCCCCAATGTCTATCACCCAGCCAGCCCATCCCTCCCACCCCCGACCACTCCAGCAAGCCTCACTCTCTTCCTGAGATTAAGAATTCCTCATATCAGTGAGGTCATATGATACATGTCTTTCTCTGATTGACTTATTTCACTAATCATCGGACCCTCCACTTCCATCCACGTCGTTGTCCATGGCAACATCTCATTCCTTTTGATGGCTGCGTAATATTCCATTGTGTATATATATACCACCTCTTCTTTATCCACTCATCTGTCGATGGAGATCTTGGCTCTTTCAAAAGTTTGGCTACTGTGGACATTGCTGCTATAAACAATGGGGTGCACGTACCGCTTCGGGTCCCTACATTTGTATCTTTGCGGTAAATACCCAGGAGTGCAATTGCTGGATCGGATGGTAGCTCTAATTTCAACTATTTGAGGAACCTCCATCCTGTTTTCCAGAGGGGTTGCCCCAGCTTGCATTCCCACCACCAGTGTAGGAGGGTTCCCCTTTCTCCACATCCCCGCCAACCTCTGTCGTTCCCTGACTTGTTCATTTGAGCCATTCTGACGGGTGTGAGAGGGTATCTCATTGAGGTTTTGATGTGGATTTCCCTGATGCCGAGCCGTGTTGAGCACTTTTTCCTGTGCCTGTGGGCCATTTGGATGTCTTCTTTGGAAAAATGTCTGTTCATGTCTTCTGCCTATTTTTTGATTGGATTATTTGTTCTTTGGGTGTTGAGTTTGATACGTTTTTATACATATTGGATAGTAGCCCTTTATCTGATATGTCATTCGTAAATAATTTCTCCCATTCTGTCGGTTGTGTTTTGGTTTTGTGGACTGTTTCTTTTGCTGTGCCAAAGGTTTTTATCTTGATGAAATCCCAATACTTCATTTTTGCCCTGGCTTCCCGTGCCTTTGGTGATGTTTGTAGGAAGGAGTTGCTGCGGCTGAGGTCGAAGAGCTTGCTACCTGTGTTCTCCTTTAGGATTTTGATGGAGTCCTGTCTCACACTGAGGTCTCTCAAACATTTGGAGTCTATTTTTGTGTGTGGTGTCAGGAAATGGTCCAGTGTCATTCTTCTGCATGGGGCTGTCCCATTTCCACAACTCCAGTTGTTGAAGAGACTCTCTTTTTGCCATTGGACATTCTTTCCTGCTCTGTCAAAGATAAGTTGACCATAGAGTTGAGGGTCCATTTCTGGGCTCTCGATTCTGTTCCATGGATCTATGTGTCTGTTTTTGTGCCAGTACCCTACTGTCTTGATGATGACAGCTTTGTCATAGAGCTGGAAGTCCAGAATTGTGATGCCGCCAGCTTTGCTTTTCTTTCTCAATATTCCTCTGGCTATTCGTGGTCTCTTCTGGTTCCATTCAAATCTTAGGATTATTTGTTCCATTTCTTGAAAAAAGTGGATGGTATTTTGACGGGGATTGCATTGCATGTGTAGATTGCTCTAGGTAGCATTGACCTCTTCACAATGTTGGTTCTCCCAATCCATGAGCATGGAACGTTTTTCCGTTTCTTTGTGTCTTCTTCAATTTCTTTCCTGAGTATTTGGTAGTTTTCTGAGTACAGATCCTTTGCCTCTTGGGTTCAATTTATTCCTAGGTCTCTTCTGGTTTTGGGTGCAGTTGTGAATGGGATCGACTCCTTGATTTGTCTCTCTTCTGTCTTGTTGTTGGTGTATAGGAATGCCACTGATGTCTGTGCATTGATTTTATAGCCTGCTACTTGACGGAATTGCTGTGTGAGTTGTAGCAGTTTTGGGGTGGAGTCTTTTGGGTTTTCCACATAAAGTATCATATCATCTGCAAAGAGTGAGAGTTTGACTTCCTCTCTGCCGATTTGGATGCCTTGGATTTCTTTTTGTTGTCTGATTGCTGTGGCTAGGACTTCTAATACTATGTTGAATAGCAGTGGTGAGAGTGGCTATCCCTGCCGCGTTCCTGACCTTAGGGGAAAAGATCTCAGCTTTTCCCCATTGAGAATGATATTCGCTGTAGGTTGTTCGTAGATGGCTTTTATGATATTGAGGTATGTACCCGCTGTCCCTGTACTCTGAAGAGTTTTGATCCAGAAAGTGTGCTTTACTTTGTCAAATGGTTTTTCTGCATCTATTGAGAGGATCATATGATTCTTGTTCTTTCTTTGGTTAATGTGTTTTATCACGTTGATTGATTTGCGGATGTTGAACCAGCCTTGCAGCCCAGGGATAAATCCCACTTGGTCATGGTGAATACTCCTTTTCATGTACTGTTGGGTCCTCTTGGCTAGTATTTTGGTGAGAATTTTTGCATCGATGTTCATCAAGGATATTGGTCTCTAATACTCCTTTTTGATGGGATCTTTGTCTGGTTTTGGGATCAAGGTAATGGTGGCCTCATAAAATGAGATTGGAAGTTTTCCTTCCATTTCTATTGTTTGGAACAGTTTCAGGAGAATAGGTATTAATTCTTCTTTAAATGTCTGATAGAATTCCCCTGGGAATCCATCTGGCCCTGGGCTTTGGTTTCTTGGGAGGTTTTTGATGACTACTTCAATTGCCTTCGTGGTTATAGGACTGTTCAGGTTTTCTCTTTCTTCCTGGGTCAGTTTTGGTAGTTGACACATCTCTAGGAATGCACCCATTTCTTCCAGGTTATGGAATATGCTGCCATAGGGTTGCTCAGATTACGTTCTTATAATCGTTTGTATTTCTTTGGTGTTGGTTGTGATCTCTCCTCCTTCATTCATGATTTTGTTGATTTGGGTCATTTCTCTTTTCTTTTTGATCAGCCTGGACAGGGGTGTATCAATCTTGTGAATTCTTTCAAAGAACCAGCTCCTAGTTCCGTTGATCTGTTCTACTGTTCTTTTGGGTTCTATTTCATTGATTTCTGCTCTGATCTGCATGATTTCTCTTCTCCTGCTGGGTTTAGGCTTTATTGGCCGTTCTTTCTCCAGCTCCTTTAGGTGTAGGGTTAGGGTGTGTATTTGAGACCTTTCATGTTTCTTGAGAAAGGCTTGTATTGCTATATACTTTCCTCGCAGGACTGCCTTGGCTGTATCCCAAAGATTTTGGACAGTTGTGTTTTCATTTTCATTGGTTTCCATGAATTTTTAAATTCTTCTTTAATTTCCTGGTTGACCCATTCATTCTTTCGTAGGATGCTCTTTAGCCTCCATGTATTTGAGTTCTTTCCGACTTTCCTCTTGTGATTGAGTTCTAGTTTCAAAGCATTGTGGTCTGAAAAGGTGCAGGGAATGATCCCAATCTTTGGGTACCGGTTGAGACCTGATTTGTGACCTAGGATGTGATCCATTCTGGAGAACGTTCCATGGGCCCTAGAGAAGAATGTGTATTCCGTTGCTTCGGGATGGAACGTTCTGAATATGTCTGTGAAGTCCATTTGGTCCAGTGTGTCATTTAAAGTCTTTATTTCCTTGTTGATCTTTTGCTTAGATGATCTGGCCATTTCAGTCAGGGGGGTGTTAAAGTCCCCCACTCTGATTGTATGGTTGTCAATGTCTTTCTTTGCTTTTCTTCTAAATTGCCTTATATAATTGGATGCTCCCATGTTCGGGGCATAGACATTTACAATTGTTAGATCTTCTTCTTGGATAGACCCTTTAAGTAGGATATAGTGTCCTTCTTCATCTCTTATTACAGTCTTTGTTTTTTATTGCTTTGTTAATCACCATGTACTACATCATTTGTTTTGGTGTAGTGTCCCATGATTCATTGTTTGTTCCGAACACACAGTGCTCCATGCAGAATGTGCCCTCTTTAATACCCATCACCAGGCTAACCAATCCCCCGACCCACCTCCCCTCTAGAAACCTCGGATTTTTTTTCAGAATCCATCATCTCTCCTGGTCTGTCTCCCCCTCTCACTAACTCCCCTTCATTCTTCCTCTCCTGCTATCTCCTTCTTTTCCTTTTTCTTAAAATATGTTGCGTTATTTGTTTCAGAAGTAGAGATCTGTGATTCAACAGTCTTACACAATTCACAGCGCTCACCGTAGCTCATACCCTCCCCAATGTCTATCACCCAGCCAGCCCATCCCTCCCACCCCCGACCACTCCAGCAAGCCTCACTCTCTTCCTGAGATTAAGAATTCCTCATATCAGTGAGGTCATATGATACATGTCTTTCTCTGATTGACTTATTTCACTAATCATCGGACCCTCCACTTCCATCCACGTCGTTGTCCATGGCAACATCTCATTCCTTTTGATGGCTGCGTAATATTCCATTGTGTATATATATACCACCTCTTCTTTATCCACTCATCTGTCGATGGACATCTTGGCTCTTTCAAAAGTTTGGCTACTGTGGACATTGCTGCTATAAACAATGGGGTGCACGTACCGCTTCGGGTCCCTACATTTGTATCTTTGGGGTAAATACCCAGGAGTGCAATTGCTGGATCGGATGGTAGCTCTAATTTCAACTATTTGAGGAACCTCCATCCTGTTTTCCAGAGGGGTTGCCCCAGCTTGCATTCCCACCACCAGTGTAGGAGGGTTCCCCTTTCTCCACATCCCCGCCAACCTCTGTCGTTCCCTGACTTGTTCATTTGAGCCATTCTGACGGGTGTGAGAGGGTATCTCATTGAGGTTTTGATGTGGATTTCCCTGATGCCGAGCCGTGTTGAGCACTTTTTCCTGTGCCTGTGGGCCATTTGGATGTCTTCTTTGGAAAAATGTCTGTTCATGCCTTCTGCCTATTTTTTGATTGGATTATTTGTTCTTTGGGTGTTGAGTTTGATACGTTTTTATACATATTGGATAGTAGCCCTTTATCTGATATGTCATTCGTAAATAATTTCTCCCATTCTGTCGGTT
Source organism: Eumetopias jubatus (assembly GCF_037043125.1). Taxonomy (NCBI): domain Eukaryota; kingdom Metazoa; phylum Chordata; class Mammalia; order Carnivora; family Otariidae; genus Eumetopias; species Eumetopias jubatus. The sequence goes on along the minus strand of NW_028274824.1, from coordinate 4,990,821 downwards.
GTCTTTTGGTTTTGTGGACTGTTTCTTTTGCTGTGCCAAAGGTTTTTATCTTGATGAAATCCCAATAGTTCCTTTTTGCCCTGGATTCCCGTGCCTTTGGTGATGTTTGTAGGAAGGAGTTGCTGCGGCTGAGGTCGAAGAGCTTGCTACCTGTGTTCTCCTTTAGGATTTTGATGGAGTCCTGTCTCACACTGAGGTCTTTCAAACATTTGGAGTCTATTTTTGTGTGTGGTGTCAGGAAATGGTCCAGTGTCATTCTTCTGCATGGGGCTGTCCAATTTCCACAACTCCAGTTGTTGAAGAGACTCTCTTTTTGCCATTGGACATTCTTTCCTGCTCTGTCAAAGATAAGTTGACCATAGAGTTGAGGGTCCATTTCTGGGCTCTCGATTCTGTTCCATGGATCTATGTGTCTGTTTTTGTGCCAGTACCCTACTGTCTTGATGATGACAGCTTTGTCATAGAGCTGGAAGTCCAGAATTGTGATGCCGCCAGCTTTGCTTTTCTTTCTCAATATTCCTCTGGCTATTCGTGGTCTCTTCTGGTTCCATTCAAATCTTAGGATTATTTGTTCCATTTCTTGGAAAAAAGTGGATGGTATTTTGACGGGGATTGCATTGCATGTGTAGATTGCTCTAGGTAGCATTGACCTCTGCACAATGTTGGTTCTCCCAATCCATGAGCATGGAACGTTTTTCCGTTTCTTTGTGTCTTCTTCAATTTCTTTCCTGAGTATTTGGTAGTTTTCTGAGTACAGATCCTTTGCCTCTTGGGTTCAATTTATTCCTAGGTCTCTTCTGGTTTTGGGTGCAGTTGTGAATGGGATCGACTCCTTGATTTGTCTCTCTTCTGTCTTGTTGTTGGTGTATAGGAATGCCACTGATGTCTGTGCATTGATTTTATAGCCTGCTACTTGACGGAATTGCTGTGTGAGTTGTAGCAGTTTTGGGTTGGAGTCTTTTGGGTTTTCCACATAAAGTATCATATCATCTGCAAAGAGTGAGAGTTTGACTTCCTCTCTGCCGATTTGGATGCCTTGGATTTCTTTTTGTTGTCTGATTGCTGTGGCTAGGACTTCTAATACTATGTTGAATAGCAGTGGTGAGAGTGGCTATCCCTGCCGCGTTCCTGACCTTAGGGGAAAAGATCTCAGCTTTTCCCCATTGAGAATGATATTCGCTGTAGGTTGTTCGTAGATGGCTTTTATGATATTGAGGTATGTACCCGCTGTCCCTGTACTCTGAAGAGTTTTGATCCAGAAAGTGTGCTTTACTTTGTCAAATGGTTTTTCTGCATCTATTGAGAGGATCATATGATTCTTGTTCTTTCTTTGGTTAATGTGTTTTATCACGTTGATTGATTTGCGGATGTTGAACCAGCCTTGCAGCCCAGGGATAAATCCCACTTGGTCATGGTGAATACTCCTTTTCATGTACTGTTGGGTCCTCTTGGCTAGTATTTTGGTGAGAATTTTTGCATCGATGTTCATCAAGGATATTGGTCTCTAATACTCCTTTTTGATGGGATCTTTGTCTGGTTTTGGGATCAAGGTAATGGTGGCCTCATAAAATGAGTTTGGAAGTTTTCCTTCCATTTCTATTGTTTGGAACAGTTTCAGGAGAATAGGTATTAATTCTTCTTTAAAGGTCTGATAGAATTCCCCTGGGAATCCATCTGGCCCTGGGCTTTGGTTTCTTGGGAGGTTTTTGATGACTACTTCAATTGCCTTCGTGGTTATAGGACTGTTCAGGTTTTCTCTTTCTTCCTGGGTCAGATTTGGTAGTTGACACATCTCTAGGAATGCACCCATTTCTTCCAGGTTATGGAATATGCTGCCATAGGGTTGCTCAGATTACGTTCTTATAATCGTTTGTATTTCTTTGGTGTTGGTTGTGATCTCTCCTCCTTCATTCATGATTTTGTTGATTTGGGTCATTTCTCTTTTCTTTTTGATCAGCCTGGACAGGGGTGTATCAATCTTGTGAATTCTTTCAAAGAACCAGCTCCTAGTTCCGTTGATCTGTTCTACTGTTCTTTTGGGTTCTATTTCATTGATTTCTGCTCTGATCTGCATGATTTCTCTTCTCCTGCTGGGTTTAGGCTTTATTGGCCGTTCTTTCTCCAGCTCCTTTAGGTGTAGGGTTAGGGTGTGTATTTGAGACCTTTCATGTTTCTTGAGAAAGGCTTGTATTGCTATATACTTTCCTCGCAGGACTGCCTTGGCTGTATCCCAAAGATTTTGGACAGTTGTGTTTTCATTTTCATTGGTTTCCATGAATTTTTAAATTCTTCTTTAATTTCCTGGTTGACCCATTCATTCTTTCGTAGGATGCTCTTTAGCCTCCATGTATTTGAGTTCTTTCCGACTTTCCTCTTGTGATTGAGTTCTAGTTTCAAAGCATTGAGGTCTGAAAAGGTGCAGGGAATGATCCCAATCTTTGGGTACCGGTTGAGACCTGATTTGTGACCTAGGATGTGATCCATTCTGGAGAACGTTCCATGGGCCCTAGAGAAGAATGTGTATTCCGTTGCTTCGGGATGGAACGTTCTGAATATGTCTGTGAAGTCCATTTGGTCCAGTGTGTCATTTAAAGTCTTTATTTCCTTGTTGATCTTTTGCTTAGATGATCTGGCCATTTCAGTCAGGGGGGTGTTAAAGTCCCCCACTCTGATTGTATGGTTGTCAATGTCTTTCTTTGCTTTTCTTCTAAATTGCCTTATATAATTGGATGCTCCCATGTTCGGGGCATAGACATTTACAATTGTTAGATCTTCTTCTTGGATAGACCCTTTAAGTAGGATATAGTGTCCTTCTTCATCTCTTATTACAGTCTTTGTTTTTTATTGCTTTGTTAATCACCATGTACTACATCATTTGTTTTGGTGTAGTGTCCCATGATTCATTGTTTGTTCCGAACACACAGTGCTCCATGCAGAATGTGCCCTCTTTAATACCCATCACCAGGCTAACCAATCCCCCGACCCACCTCCCCTCTAGAAACCTCGGATTTTTTTTCAGAATCCATCATCTCTCCTGGTCTGTCTCCCCCTCTCACTAACTCCCCTTCATTCTTCCTCTCCTGCTATCTCCTTCTTTTCCTTTATTCTTAAAATATGTTGCGTTATTTGTTTCAGAAGTAGAGATCTGTGATTCAACAGTCTTACACAATTCACAGCGCTCACCGTAGCTCATACCCTCCCCAATGTCTATCACCCAGCCAGCCCATCCCTCCCACCCCCGACCACTCCAGCAAGCCTCACTCTCTTCCTGAGATTAAGAATTCCTCATATCAGTGAGGTCATATGATACATGTCTTTCTCTGATTGACTTATTTCACTAATTGTCGGACCCTCCAGTTCCATCCACGTCGTTGTCCATGGCAACATCTCATTCCTTTTGATGGCTGCGTAATATTCCATTGTGTATATATATACCACCTCTTCTTTATCCACTCATCTGTCGATGGAGATCTTGGCTCTTTCAAAAGTTTGGCTACTGTGGACATTGCTGCTATAAACAATGGGGTGCACGTACCGCTTCGGGTCCCTACATTTGTATCTTTGCGGTAAATACCCAGGAGTGCAATTGCTGGATCGGATGGTAGCTCTAATTTCAACTATTTGAGGAACCTCCATCCTGTTTTCCAGAGGGGTTGCCCCAGCTTGCATTCCCACCACCAGTGTAGGAGGGTTCCCCTTTCTCCACATCCCCGCCAACCTCTGTCGTTCCCTGACTTGTTCATTTGAGCCATTCTGACGGGTGTGAGAGGGTATCTCATTGAGGTTTTGATGTGGATTTCCCTGATGCCGAGCCGTGTTGAGCACTTTTTCCTGTGCCTGTGGGCCATTTGGATGTCTTCTTTGGAAAAATGTCTGTTCATGTCTTCTGCCTATTTTTTGATTGGATTATTTGTTCTTTGGGTGTTGAGTTTGATACGTTTTTATACATATTGGATAGTAGCCCTTTATCTGATATGTCATTCGTAAATAATTTCTCCCATTCTGTCGGTTGTGTTTTGGTTTTGTGGACTGTTTCTTTTGCTGTGCCAAAGGTTTTTATCTTGATGAAATCCCAATAGTTCATTTTTGCCCTGGCTTCCCGTGCCTTTGGTGATGTTTGTAGGAAGGAGTTGCTGCGGCTGAGGTCGAAGAGCTTGCTACCTGTGTTCTCCTTTAGGATTTTGATGGAGTCCTGTCTCACACTGAGGTCTTTCAAACATTTGGAGTCTATTTTTGTGTGTGGTGTCAGGAAATGGTCCAGTGTCATTCTTCTGCATGGGGCTGTCCCATTTCCACAACTCCAGTTGTTGAAGAGACTCTCTTTTTGCCATTGGACATTCTTTCCTGCTCTGTCAAAGATAAGTTGACCATAGAGTTGAGGGTCCATTTCTGGGCTCTCGATTCTGTTCCATGGATCTATGTGTCTGTTTTTGTGCCAGTACCCTACTGTCTTGATGATGACAGCTTTGTCATAGAGCTGGAAGTCCAGAATTGTGATGCCGCCAGCTTTGCTTTTCTTTCTCAATATTCCTCTGGCTATTCGTGGTCTCTTCTGGTTCCATTCAAATCTTAGGATTATTTGTTCCATTTCTTGGAAAAAAGTGGATGGTATTTTGACGGGGATTGCATTGCATGTGTAGATTGCTCTAGGTAGCATTGACCTCTTCACAATGTTGGTTCTCCCAATCCATGAGCATGGAACGTTTTTCCGTTTCTTTGTGTCTTCTTCAATTTCTTTCCTGAGTATTTGGTAGTTTTCTGAGTACAGATCCTTTGCCTCTTGGGTTCAATTTATTCCTAGGTCTCTTCTGGTTTTGGGTGCAGTTGTGAATGGGATCGACTCCTTGATTTGTCTCTCTTCTGTCTTGTTGTTGGTGTATAGGAATGCCACTGATGTCTGTGCATTGATTTTATAGCCTGCTACTTGACGGAATTGCTGTGTGAGTTGTAGCAGTTTTGGGGTGGAGTCTTTTGGGTTTTCCACATAAAGTATCATATCATCTGCAAAGAGTGAGAGTTTGACTTCCTCTCTGCCGATTTGGATGCCTTGGATTTCTTTTTGTTGTCTGATTGCTGTGGCTAGGACTTCTAATACTATGTTGAATAGCAGTGGTGAGAGTGGCTATCCCTGCCGCGTTCCTGACCTTAGGGGAAAAGACCTCAGCTTTTCCCCATTGAGAATGATATTCGCTGTAGGTTGTTCGTAGATGGCTTTTATGATATTGAGGTATGTACCCGCTGTCCCTGTACTCTGAAGAGTTTTGATCCAGAAAGTGTGCTTTACTTTGTCAAATGGTTTTTCTGCATCTATTGAGAGGATCATATGATTCTTGTTCTTTCTTTGGTTAATGTGTTTTATCACGTTGATTGATTTGCGGATGTTGAACCAGCCTTGCAGCCCAGGGATAAATCCCACTTGGTCATGGTGAATACTCCTTTTCATGTACTGTTGGGTCCTCTTGGCTAGTATTTTGGTGAGAATTTTTGCATCGATGTTCATCAAGGATATTGGTCTCTAATACTCCTTTTTGATGGGATCTTTGTCTGGTTTTGGGATCAAGGTAATGGTGGCCTCATAAAATGAGATTGGAAGTTTTCCTTCCATTTCTATTGTTTGGAACAGTTTCAGGAGAATAGGTATTAATTCTTCTTTAAATGTCTGATAGAATTCCCCTGGGAATCCATCTGGCCCTGGGCTTTGGTTTCTTGGGAGGTTTTTGATGACTACTTCAATTGCCTTCGTGGTTATAGGACTGTTCAGGTTTTCTCTTTCTTCCTGGGTCAGTTTTGGTAGTTGACACATCTCTAGAAATGCACCCATTTCTTCCAGGTTATGGAATATGCTGCCATAGGGTTGCTCAGATTACGTTCTTATAATCGTTTGTATTTCTTTGGTGTTGGTTGTGATCTCTCCTCCTTCATTCATGATTTTGTTGATTTGGGTCATTTCTCTTTTCTTTTTGATCAGCCTGGACAGGGGTGTATCAATCTTGTGAATTCTTTCAAAGAACCAGCTCCTAGTTCCGTTGATCTGTTCTACTGTTCTTTTGGGTTCTATTTCATTGATTTCTGCTCTGATCTGCATGATTTCTCTTCTCCTGCTGGGTTTAGGCTTTATTGGCCGTTCTTTCTCCAGCTCCTTTAGGTGTAGGGTTAGGGTGTGTATTTGAGACCTTTCATGTTTCTTGAGAAAGGCTTGTATTGCTATATACTTTCCTCGCAGGACTGCCTTGGCTGTATCCCAAAGATTTTGGACAGTTGTGTTTTCATTTTCATTGGTTTCCATGAATTTTTAAATTCTTCTTTAATTTCCTGGTTGACCCATTCATTCTTTCGTAGGATGCTCTTTAGCCTCCATGTATTTGAGTTCTTTCCGACTTTCCTCTTGTGATTGAGTTCTAGTTTCAAAGCATTGAGGTCTGAAAAGGTGCAGGGAATGATCCCAATCTTTGGGTACCGGTTGAGACCTGATTTGTGACCTAGGATGTGATCCATTCTGGAGAACGTTCCATGGGCCCTAGAGAAGAATGTGTATTCCGTTGCTTCGGGATGGAACGTTCTGAATATGTCTGTGAAGTCCATTTGGTCCAGTGTGTCATTTAAAGTCTTTATTTCCTTGTTGATCTTTTGCTTAGATGATCTGGCCATTTCAGTCAGGGGGGTGTTAAAGTCCCCCACTCTGATTGTATGGTTGTCAATGTCTTTCTTTGCTTTTCTTCTAAATTGCCTTATATAATTGGATGCTCCCATGTTCGGGGCATAGACATTTACAATTGTTAGATCTTCTTCTTGGATAGACCCTTTAAGTAGGATATAGTGTCCTTCTTCATCTCTTATTACAGTCTTTGTTTTTTATTGCTTTGTTAATCACCATGTACTACATCATTTGTTTTGGTGTAGTGTCCCATGATTCATTGTTTGTTCCGAACACACAGTGCTCCATGCAGAATGTGCCCTCTTTAATACCCATCACCAGGCTAACCAATCCCCCGACCCACCTCCCCTCTAGAAACCTCGGATTTTTTTTCAGAATCCATCATCTCTCCTGGTCTGTCTCCCCCTCTCACTAACTCCCCTTCATTCTTCCTCTCCTGCTATCTCCTTCTTTTCCTTTATTCTTAAAATATGTTGCGTTATTTGTTTCAGAAGTAGAGATCTGTGATTCAACAGTCTTACACAATTCACAGCGCTCACCGTAGCTCATACCCTCCCCAATGTCTATCACCCAGCCAGCCCATCCCTCCCACCCCCGACCACTCCAGCAAGCCTCACTCTCTTCCTGAGATTAAGAATTCCTCATATCAGTGAGGTCATATGATACATGTCTTTCTCTGATTGACTTATTTCACTAATTGTCGGACCCTCCAGTTCCATCCACGTCGTTGTCCATGGCAACATCTCATTCCTTTTGATGGCTGCGTAATATTCCATTGTGTATATATATACCACCTCTTCTTTATCCACTCATCTGTCGATGGAGATCTTGGCTCTTTCAAAAGTTTGGCTACTGTGGACATTGCTGCTATAAACAATGGGGTGCACGTACCGCTTCGGGTCCCTACATTTGTATCTTTGCGGTAAATACCCAGGAGTGCAATTGCTGGATCGGATGGTAGCTCTAATTTCAACTATTTGAGGAACCTCCATCCTGTTTTCCAGAGGGGTTGCCCCAGCTTGCATTCCCACCACCAGTGTAGGAGGGTTCCCCTTTCTCCACATCCCCGCCAACCTCTGTCGTTCCCTGACTTGTTCATTTGAGCCATTCTGACGGGTGTGAGAGGGTATCTCATTGAGGTTTTGATGTGGATTTCCCTGATGCCGAGCCGTGTTGAGCACTTTTTCCTGTGCCTGTGGGCCATTTGGATGTCTTCTTTGGAAAAATGTCTGTTCATGTCTTCTGCCTATTTTTTGATTGGATTATTTGTTCTTTGGGTGTTGAGTTTGATACGTTTTTATACATATTGGATAGTAGCCCTTTATCTGATATGTCATTCGTAAATAATTTCTCCCATTCTGTCGGTTGTGTTTTGGTTTTGTGGACTGTTTCTTTTGCTGTGCCAAAGGTTTTTATCTTGATGAAATCCCAATAGTTCATTTTTGCCCTGGCTTCCCGTGCCTTTGGTGATGTTTGTAGGAAGGAGTTGCTGCGGCTGAGGTCGAAGAGCTTGCTACCTGTGTTCTCCTTTAGGATTTTGATGGAGTCCTGTCTCACACTGAGGTCTTTCAAACATTTGGAGTCTATTTTTGTGTGTGGTGTCAGGAAATGGTCCAGTGTCATTCTTCTGCATGGGGCTGTCCCATTTCCACAACTCCAGTTGTTGAAGAGACTCTCTTTTTGCCATTGGACATTCTTTCCTGCTCTGTCAAAGATAAGTTGACCATAGAGTTGAGGGTCCATTTCTGGGCTCTCGATTCTGTTCCATGGATCTATGTGTCTGTTTTTGTGCCAGTACCCTACTGTCTTGATGATGACAGCTTTGTCATAGAGCTGGAAGTCCAGAATTGTGATGCCGCCAGCTTTGCTTTTCTTTCTCAATATTCCTCTGGCTATTCGTGGTCTCTTCTGGTTCCATTCAAATCTTAGGATTATTTGTTCCATTTCTTGGAAAAAAGTGGATGGTATTTTGACGGGGATTGCATTGCATGTGTAGATTGCTCTAGGTAGCATTGACCTCTTCACAATGTTGGTTCTCCCAATCCATGAGCATGGAACGTTTTTCCGTTTCTTTGTGTCTTCTTCAATTTCTTTCCTGAGTATTTGGTAGTTTTCTGAGTACAGATCCTTTGCCTCTTGGGTTCAATTTATTCCTAGGTCTCTTCTGGTTTTGGGTGCAGTTGTGAATGGGATCGACTCCTTGATTTGTCTCTCTTCTGTCTTGTTGTTGGTGTATAGGAATGCCACTGATGTCTGTGCATTGATTTTATAGCCTGCTACTTGACGGAATTGCTGTGTGAGTTGTAGCAGTTTTGGGGTGGAGTCTTTTGGGTTTTCCACATAAAGTATCATATCATCTGCAAAGAGTGAGAGTTTGACTTCCTCTCTGCCGATTTGGATGCCTTGGATTTCTTTTTGTTGTCTGATTGCTGTGGCTAGGACTTCTAATACTATGTTGAATAGCAGTGGTGAGAGTGGCTATCCCTGCCGCGTTCCTGACCTTAGGGGAAAAGACCTCAGCTTTTCCCCATTGAGAATGATATTCGCTGTAGGTTGTTCGTAGATGGCTTTTATGATATTGAGGTATGTACCCGCTGTCCCTGTACTCTGAAGAGTTTTGATCCAGAAAGTGTGCTTTACTTTGTCAAATGGTTTTTCTGCATCTATTGAGAGGATCATATGATTCTTGTTCTTTCTTTGGTTAATGTGTTTTATCACGTTGATTGATTTGCGGATGTTGAACCAGCCTTGCAGCCCAGGGATAAATCCCACTTGGTCATGGTGAATACTCCTTTTCATGTACTGTTGGGTCCTCTTGGCTAGTATTTTGGTGAGAATTTTTGCATCGATGTTCATCAAGGATATTGGTCTCTAATACTCCTTTTTGATGGGATCTTTGTCTGGTTTTGGGATCAAGGTAATGGTGGCCTCATAAAATGAGATTGGAAGTTTTCCTTCCATTTCTATTGTTTGGAACAGTTTCAGGAGAATAGGTATTAATTCTTCTTTAAATGTCTGATAGAATTCCCCTGGGAATCCATCTGGCCCTGGGCTTTGGTTTCTTGGGAGGTTTTTGATGACTACTTCAATTGCCTTCGTGGTTATAGGACTGTTCAGGTTTTCTCTTTCTTCCTGGGTCAGTTTTGGTAGTTGACACATCTCTAGAAATGCACCCATTTCTTCCAGGTTATGGAATATGCTGCCATAGGGTTGCTCAGATTACGTTCTTATAATCGTTTGTATTTCTTTGGTGTTGGTTGTGATCTCTCCTCCTTCATTCATGATTTTGTTGATTTGGGTCATTTCTCTTTTCTTTTTGATCAGCCTGGACAGGGGTGTATCAATCTTGTGAATTCTTTCAAAGAACCAGCTCCTAGTTCCGTTGATCTGTTCTACTGTTCTTTTGGGTTCTATTTCATTGATTTCTGCTCTGATCTGCATGATTTCTCTTCTCCTGCTGGGTTTAGGCTTTATTGGCCGTTCTTTCTCCAGCTCCTTTAGGTGTAGGGTTAGGGTGTGTATTTGAGACCTTTCATGTTTCTTGAGAAAGGCTTGTATTGCTATATACTTTCCTCGCAGGACTGCCTTGGCTGTATCCCAAAGATTTTGGACAGTTGTGTTTTCATTTTCATTGGTTTCCATGAATTTTTAAATTCTTCTTTAATTTCCTGGTTGACCCATTCATTCTTTCGTAGGATGCTCTTTAGCCTCCATGTATTTGAGTTCTTTCCGACTTTCCTCTTGTGATTGAGTTCTAGTTTCAAAGCATTGTGGTCTGAAAATGTGCAGGGAATGATCCCAATCTTTGGGTACCGGTTGAGACCTGATTTGTGACCTAGGATGTGATCCATTCTGGAGAACGTTCCATGGGCCCTAGAGAAGAATGTGTATTCCGTTGCTTCGGGATGGAACGTTCTGAATATGTCTGTGAAGTCCATTTGGTCCAGTGTGTCATTTAAAGTCTTTATTTCCTTGTTGATCTTTTGCTTAGATGATCTGGCCATTTCAGTCAGGGGTGTGTTAAAGTCCCCCACTTTGATTGTATGGTTGTCAATGTCTTTCTTTGCTTTTCTTCTAAATTGCCTTATATAATTGGATGCTCCCATGTTCGGGGCATAGACATTGACAATTGTTAGATCTTCTTCTTGGATAGACCCTTTAAGTAGGATATAGTGTCCTTCTTCATCTCTTATTACAGTCTTTGTTTTTTATTGCTTTGTTAATCACCATGTACTACATCATTTGTTTTGGTGTAGTGTCCCATGATTCATTGTTTGTTCCGAACACACAGTGCTCCATGCAGAATGTGCCCTCTTTAATACCCATCACCAGGCTAACCAATCCCCCGACCCACCTCCCCTCTAGAAACCTCGGATTTTTTTTCAGAATCCATCATCTCTCCTGGTCTGTCTCCCCCTCTCACTAACTCCCCTTCATTCTTCCTCTCCTGCTATCTCCTTCTTTTCCTTTATTCTTAAAATATGTTGCGTTATTTGTTTCAGAAGTAGAGATCTGTGATTCAACAGTCTTACACAATTCACAGCGCTCACCGTAGCTCATACCCTCCCCAATGTCTATCACCCAGCCAGCCCATCCCTCCCACCCCCGACCACTCCAGCAAGCCTCACTCTGTTCCTGAGATTAAGAATTCCTCATATCAGTGAGGTCATATGATACATGTCTTTCTCTGATTGACTTATTTCACTAATCATCGGACCCTCCACTTCCATCCACGTCGTTGTCCATGGCAACATCTCATTCCTTTTGATGGCTGCGTAATATTCCATTGTGTATATATATACCACTTCTTCTTTATCCACTCTTCTGTCGATGGACATCTTGGCTCTTTCAACAGTTTGGCTATTGTGGACATTGCTGCTATAAACAATGGGGTGCACGTACCGCTTCGGGTCCCTACATTTGTATCTTGGGGGTAAATACCCAGGAGTGCAATTGCTGGATCGGATGGTAGCTCTAATTTCAACTATTTGAGGAACCTCCATCCTGTTTTCCAGAGGGGTTGCACCAGCTTGCATTCCCACCACCAGTGTAGGAGGGTTCCCCTTTCTCCACATCCCCGCCAACCTCTGTCGTTCCCTGACTTGTTCATTTGAGCCATTCTGACGGGTGTGAGGGGGTATCTCATTGAGGTTTTGATGTGGATTTCCCTGATGCCGAGCCGTGTTGAGCACTTTTTCCTGTGCCTGTGGGCCATTTGGATGTCTTCTTTGGAAAAATGTCTGTTCATGTCTTCTGCCTATTTTTTGATTGGATTATTTGTTCTTTGGGTGTTGAGTTTGATACGTTTTTATACATATTGGATAGTAGCCCTTTATCTGATATGTCATTCGTAAATAATTTCTCCCATTCTGTCGGTTGTGTTTTGGTTTTGTGGACTGTTTCTTTTGCTGTGCCAAAGGTTTTTATCTTGATGAAATCCCAATAGTTCATTTTTGCCCTTGCTTCCCGTGCCTTTGGTGATGTTTGTAGGAAGAAGTTGCTGCGGCTGAGGTCGAAGAGCTTGCTACCTGTGTTCTCCTTTATGATTTTGATGGAGTCCTGTCTCACACTGAGGTCTTTCAAACATTTGGAGTCTATTTTTGTGTGTGGTGTCAGGAAATGGTCCAGTGTCATTCTTCTGCATGGGGCTGTCCCATTTCCACAACTCCAGTTGTTGAAGAGACTCTCTTTTTGCCATTGGACATTCTTTCCTGCTCTGTCAAAGATAAGTTGACCATAGAGTTGAGGGTCCATTTCTGGGCTCTCGATTCTGTTCCATGGATCTATGTGTCTGTTTTTGTGCCAGTACCCTACTGTCTTGATGATGACAGCTTTGTCATAGAGCTGGAAGTCCAGAATTGTGATGCCGCCAGCTTTGCTTTTCTTTCTCAATATTCCTCTGGCTATTCGTGGTCTCTTCTGGTTCCATTCAAATCTTAGGATTATTTGTTCCATTTCTTGGAAAAAAGTGGATGGTATTTTGACGGGGATTGCATTGCATGTGTAGATTGCTCTAGGTAGCATTGACCTCTTCACAATGTTGGTTCTCCCAATCCATGAGCATGGAACGTTTTTCCGTTTCTTTGTGTCTTCTTCAATTTCTTTCCTGAGTATTTGGTAGTTTTCTGAGTACAGATCCTTTGCCTCTTGGGTTCAATTTATTCCTAGGTCTCTTCTGGTTTTGGGTGCAGTTGTGAATGGGATCGACTCCTTGATTTGTCTCTCTTCTGTCTTGTTGTTGGTGTATAGGAATGCCACTGATGTCTGTGCATTGATTTTATAGCCTGCTACTTGACGGAATTGCTGTGTGAGTTGTAGCAGTTTTGGGGTGGAGTCTTTTGGGTTTTCCACATAAAGTATCATATCATCTGCAAAGAGTGAGAGTTTGACTTCCTCTCTGCCGATTTGGATGCCTTGGATTTCTTTTTGTTGTCTGATTGCTGTGGCTAGGACTTCTAATACTATGTTGAATAGCAGTGGTGAGAGTGGCTATCCCTGCCGCGTTCCTGACCTTAGGGGAAAAGATCTCAGCTTTTCCCCATTGAGAATGATATTCGCTGTAGGTTGTTCGTAGATGGCTTTTATGATATTGAGGTATGTACCCGCTGTCCCTGTACTCTGAAGAGTTTTGATCCAGAAAGTGTGCTTTACTTTGTCAAATGGTTTTTCTGCATCTATTGAGAGGATCATATGATTCTTGTTCTTTCTTTGGTTAATGTGTTTTATCACGTTGATTGATTTGCGGATGTTGAACCAGCCTTGCAGCCCAGGGATAAATCCCACTTGGTCATGGTGAATACTCCTTTTCATGTACTGTTGGGTCCTCTTGGCTAGTATTTTGGTGAGAATTTTTGCATCGATGTTCATCAAGGATATTGGTCTCTAATACTCCTTTTTGATGGGATCTTTGTCTGGTTTTGGGATCAAGGTAATGGTGGCCTCATAAAATGAGATTGGAAGTTTTCCTCCCATTTCTATTGTTTGGAACAGTTTCAGGAGAATAGGTATTAATTCTTCTTTAAATGTCGGATAGAATTCCCCTGGGAATCCATCTGGCCCTGGGCTTTGGTTTCTTGGGAGGTTTTTGATGACTACTTCAATTGCCTTCGTGGTTATAGGACTGTTCAGGTTTTCTCTTTCTTCCTGGGTCAGTTTTGGTAGTTGACACATCTCTAGGAATGCACCCATTTCTTCCAGGTTATGGAATATGCTGCCATAGGGTTGCTCAGATTACGTTCTTATAATCGTTTGTATTTCTTTGGTGTTGGTTGTGATCTCTCCTCCTTCATTCATGATTTTGTTGATTTGGGTCATTTCTCTTTTCTTTTTGATCAGCCTGGACAGGGGTGTATCAATCTTGTGAATTCTTTCAAAGAACCAGCTCCTAGTTCCGTTGATCTGTTCTACTGTTCTTTTGGGTTCTATTTCATTGATTTCTGCTCTGATCTGCATGATTTCTCTTCTCCTGCTGGGTTTAGGCTTTATTGGCCGTTCTTTCTCCAGCTCCTTTAGGTGTAGGGTTAGGGTGTGTATTTGAGACCTTTCATGTTTCTTGAGAAAGGCTTGTATTGCTATATACTTTCCTCGCAGGACTGCCTTGGCTGTATCCCAAAGATTTTGGACAGTTGTGTTTTCATTTTCATTGGTTTCCATGAATTTTTAAATTCTTCTTTAATTTCCTGGTTGACCCATTCATTCTTTCGTAGGATGCTCTTTAGCCTCCATGTATTTGAGTTCTTTCCGACTTTCCTCTTGTGATTGAGTTCTAGTTTCAAAGCATTGTGGTCTGAAAATGTGCAGGGAATGATCCCAATCTTTGGGTACCGGTTGAGACCTGATTTGTGACCTAGGATGTGATCCATTCTGGAGAACGTTCCATGGGCCCTAGAGAAGAATGTGTATTCCGTTGCTTCGGGATGGAACGTTCTGAATATGTCTGTGAAGTCCATTTGGTCCAGTGTGTCATTTAAAGTCTTTATTTCCTTGTTGATCTTTTGCTTAGATGATCTGGCCATTTCAGTCAGGGGTGTGTTAAAGTCCCCCACTCTGATTGTATGGTTGTCAATGTCTTTCTTTGCTTTTCTTCTAAATTGCCTTATATAATTGGATGCTCCCATGTTCGGGGCATAGACATTTACAATTGTTAGATCTTCTTCTTGGATAGACCCTTTAAGTAGGATATAGTGTCCTTCTTCATCTCTTATTACAGTCTTTGTTTTTTATTGCTTTGTTAATCACCATGTACTACATCATTTGTTTTGGTGTAGTGTCCCATGATTCATTGTTTGTTCCGAACACACAGTGCTCCATGCAGAATGTGCCCTCTTTAATACCCATCACCAAGCTAACCAATCCCCCGACCCACCTCCCCTCTAGAAACCTCGGATTTTTTTTCAGAATCCATCATCTCTCCTGGTCTGTCTCCCCCTCTCACTAACTCCCCTTCATTCTTCCTCTCCTGCTATCTCCTTCTTTTCCTTTATTCTTAAAATATGTTGCGTTATTTGTTTCAGAAGTAGAGATCTGTGATTCAACAGTCTTACACAATTCACAGCGCTCACCGTAGCTCATACCCTCCCCAATGTCTATCACCCAGCCAGCCCATCCCTCCCACCCCCGACCACTCCAGCAAGCCTCACTCTGTTCCTGAGATTAAGAATTCCTCATATCAGTGAGGTCATATGATACATGTCTTTCTCTGATTGACTTATTTCACTAATCATCGGACCCTCCACTTCCATCCACGTCGTTGTCCATGGCAACATCTCATTCCTTTTGATGGCTGCGTAATATTCCATTGTGTATATATATACCACTTCTTCTTTATCCACTCTTCTGTCGATGGACATCTTGGCTCTTTCAACAGTTTGGCTATTGTGGACATTGCTGCTATAAACAATGGGGTGCACGTACCGCTTCGGGTCCCTACATTTGTATCTTTGGGGTAAATACCCAGGAGTGCAATTGCTGGATCGGATGGTAGCTCTAATTTCAACTATTTGAGGAACCTCCATCCTGTTTTCCAGAGGGGTTGCCCCAGCTTGCATTCCCACCACCAGTGTAGGAGGGTTCCCCTTTCTCCACATCCCCGCCAACCTCTGTCGTTCCCTGACTTGTTCATTTGAGCCATTCTGACGGGTGTGAGAGGGTATCTCATTGAGGTTTTGATGTGGATTTCCCTGATGCCGAGCCGTGTTGAGCACTTTTTCCTGTGCCTGTGGGCCATTTGGATGTCTTCTTTGGAAAAATGTCTGTTCATGTCTTCTGCCTATTTTTTGATTGGATTATTTGTTCTTTGGGTGTTGAGTTTCATACGTTTTTATACATATTGGATAGTAGCCCTTTATCTGATATGTCATTCTTAAATAATTTCTCCCATTCTGTCGGTTGTGTTTTGGTTTTGTGGACTGTTTCTTTTGCTGTGCCAAAGGTTTTTATCTTGATGAAATCCCAATAGTTCATTTTTGCCCTGGCTTCCCGTGCCTTTGGTGATGTTTGTAGGAAGGAGTTGCTGCAGCTGAGGTCGAAGAGCTTGCTACCTGTGTTCTCCTTTAGGATTTTGATGGAGTCCTGTCTCACACTGAGGTCTTTCAAACATTTGGAGTCTATTTTTGTGTGTGGTGTCAGGAAATGGTCCAGTGTCATTCTTCTGCATGGGGCTGTCCCATTTCCACAACTCCAGTTGTTGAAGAGACTCTCTTTTTGCCATTGGACATTCTTTCCTGCTCTGTCAAAGATAAGTTGACCATAGAGTTGAGGGTCCATTTCTGGGCTCTCGATTCTGTTCCATGGATCTATGTGTCTGTTTTTGTGCCAGTACCCTACTGTCTTGATGATGACAGCTTTGTCATAGAGCTGGAAGTCCAGAATTGTGATGCCGCCAGCTTTGCTTTTCTTTCTCAATATTCCTCTGGCTATTCGTGGTCTCTTCTGGTTCCATTCAAATCTTAGGATTATTTGTTCCATTTCTTGGAAAAAAGTGGATGGTATTTTGACGGGGATTGCATTGCATGTGTAGATTGCTCTAGGTAGCATTGACCTCTTCACAATGTTGGTTCTCCCAATCCATGAGCATGGAACGTTTTTCCGTTTCTTTGTGTCTTCTTCAATTTCTTTCCTGAGTATTTGGTAGTTTTCGGGTTACAGATCCTTTGCCTCTTGGGTTCAATTTATTCCTAGGTCTCTTCTGGTTTTGGGTGCAGTTGTGAATGGGATCGACTCCTTGATTTGTCTCTCTTCTGTCTTGTTGTTGGTGTATAGGAATGCCACTGATGTCTGTGCATTGATTTTATAGCCTGCTACTTGACGGAATTGCTGTGTGAGTTGTAGCAGTTTTGGGGTGGAGTCTTTTGGGTTTTCCACATAAAGTATCATATCATCTGCAAAGAGTGAGAGTTTGACTTCCTCTCTGCCGATTTGGATGCCTTGGATTTCTTTTTGTTGTCTGATTGCTGTGGCTAGGACTTCTAATACTATGTTGAATAGCAGTGGTGAGAGTGGCTATCCCTGCCGCGTTCCTGACCTTAGGGGAAAAGATCTCAGCTTTTCCCCATTGAGAATGATATTCGCTGTAGGTTGTTCGTAGATGGCTTTTATGATATTGAGGTATGTACCCGCTGTCCCTGTACTCTGAAGAGTTTTGATCCAGAAAGTGTGCTTTACTTTGTCAAATGGTTTTTCTGCATCTATTGAGAGGATCATATGATTCTTGTTCTTTCTTTGGTTAATGTGTTTTATCACGTTGATTGATTTGCGGATGTTGAACCAGCCTTGCAGCCCAGGGATAAATCCCACTTGGTCATGGTGAATACTCCTTTTCATGTACTGTTGGGTCCTCTTGGCTAGTATTTTGGTGAGAATTTTTGCATCGATGTTCATCAAGGATATTGGTCTCTAATACTCCTTTTTGATAGGATCTTTGTCTGGTTTTGGGATCAAGGTAATGGTGGCCTCATAAAATGAGATTGGAAGTTTTCCTTCCATTTCTATTGTTTGGAACAGTTTCAGGAGAATAGGTATTAATTCTTCTTTAAATGTCGGATAGAATTCCCCTGGGAATCCATCTGGCCCTGGGCTTTGGTTTCTTGGGAGGTTTTTGATGACTACTTCAATTGCCTTCGTGGTTATAGGATTGTTCAGGTTTTCTCTTTCTTCCTGGGTCAGTTTTGGTAGTTGACACATCTCTAGGAATGCACCCATTTCTTCCACGTTATGGAATATGCTGCCATAGGTTTGCTCAGATTACGTTCTTATAATCGTTTGTATTTCTTTGGTGTTGGTTGTGATCTCTCCTCCTTCATTCATGATTTTGTTGATTTGGGTCATTTCTCTTTTCTTTTTGATCAGCCTGGACAGGGGTGTATCAATCTTGTGAATTCTTTCAAAGAACCAGCTCCTAGTTCCGTTGATCTGTTCTACTGTTCTTTTGGGTTCTATTTCATTGATTTCTGCTCTGATCTGCATGATTTCTCTTCTCCTGCTGGGTTTAGGCTTTATTGGCCGTTCTTTCTCCAGCTCCTTTAGGTGTAGGGTTAGGGTGTGTATTTGAGACCTTTCATGTTTCTTGAGAAAGGCTTGTATTGCTATATACTTTCCTCGCAGGACTGCCTTGGCTGTATCCCAAAGATTTTGGACAGTTGTGTTTTCATTTTCATTGGTTTCCATGAATTTTTAAATTCTTCTTTAATTTCCTGGTTGACCCATTCATTCTTTCGTAGGATGCTCTTTAGCCTCCATGTATTTGAGTTCTTTCCGACTTTCCTCTTGTGATTGAGTTCTAGTTTCAAAGCATTGTGGTCTGAAAATGTGCAGGGAATGATCCCAATCTTTGGGTACCGGTTGAGACCTGATTTGTGACCTAGGATGTGATCCATTCTGGAGAACGTTCCATGGGCCCTAGAGAAGAATGTGTATTCCGTTGCTTCGGGATGGAACGTTCTGAATATGTCTGTGAAGTCCATTTGGTCCAGTGTGTCATTAAAGTCTTTATTTCCTTGTTGATCTTTTGCTTAGATGATCTGGCCATTTCAGTCAGGGGGGTGTTAAAGTCCCCCACTCTGATTGTATGGTTGTCAATGTCTTTCTTTGCTTTTCTTCTAAATTGCCTTATATAATTGGATGCTCCCATGTTCGGGGCATAGACATTTACAATTGTTAGATCTTCTTCTTGGATAGACCCTTTAAGTAGGATATAGTGTCCTTCTTCATCTCTTATTACAGTCTTTGTTTTTTATTGCTTTGTTAATCACCATGTACTACATCATTTGTTTTGGTGTAGTGTCCCATGATTCATTGTTTGTTCCGAACACACAGTGCTCCATGCAGAATGTGCCCTCTTTAATACCCATCACCAGGCTAACCAATCCCCCGACCCACCTCCCCTCTAGAAACCTCGGATTTTTTTTCAGAATCCATCATCTCTCCTGGTCTGTCTCCCCCTCTCACTAACTCCCCTTCATTCTTCCTCTCCTGCTATCTCCTTCTTTTCCTTTATTCTTAAAATATGTTGCGTTATTTGTTTCAGAAGTAGAGATCTGTGATTCAACAGTCTTACACAATTCACAGCGCTCACCGTAGCTCATACCCTCCCCAATGTCTATCACCCAGCCAGCCCATCCCTCCCACCCCCGACCACTCCAGCAAGCCTCACTCTGTTCCTGAGATTAAGAATTCCTCATATCAGTGAGGTCATATGATACATGTCTTTCTCTGATTGACTTATTTCACTAATCATCGGACCCTCCACTTCCATCCACGTCGTTGTCCATGGCAACATCTCATTCCTTTTGATGGCTGCGTAATATTCCATTGTGTATATATATACCACCTCTTCTTTATCCACTCATCTGTCGATGGACATCTTGGCTCTTTCAAAAGTTTGGCTACTGTGGACATTGCTGCTATAAACAATGGGGTGCACGTACCGCTTCGGGTCCCTACATTTGTATCTTTGGGGTAAATACCCAGGAGTGCAATTGCTGGATCGGATGGTAGCTCTAATTTCAACTATTTGAGGAACCTCCATCCTGTTTTCCAGAGGGGTTGCCCCAGCTTGCATTCCCACCACCAGTGTAGGAGGGTTCCCCTTTCTCCACATCCCCGCCAACCTCTGTCGTTCCCTGACTTGTTCATTTTAGCCATTCTGACGGGTGTGAGAGGGTATCTCATTGAGGTTTTGATGTGGATTTCCCTGATGCCGAGCCGTGTTGAGCACTTTTTCCTGTGCCTGTGGGCCATTTGGATGTCTTCTTTGGAAAAATGTCTGTTCATGCCTTCTGCCTATTTTTTGATTGGATTATTTGTTCTTTGGGTGTTGAGTTTGATACGTTTTTATACATATTGGATAGTAGCCCTTTATCTGATATGTCATTCTTAAATAATTTCTCCCATTCTGTCGGTTGTCTTTTGGTTTTGTGGACTGTTTCTTTTGCTGTGCCAAAGGTTTTTATCTTGATGAAATCCCAATAGTTCCTTTTTGCCCTGGATTCCCGTGCCTTTGGTGATGTTTGTAGGAAGGAGTTGCTGCGGCTGAGGTCGAAGAGCTTGCTACCTGTGTTCTCCTTTAGGATTTTGATGGAGTCCTGTCTCACACTGAGGTCTTTCAAACATTTGGAGTCTATTTTTGTGTGTGGTGTCAGGAAATGGTCCAGTGTCATTCTTCTGCATGGGGCTGTCCAATTTCCACAACTCCAGTTGTTGAAGAGACTCTCTTTTTGCCATTGGACATTCTTTCCTGCTCTGTCAAAGATAAGTTGACCATAGAGTTGAGGGTCCATTTCTGGGCTCTCGATTCTGTTCCATGGATCTATGTGTCTGTTTTTGTGCCAGTACCCTACTGTCTTGATGATGACAGCTTTGTCATAGAGCTGGAAGTCCAGAATTGTGATGCCGCCAGCTTTGCTTTTCTTTCTCAATATTCCTCTGGCTATTCGTGGTCTCTTCTGGTTCCATTCAAATCTTAGGATTATTTGTTCCATTTCTTGGAAAAAAGTGGATGGTATTTTGACGGGGATTGCATTGCATGTGTAGATTGCTCTAGGTAGCATTGACCTCTTCACAATGTTGGTTCTCCCAATCCATGAGCATGGAACGTTTTTCCGTTTCTTTGTGTCTTCTTCAATTTCTTTCCTGAGTATTTGGTAGTTTTCTGAGTACAGATCCTTTGCCTCTTGGGTTCAATTTATTCCTAGGTCTCTTCTGGTTTTGGGTGCAGTTGTGAATGGGATCGACTCCTTGATTTGTCTCTCTTCTGTCTTGTTGTTGGTGTATAGGAATGCCACTGATGTCTGTGCATTGATTTTATAGCCTGCTACTTGACGGAATTGCTGTGTGAGTTGTAGCAGTTTTGGGGTGGAGTCTTTTGGGTTTTCCACATAAAGTATCATATCATCTGCAAAGAGTGAGAGTTTGACTTCCTCTCTGCCGATTTGGATGCCTTGGATTTCTTTTTGTTGTCTGATTGCTGTGGCTAGGACTTCTAATACTATGTTGAATAGCAGTGGTGAGAGTGGCTATCCCTGCCGCGTTCCTGACCTTAGGGGAAAAGATCTCAGCTTTTCCCCATTGAGAATGATATTCGCTGTAGGTTGTTCGTAGATGGCTTTTATGATATTGAGGTATGTACCCGCTGTCCCTGTACTCTGAAGAGTTTTGATCCAGAAAGTGTGCTTTACTTTGTCAAATGGTTTTTCTGCATCTATTGAGAGGATCATATGATTCTTGTTCTTTCTTTGGTTAATGTGTTTTATCACGTTGATTGATTTGCGGATGTTGAACCAGCCTTGCAGCCCAGGGATAAATCCCACTTGGTCATGGTGAATACTCCTTTTCATGTACTGTTGGGTCCTCTTGGCTAGTATTTTGGTGAGAATTTTTGCATCGATGTTCATCAAGGATATTGGTCTCTAATACTCCTTTTTGATGGGATCTTTGTCTGGTTTTGGGATCAAGGTAATGGTGGCCTCATAAAATGAGATTGGAAGTTTTCCTTCCATTTCTATTGTTTGGAACAGTTTCAGGAGAATAGGTATTAATTCTTCTTTAAATGTCTGATAGAATTCCCCTGGGAATCCATCTGGCCCTGGGCTTTGGTTTCTTGGGAGGTTTTTGATGACTACTTCAATTGCCTTCGTGGTTATAGGACTGTTCAGGTTTTCTCTTTCTTCCTGGGTCAGTTTTGGTAGTTGACACATCTCTAGGAATGCACCCATTTCTTCCAGGTTATGGAATATGCTGCCATAGGGTTGCTCAGATTACGTTCTTATAATCGTTTGTATTTCTTTGGTGTTGGTTGTGATCTCTCCTCCTTCATTCATGATTTTGTTGATTTGGGTCATTTCTCTTTTCTTTTTGATCAGCCTGGACAGGGGTGTATCAATCTTGTGAATTCTTTCAAAGAACCAGCTCCTAGTTCCGTTGATCTGTTCTACTGTTCTTTTGGGTTCTATTTCATTGATTTCTGCTCTGATCTGCATGATTTCTCTTCTCCTGCTGGGTTTAGGCTTTATTGGCCGTTCTTTCTCCAGCTCCTTTAGGTGTAGGGTTAGGGTGTGTATTTGAGACCTTTCATGTTTCTTGAGAAAGGCTTGTATTGCTATATACTTTCCTCGCAGGACTGCCTTGGCTGTATCCCAAAGATTTTGGACAGTTGTGTTTTCATTTTCATTGGTTTCCATGAATTTTTAAATTCTTCTTTAATTTCCTGGTTGACCCATTCATTCTTTCGTAGGATGCTCTTTAGCCTCCATGTATTTGAGTTCTTTCCGACTTTCCTCTTGTGATTGAGTTCTAGTTTCAAAGCATTGAGGTCTGAAAATGTGCAGGGAATGATCCCAATCTTTGGGTACCGGTTGAGACCTGATTTGTGACCTAGGATGTGATCCATTCTGGAGAACGTTCCATGGGCCCTAGAGAAGAATGTGTATTCCGTTGCTTCGGGATGGAACGTTCTGAATATGTCTGTGAAGTCCATTTGGTCCAGTGTGTCATTTAAAGTCTTTATTTCCTTGTTGATCTTTTGCTTAGATGATCTGGCCATTTCAGTCAGGGGGGTGTTAAAGTCCCCCACTATGATTGTATGGTTGTCAATGTCTTTCTTTGCTTTTCTTCTAAATTGCCTTATATAATTGGATGCTCCCATGTTCGGGGCATAGACATTGACAATTGTTAGATCTTCTTCTTGGATAGACCCTTTAAGTAGGATATAGTGTCCTTCTTCATCTCTTATTACAGTCTTTGTTTTTTATTGCTTTGTTAATCACCATGTACTACATCATTTGTTTTGGTGTAGTGTCCCATGATTCATTGTTTGTTCCGAACACACAGTGCTCCATGCAGAATGTGCCCTCTTTAATACCCATCACCAGGCTAACCAATCCCCCGACCCACCTCCCCTCTAGAAACCTCGGATTTTTTTTCAGAATCCATCATCTCTCCTGGTCTGTCTCCCCCTCTCACTAACTCCCCTTCATTCTTCCTCTCCTGCTATCTCCTTCTTTTCCTTTATTCTTAAAATATGTTGCGTTATTTGTTTCAGAAGTAGAGATCTGTGATTCAACAGTCTTACACAATTCACAGCGCTCACCGTAGCTCATACCCTCCCCAATGTCTATCACCCAGCCAGCCCATCCCTCCCACCCCCGACCACTCCAGCAAGCCTCACTCTGTTCCTGAGATTAAGAATTCCTCATATCAGTGAGGTCATATGATACATGTCTTTCTCTGATTGACTTATTTCACTAATCATCGGACCCTCCACTTCCATCCACGTCGTTGTCCATGGCAACATCTCATTCCTTTTGATGGCTGCGTAATATTCCATTGTGTATATATATACCACCTCTTCTTTATCCACTCATCTGTCGATGGACATCTTGGCTCTTTCAAAAGTTTGGCTACTGTGGACATTGCTGCTATAAACAATGGGGTGCACGTACCGCTTCGGGTCCCTACATTTGTATCTTTGGGGTAAATACCCAGGAGTGCAATTGCTGGATCGGATGGTAGCTCTAATTTCAACTATTTGAGGAACCTCCATCCTGTTTTCCAGAGGGGTTGCCCCAGCTTGCATTCCCACCACCAGTGTAGGAGGGTTCCCCTTTCTCCACATCCCCGCCAACCTCTGTCGTTCCCTGACTTGTTCATTTGAGCCATTCTGACGGGTGTGAGAGGGTATCTCATTGAGGTTTTGATGTGGATTTCCCTGATGCCGAGCCGTGTTGAGCACTTTTTCCTGTGCCTGTGGGCCATTTGGATGTCTTCTTTGGAAAAATGTCTGTTCATGCCTTCTGCCTATTTTTTGATTGGATTATTTGTTCTTTGGGTGTTGAGTTTGATACGTTTTTATACATATTGGATAGTAGCCCTTTATCTGATATGTCATTCTTAAATAATTTCTCCCATTCTGTCGGTTGTCTTTTGGTTTTGTGGACTGTTTCTTTTGCTGTGCCAAAGGTTTTTATCTTGATGAAATCCCAATAGTTCCTTTTTGCCCTGGATTCCCGTGCCTTTGGTGATGTTTGTAGGAAGGAGTTGCTGCGGCTGAGGTCGAAGAGCTTGCTACCTGTGTTCTCCTTTAGGATTTTGATGGAGTCCTGTCTCACACTGAGGTCTTTCAAACATTTGGAGTCTATTTTTGTGTGTGGTGTCAGGAAATGGTCCAGTGTCATTCTTCTGCATGGGGCTGTCCCATTTCCACAACTCCAGTTGTTGAAGAGACTCTCTTTTTGCCATTGGACATTCTTTCCTGCTCTGTCAAAGATAAGTTGACCATAGAGTTGAGGGTCCATTTCTGGGCTCTCGATTCTGTTCCATGGATCTATGTGTCTGTTTTTGTGCCAGTACCCTACTGTCTTGATGATGACAGCTTTGTCATAGAGCTGGAAGTCCAGAATTGTGATGCCGCCAGCTTTGCTTTTCTTTCTCAATATTCCTCTGGCTATTCGTGGTCTCTTCTGGTTCCATTCAAATCTTAGGATTATTTGTTCCATTTCTTGGAAAAAAGTGGATGGTATTTTGACGGGGATTGCATTGCATGTGTAGATTGCTCTAGGTAGCATTGACCTCTTCACAATGTTGGTTCTCCCAATCCATGAGCATGGAACGTTTTTCCGTTTCTTTGTGTCTTCTTCAATTTCTTTCCTGAGTATTTGGTAGTTTTCTGAGTACAGATCCTTTGCCTCTTGGGTTCAATTTATTCCTAGGTCTCTTCTGGTTTTGGGTGCAGTTGTGAATGGGATCGACTCCTTGATTTGTCTCTCTTCTGTCTTGTTGTTGGTGTATAGGAATGCCACTGATGTCTGTGCATTGATTTTATAGCCTGCTACTTGACGGAATTGCTGTGTGAGTTGTAGCAGTTTTGGGGTGGAGTCTTTTGGGTTTTCCACATAAAGTATCATATCATCTGCAAAGAGTGAGAGTTTGACTTCCTCTCTGCCGATTTGGATGCCTTGGATTTCTTTTTGTTGTCTGATTGCTGTGGCTAGGACTTCTAATACTATGTTGAATAGCAGTGGTGAGAGTGGCTATCCCTGCCGCGTTCCTGACCTTAGGGGAAAAGATCTCAGCTTTTCCCCATTGAGAATGATATTCGCTGTAGGTTGTTCGTAGATGGCTTTTATGATATTGAGGTATGTACCCGCTGTCCCTGTACTCTGAAGAGTTTTGATCCAGAAAGTGTGCTTTACTTTGTCAAATGGTTTTTCTGCATCTATTGAGAGGATCATATGATTCTTGTTCTTTCTTTGGTTAATGTGTTTTATCACGTTGATTGATTTGCGGATGTTGAACCAGCCTTGCAGCCCAGGGATAAATCCCACTTGGTCATGGTGAATACTCCTTTTCATGTACTGTTGGGTCCTCTTGGCTAGTATTTTGGTGAGAATTTTTGCATCGATGTTCATCAAGGATATTGGTCTCTAATACTCCTTTTTGATGGGATCTTTGTCTGGTTTTGGGATCAAGGTAATGGTGGCCTCATAAAATGAGATTGGAAGTTTTCCTTCCATTTCTATTGTTTGGAACAGTTTCAGGAGAATAGGTATTAATTCTTCTTTAAATGTCTGATAGAATTCCCCTGGGAATCCATCTGGCCCTGGGCTTTGGTTTCTTGGGAGGTTTTTGATGACTACTTCAATTGCCTTCGTGGTTATAGGACTGTTCAGGTTTTCTCTTTCTTCCTGGGTCAGTTTTGGTAGTTGACACATCTCTAGGAATGCACCCATTTCTTCCAGGTTATGGAATATGCTGCCATAGGGTTGCTCAGATTACGTTCTTATAATCGTTTGTATTTCTTTGGTGTTGGTTGTGATCTCTCCTCCTTCATTCATGATTTTGTTGATTTGGGTCATTTCTCTTTTCTTTTTGATCAGCCTGGACAGGGGTGTATCAATCTTGTGAATTCTTTCAAAGAACCAGCTCCTAGTTCCGTTGATCTGTTCTACTGTTCTTTTGGGTTCTATTTCATTGATTTCTGCTCTGATCTGCATGATTTCTCTTCTCCTGCTGGGTTTAGGCTTTATTGGCCGTTCTTTCTCCAGCTCCTTTAGGTGTAGGGTTAGGGTGTGTATTTGAGACCTTTCATGTTTCTTGAGAAAGGCTTGTATTGCTATATACTTTCCTCGCAGGACTGCCTTGGCTGTATCCCAAAGATTTTGGACAGTTGTGTTTTCATTTTCATTGGTTTCCATGAATTTTTAAATTCTTCTTTAATTTCCTGGTTGACCCATTCATTCTTTCGTAGGATGCTCTTTAGCCTCCATGTATTTGAGTTCTTTCCGACTTTCCTCTTGTGATTGAGTTCTAGTTTCAAAGCATTGAGGTCTGAAAATGTGCAGGGAATGATCCCAATCTTTGGGTACCGGTTGAGACCTGATTTGTGACCTAGGATGTGATCCATTCTGGAGAACGTTCCATGGGCCCTAGAGAAGAATGTGTATTCCGTTGCTTCGGGATGGAACGTTCTGAATATGTCTGTGAAGTCCATTTGGTCCAGTGTGTCATTTAAAGTCTTTATTTCCTTGTTGATCTTTTGCTTAGATGATCTGGCCATTTCAGTCAGGGGGGTGTTAAAGTCCCCCACTATGATTGTATGGTTGTCAATGTCTTTCTTTGCTTTTCTTCTAAATTGCCTTATATAATTGGATGCTCCCATGTTCGGGGCATAGACATTGACAATTGTTAGATCTTCTTCTTGGATAGACCCTTTAAGTAGGATATAGTGTCCTTCTTCATCTCTTATTACAGCCTTTGTTTTTTATTGCTTTGTTAATCACCATGTACTACATCATTTGTTTTGGTGTAGTGTCCCATGATTCATTGTTTGTTCCGAACACACAGTGCTCCATGCAGAATGTGCCCTCTTTAATACCCATCACCAGGCTAACCAATCCCCCGACCCACCTCCCCTCTAGAAACCTCGGATTTTTTTTCAGAATCCATCATCTCTCCTGGTATGTCTCCCCCTCTCACTAACTCCCCTTCATTCTTCCTCTCCTGCTATCTCCTTCTTTTCCTTTATTCTTAAAATATGTTGCGTTATTTGTTTCAGAAGTAGAGATCTGTGATTCAACAGTCTTACACAATTCACAGCGCTCACCGTAGCTCATACCCTCCCCAATGTCTATCACCCAGCCAGCCCATCCCTCCCACCCCCGACCACTCCAGCAAGCCTCACTCTGTTCCTGAGATTAAGAATTCCTCATATCAGTGAGGTCATATGATACATGTCTTTCTCTGATTGACTTATTTCACTAATCATCGGACCCTCCACTTCCATCCACGTCGTTGTCCATGGCAACATCTCATTCCTTTTGATGCCTGCGTAATATTCCATTGTGTATATATATACCACCTCTTCTTTATCCACTCATCTGTCGATGGAGATCTTGGCTCTTTCAAAAGTTTGGCTACTGTGGACATTGCTGCTATAAACAATGGGGTGCACGTACCGCTTCGGGTCCCTACATTTGTATCTTTGGGGTAAATACCCAGGAGTGCAATTGCTGGATCGGATGGTAGCTCTAATTTCAACTATTTGAGGAACCTCCATCCTGTTTTCCGGAGGGGTTGCCCCAGCTTGCATTCCCACCACCAGTGTAGGAGGGTTCCCCTTTCTCCACATCCCCGCCAACCTCTGTCGTTCCCTGACTTGTTCATTTGAGCCATTCTGACGGGTGTGAGAGGGTATCTCATTGAGGTTTTGATGTGGATTTCCCTGATGCCGAGCCGTGTTGAGCACTTTTTCCTGTGCCTGTGGGCCATTTGGATGTCTTCTTTGGAAAAATGTCTGTTCATGCCTTCTGCCTATTTTTTGATTGGATTATTTGTTCTTTGGGTGTTGAGTTTGATACGTTTTTATACATATTGGATAGTAGCCCTTTATCTGATATGTCATTCTTAAATAATTTCTCCCATTCTGTCGGTTGTCTTTTGGTTTTGTGGACTGTTTCTTTTGCTGTGCCAAAGGTTTTTATCTTGATGAAATCCCAATAGTTCCTTTTTGCCCTGGATTCCCGTGCCTTTGGTGATGTTTGTAGGAAGGAGTTGCTGCGGCTGAGGTCGAAGAGCTTGCTACCTGTGTTCTCCTTTAGGATTTTGATGGAGTCCTGTCTCACACTGAGGTCTTTCAAACATTTGGAGTCTATTTTTGTGTGTGGTGTCAGGAAATGGTCCAGTGTCATTCTTCTGCATGGGGCTGTCCCATTTCCACAACTCCAGTTGTTGAAGAGACTCTCTTTTTGCCATTGGACATTCTTTCCTGCTCTGTCAAAGATAAGTTGACCATAGAGTTGAGGGTCCATTTCTGGGCTCTCGATTCTGTTCCATGGATCTATGTGTCTGTTTTTGTGCCAGTACCCTACTGTCTTGATGATGACAGCTTTGTCATAGAGCTGGAAGTCCAGAATTGTGATGCCGCCAGCTTTGCTTTTCTTTCTCAATATTCCTCTGGCTATTCGTGGTCTCTTCTGGTTCCATTCAAATCTTAGGATTATTTGTTCCATTTCTTGGAAAAAAGTGGATGGTATTTTGACGGGGATTGCATTGCATGTGTAGATTGCTCTAGGTAGCATTGACCTCTTCACAATGTTGGTTCTCCCAATCCATGAGCATGGAACGTTTTTCCGTTTCTTTGTGTCTTCTTCAATTTCTTTCCTGAGTATTTGGTAGTTTTCTGAGTACAGATCCTTTGCCTCTTGGGTTCAATTTATTCCTAGGTCTCTTCTGGTTTTGGGTGCAGTTGTGAATGGGATCGACTCCTTGATTTGTCTCTCTTCTGTCTTGTTGTTGGTGTATAGGAATGCCACTGATGTCTGTGCATTGATTTTATAGCCTGCTACTTGACGGAATTGCTGTGTGAGTTGTAGCAGTTTTGGGGTGGAGTCTTTTGGGTTTTCCACATAAAGTATCATATCATCTGCAAAGAGTGAGAGTTTGACTTCCTCTCTGCCGATTTGGATGCCTTGGATTTCTTTTTGTTGTCTGATTGCTGTGGCTAGGACTTCTAATACTATGTTGAATAGCAGTGGTGAGAGTGGCTATCCCTGCCGCGTTCCTGACCTTAGGGGAAAAGACCTCAGCTTTTCCCCATTGAGAATGATATTCGCTGTAGGTTGTTCGTAGATGGCTTTTATGATATTGAGGTATGTACCCGCTGTCCCTGTACTCTGAAGAGTTTTGATCCAGAAAGTGTGCTTTACTTTGTCAAATGGTTTTTCTGCATCTATTGAGAGGATCATATGATTCTTGTTCTTTCTTTGGTTAATGTGTTTTATCACGTTGATTGATTTGCGGATGTTGAACCAGCCTTGCAGCCCAGGGATAAATCCCACTTGGTCATGGTGAATACTCCTTTTCATGTACTGTTGGGTCCTCTTGGCTAGTATTTTGGTGAGAATTTTTGCATCGATGTTCATCAAGGATATTGGTCTCTAATACTCCTTTTTGATGGGATCTTTGTCTGGTTTTGGGATCAAGGTAATGGTGGCCTCATAAAATGAGATTGGAAGTTTTCCTTCCATTTCTATTGTTTGGAACAGTTTCAGGAGAATAGGTATTAATTCTTCTTTAAATGTCTGATAGAATTCCCCTGGGAATCCATCTGGCCCTGGGCTTTGGTTTCTTGGGAGGTTTTTGATGACTACTTCAATTGCCTTCGTGGTTATAGGACTGTTCAGGTTTTCTCTTTCTTCCTGGGTCAGTTTTGGTAGTTGACACATCTCTAGAAATGCACCCATTTCTTCCAGGTTATGGAATATGCTGCCATAGGGTTGCTCAGATTACGTTCTTATAATCGTTTGTATTTCTTTGGTGTTGGTTGTGATCTCTCCTCCTTCATTCATGATTTTGTTGATTTGGGTCATTTCTCTTTTCTTTTTGATCAGCCTGGACAGGGGTGTATCAATCTTGTGAATTCTTTCAAAGAACCAGCTCCTAGTTCCGTTGATCTGTTCTACTGTTCTTTTGGGTTCTATTTCATTGATTTCTGCTCTGATCTGCATGATTTCTCTTCTCCTGCTGGGTTTAGGCTTTATTGGCCGTTCTTTCTCCAGCTCCTTTAGGTGTAGGGTTAGGGTGTGTATTTGAGACCTTTCATGTTTCTTGAGAAAGGCTTGTATTGCTATATACTTTCCTCGCAGGACTGCCTTGGCTGTATCCCAAAGATTTTGGACAGTTGTGTTTTCATTTTCATTGGTTTCCATGAATTTTTAAATTCTTCTTTAATTTCCTGGTTGACCCATTCATTCTTTCGTAGGATGCTCTTTAGCCTCCATGTATTTGAGTTCTTTCCGACTTTCCTCTTGTGATTGAGTTCTAGTTTCAAAGCATTGTGGTCTGAAAATGTGCAGGGAATGATCCCAATCTTTGGGTACCGGTTGAGACCTGATTTGTGACCTAGGATGTGATCCATTCTGGAGAACGTTCCATGGGCCCTAGAGAAGAATGTGTATTCCGTTGCTTCGGGATGGAACGTTCTGAATATGTCTGTGAAGTCCATTTGGTCCAGTGTGTCATTTAAAGTCTTTATTTCCTTGTTGATCTTTTGCTTAGATGATCTGGCCATTTCAGTCAGGGGTGTGTTAAAGTCCCCCACTTTGATTGTATGGTTGTCAATGTCTTTCTTTGCTTTTCTTCTAAATTGCCTTATATAATTGGATGCTCCCATGTTCGGGGCATAGACATTGACAATTGTTAGATCTTCTTCTTGGATAGACCCTTTAAGTAGGATATAGTGTCCTTCTTCATCTCTTATTACAGTCTTTGTTTTTTATTGCTTTGTTAATCACCATGTACTACATCATTTGTTTTGGTGTAGTGTCCCATGATTCATTGTTTGTTCCGAACACACAGTGCTCCATGCAGAATGTGCCCTCTTTAATACCCATCACCAGGCTAACCAATCCCCCGACCCACCTCCCCTCTAGAAACCTCGGATTTTTTTTCAGAATCCATCATCTCTCCTGGTCTGTCTCCCCCTCTCACTAACTCCCCTTCATTCTTCCTCTCCTGCTATCTCCTTCTTTTCCTTTATTCTTAAAATATGTTGCGTTATTTGTTTCAGAAGTAGAGATCTGTGATTCAACAGTCTTACACAATTCACAGCGCTCACCGTAGCTCATACCCTCCCCAATGTCTATCACCCAGCCAGCCCATCCCTCCCACCCCCGACCACTCCAGCAAGCCTCACTCTGTTCCTGAGATTAAGAATTCCTCATATCAGTGAGGTCATATGATACATGTCTTTCTCTGATTGACTTATTTCACTAATCATCGGACCCTCCACTTCCATCCACGTCGTTGTCCATGGCAACATCTCATTCCTTTTGATGGCTGCGTAATATTCCATTGTGTATATATATACCACTTCTTCTTTATCCACTCTTCTGTCGATGGACATCTTGGCTCTTTCAACAGTTTGGCTATTGTGGACATTGCTGCTATAAACAATGGGGTGCACGTACCGCTTCGGGTCCCTACATTTGTATCTTGGGGGTAAATACCCAGGAGTGCAATTGCTGGATCGGATGGTAGCTCTAATTTCAACTATTTGAGGAACCTCCATCCTGTTTTCCAGAGGGGTTGCACCAGCTTGCATTCCCACCACCAGTGTAGGAGGGTTCCCCTTTCTCCACATCCCCGCCAACCTCTGTCGTTCCCTGACTTGTTCATTTGAGCCATTCTGACGGGTGTGAGGGGGTATCTCATTGAGGTTTTGATGTGGATTTCCCTGATGCCGAGCCGTGTTGAGCACTTTTTCCTGTGCCTGTGGGCCATTTGGATGTCTTCTTTGGAAAAATGTCTGTTCATGTCTTCTGCCTATTTTTTGATTGGATTATTTGTTCTTTGGGTGTTGAGTTTGATACGTTTTTATACATATTGGATAGTAGCCCTTTATCTGATATGTCATTCGTAAATAATTTCTCCCATTCTGTCGGTTGTGTTTTGGTTTTGTGGACTGTTTCTTTTGCTGTGCCAAAGGTTTTTATCTTGATGAAATCCCAATAGTTCATTTTTGCCCTTGCTTCCCGTGCCTTTGGTGATGTTTGTAGGAAGAAGTTGCTGCGGCTGAGGTCGAAGAGCTTGCTACCTGTGTTCTCCTTTATGATTTTGATGGAGTCCTGTCTCACACTGAGGTCTTTCAAACATTTGGAGTCTATTTTTGTGTGTGGTGTCAGGAAATGGTCCAGTGTCATTCTTCTGCATGGGGCTGTCCCATTTCCACAACTCCAGTTGTTGAAGAGACTCTCTTTTTGCCATTGGACATTCTTTCCTGCTCTGTCAAAGATAAGTTGACCATAGAGTTGAGGGTCCATTTCTGGGCTCTCGATTCTGTTCCATGGATCTATGTGTCTGTTTTTGTGCCAGTACCCTACTGTCTTGATGATGACAGCTTTGTCATAGAGCTGGAAGTCCAGAATTGTGATGCCGCCAGCTTTGCTTTTCTTTCTCAATATTCCTCTGGCTATTCGTGGTCTCTTCTGGTTCCATTCAAATCTTAGGATTATTTGTTCCATTTCTTGGAAAAAAGTGGATGGTATTTTGACGGGGATTGCATTGCATGTGTAGATTGCTCTAGGTAGCATTGACCTCTTCACAATGTTGGTTCTCCCAATCCATGAGCATGGAACGTTTTTCCGTTTCTTTGTGTCTTCTTCAATTTCTTTCCTGAGTATTTGGTAGTTTTCTGAGTACAGATCCTTTGCCTCTTGGGTTCAATTTATTCCTAGGTCTCTTCTGGTTTTGGGTGCAGTTGTGAATGGGATCGACTCCTTGATTTGTCTCTCTTCTGTCTTGTTGTTGGTGTATAGGAATGCCACTGATGTCTGTGCATTGATTTTATAGCCTGCTACTTGACGGAATTGCTGTGTGAGTTGTAGCAGTTTTGGGGTGGAGTCTTTTGGGTTTTCCACATAAAGTATCATATCATCTGCAAAGAGTGAGAGTTTGACTTCCTCTCTGCCGATTTGGATGCCTTGGATTTCTTTTTGTTGTCTGATTGCTGTGGCTAGGACTTCTAATACTATGTTGAATAGCAGTGGTGAGAGTGGCTATCCCTGCCGCGTTCCTGACCTTAGGGGAAAAGATCTCAGCTTTTCCCCATTGAGAATGATATTCGCTGTAGGTTGTTCGTAGATGGCTTTTATGATATTGAGGTATGTACCCGCTGTCCCTGTACTCTGAAGAGTTTTGATCCAGAAAGTGTGCTTTACTTTGTCAAATGGTTTTTCTGCATCTATTGAGAGGATCATATGATTCTTGTTCTTTCTTTGGTTAATGTGTTTTATCACGTTGATTGATTTGCGGATGTTGAACCAGCCTTGCAGCCCAGGGATAAATCCCACTTGGTCATGGTGAATACTCCTTTTCATGTACTGTTGGGTCCTCTTGGCTAGTATTTTGGTGAGAATTTTTGCATCGATGTTCATCAAGGATATTGGTCTCTAATACTCCTTTTTGATGGGATCTTTGTCTGGTTTTGGGATCAAGGTAATGGTGGCCTCATAAAATGAGATTGGAAGTTTTCCTCCCATTTCTATTGTTTGGAACAGTTTCAGGAGAATAGGTATTAATTCTTCTTTAAATGTCGGATAGAATTCCCCTGGGAATCCATCTGGCCCTGGGCTTTGGTTTCTTGGGAGGTTTTTGATGACTACTTCAATTGCCTTCGTGGTTATAGGACTGTTCAGGTTTTCTCTTTCTTCCTGGGTCAGTTTTGGTAGTTGACACATCTCTAGGAATGCACCCATTTCTTCCAGGTTATGGAATATGCTGCCATAGGGTTGCTCAGATTACGTTCTTATAATCGTTTGTATTTCTTTGGTGTTGGTTGTGATCTCTCCTCCTTCATTCATGATTTTGTTGATTTGGGTCATTTCTCTTTTCTTTTTGATCAGCCTGGACAGGGGTGTATCAATCTTGTGAATTCTTTCAAAGAACCAGCTCCTAGTTCCGTTGATCTGTTCTACTGTTCTTTTGGGTTCTATTTCATTGATTTCTGCTCTGATCTGCATGATTTCTCTTCTCCTGCTGGGTTTAGGCTTTATTGGCCGTTCTTTCTCCAGCTCCTTTAGGTGTAGGGTTAGGGTGTGTATTTGAGACCTTTCATGTTTCTTGAGAAAGGCTTGTATTGCTATATACTTTCCTCGCAGGACTGCCTTGGCTGTATCCCAAAGATTTTGGACAGTTGTGTTTTCATTTTCATTGGTTTCCATGAATTTTTAAATTCTTCTTTAATTTCCTGGTTGACCCATTCATTCTTTCGTAGGATGCTCTTTAGCCTCCATGTATTTGAGTTCTTTCCGACTTTCCTCTTGTGATTGAGTTCTAGTTTCAAAGCATTGTGGTCTGAAAATGTGCAGGGAATGATCCCAATCTTTGGGTACCGGTTGAGACCTGATTTGTGACCTAGGATGTGATCCATTCTGGAGAACGTTCCATGGGCCCTAGAGAAGAATGTGTATTCCGTTGCTTCGGGATGGAACGTTCTGAATATGTCTGTGAAGTCCATTTGGTCCAGTGTGTCATTTAAAGTCTTTATTTCCTTGTTGATCTTTTGCTTAGATGATCTGGCCATTTCAGTCAGGGGTGTGTTAAAGTCCCCCACTCTGATTGTATGGTTGTCAATGTCTTTCTTTGCTTTTCTTCTAAATTGCCTTATATAATTGGATGCTCCCATGTTCGGGGCATAGACATTTACAATTGTTAGATCTTCTTCTTGGATAGACCCTTTAAGTAGGATATAGTGTCCTTCTTCATCTCTTATTACAGTCTTTGTTTTTTATTGCTTTGTTAATCACCATGTACTACATCATTTGTTTTGGTGTAGTGTCCCATGATTCATTGTTTGTTCCGAACACACAGTGCTCCATGCAGAATGTGCCCTCTTTAATACCCATCACCAAGCTAACCAATCCCCCGACCCACCTCCCCTCTAGAAACCTCGGATTTTTTTTCAGAATCCATCATCTCTCCTGGTCTGTCTCCCCCTCTCACTAACTCCCCTTCATTCTTCCTCTCCTGCTATCTCCTTCTTTTCCTTTATTCTTAAAATATGTTGCGTTATTTGTTTCAGAAGTAGAGATCTGTGATTCAACAGTCTTACACAATTCACAGCGCTCACCGTAGCTCATACCCTCCCCAATGTCTATCACCCAGCCAGCCCATCCCTCCCACCCCCGACCACTCCAGCAAGCCTCACTCTGTTCCTGAGATTAAGAATTCCTCATATCAGTGAGGTCATATGATACATGTCTTTCTCTGATTGACTTATTTCACTAATCATCGGACCCTCCACTTCCATCCACGTCGTTGTCCATGGCAACATCTCATTCCTTTTGATGGCTGCGTAATATTCCATTGTGTATATATATACCACTTCTTCTTTATCCACTCTTCTGTCGATGGACATCTTGGCTCTTTCAACAGTTTGGCTATTGTGGACATTGCTGCTATAAACAATGGGGTGCACGTACCGCTTCGGGTCCCTACATTTGTATCTTTGGGGTAAATACCCAGGAGTGCAATTGCTGGATCGGATGGTAGCTCTAATTTCAACTATTTGAGGAACCTCCATCCTGTTTTCCAGAGGGGTTGCCCCAGCTTGCATTCCCACCACCAGTGTAGGAGGGTTCCCCTTTCTCCACATCCCCGCCAACCTCTGTCGTTCCCTGACTTGTTCATTTGAGCCATTCTGACGGGTGTGAGAGGGTATCTCATTGAGGTTTTGATGTGGATTTCCCTGATGCCGAGCCGTGTTGAGCACTTTTTCCTGTGCCTGTGGGCCATTTGGATGTCTTCTTTGGAAAAATGTCTGTTCATGTCTTCTGCCTATTTTTTGATTGGATTATTTGTTCTTTGGGTGTTGAGTTTCATACGTTTTTATACATATTGGATAGTAGCCCTTTATCTGATATGTCATTCTTAAATAATTTCTCCCATTCTGTCGGTTGTGTTTTGGTTTTGTGGACTGTTTCTTTTGCTGTGCCAAAGGTTTTTATCTTGATGAAATCCCAATAGTTCATTTTTGCCCTGGCTTCCCGTGCCTTTGGTGATGTTTGTAGGAAGGAGTTGCTGCAGCTGAGGTCGAAGAGCTTGCTACCTGTGTTCTCCTTTAGGATTTTGATGGAGTCCTGTCTCACACTGAGGTCTTTCAAACATTTGGAGTCTATTTTTGTGTGTGGTGTCAGGAAATGGTCCAGTGTCATTCTTCTGCATGGGGCTGTCCCATTTCCACAACTCCAGTTGTTGAAGAGACTCTCTTTTTGCCATTGGACATTCTTTCCTGCTCTGTCAAAGATAAGTTGACCATAGAGTTGAGGGTCCATTTCTGGGCTCTCGATTCTGTTCCATGGATCTATGTGTCTGTTTTTGTGCCAGTACCCTACTGTCTTGATGATGACAGCTTTGTCATAGAGCTGGAAGTCCAGAATTGTGATGCCGCCAGCTTTGCTTTTCTTTCTCAATATTCCTCTGGCTATTCGTGGTCTCTTCTGGTTCCATTCAAATCTTAGGATTATTTGTTCCATTTCTTGGAAAAAAGTGGATGGTATTTTGACGGGGATTGCATTGCATGTGTAGATTGCTCTAGGTAGCATTGACCTCTTCACAATGTTGGTTCTCCCAATCCATGAGCATGGAACGTTTTTCCGTTTCTTTGTGTCTTCTTCAATTTCTTTCCTGAGTATTTGGTAGTTTTCGGGTTACAGATCCTTTGCCTCTTGGGTTCAATTTATTCCTAGGTCTCTTCTGGTTTTGGGTGCAGTTGTGAATGGGATCGACTCCTTGATTTGTCTCTCTTCTGTCTTGTTGTTGGTGTATAGGAATGCCACTGATGTCTGTGCATTGATTTTATAGCCTGCTACTTGACGGAATTGCTGTGTGAGTTGTAGCAGTTTTGGGGTGGAGTCTTTTGGGTTTTCCACATAAAGTATCATATCATCTGCAAAGAGTGAGAGTTTGACTTCCTCTCTGCCGATTTGGATGCCTTGGATTTCTTTTTGTTGTCTGATTGCTGTGGCTAGGACTTCTAATACTATGTTGAATAGCAGTGGTGAGAGTGGCTATCCCTGCCGCGTTCCTGACCTTAGGGGAAAAGATCTCAGCTTTTCCCCATTGAGAATGATATTCGCTGTAGGTTGTTCGTAGATGGCTTTTATGATATTGAGGTATGTACCCGCTGTCCCTGTACTCTGAAGAGTTTTGATCCAGAAAGTGTGCTTTACTTTGTCAAATGGTTTTTCTGCATCTATTGAGAGGATCATATGATTCTTGTTCTTTCTTTGGTTAATGTGTTTTATCACGTTGATTGATTTGCGGATGTTGAACCAGCCTTGCAGCCCAGGGATAAATCCCACTTGGTCATGGTGAATACTCCTTTTCATGTACTGTTGGGTCCTCTTGGCTAGTATTTTGGTGAGAATTTTTGCATCGATGTTCATCAAGGATATTGGTCTCTAATACTCCTTTTTGATAGGATCTTTGTCTGGTTTTGGGATCAAGGTAATGGTGGCCTCATAAAATGAGATTGGAAGTTTTCCTTCCATTTCTATTGTTTGGAACAGTTTCAGGAGAATAGGTATTAATTCTTCTTTAAATGTCGGATAGAATTCCCCTGGGAATCCATCTGGCCCTGGGCTTTGGTTTCTTGGGAGGTTTTTGATGACTACTTCAATTGCCTTCGTGGTTATAGGATTGTTCAGGTTTTCTCTTTCTTCCTGGGTCAGTTTTGGTAGTTGACACATCTCTAGGAATGCACCCATTTCTTCCACGTTATGGAATATGCTGCCATAGGTTTGCTCAGATTACGTTCTTATAATCGTTTGTATTTCTTTGGTGTTGGTTGTGATCTCTCCTCCTTCATTCATGATTTTGTTGATTTGGGTCATTTCTCTTTTCTTTTTGATCAGCCTGGACAGGGGTGTATCAATCTTGTGAATTCTTTCAAAGAACCAGCTCCTAGTTCCGTTGATCTGTTCTACTGTTCTTTTGGGTTCTATTTCATTGATTTCTGCTCTGATCTGCATGATTTCTCTTCTCCTGCTGGGTTTAGGCTTTATTGGCCGTTCTTTCTCCAGCTCCTTTAGGTGTAGGGTTAGGGTGTGTATTTGAGACCTTTCATGTTTCTTGAGAAAGGCTTGTATTGCTATATACTTTCCTCGCAGGACTGCCTTGGCTGTATCCCAAAGATTTTGGACAGTTGTGTTTTCATTTTCATTGGTTTCCATGAATTTTTAAATTCTTCTTTAATTTCCTGGTTGACCCATTCATTCTTTCGTAGGATGCTCTTTAGCCTCCATGTATTTGAGTTCTTTCCGACTTTCCTCTTGTGATTGAGTTCTAGTTTCAAAGCATTGTGGTCTGAAAATGTGCAGGGAATGATCCCAATCTTTGGGTACCGGTTGAGACCTGATTTGTGACCTAGGATGTGATCCATTCTGGAGAACGTTCCATGGGCCCTAGAGAAGAATGTGTATTCCGTTGCTTCGGGATGGAACGTTCTGAATATGTCTGTGAAGTCCATTTGGTCCAGTGTGTCATTAAAGTCTTTATTTCCTTGTTGATCTTTTGCTTAGATGATCTGGCCATTTCAGTCAGGGGGGTGTTAAAGTCCCCCACTCTGATTGTATGGTTGTCAATGTCTTTCTTTGCTTTTCTTCTAAATTGCCTTATATAATTGGATGCTCCCATGTTCGGGGCATAGACATTTACAATTGTTAGATCTTCTTCTTGGATAGACCCTTTAAGTAGGATATAGTGTCCTTCTTCATCTCTTATTACAGTCTTTGTTTTTTATTGCTTTGTTAATCACCATGTACTACATCATTTGTTTTGGTGTAGTGTCCCATGATTCATTGTTTGTTCCGAACACACAGTGCTCCATGCAGAATGTGCCCTCTTTAATACCCATCACCAGGCTAACCAATCCCCCGACCCACCTCCCCTCTAGAAACCTCGGATTTTTTTTCAGAATCCATCATCTCTCCTGGTCTGTCTCCCCCTCTCACTAACTCCCCTTCATTCTTCCTCTCCTGCTATCTCCTTCTTTTCCTTTATTCTTAAAATATGTTGCGTTATTTGTTTCAGAAGTAGAGATCTGTGATTCAACAGTCTTACACAATTCACAGCGCTCACCGTAGCTCATACCCTCCCCAATGTCTATCACCCAGCCAGCCCATCCCTCCCACCCCCGACCACTCCAGCAAGCCTCACTCTGTTCCTGAGATTAAGAATTCCTCATATCAGTGAGGTCATATGATACATGTCTTT
This sequence comes from Eumetopias jubatus, assembly GCF_037043125.1. Lineage (NCBI taxonomy): Eukaryota > Metazoa > Chordata > Mammalia > Carnivora > Otariidae > Eumetopias > Eumetopias jubatus. Next base: position 4,951,406 of record NW_028274824.1, on the reverse strand, counting down.
CTCTGATTGACTTATTTCACTAATCATCGGACCCTCCACTTCCATCCACGTCGTTGTCCATGGCAACATCTCATTCCTTTTGATGGCTGCGTAATATTCCATTGTGTATATATATACCACCTCTTCTTTATCCACTCATCTGTCGATGGACATCTTGGCTCTTTCAAAAGTTTGGCTACTGTGGACATTGCTGCTATAAACAATGGGGTGCACGTACCGCTTCGGGTCCCTACATTTGTATCTTTGGGGTAAATACCCAGGAGTGCAATTGCTGGATCGGATGGTAGCTCTAATTTCAACTATTTGAGGAACCTCCATCCTGTTTTCCAGAGGGGTTGCCCCAGCTTGCATTCCCACCACCAGTGTAGGAGGGTTCCCCTTTCTCCACATCCCCGCCAACCTCTGTCGTTCCCTGACTTGTTCATTTTAGCCATTCTGACGGGTGTGAGAGGGTATCTCATTGAGGTTTTGATGTGGATTTCCCTGATGCCGAGCCGTGTTGAGCACTTTTTCCTGTGCCTGTGGGCCATTTGGATGTCTTCTTTGGAAAAATGTCTGTTCATGCCTTCTGCCTATTTTTTGATTGGATTATTTGTTCTTTGGGTGTTGAGTTTGATACGTTTTTATACATATTGGATAGTAGCCCTTTATCTGATATGTCATTCTTAAATAATTTCTCCCATTCTGTCGGTTGTCTTTTGGTTTTGTGGACTGTTTCTTTTGCTGTGCCAAAGGTTTTTATCTTGATGAAATCCCAATAGTTCCTTTTTGCCCTGGATTCCCGTGCCTTTGGTGATGTTTGTAGGAAGGAGTTGCTGCGGCTGAGGTCGAAGAGCTTGCTACCTGTGTTCTCCTTTAGGATTTTGATGGAGTCCTGTCTCACACTGAGGTCTTTCAAACATTTGGAGTCTATTTTTGTGTGTGGTGTCAGGAAATGGTCCAGTGTCATTCTTCTGCATGGGGCTGTCCAATTTCCACAACTCCAGTTGTTGAAGAGACTCTCTTTTTGCCATTGGACATTCTTTCCTGCTCTGTCAAAGATAAGTTGACCATAGAGTTGAGGGTCCATTTCTGGGCTCTCGATTCTGTTCCATGGATCTATGTGTCTGTTTTTGTGCCAGTACCCTACTGTCTTGATGATGACAGCTTTGTCATAGAGCTGGAAGTCCAGAATTGTGATGCCGCCAGCTTTGCTTTTCTTTCTCAATATTCCTCTGGCTATTCGTGGTCTCTTCTGGTTCCATTCAAATCTTAGGATTATTTGTTCCATTTCTTGGAAAAAAGTGGATGGTATTTTGACGGGGATTGCATTGCATGTGTAGATTGCTCTAGGTAGCATTGACCTCTTCACAATGTTGGTTCTCCCAATCCATGAGCATGGAACGTTTTTCCGTTTCTTTGTGTCTTCTTCAATTTCTTTCCTGAGTATTTGGTAGTTTTCTGAGTACAGATCCTTTGCCTCTTGGGTTCAATTTATTCCTAGGTCTCTTCTGGTTTTGGGTGCAGTTGTGAATGGGATCGACTCCTTGATTTGTCTCTCTTCTGTCTTGTTGTTGGTGTATAGGAATGCCACTGATGTCTGTGCATTGATTTTATAGCCTGCTACTTGACGGAATTGCTGTGTGAGTTGTAGCAGTTTTGGGGTGGAGTCTTTTGGGTTTTCCACATAAAGTATCATATCATCTGCAAAGAGTGAGAGTTTGACTTCCTCTCTGCCGATTTGGATGCCTTGGATTTCTTTTTGTTGTCTGATTGCTGTGGCTAGGACTTCTAATACTATGTTGAATAGCAGTGGTGAGAGTGGCTATCCCTGCCGCGTTCCTGACCTTAGGGGAAAAGATCTCAGCTTTTCCCCATTGAGAATGATATTCGCTGTAGGTTGTTCGTAGATGGCTTTTATGATATTGAGGTATGTACCCGCTGTCCCTGTACTCTGAAGAGTTTTGATCCAGAAAGTGTGCTTTACTTTGTCAAATGGTTTTTCTGCATCTATTGAGAGGATCATATGATTCTTGTTCTTTCTTTGGTTAATGTGTTTTATCACGTTGATTGATTTGCGGATGTTGAACCAGCCTTGCAGCCCAGGGATAAATCCCACTTGGTCATGGTGAATACTCCTTTTCATGTACTGTTGGGTCCTCTTGGCTAGTATTTTGGTGAGAATTTTTGCATCGATGTTCATCAAGGATATTGGTCTCTAATACTCCTTTTTGATGGGATCTTTGTCTGGTTTTGGGATCAAGGTAATGGTGGCCTCATAAAATGAGATTGGAAGTTTTCCTTCCATTTCTATTGTTTGGAACAGTTTCAGGAGAATAGGTATTAATTCTTCTTTAAATGTCTGATAGAATTCCCCTGGGAATCCATCTGGCCCTGGGCTTTGGTTTCTTGGGAGGTTTTTGATGACTACTTCAATTGCCTTCGTGGTTATAGGACTGTTCAGGTTTTCTCTTTCTTCCTGGGTCAGTTTTGGTAGTTGACACATCTCTAGGAATGCACCCATTTCTTCCAGGTTATGGAATATGCTGCCATAGGGTTGCTCAGATTACGTTCTTATAATCGTTTGTATTTCTTTGGTGTTGGTTGTGATCTCTCCTCCTTCATTCATGATTTTGTTGATTTGGGTCATTTCTCTTTTCTTTTTGATCAGCCTGGACAGGGGTGTATCAATCTTGTGAATTCTTTCAAAGAACCAGCTCCTAGTTCCGTTGATCTGTTCTACTGTTCTTTTGGGTTCTATTTCATTGATTTCTGCTCTGATCTGCATGATTTCTCTTCTCCTGCTGGGTTTAGGCTTTATTGGCCGTTCTTTCTCCAGCTCCTTTAGGTGTAGGGTTAGGGTGTGTATTTGAGACCTTTCATGTTTCTTGAGAAAGGCTTGTATTGCTATATACTTTCCTCGCAGGACTGCCTTGGCTGTATCCCAAAGATTTTGGACAGTTGTGTTTTCATTTTCATTGGTTTCCATGAATTTTTAAATTCTTCTTTAATTTCCTGGTTGACCCATTCATTCTTTCGTAGGATGCTCTTTAGCCTCCATGTATTTGAGTTCTTTCCGACTTTCCTCTTGTGATTGAGTTCTAGTTTCAAAGCATTGAGGTCTGAAAATGTGCAGGGAATGATCCCAATCTTTGGGTACCGGTTGAGACCTGATTTGTGACCTAGGATGTGATCCATTCTGGAGAACGTTCCATGGGCCCTAGAGAAGAATGTGTATTCCGTTGCTTCGGGATGGAACGTTCTGAATATGTCTGTGAAGTCCATTTGGTCCAGTGTGTCATTTAAAGTCTTTATTTCCTTGTTGATCTTTTGCTTAGATGATCTGGCCATTTCAGTCAGGGGGGTGTTAAAGTCCCCCACTATGATTGTATGGTTGTCAATGTCTTTCTTTGCTTTTCTTCTAAATTGCCTTATATAATTGGATGCTCCCATGTTCGGGGCATAGACATTGACAATTGTTAGATCTTCTTCTTGGATAGACCCTTTAAGTAGGATATAGTGTCCTTCTTCATCTCTTATTACAGTCTTTGTTTTTTATTGCTTTGTTAATCACCATGTACTACATCATTTGTTTTGGTGTAGTGTCCCATGATTCATTGTTTGTTCCGAACACACAGTGCTCCATGCAGAATGTGCCCTCTTTAATACCCATCACCAGGCTAACCAATCCCCCGACCCACCTCCCCTCTAGAAACCTCGGATTTTTTTTCAGAATCCATCATCTCTCCTGGTCTGTCTCCCCCTCTCACTAACTCCCCTTCATTCTTCCTCTCCTGCTATCTCCTTCTTTTCCTTTATTCTTAAAATATGTTGCGTTATTTGTTTCAGAAGTAGAGATCTGTGATTCAACAGTCTTACACAATTCACAGCGCTCACCGTAGCTCATACCCTCCCCAATGTCTATCACCCAGCCAGCCCATCCCTCCCACCCCCGACCACTCCAGCAAGCCTCACTCTGTTCCTGAGATTAAGAATTCCTCATATCAGTGAGGTCATATGATACATGTCTTTCTCTGATTGACTTATTTCACTAATCATCGGACCCTCCACTTCCATCCACGTCGTTGTCCATGGCAACATCTCATTCCTTTTGATGGCTGCGTAATATTCCATTGTGTATATATATACCACCTCTTCTTTATCCACTCATCTGTCGATGGACATCTTGGCTCTTTCAAAAGTTTGGCTACTGTGGACATTGCTGCTATAAACAATGGGGTGCACGTACCGCTTCGGGTCCCTACATTTGTATCTTTGGGGTAAATACCCAGGAGTGCAATTGCTGGATCGGATGGTAGCTCTAATTTCAACTATTTGAGGAACCTCCATCCTGTTTTCCAGAGGGGTTGCCCCAGCTTGCATTCCCACCACCAGTGTAGGAGGGTTCCCCTTTCTCCACATCCCCGCCAACCTCTGTCGTTCCCTGACTTGTTCATTTGAGCCATTCTGACGGGTGTGAGAGGGTATCTCATTGAGGTTTTGATGTGGATTTCCCTGATGCCGAGCCGTGTTGAGCACTTTTTCCTGTGCCTGTGGGCCATTTGGATGTCTTCTTTGGAAAAATGTCTGTTCATGCCTTCTGCCTATTTTTTGATTGGATTATTTGTTCTTTGGGTGTTGAGTTTGATACGTTTTTATACATATTGGATAGTAGCCCTTTATCTGATATGTCATTCTTAAATAATTTCTCCCATTCTGTCGGTTGTCTTTTGGTTTTGTGGACTGTTTCTTTTGCTGTGCCAAAGGTTTTTATCTTGATGAAATCCCAATAGTTCCTTTTTGCCCTGGATTCCCGTGCCTTTGGTGATGTTTGTAGGAAGGAGTTGCTGCGGCTGAGGTCGAAGAGCTTGCTACCTGTGTTCTCCTTTAGGATTTTGATGGAGTCCTGTCTCACACTGAGGTCTTTCAAACATTTGGAGTCTATTTTTGTGTGTGGTGTCAGGAAATGGTCCAGTGTCATTCTTCTGCATGGGGCTGTCCCATTTCCACAACTCCAGTTGTTGAAGAGACTCTCTTTTTGCCATTGGACATTCTTTCCTGCTCTGTCAAAGATAAGTTGACCATAGAGTTGAGGGTCCATTTCTGGGCTCTCGATTCTGTTCCATGGATCTATGTGTCTGTTTTTGTGCCAGTACCCTACTGTCTTGATGATGACAGCTTTGTCATAGAGCTGGAAGTCCAGAATTGTGATGCCGCCAGCTTTGCTTTTCTTTCTCAATATTCCTCTGGCTATTCGTGGTCTCTTCTGGTTCCATTCAAATCTTAGGATTATTTGTTCCATTTCTTGGAAAAAAGTGGATGGTATTTTGACGGGGATTGCATTGCATGTGTAGATTGCTCTAGGTAGCATTGACCTCTTCACAATGTTGGTTCTCCCAATCCATGAGCATGGAACGTTTTTCCGTTTCTTTGTGTCTTCTTCAATTTCTTTCCTGAGTATTTGGTAGTTTTCTGAGTACAGATCCTTTGCCTCTTGGGTTCAATTTATTCCTAGGTCTCTTCTGGTTTTGGGTGCAGTTGTGAATGGGATCGACTCCTTGATTTGTCTCTCTTCTGTCTTGTTGTTGGTGTATAGGAATGCCACTGATGTCTGTGCATTGATTTTATAGCCTGCTACTTGACGGAATTGCTGTGTGAGTTGTAGCAGTTTTGGGGTGGAGTCTTTTGGGTTTTCCACATAAAGTATCATATCATCTGCAAAGAGTGAGAGTTTGACTTCCTCTCTGCCGATTTGGATGCCTTGGATTTCTTTTTGTTGTCTGATTGCTGTGGCTAGGACTTCTAATACTATGTTGAATAGCAGTGGTGAGAGTGGCTATCCCTGCCGCGTTCCTGACCTTAGGGGAAAAGATCTCAGCTTTTCCCCATTGAGAATGATATTCGCTGTAGGTTGTTCGTAGATGGCTTTTATGATATTGAGGTATGTACCCGCTGTCCCTGTACTCTGAAGAGTTTTGATCCAGAAAGTGTGCTTTACTTTGTCAAATGGTTTTTCTGCATCTATTGAGAGGATCATATGATTCTTGTTCTTTCTTTGGTTAATGTGTTTTATCACGTTGATTGATTTGCGGATGTTGAACCAGCCTTGCAGCCCAGGGATAAATCCCACTTGGTCATGGTGAATACTCCTTTTCATGTACTGTTGGGTCCTCTTGGCTAGTATTTTGGTGAGAATTTTTGCATCGATGTTCATCAAGGATATTGGTCTCTAATACTCCTTTTTGATGGGATCTTTGTCTGGTTTTGGGATCAAGGTAATGGTGGCCTCATAAAATGAGATTGGAAGTTTTCCTTCCATTTCTATTGTTTGGAACAGTTTCAGGAGAATAGGTATTAATTCTTCTTTAAATGTCTGATAGAATTCCCCTGGGAATCCATCTGGCCCTGGGCTTTGGTTTCTTGGGAGGTTTTTGATGACTACTTCAATTGCCTTCGTGGTTATAGGACTGTTCAGGTTTTCTCTTTCTTCCTGGGTCAGTTTTGGTAGTTGACACATCTCTAGGAATGCACCCATTTCTTCCAGGTTATGGAATATGCTGCCATAGGGTTGCTCAGATTACGTTCTTATAATCGTTTGTATTTCTTTGGTGTTGGTTGTGATCTCTCCTCCTTCATTCATGATTTTGTTGATTTGGGTCATTTCTCTTTTCTTTTTGATCAGCCTGGACAGGGGTGTATCAATCTTGTGAATTCTTTCAAAGAACCAGCTCCTAGTTCCGTTGATCTGTTCTACTGTTCTTTTGGGTTCTATTTCATTGATTTCTGCTCTGATCTGCATGATTTCTCTTCTCCTGCTGGGTTTAGGCTTTATTGGCCGTTCTTTCTCCAGCTCCTTTAGGTGTAGGGTTAGGGTGTGTATTTGAGACCTTTCATGTTTCTTGAGAAAGGCTTGTATTGCTATATACTTTCCTCGCAGGACTGCCTTGGCTGTATCCCAAAGATTTTGGACAGTTGTGTTTTCATTTTCATTGGTTTCCATGAATTTTTAAATTCTTCTTTAATTTCCTGGTTGACCCATTCATTCTTTCGTAGGATGCTCTTTAGCCTCCATGTATTTGAGTTCTTTCCGACTTTCCTCTTGTGATTGAGTTCTAGTTTCAAAGCATTGAGGTCTGAAAATGTGCAGGGAATGATCCCAATCTTTGGGTACCGGTTGAGACCTGATTTGTGACCTAGGATGTGATCCATTCTGGAGAACGTTCCATGGGCCCTAGAGAAGAATGTGTATTCCGTTGCTTCGGGATGGAACGTTCTGAATATGTCTGTGAAGTCCATTTGGTCCAGTGTGTCATTTAAAGTCTTTATTTCCTTGTTGATCTTTTGCTTAGATGATCTGGCCATTTCAGTCAGGGGGGTGTTAAAGTCCCCCACTATGATTGTATGGTTGTCAATGTCTTTCTTTGCTTTTCTTCTAAATTGCCTTATATAATTGGATGCTCCCATGTTCGGGGCATAGACATTGACAATTGTTAGATCTTCTTCTTGGATAGACCCTTTAAGTAGGATATAGTGTCCTTCTTCATCTCTTATTACAGCCTTTGTTTTTTATTGCTTTGTTAATCACCATGTACTACATCATTTGTTTTGGTGTAGTGTCCCATGATTCATTGTTTGTTCCGAACACACAGTGCTCCATGCAGAATGTGCCCTCTTTAATACCCATCACCAGGCTAACCAATCCCCCGACCCACCTCCCCTCTAGAAACCTCGGATTTTTTTTCAGAATCCATCATCTCTCCTGGTATGTCTCCCCCTCTCACTAACTCCCCTTCATTCTTCCTCTCCTGCTATCTCCTTCTTTTCCTTTATTCTTAAAATATGTTGCGTTATTTGTTTCAGAAGTAGAGATCTGTGATTCAACAGTCTTACACAATTCACAGCGCTCACCGTAGCTCATACCCTCCCCAATGTCTATCACCCAGCCAGCCCATCCCTCCCACCCCCGACCACTCCAGCAAGCCTCACTCTGTTCCTGAGATTAAGAATTCCTCATATCAGTGAGGTCATATGATACATGTCTTTCTCTGATTGACTTATTTCACTAATCATCGGACCCTCCACTTCCATCCACGTCGTTGTCCATGGCAACATCTCATTCCTTTTGATGCCTGCGTAATATTCCATTGTGTATATATATACCACCTCTTCTTTATCCACTCATCTGTCGATGGAGATCTTGGCTCTTTCAAAAGTTTGGCTACTGTGGACATTGCTGCTATAAACAATGGGGTGCACGTACCGCTTCGGGTCCCTACATTTGTATCTTTGGGGTAAATACCCAGGAGTGCAATTGCTGGATCGGATGGTAGCTCTAATTTCAACTATTTGAGGAACCTCCATCCTGTTTTCCGGAGGGGTTGCCCCAGCTTGCATTCCCACCACCAGTGTAGGAGGGTTCCCCTTTCTCCACATCCCCGCCAACCTCTGTCGTTCCCTGACTTGTTCATTTGAGCCATTCTGACGGGTGTGAGAGGGTATCTCATTGAGGTTTTGATGTGGATTTCCCTGATGCCGAGCCGTGTTGAGCACTTTTTCCTGTGCCTGTGGGCCATTTGGATGTCTTCTTTGGAAAAATGTCTGTTCATGCCTTCTGCCTATTTTTTGATTGGATTATTTGTTCTTTGGGTGTTGAGTTTGATACGTTTTTATACATATTGGATAGTAGCCCTTTATCTGATATGTCATTCTTAAATAATTTCTCCCATTCTGTCGGTTGTCTTTTGGTTTTGTGGACTGTTTCTTTTGCTGTGCCAAAGGTTTTTATCTTGATGAAATCCCAATAGTTCCTTTTTGCCCTGGATTCCCGTGCCTTTGGTGATGTTTGTAGGAAGGAGTTGCTGCGGCTGAGGTCGAAGAGCTTGCTACCTGTGTTCTCCTTTAGGATTTTGATGGAGTCCTGTCTCACACTGAGGTCTTTCAAACATTTGGAGTCTATTTTTGTGTGTGGTGTCAGGAAATGGTCCAGTGTCATTCTTCTGCATGGGGCTGTCCCATTTCCACAACTCCAGTTGTTGAAGAGACTCTCTTTTTGCCATTGGACATTCTTTCCTGCTCTGTCAAAGATAAGTTGACCATAGAGTTGAGGGTCCATTTCTGGGCTCTCGATTCTGTTCCATGGATCTATGTGTCTGTTTTTGTGCCAGTACCCTACTGTCTTGATGATGACAGCTTTGTCATAGAGCTGGAAGTCCAGAATTGTGATGCCGCCAGCTTTGCTTTTCTTTCTCAATATTCCTCTGGCTATTCGTGGTCTCTTCTGGTTCCATTCAAATCTTAGGATTATTTGTTCCATTTCTTGGAAAAAAGTGGATGGTATTTTGACGGGGATTGCATTGCATGTGTAGATTGCTCTAGGTAGCATTGACCTCTTCACAATGTTGGTTCTCCCAATCCATGAGCATGGAACGTTTTTCCGTTTCTTTGTGTCTTCTTCAATTTCTTTCCTGAGTATTTGGTAGTTTTCTGAGTACAGATCCTTTGCCTCTTGGGTTCAATTTATTCCTAGGTCTCTTCTGGTTTTGGGTGCAGTTGTGAATGGGATCGACTCCTTGATTTGTCTCTCTTCTGTCTTGTTGTTGGTGTATAGGAATGCCACTGATGTCTGTGCATTGATTTTATAGCCTGCTACTTGACGGAATTGCTGTGTGAGTTGTAGCAGTTTTGGGGTGGAGTCTTTTGGGTTTTCCACATAAAGTATCATATCATCTGCAAAGAGTGAGAGTTTGACTTCCTCTCTGCCGATTTGGATGCCTTGGATTTCTTTTTGTTGTCTGATTGCTGTGGCTAGGACTTCTAATACTATGTTGAATAGCAGTGGTGAGAGTGGCTATCCCTGCCGCGTTCCTGACCTTAGGGGAAAAGATCTCAGCTTTTCCCCATTGAGAATGATATTCGCTGTAGGTTGTTCGTAGATGGCTTTTATGATATTGAGGTATGTACCCGCTGTCCCTGTACTCTGAAGAGTTTTGATCCAGAAAGTGTGCTTTACTTTGTCAAATGGTTTTTCTGCATCTATTGAGAGGATCATATGATTCTTGTTCTTTCTTTGGTTAATGTGTTTTATCACGTTGATTGATTTGCGGATGTTGAACCAGCCTTGCAGCCCAGGGATAAATCCCACTTGGTCATGGTGAATACTCCTTTTCATGTACTGTTGGGTCCTCTTGGCTAGTATTTTGGTGAGAATTTTTGCATCGATGTTCATCAAGGATATTGGTCTCTAATACTCCTTTTTGATGGGATCTTTGTCTGGTTTTGGGATCAAGGTAATGGTGGCCTCATAAAATGAGATTGGAAGTTTTCCTTCCATTTCTATTGTTTGGAACAGTTTCAGGAGAATAGGTATTAATTCTTCTTTAAATGTCTGATAGAATTCCCCTGGGAATCCATCTGGCCCTGGGCTTTGGTTTCTTGGGAGGTTTTTGATGACTACTTCAATTGCCTTCGTGGTTATAGGACTGTTCAGGTTTTCTCTTTCTTCCTGGGTCAGTTTTGGTAGTTGACACATCTCTAGGAATGCACCCATTTCTTCCAGGTTATGGAATATGCTGCCATAGGGTTGCTCAGATTACGTTCTTATAATCGTTTGTATTTCTTTGGTGTTGGTTGTGATCTCTCCTCCTTCATTCATGATTTTGTTGATTTGGGTCATTTCTCTTTTCTTTTTGATCAGCCTGGACAGGGGTGTATCAATCTTGTGAATTCTTTCAAAGAACCAGCTCCTAGTTCCGTTGATCTGTTCTACTGTTCTTTTGGGTTCTATTTCATTGATTTCTGCTCTGATCTGCATGATTTCTCTTCTCCTGCTGGGTTTAGGCTTTATTGGCCGTTCTTTCTCCAGCTCCTTTAGGTGTAGGGTTAGGGTGTGTATTTGAGACCTTTCATGTTTCTTGAGAAAGGCTTGTATTGCTATATACTTTCCTCGCAGGACTGCCTTGGCTGTATCCCAAAGATTTTGGACAGTTGTGTTTTCATTTTCATTGGTTTCCATGAATTTTTAAATTCTTCTTTAATTTCCTGGTTGACCCATTCATTCTTTCGTAGGATGCTCTTTAGCCTCCATGTATTTGAGTTCTTTCCGACTTTCCTCTTGTGATTGAGTTCTAGTTTCAAAGCATTGAGGTCTGAAAATGTGCAGGGAATGATCCCAATCTTTGGGTACCGGTTGAGACCTGATTTGTGACCTAGGATGTGATCCATTCTGGAGAACGTTCCATGGGCCCTAGAGAAGAATGTGTATTCCGTTGCTTCGGGATGGAACGTTCTGAATATGTCTGTGAAGTCCATTTGGTCCAGTGTGTCATTTAAAGTCTTTATTTCCTTGTTGATCTTTTGCTTAGATGATCTGGCCATTTCAGTCAGGGGGGTGTTAAAGTCCCCCACTATGATTGTATGGTTGTCAATGTCTTTCTTTGCTTTTCTTCTAAATTGCCTTATATAATTGGATGCTCCCATGTTCGGGGCATAGACATTGACAATTGTTAGATCTTCTTCTTGGATAGACCCTTTAAGTAGGATATAGTGTCCTTCTTCATCTCTTATTACAGTCTTTGTTTTTTATTGCTTTGTTAATCACCATGTACTACATCATTTGTTTTGGTGTAGTGTCCCATGATTCATTGTTTGTTCCGAACACACAGTGCTCCATGCAGAATGTGCCCTCTTTAATACCCATCACCAGGCTAACCAATCCCCCGACCCACCTCCCCTCTAGAAACCTCGGATTTTTTTTCAGAATCCATCATCTCTCCTGGTCTGTCTCCCCCTCTCACTAACTCCCCTTCATTCTTCCTCTCCTGCTATCTCCTTCTTTTCCTTTATTCTTAAAATATGTTGCGTTATTTGTTTCAGAAGTAGAGATCTGTGATTCAACAGTCTTACACAATTCACAGCGCTCACCGTAGCTCATACCCTCCCCAATGTCTATCACCCAGCCAGCCCATCCCTCCCACCCCCGACCACTCCAGCAAGCCTCACTCTGTTCCTGAGATTAAGAATTCCTCATATCAGTGAGGTCATATGATACATGTCTTTCTCTGATTGACTTATTTCACTAATCATCGGACCCTCCACTTCCATCCACGTCGTTGTCCATGGCAACATCTCATTCCTTTTGATGGCTGCGTAATATTCCATTGTGTATATATATACCACCTCTTCTTTATCCACTCATCTGTCGATGGACATCTTGGCTCTTTCAAAAGTTTGGCTACTGTGGACATTGCTGCTATAAACAATGGGGTGCACGTACCGCTTCGGGTCCCTACATTTGTATCTTTGGGGTAAATACCCAGGAGTGCAATTGCTGGATCGGATGGTAGCTCTAATTTCAACTATTTGAGGAACCTCCATCCTGTTTTCCAGAGGGGTTGCCCCAGCTTGCATTCCCACCACCAGTGTAGGAGGGTTCCCCTTTCTCCACATCCCCGCCAACCTCTGTCGTTCCCTGACTTGTTCATTTGAGCCATTCTGACGGGTGTGAGAGGGTATCTCATTGAGGTTTTGATGTGGATTTCCCTGATGCCGAGCCGTGTTGAGCACTTTTTCCTGTGCCTGTTGGCCATTTGGATGTCTTCTTTGGAAAAATGTCTGTTCATGCCTTCTGCCTATTTTTTGATTGGATTATTTGTTCTTTGGGTGTTGAGTTTGATACGTTTTTATACATATTGGATAGTAGCCCTTTATCTGATATGTCATTCTTAAATAATTTCTCCCATTCTGTCGGTTGTCTTTTGGTTTTGTGGACTGTTTCTTTTGCTGTGCCAAAGGTTTTTATCTTGATGAAATCCCAATAGTTCCTTTTTGCCCTGGATTCCCGTGCCTTTGGTGATGTTTGTAGGAAGGAGTTGCTGCGGCTGAGGTCGAAGAGCTTGCTACCTGTGTTCTCCTTTAGGATTTTGATGGAGTCCTGTCTCACACTGAGGTCTTTCAAACATTTGGAGTCTATTTTTGTGTGTGGTGTCAGGAAATGGTCCAGTGTCATTCTTCTGCATGGGGCTGTCCCATTTCCACAACTCCAGTTGTTGAAGAGACTCTCTTTTTGCCATTGGACATTCTTTCCTGCTCTGTCAAAGATAAGTTGACCATAGAGTTGAGGGTCCATTTCTGGGCTCTCGATTCTGTTCCATGGATCTATGTGTCTGTTTTTGTGCCAGTACCCTACTGTCTTGATGATGACAGCTTTGTCATAGAGCTGGAAGTCCAGAATTGTGATGCCGCCAGCTTTGCTTTTCTTTCTCAATATTCCTCTGGCTATTCGTGGTCTCTTCTGGTTCCATTCAAATCTTAGGATTTTTTGTTCCATTTCTTGGAAAAAAGTGGATGGTATTTTGACGGGGATTGCATTGCATGTGTAGATTGCTCTAGGTAGCATTGACCTCTTCACAATGTTGGTTCTCCCAATCCATGAGCATGGAACGTTTTTCCGTTTCTTTGTGTCTTCTTCAATTTCTTTCCTGAGTATTTGGTAGTTTTCTGAGTACAGATCCTTTGCCTCTTGGGTTCAATTTATTCCTAGGTCTCTTCTGGTTTTGGGTGCAGTTGTGAATGGGATCGACTCCTTGATTTGTCTCTCTTCTGTCTTGTTGTTGGTGTATAGGAATGCCACTGATGTCTGTGCATTGATTTTATAGCCTGCTACTTGACGGAATTGCTGTGTGAGTTGTAGCAGTTTTGGGGTGGAGTCTTTTGGGTTTTCCACATAAAGTATCATATCATCTGCAAAGAGTGAGAGTTTGACTTCCTCTCTGCCGATTTGGATGCCTTGGATTTCTTTTTGTTGTCTGATTGCTGTGGCTAGGACTTCTAATACTATGTTGAATAGCAGTGGTGAGAGTGGCTATCCCTGCCGCGTTCCTGACCTTAGGGGAAAAGATCTCAGCTTTTCCCCATTGAGAATGATATTCGCTGTAGGTTGTTCGTAGATGGCTTTTATGATATTGAGGTATGTACCCGCTGTCCCTGTACTCTGAAGAGTTTTGATCCAGAAAGTGTGCTTTACTTTGTCAAATGGTTTTTCTGCATCTATTGAGAGGATCATATGATTCTTGTTCTTTCTTTGGTTAATGTGTTTTATCACGTTGATTGATTTGCGGATGTTGAACCAGCCTTGCAGCCCAGGGATAAATCCCACTTGGTCATGGTGAATACTCCTTTTCATGTACTGTTGGGTCCTCTTGGCTAGTATTTTGGTGAGAATTTTTGCATCGATGTTCATCAAGGATATTGGTCTCTAATACTCCTTTTTGATGGGATCTTTGTCTGGTTTTGGGATCAAGGTAATGGTGGCCTCATAAAATGAGATTGGAAGTTTTCCTTCCATTTCTATTGTTTGGAACAGTTTCAGGAGAATAGGTATTAATTCTTCTTTAAATGTCTGATAGAATTCCCCTGGGAATCCATCTGGCCCTGGGCTTTGGTTTCTTGGGAGGTTTTTGATGACTACTTCAATTGCCTTCGTGGTTATAGGACTGTTCAGGTTTTCTCTTTCTTCCTGGGTCAGTTTTGGTAGTTGACACATCTCTAGGAATGCACCCATTTCTTCCAGGTTATGGAATATGCTGCCATAGGGTTGCTCAGATTACGTTCTTATAATCGTTTGTATTTCTTTGGTGTTGGTTGTGATCTCTCCTCCTTCATTCATGATTTTGTTGATTTGGGTCATTTCTCTTTTCTTTTTGATCAGCCTGGACAGGGGTGTATCAATCTTGTGAATTCTTTCAAAGAACCAGCTCCTAGTTCCGTTGATCTGTTCTACTGTTCTTTTGGGTTCTATTTCATTGATTTCTGCTCTGATCTGCATGATTTCTCTTCTCCTGCTGGGTTTAGGCTTTATTGGCCGTTCTTTCTCCAGCTCCTTTAGGTGTAGGGTTAGGGTGTGTATTTGAGACCTTTCATGTTTCTTGAGAAAGGCTTGTATTGCTATATACTTTCCTCGCAGGACTGCCTTGGCTGTATCCCAAAGATTTTGGACAGTTGTGTTTTCATTTTCATTGGTTTCCATGAATTTTTAAATTCTTCTTTAATTTCCTGGTTGACCCATTCATTCTTTCGTAGGATGCTCTTTAGCCTCCATGTATTTGAGTTCTTTCCGACTTTCCTCTTGTGATTGAGTTCTAGTTTCAAAGCATTGAGGTCTGAAAATGTGCAGGGAATGATCCCAATCTTTGGGTACCGGTTGAGACCTGATTTGTGACCTAGGATGTGATCCATTCTGGAGAACGTTCCATGGGCCCTAGAGAAGAATGTGTATTCCGTTGCTTCGGGATGGAACGTTCTGAATATGTCTGTGAAGTCCATTTGGTCCAGTGTGTCATTTAAAGTCTTTATTTCCTTGTTGATCTTTTGCTTAGATGATCTGGCCATTTCAGTCAGGGGGGTGTTAAAGTCCCCCACTCTGATTGTATGGTTGTCAATGTCTTTCTTTGCTTTTCTTCTAAATTGCCTTATATAATTGGATGCTCCCATGTTCGGGGCATAGACATTGACAATTGTTAGATCTTCTTCTTGGATAGACCCTTTAAGTAGGATATAGTGTCCTTCTTCATCTCTTATTACAGCCTTTGTTTTTTATTGCTTTGTTAATCACCATGTACTACATCATTTGTTTTGGTGTAGTGTCCCATGATTCATTGTTTGTTCCGAACACACAGTGCTCCATGCAGAATGTGCCCTCTTTAATACCCATCACCAGGCTAACCAATCCCCCGACCCACCTCCCCTCTAGAAACCTCGGATTTTTTTTCAGAATCCATCATCTCTCCTGGTATGTCTCCCCCTCTCACTAACTCCCCTTCATTCTTCCTCTCCTGCTATCTCCTTCTTTTCCTTTATTCTTAAAATATGTTGCGTTATTTGTTTCAGAAGTAGAGATCTGTGATTCAACAGTCTTACACAATTCACAGCGCTCACCGTAGCTCATACCCTCCCCAATGTCTATCACCCAGCCAGCCCATCCCTCCCACCCCCGACCACTCCAGCAAGCCTCACTCTGTTCCTGAGATTAAGAATTCCTCATATCAGTGAGGTCATATGATACATGTCTTTCTCTGATTGACTTATTTCACTAATCATCGGACCCTCCACTTCCATCCACGTCGTTGTCCATGGCAACATCTCATTCCTTTTGATGCCTGCGTAATATTCCATTGTGTATATATATACCACCTCTTCTTTATCCACTCATCTGTCGATGGAGATCTTGGCTCTTTCAAAAGTTTGGCTACTGTGGACATTGCTGCTATAAACAATGGGGTGCACGTACCGCTTCGGGTCCCTACATTTGTATCTTTGGGGTAAATACCCAGGAGTGCAATTGCTGGATCGGATGGTAGCTCTAATTTCAACTATTTGAGGAACCTCCATCCTGTTTTCCGGAGGGGTTGCCCCAGCTTGCATTCCCACCACCAGTGTAGGAGGGTTCCCCTTTCTCCACATCCCCGCCAACCTCTGTCGTTCCCTGACTTGTTCATTTGAGCCATTCTGACGGGTGTGAGAGGGTATCTCATTGAGGTTTTGATGTGGATTTCCCTGATGCCGAGCCGTGTTGAGCACTTTTTCCTGTGCCTGTGGGCCATTTGGATGTCTTCTTTGGAAAAATGTCTGTTCATGCCTTCTGCCTATTTTTTGATTGGATTATTTGTTCTTTGGGTGTTGAGTTTGATACGTTTTTATACATATTGGATAGTAGCCCTTTATCTGATATGTCATTCTTAAATAATTTCTCCCATTCTGTCGGTTGTCTTTTGGTTTTGTGGACTGTTTCTTTTGCTGTGCCAAAGGTTTTTATCTTGATGAAATCCCAATAGTTCCTTTTTGCCCTGGATTCCCGTGCCTTTGGTGATGTTTGTAGGAAGGAGTTGCTGCGGCTGAGGTCGAAGAGCTTGCTACCTGTGTTCTCCTTTAGGATTTTGATGGAGTCCTGTCTCACACTGAGGTCTTTCAAACATTTGGAGTCTATTTTTGTGTGTGGTGTCAGGAAATGGTCCAGTGTCATTCTTCTGCATGGGGCTGTCCCATTTCCACAACTCCAGTTGTTGAAGAGACTCTCTTTTTGCCATTGGACATTCTTTCCTGCTCTGTCAAAGATAAGTTGACCATAGAGTTGAGGGTCCATTTCTGGGCTCTCGATTCTGTTCCATGGATCTATGTGTCTGTTTTTGTGCCAGTACCCTACTGTCTTGATGATGACAGCTTTGTCATAGAGCTGGAAGTCCAGAATTGTGATGCCGCCAGCTTTGCTTTTCTTTCTCAATATTCCTCTGGCTATTCGTGGTCTCTTCTGGTTCCATTCAAATCTTAGGATTATTTGTTCCATTTCTTGGAAAAAAGTGGATGGTATTTTGACGGGGATTGCATTGCATGTGTAGATTGCTCTAGGTAGCATTGACCTCTTCACAATGTTGGTTCTCCCAATCCATGAGCATGGAACGTTTTTCCGTTTCTTTGTGTCTTCTTCAATTTCTTTCCTGAGTATTTGGTAGTTTTCTGAGTACAGATCCTTTGCCTCTTGGGTTCAATTTATTCCTAGGTCTCTTCTGGTTTTGGGTGCAGTTGTGAATGGGATCGACTCCTTGATTTGTCTCTCTTCTGTCTTGTTGTTGGTGTATAGGAATGCCACTGATGTCTGTGCATTGATTTTATAGCCTGCTACTTGACGGAATTGCTGTGTGAGTTGTAGCAGTTTTGGGGTGGAGTCTTTTGGGTTTTCCACATAAAGTATCATATCATCTGCAAAGAGTGAGAGTTTGACTTCCTCTCTGCCGATTTGGATGCCTTGGATTTCTTTTTGTTGTCTGATTGCTGTGGCTAGGACTTCTAATACTATGTTGAATAGCAGTGGTGAGAGTGGCTATCCCTGCCGCGTTCCTGACCTTAGGGGAAAAGATCTCAGCTTTTCCCCATTGAGAATGATATTCGCTGTAGGTTGTTCGTAGATGGCTTTTATGATATTGAGGTATGTACCCGCTGTCCCTGTACTCTGAAGAGTTTTGATCCAGAAAGTGTGCTTTACTTTGTCAAATGGTTTTTCTGCATCTATTGAGAGGATCATATGATTCTTGTTCTTTCTTTGGTTAATGTGTTTTATCACGTTGATTGATTTGCGGATGTTGAACCAGCCTTGCAGCCCAGGGATAAATCCCACTTGGTCATGGTGAATACTCCTTTTCATGTACTGTTGGGTCCTCTTGGCTAGTATTTTGGTGAGAATTTTTGCATCGATGTTCATCAAGGATATTGGTCTCTAATACTCCTTTTTGATGGGATCTTTGTCTGGTTTTGGGATCAAGGTAATGGTGGCCTCATAAAATGAGATTGGAAGTTTTCCTTCCATTTCTATTGTTTGGAACAGTTTCAGGAGAATAGGTATTAATTCTTCTTTAAATGTCTGATAGAATTCCCCTGGGAATCCATCTGGCCCTGGGCTTTGGTTTCTTGGGAGGTTTTTGATGACTACTTCAATTGCCTTCGTGGTTATAGGACTGTTCAGGTTTTCTCTTTCTTCCTGGGTCAGTTTTGGTAGTTGACACATCTCTAGGAATGCACCCATTTCTTCCAGGTTATGGAATATGCTGCCATAGGGTTGCTCAGATTACGTTCTTATAATCGTTTGTATTTCTTTGGTGTTGGTTGTGATCTCTCCTCCTTCATTCATGATTTTGTTGATTTGGGTCATTTCTCTTTTCTTTTTGATCAGCCTGGACAGGGGTGTATCAATCTTGTGAATTCTTTCAAAGAACCAGCTCCTAGTTCCGTTGATCTGTTCTACTGTTCTTTTGGGTTCTATTTCATTGATTTCTGCTCTGATCTGCATGATTTCTCTTCTCCTGCTGGGTTTAGGCTTTATTGGCCGTTCTTTCTCCAGCTCCTTTAGGTGTAGGGTTAGGGTGTGTATTTGAGACCTTTCATGTTTCTTGAGAAAGGCTTGTATTGCTATATACTTTCCTCGCAGGACTGCCTTGGCTGTATCCCAAAGATTTTGGACAGTTGTGTTTTCATTTTCATTGGTTTCCATGAATTTTTAAATTCTTCTTTAATTTCCTGGTTGACCCATTCATTCTTTCGTAGGATGCTCTTTAGCCTCCATGTATTTGAGTTCTTTCCGACTTTCCTCTTGTGATTGAGTTCTAGTTTCAAAGCATTGAGGTCTGAAAATGTGCAGGGAATGATCCCAATCTTTGGGTACCGGTTGAGACCTGATTTGTGACCTAGGATGTGATCCATTCTGGAGAACGTTCCATGGGCCCTAGAGAAGAATGTGTATTCCGTTGCTTCGGGATGGAACGTTCTGAATATGTCTGTGAAGTCCATTTGGTCCAGTGTGTCATTTAAAGTCTTTATTTCCTTGTTGATCTTTTGCTTAGATGATCTGGCCATTTCAGTCAGGGGGGTGTTAAAGTCCCCCACTATGATTGTATGGTTGTCAATGTCTTTCTTTGCTTTTCTTCTAAATTGCCTTATATAATTGGATGCTCCCATGTTCGGGGCATAGACATTGACAATTGTTAGATCTTCTTCTTGGATAGACCCTTTAAGTAGGATATAGTGTCCTTCTTCATCTCTTATTACAGCCTTTGTTTTTTATTGCTTTGTTAATCACCATGTACTACATCATTTGTTTTGGTGTAGTGTCCCATGATTCATTGTTTGTTCCGAACACACAGTGCTCCATGCAGAATGTGCCCTCTTTAATACCCATCACCAGGCTAACCAATCCCCCGACCCACCTCCCCTCTAGAAACCTCGGATTTTTTTTCAGAATCCATCATCTCTCCTGGTCTGTCTCCCCCTCTCACTAACTCCCCTTCATTCTTCCTCTCCTGCTATCTCCTTCTTTTCCTTTATTCTTAAAATATGTTGCGTTATTTGTTTCAGAAGTAGAGATCTGTGATTCAACAGTCTTACACAATTCACAGCGCTCACCGTAGCTCATACCCTCCCCAATGTCTATCACCCAGCCAGCCCATCCCTCCCACCCCCGACCACTCCAGCAAGCCTCACTCTGTTCCTGAGATTAAGAATTCCTCATATCAGTGAGGTCATATGATACATGTCTTTCTCTGATTGACTTATTTCACTAATCATCGGACCCTCCACTTCCATCCACGTCGTTGTCCATGGCAACATCTCATTCCTTTTGATGCCTGCGTAATATTCCATTGTGTATATATATACCACCTCTTCTTTATCCACTCATCTGTCGATGGAGATCTTGGCTCTTTCAAAAGTTTGGCTACTGTGGACATTGCTGCTATAAACAATGGGGTGCACGTACCGCTTCGGGTCCCTACATTTGTATCTTTGGGGTAAATACCCAGGAGTGCAATTGCTGGATCGGATGGTAGCTCTAATTTCAACTATTTGAGGAACCTCCATCCTGTTTTCCGGAGGGGTTGCCCCAGCTTGCATTCCCACCACCAGTGTAGGAGGGTTCCCCTTTCTCCACATCCCCGCCAACCTCTGTCGTTCCCTGACTTGTTCATTTGAGCCATTCTGACGGGTGTGAGAGGGTATCTCATTGAGGTTTTGATGTGGATTTCCCTGATGCCGAGCCGTGTTGAGCACTTTTTCCTGTGCCTGTGGGCCATTTGGATGTCTTCTTTGGAAAAATGTCTGTTCATGCCTTCTGCCTATTTTTTGATTGGATTATTTGTTCTTTGGGTGTTGAGTTTGATACGTTTTTATACATATTGGATAGTAGCCCTTTATCTGATATGTCATTCTTAAATAATTTCTCCCATTCTGTCGGTTGTCTTTTGGTTTTGTGGACTGTTTCTTTTGCTGTGCCAAAGGTTTTTATCTTGATGAAATCCCAATAGTTCCTTTTTGCCCTGGATTCCCGTGCCTTTGGTGATGTTTGTAGGAAGGAGTTGCTGCAGCTGAGGTCGAAGAGCTTGCTACCTGTGTTCTCCTTTAGGATTTTGATGGAGTCCTGTCTCACACTGAGGTCTTTCAAACATTTGGAGTCTATTTTTGTGTGTGGTGTCAGGAAATGGTCCAGTGTCATTCTTCTGCATGGGGCTGTCCCATTTCCACAACTCCAGTTGTTGAAGAGACTCTCTTTTTGCCATTGGACATTCTTTCCTGCTCTGTCAAAGATAAGTTGACCATAGAGTTGAGGGTCCATTTCTGGGCTCTCGATTCTGTTCCATGGATCTATGTGTCTGTTTTTGTGCCAGTACCCTACTGTCTTGATGATGACAGCTTTGTCATAGAGCTGGAAGTCCAGAATTGTGATGCCGCCAGCTTTGCTTTTCTTTCTCAATATTCCTCTGGCTATTCGTGGTCTCTTCTGGTTCCATTCAAATCTTAGGATTATTTGTTCCATTTCTTGGAAAAAAGTGGATGGTATTTTGACGGGGATTGCATTGCATGTGTAGATTGCTCTAGGTAGCATTGACCTCTTCACAATGTTGGTTCTCCCAATCCATGAGCATGGAACGTTTTTCCGTTTCTTTGTGTCTTCTTCAATTTCTTTCCTGAGTATTTGGTAGTTTTCTGAGTACAGATCCTTTGCCTCTTGGGTTCAATTTATTCCTAGGTCTCTTCTGGTTTTGGGTGCAGTTGTGAATGGGATCGACTCCTTGATTTGTCTCTCTTCTGTCTTGTTGTTGGTGTATAGGAATGCCACTGATGTCTGTGCATTGATTTTATAGCCTGCTACTTGACGGAATTGCTGTGTGAGTTGTAGCAGTTTTGGGGTGGAGTCTTTTGGGTTTTCCACATAAAGTATCATATCATCTGCAAAGAGTGAGAGTTTGACTTCCTCTCTGCCGATTTGGATGCCTTGGATTTCTTTTTGTTGTCTGATTGCTGTGGCTAGGACTTCTAATACTATGTTGAATAGCAGTGGTGAGAGTGGCTATCCCTGCCGCGTTCCTGACCTTAGGGGAAAAGATCTCAGCTTTTCCCCATTGAGAATGATATTCGCTGTAGGTTGTTCGTAGATGGCTTTTATGATATTGAGGTATGTACCCGCTGTCCCTGTACTCTGAAGAGTTTTGATCCAGAAAGTGTGCTTTACTTTGTCAAATGGTTTTTCTGCATCTATTGAGAGGATCATATGATTCTTGTTCTTTCTTTGGTTAATGTGTTTTATCACGTTGATTGATTTGCGGATGTTGAACCAGCCTTGCAGCCCAGGGATAAATCCCACTTGGTCATGGTGAATACTCCTTTTCATGTACTGTTGGGTCCTCTTGGCTAGTATTTTGGTGAGAATTTTTGCATCGATGTTCATCAAGGATATTGGTCTCTAATACTCCTTTTTGATGGGATCTTTGTCTGGTTTTGGGATCAAGGTAATGGTGGCCTCATAAAATGAGATTGGAAGTTTTCCTTCCATTTCTATTGTTTGGAACAGTTTCAGGAGAATAGGTATTAATTCTTCTTTAAATGTCTGATAGAATTCCCCTGGGAATCCATCTGGCCCTGGGCTTTGGTTTCTTGGGAGGTTTTTGATGACTACTTCAATTGCCTTCGTGGTTATAGGACTGTTCAGGTTTTCTCTTTCTTCCTGGGTCAGTTTTGGTAGTTGACACATCTCTAGGAATGCACCCATTTCTTCCAGGTTATGGAATATGCTGCCATAGGGTTGCTCAGATTACGTTCTTATAATCGTTTGTATTTCTTTGGTGTTGGTTGTGATCTCTCCTCCTTCATTCATGATTTTGTTGATTTGGGTCATTTCTCTTTTCTTTTTGATCAGCCTGGACAGGGGTGTATCAATCTTGTGAATTCTTTCAAAGAACCAGCTCCTAGTTCCGTTGATCTGTTCTACTGTTCTTTTGGGTTCTATTTCATTGATTTCTGCTCTGATCTGCATGATTTCTCTTCTCCTGCTGGGTTTAGGCTTTATTGGCCGTTCTTTCTCCAGCTCCTTTAGGTGTAGGGTTAGGGTGTGTATTTGAGACCTTTCATGTTTCTTGAGAAAGGCTTGTATTGCTATATACTTTCCTCGCAGGACTGCCTTGGCTGTATCCCAAAGATTTTGGACAGTTGTGTTTTCATTTTCATTGGTTTCCATGAATTTTTAAATTCTTCTTTAATTTCCTGGTTGACCCATTCATTCTTTCGTAGGATGCTCTTTAGCCTCCATGTATTTGAGTTCTTTCCGACTTTCCTCTTGTGATTGAGTTCTAGTTTCAAAGCATTGAGGTCTGAAAATGTGCAGGGAATGATCCCAATCTTTGGGTACCGGTTGAGACCTGATTTGTGACCTAGGATGTGATCCATTCTGGAGAACGTTCCATGGGCCCTAGAGAAGAATGTGTATTCCGTTGCTTCGGGATGGAACGTTCTGAATATGTCTGTGAAGTCCATTTGGTCCAGTGTGTCATTTAAAGTCTTTATTTCCTTGTTGATCTTTTGCTTAGATGATCTGGCCATTTCAGTCAGGGGGGTGTTAAAGTCCCCCACTATGATTGTATGGTTGTCAATGTCTTTCTTTGCTTTTCTTCTAAATTGCCTTATATAATTGGATGCTCCCATGTTCGGGGCATAGACATTGACAATTGTTAGATCTTCTTCTTGGATAGACCCTTTAAGTAGGATATAGTGTCCTTCTTCATCTCTTATTACAGTCTTTGTTTTTTATTGCTTTGTTAATCACCATGTACTACATCATTTGTTTTGGTGTAGTGTCCCATGATTCATTGTTTGTTCCGAACACACAGTGCTCCATGCAGAATGTGCCCTCTTTAATACCCATCACCAGGCTAACCAATCCCCCGACCCACCTCCCCTCTAGAAACCTCGGATTTTTTTTCAGAATCCATCATCTCTCCTGGTCTGTCTCCCCCTCTCACTAACTCCCCTTCATTCTTCCTCTCCTGCTATCTCCTTCTTTTCCTTTATTCTTAAAATATGTTGCGTTATTTGTTTCAGAAGTAGAGATCTGTGATTCAACAGTCTTACACAATTCACAGCGCTCACCGTAGCTCATACCCTCCCCAATGTCTATCACCCAGCCAGCCCATCCCTCCCACCCCCGACCACTCCAGCAAGCCTCACTCTGTTCCTGAGATTAAGAATTCCTCATATCAGTGAGGTCATATGATACATGTCTTTCTCTGATTGACTTATTTCACTAATCATCGGACCCTCCACTTCCATCCACGTCGTTGTCCATGGCAACATCTCATTCCTTTTGATGGCTGCGTAATATTCCATTGTGTATATATATACCACCTCTTCTTTATCCACTCATCTGTCGATGGACATCTTGGCTCTTTCAAAAGTTTGGCTACTGTGGACATTGCTGCTATAAACAATGGGGTGCACGTACCGCTTCGGGTCCCTACATTTGTATCTTTGGGGTAAATACCCAGGAGTGCAATTGCTGGATCGGATGGTAGCTCTAATTTCAACTATTTGAGGAACCTCCATCCTGTTTTCCAGAGGGGTTGCCCCAGCTTGCATTCCCACCACCAGTGTAGGAGGGTTCCCCTTTCTCCACATCCCCGCCAACCTCTGTCGTTCCCTGACTTGTTCATTTGAGCCATTCTGACGGGTGTGAGAGGGTATCTCATTGAGGTTTTGATGTGGATTTCCCTGATGCCGAGCCGTGTTGAGCACTTTTTCCTGTGCCTGTGGGCCATTTGGATGTCTTCTTTGGAAAAATGTCTGTTCATGCCTTCTGCCTATTTTTTGATTGGATTATTTGTTCTTTGGGTGTTGAGTTTGATACGTTTTTATACATATTGGATAGTAGCCCTTTATCTGATATGTCATTCTTAAATAATTTCTCCCATTCTGTCGGTTGTCTTTTGGTTTTGTGGACTGTTTCTTTTGCTGTGCCAAAGGTTTTTATCTTGATGAAATCCCAATAGTTCCTTTTTGCCCTGGATTCCCGTGCCTTTGGTGATGTTTGTAGGAAGGAGTTGCTGCGGCTGAGGTCGAAGAGCTTGCTACCTGTGTTCTCCTTTAGGATTTTGATGGAGTCCTGTCTCACACTGAGGTCTTTCAAACATTTGGAGTCTATTTTTGTGTGTGGTGTCAGGAAATGGTCCAGTGTCATTCTTCTGCATGGGGCTGTCCCATTTCCACAACTCCAGTTGTTGAAGAGACTCTCTTTTTGCCATTGGACATTCTTTCCTGCTCTGTCAAAGATAAGTTGACCATAGAGTTGAGGGTCCATTTCTGGGCTCTCGATTCTGTTCCATGGATCTATGTGTCTGTTTTTGTGCCAGTACCCTACTGTCTTGATGATGACAGCTTTGTCATAGAGCTGGAAGTCCAGAATTGTGATGCCGCCAGCTTTGCTTTTCTTTCTCAATATTCCTCTGGCTATTCGTGGTCTCTTCTGGTTCCATTCAAATCTTAGGATTATTTGTTCCATTTCTTGGAAAAAAGTGGATGGTATTTTGACGGGGATTGCATTGCATGTGTAGATTGCTCTAGGTAGCATTGACCTCTTCACAATGTTGGTTCTCCCAATCCATGAGCATGGAACGTTTTTCCGTTTCTTTGTGTCTTCTTCAATTTCTTTCCTGAGTATTTGGTAGTTTTCTGAGTACAGATCCTTTGCCTCTTGGGTTCAATTTATTCCTAGGTCTCTTCTGGTTTTGGGTGCAGTTGTGAATGGGATCGACTCCTTGATTTGTCTCTCTTCTGTCTTGTTGTTGGTGTATAGGAATGCCACTGATGTCTGTGCATTGATTTTATAGCCTGCTACTTGACGGAATTGCTGTGTGAGTTGTAGCAGTTTTGGGGTGGAGTCTTTTGGGTTTTCCACATAAAGTATCATATCATCTGCAAAGAGTGAGAGTTTGACTTCCTCTCTGCCGATTTGGATGCCTTGGATTTCTTTTTGTTGTCTGATTGCTGTGGCTAGGACTTCTAATACTATGTTGAATAGCAGTGGTGAGAGTGGCTATCCCTGCCGCGTTCCTGACCTTAGGGGAAAAGATCTCAGCTTTTCCCCATTGAGAATGATATTCGCTGTAGGTTGTTCGTAGATGGCTTTTATGATATTGAGGTATGTACCCGCTGTCCCTGTACTCTGAAGAGTTTTGATCCAGAAAGTGTGCTTTACTTTGTCAAATGGTTTTTCTGCATCTATTGAGAGGATCATATGATTCTTGTTCTTTCTTTGGTTAATGTGTTTTATCACGTTGATTGATTTGCGGATGTTGAACCAGCCTTGCAGCCCAGGGATAAATCCCACTTGGTCATGGTGAATACTCCTTTTCATGTACTGTTGGGTCCTCTTGGCTAGTATTTTGGTGAGAATTTTTGCATCGATGTTCATCAAGGATATTGGTCTCTAATACTCCTTTTTGATGGGATCTTTGTCTGGTTTTGGGATCAAGGTAATGGTGGCCTCATAAAATGAGATTGGAAGTTTTCCTTCCATTTCTATTGTTTGGAACAGTTTCAGGAGAATAGGTATTAATTCTTCTTTAAATGTCTGATAGAATTCCCCTGGGAATCCATCTGGCCCTGGGCTTTGGTTTCTTGGGAGGTTTTTGATGACTACTTCAATTGCCTTCGTGGTTATAGGACTGTTCAGGTTTTCTCTTTCTTCCTGGGTCAGTTTTGGTAGTTGACACATCTCTAGGAATGCACCCATTTCTTCCAGGTTATGGAATATGCTGCCATAGGGTTGCTCAGATTACGTTCTTATAATCGTTTGTATTTCTTTGGTGTTGGTTGTGATCTCTCCTCCTTCATTCATGATTTTGTTGATTTGGGTCATTTCTCTTTTCTTTTTGATCAGCCTGGACAGGGGTGTATCAATCTTGTGAATTCTTTCAAAGAACCAGCTCCTAGTTCCGTTGATCTGTTCTACTGTTCTTTTGGGTTCTATTTCATTGATTTCTGCTCTGATCTGCATGATTTCTCTTCTCCTGCTGGGTTTAGGCTTTATTGGCCGTTCTTTCTCCAGCTCCTTTAGGTGTAGGGTTAGGGTGTGTATTTGAGACCTTTCATGTTTCTTGAGAAAGGCTTGTATTGCTATATACTTTCCTCGCAGGACTGCCTTGGCTGTATCCCAAAGATTTTGGACAGTTGTGTTTTCATTTTCATTGGTTTCCATGAATTTTTAAATTCTTCTTTAATTTCCTGGTTGACCCATTCATTCTTTCGTAGGATGCTCTTTAGCCTCCATGTATTTGAGTTCTTTCCGACTTTCCTCTTGTGATTGAGTTCTAGTTTCAAAGCATTGAGGTCTGAAAATGTGCAGGGAATGATCCCAATCTTTGGGTACCGGTTGAGACCTGATTTGTGACCTAGGATGTGATCCATTCTGGAGAACGTTCCATGGGCCCTAGAGAAGAATGTGTATTCCGTTGCTTCGGGATGGAACGTTCTGAATATGTCTGTGAAGTCCATTTGGTCCAGTGTGTCATTTAAAGTCTTTATTTCCTTGTTGATCTTTTGCTTAGATGATCTGGCCATTTCAGTCAGGGGGGTGTTAAAGTCCCCCACTCTGATTGTATGGTTGTCAATGTCTTTCTTTGCTTTTCTTCTAAATTGCCTTATATAATTGGATGCTCCCATGTTCGGGGCATAGACATTGACAATTGTTAGATCTTCTTCTTGGATAGACCCTTTAAGTAGGATATAGTGTCCTTCTTCATCTCTTATTACACTCTTTGTTTTTTATTGCTTTGTTAATCACCATGTACTACATCATTTGTTTTGGTGTAGTGTCCCATGATTCATTGTTTGTTCCGAACACACAGTGCTCCATGCAGAATGTGCCCTCTTTAATACCCATCACCAGGCTAACCAATCCCCCGACCCACCTCCCCTCTAGAAACCTCGGATTTTTTTTCAGAATCCATCATCTCTCCTGGTCTGTCTCCCCCTCTCACTAACTCCCCTTCATTCTTCCTCTCCTGCTATCTCCTTCTTTTCCTTTATTCTTAAAATATGTTGCGTTATTTGTTTCAGAAGTAGAGATCTGTGATTCAACAGTCTTACACAATTCACAGCGCTCACCGTAGCTCATACCCTCCCCAATGTCTATCACCCAGCCAGCCCATCCCTCCCACCCCCGACCACTCCAGCAAGCCTCACTCTCTTCCTGAGATTAAGAATTCCTCATATCAGTGAGGTCATATGATACATGTCTTTCTCTGATTGACTTATTTCACTAATCATCGGACCCTCCACTTCCATCCACGTCGTTGTCTATGGCAACATCTCATTCCTTTTGATGGCTGCGTAATATTCCATTGTGTATATATATACCACCTCTTCTTTATCCACTCATCTGTCGATGGACATCTTGGCTCTTTCAAAAGTTTGGCTACTGTGGACATTGCTGCTATAAACAATGGGGTGCACGTACCGCTTCGGGTCCCTACATTTGTATCTTTGGGGTAAATACCCAGGAGTGCAATTGCTGGATCGGATGGTAGCTCTAATTTCAACTATTTGAGGAACCTCCATCCTGTTTTCCAGAGGGGTTGCCCCAGCTTGCATTCCCACCACCAGTGTAGGAGGGTTCCCCTTTCTCCACATCCCCGCCAACCTCTGTCGTTCCCTGACTTGTTCATTTGAGCCATTCTGACGGGTGTGAGAGGGTATCTCATTGAGGTTTTGATGTGGATTTCCCTGATGCCGAGCCGTGTTGAGCACTTTTTCCTGTGCCTGTGGGCCATTTGGATGTCTTCTTTGGAAAAATGTCTGTTCATGCCTTCTGCCTATTTTTTGATTGGATTATTTGTTCTTTGGGTGTTGAGTTTGATACGTTTTTATACATATTGGATAGTAGCCCTTTATCTGATATGTCATTCGTAAATAATTTCTCCCATTCTGTCGGTTGTCTTTTGGTTTTGTGGACTGTTTCTTTTGCTGTGCCAAAGGTTTTTATCTTGATGAAATCCCAATAGTTCCTTTTTGCCCTGGATTCCCGTGCCTTTGGTGATGTTTGTAGGAAGGATTTGCTGCGGCTGAGGTCGAAGAGCTTGCTACCTGTGTTCTCCTTTAGGATTTTGATGGAGTCCTGTCTCACACTGAGGTCTTTCAAACATTTGGAGTCTATTTTTGTGTGTGGTGTCAGGAAATGGTCCAGTGTCATTCTTCTGCATGGGGCTGTCCAATTTCCACAACTCCAGTTGTTGAAGAGACTCTCTTTTTGCCATTGGACATTCTTTCCTGCTCTGTCAAAGATAAGTTGACCATAGAGTTGAGGGTCCATTTCTGGGCTCTCGATTCTGTTCCATGGATCTATGTGTCTGTTTTTGTGCCAGTACCCTACTGTCTTGATGATGACAGCTTTGTCATAGAGCTGGAAGTCCAGAATTGTGATGCCGCCAGCTTTGCTTTTCTTTCTCAATATTCCTCTGGCTATTCGTGGTCTCTTCTGGTTCCATTCAAATCTTAGGATTATTTGTTCCATTTCTTGGAAAAAAGTGGATGGTATTTTGACGGGGATTGCATTGCATGTGTAGATTGCTCTAGGTAGCATTGACCTCTTCACAATGTTGGTTCTCCCAATCCATGAGCATGGAACGTTTTTCCGTTTCTTTGTGTCTTCTTCAATTTCTTTCCTGAGTATTTGGTAGTTTTCTGAGTACAGATCCTTTGCCTCTTGGGTTCAATTTATTCCTAGGTCTCTTCTGGTTTTGGGTGCAGTTGTGAATGGGATCGACTCCTTGATTTGTCTCTCTTCTGTCTTGTTGTTGGTGTATAGGAATGCCACTGATGTCTGTGCATTGATTTTATAGCCTGCTACTTGACGGAATTGCTGTGTGAGTTGTAGCAGTTTTGGGGTGGAGTCTTTTGGGTTTTCCACATAAAGTATCATATCATCTGCAAAGAGTGAGAGTTTGACTTCCTCTCTGCCGATTTGGATGCCTTGGATTTCTTTTTGTTGTCTGATTGCTGTGGCTAGGACTTCTAATACTATGTTGAATAGCAGTGGTGAGAGTGGCTATCCCTGCCGCGTTCCTGACCTTAGGGGAAAAGATCTCAGCTTTTCCCCATTGAGAATGATATTCGCTGTAGGTTGTTCGTAGATGGCTTTTATGATATTGAGGTATGTACCCGCTGTCCCTGTACTCTGAAGAGTTTTGATCCAGAAAGTGTGCTTTACTTTGTCAAATGGTTTTTCTGCATCTATTGAGAGGATCATATGATTCTTGTTCTTTCTTTGGTTAATGTGTTTTATCACGTTGATTGATTTGCGGATGTTGAACCAGCCTTGCAGCCCAGGGATAAATCCCACTTGGTCATGGTGAATACTCCTTTTCATGTACTGTTGGGTCCTCTTGGCTAGTATTTTGGTGAGAATTTTTGCATCGATGTTCATCAAGGATATTGGTCTCTAATACGCCTTTTTGATGGGATCTTTGTCTGGTTTTGGGATCAAGGTAATGGTGGCCTCATAAAATGAGTTTGGAAGTTTTCCTTCCATTTCTATTGTTTGGAACAGTTTCAGGAGAATAGGTATTAATTCTTCTTTAAATGTCTGATAGAATTCCCCTGGGAATCCATCTGGCCCTGGGCTTTGGTTTCTTGGGAGGTTTTTGATGACTACTTCAATTGCCTTCGTGGTTATAGGACTGTTCAGGTTTTCTCTTTCTTCCTGGGTCAGATTTGGTAGTTGACACATCTCTAGGAATGCACCCATTTCTTCCAGGTTATGGAATATGCTGCCATAGGGTTGCTCAGATTACGTTCTTATAATCGTTTGTATTTCTTTGGTGTTGGTTGTGATCTCTCCTCCTTCATTCATGATTTTGTTGATTTGGGTCATTTCTCTTTTCTTTTTGATCAGCCTGGACAGGGGTGTATCAATCTTGTGAATTCTTTCAAAGATCCAGCTCCTAGTTCCGTTGATCTGTTCTACTGTTCTTTTGGGTTCTATTTCATTGATTTCTGCTCTGATCTGCATGATTTCTCTTCTCCTGCTGGGTTTAGGCTTTATTGGCCGTTCTTTCTCCAGCTCCTTTAGGTGTAGGGTTAGGGTGTGTATTTGAGACCTTTCATGTTTCTTGAGAAAGGCTTGTATTGCTATATACTTTCCTCGCAGGACTGCCTTGGCTGTATCCCAAAGATTTTGGACAGTTGTGTTTTCATTTTCATTGGTTTCCATGAATTTTTAAATTCTTCTTTAATTTCCTGGTTGACCCATTCATTCTTTCGTAGGATGCTCTTTAGCCTCCATGTGTTTGAGTTCTTTCCGACTTTCCTCTTGTGATTGAGTTCTAGTTTCAAAGCATTGAGGTCTGAAAATGTGCAGGGAATGATCCCAATCTTTGGGTACCGGTTGAGACCTGATTTGTGACCTAGGATGTGATCCATTCTGGAGAACGTTCCATGGGCCCTAGAGAAGAATGTGTATTCCGTTGCTTCGGGATGGAACGTTCTGAATATGTCTGTGAAGTCCATTTGGTCCAGTGTGTCATTTAAAGTCTTTATTTCCTTGTTGATCTTTTGCTTAGATGATCTGGCCATTTCAGTCAGGGGGGTGTTAAAGTCCCCCACTATGATTGTATGGTTGTCAATGTCTTTCTTTGCTTTTCTTCTAAATTGCCTTATATAATTGGATGCTCCCATGTTCGGGGCATAGACATTTACAATTGTTAGATCTTCTTCTTGGATAGACCCTTTAAGTAGGATATAGTGTCCTTCTTCATCTCTTATTACAGTCTTTGTTTTTTATTGCTTTGTTAATCACCATGTACTACATCATTTGTTTTGGTGTAGTGTCCCATGATTCATTGTTTGTTCCGAACACACAGTGCTCCATGCAGAATGTGCCCTCTTTAATACCCATCACCAGGCTAACCAATCCCCCGACCCACCTCCCCTCTAGAAACCTCGGATTTTTTTTCAGAATCCATCATCTCTCCTGGTCTGTCTCCCCCTCTCACTAACTCCCCTTCATTCTTCCTCTCCTGCTATCTCCTTCTTTTCCTTTATTCTTAAAATATGTTGCGTTATTTGTTTCAGAAGTAGAGATCTGTGATTCAACAGTCTTACACAATTCACAGCGCTCACCGTAGCTCATACCCTCCCCAATGTCTATCACCCAGCCAGCCCATCCCTCCCACCCCCGACCACTCCAGCAAGCCTCACTCTGTTCCTGAGATTAAGAATTCCTCATATCAGTGAGGTCATATGATACATGTCTTTCTCTGATTGACTTATTTCACTAATCATCGGACCCTCCACTTCCATCCACGTCGTTGTCCATGGCAACATCTCATTCCTTTTGATGGCTGCGTAATATTCCATTGTGTATATATATACCACCTCTTCTTTATCCACTCATCTGTCGATGGACATCTTGGCTCTTTCAACAGTTTGGCTACTGTGGACATTGCTGCTATAAACAATGGGGTGCACGTACCGCTTCGGGTCCCTACATTTGTATCTTTGGGGTAAATACCCAGGAGTGCAATTGCTGGATCGGATGGTAGCTCTAATTTCAACTATTTGAGGAACCTCCATCCTGTTTTCCAGAGGGGTTGCCCCAGCTTGCATTCCCACCACCAGTGTAGGAGGGTTCCCCTTTCTCCACATCCCCGCCAACCTCTGTCGTTCCCTGACTTGTTCATTTGAGCCATTCTGACGGGTGTGAGAGGGTATCTCATTGAGGTTTTGATGTGGATTTCCCTGATGCCGAGCCGTGTTGAGCACTTTTTCCTGTGCCTGTGGGCCATTTGGATGTCTTCTTTGGAAAAATGTCTGTTCATGACTTCTGCCTATTTTTTGATTGGATTATTTGTTCTTTGGGTGTTGAGTATGATACGTTTTTATACATATTGGATAGTAGCCCTTTATCTGATATGTCATTCGTAAATAATTTCTCCCATTCTGTCGGTTGTGTTTTGGTTTTGTGGACTGTTTCTTTTGCTGTGCCAAAGGTTTTTATCTTGATGAAATCCCAATAGTTCATTTTTGCCCTGGCTTCCCGTGCCTTTGGTGATGTTTGTAGGAAGGAGTTGCTGCGGCTGAGGTCGAAGAGCTTGCTACCTGTGTTCTCCTTTAGGATTTTGATGGAGTCCTGTCTCACACTGAGGTCTTTCAAACATTTGGAGTCTATTTTTGTGTGTGGTGTCAGGAAATGGTCCAGTGTCATTCTTCTGCATGGGGCTGTCCAATTTCCACAACTCCAGTTGTTGAAGAGACTCTCTTTTTGCCATTGGACATTCTTTCCTGCTCTGTCAAAGATAAGTTGACCATAGAGTTGAGGGTCCATTTCTGGGCTCTCGATTCTGTTCCATGGATCTATGTGTCTGTTTTTGTGCCAGTACCCTACTGTCTTGATGATGACAGCTTTGTCATAGAGCTGGAAGTCCAGAATTGTGATGCCGCCAGCTTTGCTTTTCTTTCTCAATATTCCTCTGGCTATTCGTGGTCTCTTCTGGTTCCATTCAAATCTTAGGATTATTTGTTCCATTTCTTGGAAAAAAGTGGATGGTATTTTGACGGGGATTGCATTGCATGTGTAGATTGCTCTAGGTAGCATTGACCTCTTCACAATGTTGGTTCTCCCAGTCCATGAGCATGGAACGTTTTTCCGTTTCTTTGTGTCTTCTTCAATTTCTTTCCTGAGTATTTGGTAGTTTTCGGGTTACAGATCCTTTGCCTCTTGGGTTCAATGTATTCCTAGGTCTCTTCTGGTTTTGGGTGCAGTTGTGAATGGGATCGACTCCTTGATTTGTCTCTCTTCTGTCTTGTTGTTGGTGTATAGGAATGCCACTGATGTCTGTGCATTGATTTTATAGCCTGCTACTTGACGGAATTGCTGTGTGAGTTGTAGCAGTTTTGGGGTGGAGTCTTTTGGGTTTTCCACATAAAGTATCATATCATCTGCAAAGAGTGAGAGTTTGACTTCCTCTCTGCCGATTTGGATGCCTTGGATTTCTTTTTGTTGTCTGATTGCTGTGGCTAGGACTTCTAATACTATGTTGAATAGCAGTGGTGAGAGTGGCTATCCCTGCCGCGTTCCTGACCTTAGGGGAAAAGATCTCAGCTTTTCCCCATTGAGAATGATATTCGCTGTAGGTTGTTCGTAGATGGCTTTTATGATATTGAGGTATGTACCCGCTGTCCCTGTACTCTGAAGAGTTTTGATCCAGAAAGTGTGCTTTACTTTGTCAAATGGTTTTTCTGCATCTATTGAGAGGATCATATGATTCTTGTTCTTTCTTTGGTTAATGTGTTTTATCACGTTGATTGATTTGCGGATGTTGAACCAGCCTTGCAGCCCAGGGATAAATCCCACTTGGTCATGGTGAATACTCCTTTTCATGTACTGTTGGGTCCTCTTGGCTAGTATTTTGGTGAGAATTTTTGCATCGATGTTCATCAAGGATATTGGTCTCTAATACTCCTTTTTGATGGGATCTTTGTCTGGTTTTGGGATCAAGGTAATGGTGGCCTCATAAAATGAGATTGGAAGTTTTCCTTCCATTTCTATTGTTTGGAACAGTTTCAGGAGAATAGGTATTAATTCTTCTTTAAATGTCTGATAGAATTCCCCTGGGAATCCATCTGGCCCTGGGCTTTGGTTTCTTGGGAGGTTTTTGATGACTACTTCAATTGCCTTCGTGGTTATAGGATTGTTCAGGTTTTCTCTTTCTTCCTGGGTCAGTTTTGGTAGTTGACACATCTCTAGGAATGCACCCATTTCTTCCACGTTATGGAATATGCTGCCATAGGGTTGCTCAGATTACGTTCTTATAATCGTTTGTATTTCTTTGGTGTTGGTTGTGATCTCTCCTCCTTCATTCATGATTTTGTTGATTTGGGTCATTTCTCTTTTCTTTTTGATCAGCCTGGACAGGGGTGTATCAATCTTGTGAATTCTTTCAAAGATCCAGCTCCTAGTTCCGTTGATCTGTTCTACTGTTCTTTTGGGTTCTATTTCATTGATTTCTGCTCTGATCTGCATGATTTCTCTTCTCCTGCTGGGTTTAGGCTTTATTGGCCGTTCTTTCTCCAGCTCCTTTAGGTGTAGGGTTAGGGTGTGTATTTGAGACCTTTCATGTTTCTTGAGAAAGGCTTGTATTGCTATATACTTTCCTCGCAGGACTGCCTTGGCTGTATCCCAAAGATTTTGGACAGTTGTGTTTTCATTTTCATTGGTTTCCATGAATTTTTAAATTCTTCTTTAATTTCCTGGTTGACCCATTCATTCTTTCGTAGGATGCTCTTTAGCCTCCATGTATTTGAGTTCTTTCCGACTTTCCTCTTGTGATTGAGTTCTAGTTTCAAAGCATTGAGGTCTGAAAATGTGCAGGGAATGATCCCAATCTTTGGGTACCGGTTGAGACCTGATTTGTGACCTAGGATGTGATCCATTCTGGAGAACGTTCCATGGGCCCTAGAGAAGAATGTGTATTCCGTTGCTTCGGGATGGAACGTTCTGAATATGTCTGTGAAGTCCATTTGGTCCAGTGTGTCATTTAAAGTCTTTATTTCCTTGTTGATCTTTTGCTTAGATGATCTGGCCATTTCAGTCAGGGGGGTGTTAAAGTCCCCCACTATGATTGTATGGTTGTCAATGTCTTTCTTTGCTTTTCTTCTAAATTGCCTTATATAATTGGATGCTCCCATGTTCGGGGCATAGACATTGACAATTGTTAGATCTTCTTCTTGGATAGACCCTTTAAGTAGGATATAGTGTCCTTCTTCATCTCTTATTACAGCCTTTGTTTTTTATTGCTTTGTTAATCACCATGTACTACATCATTTGTTTTGGTGTAGTGTCCCATGATTCATTGTTTGTTCCGAACACACAGTGCTCCATGCAGAATGTGCCCTCTTTAATACCCATCACCAGGCTAACCAATCCCCCGACCCACCTCCCCTCTAGAAACCTCGGATTTTTTTTCAGAATCCATCATCTCTCCTGGTCTGTCTCCCCCTCTCACTAACTCCCCTTCATTCTTCCTCTCCTGCTATCTCCTTCTTTTCCTTTATTCTTAAAATATGTTGCGTTATTTGTTTCAGAAGTAGAGATCTGTGATTCAACAGTCTTACACAATTCACAGCGCTCACCGTAGCTCATACCCTCCCCAATGTCTATCACCCAGCCAGCCCATCCCTCCCACCCCCGACCACTCCAGCAAGCCTCACTCTGTTCCTGAGATTAAGAATTCCTCATATCAGTGAGGTCATATGATACATGTCTTTCTCTGATTGACTTATTTCACTAATCATCGGACCCTCCACTTCCATCCACGTCGTTGTCCATGGCAACATCTCATTCCTTTTGATGGCTGCGTAATATTCCATTGTGTATATATATACCACTTCTTCTTTATCCACTCTTCTGTCGATGGACATCTTGGCTCTTTCAACAGTTTGGCTATTGTGGACATTGCTGCTATAAACAATGGGGTGCACGTACCGCTTCGGGTCCCTACATTTGTATCTTTGGGGTAAATACCCAGGAGTGCAATTGCTGGATCGGATGGTAGCTCTAATTTCAACTATTTGAGGAACCTCCATCCTGTTTTCCAGAGGGGTTGCACCAGCTTGCATTCCCACCACCAGTGTAGGAGGGTTCCCCTTTCTCCACATCCCCGCCAACCTCTGTCGTTCCCTGACTTGTTCATTTGAGCCATTCTGACGGGTGTGAGGGGGTATCTCATTGAGGTTTTGATGTGGATTTCCCTGATGCCGAGCCGTGTTGAGCACTTTTTCCTGTGCCTGTGGGCCATTTGGATGTCTTCTTTGGAAAAATGTCTGTTCATGCCTTCTGCCTATTTTTTGATTGGATTATTTGTTCTTTGGGTGTTGAGTTTGATACGTTTTTATACATATTGGATAGTAGCCCTTTATCTGATATGTCATTCGTAAATAATTTCTCCCATTCTGTCGGTTGTGTTTTGGTTTTGTGGACTGTTTCTTTTGCTGTGCCAAAGGTTTTTATCTTGATGAAATCCCAATAGTTCATTTTTGCCCTGGATTCCCGTGCCTTTGGTGATGTTTGTAGGAAGGATTTGCTGCGGCTGAGGTCGAAGAGCTTGCTACCTGTGTTCTCCTTTAGGATTTTGATGGAGTCCTGTCTCACACTGAGGTCTTTCAAACATTTGGAGTCTATTTTTGTGTGTGGTGTCAGGAAATGGTCCAGTGTCATTCTTCTGCATGGGGCTGTCCAATTTCCACAACTCCAGTTGTTGAAGAGACTCTCTTTTTGCCATTGGACATTCTTTCCTGCTCTGTCAAAGATAAGTTGACCATAGAGTTGAGGGTCCATTTCTGGGCTCTCGATTCTGTTCCATGGATCTATGTGTCTGTTTTTGTGCCAGTACCCTACTGTCTTGATGATGACAGCTTTGTCATAGAGCTGGAAGTCCAGAATTGTGATGCCGCCAGCTTTGCTTTTCTTTCTCAATATTCCTCTGGCTATTCGTGGTCTCTTCTGGTTCCATTCAAATCTTAGGATTATTTGTTCCATTTCTTGGAAAAAAGTGGATGGTATTTTGACGGGGATTGCATTGCATGTGTAGATTGCTCTAGGTAGCATTGACCTCTTCACAATGTTGGTTCTCCCAATCCATGAGCATGGAACGTTTTTCCGTTTCTTTGTGTCTTCTTCAATTTCTTTCCTGAGTATTTGGTAGTTTTCTGAGTACAGATACTTTGCCTCTTGGGTTCAATGTATTCCTAGGTCTCTTCTGGTTTTGGGTGCAGTTGTGAATGGGATCGACTCCTTGATTTGTCTCTCTTCTGTCTTGTTGTTGGTGTATAGGAATGCCACTGATGTCTGTGCATTGATTTTATAGCCTGCTACTTGACGGAATTGCTGTGTGAGTTGTAGCAGTTTTGGGGTGGAGTCTTTTGGGTTTTCCACATAAAGTATCATATCATCTGCAAAGAGTGAGAGTTTGACTTCCTCTCTGCCGATTTGGATGCCTTGGATTTCTTTTTGTTGTCTGATTGCTGTGGCTAGGACTTCTAATACTATGTTGAATAGCAGTGGTGAGAGTGGCTATCCCTGCCGCGTTCCTGACCTTAGGGGAAAAGATCTCAGCTTTTCCCCATTGAGAATGATATTCGCTGTAGGTTGTTCGTAGATGGCTTTTATGATATTGAGGTATGTACCCGCTGTCCCTGTACTCTGAAGAGTTTTGATCCAGAAAGTGTGCTTTACTTTGTCAAATGGTTTTTCTGCATCTATTGAGAGGATCATATGATTCTTGTTCTTTCTTTGGTTAATGTGTTTTATCACGTTGATTGATTTGCGGATGTTGAACCAGCCTTGCAGCCCAGGGATAAATCCCACTTGGTCATGGTGAATACTCCTTTTCATGTACTGTTGGGTCCTCTTGGCTAGTATTTTGGTGAGAATTTTTGCATCGATGTTCATCAAGGATATTGGTCTCTAATACTCCTTTTTGATGGGATCTTTGTCTGGTTTTGGGATCAAGGTAATGGTGGCCTCATAAAATGAGATTGGAAGTTTTCCTTCCATTTCTATTGTTTGGAACAGTTTCAGGAGAATAGGTATTAATTCTTCTTTAAATGTCTGATAGAATTCCCCTGGGAATCCATCTGGCCCTGGGCTTTGGTTTCTTGGGAGGTTTTTGATGACTACTTCAATTGCCTTCGTGGTTATAGGACTGTTCAGGTTTTCTCTTTCTTCCTGGGTCAGTTTTGGTAGTTGACACATCTCTAGGAATGCACCCATTTCTTCCAGGTTATGGAATATGCTGCCATAGGGTTGCTCAGATTACGTTCTTATAATCGTTTGTATTTCTTTGGTGTTGGTTGTGATCTCTCCTCCTTCATTCATGATTTTGTTGATTTGGGTCATTTCTCTTTTCTTTTTGATCAGCCTGGACAGGGGTGTATCAATCTTGTGAATTCTTTCAAAGAACCAGCTCCTAGTTCCGTTGATCTGTTCTACTGTTCTTTTGGGTTCTATTTCATTGATTTCTGCTCTGATCTGCATGATTTCTCTTCTCCTGCTGGGTTTAGGCTTTATTGGCCGTTCTTTCTCCAGCTCCTTTAGGTGTAGGGTTAGGGTGTGTATTTGAGACCTTTCATGTTTCTTGAGAAAGGCTTGTATTGCTATATACTTTCCTCGCAGGACTGCCTTGGCTGTATCCCAAAGATTTTGGACAGTTGTGTTTTCATTTTCATTGGTTTCCATGAATTTTTAAATTCTTCTTTAATTTCCTGGTTGACCCATTCTTTCTTTCGTAGGATGCTCTTTAGCCTCCATGTATGTGAGTTCTTTCCGACTTTCCTCTTGTGATTGAGTTCTAGTTTCAAAGCATTGTGGTCTGAAAATGTGCAGGGAATGATCCCAATCTTTGGGTACCGGTTGAGACCTGATTTGTGACCTAGGATGTGATCCATTCTGGAGAACGTTCCATGGGCCCTAGAGAAGAATGTGTATTCCGTTGCTTCGGGATGGAACGTTCTGAATATGTCTGTGAAGTCCATTTGTTCCAGTGTGTCATTTAAAGTCTTTATTTCCTTGTTGATCTTTTGCTTAGATGATCTGGCCA
The DNA here is from genome assembly GCF_037043125.1 of Eumetopias jubatus. Classification (NCBI taxonomy): domain Eukaryota; kingdom Metazoa; phylum Chordata; class Mammalia; order Carnivora; family Otariidae; genus Eumetopias; species Eumetopias jubatus. The sequence continues at coordinate 4,911,978 of NW_028274824.1, read as the reverse complement.
TTTCAGTCAGGGGGGTGTTAAAGTCCCCCACTCTGATTGTATGGTTGTCAATGTCTTTCATTGCTTTTCTTCTAAATTGCCTTATATAATTGGATGCTCCCATGTTCGGGGCATAGACATTTACAATTGTTAGATCTTCTTCTTGGATAGACCCTTTAAGTAGGATATAGTGTCCTTCTTCATCTCTTATTACAGTCTTTGTTTTTTATTGCTTTGTTAATCACCATGTACTACATCATTTGTTTTGGTGTAGTGTCCCATGATTCATTGTTTGTTCCGAACACACAGTGCTCCATGCAGAATGTGCCCTCTTTAATACCCATCACCAGGCTAACCAATCCCCCGACCCACCTCCCCTCTAGAAACCTCGGATTTTTTTTCAGAATCCATCATCTCTCCTGGTCTGTCTCCCCCTCTCACTAACTCCCCTTCATTCTTCCTCTCCTGCTATCTCCTTCTTTTCCTTTATTCTTAAAATATGTTGCGTTATTTGTTTCAGAAGTAGAGATCTGTGATTCAACAGTCTTACACAATTCACAGCGCTCACCGTAGCTCATACCCTCCCCAATGTCTATCACCCAGCCAGCCCATCCCTCCCACCCCCGACCACTCCAGCAAGCCTCACTCTGTTCCTGAGATTAAGAATTCCTCATATCAGTGAGGTCATATGATACATGTCTTTCTCTGATTGACTTATTTCACTAATCATCGGACCCTCCACTTCCATCCACGTCGTTGTCCATGGCAACATCTCATTCCTTTTGATGGCTGCGTAATATTCCATTGTGTATATATATACCACCTCTTCTTTATCCACTCATCTGTCGATGGACATCTTGGCTCTTTCAACAGTTTGGCTACTGTGGACATTGCTGCTATAAACAATGGGGTGCACGTACCGCTTCGGGTCCCTACATTTGTATCTTTGGGGTAAATACCCAGGAGTGCAATTGCTGGATCGGATGGTAGCTCTAATTTCAACTATTTGAGGAACCTCCATCCTGTTTTCCAGAGGGTTTGCCCCAGCTTGCATTCCCACCACCAGTGTAGGAGGGTTCCCCTTTCTCCACATCCCCGCCAACCTCTGTCGTTCCCTGACTTGTTCATTTGAGCCATTCTGACGGGTGTGAGAGGGTATCTCATTGAGGTTTTGATGTGGATTTCCCTGATGCCGAGCCGTGTTGAGCACTTTTTCCTGTGCCTGTGGGCCATTTGGATGTCTTCTTTGGAAAAATGTCTGTTCATGTCTTCTGCCTATTTTTTGATTGGATTATTTGTTCTTTGGGTGTTGAGTTTGATACGTTTTTATACATATTGGATAGTAGCCCTTTATCTGATATGTCATTCGTAAATAATTTCTCCCATTCTGTCGGTTGTGTTTTGGTTTTGTGGACTGTTTCTTTTGCTGTGCCAAAGGTTTTTATCTTGATGAAATCCCAATAGTTCATTTTTGCCCTGGCTTCCCGTGCCTTTGGTGATGTTTGTAGGAAGGAGTTGCTGCGGCTGAGGTCGAAGAGCTTGCTACCTGTGTTCTCCTTTAGGATTTTGATGGAGTCCTGTCTCACACTGAGGTCTTTCAAACATTTGGAGTCTATTTTTGTGTGTGGTGTCAGGAAATGGTCCAGTGTCATTCTTCTGCATGGGGCTGTCCAATTTCCACAACTCCAGTTGTTGAAGAGACTCTCTTTTTGCCATTGGACATTCTTTCCTGCTCTGTCAAAGATAAGTTGACCATAGAGTTGAGGGTCCATTTCTGGGCTCTCGATTCTGTTCCATGGATCTATGTGTCTGTTTTTGTGCCAGTACCCTACTGTCTTGATGATGACAGCTTTGTCATAGAGCTGGAAGTCCAGAATTGTGATGCCGCCAGCTTTGCTTTTCTTTCTCAATATTCCTCTGGCTATTCGTGGTCTCTTCTGGTTCCATTCAAATCTTAGGATTATTTGTTCCATTTCTTGGAAAAAAGTGGATGGTATTTTGACGGGGATTGCATTGCATGTGTAGATTGCTCTAGGTAGCATTGACCTCTTCACAATGTTGGTTCTCCCAGTCCATGAGCATGGAACGTTTTTCCGTTTCTTTGTGTCTTCTTCAATTTCTTTCCTGAGTATTTGGTAGTTTTCGGGTTACAGATCCTTTGCCTCTTGGGTTCAATGTATTCCTAGGTCTCATCTGGTTTTGGGTGCAGTTGTGAATGGGATCGACTCCTTGATTTGTCTCTCTTCTGTCTTGTTGTTGGTGTATAGGAATGCCACTGATGTCTGTGCATTGATTTTATAGCCTGCTACTTGACGGAATTGCTGTGTGAGTTGTAGCAGTTTTGGGGTGGAGTCTTTTGGGTTTTCCACATAAAGTATCATATCATCTGCAAAGAGTGAGAGTTTGACTTCCTCTCTGCCGATTTGGATGCCTTGGATTTCTTTTTGTTGTCTGATTGCTGTGGCTAGGACTTCTAATACTATGTTGAATAGCAGTGGTGAGAGTGGCTATCCCTGCCGCGTTCCTGACCTTAGGGGAAAAGATCTCAGCTTTTCCCCATTGAGAATGATATTCGCTGTAGGTTGTTCGTAGATGGCTTTTATGATATTGAGGTATGTACCCGCTGTCCCTGTACTCTGAAGAGTTTTGATCCAGAATGTGTGCTTTACTTTGTCAAATGGTTTTTCTGCATCTATTGAGAGGATCATATGATTCTTGTTCTTTCTTTGGTTAATGTGTTTTATCACGTTGATTGATTTGCGGATGTTGAACCAGCCTTGCAGCCCAGGGATAAATCCCACTTGGTCATGGTGAATACTCCTTTTCATGTACTGTTGGGTCCTCTTGGCTAGTATTTTGGTGAGAATTTTTGCATCGATGTTCATCAAGGATATTGGTCTCTAATACTCCTTTTTGATAGGATCTTTGTCTGGTTTTGGGATCAAGGTAATGGTGGCCTCATAAAATGAGATTGGAAGTTTTCCTTCCATTTCTATTGTTTGGAACAGTTTCAGGAGAATAGGTATTAATTCTTCTTTAAATGTCGGATAGAATTCCCCTGGGAATCCATCTGGCCCTGGGCTTTGGTTTCTTCGGAGGTTTTTGATGACTACTTCAATTGCCTTCGTGGTTATAGGATTGTTCAGGTTTTCTCTTTCTTCCTGGGTCAGTTTTGGTAGTTGACACATCTCTAGGAATGCACCCATTTCTTCCACGTTATGGAATATGCTGCCATAGGGTTGCTCAGATTACGTTCTTATAATCGTTTGTATTTCTTTGGTGTTGGTTGTGATCTCTCCTCTTTCATTCATGATTTTGTTGATTTGGGTCATTTCTCTTTTCTTTTTGATCAGCCTGGACAGGGGTGTATCAATCTTGTGAATTCTTTCAAAGAACCAGCTCCTAGTTCCGTTGATCTGTTCTACTGTTCTTTTGGGTTCTATTTCATTGATTTCTGCTCTGATCTGCATGATTTCTCTTCTCCTGCTGGGTTTAGGCTTTATTGGCCGTTCTTTCTCCAGCTCCTTTAGGTGTAGGGTTAGGGTGTGTATTTGAGACCTTTCATGTTTCTTGAGAAAGGCTTGTATTGCTATATACTTTCCTCGCAGGACTGCCTTGGCTGTATCCCAAAGATTTTGGACAGTTGTGTTTTCATTTTCATTGGTTTCCATGAATTTTTAAATTCTTCTTTAATTTCCTGGTTGACCCATTCTTTCTTTCGTAGGATGCTCTTTAGCCTCCATGTATGTGAGTTCTTTCCGACTTTCCTCTTGTGATTGAGTTCTAGTTTCAAAGCATTGTGGTCTGAAAATGTGCAGGGAATGATCCCAATCTTTGGGTACCGGTTGAGACCTGATTTGTGACCTAGGATGTGATCCATTCTGGAGAACGTTCCATGGGCCCTAGAGAAGAATGTGTATTCCGTTGCTTCGGGATGGAACGTTCTGAATATGTCTGTGAAGTCCATTTGTTCCAGTGTGTCATTTAAAGTCTTTATTTCCTTGTTGATCTTTTGCTTAGATGATCTGGCCATTTCAGTCAGGGGGGTGTTAAAGTCCCCCACTCTGATTGTATGGTTGTCAATGTCTTTCATTGCTTTTCTTCTAAATTGCCTTATATAATTGGATGCTCCCATGTTCGGGGCATAGACATTTACAATTGTTAGATCTTCTTCTTGGATAGACCCTTTAAGTAGGATATAGTGTCCTTCTTCATCTCTTATTACAGTCTTTGTTTTTTATTGCTTTGTTAATCACCATGTACTACATCATTTGTTTTGGTGTAGTGTCCCATGATTCATTGTTTGTTCCGAACACACAGTGCTCCATGCAGAATGTGCCCTCTTTAATACCCATCACCAGGCTAACCAATCCCCCGACCCACCTCCCCTCTAGAAACCTCGGATTTTTTTTCAGAATCCATCATCTCTCCTGGTCTGTCTCCCCCTCTCACTAACTCCCCTTCATTCTTCCTCTCCTGCTATCTCCTTCTTTTCCTTTATTCTTAAAATATGTTGCGTTATTTGTTTCAGAAGTAGAGATCTGTGATTCAACAGTCTTACACAATTCACAGCGCTCACCGTAGCTCATACCCTCCCCAATGTCTATCACCCAGCCAGCCCATCCCTCCCACCCCCGACCACTCCAGCAAGCCTCACTCTGTTCCTGAGATTAAGAATTCCTCATATCAGTGAGGTCATATGATACATGTCTTTCTCTGATTGACTTATTTCACTAATCATCGGACCCTCCACTTCCATCCACGTCGTTGTCCATGGCAACATCTCATTCCTTTTGATGGCTGCGTAATATTCCATTGTGTATATATATACCACCTCTTCTTTATCCACTCATCTGTCGATGGACATCTTGGCTCTTTCAAAAGTTTGGCTACTGTGGACATTGCTGCTATAAACAATGGGGTGCACGTACCGCTTCGGGTCCCTACATTTGTATCTTTGGGGTAAATACCCAGGAGTGCAATTGCTGGATCGGATGGTAGCTCTAATTTCAACTATTTGAGGAACCTCCATCCTGTTTTCCAGAGGGGTTGCCCCAGCTTGCATTCCCACCACCAGTGTAGGAGGGTTCCCCTTTCTCCACATCCCCGCCAACCTCTGTCGTTCCCTGACTTGTTCATTTGAGCCATTCTGACGGGTGTGAGAGGGTATCTCATTGAGGTTTTGATGTGGATTTCCCTGATGCCGAGCCGTGTTGAGCACTTTTTCCTGTGCCTGTGGGCCATTTGGATGTCTTCTTTGGAAAAATGTCTGTTCATGCCTTCTGCCTATTTTTTGATTGGATTATTTGTTCTTTGGGTGTTGAGTTTGATACGTTTTTATACATATTGGATAGTAGCCCTTTATCTGATATGTCATTCTTAAATAATTTCTCCCATTCTGTCGGTTGTCTTTTGGTTTTGTGGACTGTTTCTTTTGCTGTGCCAAAGGTTTTTATCTTGATGAAATCCCAATAGTTCCTTTTTGCCCTGGATTCCCGTGCCTTTGGTGATGTTTGTAGGAAGGAGTTGCTGCGGCTGAGGTCGAAGAGCTTGCTACCTGTGTTCTCCTTTAGGATTTTGATGGAGTCCTGTCTCACACTGAGGTCTTTCAAACATTTGGAGTCTATTTTTGTGTGTGGTGTCAGGAAATGGTCCAGTGTCATTCTTCTGCATGGGGCTGTCCCATTTCCACAACTCCAGTTGTTGAAGAGACTCTCTTTTTGCCATTGGACATTCTTTCCTGCTCTGTCAAAGATAAGTTGACCATAGAGTTGAGGGTCCATTTCTGGGCTCTCGATTCTGTTCCATGGATCTATGTGTCTGTTTTTGTGCCAGTACCCTACTGTCTTGATGATGACAGCTTTGTCATAGAGCTGGAAGTCCAGAATTGTGATGCCGCCAGCTTTGCTTTTCTTTCTCAATATTCCTCTGGCTATTCGTGGTCTCTTCTGGTTCCATTCAAATCTTAGGATTATTTGTTCCATTTCTTGGAAAAAAGTGGATGGTATTTTGACGGGGATTGCATTGCATGTGTAGATTGCTCTAGGTAGCATTGACCTCTTCACAATGTTGGTTCTCCCAATCCATGAGCATGGAACGTTTTTCCGTTTCTTTGTGTCTTCTTCAATTTCTTTCCTGAGTATTTGGTAGTTTTCTGAGTACAGATCCTTTGCCTCTTGGGTTCAATTTATTCCTAGGTCTCTTCTGGTTTTGGGTGCAGTTGTGAATGGGATCGACTCCTTGATTTGTCTCTCTTCTGTCTTGTTGTTGGTGTATAGGAATGCCACTGATGTCTGTGCATTGATTTTATAGCCTGCTACTTGACGGAATTGCTGTGTGAGTTGTAGCAGTTTTGGGGTGGAGTCTTTTGGGTTTTCCACATAAAGTATCATATCATCTGCAAAGAGTGAGAGTTTGACTTCCTCTCTGCCGATTTGGATGCCTTGGATTTCTCTTTGTTGTCTGATTGCTGTGGCTAGGACTTCTAATACTATGTTGAATAGCAGTGGTGAGAGTGGCTATCCCTGCCGCGTTCCTGACCTTAGGGGAAAAGATCTCAGCTTTTCCCCATTGAGAATGATATTCGCTGTAGGTTGTTCGTAGATGGCTTTTATGATATTGAGGTATGTACCCGCTGTCCCTGTACTCTGAAGAGTTTTGATCCAGAAAGTGTGCTTTACTTTGTCAAATGGTTTTTCTGCATCTATTGAGAGGATCATATGATTCTTGTTCTTTCTTTGGTTAATGTGTTTTATCACGTTGATTGATTTGCGGATGTTGAACCAGCCTTGCAGCCCAGGGATAAATCCCACTTGGTCATGGTGAATACTCCTTTTCATGTACTGTTGGGTCCTCTTGGCTAGTATTTTGGTGAGAATTTTTGCATCGATGTTCATCAAGGATATTGGTCTCTAATACTCCTTTTTGATGGGATCTTTGTCTGGTTTTGGGATCAAGGTAATGGTGGCCTCATAAAATGAGATTGGAAGTTTTCCTTCCATTTCTATTGTTTGGAACAGTTTCAGGAGAATAGGTATTAATTCTTCTTTAAATGTCTGATAGAATTCCCCTGGGAATCCATCTGGCCCTGGGCTTTGGTTTCTTGGGAGGTTTTTGATGACTACTTCAATTGCCTTCGTGGTTATAGGACTGTTCAGGTTTTCTCTTTCTTCCTGGGTCAGTTTTGGTAGTTGACACATCTCTAGGAATGCACCCATTTCTTCCACGTTATGGAATATGCTGCCATAGGGTTGCTCAGATTACGTTCTTATAATCGTTTGTATTTCTTTGGTGTTGGTTGTGATCTCTCCTCCTTCATTCATGATTTTGTTGATTTGGGTCATTTCTCTTTTCTTTTTGATCAGCCTGGACAGGGGTGTATCAATCTTGTGAATTCTTTCAAAGAACCAGCTCCTAGTTCCGTTGATCTGTTCTACTGTTCTTTTGGGTTCTATTTCATTGATTTCTGCTCTGATCTGCATGATTTCTCTTCTCCTGCTGGGTTTAGGCTTTATTGGCCGTTCTTTCTCCAGCTCCTTTAGGTGTAGGGTTAGGGTGTGTATTTGAGACCTTTCATGTTTCTTGAGAAAGGCTTGTATTGCTATATACTTTCCTCGCAGGACTGCCTTGGCTGTATCCCAAAGATTTTGGACAGTTGTGTTTTCATTTTCATTGGTTTCCATGAATTTTTAAATTCTTCTTTAATTTCCTGGTTGACCCATTCATTCTTTCGTAGGATGCTCTTTAGCCTCCATGTATTTGAGTTCTTTCCGACTTTCCTCTTGTGATTGGGTTCTAGTTTCAAAGCATTGTGGTCTGAAAATGTGCAGGGAATGATCCCAATCTTTGGGTACCGGTTGAGACCTGATTTGTGACCTAGGATGTGATCCATTCTGGAGAACGTTCCATGGGCCCTAGAGAAGAATGTGTATTCCGTTGCTTCGGGATGGAACGTTCTGAATATGTCTGTGAAGTCCATTTGGTCCAGTGTGTCATTTAAAGTCTTTATTTCCTTGTTGATCTTTTGCTTAGATGATCTGGCCATTTCAGTCAGGGGTGTGTTAAAGTCCCCCACTCTGATTGTATGGTTGTCAATGTCTTTCTTTGCTTTTCTTCTAAATTGCCTTATATAATTGGATGCTCCCATGTTCGGGGCATAGACATTTACAATTGTTAGATCTTCTTCTTGGATAGACCCTTTAAGTAGGATATAGTGTCCTTCGTCATCTCTTATTACACTCTTTGTTTTTTATTGCTTTGTTAATCACCATGTACTACATCATTTGTTTTGGTGTAGTGTCCCATGATTCATTGTTTGTTCCGAACACACAGTGCTCCATGCAGAATGTGCCCTCTTTAATACCCATCACCAGGCTAACCAATCCCCCGACCCACCTCCCCTCTAGAAACCTCGGATTTTTTTTCAGAATCCATCATCTCTCCTGGTCTGTCTCCCCCTCTCACTAACTCCCCTTCATTCTTCCTCTCCTGCTATCTCCTTCTTTTCCTTTATTCTTAAAATATGTTGCGTTATTTGTTTCAGAAGTAGAGATCTGTGATTCAACAGTCTTACACAATTCACAGCGCTCACCGTAGCTCATACCCTCCCCAATGTCTATCACCCAGCCAGCCCATCCCTCCCACCCCCGACCACTCCAGCAAGCCTCACTCTCTTCCTGAGATTAAGAATTCCTCATATCAGTGAGGTCATATGATACATGTCTTTCTCTGATTGACTTATTTCACTAATCATCGGACCCTCCACTTCCATCCACGTCGTTGTCTATGGCAACATCTCATTCCTTTTGATGGCTGCGTAATATTCCATTGTGTATATATATACCACCTCTTCTTTATCCACTCATCTGTCGATGGACATCTTGGCTCTTTCAAAAGTTTGGCTACTGTGGACATTGCTGCTATAAACAATGGGGTGCACGTACCGCTTCGGGTCCCTACATTTGTATCTTTGGGGTAAATACCCAGGAGTGCAATTGCTGGATCGGATGGTAGCTCTAATTTCAACTATTTGAGGAACCTCCATCCTGTTTTCCAGAGGGGTTGCCCCAGCTTGCATTCCCACCACCAGTGTAGGAGGGTTCCCCTTTCTCCACATCCCCGCCAACCTCTGTCGTTCCCTGACTTGTTCATTTGAGCCATTCTGACGGGTGTGAGAGGGTATCTCATTGAGGTTTTGATGTGGATTTCCCTGATGCCGAGCCGTGTTGAGCACTTTTTCCTGTGCCTGTGGGCCATTTGGATGTCTTCTTTGGAAAAATGTCTGTTCATGCCTTCTGCCTATTTTTTGATTGGATTATTTGTTCTTTGGGTGTTGAGTTTGATACGTTTTTATACATATTGGATAGTAGCCCTTTATCTGATATGTCATTCGTAAATAATTTCTCCCATTCTGTCGGTTGTCTTTTGGTTTTGTGGACTGTTTCTTTTGCTGTGCCAAAGGTTTTTATCTTGATGAAATCCCAATAGTTCATTTTTGCCCTGGCTTCCCGTGCCTTTGGTGATGTTTGTAGGAAGGAGTTGCTGCGGCTGAGGTCGAAGAGCTTGCTACCTGTGTTCTCCTTTAGGATTTTGATGGAGTCCTGTCTCACACTGAGGTCTTTCAAACATTTGGAGTCTATTTTTGTGTGTGGTGTCAGGAAATGGTCCAGTGTCATTCTTCTGCATGGGGCTGTCCAATTTCCACAACTCCAGTTGTTGAAGAGACTCTCTTTTTGCCATTGGACATTCTTTCCTGCTCTGTCAAAGATAAGTTGACCATAGAGTTGAGGGTCCATTTCTGGGCTCTCGATTCTGTTCCATGGATCTATGTGTCTGTTTTTGTGCCAGTACCCTACTGTCTTGATGATGACAGCTTTGTCATAGAGCTGGAAGTCCAGAATTGTGATGCCGCCAGCTTTGCTTTTCTTTCTCAATATTCCTCTGGCTATTCGTGGTCTCTTCTGGTTCCATTCAAATCTTAGGATTATTTGTTCCATTTCTTGGAAAAAAGTGGATGGTATTTTGACGGGGATTGCATTGCATGTGTAGATTGCTCTAGGTAGCATTGACCTCTTCACAATGTTGGTTCTCCCAATCCATGAGCATGGAACTTTTTTCCGTTTCTTTGTGTCTTCTTCAATTTCTTTCCTGAGTATTTGGTAGTTTTCTGAGTACAGATCCTTTGCCTCTTGGGTTCAATTTATTCCTAGGTCTCTTCTGGTTTTGGGTGCAGTTGTGAATGGGATCGACTCCTTGATTTGTCTCTCTTCTGTCTTGTTGTTGGTATATAGGAATGCCACTGATGTCTGTGCATTGATTTTATAGCCTGCTACTTGACGGAATTGCTGTGTGAGTTGTAGCAGTTTTGGGGTGGAGTCTTTTGGGTTTTCCACATAAAGTATCATATCATCTGCAAAGAGTGAGAGTTTGACTTCCTCTCTGCCGATTTGGATGCCTTGGATTTCTTTTTGTTGTCTGATTGCTGTGGCTAGGACTTCTAATACTATGTTGAATAGCAGTGGTGAGAGTGGCTATCCCTGCCGCGTTCCTGACCTTAGGGGAAAAGATCTCAGCTTTTCCCCATTGAGAATGATATTCGCTGTAGGTTGTTCGTAGATGGCTTTTATGATATTGAGGTATGTACCCGCTGTCCCTGTACTCTGAAGAGTTTTGATCCAGAAAGTGTGCTTTACTTTGTCAAATGGTTTTTCTGCATCTATTGAGAGGATCATATGATTCTTGTTCTTTCTTTGGTTAATGTGTTTTATCACGTTGATTGATTTGCGGATGTTGAACCAGCCTTGCAGCCCAGGGATAAATCCCACTTGGTCATGGTGAATACTCCTTTTCATGTACTGTTGGGTCCTCTTGGCTAGTATTTTGGTGAGAATTTTTGCATCGATGTTCATCAAGGATATTGGTCTCTAATACTCCTTTTTGATGGGATCTTTGTCTGGTTTTGGGATCAAGGTAATGGTGGCCTCATAAAATGAGTTTGGAAGTTTTCCTTCCATTTCTATTGTTTGGAACAGTTTCAGGAGAATAGGTATTAATTCTTCTTTAAATGTCTGATAGAATTCCCCTGGGAATCCATCTGGCCCTGGGCTTTGGTTTCTTGGGAGGTTTTTGATGACTACTTCAATTGCCTTCGTGGTTATAGGACTGTTCAGGTTTTCTCTTTCTTCCTGGGTCAGATTTGGTAGTTGACACATCTCTAGGAATGCACCCATTTCTTCCAGGTTATGGAATATGCTGCCATAGGGTTGCTCAGATTACGTTCTTATAATCGTTTGTATTTCTTTGGTGTTGGTTGTGATCTCTCCTCCTTCATTCATGATTTTGTTGATTTGGGTCATTTCTCTTTTCTTTTTGATCAGCCTGGACAGGGGTGTATCAATCTTGTGAATTCTTTCAAAGATCCAGCTCCTAGTTCCGTTGATCTGTTCTACTGTTCTTTTGGGTTCTATTTCATTGATTTCTGCTCTGATCTGCATGATTTCTCTTCTCCTGCTGGGTTTAGGCTTTATTGGCCGTTCTTTCTCCAGCTCCTTTAGGTGTAGGGTTAGGGTGTGTATTTGAGACCTTTCATGTTTCTTGAGAAAGGCTTGTATTGCTATATACTTTCCTCGCAGGACTGCCTTGGCTGTATCCCAAAGATTTTGGACAGTTGTGTTTTCATTTTCATTGGTTTCCATGAATTTTTAAATTCTTCTTTAATTTCCTGGTTGACCCATTCATTCTTTCGTAGGATGCTCTTTAGCCTCCATGTATTTGAGTTCTTTCCGACTTTCCTCTTGTGATTGAGTTCTAGTTTCAAAGCATTGAGGTCTGAAAATGTGCAGGGAATGATCCCAATCTTTGGGTACCGGTTGAGACCTGATTTGTGACCTAGGATGTGATCCATTCTGGAGAACGTTCCATGGGCCCTAGAGAAGAATGTGTATTCCGTTGCTTCGGGATGGAACGTTCTGAATATGTCTGTGAAGTCCATTTGGTCCAGTGTGTCATTTAAAGTCTTTATTTCCTTGTTGATCTTTTGCTTAGATGATCTGGCCATTTCAGTCAGGGGGGTGTTAAAGTCCCCCACTATGATTGTATGGTTGTCAATGTCTTTCTTTGCTTTTCTTCTAAATTGCCTTATATAATTGGATGCTCCCATGTTCGGGGCATAGACATTTACAATTGTTAGATCTTCTTCTTGGATAGACCCTTTAAGTAGGATATAGTGTCCTTCTTCATCTCTTATTACAGCCTTTGTTTTTTATTGCTTTGTTAATCACCATGTACTACATCATTTGTTTTGGTGTAGTGTCCCATGATTCATTGTTTGTTCCGAACACACAGTGCTCCATGCAGAATGTGCCCTCTTTAATACCCATCACCAGGCTAACCAATCCCCCGACCCACCTCCCCTCTAGAAACCTCGGATTTTTTTTCAGAATCCATCATCTCTCCTGGTCTGTCTCCCCCTCTCACTAACTCCCCTTCATTCTTCCTCTCCTGCTATCTCCTTCTTTTCCTTTATTCTTAAAATATGTTGCGTTATTTGTTTCAGAAGTAGAGATCTGTGATTCAACAGTCTTACACAATTCACAGCGCTCACCGTAGCTCATACCCTCCCCAATGTCTATCACCCAGCCAGCCCATCCCTCCCACCCCCGACCACTCCAGCAAGCCTCACTCTGTTCCTGAGATTAAGAATTCCTCATATCAGTGAGGTCATATGATACATGTCTTTCTCTGATTGACTTATTTCACTAATCATCGGACCCTCCACTTCCATCCACGTCGTTGTCCATGGCAACATCTCATTCCTTTTGATGGCTGCGTAATATTCCATTGTGTATATATATACCACTTCTTCTTTATCCACTCTTCTGTCGATGGACATCTTGGCTCTTTCAACAGTTTGGCTATTGTGGACATTGCTGCTATAAACAATGGGGTGCACGTACCGCTTCGGGTCCCTACATTTGTATCTTTGGGGTAAATACCCAGGAGTGCAATTGCTGGATCGGATGGTAGCTCTAATTTCAACTATTTGAGGAACCTCCATCCTGTTTTCCAGAGGGGTTGCACCAGCTTGCATTCCCACCACCAGTGTAGGAGGGTTCCCCTTTCTCCACATCCCCGCCAACCTCTGTCGTTCCCTGACTTGTTCATTTGAGCCATTCTGACGGGTGTGAGGGGGTATCTCATTGAGGTTTTGATGTGGATTTCCCTGATGCCGAGCCGTGTTGAGCACTTTTTCCTGTGCCTGTGGGCCATTTGGATGTCTTCTTTGGAAAAATGTCTGTTCATGCCTTCTGCCTATTTTTTGATTGGATTATTTGTTCTTTGGGTGTTGAGTTTGATACGTTTTTATACATATTGGATAGTAGCCCTTTATCTGATATGTCATTCGTAAATAATTTCTCCCATTCTGTCGGTTGTCTTTTGGTTTTGTGGACTGTTTCTTTTGCTGTGCCAAAGGTTTTTATCTTGATGAAATCCCAATAGTTCATTTTTGCCCTGGATTCCCGTGCCTTTGGTGATGTTTGTAGGAAGGATTTGCTGCGGCTGAGGTCGAAGAGCTTGCTACCTGTGTTCTCCTTTAGGATTTTGATGGAGTCCTGTCTCACACTGAGGTCTTTCAAACATTTGGAGTCTATTTTTGTGTGTGGTGTCAGGAAATGGTCCAGTGTCATTCTTCTGCATGGGGCTGTCCAATTTCCACAACTCCAGTTGTTGAAGAGACTCTCTTTTTGCCATTGGACATTCTTTCCTGCTCTGTCAAAGATAAGTTGACCATAGAGTTGAGGGTCCATTTCTGGGCTCTCGATTCTGTTCCATGGATCTATGTGTCTGTTTTTGTGCCAGTACCCTACTGTCTTGATGATGGCAGCTTTGTCATAGAGCTGGAAGTCCAGAATTGTGATGCCGCCAGCTTTGCTTTTCTTTCTCAATATTCCTCTGGCTATTCGTGGTCTCTTCTGGTTCCATTCAAATCTTAGGATTATTTGTTCCATTTCTTGGAAAAAAGTGGATGGTATTTTGACGGGGATTGCATTGCATGTGTAGATTGCTCTAGGTAACATTGACCTCTTCACAATGTTGGTTCTCCCAATCCATGAGCATGGAACGTTTTTCCGTTTCTTTGTGTCTTCTTCAATTTCTTTCCTGAGTATTTGGTAGTTTTCTGAGTACAGATCCTTTGCCTCTTGGGTTCAATGTATTCCTAGGTCTCTTCTGGTTTTGGGTGCAGTTGTGAATGGGATCGACTCCTTGATTTGTCTCTCTTCTGTCTTGTTGTTGGTGTATAGGAATGCCACTGATGTCTGTGCATTGATTTTATAGCCTGCTACTTGACGGAATTGCTGTGTGAGTTGTAGCAGTTTTGGGGTGGAGTCTTTTGGGTTTTCCACATAAAGTATCATATCATCTGCAAAGAGTGAGAGTTTGACTTCCTCTCTGCCGATTTGGATGCCTTGGATTTCTTTTTGTTGTCTGATTGCTGTGGCTAGGACTTCTAATACTATGTTGAATAGCAGTGGTGAGAGTGGCTATCCCTGCCGCGTTCCTGACCTTAGGGGAAAAGATCTCAGCTTTTCCCCATTGAGAATGATATTCGCTGTAGGTTGTTCGTAGATGGCTTTTATGATATTGAGGTATGTACCCGCTGTCCCTGTACTCTGAAGAGTTTTGATCCAGAAAGTGTGCTTTACTTTGTCAAATGGTTTTTCTGCATCTATTGAGAGGATCATATGATTCTTGTTCTTTCTTTGGTTAATGTGTTTTATCACGTTGATTGATTTGCGGATGTTGAACCAGCCTTGCAGCCCAGGGATAAATCCCACTTGGTCATGGTGAATACTCCTTTTCATGTACTGTTGGGTCCTCTTGGCTAGTATTTTGGTGAGAATTTTTGCATCGATGTTCATCAAGGATATTGGTCTCTAATACTCCTTTTTGATGGGATCTTTGTCTGGTTTTGGGATCAAGGTAATGGTGGCCTCATAAAATGAGATTGGAAGTTTTCCTTCCATTTCTATTGTTTGGAACAGTTTCAGGAGAATAGGTATTAATTCTTCTTTAAATGTCTGATAGAATTCCCCTGGGAATCCATCTGGCCCTGGGCTTTGGTTTCTTGGGAGGTTTTTGATGACTACTTCAATTGCCTTCGTGGTTATAGGACTGTTCAGGTTTTCTCTTTCTTCCTGGGTCAGTTTTGGTAGTTGACACATCTCTAGGAATGCACCCATTTCTTCCAGGTTATGGAATATGCTGCCATAGGGTTGCTCAGATTACGTTCTTATAATCGTTTGTATTTCTTTGGTGTTGGTTGTGATCTCTCCTCCTTCATTCATGATTTTGTTGATTTGGGTCATTTCTCTTTTCTTTTTGATCAGCCTGGACAGGGGTGTATCAATCTTGTGAATTCTTTCAAAGAACCAGCTCCTAGTTCCGTTGATCTGTTCTACTGTTCTTTTGGGTTCTATTTCATTGATTTCTGCTCTGATCTGCATGATTTCTCTTCTCCTGCTGGGTTTAGGCTTTATTGGCCGTTCTTTCTCCAGCTCCTTTAGGTGTAGGGTTAGGGTGTGTATTTGAGACCTTTCATGTTTCTTGAGAAAGGCTTGTATTGCTATATACTTTCCTCGCAGGACTGCCTTGGCTGTATCCCAAAGATTTTGGACAGTTGTGTTTTCATTTTCATTGGTTTCCATGAATTTTTAAATTCTTCTTTAATTTCCTGGTTGACCCATTCTTTCTTTCGTAGGATGCTCTTTAGCCTCCATGTATGTGAGTTCTTTCCGACTTTCCTCTTGTGATTGAGTTCTAGTTTCAAAGCATTGTGGTCTGAAAATGTGCAGGGAATGATCCCAATCTTTGGGTACCGGTTGAGACCTGATTTGTGACCTAGGATGTGATCCATTCTGGAGAACGTTCCATGGGCCCTAGAGAAGAATGTGTATTCCGTTGCTTCGGGATGGAACGTTCTGAATATGTCTGTGAAGTCCATTTGTTCCAGTGTGTCATTTAAAGTCTTTATTTCCTTGTTGATCTTTTGCTTAGATGATCTGGCCATTTCAGTCAGGGGGGTGTTAAAGTCCCCCACTCTGATTGTATGGTTGTCAATGTCTTTCATTGCTTTTCTTCTAAATTGCCTTATATAATTGGATGCTCCCATGTTCGGGGCATAGACATTTACAATTGTTAGATCTTCTTCTTGGATAGACCCTTTAAGTAGGATATAGTGTCCTTCTTCATCTCTTATTACAGTCTTTGTTTTTTATTGCTTTGTTAATCACCATGTACTACATCATTTGTTTTGGTGTAGTGTCCCATGATTCATTGTTTGTTCCGAACACACAGTGCTCCATGCAGAATGTGCCCTCTTTAATACCCATCACCAGGCTAACCAATCCCCCGACCCACCTCCCCTCTAGAAACCTCGGATTTTTTTTCAGAATCCATCATCTCTCCTGGTCTGTCTCCCCCTCTCACTAACTCCCCTTCATTCTTCCTCTCCTGCTATCTCCTTCTTTTCCTTTATTCTTAAAATATGTTGCGTTATTTGTTTCAGAAGTAGAGATCTGTGATTCAACAGTCTTACACAATTCACAGCGCTCACCGTAGCTCATACCCTCCCCAATGTCTATCACCCAGCCAGCCCATCCCTCCCACCCCCGACCACTCCAGCAAGCCTCACTCTGTTCCTGAGATTAAGAATTCCTCATATCAGTGAGGTCATATGATACATGTCTTTCTCTGATTGACTTATTTCACTAATCATCGGACCCTCCACTTCCATCCACGTCGTTGTCCATGGCAACATCTCATTCCTTTTGATGGCTGCGTAATATTCCATTGTGTATATATATACCACCTCTTCTTTATCCACTCATCTGTCGATGGACATCTTGGCTCTTTCAAAAGTTTGGCTACTGTGGACATTGCTGCTATAAACAATGGGGTGCACGTACCGCTTCGGGTCCCTACATTTGTATCTTTGGGGTAAATACCCAGGAGTGCAATTGCTGGATCGGATGGTAGCTCTAATTTCAACTATTTGAGGAACCTCCATCCTGTTTTCCAGAGGGGTTGCCCCAGCTTGCATTCCCACCACCAGTGTAGGAGGGTTCCCCTTTCTCCACATCCCCGCCAACCTCTGTCGTTCCCTGACTTGTTCATTTGAGCCATTCTGACGGGTGTGAGAGGGTATCTCATTGAGGTTTTGATGTGGATTTCCCTGATGCCGAGCCGTGTTGAGCACTTTTTCCTGTGCCTGTGGGCCATTTGGATGTCTTCTTTGGAAAAATGTCTGTTCATGTCTTCTGCCTATTTTTTGATTGGATTATTTGTTCTTTGGGTGTTGAGTTTGATACGTTTTTATACATATTGGATAGTAGCCCTTTATCTGATATGTCATTCGTAAATAATTTCTCCCATTCTGTCGGTTGTCTTTTGGTTTTGTGGACTGTTTCTTTTGCTGTGCCAAAGGTTTTTATCTTGATGAAATCCCAATAGTTCATTTTTGCCCTGGCTTCCCGTGCCTTTGGTGATGTTTGTAGGAAGGAGTTGCTGCGGCTGAGGTCGAAGAGCTTGCTACCTGTGTTCTCCTTTAGGATTTTGATGGAGTCCTGTCTCACACTGAGGTCTTTCAAACATTTGGAGTCTATTTTTGTGTGTGGTGTCAGGAAATGGTCCAGTGTCATTCTTCTGCATGGGGCTGTCCAATTTCCACAACTCCAGTTGTTGAAGAGACTCTCTTTTTGCCATTGGACATTCTTTCCTGCTCTGTCAAAGATAAGTTGACCATAGAGTTGAGGGTCCATTTCTGGGCTCTCGATTCTGTTCCATGGATCTATGTGTCTGTTTTTGTGCCAGTACCCTACTGTCTTGATGATGACAGCTTTGTCATAGAGCTGGAAGTCCAGAATTGTGATGCCGCCAGCTTTGCTTTTCTTTCTCAATATTCCTCTGGCTATTCGTGGTCTCTTCTGGTTCCATTCAAATCTTAGGATTATTTGTTCCATTTCTTGGAAAAAAGTGGATGGTATTTTGACGGGGATTGCATTGCATGTGTAGATTGCTCTAGGTAGCATTGACCTCTTCACAATGTTGGTTCTCCCAGTCCATGAGCATGGAACGTTTTTCCGTTTCTTTGTGTCTTCTTCAATTTCTTTCCTGAGTATTTGGTAGTTTTCGGGTTACAGATCCTTTGCCTCTTGGGTTCAATGTATTCCTAGTTCTCTTCTGGTTTTGGGTGCAGTTGTGAATGGGATCGACTCCTTGATTTGTCTCTCTTCTGTCTTGTTGTTGGTGTATAGGAATGCCACTGATGTCTGTGCATTGATTTTATAGCCTGCTACTTGACGGAATTGCTGTGTGAGTTGTAGCAGTTTTGGGGTGGAGTCTTTTGGGTTTTCCACATAAAGTATCATATCATCTGCAAAGAGTGAGAGTTTGACTTCCTCTCTGCCGATTTGGATGCCTTGGATTTCTTTTTGTTGTCTGATTGCTGTGGCTAGGACTTCTAATACTATGTTGAATAGCAGTGGTGAGAGTGGCTATCCCTGCCGCGTTCCTGACCTTAGGGGAAAAGACCTCAGCTTTTCCCCATTGAGAATGATATTCGCTGTAGGTTGTTCGTAGATGGCTTTTATGATATTGAGGTATGTACCCGCTGTCCCTGTACTCTGAAGAGTTTTGATCCAGAAAGTGTGCTTTACTTTGTCAAATGGTTTTTCTGCATCTATTGAGAGGATCATATGATTCTTGTTCTTTCTTTGGTTAATGTGTTTTATCACGTTGATTGATTTGCGGATGTTGAACCAGCCTTGCAGCCCAGGGATAAATCCCACTTGGTCATGGTGAATACTCCTTTTCATGTACTGTTGGGTCCTCTTGGCTAGTATTTTGGTGAGAATTTTTGCATCGATGTTCATCAAGGATATTGGTCTCTAATACTCCTTTTTGATGGGATCTTTGTCTGGTTTTGGGATCAAGGTAATGGTGGCCTCATAAAATGAGTTTGGAAGTTTTCCTTCCATTTCTATTGTTTGGAACAGTTTCAGGAGAATAGGTATTAATTCTTCTTTAAATGTCTGATAGAATTCCCCTGGGAATCCATCTGGCCCTGGGCTTTGGTTTCTTGGGAGGTTTTTGATGACTAATTCAATTGCCTTCGTGGTTATAGGACTGTTCAGGTTTTCTCTTTCTTCCTGGGTCAGTTTTGGTAGTTGACACATCTTTAGGAATGCACCCATTTCTTCCAGGTTATGGAATATGCTGCCATAGGGTTGCTCAGATTACGTTCTTATAATCGTTTGTATTTCTTTGGTGTTGGTTGTGATCTCTCCTCCTTCATTCATGATTTTGTTGATTTGGGTCATTTCTCTTTTCTTTTTGATCAGCCTGGACAGGGGTGTATCAATCTTGTGAATTCTTTCAAAGAACCAGCTCCTAGTTCCGTTGATCTGTTCTACTGTTCTTTTGGGTTCTATTTCATTGATTTCTGCTCTGATCTGCATGATTTCTCTTCTCCTGCTGGGTTTAGGCTTTATTGGCCGTTCTTTCTCCAGCTCCTTTAGGTGTAGGTTTAGGGTGTGTATTTGAGACCTTTCATGTTTCTTGAGAAAGGCTTGTATTGCTATATACTTTCCTCGCAGGACTGCCTTGGCTGTATCCCAAAGATTTTGGACAGTTGTGTTTTCATTTTCATTGGTTTCCATGAATTTTTAAATTCTTCTTTAATTTCCTGGTTGACCCATTCTTTCTTTCGTAGGATGCTCTTTAGCCTCCATGTATGTGAGTTCTTTCCGACTTTCCTCTTGTGATTGAGTTCTAGTTTCAAAGCATTGTGGTCTGAAAATGTGCAGGGAATGATCCCAATCTTTGGGTACCGGTTGAGACCTGATTTGTGACCTAGGATGTGATCCATTCTGGAGAACGTTCCATGGGCCCTAGAGAAGAATGTGTATTCCGTTGCTTCGGGATGGAACGTTCTGAATATGTCTGTGAAGTCCATTTGTTCCAGTGTGTCATTTAAAGTCTTTATTTCCTTGTTGATCTTTTGCTTAGATGATCTGGCCATTTCAGTCAGGGGGGTGTTAAAGTCCCCCACTCTGATTGTATGGTTGTCAATGTCTTTCATTGCTTTTCTTCTAAATTGCCTTATATAATTGGATGCTCCCATGTTCGGGGCATAGACATTTACAATTGTTAGATCTTCTTCTTGGATAGACCCTTTAAGTAGGATATAGTGTCCTTCTTCATCTCTTATTACAGTCTTTGTTTTTTATTGCTTTGTTAATCACCATGTACTACATCATTTGTTTTGGTGTAGTGTCCCATGATTCATTGTTTGTTCCGAACACACAGTGCTCCATGCAGAATGTGCCCTCTTTAATACCCATCACCAGGCTAACCAATCCCCCGACCCACCTCCCCTCTAGAAACCTCGGATTTTTTTTCAGAATCCATCATCTCTCCTGGTCTGTCTCCCCCTCTCACTAACTCCCCTTCATTCTTCCTCTCCTGCTATCTCCTTCTTTTCCTTTATTCTTAAAATATGTTGCGTTATTTGTTTCAGAAGTAGAGATCTGTGATTCAACAGTCTTACACAATTCACAGCGCTCACCGTAGCTCATACCCTCCCCAATGTCTATCACCCAGCCAGCCCATCCCTCCCACCCCCGACCACTCCAGCAAGCCTCACTCTGTTCCTGAGATTAAGAATTCCTCATATCAGTGAGGTCATATGATACATGTCTTTCTCTGATTGACTTATTTCACTAATCATCGGACCCTCCACTTCCATCCACGTCGTTGTCCATGGCAACATCTCATTCCTTTTGATGGCTGCGTAATATTCCATTGTGTATATATATACCACCTCTTCTTTATCCACTCATCTGTCGATGGACATCTTGGCTCTTTCAACAGTTTGGCTACTGTGGACATTGCTGCTATAAACAATGGGGTGCACGTACCGCTTCGGGTCCCTACATTTGTATCTTTGGGGTAAATACCCAGGAGTGCAATTGCTGGATCGGATGGTAGCTCTAATTTCAACTATTTGAGGAACCTCCATCCTGTTTTCCAGAGGGGTTGCCCCAGCTTGCATTCCCACCACCAGTGTAGGAGGGTTCCCCTTTCTCCACATCCCCGCCAACCTCTGTCGTTCCCTGACTTGTTCATATGAGCCATTCTGACGGGTGTGAGAGGGTATCTCATTGAGGTTTTGATGTGGATTTCCCTGATGCCGAGCCGTGTTGAGCACTTTTTCCTGTGCCTGTGGGCCATTTGGATGTCTTCTTTGGAAAAATGTCTGTTCATGTCTTCTGCCTATTTTTTGATTGGATTATTTGTTCTTTGGGTGTTGAGTTTGATACGTTTTTATACATATTGGATAGTAGCCCTTTATCTGATATGTCATTCGTAAATAATTTCTCCCATTCTGTCGGTTGTGTTTTGGTTTTGTGGACTGTTTCTTTTGCTGTGCCAAAGGTTTTTATCTTGATGAAATCCCAATAGTTCATTTTTGCCCTGGCTTCCCGTGCCTTTGGTGATGTTTGTAGGAAGGAGTTGCTGCGGCTGAGGTCGAAGAGCTTGCTACCTGTGTTCTCCTTTAGGATTTTGATGGAGTCCTGTCTCACACTGAGGTCTTTCAAACATTTGGAGTCTATTTTTGTGTGTGGTGTCAGGAAATGGTCCAGTGTCATTCTTCTGCATGGGGCTGTCCCATTTCCACAACTCCAGTTGTTGAAGAGACTCTCTTTTTGCCATTGGACATTCTTTCCTGCTCTGTCAAAGATAAGTTGACCATAGAGTTGAGGGTCCATTTCTGGGCTCTCGATTCTGTTCCATGGATCTATGTGTCTGTTTTTGTGCCAGTACCCTACTGTCTTGATGATGACAGCTTTGTCATAGAGCTGGAAGTCCAGAATTGTGATGCCGCCAGCTTTGCTTTTCTTTCTCAATATTCCTCTGGCTATTCGTGGTCTCTTCTGGTTCCATTCAAATCTTAGGATTATTTGTTCCATTTCTTGGAAAAAAGTGGATGGTATTTTGACGGGGATTTCATTTGATGTGTAGATTGCATGGAACGTTTTTCCGTTTCTTTGTGTCTTCTTCAATTTCTTTCCTGAGTATTTGGTAGTTTTCGGGTTACAGATCCTTTGCCTCTTGGGTTCAATGTATTCCTAGGTCTCTTCTGGTTTTGGGTGCAGTTGTGAATGGGATCGACTCCTTGATTTGTCTCTCTTCTGTCTTGTTGTTGGTGTATAGGAATGCCACTGATGTCTGTGCATTGATTTTATACCCTGCTACTTGACGGAATTGCTGTGTGAGTTGTAGCAGTTTTGGGGTGGAGTCTTTTGGGTTTTCCACATAAAGTATCATATCATCTGCAAAGAGTGAGAGTTTGACTTCCTCTCTGCCGATTTGGATGCCTTGGATTTCTTTTTGTTGTCTGATTGCTGTGGCTAGGACTTCTAATACTATGTTGAATAGCAGTGGTGAGAGTGGCTATCCCTGCCGCGTTCCTGACCTTAGGGGAAAAGACCTCAGCTTTTCCCCATTGAGAATGATATTCGCTGTAGGTTGTTCGTAGATGGCTTTTATGATATTGAGGTATGTACCCGCTGTCCCTGTACTCTGAAGAGTTTTGATCCAGAAAGTGTGCTTTACTTTGTCAAATGGTTTTTCTGCATCTATTGAGAGGATCATATGATTCTTGTTCTTTCTTTGGTTAATGTGTTTTATCACGTTGATTGATTTGCGGATGTTGAACCAGCCTTGCAGCCCAGGGATAAATCCCACTTGGTCATGGTGAATACTCCTTTTCATGTACTGTTGGGTCCTCTTGGCTAGTATTTTGGTGAGAATTTTTGCATCGATGTTCATCAAGGATATTGGTCTCTAATACTCCTTTTTGATGGGATCTTTGTCTGGTTTTGGGATCAAGGTAATGGTGGCCTCATAAAATGAGTTTGGAAGTTTTCCTTCCATTTCTATTGTTTGGAACAGTTTCAGGAGAATAGGTATTAATTCTTCTTTAAATGTCTGATAGAATTCCCCTGGGAATCCATCTGGCCCTGGGCTTTGGTTTCTTGGGAGGTTTTTGATGACTACTTCAATTGCCTTCGTGGTTATAGGACTGTTCAGGTTTTCTCTTTCTTCCTGGGTCAGTTTTGGTAGTTGACACATCTCTAGGAATGCACCCATTTCTTCCAGGTTATGGAATATGCTGCCATAGGGTTGCTCAGATTACGTTCTTATAATCGTTTGTATTTCTTTGGTGTTGGTTGTGATCTCTCCTCCTTCATTCATGATTTTGTTGATTTGGGTCATTTCTCTTTTCTTTTTGATCAGCCTGGACAGGGGTGTATCAATCTTGTGAATTCTTTCAAAGAACCAGCTCCTAGTTCCGTTGATCTGTTCTACTGTTCTTTTGGGTTCTATTTCATTGATTTCTGCTCTGATCTGCATGATTTCTCTTCTCCTGCTGGGTTTAGGCTTTATTGGCCGTTCTTTCTCCAGCTCCTTTAGGTGTAGGGTTAGGGTGTGTATTTGAGACCTTTCATGTTTCTTGAGAAAGGCTTGTATTGCTATATACTTTCCTCGCAGGACTGCCTTGGCTGTATCCCAAAGATTTTGGACAGTTGTGTTTTCATTTTCATTGGTTTCCATGAATTTTTAAATTCTTCTTTAATTTCCTGGTTGACCCATTCTTTCTTTCGTAGGATGCTCTTTAGCCTCCATGTATTTGAGTTCTTTCCGACTTTCCTCTTGTGATTGAGTTCTAGTTTCAAAGCATTGTGGTCTGAAAATGTGCAGGGAATGATCCCAATCTTTGGGTACCGGTTGAGACCTGATTTGTGACCTAGGATGTGATCCATTCTGGAGAACGTTCCATGGGCCCTAGAGAAGAATGTGTATTCCGTTGCTTCGGGATGGAACGTTCTGAATATGTCTGTGAAGTCCATTTGGTCCAGTGTGTCATTTAAAGTCTTTATTTCCTTGTTGATCTTTTGCTTAGATGATCTGGCCATTTCAGTCAGGGGGGTGTTAAAGTCCCCCACTATGATTGTATGGTTGTCAATGTCTTTCTTTGCTTTTCTTCTAAATTGCCTTATATAATTGGATGCTCCCATGTTCGGGGCATAGACATTTACAATTGTTAGATCTTCTTCTTGGATAGACCCTTTAAGTAGGATATAGTGTCCTTCTTCATCTCTTATTACAGTCTTTGTTTTTTATTGCTTTGTTAATCACCATGTACTACATCATTTGTTTTGGTGTAGTGTCCCATGATTCATTGTTTGTTCCGAACACACAGTGCTCCATGCAGAATGTGCCCTCTTTAATACCCATCACCAGGCTAACCAATCCCCCGACCCACCTCCCCTCTAGAAACCTCGGATTTTTTTTCAGAATCCATCATCTCTCCTGGTCTGTCTCCCCCTCTCACTAACTCCCCTTCATTCTTCCTCTCCTGCTATCTCCTTCTTTTCCTTTATTCTTAAAATATGATGCGTTATTTGTTTCAGAAGTAGAGATCTGTGATTCAACAGTCTTACACAATTCACAGCGCTCACCGTAGCTCATACCCTCCCCAATGTCTATCACCCAGCCAGCCCATCCCTCCCACCCCCGACCACTCCAGCAAGCCTCACTCTGTTCCTGAGATTAAGAATTCCTCATATCAGTGAGGTCATATGATACATGTCTTTCTCTGATTGACTTATTTCACTAATCATCGGACTCTCCAGTTCCATCCACGTCGTTGTCCATGGCAACATCTCATTCCTTTTGATGGCTGCGTAATATTCCATTGTGTATATATATACCACCTCTTCTTTATCCACTCATCTGTCGATGGACATCTTGGCTCTTTCAACAGTTTGGCTATTGTGGACATTGCAGCTATAAACAATGGGGTGCACGTACCGCTTCGGGTCCCTACATTTGTATCTTTGGGGTAAATACCCAGGAGTGCAATTGCTGGATCGGATGGTAGCTCTAATTTCAACTATTTGAGGAACCTCCATCCTGTTTTCCAGAGGGGTTGCACCAGCTTGCATTCCCACCACCAGTGTAGGAGGGTTCCCCTTTCTCCACATCCCCGCCAATCTCTGTCGTTCCCTGACTTGTTCATTTGAGCCATTCTGACGGGTGTGAGAGGGTATCTCATTGAGGTTTTGATGTGGATTTCCCTGATGCCGAGCCGTGTTGAGCACTTTTTCCTGTGCCTGTTGGCCATTTGGATGTCTTCTTTGGAAAAATGTCTGTTCATGTCTTCTGCCTATTTTTTGATTGGATTATTTGTTCTTTGGGTGTTGAGTTTGATACGTTTTTATACATATTGGATAGTAGCCCTTTATCTGATATGTCATTCGTAAATATTTTCTCCCATTCTGTCGGTTGTCTTTTGGTTTTGTGGACTGTTTCTTTTGCTGTGCCAAAGGTTTTTATCTTGATGAAATCCCAATAGTTCCTTTTTGCCCTGGATTCCCGTGCCTTTGGTGATGTTTGTAGGAAGGAGTTGCTGCGGCTGAGGTCGAAGAGCTTGCTACCTGTGTTCTCCTTTAGGATTTTGATGGAGTCCTGTCTCACACTGAGGTCTTTCAAACATTTGGAGTCTATTTTTGTGTGTGGTGTCAGGAAATGGTCCAGTGTCATTCTTCTGCATGGGGCTGTCCCATTTCCACAACTCCAGTTGTTGAAGAGACTCTCTTTTTGCCATTGGACATTCTTTCCTGCTCTGTCAAAGATAAGTTGACCATAGAGTTGAGGGTCCATTTCTGGGCTCTCGATTCTGTTCCATGGATCTATGTGTCTGTTTTTGTGCCAGTACCCTACTGTCTTGATGATGACAGCTTTGTCATAGAGCTGGAAGTCCAGAATTGTGATGCCGCCAGCTTTGCTTTTCTTTCTCAATATTCCTCTGGCTATTCGTGGTCTCTTCTGGTTCCATTCAAATCTTAGGATTATTTGTTCCATTTCTTGGAAAAAAGTGGATGGCATTTTGACGGGGATTGCATTGCATGTGTAGATTGCTCTAGGTAGCATTGACCTCTTCACAATGTTGGTTCTCCCAATCCATGAGCATGGAACGTTTTTCCGTTTCTTTGTGTCTTCTTCAATTTCTTTCCTGAGTATTTGGTAGTTTTCTGAGTACAGATCCTTTGCCTCTTGGGTTCAATGTATTCCTAGGTCTCTTCTGGTTTTGGGTGCAGTTGTGAATGGGATCGACTCCTTGATTTGTCTCTCTTCTGTCTTGTTGTTGGTGTATAGGAATGCCACTGATGTCTGTGCATTGATTTTATAGCCTGCTACTTGACGGAATTGCTGTGTGAGTTGTAGCAGTTTTGGGGTGGAGTCTTTTGGGTTTTCCACATAAAGTATCATATCATCTGCAAAGAGTGAGAGTTTGACTTCCTCTCTGCCGATTTGGATGCCTTGGATTTCTTTTTGTTGTCTGATTGCTGTGGCTAGGACTTCTAATACTATGTTGAATAGCAGTGGTGAGAGTGGCTATCCCTGCCGCGTTCCTGACCTTAGGGGAAAAGATCTCAGCTTTTCCCCATTGAGAATGATATTCGCTGTAGGTTGTTCGTAGATGGCTTTTATGATATTGAGGTATGTACCCGCTGTCCCTGTACTCTGAAGAGTTTTGATCCAGAAAGTGTGCTTTACTTTGTCAAATGGTTTTTCTGCATCTATTGAGAGGATCATATGATTCTTGTTCTTTCTTTGGTTAATGTGTTTTATCACGTTGATTGATTTGCGGATGTTGAACCAGCCTTGCAGCCCAGGGATAAATCCCACTTGGTCATGGTGAATACTCCTTTTCATGTACTGTTGGGTCCTCTTGGCTAGTATTTTGGTGAGAATTTTTGCATCGATGTTCATCAAGGATATTGGTCTCTAATACTCCTTTTTGATGGGATCTTTGTCTGGTTTTGGGATCAAGGTAATGGTGGCCTCATAAAATGAGTTTGGAAGTTTTCCTTCCATTTCTATTGTTTGGAACAGTTTCAGGAGAATAGGTATTAATTCTTCTTTAAATGTCTGATAGAATTCCCCTGGGAATCCATCTGGCCCTGGGCTTTGGTTTCTTGGGAGCTTTTTGATGACTACTTCAATTGCCTTCGTGGTTATAGGACTGTTCAGGTTTTCTCTTTCTTCCTGGGTCAGTTTTGGTAGTTGACACATCTCTAGGAATGCACCCATTTCTTCCAGGTTATGGAATATGCTGCCATAGGGTTGCTCAGATTACGTTCTTATAATCGTTTGTATTTCTTTGGTGTTGGTTGTGATCTCTCCTCCTTCATTCATGATTTTGTTGATTTGGGTCATTTCTCTTTTCTTTTTGATCAGCCTGGACAGGGGTGTATCAATCTTGTGAATTCTTTCAAAGAACCAGCTCCTAGTTCCGTTGATCTGTTCTACTGTTCTTTTGGGTTCTATTTCATTGATTTCTGCTCTGATCTGCATGATATCTCTTCTCCTGCTGGGTTTAGGCTTTATTGGCCGTTCTTTCTCCAGCTCCTTTAGGTGTAGGGTTAGGGTGTGTATTTGAGACCTTTCATGTTTCTTGAGAAAGGCTTGTATTGCTATATACTTTCCTCGCAGGACTGCCTTGGCTGTATCCCAAAGATTTTGGACAGTTGTGTTTTCATTTTCATTGGTTTCCATGAATTTTTAAATTCTTCTTTAATTTCCTGGTTGACCCATTCATTCTTTCGTAGGATGCTCTTTAGCCTCCATGTATTTGAGTTCTTTCCGACTTTCCTCTTGTGATTGAGTTCTAGTTTCAAAGCATTGTGGTCTGAAAATGTGCAGGGAATGATCCCAATCTTTGGGTACCGGTTGAGACCTGATTTGTGACCTAGGATGTGATCCATTCTGGAGAACGTTCCATGGGCCCTAGAGAAGAATGTGTATTCCGTTGCTTCGGGATGGAACGTTCTGAATATGTCTGTGAAGTCCATTTGGTCCAGTGTGTCATTTAAAGTCTTTATTTCCTTGTTGATCTTTTGCTTAGATGATCTGGCCATTTCAGTCAGGGGGGTGTTAAAGTCCCCCACTATGATTGTATGGTTGTCAATGTCTTTCTTTGCTTTTCTTCTAAATTGCCTTATATAATTGGATGCTCCCATGTTCGGGGCATAGACATTTACAATTGTTAGATCTTCTTCTTGGATAGACCCTTTAAGTAGGATATAGTGTCCTTCTTCATCTCTTATTACAGTCTTTGTTTTTTATTGCTTTGTTAATCACCATGTAGTACATCATTTGTTTTGGTGTAGTGTCCCATGATTCATTGTTTGTTCCGAACACACAGTGCTCCATGCAGAATGTGCCCTCTTTAATACCCATCACCAGGCTAACCAATCCCCCGACCCACCTCCCCTCTAGAAACCTCGGATTTTTTTTCAGAATCCATCATCTCTCCTGGTCTGTCTCCCCCTCTCACTAACTCCCCTTCATTCTTCCTCTCCTGCTATCTCCTTCTTTTCCTTTATTCTTAAAATATGTTGCGTTATTTGTTTCAGAAGTAGAGATCTGTGATTCAACAGTCTTACACAATTCACAGCGCTCACCGTAGCTCATACCCTCCCCAATGTCTATCACCCAGCCAGCCCATCCCTCCCACCCCCGACCACTCCAGCAAGCCTCACTCTGTTCCTGAGATTAAGAATTCCTCATATCAGTGAGGTCATATGATACATGTCTTTCTCTGATTGACTTATTTCACTAATCATCGGACCCTCCAGTTCCATCCACGTCGTTGTCCATGGCAACATCTCATTTCTTTTGATGGCTGCGTAATATTCCATTGTGTATATATATACCACCTCTTCTTTATTCACTCATCTGTCGATGGACATCTTGGCTCTTTCAACAGTTTGGCTATTGTGGACATTGCTGCTATAAACAATGGGGTGCACGTACCGCTTCGGGTCCCTACATTTGTATCTTTGGGGTAAATACCCAGGAGTGCAATTGCTGGATCGGATGGTAGCTCTAATTTCAACTATTTGAGGAACCTCCATCCTGTTTTCCAGAGGGGTTGCACCAGCTTGCATTCCCACCACCAGTGTAGGAGGGTTCCCCTTTCTCCACATCCCCGCCAACCTCTGTCGTTCCCTGACTTGTTCATTTGAGCCATTCTGACGGGTGTGAGGGGGTATCTCATTGAGGTTTTGATGTGGATTTCCCTGATGCCGAGCCGTGTTGAGCACTTTTTCCTGTGCCTGTTGGCCATTTGGATGTCTTCTTTGGAAAAATGTCTGTTCATGTCTTCTGCCTATTTTTTGATTGGATTTTATGTTCTTTGGGTGTTGAGTTTGATACGTTTTTATACATATTGGATAGTAGCCCTTTATCTGATATGTCATTCGTAAATAATTTCTCCCATTCTGTCGGTTGTCTTTTGGTTTTGTGGACTGTTTGTTTTGCTGTGCCAAAGGTTTTTATCTTGATGAAATCCCAATAGTTCCTTTTTGCCCTGGATTCCCATGCCTTTGGTGATGTTTGTAGGAAGAAGTTGCTGCGGCTGAGGTCGAAGAGCTTGCTACCTGTGTTCTCCTTTAGGATTTTGATGGAGTCTTGTCTCACACTGAGGTCTTTCAAACATTTGGAGTCTATTTTTGTGTGTGGTGTCAGGAAATGGTCCAGTGTCATTCTTCTGCATGGGGCTGTCCAATTTCCACAACTCCAGTTGTGGAAGAGACTCTCTTTTTGCCATTGGACATTCTTTCCTGCTCTGTCAAAGATAAGTTGACCATAGAGTTGAGGGTCAACTTCTGGGCTCTCGATTCTGTTCCATGGATCTATGTGTCTGTTTTTGTGCCAGTACCATACTGTCTTGATGATGACAGCTTTGTCATAGAGCTGGAAGTCCAGAATTGTGATGCCGCCAGCTTTGCTTTTCTTTCTCAATATTCCTCTGGCTATTCGTGGTCTCTTCTGGTTCCATTCAAATCTTAGGATTATTTGTTCGATTTCTTGCAAAAAAGTGGATGGTATTTTGATGGGGATTGCATTGCATGTGTAGATTGCTCTAGGTAGCATTGACCTCTTCACAATGTTGGTTCTCCCAATCCATGAGCATGGAACGTTTTTCCGTTTCTTTGTGTCTTCTTCAATTTCTTTCCTGAGTATTTGGTAGTTTTCTGAGTACAGATCCTTTGCCTCTTGGGTTCAATTTATTCCTAGGTCTCTTCTGGTTTTGGGTGCAGTTTTGAATGGCATCGACTCCTTGATTTGTCTCTCTTCTGTCTTGTTGTTGGTGTATAGGAATGCCACTGATTTCTGTGCATTGATTTTATAGCCTGCTACTTGACGGAATTGCTCTGTGAGTTGTAGAAGTTTTGGGGTGGAGTCTTTTGGGTTTTCCACATAAAGTATCATATCATCTGCAAAGAGTGAGATTTTGACTTCCTCTCTGCCGATTTGGATGCCTTTGATTTCTTTTTGTTGTCTGATTGCTGTGGCTAGGACTTCTAATACTATGTTGAATAGCAGTGGTTAGAGTGGCTATCCCTGCCGCGTTCCTGAACTTAGGGGAAAAGATCTCAGCTTTTCCCCATTGAGAATGATATTCGCTGTAGGTTGTTCGTAGATGGCTTTTATGATATTGAGGTATGTACCCGCTGTCCCTGTACTCTGAAGAGTTTTGATCCAGAAAGTGTGCTTTACTTTGTCAAATGGTTTTTCTGCATCTATTGAGAGGATCATATGATTCTTGTTCTTTCTTTGGTTAATGTGTTTTATCACGTTGATTGATTTGCGGATGTTGAACCGGCCTTGCAGCCCCGGGATAAATCCCACTTGGTCATGGTGAATACTCCTTTTCATGTACTGTTGGGTCCTCTTGGCTAGTATTTTGGTGAGAATTTTTGCATCGATGTTCATCAAGGATATTGGTCTCTAATACTCCTTTTTGATGGGATCTTTGTCTGGTTTTGGGATCAAGGTAATGGTGGCCTCATAAAATGAGTTTGGAAGTTTTCCTTCCATTTCTATTGTTTGGAACAGTTTCAGGAGAATAGGTATTAATTCTTCTTTAAATGTCGGATA
The DNA here is from genome assembly GCF_037043125.1 of Eumetopias jubatus. Taxonomy (NCBI): domain Eukaryota; kingdom Metazoa; phylum Chordata; class Mammalia; order Carnivora; family Otariidae; genus Eumetopias; species Eumetopias jubatus. The sequence continues at coordinate 4,880,922 of NW_028274824.1, read as the reverse complement.
GAATTCCCCTGGGAATCCATCTGGCCCTGGGCTTTGGTTTCTTGGGAGGTTTTTGATGACTACTTCAATTGCCTTCGTGGTTATAGGACTGTTCAGGTTTTCTCTTTCTTCCTGGGTCAGTTTTGGTAGTTGACACATCTCTAGGAATGCACCCATTTCTTCCAGGTTATGGAATAAGCTGCCCTAGGGTTGCTCAGATTACGTTCTTATAATCGTTTGTATTTCTTTGGTGTTGGTTGTGATCTCTCCTCCTTCATTCATGATTTTGTTGATTTGGGTCATTTCTCTTTTCTTTTTGATCAGCCTGGACAGGGGTGTATCAATCTTGTGAATTCTTTCAAAGAACCAGCTCCTAGTTCCGTTGATCTGTTCTACTGTTCTTTTGGGTTCTATTTCATTGATTTCTGCTCTGATCTGCATGATTTCTCTTCTCCTGCTGGGTTTAGGCTTTATTGGCCGTTCTTTCTCCAGCTCCTTTAGGTGTAGGGTTAGGGTGTGTATTTGAGACCTTTCATGTTTCTTGAGAAAGGCTTGTATTGCTATATACTTTCCTCGAAGGACTGCCTTGGCTGTATCCCAAAGATTTTGGACAGTTGTGTTTTCATTTTCATTGGTTTCCATGAATTTTTAAATTCTTCTTTAATTTCCTGGTTGACCCATTCATTCTTTCGTAGGATGCTCTTTAGCCTCCATGTATTTGAGTTCTTTCCGACTTTCCTCTTGTGATTGAGTTCTAGTTTCAAAGCATTGTGGTCTGAAAATGTGCAGGGAATGATCCCAATCTTTGGGTACCGGTTGAGACCTGATTTGTGACCTAGGATGTGATCCATTCTGGAGAACGTTCCATGGGCCCTAGAGAAGAATGTGTATTCCGTTGCTTCGGGATGGAACGTTCTGAATATGTCTGTGAAGTCCATTTGGTCCAGTGTGTCATTTAAAGTCTTTATTTCCTTGTTGATCTTTTGCTTAGATGATCTGGCCATTTCAGTCAGGGGGGTGTTAAAGTCCCCCACTATGATTGTATGGTTGTCAATGTCTTTCTTTCCTTTTCTTCTAAATTGCCTTATATAATTGGATGCTCCCATGTTCGGGGCATAGACATTTACAATTGTTAGATCTTCTTCTTGGATACACCCTTTAAGTAGGATATAGTGTCCTTCTTCATCTCTTATTACAGTCTTTGTTTTTTATTGCTTTGTTAATCACCATGTACTACATCATTTGTTTTGGTGTAGTGTCCCATGATTCATTGATTGTTCCGAACACACAGTGCTCCATGCAGAATGTGCCCTCTTTAATACCCATCACCAGGCTAACCAATCCCCCGACCCACCTCCCCTCTAGAAACCTCGGATTTTTTTTCAGAATCCATCATCTCTCCTGGTCTGTCTCCCCAAATCACTAACTCCCCTTCATTCTTCCTCTCCTGCTATCTCCTTCTTTTCCTTTATTCTTAAAATATGTTGCG